>NC_141667.1:112640431-115386681 GCF_028749965.1 Puma concolor | reverse complement strand
TTTTTGCAGTTGGTACAATTTGTCTTATTGGAAGAAGCACATAATGATTGGTGTGACTCTCTTAATAGTGATAGCAATAACTTTTATTTAATCACATTTGTTTCCCCCAAGAATGGAAATATTTTTAATTACACCAGAGGGTCTTCAAGTCCATATCAAGCAGCTAGGATGTTTATTCAAATCCTTTTCACACAAACTTTTCAGTTTTGGGGATTTCTTTCATACTCCTTGAGGCCCCATATTCTTCAGGAATATGGGTGAGCTTTATCAGCTCCCCTAGTAATTGCACGGAGTTGGTTGGCTATCTTACCTACCAGACCCATTTTTCTGGAGGTGGGGGAGGACTCATTTCTATACTCCCACTGACTTGATTTATTTTGTTGTTTTTTTTTTAATTTTTTAATGTTTATTTAATATTTTTGAGAGAGAGAGAGAGACAGAGACAGAGTGTGAACAGGGGAGGGGCAGTGAGAGAGAGGGAGACACAGAATCCAAAGCAAGCTGCAGGCTGTGAACTGTCAGCACAGAGCCCAATATGGCCCTGAATCCATGAACCATGATATCATGACCTGAGCCGAAGTTTTATGTTTAACCAACTGACCCACCCAGGCACCCCTGACTTATTTTGTATAAAATTTTTAGTATGCCTATTACCTACTAACTGAATTCCTCTAGGTTTTGGGTTGCCAGACTGCCATGCCATGTTCCTGCAGATACTTGTTCTGCAAACATTAATCTCTTCCCTAGGATGTGTTACTTCTGTACCACTTTGTCTTATTCCAGGTAGCTTCCTGCTAAATCTCCCTCACTTTTCCTGCCTTGTGCAAAGAAGAAGTAGAAAATGAAATTTACACCCAGAATGTCCTTAGCAGGAGAATGGAACATGGCAAATAAAAAGTTTTTTTGTTCTGCTGAACATTTGGATAGGTTGGGATATGCAAAGTGTGTCTGGACTTTAGCTTGGAAGCAGACACCAGTGAGAACTGCTGTGCTCTGCATAAAGAACAAGAATTTGCATCGGGGGCTAGAGTCCAGGAAGGAGAAGGTGCTAATGAGATAAGAGACCCAGGAGAGAGGAAGAGAAACAAGCTAGCTAGTGTATGGCTGAACCTCTATATGGGTGGGAACTGAGTAGACTGATACCTGAGAAAAGGACTTTTAAGAAGTGCCCAGTTTTCAGGGCGCCTGGGTGACTCAGTTGGTTAAGCATCCAACTCTTAATTTCAACTCAGGTCATGATCTCATGGTTCATGAAATCAAGCCCCGCAATGGGCTCTGCACTGACAGTTGGAGAATCTGCTTGGGATTCTCTCCTTTCTCTGTCTCTGTCCCTCCCCTGCTCGTGTGCTGTCTCTCAAAATAAATAAATAAACCTTAAAAAAATAAAAAATAGGGCACCTGGGTGGTTGCGTCAGTTAAGCATCTGACTTCAGCTCAGGTCATGATCTTGCTGTTCCCAAGTTCAAGCCCTGCATCAGGCTCTGTGCTGACAGCTCAGAGCCTGGAGCCTGTTTCAGAATCTGTGTCTCCCTCTCTCTCTACCTCTCCCCCACTCATGCTCTGTTTTTCTCTCTCAAAAATAAATAAACATTAAAAATTTTTCATAAAAAAATAAAATAAAAAATAGAATAATATATTTTAAAAAAAGAAGAAGAAAAAGTGACCAGTTTTTGGGACACCTGGCTGGCTCAGTTGGTGGAGCATGTGACTCTTGATCTCAGGGTTGTAAGTTCAAGCCCCAACTTGGGATACAGCTTACTTAAAATTAATTAATTAATTAAAAAAATAAAATTGAGCTTTGTTGAAGCATTAGTGTAGCCATTTAAAAAAAAAAGAAGTTCTCAATCTTAAAATGGAATGAGTTCACACTGTTGAGCTATAAGTATTCATACCCCAGTTGTCTCCCAAATTTTCACTAAATTCTGATAAAAACAAAAGTGTTTCATGCTATCAGATACACACATCTGTGTGTGTTGAGGGGATAGGGGGTGGTGGTGTTATGAGCATGTATCAGTTGAGAAAGGGAATGGAAATGACCAAGTGATTCACATGGTGCCGAATGGGACAACCTGGGTAAGAAATAGTGAGACAATCCATGAGCTGACCATGTTCAGTAGAAGCAGGAACTCAGAGCCAGAAGTCATAATAATAACAAGGAGAAGGAGGTGTAAGGAAAAGAGAAAAGGAAAAAGAATGAAGATGGAGAAATAATTACCACTTGTAAAATGTGCCAGAATTTGTTCTAAACGCTATGCTTTAGATATATGATGGTGACCATAAGAACATAATACCCAACACCTGCCTGTCTCTCCAACACCTGCCTGTCTCTCCTAGCGATGCACAGAAACTTTAGGGAAGGTTCCCATAGTAAGTAGTGAGCATTCAAGCCAATCCTGTTTGATCTCATAACATACGAGACCTCAGCTAACATCTGGAGAGAGTTTAAGCATTAGCCCTTACTCCCCAAAATACTTCAAAGGCAGCATAAGTCCTGACACAGTGGTATATCACAACTTCCTTCGGGCTTCTAGCCCTGTAAGGGCCCCTTAACTCATTATTAGAACAAGCTTTTGTTGCGATTTTGTTGTGTATCGTAAGATCACAAATATTTTAAAAGGAAAGATATTTCTGAAAAATAGAAAAAACTTGCCAGCCAACAGTTCCTTTTATGGATCTTGATCTTGCATCTGTCTCTCTCTTGTCTCTGACTTTGACACATGACAGCAACGTTCTGCTTTTTCTTAATCTCACTCTAGGGTACCTTAGCTGGTTCTTAACTTCCTCTACTAACTCTATTCCTTGTCTAGTCAAGTTTGAGCTCAGCAGGCCCCAAAGTACTCCTATATGTCTCTGGGAATTTCCACAATGGACAAGAAACACTTTCATAATCACTCTTGAAGGTCTCAGCTGGGTCTCTCCATAGTAGTTAAGGCAGCTCTTGGCTGCCCTCTTCTGGGATCAGGTCCCTAAGCCACTCACTACTACTGACCAGCAACCCTGTAAGTCCCAGCTTCCCTTTGAGCTGGGATAGGTGAGGTAATCACAGCTGTAAGTCTGTGACTCTCTTCTGTTTCCATAGAATCTTAGCAATGTTGTTGTATATATATACTTTTTTTTTTAATTTCTTAAATGTGGTAGCTCTTTTATCAACAAGGAAGATTTTGTGGAAGAAAAAACAAAGAAATGCTGAGGCCTCTCAGATAGCAAAGCATTAATGAATTCAATAAAAATAGATAACAATGGAGTACCTGGGTGGCTCAGTCCCTTAAGTGTCTGACTCTTGATTTCAGCTCAGGTCATGATCTCACCATCCTGAGTTGGAGCCCTGCACCGGGGTTCCACACTGAGTGGGGAGCCTGCTTGGGATTCTGTCTCACCCTCTTGTCTGCCCCCTCCCCCACTGGCACTTTTTCTCTCTCTCTCAAAATAAATAAATAAACATTTTTTTAAAGAAGAAAAAATAGATAACCTTATCTTGCACTATCTGTTAAATTATCTTTTCCATCTAGGTTGGACATAATAGCCATTAATAAATATCTCAAAGTTAAAAAAAAAAATCATCCCTTGGGGCACCTTAGTGGCTCAGTTGGTTAAGCATCTGACTTCAGCTCAGGTCATGATCTCACAGTTCATGAGTTTGAGCCCTGTGTCGGGCTCTGCGCTGACAGCACAGGGCCTGCTTGGGATTCTCTGTCTCCCTTTCTCTCTAACCCTCCCCTGCGTGTGTGTGCTCTCTCTCTCAAAATAAATAAACTTAAAAAAATTCTAAAAACAGTTAATCTCTTACACCATTCTGAGGCAGCTAATTTTTAAAGATTAAATTGAAATATACAGAGTAAGGGAATATGCTTTATGTTCCTAAAGTTCCCATTTCCAGTTTGCCCCATGAATTATCTAAGAACACACATTCCCTCAACACACACATGCATAGACACAAGTACCCATATCTTTTCTTTGAAATATTACTAGAATTAAATTGCTTAGGACCTTCAGACTTTCAATTGTTTCTATATTCTGGCTATGAACACAGTTTGTTCATTATTCTAAATTAAGAGCTCTCTTCTCAATTATATGGAAATGATTATGAGGAAGCAAAGGGGCAAAATAAAAAGAAAAAAAGGAGGAAGCGAAAAAACAAAAGATTAGCATACACTGCTAATGGAAGTGTGAAAATATATAATTACTTTGCCAAACTTTGGCAATTTCTACTAAACTATATGCCACTCTATAACCCACCATTTCCACTCTTAAGTATTTATCCAAAAGAAATAAAAACAAATGTCCACATAAAAACCTGTATAAGAGTGTTCACAGTAGCTTAATTTATAATAGCTCCGAAGTAGAAACAACTCAAATATCCATTAACACTTGAATGAATAAATAAATTTAGATATATTCATCTAATAGAATACCAGCAACAGTATAGATGAATCTCAGAAACATGATGTAGGGCAGACATAAAAGAATACACACTCTTTGACTCCATTTTTAAGAAGTCCTAGGATAGCAGAAATCAGAATAATGGGAACGCCTGGTGGGGGGCTGGTGGTTACTGATTGGGAATGGGTACAAGAGAACTTAGAGTGGTGAAAGCAATATTCCATATCATGCCTAGGTAGTGGTTAATGGGTGTATACATAGGTAAAAAGTCATTGAGCTACCCACTTAAGATTTTTGCATTGCTAAATGTCAATTATATATCAGTTTAAATGAAAGAGAATGGATAAAGAAAAGGAAATCAGAAAATCAAACAGTAACAGGGCTAGGGAAGAGAGCTTCCAGTTAGAGAATGTCTAACTGCAACCCATAATGTCATTAAATATCCCATCTAATTTAATAGTAAAATAATTTTGGGGATACCTGGGTGGCTCAGTTGGTTAAGCGCCTGACTTGGGCTCAGGTCATGATCTCATGGCTGTTGAGCTGAAGCCCCACATCGGGCTCTCTGCTGTCAGCACAGATCCCACTTTAGATCCTTTGTCCCCCTCTTTCTCTGCCCCTCCCCTGCTTGCACTCTCTCTGTGTCTCAAAATAAATATACTAAAAAAAAAATAGAATAACTTAAAAAAATTTATTTTAGGGGCACCTGGGTGGCTCAATTGGTTGAACATCTAAGTCTTGATTTCAGCTTGGGCATGATCTCACAGTTATGGGATCAAGCCCCTTGTTGGGCTTTGTGCTGATCTGAGCATGGAGCCTGTTGTGGGTTCTCTCTCTCTCTCTCTCTCTCTCTCTCTCTCACCTCTCCCCTGCTTGCATGCACGCACACATGCACACTCTCTTTCACAAAATAAACTTTAACAAAATTTTTTATTTTAATTGCAAATTAGGTCCCAATATTACAATAATTTTCCAGGCTCTGTCTTTGCTCAGGACCTGGTAAACATACTGAGAGGGTTGAATTTTGGCCCTGGGACCAAGGTGGACTTCAGGGATACACAACTTAAGAAAGTAACGCAGGGCTCCCTGTTCAGAAATGTCCTGTATGTAGTTAATGTTCTGCTGTCACTCTCTTAAAACTGTTAAAAATTCTATGTTTGAACTTCTGTTTTGCAAGTGAGCTTCAATGGAACAATGAAGCCAGTGCAGAAACAGACGAGATACACACAATGTGTGTGTCTGCTGTTCCTGTCTGTCCATTTGCGCTTATCATTTGTGATGCCCATGGGCACAGAATTTCTCCCGTCTACAATGTCTGGGAGTTCCCTATGACTCAAACCAAGTACTAGATAGTATAGTACATCTATGACTGAGTAAAGTGGGAGGTTCTGACAGTCACCAGGGCCATGTTAATCTTCTTCCACCAGAACTTGTTTCCAAAACAGTAAAAAAGCACTGGTGTTCTAAGAAGCACAAACCATCTAGATACCTTGGCATGTCCTTTCTTACCTTTGCTAATCTCTTATATGAGCCATGTGCAAATAATGCCATAAAAGTAAAGGGAAATAAAGGGCAACTCATTTTTCCCCCTTTAAGTCATTCCTTACTCATCAGAAAGCTGAAAGTAAGATGTAGTGGTACAACGGATGCATGTCAAGAAGTGAAATAGTCATGCAGCCACCATCTCTTTCTAGTTTCAAGACATTTCTATCGTCCCAGAAGAGACCCTATGCCTGGGGAAGTAGTCATTTGGATCTCTTATTTACATTTATGCTCTAATTTCTCTTTGGAAAAGAATAAATGAATCTGGGTTTAAATTATAGCATTATTAAATAAATAAATAAATAAATAAATAAATAAATAAATAAAATTATAGCATTATAAAAAGGAAGTGAAATAAAAACAGATGAGTTAGTTTTATACAGTGTTTCACGGTTCTGGTAAGAACAAAGTATATATACGCAAATACAAACTATGAAATATAAATTGTGCAATTTTGGTAACTACGCATGCAAGTTAAATGCTCTAACATTTGCATTTAAAACTGACATTGCATACGATATAAATAATGGTAAAATTCATGCTTACTTTTTCTTACTTAGAACAACAAAATACCATGACAAGGCAGGGGAGAGACTATAGGAGATAATGAAAACTTTATATTTTGGTGCCTTTTAGGAGTGCCTGGGTGGCTCAGTCAGTTAAGCATCCGACTTCAGCTCAGGTCATGATCTCATGGCTTGTGAGTTCAAGCCCCATGTCGGGCTCTGTGCTGACAGCTCAGGGCCTGGAGCCTGTTTTGGATTCTGTGTCTCTCTCTCTTTCTGCCCCTCCCCTGATCATGCTTGCTCTCTCTCTCTCTCTCTCTCAAAATAAATAAATAAATATAAATAAACATTATATTTTAGAGCCTTTAAGGGAGCTTTTTCCCTGGTATTTGAACAAGGGAACTGACTTTTCATTTTATACCAGGTCTAAAAAATAATATAGCCTTTGTCGCCTAGAACTGAAGCTTTCAAAAATAGATGTACTGTGGGAAGAACAGAGAAATGAGAAAAATAAGGAGATGGGGTGGGCACCTAAGAGTCCCTCTTAACTTCCTACTGAGGGTCCCTACTGCCAAAAAAGCTCGTTCTAAGTAGGAGAGTCAGAGAGCATAGTCAGATTTGAGGTAGGAAGAGTCAGCAGAGCAGTTTGATTTTGAGGGTTGTCCTGTATGCTGTTTCTTTCAGTACCATCTGACCCAGGCTTACCAAGATATCTCCAAGTGGGACACTCACAGAAATTAAAACAGCAGTTCAGAAAAGTCTCACAACACGAGGACTGTTGTAAATGGTGGGAGGCCTGATCTAAGCTTTGAGGTCTGATACCACCGACACCACAGGTGGAGCATGGGGTTGGGTGGATCTTTTTCCGTCCTAGAGTGGGGTGATACTTGCTAGGTCTTCCAGGGTGTTGGTGAGAAGGGTAACTTCAGTATGCAGTCTACAACAGGGCCTGAAGTCAGCTCATTTCACTGAGAGCCTCAGGGTCATCAAAAGCTGAGGGGACCCAGCTATCCAGACTTGGAGATGAAATCTAATAGGCACAGAAGTTTTTAAAACATGGTCCCAAATGCTTTGGTGCTTCTCCCATTGAGAGGCAGAGTATATGTCCCCTCCCCTGAATCTGGGCTCTGTGTTTGACCAATAGAATATAGCAGAAGTGATGCCATGACAGGTTCTAGCTCCAGGCCTTAAAACACTGGCAGACTCCACTTCCTGTCCCTTTTGGTTGCTGGCCCTTGAAACCCATCCATTATGCCCCGAGAAACTTGAAGCAGATTGTGAAAATACCTACACACAAAGGAATCATGTCCCTCTCCCCCGTTTTCATACCTGGCTGAGTTCTCAGTATCAGTCACCACCAACTAACCAGCAATGAAGGTGAGCTAAATGGGAAGTGGATCTTGCTGCTTCACTTGACACTGATGGATCAGAGATGAGCTCCCTTGCTGAACCCCATTCAATATTACAGACCTGGGAGCTAAATAGATTATTGTTGTTGAAAACCGAGTTTTGGCATTTTTTTTAAGATGCAATATATAACTGATATACTTCTTAGGTTCTACTGGGAGAAAGGTGGACCTGATTTAGAACTTGAGGTTCTAGCATTTTTACCTGTGGGAGGTCCAGAGAAGATAGAGGTTAAACACATAGACCCTGGAGTTAGGCTGTCTTGGTTAATATTCCCAGTGCCACCACCTAACAGTTGTGTAACTGTAAGCAAGCCACTTATACTTGCTGTATCAGTTTCCTTTTCCATAACAGAACAATAATGAAATGATATCCTGTGACATTGTTGTCAAGGTTAAATGAGTACTTGAGTATTTGACACAGAGAAGCTCCATCATTATTTCCAGAGCAAATGCACCTTCATCCTTTTAAATTATTCCTCACCTGTGATTTTTACTCTCTCTAGAGCTTGAGAAAAAACTATCTCACGTTTTACACATTTAGTAATGACCTCTCTTTTGGGATTCCACCACCAGTCTGCCTCTTTACATTCTATAAGAGAATGTTTTACTTTATTCATAATCAGAATAAATGAAAAAAAAAATCAGCAGTGCAAAGAGATGAAGCTCATGCTGAAAACCCACAAATTGGATTTGAAGCTGTCATGTAGGTATTTAATCTCATGCATCCATCTTACAACATATAATAATTTTGTATTACTTTGTTAGTTATAAACATTATAGATGAGGTCTAGGTTATAGGAACACAGGTATTATGTTTTTCTCAGCACTTGTCTGTACTTTTAACATCTCTTGAAGTTAAAAAAGAAAAAACCCAGATGTTTATTATTCAAAGTATGGAAAATACAAAATGGTAAGACAATCACCCATAATTTAACAGCCTGGAAGTAATTTCTCTGAAAATGTCACTACTATGTCTTAGCAAAGGGAAAATTAACCAATCTTCTAGAGATTTCATAAAGGTTAAGGAGGTGGCATCTGAAAGCAGAGGAAGTATTGCTCTTGAGAACACGTGTTATCAGGCCCTTCAAAATAAGCTGGGGGGCATAAAGAGGTACTTGACACAGAGGCAGACAGAAGGGTAACATCTTAAGACAATCAGAATATACAACACAATGGTAGTAATTTATGTAAATAAAATTTTTAATTCCATATGAACATGTTTCATAACTTTGCTATTCTAATTAGCAGGACCATTCACATTATATACTGAGAGTGGGTTCTCATAAAACAATTTTACTTTTCCTTTGGGTCTACAGCCAGCAGAATTCTTTTTGTAAATTTATTTCTTCACCCAACTTTTAAGTAATAAAGTTATCTCTACTGTATCAGTTGTAGATACAGTAGAATTTCTGCCAGTTTGTTTATTTCTACTGACACAGGTAGACTTCTTAGGTGATTAAAATTTTGCTCCTGGCTCTTTCTACATAGATCCAATGGCATGGAGATTTCACCTGAAGATAGGGGGTTTCAGACCATGGTTTGAGGCTGCTGAAAGTGAGGCAGGAACCCCACAAATGCAGAGGCTCCCTTCCAGCCCCGCCCAGTGTTTGCTCACAGAGACTGTCCTAATACAGGAAGGACACAGTTTGTGGTTTTTTGCTTTAAAATATGACACCATTTTCCCTTTCCCCAAACTGCATCCCCTAGAGACTAGACTCAGCTGGATTGGGGTTCCTCTGCTCATTGGTAAAAACTCTTTGATTTAGCACTCTATCTTGGGTCTCTTATTTTTTCTCCTTAAAGATGTAGGCTCATACAGAAAGTTGTTTTGGCAAGTGAGAGAGGCAAGGACTTTATATAACTTTCAATTACCTCAGTAAGGTAGAAACTGAGTTTTTCAGGGGAGTGATGGAAGAAAGACTTAAGGGACCATTGCTTAGGGAATTAGGAGAAACTGGTCGCAGGAAAATACACAGATCCATGAGAACTGAAAATGGACACTTGTGAACTTTCTTTTTTTTTTTTTCAACGTTTATTTATATTTGGGACAGAGAGAGACAGAGCATGAACGGGGGAGGGGCAGAGAGAGAGGGAGACACAGAATTGGAAACAGGCTCCAGGCTCCGAGCCATCAGCCCGGAGCCTGACGCGGGGCTCGAACTCACGGACTGCGAGATCGTGACCTGGCTGAAGTCGGACGCTCAACCGACTGCGCCACCCAGGCGCCCCGGACACTTGTGAACTTTCAAAAGGGATTTAGTAACGTTCTACAAGAGAGTCCTCAAGTGTAGAGAGATAATCTTCTGAAAACAAAATTCATATAAAGGAATGGTAGAGAACTTTCATTTATAACGATGAGTATATAAGTGAAAAGGGAGTGGTAGAGCATCCAAAATCCAATTAAGATTTCTTTTTAGTTGTGTCCACCCAGGTATGATAGGAAAAGATACGATTCAATAGGCAGAGGGGAAAGATTAGGACCTGAGGTCCCTGGGTGGGGAAAAACAGTATTTTGGAACAATGCTGGGAGCTTCTGACCACAGCAAAGCCCCTTAGGCATAAGGTTCTTCTTAAGATTGTAACAGATACCACCTACTACCCCTCAGGCTCCTCTCAGGAATTTGACAAAAGACCTGACTAAAAATAAGTAGTACTCCACTCTAGCCATTTGTCCCAATTTAAGTTTAGAAATTATCAGTTTCAGTAATTGATGAATTTCTGGTTTTCTCAATAGTTGTTCAAATTGTTAATAAAAGTTTTTTGTGTGGTTTAAATAAATAAATAAATAAATAAATAAATAAATAAATACTAGACCATAAGACATATGACCCATCCATAGACCACCCCTCATATAATAGAAAGGAACCAATCAAAAAGGAATGACTAGGCATTTAGAGTTACCTGGCCAATAAGGGTAGGACCTGAGAACGTAAGACCTGAGAAGAAACAAGGGAGAAGGAGGTGGGGGTGAAATCAAAACCTTATAAAACAAAATCCTTGCCTATTGTCACTGGCATTCACTTTCGAATGCCCCCTCTCTGTAAAGAGAACTTTCATACTATTCATACTTTCTGATTTTATCTTATGCTTGAATAAACTTTTGCCTGCTGCTCATTTTGTGTCCACCTCTTCATTCTTTGAAGCAGTGAGACAACAAACCTTGGGTATTGAGGTAAAAAAATCCTGCAACACAGGGAGGTAAAAAAAAAAAAAAAAAAAAAAAGATTTCCTTTTATTAAGTAATCAGATCTAGGGGCGCCTGGGTGGCGCAGTCGGTTAAGCGTCCGACTTCAGCCAGGTCACGATCTCACGGTTCGTGAGTTCGAGCCCCGCGTCAGGCTCTGGGCTGATGGCTCGGAGCCTGGAGCCTGTTTCCAATTCTGTGTCTCCCTCTCTCTCTGCCCCTCCCCCGTTCATGCTCTGTCTCTCTCTGTCCCAAAAATAAAAATAAAAAAAAATAAAAAAAAAAAAAAAGTAATCAGATCTAGTGATTTCCTTAAGTCCTTAGCATTTTTAAAAGAAAAATACTGTAAAGAGATTTGTTTTGTCCACGAATTCAGCCCCCCCCCCTCCCCAGGAAAGACAGGAGGGAGCGGTGGGTGGGAACTGAGGCCTGAGGGAGAAGTGGGGTTGGGACCTTCACAGACCTGCCCAGTTCATCAACACTGAATATGGCAGGCCTATCCCCTGAGGGTGCCCCGAAATCTGGGAGGGTGCTTTTGATTGTTACAAAGATAGCATTTAGTAAATCCAAATTTTGTCAATCTAACTTCTAAAAGATTGACATTAACCATTTCCTATGCCACTCTAATGTACAGTCAATTTTGTAGAAATACAACTACTGAGTAAACTGGAAGAAAATCATACTTTCATGAGAAACTTTTTATCAGGAAACATTCCGAACTGTAGGCACTTCAAGGAGCTGTAGAAAATGGAAGACTTTTAGGGCAGAAGGGAGCAGGAACCAGGAAGTTAAACAATAAAGGGGGTTGGTTATTGCAAGGTTACTTACTCTTACAGGATGGCAGGGATCTATCTGGCAGATTACCTAACTAGTGCTGATCAGGTGACTCCCCATTCCTTTAAGATTTCATTTCTGGGAGGGTCAAATTTAATCAAGTTAAGTTTGCTTGGTGAGGTGGGACTTAGGATAAGTGATACCATTTTGGGCCTGTGTTCTTATTGTTGTTTTTTCCTGTTTTTTGTTTTGTTTCGTTTTGTTTGTTTTTGAGGGTTTTTTTTTTTGTTGTTGTTTTTTAACAGTACAAACATATGACTATCCCATTATGCATTTCACTGAAACTGGAACTAAGCATTTACACATTGAATTGTGTTTTACTAGAAATTACCATTTAGGGGGCAACACAAAATATTTGTGATTAACAAAAGGAGAATGACATAGATAAGTGGAGTTGAGACCCAGTGGCCTAGTATAAGCTTTTCAGTTGGGGATCAATAGACTCCTTTCAGAATATGATGGACACCAGAAAACTTCCCATCCATGCATAACCACCCTGTGCTTTCGTATATGCAAATAGAGTCACTCTTCGGGGGATATTTTGAAGGTGAAGTAACTGAGGAGGATGTGCAAATAGTGTAATAAATAAGCTAGACTTGGTAGGATGCAAACAGAAAACAACTCTATTCCTGCTCAGTCTTGGGCATTTAAACCCTCTCTCTAGGATGGTTCTTGTCTTTCTCAGGACAAAATCTCAGGCATATTCCATAGTATTTTCACCATCACTTTCAGATCATCTATATTCCAAACTGTCACCAATTCAAATTCTCCCTTCCCTCAAACTTTAATCTTTATAGGTTTTAAACCTTTGGTGGGGAAAGGGGTGTGGTCAGTGTCTTCCCTACTACTTTCCTGCCCTGAATTTCATTGCCTTCTCTTGTTTCATTGTTTCATTCATTGTTTAATCTGGTACTGATGCCCTTTAGATTGCATGCATTCCAAATGTTGATTCTCTCCCACACAGCTCTTTTCCAGGGATTTAGTAAACCCTTACCACTTTGAGAATTTCTTTTTCTTTTTTTAAGTTTATTTATTTTGAGAGAGTGTGTGCACGTGCTGTCAGTGCAGAGCTGGATGTGGGGCTCCATCTTGCAACTGTGAGATCATGACCTGAGCTGAAATAAAATCAGACGCTCAACTGGCCGAGCCACCAGGATGCCCAACACTTTGAGAATTTCTGACCTTAAGAACTGTATTTGTGGGCTCCCCCTGGTTCCTCTAGCTGACCAGCCTTCCTTAGCTCCTGGTTTTCACAAAGAGTTTCTCCTTGACCAAACTCCAGCCAGGATCCTCTGAGCTGGAGAAAGTAGGCTTCAATCTTGATCTATAAAAACTTAAACACTGACAGTTGCTAACATTCCAAAGCTACATCCCTAGGATGACAATAGCACTTAAAGTGCCTACCAGAGAAAACTCAATGTTGCTAAAAGAACTTACTGTGTGTTCTAGCCAACACTTAAAGATGGAACCCCTGTCTCCCACTCTCTGTGGAAAGGCAGAACTCTTAACTTTGATAAGGGCAAATTAACAAGCTCAAATGTGTTACACAGAGGAAACCCACCCTTCCCAAACTTTTTGGGAGTTTTCATTTCCCTGATTGTATGGAGCCCCTGCTCTCCCCTCTCCCTTTTCCTTTATCCTCCCTTTAAAATGCCAGTCACTTCTGTACAAATTGAAGTTGAGTTCAGTTCACACAGGACTCTTTCCCCTGTTGCGATACTATATAACTGATTAAAATTTGTCCTTACCATTTTTATCGTGTCTAGCTTTGTCTGTCTTTGATAGTTTCCAGGGGTTTCCAATAATCTACTTCTCTGCTGACATAACCACAACCTTCAAGTGTTCCTCTTGGGTAAGTCCAGCCTGTTTATCTGAGTCCATATATGGCTCATGCATCCTCTATAGCACCAAACTTTGGATGCGGGCCTTTCCCAACACAGCCTGCTTGCTTAGCTCTTTTGTCAGAAAAGCAGGCCATCACAGTCTTGAGACTTTCAGACCAGAGTCAGGTGTCCTGTCTTCCAAACTTCCCTCTTCATTACCTTAGGAATAGACTAAGCATCCTCCTCCTTTTGCCCATTGCCTAGGGTGTTTGGGGAGCTTGGAGAACCTCAGTACAATAATACAGTGGGTGTTTGATATTCATTTTCTTTCCTTCCTAGAATCTAATTCTGACTCATACAAATATAGATGGACTCATCGGTATCTTACTCTTTGTTGCATCCTCAGCATTTACCTGGTGCCTAGGTCAGAGTGAGCTTTATATCTATTTGTTTAATGGCTGAATGACCACGCCATTGGAAAGTACACTTTATGTAAGTTAAAGAAAAGAACCACAAAGAAAATGCTGAGTAAGGTTATTTTCCTGTTTTAGTTTTCTTTCTTATCCAATTTTATTTTCTCATTGCAATTCTACTTTCTCTCACTCTTTGAGTCACCAGCATCTTTCCCTCAAAGTGGGAAATTACCTTCCTTCACTACCTATTCATTCTGCACTTCTAAAAGTTTGGGTGAATTCATCCTTCGCAGTAGGAAAGAATACTAACTGTAAGGAGACTTCCCAGAATCTTTCTCAGATTCCCTTTTCATTCTGTTGAAGTGAAAAGAGCTTCTGCCCTGGATGATAGAGGAAAATTGGATAGGATAAATTGTTTCCTTTTCAATTTATTTTCCACAAAAGGGATCCTGCTTTAAACGGAAACTTATTTATAGATAGAATAAGTGGATTTGATTTTTCTTTGGGCTAGCCATAGTGTCGATACAAAGGACAGAAAAACACCAGAAGTGTTACGCTTACCTCATTGGTTGTTTCAGATAGCCAGTTTCTTTACCAGAAACTGAAAATCTGTCACAAATGACTTTGAATATCATGGATGAAAGAAAACATTGCATAGTATCAATCACCTTACAGGACAAAGACCCTGAAGTTGTAGGTACTCCTTGGACGGAAAGGGACAGAAACTCAACACAAACTAATAAACAATAAAGGGATTTATTTGCTTACATTTGCTTATATATGAATATATATGCGAATACATACACACACACACACACACACATATGTTTTGTTTTGTTTACAAAAACAGTCCTCTTTAAACTCCTTCCAAGTTTGAGGATTTACCAGATGGCAATCCCTTACACTCCTTGGTTATCCATTCCAATATTTAATAAATTTTTCCCCTTCAAAATCATCTCCTTATTTCTAGTGAAAATCATTCATGTTTTAATTTATAAACACATCTATTTTGTTGTAATCTTGATAGTGATGTCAAACAGCAGTAACAAACATTGCTTTAATAACATTACGGCTTGGAAAAAGAGAAAATTAGAAAGAAAAAGGAAAGAAAATCAAGGAGGAAAAGACACAAATAAAATACATGCAAAGTAACTCCAAGAGTAAAGAAAATAGTTCTAAGATAACAGTAGCCTTAGTTGTCATGAGTGAGTGCTGGAGATGACTGAAGTTAACAATGGTGCCTGGAGTTAATAGGGGTGCCTGGATGGCTCAGTTGATTAAGTGGCTTACTCTTAATCTCGGCTCAGGTCATGATCTCACGGTTTCATGAGTTCGAGCATTGCTTCAAGGTTTGTGCTGACAGCATGGAGCTTGCTTGGGATTCTCTCTCTTCTTCTCTCTGCCCCACACCCCACCCTGCTTACACTGTCTGTCTCTCTCAAAAATAAATAAATAAACCTAAAAAAAAAAAAAAAACCCACAATGGGATATAGAGCTTATTATGGAAACTTTGCCAAGTTGTATTTCTTTCCCATTGGATTTTGTGGTTTAAGATTTGTACCCACTACATATCCCAAACTGAACTCATGATTACGTCTTCCACTTAACCTACTTCTCTGCCTCTGTCTCCTAGCTCAAGGAATGCCACCAGCATCAACTCAAGGGTTTAAATTGGAAACTCCATTTAATCTTGGATTTTTTTTCTTGCCCTATCTTCACAAACATTTAAACATAACATTCTATGTATCCACTCTTGAATCTCTTCATATCTCTCCCTCCCCACTCACTCACACATTTCTCATGAAATCTAGAGTCCAGTGGGTGAGGCATATATCCAAACAATAACCATATAAATAACCGCCTAATTTGTAATTAAATAATTTATCATTTATAATTATGTTCAGTGCTAAGGAGGGATCAGGGTATCAAAGAAGGCTACCTAAGGAAGTGACATTTAGGCTAAGACTTTAAAGCTTGTAAGAACTGGTGGTTGAAAATGGGGGAGCATATGTGTTCCAGCCAGAAGGAACAGTCTGTATGATAACCCTTCTCACAATTGTATGTGTTAGAAACAAAATGGAGGATAATTATGATGTGTAGGAGAAACTGAAAGATGGTTAGGCTGGTCTCAGCCACCATCACCTTTCATTTGGATTACTGCAATAGCCTCTTACCTTCTTTCTCTTCCTGGAGTTTCATTTCCTTAATGTTTCAGAGGATCATAAGCAGCTTCCTTGTAAAGTATGAATCTTATCATAACTCTCTCTTACTTAAAATACATTAGTCTCCCCTTATCTAGAGGGAGTAAGTTCTAACAACTCTGTGGATGCCTGAAACCACAGATAGTACCACACTTTATGTTTTTTTCCTATACATACATACCTATGATAAAGTTTAATTTTTTTAAGTTTAATTTATAAATTAGTGACAGTAGATTAACAACAATAAATCATAATAAAATAGAGCACTTATAACAATATACTTAGTCCTTGAACAACAGGATTAGGGGTGCTGACCACGTAGTCAAAAATTCGCCTATAACTTTTGACTCCCCCAATATTTAGCTAATAGCTTAGCGTTGACCAGAACCTTACTGAGACAAGTCAATTAATGTATATTTTGTGTATGTATTACATACTGTATTCTTACAATAAAGCAAGCTAGAGAAAAGAAAGTGTTAAGAGAATCATAAGGAAAAGAAAATACATTTACTGTACTGTACTTATATAAAAAAAAAAACCCTCACATATAAGTGGACCTACACAGTTCAAACCAATGTTTTTCAAGGGTCAACTGTATATATAAAAAAAGTTATTTGAAAGTGATCTTTCTCAAAATATCTTATTGTACTGTACTTACCCTTCTTGTGGTGATGTGAGATGATAAAAGCCTCTGTGAGGAGATGAAATGAGGTGAAGGACACAGGCATTGTGACGTGGAGTTAGGCTACTACTGACCTTCTGATGATACATCAGAGGATCCTCTACTTCCGGATCCTGGTTTACTGTGAGTAACTGAAACCTTGGAAAGCAGAACTGCAGATAAAGGGGACAAAATGTAAAAGACTCTCCAAACCCTTCAGAATAAACATGTGATCTTCCTAGCAGAGGGTCAAAGCCCTTTTATTATGGTCTCTGTGTTGTTTTCTAGCCCTCTCTCATGGTTCCCAGCACCCTGTATGGTGGCAGTCGCTTCTCTTTGCATCTTTGTAAATGCCGTGTTCTGGCTTATTTTCATCCTTTTCTCCTGGAATTCTGTTTGACTCATCAGACTTAGTTTTTTCTTTTTCTTGTTATTTTAAAGTACTCTCCACACCCAATGTGGGGCTCAAACTCATGATCCTAAGACCTTGATACCAAAGATCATATGCACTACTGACTAAGCCAACTAGGCACCCCCATCAGACTCAGTTTTTAAGGCTTCTTCTTGGAAAGACATGTCATAGCACTCTATGCATGCCTCTAACAGCACTTGGCACAGTCTTAAAGTTCATTCACTCAACAAATAACATTGAGTGGTTACTATTACTAGGCCCTGCTCTAGACACTGGAGGAAGAGGCAGCAAACAAAATAGATATTATGTCAGCTTCATCTCTCAGGCTGTAAGAATCTGGAGGACAGATGGTGTGTGTGTGTGTGTGTGTGTGTGTGTGTGTGTGTGTGTGTGTGTGTGTGTATTTTAAGTTTATTTATTTATTTTTGGTGGGTGAGAGGGGCAGAGAGACAGGGAGAGAGGGAATCCCTAGTGGGCAGGGCACCCGACTTAGGGCATGAACTCACAAACTGTGAGATCATGACCTGACCCAAAATAGAGTTGGATGATTAACAGACTGAGCCTCCCAGGCACCCTGGACAGATTGTGTCCTAATCATTCCTATACCCTCAATAAATAGCATAGCAACAGCACCTAGTATAATAAATCTGATCTGACCTGCGCTAGGATTCAAGCCCAGGCCTAACTCTAAAGCTCAGGATGTTTCCAGTACTATGTGGAATCAAGATTAATCTGAGTCTATTAAAGTAAAAATAGTAGCAGTATTAAGAAAATGGCAGCATGGATCACAACTAACTGGGACCTGGTTCATCATAAATACTAGTAAATGATGTTATTTTGCCAAATCTTCCTTAAAACTACCATCGTTGGCTTAATGACTTACCCACTGGCATTTATCATAATTTTTCTACCACTTACTTCTTTTTCCTTTCCAAACACACTCTAAATTCAGAAACATTACTATATGGTTTATAGGAGGAAAAAGTAGATGCAATTTAAATGTCTTTCCAGAAGACACTGGTTAAATAAGATAAGGTGAATTCTTTCAATGGATTATTACATAATTCTTAAAAATAATAAGTATCAAGTACACTGACATGGAAAGATGTCCATATATTATTAAGTTGAAAAACAAATTACAGAATAGTATATATAAATCAATTTTATTAAATATATGTTTCTATGTATAGAAAAAATCTACAAGGATGGGGCGCCTGGGTAGTTCAGTCAGTTAAGCATCTGACTTCAGCTCAGGTCATACTCTCGCGGTTTGTGAGTTCAAACCCTGCATGGAGCTCTGTGCTGACAGCGCCAAGCCTGGAGCCTGCTTTGAGTTCTGTGTGTCCCTTTCTCTCTGTCCCTCCCCCACTCACAATCTCTCTCAAAAATGAATAAACATTTAAAAAATTTTTAAAAAAAGAAAAAATCTAGAAGGATCACAACAAACTTCACAAAAGTTTCACTCTAGAAGTATAGTTGACTTTACTTCTAATTTATATACTTTTGTAGTATTCGAATATTTTTAAGTGTATATTATTTTCATAATTAAAAGGAAGAAAAAGGTTAAAGTATAATCAAATATGCTCTCATGATATAAACCATTATTTTATTTAATATTATTAAAAAAATTTTTTTTAACGTTTAGTTTTTTGCGAGAGATGGGGGGAGAGAGAGACAGAGTGTGAGCAGGGGAGGGGCAGAGAAAGAGAGGGAGACAGAATTCTAAGTAGGTTCCAGGCTCTGAGCTGTCAACACAGAGCCCAACTCGGGGCTCAAACTCACGGACCACGAGATCATGACCTGAATTGAAGTAGCATGCTTAACCTACTGAGCCACCTCTGCTGCCCTATTATTTTTAATATTTATTTATTTTTGAGAGACAGAACATGAGCCGGGGAGGGGCAGGAGAGGGGACAGAGGATCCAAAGTGGGCTCCGCGCTGACAGCAGTGAGCCTGATGTGGAGCTCGAATCCATGAACCACGAGATTACAACCTGTGCTGAAGTCAGATGCTCAATGCTCAACCGACTGAGCCACCTAGGAGCCCCACCACTTTAATTCCTATGAATTTTAATAAAAGCCAGTTAGTGTGAACACAGTTTCTAGTCTCAGTAAAGTTGGAGTGATCTATAATCTCTACTCCTAAAACTTACAGGCTTCCTAAAGTATCAAAACTAGAAATTTTCAGGTTTTACTTCCATCTCTGATATCGTTTGATTGGCTTTTATGTCATTTAGCTTCTGTCTATATCTCTATATGCCAATTAGGTAACTAGACTTAGTGTTATGGGAGGCATTAATGCATTTAAGTAGAATGGTTTGGAAGGGCTGCCACTCAGTTGCACTTGGGAAGCTACTGACTGATTCAATAAAGTTTCTGATGTATGTGATGCATTTCCTTTCATAAAATGGGTGTTCAGAGTCAAAGGGGAGGATGCCATCTAAAAATGAACTTGGAAACCTCAGAGAATAAATATGAAGGAAATCTGGCCATGGAGAATATTCCAAAGCAGTGTCCCACATGTTTATTGTACCTAGAATAAAAAGGTAGCAAAGTAAACCAGTCTGGATTCAGCTTCTCCTCAGATTACACAATTCATGACAAGGTGAGGCAACAGGGGCAATTACACCTCCAGGTTTCTTGTATTCCATTCCGGAAATGATAAAGGATACAACATATTGAAATCGACCACAAATCTTTTTTTTTTTTTTTTTTTTTTTTTTAATTTTTTTTTTTTCAACGTTTTTTAATTTATTTTTGGGACAGAGAGAGACAGAGCATGAACGGGGGAGGGGCAGAGAGAGGGAGACACAGAATCGGAAGCAGGCTCCAGGCTCCGAGCCATCAGCCCAGAGCCTGACGCGGGGCTCGAACTCACAGACCGCGAGATCGTGACCTGGCTGAAGTCGGACGCTTAACCGACTGCGCCACCCAGGCGCCCCAACACAAATCTTTTTTAAAAACTGTAAAATGTGTTTTTTTACCTCATCTACAACCATTTACATGCTTATATTCCTGCTGTAGGTGTAAAACTGTTAAAGCTGTGTAAGAGAAGGCTGTGTTTTGGAAGTCACATATTGGGAGAGAACATTTTAAAACTTTTGCTGGTAATTTGTGCTCATGCTAATGGTGTTCCTCCACACCTCCTGGTACAGAGTGGGGAGCACAGAAGTGGACATGCCAATAAGGGAAACTGGGCCACCCATAACTGAAGCCTGGAGGAGTATTTGTCAACGTACGTATCTGCTTTGTTTAAGAAGTAACTGTTGGGCTCCCTGTTTTTATATTATTTTTGTTTTATTTAATTTTATATTTATTATTATATTTTATAAATAACATGTTATTTATGTAATATATATTATGTATTTTTATAAATAATATATTATATATAATTATATATTATTTATTTTATTATTTATTATTTTATATGACTTATTTTATTTTATATTATTTTGTTTGTATTTTTGTCTCCCTGTTTTTATATTATTTTTGTTTCCTTTCCCTTATGTTCATCTGTTTTGACTCTTAGAGTCCTCATATGATATAAAAACAGGGACAGGGACAAAACATAAGAGACTCTTAAACATGGAGAACAAACAGAGGGTTACTGGATGGGTTGTGGGAGGGGGTATGGGCTAAATGGGTAAGGGGCATTAAGGAATCTACTCCTGAAATCATTGTTGCACTATATGCTAACTAATTTGGATGTAAATTAAAAAAAAAAAAAAAATTAAAAAAGAAAAAAAAAAGAAGTAAGTGTTGGGGCACCTGGGTGGCTCAGTTGGTTAAGCTTCTGACTTCAGTCCAGGTCATGACCTCTGGTACTTGAGTTCAAGCCCTGCATCAGGCTCTGTGCTAACAGCTCAGAGCCTGGAGCCTGCTTCCGATTCTGTGTCTCTCTCTCTGCCCCTCCCCTGATCACGCTCTGTCTCTGTCTCTGTCTCTGTCTCTCTCTCTCAAAAATAAGTAAAACAGGGGCACCTGGGTGGCTCAGTTAGTTGAGCGTCCGACTTCGGCTCAGATCATGATCTCGCGGTCTGTGAGTTCGAGCCCCGCATCGGGCTCTGTCCTGACAGCTCTGAGCCTGGAGCCTATTTCGGATTCTGTGTCTCCTTCTCTCTCTGCCCCTCCCCCGCTCATGCTGTCTCTCTCTCTCTCCCTCTGTGTCAAAAATAAACATAAAAAAAAATTTTTTTTTAATAAGTAAAACATTAAGAAAAATCAAAGAAGTGTCAATTTTCTCATCAAAAGGGAGAAAATCTTGATAATTTAAATTTATAATCACAGAGGAAACCTTAATAGAATCAGGACTATTTTCTGATGGTAAGAAGGTCAGAAGAGTTGATCAAAAATATAATCATCCATGGGGCGCCTGGGTGGCGCAGTCGGTTAAGCGTCCGACTTCAGCCAGGTCACGATCTCGCGGTCCGTGAGTTCGAGCCCCGCGTCAGGCTCTGGGCTGATGGCTCAGAGCTTGGAGCCTGTTTCCGATTCTGTGTCTCCCTCTCTCTCTGCCCCTCCCCCGTTCATGCTCTGTCTCTCTCTGTCCCAAAAATAAATAAACGTTGAAAAAAAAATTAAAAAAAAAATATAATCATCCTTATTGTGTTAAAAATAAAGAGATCATACAACTAGCATAAACTGTTTTAAATTAGGAAATCAAATCTTACATTAGTCTTTAAAATGGAATATAGACAAAATGAAGACTTTTTAAACTATGGGGAATTTTAGAACATATAAAATAAAAAATGGACACAAAACCATATATATGGGGTGCCGGGGTGCCTCAGTTGGTTAAGTTTATGGCTCTTGATATTGACTCAGGTCGTGATCTCATGGTGGTGAGATGGAACCCCGTGCTTTAGGCTCTGTGCAGAGCATGGAGCCTGCTTGGGATATTCTCTCTCTCTGTCTCTCGTTCTCTCTCTGCTTTGCCCCTCCCCTGCTCATGCTTTCTCTCAAACAAATAAATAAACAAACAAAGACCATGCAACTCTTGATCTTAGGGTCATGAGCTCAAGCCCCATGCTGGATATAGAGATGAAAGAAAGAAAGAAAGAAAGAAAGAAAGAAAGAAAGAAAGAAAGAAAGAAAGAAAGAAAGAAAGAAAGAAAATTATTTTTAAAATGTTTTTATTTTCATTAACCAGTCTTTCCTCCAACCAGGTAGTATTTATGGAGTACTTACCCTGTGCCCAGTTTTGTACCAGGTTTTGGGGACACAACAGGGAACAAAACAGGTATGGGCTCTTGCCTTACGAAATCCATTGAGGAGAGGGACCCATTAAATGGATCAGTACAAAATTGTGAAACATGCTAGGCAGAAAGAGTAGCATGCAAATGTATTTTTTTTTATGATACCAAAGAGAAAACCTTTGTGAGTTTCCCATTTTTTCCAAGTTAGGTGGTTGAGCCTCAACTCAGACTGTCTGTCAATCACCAGAGTGTAATAGCAGGACCATAATCTGTAGTCAACAGAGAACAAGCGAGGACCTCTGCACCTAGGCAGTGACCTCAAACAGGTCAGGCTGTGTGGGTGCATGGGAACAGGAGCTGAGTGGGGTATGGATGCTTCAGTCATCTGTCTGCCAGTTATATTTATTGAGGACCTTCTATGGATTGAGCATTGTTTTAGGGACAGGTAATGAATGGAATAAGGGTCTCACCATCTAGAAAGAGGGACACACAGGAGAATAAATAGCGATACAAGTGAGTGTAAATCCATGTGAGAGTCCAGAGAAGGAAGTTCTGAGCTTTACCTGATTGTGGTTTACTTGAGTGTTATTTGAACAAGGTTTCCAGGTATTAGAAATAAGAATTTGCAAAGCAGAGAGTGGGGAGGAGAAAGGCAATCTAGTTAAAGGGAATAATATTTGCATAGAATGTTCAAGAACAAGGGAAATTCTGAGAACTGCAGTTAGTATGAGGCTAAAACAAAGACTAAAGGTAGGTAGGTGGTACCTTGAACAAATACTGGAGACTTTACATCGCGGCTGAAACTTTGCTAATTGCTATGAATAAAGAAGGAAAAGATATAATTTCTGCTTTCAAGGATATTTTGAATTCAGTGGTAGAAATAAGTAAGAAAATTGGCAATAAGAATCTAGGGTAATAAGTGTAGGAAAAATTCTAAGGAAGTTCCTGCACACCCTTTAAGGCTCAAGGTAGAAGTAGGAATGGATAGATAATTAATCAAAGGGGTACGCACAGGATTGTACAATGGGAACACAGAAAAGGGACTTTGGATATAATTTTGAATGATTCAAGGTTTCCTACACAAGTATTTCATTATATTCTTCAATTGTTGCAGATCACTGCATAATTAAATTTTATGTATTTATTTTTTTATTTATTTAAAAAAATTTTTTATTTATTATTTTTGAGAGAGAAAGAGACAGACAGACAGAGAGCAAGCAGGGAAGGGGCAGAGAGAGAGGGAGACACAGAATCAGAAGCAGGCTCCAGGTTCTGAGCACTCAGGACAGAGCCCAATGCAGGGCTCGAAAACACAGACCATGTAATCATGACCTGAGCTGTAGTTGGCCGCCCAACCAAACTACTGAGCCACCCAGGTGCCCCAAATTTTTAAAAAATAAACTTTATTTTAGAGAGTGAGAGAGAGAGAGAGTGAGCTGGGAAGAGGGGCAGAGGGAGAGAGAATTTTAAGCAGGTTCCACGCTCAGCCCAATAGGGCTCCATCCCACTACCCTGGGATCTTGACCCGAGCCAAAATCAAGAGTCAGACACTCAACTAAATAAGCCACCCTGGTGCCCCAGGTAATTAAGTTTTAAACATTAAATTACTATAAAATAGTATATTCAAATAGCACAGCAATGAATAAAATAAAGAATCCTGATTTAATGAACATTAAAGAATTATTTTTTAGGCATCATGATGATGATGAAGCTACACTTTTAACAAAACATATTGAACATCTCTGACAGTGTATTATAAGTCTACCTTATTTTTTTTTTAAGAGCTGTATTCTGTTACATCAAAGTGCTTTACTTTTGGTTTTAAGAGACAGCAAGAGAATCTTTTTTTTTTTTAATATTTATTCATTTTTGAGAGACAGAGAATGAGTGGGGGAGGGGCAGGGAGAGGGAGACACAGAATCCCAAGCAGGCTCCAGGCTCTGAGCTGTCAGCACAGAGCCCAACGTGGGGCTCGAACCCATGAACTGTAAGATCATGACCTGATCTGAAGTCAGATGCTTAACCAACTAAGCCACCCAGGTACCCCAATGAGAGAGAGAATCTTAACCAGGCTCCATGCCTGATGTGGGGCTTGATCTCACGAGTGACCAGGAGATCATGACCTGAGCTGAAATCACGAATTGGATACTTAACCAACTGAGCTACCCAGAAACCCTTTTACCTTAGTTTTTTCACCAGTATTCTGTCGGCAGATATTAGGTTTCTTAGTTTTCTCTGTTACAAATAAGTTGGAAAAGTTTATATATCACTGTATATTTGGGCTAACATTAATTTGGAGCAAGTTATTTAATCTCTTTGTGGCTGATATCTATAAATCATTGAGAGAATTATCAAACTAATTTAATTAAACTCTCTTGCACAGAGCTAAAGAAATGTTCTCCTGAACTACTATGTTATATTTATTAATAAACTAATTATGTGATAAATCCTTTTAGTTTTCAGTAAATGAATAAAATAAAATAATGGAAAACATGCTGGTTGGAGACAGGTTCTTGTATTTAATTGTTCAATTTGCTTCTTAACAACTGAGTAGAAAAGTAACATAACCTCTTATCAAGTCTAAATAATAAAAATAAAGATCCTCTATTATTCTGCCACCTAGAACTAAGCACAGTCAACATTTTTGTAATATTCAGTCAGATTTTCTCATTTGGTACATACTTCATTTTGCCAAAAATGGGACATTAGTTTTATAATCTACCTTTTTCTTTCTTTCTGTATTACTACCTTTTATTTTTGTTATTGGTATGCTGTGAATAAAAACGTTTTTTGGATGGGAGGCTGTGAAATTTATTTCATATGACCATTAAAAAATGTTTGTTTATTTATTTTGGTGCGGGGGAGGGCAGAGTGAGAGAGAGAGAATCCCAAGCAGGGTCCACCCTCAACTCTGAGCCCCAGTCCAACTGGGGGCTTGATCTCATGACCATGAGATCATGACCTGAGCTGATATCAAGAGTCAGATGCCTAAATTACTGAGCCACCCAAGCGGCCCCTGTCCCCCACCCCCTTTTCCTTCCACAAAAAAGCACATCATCATGTTTGTTTGTTTATTTTTAAGTAATCTCTATACCCAATGTGGGGTTTGAACTCATCCAAAGATCAAGAGTTGCATGCTCTACTGACTGAGCCATTCAGGTGGCCCTACACCATCCTTTTTGATGGCTTTGTATTCTATACGTGGTTGTCCATAATTTATTTACTCAGTCTCTTTATTTATAGGAACTTAGGTTGTTTCCAATTTTTTTTGTAGTTATAAGCAATTTATCACAGAGTATCTTTATAAATTGTTGGAAACCTTTCCCATTATTTTATTAAAATTGATTCTAAGATGTAGAATAGCTGGGCAAAGTGTATCTTTAAAAAAACTTTTTTTAAATGTTTATTCGTTTTTGAGAGAAAGAGAGCTGGGGAGCGGCAGAGAGAGAGGCAGACATAGAATCCAAAGCCTGGATGTGAGGCTGGAACCCATGAACCTTGAGATCATGACCAGAGCCAAAGTCAGAAGCTTAACTGACTGAGCCACCCAGGCACCCCAGCGCAAAGTGTATCTTAAAGATTTTTTTTTTTTTAAATGAAAGCCAAACTATCTTCCAGAAATGCTGTATAGATTTTGATTCTTGATATGTTTAATGCAATTATGGTTATCTATTCCTTATATCCTCATCTAGGTTTTATTCTTTTAATGTCATTGCCAATCTAATAGGTGAAAAGTAGTATCTCATTGTTAGCTTTACTTTCATTTTAATGATTTCTAGTGAGGTAGAGTATCTTTCCTTTAAAAATTTTTTTTCTTAACATTTATTTATTTTTGAGAGAGAGAGACAGAGGGAGAGACACAGAGTGCAGGTGGGGGAAATGCAAAGAAAGGGGGAAACACAGAATCCTAAGTAGGCTCCAGGCTCTGAGCTGTCAGTACAGACCCAGACACGGAGCTCAATCCCATGAACCGTGACATCATGACCTGAGTCAAAGTCAGATGCTTAACCAACTGAACCCCCCAGGCGTCCCAGAACATATTTTCTTATAATTTCTGACACACACATTACCAACTTGTTTTTGTCCTTTGACTTTCTAAGAGTTAGTATAGTTATCTTTCATGATTTGTAAAAGCTCTTGATATGTAAATATAATATTATCAGATATTAAGGTAGTGACTATGTATGTACAATTAAATATTAAGCAGTTTGTCATAGATTACAATTGTTTCTCCATTTTATTTTTCAACTTTATGTCTTTTGCCATAGGACAGGCAATTTGTGGGTGTTCTATTATCAATTTTTTCTGTTGTTTTTACTTATACTGAAGCGGTGTAGTGTAAAGAATATGGATTAAGACTTTAGCAAATTTTAGAGGTACAGCCAAGCTGGTGGCGCTCAGCTTCCATGTACTGCAAGCTTAAACGTTACTTAACCTGAACCAGTTTTCCTCAACTGCAAAACGTGGCAAATAACACCCATTTCATAAGCTGGTGTAAAGACAAAGTGCCTGGCACAGATAAGGTATACAGCATGTGTTAATTGTCTTTTCTTTGCTCTCGGTAAGGTATTAATTGCCCAAAGTGTCTATTTCCCCGATGCAAACTAAACTAGAAGGTTGGGAGGTGAAATTTTTGTTGAATTTACATTCAAACATTCTTTCAGGGAGCTTTTAGAAGCCGTCCATTAAACTACAAATCCCATAAGGCATATAAAAGGACTATAAAGTTACTGTGTATGAAGGCTTTGTGGCTTGGGGGAGTGCGGAGAGCCAAGGACTTAATTACTGGAATTTCTCTGGTTGAGACACCTCCCTTAACATTTTCCCTTAAACACATGTGATTACTTTCATTCCTCTTAGAAAGCTAACTTCACAGGTTCCAAAGTAAGTCTCCTGTTACAAAGGGGGAAAGTATCGCAATTAGATAACTGTGAATACCATTAAATTCATTAAAAAAAAATTGTGTGGGGTGTGCCGGCCAGAGACAGTGTTGAAATAATTCTCACCTCATGTAGACTTAGCAGAAGGAAAAATGATTAGCACGATTACATCTAGTAGCCATTTTTACCCTTTAAGAATCTGAGCTTAGTACCCACCGAGTTAGTCCCCTTTCTTCAGCCACTGGACTCCGGTACAAATTGTTTATGTCTGACACACTCATATTTGCATTCCATGATGGATCCATTGCTTCAGGGCGCCCAGTTAGCCCTGTGCCTGCACCACCAGCGTTCCGCCCGCGCAGGGCTGTGTACAGGCAAGCATGTGATTTCCCTTCCGCCCAGGCCCGAGCGCGGTACCAGGCGAGGGGCGCGCGCCGCGGCTCCTCCGAGCGTCCAGCCCGGGAAGACGCCGTTGCGCGCGCCACTACAGCTCCTGCGGCCGCTTCCCGGCTCAGCCTTCTCCCCTCACCCGCTCGGTGGCCCCACCATCACAGCCTCCGGGGCGGCCCTGGGTGGGGGAGGGGCGGGAGGAGGGGCTCCTCTGGGAGCGGCGGGGAATTCCCCCTTCCACCGAACGTTCCCGATTGTTCACCGTCCTCACGTCAGCAGCAGGGGGTAATCCCCGACTCCAGCTGCTCTTGACGTCACTGCGCGGAGCCACCGCCCCCCACGCGCCCCTACCTCCGGGGCTTCCTCGACGCCCCGCCCCCAGACGTAGCCACGCCCCATTCCCCTCCCCCCAGCCGCCCCACGTAGAGGGCGGAGCTTCTTCGGCCGGGGCGTGAGCGGTTGCTTGGGCCAGAAGGTTCTCTGGTGGAGGCGCTCCTCCTGCTGCCCCGCCCAGTAGGTTCGTTCGCAGCGCTTCTTCCACACCCTTTCTCCCTCCTCCTTCTCCTCGCCCCGCCTTTTCCCTCCCTTCTCTTCAACCCGTCTAGTTCCTTCCCCGCCTCGCCACCTTCCACGATCTCGCGAGACTTGACCCAGAACATTGCGGATCGGGTCGGCGCCATTTTGGGACTGAGACTGGTTGTGGGGGAGGGAAAAGCGGCAAAAGGGGATTATTCAAAGTACCGAAAACCTTCTCCCGGGATCGAACGCAGCGGCACCCCCAGGCCAGGGGCACCTCTGGTGTGGCAGAAGGTAACACCGTCTTCCGTGCTCCGTGCTGGAGTCTGGGGGAGGAAGGGGGTGCCCGTGTCGGCGTTGGGGTTTGAGGGGTCGGGAGCGGCGTTGGCGGCGCGAGGTGTGAGGCTGCCCTCGGACGCGGTGTAGGGGGTGGAGGAGAGCAAGGAGGGAGACGGAAAGACGGCGCCGAGAGGCCTCTATATATTTACTGGGCCCCTGTGAGGCGGGGGTGGCGGTTGTGGCGAGGGGGTGGGTGGTTGAGGCTTGGTGGCTGGGGGGATGTTTGGCGGAGGCTCAGAACGGGTCCGACGCCCTCCGTGCTCGGTCTTCCTTCCTCCGGCCTCTCGCACACGCCCGCCTCCTTTGGCACTACTGCTTCTCTTAGAGAGCTGAGGGAGTCGAGGCCGAGTTGTGGCCTTCGGTTGTTTTCTTCAGTAGCGCGCCCGCTTTCCGCCTCTCCCGGGTCTTTGGCACTAGGTATGTACTGAGTCCAGTGCTACCATGTCCCCCCGAGTCCTGTGGGGCCTGAGGGGACCTATTCTGTTTTTGGAGAGGACCACTCTTAACGTGATTTACGAGAAGGGTTGGGTACCTACCACCCCCTCAGTGTTGGGAGAAACCTGTTTTCTTAATTCAAGGAAATGGGGACCGACACGTTTCTCCCACAGTTGCCCTCAGAAGCCAGGGAAGTCTCACCCTCAGGCGAGTTTAAGGAATGTTCATATCCCGTTTCTCACCCACCTACTTTCTACCCTTAATGGGGAAATGTGTCTTTTCTTTTAGACATTCTAATTTGGAGGGCGCGTCTTTCCTTTTACATTCCTTATTCTCTTAAATTGCATTTACTAATGCCCCATGGCACCACACCTGCCTGTTCGTTTTTCTTCGGTAGCGTGAATTGAAAATATGGAAGATCTTTTATAAGATTGTGTGGCAGTTTCATAGTTTTAATTTTTACTCCCAAAGTGTGGGGAAGGTTTGTTTATATAACCCCCCTGTATTATATCCGCACCCCCTTCCCAGTTGAAATCACTCCTTGTGTTCTGTAACATCATCTCCCACCTTTTCCTCTCTTATTCTAAAGTCTTTTTAATACATTAAAGTGTTTTTGGGCGCTTGCTTGGGCAGAGCCTTTTTTTTAGATCCCAGTAGAATTGGATAGAGGTGAATTTCTCTCTAGAAGTAGGCTTCTTCAAGATGGGGGTTAATTTTTTGCTCAAAATTAAAATTCAGTGTGTAATTTTTTTTTTTTTTTTTTTGTAACTTTTACAGGTGATTGAATTACCCATTTGTGAAGATCATCTTCTAGGTTTTGTGTTAAAAGGCCCCGGATATTTGAAGTGGCCATTTTGGGATTACAATATCTTTGGATAATTTTGCCCCAGAAGTTTATTAAAAGTGGCAAGAATCATCTCTGAAGTGAATTTATAGTAGTGAACAGTTCTGCAAGCTACTTAAAGAGACCCAGTCATTTCTTCAGTATTTTGGTTCAAACGGATTATATAACTGGTTAAATTATTTCAGCTGGTGGTATTTTTTTTTTGCCCCTTCCCCCCACCCCCACCCTTCTCCTGTAGTTGGTGTTCTTCAGCCAAAACTGTAAGATATGTTTGATTTGTGTACTAAGTAGTTTCGGCAGTTTCAAATTACTGTTTAAGTACTGCTGAAGTTTCATGGCATTTTATTTTTACCTTTATTAAAAGTTTTAGGAATTTTTGACCTCAGCTATTTTCATGTCACAATGGGACAGCTTTTCTAAATGAAGACGTTGAAAGAATACAGAGTTTTTTTCCTTTTATCTTTTATTTACGTGGAAATTTAAGATGTTGCAGTTTTCCAGCAGCATGGTAGTATTGAGATAGCTATGTGTCTCTCTTTGTGTTGATGTTTAGGAATGTTCTTCAGATGTGAAATTTTCTTTTTGTTTTTGCTTTTTGGCTCATAAATTGGATATTTCATCTGGAGTGGATAAGTACAACAGTGACAAGTACATGGAATAATAAAGAAGACTTTAAAATCTTAAATCCAAGGAACTTGGCTAATTCTGGAGATAGCCGTATGAAAACTTTAAGACAGAAGTATGGGTAGCTGACTTGAAGTAACTCTATGTCAAATAGTCATAGGTTAAGTATCTTCAAAGAACTTGGATATTATTTCAGAGGATACAAAATAAAAAAACAAACTGGAAAACATAAAGATTACAGAGAAAAACCCAACACCTTCCTGTGCAGTCCTGTTGGAATTTGTAAGTATTAAATGGTGAGCAAATCAAGAGTTCATTTGTAAATTAATGAGTCAAGTTTATCCTATGTTGGAAGACTTTCTGTTTCTTAGAATAATACTGCTTGGCTTAGTTTCCTGGACAGTCTGTAAAGTACTGTTAAGTAAATTGAAATGAAGAAAGAGTTAAGATTTAAGAATATTTTGGATCAAACAGTCCACATTTTACATTTTTGTGCTCCGAAAGTAAAAAAAAAAAAAAAAAAACCAAAAATCCTTATGATCAGTATTCATCTTAATTTTTATGGATTCATAGATTGTTAAAAAGGCGGGAAAATTGTTTCATGAGTCTTTCCAGCCAGTTTATTTTTTTTAATTTTTTTTAATCTTTATTTATTTTTGAGAGAGAGAGAGAGGGAGACAGAATCTGAAGCAGGTTCCAGGCTCTGAGCTGTCACCACAGAGCCCGACTTGGGGCTCAAACCAGTGAACCATGAGATCATGACCTGAGCTGAAGTTGGATGCTTAACCAACTGAGCCACCCAGGCACCCCCAGTTTACTTTCTTAGTGTGAGTTTAGACTGCTTTCTAAAGGCAATTTTGTGTTACAGTTTAGTTAGGTAGTTTAAATTATAACATAGGGCTTGGTTTTTAAAGCTGATATTTGATAATCGTTCATAATTCTTTTAAATAACTGATTTCCTTTTCGGAAGTTTATGCTGGCTTATGTTTATAAACAAAGCTTTTTTAAAAAATTGGAAATATTGCTATAATAGAGATCTTCTGACAAATGAGAATTCTGATTTAATAATTGTTATATTTTTCAGAATTGAATAATAGTACTTTGTTACCGTATAATTTCTCAGTCTATTCTAGGCATAGGAGTGTCTTTAAAAATTTATTAAAATACATTTTTTAGATAGTTACTAGTGAATATAATAAAACTAGAGTTTATTTCATTTAATTACTTTTCTGAGATAAAAGATTGTAATTTTGAACGTTTTGCCAAGATGGCCTTACAACTTGTCAGTACTTCAGTTATTTCAAAACTTTTTTGCTTTGCTCTTGAATCTTTTTATCTCACTTAGAGCAGAAGAGGTAGTAGAGTTCAAAAGAATGGAAGTATCGAAATATAGCACTTATTTTCTGATTTAAAATTGAGATTAGAGTTCATTAATTTTGTTAAAATAGACTGGGTTAGTTGTGTTTTCTCCGTCAGTGCTATGTGGTACTTTTAATTGAGCTTCCACCTTGATTTATGTAAAAAAAGTGGCAAGACCATTCTCCACACCTTTTCACTTCAGATTGCCTGCTATTTTATTCATTTTTCAATTTAATGACTTTTCAAGTAATTTGTCTAAGAACATATATCTTAAATGGGATTAAAAAGTTGAACTGCGGGGCGTCTGGATGGCTCAGTTGGGTAAGTGGCTGACTTCAGCACAGGTTGAGATCTCATAGTTCTGGGGTTCAGGCCCCGCATCGGGCTCTGTGCTGACAGCTCAGAGCCTGGAGCCTGCTTCGGATTCTGTACCTCTCTCTCTGTCTCCCTCTCAAAATTACATAAACATTAAAAAAAAAATGTTGAACTGGAAGGGCACTTGGGATGCTCAGTCGGTTAGCACCTCACTCTTGATTTTGGCTCAGGTCATGATCTTCGGGTTTGTGGGATTGAGCCCCAGTGTGGTTCTTTGCTGACAGCACAGAGCCTGCTTGGGATTCTCTTCTGTCTCTCTGCCCCTCTCCTGCTTGCACGCGGCCTTTCTCTCTTTCAAAATAAAATAAACCTTTAAAAAAAAAAAAGTTGAACTGGTAATTATTTTTTTTTCGTGGAAAAGAACAACATTATTTGTGATTATCTTCCTTTGAATTATTCCTATGGTTGTTACCTGAAAGCCTTGGTGTCAGGATAAAACTAACTCCAGAGTCAGGGTTTTTAACAATTAACTTTAATCTTTGAATGGTCTGACGTTGGTGAACTTTGCTTACAGCAGTTGTTCAAGGACATATTTACTTACTTGAACGTCTTGATAAATATTTTATTATATTCTTGGCATTGAGTAGATAGCAATACTAATTGGAACAATTGCTGGGCTGCTCCCCCTACCCTCTTTTGAGCCTCTTTTTCTCCCCTATTCTATTGTTGTTTTTTTTTTTTTTTTTTTAAATCTGTGCCTAGACTATAGACATAAGAAATAATGTAGTAATACTTATAGATGATGATAGTGTCACATATTCTGTATAATAAACATATTTACCTAGTATACCTTAACCTTAGAATAATTCTGTGAAGAAAGTGCTGTTACAGTGGTATAGATAAGAAAATTAAGATTTAGAAAGATTGAAACTTGGAGAAAGTCACTTGGTTAGGACCAAAGTTACGTAGGAGTCTGGGCCAAATCTCTCAGGTCTGACTGGAGGGCTCCACACTTTCAGTCACTGTGCTACACTATAAATGCTAATTTGAGCATTATCCATGATATTTTTGTTTCTTCTCTTATACTGCTTCTCTTTGGTTAATAATGACTACTAGTGGCATTTGGAATTAAGCTAAAAGGTAGTAGAGAAAATATTGTTCGTATTGCTGTTTGTTAGTAACTGGTAAAATTTTGGTTAGTCAAAAATTAAAATGTGGTTTCAGGTTTTGTTCATGTCTTACACACCCATAGCCTCTTTGTACAGGTATGAAGCTAAATTCATTTTAGCTTTGTTGTACTTTTTCTCTGGTTTTGAACTGAGATTAGTCCATGAATTTTTGTGCTTAAAGTTCCTGACGCTTGAGAATTGATGAAGGGAAGAATAGTAGGGAAATAAAAGGAATGGAAAATAATAGGGGAAGAACAAGAGTGAGCAGAAGAAAGAAAAAAATGAAATTTAGAGAGTTACAGAGGAATAAAGATGGGAACCTCTAGTCTGAAAGTGAAATTAGCATTTGAGGATAGAACCTAAACTCCAGGCCAGGGGCCCCTGGGTGGCTTAGTTGGTTGAGGGTCCCCCTCTTAATTTCTCCTTAGGTTATGATCCCAGGGTGGGTCATGGGATTGAGCCCTGTGTTGGGCTCAGTGCTGAGTGTTGGAGTGGGCTTGGGATTCTCTCTCTGTCCCCTTCTGCCGCTCTCCCTCACGCTCTCTTTAAAAGAAAAAACAAAACCAGTAACATAAACCCAAGCAGGATCATCTAATTGTCTTTGACCTAACCACCTTTTCTGTTTAATTTTTTACAAAAACGTTAAGGTAACCATTTAGATCCAGGTAAGGGTAGTGATGTAGAAAAAGAGAAATGGCTGGGAGTTAAAAGAGATTTTGGGTTTAGGGATTGGAAAATTTAGAAAAGAGCCTATGTGACCTTGTATATCTACCTAATCTCTTTGGTGTTAGTGTTTTCATAAAACTGATGACAATAATATATGAAGGCTTTTGTTAATGGAGAAGCATAATCTATAAAGTTTTATTCTAATTCCAATATTTTAAGATTATGAGTGTTACATGTCAAATCAGTATTTGTCATAGTCTGAAGTTATTTCTTCTTTCAAGTTTATTTGTTTATTTTGAGAGAGGGAGAGAATGCCAGCAGGGGAGGGCCAAGAGAGAGCGGGAGAGAATCCCAAGCCAGTTGCATACGTAGAGGGTCTCTCTCTATCCTACAACCCAGGAGCTGAGCTGACATCAAGAGTTGGGTGCTTAACCCACTGAGCCACTCAGGTGCCCCTGCAGTTTCATTTATTATCCTAGCTTGGCCTTTGAATAAGAAGGTAACCGTAGTATCTTATCTCTTTGCCTTTTAGTTCCATTTTCTTTTTTCCCCCGTAGTCTCTCCATGGGCAGAAAAGTCTACCTAAAGTAGGGCTCTTTGTTTTGTTATCTCACTAGCCTTTAAGGTGATGGATTTGACATATTTAGGAAGAGCAGGCTGGAAAGAGATTTGTTCACTGTCCCCTTCTCCCCTTTTGTAAATGTTTTATATATCAGGATTTCCTAAAAATTTTTTTGGGTGGGGGGGGGCAACTACATAAGTGGGTGTGGGAGACTGTGGTTTAGAACTGTCTAAAATTGATTATTTTGGGGGTGCTTAAATATTTTTTCTCAGGAGCGGGTCCATTGCTTTGAGCAGGACTCTCATTAGAAATGGAATGTTAGAATTACTGATAAACCTTTTGTGGTTTGATTTTCAGTTTTACCTGCTTGCTTTTCTCCTTTTTGTTAGCTGCTACACCCAGCAGAATAGTTAGAGGCTTTTGCTCTATGTCTTTTCAAGTAATTACTAGTTTCTGCATCTTTTTATACAAGGTATCCCTTTCTTTTTCTTGTTCTTGAGTCATCTTTGTGTTCACAGCTTTGGTGAGTGTAGTGTTTTGGTGTTTTATTTTCTGCCCTTTAATTCAGTGTTTTTCAGGGGCGCCTGGGTGGCTCGGTTGGTTAAGCGTCTGACTTCGGCTCAGGGTCCGTGAGTTCGAGCCCCGCTTCGGGCTCTGTGCTGACCGCTCAGAGCCTGGAGCCTGTTTCAGATTCTGTGTCTCCCTCTCTCTCTGCCCCTCCCCTGTTCACGCTCTGTCTCTCTCTGTCTCAAAAATAAATAAACGTTAAAAAAAAAAAATAAAAAAAAAATAAAAGTTTTTTTCAGGCTTATTTTTTAGCAAGAAAGTTTTAAAATTGTAGTTAAATACGTTGTGTTTCCTTTGAAACTCAGAACTTGCAAATACCCTTTAAGAAATTCTTAAACTGAAAATTGTCAGAAAGTTATCTATACATATACATATTAGTAAAAGAAATTAGTTGGTTTTTCAGTGAATGTAAATATTTTAATGAAGGAGCTTTAAAAAATAAAAATTGTTACTATCTCACATGATTTCTGTGGGTGAGAAATTTGGCAACAGTTGAGCTGAGTGATTCTGACTCCCTCTAGGTCCAAATCTAAAATCTACATCAATATGGTAACCAGGGCTGCAGTTATTTGAAGGCTTGACTGGGGCTCAATGATCTTTTTCCAAGATGGTGTACTCATTGGCCTGGCAGGTTGATGCTGGCTCTTACCTGGAGGACTCAGTTCCTTACCGTACATGGATCTCCATGGAGCTCTTTTGAGTGTCTTCTACGGTTTCTTTTTTTCTTTTCTCTTTTTTTTTTTTTTTTTCTAAAGTAATCTCTAGGGGTGCCTGGGTGGCTCAGTCAGTTGGACATCCAACTTCAGCTCAGGTCATGATCTCGCGGTCCGTGAGTTCGAGCCCCGTGTAGGGCTCTGTGCTGACAGCTCAGAGCCTGCAGCCTGTTTCAGATTCTTTGTCTCTCTCTCTCTATGATCTTCCCCCACTCATGCTCTGTCTCAAAAATGAATAAATGTTAAAAAAAAAAAATTAAAAAAAATAATAAAGTAATCTCTACACTCAACTTGGGGCTCGAACTCACAACCCCAAGGTCAGAAGTCCAGTGTTCCACCAGCTGAGCCAGCCAAGTGCCCTTCCTCCTTAAGTTTCTTTAAATGTGGCAGCTGCAGTTTGTAGAGCAAGTCATCTGAGAAGAGAGATAGGTAGAAAGCACAGTACCTTTTTAGGACTCATTCCAGAAGTCACTTCTGCCACATTCTTTTCGTTAAAAGCAAGTTATTAAGTCTAGCCCTCAATCAAGGGAGGGTAGTTAGGCTTCATCTTTTTTCAAAAGAATTTCTGGGCATACTTAAAAACCACAATAGGAGGGAATATTTCACAACCACTAGTCGTTGGCTTAATTGGAATTAGGCAAAGTCAGAGCTAAAGTCTTAGCTAAGTATAGGTAGGTTGGGCTATTATAAGTTTAGAGAAAAAATATTCTAAATTTAGGAGACTTAAATCTTTCTACTTTTTAGCTATGATATGATTTGGAAGTAAGGGTTTTTTTTTCCCCCGCCTTCATACTAATCTTCCAGTCATTGTAATGAGGGATAACTTTTTTTTTTTTTTAAATCCTGGCCAAAAAAACATAAGGTTTACCAATTTAGCCATTTTTGAGTGTATAAGTGGCATTGAGTACCTTCACATTGTTGTGGATTCTTCATCTCCAGAACTTTTTTCATCTTCCCAAACTGATATTCTTTGTACCCATTAAACATTAACTTTGCATTTTTCCCTGTCTGTAGCCCCTGGCAATCACCATTCTACTTTGTATTTCTATGAATTAGGCTACACTAGGGACTTAGTGTAAGTGGAATTGTGCATATTTGTTGTTTTGTCATTGCTTTATTGTACTTTGTGTAATGTCTTCGAGGTTCATCCATGTTGTAGCATGTGTAGAATCAATTTCCTTCCTTTTTAAGACGAAAGAATAATCCATTGTATGTATGTATCAAATTTTGTTTACCCATCATCTGTAAATCGACACTTTAGTTGTTTCTGCCTTTCTGAAATCATGAATAATGCTGCTGTGAAAGAGAGTGTACAAATAATTGTTTGAATCCCTATTTTTTTTTTTTTTTTAATCTTTGACTTTAATCCTTTTGGATATATACCCAGAAGTGGAATTGCTGGTTCGTATGGTAATTATATTTTTAATTCTTTGAGGAGCCCCCATAGTGTTTTCCATAGTGATTGCACCATTGTTTATTCCTACCAGCCGTGCACATGGGTTCCAGTTTATCCATATTCTTTGCAACATTTGTTGTTTTCTGTGTTTTTGATAATAGCCATCTTTGTGGTTGTGATGTATCTGTGGTTTTGATGTGCATTTCCCTAATAATTACTGATGTCTTCTCATTTGCTTATTGGCCGTTTTTTTTCTTTTTTTTTTTTTAATGTTTATTTATTTTTGAGACAGAGAGAGACAGAGCATGAACGGGGGAGGGTCAGAGAGAGGGAGACACAGAATCTGAAACAGGCTCCAGGCTCTGAGCTGTCAGCACAGAGCCCGACACGGGGCTCGAACTCACAGGACCGTGAGATAATGACCTGAGCCGAAGTCGGCCGCTTAACCGACTGAGCCACCCAGGCGCCCCACTTATTGGCCGTGTTTTAAAAAGTTTATTTATTTTGAGAGAGAGCATGTGTGTGGTGAGGGACAGAGAGAGTTGGACAGTCCCAAAGAGGCTCCATGGTGGTAGTGTGTAGCCAGAGGCAGGGCTCAATTCTCACAAACTGTGAGATCATGACCTGTGCTGAAACCAAGATTGGATGCTTAACCCATTGAGCCACCCAGGCGCCCTTGCTTATTGGCCATTTTATATCTTCTTTGAAGAAATGTGTATTCAAGTCCTTCACCCGTTTTCAAATTTGAATTGTTGGAGTTCGGCATATATTCTGGATATCCACACCGGTCATGATGACTAGATTTTGATAGCTGCTATTTATCAGTGCTTACCATGTTCCAGGCAGTGTTCTAAGCCTTGGAAGTGAATTAACTGTAATCCTCATGGATGGTGTGTGTGGGAAGGTCCTATTTTCATTTTACACATGAGAAAATGAAAGCACAGAGATAGAAGTCACAAGGTCACATAGCCAGTAAGTGATATTTCTGAACCTACACATTCTGTGTATCCAGAGCTGAGACTTCCAACTATGAGGGCTTATAGTTTAAGTTTTTAAGGTGTTAATAATGAGCAAAGTAAAAATACTACTGTTTCAGGACTGGGAGGATACTTTATCATAAGCCAGATACTTTATCGTAAGCCAGTGACTAAATTTTATTTTCCTTAATGAGATACAGTTGTGACTTGTTTATAATCTACCTTTCACATGGGTATATTCTTTACTCTCATTCGGGAGTATTTTACTTTTGGATCACCTCGTAACTAGTATTCACAGTATTTTAGATTAGAAAGTGCTTTTCCCAGTTATAATGTGAAATAACTGCTCTTTCCACTCTGAGGTTAATTTACCCAAGGTTGTCATTAAGTGACAGCCAGAATTTCAGTTTCGTTTATCTGTATTTCCTTAGGGTTCTAAGTAGATCTTATTCTAGATAAGTGCTGTCCAATAGAACTTTGTGAAATGAGGGAAGCAGTCTATGTCTTTGCTGTTTGTTAGGATAATCTCTAGACCTAGGTCATTATTTGAGGTGTGGCTAGTGCAGATGAGGAACTGAATTTTGAGTTTTATTTAATTTTAATGTACATTTAAACAATCGCATGTGGCTGTTAGCTGCCATGTTAGCGCAGTTCTAGAGCCAGCGGTGTAGGATCCAGTAAGATCCGTGTATCTTTTTTTTTTAATGTTTATTTTTGAGAGAGAGAGAACACAAGTGCTTGTGCCCATGAGTGGGGGAGGGGCAAAGAGAGGGAGACAGAATCTGAAGTGGGCTCCATGCTGACAGCAGAGAGCCTGATGTGGGGCTCAAACTCATGAACTGTGAGATGTTGATGTGAGCAGAAATCAGGAGTCAGACAGTTAACCGATTGAGCCACCCAGGTGCCCCAGATCCATGTATGTTTTATAACAAGTACTTATCAAAGTCCCCTTTACTATCCTGAAATAAAATTTTATTCATATAATAAGATCATATTAGTACACACCTGAAGAAAGACGTTTATAATAATAAATTTTAATATGTAGTAGTACAGATATGAGAATTCTAGAAGACAAATGTTTCCAAAACATTCTCACAAATTTCCAAACACTATTTGCCCTTCTTAAAAGAAACAAAGTGACTAGTGTTTTTTTTTAATAATTTTTTTTTAATTTACTTATTTATTTTGAGAGAGAGCGTGTGTGCACATGAGAGAGTGGGGAAGGGGCAGAGAGATAGGGAAAGAGACTCCCAAGCAAGCAGTCTCTATACTACTGGTGCAGATCTCTAAACAGGGCTTGATCTCACAGACCCTTAATGGTCTGAGCCACCCAGGTGCCCTAGGATTAGTGTTTTCTTAAGTACTTCTGTCTTTTTAGGAAGAAAAGTATGTCGGGTAGATTAATAATACAGTGATTAAGGTACGTTTCATTTATTTTTCTAATATTTACTGCCATTTCAGTTGAGTAGGCAGTTAGCTAACATTAAATCTGTCTTATGGTGTAGTGGCATGGTATGTGTAGATATGATCAAAAGAAAAGTAATTATCAGCTTTCCTCTCATAAATTGAAGGTAAAAATCAGTATCCAATTTGGATTGGTGGCCTTGGTTGTTGATGTAGAGGGGAAATTGTGAGATTAATTTATAATTCCTCAGAGCAGAGAATATAAATATAGGGTCAAAGTAGTATAGGGGAAGCACTATTAACAATAAAAATTAACATTTTAATAGTTTGTCTTTACAAAAGTGTGTGTGCCTGTTAGTTTTTTTTAATGGAAGTGTGAATGCATTTTTAAACTAGGTGTTTTGAAGTGTAGTTTACATACAATAAATTCACTCTTTAAGCGTACAGTTTGAAGATATTTTTTCAAATCAGTTGTGTAATCTTACCACGTGAGAATGTAGAGCATTTACATCACCTCAGTTACTTTATTGTCCTTTATGGACAGTCCTCTTCCCTCACCTCTGTTCTGTGGAAACCACCAATCTGTTTTTCTTGTCTTTTGTGTATTCTGGAATGTCATATAAAGGAATCAGACATTGTGTATACTTTTGTTTCTAGCTTTTTTCACGCATGTTATTGCATATATTATAATTCATTTTTTTTTTTATTGCTAAGTGGTATTGTGTACACCACAAATGTTTATTCATTCTCTGGTTACTAGGCATTTGGGTTGTTTCCCATATTTGGCTTTTGTGAATAAAGTTTATGTGAATATTTGCATACCAGTTTTGTTTTGTTTTGTGGAGAATTATTTTGATTTCTCTTGGGAAAATTACCTAGCACTGTGATTGCAGGGTCATATGAATTTGTGTATTTAACTCTGCTGAAAACCTACCAAAGTGTTTTACAGACACTAAACCGTTTGCATTTGTACCAGCAGTATGGTGCATACATAGTTCTGCATTCTTGCCAGTATTTGATGTCAGTCTTTTAATTTTATCCATGGAGTTGGTGCATTGTTTGAATTAGCATTGTGGGTTTTTTTTTTTAAGTTTATTTATTTTGAGAGAGCACAAGTGTGAGCTGGCGAGGGGCAGAGAGTGAGAGGGAGCAGGTTCTGTGCTGACAGCACTCAAGATTTCATCTCACGAACCATGAAATCGATGTCAGCGGAAATCGAGTTGGATACTCAACTGACTGAGCCACGTAGATGCCCCTTGCATTGTGGTTTTAATTTGTATTTCCCTAATAATGATGCTGAACATTTTTATGTTTTTGGTGGTGTCTGTTCAGATCTTTTGCCTGTTTAGAAAAGGTGAGATTGTCTTGTTGAATTGTAAGAATCATTTATATATTTTTGGATACAAGTGTGTGCAATACATGTTTTGCACATAATTTCTCCTAGTCTCCTAGAAATCTTTCTTTAATCCATAATTGCAGGATTTTGTCTTGCTTTCTTCTAGAAGTTTTGTAGGTTAGCTTGTAACCTTTTTTTTTTTTTTTTTTTTTTGCATGTGGTGTGAGTAGTGGGTTGAGGTTCTTTTTTTTTTTTTTAAATACTGGAGATGTCCAATTGCCTCTCAAAAAAAACAAAACCTTTTTTTGTTTGTTTTGTTTGGTCTTTTTCCAGTACCATTTATTGAGAAGATTTTGTTTCCCATTGAATCAGTTTGAAATACCTCTTAAAACTGCTGATTTATTTATCATTGCCGTATATGTTAAGTCAGTAGTTGATAAATACAGATGCTAGCATAGATCTTTTCTGCCTTATTTTTAAAATTCGGATATCTCTTGCTTTCTAAAATCTTTTATAGGAAATGTGGACTTAAAAGGAGAAATTGTTTTTATGGGCATGTGAGTAAGACCTGTTGCAAAATAATGCCATCTTGAATTGATAGAGCAATCTTCTTTTGAGTGGCTTGAAATGTTAGATATTATCTAATTTATACTTGAACATAAGTGAAAATATTTCTTCATTGGAAGTGAAAGGAGGGAACAAACTATCAACTTACTGTAAAACACTGACTCACCAGTGGTTCTGGGATTCTTGAGTGCTAGTCTGCTAGAGATGTTCATTGCCTTAGCAGATGTTTTAGTGCCTACTGTGTGCCTGCTCTTTCATGTACTGAACGTTTATTTTACTTTTATTATTATTATTTTTACAATTTACTAAATTTATTTTAAAAGGATATGGTAGAGGCACTGGAGTGGCTCAGTTTATTTTTTTAAGTTTATTTTGAGAGAGAGAGAGAGAGAGAGAGAGAGAGAGAGAGTGAGCACAGTGGGCTGGGAGAGAGAGAATCACAAGCAGGCTCTGCACTGTCAGCACAGATCCTGATGAGGGGCTTGACCTCAGGAACCATGATATCATGACCTGAGCTGAAATCAAGAGTTGGGACACTTAACCAACTGAGCCACCCCAGGCACTTCTGTACTGAATATTTAGTAGCAAGGCAAAAATGTACTATTTCTGAACTCATCTAGTCAGTCTGCTCTGAAGTTCTGTGAATGCAGAGTAAATAGAGTCCTTAAATTGGAATTGTGGTTTCTTTGCTTCTGGTAAATAATAGCTATTTAATGATGACCAGGGTAGCCTTTGTAAGACTCTTACTTTTGCTCTGATAAAACTTTTTTTTTTTTCCTGCCTCACAAGATTATCTTTACAATCCAGTGAAATAATGAGTGCTGAATGCTTTGAAATTGTAAAATGATGCAGACGTTATTAGCAGTATTGTTCTGGCTTCATCACATAGATAGTTGTGATTGAGGAGCATTATGATCAACTAGGAGAGAGAGAGCTTGTAGATTGGGAGCATAGGTAAATGTAAATTGAAAGGACAGAACTAAGCAGAAACCAGGTATATTTAGATTGTATTTTAGAATGTTTAAAATTGATGAAAATATAATGCATTGCCTTCTTTTGAAGCAATATTTGTGTAATCTGGGTTATGGTACCATAGTTTATGGTACACAAATGATCTCACGTTAAATCTGCAGTCCATCTCTCTTCCCCATATTATACTCTTGTATTTTTTAACTGTCTTCTTGACCTCTCCATTTAGTTTACAAATTTAATATATCCAAAACTGCACTCTTTGGAGTCTTAACTTAGCTCTATTCTTTCTCCATTCTTTCCTAGCTCAGTAGATGGCTACACAGTCCATCTACTCAAGCTAAAAAAAATGTGGCAATCACCTTTGGTTTCTTTTTTCCCATCTAATTAGCTAGCAAATCTATTTGAAATATGTCCATTTTTATTCCACTGCCACTGGACTTGTCCAAGCCACCATCTTCTCTAACCAGAACTACTGCTATAGCCTTGTAACTTTGTTCCTCTGCCATTCTTATACACTTGTAGTTTATTATTCACAGAGCCCACTGTACATACACATAATATGTAGACTCTAGGCTGTAAGCATTTATGCATTGTTTGTCCCTTCCATTTCTTTGCAAGCTTCCTTAAGGTCTGATACCACTGGCCTTTGGCCCTCTTTCTCTGAACACAGGAGGCATTTTCCTTCCTGTCTTAGGGCCTTTATGCTTACTCGTTCTTCTGTTTTCCCCTTGTTAGCTCATTTTTAGTGTATATGTTATATTCTAAGTAACCCTAACCATTCTGTGTGAAATTGGCAATCCCCCTTCCTAATCCTTTGGTTTCTCTTATCTGTTTATCCTATTTATTTCATTCAAAGCCCAGTCTCTGTCTTGTTTACTTTCAGCCATATTTATCACTTAACTATTCTGAGGGCAGGGACCTTGTCTCATTTATTTGTTATATTCTTAGTGCAGTTACTTGCAGAGTAAAAGAATTAACAATTTAGATAATTTAGGTTAACTTATTTTTTTCCCCACCTTTGAGTATGTGCACTTGGTATTTTTATTATAGCACTGCTGTTTAACTGTTGGGGGACTAGGAGAAATTTGTTATGGATTATTTATAGCCCAGTTGATTTGTTGTCAGATCATTTAGAAGCTTTTTTTTCTGCCTAGACTTAAATAATTTGTTTTATGAGCTTTTAGTCTGTTTGCTAGATTTAAGACTGGCTTTGAATTTGCTATTAGCTTATTGTAGGAACTGCCTTTTAAGGACTTACACGTTATGACCCTTGCCTTTAAAAATGTTCCTTAGTTAGAACTGTTGAGTTGGAGGGATTAAAAGGTAGTAAAATTGTTCTCTCCAGTTTAAAAAGATAAAACACACTTTAAATTTCAAGGAGTAACTTTGAAATAAGTGAGTGAACAGAATTTTTGGCTCCTCATTTTCAGAAATGAGAAAGGCCCCGACAGTTCCTTTATATTAACTAATGTCTTGTTTTGAGAAGGAGACATAATCTTTTTATGTTTCCTCCTCCATGATACAAAAGGGGCTGTGTGCCCATAGAGTTCAATTATTTTTGGTATTAAAAATTTTCTCAGTGTGTTCTTGCTTTGGTTCTTTCTAAGAGCATGTTAAAGGTTGCTTACAAGGGGCTATACTTACCAAAGCTCTAGAAGGATGCTAAACTTGAGGCTGTTACAGTGGGTGATGAAATAATTGTTTCAAGGAACAGTAGCTAGGTTGAAAACTGCTTGAAAAATGCATTCACCTGATAATCATGATGTTTTAAGGACTTTTCGTTGTAACTTAGTTGCCTCAGTTTTTCCATTTAAGACAGACAACTGGTAGTTTTCAGATTTTTCACATGAATTACTCTTTGGTCTTTTTCATTAAAATGAATCCTTGTTATAAGAACATTGTAGAAATGGGGACAAGTGAGTGAAAATGTTTTCAAGTTAGTCCTTTAAAGTAGGACTTTGAAGGCAATTTGATGAAAGGAGCTTCGGTTGGAGACAAAGTTGGCTTAGGTTAGTGGAAAGCAAGTTAGGACTGCAGTGGTACCTTAAACTATTGCTCTTCTACGTGTTTGGGAGATTACGATTGTATTTTATATGGTTGTAGTTGTACCTCAAGGCAGTGCCTGACAGGTGAGACTAAAACTAACACACAGAATTTAGGGAATTACTAATACAGCTCTTACTAAGATTAATATTTTGTATAAGGTAAGATCTGTACTTAATGTATTCTCAGTTACAGTATGTAAATAGGTAAATATGTAAATATGAATTTCAGGGGCACCTGGGTGGCTTGGTATGTTAAGCGTTTGACTTGGGCTCAGGTCATGATGATCTCAGTGTTCATGAGATCAGGGCCTGTGTCAGGCTCTGTGCTGACAGTCCAGAGCCTGCTTGGGATTCTCTCTCTCCCTCTCTCTTCCTTCCCTGTGCTTGCTTTATCAAAATAAATTAATGAACATTTTTTTAAAAAGCTTTAAAAAATAATTTCACTTATCACTGATTGGTGGGACCTTGGAAAGTTTTTTTTTTTTTCTCATTGTAAAGCTTATTTATTTATTTATTTTTTTAATTTTTTTTTTTTCAACGTTTATTTATTTTTGGGACAGAGAGAGACAGAGCATGAACAGGGGAGGGGCAGAGAGAGAGGGAGACACAGAATCGGAAACAGGCTCCAGGCTCTGAGCCATCAGCCCAGAGCCTGACGCGGGGCTCGAACTCACGGACCTCGAGATCGTGACCTGGCTGAAGTCGGACGCTTAACCGACTGCGCCACCCAGGCGCCCCAAAGCTTATTTATTTTGAGAGAGAAGACAAGCAGGTGAGGGGCAGAGAGATGTATAGACAGAATCCCATCCAGGCTCTGTGCCATCAGCATAGAGCCTGATGTGGGGCTTGAATTCATGAACCATGAGATCATGACATGAGCAGAGATCGAGTCGGACACTTAACTGACTGAGCCACCCGTGTGCCCCAGACCTTGGGAATTTTATTTACTTATTTATTTTTGACCTTGGGAACTTTAAAATGGGTTTCACATCTATACAAAAACCTATTTATCTTTTTTTGAAGAAAATATTTTATCAGTATCCTCAGGGTGTACTGAGCACTAAATGAGATACTTGTAAAGTCCTATGCAAATTGCCTAGTTAATTGTGTGTATATGTGTGTATATATTATGTATATTATATATATGTATTATAAGTGCATAATATGTATATTATGTATTTTTAGCTAGTGTCTTTATAATCAATAAATCAAGGTACTTGAGTTTCCAAATCTTTGATTTCATGTGAAGGATCCGATCTCTGAACTCTTTGTGAAATGACTAGCTCATAGTGTTAGGTTCATTTTATAAATTCATTGGTTGAAACTTGTTTGCTGCTTTTCAGCCTTATTTGGCTTGAGAAAAAGGTAATGTTAGTTTGAGGATTCAAGAAATGATAAAGTTAAGTCAGAGTAAACAGAATTTAAAATTATTTTGAACATATGCACCCATTACAAATTACAAAAAGTACAAAGATTTTTAGAGATCACCCCCTCATGCCTATTTCCCAGCACTTGTTCTTATCTGAAGAAACCACTGTTTTATGTACTTCTCTGGAGAGCTGTAATGTGTGTAAGCGCTTTATATTATTTTTAACGTAAGTAGTAGTAGCATGAGGTTCACCTTGCTCTACAGCCTATTTTTTTTTCTTAAGGAAATATTTTGGATAGTTATTTCATAATGTATGTAAAGCTATAGCTATTCCATTCTTTTTATATTGATGGCTTAATGTCTGTTTAACCAGATCTTTTCATGTGCATTGTTTCTTTTTTTTTTTCCTACTAGAAATAATGGTAGTACCCTTGTAAATGTGGGATACATTCTTTTTTATTTTTTAAGTTTATTTACTTACAGGAGCGAGAGTGAGCAGGGGAGGGACAGAAAGAGGAGACAGAGAAGAATCCCAACCAGGCTCCATACTGTTAGTGCAGACCCCAGCACAACCCTGAGCTGAAGTTGGTTGCTTAACCGACTGAGCCACCCAGGCGCCTCTGTAATACTCTAGATTTCTTGTGAAGTTTTTTAATGTTTTCTTATATTTGAACGTCTAATCTATAATTTTAAGTAGAGTTCGATAACTGAAAATACTGGGCATTGTTTCATGGTCCAAACTGTAAAATAACAAACTATAGAATATTTTTCTTTAGTGTGGCCATGGTCCTTAGGCAAGTATTTTTTTTTTCTTGATGTTTATTGCAGCATTTACCATCCTTTCTTGATGATCATCACTTTACTTATTTAGTTACTTTATTTATTTATTTATTTTAATGTTTGTGTATTTTTGAGAGAGGGACAAAGCATGAGTAGGGGGAGAGGCAGAGAGATGGAGACACAGAATCTGAAGCAGGCTCCAGGCTCTGGGATGTCAGCACAGAGCTCGACGCCTGGCCCAAACCCACAAACCGAGAGATCATGACTTGAGCTGAAGTCAGACACTTACCGACTTGAGCTGTCCGGGTGCCCCTATGATAATCACTTTAAATGTTGATTTAAAAACATTTGAGGGGCGCCTGGGTGGCGCAGTCGGTTAAGCGTCCGACTTCAGCCAGGTCACGATCTCGCGGTCCGTGAGTTCGAGCCCCGCGTCAGGCTCTGGGCTGATGGCTCAGAGCCTGGAGCCTGTTTCCGATTCTGTGTCCTCTCTCTGCCCCTCCCCCGTTCATGCTCTGTCTCTCTCTGTCCCAAAAATAAATAAACGTTGAAAAAAAAATTTTTTTAAAAACATTTGTAGGCTCTGTTTAAGACTTATGGAATCAATCTATTGGGGGAGAGGTCTCTTTCATTTCGTATTAGGGAAGTCTGGAAATCACTTAGCACTTAGTATGTGCCTACTTAAATATTAATAAGAATTTTACAACATTGAAAACAGTTTCAGTGGAACAGGATGTCCTAGTATTCTCAAAAATTAGAAATGTGACTCACAAAACTATAGAATAAATGTCACAGACTGATCTCACAGTTCGTGTGTTTGAGCCCCACATTGGGCTCTATGCTACCAGCTCAGAGCTGAAGTCGGACGCTCAACCGACTGAGGCACCCAAGCGCCCCTTTATATTTTTGATATTAGATCCTTATCATATAGGATTTGCAAATATTTTTTCCCATCCTGTGAGTTGTATTTCCACTTCCTAGATAATACCCTTTGCCATAGAAGTTTTGTATTTTTATGAAGGCCATTTCCCCCCCATTGCTATTTATGCTCTTGGTGTCATGTAAAAATCCATTGACAAATCCAAAGTCATGGAGCTTTATCGCCTATCTTCTTCTGGTAGCTTTTATTTTATTTTATTTTATTTTATTTTATTTTATTTTATTTTATTTTATTAGTATTTTTCTGATAGCTTTTATAGTTGTTTGATGATCCATTTTGAGTTTATTTTTGTATGTGGTGTGAATAGTGTAGTCCATTGAATATCCACCAGTCTCAGCATCATTTGTTGAAAAGACTGTTCTTTCCCCCATTAAATGTTCTTAGTGTTTTGCTCAAAAATTAACTGGCCATACATGTATGACCTCATTTCTGGACTCTTTGTTCTATCCCATTGGTTTATATATCCTTATGCTACTGTGATTTTATTTTTGTAGCTTTGTAATAAGTTTTGAAATGCAGAAATGTGAGTTCTGTAAATGTACTCTCCTTCGCAGTTAATGTTTTAGATGTTTGGGATCCCTTGCAGTTCCAAGCGAATTTGAGAATGCCTTTTCTGTTTCTATGAAAAAGGATGTTGGAATTTTAATAGATAGTATGCATATGTTATATACTTACACTGTGGTGGGCGTTGGTATGTTTGATGGTGTCCTACATGTCTTTTTGTAGCTGGGGTGCAGAGATAGGTGCAAAAGCACCTGGCTCTGAGAGTCCTGAATACACCAGGCTCAGCCCCTCAAGGCTGACAAAATCCAAAGGTAGAAAAGTGACTGGGGGTGAAACAAGAAAGGAATTTATTTCATTGAGGCCAACACCAGGAAGACTGTGGACTAGCATCTCAAAGATGATTTGTAAAATAACCAAAAATACTTCTGGGTTTTGCATAAGGAGAATGTATGCCAAGGAGAATGTGAGATAATTAAAATTTTAATAAAATTAAAAGAATTAATGGAAAAATTCATGGTGAACACAATGTAAAAGTGTAAATGAATATCAAGATCAGTAAGTTATCTTCTCTAAAGATAGCAGATCTTTTCACAGATCTTGTTGGGTCAAACAAGGAACCAACTTTTAGTGCTCACAGGTTGCAGCTTTTAATAAGACTTGACTGAAGATTTATCGGTTACAGAAACTAATTTCAGTGCAATACAGTAGGAGTTTTATTTCTGCTGTCTGCACATACTGCTACTTTGAGAGCTTTTCAAACAAGAGCCACTTTTACCTAAGTAGAGACACCTTTAACCATGTTCAGCTAGTGTTTTGTTGGAGATGCATGTCTGAAGACAAAAAGGAATAAAAATAAAGGAAAATTAAAAAGTAATTTAACTCTCCCAGTCTTTGCCTGTTGGGTCTTTGTTGGGGAATTTCTTGAATGGTTAGCCACACAGTTTACAACTTAGATTTCATTTCCTGCTCTTGTTGAAACTAAAGATCAATCTGAAGTGAAAGTTGAGGGTTTTCTCAGGGTTTTTTTCTGAGCAAGTGTCTTGATCTGGGCATATATGTGTGGTTTTCTAAGTCTCCTGGTATAAGGGAGTTCTCTGCAATGTCATAATTTCCCAGAGAAATTCTCTCTTGGCCTTTATTTACAGCCTTTGGGTGTGCTGTTGTGTACTCAATTATAAACCTTGGTCCCAGGGAGGAGGTTGTTGATTTGCTGTATAATGTTTTGGAGGAATGCCTCTAGCTTAGCGGTTTTTCCTTGCATGGTAGGTAAAACAAAGGCAGCTACCTCAGGTTATTCCTTAGCTCCCAGACAGGTTTATACAGACAAACATAATCCTTTGAGAATAAGGTCTACTTGACTCCAGAAGCAAACCTGGGTTTCACACTGGCTTCGGGACCTCCACTATGCTAGGGAGAGATGGGAGTCAATGACAAATAAAAATGCTATAAACCTTTTCTACTGTTTTTAAGTTTGTGTTTTCTGGATTCATTGTTTGCTTGATTGCTGTAACCCTTTTGATTGTTTCAGAGTACTGACAAAGCTGATTTTGACAGATTTTGCTTGACTTTTTGGTGTTTCTGTGAAGGGGTAGGCTCTTGGAGTTCCTTTTTTGGTCATTTTTGTGTTGATGTCCTTCACATGTGTTTTCTTATTTTAATGTCCGTCTTGTCCCTGATTTGGCCACTGGGAACCCATTCATGCTGGTTTCTATGTCCTTTTGATATTTTGTAATCATTATTTAGACATTTCTTTGCTTTTTGCTAAAATAAAATATTCTGGGCTTATTTTGTCATCTTCTTTCCCCAGCCCTGGAATCAGCTATTTTTCAAAGCCCTGGTTTTGTTTAGTGGAAAACCATTTTTAGAAGCCGAGGCCCAGTGTTAAGTATGCTCATTGCTATTGGAGTCACTATGCTCAGGCTCTCTCATTGCAGAGTTGGGGGAGGTATATATACAGAAACAGGAATATTTACCTTTATGGTTATATGTGAACATTAGTATCTTAATATTATTTTTTAGTATCTTAATATTGTTAATATGACTGAATTAATTGTTCATGATAGTGATACATTACATTACAACACCACAGCATTCTCTTTAGTTTTCACCGTTTCTGTTACTAGTTGCTGTGTTCTTTGAATAGTATGAAACTTACCTTTCATTATTCTGAATACTTACTTGATTATTTCCCCTGTTTATAATCAGTTTTCTGTTGTAGCCATTGTCACCTGCCCCATGTGGATACCCACCTCTCCCAGCTTAGCCTCTTGACTGTGATCACTCCTTTCTTCCCCCGCACATGGATGCCTTCCTTACTACTCTTTTGGGCTCAGTGTCCCATCCCTGACTGTCCCTCTCCGTGGATACCCTTCCTCACTTTGTTTTGATATCGACATCCTGTGCTGGGCCACTCCCAGGTGTTGATACCCTCTTACTGACTCTGCCTGTTAAGATCTGGATCCCCTGGCTCCTCTGCTTTTCTCCCATATAATAACTGGGATAATAAGTGGGAAGAGGAAGACCCGCTTTTTAAATAAAATCTAATATATTAAACTAAGCTTATACTAAAAAAGTATTTCACAGGTGAATTTGAATAGTTGTTTTCTGGTTCTTACCTTATTAATGAAGGATTGTGAACAGTTTGGCTAAATGAAAAAGTTAACCTTGTTAAAGGGTTCTATGTAGATAGTCTGATAATAAAGGGTAGTTGTGTTTTTAGAACTTTAATAGTTATCATGTTGAATCTTGAAAGGTAATTGGTAGTTGTCTTAAATTTTGACAAAGAGAAGAAACATTTTGGTGTTAACTTACCAAAGTCAACCAACCTAGTAACTGAGTTGATTTGAATCTAGGACAGAGTCTGAAGCCTGTGTTCTTTCTTAAAAATCTTTCTTAGTTAAAAAGTTAAAATGCCTTAGCTGTTAGTTGGTTTTGCATGTTTTTGACGTGCTTTGTGACTTAAAGTTTATTTATGGTGTCTGAAATGTAAACCATTATAAGGATAGTAAGTTCACTGTTCATCTAAATTTGAGGTTTTCATTAAAAATATTTGGCACAAACTTTTGGTGGGTTCAGAAGTAAAAACATTATAGGAATTAGGAAAAATCATATTACTTGTGTACTTTTTGCCACAGTGCATTTTTCAATCTGAAGAACTCCATTTTGGATATTTAAGTCTGGTGCGTACACTTATAAATATACGGTATTTCAATTAGGGTTTTTTCAGAACCAGTTTTCCCCTGGAGAATTTTTTTAATAGTTGATGTTTTAGACTGAAGGCATTTATTCATGAACAGGTTGTAAGTTGGTTGAGATTAGAAATTAGTATTTTCATACCATCAGCTTTTTTTGTAATTTTATTAAAAAAAATTTTTTTTAATGTTTATTTATTTTTGAGAGAGACAGAGTGTGAGTGGGGGCGGGGGTGCAGAGAGAAAGAATCTGAAGCAGGCTCCAGCCTCTGAGCTGTCAGCACAGAGCCAGATGCGGGGATCGAACCCACAAGCTGTGAGATTATGACCCGAAGTCGGACGCTCAACTGACTGAACTACCGAAGCGCCCCCATACCATCAGCTTTTAAAACTCTTAATTATTTATGTCTACATGGGCCCATCAGACCTAATGGATCTGGTGGAAGTTTCCTAATAACCTGGAATTACTGGTTATTTACATCCTCCCACCCCAGCAGTTTCCTGTAAGTACTAGTTTTTATATACAAACATTTTTGATGAGCGTATTTCTGATACTCTTTGTATTCATTTGTGTTAAGAAACAATCCATCATAGTAAATTTAAAGATCAAATTGGTTTTATTCAGTTTCATGAATGGGGTAGCATCCTATCTATCAAATAGATAAGAGCTCCTAGGAGCTGTACAAAATGGCAGGCTTTTATAGGCAGAAGAGGCTAGGGACAGGGAAAAAGTGGACTACTATATCTTCCATTAGGGAATGGAAGGGGTCTATCAGGTGATTACCTCACTAGTGCTGACCAAGAAATTCCAGACTGACCAGCTAAGATTTGATTTTTGGGAAGGTCTGAAAGCACAGTCAGGTTACATAGAAATAAGTCTTGGTTTGTTGATGTGGGGCTTAGAATAAGTGACTCAGTTTGGGTCTTTTGTTTCTTTTTAACGTTTACTAGGGAAGCCATAACAAAAACAAACTGAGTGTCTTAAATAAATTTATTTTCTCACAGTTTTGGAAGTTTAAAGTCCAAGATCAAGATGCCAACAGAGTTGGTTTCCTCTGAGACTTCTCTCCTTGGTTTGCAGATGACCACCCTCTTGTTGCCTCTTCATATGGTCTCTTTTCTGTGCAACCCTGGTGTCTTTCATTGTGTCCAAATTTTCTCCTCTTATTAGGGCACAGAGAATTGGAATGGGACCCACCCTAACACCCTCATTTAAGTTAATCATCTGATTAAAGCCTTTATCTCCAAATATGGTTACATTCTGAGGTTGGGCAGTTAAAATTTGGATATGGGAGTTTGTGGGGGCAAGGGGGCACAATTTGTCTCCTAATATTATGCAGGGAAAGTAAGAATGAATTCTGATGGCACTAAGTGTGGCTAAAAAGAAAATGATAGGGTGGCACTTTTGAAAATTTAATTTGCCTTTATACAGGTAAGGGGGTAAAATTTCTTGTAGCCTCCTGGGTTCCCTGGTTTGGGGCACTGTAAATTAGACTGACAAAAGACAGATTAACAAGAGAAAACAAATAAAAGTTTATTAGAATATTCTCTCATAGGGGAGTAATTTAGGGATGGTTAGAATTTGCTAAATAACTCTTTACCTAATTCCATTGGGGAGAGAGAGGGAGGGGAGAAAGGGCAATAATGGAAAAACAAGATGGCTTGGGAAAGATAGGTAAATGGACCCTTAGGAAAATTGATGGGAGAAATGATAGTTTGTGGGAATATCTCCGTTTGGGACTGAATTTTTTTTTTTTTTTTTTTTTCCTTTGTAGAGAAGAGTTGCTCCAGGGGAGCGGAATCATAAATCCTTTGGGAGGCTCTGCTTTTATTTTTTTTTATTTTTTATTTTTTTTTTTTTAAATTTTTTTTTTTCAACGTTTATTTATTTTTGGGACAGAGAGAGACAGAGCATGAACGGGCGAGGGGCAGAGAGAGAGGGAGACACAGAATCAGAAACAGGCTCCAGGCTCTGAGCCATCAGCCCAGAGCCTGACGCGGGGCTCGAACTCACGGACCGTGAGATCGTGACCTGGCTGAAGTCGGACGCTTAACCGACTGCGCCACCCAGGCGCCCCTTTTTTTTTTTTTTTTTTTTTTTGAGGCTCTGCTTTTAGATAGATAAGGGATTTCAGGAACTAAAATGCCTTTAGCTCAAAACTGTTAGGTTAAAATGGCATAATTTGGGGTGGCATATCATAATTCCTTCACACACTGTGTAAATGCCTTAATAATTAAGCGTTTTTTACCTTTTTTTTCAGAACGTGAAAATTTCTACCATTAGCTATTCATACTTTGTTCTTTAAAAACTAGGTTCAAATCACATTTAAAGATATTGCAGAAATGGATATGTAATAACAGTGATTTGCCACCTAGGGATTGTTTTTAGCATATAAGTTAGCGAAGATTGTTTAAAATAAGCTTTAAATTATTGGTTATTTTAGGTTATCTGCATTTCCCTGTGAATTTTTGATATAAAGTATAAAAACTTTTTATTCCCATTCAGTTACTGAAACTAATTTTAATGAGTTTCCAACAAAAAGTTGTTGGAAAAGTAACATCTTGTCACAAACATCACAGAGCAGCTTACTTTGTAGCTTCATTTCAGAATAGATAATGAAAATCCTTTGTATATCCAAAGACACTTAAGTTTTACTTTTAATTTCAGAAAACTTGAAAATGTAGTGTAAGATGACAGAATTAGAGTTTACTGGATTGTTTGAATTTTTATGTAGTTAAGTATACTCTTCCATTTGTTTCATAAACGTATTACTGGAATTTGTCTCATATTTTTCAGATTTTATCAAGGTTTTTCCACATTGGGCTCATGGCTCATACAAGCATTTAGTATTTGAACATTTTCATTATCATAGTGAGTTAACCATTTGTATCTATTTCTGTATTTGGCCACTCTTAACCTTAACCTTTAAATTTTTAAATAGGTCACTACTGTTTGGAATAGTAAAAAAAAGACTACTTCCGTAATATTTGAGAATGTTTTTTAAAAAGTATTTTAGCAAGTTGGTGTGACTGAAGGATTCTGCCATAGAAATTATATTTGAAAGAATTTGGAAAAAGGAAGATTAACAATGGTATCGATTATTATTTTTTTTTTTTTATTTCACTGTTGAGATTATGCAATTGTAAATACATTAGTCATTAGTAAACTCAGACCTTGGTAATGCATAGAAAATTTGATTCCTTCATCAACTGGTAGTCTAAGCTTTATAATGAAAGGAGTACAGTTGTCCAGTTGGCTTCTGCATTATTTAAAACAAACAAACAGAGGCGCCTGGGTGGCTTGGTCAGTTAAGCATCCAACTTCGGCTCAGGTCATGATCTCGCAGTCCGTGAGTTCGAGCCCTGCGTCGGGCTCTGTGCTGACAGCTCAGAGCCTGGAGCCTGTTTCAGATTCTGTGTCTCCCTCTTTCTCTTCCCCTCCCCTGTTCATGCTCTGTCTCTGTGTCAAAAATAAAAATAAACGTTAAAAAAAAAACAAAAACTATGAATTTCCTGTTTAGATTGGGCTGGCAACTTGAAACTTTGATGGAGTTGATAGAGGCACCCAAAAAGTTAAATTTAGAGTGCAGAAAAGCTGTAGCTCCTGAAATATTGAAGATGACTGTTGTGATGATTATAATTTTAAACAGCCATTTTAATTATGGACATTTTCAAATACACATGTGACTAGGGAAAAAGTATTTATACACCTCCTTGTACTACCATTTATAAACATGTGCAGCCTTTTTTTAGGAAAAAAAATTTTTTTTTAACATTTACTCATTTTTGAGGGACAGAGAGACAACAGGAGTGGGGGAGGGGTAGAGAGCGAGAGCGAGACAGAATCCGAAGCAGGCTCCAGGCTCTGAGCTGATAGCACAGAGACTGACGCGGGGCTCAAACTCATGAACTGTGAGATCATGACCTGAGCTAAAGCCAGACGCTCAACCGACTGAGCCACCCAGGTGTCCCAGCCTGTACCCCTGTTGAACATTATATGATTTTTAAAGCAAATTAAAAAAAAAAATGTTTATTTTGAGAGGGAGACCGTACTCATGTCTGAGCAGGGGAGGGGCAGAGAGAGAATCCCAAGCAGGCTCTTCTTTGTCCACTTAGAGCCCCACTGGGGCTCAATCTGAGAAACTGAAATCATGACCTGAGTCTACATCAAGAATCGGGACTCTTAACTGACTGAGCCACCCCAGGTACCCCTAAAGCTAATTTTAAAGCAGATCCCAGGTGGATCAATTTAATAGACTTCAGTATTTCTTTTAAATACCACCATCACACCATTATTATATCTAAATTGACTAATAATTTCTTAATGTCATTTAATGTTCACTTCATGTTTAAATTTTTGATTCATAATATTCATTCTTTAAAGGTTGGTTGGTTTGAGTAAGGATCTGTATAAGGCCCACCTGTTGTATTTGATTATTTGCATATTGACAGCCATTTATTTGTTGGGGGAAAAAAAAATGCAGATCATTTGACCTGTCCGGTATCCTGTGATCTGGATTTGCTGGGTTATTTCCCTCAGATGTCCTTAATTTGTTCCTCTTTGTTGAGCTTCCTGAAAGTTGGTAGTTAGATCAGATTTCAGGTTACATCTGGGGTGGAAGCAAGAATGTATTATAGGTAACATTGTTGTGCATCTTCATGTGTCACATCTAGAGACACTTGATGTCTAGTCTATTTGTGATTAGACCATTGTAATTTTAAAAAATAAGGTTTACTGAGGTATAGTTTACTTACGCTGAAGTTGGCCAGTATTAAGTGTACAATTTGATTTTTGACAGATGGGTACATTTGTATAACTACAATCAAGATAAAAACCCTGTTAGCTCAAAAACTTCCTCCTTCCCTTTGCAGTCATACCCGTACGCCTCAGGCCCTCACCCCCACTCTTCTGATCTAGTTTTTGTTACTGTATTTTTGCCTATTTCAGAATTTCATTATAATTGGAATCTTACAGTAGTAAGATCATTGTCACTCAGAAGAGAGCATAAGAAGATAAATTGGGCAAGGAGCTCCAGGTCTAATTTCCTTCCATTTTTATATGACAGGGACTTGCCATGAGGTGTTGAAGCCTTGTTTCACTGAGTTGGAGAGACTGGACCTAAATGGCGCAGCATGACTTTGCTCCAGCCTGGCTTAATTTTCCTACTCCACCATCATCAACAAAGGTACTCTTTCTTGCATTTCTCTGTCTTTTTGTGTGCCTCTCAGTTCATGTTCTACACAAAGGTAGCTTAAATGTAAAGCCTTAGTATTTTTGAGGAGAAAATTTGTGTTACCATCTAAATCCTTTCTTTTTTTTTTTAATGTTTATTTTTGAGAGAGACAGAATGCAAGTGGGGGAGGATCAGAGAGAGGCGGGGGGGGCACAGAATGTGAAGCAGGCTCCAGCCTCTGAGCTGTCAGCACAGAGACCGACGCGGGGCTCGAACTCACGAACCATGAGATCACGACCTGAGCCCAAGTCGGACACTCAACCGACTGAGCCACCCAGGCGCCCCAAAATTATTTCATGTTGAATTTGTCAGTTTTAGTATACCATCACCATACTTGTTTCATTTACTTTGGTTGTCTTTTGTGCTAATCAAATTTGTACACATTTTGCTTTTTCTTTTGAAGTTTATTTATTTATTTGAGCCCGTGCATGTGCAAGGGAGTGAGAGAGAGAATCCCAAGCAGACTGCATGCTGTCAGCACAGAGCCCGCTCAGGGCTCTGTCCCATAAACCCTGTTATCAAGATGATTGTAAATTGAAATCAGGAGACAGAAGCTTAACTGACTGAGCCCCCCAGGCATCCCCCACACATTTTTATTCAGACCTGTTGGGTACATTGAACTTTACTTTTGCATCTTACCTTTGCCTATACTATTTTTCAAAGAAAATTTTTTTTTAATATTTATTTTGAGAGAGAGAGAGAGACAGCACGTGAGCAGGGAAGGGGCAGAGAGAAAGGGAGAGGCTCCAGGTTCTGAGTTGTCAGCACAGGGCCCAACGCCCGGCCTCAAATTCCCCAGCTGTGAGATTATGACCTGAGGCAAAGTTGAACGCATAACCTGCTGAGCCACCCAGGGCCCCCTATCTGTACTATTCTTAAGAAAAATTTGAGGACTTTGAAGTCTTTCCATGCAACCAGAAGACTTTTTCGGATACATAAGACTTTGGCACAGCTCTAAAATTTCAGGAGTAATGAAAACTTTGCAGTGTTATAGATGAGGCCTCAGTAATCTAAGAAATGTTCCTTTTACTTAAAAACCCAAACATAATAGTTGGAATAAGACTTGTGAGGCACTGCAGTTGTCTTCCACACCCAGGTCATGATCTCATGGTTCTTGAGTTTGAGCCCTACATCAGGTGTCTGCTGTCAGCCCTGAACCCGCTTCTGATCCTCTGTCTCCCTCTTTCTCTGCCCTTCTCTGTCTCAAAAATAAACACTTAAAAAGCTTGCTAAGTAAGAGAGGGACCTTGGAATTTGTTAGAATCCATCTGTCTGGCTTAATAATTGTCTTTGACTTTGTTTTTTCTATAACGCAAAGGAATTGAGAGAGTCTTAATCATCTGTTTGCCTGTTAATCATACTCTACCATGCTAAGGTGTTCACCTAGGACCTTTTGAGGTACAGACAGTTCTTAGAAAAACAGTTGTTAAAAGTAGCTCTTATGGGAACAATTTTTGCACTTTGGAAAGTCGTTCCTCAGTCAGGACATGTCAGATCATAATAATTGGTCCATAGTTTTGCCTCATAATTTTGTACAGATGGATTCTCCGGAAGGTTAATTGAGTTCCTTGTTGTTCATACAATTACTGTGAGCCTAGACTAGAATCCAGGGTGCATTTCCTATTCCATTTCTTGACATAGGACTTATTTTGGAATGCCGTCAAATGATTAAACATCTCATTTCATAGCCTATAAAATGGGATTTGAGATTGGAGACTTCTGTTGATTAAGCTACTGAGATCACTTAAAAAAAATTTTTTTTTTTAACGTTTATTTATTTTTGAGAGAGCATGAGAAGAGGAGGGGAGAGAAAGGGGACACAGAATCTGAAGCAGGCTCCAGGCTCTGAGCTGTCAGCACAGAGCCTGACATGGGCTCAAACCCTCTAACAGCAAGATCATGACCTGAACCGAAGTTGGATGCTTAACCGACTAAGCTACCCAGGCACCCGTGAGATCAACTTTTAATGTTTGTTTATTTTTGAGGGAGTGCGAGTGAGCATGAGTGGGGGGAGGGGCAGAAAGAGGGAGACACAGAACCAGAATCAGGCTCCAGGCTCTGACCTGTCAGCACAGAGCCCTACCAGGGGCTAGAACTCACAAACCCCAAGATCATGACCTGAGCCACAGTTGGGATGCTTAACCAATTGAGCTACCAGGCGCCCCTGAGATCACTTCTTACAGATTTTCCTCCTTTCCTCTTAGGTATGGGTCTCTGCAGTTTGCTCCTCACCCTGTTAAACCCAGCTGCTCTAATCTAGCCATTTAGGGGTCATTCTTAATTTGTGCCCACTTCACAGCCTGGATACATAAGAGTTTCGTGCTCCCCACCTTCCTTTTTTCTTTTTTTGTTTCCTTTTCTGAAATAGGTATAAGACTTGTTTTCATTTGCAAGCCAATTGATAAAAATTATCAGTACCTGGAAAGTTAGTTACAACATATTAAAAAGTATGGGAATACATCTTCTTTAATCAAAAGTGATTACTTTAACGTATAAGTGTTATGGTCTGCCATTTTATTTATTAAAATTTTTTAGCTTTATTTACTTTGAGAGAGACAGTGTGAGTCGGGGAAGGGACAGAAAGAGAGGGAGAGAGAATCCCAAGTAGGCATCTCACTGTCAGCACAGAGCCCGATGTGAGGCTCGAACTCATGAACTGTGAGATATGACCTTAGCCGAAGTTGGACATTCAACTGTGTCAGCCAGGTGCCCCTAAAAAGTTTTTTTAAGTATATCCATTTATTTTGAGAGAGGGAGGGAGACAGGCAGGGCAGAGACACTGGGGGAGAGAGAATCCCAAGCAGGCTCTGCACTGTCAGTGCAGAGTCCAGTGTTAGGCTCCAACTCACTGACCTGAGCTGAAGTCAAGAGTTAGATGCTTAACTGACTGAGCCACCCAGGTGCCCCTGTGGTCTGCCATTTTAATCTGTAATTCTTTTTTATGTATGTATTTATTTGTTTTAAACTTTGATTTAGTTTTTATTTGAATTATAGTTACTTAAAGTACAATATTGGTTTTAGGAGTAGAATTCATTGATTTATCACTTACAGTGCTCAAAAAATTGAGATTAATTTTTGTCTTTGTTCAGATGTTAATCTGAGATTTATATGTGGTGAAATCCTTACTGCTTTCCTGAACCTGACTCTTTCTGGATATAGGTCTACATGAATGATGATGATGATTTTCAAAATTGGGATTGCCTATTCTGAATCTCAATTCTAATTTGTTCTGAATTACCTACAGAAAATAGTATTTGAACTCTTAACTAGCAGTGGTTGAAATTATTTGTTTAGACCTTACCCAGACCTTTTGTGACAAACACAAAACTTTTAGTAATGACTTCTTAAACTTTCCATCTTATCCTTTCATGTCTCAAAGTCTCACTATTCATCGAGTCTCTTTTATAATTAACCTCTTGTTTTCTGTCAGAGCCCTTTTAATCTTCTATGAAATAAGTGGAACAGACATTAATTGACTGTGGGTTTCTCTATTTCAACATAACAGAATTCTTTTATTTATTTGTTGTTTGAAGGGATGATAAGAGGACTTGAAATAAAAAAAATGTTTTTAGAAGAGCATTTTAGCAGTTTTCTGAGGTGTGTAGAGTTTTAGCCCCATCATGTGGTGAAATTATAAACTGCATGTGGTTGATTATATGTCTGGCATAACCTTCTTTACTTGAGCTGTTGATTGGGACCCAGTAAAAAGTAAATTTTACATAATGTTTTTGTATACACACAGGTGTAACTAAAACAAAAGTCAGTATACCTGTGGTGCACTAATATATTCTCTTGTGGTTTTCTGTTCCCTTTTATTCCATTAAAAAAATGTAAATTGTTACTGATACTGTCATCCTTTAATAGGTCCTGAGTTGCATTTTAAAGAACATTTAAAAAGTAACAATTTTATTATTGTAGCATAACTGAAATGGTTGTAGATACTGGAAAATTTTAAATAACTCTTTGGTTTAGAATCTTGTCCTTCTAGTTGTCTTACTCGAGGAAGGATGATAAAATGATCCCTGTAATAGGCTGCTCTGAAGTATCCTTTCATAGTATTGTTAGAAGGAGGAAGACTCCAGGGGCACCTGGCTGGCTCATTCAGAAGAGTACGTAACTGTTGATCTTGGGGTCCTCAGTTGCAGCCCCACAATGGGTGTGAAACCTACTTAAAAAAAAAAAGTAGGGGGGAAGGTGCCTGGGTGGCTCAGTCACTTAAGCTGTTAAGCGTCTGACTCTTGATTTCGGCCCAGGTCATGATCTCATTGTTCACATGGCGCAGAACTTGCTTGGGAGTCTCTCTCCCCCTGACCCTCCCTCTCTTTCTCAAAATAAATACACTTAAAAAACAAATTAAAAAAGAAGGAAGATTCCAGGGGTGTGATACTAAAAGAGCAAATGGGTGGTAGGAAATAAGAAAATATGGGAATTTTTATTCTTCTTAAATAAAAAGTGACATTAAACTTGTGACCTTCCACTGCAGTTAATACATATTCATATTCAGTATTTTGTAGTTACTTCTGTCACTAGCATTAGTGCATTATGTATTCTTTTTTGGCAGCATCTAAAAAATAGTGGTTTAATATTTACCAAAACTTTTTTATTTTCCAAGTTTATTTTTGTGAGAGAGTGAGTGAGCATGAGGGGGCGGAGGGGCAGAGAGGAGACAGAATCCCATCCAGGCTCTGTGCTGTCAGTGCAGAGCCTGACTCGGGTTCAAAGCCAGGAACCGTGAGATCATGACCTGAGCTGAAATCAAGAATTTAAAGTTCAGGCTAAAGAGAGGATCAGAAAGTTCAGTCAGACTGGTAGTGGAGTTCATTGAAACTTCTTGTTTACTATGTAAAGTTTTTATTAACTAGGGACTCATATTGTGAGCATCTGAGAAAACATTGCTAAATTAATTTTTTAAAAGGAATCCAGGATAATATTTAAAGTATGTAAAAGGTAAAGAGGGCGATAGAGATGGTTTCTTATTACAGATGTTGTAATAGCTTTTTTTTTGAGTCCTCATTATATGCCAGTGACTGTATATAACACTTGATGTGAATGCTAATAAAAATCATAGGCAGTAAATTCTCTTTTTTTCCCTCCCATTTACAAAGGAGGGAACTGAGGTTGAGAGAGAGGAATATGTGTCCCAAAGTGCTAAAGCTAGGATAGGAGTCCAGGTAGTAGCCTAATTTTCAAAAGTGCTTTTATGTAAATGCTTTTGTTAAATAGTAGAATGCTTTTGTGTAAACATCAGAATATATATATTTTCAAAGTTTATTTTGAGAGAGGAAGAGAGGGAGGGGCTGAGAGAGAGAGACAGGGGATGGGAGTAGGGGGAGTTAATCTCAAGCAGGTTCCATGCTGTCAGTGCAGAGCCCGATGCAGGGCTCAATCCCATGCACTTAACTGTAGTATTGTGGCCTCAACTGAAACCAGCAGTCCTACGCTTAACCGACTGAGCCAGCCAGGCGCCCTTACACCAGAATATCTTTATTCTGGTTTGGATAAAAGAAATTTTCTTCAGAGATGGCCTCGCCAATATCTTTCTATGATCATCAGTACATACAGATTGAACTATTCAGTGGCTGTGTAATCTTTTATTGAATATTTCTACATGGGTTATTTAATTAGTTTACATATTAATGGACTAAGCTGTAGGTTTAGGCATCTCTCAGATATATTTGTAGGGTGAAATTTAGCAGTATAATCATTGGATCAGAGGGTTTGTACATTTTGCTTGGTAATGTGTAATTGCTTTCAAATTTTATGAGGGGGGCTAGTGTTCTCAGTTTTGGCAAAACTGGTTGTTTTCACATTCTGTGAAATTAGATGTAAAATAGTACTTCATTGTTTTGATTTGCATTGTTTAATTATGGTTGAGTGTATTTTGGTGTTACGAAGAGTTTCTTAACTGCTTGTTCAGGGACACCTAGGTGGCTCAGTCTGTTGAACGTCCAACTCTTGATTTTGGCTCAGGTCATAATCTCTCAGTTGTGGGATTGAGTCTTGGCTTTGGCTCTGCTGACAGCACATATCATGCTTGGGATTCATTCTCTGTCTCTTTCTGCCCCTTCCCCACTCTTATCCATGTACTCTTTTTTTTTTCTCTCTCAAATAAATAAAAAAAGAACTGCTTATTCATGTAATCTATTTCTTAGTGATTTGTGACCTCTTTTTTCATATTGGAGAATTTGCTGTATGTAGTAAATATTTGTTTTGATAATTCTTCTTACATTTATTTTAATTCCTGTATAGTTAACATGCAGTGTTATATTAGTTTCAAGTGTACCAATGTAGTGTTTGAAGAATTCAGTACATGTTTTGATAATTCTTTAAAAAATCATGTAGAGGGGTGCCTGGGTGGCTGAGTCAGTTAAGCGTCTAACTTTGGCTCAGGTCATGATCTTGGGGTTTGTGAGTTCAAGCCCTGCTTCAAGAGTTCAAGCCCCCCGTGTCAGGCTCTGTGCTGACAGCTCATAGCCTTGGGCCTGCTTCGGATTCTGTCTCCTTCTGTCTATGCCTCTTAACCCACTCGCGCTCTGTCTCTCTCTTTCAAAAATAAATATTAAAAATTTTTTTAAAAATTAAAAAAAAGTGACTTTAAAAAACCATGTCAAATTTTTTTTTTTTTTTTTACATTTATTTATTTTTGAGAGACACAGTGAGAGCACAAGCAGAGGAGGGGCAGAGAGAGGAGACCCAGAACCTGAAGCAGGCTCCAGGCTCTGAGCAAGCGTTCAGCATAGAGCCTGTTGCGGGGCTCAAACCCACAAACCGTGAGGTCATGACCTGAGCTGAAGTCGGATGCTTAACTGACTGAGCCACCCAGGTGCCCCACCATGTAGAATATTTTAATGAAATACTAGAGCATACAAAGGAGTACAGATAATAATTAAATGAATACTTATTAAAAACACAAGACAGTCCTTTCTTAACATTTTGCTATGTCAGCTTTTACTTCTTTGGGAAGTAAGGCATTATGTATGCAGTGAAGTCCACTGTTGTTATTTCTTCACAGTCCTTTGTTTTTATTTTCCCCAGGTGTTCTCAGTGCATGTTCTTATAACTACATATGCAAATGTCAAATAGTATTGTTATATATGTTTTTTATTAGTAATTATCGTTTATATAAAGTCTGCATCTTTTACATTCATTATATTTTTGAAAAATTTTCTCTCATGTTGGTATCTGCAGAATTAGTGTAATTATCTTAAAACTCTATATGGTATCCTATTTTTTGTCTCTGTATTAGATTTGTCCATTTAAGTTTAGATTGTTTAAAATGTCACTCCATTGGAATGTTCTTGTAATATGTCCTTGTACACATGAATTAAGAATTTTTTAGGTTACTGCACTGCTCCTCACACTTTTTTTTTTTTAAGTATTTATTTATTATTGCGAGACAGAGACAGAACATGAGCATGGGAGGGACAGAGAGAGAGGGAGACACAGATTCTGAAACAGGCTCCAGGCTCTGAGCTGTCAGCACAGAGCCCAATGTGGGGCTTGAACTCACCAATTGCGAGATCATGACCTGAGCCGAAGTCAGACACTTAACTGACTGAGCCACCCAAGCGCCCCTCCTCACACTTTGAATGGATAAGAAAATAACGTGGGGATTTTATTAAAATGCAGATTCTGATTTCAGTAGTTCTTGGATGAGACCCTAATTCCAACATTCTTCAAAGTGATGCTGATTTCTGCTTCTCTGTGGACCAGTTTCAATAGAAGGCTCCAACTTACAGTTAGAAGAAAAATTGTTGGGACTTGGTTAGATATTGCCAAATTCATTTTTGTGTGGTGTAGTGATATATACTCTTGTATGCTGTGTAGAACTATTGTCTTTACTTTAATTCTTGCCAAAATTTTATCACAGTTAACTTCTCTGCAAATCCTTGTTTCTTGGACAAGGAGTTAACATTTCTGTGAAATGCCTCTTCACGTCATTTGTTAATTTCTTTTGGGTTGCTTTTTTTCCTCTTATTAGTTTAGGACAAAATTATACACATCATTACACACATGTATGTACATATTCTATGTATATATGTGTATAGGTCATCTTTAATGTCTTTAAAATTAGAGTTTTTTTCCAGTTTTTCATGAATTAGGTATATTCAAGTATTTCACAGTACTTGTTGCTATTTTAAACAGTATTTTAAAAAGATTTATCACTGGGGCGCATAGCTGGCTCAGTCAGAAGAGCATGTGACTCTTGATCTTGGGGTTGTGAGTTCAAGACCCACAATGGGCATAGAGCTTACTTAAAAAATAGTAAGTGGTGCCTGGGTGGCTCATTAGGTTAAGTGTCCAGTCCGACTTTGACTAAGGTCATGATCTCACAGTTGGTGAGTTTGAGCTGTGCATCAGAGAACCTGCTTTGGATCCTCTCTGTCCCTTTCTCTACCTACCTCCCATGGGTTTGCTCATTCACTCTCTCTCTCAAAAATAAATAAACATTAAAAAAAAATAAAAGACTTTATTATTACTGTTCGTTGCAGATATATTGTATCTTGTGCTAGTATTGTATCTAGCAACTTTAATTCTTACCCTGTGTTATATTTTGGATTTTTAAGCCTGGGCAATCATTTATTCACAAATGATAAGTTTCCTAGCTACCTTTTTAGTCCTATTGTATTTCTCTTTTTTTTTCTCCCGTTAGTTATATGTCTTATTCTTACGTTACTTTGCTGACTATATGTCAATCTGTGAAGGATCTGGGTTTTATCCTACTTGCAAGGTAATATAGATGCAGGGAGAAGACTGCTGAGTCAGTGACCAAGAGCTTTATTACTTATTAGCATGACAAGTATGATATTGGCACTGATTCTTTATGCCCCCTAAAACTTTGGGTAGTTGACGTGGAAGGGCCCACGTGGATGCTACCCTTGGTGCTGAGTGGGGAATTTATAATAAGCCTGCTCTTTGTCCCAGAGAAGGATGTTACCTATCATCCCTCAAATGGTGCTTACTGCAAACGTCACCTTGAGAAATGGGCCATAGAAAGAGCAGTGAAGGTCTTGCATTTTTGGCATATTAGAACAGAAGGAAATGCTCACCGTCTATGGTGGATTGCCTGTCCCAACAGCTCTACAATCAGCTCTGTGTGTTCTTGGCCAAACTTGTATTTTCATATGACTACCGTTCAGCCAGCCACTCTGATTATTTTGATAGAGGCTAGAACAAAATTCATTTAATTGTCTTAAACAGCATTTAATTAAGGCTACTGTTAACATCCCTAACAGCCAGGTGAGGCCAGGATTCAGCTGGATGTGAACAAGTCCTAGAGTGGATCAATAGGTAATTTTTCAGCCAGACAGTATATGGTCTACGCCTTCTGTATTATCCATTAAAATGCACTCGAGAATTTAAACTGATCTGAATTTTGGTGTCATTAACCTACATTTATAAGGATAATAGGTGGTCCAAAAATCAACTCTCATCCTTAATAGAAGACAATCTATGACTTATTTTCCCTCACATAGAAACGTTGAAGGGGTACACATCAGTTTAGTTAGGGATTTGTTACTAAGCTTGTTTTGGATAACTTTTACATTAGTTCGGTTAAGAAGCATAGACGGTGTCACCATTACTTGCAGCATCGTTTGCCACATGTGGCATAACAGAATACTGCTCAGGTGTTGGGAGAATCATGAATTTTTATCAGAATGAAACCAATTTTTTTAAGCGTTTTTTACACATTGACTTTCAGGAGCTGCTGTTGATATCAGGCACAGGAGAATATTTAAGGATTGTTTATGGCCACATGAGTTTTTCTGATTTTGAAGTATGAGTAGGGATGATCCTTCTAGCAGTAGATGAGTGTTTTCTTCTCCGTTTCTGTTTGACTCAGGCCTTGGTGCTGTTTCTAGGGGTTAGAGCATTAATTGTTTTCCTTTCTTCCAGTACTTTCTGGGGTCAAAGATGTTCCCTCTACAGATGCTAGGGTTTTTTCTTTTTTAATATTATTTTATTATTTTTGAGAGAGAGAGACAGACAGTGTGAGTGGGGGACAGGCAGACAGGGGAGACATAGAATCCAAAGCAGCTCCAGGCTCCGAGCTGTCAGCATAGAGCCCGACGACACGGGGCCCGAACCCACAAGCTGTGAGATCATGACCTGAGCTGAAGTCGGACGCCTCAACCAACAGAAGCCACCCAGGCGCCCCTAGCGTTTTTTCTTTTACACCCATGAAATTGGTGTGTCTCATTTATTGTTGTTGTTTTTTAATGTTTATTTACTTTTGAGAGAGAGAGTGAGACAGAGTGTGAGCAGGGGAGGGGCAGAGAGAGAGGGAGACACAGAATCTCAAGCAGGCTCCAGGCTCTGAGCTGTCAGGACAGAGCCTGACGTGGGGGTCGAACCATGAACCGTGAGAACGTGACCTGAGCCGAAGTCAGACACTTAACTGACTGAGCCACCCAGGCACCCCTTATGTGTCTCATTTGGATAGCTGACTTCACTTAAAAGAAAATTCCCTACTTGTACCCAGATTTTTTGGTTTGGAAGAATTGGATGTGAGTGGAACCAAGGACATTTTTACGTAATTGCAGTGATGTATCATATTGCTCACCCTAGTCCACATTGGACCTTATTGAGGACTGGGTGAGAGATAGTCACACAAATGGTCACTGTCTTCAGATACAGGACCATCTCCCTCCAAAAAGAGAATCCAGGTGGCCAAACCAGATTATTTGAATTCTTTAGATTTCTTTTTTGGCCAGTGCATCACCCTGAGAGGTACATTGGCCTGCAGTTTCTCTTAGGAGAAAGAAACAATATGTCAAGGGATAATCAGGGCAAATCCTGGTATTTTGTTTTTTAAAGTTTATTTTATTTATTTTTGAGAGAGAGAATTCCAAGTAGGCTCCACGGTGTCAGTGCAGAGCCTGACGCAGGGCTTGATCCCATGAACCTGTGATATTAAGACCAGAGCCAAAAGCAAGAGTCAGATGCTCAACTGACTGAGCCACCCAGGGGCCCCCAGAATCCTGATATTTTAAAAATAGGTCTGTATTATCTCTTAACTCATTTTTTAAAATCCTAAATACTACCTAGGAAATGGCTAAGAAAAGATGATTTCTTTATGGGTTTGTTGCATTCATTGACCAAAGTGTCTCATTAAGGTGTGTGAAATGAGGAATGTAGAGTTGTAGATTGTCCAGAGTTGAATGTTGAGATTGTTAGTATTGCTTGACAATACTGGATGCCTGCGGATAGTAGAGGGTATAGAGTGTCCATTTAGTATTTGAATATCGACCCATTGCAGGTTGAACTTTATGACAAAAGATGTACTATTACTGGAATGTTAGTGCTTGGAATACCAAAAACATGACATGGATTTATTTCAAGGGTCATGATAGTGTGACCAGAGTTAGAGTTAGCCAGTCAGATTGCAGCAACAACACTGTAACCTGAAAATATTTCAACAGTGAAGAAACACTATAGATAGCTCCAAGAAGTGATCAATGATTTGATGCAGTTCCTCTTGTGTAACGTGGCCTCCTTTGCAGCACGACAAGTAGATGAGCTGTTGGCAGGAGTCTCAGGCTGGCATGCAGAGGTGGCTTCTGCATCAGAAAGGAAAAGTCGTTTATTTTGTGACCAGTCTATGGTAGTGAATTGTTACAGGTCTGGTGTGGTGGATCTAGGTAGCATGCTACAGACTTCAGCAGTATTCTGATTTTAGTTCTTTATGCTAGCGCATCTTACTGTGAGCATCTGAGTGACTCACATGGTCTCATCAGCTATAGTTTCAGTTTGTGACTCCAAAGAATTACCTTTAATCTGCCAGTCTCTAGTTTCTCAGGTGACTGGCCAGATGACTGGACATTGGCAACAGTCGAAGAGGCAGAAAAATAATGGAAAATGTCTAGTCCTTAAAGCTTATCTAAGGCCAGGGTCCTGCTTTTCATTTTAGCCCTTTGTGCTGACTGACAATCCATTTGGTCTTCCAGAGTTGTTGAGGCTGGATGGCTGCTGCCACCCAGTGGACACTGTCCTCTCTTAACCTAGTTGAACCAGACCCCGGGGAATTAAGGGAACTATGATTTGAGAGCCTTATTGAACCAGGAGCTTGTTAAGGTGGCAGGCAGAGGAATAAGGTTTACTCTAAAGGGTAGTTGCCACTTCTTTGTGCAAAACAAATGTCCCAGTAGTCAGGTCAGCTGCATGCTCAAATACTTTTCATTAGGTTGAGAGCCCTAATGGGCCCCTTTTTTTGTTCTTAGTTTAAGTTGTTCACTTTAAGAGCTCAGCAGTAGGGCAAGAGCCATATTCCCTTTAGAAAGGGGATGTATGTGTCAGGCACATGGCACTTCTGTACTGGGAAGTAGCCTCTCTGAATATCCCATTATCCATCAAATCTTCAATTCTGTCTCTGATATTTTTTCTTTCTTTTGAGAGGCTTTGGTGTTTCTGCTAGACGACCTGGAAGGGGGACAGAAACCTGTCATCCTGTCATATCCCTGAATGGAAGAATCTTGAGCATTTTCATTACAAGCATGTAACGTTAGTACCAAGTTAAAACACAACAAACAATGGTAAATTGAATTGGCCTAAAGGCCCCACCTGCAAGATCACTTTAATTTCCCATTCCTACTGCTGAATTTTCTCCAAACTCCAAAATCAGTCAAATTGGGTTTAGTGGCATCTTTTCTCACTATAGTGACACTGACGGAGAAGTTTCGTCCATGCGCTTTAAGGTCATACTCTAAGCTTTCAGGAAATGATTTCTTCATCTGTGAATGAGGGAAAGTGCAGGGTGGAGGAGAAAACCACTCCTTTGGGCATTGCATGGGTGGCTTGTAGGCTTTTTGTTTTCTGATTCCTCAACTCAGAGTTGATGTTGCCTCTTCTCTTGTGTACCTTTTGGCTTCATCAAACACCCAGGATGGGGCCTTTCCTCCCCCCATACACCACATTGACTTGGCTTTGCCCCACATTCCTCAGTATTTTCAGCCACCCTTCGCTTAGTACTGTGTTGCTCCTCATGGGAGTGAGATGGTGACTTGAGCATGTATGTCTAGCAGAGCTATAGAAGTTTGTCAGTTTCCTTAACTATCAGTGTACTTGACATTCTCATTAAAGTTGCTAAGGGTGATGTAGTGGGAAGTGGGGGGGGCGGGGATCAGGGAGTACAGAAGGCACAGAACACTTCCACTCCAGCATGCTAGGCTCTGCATTTACTTTGTTTCCAAGAAGTCAGTAGTGTTAACATAATTCCTTCTCATGAGTTTTTAATCTTCCTAAAACTCCATTTATCCTCATTGCTGATACCATTTATTTCAGTGTGGAGTTGCTTTGGCTCAGCAGCCACAGCAGTTATTGCCTTTCACTTGGGGCCCCAGTCATAATAAAAAATCCCTTTGTTCTACCATTCATGGGAGAATTAGAACAACTAAGGCACTGTTTGGGTGCCTTGTTTCAATTCTACTCCTTGCCACTTGGCTGTTAAACATTGAGGGATGCTTACTTCCACCTATCACTTGGATGATAGCAGTTGCTGCCAGGATCATGAGAGTCTTCTCTTACCCTAATCTGGCCTGCAGACCCTTGTTTTAATTTTTTTGTAGAGAATTTTAGCTCTGTTATTGTTGCATCCTCATCACCAAAACTGTTACGGTCTGTGAAGGGTTTGTGTTTTTATCATACTTGCAGGCCTAGCATGGTAGCCTGTTGTTGTTTCATGGATGCTGGTGAAGACTTGAGATGGTCAAGGACTCTCTTTCATGGCACAATAAACAGCATCAAGATAAGGCTGGGGCAATAGGGAAATGATACCACAAGGTCCCACAGTGGCAATGTGGAAAGGCCCAGGGGATGACCCAGTATGTGCAGTGGTTTACATTTCAACTGATGTACTCTGCTCATTGTCCTGGAGATGGTTGTAACATAAGTCCAACCCAGAGAAATGGTCAGGGCATTTTAAAAGTTGGAAGTTTTGATTGTGATTTTATCAGATTCATGGGTTAATACTGGGGAAGAAGAGCAACCTTTAAAAACAGTTGTGGCTTTTTATGTTCTTTGTAAATCCCTAATTTTTAAAAATAGTTTTTATAAATAATTATTATTTTTTGAGATTTTAGTTATAAGTAATCTTTACACCCAATGTGGGGCTTGAACTCACAACCCCGAGGTCCATAGTCACATGATCCACTGACTGAGCCAGCCAGGTGCCTCTATACGTTCTTTAGATAATTTTCAAAAAACACTTGTTGTGGGGAAGAGGAGTTTGGAAATCAATCTGGAGAACTTAAATTAGAATTTAAGCTTCATTTGCCATAACTTTCTGTTGTTCAAGAAAATCTTGAGCCATTTATATTTAAATTAAGTAATGTATGATACAGAATGTCAAATTCTGTTACTTAAGAGAAGTGTACTACGTTTTGCCTTGTTTCCCTTACAGTGGTATTTTACTTTTAAAGTTTTTGGGTAAGTAGATGTGGTTGTTAAGCTCTTTCAAATTAGCTTCCATTAGACAAGGAAAATAGACCAGCAGTGGAATCTATCTTTTAATAAGTTACCAGTTAACCAAATACATGGACAGTAAATACAGAATGTTCTTAACCATTTAGAATTCTTGGAAATAATGTAGGCTGGATTATTACTAGTTTTTAAAGTTATATTTAGGTTTTATGTGTATGTTCATGTATGTGTTTATGATTTGTTTCAGTCGTCACTGAATTTTGAGAAGCATTCTGAAAATTTTTCATGGACAGAAAATCGTTACGATGTGAATCGTCGACGACACAACTCTTCAGATGGCTTTGATTCTGGTATTGGACGTCCTAATGGAGGTAAAATTTGCTAAGAAGTGAGAGTGTAGGATGATTTTCTTCATGTTGTTTTAAGAATGTTTTGTGATTCAGTAGTTAACCAGAGCCATCTTTGAATTTATGTTACTTTACCATTCTTAAATAAGGTAACTTCGGAAGGAAAGAAAAAAATGGATGGCGGATGCATGGAAGAAATGGTACTGAAAACATAAATCATCGAGGGGGATACCATGGTGGAAGTTCTCGTTCTCGTAGCAGTATTTTCCATTCTGGGAAAAGCCAAGGACTACATGAAAACAGCATACCTGACAATGAAGCAGGGAGGAAAGAAGACAAGAGAGAACGCAAACAGTTTGAGGCTGAGGATTTTGTAAGTTTCTTGTAACTTTAATACAAATGAGGTTTCTGCAAGGCCATTTTAACATCAAGGCTTTCTTAGGAGATTTTATCACTATGGTTCATATCTATAGAAATCACAGTTGGTAGGTTCAGTTATGTTTAATCTTCAACATTTTGTGAGGCTCTTTGTTTATATAATTCTCTTTCCTCAATTCCTCTCCCTCCTCCTACTTACTCCTGTGTCTTAACCATATAATCATTTAAAAACTTTCGATAAATCTGTGTCATTTTATTTCTTAAATTTGAACAGTTTCCCTTAGAAACAATGGCTGAGCTTGCTAGCTTTTTTGTAAGTGCATCATAACATCTCTGAAAAGCTTTTAAGCTTTTGGAAAGAATATTTTACTAGTACATTTTATTTAGACTGTCTCTTTTAAGTAATGTTTTATTATTCATTTATTACCTTTTTTTAATAAGATTATTTTAACGTTTATTTTTGAGACACACACACGCATGCACGCACACAGAATGTGAGTGGGAGGTGGTGCAGAGAGAGAGGGAGACTTAGAAGCTGAAGTGGGCTCCAGGCTCTGAGCTGTCATCACACAGCCTGATGCAGGGCTTGAACTCAACTAATGGTGAGATCAGACCCAAGGTGAAGTCAGACGCTTAACTGACTGAGCCACCCAGGTGCCCCCATTCGTATATTACTCTTAAGTTACTTCCAGGATAGTTCTCCTTGTCTTTCAGCTACTTTATTCAAAAGTTTCTCAGTGGTTAGGGAAGGTAAACCACTTGTTGGCTTAGGTCAGATACAATTAGAAAAGTTAACTCCACTCTTAAAAACAAATTATGAACTAGTTACAAACAGAATTTTTTCTTTCTTTATGTATGTCTGTCTCCCTTTCCTCCCCTCCCTTCCCCTCCTTTTTTTGAGAGAACACGTGCAAGTGAATGATGCGGGGCAGGGGGGAGATAGAGAATCCCACAAGGGGCAGAGGGAGAGAGAAGTGGGGCTCATCTGAATTGGGGCTCGTGCTCACCTGCTGCAGGACTCGAGTTCACTAACTGTGAGGTCATGACCTGAGTTGAAGTCAGATGCTTAACCGACTGAGCCACTCAGGTGCCCTACAAAAATTCAGAATTTTCTTAATTATTCTTTATTTTTAAATCTCACTATGTGACTGTCTAAACACACTGCTTCTCTAGTTGCATGAAAAATTGGTCTCGTGTAAAATCTTACTGATCTTGGCATTTTTTCTTGTGGTTCATCTCTGGTAATTTATTATTTGTCTATGTTCGTTCTTCAGTATATATTTGACTGGCTCTGAGTCTAGCTGTTTTGAAAGGTGAAACAAGATAGCAAGGTCCTACTCTCACTGAGTTTCTGTTCTATTAGATGTATTCACAACATAAAAAGAAAGTAATTAGTATTTTGTAGAAAATTTAGGTAAAAAGTGACAGGACAGCTACTTTTTGGAGATCAGGAGACGTTTCTCTAGGGAAGTGACATTTAATCTAGGGCCTGGTTGGTAAGGAGTCAGCTTTATTAATCCTGGGAAGAGGGCCTAAGGTGGGGAGCAAGCTTGTAATGTTTGAGGGGGAAAAGGTCAGTATGGGTAAAGTGACTATTCAACCAGATTAGAGAGGTAGCAGAAGGTTTTGATTGAGTAGGACCTGGGCAGGTAAAGGGAAAGACTTTCAGTTTAATTATAGGTGCAGTAGGACGAAGCTCCTTTGGATCAAAGGAAAACTTTGGATCATTTGATCTGATTTTAATTTTTTAGAAGAGTATTTTAGTTGTTCAATCTTGAATGAATAACAGTGAGTGAGAGCAGGGAGACTAGTTAGGAAATAGCGGTATTAGTTCAGAAGAAAATGATGGCTTGGCTTGAACTGCATAGCTGTGACTAGCAAAGATAGTGTTTTTGTTACTTTGTTAAAACAGCCTTGTTGTCGCTGTTGCTGATCGCTTCCGAGGTCATGATCCTAGCCCTGAAGATAGATAGACCTATAGTGTAATTTCTAATACTGTATTTTTTAGAAAGTACCTATTGCTTCCACGAAAGTCTTCTCAGTCCTGTTAAGTTTGTATCAAGGAATCATACTGGTATGCATGTATACTCTTTTGGGACTTCATTTACAATAATGTCATTAGAGTGTAAATAGTTTACTTTTGTTGGTAAGTAAAATATATCAAGATTCATTTTATTCAACATGTGTTAAATACCTTCTTTAAGGCAGGCATTGTTGCTAGGTAACACAGAAAATACCTGGGAATTTAGGATTCTAAAATTGGTTTTGAGTACACATTGAATGCTGAAATCACTTTTCTTTTTAATATCCTGTGAATCACTTGTTGAAATAAAAATTTGTACTTTGTTTTGAGAATGAGTGTGTTACAACGAATGCATCCAGCAACGAAAACCTAATACCTGTTGGGAGTAGTCTGATTTTTCTCTTCCTTGCTTTTGACCTTAGGCTAAGAAAGGGTGATTTTTTCCAGTTGATGAAAAAACCACATTGTCTTGTTTGCTCTTTTTTTTTTTTTTTTTTTTAAATCCACGAATTCTCAAGTAGTTGGGGATAAGAATATTTAAAGACCATTTCCTTGTTTTCTCTTTAGTAGAAGTGAGTATAGATAGTAACCATTTTGATGGTTAGCAGAATAAGTTAGTGAGGTTCCTGAATGGTCTTTAATAGTTAAGAGTTCATCGTATCATATCAGGGTTTTTATCAGTATGGTTTTGAGATTACTTTTAAAAGGTTTATTTTTAAAAAATGTGAGCAGCGTGAACATTTATTTTCATTCCAATTTTTTCAGCCATCTTTAAATCCTGAATATGAAAGAGAACCAAATCAGAATAAATCATTAGCTGCAGGTGTATGGGGTAAGTAATTTTTAATTTAACTTTGAGGGGTATAAAATGTTATTTGTATGTTTCACTTTTTTGTGTTTTTAAAAATAAAGAGTAGTCTAGAATTAAACTTACTCTTATAAATATGTTTTTGAGTGCTCAGCTACACAAAACGGTAGCACTTACCTTTTAAAAAGATACTGGGGATAGAAGGAGTTTGATTTGAAATACTTGACTTGCACAGATTAGTACCATTAAGTATACTTAAACGAGTTTTTTTAATGGTTGTAAGTTAATGTAATGAATCAATGTTGTTTCAAACGCAGCCTGATAATCTTAAGGAAACAAAAAACTTAGTTTAAATTAATTTTTAGTTTTTCACAGTTCAAAACTTAAAACTGAAAAGATAAGTACTTCTAATCATAGTGTGACATAAAATTAATCTTTTTACTTATGAAAATGGTTATACGTAGAGAGTATTAAATACTTGTATAAATTTGCCTATGGAACTAATCTGTTTGGAATTATTTGTCTTTTTGATTGTCAGAGCTTAATGACTTTTTTTTTTTTTTTGGTAATAACCCCTTTTCTTTAAAACTGCTGAGTTTAATTTGATAGCATCTTACAGAAGATTAAAGCGCACTCATAGAGTACAAATCAGACAGCTTTTTAAAGATTCAAGTGAAGTTTAAAATAATGGAAAAAATTTTAAATATGAAGATTTGATATCTGAAAAATAAATTTAATTATTTGATGCCAAATTCAAAGGCAACGAATCCACTTTGGAACTTATACACATGTTCATTTGTATTTTCCTATTGAAAATTATCAACTTACCAAAATAAAAGGATTGTGGCTTGTGACAGCATACTAGTGCTAATGATAAAGGCATTATTTTAAACTTTGCCACTTCCTATGCTGTTCTTTAATGTATTTATGGGTGATAACTCTGGGGCATTACTTTGTTTTCTTTTGATCTCCCGATTTATTTAAGGGCTTTTTGAGGGTGGGGGTGGGGGTGGTCAGACACTTTTGTTAGAACCATGTGAATGGCATTGTTTTTTCTGTATTGCAAATTAGTATTTCTACCACTCTCCCCAGGCCTACACGCCCAGACACACACATACCCAACCAAAAAAATCTCCCAAGCTCCTCTCTTAGGTATGTTTCCTTATTATTCAGTTTTTCTGGGAACAGCTGATTGCATAAGAATATAGAACCACCTGGAAGGTGTTAAATAGAGTCTCTTAAGAAATTAGGAATAATTTGGATTTGATTAGAATGAAAGTAAATAAAAAATTAATGTCAGTGAGCTTTTGTCATATAAAACTACCTATAGATACTATTGGTACTGATCCTTGGTTAATTTAATAATTTTAGAAATGATTTAAAGGCAAGTACATCTTTGAAAATATTGAGAATAAAATGTATTAATATAAAGATTTTGGTTCTACTGTTTCAGGGTTGGTCTAAGGATTTTGAGCACTAGTTGAAAAGATGTTTAAAAGGAAGATGTTCTGTGCCTTAGGTAAACTAAGAAGTGTGTTTGCATTAGAAAAAAGAAAATGGTTAATTGTGGCTTGATTAACTGTTAAATTCCCAGTACTTCCCATAGGAATACAATGAAGTTTTCATTGTATTACACTTCACTATTCCTTTCTCACTTTCCCCCCTGGGTTCCCAAATATCGTTTTCCCCATTGCAACATTTAAAATAGCAATGTTCCTGAGGAAGACATGAGAGAATTTTAGGAAAGACTTCAATAGAACTTTTCTAGTGCTACTTCCTTCCAGGTAAGTAAAAATTTAATAACCGAAATGTAATATGTTTTAAACAAACCAGTTTGTCCCTGAAACTGTCCTTTTGTAGATCAGAAATTGCAAGAATCTAAACAAAATATCCCAATTAAAAAAAATACCTTGAGGGAAAGTAACTAAACTGTTTAAAATATAATTACATAAGTGTAATTCTACTTAGAACTTATTTAGCTTTTTAAAAAACCCCTTCCTGCAGCTTATATCTGTGACTTTTTTATTGTTTTGATCTTAATCAGGAGCACTGTTATTGGGTGTCCAAGGTTAATGCTTACTAAATTAATCTATATCTTTAATACTTGAAAACTAAAAGGTACTTGAGTGTGCCTGTGACCATTTAAAAATACTCAGTTGTGTGACTGATATATTTGGGAGGTGAGAAAGAGAAAAAATGATGTGTATATGTTTGTATCCAATTTGATACATAATTAGTAATTGTTGATTTGTGTGTTTTCAGAAGTACTACTGGCTATTTTTGTGTTGATGAATTATGTCAGCAATGTATTATTGGCAGAGTCTGACATTTAGTTCTAAAGATACTAAATAATGAAAAATTTCACTCAGTAATTTAAGCATAATGTTGTTTAAACTTAGCATTTATTTTTGTGTCTATTCCTTGATAACTTGATGAGCTTTCCTGTTTTTTGCTTATATTTGATATACTACTTAAGAGCATCAATATTCATTTTTAAGAATTTTATTTGTTTGGCTTTCTAAAAGCAAATTGGTGACTATTTCTTAAAGATGGGTTATTTTCTAGAGAATTCCAATTATAGTAGCCGAAAGCATACACATTGAGTTGACATGCATGTTTGCATTAAGTGAATTCGATTATGATGAAAGCCAGTGAATTTTGTTTTTTAAAGGAACTCTGTAAGTAGAATTAGGAGAAAGGATAATCCTTACCGAATTTCTTTGTAAAAGTATCTGTTGGTAGTTTATATGTGGAAATGACTCCACTTTCCTTGAATGTCTTACGAAAATAGTTTTTAAACTTAGAACAAGAAGAAAAAGGTAATGCAACATACGTTAAAGGTTGATAAGGGAAAATGAATAGAGTTTGATTAGACAACTTTGACAGAAGTCAATTTTACTTGGTCGGAGTTAGAAGTATTATTTGTTCATCGTGTAAGTTCTTTTAGAAGTATGAGTGATGTAGGGAGCCTTATTAAAGAAAAAACACCATACCCCTATTGTTGGCTTACATTATAAGTTAATGAAACTCATTTGTTTCAAACTTCTATTGTGAAACAAAACAGATTTGTACATTAAAAAATTGAAAACCAAAAAGATTCAAACCACGTCAGTTTCTTTAAATCGGAAACATTTAGTTTTCTGCGTTAAAATTAGTGTTCACAATAGGAATTTGTTTTTATTGCTGAGGTTTGGGTTTGATATTTGTGTATTACTGTATTTTATGTGACTAAGTTTCTTCTTCAAATTAGTGTGAAAACTTAATTCACATGTGATTCACCCTTCATTTGGCCATATGCTTTTGTTCACCCATTAAAGTTAACTCTTTTGTCAAGATCATGAAACCAAGTCAGTAACTTGGCATCAGAAAAGGGTGGATTTTGATCTCACTTGGTAGTATGCAGACTTTTTTTCTGACCATTTAGTTACAGGCCTAGTATGCTTATTTTTAGTTGGGGATGGTAACAATTTGAAGTATTTGGCATAGCAGTAAATACTTGAATTCCCATTTTCCCCACTAGTATATAATATAGTAGTTAAGGACATTTGTTATGGAATGAGATAGATCAGGGCCCCTAACATTAGGTGTTTTACCTGATGGTTAGACTTTTGGGTAGATTACTTAATCTGAGTGAATTTTCTCATCTCAGAGATGAGGGTGATCACAATTTTAATGAGAAAAGCAGTATAAATATTAAATTGCATAAAATATTAAAATTATTGTGTAAATCAATCTATGTAAAACAACTTGATCATGTTAGAGTTGTTTAATGAACCTGAACGTTAGCTAAGTTATGTTCAAATCTAGTTAAGTGATGGATATTCTTGTAGATTCATTAAAAGGCAAAAAAAGAGGAATTTTTAGGGTAGAGATCAAAGAATAAAGTAATAAGTGATTGAATCAGAAAACGTATAGAAGACACTTGGAGGGAATGTAGTGAAAGACAAGAGGATGAACAATTGAAATGTTTGCTCTTAACTACACATGTTGCCAAATTAGTTTGTATTATAGGTGGCAGTATTTTAATTGTTTTTTTCTAGAAAGAATTGAGCCAGTCCTCCTCCCACCATTGACTTTGTATTTAAGAAAAAAAAAATCTCTTGTATCCATAGATATTGGGAGAGTATAAATAACAAGGAAATAAAGGGATATTTAAAGTAAGTTATTGTCAGATAATAGTTTGTGAGGGTAGCAGAAAACAGGTATATGAAAATCTAAAACTCCTTTGCCATCAGGTCTTTTTAACTTAAATTTCAATGACAGTGCCTGCTTATCTGAGTTGGAAATAATATGGATGTGTAATTTACAGAGGGAAGTCACTGAGATCACTTACTTTCTAGTTTTTTTTTTTAATACAAGTGTTTGCATATTGTTAACCAGTTGACAAAGTAAATGGAGAAAGAATAGAAGGAGACATTGGATACTGTTTGAATCTAACTGCTTCAGCACTTGAAAGATTAATGTCAGAATTTGTAGGGAGAATCTGAACAGATGAACATGTTTATAAGTACATTTGACTCTTGAACAGTGCAGGAGTTGGGGGCCTTAATGCCTCTTACCCCACCCCTTTGGTCGAAAATCCCTGTATAACTTTTGATCCCCCTGCCCCCCAGACTTAAGTACTACTGATAGTGTACTGTTGATTGAAAGCCTTACCGATAACATAATTGATTAAAACATATATTGTGTATTACATGTATATTGTGACAGAGTAAGCTACGAGAAGAAAACCTTATTAAGAAAATCATAAGAAAAATATGCTTATAATACTTTTATGTATTTATTGGAAAAGTACTTGCATGTAAGTGGACTGGTGCATTTCAGATCTTGTTATTCAAGGGTCAACTGTAATATAAATGACTCAAAGTCTGGACAGTTAGTGCTGCCATCATCCTTTCCATTACTTTTATTGTAATGGTTGCTATTAAGAGCTCTTGTTATTAAATGGGCAGGTTTATGTAGTATATTCAGCACAGTTACATAGGATATAGGTTAGTCTGTGTTTATTTCTGTTAGAATTTTTCTCATCTTCTGTAATTTTGTAAATCAACTTAAAGTTTAATACAATATTGAAATATAATTGGAAGCATACTATAATGGAGATAGTCTGACTTTTCTAGATTTTTTTTCTAGTATTTTAAAATATTTTACAGTAATTCTCTGACAGGAGCTATTTTTCATTTTATAGATGAGAGAATTAATAGAGTTGGAGCAAGATTCTATAAATCTGGTATAAATGCCCATGTTCTTAACCTCTGTACTATACTTACTTTGCTACTTAGTCTTCTATGATTTATTTCTTAGGCTTCACATTTCTTTTTTTTTTTAAATAGGTTTCACACCTAACGTGGGGCTTTACCTCAAGACCTTGAGATAGAGTTGCATCCTCTACCGACTGAGCCAGCCACATGTCCCTTCACCTTCCTTCTTTATAGAATATTCTGTCTTTGCCCTGAAGGCTTCTTTGAGGAAAAAGCCACATTATTTTTTGCTCTAGATGTCCAGGAATCCAGTTTTAGGAAAGTGAACTTAGTAGTCAGGAAGTATGTTGAGGTTTAAAGATAACATACCTGTTTGCTTGTCTGCTGTTTCTCTTCTGCCTTCTAATTTTGATTAATGATTGCTTATACACAAAAGTTTTCTTTATTTTTTTTCTTGAACCTTCAGCTTTCCATGTGGGATCATTTTTGCCTGCCTATAGTACATTGTTTAGGATTTCCTTTAGTAACTTTCTTTTCATAGCGATTGATCTTTGAAAAGTTTCGCTTCTGCCCTCTGCCATGTGTAGCTTTTTCAAGTACAGGTCTGTAATCCAAGATTCAGGGGTGGATCAGTCCCATCCTCAGCTGTTAGGTTCCTTTGTGCACACTCAATAAAAGTTTTTTTCTTTACTTCTTCATAAATGTGGGTTGACATCACCCCTTGCTGATGATGGTGACTCTTTTCCTGTTGTATTTGTTTTCCTCCATTATAGTAATTTTAACATAGGACCTACTTTAAGGTAAAGAAGGTAAACTTGTGTGCTTAATGGGCCATTTTGAACTGGAAGTGTGCTTATCAGCCATGTTTGAACTTCTTTAATTGTGGTGTACTGATAGAAATGTCCTCTGTTTCAGCACTTGACTGTCTGAGACCTTGCAAACTCTTACTGCCTTTTGCATTTCTCAGTATCAGTCATTACTGATTCTTGAGATTCCTTTTAGCAATCTTTTTTTTCCCCAGTTTTATTCTCACCATCATCATCTGTTTACCAGAATAATTGCAAAGCTTAAATGGTTTAGTGCTATTTCTAGGGTTCTTTTTTCATCTGTGAGATCTTTCTTTCCCTTCTTCTTCTTCTTCTTCTTCTTCTTCCTCTTCTTCTTCCTCTTCTCCTTTTTTCTTCTTCACTTATTTTGACAGAGAGAGCACGCATGCGTCTGAGCAGGGGAGGGGCAGAAAGACAGGGAGAGAGAATCCTAAGCAGGCTCCATGCTGTTAGCACAGTGCCTCTATTGGGGGCTCGATCCCATGAACTGTGAGATCATAACGTGAGCCAAAATCAAGAGTCAGACACTTCATCAACGGAGACACCCGGGCACCCTGAAACATCTTTATACTTAATTTTTGTTTTGTTGACTTAATTGTGTAAGTTCTTTAGAAAAGCTGTATATTGCTGATTTAATTTCTGTTTTTGTGTGACCAAAGATTTCTTTCTTAGCCTTTATTCCTTGGGCCTTGTAAGGCATCCAAGAAGTTGGAATATTTGCCTTAGTAGATTAGCCATGTGTTTAACTTTTAAGAGGATTTGCTCAGTTTGCTCTAGGTTCTTGTTCTTTTATACATCAGCAGTAAAATGAAGTAGCATACCAGCTCTATATTTTGAAGATTTTGAAGCCTCAGATGAAGTTTGAGAGTCTCTTCATGCCCCTATAAGTCCTTGTTTAGATTTTGAGATGATCCAGTAGGAATTTTGGTTTGGTTTGTTTGAGGTGGGGCATCATCACAAACATTTAGGCAACTCAGCATGTCACAGGAACTTATTTAAAGTGCTAATCTTGATTTAGATTTCCTAAGCTTTCTCCCCTTAATTCTTTTATTCTAAACTCTTCAACTATGAAACTGACACTTAGAGAATTTTTGTAAAGGAAGAAAGACATACATCACCACAATAATTGTGAACATGCTCACGTGTAATACCTACACTAACTAAATTCTAGGATTAAAATTAAACTCTGTGGGCAGGTTTTCATATTTTAGCAATTGAATTTCTCTTGAGAAAACAGCTCTGTTAGCAATTATTCCTAGTACTATCTTCAGAAGAATTGAATTTGTTACCCTATAACTTACATAATGCCTTCATTATAGTTAGATGGCCAGTAAATATTTGAATGACTTGGTATTGTGAAAATAGAATTCTGTTTTTTATTAGTCACAACTTGAGTAGCAATTTAGAAATTGAGGGACTATAGTTCTTTGTTTATTGATAGTAACTTTGTAAGTGAGATAAGAATGAGGAGTTAGAAAAACTATTTTTTGAAACTGGAGAAGAGGAAAATATAATGTACTTTATATTCTGAGCCTTAGGAGACTAGAATAAAATTTGCAATTAAAAAATTTAATTAACGTTTTAGGCCAGTGTTCAGCTGAATTCATTTGTATTACTTGACATTGTGCAATCCTTGCTATATTCTGTTTATGTTTTAGCTTTATTTATGAAGCAGGAATATAGCTTATACTTATTTAACTTAATTATTTTGTCCAGGAAGCAGCAATTATTTTTAAATATACTCAAGGATTGGATTATGCTGTTTGTGTGTGTGTGTGTGTGTGTGTGTGTGTGTGTGTGGTTTAATTTTATGCTAAAATTTAAACTGTATGTAACTCTTGCTCGTGCTTTATTTATGCAGAATATCCTCCGAATCCTAAATCTAGAGCTCCAAGGATGCTGGTCATTAAGAAAGGTAATACAAAAGACTTACAGCTATCTGGATTCCCAGTGGTAGGAAATCTTCAGTCACAACCAGTTAAGAATGGGACTGGTCCAAGTGTTTATAAAGGCTTAGTCCCTAAACCTGCTGCTCCACCTACAAAAGTAAGTTCTAAATTGTTTAAAATGCAAGTTTTAAGTTGATACCAATTGGGTTACTTTGAGAATAGAATGTTAAAAAATTTTATACCAAAGTGGGAGGGGTTGTTGGTGGGATACTGACTTTAAAGTGGAAAGAGTTCACCCATTGTGTATCATTACTTTTAATTATCTTTTAAATGATGTGTGTGTTTGCTCATGTATGTGTTTTCTTATATTATTGGTAGTAAATCTATAAAATTTTGTTTTGCTAAATAGTACATAGTTTCCTTGCTGTTCAGTTTTAGGTTTTTGGAACTCGTACTTGTGTTTTCTTGATATTAGGCAAAACAAACCTGACTTTAGGTTTGTAAGACCTTGTAAAAATAGTAATGTAGTCAGATGTTTTTTGTCTAAATACCAGGCTTTGATTTTAGTTGTAGAAAAAGAAGAGAAATATGTAGGAATGATTAAGATGTAATACAATAATTATTTTTATGAGTCACACACAGTCATCTGTATTGTGTTCACTTTGTTTTTCTCCTCTGAATAATCTGTTTTTGATAGACATTAATGTTTGATGTTTTCCTCTAGCCTACTCAATGGAAAAGCCAAACTAAAGAAAATAAAGTTGGGACTTCTTTCCCTCATGAGTCTACATATGGTGTTGGCAACTTCAATGCTTTTAAATCAACTGCCAAGAATTTTAGCCCATCAACAACTTCAGTGAAAGAGGTATGTTATTTAAAATTATTCCTGAGGAATGCAACATATCTTAATCATACAATGTAATAGTGAACAAAAGGCATAGATTCATTAAATGAATACGTTAAAATGAGATATATTAGTTCTTCCCTAAAACGTGATTCAAGTACTTTGCTCTTTGCTGATCAGTTTTGCACTTTAAGTATGGATAATTTAAATATATATTTAAAAGTTTATTAAAAAATTTTTTTAATGTTTATTTATTATTCAGAGACAGAGCATGAGCATGGGAGGGGCCGAGAGACGGGGAGACAGAATGTGAAGCTGGCTCCAGGCTCTGAGCTGTCAGAACAGAGCCTGATGTGGGGCTTGAACTCACAAACTGAGATGATGACCTGAGCTGAAGTGGGATGCTTAACTGACAGCCACCCAGGCACCCCTCTTAATGTATTTTTGAGAGAGCACAAGCAGGGAAGGGTCAGAGAGAGGGGGAGACACAGAACCCAAAGCAGGCTCCAGGCTCTGAGTTGTTAGCACAGAGCCTGATGCGAGGCTCGAACCCATGAACCATGAGGTCATGACCTGAGTGGAAATCAAGAGTTGGACACCCAACCCATTGAGCCACCTAGGCTTCCCATTGCCACAAATAATTTTTAAGGAAAGGATTATGACAGTTGCAGTTTTGACACTTGTGTTAAGAGTTAGGCTATGCTGTAGGATTGAACTTTGACTGAAAATGAGGATTTGTATTATATAATCTTCCATTGGGTATGATGGACATTTCATTATTTTATTAACATGTTTTATTAGTGTTAACACTTAAGGGGCAAGAGAGGAGAAGAGGGAGGGGAAGGTGCATATTGTTACTTTATGGACTTAATATGCCTGGTAGCTTAAGTATTTTTTTGTCATTTGGCCAGGTTTCTGAAACTTCTAGACCATTGAGTTCTCTGATTAGTTGAGGGTCAAAAGACACTTGTGACTATGTTGCTACATTTGAAATTGCTCTCCGTACTTTGTTGGAACATCATAGCCCCTCATAATCATAGAAATTTAGAACTGGAATGAAGGGACCAGCATTCATAGCTGGTAATTGTGGCTTAGATTCCTTATAGTTTGTAGATAGTGTTGCCAATAGTTAAGCATTGCGGTAGTTTTCCATGGCTACAAATTTTTGTGACACGGAGTTGTAACATTCTATTTTCTAATGTATTCCACTGTCAGAACCCCCAAAACAAAAGGACTGTAGTACAGGTCTCTCCCTACCTCCCTCCTGCCCAACCACAAATATTTTCCTTGGTGAAATCCTACCTGATAAACCCTCTGTGTATCTGTGTGTAAATAATTATAAAATAGGTTTTATTGAAACTATTTTTAGGACCCTAAAACTGAGGAACACAGTTTTAAAAATCACTCTTGCCTGGAGCCTGTTTCCGATTCTGTGTCTCCCTCTCTCTCTGCCCCTCCCCCGTTCATGCTCTGTCTCTCTCTGTCCCAAAAATAAATAAACGTTGAAAAAAAAAAAAAATTAAAAAAAAAATCACTCTTATATGTATTTTAGGCATATTTAAATAGCTTTAGAATATTTTATAAAATTGTATTTAAACTCTTAATTTAAGGGGCACCTGGGCAGCTCATTCAGTTAAGCATCTGGCTCTTGATTTTGGGGCTCATATCATGATGTCATGGGCGGGCTCTGTGTTGGGTGTGGAGCCTGCTTTAGATTCTTTCTCTCCCTCTCCCCACAGCCTGCTTGCACACATGCCTTCTCTGTGTCTCTCAAAAAAAAGTAATTAAAAAAAACCCTCTTAATTTAAAACAGTAGTTTTTAGTATTGCCAGACCTTAATTGTTTTATGCTATAACAAAATCGTTTTGTTTTTGTTTTGTTTTTTTTTTTAAAGAAAAGTCTTTTGGGGCACCTGGGGGGCCGAGTCGGTTGAGTGTCCCACTTCAGCTCAGGTCATGATCTCGCGGTTCGTGAGTTCAGGCCTCACATCGGGCTCTGCCAACAACTCAGGGCCTGGAGCCTGCTTCGGATTCTGTGTCTCCCTCTCTCTTTGCCGCTCCCCTGCTCACGCTCTGTCTCCCTGTCTTTCAAAAATGAATAAATGTTAAAAAAAAAATTTATAAAAGAAGAAAGAAAATCTGCTCATTCACTGGGGTAGATAAAACATACAGGTATAGAAGAAAATAGACCTAAAATCTGTTTTGTATTGTGAAGAAAGATGAAATAGGAAGTTGTGGTAGTTGTGAACTTTACATTGATACGCTTTGTCTACATGTTTATTAATATTTCTGAATTTTTTCTAGTGTAATCGCTCAAATTCCTCTTCACCTGTTGACAAACTTAATCAGCAACCTCGTCTAACCAAACTGACACGTATGCGCACTGATAAGAAGAGTGAATTTTTGAAAGCATTGAAAAGGGATAGAGTAGAAGAGGAACACGAAGATGAAAGTCATGCTGGCTCAGAGAAGGTAATTGAACTTGTAGTAACTCTTGGTTTGACATTAATATGTCATTGAACTATTTAGACAAATAATCATTTAAGACCTTTGAATAAACTTTATCAAAATAATCATCTTCCTGAAAGCAACGCTAGTTTGTTTATTTGCATAAAGAATGACTTCCTTTCTGAAGCACTTTTTGCTCATTCTGGTGTTCCTGTGCAAAAATGTTTTCTTCTGTTTTCCACATTGCCTATCTTCATCCTTTTGATTTGCCTTTGTTGAATAGTCATGAAGAAATAGTTGGAAAGCTTTGGGGTATCCTTCACAGCTTAAGTTTACATGGTCTGAGAATGTCTCCTAAATTTAATGATTATAACATTTATGTATTGTCTGGAAATGTAACAAGAGTCTATTAAAATTTTTAGCAATTGTATTCTCTATCTCATTCTTTTTTTTTTTAACTCCCCCTAAACCAGGATGACGACTCATTTAATTTGCATAACAGCAATACTACTCACCAAGAAAGGGATATAAACCGAAACTTCGATGAAAATGAAATTCCACAAGAGAATGGCAATGCCTCAGTAATCTCCCAGCAGATCATTCGGTCTTCAACCTTCCCACAAACTGATGTTCTTTCAAGTTCGCTTGAGGCAGAACACCGGTTAGTATTCATTTTTATTCTTTTCTTTGTGTTCTTTACAGGATTTTGATATTAGTATGGAAAGGTTGTGATCTATTTAACAGTTTCATTGAGTTATTTACCACAAATTTCCCCCATTTTAAGTGTACAATTGTATGATTTTTGGTATATTCAAAGCTGTGCAACTGTCAACACAATCTTATCTCCACTAAGAGAAATCTGTGCTCATTTGCATTTATTCCTCTCTTTTTTCTGTGTCCGAGGTAACCACCAGTCTCCTTTCTGTATCTATAGATTTGCCTTTGCTGGATATTTTATAGAAGTAGAATCATACTTTGGTGTTTTATGTCTGGTTTCTTTAAGTTAGCATATGCTTTCAAGATTCATATTGTAGCATGTGTCACTATCTTTATTCACAGTGCACTATATGGTTCTATCACATTTTGTTCATTAATTTTAATGAGAATTGAGTTGTTTGTACTTACTGATGATGCTGCTCTGAACATTCATGTACAAGTGTTTGTACTGACATGTTTTTAGTCCTTTTGGTGGTAGATATTGGGAGTGGAATTGATATGTTTAACATTTTGAGACTGCCAAACTATTTTCCAAAATGACTGTACTGTTTTACATTCTCATCAGCATTATATGAAGGTTCCAGTTTCTCCATATTCTCACCACCATTTGTTACCATCTGCCTGTAATTTAGCCATTCTTTTTTTTTCTAATTTTTTTTTTAAGTTTTATTTGAGAGAGCACAAGTGGGTAGCCGTGAGATCATGACCTGAGCTGGCCCCTAGAGTCAGATACTTAACCAACCGAGCCATCTAGGTATCCCTAATTTAGCCATTGTAATGGAAATGAAATGAAGTGCTATCTTTTTGTGGTATCTTTAATTTTTTTTTTTCAACGTTTTTTTATTTATTTATGGGACAGACAGAGACAGAGCATGAACGGGGGAGGGGCAGAGAGAGAGGGAGACACAGAATCGGAAACAGGCTCCAGGCTCCGAGCCATCAGCCCAGAGCCTGACGCGGGGCTCGAACTCACGGACCGCGAGATCGTGACCTGGCTGAAGTCGGACGCTTAACCGACTGCGCCACCCAGGCGCCCCTTTTTGTGGTATCTTTAACATGTGGATAATAAGAGGTATCTTTAATCCGCATTTCCCGTAAAACTGACAGTGATGAACATCTTTTCAAGTACTTATTAGCCATTTGTATGTCTTTTTTGAAGAAACTTCTGTTGAAATAAGTCCTGAATCATAGGCATAATTTGCGGGTATCTTTTCCCATTGTGAGTTGTCTTTTCACTGTCTCAGTGGTACTGTTTGAAATAAAAAAACTTTTGATGAAGCCCTTTTACCAATTTGTGTGTGTGTGTGTGTGTGTGAGAGTGAGTGAGTGAATGTTTGTCCTGCCTCCCCCCTTACTCTCCCGGCCTTCCCATAACTCTATAGTTAAGAACAGGTATTTTTTGTAGAAATGCCTTACCCTTCATGTGGTCTTGAAATAAACCACATGGTTTAGCATTAGTAAATGAAAGATTTGTGGACTTCTGCTTAATTGCTTTTGATTGTTTTGTTTGTTTTAATTTTAAAAGAAGACTTTAGTTGTGTTACAGAAATATACTTCAACTGATTTAACTCCTCCATGAAGGGAGAAATTATGGCACCAAAACTTAAGCTCTTCTGCCATAGATACTAGGATTATTTTAGATTACTGTTCAGTCTACAGTTTTCATTTTTATAAGCTTGATTCCATACATATTTATGCAGTTTGCCAGTACAACTTCTAAAGCAAGAAAATGCTAATATATGCAGTTGTATCATCATGTATTAGTCTGCAACTGCTTTGTGTAAGATGAAATTTAAAAAATTTTGTTTATTTTATTTTGAGGGGGAGAGACAGTTGGGCCGGAAGGGGCAGAGAGAGAGAGTGAGAAATTCCCAAGCAGACTCTGTGCTGTCAGCAGAAAGTCCCACGAGGGGCTCGAACTCAGGAACCTGCAGATCATGACCTGACCCAAACAAAACCAAGAGTCTGACGCTCAGCTGACTGAGCCACCCAGGTGCCCCAGTTGTCAGGTTTCATTATATCATCAAGATAGTTTGAATGGCTCCAACTGATAGATTTGTGGTATCATGACTTGAGCAGAAGTCAGGAGCCGGACATCTAACCAGCTGAGCCACCCAGGTGCCCTTGAATTGTTGTTGACTAAAAATTCTTAACACCTTCTGGGACCAGGCTAAGTGTCAAGTGATACTTGTTAACTGCCTTAGTGATCAACTTGACTTTGTGTTTGGTTTAATGCCATTTCTCAGAGAATTTCATTTAATTCTAAGACAAGGGGAAGTGGGCTATACCTATTGTGGAATAACTTAAAAATTTATATTAAAGACTCCTTTAAGTCTTTGGTCTTTTTGGCCCAGTTCATTATTATTTATTGTCCTGATGATTTTGGTTCCCTTTTACCAAAGTATGTTCTGCTCTTTTTAGATGGCAGCTGTAACTATTGTATATTAGAATACAGGCATTTGTTTTGATTTTTATAATCCCATACTAACTTGGACTTCATTTTTCCTTAAAATAATTTAATTGACTGATGATAAATGCAAATGCCCTTTTGATGAGAGTTAATTTAGCTAGATAAATTTCGAGCTGACTTAAATGGGTAATATCTATAAATTTCCTTGTTTGGGCAAACTATATTTTATTACTGTACATTTAGTATGAATGGATCAGTAACTACACTTTTTATTCCTACCCCAGTTGTAGAATTCCCGTTTACCTCATACTATATAGATTGTGACTGAGATTAGGCTGAGTAATGTCTGCAATGTCCTGTGATGCAGAAAATAATAGTAAGCATTAATTCCTTTTTTAGAAGATAGGCATAAGTAGACATTCCAGTATTTTTTCCCATTATTCTAGTATATCATCTTATATACCCCCTTTGAAGCTACTGTTCTGTAGTATAGGTATAATTTGTGACACAATTTCTCTATCAGGGATCCCTCTCTCTGTTTCTCTTTTATAAGTAGTGCTGGTGCGATCATCCTTGTATTTATATCCGTAAACATTTGTATAAGTGTGTATAAAACATTACTAGGAATGAAGTTGATTGGTCACATGGGCACACCTAATTAGACTCTGCTTTGTTAGTACCCAAAGATGTTTTTTCCACTTTCCATTTTTACCAGTAGTCCTTTAAATATTTCTACTCAGTTGATAGAAAAGAAGTCTTGTCCATAGAAAGGAAAGTGTACAAACCAGACGTTCTAATGATAGTAAAAGATGAATTTTCTTTTAGGGGAGATACAGTATAGGCGATAAAATAAAGGTAAATTATTTACCTATAAAATCTCTTAAGACTGTGGTAAAAAAAAGTTGAAATAATGCCTTTTGGTTTTTATATATGCCTTCAGTATTTTGTAGCAAAAGAAAGTTGAGCCATACTTGTTTGAAAATATTCTTGATAACCCCGATACCTATAATGAGTGTTTTAATTTTAACACTTCATTATTATTTCTTCATTTGCAGACCTATTTAGTGTAGGAAGTATTTTGGTGGTTTCTTTGATTCATGAAGACTCCGGGAAGAGAGATTTGAAGTTCCACACCTCAATACAGTTTGGTCCTCTGGTGGTGATTAACAGGAGAAAATGGAGAGAATAGGGTTTAGGAACCAAGCTAAATAGAGCAAGAAGAGAACATTCTAAATTGGAATAAGCTGTAGTGGGGATGGGTGGGAACCCATGCTGCATAAGGAGATTATCAATGATGACTACTTAAATGAACATTTCATTATATATATGTCTTTTTTTTAAGATCTAATATTATTTTGTGGAAATGTTGTGTGTTCTAAAAAGAATTCCAAGTCAGTAAAAAGAAGTAAACCTACTACTACTTTGGAAACATTTTAACTTTTTAAAATGTTTATTCATTTTTGAGAGGGTGAGTGGGGGAGGGTCAGAGGATCCCAGGTGGGCTTGGTGCAGTGAGCCCAATCCAGGGATTGATCTCCTGAACCTTGAGATCATGACCTGAGTGGAAGCCAGAATTTTTTAGCTTGAGTTTTGTTTCTGCTTAATATAGTATATGTTGTGTATGTGTTCCACAGATAATATATTAATACATTTTTTAGGTAACAAAGTTAATGGCTTCTTCTAGATGTGGGGTTTTATTTCTTTGAAAAGGAGGTGGTATTTCTTTTCCATGGCTTTAGATTTCCTGTAAACTTTGGTTCTTAAGTTGTGTGCATATTAAGTACTTACATTAATTGAATTTAACAAACCAGGTGTCAGCGATACAGATCACAAGGATGAAGATTGTGTTGCTCACATGTGTAAACTAAAATATAAAATGAAAAGTTATAGAAAAAGTTAAATAGGAAAAATACGGTATTTTTAATTTGGTGTCAAGTTTCTTAATTACTTTTTTAAGTTGATTTATTATGAGAGAGAGAGAGAGAGACAGTGTGAATGGGGGAAGGGGAGAGGGAGAGAGAGAATCCCAAGCAGGGTCTGTGCTGTTAGAACAGGGCCACATGTGGCGCTTGAACTCAGAAACTGTGAGATCATGACCTGAGACAAAACCAAGAGTTGGATGCTCAACCAGCTGAGCCACCCAGGTGCCCCAGTTGTCAAGTTTCAATATATCACCCAGATAGTGAAGATAGCTTGAATGTTAGAGGGGGTAATTGTTGTTAAAAGCATCACATGAATTAGCACAAATGAGTGCCAGAGAAATTCAGGGGGAGTTTGGGGTAAATCTCATAGCTTGAGTACCAGTCAGAAAGTTGTAATTCAGAGCTAAATTAAATCTTTAAAGGTGAAACATTATCTTATTAATGTGGATAACTGGATAGTCATTTTGGAAGAAGAGGGTATGAAGGGATGTTTAGGGTTGAATACATAACCTCATTTGTTTTAGGAGCAAGGAGTGGAGTATCTTGACAGGAGAGTATAGTCCTTAATGGAATTAGAGATGATGTTGAAGAGGCAGGGCCTTCCAGATTAGTCAAGCACTGTCATTGCTTCAGATGAAGAAATAGCTCAGGGAAGTGAAGGAATTTACCTTTGTTCTTTACCTGTTTGTGGCCCAAGTCTTCTGCTTCTAAACCTATGCTTTTTCTAATGTAAGGAATTTGAATTTGTGGTCATGGTGTTAAAGTTAAGGAGTTTGTTCTTGAGGAAGTGGAAAGCCATTAGAAACACTTAGTATGTAGTTATTGTGAAAGTGGTGTAAGGGTGATTTGGTAGTAGTTTGAAAGAGCACAAGGAGAAACGCTAATGAGAAGTAAAGGTACAAATTACCGTCACAGTATATTCCTAACTGTGGGGAAAATTATTTGTTTTGAAAGCTATTTCAGGAACAGTTAACAGTTACACCCTCTGGAAGCGGAAAGATGTGAGAATGGACATTTAGGAATACTTGTCTTTTACACAGTTTGAAATGACTTGTTTTGTTTGCATTATTGTTTGGTTAACATGCAGTTTTTAATAGTGAAACAAGTGAGTATCTAGCAAAAGTAGTTAGATTGCTTTACCAATCTAAATATGTAGACTCTGGACTGGATGGCATTGGGAATGAAAATACCATTCCACAGGGAAGCCATCTAGGTTAAAGAGTGAAGACTGTGTTGGAAAAGAAGTGTTAAGTGATTAAAAGGATAGTAATTAACGATGATTATGACATTTTGGTCTAGAGGGTTTGGTACAATATATACTAACTTGGGAAGCTGGAAACCAGAATTCTGTTTCCTTCTTTGCTGTCAGGTAGGCAAATTATTTTACTTCAGTGATCTTGATCTTTTTACATGTAGAATATGAGTGTAGTGTTAAATTGTATTCAGATTCTCTGAACATTGATATTCTGAGATTATTTGAAAAGGTACAGGACTCTTGTGGCAGGCTCAAGTTGAAAGATGGGTAGTCATAGAGTAACAAATATTTAAGAGACATAATTATTAGAAAACAAATTATTAACAGACCAATACATGCTATATATATATATATATATATATATATATATATATATATGAGGCTGAAACTTTGAAATTGTTGAGTCAGATGCATCAGCCTATGACTATGGTGGTGGTGTTTACCTGAGTGGAGAAAGTGGTTGGTTCCCCCTCTCTCCCCTTTGGGATTATCTTTGCCTAAGATGGAGGTATTTTCTTTAAAACATGGAAGGAAAAGAGAATAACCTTATGATTTTACTTATTTGGATCCTAGTTAAGAGTGTTTAAAAAAGTTGTCTTTCTGTTATTGTAGAGCATAATGCCAGTTTCAAATTGAATTATGTGTTAAGGTTGATTACAGGTGGTATCAACAGAAAAATACAGTATAAAATGCAAAGTAGGGGGTTACATAACTCAGTCTTTTGTCTTCAAAGTAAAAAACTTAATGAGTAGCTAAGAATGTGATGGATTGTTGTGGTGTTAAGGAAAATGAGGAGTATTGCTTTTACTTTTAGTGTAAGAATTTAGCAAAATTTTTTCAGTGTCTAGAGACCCTTTTGCAAATTTCCAGCCTAGAGAACCTCTGACAACAAGGTGAAGCAATTGTGCAATTTATTCTGAAGCTCATTGGGGTTTAACCTTACTGGTTCATTTTCAGAAAGATTCAAAAACAGAGTAAAAAGGCTCTTTATGTATTTTGAGGACTGTGTGTAATGGATCTGGATGGTGTTTTCTTGCACATAATATAAGTGGAATTATCTTACTTGGGAGAAGCTCTCATTTACTTATTTCCTGTCCTCTTTTCAGATTATTAAAGGAGATGGGCTGGCAAGAAGACAGTGAAAATGATGAAACGTGTGCTCCCTTAACTGAGGATGAAATGAGAGAATTCCAGGTTATTAGTGAACAGGTAAGAGGACCTGAATCATACAGGTTCATTTTAAATTGCCTTTTCTTAATGAGAACAACATATTACATTAAGCATTTTTTAAGTAATTTCCTACTTAGGAATTTATTAGCCATCACAGCATAGGTCAGACTGCACTGACAGTGTGGAGCTCTTTGTGAGACTCAGTCACAGACTGCGAGATCATGACCTGAGCCAAAACCAAGAGACAGAGACTCCCCAGGCACCCCGGAATTGCTTTTATTTTAAACAGGTCTGCAGTGCTTGGGAATAAGTGTAAATAATATGTCTATGATTTGTCATGTTCCAGACTTTTTTAAAAAAATAGTATAGGGATAAAAAATAGAAAACATCAGTAGCTTCCCAGATGGCTTCACCTTTTACCTTTTCCTTACATAAGAATATTTAATGCTCTAACACATCCTGGTTTTTTTTTTGTCTCCATAGTTTCCTTTTTGAAAGAGTATTAGGAAATGTTTGATAGAATTGGAATTGCTAGATCATATGGTCATCTGTGTTTAACTTGAGGAACTACCATACTATTTTTCCACTGTAGCTATACCATTTTACATTCCCACCATTGGTGCTCAAGAATTTGTTTGTTTATGGTTAGTAGCTATCCTAATGGTTGTTAAGTGGGTATCTCTGTGGTTTTGATATGCACTTCTGTATTGGTTAGTTGATGTTGACTCTTCATGTACTTACTGGTCATTTGTGTATCCTCTTGGGAGAAATGTTTATTCAAGTACTTTGCCCATTTTTAAATCAGGTTGTTGCTGAGTTGTGGCATTTCTGTATGTGTTGTGGATTTTCAATCTTCTATGATTTACAAATAATTTTCTCATACTCTGTAGTTTGCCTTTTTTACTCTTTGGATTGTATTCTTTGATGCAAAGAAGCTTTAAATTTGATGTAGTCCAGTTTATCTCTTGTTTTCCATTAGTTTCCTGTACTGTTATTGTCATATTCCAGAAATTATTGCCAAACTTAATGTCATGAGTGTTTTCTTCTTATTGTTTTGTAGTTTTGGTTCTTACATTTAGATCTTGGATCCATTTAGTTAGTTTTTTGTTTGTGTTGCAAGGACTACCTTCATTCTTTTGCATGTGGATATCTCAAAACTTTGTCAAAAATCATTTGAGTATGCATTGTCTCTTGAACAACACAGGTTTCAACTGCCTGTGTCCCATTTTATATGCACATTCTTCACAGTAATATACATGTATTTTCTGTTATGATTGTCTTAATGTTTTCTTTAGCTTTATTATAAGAGTACTATGTCTAATATATACCGTACAAAATATGTTAATGGACTTTTTGTTATCTGTAAGGCTTCCAGTCAACAATAGGCTATTAGTAATTAAGTATGGGGAGTCAAAAGTCATACATGGATTCTCAGCTGTGTTAGGAGGGGAGTTGTTGCTCCTAACCCCTCCTGCATTGTTCAAGGATCGACTGTATATGAAGGGATTTATTTCTGGGCTTTCTGTTCCATTGGTCTTTGTTTTAAAAAAAAAAAAAAAATTTTTTTTTTAATGTTTATTTTTGAGAGAGAGACAGAGAGACAGAGAGAGACAGAGCTCAAGAGGGGAAGGGCCAGAGGAGAGGGAGACACAGAATCTGAAGTAGGCTCCAGGCTCCGAGCTGTCAGCACAGAGCCTGATGCGGGGCTTGAACCCACAAACTGTGAGATCATGATCTGAGCCGAAGTCAGACGCTAAACCAACTGAGCCACCCAGGTGCCCCATTGGTCTTTGTTTTTATGCCAGTACCACATTGTTTTGATGATTGCAAGTCTGTAATAAGTTTAGAAATCAGAAAGCATGAAACCTCCAACTTTGTTGTTTTTAAAGATTGTTTTGGTGATTTGGAATCCCTTGAGATTCCATATGAGTTTTGGATGAGTTTTACTGTTTCTGCATAAAATACCTTTGGGATTTTGCTAGGGATTGCATTGAACCTGTAGATGGCTTTGGATGTAATATTCACATCTTAGTAATAGTCTTCTAACCCAGGAGTATAGGATGCCCTTACATTTATTGGTCTTTTTAAAAATTTTTCAGCAATGATCTATATTTGTCTTGTGGAAATTTTTTGCTTTCTTGGGTTAAGTTTATTCTTTACACTTATTCCTAAGTACTATCTTTTTAATACTATGGTAAATAGAATTGTTAATTTCCTTTTCAGATTATTTATTGTTACAGAAACACAACTGACTTTTGTGTATGGATCAGTATACAGCTTTGCTATTTTTGTTCACAGTTTTTGTGTGGAATCTTGAGGGTGTTCTACATAAAAGGTCATGTCATCTGTGAACAGATAATTTTACTTATTTTCCATTTTTATATTTCTTCAGAATTTAAATTTTTTATTCAGAAGTTCTTACTGAGCCATGTGTTGTTCACAACATCGTTGTGAAGTTAATGATGGGTGATAGTTGTGAAGGGTTTTTGGTCAAGTTTATTGTACTATATATTTTACATATAGAAGTTTGACTTTAAGTGTATGGTTGGCTGAGTTTTTACAGGTGTATATAGTTGTGTAAACCATCATCTCTTTTTGCATTCAGTTCTTTTACTTCCAGTTCCAGTCCCTGGCGGACGTTGATTTGTTTTATGTCACCATAGCTTGCTTCTAGAATGTTTTTAGTAATTGAACCAAGCATTAATTATATAGTCTTAGATTTGGCCACTTTTCATGCTTTTGAAACTCACCCATGTTTGGTGAGTTACTAGTCCATTGTATGGATTTACCAGTTTGTGAATCTCTCTGAACAATTTGTTCTGAACTAGGAAAAGGCCATCAAGAGAAATCTACCAGGTGCTGTAACCTCGTGATAAGTACAAGGTAGTAGTTTCAAAGAATACAAATACTGTCTGACTGAGATAGTTGGCTTTAAACATTGTCATAACTGGGGCAGGTAGAGAAAATCTTACTAAAAATGTGGTAATAAAATATGACATAAGAATTTTGTGCATACTGTATGTTGGAGAGCAGTGGCATGTAAGTATAAATTTTTCGGAACTGATGATAAGGACGTGGATACGTCTGTTAATACGATATTAACGATTACCTCTCATTTGACATGTAGATGCCTGAAAAATCATTAGGGCTTGATACTGCTATTAAAAGGATTTATATTTGATAACATAGGAGCATCTGATTTCAAGCTCCTGTTTTTAAATTTCTCAAACACCAAATAATCACTATGCCCGAGATGTTACGGACTTTACATAGATGAGCTTCTTCATAGAGTGACAATTAAATGAGGGTAAGAAGTGTTCCCACATAAAGCAGAATGTGATAGTTTTCAAAATATTTAAGGTGAGGGCAAGAGAGAGAGGGAGAGCCAGCATGCGTGCATACGTGTCATGTAAATCCATCAGATGTTTCTTGAGTGCTTACTGCATGCCAGGCCCTGACCTAGAATGGAAAACCACAAGATTTTTGCCCACATAGAACTTCTATTCCTAGGATTAATCTAGGCATTAATTCCAGTTGTATTTTGGGAGAGTGTATCTGAGGAGTTGGATTTGAATTGGCCTTTGACAGGTAAGATGAGGGAATGACATTCCTTTTGCAAGGCGTGAACAAAGGCAAAAAGAGTAGAATGTATGTTGGGATTCACAGTTGTTGGAGCATGGGGCAGAAAAGTTATTAATGAAAGATTATGGTAACAGTAATAGGGTAAGTGTTAAGTCCTGGTTTATTCTAGGGAATCCTAGTTTGTTATTCTGCTGTAGTTAGTAATAGCAAGTGCTCACTTTCATTCTCAAAAGTGCTCTTATTTGAATAAGTTACATGGCCTTCTAATTTAAGTAAAATTGTATGAACTCTTTTTAAAATTAAAAAAAAATTTTTTTTTTTTTTTTTAATTTTTGAGACAGAGACAGAGCATGAACAGGGAAGGGGCAGAGAGAGAGGGAGACACAGAATGTGAAGCAGGCTCCAGGCTCTGAGCTGTCAGTACAGAGCCTGATGCGGGGCTTCAACCACGAACTGTGAGATCATGACCTGAGCTGAAGTTGGATACTTAACTGCCTGAGCCACCCAGGCGCCCCAAAATTATATGAACTTTTAATGCCTTCTAGCTGTTGTGCTAAGTGTATTTTTATAGCATTTGTATGAAGTAGGCACTGATAGTAGTCCTGTATAGATGATGAAACTAAGGTGCACAGAGGTTGTGTAATTTTCTCTCGGTGGTAACAGTTTATTAGTAGTAGAGTTGGAAGTTGAGCCCAAATCTGGCTGATATCGTATTCTGGGAGTTTAATCAAGATACAAGGTTGGAAAATACATTGGGGTCCTGTTATAAAGGTGCTTGTATGCAGTGCCAGAAGTATAGATTGTGTTCTATGATTAGAAAGTTCTGAAGGTTTTTTAGGGATGTGAAACAGTCCTTTGTACATGAGGAAGTACAGGTGTAGTGTGAAGTGTACCCTGGAAAACTAGAATCAGGATGATCAGTTGGGAATATATTGTAGTAATTAGAGGAGGGATAAATGAGGGCCTAAAGTAGAGGAATCATAGTTAGAAATGGTCTTGATGAGACTAAGATCTGAAATAGAATCAGCAGGATTTGAAATTTCAACCTATGAGCCGACTATTGTTTGATTATCAACAGAAATAAAGGAGATTTTTAAAAAGAACACACTAAGATGTTCTTGGGGCCAGTGCAGACATTTAGAGAAAATACATGTATGTTTGTTTTTTTTATCATCAATATTCTGCAGCTGATTGCAAGGTGTGGTAAGATTAGGCAGCGTTGATGATAACTATGTGAAAAGCAAGGATAGAACTTTGGGGGATGGGAAAGGTATACCTTTAAAAAAGGGACAGAGTGTATTTGTAAATTTGTAATCATCACAGTGGCTGAGAATACCAGAGGATACATACATAGGCCTTGGCTTTTCTCAGTAAAGATGGTAGGAGGTTATTTGTTCAAAGTGAAGGGGAAGGTAATTTTAAGATAAGTTCAAACTGTAGAATTTAGGTGGGAAAGAAAATCTGCTATGGAAAATAGAGAATTAAATAGGGTAAAAGGAAAATTGAGGGCTAAGACTTCTAGACTTGTTATCTCTTGTTTGTCGGGTCTGTAACAAAAGTAGCTATGATGTAAGCAGCCCTTGTCATTTGGAACCTAACCTAATACAATTAAAAAAAAGAAGCCCTCTAGAGTGTCAAACTTAAAGACAGTTTCCAATAATATTATGTAGCTGGATTTGGTCTTATAGAAGGTTGTATTTAGGGATTTTGGTGTAAATTTCCAGAGTCTCTTTTTCCATTAAAGAAATTCAAAAGACCAGAGTTAATAGAGTATATGTTAGCACTATTAATTTTGTGTCTTTTAATTGCTTCCAATTTGGATCCCCCCCCATATGTGATCTTTGGACCCTGTTCTTATTTATTACCATACTAACCCTTTTATTTCTGATTTCTCATTTTCAGAAAGAAAAGACTAGTTTTTTCCCCTAGTATCAGAATGTCTTCAGTTAAGCAAAGGGTTCTATTTGATTTTGTTATTTTGTGCACCTTAACTTGAATACTTAGTACTGGAATAGTTAGTATTCTTCTAATTCTGCAAAGTGTGAATAAAGCGGTTTATAAGGTGTGTTAATAGCCTAGTTTGGTCAGAATAATAAAAACAGCTAAAGCTTTAATGGCTGCTGATTATTTTCTGGTAAACATCTGAAGGTATTTATTACAGCTTTCACTTAAGGAAATGAAAATTTGGGAATGCTTATTAGTACTTTAACAAGTGATAGTGGCACTCACCCAGTCTGTATCTACAATCCATGTTCTTTCTACTATGCTAATACACACTAATTTTACTTATTTTTTGGTTTGATAGATGTTAATTGTGGTTCTCTCAAAGGTAAAGATTTATTCCTGGGAAATATTTTTTAGTACAGTTGGATCAATTACCTATATTTAACTAGTTTTTCAGAAATGATACCATCTGGGATTTTCAGGGTAGAATACAATTAATATATTCATGTTTACTTTGAATTATTACAGTATTTTTAATTTAGAAGTTACCCCTGGAGGATAGATTGTTTATTTAATTTACTTATTTTTGATCTTTTAGTTACAGAAGAATGGTCTGAGGAAAAATGGTATTTTGAAAAATGGCCTGATCTGTGACTTCAAGTTTGGACCCTGGAAAAACAGCACTTTCAAACCCACTATTGAGAATGATGACACAGAGACAAGTAGCAGTGACACATCAGATGATGACGATGTGTGAAGGATTTCCTAACAGCTTTAGAAATTTTAGTGTGATACATCTCTCATGCAGTTTGGGGTGAATTGTAAAAATGAAGAACTATAATTTATGTAGTAAAATACCCCATTAGAAGATGATTTTTTTGAGGGACTTCACTATGAAGAAAACCAAGAATGTTGTGTTGGGCTGTGTTGAACATTATTTCTTTGTAAATGAATGTTGTAGAAATGAGGACTTTGGTTGATCCAACATTGACTATCTTCATCACTGCAGCATTTCTCTGACTAGCAATGTGACGATGTAACAAATGAGATTTTCTCATTTAATAATAAAAAATTGTGTAATGTTTTGCAAAGCTTCTGTCTTAAAATGTCCAGGTCTTAAGAAAAAAGGCAGCTTACACTGTTTGCTTGCAGAGTCATATCTTTTCGTACAATGGAAATCCTCAAGTCCACTTTGTGCCCCCCCCCCCCCCCCCACCCAAAGGACAATGTAGCATGTTGGCTAAAACTGGAGCAAAGTGCACTAAAACATTAATTTCCTGAACTCAAGTGTTGTACTAGTCACCTTTTAAAACATAAATTGCTCTTTAGCCATTTGTAGTTCAGTAAACTTTACAGGAAAGAGTTGACACACTTTCTTCCAAATTTTAAGAGACAATTTTCAAGAATTTTATTTGGGTGTGTTGTCAGACCAGGACTTTCAGACTTGATGGAAGAGTCTTGTGGGAAAACTTATTTTGATAAATTATTACACATGCAGAAAAACTGATCACACTGACTGGATCTGTCCACACATGGAAAATAAACTGGATTTTCAGAAGATTGTCGTTCTCTGTAGTGTTCAAGGTATTGGTGTCTAAACACAATGTGCTTTATTTACTTATTAAAACAAAGTTATACTTTATTAAAGATAGTGATTACTTTCTTAGTTTAGAAAAAGAAAGTTAATGGAAAATAGCCTTTTTATTATCAAATGCTTAACAAGTTTATTAAATGAATGAATGTTAAACAGTCACTTTATTTTTCACTTGCATATTAATTTTAGAATCATTTGTTTCATTGCTGACTGGAAGAGTAATTTGGCTCTGTATATTTGTATTTTGATTTTTCTGGTTTTGTTTACCTGCATTTGCTTTTAGCTTCCCTCATCCCATTTCCATCCATGTTTAAATATATGTTGATTGTAAAGAGTGTAATCTCAGAGCAAAAATGTAGGTTTTAGGTCAGGTTAAGCTAATTCTCAGAGTTTTTTCATGTTTTAAATTGTATTTTCTCAGAAGGCTGCAGTGTTTTTTGCTGTTTCTACCTCAGGATCCTGCCCAGACCCCCCCAGCTTTCAACAGAAGCCAGATTTTTTGTTCACACTGAGACTGATAGTGATGGGGAAATTAAAAAAAAAAAAACAAAAAAACCCAAAAAAAAACACAGTTTTACCCCACAAAATCCAGAGGATGAGTTAGAGTGGTAACAAAGTGTTAGATCTAGCTTAAAGTTCTCTATAATATGCCACAATGCAATCTAGTCATCAAAAGTTAAATGTAGTGTTATGGCCACAGAAGAACTAGAAGTATGTTTTGACAAAGCTCTGTCAGTATCACATATTGAATGTTTGGGACTCTTAGATTGCATCATTTGGTTAACAGATTAATGAAATCTATCAGATGGAAAATGTATTTGGTAACAACATAAGCTAGAAGGGACCTGAGAAATTTGGTTTACATTAAAATCTACCTGTGTCCACGGAATAGCTTTCAGGAAAGATTTCTTAAAAATGTTCTGGCATTTTCTGCTTTATATTCAGATAAAATTTTTTTTGGCCTTAATTCTCATTTATCAGTAGTTAAGTAATGTTTATCGTGCATTCACACATTGATAAAGAATGTGTTTAGTAGTTTACCTTTTATAAGCATGGTAAGATACGGTCGTGTGGTTATTCTACTTCTTAAATGATAGCTGCAACAAGTTTGGTTACTGAGCTGGTGGATCCATACACATGTATTTCAATAGAACCATTAAAGCTTAACATAATTTGAACTTGATGTCTGAATAATGAGTAGGTAGTAAACAGTTTGGACCATAATTGAAATGGAGCTCACCAGCACAGAAACTAGTTCAACTGTACATCTGATGTGGAATTGTTGAACTCTGAAATTGACCAGGGAGGTATGAAAAAAAAGTACTTTGGGCCGCTTCATACTCAGTTTCTCTGTAGCAGGTTATTTTTTTACAAACCACTTTATTAAAGTATAACTTGACATAAACTACACATTTAAAGCATATAATTGGATAACCTTTGACTTGTGAAACCATCACTGCAATCAAGGTAGTGAACAATATATGTCACCCCCAGAAGGTTTTTGGTGTTCCCTCCTTTGTAATCCTTCCCTGTTACTACTACCTCCCTGCTCTCAGCTACCCCTGTTTTTTGGTATGAAATGTAATTAATGAACAAAAATCTTATGGTAATGGGTTTAAAATAGCATTTCAAAAATTGTATCTTATTTGCTTTATATTAAGATAAGGATTAGAATAATTTATATTTCCATAAATATTTCTATTGAAGTTGAAATAAATGTAGAAGTGTTAACCTAAAAATAATATTGATTTGATAACATCAGATTTGTATTAACTATTAAAATTCACTGTCTTGAAGGGCCTGATTCCTATATACAAATACTTTTAAGTTCCTTTTACTAGTGTTTATTATATACTGTTGTTAAAATATGGTTATATGAACATATTTTAAACTTAGTAACATGTCAGAAATGACTTGTTTTTGACAAGTCCCCAAAACCTATAATTAACCTGATACCACATTCTCATTGCTCCGTAATCTACTCACAAGTTTTATAAAAGATGTTTGATTAAGAAGTACTCTTATTAGAATCTAGGTACCTGGATTAGGAAAGACACACCCTTTAGAAGTTTTGTTTTTTTTTTTAAATGAGATTTTAATTTTATTTTGGCTTATTACATGATAAACTTAAGGCTATATTGCTTGGGCTATTTAATAATAGGATATCACTATTTGAGAGCTGGATATTACTTTTTTTTTTAAGGTTTTTTTTTTTTTTTTTTTTTTTTTTTTTTGAGGTTTATTTTTGAGAGAGGGGGACAGAGGATCTGAACCAGGTTGTGTGTACACAGCAAAGAGCCCTATGTGGGGCTGGAATTCATGAACTGTGAGATCATGACCTGAGCTGAAGGCAGACGCTTAACCTACTGAGTCACCCAGGCGCCTCACGGCTCTTTAATAGTTCTGTTTCTGGAGGTTATAGTGGCCACCTAGCCATAGGGGATGGGTGGAGCATATCAAACAAATCTTTATTCTATTTTGCTATTTGATGATACTTCCTTGCTTTACGACTGCATGCTAGAACTTAAAAAAATGATGATCCAAAAGACATAGGATTGTTATAAAATATGGCACTTTGGGACACGTGGACCTGAAAAGTTTTTAGTTAAGAGCTTGGAAAAGTGTAAGTCAGTACCTACTTTAAAAGGTTTTGTAATTGGGTTTTCCTTGTTAAGAGCCATAAATTGTGCAGTTAGTCATTTGATGATGTTTAATTTAGCCTGTAGTTTCGCTCCACTTGGTATTTGTAGAAACAATCTGGCACAATGATTGAAGTTTATAGCATGTCGAATGCTAAGATCTTTTGGAAGGACACTTCTGTGGCATGTTCAATGCAATAGTATCCTATTGGTATGCATAAGAGCCCAAGGAGTAATGATTCCCAAACTTGTCTGTACATTGGTGTCACTAGGAAGCTTTAAAAAAATGGTGAATCTAACATAGTGACAGGTAGTAGTATGGTGGAAATAGTCACACTTAGGTTTGAAAACTGACTTTGCACCTTAGGATCTGTGATTTTAATCCAGATACCTAATGCTTTTAGATGTTAATATCCTGAAGAGTTACTATGAGGACAAAAATCATGTAGACTACCTGATGTAAATCCTAGGCACACAGTAGCTGTTGTGTAAATTTTAGCTTCACTGCTTAATTTTCTTCACTCCTTAACACCATGTTATTCAACATGAAGTCCAAGGAACATATAGTGTATCGTTTTAAAAGTACATGTTAGATTACACAGGCAGATCCTATTCTAATTGGTTGTATATGACAAGAAACATCTGGTTGAGTTCTCTGTGAACTAAAATTTAGCTATTTGAGTCTTTGCTTCATTTTTTGGCATTATCTTCAGCTATAAATTAAGCTTGATCCGATTTAATATTTGAAGTCAGGTTCACCAGTTTCCTGAAATGTAATCATTGTACTTTTAATGGTAAATCATGTCCTTGTGAACTAATTACAAAGATGGAGTTCAGTGCTTTCAAATCTTTAAGAATTGCATTCTACACATCATGCTTTTTGTGGAAATAACAGTTGTAAGCTCGAGTTTGACCAGCTACCTCCACTACATTTCTCTCTTTTTCCTTTTTCTGGGATGCTAAAATGAACAGATAATGGGCTGGTGAGTTGGGATGAAAGAGAACCTTTCTTTTGGCTTCCCTTCTTTTGTTTTTAAGAGTGTGCTTTCGCGTAGGGGAGGAGCAAAGAGAGGGGGACCGAGGGTCTGAAGAAGGCTCTGAGAGCAGAGCACCCAAATGCAGGGCTCAAACTCACGAACCATGAGATTGTGACCTGAGCCAACGTTGGATGTTTAACTGACTGAGGCCCCCAGATGCCCCTTGGCTTACCGTTCTTAAATGGACATTATATTAATAGAGCAAGCTCAGTGAGACTAGGTGACGTTGTTGATTTGAAAATAGATTATAGGTGCCAGCCTTAGCATAAGAGGTTTATGATTCTGTAATGGCATTTTTATTTAGATGTAAGCATGCTTTTTCAATAGGGAATATGCTTTTGTCATCAAAGCCTTAATTACGTTTTAATGTTTAATGACCGAGAAAAGGGCAAACTGGCATGAACTGTAGTCATATTGCAAAATAGATAAAACCTATGTGTTGCAAAGTAAGAATAGAGACCATCTCTTGTGCCTAAAAAGAGGCATAGAGGGGCGCCTGGGTGGCGCAGTCGGTTAAGCGCCCGACTTCAGCCAGGTCACGATCTCGCGGTCCGTGAGTTCGAGCCCCGCGTCGGGCTCTGGGCTGATGGCTCAGAGCCTGGAGCCTGTTTCCAATTCTGTGTCTCCCTCTCTCTCTGCCCCTCCCCGTTCATGCTCTGTCTCTCTCTGTCCCAAAAATAAATAAACGTTGAAAAAAAAATTAAAAAAAAAAAAAAAAGAGGCATAGAGGTTTCATGCCACCTGTTAAGATGTATGCAGTTTAATTTTGAAAGATAGTTTCTCAGTTGGGTGTTGGCAAACTTCCTGTAAAGTCTATAAAGGGTAGACAAATATTTCTGCCCATATAATGTCTTGCAACTGCTCTGCATCTTGGCACAAACATAATAACTAAATGAATGTGTCTTTTGCAATGAAAATGGCCAGCTCGGGGCAGTAGTTTGGTGATACCTCTTCTAAATATTAAGGATCAAGTATCTATAAACTTTAAAGTGAAAGAGATGTGGTATTGGATCATTATACCATTACCAGGATGATTTCTCAGTCTTAGAAATTGCTTAACTTAAATGTGTTTATTTATTTTAAAGTTTGTTTTGAGAGAGCGACAGAACCAATGGGGGAGGGGCAAAGAGGGAGGGAGAATACTAAGTAGGCTCCATGTGGTCAGTGCGGAGCCTGATGGCAGGGCTTGAACCCATGAACCATGAGATCATGACCTGAGCTGAAACCAAGACTGGGATGCTTAACCAACTGAGCCACCCAGGTCCCCCAAATGTTCATTTTTGAGAGTGTGAGCGGAGAGGAGCAAATGGGGACAGGGGATCTGAAGTAGGCATTGCCCTGATAGCAGGGAGCCGGATGTAGTTCTGAAACTCATGAACTGTAAGATCATGACCTGAGCTGAAGTTGGATGCTCAGCTGACTGAGCAACCCAGGTGCCCTAGAAATTGCTTAACTTTTAAGAAATTAATTTTGTCCTTTTTAGTAAACATGGTTGTAGTATTGTGGCCACACAGGATAAAATATATTGCATACTGAATCACATGGAAAGAAACGCAGGTTTATCAGTGCAATACAAACGAGTGTTTCAGTGAGAAAGTGGGAAAACCTTAGTAAAACACGGACAGTTTTAAAGGAGAAAAATCTGATTTCCTGACTTCTGTTACTCTGCCAGTATTCTCTACTTAGCATTTTTATAAAGATAAAAATTTTTGTCTTTTTGTCATTGGTATTGTGCCACTAATAATACAGACCATTTATTTTAAAGAAAGAGACTGTCTTCCTTCCTTTGGTGGAAATAAGAAGTTTTCTCTAAAGTGAGGGAAGTATTTGGTAAGGAGAATGTCAGCTCTGTTCTGAACATGAGTTGAGAAACAGAAGCATCTCTTTATCAGTAACAGGACATAAAATGGGACAAGAGCTCTCAAATAAGTGAGGGTACAAAGTTTGGTATCGGAAGTTGCTATTCCAAGGCCTCAGGTTCCCCTTAGAATTTTGGTGCCTGCATTGAAGTCTGGTGGATGCTGGTTAGACAAGACCCAGATAATAACTCTGGTAATTGAGGTGATGAAGTTAAGTCTCAGTGGTGCATGCTTCAGGCTAACAACTGGGCATGTAGAAGAGGGCAGTACTGAAATTCTTCCTGGAGTGGAGGTGACGGAAAGATCTCGTGTCTGATAGGGGAAAAGTAGGGTAAAAAAAAAAAAAGTATTATCAGTGTATTGAATCTGAGCCCAGGAACTGGACGTCGGGAACACCTTCCTCAGCCAGTGATGGGGTTAAGCCACACCAGAGGTACCACACATGGGCTCTAGGTCCATAGAATAGGGAACAAGTTGCTTCTGGTTTCATTGATCTGTTCTACTGTTTGGTTGGTTGGTTTCGATAGCATTGATTTCTGCTCTAATCTTTATTATTTCCTGTTTCTGCTGGTTTAGGGTTTTATGTGCTGTTCTTTTTCCAGCTCTTTAAGGTGTAAGGTTAGGTTGTGTATCTGAGACCTTTCTTTCTTCTTCAGGAAGGCCTGGATTGCTATATACTTCCCTCTTATGACTGCCTTTGCTGTGTCCCAGAGGTTTTGGGCTGTGGTGTTTTCATTTTCATTGGCTTCCATTTACTTTTTAATTTCCTCTTTAATTTCTTGGTTAGCCCATTCATTCTTTAGTAGGATGTTCTTTGGTCTCCCAAGTATTTATCTTTCCAAACTTTTTCTTGTGGTTGATTTTGAGTTTCATAGTGTTGTGCTCTGAAAATATGCATGGTATGATCTCGATCTTTTTGTGCTTGTTGAGGGCTGATTTATGTCCTAGTATGCGATCTTTTCTGGAGAATGTTCCATGTGCACTCAAGAAGAATGTATATTCTGCTTTAGGATGTAATGTTCTGAATATATCTGTTAAGTCCATCTGGTCCAGTGTGTCATTCAAAGCCATTGTTTCCTTATTGATCTTCTGTTTAGATGATCTGTCTATTGCTATAAATGGGGTGTTGAAGTCCCCTACTATTATGGTATTATTATCAATGAGTTTCTTTATGTTTGCGATTGATTTATATACTGAGGTGCTCGCACATTTGCAGCTTAGTTACAGCATTTTTTAATTTCATCCTGACTAGTTTTTACTTCTCTATCTCCGCTGAGAGGAATTCTAATCTTTTTTCAACCCCAGCTAGTATTCATATTATCATGATTGTAAATTCTGCTTCAGACATCTTGCTTGTATCTGTGTTGATTAAGTCCTGGCTGTCATTTCTTCCTGCTCTTTGTTTTGGGGTGAATTCATTTCATCATTTTGAAGGAAGAAAAGTAATAAGAAAAAAAAGATTACAGGTAAAAAATTAAAAACAACACACACAAAAAATCAAATAAATGATGCTAGATCCTAGGTGCATTTGGCCTGGTTGTTGAAAGATGCTTGATATATTAGAGAAAAAAGGGAAAGATAAGAGAAGAAAAAACAAATGTTTGAAAATTTGAAAAAATGTAATGAAATATAATAAAATGAAGTGAGGGAAGTAAAATAGAATTTAAGAAGTTTATAAAAAAGTAAAAATTATGTAGAAAAAAGTTAAAAATATTTTTAATAAAAATTGAAAATAAAAAAATTTTTCTTTATTCAAGAAAAAGCAATGAAAAAGAGAAAAAAAAATTGAATAGATGGACCAGCAAACAGATTGAAATACGATTGAAATTACATCGTTTTCCCCTAGAAATCGAACTATGAAGCACTTTATATAGTCCGTAAACTAAGCAGGCAGAGAGACTTCTGTTCATCAAGAGTGAGGTTGGGGGCGCCTGGGTGGCGCAGTCGGTTAAGTGTCCGACTTCAGCCAGGTCACGATCTCGCGGTCCGTGAGTTCGAGCCCCGCATCAGGCTCTGGGCTGATGGCTCAGAGCCTGGAGCCTGTTTCCGATTCTGTGTCTCCCTCTCTCTCTGCCCCTCCCCCTTTCATTTCATGCTCTGTCTCTCTGTCCCAAAAATAAATAAACGTTGAAAAAAAAAAATTTAAAAAAAAAAAAAAAAAGTGAGGTTGGCCCCGTTGGGCATGGCTTAGTGTAATGGCTCCATTCTCCACTAGATGGCGCTGCTTAGCTTACTCGGGTAGATTGTGGCGCTTGTAGGTGTGTGCGCGCATGTGCTGGAGGGGTGAAAATGGCGTCCCCCAGCTACCAGTCTCTAGTAGCAGAGGTCTGTTCTCGATCAGCAATCGGGCACCCGTCGTCTGTTTCTGGCTTCCATCTACACTCCACTTTTACACTGTGACTGAGCCGTCAGATTGCCAGGCGGCATCTTTCTTCTGAGTTTTATCACAGATACGGCTGTATTTCCCAATCCCTCACTTCTGAGGGACTGCGGCTTTCACCTGCTCAGACCTTCTGGGGGAGGGTCTCACCGAGCAATGGCCAGGTGCCGGCCAGGCTGGACTGTGCTGCTGCCGATTCCCAGAGACTGCAGCTGGGTGCCAGCCAGCCCCAGAAAAAGTTAACACGATTGTGTAGCAGCAGTACTTCAGGGATTATGGAAAATCACAACACACATTTGGTACTGGACTTCACCCTTAACGTCCTTGTGCCGGCACCAGCAAATGTGGCTGTTCTCTGGGGTCCGCTGGGACGTTTGCCTGTGGGGAGGCTGCACAGCCTCTACCAAATGTCCTCCCAGGAGGGGACCCAACTCTCCTCATGTGGTCCAAGGACCCAGTGGACCTCCCTCTCTGATCCTGGGGATTCGCCCTTCCCATCACAGCACCACCAGGTATCCAGCTGTGGAGTTTCAGACTCTGCCCTCCCCGTTTATAGACTCTTAATGGAATTTAAACCCTCTCCTTTCTCCTTTCTCCCTTTTTTGTTCAGTCTCAGCAGCAGTTTCCACTTTTCCACTTTCTCTCCAGCTGCTTTTGGGGGGGGGGTGCTTTTCTCATACTCTCCCCCCATCTTTGTCCTCTCTCCACAAGTAAAAACCGTTTCCTGCACAGTGCAGTTCCCTGCACTCCACGGCTTCTCTCTCCCCCAGTTCACCTCTCTGTGCCACATATCTGCTGAATTCTATGGTTCAGGCTGTGCAGATTGTTGTGTTAATCCTCAAATGAGTTTTCTAGATGTGCAGGATGGTTTAGTGTTGACCTGGCTGTATTTCATGGATGCAAGACGTGAAAAAAAAACCCCTTCCATGCTGTTCCGCCATCTTAAACATGTTCTTCTTTGAACCTTAGACCAATTGCTGGAGTGTAGTGAATAGCCTTAGTACTCCCCATTCATACAATCTGAAACTCAAGGAGGTTAGCAAACTGCCCAAAGTCTTCCTGCTAGTATATGAGTGCACTGGAACTTGAATGAGGGCTTCTAATTTCCTAAATCATTGTGCTTTTTACTATATCAGGCAACCTTAATGAAGCAGTTAGGGCCAATTCAAAGATGTTGGATGGCTGCAGAGTTCTGTCACTGAATGAAAAATCTTTTACTAGAGTTCTTGCAAAATGGTTTGCTTGTGAGGAGAGAGTGAGCAGTGGCGGTATTCAAGCAAGAATTTGGTGACTGGTTTTCATAGATACTGTGAAGGACCTCTTGCATTTGGGAAAATCTTGGTGCTGATCACTGTCATGGTCCTTTTGACTGAGATTGTTTGGTCTTAAGGAAATTAAATGTGTTAGCTCATACTTTTAAAGTTTACATTATTTTTCATTGTGATTCATTTCAAAGTTGTAAGAAATGTAAGCTGCTTTCACTTAGATGTTTCGTGTAATTTATTTGCCTTATGTTTTCTGATAGCAAAATGTGAGTAACATGACCTGGAATATTTAGCCTTATGTGTCTGTCCCAGTGCATCACACAGAATATTAAAAAGGCATGCACTCAAGTGTTGAAATCTAGCAAAATTAATAACTTTTACTGTTTTAGCAGAACATTCCTCTTTTTTTTATTTTTAAAAAAAATTTTTTTTTTCAATGTTTTTATTTTATTTTTGGGACAGAGAGAGACAGAGCATGAACGGGGGAGGGGCAGAGAGAGAGGGAGACACAGAATCGGAAACAGGCTCCAGGCTCTGAGCCATCAGCCCAGAGCCCGACGCGGGGCTCGAACTCACGGACCGCGAGATCGTGACCTGGCTGAAGTCGGACGCTTAACCGACTGCGCCACCCAGGCGCCCCAACATTCCTCTTTTTTAAATCTTTATTTATTTGTTTTAAAAAAATTTTTTTTTCAACGTTTATTTATTTTTGGGACAGAGAGAGACAGAGCATGAACGGGCGAGGGGCAGAGAGAGAGGGAGACACAGAATCGGAAACAGGCTCCAGGCTCTGAGCCATCAGCCCAGAGCCTGACGCGGGGCTCGAACTCACGGACCGCGAGATCGTGACCTGGCTGAAGTCGGACGCTTAACCGACTGCGCCACCCAAGCGCCCCTTTTTATTTGTTTTGTGAAAGAGAGATGAAAGGGAGACAGAGAATCCCAACCAGGCTCTGTGCTGCCAGCGTGGAGTCAAATGCGGGGCTCAAACCCACAAACTGTGAGATCATGACCTGAGACAAAATCAAGAGTTGGATGCCTAACTGACTGAGCCACCCAGGTGCCCTTTTAGCAGACATTCTTAAAAAAATTTTTTGGGGGCTCCTGGGTGGCTCAATTGGTTAAGCGTCCGACTTTGGCTCAGGTCATGATCTCAAGGACTGTGAGTTCGAGCCCCATGTCAGGCTCTGTGCTGACAGCTCAGAGCCTGGAGCCTGTTTTGGATTCTGTGTCTCCTTCTCTCTCTGCCCCTCCCCTGCTTGTGCTCTGTCTCTCTTGCTCTCAAAAATAAATAAAACATAAAAACAATTAAAAATAAATTTTAAATGTTTATTTTTAAGGGAGAGAGAGAGAGAGAGAGAGAGAGAGAGAGAGAGAGAGTGTGAGCAGGGAAGGGGGAAAGGGAGAGGAGACAGAAAATCCAAATCAGGCTCCAGGCTCAGGGCTCCAACTCATCAACTTTGAGATCATGACCTGAGCCAAAGTTGGACACTTAACTGACTGAGCCACCCAGGCGCCCCAAGCAGAACATTCTTAAATGACTATTTTCCCCCCTCACCTTCCTGTTAGTGTCTGAGAATTAAAAAATAGAATTATTACTAATACTGTTTGGTGTTACCACCTTGATTCATAGTGAAGTACCAGCAGTTTACCTGTTTATTTTCTGCCTGGACTATGCACCCTTACCTGAATGTTAAGGCCTCCTTTTGGATACTGTAGAAGGAAGGGAGGCATAGGCACACGCATAACAACGGCCATACCCAGGATGGCACTTTTACTTCAATTAAAGGGCTGGGAGTTGGCTGGGAGTATTTTGGGGCTGGGGAGGAGTTATTTAAATGGAAGTGTTATTTGCAGGTTGCAGAGAGAAATGAAGGGAGTTCACCTACATGGCACCATCTGCAGGTTCAGTAGGGGCTGCTCTATGTTTGTGCTACGTCAACGGGAAGGTGATGTAAGGGCATGATAGCCACAGAGGCACGTACTGATTAGGCCCGTACCCCTGCAATGATTTTGGAGTGGTTCTTCAACAAGGACAAAAATAGAGGTGATCAGATGGCTGCTATGAGGGTTCAGAAGAAGTCACTTCTAGGCCAGTGATGATTTGTATCTTGGTGTGCAGGTCACACATGTAGATGACAAAGAAGATAGCAGCAAGGATCATCTCCACTACTGCCAGGGAGGAGTGTCCTGGTGTGGAGGCACTGAAGCAGATCAGAATCACCAGGTACCATATAATCTCAGCAAAGAGGAGAATTCCCTTTCACGTTCATGAAAAGTTGGTACAGGATGCCCACCAGCTGGAGGCTGACAGGGGCTTGGAATCTGGCACGGGGTGGGCCGGAGTCCCTTGGGGCACAGATCTTGCTTGCTTGTGTAGTCAGAGATGCTTGCACACCCTGTCATCTTGCTTGCTGTCTGGCCAGAAAGGGGGCTCCTGTGGCAAAGGAGGGACTGAATCACCTTGCTACCTTAGAAATTTCTTTTCTTGTTTTTTAAATGTTTTAATGTTTATTTATTTTTGAGAGAGAAAGAGAGCATGAGGTGGAGGAGGGGCAGAGAGAGAGGGAGACACAGAATCTGAAGCAGGCTCCAGGCTCTGAGCTGTCAACACAGAGCTCGACGTGGGGCTCGAACCCATGAATCATAAGGTCGTGACCTGAGCTGAAGTCAGATGATTAATTGACTGAGCCACCCAAGCTCCCTTGTACCTTATAAATTTCTTAAAAAACACAGTATATAAACGCATTTCATTAGCAGAGCAATAACATTAGTATGCCTTGAAGTCTCTGGAAAACACTGTACATGCATGAGAAAAGGAAAGTGACAAAAGTGAAAACATGTTGGTATTATAACAAAAATAGTGTGAACTGAACCAACCCTCAAAGAGTCTGAGAGATTCTCAGGAACCTGGGCTCTAGTTAGAGAACCAGTGTCGAGGGTAGATGGAATATACTTACACCAAATGCCAGTAAGTAATTCAAAACATGACATTTTCCTCTGCAGCACTAAGACCACTCCCACCAGACCTTGAACTCACTCACTGAGGGCACTGATCATACTTTATTTTTACTTATATCCTTGTTACACCTCCTTGTTCATAAAAAATGAACAATGCTTAATAAATGTTCATTGAAGAAATTTGAGGAACTTTTTATTTCAGAAAACGTGGTGAAAATATTTTTAAGTGTTCGGTGCCCTCAGGTGGCATAATATTGCAAGGCAATTTAGAAAAATACTGCACGTATTATTTTTTAATCCTTAAACCCAGTTTGAGTTTAGGTTGCTACTTCTATGTGTTAATAAATCTTTTCTTCCACCCCAAATTATCTTGCATAATTCAAACAAATTATTTGGATATATTCCATCCCTCATGTGAAACAAACAAATAGCCTTCATTATATAACAAAACCATAAATCTGTATGCCCTTTGATCCAGCACTCCTCAGAAAAAAATGGCAGGATGTAAAGATAAGTTCTGGTTCTTTCTTTTTGCTATTTCATATGAGTGTATATTTCCTCACATATACCTGTATTTTTGCCACCATATTACATATAAATGATATGTGTATGTATCATATACCTATATAATATAGTAGCAAAAAGTCAGTAGAAACAACCGAAATGTTCATAAATAAGGGAATTTTGAATAAATTATGATACATCCATTCTATGGATTATTGTGAACCTATTAGAAAGAATGAAGTATATCTATATATTACCTGAGGAAGTATCTTTGAAATATTATTAAGTGAAAAAAGAAAATTGTAGAATATTATGTGTAGTTTAATCCTATTTTAGAGAAATAAAGAGGAGAAAGAAGTCTATGTGCATCTATATTTGTGTATCTTTGAACATAGAGAAAGTTATGGAAGGATTCTTTAAAAAATTTTTTTAAAACTATGCATTTTGTATGTGTGTATTATATATAACACACATATATATACGTTATATATAGTATATACACATATATACATATATATTATACATATAATATATATATACACATACATATATATATGTGTGTGTGTATATATATATATATATATATATATATATATATATATATATATATATATTAACCAGAGGCCATTCTCTACCATTTCCTCTACCAAAGAGGGCAGAACTCTTTGGCTGACTCCAGTCCTACTTCCCCTATCCTACTGCACCGAGAGGTGGACATTGCAGATGCAGAAGTTAGGGAAGGATTCCTAAGGTTGATTACTTCTGTGGAGTAGGGATTGGATGGGGATGGAGACAAGATTATCTTTACATTAATTTTTAATTACTGATGTAATTAATGAATCCATATATTTGTAACCTGGAGCCTTTGCATACCACTCCTGGCCCTCTTCCCTTCTCTCTCCCTTGTTATCTGTTTAGTATGTGGCCTTCCTGATATTTTCTGCATATTTACATGGTTATTTATGCACATGGAGAGAATTTGTAGTATTAAAAAAAGTACATGACACCATGCCATATGGATCTTTCTACAATATACTTTTTTCCCTTTACTGTGTTTTTTGGATATATATCCATGTTAGCACATGTAAACTACCTTATTCTTATGAAATGCTGAATAGCTTAAGTAATCAATCATAGCATAGATAATCAACCATCTATTTGGCTCTTCCCTTGCTGATGGGTAGTTAGATTGTTCTCATTTTTTAGATATTACAAACAATGTTGCAGTCCCCACCCTTGTAGCCTTGCATACGTGTTCCTGTTTTTCTGGGAGAGTCACTAAGTGGTGAAATTGCTGGGTCATAGGGTATGCAATTAAAAAAAACAACAACACAGTTTTAGGGCACCTGGGTGGCTCAGTCGGGTGAATGCCCAACTCTTGATTGTGGCTCAGGTCATGATCTCACTGTTGGTGGGTTTGAGCCCTGAATTGGGCTCCACAGGGACAGTGCAGTGTGGAGACTGCTTGGGATTCTCTGTCTCCCTCTCTCTCTGCCTCTACCCCATTTGTTCTCTCTCTCTCAAAATAAATATACTAAAAAAAAAAAAGTTTCAAAAAGGATTTTGTGGAAAGGATGCTATGACACTTTAAAAATGAGTCTAAGTTTTAAAGCCAGCATGTATTCCAGGTAATGAAAAAAAAAAAAAAAAAAAGAAAATCCATAAAAGTCTTTGCTAACTCTCTCTAGACGTGTGAATGAGATTAGGTGGATTTTTGCCTGTCTAGGCTTTCTCTAGGGATTCTTCCCATCTGAGGCAGGAGGTAGAGAAAGTCCCCTCAGACAGCAAAGACTAATGAATCTTCAGAGAACTTATTTCTGACCATATGGCATCTGGAACTTAACTGCAAGGATGAAAAAAAAAATCTTTAAATTTACCATTTGGTATTCTCTCACAGTTTTGGCATGAGAGAAAAGCATCTTTGAGCACCAGATGATTTTATTGATGTATTTACTTTGTTTATTTTTCTTTTAAAGTTAATTCTACCCCTAACATGGGGCTGGAACTCGCAATCAAGAGTGATCAAGAGTCACATGCTCTGCCAACTGAGCCAGCCAGCTGCCCCAAGATTTTGAGTATGTGAAAATAATGGCTGAGGGAAAAAAGTTCTTTAGAATTCATAGAAAAGTGTCAAATGGAAATGTTTCCTTCTATGACACCACCAGTTGTTGTAGAACATACTCAGATAATTTAGTGGTGGTTTTAATAGAAATAAAACTACTCAGCTAATGAATTTGTTAGCTTACAGGATGTTCTTAGGGAAGACATCCAAGCAGTACTTTCCTACTTGTTGACAAGTGCATCACTTACCAGCAGAGGGGGCCAAAGAGCTTTCCATGATTGGGAAAATCCCTGACTACAGAATTCGGGTCAGGATCACCTTTGCCAGCCTAATGGTGCAGCCTATACAGTGTTTAAAACTTTGGTGTCCAAGAAACAATGTCATAGCTTTCATTAACATTATTAAAAATTTATACATAGAATAACATATGCTTATTTTTAAAAATATAATACTAAAATATAATGCTAAAAAACTAATGCAAAAAATGTTTTTGTATATAAAAATAGAAAATGATACAAGATATACCTACACTCTCCACTCCTTCATTCTCTTCAATTCTACTGTCCAGGGGCAACCATTTTCAACTCCTGTTTCTTTAGCCTTGGAAAAAAAAATCATGTATCTTTTTCATAATACAACATCAAAGCACAGATTTAAAAAATACAGAAGGAAGCTAGGTGAAAAATATTTTTTCTCTCCCACTTGTTTCCCCAGCCTCCTTTTTCCCTTCGCTAGTGGCAGCCATTGTGAGCAGTTCATTGACTATCCTGCCAGAGGGAATCCATTTGATGCATCTTTGACAAAATAATTGCAGAAATGCAATACATGCATATGGTTCAAAATTCAAAAGCTTCCATTAGGAATTCAGAGAACAGTCTCACTCTCACCTCTGCCTCTCAGAGGTAACATATTAACTCATATTTCTGAATTTATCAATCTGAGACTTTAGCTACTGGCTTTATATTAGGGTAGATGGTTGGCCTCTGGTGTTCCCATCCTCATTCCCTTCTCCAATGTCCTGATGTAAACATAACAATGGCATCATTTTGTAGACCATACTTTTTCACTGCTGAGCTTAATATTGGGAGTAATTTTTCCTTTCGTTTTAAAAAAAAATTTTTAATGTTTGTTTATTTTTGAGAGAGAAAGAGAGACAGAGTGCGAGCCAGGGAGGGGCAGAGAGAGAGGGAGACACAGAATCCAAAGCAGGCTCCAGGCTCTGAGCTGTCAGCACAGAGCCCGACGCAGCGCTTGAACCCATGAACTGTGAGATCATGACTTGAGCTGAAGTCGGACGCTTAACCAACTGAGCCACCCAGGCGCCCCCATAATTTTTCTTTTCTTTTTTTAAATTTTTTTTTCAACGTTTTTTATTTATTTTTGGGACAGAGAGAGACAGAGCATGAACGGGGGAGGGGCAGAGAGAGAGGGAGACACAGAATCGGAAACAGGCTCCAGGCTCCGAGCCATCGGCCCAGAGCCCGACGCTGGGCTCGAACTCACGGACCGCGAGATCGTGACCTGGCTGAAGTCGGACGCTTAACCGACTGCGCCACCCAGGCGCCCCTCTTTTCTTATATAATATTTAGTTAACCCGGTGTTAATTGCTTCACTTTTTCATTGGCTTCACTTTTTTATGCACTTGGCCTTGATTTTGCATGCATATCATCCGATTTGTCAAATGCCAATGATATTTTCCAAATTAGCAAACGTATTTTTTCCCCTTCTCTGTCTTCTTGCTTTAGGCTGAACTGCTTGTGGTCTGAGCCTGGACAGAGCTCCTGTCCTCCAACTTGCCTTCATCCCTTAACCCTGTTGGAGCTCCTTTTGCCTGGGTCCCATGTGTTAAATTAATTAAACAAGGAGGCCACTAGACTGAAGAGGTTCTAATGCATAATGGCTTATGCAAACAAACCAAAATCTAAGCCCATAAATGCCTCAAAATTACAAAATTGAAATGCTAAAGACAACCAGTCACAGACCGCCAACTCGCCTTTAAGTTATAACCAGTTATATGATTTCCTTTCTTTGCCTCCACACCTTCTCTATATAAGTTTTTCCCCTGCTCCTGTTGGGGAAGCCCTCCTGCCCACCTCTGGTTTGACACTGCCTGAATCAATTTTGGCTTTAACTCTTAACAGTTTTAATGTTTAATGTTCAGTTTATCTTTAAACACATTTCATTTTCTGTGTTTATTCCCTTATTTGCTGGAGGGAACTTCCCAAGGACCTTCCTAAGAGAGAGTGCCTATTTAATATTTTGAATTCCTTTCAAGTCTGAACATGTCTCATTTCTTGATACATACTTTGGCCTGATGTGTATATGTCTAGGTTGGTAATCTTTTCCCTGTGAAATTTCTCCATTGCCTTTCAGTGTCTCTGGTTGAGAAGTTTGATGGCATGACAATTCCTGATCCTTTGTATGTGACCTGCTTTTTTTCTTTCTTTATTCCCAGGCTCATGGAATTTTTTGCAGATATTACTTTGTGTAGGTCTTCCTTCATTTATTCTTCTAGGAATTGAGGAGATCTTTTCAGTTCATGGAACTTTCCCTATATTTCTTTACTTTCTTCCATCCAGCAAGTCACCTGCTGTTGTATCCTCTCCTGTAAAATTGTCCCTGTGGGTTATAGGTCTCCCATGCATTTTGTATTACTTTAGTGAAGTCCTGGAAAGATTGAGGACATAACATGGGTGCTCAGTTGGCCACAGCAAACCAAGTGTTTGTGTCCCTTTACTTGTTGGAGGATTCCTGAAAAAGGGGCCCCCTGGGAATCTTTGGAAAACATCTTCAAAACACGAAACGCAGAACCAGCAGAATATCTTTAAGTAAATGGTTTTGTAAGGGGAATGTTATAGAAAAGGCCCCCTTCTCTTTTGACCTTGTCCCGTCCTCAATGCCAGAATTAAAGTGGACACTGTAGACATGGAAAGACTGCATTTTAGAGAAATTGACAGGGAAGCATAAACAGGATGTGGTGGCTGCCTGGCTACGCAGAAGAGGGTCCAATAGACTACCAGTGATGGTGTGAGCTTTGCACCTGGCCCTGCTTAGGGCAGATGAGCAACAGAAGCTTCTTTCTTTCTCCACTGCCTCCACCCCTCCCATAGTGGGGCTCTTTCACCTTAGGTGCCAGATCCCAGATCCCTGTATCACCCTGGTGGGCCCCTTCTTGGCCCCAGACAAAATCCTTGACTCCATTGTGCTTCCCTGCTCTTCTCTGCTATCAAAAATTGACTTTTTATTTCTTTTTTTTTAAATTATGTCTTGGGGTACCTGGATGGCTCAGTCGGTTAAGTGTCCAACTTCGGCTCAGGTCATGATCTTGTGGTCCTTGAGTTTGAGCCCCGTGTAGGGCTCTGTGCTGACAGCTCAGAGCCTGGAGCCTGCTTTGGATTCTGTGTTTCCCTCTCTCTCTGCCCCTCCCCTGCTTGTGCTCTGTCTCTCTGTCACTCAAAAATAAATAAACATTAAAAGTATTTTAAAAATTCTGTCTTTTAGATGTTGTATACACATCAATCCTTGCTCCTGTAGTAGTTCAGTGGTTCTCAAATCTGAATGTTTAGTGGAGTTAGTTGGGGAGTTTTAAAAAATACAACTGTCCCATCTCTACTTATTCACAAGGTCTGGCGGTGAGGCCCGGGAGTCTAGACACTGCTCCACAGATGCTTGACCTGATTGGGAAGTGCTGGAGTAGCTTATGGCTTTTCTTAGCTAGACAATTACCCTCTCCTTAAAGAGACCATGTTGAAGTGACATGATGGTGACTTTTGTGGTTATGGCTTTGTCATGTGGTCCTTTGGAGTCCTTCCTGCTCCCATGTTGATGGCACTGATTGGTGACTGACAACTAGGAGGAGAAGCAGAAATTGTGTTTCTACTGTAAGCAACTGTCATGTATGTGGTAAAAAGACCCTTGTCTTTTTTTAAAATTTTTTTAATGTTTATTTTTGAGAGAGAGAGAGAGAGAGAGAGAGAGAGAGAGAGAGAGAGAGAGAGAGAGAGAGAATGAGCAGGGGAGGGGCAGAGAGAGAGGGAAACAGAATCTGAAGCAGGCTCCAGGCTTTGAGCTGTCAGCACAGAGCCCGATGTGGGGCTTGAAGCCATGAATCACAAGATCATGACCTGAGCCAAAGTCGGATGCTTAACTGACTGAACCACCCAGGCTCCCCAGAAGACGCTTGTCTTTAATTTAACCGAGTTGTCTTTTAATTTGGCTATTTCAGTGACACTCGAGGGATAGTTATCCTTAGAAAGACTGGGAGGGAAAAGAAAATGAAAAGTTAATAAGGATTATTATAAGGATTTGTTAAAGTTTTTTGATAAAATAAAATGAACACGAGGGGGCAGCAAACCACTGCTCAGAGGAGGGTCTGCACAAAATTCAGTAGGGCAAAGATTGTTTTCTTAAAAATTTCATGTGTTTGTTAAATATCTTCTAAAAAAGGTGGCCCTGATATCAGAGCCACTCTTCCCTGAATGATAGTTTCAGTCTTTTCAATGTTCCCTTCCACATTATCCTGATATCCCATATCTTCTCATGAAGCACATTTGAATGTGATACTTGACACTTGAGTGTTTCCACACACTGGGGCCCTCATAGGGAACCCTCCTCGTTCCTTTCCCAGAGACTCCTCACACTGATCCTCCAAGGACACTCCATCTCTTCTGGAAAGAAGCAGCTTGGGTAGTTCACTGACTGTATCTTGAGGGATGAGGAAGTGGAGGTCTTTGAGTATGCAGTTGACCAAAGCCCTCACACAGGTGATAACACTCAGGCGGACCCGATCAGGTGTGTATGTGTGCTGAGGGATGACCCCGAGGCCCTGCGATATACTGAGGGACATTCTGGATAGCCAAAGGCTAAGGGGTGTATGGCTAGGTATTTTATTCTACATCACCTATGTCTGTTTCCTCTGCTAACTCTGGAAGTTATTACCAGGTTATCTTCTTAACTAGAACTTTCCATAGTCCATCCAAACATGGAAAACAAAAACAAAAACAAAAATGATGTCCTGCATTTTTGCTGTTTAAGTGGCCTGATATGGTTGTTTTTGCTGAGAGGAAGGAGTTTTTCAGTTGGTATTCATAGGGCCTTGGTACCATATGATGTTTTCTGGTAAGTACTCCTAGGGGAGTCTCCACCAGAGTGTGGGGTGTTTGTTGGGTTATGGTATTCTCTTCCATGAGCTGTGTGACCTTGAACATGTCACAGAACCTCTATTTCCTCATTTGTAGAAGGAGGGAGTTAGCCTAGAAAGTGGCTCTTAATCAGAAGTGAAGACCAGGGGGTCTGGTTCGAAGCATGTAGGTCCCCAAGCTACATACTCTCCCACAAAGTCACAGTGTCCACAGGTGGGCCCCTGGCATGTGTAAGTGGCTGGTGGGGGCAGGGAGACTGGGAACTTAGCCTACTCCAAGTGATTCTGGTTAGCTCCCCAGGGGATGAACACTCAGGTTAGGATATTGCAAATATTCCTTCTAACAGACACTCATTCACTCATTCATTAATTGACCAAAAATTCAGCAAAAATATGCCGATGTAAAGGTATTTATAATTCCATTTGGAATTCAGATCCACTAAAAAGTTGCCACAAAGATTATACAGAGCATGCCAAATACACACATGAACTGTTCCAATAAATATAGTAATGGGTACTTGGTCAAGTAACATTAATATCATTATTTATTTTTTAAGTCTCAGTGACCTGATAGTAGCTGATGAAATGAAACCCCCTGGGACATATGAACCAAGAAGTGAGTGACACTGAATGAAGTAGCTGCTGCATGGAAGGTTCTGGAAAGATAATCTGAAGTTCTGTGCCAGATACCCCTATGCTGCACAGCGATGGTGTGATCTAGGCAAATTGTCTTGGATTTCTTCATCTTTCTTAATTATTCCTTTCCAATGGGGATTATAAAAACTTCTGTTTATTGCCTGGGATGAAGACTAGGATTAAATGAGATCACGTGTGCAAACACACTTTGTAAACTATAAAAGCCACAGGCCTTAATAATAATATTGCCTTCCCTGCCATCTGGTCTTCTATCAAGCAGGAGCGGTGAGAATTTTCCCCTCATCCTGCATCTCTTAAAGACAGCAGTAGACTGAGTGGTTTTTTTTTTTTTTTTTTAATATGTGAAATTTATTTGTCAAATTGGTTTCCATACAACAGCCAGTGCTCATCCCAAAAGATGCCCTCTTCAGTATCCATCACCCACCCTCCCCTCCCTCCCACCCCCCCATCAACCCTGAGTGGGTTTTTAGTATGCACATGGTGAGTGGCCACTCTGTTTTCTCTCTTTTACTTTCCATGAACCACAGCAGTGCACATTTTCATGTGCTCGGCCTCAGCCAACTCCTCTCTGAAGTTCCCTTCATACAACATCCATCTCCTCCACCAAAAATTGTGCCCTGTGGTCCAAAGTACCTCAGCTGAAGCCTTTTCCATTTTATTGTTTAGTTTCCCTGTAAATGTTAGGCTTGTGGTGAACTGGGGCCTTGGAGATACAATAGCTCCATTTTGGTTTATTTGGGATAAGATTCCTGAGAAAACAAAGCTGAGTGAGCCTGAGAAAAGCTGACCAATGTGTCCTGCATTGTCCTCCTCATCTCTCCCTTGAGGGGCAGGGGACTTTCATATCTTTGTCTTGGGCTTCAAGGTAAGCCTTTCTTGCTTCAGATATTGAGGGTCTTTTTTTATGCTTCTTCATTTCTAGAGTGAGGAGAGGGGTTGGTGCATTTGTTTTACAAGAGGGAAGGAACATATTGTTTAGCAGGAGAGGCATTCTGGGATCAGATGGACCAAAGAAACAGGTGTGGAGATGCCATAGCAACTGCTGTTGTTCCTAGGGAACATGGTACCCTGGCCCCTTACAGTTTCTTCCTAAAGGAAGGAAGGGAAAGGAGGCATTGGATGACCTGATTCAAGATCACTCGCAATGCTAAATTTGTAATGAAGTCTCTGCAAGACGCAGAAGCTGTGCAGTTTCTTTCTAATTTTACAAATCACTGGGGGAAAGTTCTGGCCTCATGAAGAGAACTGAGGAGATGGCCAGCCCTGTACCTCTGCTCTCCCAACTCCCCTGGCCCTATGTCTTCTCAGTCACTCTCAGTGGGCAGCTGTCTCCTTCCCAGGACACATGCTCTGCCACTTAACAGTGATCCCCAGATGAAGACAGATGGGGAGTCAGGGTCCTTTTTATCAGCGCTGAACTTGGGATGGTTCCTGAGTTTCAGATCAGTGCTTCTCATACCCTCTGTAGGGGAGGACCAGCTTAAAAACAGTCCTAGTCCATCACAATTTTGACAGATATAACACAACTGTCAAATTTCTATAAATGTTTCAGAAGACTTGCTTTCAATTGCTACCTGAAGCCATTCTGTAACAGTTCTCCTCCTGGGACAGCTGTATGGGCCGTGTTTTGGGAAGCACTGCTCTGGAAGACTGTGAAAGCCCACACTCTCCAGTCCGGGGCTCACCACTGCCGGGCTGGGCAGGGTGCAACTTCCATGCCTCAGGCCCTTCACCTGCAGATAGAATAGGGCAATGACAGGGCCTGCCTCCTGGAATTGTTGTGAAAATGAAGTGCGTTAATCCACACCGACCTCTTTGAACACAACTTTGCTATTATTAAAGTGTGAGCCAAAGGCCAGTCAGTCCCAATCGACAATCAGCTCTTGATGTTGAAGGTGTTTGTGTCCCTGGGATGGTAGCCAAGCTGGTAATAAGGGCAGAACTTTGAGCCAGCCGCCCCTGCTCATCACAGTAGATGGCAAGACCTCCTTTCTCACCCATACTCATTCAGGTGAGGTGGAACTGCAAACATTTCATGCCTTTTGCTTTTTCTGCTTTTTTTTACAGTTTGTCTGTAGTTTTGCTTGGGAAATAAGAATCTATTGAGTCATTGTGTTTATCTTCTTTATTTCTGGTTAGTTTCTCTTTCTAATTAAAATATACAGAAAATTCTAAGCTCACAGTACGTCAGGGGGATGTTTAGATCTAAAATAAACTTTTTGGTCAAGACTAAGAAACAAGGAGGAAGGACTCATTTAATACATTCACCTTTTCCTTTAGAGATCTTCAACTTTTCTCTTAGGTGAACAGCACCATTCCTTTTAATTAGTATAGATCATCTTATTTCTGGTTGGCATTTTACATTCTGACATGTTCTAAAAGCAGAAAATATCAGTAAGATGTTTTAAACCAACTGAATCATTCTTACCAAGTCATCAGCTTAAAGCTGATGCCTATAGCATAAACACTTTAAAAATGACCATTTCACTATATTCCATCAGAACTTGACCTCATGTTTACACTCTAGTTTTCCTAAAATACAACAGAAAACTGGGTGAGAAATTTCTGTTTACAGTGTGAATCTTATTTCTCCACTGGCTTCTGTTTTGTTTAGAAGTTGCCTTTTCACAGCAGGTCTTGTGACTTGAGCAACACACAAAATAAAGGCTGCATGGTATTTCTGTGTTGAAAGGTCCCATTCAATCTGAGGGGGAGAATTGGTCAGATGAGCAATCGATGTGTGGCTCTCTGTACACCTACAGAGGAATAAACCACAGTGAATAAACTACACCAAGATAATTGACAGGGTGCTCCTTTTTTTTTTTTTTTTTTTTTTTTTTTGATGGTGATTCTGGAGGACTTCACCTGTGTGTTGCTAGCCTCACCTGCTCACAAGCGATAAAGGAGCCAAGCAAATGGCACCAATTCACAGTTCTCAGGGTTGCATGAGATGCAGGAGGACACCTGATTTACAATGGCCACCACCCTGCTGCCCCTAGAAGGGCTCTTTGCTGTTCATGAGCTACTGGCTACTCTATTCCCTGCAGTCCTGACTGAGCAAATGCCAAGTTATGTTCCTTGATGAGCTCAAGACTGTCACACTGGGAGTTCTGACCTCTCTGCCATCCTGTGTGTACCAGAGCACCTCCAGCTGAAGGACTCTCTCTGACTGGGTCTATCCCTGAGTCCTGAGCATCTCCCTCCGGGACTGGTGGACAGACTGTATTGTTGGCCTCTTGCCGTAGAGGCACAACTACCTAAATGCCTTAGACGGTACCTATTCAGCTGCCACCCTCCATTTTCATCAATACCTTTAGAACCTTTCTCTAAAATCAGAGTATTTCTTTTTGGAGAATGTAACAGTCCCCTGGTGAATTTGTTCTTTGAAGTAAGCCTGCTCAAGGGAGTGATAGAAATATTTGAGGTGTTTCCACTGTATTCGTTGAAAAAGTATTTATTTGTGGGGCACCTGGGTGACTCAGTTGGTTAAGTATCTGACTCTTGATTTCAGCTTAGGTCATGATCTCATGGTTCCTGAGACTGAGCCCTACGTCGGGCTCTGTGCTGACAGTGTGGAGCCTTCTTGGGATTCTCTCTCTCTCTCTCTCTCTCTCTCTCTCCCTCTCTCTCTCTGTCGGCCTTTGTGGGCCTCCCCTGCTTACACTCACGCTTGTACTCTCTCTCTCAAATATTAAAAACAGAAAGTATTTGTTTGAAATGGATAAATATCATGGCCCCTCTGTTAACACTCTGCCGCTCCATTCCCACTCCCCACCCCCAAGGCATAGTGTCACTAAGTGGTAGAGTGTAAGATCACTTCTAGGGGCCCCATGAGAGGGACCTCTGTGCCTGATAGAATAGGATAGTCACCTGAAGCCTATCTGCTCTGGCCCATTCTCTCTCCTCTTCTCTGGGTCTCTAATTGAACATATTTGATTTTCTCACTGTGACCTTTATATCTTTCCCCCACTCCCTTCTATATTCCATTCCCTTTATTCTGTGTTTCATTGTTTCTTGTGACATAACTTCCAGTTCACTAATTTTTCATTCAGCTTTCTCTAACCTGCTGGTAAATTGGTACATTATTTTAAAGTTTGATTATTGTATTCTTAAGTTTTGAATTTCAACTGATTTCTTTTCCAAATCTACAACATTACTTTCTCTCTTTTCCAATTTCATGCCAAAATTGCTCAGGTTTCTTTTTTTTCTTTTTGATCACATTGATTATAGTAGTTTTATTGTCTTTATCTGGGATTTTATTATTTGGATTACCTGTGTGTTCATTCCTATTGTTATTGTGCTATTATTGTTCATATTGTCCTCCCTTTGAGGCCTGGTTATGTTTGATTGTGTGTTGGGCTCCACATTTGAAAACATTACTTGTAGAAATAATTTGAGGCCTACAATGGTATCTCTCACCAGAAAGAATTTTATTTTGCTTCTGCTAGGTGCCTGGAGGTAACTAGAGGTGCAGTCCAGGTTAAGGTAATATAATTGCAGGGTTTCAGACTTTGTGGGACACTCAAAAAACTTTTTAAAAAATGCTTATTAATTTATTTTGAGAGAGAGAGAGGGAGAGAGAGGCAGAGAGAGAATCTCAAGCAGGTTCCACACTCAGCATGGAGTCTGTCGCAGGGCTCGATCTCATGACCACAACATTACAACCTGAGCTGAAATCAATAGTCAGATACTCAACTGACTGAGCCACCCAGGCACCCCTACTCAAACAACTTTCAATCTGGCTGCATCTGAGAGCAGGTTCAATCGTGGTTCGCACTTTTTTCTAGAGTACTGCTCTCAGGGTACCAACCAGTGAGCAGCTCCCTGGAGCCCCTTTATGGCAGGTTCTGTCTTTTGCTCTTCTATTCTCATGAGCTACTGAAAGTACTTCTTTGCTTTTTAACTACCTCTTTAGGGCAAAAGCAGCCCCAGAAGTGGGGCCTATCTCTCTGAATTTCCATTTTTTAACTAGACTATGGCCATGTAATTCTTCCCTCTCTTGTTAGCCTTTATGAAAATATTTTTGTATAATTCATCTAGCTTTTAAAAGTTGTCTTCAGCAGAAGAGTCCATTTGAATGATCTGGTTTGTCTTTAATGGAAATAGAATTTGAGAACAGTTCTGTAAAGGCTGGCTGGTGTGTGTCTTCAAGGAGAGACACTCCCAGCTGCTTGTTCTCAGCTTCTATGCCATCAGAAGTCAGGTGTATGCTCACCAGCGCCCCCTACAGCAACAAAGGAGGCACCTGGGGACCTCCGGTCTTGTCATTCTGTATCATATACCCAGGGCTGGCTTGAGGATGTAGCAGGTGGCAAATTCAGAACACAAGTAGTAGTACAGAGTATACTCTTAGGCTCTCAGTGTAGTGGCAAAATCCTGAGTCTGTGAAATGTGAGGAAAGGGCGTGGTGTCTGAGAGAAGGCAACAAAACCGCGTCTCCAGACGCAAGCTGGAGTGGGCGGCCAAGCAAGAACCTACTCCCACACCACCTTCTACCGTGGACAGTGCGCTTATATGATCATCTGTAACTTCTTGTACGTGTCTACTTCACTGGCTTTCGAACTTCAGCATGCATGAGAATTATTGGAGAGCTTTTTATAACACACAAGTTGTTGCCATCACCCGCCGTCCTAGAGTTTCTGATTCAGCAGGGCTAGAGCCTGAGAATTTGCATTTCTCACAAGTTTCCATCTGGTGCTGCTGGTTTTGCCACCCCATTTTGAGAATCCCCAGTTTACTCTATCCTTTAACTAGATTATACATCTCTTAACGATGGGGACTTTAACTCCTCCTTGGTCTCTCTCCACCTAGCTCAGTAGTAGGACCCACACAGAACCTGCTTATGTAATACTCACTGACCAAATACCTTCAAGGGTTGTTGTGTGTATTGGGTTTCATGGTAGCTCTGCTGTCTGTGGTAACAGTCACTTGGACAATTGATCTATATGTTTCCCCTGCTTGGGTTGTAGAGACAAAAGTGTTCTGGGCCAATAACTGCTGTTAAAGCACTTTCCCTCTTAAGGGCATTTCTTCACTTGTTGCTTTGAGAAATGAGCATACTCTCTTTCATGAACAAATGCTGCTAGTGACAGGCCCTAATTTCTAGAAATCAGGGCTGGTTAATTTTAATCTAATCACAAGGACAAAAGAACATGCACCCAGAAAGAGAAGCAAAATAAATATGAAGATAAACAGTCAAGAAAGAGAGGAAGAAAGAACCTTCAGTCTGAAACAGGTGGCTCACATACAGCGTTTGACCACTGTCTCAGTGTGTCTGGAGAAGGATCCTGGCAGTTTGGCCCTTGGCAGTTTGGCCTTGGTGTTTACTGTCCCCAGCTGGTGGATAGGGAAGGCCAGCCCAGTAGGTAGGTAGTGAGAGAAGCTCACCTTTTCTCAGGCACTTGCTGGTCTTCTCTGAGGGCTCTTTCTACCCTCTGTGGCCCAGTGTTTTCCTGATGTTAGGGGTCCCTCCTGTCTGATGAACTGGTAGGTGGCCAGACATTAGAGTATTAACGACTGAAGGGCATTTTCATGTTGTTTAGTTAAGTTCCACAAATTATTGATTACCTTCCAGATGTCAGGTATCTCTAGCTACTGGAAGTAAAGAAGGAAATGTTGCCCAGCCTCTTCTTTCATTCTAGTGGGAGACCCAAGGTCTTGTGGCAGGGGTGGGCAGTAGGCAAGAATGGGCTCAGTTGACTGGAGCACTTTAGAAACTGAAAGGAGATACTAAATTGAGAAAAAAAAAGTTTTTGAAACGTTTATTCATTTTCGAGAGGCAGAGGAAGACAGAGCATGAGCAGGGGAAGGGAAGAGAGAGTGGGAGACACAGGATCTGAAGCAGGCTCCAGGTTCTGAGCTGTCAGCTCAGAGCCTGATGTGGGGTTAGAATCTCTGAACAGTGAGATCATGACCTGAGCAGAAGTTGCCCACTTATCTGACTGAGCCCCCGCCCCCCGCCAGGCACCTGAGCTTTTGCATTTTAAAGCAGGACCCTGAGGAAGAGGAGCAGCTCTTTCCTTCAAATAACTCTTCTGGTGGAATTTAGGGTGCCCTGACCCCTGGGGGTGCACAGGAGGAAAGCTTTCAAATGAAACTACTCTAGGTGACCACTGATAGGACCTTCTTTACTTAACAAGTATTTATCATTTGTAGGGGCAGCAAAAGTCACTTGATAGTTCCTTGTTCCTCATTTCAGAAAAATAAGAGACCAACTGATTAACTCAGAGCTCTTGAAAACAGGGAGAAGCCCTTACCCCACCTTTCCCATACTTACCTCTGTCTCTCTCCCACTCAGTAGAAAGTAAGTAAAGCCAAGGTCAGTAACAAGGTAAGCCAAGGTAAGTAACAAGGTCAGTCCCAGGCTAGGAGAAATCTCATCATATAGCTCTAAACATTTAGACAAAGCTAAGTTCTTTGCATTACAGCTAAATGGCATCTACTGGGCTTGTCACTCCCTCACCTGGCCTCTGCCCCATGTCTTCCCTTCATTGCCAGGTTTCTTTTCTAATCACCTGGACTGGGCTTGCTTTCTCACCTGCTGAGAGCACATTCTCACAGTAGTATAATTGCATAGCTGTGGCTTATATTTTGCTACTACTTTGGGTACAGTTTGCTGCAAGTAAGGACATTTACAATCCCTGGGAGATGTTGAAACAGTCCCAAAATGGCAGACATGCAAATGCTCTGCCTGATTAGCTGCTACGTATTAAAACATATGGTTTAAGGACTGAGTACCAATTTTATGTTTCCATATAGTACTGTATGGTTTTATATAACAAGGAAAATTACAGAATGCTGATGTTTATGGAGCAGTCAAATCTGTGCATTTCATAGGCATAGACCATGAATTCTAACTGGGAGTTTCATGTTTATAGAGGCTTTTTGCATTATGTATTTTTAACATTTTTTATTCCGATGAGGATTGAGTTCTGTTTGTTTCCCTTGTTGGATTATACTTCAATCCACTGTCTTTCCTTGAGATTTTTCTGGGTATGCTAACAGTATGAAAAGCTTAAGGTTTTTCTTTCAGAAAAAAACTAAGAGCCCAGCATCTGGTTAGGTAGATGGTTGTTAAGGGTTGAATTGTGTTCCCTGAAAAAGATTCATTGAAGTCTTGGCTTGTAGTCTCCAGAATGTGACCTTATTTGAAAATAGGGTTATCACAGATGTAATTACTTAAGATGAAGTCATGCTAGAATAGGGTGGGCTCCATATCCAAAATGACAAGTGTCCTTATAAGAAGATGGCTATTTGAAGACACAGACATTCATGGAGAATGCCACATTGAAACAGAAAATGGCCCTGTGGACACCTTGATCTTGGACTTTTGGCCTCCAATGCAGAGACAACACATTTCCATTGTTTTAAGCTGCCCAGTTTGTGGTAAGCAGTTAATACCCCCTTATCTACAGTTTTGCTTTACGAGGTTTCATTTACCTGTGGTTAACTGTGGTCAGAAGCAGGTGGTCATTCTTCTGACTAATTGTCAGGTTGGTAGTAGCCTAACATTTTGTCACAATGCCTGCGTCATTCACCTCGCTTCTTCTCATCACAGAGGTCTTTTATCATCTCACATCATCACAAGAAAGGGAATGTAGTACAATCGGATATTTTGAGAGACAGAGGCCACATTCACATAATATTTTTTTTTAAAGTTTATTTATTTATTTTTGAGAGAGAGAATGTGAGTGGGGCAGAGAGAGAGGGAGACAGAGAATCCCAAGCAGGTTCTGCTCTGTCAGTGCAGTGTCCGACGTGGGGCTTGAACTCCAGAAAGTGGGACAGCCATCCTTCACACTGTGGGGTTCCTTTGTGTGGATTGTTTTAAGCCTCCTATTCTGCTCAGTGGCTTTTCCATTTCCTTCCTTCTTGGTTTCAGCCCCTTTGATAATGGGTAGGATGATGGGTAGTATGCTCATGGTCCTGACAAGACCAATCATTATGATGTATTCCTTGGCAACAGTGGCACATAATTCAGAGCCAGAAAAGGTATAATGTCCTTCCCTGTAGTGGATAGAGAAGCATTGAAAGTAAGTGCTTCCTTCCCATTGGAATGCTAACTGGGACTACAGGAAGCCATATGTATTTTTTTTTCCTGAGGTAGAGAAGGCCTGTCTGCAGTGAGTGAACCACTGAGAAGTCCTGAGTTTTTGAGTTCCCTGGTCTCATCTCCAGGCTGCCAATCTTGCCTTTCGGACCTCCATTTTGTGACCTACTGTCAGATTCTTCCTAACTATAAGATTCACTACATTCCATTTCTACTTGCACTAGTTAGAATTCCTTCTTGTCATTTATAACAATCCAGCCCCACCTGCAAATCTTTCCTGAATCCTCTTCCTCTACCTCTTTCCAGGTAAAGAATTATTTTCTTTTACTTCCATTACACCTTATAAATCCTCTTAGAGTATCAGACAATTTTTTTTTTTTTTTGGTTTGTATGTTGCTGGATCCCAACAGACCATGAGTTTCTTGAGAACAGAGGCTTCATCTTATTCATTTTTATTTCTTAGTGCTGTGCCTGGATTATATCTGTGACCCCCATTTTTAGGGAGCTTGACTGGCTACATGATCAAATGAGTAATGAACTAGCTCTAATGGGATCGCAAAATGTTAAAGCAGTAAAGGAATCTAGAGTTTTTCCTACTGTAATGGTTTTCAAATTCTAGAAGCTGAATCCTTTCTTCAAGTGAAATCTTAGGTTGAAAGTATCCTGTGGTTCACCCAGGATACTGCCTGCCCATCCTTTTCTCTGACCCTCCTGCCCCACAAGGTGACCTCTGTGGAACTTTTAGGGTTTTGTGGATCACTGTTTGGTAACCATGTTTTCTTTTTTTTTTTTTTTAATTTTTATTTTAATTTTTATTTTTGAGAGAGGGAGAGACAGAGCACAAGAAGGGGAGGGGCACAGAGAGACACAGAATCTGAAGCAGGCTCCAAACTCCAACCTGTCAGCGTAGAGCTTGGCCCAGGGATCAAACTCACAAACGATGAGATCATGACCTGATCCAAGATCAAGAGTCAGGTGCTTAAACATGTTTTCTTAGAGTCATTGAGCTTGGGTTTCTCCATCTGGCTTCCTTTCCTTATAAAGAGATTTTGACATGTCATAAGGTGATGCTATTATACCACAAATACTTCCTTCACATACGTGCATGCACTCAGGTACACATACACATCCCTCTCTCAGGTCCTGGTGAAAATATTGAAGAAGATGATGTACATAACTCAAAGTCTCATAATCTGTGGAATTCACAGTGGCTATTGACATTCTGGCAATAGGACCAGCTCAAAGGATTAAAGCTTGACCAGAATTTATGTGGGAGAATCTACTTTCTGAATTATAACACCTTTCTCAAACCCCTTTCCAATTATGCTCCTCAATCTACTACTCAACATCATCAGAACACCTCATGTCCTATCATAAACCACTGACCTGCCATGATAGATTAAAGGCAGCATATTAACACGATATTCCTCTTCTATTAAAAAATGTTCTTGTTAAGGTTTTAACTTACCTTACCTTTTCAGGATTTTGGTATCTGGTATCATATAGCTTCTACTTGTTTACAACAGTGAAGTCCTCAAGTATATTTGGGTGCTCCCAACATCTTGCTACCAGGATGACCCTTTCCTATGCTTGGTATTAGGAAATAAATGTAAATTTTGAGGTTGCTGGTACTATCAGTAGGAGACTCTTGAATTCACATTAGGGCAGGGTGTCTGAACTCATTTGAACAAATGATACTCTACAAATTATAGTGAATTGAAAAAGCACCAAAAGAACTTATTAAATGAAATTTGCATGCAAATTACAGTATATAGCAAATATGGAATCACTATGAATTAATTGCTGCAAGAAATAAATTTTATTAAATTTTTAAAATAATATTAATGGGACAAAATTAGATAAGTGAAAATTTTGTTAAGAATAAAAAATAGGGGCATCTGGGTAAGCATCTGACTCTTGATTTCAGCTCTGGCCATGATCTCATGGTTCATAAGATTGAGCCGTGCTGAACGTGGAGCCTGCTTGGGATTCTCTCTCTCCCTCTGCCCCTCCCCCTCCATAGGCATGCTCTCTCGTTCTCGCTCTCTCTAAATAAAAGTAGGTTGAATTTTTCATTTTGTTAATGATTACTTTTTCTGGCAGAAACTTTTTAGTTTGATGTAGTTCCTTGTTTACTTTTGATTTTGTTCCTTTGCTTTTGGTACCAAATCCAAAAAATAATCTTGGCCCAAACCTATGTTAAGGAGCTTACATCCTGGATTTTCTTCTAGGAATTTTATGGTTTTAGGTCTTACATTCAAGTCTTTAATCCATTTGAATTGATTTTTGTGTATGGTGTAAGAAAGTGGTCTAGTTTCATTCTTTTTCATGTGGTAGTCTAGTTTTCCCAATTATTGAAAAGACTGTCCTTTCCCCATTGTATATTCTTGGCTGTTTGTTGTAAATCAATTGATCATGTAAGTGTGAGTTTATTTTTGGGGTCTCTATTCTGTTCTATTGATCTATGTGTCTGTACCTATACCATACAGTTTTAATGATTATAGCTTTGTAGTATAGTTGAAAATGAAGGGGTGTGATGCCTTTAGCTTAGTTCTTGTTTCTCAAGATTGATTTGGCTATTTGGGATCCTTTGTGGTTCCATACAAATTTTAGGATTATTTGTTCTATTTCTATGAAAAATGCCATTGGAATTTTGATAGGGATTGCACTGAATATATATGAAAGCAGTGTTTTAAAATTAAAAAAAAATGTTTAATTATATTTGAGAAAGAGAGATAGAGTGAGACAGAATGCAAGTGGGGGAAAGGCAGAGAGAGAGGGACACACAGAATCCGAAGCAGGCTGACAGCTCAGAGCCTGATGTGGGGCTTGAACTCACCAGCTGTGAGATCATGACCTGAGCCAAAGTCAGACGACTAACCGACTGAGCCACCCAGGTGCTCTGAAAGCAGTGTTTTAAATAATTTGTCTATGTCTGCTAAATTTTACAATGATATTTCTGAGTCAGATGACCACATCAAAAGCAGTTTAGAACCCATCCATATATATATATATATATATATATATATCCATATATATATATATATATATATCCATATATATAATATAATATATATCCATATATATGTATATATATTATGTATATATATGTGTATATATATGGATATATATTTTATATGGGTGTATATATATATTTATATTTGTAATGTGTATTTATTTATTTGTTTTGAGAGACAGAGAGCGACAGTGTGAGCAGGGGAGGGGCAGAGAGAGAGGGAGAGAGAGAATCCCAAGCGGGCTGTGCATTGAGTGCAGAGCCTGATGCAGGGCTAGATCCCATGAACTATGAGCTCATGACCTGTGCTGAAACCAAGAGTTGGACATTCAACTGACTGAGCCACCTAGGCACCCCCCCCCCATCCTTATACATTTTAAAATTACAGTCTAGGGGCGCCTGGGTGGCGCAGTCGGTTAAGCATCCGACTTCAGCCAGGTCACGATCTCGCGGTCCGGGAGTTCGAGCCCCGCGTCAGGCTCTGGGCTGATGGCTCAGAGCCTGGAGCCTGTTTCCGATTCTGTGTCTCCCTCTCTCTCTGCCCCTCCCTCGTTCATGCTCTGTCTCTCTCTGTCCCAAAAATAAATAAAAACGTTAAAAAAAATTAAAAAAAATTACAGTCTAATTTGGAAATTTCATTTTGCATTAGGAATGTTGTAGCAGAATGAAGATGAGTATCACCTATACATTTTATAATATTCAAGTCAATATGAATTAGATTGCTTTAAAATTCATTAATTGCTTTGTATTGGACAACCTCTTTCTCCGTTTCTTAGAAACTCAAGACAGAAATTTTTCATTTTTACTTTGGAGAATTCCAAACTTTTGCATGTTTTATTTGGACACACTTTGAGAGCTACAAACCTGTCTACTTTTTATGCAAAGTATCTTTCTTTTAGAAATAGCATTGTGGGGAGAATGTGTGTGAGGTATAGATGTTCAGTACCCAATAAAATAAAAAAATATCAATCCATATCCTAGACCAGCCATCATTTATGAGATGACTGTTGGTAGACAACCTGCCTTGGAGATATGGTTTGCCCTGCTCACATCACCAAGAAGTGCTCTGTGAGCTCACCATTTAGAAGAATGCCTGGTACCTAGTGTCCCAGCTGTCTGTGGGTTAGGTGAGGTGATCTCTCATATAGTATTTCATTGCTTTGAGACACCAGTGGTTGCACCATTGATTTAATAATAGCTTTTTAGGGGCGCCTGGGTGGCTCAGTCAGTTTAGTGTCTGACTTTTGATTTTGCCTCAGGTCATGATCTCACTGTTGGTGAGTTTGAGCCCTTATCAAGTCCCGAGTCTGGCTCTATGCTTACATAGACTTCTTGGGATTCTCTCTCTCCACCCCCCTCTCTCTCTGCCCCTTCCCCGCTCGCACACACTTGCATGCTTGCATTCTCTCTCTCTCAAAATAAATAAATAAACATTAAAGAAAAATAATTGCTTTTTAGGAAAAAAATGTGCCACATCAATTACTGATTGCGTTGATTCTAGAAACTTTAAAATGTGAAAAAAATTTTCATTTTAGAATCAGAGAAATAATAAAGCTACACACATGTGCCTAGCATTTTTCTAATTTTTGTATATTTAGAAGAAAAATATTGCCTCCTACATATCTCTATCATACATATAATTTATTGGAGCATGGTTTGTAAATATTACTGTAAATTGAGAGGGGATACAGAATGTCATTGAACAGAAAAAAAAGAAAACTGTCATAAAAGTGGTACTAGCCAAAGGAAGCTGAAATGGTAAGGAAGGCAAGCTAAAGGCAGCAGATATTTACTGAAATATTTCAGGACTCAATAAAATAAATAATATTCACTGACAGCAATCAGGACCCCATAAACAGATTGCCAGCAAACTGCTCTCTGTTCCCAGGGAATGTCCCCACAAAAAGAAATTAGTGTAAAATTTGGGCAATTGTTTTGCAAACCACAAAAGAGCATCTGAATGTTGTGTTGTTTTCCACATTTGTTCTTGCTTAGCTGAGAACAGAAAGCTGCAGATGGCCATCAGTCATGAATTTTGAGGCTGAGAGTGATTTCTTGGCCATTACGGATAGTTTTGGGAGGGGCCAGACTCCCATGGCCTTGAATTAAGTCATTGCCCTTTCTCTCTCTTTCTGTAGCCCCATTCCTCCCAACCCAAGGTATCAATCCTGCCCTGTTACTGTTCAGGATGGAATATGCCTGGAGGGTGTGTGTGTGTGTGTGTGTGTGTGTGTGTGTGTGTGTGTGTGTGTGTGTGTGTGTCAATATAGCTTCACATTTCTTCAACTGCTGATTCTTTGGGGCCAGATTAGGAATTTGCAACTATCGATTCCGGCTCCCTCAACCTCCAGGCTTTTAGTTGTTCCATTCATTAGCACTTCCCCCAGAATTTGGCCAAAATACAGAAAGGACATGTTTTCAAAGGTACATATTTTAAAGTATCCCAAAAAGATTCAATGGAGAAGTAGGTTAAAATTGATAAAGAGAAGTTTTCAGATCCTGGGTTAGGATGTTGGCTGACCTGAGCCAGTTATCAGGTTCAGACTTAGGAGTGTGAAGGATGCCATGCCTGAGTGTCTACAGAATTCTAGTGCAGCTGTTCTGGCCCTGTTAGAAGACAATTGATAGTTAGCCACAGAAATTTTTTCACCCCTTGTTTATTGTTGCTTTTCATTATTATTATTTTAATTTTTATTGTCGTAAAATCCATATAATACAAAATTTATCATCTTAACCATTTCTAAATGTATATTTTAGTAGAACTAAGTACATTCACACTGTCATACAGCCAAGCTCCAGAAACGTTCATCTTGCAAAATTGAAACACTGTACCAATTAAACAACAATCTCCCACATCTCCCTTCCCTCAGCCCCTGGCAGCCACCATTCTATTTTCTGTCTCTGTGAATTTGACTATTTTAGATATTTTATATGAGTGGACTCATACAGTATTTGTCCTTTTGTTTCTGGCTGATTTCATTTAGCATAATGTCCTCAAGGGTCATCCATGTTATCATAGGTGTCAGAATGTCCTTCCTTTTTCAGGCTGAATGGACAGACAATTTTAAAGAATCTAGAGAGTTGACCACATTGGCCAGGCACATAGAGGGCACTTAATAGCCATAGGATAATTTTTATTTTTCAGGTCATGTTTCTTAAAGTGATTTAAGTATTTGTGTTTCCAAGTTTCAATAAGCAGAACCAGTAAGAATGCCCTGTGGGTGTGGATGATGGATGGAGGAGACCTATCTGAGGATGCTCTGAGAGTCGCTGAATGTTCTACAAATGGTCTCTGCCCTTGCTGGCTTTTGTAAAAAAAAAAAACAAAAACAAAAACAAAACAAAACAAAACAAAACAAAAAAGACCTTCCTTTTTCACTTTGAGTGGTGGTCTCAAGTTACGTGGGTCATGATTCTGCCCTCCTTCATGGGATATTTGGCATCGTCTGTAGGCATTTTTTTTTTTAATTAAAAAATTTTTTTATTAAAAAAACTTTTTTTTTTTTTTTATTAAACATTTTTTTTTTTTTTTAATTTTTATTTTTGAGACAGAGACAGAGCATGAACGGGGGAGGGGCAGAGAGAGAGAGGGAGACACAGAATCGGAAGCAGGCTCCAGGCTCCGAGCCATCAGCCCAGAGCCCGACGCGGGGCTTGAACTCACGGACCGCGAGATCGTGACCTGGCTGAAGTCGGACGCTTAACCGACTGCGCCACCCAGGCGCCCCTTAAAAAAACTTTTTAAAATGTTTGTTTTTGAGAGAGAGAGGCAGAACATGAGCTGGGAAGGGGCAGAGAGAGGGAGACACAGCATCTGAAGCAGGCTCCAGGCTCCGAGCTGCCAGCACAGAGTGCGAACCGGGGCTCCAACTTACGGACTGCAAGATCATGATCTGAGCCGAAGTCGGACGCTCAACTGACTGAGCCACCCAGGTGCCCCTGTAGGCATTTTTAATTGTCACAACTTGGGGTGTGGTGGTGTGCTGTTAGCATCTAGCAGGTAGAGGCCAGGGATGCTGTTAAACATCCTACAATTCACGGGACAGCCCCCCACCACCTCCCAAAAAGAATATCTAGTCCATAGGTTAATAGGGCTGAGGTTGAGAAACCCTACCACAGAGGCAGAAATTCAAGAAGGTCACACTGTGTATGTAAGTTCAGTCAACAGAGAACTTCCAATCATTACACATACTGATGATTCTCCTCTCTGAGATCTGGCATATACTGAAATAGAACAACGTCCATCTACGTCAAATGCTCAACGTTGATACAAAAGATCACATCAACAGAGGCTTTCTTACCTAAACACCATTTATCTAAACACAAAGCCCTTCAAACAGCTGACATTCAGGGAACACAGCCTCTGCCCTGCTCTGGGAGCCCCAACCCAGAATATTTCATGCTAACGTAAACAGGATAAGTCTTTTCAGCTGCAGTGCTGTTTACCCGGAACCTGCTAGAATAAACTAGGTTGTTAACTTTAATTTAGTCAGCAGCAGTAAACACCAGGGTTCTTCCATTTGTTGAGAAGCAACAAATGTGTGGGCACATCTGACAGATGCTGTAATCTGGATTTGCCAAATTCTGAGGAGCACTTTGGAGGGCTTTTTTCCCAAGCAAATGATGAACTTATCGATAATAGCCTCCTTCCCTGACAGCAAAGAGCCAATTTAAAAGTGGAAGAATCAAGTCTCATGGCTTTGCTCTGATTGGGGGTGGGAATGGAAATGACCCCTGGTGTTTCCCATTACAGCTGGGAATCAGTGAGTCAGTGATTGAGTTGAAAATGAAATAGGAAAGTTTTGTATATTATTTTTCTCCCCATAGGTGGAGAAAATACCATGTAATAAAAATCGTACAAGACTTTTTCATCTTTGCCACATTAGAATTCCCACCTAGAGGAGAGCAGGGAAAAAACTCTCAATACTGAAAAGAAATGCCATGTAGCTCAGCATCCCTTAGAGGTCCAGTGCCACCCTACTTAAGAGCAGAGGCATCCCTTTTTGTTGTAAGTATATTTCCATGCCAAAATGGACAGGTTTTGGTCTAAATCTGGCCAATCTGGTTGAACTAGAGAAAGCTCAAGTTCAAGTGTGGTAGGTAAATGCCTCACAGGGAAACACAAGTGAGTTCACTTCCGGGGGCTCATTTCACTTACGCCTTTTCTATTATTTCCTCCTGTCTTTTGCTCCATTTGACATATTAGAGTTATAGTTGGTCCTCAGTGCAGTGGTTAGGAGTCCAGGCTGTAGATTAGAATCTGCAGGTTTGAATTGTGGCTCTGCTACTAGCTGAGTGTGCTTTTGCATATCATTTTCCTCCCTTGAAAATAAGGATGAAAATACCTGTACCTACTTCATGTGGTTATGCTGGTTTAAATGACAGTATTTGTAAAGCACCCAGAACAGCTCCAGACGAATGGTGAATACTGTACTTACTAAGTAAATAAAATGATATTTGACGTCTTAAACTGGAAGCTCTAAATTCAGGCATTAGACTGTAAGCAGACTTGGAGTCTGGAGTTAAATCGTTATGGGGTGCAGGTGTCCTAAAAGTTAACCTGAATTTACCAAATAGCCCACTTCTGCAGGTCTGATTTTAACTGATTGTAGAAGCTTCCACCCTCTTAGGCCTGCCCTGCTAAGGGTGCCAGACATCCTGGAAAAAGTGTGAGGTGGTTTTTATCAGACCAGCAAGGGACAGTTATCTGCCTTTCCATCCACCGGGTAGGTGTGATGTTGAACTAACTGCAAATTGGGTGAAGCTGGGAGCTGAAAATCAGAGGACAAACTCTGTAGGACCTCTGGCATGGAGCTGTTTATGGCAATTCAGGCAGGAGGTGACAAGACCTGGGTCAAGGGGGCAGAACCAGCAACTCACACCAGCTGTGGGATGTGGCTGTCCTCACAGTCAACTGTGATGAGAGAGACTACAACAGGTGACTTATTCAGCGGAGAAAAGGGAATTGGGAAGGGGTATTTGCAGCCTGTATGGAAGAGTTTTTTTCCCCCCCTAAAGTTTCTTTATTTACTTTGAGAGAAGAGAGTGAGAAAGCATATGAGCGAGTGGAGGAGGGGCAGAGAGAGAGGGAGAGAGAGAGAATCCCAAGCAGGGTCCGCACTGATGTGGGGCTCAAACTCCAAGAACAGCAAGATCATGACCTGAGGCGAAGTCAAGAGTCAGACGCTTAACCAACTGAGCCACCCAGGCACCCCCGTGGAAGAGTGTTAATGCCCACTTCTCCTATCACAACCTGCTAAACAGTGAGGGCTTTAGCTTCTTCCTCCTCTGGGCCCCTGGAGTTCTTCATCTCGGGCTCACTTCCCCTAGGAGGAGGGGTGAAGACCAGTGGTCTACAATTATGGACATTTGGGGGTCTCTCAATGAAACAGTAAAGTTCTGCTTGATTACCCTACAGTGAAGCCCATCAAGTGTAAGCTGTGCGGGTGCACCGGAGCTTCTGATTTAGTGCTCTCTCCTTAGATGTGAAGGCGGGTCAGGGACCGCTTGAACCAAGGCCAGCTGAGCATAGCAAGGAGCAGGCTGGCACTTCCATCCCAGCCTGGTTCTCTGACACCTTCTTTCTCTAGAGCCCTCCTATTCCCCTGTGTAACAGGGAGGGCACAGATGGCTTTGAAGGAAACAAACAAAATGACTTGGAAAACAATTGTATACAAATAGCTTGCCTACTCTCTTGAATCCTGAGAAAGTTCAGCCAAAACAGCATGAAAAAATTTGCAAGTCTCAAGTGCCTGTGTGCGGGCTAGCATGGACACGGCTCTACAGAGAGAGATTGGTAAATATCACACACGTTGCTGCCTGTAAAATTGTTACTTCCCACTTTATGTTTTTCCTTTGAATTTCCTATGGACAATATTCTTGGTATTTGAGGTTGAAGAGAGTAGGGAAGGAGGCAGGAAGGAATTAATTATTTGGAGGAGAGCAGAATGGAATTAAGACTGGTAACCAAAGGGTGACTATTCCCCATCTGCCTTGAATTTGGGGGAAGAAAGGCTGGTTTTGAGTAGGGGAAGCCTAGTGCCTGGCACACCCACTGCTCCCTCAGATTTAGCTTGATTTTTATCCATCTCCTTGAGGAGAGAAAGGACTGGCCCTCTGAGAGCAGAGGGCTCAGACCTAACTGCTCCTCTTGAATTGTCCACTTCCTTATTCTTAAAGAGAACCTTTCAGAGGTTAGCTCTCCCTGAAGGACTTTTGGAGCCCATAAATGTGCTCTCCAAGGCCCAGGAAGGCCATGGTTTTTCCAAAAGGCTAACAACATAATCATCCCACTAACTGTTCCCAGGGCTGATTTTTCACTTTTGTTGTCAGGATGCTTCATATTGGGCCTTGTTATGGATTGAATTGTGTCCCCCCAAATTTGTGTGTTGAAGTCCCCAGTACCTGTGACTATGACCCTATTTGGACAATGGTCTTTGTAAATATAATTAGTTAGGAGAAGGTCATTAGGGTGAGTCCTAATTCAGTATGACTCATGTCCTTATTTATTATTTAAAAAAATGTTTTAAAAATATTTATTTATTTTTGAGAAAGAGAGAGAGAGAGAGAGAGAGAGAGAGAGAGAGTGCAAGCAGGGGGAGGGACAGAGAGAGAGGAAGACACAGAATCCAAAGCAGGCTCCAGGCTCTGAGCTGTCAGCACAAAGCCCGATGTGGGGTTCGAACTCATGAACTGTAAGATGATGACCTGAGCTTAAATGACTGAGCCACCCAGGTGCCCCATCAGTATGACTCATGTCCTTATAAAAAGGGGATATTTGGAGACAAAGACAACAGGGAGAATGCTTTGTGAACAAAGAAGGCAGAGATCAGTGTGATGTTTCTATAAGCAGGAAGTACAGAAGATTGCCAGCAAATCACCAGGAACTAGATGAGGGCCATAGAAATCCCTCATGGTCCTTAGAAGGAACCAGACCTGCTGGCACCTTAATCTCAGATTTCCAGCCTCCACAACCGTGAGACAGTACATTCCGGTTGTTAAAGCCACCCAGTCTGTGATACTTTGTCACAGCAGCTCTGGAAAATTAATACAGGGACGACTTGAAGGTTTGGACTTCCCAGAAGCAAACACACAAATTCATCACTGCAGGGATAATCGACTCCGCGTTGTCCACACAACCCTAGATGTGGCTTTTGCCAATAACGTTTTGTGCAGTGACTCTTGGTTTCGTTATGTTCCGGATACCCCTATATCTCTCTGGTGGAAAATTTCCTTGCTGCTTGAGGGTGTGGGGGGGGGGGACCAAGAATGGAGCTCTTTGTTTAGAATTTGCGTGGTATACATAAATAACGAGCATATGGGGAGCTTTCAAGCCAGAGGCATTTCAGAATTAGGCAAGGGAAGAGAGGCTTCATTTGTTAAAGACATTTCCTGTTCAAATTCATCAAGAGCTTCCCTACATCCTCCTTTCCCGGTGTCCTGCTTTCCCCACAAACCCCAAGTATGTAAGAGGCTTTCTTAGCAGCGTAGGCCCAGCAGGATGTTGAGAGAAATGGATAAGAAAAAATAGTACATCAAACCAGATGAATGGAAAAAGCCCTGTTTCTTTCTATGCCTGTAACTGCAGAATTGTGAAAAACGAGTAAGAAAATTTCTTCTCAGTGAACATGCCATTAAGTGTGTCTAAAGCATTTATACAAAGGCCAGCCTTTAGAAATTAACCCCGGTTGTTTCCTTTTAGATACTGGGATGTGTCCTCAAGTTCTGCCTTCAGGCTTCACACAGAGACTTCTTATACTACTGGCTTGTGTCTGCCCCAGGTTGTATAGTGTGGTGAGTGGGTCAAGTTTAAGGTACAGAAGTTGCTCTGCTCCAGCCCTGGCACTCCAAAAAAGGCTTGGCCCTGGGACGATTTGGACTCCTTGTTCCCTGAATGCATGATGCCCCACTTAGTGAGTGTTATTTCTTATCATCATGTGAATGCTCCATAGCAGCTTTACCTAGTGGTTCTGGAAAAGCCCTTTTAAATTACACAATTTCATTAGCTGCCAGGGAAGTAGTGAGGTGAGCTGTGAAAAAGGCAGTTGCATTTGCTTGTGTCTGGGAAGGAGGTTGCCTTCTGGTTAGTCCAAGCATCCCATTTTCACACCCCATTAACAGGGTGTCAGTCTGATTTCTTCCTTTCAACCCAAACCACAGCCTTGGGAAAGCCAGCCAGCCTTCCAGTAGCTTCTGGTGCAGATCCTCATGGCTTCTTGGCCCAACTTAGTCAAGCGGTTTCTTACAACAGTTTCAGAAGAGGCACTTCCACATTCAAATGTAGCCACAGGAACACATTGTAATGATAAATATACATTATCTGATTGCTTCGTATTTTGACTATGGTGCCTTCTAGACAAACCTCCTGAAGACCAATGTGTATAATTGGTAATTGGTAGTAATATTAGAAATGTAGATGTAACAAAATAGTCATGATTTCTGCTCATACAAATATTTGCTAAATGGTATGGTGCGAGAGGTAGACTATAGAATGAATATAGAGCATAAAACTGAAGAAGTCAGATTTAGGGAAGACTTGTTTTGTGCTAGGAAATGCATGTGGTTCTTTATCACATCTCCTTACAGAGAAAAGAGACTGAGGTGCAGGAAGGGAGGGAAAGAGAGAGAGGCAAGGAGAAAGAAAACTTAGGTGCAGTTAGAGAACTTCTCCCATATCATCGAAAGGGTTATTTATATGAGTGTCATGAAAAGTCATTTAAGAGTCTGAGGGGAGGGGTGCCTGAGTGGCTCAGTCCATTAAGTGTCTGACTTAGGTTTAAGTCATGATCTCGAGGTCTGTGAGTTTGAGCCCCGCGTCAGGCTCTGTGCTGACAGCTCAGAGCCTGGAGCCTCCTTCAGATTCTGTCTCCCTCTTTCTGGCCTTCCACCACTCATGCTCACATGCTCTTGCTCTCCCTCTCTCTGTCTCTCAAAAATGAATAAACATTAAAAAAAATTAAAAAAAAAAAAAGAGTCTGAGGGGAAGCATAAGGAGGTAATCATGTAGTAACCAAACCAAACCATGTTTCTGATTTTCGGTAGGGTGAATTCCTTGAATAATGTTTTCAAGGTCAAGGCCCAAGCTGTTCTTTGAAATAATTGGCTTGTTGCCTGGAGTCAGTGGTTTGGCTTTTGAAGACAAGTACACGAATTAAAAACAGCTTTCAGGAAGATTTTATTCTGTCCCGAGCCTACCACAGCTACTTGCACATAGTATGCCCTCAAATAAGATTTTTGTCTAATGGATGCATATAAGATTTTATACTGAAGGGTTGCTGGTAGCAGGCGGTATCTGTATGTATTTTTTCACTACAAGTGAAGAGGAGAGACTTGTCTGATTTGCAGTAAGAGAAATACAGTTTAGAATTCCCAGCTGCAAGCAGAAAGAGTACTGGTAAGAGCTTAGCGGGGTTAATGAAGTTCTTTCTGGAAGTATTTATGGCAACATAAAGGCCAAGCATAGTCCCCTATAGAAGAAAGGGTAGGACCTTGATGCTCTGTTCCTTACTTCCCTTTCTCCCTCAATTTATTCTATGCTAGGAGACCCAGCCATGCCCAGAAAAGTGCTAAATCCCTCCTGAGTGATGGGATTTTTTTTCTTATAGTCAAGATACTCTGTCTTTTTTGAGGACACAAGAGTGACTCAGCTCATATTGCTGGAACTATGTTATAGTATAAAAGGGGTTCATATCACTTAAGAATTGGTTCATCTGAGAGTAAAAGAGAACTCTGAATAAAATGGCAGAAACAGAATAGACATTTAAGAATTTCAGTTCATGACATCATCAGGAACCACTATTCTGCCATCATGTCTACATTCTACCCAGGAGGAAAGGAAGGATGAATAAGGGCGTGATCCTTTCACTTCCCAGAAGGACACTACAAGGACACTTCCCAGAAGTTGCAAAAGACACTTTTGCTTACATCTCACTGGTCGGAACTTTCATGCACATACCCTAACTTTAGAATGGCTGAGTAATGTGGTTTCTTTCTTTCTTTCTTTTTTTTTAAATTTTTTAATGTTTATTTATTTTTGAGAGAGAGAGAGAGAGAGAGGCAGGCTGCAAGTGGGGGGGTGGTAGATAGAGAGACACAGAAACTGAGCAGGCTCCAGGCTCTGAGCTGTCAGCACAGAGCCCAACGCGAGGCTCAAACCTACGAACTGTGAGATCATGACCTGAACCAAAGTCCATTGCTTAACCCACTGAGCCACCCAGGCACCCCAGTGTGGTTTCGTTCTTGGGCATTAAAATACCAACTAAATATCTGGGGTTCTATTCAATGAAACCAGAGGAGAATGGTTAATAGGGGACAACTTGTAGTCTCTGCTATAGGGGTAAAATGGGCATCAGGGACGTTTAATGCAAAGCTTGTCACCTCAGCCATCAAAACATTATCTTTTCCTCTAATTGTCCACACTTAGATTCCCACCAATGGTAGGCTACTCTCAAATGGGAATCCCTCAACACTCCCCTTCATTCTTCTCTGGGTTTTTCTGAGTAGCTGAATTTGATTTTGAAATCTTGACAGCAGGAACTTAAAAGGCAAATCCTGAAGGCATTTACAAGGTCTTAGGGTCAGCCTGGGTTTCCTGGAGCACAGTACCGTTTCTAAGCTCTAAGAGAAAAATGCAGAGGCAATAGGACTGGCTGGGGCCTGGGATTCTGCAGGTCCAACAAGCTCCCACGTGCTGCCATGCTGCTGGTGCCTAGACCATGGTTTCAGTGTGAGGATTTAAAGAAGGTTCTCTATGGCCGTCCAAGTCTCAATCTGTAGTAGAGTTTTTAGGTAGAGATGATGTGGTGGTGGTCAGAGTGTATCTGTCAGTGGTTCTTACATGCTGCTGTTCATAAGAATGCCTTGCAGAGCTTGTTAAAATATAGACTTCTAGATCCCAGCTAGCATGTCTCATGTAACAGGTGGCAGACATTTGAGTTTTATAACAGGCACTCTGGCTAATTTCTGATTAAGGTGTTCTAGGAGCTGCATTGTGAGTAATATTGGCACCAGGTATCTCTGCAGGCAACTGTCTGGGTCAAAAGCCTGTAAGATCCTGGCATGCTGAGATTTCTTTAAATAACGTAGCTTACAGCAACTTCTTACTCAACATGTCTCCAGAGGCAAGGGAAACAAAAGCAAAAATGAACTCTTGGGACCTCATCAACATAAAAAGCTTCTGCACAGTGAAGGAAACAATCAGGAAAACTAAAAGGCAACTGAGAGTATGGGAGAAAATATTTGCAAATGACATATCAGATAAAGGGTTAGTATCCAAAATCTATAAAGAACTTATCAAACTCAACACCCAAAAGCCAAATAATCCAGTGAAGAAATGGGCGAAAGACATGAATAGATACTTCTCCAAGGAAGACATCCAGATGGCCAACCGACACATGAAAAAGTGCTCAACATCACTCATCATCAGGGAAATACATGAGATACTACCTCACACCTGTCAGAATGGCTATTAACAACTCAGGCAAAAACAGATGTTGGTGAAGATGCAGTGAAAGAGGATCTCTTTTGCACTGCTGGTGGGAATGCAAACTGGTGCAGCCACTCTGGAAAACAGTATGGAGGTTCCACAAAAAATTAAAATTAGAACTACCCTATGACCCAGCAGTTGCACTGCTAGGTATTTTTCCAAGGGATGCAGGTATGCTGTTTCGAAGGGGCACATGCACCCCAATGTTTATAACAGCACCATCAACAATAGCCAAAGTATGGAAAGAGCCCAAATGTCCATGGATGGATGAATGGATAAAGAAGATGTGGTATATATATATACAATGGAGTATTACTTGGCAATCAAAAAGAATGAAATCTTGCCATTTGCAGCTATGTGGATGGAACTAGAAGGTATCATGCTTAGTGAAATTAGTCAGAGAAAGACAAAAATCATACGACTTCACTCATATGAGGACTTTAAGACACAAAGCAGATGAACACAAGGGAAGGGAAGCAAAAATAATATAAAAAACAGGGAGGGGGACAAAACATAAGAGACTCTTAAATATGGAGAACAAATAGAGGGTTACTGGAGGGGTTGTGGGAGGGGGGATGGGCTAAATGGGTAAAAGGCATTAAGGAATCTACTCCTGAAATCATTGTTGCATTATATGCTAACTTGGATGTAAATTAAAAAATAAATAAAAAAAATAATGTAGCTTAGTTTATTAAAGGGGAGACATTTTACTAATCTTTGTCACCTAGGAGAATGTCATCAAAGGCATATTCATCTCCATTTCCTGTTTTGGAGTTAAGGGTTTTGTTCCTTTTTTTTTTTTAATGTTTATTTAATTTTGAGAGAGAGAGCATATGATCAAGGGTGGGGCAGAGAGAGAGGGAGACAGAAGGTCCGAGGCAAACTCCACACTGTCAGCACAGAGCCTGACGTGGAGCTCAAACCCATGAGCTGTGAGATCATGACCTGTGCTGGAATCAAGCATCAGACTGAGCCAACTGAGCTACCCAGGTGTCCTGGGTTTTGTTCTCCCAGGAGGTTTGGTGGTGCCTTTGTCAGCTAGAGTTGCAATAACAAAATACCACAGACAAGGTGGCTTAAACCACAGGCATTTTTGTCTCACAGTTCTGGAGGCCAGATGTCCAAGGTCAGGGTACCAGCATGGGTGGGTTCTGTTGAGAACACTCTTCCTGGCTTACAGTTAGCCTCTTTTTTTAAATTTTTCTTTAAATTTTCTTTTTAAAATTAGTCTGACTGACTAATTTCGCTTAGCATAATACCTTCTAGTTCCATCCACGTAGTTGCAAATGGCAAGATTTCATTCTTTTTGATTGCCAAGTAATACTCCATTGTATGTATATATACCACATCTTCTTTATCCATTCATCCATCCATGGACATTTGGACTCTTTCCATATTTTGGTAATTGTTGATGGTGCTGTTATAAATATTTGGGTGCATGTGCCCCTTCGAAATAGCACACCTGTATCCCTTGGATGAATACCTAGTATTGTCATTGCTGGGTCATAGGGTAGCTCTCTTTTTAATTTTTTGCGGAACCTCCATACTGTTTTCCAGAGTGGCTGTGCCAGTTTGCATTCCCACCAGCAGTGCAAAAGAGATCCTCTTTCTCCGCATCCTTGCCAACATCTGTTGTTGCCTGAGTTGTTAATGTTAGCCATGCAGATAGCCTCTTTCTATGGCTGCCTTGTACCTGTAACTTCATGTGTGGGGGACGGAGAGAGAGATTGGGTCTTGTCTCTTTTTGTAAGGGCACTAATCCCATCAGGGCCCCCACCCTCATGACCTCATGTAAACCTAATCACGCCGCAGTACCATCAAATTGGAGGTTAGGGCTTCAGCATATGAATTTTAGGGGCATAAAAACAGAACATAACAGGGAGATTTTGCATCACTGAGAAGAGTGCTGGCAGATTAGCTAGACGTCTCATGGGGAAGGGGCAGTTGTGGGGAAGGGGAGAGGAAGAATCAGAAGGGAGGAAGGTGGAGGGGAGGGGAAGAAGTCAACCTCTCCTGCCATCTTCTGTATGCAGGCGCTGACTGTTAGCAGTCAGATAATCGTCACCGCTACCCTGTGAGGTGTAGGGACAATCCTCATTTACCTCAGCTATGTTTTAATACTCTTTGGCACATATTAAATCTTTAATTTAATAAGAGTTGGAGGAAAGGGATGGCTTTTGTGACCATAGGATGCTAGAGGCCTTTTTGCCTCTACCTTTTTCACTGACTGGAAGGTATTCTTCCCTCCCTTCCTCGCTCCATCCTGTCTCCAGCTCCACTTTATCACTTCTATCCTCTAATCATCTCTACTTATAAAGACCTAGTTCAGCCTTCCCGACTTGTTATCTCTCTTTTAATATAAATAAATAAATATTAAAAAAGATAAAGGGGTACCTGGGTGGCTCAGTCGGTTAAGTGTCAGACTCTTGATTGCGACTCAGGTCATGATCTCACAGTGAGATCGAGCCCTGAGTGGGGCTCTGTTCTGAGTGCAGAGTCTGCTTGGGATTCTCTCTCTCCTCCTTTTTCTCTGCCCCTCTCCCACTTATTCTCTTCCTCCCAATATAAGTAAATAAACATTAAAAAAAAGCCAATTTCAGGTTCCAAGTGGATTTCTCTGTCACCCTCTCTAGGAGTCATAGATCATAGCCTCGTGCATGGTTTCAATCTTCCATTCACGTGGAAGAGGTTTCCCCAGCTTGGGGACTCATTATATTGGCCATGTCTTTTTATTTTATGCATTTTCCATGCTTTGACATCTGGGGCCTTGCAGAGGCTAGGACTGCCCCTCTCAGGGTTAGCCAATGCCTAGAGATAGGGAGTGATGAGCCTACTAGTGTCTTTTATTTGCAAACCAGCAGATATAGAGCCCACCCCTCAACTACCTCCTTTATGGAGCTGTGATATCCCAGGCCACTGTCTGCTTGCTCACATGTCCTCAGGGCTGGGTACCAGGCAAGAAAGGGAAGCCCCTGTGCCATACAGGCTATGGAAATCATTCAAGCTATCCAGCCTTAAGCCTCATCATCTTGCCTGCAGCTCTCATTCCTTCCTGTGGAAACTATAGTTAAGGCTCTTGCCCCCATTTCCCTCCCCCCTCTCTCCCATCTACCTCCTGACTCAGTGGTGCTTTCCTGGGTGACCCCCTTGGCCAGGCATGCCCAGCCCTTTGGGATCTAAGTATAACACACTATTTTTTCACTGACATTCATCTTCTGATCTATAGGTCTTACTATACCTGAAAAACAAGAAACCCTACATTTTATTAGCTTATTTTTTATTGAGGCATAATTAACATACCATATTATATTAGTTTCAGGTCTACCATGTAATGATCTGATATTTGTATGTATTGCAAAATGTTCACCACAATGAGTCTAGTTAACATCCATCACCATATTGGATTTGTGTGTGTGTGTGTTGAGAACTTTTAAGATTTACACTTTTACCAACTTTCACATATTGAAACAAGGCCATTTCCTTAACAGAGCATCCAGTGTTATAGTCACATAGATATTCCCTGTCTTCTGTCCCTGCAAATCTTTGGAACTAATGGTAGTAGCCTCTGCTCTACTAGAACATTGAAGTGTATATTATTACTTTTTCTTGATACTGTGATATTTTGACATCTTGGCAAGTCTTTCTAGCTGGGGAGAGACTGCCCCTCTGGAAACCAGCGCAGACCCAGAGATAGCAGGGGCTCAGCAGGACCATGCTTTTGATATGCAAACCAACCAGTCCAGAGGCAACTTCCTCCATCTGGCTCTACATCCCAGGAAGCAGTACACCTCTGCCTTAATTATCCCAGGGCCATGTATGAAGCAACTAGGGACAACCCCTATAGCCAAAGCCCACCAAAATTATTCACACTAGCTGATCCCAAACTATCCTTGCTCTGGGAGGAACCCCAATAAAGGCCAGGACCTAGTTGCTCTCATTACTCCTGTCTTCTGCTTTCTGGCCATACTAGTGTTTTTCCATGTGATCCCACCTGGTCCCATTTCTAGGACCTGGGAGTGTAATAGATTTTGTCTTCTTGAGTTCTCTTGTGTCTCCTCCTGTGGCTGTACCTGGCTGATCATCTCATAAAAGAAGATAAAACAGCTGACCTTGGGGCTTCAGGTTCATACATGCCTGGCTAAAGCTCCTGGGAGAGAGCTCAGGGGACTGGGCCTTCTACTACTACTCTGCTTGTCATCCCCTTACCCCCCACCATAAACCCTGTTTTCTGTTTGTACCATGCATCATAAGTGCTGTGTGTCCATGACCCCCTTGTTAAACAGTTTCCCAAATGGGCATAAGCCACTCCTGCGTTTAAGGATGAAGTGACTTCTGTGATGACAGGGAGTTAATTTAATCCTCTGATAGATTGTGGACTAATTACAAGTGGTGGAATCATTGCTTTCTTCCCACCTAATAAATATTCCATGAATAATTGAAGCTTATTGAATTATTTGGGCCACAAAGGCTTCCTCCTTCTTCGTTGGGAATGCAGCCAGAGCTGTGTTTAAAAGACATGTGCACAAGTGCTCATGCTAAACAAATTCCCTGGGAGAGAGAAAGCAGAGGAGTTAGAAAGGCAGAGAAAAGCAGAAAGCAGCACCAGAGGGAAGAAAGATACCAAAGCTTCAGTAGTTTATACAAAAGGAATGGCGACACATTCCCCATGAGAACGAGATGATGCTATTTGTGCCTTTGTCTATCCTGTTTCTTTTTGTGATTCAACTGAAAGAAATGAATAATGTGGGGAGGGTGGGAAAGCTGATAGAAATTGAGAGTTTGATACCTTGGTGTTGTGATGCTGCCTTTGTCCTTTTTTTCTGACTGCCAATGAGAGCAGCCTCTCCTGCCTACTGGAGAAACAAAACTTGTTTCCACTCAGCCTAAACAGCTGGGACCAGAGATAAGGTGCAGAGTTTTCTTATTGGCTCAGCAGCCTGTGCCTTTTCAGTTAGTGCAGCCAACTTGTGTGGGAGACATGGGAGATAGAGAGTGAACATCTGCTCTGTTTCCAACAGTGGAGGCAGACCACAAGGGCAGACTGCGTGGAGCTTGTGTTCTGCTTTCTCTCTGAGAGAGGAGGACCATCTCAGAGGCAGTCCTATGAGTGGAGAACAGAGAGAGCTCTGGACAAAGACCACCTGGGTGCAAATCTTGCCCATTCGGTGACTCCAAGTCCTTGGGCAAATTACACCATATACATGCCAAGTAGAGTTCTGAGTGCTGAAGATAGAGTCTGTACAGAGGGACTTTGATTCTAATAGAGAAGATACCAGGTCTAAGAACAGGTAAAGAGAAAGCAAACGAATAGCAAATTATAATACATATTACAAAGGAAATGCAGGGGCTGAGAGACTGATGGTGAGGAAGGTGGGGAAGATAATCAAGTTGGCCATGTTCCTACAGTCAGGGGACTCATGTCCTAGTGGGGGTCTCTCTCTCTCTGTCTCTTTCTCTCTGTCTCTCTCTGTCACACACACACACACACACACACACACACACACACACACACACCATGAAAAGTTATAAAAGAAATAAAGAAGAACCTGAGAGAGAGAAAGAAAGAAGAAAGGCAGCGGCACGTGGGTGGATGAATCTACTTTATGTGGGTTTCAGTGAGGTCAGGGGTGGCCTCTAAGGAGGTGACACCTAAGGCAGTAAAAGATGAGACAGCACTTGCTCTACAGCAATGGGAGAACATTCTGATTCCGAGGGCAGCAAGAACAGCCTATACAAAGGCCCTGAGGGGAGAAAGAGGTTGGAGCTCTAGAGGAAGTGGCAGAAACCCAGTGTGTCTGGAGTGTCTGACACAGGATGAAGCCAGGGAACCTGCTGGAGGCCTCCTCACACATGGCCATGTAGGCTCTGATAGGGATTTTGGATTCTCCCCTAAGTGCAGAAGAAGGTATTTTAGGCAGGGAAATGACACAAGCCAGTTTGTGTGTGTGTGTGTGTGTGTGTGTGTGTGTGTGTGTGTGTGTGTGTGAAGAGGTTCATGTCAGTTATTTTTTTCTAGTATTATTTTATTTTATTATTTATTTATAATTTACATCCAAGTTGGTTAGCTGTGTACACAAAGGCACAAAATAGAGCAGTGAAACATAATTTTGATGTCACTGAAGCAAATATCCATCTTGGCAGAATGGAGACAATCCAGTAATTTTAAAGGACCTTGGGTCCTTAAGAAAGGCAGTCACCCACAGGTAGTTGGAGCCATGTTCCATGTATTACTGAGATATGTGCAAAAGGTCTAACTGTAATAGGACAAGTGACCAACCAGAGGAAGGTAAGAATTCCCAAATCCCTTAGAATAAATGAAACAAATTTCAAAGAAGCAAGGAGTTGGTGTCACTGATTGACAGTCCTTTTTCCTTCTTAGTGGTACATAAAGAAATGGTGTGTCTTACAAATTGCTGGCATCTTAGATTCATTGAAATCCTGTATTTCCTAGAATGCCATTTCCTGATTTCTAGCCCATGTATTGACTCCAGTCTTACCTTTCCAGCAGATTTACAGAGAAACAAAGCATAGCAGTTATCCTCAGACTGGTGGAAGATGTGTTTCTCGACATCCCTATTCCCAGCCTCTGATTCCATATACCACAACAGTTTTTATATTGAGGCTTGATGAGTTATCAAACCTCTAGAGAGGTCCATAGGCTCCCCGAGTGCTTGGAAAGGAAATTGCTACCTGGAGGGACAGTTCTCCTTAGCTGGGGTAATTTGACGTTTTATACCTACAAGTCTTGATGGAATAACTGAGAATAGGCCTTAAAATATGATTCTAAGAAGAAATCAGGCTTCAATCAAATAAAAATTCAGTAAAATAGGAACATGTGACCTACAGCATTGCTGCTATTTTTGTTCAGGATCCTGATGGCCAAGACCACAGTGGCAGATGGCCTTGCTGGGGAAGCTGGTACAGAGGCTCCTCAGATGGAGATGATGGACGCATAGCACTTTATTTAAGTAGAGTTGAAGTTGCGTAAACATATCTATTTTCCCAAATGAAAATAAGCATTATCTGCTCATGTATATGTATAAAAGGTAATGCTGCTTTTCAAATACGATCTTCCCCACATGATGTCCTCATGGATAAATGGCTTAAGTGTGGTCTCTGTGAAGATGAGTTTAGAACTCTGTCCTCAGAGTTGAAAAGAAACTAACTTAAGTAATATCTAGAGGTCTGTTAAGGGGCCATGTACATAAAGGTAGGAATCAGAATCAGAGATGGATGGAGAAACTATGGAGTTGGAGATTTTATTTTCAAGATAGTTCAGGTGCTGTGCCAGGTATCCCGCTTTTGTTTCCTGGTCATTCCCACCTCCCTCATTCTCTATGGTTTTGTTTTTTTCTCCACCTGGCTCTGCTCTGAAAGTTGACCTGTGTGGATTCCACAAAGTGTCTCTCTTTCTTTTGGCTTCCAGTTATGTCTGCTTAATGCAGAGCCCAGAGGATCAGAAGAGAGGGATGGATGAGGCCCAGGACTCCTCATCCTGGTTCCCCACTGCGAGGTCACCTAAAATGGCCATATCCATCTGTGGAATCATAGCTGTTCTCAAGTCGTGGTCTCTCCACATTCTCTACTTTTAGGTTCTGGTGCCTTCTCCTTCCCTTCCCCTATTTAGGCCTCGTCAGTAACAGTTTGGCTACTAATAAGTTGCAAGTTACTTCCTTGTCCCTGCGGCTCCCCTATATCCACACCACAGCTTTGTAAATAAATCCTCCTTATGTTATCTTGACTTCAAGTGTTCCATTTGCTTCCCGCAGAACCCTGATGGTGACAGGTCCAGATACTTCTATTTTCATGGGGAATGTTGTCCTCTACATTGAAAGTGAGAAATTGGAGTTATTCTGGTTCATTTCATTAGCCCTGAATTTCAGGAGATAAATGCAATCTGACCTGATGAGCTACTTCTCTGACCCTTTCTGGGTGTCCAGAAGTTTGGATGAGTTTAGACCATTGATTTTTGGGGTTTTGGAGCTCTAGGTCTGGGACAAGGAGGCTGACTTATTTGGAAAGTGATGTGTTGGCTTTAGTGTTCATCTGAATAAAATAGGTTAGTGATGACCATTTCCACATCTCTTACTCTTTAGCTTCTCCAACCCTTCTCAGAATAGCAAAATCAGAGACAAGTTCAAGCCTGAAAATTAGTGTGGAAAGCTAAAAAATTTTTGTTTCTCCACAGTGGAGCTTGAATAATAGTAAAAACTTGCTGAATATGGAGTTCGGTGAATTTGTCTTTCTAAAGAGAATTAAACTTTAAGATTTTGTAGTTATAATTGCAAGGGATAACCAAGGGGGCAATAGGGTTTCTGTGGATAGTTGTTGAGGATGTGTACTGATACCTGCAGGGGGCACCATTCATACACACTATTATGCAGTGTACAACCTGCACAAATGTGTGCAGTAGCCCACAGAGGGGCCATAATTACCTTCAGTGCTGATGTGACACAATTCAGGTGGAGCTGAAGTATTGTCCACACTGCCTTTGGCCCTTCTGCAATTTAAGCTTATGCCTTAACTTCAAATATCTAATTTATGGTATGAATTTTGCTTTTATTTTTAGCTCTTTATGTAATATAGCTAAATATTACACTTAAGATATTTCAGTGTTTGAGAATGGTAATTTTCAATGGCAAATTAAATTTGAGGAGCACCAGGATGAAGAGAAGGAACAGTGGATCTAGTATTTGGAGACCTGGATTCAAAACTTGGCTGGACATTTATGAACAGGTTCCTTTGGGACTCTCAAAAGCTCAGGTTTCTTAACTGTAAAACAAGATTAATAGTTGTTATTTTGTAGATTTCAATGGATAAAGAAGATTACATATTTGAAAGAGCCTGACACACAATAAATGCTTGGTAACTATTGGTTTACTCTTATGGCAAAGCCCATAAAAGAGAAATAGCTTCTTATAATGCTGTTATATATAAGCTTTTAGAAAGACATGTCAGTTTAGAAACATCTTCATGCTAGAAGAACTGAGAAGCTTAAGAGGGCCATTCAGTTGGAGTTGAGGCTGGCTGCAGATAGAATTCAGCTCCAGGGATAGAAGTCTGAAATAACTTAGATCAGAAACTGTTCCTTGGCTTGTGCTTTCCTCTCTAACATCTTGAGTTTTCCTATCTATTGACAGGGTCATCTGGTGAAAAGGCATTTATCTTTGCATTCAAATGTTTGCACAGCCTCTTTTGTGATTGGAAAAGTCACATGGTTAGAGCCAGGTTTTTTCACCTTTCTCCTGATTTGGAATTCATCTCATCTATTGATGCTAGATATTGGGGAGGTGATATTTAAACAAAAGCATGGTCCTTCCTATCAAGATATTGGGGTATCCTCAGTGTATAGATGCTCTCAAACACAGTATGCGTGAGGTCCAAAAAGAAAAATAAGGTAAAACCATTGGGTGAGGTCCCCAGGGATGGTCACCTCTGCAGTAGACTCTGGTTTGCTGGCTTGCTGATCTCAACTCTGCTGGTCATGTGTCTTGAACATTGTTTTCTATTGTGATAGGATTGGAGAATGGGAGGTGAAGGATGTTATAGAGAAGGGTTTGATTTGAAAAGGGCCACCATCTATTCCACTAATAAATGACTCCTGATTATTAAAGCCAAATTTTTCCATTTTTTGTGATTCCAAGAGTCAAAACAAGCAAGGAGGATGAGTTCCAGTAACAATAAAGGTATCTTACATTTGTATAATGCTTTGTATTCTGGAAAGCAGCTTTGCCTCTGTAGTCTTATTTGACCCTCATATAAACCCAGTGCGGTGGTTTGGAAGGCATTATTTTCTTTATTTTACAGCTGTGGAATCCCACAAGATATTAAATGTCTCACCATGATGTCATAGCATGTAAATGATAGAGTCCAGGTCTCCTGGGTCCTACTCTAGTATTTTTTTTATATTATACCGAATCATCTTGAGCATTCATATTCTTCTTAAAATAATTGAAATGAAGATTTAATGCTTATGTAATATGTGCACATGATTTAAAATTCAGAAAGGTATAATAGATATGGGATGAAAAGTAATTCTTCCTTTTTCCCACTCCTTCAGCAACGTATTGACCCTTTCTGGATGTAGTTGCCATGCCTTGTTATATGTTCCTTTGGTGACAGTCTGTGCATTTATGAGTGTAACTGTGTATCTCTCCCCTTTCTCCAAGGACTTAAAAAAATAAGGAAAACTCTAGGGAAGTTTTCCTGGAGAAGTCAGGAAATGATCTTACTTGGAGTTTATGAAAAATATAGCTGATCTTTGTAGTTTACCTTTTGAGGGGTCTGAATGGTCCATTTTAGCTTTACAAATATAAAAGACAATAGCTTTGCACTATAGATCTTGAAAGTAATTGAGACACATTTTAAAGAAGTCCTTACTGGGGCGCCTGGGTGGCGCAGTCGGTTAAGCGTCCGACTTCAGTCAGGTCACGATCTCGCGGTCCGTGAGTTCGAGCCCCGCGTCAGGCTTGGGCTGATGGCTCAGAGCCTGGAGCCTGTTTCCGATTCTGTGTCTCCCTCTCTCTCTGCCCCTCCCCCGTTCATGCTCTGTCTCTCTCTGCCCCAAAAATAAAATAAAAAACGTTGAAAAAAAAATTTAAAGAAGTCCTTACTGTGAAACTTTTCCCTCAAATGATAGTAATAATAATAATAATAATAATAATAATAGTTATTATTTTTTTAATTAAAAAAATTTTTTTTCAACGTTTATTTATTTTTGGGACAGAGAGAGACAGAGCATGAACGGGGGAGGGGCAGAGAGAGAGGGAGACACAGAATCGGAAACAGGCTCCAGGCTCTGAGCCATCAGCCCAGAGCCCGACGCGGGGCTCGAACTCCGGGACTGCGAGATCGTGACCTGGCTGAAGTCGGACGCTTAACCAACTGCGCCACCCAGGCGCCCCTAATAATAGTTATTAAGAGACTTACTAAATGCCAATTACTATTCTAAGTACTTTTTGTGTACTATTTCCTCTCACGCTACTATGATAAAGGTACTATTATTATCTATTTTTACAGCTGAGAAAACTGAGTCTCAGAAAAGTGAAGTCATTTTCCCAAGGACACACATATAGTAAATATTTGAACAGGTATTCAAAACCTGACCCCAAAGTGCACATTCTTAACCATTTTATCAGTGTGAAGAAAATAATTCTTGAAAGTTGAATAGCTCCTGGGAAATATTCCATTTAGAAAGCAGGAATAGTTGGATAGCTTGCCCTTTCCACTCCTGGCTTACTTCTGTTGTTAAGGTTATCACTTAGTCTTGGTCTGTTTTTGCTTTCTATCTGAAGTCTTTCTCATTTCCTGCCTAAAATTATGATTGAGAATATGGAATTTGCTTTCTGGTTCATAAGGTAATTTCCTATATTCCTTTACAATCTCTAAACTAGGGCTCTAAGAGCTTTATTATTAGTGTTTGACAATATTTTCTAGGACTTGAAGTCATCTAGTTGGGACTTGAGAAATGGCAGTCGGAGAAAGCCACCTAATGTAACAGAACTTTGGGTCCTTCCATACCGAGTCTTAGAGTTACCTTCCCTAATAAAGCTTCACTATTCCGCAATGTAGCAATGTATCAGCTCTCCTGATAGGGTCTATTGTATATAATCTTGTTCTCTAATTCTCTGAGGTTAAGGGCAAGGCTGGTTTTTCCTAATCTATTGCACACTGATGCTAACGTTCAGTTCACTCCATGTGAAAGTCACCAGGTGAGTCCCACACCTGAACTGTTCTGCTTCTTATTCAACAAGGTGAGTCCACAGATAGTGCACTTGGATGTCATGTTATTGTCAAGCTGCTTTAGAATTTATAGGTGCTGGCTCTCTTTGCAAATCAACAGACACAGAATCTGAAGCAGGCTCCAGACTCTGAGGTGTCAACACAGAGCCCAATGCGGGGCTCAAACCCATGAGCTGCGAGATCATGACCTGAGCTAAAGTTGGACACTCAACTATAGACTAAGCCACCTGGGCTCCCTGACAGAACCTATCATTTAACTGACATTCTGAAATGTGGTTTGAGGAAAACTGGTTATTTCTTTGAAAAACAGAAATCCTCAATTGAAGTTTCTTTCTCTTAAGTCAGTAAAAAAATTTCCCCAAATACTATCGATCATTTCTGAGCATTATTAACCCATCAATGGATGCCAGAGACTCTATAGAGAAGAAAGCCTTTGTGATGTTTTGTTGTAGTCCTGGATCACTTAGACAATGCAAAAGATCATGAGGCCCAACTGCCTACTCCTGTGAGTGTTGCTGCATATTGTTGTACACTTCCTTCTTACTCATTGATAGGTAAGACTAAGTTAAAACTTCATGAGAATTAGCTGGAGCTGCTTTTGATGAGAGGCCAAGAAGAAAAATCTCTTCAGGAAAGGTTCTCAAGCTATCATCTGAGTATTATATAGACAAGATAACCTGGTACTTAAAATAATGCAGATACCAGAGACTGAATCAGAATCTCTAGAGGTGGGGTTATAGCATCTAAATTTTTAACAACCTCCCTATGGAGTCTTAAACTTATAAAAATTTAATAACCACTGGCTTGGGGGTGACACTCATTTCAATGTAATCTGCAGGCTCTGCCTATGTATTTCCAGGTGTTTCTCCAGATACCATTATCCTAAGTATGCTAAAATGAAAGAATTTGTGTCAAAATAACACTGGCAGCAATGAAAAGGCCTAATCTTCCCAAAAGTCCCAAACATCTCCCTGAAGCTGTCACTGTTGATAGGCTCCCAGCTCTAGTTTTCCCTCACTGTTGGCTTCCTCACTTATGGTGCAGCTCCTTCTGTGCTGGGGTCTGCTTTACCCCTAGTGCACACTACCAGCATTTTCTTGTGAGTCTGTCACGAGCAGGTTGCTGTCAGTCTGTAAAAGCTCAGCTCCGAAGGTCGGACCAACTAGGGTTGGGTCCTGGCCCTGTTGTTGACCATCTGTGACCCTATGTTGTTAAACTCTTAGACTGAGTTTCCTCATTTCTGAAATGGAGAGAATAATGGTCATACTTTATAGGTTTGTGTCAGCATTAAATGAGATGATCCATGTGCCTGACACATATCAGTACTCAGTAAATTTTAGCTGTCATGATACTAATATGAAACATGGAACCATAGCATTTATTATCAACATTACCACAATCCCTGGATATAGGGCCATATCCTTGGGCTTGCACCTCAGTCTAGGTGGTGGACTCCTCTACCCAGTCCCGGGCAAAGCAATTCTTGCCTCTTGAGGCAAGCACTCACTTGGCCAGAGTGCTGTTTGTGAGTGCACAAATCCACCAATTATCCCTGCCTACTCTACATCTTTGTCTGAATCTCCCACAGGGTCTGTATACTCACATGTCCGAAGGTGAGCATCCACCTTCCCTCCCAGGCTGACCTCTTCCACATTTCCTTTCTTAGCAAAAGGCACCGCCATCTTTCCAGTTGTACAAAACAAGAAACCTGAAAGTCATCCTTCATCCTGACACCACCTTACCCTTTAACCCTCGTACTGAATCTGTCACCAAGGCTGGTAACCTTAACTTTAGAAATTTCTCCAGCCCATCTGTTTCTCTCATCTTTACTGCCACCACAATAATTCAGGCTATACTATTATTATTTTTTAATAACCTGGGCCATGTTGGTCGTCCCCCTAACTGTTTTTCTGATTCCCCATGTGCCCTCTCCATTGCATTCTCTCCATGTCAGACAGAATAATTCAAACACAAATTTGGTGAGAGGACCATCCTCCCCTTCCCATTGATTCCAGGATATTGTTCTTAGCATTTATTTTACTTGACATTCTTGACAAGTATATTACTTGACATTATATTGCACAGTTTTTGCTTGATTTCTGGCTGCCCCCTGGAATATGAGCTTCATGAAGGCAGGAACTTTGTGTTTATTGTAGATGAGTCCCCGACTCATGGGAGACATTTGACTCTTCAGTGAATAACCTCACCCCCTTCCAAGGCCTTCCCATTGCTCTCAGGTTAAGGAACAGATCCGTAGCATGGCCCACCAGGGCCTGTGGACTCTGGCCCTTAAAATCTCTCTGGTTTTAGCTCCCACTCATCCCCTCAACCTTGAGCATTGAGGAAAAGCCACTTTTACCTTTCCTGAACAGGTCAGGCTACTGTCTGCTTCAGGCCCTTTGCACATGCTGTTCATTCTGCAAGGATCCTCTTTCTTCACCTAGCTGACAACTTCACCTCAGTTACATCTTCTCTCTGGAGGGATATCTATACTAGCCTCCCCAGACTAGGTTAGGTTTCCTTGTTATGCTATTGACCCTGTAATTGTCTTCATAGCATTTATCACAGTGTGCAATTCTATACCCGTTTAAGGGGTTATTTGATTCATATTTCTGGTCTAGTAGACCAAAGATCTGCAAAATTTGTTCACAGACCATATCTGGGTCTGCACCTGTTTTGTACAACCTGAAGATATTGTCACAGTTGTTTATTTATGTGTTGTCTGTGGATGCCTACATGCTAGAATGGAGAGTATGTGACCTCATCGACTGAAAATCTAAAATATTTACTATCTGGCTCCTTAAAGAAAAGTTTTGGTGACCCTTCTCTAGACTATAAACTCTACAAGGGCAGGGGCCATGTTTGTCTTCTACATTAGAGCCCATTGTAAGTATTTAATAATTATTAATTGAATGAATGAATGACTTCAAGTAGCTAATATTCCTTTCTCCTACCACCTCTATAGAAGGTAATAAGTCTCCATTTCTAGACTTTTATTTTATTTTATTTTTTAGAGTTTATTTATTTTTGAGAGAAAGAGAGAGTGCAAGCAGGAGAGGGGCAGAGAGAGAGGGAGAAAGGGAGAATCCCAAACAGGCTCCATACAGTCAGGGCAAGGTCCCGTGAACTGCAAGATCAGGACCTGAGCTGAAATCAAGAGCTAGAAGGGGGTGCCTGGGTGGCTCAGTCCGTTGAGCGTCCGACTTCGGCTCAGGTCATGATCTCATGGTTCATGGGTTCGAGCCCCGCATCGGGCTCTATGCTGACAGCTTAGAGCCTGGAGCCTGCTTCAGATTCTGTGTCTCCCTCTCTCTCCGACCCTCTCCTGCTCACACTCTGTCTCTCTCCCCAGAATAAATAAACATTAAAAAAAAAAGGACCGGAAGCCTAACCAACTGAGCCAACGGGGTACCCCTCCATTCTTAGACTTTTAATTGACTTGAACTAGTAGTTGCACAGAGGAAAGTTATGACTCTCATGCATTCATTATGATTAGTATTTGTTAAGTGTGTTGAATTGGATGTATGCATATTGTACAGTGGCAAGTGGAATGGTTGTAGAAGCAGAACTGAGAACGCCATTTATTTGTGTAGATCAATCAAAGACAATAGAATTAATACCTATTGTCTTTTATTTATAATGGAAGCATCAAGTAAGTCTAATAAAAATGTTTTAGGTGGAGTAGAAGTGCATATTTGGAATGAAAAGAAAAGGAAAGAAAAGAATACATTGTCTGAATGTTTAACATTCTGTTCCATTAGTTCTTCCTTCCTCATTTTGCTTTGGGATTCTGAACTCCTCATTAATAGCCCGGGGCTACAGAAAACACTTTTTATTGGAAAATAAAGTATCCATTGGCTGAAATTTTGATAGATGTTTGGGTCAACTTAATGGTTTTTCTTTTCTTTTCTCTTTTCTTCCTCTCTCCCCCCTTTCCTTCTTCCAGAAAGCAGTAGTATCTAATAAGTTCTACTGGGCTGATTTCCTGGGATTAGATAGAGTAGTGTATTTTACCAATTAGGAGTTGGTTGGCTACAAATAACATGATATCCTTGTTCAAGCTGGGTTCCATCAATGAAGAAATGTATTATGTCACAAAAATCAAGTTCAGAGGTGAGGCAGTTCTAAGTGTGAGGCATTTGTTCATTAGCAAATATATATTCTGTGTGCCAGGCATTGTTCTAGGTATGAGCAATATGACAACAAATAAAACTGACAAAAATCCCTACCCTCTCAGAGATACACTCTGGTGGGGTCAGGGAAGATCACTGTAGGGCCATAGTTGGCCTTTCTGAGACTTTGGATTTTACTCTGAGCAGTATTGAGAGTCATGGAAGGATTTTGAGGAGATGAGTGACTTAAATTGATCTAGGTTTTTAAAATGTTTATTTATTTATTTTGAGAGAGAGCAAGAGAGAGAACTCAAACAGGGGAGGGAGGGAGGGAGAGAGAGAGAGAGAGAGAGAGACAGAGACAGAGACAGAGAATCCCAAGCAGCCTTTGTGCTGCTGGTGAGGAGCTCACTGTGGGGCTTGAGCCCATGAACCATGAGATCATGACCTGAGCCCAAACCAAGAGTCTGACACTTAACTGACTGAGTCACCCAGGAGCCCCAAACTGATTTAAATATTTAAGAGGATCCCACTGGCTGTTGTGTTGAGGATAGTTTGCAGGGACAAATTCATAAGGGTAGAAGCAGGTAAATCAGGAGGCTACCACAGTAATTCAGACCTTGGACCGGGGTAGTAGTGGTGGAAGCATTAAGAAGTGATTGGAGTCTGTATACCTCAGGATGAAATATAGTGAAATTTCAAGAGCTAGAGATGATACTACTGTTCTGGTGGTTGTGAAATGTGCCTGAAAAAAATGTTTGGCAACAGAAATCTTTGTAGGCATAGAGTGGTTTTCATTAAAATAATAATAGCAGCAACAGTAACAAACAGAAAGATAAATAAAAAAAAGAGACTCAGATTCTATAGACCTCTGAAGAGCATTTGTCTCAGTTATTAATTTATTACTAACCTCTTAATTCCATCTCTATCCTTCATTACTTGCTCTGAGATGATGGATCTGGACCCTTTAAACATTCTTCTTTGCAGCAAGAACAGTGATGTTGATAGAAGGCACTGGTAAGGCATTAGAGGAGGAAGGGGGCTATTCTTGCTGGTTCCAGTACATTCAGCTCATCAGTCTTCCATATTGACATGGCTGATGAGTATGCATACTGTGTGCCTGTAATGGCATTTTGCCAAGTTTACCTGACATAGATCCTAGGCAGCATGGCAAATGATGAATCAGTATACATTCCACTTCCGTGATCAGAATATGCCACATAACAATACTGTCACTGTCACATTCAGTGCAGTCATGAAGATGGTCTGGATGCTGTTATCCACTAACCCACATCAGATGGTCTCAGTTTTTCCTCTGTTCAGGATGAATGCCATGATTTTTGCTCTGCTCTTCCCTCAGAACCAACAAAGGACAACTGAACAGGGCTTAGAAATAGCTTTGATTGTCCCATACCTAGAAGTGGAAGGGCTAGCCACTTCACACTCCCTGAAACACAAGTGACCCACATTTCCCTTTTGTCTGTGTCTTTTTTGTGAATTTTATTTATTTATTTTGAGAGAGAGAGAGAGAGAGAGAGAATGAGGAGGTGTGAGTATGAGTGGGGGAGGGGCAGAGAGCGAGGAAGAGAGAGAATCCCAAGCAGGTTCCATGCTCCATATTGAGCCCAACAGTGAGAACATGACCTGAGCTGAAATCAAGAGTCCTCCACTTAACTGACAAAGCCACCCAGGCATCCCTGTGAATGTCCCTTTTTAATGTTTCTCTGAGATACTCTCACCCCACTCCATTCCTGGTTTTGCTGCGTAGGTCCCTTTGCTGTGTGCCACAGAAAGTTGACAATAGGTCATTTAATGCCTTGGTGCTACGTGTCTCAGGGCTAGGTCCCATTCTATTGTTCATTTCTGCTTATCAGCTGCAATTCTCGACATGATCTATGTCTCTATCTGATGCTATCACTATGTTTGTAACATACTTCCAAAGTTATACTCTTGCCCTGTCCTAGATCAGATGTCACTGGTTCACTGTGTATACCTGAGATTGGCCCTGCCTCTCTTGAGTCTGGTCTCTGATTATGGATCCTTGCCTGGAATTCACTATGTTTTGTCCCCTTTTTTGTTCTGATTATCTTCCTACCAGCTCTCTGCCTCCAATTCAATACCTCCTTTGCTTCCTCAGGCTGAGTATCCAGTGCCACTGCCTGGAAGCAAAGAATTGACCCTGATTTGGTCTAATTACATTAATTGTGAATCTAGAGCCTAATAAGAAACCATCTGGGGTTTATTGCATCCCATTTATATATGGGAATATATCATATACCAAGATATCAACAGTGGTTATCTATGGATGATGTGATTGTGAGTTTTAAAAATTCTCTTCTCTTTTATTTTATGTTAGGCTTTCTATGATGAATATACATTACTTTTGTTGTAAGAAAAAGAACAAAGTTATCTATTTTTCTGATAGGAAGCAGCATTTATTGGTGGGCATGAATGGGGAAGGGCAGTGCTGAGGTTCTCATGAGTGCAGAGCCTGCCATTTGTCCAAGGGGCCACAATTAGGGATGTATTTGACCCCATAGCCGTCTGGGATGAACCGCTTTTCAGCCACCATGTCTTCAAATTTGTCTGCATTAAACTTAGTAAAGCCCCACTTCTTGGAAATGTGGATTTTCTGGTGGCCAGGTAACTTGAACTTGGCCCTATGTAGGGCCTCAATCACATGCTCCTTGTTTTGCAACTTGGTATGGATGGACATGATGACTTGGCCAATGTGGACCCTCGCCACTGTGCCCTTGGGCTTTCCAAAGGCACCCCGCATACCTGTCTGGAGCCTAGATTGGAGAAAGAGTGAGGCCAAACCTCAATGTCCACTGGAAAAAACTGTCTCCAAGGTCCCTTAGGGCAACCTGTACAATCAACAGGCTGCATACACTACCAAGGAGGCTGCTGTTTGCAGCCATTGCACACTGGGCCCCATGGAGAAGAAAAAAGTTACTTTTAATTTAAAAATGTATACAACCCTTCATCTTCACAACTGAAAACAATGGCATGCCTTCCTGGTTTTTATTATTAAAATTTCCATGAGAGAAATAATTCAGAGATAACCTCATTTAGCTGTGATTTGGGGAGGGAAAACTCAGACTCTCCAAAGGAGGTAAATCTTATTTTTATCATTTTCCCCTGCTTATTTTCATTGCTACATGCACATCTCCAGGGAGAAGTCATGTGAACATTTGAACTTCCTGAACACATCCTAGTTAGAATAAATATCTGTAGTTGTTAGAGGTACCTCAGGGGCCTGGTGTTACTGAAATTTGAATATATCCTCCATTTTGGAAGACAGGTCTATAATAAGGACATGTCTACTGTTGTTTTGGGACCTCATTTGCAAGACTTTCCTTTCAGACCTACAGTTTGGACAGGGTTCACGTGCCAAGGTGTACGATGAAAAATAACCAGACCCAAAATAAACCAGGCAACAGGACAAGTTTTGAATTTTAATGCATATTAATAGTGTTACTCCATCTTGGGGCTGCATTCCAAAGAGAGATTGAAAAATAAAGGTAGGTATTTGGAGGTATATTTTACTGTGTGACATTGTATGGTGCAATAAAAGCTGACAACGGCTGTGTTGGACAACGACTACTTAGGGGCTCACTTACCATTCGTTTATTTTTGAATCCATGAACTGTAGGGGTTAAGGACATAAACTCCGAAGCCAAACCGTGTGAGTTTGACTCTGCTGCTCACCAGATGAGTGACTTTGGGGAGCTACTTACTCTATATGTGCCTCAGTTTCTTAACCTATAAAATAGAGATAGTAGAATCTCAGAGTTGTTGTGAAGATTAAATAAATTAATAGGTGCCAAACATTTGCATTTAGAATAGTCCTTGGCACATAGTACGTGCTGTAGGAGGGTGAGCTGCTCTTGTTTTCATTCTTTCGGGAACTGGGTAGATGAAGAATTGTTGAGATTGCGGTATGGCAGACATTCTTGTGTGGTTAAATCAACAATCCTTCTCAATCCTTCTTCTCTTACCCTTTTCACCAGAAAGGCAAGAAAAGCTAACATTTGCTCTTGCAGTAGACCTTGCAGTGAGGGATGGTCGTACAGCTCTACCTAGGAGACATCAGTGAAATTCTATGGCACAATTGTTTGGGATGCTTTTACTTTCCCTATAAAAGGGACAGTTGCATGTGTCACTGCTCACCCTTCTTACTCTTGCTTGGATCATGTGATATTTGCCACTTTAGCAGGAATTTATCACCCACAAGATAACAAACAACTAGAAACCAAAAGAATCTCAGAGATACGAGCTCTAATATCCAGAAGCCTGATGTACATTAAATTTGATAAGCCCTGTTCTCAGGTATTCATTTTTGTTGGACACTCATGGAGCATTTAAGTGTTAGGTGGTTTATTAGGCACTGTGGATACAAAGGTGGGTAAAACAACAACTTCTCCCTGGAGGGGCTTACATTCTTGTAGTAATTTCAGTACAAGTTTGCTTGCAAAAATATTAGCAAAGCAGGAGGCTGGTCTGGGAGATGTACAAACTCTACCTGGTTAGGAAGGATATTTCAGTCCTGTAGTTCCAATCAAATGGATGGTTTTACCCTGCTAACTTGACTCTGTCGATGTTCCCTCTCTATATTTGTGAATGTAACATTTAAAATAGTGTCATCTCCACTTTGATAAAATTGACAGCATATCGTATGGAGCTAATTCCATAAAGCCAACTTAATACCTCCATCAATTTTCAAGATAGTTAAAGTAATCCATTACTATCTATTTTTTTTTATTATTTTACCAAAATTATTTTCCTTCAGAGCAATTCTTTTGCATGGAAAATTCACAAGGACAGTTTGCCAGCTTATAGTTGTGTAGTTGTTGTATTATATTTTGTGGTAACTATGTCAACCAGGCCTAATTTACTCAGTGCAATATTGCAGATTCACATTTAGTCAAGAAGGGTTGATTTGTCTGTCAAACTTAATTTTTACCATGTCATATTTTAGTTGTGGTTAGTTTCATATGATTTTGATTATTTTTCATAGGATAATTTTAGGTTTACAGCAAAATGTAATTCTTAAATAAGGTTTAGAAAAATCTTTTAAGGCTTCCACTTATGGGATGAATATGTCACAGGAATAAAAGGTACAGCATAGGGAATATAGTCAATGATATTGTAAAAGTGATGTATGATGACCGATGGTAGCTACACTGTGGTGAGCATAGTGTAATACAGAGAGAAGTTGAACCACTATGTCATACATCTAAAACTAATATAATATTGTGTGTCAACTATACCTAAGTAAAAAAAAATCTGTTAGAAGTTTTCCACATACATTTTTTTACTTTGTCACTATTTTAAGTTGATTATTTCTACCTGTTTCTATTCAATTTCAGTTAAATATTTCTAATATTTACTATAAAATTAAAAAATTAAGGGTTATTTAGTTTTCTAAGCTCATTCATGAGAAAATTGGACCAATATATCTCAGATATTCCAGGATGAAATTTTAGGCAGTCCCTGGGAAGAAACGGAAGGAAGCCCCACTGAGGAAAATGCTGAAGTGCAGGGAAAGAGGATTATCAATAGAGCACCACAAATGAGGAAAAGTGAAGGAACAGGACCAAGGGCACAGATGGAAAACTCACTTTGAACTAGAAGGCAGGAGTAAAGGTTGGTGCATACGTTACTTTTCCCAGTAGAATAGGAGGCTAACTAAGTTCTCTGCCGAGTAGCAAGGATAGTTGAGGACTGGGTTATGTAGTGGGTATGGAAATGATTAATTTGTCTTGGCCTGCAGGCTTTTCCATCTCCTTTCTGGTAATAACACTCTCCTTCATTTGAGATTTGGCATGGAATCCAGACTGAGTCATCAACTGAAATGAGGGAAGTCTTGTGTCAGTCTAAGTGAACACAATCAGAAGGTCAGTTTGAGTCATATTAAATTTAAGGATGTCTGTTACACATACAAAAGGAAATATTAAGTAGAGAACTGGATATATAAGTAGACATGTGGATGTATAAGTTCAGAGCTCAGAGGAAAAGGTAGACATCATCTGAGTAGATGGCATCCAATGACAGAACTGGATGGATCAGAGATCATGTAGATAATGAGTCTCCATGAATTGGAAAGGAGGCCAAATAAGGAGTCCTGGAGCATCATTTAGCTCTACAAGGTGGGCTGGAAGAGGAGGAAAAGGTCTGAGCTAGGAAGAAAGCTGGAGAGCATGGATTTGATGAAAAGCATGTTAAAAAAATTAAAAAGATGGGAGGGATTCACTGTGCAAATGATGCTACAGGTCATTAAAACTGAGGACTGCGCTGACATTGGATCTGGCATGGTGAAGGTTTTCGGCTTTGACAAGAGCAGTTTTAGTGGAGAGTAGAGATTAAAAGTCACATTAGACTTGGTTGAAAGAGACAGAGTGGGTCGAAGAAGAGAGGAAGTGTAAGTAATCTTGCAGGGAGCAGAGAAATGGAGTAATAGTTGGGTGATGGATGTGGGGTTAGGGGAACGTTTTGGTTTTGTTTTGCTTTTTGTATTGTTTTGCTTTTTAATAAGAAATATTACATCACACATATATGCTGGTGGAATGATCCTATAGCAAAGGGAAAACTGAAGAGGTAGGACACAGAGGGAATAACTGTAATGGCGAAGACCTTCAGAAGGTAAGAGGGGATGGGAATAGTATCAAGTGGAGGGTTTGGACTTAGGGTCAGGGACAGTTCATCTTTTGTCATTTACATGAGGCAGAGTATATGGTACAGATGAGGCTAGGTTGGTAAAATTACTGTTAGGGAAATGAGGCAGTTTTCTGTTGATTGCTTTTAGTTTCTTAAAGAAGTAAGGAGCAAGATTATCAGCTCTGGTTTCCTAGGGTAAGGTCAGTCAGTTTGGATCATGTAAGAATGTAAATACATTAACACTAGTGTTGGAAACATTGAGGTCATTGGTGACCTTAACCAGAGCCTTGACCAGGCTGTAGGGGTAAGGCAGGTAGTGCTGGGGCTGGGGAAGGAACTGGCTCTCTAGGAGCAGGAGCTCTGTGCTTCTTCTGTTATCCTGCTGAAGCCAGGATTCAGACTGGAGGAGGGGGGAGGTGGCCACAATATCACTGGCAGTGAGGATATTTCCAGTGGGAAAAGTTAAGAGAGGAAAGATTTTTTTCTGCTCTGGTTCCTAAGTGTTACCATGTAAGCCTGGTATTTTGTCTACTTGCACAAAAGAAGAAGCCTGACTCCAGAGAGGAGAAGATACCTCGAGGAAGGCTAAGGCAAGCAACAGAGAGAGAGAGAGAGAGAGAATGAGTGAGACAGACAGGGACACATCATATCCACTGTTGCATCCAACTGTGCCATCCATTCGTCCTCCCATCATTTCCAAATTGTGAAAATAAACAAAGACCACTCAAATGAGAACAAGAAAAGCCTATTTATTTAGAGCTTGCTTTGGTGAAGGAGTCAGCCATCATCACTTTTGCTTGCCAAAGACTCAAGGACAGTCAGAGCAGTGGGAAGGCTTTATATTGGAAAATGTAAAGGCTTCAGGTATGTCCTAATTGGAGGTTGTTGGTATGAGACATCCTGTGTGATTGGTTGGGGAGCCATACTTCACTTTGTCTCGTTGGTCCTAAGTTGGAAGCAGGGTCAAAAATTAGAGAAGCGGGAAGTTACTGACCAAATCTTGAATATTTTGAGCCAATGGCCATGAGGGTTGTTGTTTGACTTCCTGGGGTTGTTGCTACAGAGATTGTGGATAAGAGTTCTCTTTTTATATATGGTCTGGCCATTGTTTGTTTCTATATTCAGTTTCTCAAAACCTCTATATTCTCTTTTTGCTTAAGCTAATTTGCACTGGATATCTGTTGTTTGTGATTGAAGGACTCCTGACCACTATGGTAAGGGAGTTTGGGGGCAATTTGAAAATGACATTGGAGGTTGGAGGGCTGGGTGGGTAAGCAAAACAAACTCCAGAGATGATAATCACCATTTTTAACATCTACTTTCTTTAAAAAATTGTTTTAATGTTTATTTATTTTTGAGAGAAAGAATGAGTCAGAACACAAATTGGGGAGGGGCAGAGAGGGAAGGAGACACAGAATCTGAAGCAGGCTCCAGGCTCTGAGCTGTCAGCACAGAACTGGATGTGGGGCTCAAACTTACTGATGGTGAGATCAAGACCTGAGCTGAAGTCCGACACTTAACTGACTGAGCCACCCAGGCGCCCCTTGAGCATCAACTTTCTATCAGGATCCTACTTATATCGGTTCATTTAATCCTCAATAACCCTGTGATATAGGGTTATTTTCTCTCTTTTTCAGATGGGGAAATAGCCTCACAGTAGGCAAGTAAGTTGCTTCAAGTTAGGAAGTGGAAGAGCCAAGGATTCACACTTGAGTCCTCTGTTCTGAGGTGCAGGGTTTCTGCTCTCAGGTTATGCTACTTTGGATCAAATAGAAAATGGATTTTCTTCCTTCCAGGTCACCAGCTTGTGACTCTATACCATGACTCAGAAAAATACCTACAGATTGTCTGCATGTTTCCTGCATCATATTTAAAGAATTCCTAGCAATGTGTGTTAACACATCCTTTATGGCTGATTTATTGGTAGATGTCTATTTTGTGACCTGACTTGATAAAGAGCAGCTGTGATATGCATGAACACTTAATTTTGAATCCTTGACCAAAGTTTTCTCTCTTTCTTATCTTCTTGAAACTCATACAGCGTTCAAGATGATTTATTGATGCTAACAATGATTATGATGGGCAATTCTGCCATGCAAATTGATCTATAAATTTCACATTGTATGGTCCAAGAGACATCATGTCTTGATGATAGTGGGTATGTGTTAAAATAAATGCACAAATTGGTGCAGCCGCTCTGGAAAGCGGTGTGGAGGTTCCTCAGAAAATTAAAAATAGACCTACCCTATGACCCAGCAATAGCACTGCTAGGAATTTATCCAAGGGACACAGGAGTACTGATGCATAGGGGCACTTGTACCCCAATGTTCATAGCAGCACTCTCAACAATAGCCAAATTATGGAAAGAGCCTAAATGTCCATCAACTGATGAATGGATAAAGAAATTGTGGTTTATATACACAATGGAGTACTACGTGGCAATGAGAAAAAATGAAATATGGCCTTTTGTAGCAACGTGGATGGAACTGGAGAGTGTGATGCTAAGTGAAATAAGCCATACAGAGAAAGACAGATACCATATGGTTTCACTCTTATGTGGATCCTGAGAAACTTAAGAGAAACCCATGGGGGAGGGGAACAAAAAAAAAAAAAAAGAGGTTAGAGTGGGACAGAGCCAAAGCATAAGAGACTGTTGAGAACTGAGAACAAACTAAGGGTTGATGGGGGGTGGGAGGGAGGAGAGGGTGGGTGATGGGTACTGAGGAGGGCACCTTTTGGGATGAGCACTGGGTGTTGTATGGAAACCAATTTGACAATAAATTTCATATATAAATAAAAAAAAATAAAATAAAATAAAATAAATGCACAAACAGTAAGAAAGAAATTATCAGTGTATTATTGAAGGAGCATTTGGTGAGAAAGTTATTTTCCAACATGAGGAAGAAAGTCTATCCCTTAGGAGAGCTGTGGGACAGGGAGGGAAATAGTCTTTATGAGGGTAGAAGGGTTTGTTAGAACTAAATAGAAATTGACTGGCATGATTTGAGAACTCTGTTCTCCACTCAGATCAAATCACATTGCTTTAGCCAAGAAAGACCATGTATTTATTTTGTTTTGTTTCATACATTCATGTAATTTCCATGGATGATTAGGCAATTTCACTGCTTTCTGGATCTTGATAGAATTAAAACAAGCTCATCTTTCCTCTTCTGTAAGATTCTTAGTTAGAATTCTTGATTTTCTCTTGTTCCCTCTCCCCCTCCTTTAAAAATCTTTCTCCCTTAGAAACTTGTGGTAAAGATGACATGTTTATTAGGTGCAGGTGATAAAAATTATTGATATCCCTAACGAGGCACTCTTAGTCTTCAAGTCATAGAGAAGTTTTTCTTTTAGCATTTGTATGATTTGATATCTTTACCTAGTTTTGCATACTAATACATTCCAGGAAAAGAAGGAAAGATGCACTTGGAGAGATTACAATGATCCCCAGGGCTGGTCCAAATCCTTAGACCTGTGAATTTGTTGTAGTCTCTCACGTATGAATTTGGTTAACACCTCATTAATTTATTAAAGCTATAGAACAAAAAGCTGGATAAAATAATGGCTGTGTTTCCAGAATAATTTTCCACAGATGGCTGACTGAGTCTAGTAAACAAAATAAAACAAAACAAAAATCAAAGGTGTCATTTGGCCTGTTGTTGATGGTTGCCTCTAAAACTTCTTATTCCCCTTTTGGAATTTGGCCTTGGAAATGGGCCAATGAATCAGCCAACCTTCTTGCAATAATTAGTATTGATTTCAGTTAGACCCAGGAATCTTCACTGGATTTTATCTACTCAAAGTCACAGCAGCTTTTTTAGAGGAGATTTTACCTGGTGTCCATATGGGTAGATGTCCTTCAAGACAATGACATGTAAGCTTTAATGTGCAAAAATATTTTGATGTAAAGGATGAATATCAACATTTTTCTTGAAGTGAGCAATGGTGGGCTTGCTTTAAAAATGATGAAAAATTTTCATACATATAAATTAATATTGATAATATCAAGAATAGCTAAATAACATCTGTGTAGTCACCATTTACCTTAAAAACTAGAACATTCCCTGTAAATTTTAACACTTGTCATATAAATCTCTCTCCTAATCTTATTTCCTTTTTGCCCCATGTACTCTCCTTCTCCATGAAACCACCATCTTGAATTGTGTGTTTATCATTCATTGATTTTTAAAGTATTTTTCCGTATTTGTATTACCCGTAAACAATACATTATTTAGTTTTGCATTTAAAAATTTCACCAAACAACATCTGCTCATATGTAATTTCCTTTCCCACCCCTCAATATAATGCTTGGCAGTTGGTGTTTGTTAATAATTCTGTGATGGGCAAATCAAGGGCTGTGTGTCTAGTGGAGGGGAAGAAGTAGACACAAATGGAGTGAAGTCTTGGAAGACAGAGTCTGTGAAAAGAAATTGAGAAATTAAGGCACTGGGATAATGTATATGCAGATTAAAAGGTGGCTGGGATGTTATAAAAACAATGCTTTTATAATGGATTTTTATGAAAGACTCTAGATTTAAACAGACCTGGGTTCAAATCCTACCTGTGCCACTTAGGGGAATTCCAAAGGAATATTATTCCTATGTCACCTTTGGAAAAAGTAGGGTGAGAGTCATTCTGAAAAAGTTTAGGTTAAGATGTTGAATGTGTTATATGGATTCGAATGTTTTCTTTTGTATAAATAAAACATGACCAACCTCCCAGACATCTGTCCTGGAAATGTTGTTCAGACTGAAAATATTCTGTCCTAAGGTCCTGACAGGGTATGGGGGTGAGTTGATATGGGAAAGGTTAGTGATGATGAGGCATTTCCTTTCCTTTTCTCCACCTCCTGCATTTTTAAAAGTGGGTAGTAATACAAGCTCACTTTACTTGGGCTTGGTGAATGAGTTAGGGAAAATCTGAATGTGTCCCAATTCTTGCTTCTCTGGCTAGTTCATCAAAATAATTTGGAACAACTGCATACTTGCTATGTAATCTTCTAAGTCTTTGTTTCCTTGTCTGTTAAATAGAGATTCTATCTGAATTGGGACAAAGACAAATGAGATGATGCTTGTAAAAATGCATCATTTTATTGCATAGGTGCAATGCCTTGTTCATGGTTGTACTATTATTATTATTAATGCAATTACTTGTTTCAAAGGCTCAACTTAGGAGTGACTGAACTATGGAAGTCTCCTCTGACTTTCCTCTGTCCTCATTCCTCTTCTCAAATCTCTTATGTGTTTTTTTTGTTTTGTTTTGTTTTTTGAGCACTTAGTGTTTTTTAGCATTTGCTGCTTATGTCAGTTATAGCTTTTAACATTTTAGTGCAGAACTTGCTTACTTTTTTGTCTTTCACATTAGTCTGTGAGTTCCTGGATATGGAGCTATTCCATGATTAGATGATTAGATTAAAATGATTAGATAAAAATATGCCTTAAGACATTAATATTATATTGACTAAGTATGATTTCGTATGACTCATTTTCACATATTTATCAGCAGCATTCATTAATGTTAAATCAGTGTCAATGAGCTGTTAACTCTCCCAAACACTTGAACCATAGACCAGCATGGGAAATAGCCACCTTGTATCACCATGAATGAAGAGCCAAAATAAGATATGGACACAACTCTTGGAAAACTAAAACAAACAATTAAGACAACCAATTAGAGCTCAGAACCCACACCTCAAGTGAAAACATCTTTCTGGATTTTTTAAAAGTCTGAAAGTTTAAAATTTCTGTTACTAGTTTAATTGAAAACCTATTACATCTGCGGAAAATTGTTCTTATGTCTGATGAACTGCTTTCATAATTAGGAATCCAACAGTTTAGAGCTGTAAATGGGAGGAAAATTTGTTGAAGTTCTTAGCAAAAGAAGGCATTTTAAAACAATTTTTGGCCATCATTTTCATGAGAGAGTAGAATCTTCATGTTTTTGAACAAAGAAATGAAGCTCGTGGTGGTTAAGAAATTTATCCAAGGAAATTTTAAGTGGGGGTGGGGGAGTGGGAGTCACAAATCCAAGTTTATATTACCTGTCTTAATTTTTTAAAAGAGTTCCAGGGGCGCCTGGGTGGCGCAGTCGGTTAAGCGTCCGACTTCAGCCAGGTCACGATCTCACAGTCCGTGAGTTCGAGCCCCGCGTCAGGCGCTGGGCTGATGGCTCAGAGCCTGGAGCCTGTTTCCAATTCTGTGTCTCCCTCTCTCTCTGCCCCCTCCCCCATTCATGCTCTGTCTCTCTCTGTCCCAAAAATAAATAAACGTTGAAAAAAAAAATTTTTTAAAAGAGTTCCAGTCCGCTGTAGTGGGCACAGTCCATCAGATACTGCAACATTTGGAGTGTCTTAGTGGGTTCACAGGTGGTGCCTTTAATGAATAAGATGCTCTAGGCCATGAATTTTAGTTAGAATTTTCTTTACAATTAGAAGTTACCTTTGTGTGAAATTTTTAGAGTGTAGCTTAATAGGCCTTGTACAGAAGCCCACCCTCCCTTTTCTTTTTTTTTTTTTAATTTTTTTTTTCAACGTTTTTATTTATTTTTGGGACAGAGAGAGACAGAGCATGAACGGGGGAGGGGCAGAGAGAGAGGGAGACACAGAATCGGAAACAGGCTCCAGGCTCCGAGCCATCAGCCCAGAGCCCGATGCGGGGCTCGAACTCACGGACCGCGAGATCGTGACCTGGCCGAAGTCGGACGCTTAACCGACTGCGCCACCCAGGCGCCCCCCACCCTCCCTTTTCGGTTAGCTCTCTCTGCTCCTTCCTGAGAACTCTATCCAGCAGGAAGAGAAGGGTGAAGCAGTCACCTCTAGGGATAAGTTTAGGTCCTAGGTGCATAGCTGGTCAAGGGCAAGGAGTCCAATGTGAACTCCAGAAGGGTCAGGGAATTATACAGAGAATCAAGGAAGTCTCTTTTTTCACAAAACATGCCAGGACGGAGACAATATCCGCTGAAAAATAACAATAAGTGGCATCTGTCATTCGAAGAGCTCAAAGTATTTGGGAATATTTGCTCACTGAGCTGTGAGCCACACCTATGTTGTATCTATGGATCATTTAATGAACGAGAAACTGCATTTTAGCATAAAGTTTGCTCCTGTGACTCAATGAGGAGTTGGGGAATGGACAAGAACAGAACCCAGGTTTCAAGTCTTTTCCCTCAAAGTAACCATGGGGTTGAAGAGATGTTGGCAAGTGACAGTAAGCATCTTTGTTGTATTTACAACATTCATTGGCCATTATTTTGAACTGTGGGAATTATAGAGAGAGGGAAGTAGCTTCTTTCCTAGAAGAACTTCCAGTTCAGTTTGGGAGCTTTGGCTCATAGGCAAAAACAAGAAATAGATGAAGCTAGCATATGGTAAGTACCAAATAAAGAATCCAGACAGGAAGTTCAGAGGAGGGAGCTGTTGCCTAGGCTGAGGCAGTCAAAAGGGTGCCCCCACAGGTATAACAACTGAGAGGCAAGTGCCACCTGAAGTGAGTTATTATTTTGTATTTTTTTATTAAAATTTTTAAAAATGTTTTTATTTTTGAGAGAGAGAGAGAGAGAGAGAGAGTGAGAGAGAGAGAGAGAGAGAGAATGAGGAGCAGGGGAGGAGCACACAGAATCCAAAGCAGGCTTCCAGGTTCTGAGTTGTCAGCACAGAACCCATTGCAGGGCTCAAACTCACAAACTGTGAGATCATGACCTGAGCTGAAGTCAGCCACTTAACTGATTGAGCTACCCAGGCACCCCCTGAAGCAAGTTTTTAAAAATGCTTTAGAGCCTGTTTGATCAGGAAATGAGCTATCTTTTCTCTGAAATTCCTTGAAGTGTAATTTCTTTTGGTCCGAGGTAACTGACCCTGTCCAACGGACCCTTCTTTGTTATGATGACCAGCCCAAGCTTCTACTTTGCTGGTTGAATTTCTTTTTGGCACAGTTCTGCTGAGAGGAGCAGTCCCTCTCATTGCTTCCTTTTCTGAATGGAGAAATTGTTCATGCCTATAGGGAGTGGACCAAGGCAAACTGGGGTAGTCCAGTTTTGTGAAAATCAAAAGAAAGATTTTAAAGAGAGAATGGTCAATGGTTTTGACAGATGCACAGAAGTCATGGAGAATGGGGTTCTGTGTGTCTGATTTTCTATGGTCAGTAAAGTACAATTACATATTAGTTTATTCTTGAATTAAGGTGATGCAGAGAATATGAGTCAGCCATTGCTAGCTGTTCTGCCTAAACTCGAATGACCTTTCCTATGATTCTTACAGTTGTTAAAAAAATGTTAAAAAATCCCACCATTATCTATATTAATAAATTTAAATTCTGCTTTAAAAAATTCTTTTTTAATCTACCCTCCTTCAAAATGCATATATCTGATGCATGTGTTCTGTAGGCTTTTTATTTTGTTAAAGAGTTATTATAGCCTGTTAAGAAAGTAAGAAGTTTATTTCAACATTAGGCCGAATGGTGTGATTAATGTTAATATTCTGAAAGAAATTATGGAAAATGGTTTTAAGTTGAAGTATCAGTGCAACTGATACTAATTACTAACTTCCCAGTAAAGCTTATACATTTTTTTGCAGGGAAGTTGAAGGAGGCCTATCAGTGGAACAAAGGACCCAGTTGATTTCCCACTTAGAAAAAGTCCAGAAATGAATCAATGGGAAGGAGAGATGCTTTTAGTAGGGAAGTAAAGGAAGAGTGAAATGGACAGATTTCTTTGTGAGGGAAATATTTAATTGTAATGGAAGCTATTAAAGAAAAAATTGTTAATTTCAATTCAATACCAATATCACAGCAACTATATTTTACTTTTTGAAATATCCTTCCCCTGCCGTGTTAAGTTACTGTCCATAATCATGCATTTTTAAAAACATTGTTGTAATACGGGGTATGTAAAATGAAATATCCTGCCTTTGACTTAAGATGCGCCTGATGTATGTGGATATTTTTACTTAGTCTTTATGAGTAACTTTCAAAGTTGCAATGTTATATTCCAGCACGGTTTCCTTTCCGTTCCTGGATCTGGCCAGTGACTTCCATTTTTCTCTCTGATGATTGTCATCTCACAGCCCAGGGGCAGAGCCAATGAGAAGTTTGGGTTTAGGATCTTGAAAATAATTGCTTTTAGTTGATCTTGCCAGGGATATGCTGTCAGTGGGCATGCCGTGCCACTGTCAGGCTGCAGGAGACCATTCAACAAGAGAAAAAGACCTGTGGAGCATAAGAGAGCGGAGCTCTCAGGAAGTGGGAGAGGTGCTAAGGTGGTGGGTGGTGGTGGTGGTGGGGAAGATGGCTTCCTTTCTCATCCTTGCCCTGCCTCTCCTTCTCCTTTTGACTTTCTCTTTCTGCCTATGTTCAAGCTCTCTGCATCCCTCTTGCTTACCCTCTTGTGGTTCCTTCTTTATCTCTCTCCAGGGACTTCTGCCTGTGCTTGGTATAGTTCAGAGATTCTCAATCCCATCAATGTCTACCTTTTAAATACATATTTTGTAATGTCCCTTTTATTATCTTGAAATGAAATTTATAGGTCATTGAAGCACAAAACACATAACTAAATAATCAATATGAGGTTCTAACTATAATACAAAGAATAAAAGGAAATCAGTTTAAAATAAAATGATGCGGGGGGTGCCTGGGTGGCCCAGTCAGTTAAGCATCCACATTCAGCTCAGGTCATGATTTCACGGTCCATGAGTTTAAGCCCCGCATCAGGCTCTGTGCTGACAGCTCAGAGCCTGGAGCCTGCTCTAGATTCTGTGTCTTCCTCTCTCTCTGCCCCTCCCCCGCTTACTCTCTGTCTCTGTCTCTCTCAGAAATAAACATACATTATAAAAACAAAATAAAATGATGCACACATGCAGATGCTCAGGCACAGCCATACTAGAAGTCTTACTGAAAGAGACAGATGCTTGTAGGTAGTGATAATGAATGTGCTCGGTTTTAAAGGAAACAGACATCATTTAACTGGATATTGTTGGCACTAGAAATATTTGACAGTGTGCAGTAAGGGCAAGAGAAACGCAACATCTTCTTTTTAAGGCATCTCTGGTTCCTTCCCATTAAATGCCAGTTGTACCCCATGGTTCATTATGACAATCAAAACTGCCCTGGTAACATTTTAAATACCTGTAGGGTGGAGTTGCACTTCCATTAAAAATCACACCTGTGTTGAAAGGAATGCTAAATTCTGAGCTTAGGAACCTGGGCCCAAGTCCCATTTTTCTGCATCTATGTCTTGATGAACAGGACCAGTGGGGTTTTCATGGTTGCTGGAACTTTCTGATTGGTGTCTGGGAAGGGCTTTTTGAATGGGAACCAATCCTCTAGGGAGATCCTACTGATTTCTGTGACACAGTCACACGGTATGCTTGGCCTGGTGTGCATACATCACCTTTTTTTTTTTTTTAGAAAGCAAGCCTCCTCTCTCCTTTAGCCATGAGGTTCTGGACTCCACACTAGAACTCTGAGGTACATAATGCATAGTGCATAGCATGGTATGGGATTCCACACACAGTATCCTGCCCTCTGTGCCACACAGGTGGACTTACTACCCAGTCTGGGCCAATCAGAATCCTTCTCTGGGAGTTTTTACATCAAAATTGATGGAGGAGAATTCTCTTTGTTCTGGCCATGATGCTAGATGGTATGAGTTTACATGCTTCTAGAAGTTGTAGTTCTAGATTGTGGAGAGAGCTGGCGCATGGAAGCAGAAATAGGAGAGATACTGATATCTGGTAGCAGTCTTTGAGGTAAGTAGTATCTCTGTCTCTTCCCCTCCTTGCCTATGCTAATTTGAAATGTATTTCTGATATGGGAAACCTACAGAATCCTGACTAACATAACTGCATTTCCACAAAATCCTGTCCTTATCCAGGACTCTAGTGGGATGCAGCTCTTCCAGAACTGTGCTGTGCCATTTGATAGCTACTAGTCCTGTGTAACTTTTTGTAAATACACTTCATTTTTTGGGAGCAGTTTTAGTTTCGTAGAAAAATTGAGCAGAAGGTTCAGAGATTTCTCACCTACCCCTGCCCCTCCACATGCACATCCTCCCCCAATATCAGTATTCCTCACCAGAGTGGTACAGTTGTCATAGTTAATGAATCTATAAGACACATCATCATCACTCAGAGTCCATAGTTTACATTACAGTTCATTCTTGGTAACGACATGTCTCCACCATTATAGTATCATCCAGAGTATTTTCACTGCCATAAAAATCCTCTGTGGTCTGCCTATTCATTTCTACCTCTACTGTAACTTCTGGCAACCATGGCCTTAGTTTTGACTATTTGAAATGTGACTAGTCCAAATTGAGATGAAAGTGTAAGCACACTGGATTTCAAAGACTTAGTACTAAAAAAAGTATAAAACACTTCAATAATTTTTATATTGATTGTATGTTACAATGATACTCTTTTGGATCTATTGGGTCAAATAAAATATACTGTTAAAATTGATTTGTTTCTTTTTCCTTTTTAAGTGTGTCTAGAAGAAAATTAAAAACCACATGTGACTTCATCTGTGGCTTGCATTATAATTCTTTTGGACAACTCTTCTTTAGAATACCTACCCCTAACCCTTACCATTCCCCCATCAACTTTCTTAGTAATTGAGCCAACAGGTCAGTTTTGTAGACTTATATACAGAAGAGTTCCTATATGCAGATCTTAATTTAAAAGTATTATTCTGCTATTTGCATGTGAACTTTGGCTATGAGACTGGAGGGATTTCAGCTGCTAGTCCCTTACCAACACCTCTGTTTACAGTGATCAGCAGTGCCATGGCTTAACAATTCCAGCTAATGATACGCTGCTGGTTTCCAGCCAGTGCATAGTGATTTTTTCTATGAGAAGAAAGAAGCCTATAATCTTGTCCTTTCACTCCATTGACATTTATTAGTGCTTTTCAAAAAGGCAGTGACATAGATTAAGGAATTCAGGTTGCAGGTGCAGTTTCCACCATATTTTAGCTGTTGATGGAATACGAGATTTTATGTGGCTGTCAGAAACTCCAGTTTCGTCATTGACAGTAATTGTGGGGTATATGAACATCAGAGATCCCTAAATTATAGTTTGACACATTACACAAATTAGGTCTTGATTAGTCCCTGGAGAGGTTTTGTAGTAATTGATTGAGAGAGGTGAACTGGCATACACACATACGTGTGTGTTCTTACACACATAGATACACAATATGTGTGTATGTGTGTCTGCATATTCTGAAATGTTCCTCATTCCTAGGAAGTGGTCAAGGCCCTATAAATGAACATGTAGGGTCTAGATTCTGAATTCACTAGCTCAGAGAATATTTATTGGGGTCACAAGTGTTTACTGAGGGCCTACGAGCTAAGCAGAGTATACTAATCAGTATGCTATTGATTATTTGGGGGCTACTGAGGGTAATAGTCACTACCAGAGAACTTACTGCAGGAGTCCACAGGACTCCCAACCTAGCAGGGAATGGGAAAATACTGAAAGGTTTTGCTGAAGAATCATAGTGCAGTGAGAAATATATGGAATATTGAGTTACAAGATAAGACCTGAATCTGAGTCCTAGAAACCATCATTCACTAGCTGCTATGACTTCAGATATGTTCATTAGCATAGTTTCCAAACCTATAATAATGGTGTTAATAGCGATACAAATAATAATCTTAACCTTGTAGGGTTGTTTATAGGATTTGAGATGACATACCTAACAGCAATTTTATTAATACAAAAACACCTTTATAAATATTATTTAACTTCCTGATTAATAAATACTTTGGCTCTAGGGAATTGTTACTTATAGTTTATACATATAGGGTGGCAATTTTCAAAGAACAATTGAACATGAAATACATTAATAGTAAAATTCCACTGAATATTTGATAGTTTTGGATTACTCTGAACACATTTTAGTTTAGGTTTTTAATGTGGCTTGTCATTATTTTTTAAAAAAAATTTAAATGTTTATTTATTTTGAATGTGGGGGAGGGAGGGGGAGAGAGAGAGAGAGAGAGAGAGAGAGAGAGAGAGAGAGAGAGAGAGAATGAGTGGAGGAGCGGCAGAAAGGGAGGAAGAGAGAATCCCAAGCAGGCTCTGCCCTTCAGTGTAGAGCTCTATGTGGGGCTCGATCTCATGAATCCAGAGATCATGACCTGAGCTGAAATCAAGAGTCAGACACTTAACTGACTGAGCCACCCAGATTGCCCTAACATGGCTTGTAATTCTAAATTGCCACACTGATTACTCTAGAAGATATGGGAGACTAGGATAATCAGTTTATCCTTGGGATGAACAAAAAAAGACGTTTCTATACAGTGTTTTAAAATGGACCCTGTCCTTTCTGTGATCTTCATAGATGCTCTAATGATAGTCCAAAACTAAAACCTAACATCTCTTGCAATTTGCTTAGTAGATTCTATTAACTGCTGGGCTAGGCTAGACCAAAGAGACTGGTCCATGTTCAAGGATGGGTGAGAATGATGCCTTGGAGGTTGCTTTTACTTGATTTTCTATATGGTGGATTATCAGCAGTATAAAGGATACATATAATATATGACCTGAGTGGATGTGGGTTCCATTGCTTCCTTTGTTTTTCATGGAGACGGCTTCACAATTTGTTGGCCTTGGCCAACCTTGATAAGTTGAAGGTTTGTCTGCTTGAAAGAGCACAGAATCAACTGCCTTTTATATCTGGCATCCATAAGTATCTTATTTGGGCATATAATGAAACCATTTGCCCTCCCTCTCAGCAAGCTGAGTCTCTGAAATCCAGGCTTTGGGGCTTGAAATTCTAACTGGTCCCGCACTGTGACAATATACTCTGGCCAGGCTATGGGCTACCTTGTTCTTAGAGGGACAGTTCTTTCATTAGCTGTGTGAATTTAGGGTATCTAAAACACATACCTGGGTTTATGGTCGACTTTAAACTCTGTTATTTAGTTGAGACAGGTAGAAACAATGTTAAACATTCAAGAATTCAGGATTTAATGGGGTGCCTGGATGGCTTAGTCAGTTGAGTGTCCGACTTTGGCTCGGGTCATGATCTCACAGTTTGTGAGTTCGAGCCCCGCGTTGGACTCTGTGCTGACAGCTTAGAGCCTGGAGCCTGTTTTGGATTCTGTGTCCCCCTCTCTCTGTCCTTCTCTTTCTTTCTCTCTTTCTCAAGAATTAAAAAAAAGAGGGGCGCCTGGATGGCTCAGTTGGTTAAGCGGCCGACTTCGGCTCAGGTCGTGATCTCATGGTCCGTGAGTTTGAGCCCCGCGTCGGGCTCTGTGCTGACAGCTCAGAGCCTGGAGCCTGTTTCAGATTCTGTGTCTCCCTCTCTCTGACCCTCCCCCGTTCATGCTCTGTCTTTCTCTGTCTCAAAAATAAATAAATGTTAAAAAAAATTTAAAAAAAAGAATTAAAAAAAAGAATTAGGGAGTTAGTTCATTGGATTTACACTGTCCTTTCTCAGTGATCCTGTTTTAAAATATAATTTCCCCTGAGAGGGCACCAGCGTGTTATTCAGAATTAGTTTTTATCTGCTTTATTAGATTTCTTCCATAATGGGACCAAGGCTGCATAAGCACATTGGATCACTGTGGAATGAAATGAAGTTTAGAAAGGTGGGTGACTGGGCAAAAAGCATAAATAGAGTTCACTACAAATATATTTATGTCCTTTATGATTTTGTTTAGGGCCTGTCTAGCCAAGATGACTGGTTCTTTGGCTTTCTCTACAGTCAGTCTTGCATTTTTCCTCTAAAAGCAAACTTAGTGGAATTGTTCACAGTGGAACATTAGAGCCTGCTCTAGGCAGTGGCTGAACAGGTAGCCCCAGCTGCTGCCTCTCAGTCAGTCACTGCTGTCAGGTGCAGAGCAGAATTTCCATTGCTGAAGGACATCCTTTCCCAAATGGCTTGTTGGTTTTGAAGGAATAAAGGTTGGGTTTATATGTGTGCCCAGTTTGTCAAAAGTGGTTTAGGAATTCTCTCTATGCCTTGTTTCTCAGCAATGGCCGTGGATGAGTATTACTTCTTCCAATCAGTTGGAGACTGGGCCCATGACTAGAAGAACTAATAGCCAAAGAACTTTGGAAAAATGTATAGATTATCTCCATATATCCATCCATCCATCTACCCATCCATCTATTCATCCATATATCCAGTCTTCCCACCTTACTAATTTCACAAGTGTTTGTTGAATACCTGTTACTGTGCAGGGCACTGGTTAAATGCTCTCGATCTAGCAATAAGTTAGATGTGGTTTCCAACATTAAGGATTTAATACAAGAGGTAAAACTTATGTGCACTAAATTTACATATTCAGTGAGCATTCATTATAACCTGCTGCCCATGCAATATATCTTACCTATATTAAAACATTGAGAAGACACAGTCTCTGTCTTCAACAAGCTTGCACCGTGTGACTGGATTAGTTAAATAACCAAAATAACTCTGAATAAAGTCATATTATGATACAAGACATGAAGGAGACACAAAGATAATGCCTTGGGAATCAGCAGGAAGGTCATACATTTAGTTGAGTGGTACTGAGGGGAAGGGGAACGTGAAAGTCTTGAAGAAGGCGAATTTGAGCTTAGAGATAGAAGATGGATTGGGTGAAGAGAGATGGAGTTGCTGGGGGGAGCAAAGACATAGAAGCAGGGAATGTTTAAGGGAGAATGAGATGTCCAGTTTAAATGAATGTAAGAGTACAGAGATGGGAGTAGCAGGAAAGTGGAACATCTGGAATCATTGGAGTTATGCTGAAGGTTGTCAAGTGGGTGAGTGACCTGAGAGGAGCTGAGAACTGGGAACTGGCAGCGACTCACAAAAATGAGGCAGAGGAAGTAGAGATGGTAGGTGGAGAGATCCATTCAGGAAGCAGTTAAAATGGCTCTCAGAGAGAGGTAAATCATGTTTAAACTAAAGAGGAGTAGAAAGAAGTTTCAGGTTTAGGGACCTTGCAGAATCTCTGTTATTTGGCAACTAATTAGACAATACATTTCCATAGCAATATTTAAAAAGAAGAAGAGAAAATAATTATTGAGCTCTTTTTATGTGCCACACACTGTGCTAAATGGGTTTTCTCATTTAATTTTCATGGCAACTGTTTATGGTAGGGAATTTTATTATCTGCACATTACTGATGAGGAAAAGGCATTTTCTAGAGGTTAAGGTACTGGTTAGGTCACTTATCTTTACATGACAGAGTCTGGATTAGAGTTGCCATCAGTCAGCCAGCAGGCCACTCTGTGTCTCCAGGCTACAGCCCAATAGAACAGCCTCTGCAAAGCCTTTTTGCATATGGTTTTTATGCTCTAAACAAGAACAACAATGGCTTTGCACTAAATAAATATAAGATCAATGTTATTTTCCATATATAAATGAATATTTAATGGATGCTGTATTATTAATTTTCTTTCTATCCCTTGGGGCCAGACTGCCTGGCCTTGATTTCCATCCAGCTCTGTCAGTGACTAGCTGTGTGCTTTTGGGAAAGTCACTCAACTCCTGTGTGCCTCAGTTTCGTCATCATAGTGAATATAGTAATAGTACCCTCTTACAGAGGTACTATTACAGTACAGAGGAACTGTAATCTGTACAGAGGAACAGATTACATGAGGCAAACCCTTTGAACGGTGCCTGTCACAAAGTATGTGCTATGTATAATAGTTATTATTATTGGATTACTTGGAAGTTGCTAATTTCTGCCTCCTCATATTTTCCTTTTAGGGCCTGCCTCTGCTATCCTACCCCCCACCTCTGCAACCTACCTCCTCCATCAGCTCTTATACAGGTCTCAGTAACTTTTCTGTTGTCGAATGTCATAATAGCCCAGTTCTAAGGCGTCTTGCTTTATCTCTTCCAAGGCTTTGCAGTTAATGTGGAGGCAGTCTGTTTTCACTGGCAATTGTCTGGACAATACAGTCAGACAGAAGTAGGTTCAAATGCTGGTTTTATCATTTAATCACTATTTGACCTTGGACAAGTTAGTCATCTTCCCTTTCTTAATTAAAGCAATACTGGGTGATGTATGTAACCAATAAACTTTCAAGGCACAGCCTTGATCCAGGAGAAGCTTATTTTTAGTAGAGTAAGAAAACAAACAAACAAACACAACAGGTGTTCCTGAGTAGAGGGAGAATGCAGGTGCCTTTTCAGGTTGTGGTCTCCTGTAGAAGAGAAAGGAGCATGGAGAATGATGTTTGGTAGTTTTCAGGGCCAGAACTTAGAGTTGTCTCATCACTTTGACTCACTTTGTAAAGACAGTAAGCATTTATTGTCACACTTGTGGGTTTTCAGGTTGGCTGCAGCCTCACTGATTTGCGCTTGGCTGGGTGGCTTGGTCTCAGGTCTACTCCCCATGTGTTCATCCTTGGGTTCAGGCTCAAAGGACAGAAGCTACCTGAAGGAAGCTCTTCTCAAGGTGATGGCAGGACCATAGGAGGTCTATTTATTTCCTAGGGCTGCCATAGCAAAATACCACAAACTGGGTGGCTCAAAATAACATAAATTGATTCATTCACAGTTCTGGAGGCTAGAAGTCTAAAATCAAGACATCAGTAGGGCCATGCTCCATCTAAAGGCTCTAGAGAAGAATTCTTCCTTGCTTCTTCCAGCTTTTGGTGGCTTCAGGTGTTTCTTGGCTTATGGCAACATAACTCCAAACCGTCTCCATTATCTAGGTTGGTGTTCTCTGTAGGTTTGTGTTCTTTTTTGTCTCTTATTGGATTTAGGGTGCATATTACTTCGGTATGATCTCATCTAAATCTTTACCTTAATTATATCTGTGAAGCCCCTATTTCCAAATAAGGTCACATTCTGAGGTTCCAGATAGACGTGGTTTTTTGGGGGGACATTATTCTACTTACTACTAGAGAAGAAGACCAACCAGACAAATGCATCACATGTGCTTGTCATGGCCAAAGCAAGTCACATGGCTAAGCCCAAAGTGAAGGGGCAGGGAAGTAGAACTCACCCCTAGTGGAAGGGTGACATAGGGAGAGGTAAAGAAATGGGCCAATAATTAAACCCATCACAAGAGCATAGTTTGCTGTGAGCCCAGAAGTAGAGGAGATTGGTTGGTGGCTCTGTAATAGTCCTAGACCTCCACACCCTCCTCTGTGTAATGGATTTTTGGGGAAGTACATGTCTTATGGGGATTATGGATATTAAGTGACAATATATGTGAGCTGCTTAGGACAGTATGTGACATACAGTAAGCACTAAATTAATGTTAATGATTATTGTCTTTATAGAACTTCCATTCCTCCTCTTCCATCTGCTTCACTTCTGTTTATTATTCTCTTTGTTTCCCCCCATCTTTTCCTAATTTTCATGAACACAATTAATTTCCATTTTACATAATTCACATAAACTAGAAAAGAAATTTTCCTGGTGATGAATCCTGTTACGTTAGAATTTAGAATAAGGAAGTCTCAATTATACGGAGAGAGAATTATTTAGGACATTAACTGTGAAGACAGTGCATAACAATGGGCAATTAACAAGGTAGACAAGTGCTTTGACCTCCTGCAAGGGAGGTTGCTGTGAGTGCAAGTATTTGGTGAGGCTATCACAAAAGGAGTGGGAATCAAGCTGAAGCATTACCTTTACTGAGCAGAAATGATCCAATTCAGTTTTGAAGCAAAGTTTATCAGATAAGGACAACATGGAAAAGGATGCTGTGTCATCACCCAGGCTGGCCTCTTGGCTGAGAGTTAAGTACAAGTACCGTGGGAGCAATTATACTGTTTGGAATATGAGTTGTTCTATGCTAATGAGTCATATTTTATCATTTCCGGGAACTGATGCCAAGAAAGGGACTGTTGTCACATAAAAGCTTTTAATAAAAACTATTTATTTGGTGGAGTCTTTATGTTTCACTTTTGTACCAAAATAATTTCTGAATGATGATTCACTACCAACCTACATGGCAGGCACAGACGCAGCCAATGTGAAATGATGTTAACACTCATTGTTTTCATTTTAAAGAGCTAGCATGCGGCTTTTGCTAAGGTCTCAGGATTTCTTGAGATTTCTATGAATGCAGAACTGCAACCCAGGCAGAGTGTTATGGGAAAGGATATGACTTTTTAAGGACTGCATGCTTAGTTGAAGTGCACAGGAAGCCCAAACACTGCAAATAGACCCAGGGACTCTTGGTTTTCTTTTGGCTGTGGATGATGTTTGTAATCCTGAAAACAGAGAGCAATTGTTTCTACTAGCTATATGAGTTCAAATTTCTGATTTGGTTTAAATGTAAACTTTTATGTTAAGATAGTAAAATGGGTTCCCCTGCAAAGCATGGAGCAGGCTTCCCCGTGTTCAACATGCTTCTGTGCAGAGCAACAAACTCTTCTAGCCAAGAGAAGTGGGTGTGGGTTACAAACTTGAAGCCCTTAGCTGAAGATGGAAAAAGGGCTCTTAGACTTTGAAGTGGGAAGCAGCCTCACCCAACAGAGGACAGAGCTGTAAGAAGCCCTTGCAGGAAGTTTTGCACGTGTCACCTGGAGAGTGAGGGATCACCCTTCTGTCACTGATCTCTGGGTCCAGGAGGTGATCATGTGCTTCTTGGTCCCTTGTCCACCATCCACGAGCCTGTGTGTGTGGTGTGGGGGGAAAGGGTGGGGAACAGAGGTGGGTGTGGATGTGTAAAATAGGGGATGGAGAGGAGCCTGGAATACCAAGACAAAGGGTAAGGTGTCAGTGATCTGCTTTCCCTTATGCTTTACTGCTATGTCAATGGCATTCAAATGCGAGCATTTATTACTTAATTTATATCCAAGTCAGTTAGCATATGGTGCAAGAATGATTTCAGGAGTAGATTCCTTAATGCCCCTTACCCATTTAGACCATCCGCCCTTCCACAATCCCTCCAACAGCTTTCTGTTTATTCTCTATGTTTAAGAGTCTTTTATGTTTTGTTCCTCTCCCTGTTTTTATGTTATTTTTGCTTCCCTTCCTTTATGTTCATCTGTTTTGTATCTTAAAGTCCTCATATGAGTGAAGTCATGATATTTGTCTTTCTCTGACTGACTAATTTCGGTTAGCATAATCTCCTCCAGTTCCATCCACGTAGTTGCAGATGGCAAGATTTCATTCTTCTTGCTTGCCAAGTAATACACCATTGTGTGTGTGTGTGTGTGTGTGTGTGTGTGTGTGTGTGTGTGTGTGTATCACCTCTTCTTTACCCAAATCATCCGTCAATGGACATTTGGGCTCTTTCCATATTTTGGCTATTGTTGATAGTGCTGCTATAAACATTGGGGTGCATGTGCCCCTTCAAAACAGTATACCTGTATCCCTTGGATAAGTACCTAGTAGTGCAGTTGCTGGGTTGTAGGGTAGTTCTAGTTTTAATTTTTTGAGGAACCTCCATACTGTTTTCCAGAGTGGCTGCATCAGTTTGCATTCCCACCAGCAGGGCAAAAGAGATCCTCTTTCTCTGCATCCTCGCCAACATCTGGTGTTTCCTGAGTTGTTAATGTTAGTCATTCTGACAGGTGTGAGGTGGTATCTCATTGTGGTTTTGATTTGTATTTCCCTGATGATGAGTGATGTTGAGCATTTTTTTCATGTGTCTGTGAGCCATATGGAGGTCTTCTTTGGAAAAGTGTCTATTCATGTCTTTTGCCCATTTCTTCACTGGGTTATTTATTTTTTAGGTATTGAGTTTGATAACTTCTCTATAGATTTTGGACACTAATCCTTTATCTGATATGTCATTTGCAAATATCTTCTCCTATTCTGTTGGTTGCCTTTTAGTTTTGCTGATTGTTTCCTTCGCTGTGCAGAAGCTTTTTATTTTCATGAGGTCCCAATAGTTCATTTTTGCTTTTGTTTCCCTTGCCTCTTCAGACGTGTTGAGTGAGAAGTTGCTGTGGCTGAGGTCAAAGAGGTTTTTGCCTGCTTTCTCCTGGAGGACTTTGATGGCTTCCTGTCTTACATTTAGGTCTTTCATCCATTTTGAGTTTATTTTTGTGTATGGTGTAAGAAAGTGTTCCAGGTTCATTCTTCTGCATGTGGCTGTCCAGTTTTCCCAGAACCATTTGCTGAAGAGACTGTTTCTATTCCATTGGATATTCTTTCCTGCTTTGTCAAAGATTAGTTTGGCATACATTTGTGGGTCCATTTCTGGGTTCTCTATTCTGTTCCATTGATCTGAGTGTCTGTTCTTGTGCCAATACCATACTGTCTTGATGATTACAGCTTTGTAATACTTCTTAAAGTCTGGGAGTGTGATGCCTCCAGCTTTGGTTTTCTTTTTCAAGATTGCTTTGGCTATTCGGGGTCTTTTCTGGTTTCATACAAATTTTAGGATTATTTGTTCTAGCTCTATGAAGAATGCTAGTCTTTCTTTGACAGGGATTGCATTGAATATGTAGATTGCTTTGGGTAGTATCGACATTTTAATAATATTTGTTCTTCCTATCCAGGAGCATGGAATCTTTGTCCATTTTTTTGTGTCTTCTTCAATTGCTTTCATAATCTTTCTATAGTTTTCAGTGTACAGATTTTTCACCTCTTTGGTTAGATTTATTCCTAGGTATTTTATGGTTTTTGGTGCAATTATAAATAGGATCAATTCCTTGATTTCTCTTTCTGTTGCTTCATTATTGGTGTATAGGAATGCAACCGATTTCTGTGCATTGATTTTATATCTTGGGACTTTGCTGAATTCATGGATTAGTTCTAACAGTCTTTTGGTGGAATCTTTTGGGTTTTCCATATAGAGTATTATGCCATCTGCAAAGAGTGAAAGTATGACCTCCTCCTGGCCAATTTGGATGCCTTTTATTTCTTTGTGTTGTCTGATTGCAGAGGCTAAGACTTCCAATACTATGTTGAATAACAGTGGCGAGAGTGGACATCCCTGTCTTGTTCCTGACCTTAGAGGGAAAGCTCTCAGTTTTTCCCCATTGAGGGTGATATTAGCAGTGGTCTTTCATATATAGCTTTTATGATCTCAAGGTATGATCCCTCTATCTCTACTTCTTGAGGGTTTTTATCAAGAAAGGATGCTATATTTTGTCAGATGCTGTCTCTGCATGAGTTTGTAAGTTTTCCTTCCATTTCTAGTTTTTGGAACAGCTTCAAGAGAATAGGTGTTAACTCTTCTTTAAATGTTTGATAGAATTCTCCTGGAAAACCATCTGGCCCTGGAGTCGGTGTTTTTGGGAGATTTTTGATTACTAATTAGATTTCTTTATTGGTTATAGGTCTGTTCACATTTTCTGTTTCTTCCTGTTTCAGTTTTGATAGTTGATATATTTCTAGGAATTTGTCCATTTCTTTCAGATTGCCTGTTTTATTAGTGTATAATTACTCGTAATATTCTCTTATTATTGTTTTTATTTCTGCTGTGCTGGTTGTGATCTCTCCTCTTTCATTCTTGATTTTATTTATTTGGGTCCTTTCCTTTTTCTTTTTGATCAAACTGGCTAGGGGTTTATCAATTTTGTTAATTCTTTAAAAGGACCATCTTCTGGTTTCATTGATTTGTTCTACTGTTTTTTTTTTTTTGTTGTTGTTGTTGTTTGTTTGTTTGTTTGTTTTTGTTTCTGGTAGCATTGATTTCTGCTCTAATCTTTATTATTTCTTATTTTCTGCTGGTTTGGGGTTTTATTTGCTGTTCTTTTTCCAGCTCTTTAAGGTGTAAGTTTAGGTTGTGTATCTGAGACCTTTCTTCCTTCTTCAGGAAGGCCCGGATTGCTATATACTTCCCTCTTATGACCTCCCGCCTTTGCTGCATCCCAGAGGTTTTGGGCTGTGGGGTTATGATTTTCATTGACTTCCATGTACTTTTTAATTTCCTCTTTAATTTATTGGTTAGTCCTTTCATTCTTTAAAAAAATTTTTTAAAATGTTTATTTATTTTTGAGAGAGAGAGAAAGAGAGAGCAGGGGAGGGGCAGGGAGAGAGGGAGACATAGAATCCGAAGCAGGCTCCAGGCTCTGAGCTGTCAGCACAGAGCCAGACATGGGGCTCGAACATGCAAACCACGAGATCATGACCTGAGCTGAAGTTGGGCACTTAACTGACTGAGCCACCCAGGAGCCCCGGTCATTTCATTCTTTAGTACGATGTTTTTTGGTCTCCAAGTATTTGTTATCTTTCCAAATTTTTTTTTTTTTTGTGGTTGATTTCGAGTTTCATAGTGTTGTGGTCTGAAAATATGGATGGTATGATCTTGATCTTATTGTGCTTGTTGAGGGCTGATTCGTGTCCCAGGGTGTGATCTTTTCTGGAGAGTGATCCATATGCACTCGAGAAGAATGTATATTCTGCTGCTTTAGGATGAAATGTTCTGAATATATCTGTTAAGTCCATCTGGTCTAGTGTGTCATTCAAAGCCATTGTTTCCTTATTGATTTTGTGTTTAGATGATCTGTCCATTGTTGTAAGTGGGGCGTTGAAGTCCCCTACTATTATGGTATTATTATCAATGAGTTTCTTTATGTCTGCGATTAATTGTTTTATATATTTGGGTGTCTCATGTTTGGAGCATAAATGTTTACAATTGTTAGGTCTTCTTGGTGGATAGACCCCTTAATTATGATATAATAGCCTTGTTCACATTTTGTTACAGTCTTTATTTTAAATTCTAGATTGTCTGATCTAAAGATGGCTACTCTGGCTTTCTTTTGTTGACCATTAGCATGATAGATGGTTCTCCATCCCCTTACTTTCACTCTGAAGGTGACTTTAGGTCTAAAGTGGGGCTTTTGTAAACAGCATATAGCTGGATCTTGTTTTCTTATCCATTCTGTTACCCTATGTCTTTTGATTGGAGCATTGAGTCCATTGATGTTTACAGTGAGTACTGAAAAATATGAATTTATTGCCATTATGATGCTTGTAGAGTTGGAGTTTCTGGTGGTGTTCTCTGGTCCTTTCTAATCTTTGTTGCTTTGGTATTTATTTATTTCTCTCTCTCCATATATATATATATATATATATATATATATATATATATATATTTATCTTTTCTCCCCTCAGAGAGTCCCCCTTAAAATTTCTTGCAGGGCCGGTTTAGTGGTCACAAACTCCTTTAATTTTTGTTTGTTTGGGAAACTTTTAATCTCTCCTATTTTGAATGACAGCCTTGCTGGATAAAGAATTCTTGGCAGCATATTTTTCTGATTCAGCACATTGAATATATCCTGCCACTCCTTTCTGGCCTGCCAAGTTTCTGTGGATAGGTCTGCTGCAAACCTGATCTGTCTTCCCTTGTAGGTTAAGGACTTTTTTCTTTTTGCTACTTTCACCATTCTTTCCTTGCCTGAGTATTTTGTGAATTTGACTATGATATGCCTTGTTGATGGTTGGTTTTTGTTGAAACTAATGGGAGTACTCTGTGCTTCCTGGATTTTGATGTCTGTGTCTTTCCCTGGGTTAGGAAAGTTTTCCACTGCTATATGCTCACATAACCCTCCTACCCCGTTTCTCTCTCTTCATCTTATGGGACCCCTATGATTCTGATGTTATTTCTTTTTAATGAGTCACTGATTTCTCTAATTCTTAAATCGTGCTCTTTTGCCTTAATCTCCCTCTTTTTTCCTGCTTCATTATTCTCCATAAGTTTGTCCTCTATATTGCTGCTTCACTGCTCTGCCTCACCCATGCTTGCTGCCATGGCATCTATTGGAGATTGCAGCTCATTTTTAGCATGTTTTATTTCATCCTGACTAGCTTTTACTTCTTTTATCTCTGCAGAAAGGGATCCTAATATATTTTCAACCCTCCCTAGTATTCTTATTATCATGATTCTAAATTCTGGTTCAGACATCTTGCTTATATCTGTGTTGATTAAGTCCCTGGCTGACATTTCTTCATGTTCTTTCTTGGAGTGAATTCTTTCATTTCATCATTTTGAAGAAAGAAAAGGAATTAATAAGAAAAACAATTAAAATTAAAAAATTAAAAATATGACAAAGAAATAAAATAAAGGATGCTAGATCCTAGGTGTGTTTTGGTCTCATTGTTGAAAAAAGCTTGATATATTAGAGAAAAAAATGGAAAGATAATAAAAGAAAAAAAAAGGAAAAATAAGGAAAAAGAAAAGAAAAAAAGGAAAATGTTTGAAAACGTGAAAAAAATGAATACAATAACAAAGAATAAAATGAAATGATAAAAGTAAAATAGAATTTAAAAAATTTACAAAAAAGTAAAATATATAGTGGAAAAAATTAAAGAAAAATCTTTTTAATAAAAATGGAAAATAACAATGATTTTTTTCTCTTACTGTATTCAAGAATAAGAAAAGAAAAGAAAAAATTGAATAAAAGGACTAGCAAACAGAATGAAGTACAGTTGAAATTACATCTGTTTTCTCCTAGAAGTCGATATATGAAGCACTTTATTGGTCTGTAAACTAAGCAGGCAGAGAGACTTGTGTTTGTAAAGAGCGCTGTTGGCCCAGTTGGGTGGGATTTAGTGTAACGGCTTCTTTCTCCATTAGATGGTGCCTCTTAGCTTACTGGGGGTGGATTGCTGTGGCATGTGTAGGCATGTTCGCAAATCAGCAGGAGGAGTGAAAATGGCATCATCAGCTATGCAGTCTCTAGTATTGGAGCTCTATCCTCTTCATGAGTGGTGTTCACGCACCTGTCCTTTGTCCCCAGCTTTTGTCCACTCCCCATTTCTACACTCTCTGTGACCAAGCTGTCAGGCTGCCAGGCGGCACCTACCTCCTGAGTTTTATCTCAAATGGGGCTGTGTTTCCCAACCTCTCACTTCTGACGGACTGTGGCTTTGACCTGCTTCAGATCCTCTGCAGGAGGGTCTCAGTGAGCAATGGCCAGGTGCTGGCCTACTGCTAGGAACGTTTGGGAGACTGCGCTACTGCCAATGCCCAGAGACTGTGGATGGGTGCCAGCCCACCCCAGAAAAAGTTCACGTGATCTTTTCAGGGATTATGGAAAATCACAAAACCCATCTGGTGCCAGGCTTCCCCCTTAATGTCCTTGTTCCAGCACCAGCGAATGTGGCTATTCTCTGAGGTCTGCTGGAATCACCTGTCGGGAGTCCACACAGCCCCTATCAAGTGTCCTCCCAGCACAGGAACTGCCACTCCCTGTGTGACCCGCAGAGCCATTGGATTTCTCTCTCTGCTCCTGGGGATTTGCCCTTAGCACCAGAGCACTACCAGGTATCAAGCTGCGAAGTTTCGGACTCTATGCTTCCCCTGTTTATAGAGTCTTAATGGAATTTAAACCCTCTCCTTTCTCCTTTATCCCTTCATTGTTCAGTCCCTGGGGCTGTTTCCACTTTCTCTCCAGCTGCTTTTGGGGGGAGGTTGTTTTCTGACTCTCCCTTTGTTTCTGCCCTCTCTCTGCAAGCAGAAACAGCTCCTTGCTCTCTGCAGCTTCTCTTTCCCTCAGTTCACCTCTCCACACTGTGTACCTGCTGAATTCTCAGGTTCAGGTTGTGGAGAGGACTCTTCCCTGGCACCTTGAGAGGGAGCATGACTGCTGACTCCTTGATTTGGACTTCTAGCCTCCGGACCTGTGAGAGAATAGTTTTATGTTATTTGAAGCTCTCTGGTTTGTGGTAATTTGTTATGGGAGTGGGGAATGGGCAAAATAGGTGAAGGGGAGTGGGAGATACAGGTTTCCAATTATGGGATGAATAAGTCATGGGAATAAAAGGAATAGCATAGGGAATATAGTCAATGAAATCGTAACAGCCTTGTATGGTGACAGATGGTGGCTACACTTGGGGTGAGCACAGCATAATGAATAAAGTTGTCAAATCACTCTGTTGTATACCTGAAACTAACATAAGAAATGCATGCCTCATTTAAGGGGGAGCACTTATTACTATCCTCTGCCCAGTGTTGCCAGAACTTCTAAGTTTTCCGGAGGGCATGAAGAAAATACTGATTTTCATGTGAATTCTTCTGATTTTAATGGTTGGCATTTAAGTTCAACTTTTTAAAATGCTTTGTGACCAAACAGCATTGCTGATGGCATCTCTTGCTAGGGGGGGCTTCAGTTTACAGCCTTGGTGCCACAGAGTCACTCTCGAAGGTTCTATTGATGGAAAGATGCCCATAGGTACTGGAAGGATGTGATATACACCCAGAGATGATAGGTGAGATAGAGGTGGCACGTCAGTGTAACAAGAGTGCTTTCATTAACAAATAAAAACTGGAGGCGTGCCTGGGTGGCTTATTCAGTTAGGCATCTGACCCTTGATTTTGGCTCAGCTCATGATCTCACACTTGGTGAGTTTGAGCCCTGCATCAGGCTCTGTGCTAACAGTGCTAAGCCTGCTTGGGATTCTCTCTCTCTCTCTGCCCCTCCCCTGCTCATGCTCTCTCTTTCTCTCAAAATAAATAAACTTAAAAAAAAAAGAAATAAAAACTGGAATCCAGTGATATTGAGAACAAACATATTGAGAACAAACAAGGCTTTCTTTAAATATCCACTGATGGAGGATTTGGTACTGAAAGACTGTACTTGTTCAAGTTCATAACTTGTACTAGTTCATAAAAGAATCGTAAAATAAATGTGAGTACTTGATACCAAGGGACCTGACCTATAAAGGAGACATCTCTGTAGATGATGCAGAACAAGTGAAACAGAACAAATGGAGGAGACAGGATGGGGAATTGTTCTGTTAGCCACGGTATTTAAGAGTTATCACCAGTTCTTTAGGAAGAAGAATTAAAAGTCGGTATCAGAATTCATTTAGATGTCTACATGAAGTCCTGAGTTAGAATTAAATTTGTCTGGGGCGCCTGGGTGGTTCAGTTGGTTGAGTGTCAGACTTCGGCTCAGGTCATGATCTCACAGTTCCTGAGTTGGAGCCCCGTGTCTGGCTTTGTGCTGACAGCTTGGAGCCTAGAACCTGCTTTGGATTCTTTGTCTCCCTCTCTCTCTGCCCCTTCCCCATTCATGCTCTGTCTCTCTCTCTCTCTCTCTCTCTCTCTCAAAAATAAATAGACATTAAAAAAAATGTAGTGGGAAGATGGTGGCGTAGGAGGATGCTGGGCTTACCGCGTCCTGCTGATTACTTAGATTCCACCCACACCTGCCTAAATAACCCAGAAAATCGCCAGAAGACCAGCAGAACGGATTCTCTGGAGCCAAGTGTAGACAAGAAGTCCATGGAAGAGGGTAGAAAGGGCGGAGAGGCGGTGAGCACTACACGGACTGGCGGGAGGGAGCTGGGGCAGAGGGGCAGCCCGCCGGCAAAGCAGAGCCCCTGAGTCTGGCTTGCAAAAACGGAGGGCTGGACAGAATGTGTTCTGACAGCAAGTGGGACTTAACATCTGGAAGGTTATAAGTTAACATCTCTGCTCGGAGAGCGGGAGGGCTGGAGGACAACAGGAGGGACAGTTGTTGAGCCCCGGATGACAGAGCTCAGATTGGCAGGGAACAAAGGAGCTTGCCAGCTCCATTTCCCTCACCCATCCCCCAGCTGAAACCACAAAGGGAACCAGTTTCTGTCAGGGAACTTGCTTGCACTGCGCAAACACCCAACGCTGTGCTTCTGTGGATCCATCCCTCCAGCAGTGGGTCTGACATCCTCCCGGTGCCTCAGGGCCCCTCCTGAAGTGGATCTCTGAAGGAAAAGTGAGCTGAGCCTGCCCCTCCCACCCCTGTGCAACTTGCTGATCCACCCCAGATAATACACCAGAACCCAGCACCACAAACCTGGCAGTGTGCAAGTAGCCCAGATGGGCCACACCACCCCACAGTGAATCCCAACCCTAGGAGAGGGGAAGAGGAGGTACACACCAGTCTGACTGTGGCCCCAGCGGTGGGCTGGGGGCAGACATCAGGTCTGACTGTGGCCCTGCCCACCAACACAAGTTATTCAAGACAGCACAGGGGAAATGCCCCGCAGTTCTGCACCACTCCAGGGACTATCCAAAATGACAAAATGGAAGAATTCCCCTCAAAAAAACCTCGAGGAAATAACGACAGCTAATGAACTGATCAAAAAGGATTTAAACAATATAACAGAAAGTGAATTTAGAATAATAGTCATAAAATTAATTGCTGGGCTTGAAAACAGTATAAAGGACAAAAGAGAATCTCTTGCTACAGAGATCAAGGGACTAAGGAACAGCCAGGAGGAGCTAAAAAATGCTATTAATGAGCTGCAAAATAAAATGGAGACGACCACAGCTTGGATTAAAGAGACAGAGGAGAGAATAGGCGAAGTAGAAGATAAAATTATGGAAAAAGAAGAAGCTGAGAAAAAGAGATATAAAAAAATCCAGGAGTATGAGGGGAAAATTAGAGAACTAAGTGATGCACTAAAGAGAAATAATCTATGCATAATTGGTATTCCAGAGGAGGAAGAGAGAGGGAAAGGTGCTGAAGGTGCACTTGAAGAAATAATAGCTGAGAATTTCCCGGATCTGGGGAAGGAAAAAGGCACTGAAATCTAAGAGGCAGAGAGAACTCCCTTCAGACGTAACTTGAATCGACCTTCTGCACAACATATCATAGTGAAACTGGCAAAATACAAGGATAAAGAGAAAATTCTGAAAGCAGCTAGGGATAAATGTGCTCTAACATATAAAGGGAGACCTATAAGACTCGTGATGGATCTCTCTACTGAAACTCGGCAGGCCAGAAAGGAATGGCAGGAAATCTTCAATGTGATGAACAGAAAACATATGCAGCCGAGAATCCTCTATCCAGCAAATCTGTCATTTAGAACAGAAGGAGAGATAAAGGTCTTCCCAAACAAACAAAAACTGAAGGAATTCATCACCACTAAACCAGCCCTACAAGAGATCCTAAGGGGGATCCTGTGAGACAAAGTACCAGAGACATCACTATAAGCATGACACCTACGGACATCACAATGACTCTAAACCCATATCTTTCTATAATAACACTCAATGTAAATGGACTAAATGTGCCAACCAAAAGACATAGGGTATCAGAATGGATAAAAAAAAAACAAGACCCATCTATTTGCTGTCTATAAGAGACTCATTTTAAAATTTTTTTTTTCAACGTTTATTTATTTTTGGGACAGAGAGAGACAGAGCATGAACGGGGGAGGGGCAGAGAGAGAGGGAGACACAGAATCGGAAACAGGCTCCAGGCTCTGAGCCATCAGCCCAGAGCCTGACGCGGGGCTCGAACTCACGGACCGCGAGATCGTGACCTGGCTGAAGTCGGACGCTTAACCGACTGCGCCACCCAGGCGCCCCTAAGAGACTCATTTTAGACCTGAGGACACTTTCAGATTGAAAGTGAGCAGATGGAGAACTGTTTATCATGCTACTGGAAGTCAAAAGAAAGCTGGAGTAGCCATACTTATATCAGACAAACTAGACTTTAAGTTAAAGGCTGCAACAAGAGATAAAGAAGGGAATTATATAATAATTACAGGGTCTGTCCATCAAGAAGAACTAACAAATATAAATGTCTATGCACCGAATTCAGGAGCCCCCAAATATATAAAACAATTACTCACAAACATAAGCAACCTTATTGACAAGAATGTGCTAATTGCAGAGGACTTTAATACCCCACTTACAACAATGGATAGATCATTTAGACACACGGTCAATCAAGAAACAAGGGCCCTGAATGATACATTGGATCAGATGGACTTGACAGATATATTTAGAACTCTGCATCCCAAAGCAACAGAATATACTTTCTTCTCGAGTGCACATGGAACATTCTCCAAGATAGATCATATACTGGGTCACAAAACAGCCCTTCATAAGAATACAAGAATTGAAATCATACCATGCATACTTTCGGACCCCAATGCTATGAAGCTTGAAATCAACCATAGGAAAAAGTCTGGAAAACTTCCAAAAGCATGGAGGTTGAAGAACACCCTACTAACGAATGAGTGGGTCAACCAGGCAATTAGAGAAGAAATTTAAAAATATATGGAAACAAATGAAAATGAAAATACAACAATCTAAACGCTTTGGGAAGCAGCGAAGGCAGTCCTGAGAGGAAAATACATTGCAATCCAGGCCTATCTTAAGAAACACGAAAAATCCTAAATACAAAATCTAACAGCACACCTAAAGGAAATAGAAGCAGAACAGCAAAGACACCCCAAACCCAGCAGAAGAGAAATAATAAAGATCTGAGCAGAAATAAATAATATAGAATCTAAAAAAACTGTGGAGCAGATCAATGAAGCCAAGAGTTGGTTTTTTGAAAAAATAAACAAAATTGATAAACCTCTAGCCAGGCTTCTCAAAAAGAAAAGGGAGATGACCGAAATAGATAAAATCATGAATGAAAATGAAATTATTACAACCAATCCCTCAGAAATACAAGGAATACTATGAAAAATTATATGCCAACAAACTGGACAACCTGGAAGAAATGGACAAATTCTTAAACACCCATACGCTTCCAAAACTCAAACTGGAGGAAATAGAAAGCTTGAACAGACCCATAACCAGTGAAGAAATTGAATCAGTTATCAAAAATCTCCCAACAAATAAGAGTCCAGGACCAGATGGCTTCCCAGGGGAATTCTACCAGACATTTAAAGCGGAGATAATACCTATCCTTCTCAAGCTCTTCCAAAAAATAGAAAGGGAAGGAAAACTTCCAGACTCATTCTATGAAGCCAGTATTACTTTGATTCCTAAACCAGACAGAGACCCAGTAAAAAAAGAGAACGACAGGCCAATATCCCTGATGAATATGGATGCAAAAATTCTCAATAAGATACTAGCAAATCGAATTCAACAGCATATAAAAAGAATTATTCACCATGATCAAGTGGGATTCATTCCTGGGATGCAGGGCTGGTTCAACATTCGCAAATCAATCAATGTGATACATCACATTAATAAAAGAAAAGATAAGAACCATATGATCCTGTCAATTGATGCAGAAAAAGCATTTGACAAAATTCAGCATTCTTTCTTAATAAAAACCCTCGAGAAAGTCGGGATAGAAGGAACATACTTAAACATCATAAAAGACATCATCCTCAATGGGGAAAAACTGAGAGCTTTCCCCCTGAGATCAGGAACATGACAGGGATGTCCACTCTCACCACTGTTGTTTAACATAGTGTTGGAAGTGCTAGCATCAGCAATCAGACAACAAAAGGAAATCAAAGGCATCAAAATTGGCAAAGATGAAATTAAGCTTTCACTTTTTGCAGATGACATGATATTATACATGGAAAATCCGATAGACTCCACCAAAAGTCTGCTAGAACTGATACATAAATTCAGCAAAGTTGCAGGATACAAAATCAATGTACAGAAATCAGTTGCATTCTTATACACTAATAAGGTAGCAACAGAAATACAAATAAAGAAACTGATCCCATTCACAATTGCACCAAGAAGCATAAAATACCTAGGAATAAATCTAACCAAAGATGTATAAGATCTGTATGCTGAAAACTATAGAAAGCTTATGAAGGAAATTGAAAAAGATATAAAGAAATGGAAAAACATTCCATGCTCATGGGTTGGAAGAATAAATATTGTTAAAATGTCAATACTACCCAAAGCTATCTACACATTCAATGCAATCCCAATCAAAGTTGCACCAGCATTCTTCTCAAAACTAGAACAAGCAATCCTAAAATTCATATGGAACCACAAAAGGCCCCAAATAGCCAAAGTAATTTTGAGGAAGAAGACCAAAGCAGGAGGCATCACAATCCCAGACTTTAGCCTCTACTACAAAGCTGTCATCATCAAGACAGCATGGTATTGGCACAAAAACAGACACATAGACCAATGGAATAGAATAGAAACCCCAGAACTAGACCCACAAAAGTATGTCCAACTAATCTTTCACAAAGCAGGAAAGAACATCCAATGGAAAAAAAGACAGTCTCTTTAACAAATGGTGCTGGGAGAACTGGACAGCAACATGCAGAAGGTTGAAACTAGACCACTTTCTCACACCATTCACAAAAATAAACTCAGAATGGATAAAGGACCTGAATGTGAGACAGGAAACCATCAAAACCCTAGAAGAGAAAGCAGGAAAAGGCCTCTCTGACCTCAGCCGTAGCAATCTCTTACTTGACACATCCCCAAAGGCAAGCGAATTAAAAGCAAAAATGAACTATTGGGACCTCATGAGGATAAAAAGCTTCTGCACAGCAAAGGAAACAATCAACAAAACTAAAAGGCAACCAATGGAATGGGAAAAAATATTTGCAAATGACATATCGGACAAAGGGCTAGTATCCAAAATGTATAAAGAGCTCACCAAACTCCACACCCAAAAAACAAATAAGCCAGTGAAGAAATGGGCAGAAAACATGAATAGACACTTCTCTAAAGAAGGCATCCAGATGGCCAACAGGCACGTGAAAAGATGCTCAACATCGCTACTCATCAGGGAAATACAAATCAAAACCACACTCAGATATCACCTCACGCCAGTCAGAGTGACTTAAATGAACAAATCAGGAGACTATAGTTGCTGGCGAGCATGTGGAGAAACGGGAACCCTCTTGCATTGTTGGTGGGAATGCAAACTGGTGCAGCCACTCTGGAAAACAGTGTGGAGGTTTCTCAAAAATTAAAAATAGACCTACCCTATGACCCAGCAATAGCACTGCTAGGAATTTACCCAGGGATACAGGAGTACTGATGCATAGGGGCATTTGTACCCCAATGTTTTTAGCAGCACTCTCAACAATAGCCAAATTGTGGAAAAAGCCTAAATGTCCATCAACTGATGAATGGCTAAAGAAATTGTGGTTTATGTACACAATGGAGTACTACGTGGCAATGAGAAAGAATGAAATATGGCTCTTTGTAGCAACGTGGATGGAACTGGAGAGTGTGATGCTAAGTGACATAAGCCGTACAGAGAAAGACAGATACCATATGTTTTCACTTTTATGTGGATCCTGACAAACTTAACAGAAACCCATGGGGGAGGGGAAGGGGGGGTGAAAGAGGTTAGAGTGGGAGAGAGCCAAAGCATAAGAGACTCTTAAAAACTGAGAACAAACTGAGGGTTGATGGGGGGTGGGAGGGAGGTTAGGGTAGGTGATGGGCATTGAAGAGGGCATCATTTGGGATGAGCACTGGGTGTTGTATGGAAACCAATTTGAGAATAAATTTCATATATTAAAAAAATTAAAAAAATTTTAAAAAAATTTGTCTGATTTTGGGTATCTGGTATATGGGTAGGTAGATAGATGACTGTGTAAGTGAGTCAGCAGGTAAGTACCTGGATGCATGGACCTTACAAAATTAAATCAGAATTAAGACACTGGTGACTCTATTGGGCAAAACCAAGTGGACTGTACTTCTTATGGATTTCTGCCTTCATTTCTCTGTAGTTGTGATACAAGGTATACTTATAACAAATGAAGCATAGGAACAAAAGTCTACCTGGGGCTAATCCTACCTGTAATATACCAAACAAAGTGCAGTATTGATAAAATTCTTATTTGAACTCTCTCAGCAGCAATATTAGAAAAAAATAACCATAAGTAATACTGTATCAGACTCTTTCATTATCACACTAAAAACCAGGGGTCCCTTCTACTGTAACCAAGGCAAAACAGATGGGTCTAGGCCTGACTTTTGACAACAGTGTTCTCCCATCTGCAACAGTTATGTCACTGCTTTTCTAATATTTATTATCTTCATTTTATTGGTCATGTTCTTTTTAACCAGGCTTTCTCTATAAAGATGCTTCAAGGGAGAAAATAATTATGATGGCCTTCTGTGCACTATACCCTTTAGAAATGACCATGTTTCTAAAGACCATTTACCCACTTGTTCATGGTAGCAGTGGTTGTACTACGTTGAATACTGTGCCCCCAAATTAATGTCCTCCTAGAACCACAGAATGTGACTTTATTTGGAATTAGGGTTATGCCAATGTGATTGGTAAACAAGAGGTCATACTGGATTAAATTCATTGACTGGTGTCCTTATAAGAAAGCTATGTAGGGGCACCTGGCTGGCTTAGTCGGGTAACATCTGACTTTTGATTTCGGCTCAGGTGATGATCTCATTATTCGTGGGATTGAGACCCACATTGGATTCTGTGCTGATAGCAGATGGAATTCTCTCTCTCCTTCTCTCTCTTCCCCTTCCCCATCCATTCTCTCTCTCTCTCTCAAAATAAATGAATAAACATTAAAAAAAAAAAGAAAGCCACGTGAACATACAGACATATCTGATGATGGAGGCAGAAACTGGAGTCTTAATATTACAAGCCAAGAAACACCAAAGATGGCTGGCAACCACCAGAAGCTACAAAAACACAGGGAAGGACTCTTCCCTGGCACCTTGAGAGGGAGCATGACTCTGCTGACTCCTTGATTAGGACTTGTAGCCTCCGGACCTGTGAGAGAATAGTTTTATGTTATTTGAAGCTCTCTGGTTTGTGGTAATTTGTTATGGCAGCGTTAGGACACTGATACAGTGGTGCTGGGTCAGGTTTCTTTACTCATGTTTCCTGTCATATGATTTGAGTTCCACTAGTCACACACCTGGCTCTGTATTCACTTAGGGAAGGAAGAGTGACTTAATCTGATTGTTGACTTTGGAAGCATAAACCGGGCATGTGTACTTATCCCTTTCCCCTCTTTTTGTCTCTTGGGAACAGACTGTGCACACAGAGCAGGTGTTCTGTGTGGGGAGGCCGGCAGTGGGTCAGCTTTAGGAAGCCCACCTGATAGCAATATACGTCATGTCTCCCAACATCAGCCTTGCCGCTAATGAAGTTGATATTTTAATTCTCCCCACATATTGTTTTGGTCTTGTTTGTCAATTTGTTCAGTACTCAGCATGTGTATGGGTTAAGGTAGGAGAAAGAAAGCCCCCTCACACCCTAGTGCTAACCACATTCTTTCTGTTCTCAGGAAAGGTGTGTTTAGTTTCCATTGATACAAACGTTGTAAGGGGAAGGATATCCTGAGAGTTGTGTTCTCTGCTCCAGCCAGGGTCATAATACCTTGGTCATGCCCCAAAATAGAAAATACAGCCGCTTTTTGTATCTTCCAGGAAGATGACTTCAACAGTTTCTGAAAGACTTCTTGAGTGTTTCTTATGATTTTTGTCAAGGAATTCTCTTCCTTGAATTACTCCATTGATAGAATAAAAATGGTTTGGGATTGGTTAAAAATTTTAAAAATAAAATATTTTCTCTTTAAAAATTAGTTAATTATTATGATGATTATATTTTGATTACACATTTTTATTTTGAAATAATTATGGATTCACAGGAAGCTGCAGAAAAATGTAAAGGAGGTCCTGTATACCCTCAAACCTGTTTTCCCTAATGATGGCATCTGGGCATAACTAATAGAACATTATCTAAACCAGGCAGTTGACATTGATACTGTCCACAGAGTTTATTCAGATTTCAAAAGTGCTCCCAGACTTTTTGTGCCCTACCTAGGTAGGAGTCCGTTCCTTTCCTCCTCTGCCCACTTACGGGGTTTGCTTTCCCAACCCTGTTCTCATACTTTTCTGAGGACAGATAAAGAAAGTGGAGGAAAGGGAACTCATGAGAGGTTTGGAGAAGTTTTTCAGAGTATTTTGAAGAGAGTGGATCTAGTGTATGAGAGAAATAGGTAAAGAAATAAAAAGAAGGATTTTAAATATTGCTGTAGTCTTTGGATGTGCCCCCTGTCCATGGTGTTAGAAAATTTCAGTTCTTTTTTAAAAATTTTTCTTAAAATATTTTTTAATGTTTATTTATTTTTGAGAGAGAGGGGCAGAGTGAGCAGGGGAGGGACACAGAAAGAGAGGGAGACAGAGAATCTGAAGTAGACTTCAGGCTTTCAGCTGTCAGCACAGAGCCTGACACAGGGCTCAAACTCACAAACTGCAAGGTCATGACCTGAGACAAAGCTGGGCCCTTAACCAACTGAACCACCCAGGCACCCCAAACCTACTTTCAGTTCTTATGTGGGAGATCGAATAGTTGGTTTCAAGATTGTTTAAACTAGGTGTTTCCCCCCGGCCCGGTTATTTTAATGTATTTTTCCTTATCCTTTTCTATGCATTAATTTTTTGCTTTACATATATCAGATTTATTGTGTTTATACATATATATATATTTATATATGTATATATTCACACACATGTGTGTACTATCATTTTATATAACATTAGGACCTAAATATGTCTTAAAGGAATCTATCATTGCAATTTATCCATGGTAATAATTTTAAATACTTTATGATATTTCATGGGTGGAACATTATTTACTCAACTTTTGTTCAGTTTCTGACATTTTGAGTTTTTGCCTGCTAATAATGTGTTAATGAGTATCTTTGTACCAAAGTCTATTTACTCTTGGGAGTATTTTCTTAGAATAGATTCTTTGAATTAAAATTATTGAATTAAAGGATGTTAATTTTTTCTTTATGTGCATTGCCCAAATCTGCATCTATTTTATACTTTGTCAAGAGAAAATATACATTCCATGTTCTATAATATTGAAAGACTAGAGAAGAGTTAGGTAGAATTTTAAAAATCATTAAAAATTTTAAAAAATGTTTATTTATTTTGAGAGGGAGAGTGAGCAAGAAGGGGAGGTGCAGAGAGAGAGAAAGAGAGAGAGAGAGAGAGAGAAAGAGAGAGAGAATCCCAAGCACTCTCTGCACTATTAGCACAAAGCCTGACCTGGGGCTTGAACTCATGAACTGTGAGATCATGACTTGAGCTGAAATCAAGAGTCGATCATTTAACTGACTGAGCCACCCAGGTGCCCCAGAATTTTAAAAATTAAAATCAAAACCATGTGCACATATTATGTTGTGGAATGAAATGTGGGAACTATATGTCTACAAAATAAGGTTCCCAAGTAACACCTATGGAATCAAAATCTCTTGAAATGTGACATGGTAACGTAACATTTAAACCACACTCCCTAAGTTGCTCTTCTGTGTGCTGAAGTTCATTTCATTTCACAGGAGATGACTGGAGGCTCAGAGAAATTATATGTTTTGTGTAGGGACACAAGCCCTTGGTTTATAATGTGATGGTTTTGAGCACACTGTGAAAAGGTTAAACCAGAAGCCATTTGAGAGTTATTAATTCCTGTGATCTCCTGCTCATTAGAGCCGTCTCCTGATCTAACCTGCTGTAATTAAGGGTCAGGAGATAGTTCTATTATGATCTCTTTTTAACTTAGGATTGTCATTCAACTTATTTTTGCCTCACTCAATAGAGGAAGCCTATTTATTAAGCCATTAGTCAATTTGCTCTTTTAAAAGACAGCTCATATCCTTTGTCCTTTTCTAGTACCTAAGTCTTATTTTCTCACTTTGAAATGTATTGTCATGACCTGGCATTTAGTTCAGTAGTCTGGAGGAAATTGAAAGAGAGTTGGAGATAGGGAGCAGAGACACCGGGTCCCAGAGTGTCCTCTCAGGGCTGAGTCTCATCATCTCAGCTGCCTGGTGGAGGTGGGGGAAGACTTCATTTAATAACTCTATTTCTTAAGTCCCATCTCTGTGCCCAAATCAGAGAATTTTTCTGGAAAAGTGATGACACAAGAGGACCTGATTTTTGGTGTTACTCTGCAGAAATGTCAAGTGTCTGAGATCTTTTAGGAATCAACCTCTATAATGATGACATTTTCTTTCAAAACACACATATCGGTATCCTCCACTGCCTTGCACTTTAATTATTGGGAGTAGGGGTCAGGGAAAGCTACTGAACATTTATGAGATGGTGATGAAAACCTTTTACTAAGAATGCAAAAGGCTGGAGGCGCCTGGGTGGCTCAGTCGGATAAGCGTCTGACTTCAGCTCAGGTCATGACCTCATGGTTTGTGAGTTCGAGCCCCGTGTCAGGCTCTGTGCTGACAGCTCAGAGCCTGGAGACTGCTTCAGGTTCTGTGTCTCCCTCTCTCTGTCCCTCCCCAGCTCATGCTCTGTTTCTCTTTCTCTCTCTCTCTCTCTCTCTCTCTCTCACAAAAATAAATAAATATTAAAAAAAAAAAAAAAAAGGAATGCTGAAGGCTGTATGGCCAGGTGTCAGATGACTTGAATTGTCCCCCTCAGTGTTGCCCTTTGTTAGATCTGTCATACAAATCAGAGGAGGCAGCAGAAACTTGACCACATCATTTTGCCATGGAATTGGCCCTCAAATCTTTTTCCTTAGTTCCACTTTTAGTCCTTTGGGGACCTAACCCACTTGTTGTAGATTCTCATTTGTCTTGTACTCCTGAGATTCCACCACATTACAGAAGTAAAAGAAATACTGCTGACTACTAGTTCCATGAATCTCCTCTTAAAACTGAAGTTCTTGGGGCGCCTGGGTGGCTCAGTCGGTTAAGCGTCCGACTTCAGCTCAGGTCATGATCTCACGGTTCATGGGTTCGAGCCCCTCGTCGGGCTCTGTGCTGACAGCTCAGAGACTGGAGCCTACTTCGGATTCTGTGTCTGCCTCTCTCTCTCTGCCCCTCCCCTGTTCACGCTCTGTCTCTCAATAATAAAGGTTTAAAATTCAAAACAAAACAAAAACAAAACTGAAGTTCTTAATGTGAATACAGATATTTAGGATTTGCAATGGTTATTTTGAAAAGGATAACCCCCACTTTTTATAACCCCCATCATGCATAATGAATTCTTCTAAATTATAAAGAAAAAGGTAAGCAAATGAATATCAGCAAATGTTTCATTATGGTCTATAACTTCTCAGCTAAATGATTAGTTTGGGCCAAATTGGTGATCCTACAAGTTATTTTTTCTATAATCTGTGTACCAGTTGGTACATTGGGATCACCTATGTTATTAATTAGATAACCTGTGTGCCAACTCTGCTACTGAACACAATCTTAAATTATAATGTTGTTCCAATGGGACCATGCAAGCTGCTTTACAAATATGTGCTTTGAAGTGATCTACCTTATGCTAAATTCCTTTATAATGATCTACTTCACTCTATATTTTTAAGGTATACATAGTAAGCAGAACAATAAAAAAGCTCATAGGGTTTGAAAAATTTCATCTGTCATTCATTGCAATGCCTACCTCTGGTATGTTTCTTTCCATATCAGTTGCTATAATTTCTTTCAGGGATTAATTATATATCCATGTTATTTCACTTCCATTTTCTTTACTCATTTTAGGACAAGAAATTTTAAACAAAATGACATTTAGAACACTGAGGTATATAAGTTTTTGGGAAAGACATTATGAAACTGCATAGTGAGGGACCATAATCTTTTCAACTTAATTAAGTCCATGTGTATTGACAAAAGATAAAAGAATTTCACATCATAAAGGAAAATAAATGTAACTCTAAGAATAGTGTATTTCCCTCTCCAGACTATTCATTCAATATTTCTAGTATGTATTTGATCTTTGGTGTTTTTCCAAAGTCTGAGCCAAAGTGAATATTGTCAAAGACCATCCTCTTAAATCAGTAGATGGCTCCCGACATGCCTTGAAGTTAGTGCAAGAAACATTTGTTAATCACCTCTGCCTTTAGGGTGGTGATACAGACAAAAGACATACAATCAGTGCTTTCTTTCTGAAGGAAAAGGCCACAGTAAGAGTATAAGCAATAATAGGACAATATGGAGTTAAATGCTGTTTTCAGTAACAATTGCTATTTATAACAATGTGGGAAACACTGAGCTAGTTATTGTGATTATAGGGGAGTATAAGAAGACATGGTCTTTCCCCCCATGGGTCTTACAGTCCAGTGGGGAATGGGGAGGAGGAGAAATTTAAGGGAGGAGTGATATTTAAGCCAAGATGAAGGATGATCCATTAGTCAGGTTCTCAGCACAAGCAATGATAGTATTTGAGGAGAATCTACCATAAACATTCTTTATAAAGGAGTGTAGGAAAGCCACAAGGGGGTAGTGCAGCATCTCAAGGATAGTAACACTGTGACCATCACCTCCCTAGAGCTGAAATGGTAAGGGAACAGATTCAGAACCTACAAGGAGACAGCCTCCTAGAGAGGGGAGGATCTTTGGTTGAAGGACCCTTTACTTTGAAGGGACCCTGTAGGGAAGGAGCTGAGGAAGTAAGTGCTGCAGCCCCAATCCCCTCTCTCCCCCACTTCCTGCTGGGCCCTCCTGTTGGCTGAAGCTAAGGGGGGAGCCAGTGGACAAGGGAGGTAGACCTGAATGGATCAGCTTCTTTGGGCAGAGAGCAAAGTGAGGAATAGTGCAGAATAGATCTGGAGAGGAAATAGGAAATATCTAATGGAGGTGAGTAGGAATTGATCAGTTTTTAGGGAAAGAGGTAGAGTAGGGCATTTGTTGGCGGGCAGAGGGTAAACATGAACAAAAGCCAGGTGTTGAAGGAGGATCATGGTGAAATACTAGAGCAGGAAGATCAGTGGTGAGCAGGGTTCAGACTGTGAGTTGGATTCTGGTCTGTGTCCATATAGAACAGTGGGAAGAAGGGTGGGATAAGGCAGGTATGGGGGAGAAGATGCATCTGATAAGAGGTATGCTTTGGAAAGATCATGCTGGCTGTGCTGTTCAGGGGGGAAAGCAAGGGGCCAGAGTTCAAAGGCTGTTACCGTTGCTTTGCAATGTTTATATATTTTATATTCCAATATTCTGTATATATGGCTCTGGAAATTGCTCTTGTTAAGTTAATATATAGCAAATATCTTTCCAGGTTAGTATCTTCCTTTTAATAGCTACATACTATTTTGTTATGTATGTAAATGTCTTCTTTAATTTTACTGAAGGACATTTAGGGATGGCCAGTTTTCCTCTTCTGTGCAGTGCTGCAGTAAACCCTGTCATCTGCAGAACAGATTCCTAGAAGTGGGGTTGCTGTGTGTGTGCATGTGACCTTTTTGCAGGTATTCCCAAAGTGACCTTGCAAAAGGCTGTCCTGATTTTCACTTGGGAGGAATATTTCTAAATGAATGAAAATTTACTTATTCATAAACTGGAAAACTATACCTCACTTATAAAAATATATTTTATTGTTTTCCAAAAACAAATCCAAAAGTTTGACCTTAGATATGAGTCCCTCTACCCTTATATGTCAAGTTCATTTCTAAGTGACCATTTATATGGATATCACTTTGAGGGTATATTCTTTCCTTCCTTCCTTCCTTCTTTCCTTCCTTCCTTCCTTCCTTCCTTCCTTCCTTCCTTCCTTCCTTCCTTTTTTTTTAAAGAAAACACTCCTCTTTTTAATAAAATTATTTGAAAAGTAGTAAAGAATTTAAAATATTTGATTTTTGTTAAAATCTCCATAAATCTGATTTTAGAATTTAAATGTGGTTATATTACAGAATTAAAATTCCTGAGGGAAAATATAAAGACATTTAGAAAATACCAGAGATTGGAGTAAATTCTAATGGGGAGTATTTATTTTTTCTTTTTATGGACTATAATGGATTATTTAATATTTTTTAATAGCTAATAAAAGTTTGGGCAGCTTAACACACAAAACAACAACCAACCAGCCAAAGAAACCTGTGAAACTTAGACATAGTACACAATGGATTTATTTATTTATGTTGGATAGATTTGAATAATTAACTAAAACTACAATGGGCTTGCATTATTTCATTAATCATAACTGCATGAATACCAAGATGAAGAGGAAAAGAAAATAAAAATAACAGTGATTTCTTTAACAGTAAATATTAGACAAGACCCTCGGTTGCAAGTGACAGAAACTAAACATTAAAAGGGATTTGCTGGGGCGCCTGGGTGGCGCAGTCGGTTAAGCGTCCGACTTCAGCCAGGTCACGATCTCGCGGTCCGGGAGTTCGAGCCCCGCGTCAGGCTCTGGGCTGATGGCTCAGAGCCTGGAGCCTGTTTCTGATTCTGTGTCTCCCTCTCTCTCTGCCCCTCCCCCATTCATGCTCTGTCTCTCTCTGTCCCAAAAATAAATAAACGTTAAAAAAAAAAATTAAAAAAAAAAAAGGGATTTGCTGGTTACATCATGAGAAAATACAGAAGAGAAGTGGCTGCAGGCACCTCATCTAAGCATTCAAGTGATGTTGACAGACTGTGCTTCCTCCCTTCCTCACTCTGTCCTCCTGCCTCCCTCCTTCCTGGTATTTGGGCTCTGCTTCTCAGCGTTTCCTTCTTTCTCACTGCACATGACAGGCAAGATGGCCAGGAGTGTCTGAGATTAGTGTCCCCAAGGGAAAGGGAGCTGCTTCTTTACAGAGGAGACAACAATGATTCTGAGCAAACTGTAGGAATCTTAGAGAAGCAACTTAAGCTCTTTGAAATGCACTTTCTATGTCAGTGTAAAAGATTTGTTAGTTTAAATGAATGTAGTATGGAAAATGTGGAGTACAGTGGCAGCTATGAGGCAGGTGTCCAATAAATGGTGTTTCAAAGGACAGGAGAACACTGGGAGGTAGTGTGCTGTGGAGAGGAAGATGGTGTATTCAGTTATATTCTAGTAATGTCTGAGATGCCCAGGGGAAACTCAGAAAGAAATTTCTCACAGGCAACCAGTGACAAGGATCTGGAACTTGGAGACAACATTTGGGACAGGTGGTGGGTTAGAATCCTAGGAATTTGTTATATATCTTAAGGCCTCTTTGTTGTAGCTAAAGAAACCCCAGCTCCTCCTAGTTACAGACATAGATTCTGTGCTGGGAAGATATCACTGAGGAAGTGGTGCCTGGAGGTGGGTTGGAAAATTTTCTCTCCGGGGACTCTTGTGCCAAAACAAGGCTGTGTTCTTCTGTTGTTCTCTCAGGAGACTCTTGCTTAGAGCTTATGTTCTTTTTTCCTATTGCTATTTTTATCCTTTGGATGGTGTGGGCTTTTCTAAACCTTCACTTCATTTCCTTCAAAGTGGTGCTTGAAAAAATCTATGCCATTCTTATTTCCAGCTACTATGTGAATTCATAAGAGTGAACATGATAAAAAGCAATGTGGCAAGTTGGGACAGTTCCCTCTGGGATCATATTCAGGATTTATCTGCAGGGCAGAGGTTCCTACAGGAATCTGTGATCCTTGGAGAGTACAGTGAGCCTCTAACAATCCTGGGAGGAATCCAGGGCAGAGAATACAGCTGTGGATATGTATGAATGTGGTATCATGTTTAGATGTAAGCTACTGGCTCTAGGAGTTATTTGTAAAAACTGCACAAATTTTAGTTTAATGTGGATGCTCAATTAGTGGTAAAGAGTAATGCCAGCCACTCAGAATGATGTGAGCTTAGGTAATTCATTCCTAAAAGGGACCAATGTACGGATATTACATTTAATAATAGGATAGGTGTATTAGTTTTTACTGCCACTGTAATAAATTACAGTAAACTTAGTGGTTTAAAGCAACACTAATTTATCATCTTAGTTTTGTAAGTCAGAATTCAGTTTCATGCATTTGTAAATCTGAGGTCCTCATTTTCTTGCCGGATTTCATCTGGAGATCCTTTTTAGCTTCTGGAGGCACCTGTGTTCCTTGGCTCATGGCTCCCTTACTCTATCTCCAAAGGCAGCAATAGAGGTGGGAAGTACTTCTCACACTTTGAATCCCCCTGACCTTCTCTTCTCCCACAGCACGTCTCTGGGAGACTCTTATGCTGTCTTCTGCTTTTAAGAGTTTACATGATTATATTGGGCCCACCTGGAAAGTCCAGGATAATGTCCCTGTTTTAAAGTCAGCTCATTGGCAACCTTAATTTCATCTGCAAAATCCCTTCACAGTAGTATCTAGTTTAGTGTATGATTGAATAGCCAGGGGAAGAAAATCTTGGGGGCAATCTTTAGAGCTCTGCCTACTATAACAGGTTAAAGGGAGATTCTTCCCCAGTGGATCCCTGTAGGGCTCTTTAGAAGTTCTGGCTCTTTCAGAGCTTTGGAAATTCTCTACATTTTTAAAATTGGAGACTTTGACCTATGGTAGGTCTGCAAGACTGGAGAAAATACTCCTTTGTGAATGTGTGTGTGTGTGTGTTTGTGTGTGTGTGTGTATGTGTGTGTGTGTGAGAGAGAGAGAGAGGGACTGAGTCTGTGAGAGAGTGTGTATAAGTGTGAGAGTGCGTGTGTGACAGTGTGTGTGTGTGTGTGTGTGTGTGTGTGACAGAGAGAGAGTGTGTGAAAGAGAAAAAGGGGAGAGAGGGAGGGAGAAAGAGAGAGGGAGCATTAGCATGCTTATGCTTTTCCTGGAGTGGTTATTGTGAAATCTTTCTTTTTGGCTGAACAAATGAAGACCTAACTGAAACACAGCACTAGAAGCATCACAGCAGTGGAGCAAGGAGCAGCATGGTTGATGGACAACGTCTTGGATTTAGAGAAAGGTCAGGCAGGCATGGTCAGCACTAGCATGAATCTGTATCTGGAGCAATTAGTTGGGGTAAGAGATGCAGCAAAGAAGACAGGCCACTGGAGTTTTGGGGTGGTTCCTGGATATATTCAGGAGGTGTTATGGACTGACTTACCATTTTCCCAAATGCGTATGTTGTAGTCCCAACCCCAGTACCTCATGATGTAGCTATATTTGGAGACAGTCTTTAAATAAGAAATTAGATTAAAATGAGGTTGTTAGGGTGAGCCCTAGTCCAGTATGACAGGTGTCCTTATAAGAAGAGATGAGGGCACAAATATGTACAGGGGAAAAGACCATGTGAGGGCACAGGGAGAAGAAGACCATCTACAAGCCAAGGAGAGAGGCCTCAGAAGAGGCTCTGCCCACGCCTCATCTGACTTCTAGCCTCCAGAACTGTGAGAAAATAAAGTTCTGTTGTTTAAGCCACACGGTCTGTAGCACTGTGTTATGACAGCTAGAGCAGACTAATACAGGAGGCTTTGTTCCATGAGGAGGCAGGGAGTCCCCGGCCAAGAAAAGCCTGTGGTGAACATGCCTCCTTCCTCTGGTGGCAGCTGAAGTTTCCTCTCCAGAGTGACTCTAGAGAGGACTTTCCAGTGCCTGCTCACAGCCACTCGATTTTGTAATGGTGGCACTCTGCCCTGTCCCAGACATTCCTCCTGAGTGGGATATTTCCTGGTGATTTCAGGACCTGCCCTGCAGGGGGATGTGAGCAACTTGTTCTGGATACTTGGGCTCTCTTCTCTCTTCCTTCAGAGTTCTTCAACTATTTGTATCATGATTCTGGCAAGAGGGCTTAGTTTTGGAATAAAAAGAACACTGAGGTGTAAGGTCAGGTGATCTGGGGTCTTCTTCCAACACTACGAATAATTAGAAATTTTATTTTGGACAAGTTACTACTTTTATTCACCTGTAAAATGAAATGGTTGGATTCCACATTTCTGTAATTCTGTGAATCATTAATAGACATGGGTGACCTAGATGATTTAAGATAGGGAATCTGAGAAAACACCACCATGTCAAGCTGAAGTTCAAACTTTATCTTTCCTTCCTAGCAAGGGCAGACAACTTCTTAACTTCCACTGCTGTGACACTTCTATTACTGTGTTTCATTTACCTCTTCATTTGTTTTAGCTAAAAGGAAAGATTTCACAATAACCTCTTTTTGGACAGGATCAGAGTTCAGCTGAGGAAATGCTAAAGACTGGCTATTAATTGGCTTTCTATTTTTAACCACACTTCATTTCAGAGAGTAATGTTTTCCTCTGTGTTTGAGTGGGGCTATAGAAACAAAATTTAGCAACGAAAACATGTTTCTCAAAAGCCCCACAGTACCCTAATGAGTACCTACCCCAGAGGGCATGAACAAGTTCAAAATGTGGAACTCTGAGAATGTAAAATTTTCATCTGTTGTTAATCATTGCTATATATATTCAAAGTTCTAAAGTCAGATGGTTTGTGTTAGGACATTGAATTTTCATGTCCAGTAAATATTTGTGTGCACATCCCCCGAATATGTGGAGTAAACAGAATGATTTCCACCTTCCTGTAAATTTAAGCTTATTTTGAATTTGAAAATGCTTGAGGAGGGAAAAAAGCATGTTGGCAAAATTAGGAGGTGCAGTTTGTACACACCTTCTTTAGGATTTACTGTATCAAAAATGAAAGCTTGAAGTGCAGGGTCTGGGGAAGAAACTATGGAGTCTTTGCTTGGGAAAAATTTTTTTTAGCTTCATTCTGTTCTCTCTTCTTTTTTTTTTTTTGGTGCAGGGAGGAATGATGGTTTATTCAATAAATGGTTTGAGGGCAACAAGCTAGTCATCTGGAAAAAACAAATCCCTACCTTACTTCTTACATTAAATTATTTTCCTGGTAGTTTATAAAAATGTAAACATTAAAAAAATAAACCACAGATATCTAAGAAAAATGGGATTATTTTGTTAGGAATTTATTTTTTTGTTTTCCAGGATAGTTAACATATGGTGTTATATTAGTTTCAAGTGTACGATATAGTGGTTTATTGCTTTCATACATTACCCAGGCTCGATCACAAGTGCACTCTAATCCCCACCATCTATTTCCCCCCTCCCTTTGCCTACCACTCCTCTGGTAACCATCAGTTTGTTCTCTATAGTTAAGAGTCTCTTTCTTGGCTTCTCTCTCTTTTTCCCTTTGCTCGTTTGTTTTGTTTTTTCAACTCCACATATGAGTGAAATTGTATGGTATTTGTCTTTCTCTAACTGACTTATTTCACTTATTATGATATACTCTAGCTCCATCCATGTCATTGCAAATGGCAAGATTTAATTATTTTTCATGACCAAATAATATTCCAGTGTGTGTGTGTGTGTGTGTGTGTGTGTGTGTGTGTGTGTGTGTGACATCTTCTTTATCCATCCATCTATTGAAGGGCTGTTTGCTGCTTCCATAATTTGACTATTGTAAATAATGCTGCTATAAACATAGGGGTGCATGTATCCCTTTGAATTAGTGTTTTTGTTATTTTGGGGTAAAGACCCAATAGTGCAGTTGCTGGATTGTAGGGTAGTTCTATGATCTAGGTTAACTTTTTGAGGAACCTCTGTACTGTTTTCCACAGTGGCTGCACCAGTTTGCATACCCACCAGCAGTGCAAGAGGGTTCCTTTTTCTCCACATCTTTGCTAACACCTGTTGTTTCTTATGTTTTTGATTTTAGCCATTCTGACTGGTTTGAGATAAAAATCTCATCTTTATGTCCTATGTCTTTTTATGCATTGGTTGGCCATCTTTATGTCTGTTCATGTCTTCTGCTCATTTTAAATTAGATTATTTGCTTTTTGGGTGTTGAATTGTATCAATTTTTTTTATATATTCTGGGTACTAACCCTTTATTGGATATGCCATGTGCAAATATCTTCTCCCATTACATAGGTTGCCTTTTAGTTATATTGACCATTTGTTTGCTGTGTGGAGGCCTTTTATTTTGATGTAGTCTCAGCAGTTTACTTTTGCTTTGGCTTCCCATGCCTCAGGAGACATAGCTAAAAAAATGTTGCTACAGCTGACATCAGAGAAATTACTGCCTGTGCTCTCTTGTAAGATTTTTATGGTTTCAGGTCTCACATGTAGATCTTTAATCCATTTTGAGTTTATTTTTGTGTGTGGTATAAGCAGTTAGTCCAGTTTTATTCTTTTGCATGTAGTTTTTTTAAACACTATTTGTTGAAGAGACTGTCATTTTCCCATTGCATGTACTCTTTTGTTGAAGATTAATTTACCATATAATTGTGGGTTCATGGGTTCATATTTAGGTTTTCTATTCTGTTCTATTGATCTCTGTGTCTGTTTAAAATTTTTTTTAAGTGAGAGATAAAGTGCAAGCAGGGCGATGGGAGACAAAGAGAGAAACTTTTTTTGAAGTTTATTTTATTTATTTTGAGAGAGAAAGAGAGGGAGAGAGAGCAGGAGAGAGAGGTGCAGAGAGAGGGAGAGAGAGAATCTGAAGCACAGTCCTCACTGTCAGTCTCCAATGTGGGGCTCAGTCTCATGAACCACGAGATCATGCCCTGAGCCAAAATCAAGAGTTGGACGCTTAACTGACTGAGCCACCCAGGCACCCTGAGAGAGAGAGAGAGAGGGAGAGAGAGAGAGAGCGAGAGAGATTCTTAAGCAGTCTCCATGCTCAGCACGGAGTCCAATGTGGAGCTTGATCCAATGCCCCTGGGATCATGATCTGAGCTAAAATCAAGAATCAGACACTTAACCAAGTGAGCCACCAAGGCACCCCTCTGTGTCTATTTTTGTGCCATTAACATACTGTTTTGATTACTAAAGCCCTATAGTATAACATGAACTCTGGAATGCTGATATTTTAGTTTCGCTTTTCTTTTACAAGATTGCTTTGGCTGATTGCTTAGGATTGTTTGTTCCAGTTCTGTGAAAACTGCTATTGGTATTTTGATAGGGATTGCATTAAATGTGTAGATTGCTTTAGGTAGTGTAGTCATTTTATCAATATTTTTTCTTTCAATCCTTGAACATGGAATGTCTTTCTATTTCTTTGTGTCGTCTTCAGTTTCTTTCATCAGTGTTTCATAGTTTTCAGATTATAGGTCTTTACCTCTTTCGTTAAGTTTATTCTCAGGTACTTTATTATTTTTGGTGCAATTATAAATGGGATTGTTTTCTTAATTCCTCTTTCCACTGCTTCACTATTAGTATATAGAAATGCAATAGATTTCTGTACTTTTATTTTATATCCTACAACTTTACTGAATTTGTGTATCAATTCTTGCAGTTTTTTGATGGTCTTTAGGGTTTTCTATATATAGTACTATGTCATCTGAAAATAGTGAAAGTTTGACTTTGGCCTTACCCGTTTGGATACCTTTTATTTCTTTCTATTGTCTGATTGCTGTGGCTAGGACTTCCAGGATTATTTTGAATTAAAGTGGTGAGACTGGACATCCTTGTCTTGTTCCTGACCTTACAGGAAAAGCTCTCAGTTTTCCCCATTGGTTATGATGTTTGCTATGGGTTTTTCATATAAGGCCTTTATTATGTTGAAGTATGTTCCCTGTTAACCTACTTTGTTGAGGTTTTTTGTCATGAATATATGCTGTACTTTGTCAGATCATTTTTCTGCATTTATTGAAATGATCATTTGGTTTTAATCCTTTCCCTTATTGATGTGATGTATCACGTTCATTGATTTGTGAATACTGAACCCTTATTGCATCCCAGGAATAAATCCTACTTGGTTGTGGTGAATAATTTTTTAAATATATTGTTGGGATTCAGGTTGCTAGTATTTTGTTGAGGAGTTTTGCATCTATGTTCATCAGAGATTTTGGCCTATAGTTCTTTTTTGTGTGTGTTATGTCTTTATCTGGTTTGGTATCAGGGTAATTCTGGCCTCATAGAATGAATTTGGAAGTTTTCATTTCTTTTCCATTTTTTGGAATAGTTTCAGAAGAATAGGTATTAATTCTTCTTTAAATGTTTGACAGAATTAACCTGTGAAGCCATCTGGTCCTGGACTTTTTTTTGTTGGGAGTTTTTTGTTTTATTTTTATTTATCTTTATCTTTTTAAAAAAAATATAATTTTTTGTCAAATTGGCTAACATACAGTGTATAAAGTGTGTTCTTGGTTTTTGGGGTACATTCCTGTGGTTCATCGCTTACATACAACACCCAGTTCTCATCCCTGTTGGGAGTATTTAAAACAATTTTTTTTAAATGTTTGTTTATTTTTGAGAGAGAGAGAGAGAGAGAGACAGAATGGGAGCAGGGGAGGGGCAGAGAGAGAGGGAGCCAGAGCAGGCTTCAGGCTCTGAGCTGTCAGCACAGAGACTGACATGGGGCCCAAACTCACAGTCTGTGAGATCATGACCTGAGCCAAAGTCGGACACTTAAACGACTGAGTCACCCAGGTGCCCCTGTTGTGAGTTTTTTGATTACTGATTCAATTTCCTTCCTAGTAATTGGTCTGTTCAAATTTTCTATTTCTTCCTGCTTCAGGTTTGGTAGGTTGTATGTTTCTAGGAATTTATTCATTTCTTCTGGGTTGTCCACTTTGTTGGCATATAATTTTTCATAATATTCTCTTATAATTGTTTGCATTTCTGTGGTATTGGCTGTTATTTCTCCTCATTTTTGATTTTGTTTGAATTCTCGCGCTCTCTCTCTGTTTGTTTTTTTTTTTTTTTTTTTTTTTTTGGTGAGTCTGGCTGGGGGTTTATCAATTTTGTTGATTTTTTTCAAAGGACCAGCTCCTGATTTCATTGATCTATTCTCTTATGTTTTAGTTTATATATAATTTATTTCTGCTCTAATCTTCATTATTTCATTCCTTCTGCTGGTTTGGGGATTTATTTTTTCTTCTTTTTCCAACTCCTTTAAATTTTTTTAAATGTCTTTTTTTTTGAGAGAGAGAGAGAGAGAGAGCACGAGCAAGGGAGGGGCAGAGACACACACACACACACACACACACACACACACACAATTCAAAACAGGCTCTAGGCTCTGAGCTCTCAGCACAGAGCCTGATGCAGGCTCGAACCCACAAACTATGAGATCATGACCTGAGTCAAAGTCCAATGCTTAACCAACTGAGCCACCCACATGCCCCTCTAGCTCCTTTAGATGTAAAGTTAACTTCATTCTGTTTTCTAATTAGAATGTGAAAATATCTTTTGAGCAGAGTTGAGCCCAATTTTATCATTTTGGCAGGCCATTTTACCTTAATGAAAATGAACAAAATATGCAATTTCTGGCATCCAAAATATTTTACCTCTATCCCATGAATTTCTTTGGAAACTTTGTATTTTTTAAGATGAGATACATCTTACAAATTTGAAGAGTGTTGCAGATCTAAATGTATAATTTGTAGTTGGTAATCTTATATTTATTGATATTATCCCAAATATTTTTAAAACTGGTTTTTTTTGGTCACCATTAAATAGATCTCACAGATTTTACAGAAAAGCTTAAATGAAAACTGTGATTTCTAGGGAATTAAACATTTAAAAACATTTAAAAATTGTTAAGTAACAGTTCAGTGTAATCAGAGACAAATTGGAAGAGCAGGGAAATGAAGGAGAAGTAGTCATTTACTATAGCAACAGAAGTAAAAATAGAAAATGGAAAGCTTTTCTTTGGCCTCAAGTATCATTGACAGCAATGTTGTCAGTAGGGGCTTATGTCTCAAAAATGAAGTGTTTTACTTGATCAAAAGACATCAAATTGAAGCTTTTAGCTGGATCCCCAAATGGCCCTAAATTAATGGGAGTTTGTCATCCTGTGTGTGTGTGTATGTGTGTGTGTGTGTGTGTGTGTGTGTGTGTGTGTGTGTGTTTGTGTGGCAGGGGAGGGGTTTGGGATGATGTACACACATTTAACGAACTATTAGAATGTAAAACAGAGTGGAAGTATTCTAATTTGAGTGATAAACTTTTGGTGAGAGGCAGAGAGAGGAGTTAATGATGGTTTTGGCTGAGGCAATTGAGGGAGTTTCCATAGGGAAGTGCCATTTTGTAGGGGCCTTGAAGAATGAGCAGTTTTTGATAAGCATAGGTAAATTAACAACAATAACAAAAACAGAAACTAAGATCTGAACATGTTAGTCATTGTGTTAAGCTCTTTTGAATGCATCATCTTAAATGCACCATTTTAAAGGTGGGGAAACTGAGATAGATGTAGTTTGATATCACACAAACACACCTGAATTCAGATGCATTGCTTCAAGCAGCTATGTTCTTTCCAGGGGAGAAAGGTGGTCTAAAACGCCTTGAGCAAAGAGCTACATGAGTAGTTTTTGGAGAAATTGCAAGGTTTTATGTGGCCTGAGTATAAGATGTTTGGCAAATGAAGTGGGAGAAAGAGCTAAAAATGAAGGTGGACTAGATTGCAGAATGTCATTTCAAGGATTCTTTTCTTTTTTCAGGCAGTGGGGAGATATGGGTTTTGCATAGAGGGATAATATGATTTGGCAAGTGATTGTAAGACAAGTCATGAGATGGCCTGAAGCATGGATTTCAGAAGGAATAACTTGGAGATCAGAGCAACATTTATAAAACTATGGTGGCACACAGGACTGATGATGAGGGCAAGAGCCAAGGTGGGGTTGGGGGACAGGCAGGGACAGATGTAGGAGGCATTGTAGGAGGTGGACTTGCCCCTGGGTACTGTAACTGCTTGTGTTTGGAGTGAGGAGTTTCATTTTGCACTGTATGGAATATCTTGATGCCCCAGATCTGAGGAGCTCAGGAGCAAAGTCCTTGGAGGAAGACTGTGTGTCAGGTTTCAGGCATGTTGAGTTTGAGGCTCTGTTGAACTGGCAGGCATCCAATGGGAATGTGGAAAGTCTTGGTCTTCCAAGGAACAAACTACTATGAGCTACAGTCAGGTATACAGCATAAATTCTGAAAACAGATCATTGGAACTGACTAATGTTTCTCAAATCTTTCAGTGTCAAGACCCTTGACCTCTTCATAATTATTTAAGGGCACTGTCTTAATCAGCTTGTCCTGACATACCAAAGTGCCATAGACTGGGTGACTTGAACTACAGGCATTTATTTGTCATTGTTCTGGAGGCAAGGAATCCAAGATGAAGATTCTGGCATATTTTGTTCCTGGTAAAAGCCCACTTCCTGGCTTGTCCATAGCTGCCTTGTCTCTGTATCTTCACATGTCAGACACAGAGAGAAACCTCTGGTCTCTCTTCTTTTTTTTCTAAGGACAGTAATCCTGTCACCCTTGTGACCTAATTCCTATCTAATCACCTCCAAAGGTGCTAGCTACCGCCCAATACTATCATGTGGGTGGGCTTTGACATACGAATTTTGCGGGAACACAAACATTCAGTCCATAATAAATCCCAAAGAATATTGTTTATATGGGCTTTATCTTTTGATTTTTACTGTACTAGAAATGAAAACTGGGAAAAAATTTAAAATAGTTAATTATTATTATTTTAAAAATATTTATTTATTTTTGAGAGAGAGAGAGAGAGAGAGAGCATGCACATATGGGAGAAGGGCAGAGAGAGAGGGAGACACAGAATCCCAAGCACAGTCCAATCAGTCAGCGCAGAGTCTGAAGAGGGGCTTGAATTCACGAACCATGAGATTATGACCTGAGCTGAATCAAGAGTTAGACACTTAAGTGACTGAGCCACCCAAGAGCCCCAAAATAATTAATTATTTTAAAATAAGGAAACTCCTTACATGTTAACATAAAATAAATTTTATTATTTATTTATTTATTTATTTATTTATTTATTTATTTATTCATTTATTTATTTCTATTAGAGAGAGAGTGAGCGAGTGGGCGAGAGGGGCAGAGTGAGAGAGACAGAATCGTAAGCAGCGGAGCCCAGTGTGGAACTCCATCCCACAAACCAGGGACCATGACCTGAGCCAAAATCAAGAGTTGGATGCTCAACTGACTGAGCCACTCAGATGCCCCAAAAATAAATTGTATAAAATCTAACTATATTTTACAAAGCAAAATCAGGGAGAAAAATGTATTCTTTTACATATTTTGCAAATCTCTTTCATGTCTGGCTTCAGCAAAGATGGATTCTTGTATCTGCTTCTGCATGCAATCTGTTACCATATTACACATCATTAAACCTCTGGAAAATAGGTGTGTATTTGTGAGAGAAAATGAGCAACAAAGCACCCCACTGTCTTGTCTTGTTTACCTTTCCCACATCCAAATCTACACTTCTATTTCAGGTACTCATTTGCTTCTTACCTCTGCCCTGCTCATCACCCTTTCACAGTGGCTCGCACCCCATGAAAGCTCAGTGTAAAATTATGGAGTGAACTAAGTCAATGGACTAAGGAAAGTATAAGCCAAGAAGATCTGAGGGTACTGGTTGGTTAGTGTCATTTGGAGACTAGGAGTAGAGGTGGGGATGTGGAGTTGGAATTTTCCTGATGCCCTGGAATTGGCAGTAAGAACCCAAAGCTGTAAACAAAGTTCTGTTGCCACAGCCTTCACTCCACCTGCAGGCCTATGTGAGGAGAACACTGGAAAGGGAGGGTAATCACTGACAGAGTCTGAAGCATGGCAGAGTAGTTATGGTGTGAATCCTCCCTGTGGTGGCGGATGAGCTGGAAATGCTCCAACCACCCTCATAGATGGAAGGGAATCACTCATAGACTGAGTGTGTCTGTAAGAAAGGGAAGTTGGCATCCTCCTTCCTGAATGGCCACTTGCCAAGGAACAGCTTGCAGCTCTCACTGGCACAGGGGAAAACCTGCTGAGGGGGCTTGGGGACAGCATGACATGTATCCCCAATGGACAAGAAAGAGCATTCTTGACTATGAGATTAAAGCTGCTTCTCACCTGGCAATTTCTGAATCTAACAGTCTTGTGGAAGGAGTCTGTTTTAGCGAGGTGAGAAGGAACTGAGGCACAGAAAAAGGGTAGGGCATGTTCTTCACTGCTCAGACCCTTCAGAGGGTCCCAGAGGGGACATGTGTGATTCCCATAACTCCACATGAAGGAGCACCAAGGTTAGAGTCAGTATGTAGGGTTGTCCCGATGTTCCCTGGACCAGGTAAAGTGCTTTATTTGCAGCTGACATGAAGAAGGGCTGGGGTCAAGCTGAACAATGCCTAAGAGACACACACATGCCATTATCTTGAATACCACCATATCAGTAGTTGGGACCACATTAAACCAGAGAAAATGGGCACCTGTCTCCACCACTGGGCTGGCACTTAGGATCTTCCCTCCCTATATCTCCCAGTCCCCAACTCTGAAGGGACTAGCCTTTGAAGGAAAAGGTAGAGGTGAGGAAACAATATGGCTTAGGATAAGAGGGTTTTCCCATCTTTCATTTAGGGAGGCAGATGAGAGTGGGAGCAGAGGAGCAGATCATAAGGCTTTCTCACAAAATCCCTTGAGCCCAGGCATGGAGGGGAAGGTTTGAATCACATGTGGGAATAGAGTTTTAAACAGAATTGGTCTTTTAATAGTTTCAAGTGACCAAAAAATATAAAATGCATCCAAAATTTTATTAAAGGAAGGCAAAGTGGGAAGTGTGGCTGAAAGAAGGAATTGGAGAATAAAATCATTTCATGTTAGTGCCTTACTGAATTAAGATGTATTAAGGAACCAGTTATAAAGTAATTGGTTTACTCTCAAGTTCTTTGAACTTATTAAGTGCTCTGTGGGCAGTGAAAATGTCTTAATAATGTGACTCCTTGGCATTTGTTGGTGATGCCTTCCGGATACAGGGAACCCTATGTGTATTTGCTGAACTGAATTGCATATTTCTGTTCTGGGAAACTGAGAACACAGTAGGTTTGGTGGAAGGGGTTGTGTGTATTCCTTTAGTCTTGACTTCCTTGAGTAGTAGACTGAAAAGTGACACAGTGAAGGACAAACATCCCTTATGACCAGTTTCTTATTCGTTTTATTCTTATGCTTTTTTGAGTATTTCCTTCTTGTGGCTCCAACAATAAGAACAGTGGGGCCAAAAGGGAACAAGCAAGTATAATCAAAATGGGAAACACACAGATTTTAAGGAAAGAAGCACATCTGGGAGATGGCAAGGCAGGTGAAGAGAAGAAAGTGATGGGTGTTGAGTGGACAATTGACGGAGAGAGTCAGTGCTTGGTGTGTCTCTTTAGGTATAAGTTGGAGAGTAGGTTGTTCTTTTCATGAAGTTTATTTGAGACTTGTACTACATGTTTAATAACCCAAGGGATGTATTTACAGAAAAACTTGGCAGCGATAGTTTTAAAATGTCCTTCCTGTTGGAAATCATCACAGACATATTTAGATAAGGAGAGCTAGAAACGATGAGGTAAACAGCTTTTCAGTGTGATATTTCTAAATCTAATGACCAATTAGGGAGGACTGATAGAATCCACCAGGCTCTTCTAAACCCCAGACCCCATGGAGAGCTAAGCTAATGGGTAGAATAGAATAGTATTTAACCCCCAGGCTGAGGACAAGGGCTGAAGTGTTGGATTTTGGAGATAAATGGACTGTTGCATAATGGGGGAAAGTGACTGTGACCAGATCTGTGTTTCATTTTCTGCTCTCTGCATTAGAAGGATTGGTAACAGCTTGGTTCATGCCTGAGTGCAGCAGAGCCAGGCAGTAGTGGCCTTTAAATAGAGTCAGTGTTTGTAGGGAAGAGACAGTATCATTGACTAGAAGAAATTTCCTTTAGGACTAGGGTTGTCCGATAAAATACAAGATGCTCAGTTAAATTTGAACTTCAGGTAGACAACAAAACGTTTTTAGTATAAATGTGTCCCATGTAACAATTAGGATATATATACACCAAGCTTTTTTTGATGTTTATTTGAAATTTAAATTTAACTGGGTTATCCTGTGTTTTTATTTGCCAAATCTGGCAACCCTTTTTAGGAATGAGTCTCATCACTGAGAAGTTGCTTTTCTCCTTCCTTCATTCAAACCAGGGTCCAGTCATGGGTGACAGGCAAACTGACTTCAAATGTTTGGGTTGGTCCTGGAGAACTTCTGTGTCTACTGGGCTGTGTGGGTGAGAAATCACCTACGAATTAGAAGGTTTGAAGACACATAAAGTTCCTCTGACTTTGCTTTTGTAGATGTAATTTTTTTATTGACTTGATATATACATAACATAAAATTTACCATTCTGCCCATTTTAACTGTACAATTCAACTAGTACTGAGTATATTCATGTTGTTGTGCAACCATTACCACTATCCATTTCTAGAAGTTTTTTTTCCATCTTCCCAATCTGAAGCTGTGTGCTTATTAAGCAATAATTCTCCATTCCTTCTTCTCCCTGCTGATCCCTGGCAACCACCACTGACTTTCATCTCTATGAATTCGACTATTCCAGCTACCTCATGTAAGTGGGATCATGCATATTTGTCCTTTTTTGTCTGGCTTATTTCAATCAGCATAATGTCCTCAAAGTTCATCCACGTTATAGCATGCAACAGATTTCCATTCCTTTTTAAGGCTGAGTAATATTCCATTGTATGTATATACCTCACTTTGTTTATCTATTCATCTGTGATTGAACGCTTGGGTTATATCCATGTTTTAGCTATTGCAAATAATGCTGCTATGAACTTTGGTGTGCAAATATGTTTTGAAGCCCTTTCTTCCAATTTTTTGAGTATATTCCTAAGAGTGGAATTGCTGGTTCATAGTAATTCTGTTTAATTTTGGGGGGAAACATCATACAGTGTTCTGTAGCAGCTTTACCATCTAATATTTCCACCAGCAATTGCACGAGGCTTCCAATTTCTCCTCATTCTCACCAACACTTATTATTTCTTTTATAATAGTCACCCTAATGGGTGTGTATAGTTATAATGTTTTCCTTTTTCTTACTCTGCAACCCACTTCAATACCCAGAGCCTACCGCCACAGAGGCCAGAGAATGGTTTGGGGAGACAGTCTGCTCTGGCATGGAGCACTGTGAGGTAGACATAATGTTTAAAGGTGGTGTGGTGCCAAACTCCACACCCGAAAAACAAATACCCCAGTGAAGAAATGGGTAGAAAACATGAATAGACACTTCTCTCAAGAAGACATCCAGATGGCCAACAGGCACATGAAAAGATGCTCAACGTCGCTCCTCATCAGGGAAATACAAATCAAAACCACACTCAGATATCACCTCACACCAGTCAGAGTGGCCAAAATGAACAAATCAGGAGACTATAGATGCTGGAGAGGATGTGGAGAAACGGGAACCCTCTTGCATTTTTGGTGGGAATGCAAACTGGTGCAGCCACTCTGGAAAACAGTGTGGAGGTTCCTCAGAAAATTAAAAATAGACCTACCCTATGACCCAGCAATAGCACTGCTAGGAATTTCCCCAAGGGATACAGGAGTACTGATGCATAGGGGCACTTGTACCCCAATGTTTATAGCAGCACTCTCAACAATAGCCAAATTATGGAAGGAGCCTAAATGTCCATCAACTGATGAATGGATAAAGAAATTGTGGTTTATATACACAATGGAGTACTACGTGGCAATGAGAAAGAATGCAATATGGCCCTTTGTAGCAACGTGGATGGAACTGGAGAGTGTTATGCTAAGTGAAATAAGCCATACAGAGAAAGACAGATACCGTATGTTTTCACTTTTATGTGGATCCTGACAAACTTAACAGAAACCCATGGGGGAAGGGAAGGGGGGGGGGAAGAGGTTAGAGTGGGAGAGAGCCAAAGCATAAGAGACTCTTAAAAACTGAGAACAAACTGAGGGTTGATGGGGGGGTGGGAGGGAGGGGAGGGTGGGTGATGGGTATTGAGGAGGACACCTTTTGTGATGAGTACTGGGTGTTGTATGGAAACCAATTTGACAATAAATTTCATATATTGAAAAAAAATAAATAAAAATAATAAAAAAAATAAAGGTGGTGTGGTGGTTCTGCTGCTAGGTTGAACAAGAATAGTTTAGTCTTTTTTGCCCTGGAATCATAGTGGCCTGTGCATTGACAAAATTATGTATTTACTGCACAAGATATGTCTATAAAGTTCAGGTATAGATTTCCAAGGGGGGCTTTTAAACTAGCTCTGAAGGTACTATCATTAGAAGATTTCTAGAACAGAGTTTCGAACAATGATGGTATTGTTGGACTAAGCACATATCCCCTTTTTCTTTGTAGGATGTGGCCTGAATCTCTCTGTGTACATCTTGGTTTGTTTGCTGAAACACACACTCATAGCAAACATGCATCATGATTTTGGAGTCGTATCTCACAGACCCCTCCCAAGGAGTCTGGATAGATTGTTGGAGTCTTTTACTTATATTTAGATTCTAGTATCTTTCCTGGTTGTGAGTTCCCAAGATATTCTGAATTTTTAGTAATAACACTCAGGATGACAGCTTCAGAGACAGGAGTGAGCTGCATTCAAGTTTGAAATAGAGTTTGCTTTTTCCCAAATCTAATTATTAATCACCTTTCAGAAAAGAGAGGGTGACTGTTCCTATGGCAACAGAAGCCTTAAGGCAAGAAAGCATTCAGCCAGCCTGACTCTCTTAGCCAGCTCTACACTGCTCCAGCTTTCTGGTGCAGGGAACCAAGGCCTTGGGGCCAAATGTATCCTCTCTGGCAGGGGGCTTTCACTTCACGGCCCCTCTTTGTTCCAAGCTAATCAAAAGAAATTGATCTGGGCTGTCTTGCTTGTCTTCCAGCCTCCCCCAGACCCCTTTCCCCATATCTTGGTGTGTGTGTACATGTGTTTTTATATCTATTCATATTCTATTTTTTTGTACAAATCCAGATTCCTATCTTTCATACTTGTCAGTGAATCATTCAAGGTATAGTTTTAACTCAAATTGAATAATACCTGTAGGAATAAAAAAGATTCTATTATTAAATCTCTTGACAGCGATTTTTGGATTTTTTTTTTTAAAGCACAGGGCACATTTTCCTAGCTGTTCTTTTATTTTAAAAATATTTCTCATGGGTGAACTCTTCTGAATTTGTTGGTTTCATTTTGACAGGTTTAATGGCACTTCTTGTTGGTGTTTCTTTACTAAGTGAATAATCTGAGCAGCCTGCTTGCAGATTCCCCTGTTACAAATGCCATATTAATTTTAGTACCCTCAGTCGTACAAATAAATTCAATCTTACTTAAATTAAGTGAGGTTGGACTCATTATGTCATAAGAGACATGATATGAGTAATTGACTACTCAGCATACATGCATACAATTTCATTTTTTCTCTTTCTTTTTAAAGTTTATTTATTTATTCTGAGATAGAGAACATGAGCAGGGGAAGGGCAGAGAGAGACGGAGAGGGAGAGAATCCCAAGTGGGCTCCACAATCTCAGCGTAAAGCCTGATATGGGGCTCAACCTCACAAACTGTGAGATCATGACCTGAGCCCAAATCAAGTTGGATGCTTAACAAACTGAGCCACCCAGCTGCCCCACAGTTTCATTTTTGAATCAGATAGACTTTATTCCAGAATTGATCTGACATGTCATGGGTATGCCTAGCAAGCACTTGGTAAATACCCATAAATGGTAAATGGCCATGATGAATGGTTGTCAGTTGCATTACCTTTATCCAGAAATGTTTATTCTGTAGCATGTACACTTAATCATGAGTTTTTCCTGAAACCATGTACACATTAAAGTTGGTACATACAATAGGAAGTGCATGCAAAATCTTTCTCTCTTTCCCCCTACCCTCAACAACATATAAATGCTCCAGAAACACTTATGTGTCATAAAGGACAAAGATCTTGAATTCATCTTTTCAGATGTCAGATCTTTTATTCTTTTTAAATTTTTGTTTATTTTATTTTATTTTTAAATTTACATCCAAGTTAGCGACAGTGATTTTTTTAAAAATGTTTATTTATTTTTGAGAGAGAAAAAAAGACAGAGTATGAGCGGGGGAGGGGCAGAGAGAGAGGGAGACACAGAATCAGAAGCAGGCTCCAGGCTCTGCGCTGTCAGCACAGAGCCCAATCCGGGGTTCAAACTCCCAAACCCCAAGATCGTGACCTGAGCCAAAGTTGGACAGTTAACCCACCAAGCCACCCAGGCACCCTTCAGATGTCAGATTTTTTTCTTGACCACAGAGATAGGAAAGAGAGACTGAAGCCATAATCTTGAGTTTGGTTGAGGAATGGGAACACACCATGCTTCCCCACCCCTCCATTCTAAACTCTCATAGCTTTGTCTTAAAGACTAGAATGAAATTTTATTTACTTTCTATTATTTTATTTTATTTTACTTTTAAGAGATTTTATTTTAAGTAATCTCTGCACCCAACATGGGGCTTGAATTTATAACCCTGAGATCAAGAGTCTCCTGCTCCACCAACAAAGCCAGCCAGGTGCCCCGGGGCTGAAATTTTAAAATGAATTGGATGGCTTGTTAAAGAACTGAAATAAATGTATTTTCATGACTGCATGTGACTGAAAAGTTATGAATCAGTCTGGGTATGGTTTCAGGAGCAGGAGACAGGGCTTGACAGAGTGTTGTTAGGCAGCATTTACTGGAAACATTTGTATCATGTTTATGTCTAGAGGGTACAGACTCTTCATCTAAAAAATCTTTTAGTGGCACACCTAATTATTATATGTTCTTGGCCAACCAACCCAGAAGAACTAGTCCCAGTTCTTGAGGGACTCCTGGCCACAGAAACAGTGGGATATAAAGCATTATTGATGAGATAACAGACTCCAGTTTTGAAAAACAAACCTTAATTTACTGAGCTTGTCAGGCAAGGGAGCTCTGCATTTAGAAACACAGTCTCTCCGAGCAGTGCTTGAACGGAGTTTATATATATAACCGGGAGAGCACAGGCGGTTCAGATGAACTCGGACAGAAGTGGTGACAAGGACACTGATTGACTCATAGAACAAAGCAGGGTGGCTTTAACACATTCAGCATTAGGTCTGTCTTTGGTTGAAGCTGGTTTATTTTTATGCTGGCCTTGTAGTTCCTGATGTGATTTCAAACAGCAAGCTTTCTCAATACTGTATCCTTGATGCTGACATGATTTAAAGAACAAGATTCAGGGGCGCCTGGGTGGCGCAGTCGGTTAAGCGTCCGACTTCAGCAAGGTCACGATCTCGCGGTCCGTGAGTTCGAGCCCCGCGTCAGGCTCTGGGCGGATGGCTCAGAGCCTGGAGCCTGTTTCTGATTCTGTGTCTCCCTCTCTCTCTGCCCCTCCCCCGTTCATGCTCTGTCTCTCTCTGTCCCAAAAATAAATAAACGTTGAAAAAAAAAATTAAAAAAAAAAAAAAAAAGAACAAGATTCTAACGGTTAAGTCCTTGAATCTTCTTGCTAGTAGGGCTGTTTTATAGTTTGATTTTAAGGGCGGCTGGATTTGTGTGCAGAGGAGGCAGAGGGAGCTGGCAGTGGGTGGTGTTAGAGGGCAGAGGGAAATGTTGAAAATAGATCCTGGAACATATCCACATACATGTAAGTGCTGGCGCAGAGAATGAGGGAGAGAATGCCTGTGCCGCCTGAGGGTACGGGCTGTGGGGCTTCCGCGGTGTCCCCCAAGTTTAGCATGGTACATGGCACAGAGCAAGCGCTCTCTAAATATTTGTCGAATGAATTAATAGAGGAAGAAGATGAGGAAAACCGCCTCATAGGAGAGTAAGTTCAGGGGTTTAGGCCCTGAGGCTGTGGCTGGGAGAAGTAGATGAAAACTCAGACTCCCTGGCCCCAACTAATGCTTGAGACAAAGTGATGGCTCCTTGCCTCCAGCACATTCACACCAAGTGGTGACTGATAGTAGGTCACACTTTGTTGTCATGGTGAAGTTGTGGGGATGCACAGGGGTGAGGAGAGGAGAAAGGAAAAGCCACAGGAAGGGTGATAGAAAGTGAGTGGAAATAATCCCTCTTCTGTTTTCTAGCCTACTGTACACTTACCTGCTTCAGGCACTGTGCTAGACCCTTCACAAGTGTGATCAGTAGTCCTTACCTCACAGTCCTTACAGCGGTAGCTATCTCCATATTACCTACCAACGAGGAGTCTGCGGCTCATAGAGGTCCCATGACTTCCCTGGGCTCACACAGATAGACATGGAGGACAGGCCAGGTCATGCCCCAGCCTATCTTCCCCCAAAGCCTCTTTCCCTCGCTTTGCAGTGTGGCTGTTCTGCCTGGCCCTCCTGTGCCCCAAACCCTCTCCAAGTTGAGCCATAGGAGTCTTTCTGAACGTCCAGCAAACTGAGACCCTTGAGGCTGCTGCTGCCTGAAGCAGGAGGCTGATGGGCCAGGTGGGATTCAGAGGGGCCTTTGCCAGATTCTCCCACCCCTGTCTCACAGTAGACACAGAGGACGAAGTTTGCCTTTGTGGACTTTGGAGGCCTGCTTTTCTGGGGTCCTGACAGCTTCTGCTCCAGGGTAGGATACAGAGTTGGCGGAAACCTGAGGAACCCACACTCCTCATTTCTTTGTTCTTTTCTTGACACACACACACACACGCGCACACACACACACACACACACACACACACACACACACATTAATGAAACTTGAAAACCTGATTGTAAAGTTGTCCTGAATGAGAATCGCATTAACGTAATTTTGAAAAATGGGAATAATCTGTGAGAGATCAGGAGACTCTCTTGTCCTACCAGATATGAGAAAATACCATCAAGCAAGAGAATCAAACAATAATGGCACATTTTTTGATGGTGATTTGGTAATATTTATCAAAATTGACATTAGCAGGAGTTTCCTAAGAACTGCTCTGTAGAGATATATAATGGGCATGAAGAAACATGTGCTAGGGTATTCACCACAGCATTGTCTATACTAGTTTAAAAGTAGAAATGTCCTGAATGTCCCATTAGTACAGTTGTTATATTAATTTAGTTTAGTTTTACTACTTTTTAGTGTTACATTAATTAATTTTGCTATAGGCAGACCCCAAAACGCTGACATGAAAAGACAGGAAATATATTAGGAATGAAAGAATGAAAAAAGCAAGTAACAGAACAATATTGTGTGATTAGGTTGTAAATGCATTGGAAGTGTTTGGAAGGATACACACAAAGGATTTCTAGTGATTAATTATGCAATTAGAGGAAAAGTCAAGGATGACTCACTTCTTACCTGGTACATGTCTTTGCAGTTCTACTTTTCTATAATGAGCATATTCATACGTCAATTGTGTATTCGAAAAAACAACAACGTGGGCAAAAGCAGAACCTGGTGATTTGGGAAATGTGGGAGATGGATGAGTTAAAGATATTTCAAGGTTTCACCTATGGAGGTGTGAATTGACAGGAAGGGTTCAGGCCACCCATCTGAAGGAAGAATGTGCCGGGGTCTAGTATGAGGTAAGTGTTTGCGGTCAAAGAAACCACAGCGCCCTAAAGTCTTCTGGGAGCTGTTAAGAACTGTTGTTATATTGTGGTCAAATTAAATATGGTCTTAGTGGGTCTTATCAAAGAGGTGTTAGTATATTGAAAAAAAGAAAACAAAATAGGTTGAGAATGTAGTAAGTTCCAGCAGAAATAAGCAAGGCAGCATCCACTAGGAAGGAATCAGGAGTCTGGGACAGCATCTGAGATGGGTGTGAAGAGAGCTTCCTGTCATAGTTGCCACAACACAACTCTCTTTCCAAGCAGAAAATGGGCTGGGTGACTCATATGACCTAACTGGCTTCTTGTAAAGTCTACAAGCATTTTAGAGTATGTAGCCTAAAAAGGAATCTTTCCCCTTTACCCCTGCTTCTAATTGCACTCCCTATTAATCATCACTGTTACAGTTTGGTGTAAATGCTTCTAGACAGTATCCTGAACATTCAGGCTCACGTATGGACACATGCACCTAGAGAAGCACACACATGCACAATGACACATATGCAGAATTAAAGCACATCTGTAAGTGGAGGTTCACTGTTACGTGATCATTCTGAGTCTTGATTGAAGGCTGTATCACACCAAGCCTAGTTCCCCTCTTTAGTGGAGAATTTCTGGGCATTTATTTATTTATTTATTTAGTCAGTCTTACATTTTTTAAAAAATATTTTATTGTCAAATTGGTTTCCATACAACACCCAGTTCTCATCCCAACAGGTACCCTCCTCAATGCCCCATCCCCCACTTTCCCCTCTTCCCCACCCCCCATCAACCCTCAGTTTGCTCTCAGTATTTAAGAGTCTCCTTTGGTTTGCCTCCCTCCCTCTCTGTAACTTTTTTTTCCCTCCTTCCCCTCCCCCATGGTTCTCTGTTAAGTTTCTCAGGATCCACATATGAGTGAAAACATATGGTATCTGTCTTTCTCTGCCTGACTTATTTCACTTAGCATAATTCCCTCCACTTCCATCCACATTGCTATAAGTGGCCAGATTTCATTCTTTCTCATTGCCAAGTAGTATTCCATTGTATATGTAAACCACATCTTCTTTATCCATTTGTCAGTTGATGGACATTTAGGCTCTTTCCATAATTTGGCTATTGTTGAGAGTGCTGCTATAAACATTGGGGTGCATTTGCCCCTATGCATCAGCACTCCTGTATCCCTTGGGTAAATTCCTAGCAGTGCTATTGCTGGGTCATCGGGTAGATCTATTTTTAACTTTTTGAGGAACTTCCACCCTGTTTTCCAGAGGGACTGCACCAGTTTGCATTCCCACCAACAATGCAAGAGGGTTCCCAGTTCTCCACATCCTCTCCAGCATCTATAGTCTCCTGATTTGTTCATTTTGGCCACTCTGACTGGTGTGAGGTGATATCTGAGTGTGGTTTTGATTTGCATTTCCCTGATGAGGAGTGACGTTGAGCATCTTTTCATGTGTCTGTTGGCCATCTGGATGTCTTCATTTAAAAAAAAAATGTTTATTTATTTATTTTGAGAGAGGGAGAGAGAGGGAGCACAAGCAGGGAAGGGGCAGAAAGAGAGGAAGAGAGAGACAATCCCAAGCAGGCTCCATGCTGTCAGCACAGAGCCTGATGTGGAGCTTGATCTTGAGAACCATGAGATCATGACCTAAGCTGAAATCAAGAGTTGGACCCTTAATGACTGAGCCACTCAGGTGCCCCCCTCACCCCCGTCTCTGCATTTCTTTATAAAACTGTCTATGACGACTCAAGAGAGAAGGACTTAAACATAAGTCTTCTGATATCTTACCAGATGCTTGGGAAAATGGTGTAGGGAGGGGTTGGAAATGTCACTGAAGGGACAGATGATGTGGATATAGCTGAAATGGAGTGCAGGATGTTTTATTTGGGCAGTTTCTAGTATAATGACTTGAAGAATTTGGGTCCCCCCAAATTGATTTTGAACATGGGTTTCATGCTAATTAACTATATAACCTGGAGAAATTATTTAACCATTTAAACCCTTGGTTACTTCATTTATAAAATGAGAATATAGTGGTGCCTACCTTGTAAAGTGGTTCTAAGGACTAAATGAGGCACTGCTTGCAGAATGCTGATCACATTGCAAGGCATATGGTGATGGCTCAATAAAGTCAGCTGTGACTCTTATTTTGGACTTTACTGTGTTCCTGTCTCAGGGTCGCATTTGAACACATATACTCCTTGTTGAATTCCATCTGCATACTGCTTTTCCAAAGCCTTGACTCCCTTGCCTTTATTTCTGATTTGGGACTTACGCACATTTTCTGTTTTCAATCTGTCATCCTCATTTCAACATGCTAACCCCCGACACAGCGCTTTGGAACTGAACCAAGTACAAACCAAAATGTTTTATACACAGCTTCTTGGGCTTTCCTTAAATTGAGTTATGGATGATCATTTCTTGCCCCCACTGTCACGCCCTCCCCCTGCCTTTTTAATACCTTCATCTCTTGGTTGCTTTAAAGGCATAACTTTGGGAATTGACATTTGGTTTTTGATGTCCAGGAATTAAGAGTTTTCTTGCATTTGGACTTGTGAATATTTGACTGCTTTTGTGCTTGTTGTCATTAGCAGAGTCTTGGCTTTAACAGACTATGGAGGGTTGTCAGGTATTAATGTGGTATTAAATCAGATTATCCCTTAGTTGTCTATCTGTTTCATTGATTTATCTATTTATTCACTAAATGCTTATTGAGCATCACTGGATGCCAGGAATTATACTGTATTCCAGGGATATGGTGGTAGGTACAATAGAGATGGCCCCTTCTTCTATGAAGCCCAAGGTCTAGCAGAGACTATACACTTGAAATGACGAGTTACTAATGGAGTAGTGCTCTGCCGGGGCCTGCACAAGGCTATGGGGCTCCTACACTGGACTGTGAGAGGGACCTGGGAGGGCCTCCTTGAAGGAAGTGATGCTGATGTGAGAGCTGAGAGAGGAGTGAGCCAAGTGAGCAGCAGGAGAATATTCCAGGCAGAAACAATGGCGTCTTCAAAGACCTGGATGTGGGAGAAATCTTGGAGCACTTGAGGAACTGAAATAAAACTGATTAGAAAGGAGTGAGTGAGGGTGTTGAGAGCTGGGGTGTGACTGAGCCAGAGGAAAGAGTCATTCTTTCTAAGAGTTTCTTTGATTGGTTTTGGATGATACGTGGTTACATGGTCTAGACTGTTGCTAATTTCAGTGATGATGGCAATCTAGTCGGAACCTCACTGAACTCAGCAATATTTTATTGCTCTTTGGTGATTAGTGAAATCTTGTCTCTGGCCAAGTGAACAAATTTGGATATATTTTCATAGAAATCAAGAAGGCAGGGGCACCTGGGTGGCTCAGTCAGTTAAGCATCCAACTCTTGATTTCAGCTTAGGTCATGATCACATGGTTTGTGAGATGGAGTCCTGCGTCAGGCTCTGCGTTGATAGCACAGAGCCTGCTTGGGATTCTGTCTCTCCCTCTTTCTTCACCTCTCCCCTACTCACTCTCTCTCTCTGAAAACAAACAAACAAACAAACAAACAAACAGACAGACATGCATTAAAAAAAGAAAATCAAGAAGACAAAACTACAGATACTAGTGAATACCTGCTGTTAGAATGTGAAAGTAGAAAATTTTTTCTTTTTTTGAAGTTTCTCTTCTCTCCTTTGTTGGTCTTTCTCTCTCTTCTACTTTTCAACAATTAAAACTCTATCTATATGTTTTCAAGCAAAACAAATGAAACAGTCAACAATAGATACTGCCCCAAAGCTCTGGAGCTCATGGCAACCTCAGCAAGTTCAACTTCAAACTTCACAAGTTCAACTTCTCCTTTCCGTAGCTGCACTTATAATTATCAATAGCACCAGCAAGGAGTGGTGGTTGGTGAGTCATGATTCCCGAGGTCCAAACTTCAAGGTACTTGGCAGTGGGATACTTACCATAAAGGAATTCTAACGTTTTATCTTATGTAGAATTTAAAACTTACTCTCATTAGCTAAAGCCCCTAAACTTTTAGAGTAATTAGAAAAACCAATAAACATACATTTACTTATAAGAATATACTATATAGAATATCTGGTAAACATTTTATTTATTTTTTTTTTTTAATTTTTTTTCAACGTTTTTTATTTATTTTTGGGACAGAGAGAGACAGAGCATGAACGGGGGAGGGGCAGAGAGAGAGGGAGACACAGAATCGGAAACAGGCTCCAGGCTCTGAGCCATCAGCCCAGAGCCCGACGCGGGGCTCGAACTCACGGACCGCGAGATCGTGACCTGGCTGAAGTCGGACGCTTAACCGACTGCGCCACCCAGGCGCCCCTCTGGTAAACATTTTAAATTTTAGTTGATTCTTGATTGTACCTAAAGTGTTCCACCTCTGGTTTTATTAAAAAAAATTTTTTTTGTCTTACTCAAATAGCAGAACAGTTTTTTTTTTTTCCCCTTAGAAAGAAAACTACTGGTTCCCAGCTGTCCATTCTTCTTAGGAAATCAAAATTCTCTTCCCAGCCCAGATTTCTCAGTGAATTCTCCAGTATGCATACAGCTCTCCCTGTATGTATTTTGAGATCTTGAAATCACAGTCTTGCATCTTTAGGGGAACTGTGAAAGCCCATATGAGCTGTCTTTTTTTTAAACCACAGTGGAAAGGACTAAATTGTGTCCCAACACCACTGTTGGTTTACTATTGAGAGCCCTTTGGATCTAGGTTTTGTTTTGTTTTTTTTTTTCCCTGTAGATGGTGTCTGCTTGTGAAAAACCATTTTAAGATGATAGCAGGTAATAAAAGATACTGGCAAAAGGGTTTTTTAATGTTAAAAACCAACCTATGAGAAAAACTGGCCACTTGACAGCTTTGCAACTTGTTTCTTTATAGGTTTATTTTCCTGAGATGTATGCTTTTTTGGGGTATGTAGACATGACCAGAAAGATTTGTGCAATGATGGAACACTTTCAGTAAATAAGTGAATTTTGATTCAGAAAAGATTTTCAGAACTCAACATGTTCTTAGCAGTCCAGTGAAGCATTCTCCTGGGACAGAGGGGGGTGTTGAGATAAATCAGAATGCAAATGAGTGAGAGGAGATCCAAATAGATGGGAACATGGTAAAGAGCCTAGGTTTTCATGAGAGAGCAGAGGGAGAGTTAGAAGTTGTGAGAAAATGACCATAGGAAAACTGGCTAGAAAGAAAGCCAACTTTGGCTGAATTTAAAATGGACCAGAAGGACAAATGGTGTGAGAAGTATTGCAGCTTAATTATATTTGGTGTGTGGGTGGGGAGCTGACAGAGGGAGGGAGGTTTTGGAGAGAGGGAAGGCCTTAGTACAAGGTAAAACGGATTCATAATTAATAATGATGAGTGGGGTTTTTAGTACCGGGGCTGTGACGAAGGGACAAATACAGGAAAAATTATATGGTTATTTGATCATCCTTCCTCAACACTGGCTTTTATAAGAAACAGCATTTTGAGAGTTAAATGAATAATTCCTACATCGTTACTGAAGCCTACCAGGGCACCTTCTTCTCAGACTCAATTAAACATTTAGACTCAAGCGGTGACCCTGGCCAGTCTTGGCCCTAGTCTACTCAGAATGCTGTGGACCAGGAAGCACCAGGTACCAGTGGGCAGCATCAGCTATCTCAACAGGTTGTTTGCAAAGAAGCCATACAGTCTCATCAGACCATTTCTTTCTTGTTTTTTTTCTTTTTATCTCCATCACATTGTAGAGAAGAAGTCAAGCTGTTTATCAGTTAAGACTTAGTTCTCAGTTAAAGTTAGGTTCAGTTGTGAGTAGTTATAAAATCAAAATAACAGCTTAAATAAGGCAGGAGTTTGCTCCTTCATCTTTCTTTTTCATATTAATGTCAGGATATAGCCTGTCCAAATGGCTCCTTTGTCCCACAAAGTTGCAGATACCCAGGCTCTGCCACGTGGGACCTCCATGGTCAAGCTTACCTCATGGTGCAAGGTGGCTGTTCCCATTCCTGCCATCATGTCTGCATCCTAGCAAGTAGAAAGAAGACAGGTGTGAAAGACTGCACAGTACCACTTACAGGTCCTTCCTGGAAGCTGCATATGCCTTTTTTTCCCTTAAATACCTTTGGACAAAACTTAATGGTATGGTCCCACCTAGTTACAAGGAAATCTGGGAAATGTAGGTTTTTTCCCCCCCCTGGATGGCCATGTGCCCAAGCCAAAAACTGAGGGTTCTATTACTAACTGAAGAGAGAAAATATATTAGGGGACAACTGGAAGTTTCCATTAATACCTGGAGTGGACTCTTTATAGTGGTGTGTGAACTCGGGCTAGAATTTTTTGAGCCACAGTTTCCTTACTGGGAAAAATCACTATAATATTTACCTCACTGAGTTTTTGCAAGGATGACACAAAATTAGATGGTGTTTATGAAAATGCTCTGTAAGCCAGAAGACACCACAGAAGACATTATTAGACAGTAATTTGCTTTTAACATTTTATTCATCAATCTCTCTCATGAAAATGGACAAAAGGAAGAGCATGGCAAGTATGTTTTGAATTGAATAGAAATGACTTTGGAGACAGAAACTGATCTAGGAGCAAATTTCACTCTGTGAAATCAGGCAGGGAAATCTCACAGGCAAATGTTCAAATGTTAGTTTTCCAATTGCAATCGGAAAGATGATGTACTCTACTAAAAAGGATTTTTCTTTGGTAATTCAGCATCATTAGCCTTGGCTCAATGATAACATAGGAGAGGCACTCATATCTTCAAAGAGTTTTTACGTCAGTAAGGCTTTATGTGAGTTGAGGGAAAGGATCTTTAAAAAAACCCCAAATCCTTTTGCCTATTTTGCCTAACTAGGAGTTAGTTTATAGCATATGGTCGAGTGCTCTGGGAAAAGAATCAGGATTTTTTTCTCTTGATTTTAATAATACTTGGTGTAATAGGAATAGACTGCTGTAAATATTGCATATAATTATTTATTAGACTTTAGGAAACCTCCTATTGCCAAGACCCCTGGGCATATGGCTGAAGTTGGAATATTAGGTAGAAAATACAAGCAGACTCAGCAAACACAGTTGCAAGGCCATTCTGTTAATGGACTCAATGTAAACATTAGTTCTCTATCAGACCTGGAAGTTGGCAAACTTTCTGGGGAGGAAAACGATCAGGTTAGGAGGTGATGTCCCCTTCTTTGGCCTGTATTGTAGCTGGGAACCACACTTTGCTGGAGGGAAGAAAGCCTCCATGACTTTTCTTGCCCATAATGTACAGGCCTTTGTCATATTGGTCATTGAGATCAGATTTCCAGCTCACAGTCTCCACGGCCCATGGACCCAGGGAATCATGGGAACATAAGTTTCTCATTTTACATGGAATGAACAGGAGGTGGTGAGTGTAAACTATATTCTAATTTTTTTGGTCATATGGAGATATCCTTGTGAACAAAGAGGTGCTAAAAATAAAACTTGAATCAGGCATATTTGGATATAAATCCAGATCCTGCCAATTAATACCTAGATGTTCTAGGGTGAATTACCTATATTTCTGAACTCTGAAGGGTTATTTTGAGGAGCATAGTAGACACTCAATAAATGCATCTGAGAGCTAGCTGAGAGATATCATAAAGAAAGTCAAATACAGATGATTTATAGTCTTTCTCTGTCCAGTGAAGCAAAAGGGGACTTATACTAATCATGGTGATGTTCTTAAATTTTGAACGTACTCTATTTACTAAATGTCTAAAGCATTCCAACTCAGAAACAGAGGTAGGTTTATAAGCCACGCATTATTTATGGGAAGAAAAATATGCTTCTGGCCTAACTTCTTCACTTTTCCTACTCTATTTCACCTTCAATTTTGGATATATTATGAAATTCCAGTAAGGAATAGACTTGGTAGGTTGTCAGGAAATGTTTTTGTCTTTAGGCATAACTGCAAGCAAACCATGTGAAGGAGTTAAGATTCCAGCCTTATATTTAATTTCCCAGTGAAGTGCTTGAATACCATGATATGTCTGAATAAGTCATTCCACAGTATGGTAGCTACGTTACTTCACTTGGACTTATTCTTCTTATATAACTTCAGCTCCTTATGGTGTAATTTAGGTCCATTTAAAAACTTCCCATTTGACATATATTCATTGAAAACCTTGAAATGTTTTTGACACTGGCAAAACACTGGGATATGTATTTGGTTCTTAATATAAACAAATTATCACTGGTACTCCATTTTAAATAAGACCCTTCTTATATTCGAAGAAAATGATTTCTTTTCAAACTTAAGTATGTTCTAGTTGAAAATTTTAATCAATTATTTCAGACTTTACATCTAGGCCTTTAATCATACTTGAACCCCAATTTCTCCATCTTTCTCATTTTTGAAGGAACAAAAACTGTTGATTCTTTGATCTTAAAAAAAAAAAGATTGATTTTTCTATTTCTGGATACAAAATGCTCCCATAAAGAGATCACATTTTTTCTATGGAAATGTATTTTATAACACCAAAATTTAAAAAACTGAATTAAGAAGCTATAATTCAGTTGGGAAATTCAAATGAACTCATAAAATATAATAGATTGATTGAATTAGTCCCTTGCTAGTCAATTCTCTATCCACATTAAATATAAAATGAAAAATCTTTTTGTCAAATAATTTGCAACAAAACTAAAAAATTTTCAAGTCCCTTGATCTGTGAGAAGAATTCTGAAATGTTTTACTTTCCCTTTCTCTACTGATACCACTCAAAATAAGACTTTGAGAGAGAAGTACTTATAAACATATTTCATCGAAAACTGCATTGTCAGTCCTAAGAATAGAGAGAAAAGCAGGCCTCCAAACTTCTATGTGAATGATTTTTCCTTTTGAACATCCCAGACATCAGACTTCAACGCAACTTGGATGCAAGGTTATCATGATATTTAAGGTTTAAGACTTATATTTCAAGTGTTTGAGACCATTAAGAATACAATTTTATTTGTTTCAATAAATAAACAAAAGAATTACAAAAATGTATATTTGTAGGGACCTCTGTAGTTTGTAAAGTATCTTCATTTCCCAGCATCCTGTGTAATAGGTCAGGGAGATACTATTTCTTAGATAAGAAAATGGAAGCTCAGAAGTTGAGGAACTTGTGTTGGGTCACCCAAAGGGAATGGCAGCTCTGTGGCCATAATTAGGTTTCCTGTGTCTCACATTCATGTTGATACCCTATTGTACTCAAGTCTGTAGAAGTCCTATTTCAGTATATCCATGGGGACATTTGAGTCATTTCCCATCAAGATCAACCTTTACCTTTGGAATTGCCCTGGCCAACTTTTGTTTTATATGCATGTGTTGCTTATCACAATGTCTTGTGTTTCTTTTGCTCCTTTCTCTGAGAAAATCCAGGCACATTCCAGACCCTCAAGTCTAATCAGCTTTGATAGCAGTGAAGCAGGATTGGAATAACATGGAGGTTTTTTGGCACTTGCCCAGTGACTGTGGGGTAACCTGTTCATTTCTGGCATTCTTAGAACAACAATGGGCCTTGGGAAACTGCCACCTCTGTTGTGCTTAACTGGTTTTCCCTTCTTAGAGTAATGCTCGTGTGTCCTCTGCTGCTGATGTCTTGGCTGTCATCCTTTTGGTGCCTAACTTTTCAAAAGAGGAATGCACACTTGCCATTTCTAATTCCTCTGCCCTTATCCTCAAGGTGTCCACCTGTCATTAGCTGTGACCTTCCCTCTAAATTATTTTCTCCAAAGGTCACTCCAATTTGAAAATCCTCACATATTTTCTCTGGTTTCTTAACTTAAACTTGGCTTCACTCTTCTTTTTGAATCTCTTTTTCTTAACTCTCTTGTTCTGCTTCTCTTTCTAGCTCTCCAGATTCCATTTCATTTTCTTTCTCTCTTTCTTCTTTTCTTTTTTTCCCTCTCTAGCCTTTCTTTCTTTCTTTCTTTCTTTCTTTCTTTCTTTCTTTCTTTCTTTCTTTCTTTCTTTCTTTCTTTCTTTCTCTTTCTTTCCTTCTTTGTCCTCTGGCTCCATTTTCTTCTTCCATTCCCTAACAGTGGACTTAACCATGGTCCTCTAAGCAATATTCACTATTTCCTCTCCACATATAGTTGCTTTTGGGGGTTCATTTCTGATCTCAGCTTTGAATGACTTCCAAGGGCACAGCTTTCACTATATGTTCTTTCCTTGGCTTCTGCCTCAAATCTCCAGATACCTACAGCACAGCAGTACCTAGATATCCAGCCACCATCTTAAACTTAGGTCTGATTCAGGCCCAGATCCTTCTTCATTTCTGTTGGTGGCATGATTTTTCCTTTCACCCAAAGTTATGTCTTCTATTTATTTGGACCCCTCCTTTTTCGTTCCCCTGGTACAGTATCAGCATTCTGCTGGCCTGACATCTCTCACACCTGCATCCCATTCTTCTGTTCGCGGTGCCATTGTCACGGTTTAGACAGCCCCATCACAATGAATAATCTGTCTTTCTTTGGTTTCTGTGAGCTGCTCTATCATCCTACATGTTGTTGACCCTGACTAGCTCTTTTTCATTTTCCTTTGATATGATTTATCTCTGTGCTTTGAACTGCCATTTCCCTGCCATATATTGCTCTATGTACTTCTTCATCCAATTAAAAAAAATGAGTTATAGTATCACTCAAACAGAAACTAGTTTGTTGTCTCACAGACAGCATAGACTCATATAAATTTTAACGGTGTTTCTGCTTCCCACTTCCCTCTCCTGTGTCGATTGAACACAGGTGGTAAGGAAAGTGAAATCATCTGTTAGTCTTATCTTCTTGTGTTGTGGTTTCTCTGGGCTGATTCCTCTGGTTTGAAGAAATGGCTCCTAAAGTGAGGTGTGATAAATGCTGTATCCAGGGCTATGATTTTTGTGCATTAGATGTGAATGCATGTACTTTTCAGCCTCCCAGACATGGTTTACAAAATTCTTTATTGTTTTTCCCTTCTGGAGAGTGATAAGGTATACTATTTCTTATTGATTTTGGAATTGTTTCCACAATGCAAACAAATACCTATCTGAAAAACCTTGTACTAATCACACAAAAATGTTATCATGTTGGTCCTGGAGTGCCAGAATTTCCAAAGTTCTAGGTCTGTCGAGAGTTTTCTTCTTATTATTCAGGGGTCTGTTAAAAATAATTCTCTCAGGGTGCCTGGGTGGCGCAGTCGGTTAAGCGTCCGACTTCAGCCAGGTCACGATCTCGTGGTCCATGAGTTCGAGCCCCGCGTCGGGCTCTGGGCTGATGGCTCAGAGCCTGGAGCCTGTTTCCGATTCTGTGTCTCCCTCTCTCTCTGCCCCTCCCCCGTTCATGCTCTGTCTCTCTCTGTCCCCAAAATAAATAAACGTTGAAAAAAAAATTAAAAAAAAAATAATTCTCTCAGTGGAAAAATGAACAATGCAAAGGCAGGATATTGGAGTTCTTTCTGCATTAATTCTCATGGTAGCTTAACATTAGAAAAACTCTTGCCTGTTTCATTTCCCTGTTGGTGGATCAAGCCCTAGGTTTCCTTGGTTGCTAAATGTGGAAATTTAGTGGAATTTCCTGCCTAATAGCTTTAAGAGGACTCTGAATCCTGGAGAGTGGATATTTCTGGTACCAAGGCACACAGATAGTTGGTGACATAACTTAGGCAGACTCTCCCCTTCCTTCTCCCATGTCCTGTCCTTGGGTCTAGTGCTTGAGTGAAGAGATTTTCGTGAGACTCAGTGGGCTCACCTATCATCTGTCAGGGATAGCATTCACTGGACATAGAGAGCACAAGACTGCCCTGACAAGCCTCCAATGTAGGTAGAAAAATTCCAGCCAATCCTCTTTTCCTATATTACTGGCCTGAAATCCCCCCTCCTCTATCTATTTCCATGTATTAGGTTTTGCCCTCCTGCCTCACTGCTAGAAGTCCATGTGAGCCCTGGTGCAAATTCAACCTTTGAAAAACTCCTTTCTGTTGAACTTCAATGCCAGTTCTAGGATATGCTGTGTAGTAGAAAGATGGACAGTCCTCAGAGTTTCTTTTTAGTTCTCTCTGTTGTCTCCCAGAACTTCTTTTCCCCCAACTCTCAGATGCCCATTCTCTCCTTCCTTTTTTGGTTCCTTCATCACCCCCCCAGCCTTCCTCATGCTTTTTGTACTTTGAAAATATACCTCCATCCTGAAGATATTTGCAAATGAAATATCAGGTAAATGGCAAAATCTGTAAAGAACTTATCAAATTTAAAACCCAAAAAACAAATAATCCAGTGAAGAAATGGGAAAAAGACATGAATAGACCCTTCTCCAAAGAAGACATCCAGATGGCCAACCAACACATGAGAAAATGGTCAACATCACTCATCATCAGGGAAATACAAATCAAAACCACCATGAGACCATCTCACCCCTGTCAGAATGGCTAACATTAACAACTCATGCAAAAACAGATGTTGGTGAGGATGTGGAGAAAGAGGATTTCTTTTGCATTGCTGATGGGAATGCAAACTGGTGTAGTCACTCTGGAAAACAGTATGGAAGTTCCTCAAAAAACTCAAAATAGGACTACCCTATGACCCAGCAATTGCACCAGTAGGTATTTATCCAAGGGATACAGGTGTGCTGTTTTGAAGGGGCACGTGCACCCCAATGTTTGTAACAGCACTATCAACAATCACCAAAATATGGAAGGAGCCCAAATGTCCATGGATGGATGAATGGATAAAGAAGATGTGGTGTATATATACAATGGAGTATTACTCAGCAATCAAAAAGAATGAAATCTTGACATTTGCAACTACATGGATGGAACTAAAAGGTATTATGCTAAACGAAATTAGTCAAAGAAAGACAAATATTATATGACTTCACTCATATGAGGATTTTAAGATACAAAACAGATGAACATAAGGGAAAGGAAGCAAAAATAAAAGAAGGGAGGGGGACAAAACATAAGAGATGCTTAAATATGGAGAACAAACAGTTTTGCTGGAGGGGTTGTGGGAGGGGGGATGGGCTACCTGGGTAAGATACTTTAAGGAATCTACTCCTGAAATCATTGTTGCACTATATGCTAACTAACTTGGATGTAAATTAATAAATAAATTAATTAATTAATTAAAAATAAGCAGCTGTTAGATTAAAAGGAGAGCAAATGTTTATTTATTTTATTTATTTTTTAATATAATTTATTGTCACATTGGCTTCCATACAACACCCAGTGCTCATCTCAACAAGTGCCCTCCTCAATTCCCATCACCCACTTTCCCCTCTCCCCCACCCCTCATCAACCCTCAGTTTGTTCTCTGTACTTAAGAGTCTCTTATGGTTTAGAGTAAATGTTTAAAAAAATAAATAAATACAGCAAAATAATAATAAAAAAGAAAATATACCTCCTCCCTTTATTTCTTTTTTTCCCTCCCTCCCTTTTCCTCTCTTCTTCCTTCCTTCCTTCCCTCCCTCCCTCCTTCCTTCCTTCCTTCCTTCCTTCCTTCCTTCCCTCCCTCCCTCCCTCCCTCCCTCCCTCCCTCCCTCCCTCCTTCCTTCCCTCCCTCCCTCCCTCCCTCCCTCTTTCCTTCCTTCCTTCCTTCCTTCCTTCCTTCCTTCCTTCCCTCTTTATTGAGCCTTCAAAACTCTCTTTGGTTCAGAGGACCTTTGTTAGAAGTATGAAAACTTTTCAGCTAGATTAACCTAAAAGAAAAACTTGGAAGGGGAAGAAATTCACCTTCAAGTCACCAGACTGTCTTTTTCCACATTTGTGTTGTACCCATTCTCTATTCTTCTCAAAATCAGCTCTCAGGAAAGAATACTAATAGGTTATACGTGGTACCTCTCAAGTAGAATTGAAGACCTGATTTTTCTCAAACGCAATGTGGCTATGGGGACAGGGGAGTAGTATTCTGGACACATGAAAAGGGTGTACAAGTCACGAGGTGCTGGATATCTGCAAATAAGCCTCCCTATCTGCAGTGTGGATGGAGCTGAAAAGCAAGGTCTCACTTTCAGGTGAGACATCTACATGTCCTCAGGGTCACTTTGTAGGACAAGTGAGTAATGGCAACAGTTTATGCTCAGTTTGTGCAAATCAGGATTGTCTTCTAGTTAGGCAGGGGAGTAAATTGCATGGAAGCTTCTGCTGAGACTGAGCACAAGGTGTTGAAGAGCCTCTTGTCAACTATTCAAACATTGCTGTTTCCTTGCTTACATCACACCTCCTCACTCCTCCAACACTCTGACTTCTGGAATAGACCCAGTGTACAAATGCAAGACTCCAGTGTGGTGCTTCTATATTCTCTGCCATCCCTCCTTTCAGAACTTATTAAGAGGATACAAAACATAAAGATCATCTTTTCTTGGTAATATAAACAATCTGTGGCTGCAGGAAAGTGGGCTGGAACTTGAGGCCTACCTATTAATCACTTTGATTGTCTGCTTTCGGCAGAAGTGACCTTTTCTGCCTGTTTATTTTGACTGTGAAAAGAGAGGCCAGGAAATGCTTTCACAGAATGGACACATCAGTAACTGGGACACATAGGTGTGTATGTTCAATGAATGTTTCTCCCCCACAAATGGAAATGGTATGCAGCTCTGTTTCTATTGTTCTTACAGAATAATTGAAGTTACTCCCTCACATTCTCCAGGGAAGAAACTGAGAAATAATTTGAGGCATTAACACAACAGAAGTCTTGAAGATGAACATGGTGCCTAAACTTTTGCAAAATAGTTTTCCTTGGAGGAAACTTTAGAGGCTGAATGGTATGGATTTAGAGCTTAGATCTGGTTTATATCTGCTTCCTCAATGGAGCTGCGTTGCTTATTTTCTCTGATCCCAACTCCTTATCTATAAATGTAATGGTAACTTCCAAATCTGTCTGGGTTATTATGAAGATCAAATGAGAAAATTTATGTGAAGTGTCTGGCAGGGAGTTGATGCTCAAAATATCCTTTTGTGGTCAGAGACTGCTGGTTGCCTGACCAATATTCTTATCCCCTTTTTACTTAGGATGAGAACCTTGATTTCATTCAGATGGCAGTGTGCTCCATAATGAGGTCATATTTCCCAGCATCCCTTTCTGCTAGATATGGTCATGTGACTAAGTTTTAACCAATGAAATGTAGGAAGTTTTTGGGTGGGAATTCTGGAAAAGTGCACCAACGGGAGACAATAAGCTAATGCAGGCTCTTTCTAATCTTTAACTCCCTAATTCCCCTGGGAAGTCGACATGATGGCTGGAGTTACCAGCCATGATAGGCATCTGGTATCTCTTTTACACAATACTGTTGGTGTAAAACCAGCCTTAGACTGCCTACCTTTTGCCTTTTTTTTTTTTTTTTTTTTTTTTAATGTGTGGGTTAAATCAATTTTATCTTGTTGAGGCATCTGTTGTTTCTGGCCTCTCTTGATAAGCAAGGGAATATACTTTCTAAAACAGATTTTCCTTGTACCTGTATGTTCTTCATTCCTCACACTTATCCTGTGAATGAGTAGAGTTGTTCCTATTTTACAGATAAAGAAACTGAAGTGGAGAGAGTTAAATACTTTGCCCTATATCGCATAGCTATTCTGTGCCACTGCTGATTTGTCTCTTTTTATTGCTCTTTCCACTTCAAAGGGCAATCTTGGGTTTTTCCCAGACCCTTTTCTCTTCATATCTTATGGGCAGTATTGCATAACATTGAAGAGTCCAAACTCAGGAGCCATACTACCCAAATTTGAATTTTGGTTCTACCTCTTACTACTGCTGGAAGATTTACATGTAATTTGTGTAACTTCTCTGAGCCTCAATTTCTTCCTCTGTAAAATGGGGATAACAATGACCTCATAGAGTAGATATCAGCAGTAAATGAATTTATATGTGCATATAATGTATACATATATGCATAGAATAATTCCTGGCATATAGAAAACACTATTAAGTGTTAGCTATGATTATTCTTTTTTTCCTACTGTTGGCAGACAAATTCACTCACTGGAAAAAAAGCCTCTGTTAGGACTAAAGCTGATCTTTGAATTATTTGCCACATTTCTATTAGTGTTACAGGCTGTGGGAGTTGTTAGCTAGTTCAGAGCTGCTAGCTAATACTGAGAGCACATGGATAGGACTGGAGGTTCTGTTTAATGGTACCACAGAGGGCCTGGGGGTCTAGGAATCCCTGAAGGTGGAAAGTGAAGTCTATTATGTGGGAAATGGGAAGAGGGGCTGATAGGAATCTTGGTGGAGAATACTAGGGCATAGGGGACTAAAAGGTAGGCGTAGAATAGAGGCTCAAAAAACTATGTTGATATCTTTGGGAAAGAAAAGATAATGTTCTAGACTAAAGGCAGTGGAAGGGAAAAGAAAGAGAAAAGTAGGGAAGGAAATGAAATTAATAAAGGGCAAGAAAATTCTCAAACCTGGTGAATTATGGCTCATCCAGACTTTAGGTTCTTGGGGATTTCAAAATATGCCAACTTTGCAAGTAAAGAGGGGAGGTATTAGGGGAACAATGGTTTCCTGTAGGAACATTCCCTAAAAATATAACTTCTTAAACATTTGGTGGGAGGGGAGCTGAGCTAATCTGATAATGAAGACCACGATGAAGGCTTCAGAGGAAGCATTCCCAAAGCCCACTGTGACCATCAGAGAAGACAAGGCAGTTATAGGCTGATCTTCTTCTCGGGTTTGTTCCTCTGTGAGCCCTCAGTGAGGACTTGGCCAGCCCCTTCCCAAGCAGCACCTGCCTATAGTCCATCTTTACCCTGAGATGTTAGAAAAGATTTCTGGACATCTGTTATTTCCCTATGTTGGTTGTTTTTGAGGCTCCCTGTCAAATTTCCTTGTAGAATTCTTTATGAAACCATTAAATGAAAATGGGCCTCTGCACTTGTCTTAGTGGTCAGTAGAGGGAGCAGTGGGGAGGACTGGCCCCGTCAGGTGCCAAGGTGGGCACAGAGAATGCCAGTGACAGGGAGCCAGCCTGGTCTTCAAGTTCACCCAGAGAGACGCAGGGCTGTGTGAGATGTAATCTGGGACGTGATTACAAGTGATTACAGGTGATTAAAAAAGGCTGGTGAGGGTTTCTTCCACACCCACCTGCTTTGTTTGCTGAGCCACACTGGGCCCATCCCTGTTTCTCTACCATCTCACTATTGAGTTCCAGTGAAGTTCATTGTCTGAGGTCAAGGGGACACCTCTATTTTCATTGGGCCCAGCTCGGCCTCTTGGTGGGCAGGAATAAATTTAGTATACTTGGCTACTACATATTAAGTCCTTTGTTTTGTTTTTAAAAAGTTCAGTGCTTTCCCCTCCCTGCCCCTGTCACATGGCTATATTGTATGTCTTAAGCAGCTGTTCTGACTCTCCTAGAGGGAGTTTGTTAGCAATGAGTCAGATGCCCAGAACTTTTTCTCACCAGCTCCAGGGAAGCTGCCCTAGGTTCTACCAGTGGTCGTGGCCCAAGGCCAGTGGGGAGTCCCATGTTCACAGGAGGAAGTGAAGTTGTCTTCAAGAACCATCAGGAATGGGGCATCAGTCATCAGGAAATTCAGATCCCCCAGGTGCTAGGTAGGCATTGCCCTTTTCTCCCCCCAACACCTTGGGAAGTTGCAGTTTGCCACAGTTAAATGCTGGTTTAAAAATGCTGTAGGACAACACTCCTTGTTTATCCCATTGAACTAGCTCCTGGATCCATTGGAAAAGAACTCTCCAAGTTGAGCTGTAAATATTGAAAGATATCTTTGTTAGCCACATAAATAACTTTGCAGTGTTGTGTGTGTATGTGTGTAGAAAACTTGTCCAAAAGATATTAACCCTAGGCTATTGCCAGGGAGTCTCTTAGATAACCACGCGGGGGGGGGGGGGGGGGGGGGGGTTTGGAAAGCTTCTGAAGATTTAGTGTTCTCAGAGCCCAGAACAGCTGAATAACAGTCACCTCCATGATACTGTGGGGGAAGGACATGAATCTGAAACCCCAAGTAAACCTTCTGCTCCCCTGACATTACTCTTATCTCAGTTCTGAGGCAGTCACACCAAGTTACTGTGCAAGAGCCACTGCTTAATAGCCTGTTTTACCTGCTTTCAGTTGGGAAGCTTTTGGTTGGCTTAAGCTATTTATTGTTGTGTAATAAAACCTATAAGAAGAGTGGCTTAAAACAGCAGCCGTCATTTAGTTTGCTTATGAACTTGAATTTTGTCCAGGACTTGCAGGGACAGCTCATCTTAGGGGCATTTGGGGGCCTCTGAAAACTAGAGGTGACTTGGTGTTTGTGGGCTGAAATGATCTGAAGGCTCACTCACGTGTTTGGCATTTGATGCTGCCTGTGACTGGGACATTAATTGGAATTCTTGGCCAGAACACCTACACGTGGCCTCCCCATGTGGCCGCTTGCATTTCTCGTGGCATGGAGGCTGGCTTCCGAGAGAGAGAGAGAGAGAGAGAGAGAGAGACAGAGAGAGAGGGAGAGGGAGAGGGAGAGAGAGAGGGGGTGTCCCATGGAACAAGGCAGAAAACACATTGCATTGCTACATGAAGGCCTTGAATGTCTCTTGCCACCATACTCTTTAGGTCAAGGTGATCCTTATTCAATTCCTGGAACTTTTCTTCTTTGACATTCTTTTTATGATATTACTTCTGATTCACTTTTTCTGATCTCCTGTGAAAGAACACTAATCATCCCTGTATTGAAGTGCTTTTGTCATTCATATAAATAATTTCCCCTTTTAGTATTTTTCCTCCCTTTGTCATTTTCCTCTGCTTCTGGGTGAAATTCTTGGGCTTATGCTCTATGATTTAATTTTCTGCATTCTTAATACTGCTCTGCCAAAGATTAAATTCCACTATAGCGCTTTTACTACATCTGTTCTTTATCTCTGCAGCCTTCTTTTTTACTTATTCTTATGTCTAATCCTTTCATCTATTATTTCTTAAAGTCAAGATTTTGTATTAATTTTAACAAAGCAGTTGATGCCTAACTTTTTTTAGTGGTAAATCTTTCTCCCAAATTGCTTTCTTCTATCTCTTTTTTACTGCATCTGCCTCTTGCATGCTGCAGAATATTTTCATGATCTCTACATTTCAAAAAAAAATTCTTTTTTTAAAGTATAGTTGACACACAATGTTACATTAGTTTCAGATGTACAACACGATTCAACTTCTTTATATATTATGCTGTGTTCACCACAAGTGTAGCTACCATCTGCCACCGTACAATGCTATTACAACATTATTGACCATATGTCCCTATGCTGTTCCTTTAATTCCCATGAATTATTCATTCCATAACTGGGAGGCTGTATCTCCCTCTCCTTTTCTCCCACTTTGCCGATCCCTCTACCCCCTTCCCTCTGACAATCATCAATTTGTTCTATGTATTTATAGATCTGACTCTGCTCTTTGTTTGTTTATTCATTTGTTTTGTAGATTCCATGTATGAGTGAAATCATATGGTGATTTCTCAGTCTGATTTATTTCACTTAGCATAATACCTTCAGGTCTATCTATGTTGTCACAAATGGCATGATCTCATCCTTTTTTATGATTGCATATTATTCCATTATGTATATATATTCTATATTCCTTACCCAATTGTTTATTAATGGCCACTTGGGTTGCTTCTGTATCTTGGCTATTGTGAATAATGCTGCAGTAAACATAGGGGTCCCTAAAGTTTTTTTTTGTCTTGTTTTCTGTTTGCTCATCCTAGAATGAGAAGAGAACTATTTCAGCATGGTAATCATCATAAAAAGCGTGGCTGTGTTTGTTTGTGTCTTCTCATGTTCACTTGGTGGCAGTTAGATTCATCCTGCCTGTGTTAAGCTTGGAGACTGGTGCTTTTCAATCATGCTTGTAGATAGATCCTTATGGGCTGGGAAGATATTGGGAAGGACCTGACTGTGTAAAGAGTCACAATGAGCAAATTAATCTCTGCAAAGTTTGTTCCCTGTGATGTGGAGGTTGCTATATGTTGCTGGCTTTCAGCAACCAGATTTTACCTAAGGGCATAGCCTGGCACCCATGGGTATCACTTCTGGAGCAACTAGTTAGTGTGTCTAAGAAGGTCCCCATGGAGGGAGAATGGACATACCAAGTACCACTGGATTGTGAAGGATCCTCATGTACAGAACCCTTCCTGTTTGCACTTACTGGCTTTTGGTTTGGTGTGGCTGTGTTTGCTCTTGGACCCCATGGCTTAGCTAATTGCAGTGCTGTCCATCAGCTGGGGCAAAATGGACACTGAGAGGAGGCAGGCCTTCCTGGTTGTCTCAGCCTGCTTTTGTCTTCAGCTCTAAGCTCTTCACATGAGGAACTAACCTGACAGTTATCTTGGCTTACATGAAGGGAGGTTGTATCACCTCCTAGGGAAGAATAACTGTGATTCAGCAGTCAGTGTTTTCCTTCATTCAGGAATCTCTACCTGGTAGCAAAAACCCCTCTACTTTTATGTATGTAGATAATGCCCTTCTCTGGTTCAAAGCAAAAGCTAGGATTAAGTTCACCTCATTTCAGGGTAGAGGGATGTTATGTCTCCTCTACTTACTTCATCACCTTTGCCCAAGGTTGTGGTTTGATTAATTTAGATTTCTCAACCTCAGCACTATTGACATTTAGGCCAGATAGTTCTTTGTTGAGGGGCTCTCTTGTGCATTGTATTCTGTTTGGCAGAACCCTCAACTCACTAGATAGCAGTAGCATCCTGGTCACCCATGACTCACCCCCCATTTATGGCAACCAAAAATCCATCCCTCCCCCCAGCCTGCTGAGAATCATCACTGTAGGGCTTCCATAACATGCTCTTCTTCCTGGTGTTCCCAAGCCATCCATAGACTCAAAAGTTGGAAGGCAGATCAGGAGATCAACTGGTCTAGCCTCTTTCTGTCAGGCAAGGAAGATGTTGCTTTTTGCACTCAAGAAACAAGTTTAGATGATGAAGATGAAGAGAAGGAAGCAAATGAAACTTGTTCAGGTTTGCCCCTCCATATTTTCTTGTGGGAGTAGAACTCGGGTTTCTTGCTTTCTGGAACTTTTCCTCTCCTCTATGCTTCTTCATCCCAGCTCATCAGTAGATAAAATCTATTCACACAGTAACTGTCATTGGCAAGACTTCTCTAACCCTTCTTATTTGAGAAAGGAGAAAATGCTGAGAATGACTTAATTGACTTATAATGTATACATGTGGGTGTTTTTGCTATTGGAACTTATGTTGTCTGAGAGCTATCAGTTGCTTGTTCATTCTGCTCTGTGGGAGGAGGTGACAATGAGGGATGGGGAGACATGGATGTGGACATTAGAGTTTCCTATCCTGACTCTCAACTGGTTCTCATCAATGTCTGAGAAGAGCTGGTTTTGAAGAAATGTGAGGTGGAGTTTAGGGGGACTGTTGCTTAATTTAAATCTGGAGTGTTTGAGACACTGGCCACAGCTCCAGACAAGAAAATCCTGGCCAGCTTGTGGACCCCGGTGAGCAAAAAATTGTTCTGGGAAGATGTAAAAATAGTGCAAAGGAGATAGCTCAATTCTGTGTGATCACTGAAATGATAGCTCTGTGGGAACTGCATATTTACTGCTCTGAATGTTTGAGCCCCAAGGGTGTCATTAAAGGCCCCATTTAGCTTTGGGGCAGGGGTACCCCTTGGGGAGATGTACTACCGGGGAACAAGAGGCAGCTCTGTGGAGTCAGTACCTGCATCTCTTCCTGCACCTTCCTGCTTCAAGGAAGAAGAAATGGCTTATCACACATGTTTGGGATGTACTGAAGAGAGAGCAGAGCAATAAACAGGTTATTCCTTTTTTCTTCTGCTGATCTTCTTTTTTAGCAATTTCTGGAAAAATGGTTCCCATTGCACAGGGAAGAAGGAGAGGCAATCTCAGTTTGTTGGGCTTCTGAGATAGAAGGCCAGAGCTAGAACCAGGAATTTCCACTCCTGTTTCCATCCCCTTCCCTATCCTCAGCAGTCATGGGCAATGATGATTGACTCCTTACAGTGTGCAAGTCTCCGTGGAGACATAATTCCTGCTCTCAGGGGCTTGCAATCAGATAAGATGGGTCAGAATAGATGAGAAAGCCAAAACAAACCTCAGCATAACAACAGCCCAAAATATCAAGACAGTTTATGGTAAATTCCTGTGGAGTGGCCCAGGCAGTAGGTATGACCACAAACCAAGGCCCTTGGGGAAGCTGTCTGAATAATGGCTTCTGTGAGTCAGACTGAGAGGAAAAGGTGGGGACAACAACTCATCTGATCACAACAAAATAGTTCAATGAGGATGTTATTAATACAGTATTCTCATTTTATGAATAAGGAAGCAAAGTCTCAAAGAAAGAAAATGAGATGGACAATTTATATATCCTTCTAAGTGCCAGGCACTATAATCAGAATTTACAAGTCTCCTTTCAATTCCCACTACAAGCCTGTGATACGTTATCATTATTATCATCACGATTTTTGCTATTTTAATTTTACACGCAAGGAAGCTGATGCTTAGCACAGCTGAATAACCTTCCCAAGCCCATGCAGCTGGTCCTTGACTTCAAGTCCTAATCATTTTCCACTTTAACCACTTAAAAATGATATTGGAAAGTGAAGAGGAGTGAAGGGACAGTCATGGCAGGGGGAATGGCATAGGCAGAAATATACCTGATATGTGCAGAAATGTAGCTAGTATGTATGGGAAATAACCCAAAGTCTATTATGGCCACAGCAGGCTTTCTGTGTGCGAATAGTCAGGTATCAGGGCTCAGATTTTCTTTTTTCAACATAAATTCAATAGAGATGTGTTAGATGAGTGGAAGAGGTGAGTCTGGAAAGTGGTCAGATCACTTAGGCCAGTGTGAAAAATATCCAGCAACAAACCTGAGGTGATACAAGGGAAATGCCAGCCAGCCTGAATTGATTACATTTGTCCTAAGAAAAATCAGTGGCTGTTAATATGGGTGTCAAGATTTTAAGCACCAGTGACTGGGGGGATGATAAAGGAGAGATACTGGTAAATTTAAAGAGGCGTCTTTTTTTGTTTTGTTTTTAAAGAACATTACCTCATTTGCTGGGCTGCTCTAGGAGTATCAACAACCAATAACACTTGGAATACATTGATGGAAGCAGATTGTATCAGCTTTGCTGAATCAAAAATCAAATAATACCCCTAGAACAATGGAGATACTTACTGGTCAAGATATTTGGTTCTCTAGTGGTTGAGTGGTTTTTCCAGGTGGAATTGGTCACCTTAAAGCATTTCAACTAAGTCACATTTCATGAATCAAATCATCCTTTTGAAGTTTATTTTAACCATTATCTGTATAGAATCCTCATTTGTCTTTAAGTGCTACTTCAAGTATGGGAAAATGGGGGTAGGGGGCCATAGGGGCATGACACACATTTGCTCATATACTTATTCATCCATTCATTCAATGTCTATTAATTGAGCACCTGCTATCTGCCATGAGCTTTCCTAAATCCTGGGTACATTTCAGTGAACAAAATTGTATGGAATATCCAATCCAGACCAAGTCCCTCATCCAAGAGAAGGATTATAGTGTGGGGTATTCTGGGTGTGAGCATACATCCCGTGTAATCCCACAGATGTGAACTGCACATTTTGGCCTGAAAGTCAAACTCAGTCACTTAGCAACGTGTTCAGAATGTGATGTTCACACACCCCTTGGTATTTTCAGAGGAGAGTTTGCAAGACTGGGTTGTCCTGGATTCTTGCTCCCATTGGAGGCTGAAAAGCCCTTTTCTTTACCATCTTCTATTTGACATTACTAGGACCTTAGTCTTGTTTTTGTGATTGCAAGACCAGAGTATCAATCAGACTTGGGAAATGATTTTTTTTGGAGAAGCTTAAACCACAAGAGTTTATATAAATTGCTCTTTATATCTCACCACACTGAGTTTAATTTGGGGGAAGCTTGCAGACTTAAGATAAAGCATTTTATTCTTTATATATTTATTATCTTTGCCATGTTCTGTTTTAGTGAACATGGAAAACAAGCCTTTTAGCCTGAATGGAGAGCCAACAAAAAAATTTTTTTTAACTTACAAAAGCCCCAGTCTTAGTATTCATTGTTGGTTTTTTTTTTTTCCTTTTCTGTTTTTCCTTAAGTTTCTGTAACTCAGTTGGGTTTCAGGCATTTTGTGGCTTGTCTGGTTTTCACTTTGGAAGAGATAGATAGCCCTTGAGGCTGGTCTCCTACAAAGAGGGAAAAGCCTGTTTCCTCATATTCCTTGAACATCACAGTAGGTTTTCCTTGACCAGGCCTCCTCTGTCTCTCTCCTTGAATGCCTGCTTGTCCTGGAGAGAAAGGAACACTTATTGTTCTTGGAGGAGGGAAGTGTTGAGTTACAGCTTCAATCTCCAAAGGGTCACACTGTTTCTGAATCCTCCAATGGTCTGGTCTGCTCAAGCCCAAGGGCGGTTTCAGTTCTTAAGGCTTTCTAGCATGCCTGCCTTACCAGGGCCCCTAACCTCCGTGCGGGTGGTTGAGGAGAACAAGTGCTGGACACAGGAGGTAAAGCCCTGGATTCAATCCTGACTCCTCTATTTATTAGCATCGTTGGACAAGCTGCTTCACTTTTCAAGTCTTAGGTTTTTCTTCTGTAACAGAGGCATGAGATCACTTCCTCAGAGGATTACTATGAAGACCAAGCGTGACAATGGAGGGAAAGGCATGTAAATTGCACTCACCATGTAAAGTTTGGGTCCATTCCAGTTTGCTCTGATTTAGGATTCACATGATCCATATGTCTCAGGGTTTCTTATGATGTGGTGGCTCTGGCAGCCCACTGGCAGTGATTTGGGTCAGTTGATGGATATGGGAGGGTAGGTATGCAAAAAGGAGGGCAGGAAGGAGTGTGGTGAGGAGCGTTATGAGCAAAGAAAATGGAATTTTATAGACAGAAGGCTGTAGGCAAATGGTGGGGTTTGTTTTGAGGGGGACTTCTTGAGACACAAAGGTTCAAACAGTATTGCTTTCACAGGGAGAAAGCTCTTCTCTAAGCCTCTGCATAGGACTTAGCATGGATTCAGCTTGGTAAGGGCTGCAGGAAGGCTGTGTTCTTCTGGGAGTGTAGGAGGTGGCCCTGCCTCAGGCACCATGCTGTCAGAGGGCATAGGCACCAGCAAGTGCATTGGACTCGAGTCACTGTCTTCCTGAGGCCTTCCAAGACTGGATATGATGGGCATTCGAGAGGCAGACAGTGACAGCTATTTGTGAGCTCTTAAGAGACATTCCATGGGTTCCATCAGAAATAATTGGTCAGACTGACTAGAGGCTGGAGGGCTTATACTATTCACATGGGAGCAGAAGTTGGTGAAATTGTGTTATTACTCATCTGTGCACAAGATAGTGAAACCTGAGGTACTGGAATAATGCAAACATAGAGGCTCATCGTTTTCAGCACCTCTAAAACATTAGAGGCAGAAAAGAACAGACTTTACTCAGATAAAGTAGGGTTCAATTCTGTGCAGCTTTGAGTAGCTCATATTGTCCCTTTAATTCCCAATGTCTTCATCTTTAAATTGGGAATATTACCATTTACTCTATAGAGTAATTGGGAAAATTAGAGGTAGCATATAGGGTGGGCATAGCAGAATACCCACCATGGGATGGATGGTCAGTAAATTACAGCTGTCTTTATTGTTAACATCCTGCAGGCAGGCCATGTATTCTGATGGTGGCACTGAAGAGATTGTAGGAAATGCTGACTGTCATGGTCTGGTCACAGGGGGACCTTCTTCCACACCTCAGAACCTGGGGCATTTGGAGAGCTCTTAGAGATTCCTGGAATTTAGGCTGAAGGACTCGAATGGGTCCACACTTGGGCATATTGGAAGAGTGTACCTGTCATTCAGCTTATTCTCCTGTTTCCAGGACAACCATGTATATCAGTTTCCTATTGCTTTTGTAACAAACTACCACAAACTTGGTGGCTTAAAGCAACACAAACAATCATTTTACAGTTTTGAAAGTCAGAAAGCCAAATTGGGTCATCTTTAAGGAAGAATTTATTCATCTTTAAGGAAGAATATGTTTCTTTGCCTTTTTCAACTTCTAGAGGTCACCTGCATTCATTCCATGGCTTGTGACCCCTTCCTCCATCCTCAGAGCCAATGCATGGCATCTTCCAACTTCTTTCTCTCTGACTCTTCTTCTGTCACCATAGCTCCTCCTTCTGAATTTAGATTTTTGCCTTCCTCTTGCTTTGCAAGGACCCTTGTGATTCCTTGGGGGCCACCCAGATAATCCAGGATAATCCTCCCAACTCAGGACCCTACACTTGATTATAGGTATAATCCTATACCTATAGGCAAAGTCCCTTTACCATGAAAAGTAACACATTCAGGTTTTGGGATTATGATGTAGATGTTTTTGGGAGGTAATTGTTCTGTCTACCACATATGCCTCTAGGGTGGGACTTGCACGCAACTCTCTACTCTGGTGTCCAGTTTTGGATCTGGGGAAGGACTGCTTCTTCACTAGCACTGCCTCTGCAATCCTCATAGCTTTTGTGTGTGTTTCTCCCACTCATCCTAAGCAGCTTTATGAGCAGTAATTGTGTCTTGTTCATCAACTTCTTATCCTTTTCCTTTTAGGGTCTAGTATAGTGCTTTGTTCATGGTAGTTATTAAGTGCATTTATTTGTCAAACAAATAAAGAAATACTTTGGTTTATGTTTGAGTAATCCTGGGCTATTACTAGTTTTTTTTTTAATGTTTATTTATTTATTTTTGAGAGAGAATAAAAGCAGAGCAGGGGCAGAGAGAGAAAGGGAGTCACAGAATCCGAGGCAGGCTCCAGGCTCTGAGCTGTCAGCACAGAGCCTGATGCAGGACTCAGACTCAGAAATCACGAGATCATGACCTGAGCCAAAGTTGGACGCCCAACCAAATGAGCAACTCAGATGCCCTTTTGAGGGGAAACCCTGGAAAAAGCAGAGGATTCTAAGTGTGGGTGGTTTAGACATAACTAGGATTCTCTGTGGGTTTCTTCAGAGCTGGTTCTGAAATTACCGATCTTCCAGAATGTCCTCCTGATTAGTCGTATTAACAATGTTGCTGCAGGTGATGGGGTGTGATGGACTGCCCTCTCTCTCTTAAAAGGTGAGAGGAAACCCAGTCACCAAGAGAGGACCAGAGTTGTATAAATTAGAATATAAAGGTAGTAACTTATGTGTTTCAGAAACATGGGAGAAATCTTTCAGAGTTGCTTTTAAAATATAAATGAACTGTATATTATAAAATTATGGGAAAGCTGATGTGGAGAATATAAAGCTTGCAGGTAGGAGGAGTGACTTATATGAGAAATTAAGGAGAGCAAAACTACAAGAGAAATGAAGAAGAGACAGAAAGTAGTCAAAAGACCTAACAAGAGAACAAAGGGGGTCTACGCTGTAGTTTTCTACAGATTTTGTACCAAAGTACCAAAAATTAGGTGGCTTAGAACAACATAGGTTTATTGTTTCACAGTTCTGGAGGCTGGAAGTCTGAAATCAAGGTGTTGGCAGGGCCAGGGTTCCCTCTCTGATGCCTCTGGGACAGAATCCACCCTTGTCTTTGCTAACATCTGGTGTTTTCTGACAATAGTTGGTGTTTCTTGGCTCGCTGATGCATCACTTCAGTTACATGGTCATCCTTTCCTTGTTTTCTTCTTGTCATCTTTGCTTTGTCTTTTTCTGTCTTGAGCCTAGATTTCTCCTTTTTATAACTTATAGACACCAGTTGTATTGGATTAGGACCCACTTTAATGACCTCATTTCAACTTGATTACTTATTTTTTTTTTTTAATTTTTTTTTCCAACATTTATTTATTTTTGGGACAGAGAGAGACAGAGCATGAACAGGGGAGGGTCAGAGGGAGAGGGAGACACAGAATCGGAAACAGGCTCCAGGCTCTGAGCCATCAGCCCAGAGCCCGACGCAGGGCTTGAACTCCCGGACCGCGAGATTGTGACCTGGCTGAAGTCGGACGCTTAACCGACTGCGCCACCCAGGCGCCCCTCAACTTGATTACTTATGTAAAGACCCTATTTCTAAATAAGATTGTTTTCTGAGGTACTAAGGGTTAGGACTTTAATATATCTTTCTTTGGGGAGATACAATTCAACTCATAACAACCTATTAGATCCAAGATGGAAAGTCAAAGATTAGATTACATTGTGTAGCAGAATTGTCAAAGGCAAATGAACAACTACACCAGAAGAATGGATTGTTAGGACAATTTTAAAGGAGGGAATGAGCCACAGAAAATAAGCAATTGAATATAGTTTTTCGTAGGGTCATACTTAGCTTTTCTTGATTTGGCATGATTTGAAATGGGACTCTGGACAAATAAGTAGTCACAAAAACGTGGAAATGAGAATTTACTGGGTGTGTCAAGAAATAGTGGGCAGTCCATATTGGCTGGAGATAGTTCTTAGGATGCAGAAGAAGATAGGGATAGAAAGGTGGATTGGGTTGGGTCATGCAGGGCCTTGAACAACTGTTAAGGAGTCCATACTTCAGTTCAATAGGGAGTAGGTCCAGGAAGGGTTCTGTGTAGTTCAATGATGCAGTTCAAATCAGAGTTGAGTTTAAAAAGTTTGATCAACAAGTGGTGGAGTTTAGACTGGTATAGGGAGAAGTGAAATGTGGAGCTTTCAAATAGAAGACTCTTACAAAGAGAGATAGGTGAGAAATGAAGAGGGCTTGAACTTGGGTGGCCCAGGAGAGGGACCATGTGAAAGGGTCATTTCTTCCTAGAGCTGGGCTTATTCTAAAGTGAAAGAAATCTGAGTTTTATTCAGTTTATGAGCCTCACTAGAGAGAATGTTTAGAACACGTAGAAACATTAGGTGTTTGAGGCATTTCAGCTAAGACAAATCTTTCCTGAACAAGTTATTGGGTAACTGCTGGAGGGATTTTGAGGCAGTCAAGAGAGATGAATTCAAGGAGTGAGGAGAACTGGGGAAAAGGAATGAATGATCTGAATATTCAGAGTAAACCAAGAAGCCAGATAACGTGCCTTGATAGGTTTCTCTGTGTATGGTTATGTCACACCAAATTAGAAGATTTCACAGTCTAAGAAAGCCTTCCTGTGGAATGTAAAGACTTCAGAGCATGGATCCAAAATAATCAAAATCTCTAGGAACACTCATTTGTATTGTGATACCATGTTATTTATTTTTCACAGAAGACCAGATGAAAATATAACTTCCATTGTACTAAATTTTTGCTTTATTTTCTTTGGAATCCATGCAGGGTACAATGGATTAAGTGACAATTGCTGATTCCCATCTCTGGTCAACATAAGCAAAACTTTGAATTAGAGTTGGGAATTCTCCAAGATACATCACCAAAGGACTCCTTATTCTGATGTCTGAATTCCATTGTCTTTCCTGTGACTAGTTGAACACTATCTTTGCCATGTTTTCAGAGAGAGGGTGAGTCTGATTCACAAGGACTTTAACACAGTGAAAAAGGTAACATACATGTTGCTGATATCCATTCTTACAGCCTGGGAAATTCTTCCAAGTTTACTGACTTTATTGACTCTGCCAGAGAAAATCAACATTGGGGCATAAGCAAAGAAAATGGGGGTTGGAAGCATGTACTTAGGGCTTAGATGCTTTTCATGTAATGGGTTACCTCTGAAGCATCCTGTCTTTTGTTATCAGTCACTGGTGAAGAAAGGAAGTAAGTGATATGCTTCTATTGAAGAAGACGGGGTATGGCATGTGGCTGACTTCTGGTCTTAGGCATGGGGCAACCATAATAACTTTGCATTTGGCAGTTTTGTGACAGATTAAATTGTAGAGCCTCAAGATGTGCCAACCATACTAATTGGTGTGCTGTGCTTGGGAGCGTTGCCCTTAAAATTTTTTTAAAAAATTTTACATTTATTGATTTTTGAGAGACAGAGTGAGACAGAGCATGAGTGGGGGAGGGGGAGAGAGAGAATGAGGCACAGAATCTGAAGCAGGCTCCAGGCTCTGAGCAAGTGTTCAGCACAGAGCCCCATGCCGGGGTTTGAACCCAACCACGAACCGTGAGATCATGACCTGAGCTGAAGTCGAATGCTCAACTGACTGAACCACCCAGGTGCCCTAGGGGTATTGCTCTTTTAGAAGCTGAGTTCACTATCTCCGTTGTTCTTTATTGCATGGATGGAGCCATTTCTAGTTAGGCTGAATGATAAATGTTGATTAGAGAAGTCTGCCCATCATGGCCAATGCTGGCTTAATGCTCACAAATTTCACAGCATGAGGATCATGGGGGCAGCTGATGGGGATGGGATGCAGAGAGAGAAGACTGATCTTTAGGAGATTTTTCCTATTTAAAAAGCATTGTTCCTCTAGTTTATTGTCAGTGTTCACTGTCCCTTTGTGTCTACCATTGATCAAAGGTCCAGAGGAGAGGAAAGAAAAGTGATTCTGTGGGTAAATCATGAGCAGTGGTCACAGCCTAAGACAAAGAACAACTATTTTGGTTCTAGCTCATAGCTCCAGGTTTCCTGTAAATAATCACACCACAGCTTTTGTTCTGATCATGGGATCCCAAGGGATCCCAAATGGGAACTTATTCCAATTTTGATATCTCTTCTCCTAAATGGAATGTCTTTTGGTCCCTAGAATTTCTCACACAGCCAAGAAGGAAAGAAAATTAAAGAGAAGTGATATTTGTTGAAACCTACTATTTAGCAAGAATTCTTCTAGAAGCTTTTGTTGTCTTCTTTAATCCTAGGCATGTCCCAACTAGGTGTAGATATCCATTATATATATATTTTAAATTTTATTTATTTATTTTGAGAGAGAGAGAGAGAGAGAGAGAGAGAGAGAGAGAGAGAGAAAGAGAAAGAGAAAGAGAGAGAAGGGCAGAACAGAGCAGAGCTGTAAGCATGGAGCCCAATGTGGGGTTTAAACTCATGAACTGTGAGATCATGACCTGAGCTGAAGTCGTACATTTGACCAACTGAGCCACCCAGGTGCCTCCACTATATATTTTAAAGATGGTAAAACTGGGACTTGGACAAGTTGACTCACTTGTCCGTGTTCATAAAAGTTTTAAGAAGTAGATCCCAGGTTAGAATTCAGATTTGGCATTTCTCTGTGTCACTGTGCTGCCCTCCCCTCTTTGCTGTTTGGGCTAGCAGGCAGAAACTTTAGCTACCAGAGTATTCTGACACTGGTCTCTGCAGCTTTACGTGAATCTTCCCACCTTTTTGTGCTTGGTTTCCTGGTTGAAATATGGGGATAAGTCTAACCTACCTCATGAAGATCCTGCCAGGACTAGAGTTTGTTATGGGGAATGAAAGCTTTAGAAAATTAAATTAATGTTCATTGTAAGTGTGTAAACATTAGACAGTATTGATAGAGTGCTTTTCTTGGAAAAAAAAATTAAAAATATTTATTTGTTTCTAAGAGAGAGGGAGGCAGAGCATGAGCAGGGAAGGGGCAGAGAGAGAAGACACAGAATCCAAAGCAGGCTCCAGGCTCTGAGCTATCAGCACAGAGCCTGACATGGGGCTCTAACCCACAAACTTCGAGATCACGACCTGAGCTAAAGTCAAGACTCCTAACTGACTGAGCCACCCAGGCACCACAATCGAGTGCTTTTCTTTCCATTGCCCAGACCTAGGCACTGTGCAAACCAAATAAAACAAGTCTGGTCTCAGTCCTCTAGACACACATGATAGCCACCTCAGCAAGATTCACTTTAGAGAATAAATAAGTAGGAAAAAGAAACATGTCAGTGATTATACAAATACAAACAGATAAAGAACATAAACAAACCGGTTAGAAACAAAATGTTCTCATAGTGAAAGGAGTAAAATTATCCTGCCAAGTCCTGAGAGAAAAGGGGGTGCTTTGGTTAGAGTGTGTCCCAATGGGAAAAACCATCCATCCTCTTTTGGTAGGTGGTAAATTTTCTTGGAGGTCATGGGCAAGTTTGAATATAGGCTATTTGTGGGTGAGGCACTAATGGACAAACATCCTATATATGAAGAAAAGAAGATCTGGTAGCATGCTGACTCCTATAAGACATGTCTATGCTAGGCAACCTCACATGTGCTGCTTTATTTAGTCCTAAACCCACCTTATGAATGAGGATCTGGAAGCTCAGAAAGGTTGTTTTAGATATTATGTAGCTGGTACATGGTAGATCTAGGTTCTAAATTGGGTGTTTCTGACTCTAAAGTTCATATTCTCACTATGCTATGTATCACTAGGCTTTGGGAGGATAAGTTGAGACATAAGAATAAAACATGTTGGAAAGGAAGAAGAGAAAGACACAACCAGGAGAGTTGAGTGATCCCAGCGAAGTGGTATAGTTTGAGGGTGTCTTGGGTATTTTGAGATGTGTGGTTTTGTAGCCTAGCTTCTCATCTGTAGGTGATAAGAGAGCCAGAGCTGAAGGCTCTGAAGGTGGAGGTACCTTAGAATCCAACAAAACATGAGATTTTATCTGGCTGGCTGAGAGGTTAGTGGTGGTGCTTTGAGGGCAGGTGGTAATAACATGTGATGATGGTTAGAGTGTCCTTTCTACTCCCAAATCTGCTTATCAAACTTGGACCTAGCCTCAGCACCCATCTTGAGTATCACCTTTTCCATGGAGGCTTTCTGGATTCCACCAAAGTGGTGCCTTGGCTCATTTCTCTGATACCCATTGCTTCTCTAATCCTTCAGGGACTTAGCACATTCAGCTTCATTTCCCTGTTATTTTTGTACATGCCATGTCCATCTAACTAGTAATCTCCTTCAGGGCAATGACACCTAGGGAATGGTACAAATAAAGTTTTTGGAACCTAATAGAAGAAGCAGTGGGTTGAGTAATAGGGAAGTGGTGATAATGTGAACCAAAGGCCATAGTTCTTGTCAGAGAAGACGAATGTACTGGCTCTACCATGACTGTAGACATTTGAGTTTATTTTTGGCCTCAAACATTCCTTTTCCATCCCTCCTAGAGCCCTTCTAAGCCTAGTGGGATAGTACTGCTTATTCTCTTTTGTACCCATAGGGGGTATGAGGGAGAAGAAGGGGAAAAAAAAATCTCACTCATTAAGTACTTAAGCCAGAAACTTCTTTTTTTAAAAGAATTTATTTATTTTTTTTTAGAGAGAAAGAGCATGGAGCATCTGTCAGCATGGAATCTGATGTGGGGCTTGATCCCATGAACTGTGAGATCATGACCTAAGCCGAAAGCAAGAATTGCACGCTTAACCAACTGCGCCACCCAGGTGACCCCAGAAATTTAATTATAAGATTTTCTTGATTGTAAGATGGCTTTGATTTTAGAACTGTATTTTGGGGAAAAAATTAAAAATTACTGCATGTTTCATAAATACATCAAGTGTAAGATCCATTTTGATTTTGGTAAAGGAATTTGGGAATGAAATGTGAAGCTTAGTTGCACCATCCCCTGGCTTCTCTCAAGTCCACCTAGAGGTAAAACCAAACACTTCTTTGAGCCCCCCAAGAATCCATGTGGGCCAGCAGTATAGACATTTTGGAAAATTTCACAGGAGAGATGGGAAAGGAGATTTATATTGCTCACCTACAGCAAAGAGCTTACTAATGCTCATTGGGTACATTCCTTCTTCCCCAAAGCCCTTTCTCAAGCACTACAATGGGTCTGATTTCTCTTTTCCTTTAGTTGCATCCATCCTGAATGTGCATGCTTCTCCCTTTCCCAATTCCTTTCTCCAGCCCTTAAATGTAAACTCCTTATTCTTTTTTTATGCAGAATAGTTAAACTTTGTCTTGTCTACACCGAAGGTCTCTACTTATCAGCTGTCACCCTCTATTGAAGTCAGTTTAGCAAATACTTTAAATGGCTTGAGCATACCCTTTGGGATCTCACTCTAACCTCTGATTTTCTTAAGCTTTTTATTTCTTAAAAAGTAATGAAACGACTACATGACACCTAGTGAGTGATTTTTTTTTTTTGTCATCCAGCTAAATATATCACCCAATGTACTCTCTATGTATCTATGCTCTAAAGTAGGTGTTATTATCCTCATTTTCCAGACAGAGAACAAGTGCACAAAGAGAAAGCAACTTCCTAAATTACAAAGAGTGGCAGAGTCAGGATTTGAATTCATGTTGGTCCAACTCTGAAGCCTGTGCCATTTTCGGCATATGGAAGTGCTCTGTAGCAGTCATCTCTGCTCCTGCCAGTCTCTGTATGTGAAACCTCCTCATTTCCCAGGAAGGAGCAAACTCTCATCCATTGTGTCAGGTGGCAAACAAAAAACTCAAAATCTACTGGACCCAGAAAAAACTCTGTACTAGGGAATATAGGGGGATGGGTGGGGTGAGATGGAGGTGAATGGTTTTTATTTTGAACAGCTTTTTAATCTAGCCGGAGAAATGGAAATTGTTCTGAGAAAATCACGAAACTTTCCATTTATAATCCAAGGCAGTAGATGTAGGAGGGGGTGTGTGGGGCGGATAGTCTCTGTAGCATCAGGGAGACCTCCAAGAGGAGAAAGACAACCCCACCACAAAAGTTAAGTGGTTTTAGCCAATGGATCCTGCCTTCCTCCAGTCTCCTTCCTGCTAAAGAAGGGTCTGGGCTCTTCCTTTCTCTCTAAAAATGTGCTCTTGAATGAAAAAAAGGAGCCTGTGCCAGGGAGCTATATTGCACTCTTGAAGTTGAGGGATGGGAGACCGGATTTTACAGAGCACTTCAGAAACCCAATATTAAGCTGACAAAAATCATGTTGTTTAGGAAAAGAAAAGACTTTATCCCACCTTGTCTGTGTTCTCTTGACCTTTCAGAAGAGCCTGAGGGCTTTGTGGGGGCAGTGTGGAATGTTGTGCGCTGATTGTTCTAAAACTAGTTCCTGTATGCGGAGATTGATTTTTTTTTTTTTTTTTTTTTTTTAAGCTCTGGACTTGAGCTCTCTCTTTACTTCTTTGTTCCTGTGATAGATTCCTTTGCTGTGATATGCCAAGGGCATCATTTAGGCATTTGGCAATAGCAGAAGTGTCCAAGTGTTTGCTTTGTCAGGTTTGGGAATGAAGCTGGGAATGGATAAAAAAGAGGAAATAGAGGAAATAGAGGTGGGTATTCAGGGCAAAGAAGATGAGGATGGGAAGAAGAAAGAGGTGTGTCCCTCAGCCCCCAGCATGGTTGAGGTGGGGAAGTTCAGACCATGTACTGTCCCCTGGCTTGCAGCTGCCATTTGAATCTGCACCCAGGGCTGCTCAGGGTGATTTCCCTCTTTGCTCCCCCTCCCCCCCGCCTTTTCTCCACCACATGTGCTCATTTATTTTCTTGGCTGAAGAGTTGGGGTTTTCCTGCTAACAGGATTCTTTCTGATCAGCTTTCCTACCCTTGATTATTTTCCCTTCTTGGAGTATTTCCCTAGAAAGACATTTTATTATATCTGTTGCAGCAGGTTTTCTTAAATGAGACTCCATACTGGAAATGTCAGGCAGGATGGGTTGAGACAATGGATCGTGGGTGGTCACTCTCCCTGTTGAAGGTTGGGTCTCAAGACATAGAAATTGGCAAGGATTTGAGACAGTGGCAGATGAGAGTTCCTGAGGAAGCCAAGCTGTTGGCCTCCCAGGGCTTTGTCAGACATGGTTCTCCTGAAGTATCGTATGAAACAAGCCAGACCACCACATCCTTTCTGAGATGAAGACCATGTGACATGAAAGAGCATTGGATTTGGAGAGTTTTATGGACATTCTGTTAATGTAAATCCAATTTCCTTTACCATAGAGGATGTGGTTGGAATTCTGAATCTGTTTTCTCTTGTCTTCAGATAGAATTCATTAAGTTGATATGTAGAGAAACTGTATTTTACATTCTGGAACTGAATTTATTTGGAAGATATTTTTTCCTCCAGCAGAGTCCTCGAAGTTCAGCTCTCCTATTCTTTATACCTCCCCTGCTAGGTCTTTGTCTGTGAGCTTATTGAAGATGGCTCCTCCTGCCTGTCTGGTTCGTTAACATCCCTTGAGTGATAGATTTAGTGATGATGAGGGAAAATAATGCCTTTTGATTGGCCCCTAGCATTTAACAGCACCCAGGGCAAGAGTACAACTGGAGGTGAACATACCATATGTCCAAATATTTGAAAACTATAAACCACACTATGCCCAAAGCCTGGCCAGTTTCCTGCTTAGGACCCCGCAGGCTGTTCCTGGGATGAAAAGCTGGTGCTCTGGAAGTTAAGGGAGAATGCTCCACTGGCGTCCACCCCCGTTTCCCATGAGCCCGAGCAATAGTACAGTTCTGCTGAGGTCAGGTGAAAGCTGGGTCCCTGCCCAGTACTCCTGGCTGATCACTGGGACTGTCTGGACTCAGGATGGGAACTGTGGACCAAGTGAAGCTCCTACAGAGCTGGGATGGATGTGTTGTTCTCCACTAAGTTGCCTCATTTTTTTTCTTGGGGTTTTCATGTAGTTTTGGCATTTCTGAAAATTCTGGAGCAGAAGACAAGAGAGGGAGGGTGTGCAGTTATTTGGGGAAATCCATCTGCCCAGACACATCTGATACATAATTTGTTGTTTCAACTTAAAAGCAAAGGCAGAGGCCATGATCCTCTTTGCTGCTCTCCCGCCATCTATCACAACCATACCACTGGGCTCTCAGTCCCTAATGAGAGCCATCTGATGGGTGGCTCATTACACTCATTCCTCCTCTTCCTTTAACTTTCCTTCACTCAACCAATTACTAAACTTTCAAAAAACTTTCTTGTAATGCTAAAAAGAGAATCAGTCTCTGTGTTTTGCATATGTGTATGGGGTGTTCTAAAACATAAGGCCCTGACCAGAGACCTCTGCCTGGTTCTAAGAGAGGTGTTAGCTGCTTCGGTCCCATCACCTCACCATAGTCTGCAGCTCTTAGTCACTGTGAGGGCCCTGGTCCAGTTCCCTTCTGTTTTTCCATTTGTGCCCAATTACTAAAAGAGTTATGGATCTTCCTAAAATATACAGCCATTGTGGGTACAGAAAGATACTGATGATGTTTATTTTATTTTTTCTCTCGGGTTTCTGTTTACTCTGGGCGTATTTGTGACCATCATTAATAAATAATATTTATTTCCTGCTTACTATGTGCCCAGAAGAGTGCCTCAGACTTGTAGGCACACAATTTCATTGGATCAGTAATCCTCTGAGATAGGTTCTACTATTAGATGTAGTTTACAGATGAGGAACCTAAGTTACAGGGAGGTTAATTTACATGTCCCAGTCCACACAGTGAGTAGTAAATCTGACTCTTACTCTGAGTAGAAGTCTACTCACTACCCTTCCTCACTCAGCAAGTGGTCGAAGGTAGGACCAATAAAGTGATCTGCCGTTCATGCTTGTGTTTCTGTCTTTACATGCTTCTCACAGTGTATGAGGCTTATCCATGAGAATCCAATGAAAGAAACATGTGGTAAACAGAATAATGCCTCCCCTCATGATATCCATGTCCTAATCCCCAAACCATTTGAATATGTTGCCATACGTTTGTCAGATGTTATGCATATTGAGGGGGATTATCATGGATTATTCAGGTGGACCCATTGTTGTAATCTCAAGGTTTCTCAAAGTGAAAGGGGGAGCAGAAGAGACAGAGGAGGCAATATGAGGACAAAGCAGAGGTAGGAGTGATGTGATTGTTGGCTTTGAAGGCACAAGAGGACCAATGAGTACGGGCACACTCTAGAAGCTGGAAAGGCAAGGAAATGGATTCTCCCATAGAGTCTCTAGAAGGAACACAGCTCTGCCAAACATTTTAGATTCCTGCACTCCAGAACTGTCAGAAAATAAATGCGAGTTGGTTTAAGTCACTAAATTGGTAAGTGGTGACACCAGCAATAGGAAATTAGTACAATCCCTTACTAATTTGCCATTATCACCTTCAAATCATAGCCTCAATCCCACTGCCTTTGGAATCCTTTACTTTTCTTTCTGATAAGTTCACACCATTTTCTGGGTCCCACTAAAACACTGTGGCCTCACTTTTTTGGACTTGGATTTTGAGGAGTCCCAATATGTCATCCAGAGTTTTAGCAAAAAAGAGAGCCTCTGTCCTGTGGATGTGTCAGTGAGCCAGACAGACAGGCAACTGTACAGCGTGGCCTGAGGTGATAGGCCAGGACTTTGGCTTCTGAGGAATTTCCCTTAACCGGGAAACCTGGTTTGTTGACTATATGCAAGACTCTATGGTGAATTACTTCTTGCCACCCTAAGCTTTGAGTGAAGTCTCTATTAAAGCATTTCATGTGTGCTGCAACAATGGTACAGGGTTTTGAGGGGCATTAAATGACTAAACTTGGGCCAGGGTGAGAAAGGGGAAATGGCTCCTGTGAAGCTAGAGTAGGGGAGGTAGTAGAGATTATAAACTTTCCCAGGGTTGCTCATCTGCAGGGAAGAATCCAAGTTACTTTTCCTGTGGAAAGCATGTCTTGGCCATAAGAGTTTCAAAATGAAATTCCTTTGTGATATGAATGTACTTTACTATACCAATCACTATTTTCTAATCCTGGGTGTGGAGATACTCAATAAAAGAAGCTGGAACTTAGGAGCTTGGTGAAACTCAGGACTGTCAACCCCAGGAATGAGCAGAGGCAGGCTCAGTGAAGTTAGCTTCTTAACAGGTGGGTCATTGCTCTCTTTGTACCTAGTCAGGGGTTCAGTTGCCTTTAGCACAAGGTACTGTAGCAGTTAAATAGTACATGTGTCTTTTGCTATTTCTCATCATAACCATTAGGTGTTCAATAATTGCAAAATACCTGTATGCTGAAGAATATGCATAATCCTTTTGATCAGCTATAAAATAGCAGATTTTATTTTTTAAAATGATCTTAAATTCTTACAAAATACCATGACCTCCTTCACAATGTGACAGTTGCCCTCTTTTAAGATTAAAGAAATGTTAGGACTAGAGAGAGTAGAGTACATCTGGTGATTATATGCTACACACCCAAACCTCACCAACTATAATGTCTATTAAGCAAAAAGAAGAACCATTTTTTCAACATAATCACAAAGGTGGCTTAAGCCTAGAGAATAGTTTTTTTTTTTTTTTTTTTTTTTTTTTTTTTTTTTTTTTTTACTTCATAGTCATAGTTTGGAATTTCAGTGTTTGTGCTAAAATCAAATAGGTTTCTGTGGGTAGTCCAGTAGGTAGGACTTTATAATTCAGCAACTACCTACCAAATAGTGTTTCATCTTCCAAAAGACAGATTGGAAAAGATTTACATGAGGGTAGAGATTATGGAATAGGTGGTTGCTTTCAAATTGGTGGTGGTTGCAAAAATGTGATGAAAGACTGAAAATGATATTTGAGATGGAGAAAATGTCCGAGGAAAGAGAACAGAGATGGGAAAAGAAGGTAGAAAATGGACAGTCCACCCAGCAGGTAATGCTGTCCGTTGGGCCCATGTTTTAGAGAAGTGCTGATATCCTGGGCACAGTGTGGCAAGAAGAAAGAAGAACTACCATATTCATTTTCTCCCATTTGCCCTCCCTTTTGCTTTTATCATAACCCATTACCTCAGTAGCTGGTTGGAAAATACCGAGTGATTCAAAATAATTGATAAATGATTTTTTTTTAATTCAGGAAGTAGGTTTTATATAAACAAGCAGTCAAATCAGGTTTGTGAAGAAACTTTCAGAGTTCTATCTGTAAGTTCACAGATGCTCAGTGTGTGTTCCTCATGTCATAATGCTTATCATTCAGTCACTCCAGATCCTTTGAGGAGGTCTCTATTGATGGCTAGATAGACAGACAGCCATGGGACCTTCCTTCATTTCCTCAAGGCATGAGGAAGAGTTGGTTCCAGCATGACTTCTTGATGACAAGTTAATCTATAACCTAGTCACTGAGTAGTACATCTTTCAGTGTTTAGTCTTTTGAGTTACCTGTATGACTTCTTTAGATTAATACCTCTTTGCAGGTTACTACCTGTTTGAGTTTACTTTGTCTTTCCTGGTAGTATTCTGGTTTTGGAATAAAAAAATCAGGAGTTAACCTTAGATGTTTCAATATAATGTGCAGTCATTCTAAAAGGGGTAGGAGCTCTTATGAAAAAGAAGTCATTAAATGCTAGAGACACATTTGGCACATATTGTTAAGGGAGCTGCCTAGTTGTTTACAGCTTGCATTGTGATTTAGAGCAAACTCAGAGGCTTCAGAAACAGGTCTCTTTACTTTTCTGAAATGTGTGTTTTGTATGATTAGGGATTTATTGAAATTATAAGACTCTCTTAGGAAGCCAGATGAATGAGTCAAAGCACATTTGTATGTACTCCATATGGGAGACTCGAGAAGCCACCAAAAGTCAATTTCATTATTCACCTTTCTATTTCTCATTTTATTATTCTAGCCATGGACATGGAATGTCTTTCTGGATTGGACTGATGTATATACTGACTCAGAACTGAGAGACACAATGTGTCCCTTTCTGAGATTTCTTTTTTTTTTTCAACGTTTTTTATTTATTTTTGGGACAGAGAGAGACAGAGCATGAACGGGGGAGGGGCAGAGAGAGAGGGAGACACAGAATCGGAAACAGGCTCCAGGCTCCGAGCCATCAGCCCAGAGCCTGACGCGGGGCTCGAACTCACGGACCGCGAGATCCTGACCTGGCTGAAGTGGGACGCTCAACCAACTGCGCCACCCAGGCGCCCCCCTTTCTGAGATTTCTAAGAAAGTATCATGATGAGATTATTCAAAGCACTTACTAAGTATAAGAAGTGAGAAGTTCCATCATAAATCCACGAGCAAAGACTAAATTATTTTTGGAATTGTCTGTACTTAATGAATTGAAATGATCATGTTGATCTGGGTTTTTACTGAAAACTCATGAATTTTATATAATGTCAACCTATTTTATGTAATTTTCTTGGAATTAGTTTTCCTTTTCAATTTGAAGTGCTCAATCTGTTTTGTCATTTAAATTCAAGCCTAATGATGAAGGGTTGAATTATTTCTTAGTATTTTTAGATTTGGGTTTTTTTAGTGGGTAGTCATATTAGACTTTCTAGAAACATTCTACATAATAATGCTCCTTTATGTTACTTGTTCTTTATTTCTTGAAATAAATATAGCTAAATATGTTATACCTCATTATATTAATGTTGGCAATGTATAATCAGTGAGTATAAAAGAATTAAGCAAAGAATATTGGAAATACGTCAGGTTTTCCTTTGGAAGAAGATGGATCATTTGGGTTATATCTACTCTTAAGTCTTGTTAGAGTTATATTAAGTAACTTAAACATATTCCCTGGAATGGCCTGATATTTCATCACATTTTAAAGCATGTGTTTCCTTTCTAAAGCTGTAAACCTTAATATTGCTGTGGCTGGAAATAAAAATTTCAAATGTCAAAAATTTCTCACACTGTATTTTCAAAGAGAACAGACTTTACTGATGTGAGTGGTTGATGCTTTAAAAGTTCCAAGCAAATGTTCAGTTTTAACTGAAATTCTATTCCATCTGCCCAGTGAATCCCTGTGAAGCATGTCACCTTCACTTCACAGTCATTTTCCCTTTGGTATGGTCCTTACCTAAACACCCAGGAAATGTGCCCCACTGAATTACACACCGGATAGGAATTGCTCAGTGGAGCTGTAGGTTCTATTCCAGTGTATTTCTCAAGGGTTTGGGGGAAGGGTGCACACTCTAGGTTTTCTAGTGGAATATAATAGAGAGCGTATGATTAGTCTAATCCATTATTCCTATCTTGCAAAATCTTTTGATTCCTTCCTCTGTATTACAATATGGGGATTTCTAGTATCTCAGCTTCATCTAGCAGCGTCTACAACTTAGTCCACATTTCTATCAATTACTGTGTCACACAGAGCCACTACCAACTATTAATGCTATCATATTAAATCCACTACCCTCACTAAGAAAATTCATAAGCATAACTTCAGCCTGATGTAAAACTATGCTTTCCTTTCCTTCTGTAGGGCACTGTTTCTATCAGATTTTTCTCTTTGCAAAGAGTAGGGCACCCTTTGTATAAAGATTTCCAAGATTTTTCTCTAAAGAGACTAGCAAAGTCCTACAGTTCCTTTGTCTTACATGTAAGCCTTGACCTCTAGATTTTGACTTCAGAAGTGAGCACCCTCAATCATGTTGGCCTCTGACTCAAGGTCTAGAAATAATAAAAGTGACTATAGTATGGGGCATGAGAATTGGTGCCCTTGTTGTTGTGTTTGTACCTTTCCATCTATTCTTTATCTTCTTTGTCTTGCTGTGTGCTTTCATAGGTTGAACTCTAAGGACTAAATCACCTAGCCACCCTTGACCTCTGGCTTTTTTATTGGTTTAGATCAATGGGAGGTAGAGGATTCTGGGGAGTGAAGGGGAAGAGAGTTCAGAGTTTTTATTTCCCCTAATCTTTCTTCTTTTGCCAGGGACTGTATTCTTCTATAACCATAGTTCCTACTGGGTGGCCCTCTTGCTGGACAGCTCTCCCTTTTCTGCTTCTGGCCATACCTCTCTCTTTCCTTGCTCTTCTGGGCTTAGTGATAATGATGGCTTCTTGCTGGTGTTAGCATTGGTTGCCTCACCATCCTTAGTGCTTCCTTAATCCTTCCCAGTCCTCTGTAAATAGTTTTAAATTAAATTTTCTTTAGCTGAAGTCATTTGGGTATTCTATATGCTATCTACAAGGACCCTAATGGCTAGGCTCTTCATCAGGTAAGGCTGTCTCATTCATGTTTGTGTGACCAAATGATAAAGGCCTCACTGGATGAGGAAAAGAAGTTGCTTTGATTACAAGGAGGTGTGGCTGGATGTTTGGAGCCTCCAAGTTCTCAAATCCTAAAGGCTCTTCTGCAATTGTTGGTTAGAGTCCCACTCTTTTCCACTTTTACTCCAAATTTCACACAAAAGTCCTAGTGAGTCTATGAATTCAATCATTGGACTGTTAGGTATTTTAGTCTCATATCTCTAAGAGACAAAAGATCTTTTTTTTTAGCTTAGTTTGTGCTTTGATATATAGTCTTCTGAGTTTGTTATTCTTTCTTTTAAAGTGGATAGAGAGAAAAGAAGAAGCCATCCACCTATACACACAGAATTACTCACATCTTTTATATTGTTCCATGACAGGAAAAGCTTGGTCCCCCATGGCCTTGCCTTCAAAAAGGACTACATTTTAAGTGATCCCAGGAAATATATTTTTAAAATTTTTTTATTATTTAAAAATTTTTTTAGATATTTATTTATTTTTGAGAGAGACAGAGATAGAATGTGAGTGAGTTAGGGACAGAGACAGGGAGACACAGAATCCAAAGCAGGCTCCAGGCTCTGAGCTGTCAGCACAGAGCCTGACGCGGGGCTTGAACTCACGAGCTGTGAGATCATGATCTGAGCCGAAGTTAAATGCTCAATCGACTGAGCCACTCAGGTGCCCCTTAAGTGATCCCATGAAATATTTTAATGAACTATTTAGCCACTGTTTGCCATGAGCTGCAAAGTTCCCTTTACTGAACACTAGTGGGATTTTTCTTGCCTTCTACCTGATTGGGCCAGATGACCAATCCTATTTTTACCCATTTCTTTAAGGGTCTATGACCTGCAATTCCATTCCCTGGTATCAAAATATGTTTCAATCAACATGCTTGATTTCAAGTAAGAGAAATTGAATTTAGATAGCTTAAGCCAGGAAAGACATTTTTGGTAGGATGATGAGCTTATGGAATCCATTCCTGGAAAATGGATAGAAACTAGTAAAGAGTCTAGAAAATAAGAAAACTAGCTGTACTCATGCCAAAGTTGTAGCCTGGTTAGGATTTTTACCATGGGACTATGCCGTAGCCATTGATGACTTCCCTGTGTCACTGAGGCTATGAATAATTTCTCAAGAGTTTTTGCATGTTTGGGGCACTTTTTCAGGTTCCAAGTGTCCAAATCTCAGGATGGCTGTCTGATAGAGAGCTTAAGCTGTAGGTGCTGGTGAATGAGTATGATGCTGGGCCTTGCCTCCCACTAGTATTCACACCAAAGGGAATTATTGCTAAATTAAAGGATAATTTGGTTGCTGTTTACCAAAGAATCAAGATAAAAACCAAATGAAACAATCAGTGTGTGCTGTACCCATCCTGCCTGGCTGACTTTGTGAGTGGTCAGAGTCCCTTTGTGGGGCCAGTGTTTGAAGAGCGGTCAAGTCGACTGGCCACAGTGACTCCAAATGGAAGTATCCACTACTCAAATTGTGGATGACTTAAACATTGTGATGGTTGTCATTTATAGTGTCAACTCCTTCTCTTCCCTTCTTCCCTTTCCCTATTACACCAATTGGTCACAGAGCTTTGTTGACTCATATTTTACACTACCGTAGTGATTTATAATTTTGTTTTTTATTATGTGTATTTTTGACTGATTAGTAAAATCACTAAGAGGCATACCTAGTATCAAACCTTAATAAAGTTTGGGGTACCTGGGTGGCTCAGTTGGCCAAGTGTCTGACTTTGACTCCGATCATTATCTCGCTGTAAGTTTGAGCCCTGTGCAGATGCTCTGTCAGGCTCTGTGCTGACAGCTCAGAGCCTGGAGCCTGCTTCAGATTCTGTGTCTCCCTCTCTCTCTGCTCCTCCCCCCATTCTACCTCTCTCTGTCTCTCAAAAATAAACAAATGTTAAAAAAATTTAAAAAAAGTAGTACCAAGACCAGGTTAAGGGGAAGAATGGTCTTTTATTATTTTGTTATTTCCATCTTTTTCATTGGTATAATTTTCTCTGCTTCAAATTTTGTTTCCCTGAATCCATAAAAATTTTAAAATTGTACATTTTGTATCTGTTTGCTGCAGATAATTTGTTGCATTTTGATAAACTTGACTATTCAGCCAAGGATGTAATATTTTGATTCTCATTAGTGACTTAATACCATTTATATAATAAATAGAGGCATGTTCTGTATTTATTCTGGCTTTTTACCAACTCATTATCTAGAAATTATAGATTTCACATATAATGCACTACTAAATCACTCTGGTAACTGAAGACTTACCAAAAGCTGTTATTTCTGTGGAAATCTTCCTATTTATGAACCATAAACACTGTGGATTGCTGTAGAAGTTTCCAGCTTTCCCACTGGTGAACATAACTTTGTCTTCATTGCTGAGGCCAGCTTTTCCTTCATTATTTAGAAATGGGAAAAATAAATGACATTGAGTTGCTACTATTTCTCAATTAAAAGAAGAGAGGATGATACTGGGGATATTCTGAGTGAGTCACAGAAAACATGTAGAAGCCATGAAGTTAAAATACCAAATTAGTGTCTGGCTTTTTCTGTTCACCCCAACCTATAAAATAACTAGGAAAACTTCTCTTACTTTAATACACTCATGAAGGGGAACTGAGCAGGAACTTTAATCCCTCTTGCTCGGCCTGCGTATCTTCTCCTTTATTCACCAGGCACTGTGTCATGTGGTATGAGTATGGTTAGAAATGCCTCCTTCTCAATTCCAGAGAGAACAACTTGGCTTTTGACTTACATGTTGTCAAATAGCCAATTAAATAAGATTTTTATTTTTCAAGTGGTGTTAGGGTGTTGTCTAGATAAAATATCTGTCATCATCTCTTACTGGCACATCTCTTGACTGGATTTAACTGAACCCAAAAATTATAAGGTGGTTAGGACAGCATATTTGGAATGGGATGAAAAACAAAGCAGGCCACTCATGGAGGCTCTATATTCTTTATTACTTATGGTGTTAGCCAAAAAAAAAAAAAAAAAAAATGACAGCTATAGTTCAGACAGGTCCTTTCATATTTAAAAAGGAAGTCTTAAAGTATCAATTAATTTTAATGAGCAGTCTCTCTACTGATATATACATATATATCCCTAAAGACATTCTAACTGTACTTATCAACATCTGGAAGCAGTATTAGGCAAACCACATGCTTAGTTCCTAACTTCAAAAAGCATTTTTTGAAAGGAATCTTTTGTAAATTCGGGAAGGAGGCTGTGAATAGTTACCAGAAAAGCATTTCAATATATTACAGTGTTTGAGTTATTAGGGAGTCATATGCCTAAAACTCAACTCTGGAGCAATTTGGAGTTTAGAAAAAAAAAAAAAGAAAAATATCAGCAAGAATGCAAGTAGATTAGAAGAGCTGAATATACTACCATGCTCACTGAAGGGATTCCTTCCTTCTTTCCTTCCTTCTTTCCTTCCTTCCTTCCTTCCTTCCTTCCTTCCTTCCTTCCTTCCTCCTTCCTTTCCTCCCTCCCTCCTTCCCTTCCTCCTTCCCTCCCTCCTTTCCTCTCTCCCTCCCTCCCTCTTTTCCTCCCTCCCTCCCTCCCTCCTTTCCTCCTTCCCTCCCTCCCTCTTTCTTTCCTTCCTTCTCTCTCTCTTTTTTCTGGGCTAAAATTGCAGCAGCTATATAGCTAGCACACACTCTGACAGATGAAGCTGACTGATCCTTTGACCAACCTGAAGAATGGGAAACCTTTATTGACAAGCAAAAACTTTAATACTCCTGTTCTTTATATTGAGAAGCATGGAAGAAGTGTATGGGAAAGGAAAAAGAAGAGAGGAAGAAAGGAAAAAGAGAAAAATATGAATCATAGAAGAAACAACACCAACAAAAGTAGCATACGCTAGCAGACAAAGAGACAAAGAGCTGAGAATAGTGTGATAAAAAATTAAGGTAGAACTGTGATGTTAATGATGCACATTGGAATCCATGAATTCACTAGTTTATTCATTCAAACCATATTTATTGAGTTAGTAGTATGTGTTGAATCCTGGGAGCTTCAAGGGTAGATAAATACTGTTTATGTCTCTGTCTTCCAGGTGCTCATTGATGGGTAAGAGTGGGAGAGTATGGCCACATGTTACAAGTACAATGCCAAATGCATGAAAATGATACAATAGGAGCACAAAGGAGGAGTTTGTCCCTTTTTTTTTTTTTTTTTTTTTTTTTTTGCAAAAGATGGAGGGTAGGCTAGAAAAAGCTCTGTAGAAGAGGCGACACTTGAACTGAGCCTTAAAAGTTATGAAAAGTTATGTATTTCTTTAGAGTTTCTGGCATAGTCCAGTGAAAAATATCAAAATAAGAATTAATCACCCTATCAACCAGTGATCATAATAGTGCCAGAGCTATCTAAGATGAGTTTTTATGTTCATTACAACTTATGTGTGCTTTAAGACTCAACTCAGTGATTCCATCTGCTTGATGAAGGCTTCTTTGATTACCCTGGCTTGAACCGTTCTTATTTGGATTATCATGGTATCTTGGACTGAGTTTAGTCTCTGAACCACCCAGAGATCATACTGCTTTCCACTGAACATAGTTTCCCCCACTACTGAATTGTTAATTCCCCAAGGTTCTTGAAACATGTTTCTAGTAAATTAAGACTCAGCCTGCATCCTAGCACTACTTTGTCTCACTACTGAAAAATAAGCGCTTGTGAAATTTAGGAAACAGTAGTATAGATACTGACTTTGGGTCATTTATGCTTTCAGGAAAATGTTACCTGTGACTAGGAAGTAATGGCTTTTTGTTGGGCACGGGGGGATTGTGGTACAGCTCCAGCCCTAACTGCTGCTCAGAGTGGGTCATGGAGGGGGAGTGGGAATCACAGTGGTATGAAATTCATTTGGAAAGGTTACCTCCGTGTTGTCCCATCTGGTGAACTACTGGTGAATAACAAGCCCGTTGTATTACCTAAAGAGATGGCATTGAGTCTCTAATGTGAAGTTGTGGGATGGAGTGTTTCCTCATTAAATTCATATGTTAGCCAGTCAATGTTGATGAATAGGAGAAGATCCAAAGACCCTAAGTTTAAATTTTTGTGTGAATTACAGAATTCATATTTTCATCTAATGATCCAGGGCTCAATAGTTCTCTCTCGGAAGTTCACCTTACCTGTCCCATAAATTTTCTGTGGGTGGGAAGGTATGTTTTTTTTTTTTTTTCTGGTAACAGGGAATGTAGGTCAGAGTATTTGTGAGAACTACACTGCAAATGGAAAATGTTGTAGCATATAAATCCAAGATATTATTATTGCCATTATCTCCACCTACTAATTACCTAAAGACCAGTTAATCCACAAAAACCCAACTTTTTAATTGAGAGTATAAGGAATTTATACCTTACCTGATAAGCCATCTTTTTTTTTTAAACTTCCTTTTAAATATTTACATGGTCAAAAGTACCAGGTGCAAAATTATAACATAATGATGAATAGGTCACACATATAAAAAGTGATCCTTTCTGGATTGTTTAACATTTCTTAAAAGTTTTTTTTTAATTTGTTTTTGAGAGAGAGAGGGAGAGAGAGAGAGAATCCCAAGCACGCTCTACATTGTCAGGGCAGAGCCTGACACAGGGCTCTAACTCACGAACCATGAGATCATGACCTGAGCTAAAATCAAGAGTCAGATGCTTAAATGACTGAGCTACCCAGGTTCCCCCTGTTCTACATTTCTTTAGGAAGGATTAGGGGGAAAATCAGGACATGCAAATATGAAGCCATTTTAATTTATTTAAAATTAATTAAAAGAGAAGGGACACTCCAAGTTTTTTAATAAGGTGCCTTTGAAGATTAATTTTGGTTAAATGCATTTTTAAAAATTAAGTTGTCAGATAAAGAAAATAAGGAACAAGCAAATTCTTTGAAAAGTTTTGTCTCAAGAAAAAAATGCTTAAACACTCCAGAGTAGACTTTTAAAATACAAGTATAAGCTTCTCAACTAAAAGGAAAAAAGAAGATATTAATCTTCCCTGAGAATGTGATGATGCCTTAGTAAGCATTGCCCAAAAATATTTTTTTTTTCAGAAAAAAAAACCCTGAGAGATACAAATAACTCTGATATTCAGATAATCAGACATCACAGACTTGATTGAAATAAATATGCTAGTCCTTAAAATTGATTGACAATCATTGGGTTCATTAAAAATTTTCAGAAATTGTAGGAAGATACAGTAGTATTTTCTAAGATGTTAGTATCTTAGAGACAGTCTAAGAATGAAGAAGTATTGCTAGTTACTGGACATAATAAAGCAGAATTATTCTAATTATTTCCTAGAATAAAATTGGAATTACTCTGTTTGTACTAGAATTTATAATTTACTAAGAAGCTGCAGCTATGGTTTCCTGACAGTAAAATACTTGATTAGAGAAATATCCAAAATTATGGCCTATGGAAATTATTCAAAATATGTTATTATGCTAAGGAATAAAAATAACATTATCCTTGTCAAACCATAGCAGGATGACATTAATTTGATACTATATTTCTATTTTAAAAGTTAGGCAAGTAGAATGAAATTCAATAAGTTAGACATTAAAATATGTATTTAACAAGCAGAACTCCACTCTGAGCTGAAAGTTTAGTTGATTTATAAACAACATTAATGGAATATTGGCTGTTTCATTATGCTTATTTAATAAGGGAAACAATTAAAATATGTAGCTACTAGAACAGTGGCTATTGGGGAGTTAAGAAATTCCCATTTAGACAGCCAGATTTAGTGTCTTTTAAGATATAATATTTCCCTGGTGCTTATGTACATATGGACAATATTGATCCATATAATTCATTATCTCTATACAAAGTAGAAAAGCAAAACAAAAATACTAATAAGACATGTTTGCTAACATGCACATTTTTATAGCGTTACATGGCCAGCCTGTTGTTGAATATTTAAAGCGTAAACTAGTTTCTAAGGCTTGGTAATGCTAGTTATCCATTCTGAAAGGAAATTTCTCATAATTTTACTCCTTGTCGCTCATTTTCACCTAAGCATGTCAATATTTCTTCGAACCCTATAGGTAAAGAGAATAGAATACAGTATTAGAATTCTCCTTCAGTTCATAAAGGCCAAGATGTGGTTAGCTGGGCAGGAGCCCACAATACTTTGATGGAGATGAGTTTGCTGGCTCTACACTAGCAAGAGCAGAGTGTTTACCTTTACTCAAAGGAAAGTGGATAAAAGCAGTACCATCACTGTGACTCAGAGAAGGGAAAAATGTAAACCTACTAGCATGGAAGACCATTCAGAAACATTTTCTATGAACTATGGGAGGACCAGCCTCATCATATTCCTGCTTACTGATCCACATTTGCTGGAATGTAGACAGGCTGGCCAGAATGGAACCCCCAATCCAAACGGAATACTTCCTCTCTGGGGGAGCTATGATCTTGATTTTCATTGTGCTAGGTGCCAGAGTTACGATTTCCTTCTGCATTCGGTCAGCAATGCCAGGGTACATTGTGCTGCCTCCAGACAAGACAGTGTTGGCATATAGATCCTTGCGAATATCCACATCACACTTCATGATAGAATTGAAGGTTGTCTCATGGATCCCACTGGACTCAATGCCCAAAAAGGAAGGCTGGAAAATGGATTCAGGGCATCGAAAACGTTCGTTCCCAATGGTGATCACTTGCCCGTCAGGAAGCTCATAGCTTCTTTCCAGTGAGGAGGATGCAGAAGCACTGACCATCTCTTGCTCAAAGTCCAGGGCCACATAGCACAGTTTCTCTTTGACATCACGGACAATCTCCCGCTCGGCTGTGGTGGTGAAGTTGTAGCCTCGTTCTGTCAGAATCTTCATGAGGTAGTCAGTCAGGTCTCTGCCAGCCAGATCTAGACGTAGAATGGCATGAGGTAGGGCATAACCTTCATAGATGGGCACGGTGTGAGTAACTCCATCACCAGAATCCATCACGATGCCTGTGGTTCTCCCCGAGGCATAGAGAGACAGCACAGCCTGGATAGCTACATACATGGCTGGTGTATTGAAGGCTTCAAACATGATCTGAGTCATCTTTTCCCGGTTGATCTTGGGGTTGAGGGGTGCCTCGGTGAGGAGGATGGGATGCTCATCCGGTGCCACACGGAGCTCGTTGTAGAAAGTGTGGTGCCAGATCTTCTCCATATCGTCCCAGTTGGTGACTACTCCATGCTCAATGGGATACTTCAGGGTCAGGATGCCTCTCTTGCTCTGAGCCTCATCCCCCACATAGCAGTCCTTCTGACCCATGCCTACCATGACCCCCTGGTGCCGGGGGCGCCCTACCATGGAGGGGAAGACAGCCCGGGGGGCATCGTCACCACCAAAACCTGCCTTGCACATCCCTGACCCATTATCTACCACCAAGGCAGACAGCTCATCATCAGTCATGGTGCTGGCTGGAATCTTCCAGAGAAGTGAGCAGAAGTTAAATATAGAGTAGATAGCAGATTATGGTGCGCAAGGGAGAGGATGAACAGGCCGAAACACTCTGGAGAGGGGATCCTGTGCTGTGATGACAGGTATTTAAAGGTGCACGCTGGCTCCACCCATGTCTTATCCCACCAGTTCCCAGCATTTCTGCGTGGGGTTGCCTTTGAGGTATTAATAATGATGATGGTGATTATATAAATCATTAGGAGACCTTATTTCACAGAGAAAATTGACTATCAAGTGGCCAAATCTGAGGTTACTGTAATTAGGCAACCCACACACGGTTGTCAGCGTGCTTTGGCTCAGTCTCTAGATAACTATGATGATGCAATGGGGGATATAAAATCAAGATGAAAGAAAGCTAGTGTGAGGTATGGGTAACATGGCTGGAAGGACCATTCCTCACTTTACTCTTTGGGTACATTTTCTCCACAGTAGCTTTAACTTTTCATTCTTAATATATTGTTCTTATGAGGAGCCGAACTCCGAAAACTTCACTTTTTCAAGATTTTCTTTCCCATTTTGGTCCTAATCCCATAGGATGTTCATCATGATGGAAATTCTTTTAATGGATGAAAATAATGAATGGCCAAGTGTGGCCTCACAGCTGTAATTTTAATGCATTTGCATTGTGCACAATTTAGGGATATTTAATATACTTCTAACCCATCGGAAGACAGCTAAAAGCAATAAAGTGATCAATAAAGTAAACCATTGTATATTTTCTTTCTTGATATAAATTTCTAACAACCAAATTAAATTAGGAACTTACTATGCCCAGACATTGTTCAGGAACTAGATTATTGGGTCCATGTTGACTGCACAGAGGCTCAATGTCCCTCTTGCATGATTTATTAAGTAAAATGCGGATTATAAAAATTGTATCTATTTATAATAACTCTTTAGTTGTACAACAAGGAACATAATTGATAATGAGTTTTAAATTGATATGTTTGAGCTGATCTTGAAAACATTTTGATCTTCAAGATTCGTATAATGTGTTATAACATCAAGCTTCTCTCTAGTACACACTTGGAATAGTATTAATTTTCCTTTGATTTTAGCATATACAATATTACACCTTGGTCATTTTATAGGTATAGTTTGTTTGGATTTTATTTTCAATATAGAAATATAGACAATTTAGTAGACTGTGTGCCATGATATAATGTAGGACTCTAGTAATGTGTTTCAAAGAAACAGCAATTCTCAAAGTTCATTTCTTTGCTCCCACTATGCTATGTAAACAGAAGCTCCCTGTCAGCTCTTGTAAAGCAAAGCAATTTTTCATTGCTCACATTGGGGTTCTCCAAAATCACCTTCGTTTTTGGTTAATTAATTAATTGCCACTTTGTAAGAGGTAGCAGCAGTCTTGCAGTACTGGACAGTACTTGACAAAAGTGCAACTTCCAGTTCAAGGCCAGGAGAAATAGCTGGTGTCTTTGCTCATGAGCCTCTGGGAGAATCATGGTAACACCAGGTTAGGAGCGTCCAGTCCTCTTCTTTGTGCACAGCTTGACACAGAATTATACAATTACTTTTCTCTGAGTTTTCTCAGTGTTTTCCTAAAATGTGCTTTCCAAACCTTCCTGCTGATAATCAGTTATGGTAGAATGTATTTCACTACAAAATCCATAGTTTTGCTTTTCTTCTGACCAAAATTCTTCTAGTTTTTTTCTGTAACTGCAAAATCAATTCCTCCTTCAACAAAATTAAAGAACTCACCCTCAAACCTTCACACTGAATGGTTTTGTGTACTTCCTTTTCATGTAGCACAACCAAGCTTTTGATTAAAATAATATTTTATTGCTACAGGATGGTACTACTGGAAATGTCTTTTTAACAACAATAGCAAACTAAATGCACATGCTACAAAACTGTAAAGAAAACACATTGCATTTAAAGCCAGTCACCATTTATGAATTTCCAGGCTGGAATACAAAATAAAGCCGCATCAGTAGAGGAGCCCATATGGCACCAAGTGCAGCCTTTAGATTCTAGGTTTACTGTGGTGTTCTCCTTAGAATTGTCTTTGGATGGAGAGTTGTTTGGCAATGAGACCACACAGCATAGTTGATGCCTTAAGAGTGAGGCTGATGTGTGATTTTTATAGAAGACCTTCTAACCTCTGTTTTAATTTTGGTGTACCAGGAGAAATCTTCATCAATTATATATTCTTAAATAAGCTTAAGTTCTTTTACTAACTCCCCGTAATACAAGAGGGACATGTGATAATTCGTCCACCATCTAAAAATAACTGCTTAAACGTTTAAAAAGTAGTAAGGATTTGTGTGAGTGAAATATACGAGATGGATTTACAAATATTGGGCTCTGAGGGACTGTTCCCAAAGGTAATAGGTTTTATAACTGACTGGAATTTATAAATGCTTAGCTAGTTACCTATACCTAAAACCTGTGGGGGCTTTTATGATTAACTTTTGGAAGCCTAGAATATCATTTTCTTTTACTTTTGCCTAGTTTGGCTATTCTGCAGGTATATAAACCCTGAGTAAAGCAGGAGTATTAGCATTACATGTAAGGATAACAAGCTGGGAGGGTTTAAAGAAGTGCCCTACTGCTCATCACAAGGTTCTCATGATCTTTCCTTTTCCAAGCAATCTTAGAATTAATTTTTTTGATTAAAAAAATTTAACATTTATTTATTTTTGAGAGACAGAGAGAGACAGGTGTGGGGCAGAGAGAGAGGAAGACACAGAATCTGAAGCAGGTTCCAGGCTCCGAGCTGTCAGCACAGAGCCCGACGTGGGGCTTGAACTCACAAACCACCAGATCATGACCTGAGCCAAAGTCAGACGCTTATCTGACTGAGTGACCCAGGTGCCCCAGTCTTAAACTTATTCAATCCACCAACATTTACTCAACATGCTGGGCACTGGTGCTATATTGGTGAATAAATGCTTGCCCTTATTTTTAAATAGTCTAGTGTCTTGTGGGTGAAAGTCACATCTGAGCAGGCTAACATTGGTCACTGTGCATTGATACAGAACAGCAAGCTTGTGTTCTGATGGGACACTGCCTGTGTTGCGTCAGTAGTTAAATGTTTTGAATATCATTGCCAAATTCACAGGTAACAGAGTACGATGTGGTTGACGTATACAGGGAAAGAGCACAGAGTATATGAAGGCTAAGGGAGGAGCCCTTGAACCTGGGGAAGGGAGAGATCAGGGAAGAGGACCCCTGGGCTGAGTTTCAGAGGATGGGCAGGATGTTGCCAGTGGCTGGTGGAGGGAATATTGAAGCATGAGTACCACCGACTTGAATAAAATTAGGAAATCCAGGATATATTTGGAACTAGGTATCTACACAAGGGTCAGCAAGGTTTTGGAATAGGAATCTGAATTTTTTTTTTAGTGTTTACCTTTTAGACAGAGAGAGACAGAGAGAGAGAGAGAGAGAGACAGAGAGAGAGAGAGAGAGAGAGAGAGAGAGAGAGAGAGACAGAGAGAGACAGAGGTAGGGATCAGAAGTGAGCTCTTTGGGCTTGAACTTGTGTAAGATCATGACCTGAGCCGAAGTCGGATGCTCAACCAAATGAGCCATCCAGGCATCCAGGTGCCCCAGTAAGAGTCTGAATCTTAACAGGCATGAGGAAGGGAGGAGAACTCCAGAATTGGATGTGACTTTCCTTCTGGGCACAGAAGATGTGACTAGGGGCCCACACAAGGCCATGTGTTAGTGATAATCTCCTGTCTCTGGACTCTCATCTCTTAACCATACTGCTAAAATTGAGAGTGTTAATCAGATCCCTTTGTGCCACCCCCCTGGAGATTCAATTTAGAATATTGAGGTTAGCTACCTTCTTCCTTGGTTTTTACTTGATTCCCTACTTGTGCCCCACACTCTCTTTCATCCTTTGTAGCTTTGGCACACATGTCTAATTTGGGCTAATTATGCAGTTTGGGAAGCTGCATAATTCACTTCCAGGTAGGATTATGGTAGGATTATGATTGGTGGGATATGACTCAATGTAGTTTTTGTTTTTTAAGTTAGGAGAAGCACTCTTTCTGGAGGTGTCAGGAGTCATAGCTAGGAAATTATTTCCTATCTCTTGGACTAGTAGGGCCTCCTGAGGGTTTTCTTAGTTATCCCTTTGCTGACAGCCAGGCTGCATGTTATCTGTGGCAGAAAAAGGGTAAATGGGCAGAATGATTCTTTGGGATAGAATTCAGGAGAGGAGATGAAGGTAGGAAATCCAAATGAAAACAGGGGCGGTAGAGTATCAGAACTTAAAACCTGGATATTGCTGGTTTCTCTTCCTTTATCTATCATGTTGCTAGTAACGACCTGGAAGAAGCTACAGAAAAGATGGTACTAGCATTTGGTGCAGATTCTGGATTGTTCACTGGGGCCAGACCTTGATGTAATACAGAGCATGTAGCTTAGGACCCAGGCATTACTTTGGTCCATACAGTGTTCTACAAATGGTTTAGAATTTTTAGTTTTGAATATTTGGAAAATAAGTAGATTTCTGAATTCCTGCTTCTCTTAAAAAAATAGATCAAGCAACACTGGATCCCATTCCCAAATTACAGCTGTCTAGCAGCTCCCTCCCTTAGAAGGAGTGTGAGTTCTCCATTCTCCTTGACCCCCCACAGCCCTATAGCACTGCTCCCAACCTACTCCATTCATGCTCCTTGTAGGCTTAAGAGTTTAATGTGTTGTGAGAAACTAAAGAGGAACATGCATTTTGGAGGGGGTTGGGTGAGGTGGGGTAAGAAAAGGGCAAGTGGAAGCACATGTTGTATGGTTCTTTCTTGTATAGGAGGTGGTTTGCTACAAGACAGGAGGTGATTTCCTCTCTTGCTACAAGAGAGGAGCAATAGTATGTGGCTGAGTTTCTTAACTATATGACAAATGCCCAAATGTAACACTTAGTCTTAAGGAATTCAGTTCAAAAGATGGTAGGATAGGAAGACAGGTTCTGGTTTTCATTGTTTCATTGATGATGGGATATGGTGGAATGGGTTTACATTACAGAAGGGAGGATTTATACTAAATAATTAGAAGAATATTGGTGAGAATGTGATGAGTTACAACTCTATTTTTGGCAAAGTATCTCTGTTGCCACCTTGAAGAGGATATTCAGAGGTCTGGATCCTGGAATTTTCTCCTGTTCTGTTTGGACAGGTTGAAAGAGACTGAATTGGTTTTTTATTTATTTTTTATTTTAAAGCTAGTTAGTTAGTTAGTTAGTTTGTTTGTTTGTTTGTTTGTTTGTTTATTTATTTATTTATTTATTTATTTATTTATTTATTTAAAGAGGCAGAGAGAAAGGGAGAGAGGGAGAATCCCAAGCAGGGCTCCACACTGTTAATAAGAGCCCCACTTGGGGTTTGAACTCACAAACTGTGAGATCAGGACCTGAGCCAAAATCAAAAGTCAGCTGCCCAACTGACTGAGCTGCTGAGGAGCCCATGAATTGGGTATTATTGATTAACTGATTATTTATTTATTTTGAGAGAGAGAGAGAGAGCGTGAACAGGGGAGGAGCAGAGAGAGAGAGGGAGAGAGAGAATCCCAAGCAGGCTCCCCATTGTCAGCACAGAGCCCCACTTGAGGCTTGAACTCACAAACTGTAAGAGCAGGACCTGAGCCAAAATCAAGAGTGGGACACTTAACCAACTGAGACATCCAGGTGCCCCTGAGCTGGGGTTTTAAATGATATCACATTCTGGGCCTTTTTCTTTTTCTTTTTTCTTTTATTATTTCTTAATTATTTATTTATTTTGAGACAGAGAGAGCACAAGTGGGGGAGGGGTAGTAAGAAGGAGAGACAGAGTGCCAAGCAGACTCTGCATTGTCCACAGAGCCCAAGGTAGGACTTGAATCCACGAACCATGAGATCATGAACTGAGCCAAGATCAACAGTTGGATGCTTAACCAACTGCACTACCCAGGCGCATTTTTCTTTTTCTTTAAAGCAGGAAGGCTAGCTTTATGAGAGAGATGGATGCATTTTGATTTCTTGGTATCACTTTGCTCTGAAACTATGGGTTCTTTGAAAAAGGACACCCAAAAATGCTATAAGAATTTGCCCAAGAAAAGCATTAGCTCAAGTATTCAGTTCAAGGCCTCTTTTTGTTACATGAAGCTAAAAATGGAATCTGGGTCAAATTAGTGGAATATCATACTTGGAGATTAAAACAAAAAAGGAAAAATTCTTCTGTTTCTATCACTGGTTAAAACTGATGATATTTATAGTTCTGACCCAAAAGGAAAGAAGAAAATAAGGCTTTAGTTTAGATAAAAGTTTAATTAGAAGTATTGTATAGAGCATAAACAATGCAAAAGAATTCAGGAATATTAACCCAAGGGCAAGATTTGCCAAAGAAAGTAGAGTGACAGAGGAGAGATACAAAGCAGAATTTCGTTCATTTTATGAAAAATCAAACCTTCATTTATGGAAATAGAAGATTAGCATATGACTCACATATGAGCTAGTCACTCTTTGCTCTAAAGCTTTTGAGGACTCGCATTTGCTATAGAACAAAGTCCAAACTGCTTAATATAGACTTTAAGGCCCTCTATTATCTGGCTCTGACCTAATTCCCTAGCCTGATATTTACCATCCTCTCCTCCCCCATCCATGAACCTTATGCTCCAGTCTCCTGGACTAATTGCTATTCCCTTTCCTTGGACCTGCTGGCATTGCTGACTCTACTGGGAATGTCCTCCCCAGTTTCTCTGTCTTATTCTCTTCCATCCAGATGCTCACCACTTTCCCCAGAAGGAATTGATTTCTTCAATTTCTCAAGTGCCATAGCATTTAGCTTATATCTCTTTTGTAGTTCTTATCCCTTTCTGTTTTGTCTTATTTTTGTATGTGATTGTCTCCCTTACTATACTCTCTAAATCTTGTTTGCATTTTATTTCTAATAGTGCCTATAACAGGGTCTTGCAACTTTAGTTGTTTAATCATTGACTATTGAGCTATACATCCAATGTTTATTTTTAAACAAATACTTGACTGATCGGGCTATGTTAACATTCCAACAAGTTCTAACAGATCCAATACTAACTAAATTTGCCAGCCTCTCCAAAGTGCTTTGTTTTAATATCAGTGGCCTCAACATTTTCAAAATCATTCAGTTTTCTAATTTGTTATTTTTGACTTAGCCATTTTATTATTATTATTTTTTTTTTAATTTTTTTAATGTTTATTTATTTTTGAGACAGAGAGAGACACAGCATGAACGGGGGAGGGGCAGAGAGAGAGGGAGACACAGAATCAGAAGCAAGCTCCAGGCTCTGAGCCATCGGCCCAGAGCCTGACGCCGGGCTCGAACTCGCGGACCGCAAAATCGTGACCTGAGCCGAAGTCGGACGCTTAACCGACTGAGCCACCCAGGCGCCCCATTATTATTTTTTTAATAGACAATATGGTATGGTATCAATTGAATATATTTTTAGGTTATTTCTTTTTTCTCATTTCTGCCCCCATTTTCTTGAAAAAGTAGGAAGATCATGCAACACTGCATCTCATTCCCAAACAACAACTGAGTAGCAGCTCCTTCTCTTGGAAGGGGTGTGAGTTCTCCATTCCTTGTTGGTCCCCCACAGCCCTGTAACCCTGCTTCTACCCTACACCATTGGTGCTTCTTGTAGGCATGACCGTTTAATGTGTTGTGAGAAACCTAAGTTCAGGCCTTGGTCATTCATGATTAGCCAAATTCCACAAGTACTTTGCTGACCACCTCTTCCAGTTGTAAACCCTTCTGAAGCCCATTGCCAGCAATCTCTTAAATCATGTTCCCTGAAGTTTCTTCTAGGCTACAAATCTACTACCACATAAAATCTAAGCCTCTCTGCCTTCCTCTATCCTATAAAATGTAGTAGTTAAGAACACAGTTCTAGAATCTGGCAGAGTTAGGCTTTTACCCCCACTTTCAGAACTTCTGAAAGCCTCAGATTCTTCCTGTCTAAGCTGCACATAATTGTGTCTACCTCATAAAGTTGTCTGGGGTTGGCATGAGATGATGCCTATAAAGTATGTAGCAGATTGCATGGTAAGTGTAGGAGTCAATTAATATTTGTGACAATCATTGCATTTGCCATGACTTTCCAGGATGCCTGTTCAGCTCTGGTCAGTATCCCTGGCAAGGATCCTAATAGGGATTAACCAAGCACTATGTATGGAGTAGGTGTCTAAGTTTAGTACGAAGAAAAGGAAAGTTAAAGATGTCTAAAGGGAGGTGGACAATTGGTGAAAGACCCTGAAGCCAATATTGAATGGTTTGAATTTGGTAAGCTAGGTACGGGTTGATCATCCTCCTGTCAGGAGTGGCTACTCTCTGAATGGAGATGGAATTTAAATTATTTTTCAAGATTCCCTGGTTTAGACAGTGTATAAGCATGGAAAAGATAAGGCAAGAGTGTCTCTTGCTGAGCTATGCAGTGCTTTCTTCCTGCTGGGGTTTGGAGATACAGGAGGTCCTTTTGGACCCCACATGGACTTGATGCCCAGTGGAGTGGTGTGGCAGAGCTGAGCATGGTCTCTTGAAGAGGGTAGGGAGCATTATGGCAGCCCATGTGGGCCTCACATAAGTGACCCCAACATCTGAACTATGTTCTTCTGCGTAATCAGTAATTATTATTGGCAGAAAGTAGATACCTATAACTGATCTGTGGGCCATTATACATCAGAAAAGGTTGTTGGCATTGTTTTGAAGCCCTAAATTCTAGCCACTTCTTATTCACTCTGGAGTCATTTCCCTGTCCAGCAAGGCCACTTCATATACTGTACAATTTTGTTTCAGTTAGAGCGCCAGCATTTGTCTATGTAGGTAGCGTTTTAAACACTTACCGAGTATTTTCTAATTTGTGTCTAAGAGTTTACACATAATATATGAGAATACAGAAGTTCACAGTTCTGTGGGAGTGATGGTTTGGACATCAGCAGAGATCACATATTTAAAAAATATAAAGTGTACTTCCATTATATTCTTCAGATATTGTATTGAATTGGCTTATTATTTGTCAAGACTAGAATGTACAATGGCACTGCAGAATCTTGTGTGATATACGGAAAAAACCTGCAATAATAACAAATAGGAGTAACATTTGGTCCTGTTAATGGGCTTCCATAATCATGGAAGTAGCATGGAAAAGAGGAGGGAACACTGGACCTCTCTCAGGGCTCTGAATGGTTTCAGATATTTCACTAACCTCCCAGGTGGCTTTGGGCAAGCCGCTTAGATGCTAGGACTTCAGTTTCCTCATCCATAAATATTTTTTTTAATGTTTATTTATTTTTGAGAGAGAGAGCAAGCGAATGAGTTGGGGAGGCATAGAGAGAGAGAAGGAGACAGAACCTGAAGCAGGCTTCAGGCTCTGAGTTGTCTGCACGGAGCCCTATGCAGGGCTAGAAGTTTCGAGATGTGAGATCATGACCTGAGCCAAAGTCAGAAACTTAACTGACTGAGCCACCCAGGTGCCCCAAGTTTCCTCCTCTATAAAATGAAGTGAGGAGATTTCTTGTTAATTCTGGCAGATTAAACATATATGTTTGTCTACACTTTCTCTCCAAACACCACTAAACTTTGTAGTAAGGAAATAAAAATTCAATAAAAACAAGGACAAAGAGAGCAGGAGAGGACATCAGAGCAATAACATTTTGAAAGCAGGAAAAATGTGAATGAGTAGGAACTAAGCTCATTTGTGGAAACAGAAACCTCATCTGGGAGCTGGGGAGGCCCGGAAGCAATAATGATCTTACTGCAGAGCTCCTGAAAGGCTCAGTAATCTGAGACTTCAGGTTATTCTAAAACTGGGCGTGCATTAGGGGCAGAAATAGGAATATTGGCTACAAATATGGTTGAGAGCAGGTTTATCAAAGATACCCTTCCTGCCCTTTCCTATATCTCTGGGGCTTCAGCTAGGAAAGCTGAGCTGACTCATTTCTGGTCCAGATGGTCTTTCATTTTCCAACAGGCTAAGCCCAGGATTTTTTTTTTAAATTTTTTAAATGTTTGTTTATTTTTGACAAAGGGGCGGGGGGGAGACAGAGCATGAGCGGGGGAGGGGCAGAGAGAGAGGGCGACACAGAATCCGAAGCAGGTTCCAGGCTCTCAGCTGTCAGCACAGAGCCCGAAGCGGGGTTTGAACTCACGAACCGTGAGATCATGACCTTAGCGGAAGTCCGATGCTCAACCAGCTGAGCCACCCAGGCACCCCTAAGCCCAGGCTTTTTACTGAGGCTGGGCAGGGTTCCAAGAGTGAGTGGAAACATGGAAGGACTGTTGAGGCCTAGACTTGGAAATGACACAGTGTCTCTTCCATGCATTCAATAGGGCGAATCAAATTGCAAGTCTAGCTCATTCAAGGGGAAGGGAGACAGGTCCTCCCTCTTGATGGACAGAGCTACAAAGTCACATTTGTTGCAAAGGGTGTGTGGATTCAGAGAGAGGAAAAGTTGTGGCCAGCTTTGCAAACAGTCTGCCATAAGAAAGAAAAAAACCCACAGCCTTTAAACTTGCTTCCTCAAAAATAAAAGGTCACATGCAAAAAAGAAAAAAAGTACTGGGGCAGAAAACTCAAAGCTTACACAAAGCATTAATAAAACAGTAACTGTGGAGGTAGGCAGCTCACTGAGACTGGGGCCTGTGATGGCTGGTAATAAGTCAGAGAAATAGTTGAGTAGAACTGTTGGTAACACATGAGAGCAGCGCTGCTAGGAAGGGACACAGTGTGGATAAAAGTGGTGTTCTAAGTCAGTGTGGTTGCTCTTAAGGTGCCATAGGGGCAGCCCAACCTGCTAGAATTCAAAAGGAACAGGTGTCTGTTTTTAAATTTTCAAAATGTAGGAAAAAGGTTCTTGTTGCAAGTGCTACAAGTGATTGAAAACTTTTTCTGCTGAAATTTGTAATTCTAGTCTACATTCTGTTCTCTTCTGCTTAGGAAATATTGCATGTAAGTTAAGGTAATATCTACATTATTCTGACACATATTTTCTTTTTTTTTTTTTTTTTTTTTTTTTTTTTTTTTTTTTTTTTTTATTTTTTATATATGAAATTTATTGTCAAATTGGTTTCCATACAACACCCAGTGCTCATCCCAAAAGGTGCCCTCCTCAGTACCCATCACCCACCCTCTCCTCCCTCCCACCCCCCATCAACCCTTAGTTTGTTCTCAGTTCTCAACAGTCTCTTATGCTTTGGCTCTCTCCCACTCTAACCTCTTTTTTTTTTTTTTTTTGTTCCCCTCCCCCATGGGTTTCTCTTAAGTTTCTCAGGATCCACATAAGAGTGAAACCATATGGTATCTGTCTTTCTCTGTATGGCTTATTTCACTTAGCATCACACTCTCCAGTTCCATCCACGTTGCTACAAAAGGCCATATTTCATTTTTTCTCATTGCCACGTAGTACTCCATTGTGTATATAAACCACAATTTCTTTATCCATTCATCAGTTGATGGACATTTAGGCTCTTTCCATAATTTGGCTATTGTTGAGAGTGCTGCTATGAACATTGGGGTACAAGTGCCCCTATGCATCAGTACTCCTGTGTCCCTTGGATAAATTCCTAGCAGTGCTATTGCCGGGTCATAGGGTAGGTCTATTTTTAATTTTCTGAGGAACCTCCACACTGCTTTCCAGAGCGGCTGCACCAATTTGCATTCCCACCAACAGTGCAAGAGGGTTCCCATTTCTCCACATCCTCTCCAGCATCTATAGTCTCCTGATTTGTTCATTTTGGCCACTCTGACTGGCGTGAGGTGATACCTGAGTGTGGTTTTGATTTGTATTTCCCTGATAAGGAGCGACGCTGAACATCTTTTCATGTGCCTGTTGGCCATCCGGATGTCTTCTTTAGAGAAGTGTCTATTCATGTTTTCTGCCCATTTCTTCACTGGGTTATTTGCTTTTCGGGTGTGGAGTTTGGTGAGCTCTTTATAGATTTTGGATACTAGCCCTTTGTCCGATATGTCATTTGCAAATATCTTTTCCCATTCCGTTGGTTGCCTTTTAGTTTTGTTGGTTGTTTCCTTTGCTGTACAGAAGCTTTTTATCTTCATAAGGTCCCAGCAATTCACTTTTGCTTTTAATTCCCTTGCCTTTGGGGATGTGTCGAGTAAGAGATTGCTACGGCTGAGGTCAGAGAGGTCTTTTCCTGCTTTCTCCTCTAAGGTTTTGATGGTTTCCTGTCTCACATTCAGGTCCTTTATCCATTTTGAGTTTATTTTTGTGAATGGTGTGAGAAAGTGGTCTAGTTTCAACCTTCTGCATGTTGCTGTCCAGTTCTCCCAGCACCATTTGTTAAAGAGACTGTCTTTTTTCCATTGGATGTTCTTTCCTGCTTTGTCAAAGATGAGTTGGCCATACGTTTGTGGGTCTAGTTCTGGGGTTTCTATTCTATTCCATTGGTCTATGTGTCTGTTTTTCTGCCAATACCATGCTGTCTTGATGATGACAGCTTTGTAGTAGAGGCTAAAGTCTGGGATTGTGATGCCTCCTGCTTTGGTCTTCTTCTTCAAAATTACTTTGGCTATTCGGGGCCTTTTGTGGTTCCATATGAATTTTAGGATTGCTTGTTCTAGTTTCGAGAAGAATGCTGGTGCAATTTTGATTGGGATTGCATTGAATGTGTAGATAGCTTTGGGTAGTATTGCCATTTTGATAATATTTATTCTTCCAATCCATGAGCAGGGAATGTCTTTCCATTTCTTTAAATCTTCTTCAATTACCTTCATAAGCTTTCTATAGTTTTCAGCATACAGATCCTTTACATCTTTGGTTAGATTTATTCCTAGGTATTTTATGCTTCTTGGTGCAATTGTGAATGGGATCAGTTTCTTTATTTGTCTTTCTGTTGCTTCATTGTTAGTGTATAAGAATGCGACTGATTTCTGTACATTGATTTTGTATCCTGCAACTTTGCTGAATTCATGTATCAGTTCTAGCAGACTTTTGGTGGAGTCTATCGGATTTTCCATGTATAATATCATGTCATCTGCAAAGAGCGAAAGCTTGACTTCATCTTTGCCAATTTTGATGCCTTTGATTTCCTTTTGTTGTCTGATTGCTGTTGCTAGAACTTCCAGCACTATGTTAAATAACAGCGGTGAGAGTGGGCATCCCTGTCGTGTTCCTGATCTCAGGGAAAAAGCTCTCAGTTTTTCCCCGTTGAGGATGATGTTAGCTGTGGGCTTTTCATAAATGGCTTTTATGATCTTTAAGTATGTTCCTTCTATCCCGACTTTCTCAAGAGTTTTTATTAAGAAAGGGTGCTGGATTTTGTCGAAGGCCTTTTCTGCATCGATTGACAGGATCATATGGTTTTTCTCCTTTTTTTTGTTAATGTGATGTATCACGTTGATTGATTTGCGAATGTTGAACCAGCCCTGCATCCCAGGAATGAATCCCACTTGATCATGGTGAATAATTCTTTTTATATGCCGTTGAATTCGATTTGCTAGTATCTTATTGAGAATTTTTGCATCCATATTCATCAGGGATATTGGCCTGTAGTTCTCTTTTTTTACTGGGTCTCTGTCTGGTTTAGGAATCAAAGTAATACTGGCTTCATAGAATGAGTCTGGAAGTTTTCCTTCCCTTTCTATTTCTTGGAATAGCTTGAGAAGGATAGGTATTATCTCTGCTTTAAACGTCTGGTAGAACTCCCCTGGGAAGCCATCTGGTCCTGGACTCTTATTTGTTGGGAGATTTTTGATAACCGATTCAATTTCTTCGCTGGTGATGGGTCTGTTCAAGCTTTCTATTTCCTCCTGATTGAGTTTTGGAAGAGTGTGGGTGTTCAGGAATTTGTCCATTTCTTCCAGGTTGTCCAATTTGTTGGCATATAATTTTTCATAGTATTCCCTGATAATTGTTTGTATCTCTGAGGGATTGGTTGTAATAATTCCATTTTCATTCATGATTTTATCTATTTGGGTCATCTCCCTTTTCTTTTTGAGAAGCCTGGCTAGAGGTTTGTCAATTTTGTTTATTTTTTCAAAAAACCAACTCTTGGTTTCGTTGATCTGCTCTACAGTTTTTTTAGATTCTATATTGTTTATTTCTGCTCTGATCTTTATGATTTCTCTTCTTCTGCTGGGTTTAGGCTGCCTTTGCTGTTCTGCTTCTATTTCCTTTAGGTGTGCTGTTAGATTTTGTATTTGGGATTTTTCTTGTTTCTTGAGATAGGCCTGGATTGCAATGTATTTTCCTCTCAGGACTGCCTTCGCTGCATCCCAAAGCGTTTGGATTGTTGTATTTTCATTTTCGTTTGTTTCCATATATTTTTTAATTTCTTCTCTAATTGCCTGGTTGACCCACTCATTCGTTAGTAGGGTGTTCTTTAACCTCCATGCTTTTGGAGGTTTTCCAGACTTTTTTCTGTGGTTGATTTCAAGCTTCATAGCATTGTGGTCTGAAAGTATGCATGGTATGATTTCAATTCTTGTAAACTTATGAAGGGCTGTTTTGTGACCCAGTATATGATCTATCTTGGAGAATGTTCCATGTGCACTCGAGAAGAAAGTATATTCTGTTGCTTTGGGATGCAGAGTTCTAAATATATCTGTCAAGTCCATCTGATCCAATGTCTCATTCAGGGCCCTTGTTTCTTTATTGACCGTGTGTCTAGTTGATCTATCCATTTCTGTAAGTGGGGTGTTAAAGTCCCCTGCAATTACCACATTCTTATCAATAAGGTTGCTTATGTTTATGAGTAATTGTTTTATATATTTGGGCGCTCCGGTATTCGGTGCATAGACATTTATAATTGTTAGCTCTTCCTGATGGATAGACCCTGTCACTATTATATAATGTCCTTCTTCATCTCTTGTTACAGCCTTTAATTTAAAGTCTAGTTTGTCTGATATAAGGATGGCTACTCCAGCTTTCTTTTGGCTTCCAGTAGCATGATAAATAGATCTCCATCCCCTCACTCTCAATCTAAAGGTGTCCTCAGGTCTAAAATGAGTCTCTTGTAGACAGCAAATAGATGGGTCTTGTTTTTTTATCCATTCTGATACCCTATGTCTTTTGGTTGGCGCATTTAATCCATTTACATTCAGTGTTATTATAGAAAGATGTGGGTTTAGAGTCATTGTGATGTCTGTATGTTTTATGCTTGTAGTGATGTCTCTGGTACTTTGTCTCACAGGGTCCCCCTTAGGATCTCTTGTAGGGCCGGTTTAGTGGTGACAAATTCCTTCAGTTTTTGTTTGTTTGGGAAGACCTTTATCTCTCCTTCGATTCTAAATGACAGACTTGCTGGATAAAGGATTCTCGGCTGCATATTTTTTCTGTCTAGCACACTGAAAATCTCGTGCCAATTCTTTCTGGCCTGCCAAGTTTCAAAAGAGAGATCAGTCACGAGTCTTATAGGTCTCCCTTTATATGTGAGGGCACGTTTACCCCTTGCTGCTTTCAGAATTTTCTCTTTATCCTTGTATTTTGCCAGTTTCACTATGATATGTCGTGCAGAAGATCGATTCAAGTTACGTCTGAAGGGAGTTCTCTGTGCCTCTTGGATTTCAATGCCTTTTTCCTTCCCCACTTCAGGGAAGTTCTCAGCTATGATTTCTTCAAGTACCCCTTCAGCACCTTTCCCTCTCTCTTCCTCCTCTGGGATACCAATAATGCGTATATTATTTCTTTTTAGTGTATCACTTAGTTCTCTAATTTTCCCCTCGTACTCCTGGATTTTTTTATCTCTCTTTTTCTCAGCTTCCTCTTTTTCCATAACTTTATCTTCTAGTTCACCTATTCTCTCCTCTGCCTCTTCAATCCGAGCTGTGGTGGTTTCCATTTTGTTATGCATTTCGTTTAAAGCGTTTTTCAGCTCCTCGTGACTGTTCCTTAGCCCCTTGATCTCTGTAGCAAGAGATTCTCTGCTGTCCGCTATACTGTTTTCAAGCCCAGCGATTAATTTTATGACTATTATTCTAAATTCACTTTCTGTTATATTATTTAAATCCTTTTTGATCAGCTCATTAGCTGTTGTTATTTCCTGGAGATTCTTCTGAGGGGAATTCTTCCGCTTGGTCATTTTGGATAGTCCCTGGCGTGGTGAGGACCTGCAGGGCACTTCCCCTGTGCTGTGGTGTATAACTGGAGTTCGTGGGCGGAGCCGCAGTCAGACCTGATGTCTGCCCCCAGCCCACCGCTGTGTCCACAGTCAGACTGGTGCGTGCCTTCTCTTCCCCTCTCCTATGGGCGGGATTCACTGTGGGGTGGGGTGGCCTGTCTGGGCTACTTGCAGACTGCCAGGCTTGTGATGCTGGGGATCTGGCGTCTTAGCTGGGGTGGGTAGGCAAGGTGCACAGGGGCAGGAGGGGCAGGCTTAGCTTGCTTCTCCTTAGGTGATCCTCTTCAGGAGGGGCCCTGTGGCAGCAGGAGGGAGTCAGATCCGCTGCCGGAGGTTTGGCTCCGCAGAAGCGCAGAGTTGGGTGTTTGCGCGCGGAGCGAGCAAGTTCCCTGGCAGGAACTGGTTCTCTTTGGGATTTTGGCTGGGGGATGGGCGAGGGAGATGGCGCTGGCGAGCGCCTTTGTTCCCCACCAAACTGAGCTCTGTCGTCCGGGGGCTCAGCAGCTCTCCTTCCCTTTGTCCTCCAGCCTTCCCGCTTTCTGAGCAGAGCTGTTAACTTATGACCTCCCAGACGCTAAGTCGTGCTTGCTGTCGGAACACAGTCCGTCAGGCCCCTCCGCTTTTTGCAAGCCAGACTCGGGGGCTCTGCTTGGCCGGCGAGCCGCCCCTCCGCCCCGGCTCCCTCCCGCCAGTCCGTGGAGCGCGCACCGCCTCGCCGCCCTTCCTACCCTCTTCCGTGGGCCTCTCGTCTGCGCTTGGCTCCGGCGACTCCGTTCTGCTAATCCTCTGGTGGTTTTCTGGGTTATTTAGGCAGGTGTAGGTGGAATCTAAGTGATCAGCAGGACGCGCGGTGAGCCCAGCGTCCTCCTACGCCGCCATCTTCCCTCTAAATACCTCTGACACATATTTTCTATTGACCAAGTACATATGAGCTAATTTGTGTTATAAAACCACACCTTGTGTGGAACAGATTCCATTGAAGGATTGAGTAAAAGTACACAGTGCAGAGAAAGATGCTCAGGTTCCTTTCCCAACGTGACTTCAAAAACAAGCCTCCAGCCAGGCTTGTGCCCCCTAGGCAAGAGAGTGGAGGGCAAAATGAGCCCAGTAGGAAAGATCTACAGATATTGTCAGTTAGGGATCTTTGAAATCATCTCACAATAAAGTCTATTACTTCAAGCACATAGAGCTTTCAGTCTGCTCTTTATTGCCTTACTCTTAAAGTGTGAGTGATGTCCAAGAATACCAGCCCTCTGATGAAAGCTTCTGATATGAAAGATGGACCCCAAAGAGACAATAGGAACAAAAGGAACATGAAGGAAGCTGAGAAAATGCAAGAATTAGAAGAAAAGAAAAGCCTTAAAAAAGTAAAACCATAAGTAGTATCCTCAGAGAGATACAAGATGACATTGCATCTATAAATCAAGAACAGAATGACATAAAAAGAAATATTCAGAGAACCAAACAGAGCTCTTAGAACTTACAAACAAGATTACACAAATAAAGATGTCAGTAAATGGCTGGAAGATAAAGTTGAGGAAAGCTCCCAGAAAGACTAACAAAACTATAAAGAGGCAGAAAAATAAGAGAAAATATTTTTTTTTCAGAAAGGATTTATTCTGGAAGGTGTAATACCTAACTAATAAAAATTACAGAAAGAAAAAAAAAGGAAACAGAAAGAGGGATATTATAAAAGAAGTGAAATAAGAGAGATTTCTAGAACTGAAAGATGCAAATTTTTATTTTTTATTTATTTATTTTTTCAATGTTTATTTATTTTTGGGACAGAGAGAGACAGAGCATGAACGGGGGAGGGGCAGAGAGAGAGGGAGACACAGAATCAGAAACAGGCTCCAGGCTCTGAGCCATCAGCCCAGAGCCTGACGCGGGGCTCGAACTCACGGACCGCGAGATCGTGACCTGGCTGAAGTCGGACGCTAACGACTGCGCCACCCAGGCGCCCCAGATGCAAACTTTTAGATTGAACTGTTATACTTACAAATAAATGGAAGAACCCTGTCAGAACCACGTTATTGTGAGATTTTAGAAAATTGGCATAGAGCAAAGTCCTGAAAGCTTGAGTGGAAAAAAAACCCAACAGATTGTGAAGAAATGACAATCAGTGTCCTTAGTTTTCTCAAAGGCAAAGTGGGGAATTCTGAGGGAAAATGCTATCCAAGCTAGAGTTTTATACCCAGAATTCCCACAGTTAATAAGTAGGAGCAATAAAAGCCTTCTTAGATATGTGAGACCTCAAATTTTTCTCCCACTGAGTGACCTCTTCTTAGTTAATCCTAGCATATATGTTCAAAGAAAACCAGAAGATAGGCCAGGAGAGAAGAAAACATGGAATCCAGAAAATAAGAAACCCAACTCAGGAGATAAGCCCAAGAAATCTTCAGGATGATGGCGAAAGGAGATTGAATTACTGTAGGTGTAAAATAAGCTTCGAGAGCAACACATCCAGAAAGAACCAGAGCAAACAAGACTCCAGAAAGATGTTACAAAGGGAAGGATGAAGCTGGTAGGATTTCTGATATGCTTGAATGCACTGAGAATAGATGTATTCCTTTGATAGTGACTTTGGGAATGGATACATAGACTATTAATTGGACAAAGAAAAGAAACTGTAACTAACCCTAACGTTGTATATCTGTGGATGTATGTGAATGATAGTGAAATGGTCATAGTACTGTAAATACTGAATAATGATTCCATAATAATTATATAATTATACAAGAGAATTGGAATAAGGAAATTACATGAGTGCATGGAGGTATCAAGAGTGCTAGATATCACCTCACGCCAGTCAGAGTGGCCAAAATGAACAAATCAAGAGACTATAGATGCTGGAGAGGATGTGGAGAACCGGGAACCCTCTTGCACTGTTGGTGGGAATGCAAACTGGTGCAGCCACTCTGGAAAACAGTGTGGAGGTTCCTCAAAAAATTAAAAATAGACCTACCCTATGACCCAGCAATAGCACTGCTAGGAATTCACCCAAGGGATATAGGAGTACCGATGCATAGGGGCACTTGTACCCCACTGTTTATAGCAGCACTCTCAACAATAGCCAAATTGTGGAAAGAGCCAAAATGTCCATCAACGGATGAATGGATAAAGAAATTGTGGTTTATATACACAATGGAATACTACGTGGCAATGAGAAAGAATGAAATATGGCCCTTTGTAGCAACATGGATGGAACTGGAGAGTGTTATGCTAAGTGAAATAAACCATACAGAGAAAGACAGATACCGTATGTTTTCACTGTTATGTGGATCCTGAGAAACTTAACTGAAGCCCATGGGGGAGGGGAAGGGAAAAAAAAAGAGGTTAGAGTGGGAGAGAGCCAAAGCATAAGAGAATCTTAAAATCTGAGAACAAACTGAGGGTTGATGGGGGGTGGGAGGGAGGGGAGGGTGGGTGATGGGTATTGAAGAGGGCACCTTTTGGGATGAGCACTGGGTGTTGTATGGAAACCAATTTGACAATAAATTTCATATATTGAAAAAAAAAAGAGTGCTAAATCTTCCTCCTCTGGAATAAGAGGACACAGATAGTATCTAAATCTAGAACATCAAGACATAGAAAGAAATAGCTATATAAATGTGTTATTTAAAAGCAAAAAGACAAAAACCAAACACACGGCTAAAAGAATTCATATTGGTTGCCTCTAAGGAGAAGAAATTTGTGGTAGAATGAGGTGAGGCTGGGAAATCTATTTTTTAAAATTATAAGCTTTTCAGAACTAAGTGGCTTTAAAAATACGCATATATAACTTTGATAAAAATCAAAAGATTAAAATATATTGCACCCTCATTAAAGCAGAAAAACCTTCTAATCTCACCATCCAGGGATGATCATTATTACTATAAATATACAAAATATATCCAATTTTGTATGTCATGTTCCTCACACAGAGGATGTTCCAGTTTCAAATTATGCTACTTATCAAATCATGTTTCCTTTTTTTGGGAGGGAGGATAGTTTAGAATATTTAATCTCTGAAGCAATAAGCATCCATGTCCATGGAGACATGTCATCACCTTCAGGAAAATTGACTCTGATGTACACGTTGCTTCAATTCAGTTTTATTGTACTTGACAATAACAATGACATCTTAACATATGCATAGTATCCTTGAAGAGTTTTCTTTGCCTTATTTCACTTGATTTTCATAATAAGTTTTTGAGATGAGTAGATGATATTCTGTGTGCAACTCAAATATATTAATATTTAATGTAACATAAATATTAATAACAGTATCTACCCTAAATAACACCTTGCATTTATTTAAGAAAGGGTTTCTCATGTAATTATATTGCATCAGGTTGTTTGTTTAGGAGAACTGGGCTGTAGAAAATGCATGGAAATACTGGAACTCTAATGGAAATTTTGTGTCTTATCCATCTCTGTCCATCCATGTATCGATCCCTCCACCCATCCATGTGTGGTCTGTGGGCTGAAAAAGAGGTGACACAGATCGCAGATAATTCTTACTTTTGGCCAATTATGCAATCATGCCTTGGTTATAATATGAGTTTCTCTCCTCTTGCCTTAATGGTAGGTTCCCTTAAGGCTTTTTCCTTTGACTAGAATAAGCTCAGAACTGTTGTATTTGTGGGGTGCCTGGGTGGCTCAGTCATTTGAGTGACTGATTTAGGCTCAGGTCACCATCTCGCGGTTTGTGGGTTCAGATTCTGTCTCCCTTTCTCTCTTCCCCTTACCCACTTGTGTTCTCTCTCTCTCTCAAAAATAAATAAACATTAAAAAATATTTATATAAAAAAAGAACTGTTGTATTTGCTGGACCCCAGTAAAATTAGAAAGGGGAGGTGGGTAGGGCTGTTACACTGAAACAATCAGAAGGAAGAGCCATCTAATTTCATGCAACTACTCTGAATTATGAGCTAGTCTGGGATTTACAGGATAGGGTGGGTCAGGATAAAATGTCCCAATCTTAAAAAAAATACAGAAAAAAAAGAAAAAAGCTAATCACTTTGTCTAAAACCCAGAAATAGAGTTCACAACCTATTCAAAAGGCATGTGGTGAAGATCACAATGGGTTTTCTCATTGTTTTAAGATGTTTAGGAATCCTTATGGTGAAAGAATTGGAAGCTTTCTACCTCTGGCATGTGAAAATCAGACAAGGTTCAGCCCATCCAGTCATGGTAAATCTTGTGTCAGACCACAGGAAGGAAAGAGAGGGGAGCATATACTTCTCAGTATACTGTACTCCTCCAGCCCTAGGTCCTTCTCCAGAAACTACAGGGAAGGTGGTGCAAATTTTCTTTCCATTCTTCTCAAAGCTCCTTAAGAAGTCCTTTCAGTACTGTTATCTTTATGGACCATGTGCGTGTGTGTGTGTGTGTGTAGGGGTAACAATGTGGTTAGCTGGAAAAAGACTTCTGTTCACACTCTGGTTCTTAATTTTCATTTAATTAGAGCTGATTTAATTTTTAAATTTCAGAATTTTTTTCTTTAAAAGCAAAGGAATTCCCTTGATTTCTAATATGCTGAGAACTTGTCATTATCTCGCTATGATCCAAAGTGAAAGGGTGAGTAGAAAGACTGGTCCTACCAGAGTGTTCTGGGTCATTGATTGACTCCTGGCTTTTCACTCCAATTGACTATTAGAATAAAAACAGCTACCAAGCACCTGTCATCCTTCTCAGAAACTTGGACTTTCCATTTCATACCACAAACATGAAATAGAGAAAACAAATTAATTGAAGGCACTGTAGACTATGAGTCATATATATATTTTTAAAATGTTGTAAGCAACAACAACAAAAAAGTTTCCAACAGTTTTGCCATCAAACCCCAAATATATATATTTTTTCAATGTTAGAAGCGTGAGAAACAAGTGCATTTTATGCCGCTCACCTGGTAACTTGTGTCATAGGAGAAGGATGTTTTTTAGAATTCCATGTTTCATTTTTCACCCCCTAGATGGCAGCAACATTCTTCAGTGGATGATGACTAAATCTAGTACAGCAAATGTCTATTAAAGGGAGGAGCTGCAAGTCTCACCTTTAGTCTTTGCCCCCAAATTCATGTAGTCCCTTTAAATTTACTGCTGTTTCTGTGGCTCCCTGACTTAGTGAGTCTACTACTTATAAATGAGAATAAATGATTTTCTCTTTTGTATGGAAACATAATGGTTTCTTATTTCCAGCTGCATTGTAGACCAGGGTTTCTCAGCATAGGCATTGACATTTTGGGCTGGACACTTCTTTGTTGTGGAGGCTGTACTGTATGTTAGAGATGTTTAGCACCATCTCTGGCCTTTACCTACCAGATATCAGTAGCCTCTCTATGTGCTATTCTCATTTGTGACAACCAAAGATGTCCCCAGACATTGCCAAAAGTCCCAGGGAGAGCATAATTACTCCTGTTTGAGAACTACTGAACTAGGTGGTTTTAAGTCTCTCTGAAGATTGTACCCTGCATTCCTACTCATTTCATTTTGTAGGGGTGGATAAATTAAGTATCTGCTTATAACTTAAATATATTGTACTTTCTTGTTTCTTGGCTTAGAGAGTTTTCTGAAGAAGAAAAAAAATAAGAAAGGCAGTTAGAGCTGTAAGTATAGATGTTATAAATCTTACCTCCAAAAGAAGATTGATTTTATCAAATTATAGTTCCCTATTAATAATAGCCACAGACCCAAGATTCTGTTACTTTTTATTCCTTTTTATTTTAACTAGCCTCACTGAATATGAATCATGAAAAGGAGAAAAACCATAGGAGGCCATACTTACAAAAAATTTTCAGTATGTTGAAAAGTATAAAGTGTGATAGAATCTCAAGTTGCAATGGGGCACCTGGTGGCTCAGTCGGTTAAGTGTCCAACTTTGGCTCAGGTCATGATCTTTCATGACCTGTGAATTCGAGCCCTGCGTCAGGCTCTGTGCTGACCACTCAGAGCCTGGAGCCTGCTTCGGATTCAGTGTCTCCTTCTCTCTCTGCCCGTCCCCCGCATACGCTCTGTCTCTTTCCCCCCGAAAAAAAAAAAGAATCTCAAGACTTTAGGAGTCACTTGGTCCAAATTCTGAGTGGGGTTCAGGGTTTGGCATGTTAACTGGGTGGAAGGAAAGGGCAGTATTATCATAGATTCCCAGGCCTCTGGCCTCTCTTAGGTGAGTAAGGTGAAGGCCAGCTTCCGAAAGAGAAAAATTTGGTTCTTTGCAAAACAAAACAAAACAAAACAAAACAAAACAAAAAACAAAGCAAAACACACAAAACAAAGCCAGCCCTCTCTCACATAGGTGTGTACTATAAGTTCCTAGAAGAAGGTGGCTCTTGGACAGGTGGACACTGTTAGAGCAGGATCCCCTGAATCAGGCCCACCTGAGAGGGTGATGGGACCCAGGGATGATAACAAAACTCTACCTTATATTAAGCGGGAACTTCATTTTTCTTTTTGATCTAAACACTTAGCACATTACTAAAACATTCCAGTGAGTGAGTGGGATGAAGAAATGGATGTGAGACCAGAACCCAAATATGAACAAGTTTAATAGGTGGGTTCCCCACTCCCTCCCTCTTTGGAGTGCCTCCAGTTTTAGAGAAGGGAGCCAATTCTTCAGGCAAACATCCAAATCAGGCTTAGACATGTGTCCAGAGAACCCCATCAACAGGGAGGGAACCATGTTCCACCTTTAAAATAGCTGACATGATTTCCAAAACTGAAGGGATTTTTCTTCCTGGTGAATAAAGAGATAAAGGCTAGAAATGAGGTTCATATGTAATCATCTGGGTCATCTGCATCTGAGCGTAAAATTGTTGTGAGGGAGTCATGAGAAGAAATACATGGTATTAAAGGGTTTAATATTGAGTGAAGCCTGGGGGAGGGATAGTATGGCAGGGCAGAGAGAAAGGCCAGTTCAAATTACAGGATGTGGCTGTTCTTTGAAGACACAGTCACATTTTGCTTGAATTTTTGTACACTGTTGGGTCAAGCTCTGTGAAGAACATCCATCCCATTTGGCAATGAGACATTTCATACCACCCTTTTCTCCCCTCATTAGTTGTGTTAGTCAAGGACTGATATGCAAACAGCAGCTGCACAGCACCAGAGAGAGGTCCCTTGGAAGCCTGGACCCCAGGGAGAGACACATCAGAGGAGGTCTCCCAGCAGTGACTTGACTTGGTGGCCTCCGTCCAAAATGTTCAGATTGTTTTGAGTAGCATTGCAATGATCTTTGCTCTGCAAAATATGGGTCACAAAGCAACATGGGTGCTCTGGGAAGCTGGGAGTGAGAGCAAGTGAAGGTCAGCAATGAACTGGGGCCAGGGCCAGGGGATAGAATTTGATTCCCCAATTCTTGTTCCAGAACTCCAGCAGCCTGACTTCACTGGGGCCAGACTGGTTCTGTTCATAGAGCTGTCAATTGATTTTTGGTCACTTATACAGCATTTGCTAACTGTTCATAATTCCTGTGCAGTTTTGCTCAGAACATAGGAAACAAAAGATGGCAAAAACAAGGGGCCCTTATGCTTTTTGTCTGCTGTCGTCAGTGGATCAAATTGGCTGGACAGAGTGCAAGCTTTCTCTTGGTACACTTGGTAGATTTTTTTTTTTAGTTGCATGAGCATTTTCAGTAAGAAAATGCATGTGTGCACAGGAAGTACAGAATGCCATGTGAAGTGTCTAAAATATAGCATGTATCTCTGTTTTGGCAGGAAGAGAGAGTCAATAGATTAATAATTCAGTCAACGAATGTTTGAATAGATACAAATCAATTGCCATCATCACTGCTGCTACTAGCCTACAGTGAGTTGCACAAATTAAAGAAAGGGGGCCCTCTAGGCAGAAAAAGCCCTGCACCAGGTCACATGACTTCAGTCTTCATCGCCTCTCAGTTTGTGACCTTTGTGCAGCGTGTAAACTGTACAACTGTACGTGACTATACATTGACATGAGAGCATGGGCAATCAATTATGTCATTAGATTGGAGAGTTTCCTGAATAAGTAGGTCTTGAGCAGAGTTTAAAGGAGATGGCCCTTTCTTTTGGGCATGGCAGACAGGAGGGGGCAGTATCTTTATTCTGAGGGAAAAATTATAAAGATCTGCTAGGTTCACGCCCCTTAAGTCTTTGCCTCTACAGCTGGGTTAACAAAGACTTCTTGCAGCTGTAGGAACAATACCAACTGTAGGGAGAAAGAAAAGAAGGACCTGAGAACTTAGCATTGAATGAATGTCCTCACTTTTCAGCTTCGTGGTTCTATCTTATGTCTGTTTTTCTGATTTCTACTGTGTCTTCATAGTTTTTGTAATGATAGAATTTCGTGATTTGTTTCCAGGTTTTACCCATCACCCCTCGCTACCACTCCTTTGTCACCTCCACCCCATGAAGTTTAACCTGAACCTACTATTGGGGGCCTGTGACCATATGCTATATTTTTCTGATACCATAAACCGTCCTGATTTTCTGGCAGCTGACATGCCTTCAGGTACCTGCTACATGAATCATGACCACTGGCCTCACCTGTTTGGGTTATATCCTCAATCAAGGTCTCATTTTGAACCAATAAATAGTATTTATGTATTTACTCCATGAATCTTTCTCTTGGTTTTGTACTAATCTTTTGAACCGTGGTTCTTAAAGCAACTGCCTGTTAAAATTGCCTAAGGAGCTTTGTAAAATCTGTTTGCTCTTGGTGGGGTGCCCTCCAGATGAATGAAATCCGAATTTCTGAGAAGCATAGGCACCAGGATTTTTAAACCTCCACCAGTTGTTCCAATAGGCAGATAGGGTTGAAAACCACTGTTTCAGACTACATTTTTTCATCCTTAGATTAGTTAACCTTTGCTGTGCTTCCATGTTCAGAACTGTGGCCTCTGCCCTGACTCATGAGTTATACTGCAGTTTTCCCTGGGATGGCCTGGCTCACCACCAGATAACTTCAGATTATGATTAGGTTTTGGAGCCAAAAGGCTGAGAGGGATATCTGGAGACCCAAAGTAAATCTTTTGTGGTTTCTTTAGCCTGTAATTCTAATAAATGCAATCCATCAGCCTTGTCTTGAATAAGAAAGAACATCCTTTGTAGGCAGTCCTCAGCTTATGAATGGGTTGTGTTCCAAAATTTGTTTGTGGTCAGTTGTTAGGTTTATAGAATTCAATTCCCATAGCAACAAAGTTACAAAAGGAAGTGGCAGGTCACCATAGTCTCCTGAATCTTTAAAAAACTGAACTTTAGAATTAACAGAGCCAAAGAATTGAGTCACTATTATTAGGTTGGAAGATGTGAAATTGACATTTTTGTATGTCAAAAATTATTGAATATTGGCAATTATATATGGGTTCAACCTATAATATGTTTTACTTTAGGTAGGGGGAAAAGTTTTAAGCAGTAGAGTGGAAAGTTCAGAAGACATTCACCCTTATTGGGATAGTAAGAGGATCAGTATTCCCTTTCTGCCAGCTGTCCCATCTCACTGCTTCTAGCCCAGGAAAATATAGGCAAGGCACATAGCCTTCCAAGCCAGCAGGTATATACATGAGGAGAGTCCTATCATGTATGGATTTTTACTGACCCTGATGATGAATTGGGTTGGGGCAAGGGAGTCTAACTGAGAAGGGGAAGACAGGGGTCCTTTGTCAGCAAGCACCAGGAGAGCAGACATTAAGGTACTGTGTGGAAAACTCAGACTTTCTTAGAGCCATCTCCTGGGGATGGGGTGAGCCATAGCTGGGTTTTATTCAGGAGCAGGGCAAACTATAGGCATGGACTGAAGAGTAGCATCAGTTTCACACTCATGAGTCACATGTCATCTGAGAGCATGTAGGTGAGGCCAGTGAAAGTTATTTGCTTTGATGAGTGATCAGTGTGTTCTGTGCATGAGTGAAACCATATGAGCCTCTGATCTGTGTGCTTTGTCTTACAATAGAAGCTGTGCATTTTAGACAATAGGTTGCTTTATGAGTCACAAACTTGCAATGTGTCCTTTTCCTTACTAATGCAGGAAAGTCCGTTCTGTTTTTAGAGCTCATGATACATGCCTGACAGTAGATTCTTGGTAAGAATTGATTGGGAACCAAGCATTGTTGATTATTTTTCCATGAAGAGCTCAAAGATCATGAAAGTGATTCTTCTGGAGGGAAATGTAGCAGTCCCCAGAAAAATTTTCATACATTTGTATTACCTACAAAACCGATTACGAGAAAGCTCTATGTCCATTTAGAAAACAGCTGTTTTCTTTATTTCAATGTTAATTGTGTCTCTTATAAAGAAGACACCACTTTCATTGATACTTATTCTATCTCCAGTAATCCAAGTTCCTATCTTGACTTTACATGGATTAACCTCATATTTGTATCCAGCATTCATTCAATAAAGCAGTTTGATATTTGTATTTCTCCACATGAATTCCAGGTCAACAGGAAAAATATTTTGGTCCCACTTGGGTTGGATGTCTGAGGACAACTGAGGCTTCACATTCAGAAACGATGAGAATGGAAGTAGGATATAAAAAAACAAAAATATTTGATTGTGTAGACCACAAAGATTATGGAAACTCTTTTTTTCTCCTTAGCCAATCATAAATAAACCAACAAATCAAACTGGAGACCATGTCTAGGAGCCTTCACAATAGTCTGGGTCACATCTTTCAAAAAGAATGAGTGTAGCAGCAAACCAATGATTATAAATTCCATGAACCCTGAAAAATAGGCTGATCTCTTAGATTTTTCAAACAATTTCCATAATGTGTTTTCCTTTACCATCACGTTTTAATGCCATCTATTGCCTGTTTTCATGTGCGAGGTCAATTCTGAATCACTTTATGCAATTATGCAAATATGGTTCCTATAAAGTACAGGAAAGTAATGTTGCTGTCAATCATTTTTGAAAGGCTTCTAGTGATAGAGTCTCTAGCCTAGGAAAACTGTATTGTTTTTCTCAATTGTTTAATGTATTTTATGTAAAATTTGTAGACATCTTTAAAAGTAGTTTCTAATATACCCCTTTCAAAGGTTTGTTTATTTTTTAAGATGCTCTGGAATGGCCTTTAATTTTTTTAGTTTGTGGTGAGCACAGCTAATTGGCTATTTCCAGAGTAGGACCAATCTGACTGCAGTTCTGCTTCTGCATACTGGTGCCAGCAAAACACAGACACACACTCTTATGCTTTCTGTGATAACCTTTTGTCCTGGCCCCAGGCAAGAGGAGGAGTCACGTGAGGCTTTCTCATCTTCCTGAATTCTGTGGTCATACAGCATATACAGTAGTCGACATGGGCTGGTCTGCGGCACGACATGGGAAGTGATGTCATACCAGTACTGTTGTTTAATACTTGTGTGTGTCCAGGACTGAGGTGGAGGCTGGAGAGAGAGATAAGAAGAGAAAATGTTTTCTCTCTAGAGCCTAGTCAGAAGATTGTACCCATCTCCAGAGGCTGTATTTGGCCTGCTCAGAAAACAGAATGTTTAGGTAAAAAAGGCAGAGGTGCAACATTTAAAAAATAGAAAGTGAACTGATTTTAGCCATAATAAGTGAAATATATAGATGATATTGAAGGGATAAACATTTAGCAGATGAGAACTATAAACAAAATGAACATTGGGCAAATTTGTAGGCAGTAGCAAAGATAAAGGCCATGTTCAAGAGCAACAGAACATCACAGAATGGCACAGAACAGCCGGCAGACTCAATTATTCAATTAACATGTACTCACTGAGTGGTTGCTGTGACTCAAGCACTGTGGCAAGCACTGGAATACAGCAGTGAACAAGACAGGCAAGGTCCCTTGGAGACTACATGCTAATGGGGAGGCAGAGGATAAATAAGTAAATGGGTAAATAAATCCATTCATGGATAAATGTATGCAGACAGATAAGAATTATTGTTATAATAATTCAAATAATATAACTCCAGATGATAAAAAGGGCTCTGAAGAATTTAAAGTAAGATAAGGGAATGGAGCCTGGGGTGATTGAGGTTAGCTGTAGACATTCAGCTAAGACACTCGAGGACATGTGCTTTAAGGAAGCTCCATTTGAGCAGAAAGACCTCAGTTATATGAAGGGGTAGGCCCTGGTGAGCATTATGGGGAATAACATCCCAGGAGGAAAAACAGCTATCATACAGTTGAGGCAGGAACAAGCTTGAGACATACCTGGAAGCAGCAAGAAGACCTGGGTGCATGGATCAGAGTGAGTGTGGGAAGAGGAGTAGTTGATGAGGCCCAAGGAGTAGGCAGGTCTGGGTTGTGTTAGGGCACTGTAGGCCCCTCCCTGGATTGTATTCTGAGTGGCATGTAAATCCAGTGAAGGATCTGAACGGGGTGGGGGTGGGGGGGGGTGGGGGTTGGTGTAATTTGATTCACTTTTAGATGTTCTGACTGGCTGCTACATCAAGACTAGACTGAAGGAAGAAAGGAGCCAAAGTCAGGGGACCCATTAAGCTTTGGCAGCTGCAGCTGTGTGAGTGGGCAATGGTGGGGGCTGGGATCACAGTAGGATTGATGCGGGTAGTTAAGAAGGTTTGTACTTGAAGCATATTTTGAAGATACTGTCAACAGGATTTGCTGATTGATTGTATAAGATGTTAGAGGAATCAGAATGATTCCTGGGTTTCTGGACTGAACAATTATGTGTAAGGAATTCAGTTTATTGAGACTGATGTTTCAGATATGTTAAGTTTGAAATGCCTGATAGATGCCAACTGGTGATGTCAAAAAAGGGACAGATACACAAACCAGGAACTTAGGAGAGAGGCTGAACTAGAGATGCACATTTTGGGGGCATAAGTGTATAAATGTCATGTAAAGTCATAAGTCTCTATGAGATAAACTTGGGGATAATGGAGAGGGAGGACAAGGTCCTAGAGCATTCCAAGATTTAGGAGTCAGAAACAGGAGGAGCAAAAGAGACTGAGAAGCACTTGCCAGTATCCAAAGTGCAGAGCCCCAGCAAATGGGTGGAGACAGTGTTTTAAGAATGAGGGAGCTATCAACTCAGTCAGATGCTGTGGAGAGGAAGAGCAAGTGGTGGTAGAGATGCATCAGTAGATTTGGCCAGATGGATGGAGATCTCTTTCTGTCTCTCTGTCTCTATATATGTATACACATATACATATGCCCATGCATCCACACACACACATAAATTGAGTAACATTATCACAGTACCTCCTTAATGTATTTTTGCAGACTAAAACAAAACCTATTGAATTGTGGATTGACAATGTATTAGCTCTTTCAGAAAAATTCAGAAATTCACATATTCATGAGATATGTGGTACCTCATATTTTGTGAGTCATCAAAGACATACTGGGGAAAGTACTCATTTTTATTAGAATTTTATTGTAATACCTGATGAAATGAATATGCTTTCATTTATTTTGATCTCCTTTGATAAGTTCATAGGGAATGTGGATACAATTGTTCTCTCTAGTAGAACTCAACTATTTTCACAATATATACATATATCAAATTATATGTTGTACACCTAAAACCAATGTAATGTTTTATTTCAAAAAAATCACAAAATGAAGGAACTCACGTATCATGACTCTATTCAGAATCAGAATGATATTAAAATTTTAGAGCTAATGGGTGAAAGGCACAAAAGGGTCTTACTATTTGAAACAGAAGAGCTATTTGATGTAATAAAAAGGGCATTGCTGAATGTAGCTCCATGATTTACTCTTTGTTCTTCTATGAGTTTGTGGAGCCTCAGTTTTCCACTCTATCAAATGGAGAGAAATAGCACTTATTTCATATGGTGGAGAGGATTGAATAAGGTAACATATATAAAGCACATAGTGCATGCCTAAGACCGAATAGGAATTTGCATCATGTTCCTTATTCTCCTTTTTGTAAGCCTTAAAGATAGAGGAGCAGGGCTAGGATCAGAGTCCTGGTCTTCTGAGTTGATTTGTAAACTTCCTCTTTTTCCAATAGTTTTTGACTTTGCTCACACCTTAGAAACTGAATTTCTCTAGTGAACATCATGGCCATGTGTGCAGCTGAAGGAAAAGAGGCATCTTGCTGCCTATGTCTTGGCTCTGCAATTGCAGTCACTGGGACTGTCACACAGGGCCTGTTTGTGACATGAGAGCACTCTAAAGATAGTCAGAAAGAGGCTTCCCTATTCTTCAAGAAGTTCTCATGAAATACGGGCATCAGTGCTCGCTTGTGTTGGGACATTCAAATAAGAATCAGTGTGTAACAGTCACTGTGTTCCAAAATTACTGGTTTTCCACAGCACCTAGGAATCAGTGGATGTTTTCTTAACAGATACATGATCTGGTCAAGGTCATGAAGTCTGTCATCATTCCCTTGTCTTCCAGCCAGTGTAGACTACTTATACATATTTTTAAATCATGTACTTTGTGCATTCTCGTCTCTATATTTTTGCCTGTAACTTCCCTAATTTCCCTCTCTTCCTCTCTCCACCCGCTGGAAATCATTTTGCACTCCCTTTGACACTCTGTAATGTATCCATCCTCAGAAGTTAGCTGTGTTCCAACATTTTTCTGGAAATCCCAACACAAAAGAGAGCTCTCCCTCCTCAGAACAATGGGTAACTGTTCATTTTACAGGATACAACTATGCAAAGTTGACAGAAAGACAATCACTGCCCACAAATTCCCCTGTGGCTGACCATTCTTCTAAAATTTATAGTTATAACATGCAGGCCTCTTTATGGGTCATCTTAGGTTTCGTAATGGTAGAAATAAAACACAGGGGCCTGTATTATTTCTGTTCACAAAATATATCCAGCATCATGGATACAAAGCAGCATAGACAAAGGATATCTCTGAGCCACTCTGCCCCATGAGTTGGGTGATGGCTTGGGGATGGCTCATGGCAGTGCTGTAATTAGTCCCATGGAAGTGAGGAATCTGTGAGGTCTAGGGTCCCCCTAGATGAAAGGTTTTATGCTCGTCTCACTGGAAAGAATATGTCATTTCAGAAACATCTCCTGCTCTCCTGTAAATCAATGAATCTGATATTTAGTAAACCTAGAAGGCAATCCTAAAATGAAAGCTGAATTATGAATCCATATTGGCGAGTGTGGAGTTTTGCTCAGTGCCTGTACCCCCAGGTTGATGAAGCCCAGAGGAGCCATAGTGAAAGCTGATGTGGTAGGTTGCTGTGCAAAGAGCATGTGCAGTGGGAGCAGATAGATTCAAATTCAAAACTTGACTCTTGACTCAGTAACTAGCTCTGTGTTCTTGGGCAAGAGAATCGATCTCTGTGACCTGAGCCTCTGTTAAATGGTGGCAAATTTATTCTCTGCATGGCTTTGCCTGGGCACACTCACATCACTACATTTAGCTGGTTCATCAGTTGAGGGCTGGTTTCTATTTTCAAATGTGCCTCATTCTTTTTGAAATTTTAGCTGAGGGAAAACCAGAAATGTAGGGACTCAAACGAGAAACAGAGTCTGTATGATACTCTGCCTGTTTCCACTCATTGTACCCAAATGGACACTCACAGGACCTAGGAAGCTGGATGAGGAAGCATTGCTGATAGCTGAGTTGAAATCAAGCCCACACAGGTCTGCAAGGTGGAGGTGGTCACTGTGGCAACACCATGTTGAGTGGCTATGAAGCTTTTTCTCTCAGGGCAAGCTGATGGTTGCAAAACTATTAAAAACATTTCTCCCTTAGATATCTAGCACTAATTTCTTAAAAATGAAATCCTTCTGAACCTAGTGTTATCATTTGTAAAATATAGATAATAATGCCTCTCTCTCAGGATGGCTGTGAGGATTCACAACAGTAAAGCTTAAATGCCTCACACATATTAGGTATTCAGTAAATAATAGTTTCATCTAAAGGGACAAGGTTGAGTATGAGAGGAAATGCATGCTGGGAGATACCAGAGTTCATGGTTGTGAGTGTGTGTGTGTTTCCTGTTTATGTAGGAACTGTGTTCTTATAGGAACATTGATAGGATTAGCCTAACACAATTTTCCTATCATTGAAGAACTGTGTAATGTTGGCTGTTTCACTACTATCCATTCTGACAAGTGACTTGGTTTACTGAGTCACCATGTTGCATCTGGTCACTGCTGTCCTTAGAAGGCTTGTCTGGGTGGATGAAGGATGTGAGCACCCTGCTACTATTGCCATCTTTTCTATTTTCTTGCCCCCAAACCAGAGCTTTGGGTGTGGTCTCTGATAAAGTGGAGGCAGTGTTGGGTTTGGCGTCACCACTGTGGGTCAGTCAGTCCCCATGTGCTTCTGATACTCCCTCTGAGGTAAGTGGAGCCACATTTTTTTCCTGGCAGCTGCAAAGCCTAAGCTTCAGCAGAGAGCTTTGAAGTTTCCTGGGGAGAAAAGGCATTCTATAAAGAGAAGGAATTATTATTGCTTCCTGACTTTGGTGAGTTAGCAATGGTCTGGTGAATTTGGAAAGCAGCAGTTGGCCTCACATTCAATTGTCTTGACTTATTTTTAATCAAAAATGAAAACGCCTCTTCATTAAATATGATTAAAAAAAACAAACAAAATAATTTAGGAAAACGAAGCCCTTCTTTTCTTTTTTTATCAGAGCTGCACAAATACATATTTGGGAATCAGAAGTAAATAAAAACAGATGAAAAACGGGTGTGATTTTATAACTGTCTTACAGCATGCAGCCAGAATTTAAATAATATTAAACTTATTGACATGCTTTTTTGGTGCATCCTAAGAATTTGTTTTTAAACCCTCTTCTCTTTTTGAATAGGCCTTGGGGTGGGGATTGTTTGCTTTAAGACTGACCCAAATTCAGTCTTCCAACTTTTCCCCTTAATGTTACTGCATTGCTCTTCTCCCTCTCCCTCTTCCTCCTCCTCCTCCTCCTCCTCCTCCTCCTCCTCCTCCTCCTTGCCCTTATAGTGGGTATTTCCTTCTTTTCTGTCTCTGTGTGAGAAATTGTTCTCTTCCCCAGTTGCATGAACAATGTGGTTGTATTGCTTTTTGCTGGCAACAAGAACGATCATGTGTAGATATGAATGTTATGAATGTGAGTTTTATATGGGCTTTTAGCTGATGTAAAGGAGACAGAGCAGAATATCTGGTGTAGCTGCATCAGTATTAGCCACCACTTATCAGGCTTCTGTGGTATACAAAGCATCCTGTTAGGTGAGATGTTATATTTCAAAATATATAGGACACTGAGTATTTGCAAAGTGTATCACAAAGGATTCAGACAATGGTTCTCCTCACTGGAATGATCAGGAGGCGAGTCTTCATTCAAGAGCGGGATTCATCTGTACCTTGAAGGGCATGTAGACTTCACGAGGTGGAGAGGAGGAGGAAGGCTGTTCCAGGCAGAGGGACTGCAGAAAGTTATGAAGGTTGAGAATGGGGAGGTGAACTGGGGGACAGTGCACAGACTCTTAAACTAGAGCAGAATCAGAGTCAGGAGGTGGGAAGATGAGTTGAGAACAGTGAGTTGGGAAAGGCAAGGGTTGAGAGGCAGAAACAGATAGAAAATCTGGGAAAGGAGACCAAGGTCAAACATCTAAAAACAAGACCCTAATTTAAATTAGGGATCAAAGATTCAGGGATAATGGAGCCAACAGAATAGAAAATTAGGCAGAGTTGGAATTAGAAGATAGCCTTACATTAAAGGCAGAATTGGGAAGGGGATAAAGGGCTGTCTTTCCTTCCTGACCTTATACACTGGCCTTTCCCTCTTTTTGCCTTCGCGCTGATAATGATTCAAGTCTCTTGAGGACACTTGAACCTGGTGATTAAGCACATGGATTTTGTTATTCCTGGGTCTACCAATAACAGCTCTGTGATCTGGGGCAAATTAACCAATCTGTGCTTCAACTTCAGCAAAATGGGGCAAAATAATAGTACTTACGTCAGGATTGTTGAGACAATGAAGAGAGTCAGGGCACATGAAGTGCTCAGTTACTCCTTGGGCATTGACCATTATTATTGGGGCTCTCTTTTGCCACATTTCCTGGAAACTGGACCTTGGAGCTGTGACATGCACTCTACCCAGGGTTGCTGTATTCTGGTAGTTTCCAGGTAACATTTAAAGAAAGTGTGTAGGTTTGAGTGTGGCTGAAATATGGTGACACTATGAACAGCTCGTAAGGCTACTCGTGAACTGAGAAGGCATCACTTATTTTCTGTAGGCAGAATGCTGTACCTTGGATCTACGCTTCTATGGGGAAAGGAAATTAGATTCAGTGACTGACAGTACTAGGTGCTTTCCCATACCCCACCTCATTTCCTTCTTACCACTCCTCTAGGAGAAAGGAATCACTATTCTCACTTTGCAGACAAGGACACAAACTGAGAGCCATTAGGTTACATGTCTCCAGGCAAATAACTAGTAAGCAACTCCTGAACTATGTCCTCTGTGATGAAAACATTAAAAACAATGCTTTGTCTCTCTCCTTCCAAGAAAGACAAGGATTTTTATCTTGAAATATTAGAGGACCTGGGTGATTGCTCAGCATATATTCCTAACCTCCACCCCAATGATTATGGTTCCTGAATCTCTACTGATCACAACAGATGATAGATGAAGAATGTCCTCTGGGTAGTGGCAAACCACTCCGAACAACTTAGGCTGTTTGTTCATAAATTAAGGGCATAGATGTCAACACTGCCTTTCCCTGCCTATGGGATGGAGAAACAGATTTCCTCAGGAGGTAAACTGGAGCGTGAGGGTACAGTTTGTAAAACCACACCACTGAGCTAGATTCTTCTGAGGACCAGTTCATTTTGAAAAAAAATTTTTTTTCAACGTTTTTTATTTATTTTTGGGACAGAGAGAGAGACAGAGCATGAATGGGGGAGGGGCAGAGAGAGAGGGAGACACAGAATTGGAAACAGGCTCCAGGCTCTGAGCCATCAGCCCAGAGCCCGACGCGGGGCTCGAACTCACGGACCGCGAGATCGTGACCTGAGCTGAAGTCGGACGCTTAACCGACTGCGCCACCCAGGCGCCCCTGAAAAATTTTTTAAGAGCAAGAAAAGGTTTTTGGTATAGTAGTTAGTGACAATTTAAATGGTGAAAATAGGATGCCCTGCCTGGACCCTCACCCTTCAGTAGTTTGGGCTCCCAGTTGGACACCAGCCTCAGGAGATTCTTAGTTGATTCTGCATTAGCTATCAGAGAACCCTCCCTCCTGGTTTGTCACTGGTGTATGTGTGGAGAAGAAGAGAGTCTGTGTATCTGAGGCTACCCTCCTGGGGACTCATGTCACATTTACCTGAGGGGAGAGTGAAGAAGGTGATGGTCCTGTCTGTAGCTTAGCTCTGGGGTTCCCCCCCACCTCCACCATCTGCTTTCCTGTTAGAGAAGGGCAGGGGTGAGCCTGGTTAGAGTGTGATTCTGGGAAGGAGGTGTGGGATAGTGTCCTTTTTTCAGGCCTCAAGGTTAGTTATTGCCGATGTCTTTCATACATGGAGTGAGCCTTAAACCCATCATGTTAGGCACCAAAATATCACTGTATGCTGTAAAACTCTGGCTAGCTACTCCCTGTTCAAGCTCATAAGCTGAAGAGTTTTCTTTAAAATGTCTGCTCTTGAGTTTTGACAGGAATTTTTAGTCAAGGCAAGGTGATTTTTAATTCCAAAGTATATTTGAATGGAAAACACATCTTCAAAGAAAAAGAACTAAAGAGCTACCAAAAGGCATAATGTGAAAACTGTGTTTTCTATACACCAGTTGCCCAAACCCCTAATTTCCCACTTCTGAGGTCATCACTGTTACTGTTTCTTGCTCTATTTTGTAGAGATATTCTCTATACAAACAAGACTATATAGATAAAGATCTTGTTTTTATTTTTGTTTTTTGGTTTCTTTTTTTCTCTTTCCTGTTTTACACATATGAATGTGCTTCAATTTTTCTTTCTTTTAACATATTATTTTGTATGGAAATTCAGTGTATTAGTCAGGGTTTTCCAGTAAGATATATTATAAGGAATTATAATTATTTATTACAAGGAATTGTCTCACTTGGTTATGGGGGCTGGCAAGTCCCAAGATCTGCAATCAGCAAGACACAGTGAGAGACATTTCAGTCTGAGACTTAAGGCTGGAAGAGACCAGCGTCCAGCTCAACAGTCAGGTAGGAGTTATCCCCCTTATTTGTGATAAGGTTGGGCCTCATTGTTCTATTTGGGCCTTCAAGTGACTGGATGAGGACTTCCCACATTAGGGAGGGCAATCTACTTTACGCACTTTACCAATTCAGATATTACTGTCACCCAAAAACACCCCACAGGCACACCCAAAATAATGTTTGACCAAATATCTGCGAACTTCATGGCCTGATCAAATTGACACATAAATTTAACTATCACAACCTGTCTTCTTTTTTAATTATACTTTTATTTTATTTACACATTTTTTAAACATTTATTCATTTTTGAGAGTGAGAGAGACAGTGTGAGCAGGAGAGGGGTAGAGAGAGAGGGAGACACGGAATCCAAAGCAGGCTCTAGGCTCTGAGCTGTCAGCACAGAGACTGATGTGGGGCTCGAACCCACAAACTGTAAGATCATGAGCTGAGCTGAAGTTGGACACTCAACTGACTGAGCCACCAGGTGTCCCTTAATTATAATTTTAAATAATAGGATTAAATTTTTTGAGCAGTTTTAGATTCATAGCAAAATTAGTAGAAAGTATGGAGATTGCCCATATATTCCCTGCCACCACATATGCACATATACATAGTCTACTTCTCTATCAGTAGTTCACATCAGAGTGGTACATTTGTTACAATTGATAAATGTACATTGGTAAAGCATTATCACTCATAGTTTACATTAGGTTCAATACTGATAGTGTACATGTATCCACTATCGTGGTATCATACAGAGTAGTTCCACTGCCTTAAAAATCCTCTGTACTTCACCTATTTATCCCTCTTTCCTTCCAAACCTCTAATCCTTTTATTGTCTCCATAGTTTTGCCTTTTCTAGAATGTCATATAGTTGGAATCCTATAATATATAGATTAGTTTCTGTTTCTTAGTGATATGCATTTAAAGATGCTCTATGTCTTTTCATGGCTTGAAAGTTCACTTCTTTTTGGTGCTGAATAATATTCCATTGTCTGGATATACCACTGTTTATTTATCCATTCACCTACTCATGGACATCTTGGTTGATTCCAATTTTGGCAATTATGAGTAAAGCTCTTACAAACATTTTTGTGTAGGTTTTGTGTGGACAAAAGCTTCCAACTCATTTGGGTAAATACCAGTGAGTACAACTGCTAGATCATGTAGTAAGAATATGTCTAGTTTTGTTAGAAACTGCCAAACTGTCTCTCAGTGTGGCTGAACCATTTTGTATTCTTCAGCAATAAAGGAGAATTTTTGTTGCTCCACATTCTTGCCAGCATTTGGTATTGTCATTGTTTTGGATTTGGGCGATTCGAATAAGTGCGTGGTAGTATCTCATGGTTTCAATCTGCATTTCCCTGATGACATACGATGTAGAGAATCTTTTTGTATGCTTATTTGCCACACAAATATCTACTTTGATGAGGTGTCTGTTAAGGTCACCATTGATCTATTAAATTTTTTTTAAATGTTTATTTATTTTTGAGAGAGAGACAGAATGTGAGCGGGGTAGAAGCAGAGAGAGAGGGAGACACAGAATCCGAAGCAGGCTCCAGGATCTGAGCTGTCAGCACAGAGCCTGACGCAGAGTTTGAACTCATGAACTGCGAGATCATGACCTGAGCCAAAGTTGGAGGCTGAACCTACTGAGCCATCCAGGTGTCTTGTCCATTGATCCATTTTTAAATTGGGTTGTTTTTTTTTTTCTTATTTTTGAGTTTTAAGAATTATTTGTATATTTTGGATAATAGTCCTTTGGTAGATGTGTCTTTTGTGTGTCTATAGTTCTCTGTTTTATGTTTAAGTCTGTGATCCATTTTGAGTTAATTTTTGTGATGGGTGTAAAATCTGTGTTTCACCAATTCATTTATTTTGCATGTTGATGTTTATTTGTTCCATCATCGTTTGTTGAAAATATGGTCTTTTCTCCATTGTATTGCCTTTGCTCCTTTGTTAAAGATGAGTTGACTATATTATGTGTGTGTGTGTGTATGACATAAACATACAGTTTTATAAAAACTAAAAGCATATATATATATACATATACATATATATGTATATATATATATATATAGGACCTACACAAACATATATACATATATGTATACACACATATACATATATGTATACATACCTCTGCATACATATATACATATATGTATACACACATATACATATGTGTGCATATACACATATACATATATATACGTACATATATCTATATATATGTATATGTGTGTATATACCTATATGTATGTATGTATGTATATATGGTTTTTCGGGTATTGTTCCTGAGTTTTGTGTCCCATTAAAAAAAAGAACTTATGTTATCTTTTAGTTATTTTATGGTGTCATGTTTAAAAATTTTTTTTTAGGGGCGCGTGGGTGGCTCAGTTGGTTAAGCATCCGACTTCAGCTCAGGTCACGATCTCGCGGTCTGTGAGTTCTAGCCCCGCGTCGGGCTCTGGGCTGATGGCTCAGAGCCTGGAGCCTGCTTCTGATTCTGTGTCTCCCTCTCTCTCTGCCCCTCCCCTGTTCATGCTCTGTCTCTCTCTGTCCCAAAAATAAATAAACATTAAAAAAAATTATAAAAAAATTTTTTTTAATGTTTATTTATTTTTGAGAGAGACAGAGACAGAATGTGAGTGGGTTAGGGGCAGAGAGAAAGGGAGACACAGAATCCGAAAAAGGCTCCAGGCTCTGAGCTGTCAGCACAGAGCCCGATGCAGGTCTTGAACTCACAAACTATGAGATCATGACCTGAGCCGAAGTCGGATGCTCAACCGACTGAGCCATCCAGACGCCCCATGTTTTCATGTTTTTAGGCATGGTTTTAGATTGAGTAGTAATTTGATAAATCATTTTTCAATTGTGCATTTGTAAGACAAAAGCTAGAATTCATCAAACTCAAGTCCTTCTCCTGAGAATACTTTATTAATCCATTTCTATTCATTTACCTATGTTTTTCATTCATTGGGAAGTAATTTTCTGTTAGAGCCATCCAAACATGGAATTGGTTGCTTCTTGAGTACCTCTCTGTCCTGGAGATGTTCAAATTGCGACTGTCTCATGAATACTGGAAAGGGACTCTTTGCTGCACTGTTTGGGGCATATATAGAACAGTAAAATGTAGGTACTTAATTTTACATTTTTAAGTAGCCGTACTTAGGAAAGTGATAAGAAATAGGTAGAATTAATTTAAAAATATATTCTGCCTGACTAAATATACCCAAAATACTATTTCAAAACATAATCAAAGTACTATTAATAAGATATTTTATATTCCTTTTACATATTAAGTCTTCAAAACCCAGGGTGGACTTTACACTCACAACACATCTCACTTTGGACTAGCCACATTTCAAATGCACAGTAATCACATGTAACCTATGGCTACTGGCTACCACATTGGATATCACAGGTATAGATAGGATCCATTCCAGTGGTGAGTCTTATTACTAACATCATCTACAGAATAGCCCAGACCATTTATAATATGGCTAAGAGTGGGTGGCTGAAGAAAGGAGACCTAAGCTCTTTCCATAATACCTCACGAACTAGCAGAGTATGGACTTTGCTCTACCTCTGCATTTCAGTTTCTTCATCTATAAGATGAAAGTCCTAATACTTCACTCATCTTGCAGAATTGTTGCGAGGCTCATAAGAGATTAAAGGTGTCAAGGTGCCCTGAAGAGTTGAAAGCACATTAAATGTGATGTCATTGCTTACGCAGAGGCAACCATTCAGCAGTGGCTCTGTTCCCAGTCCTGCCACAGGCTTGTTGAACAGACTTAATCTCTTTATGACTCAGTTTTTCCAACTGCTAAGCAGAGTATACTTGAAAAAAACCCTTTGAAGTGAATGATATAATGGTAACAGACAAAATAAATTGTTGTAATGGTGTAGTTTCTGGGTGGCCCATCATAGTTCCTCGTTCCTAAAACATTTCAAACTATAAGTGAGACATGTGAAGAGGAGACATGTGAAGAGGACAGAGGTCAGATTGAACAAACTCTGGATTGTGGGCTGCTTTAGTTCAAATTTCAGCTTTGTACTGTGCTAATTATGTGACATACTTTTTATACCTATATATTGGGGATCTTAATAGTACTTCTTTCAGAGATACTCTGTGAAGTTTAAAAGAACCACTATATATAAGAGACTTCTCACAGAGCCTGACACACAGTAAGCCTCAATAAGTAGATATTATTATCAATGTTATAGATACTGCCAAGAGATACTACTTATAGTCTGTATTAGTTCCCTATGGTTGCTGTAACAACTTACTGCAAAGTTGGTGGCTTAAAACAACACATATTTGTTCTCTTACAATTCTGAAAGGCAGAACTCCAGAATCAATTTCTCTGGACTAAAATCAAGGACTGGCTGGGCCGCACTCCCTTGGGAGACTTTAAGGGAGTATCTATTTCCCTGCCTTTTTAACTTCTAGAGATTCATTCTCACATTATTTGTTCCATCTTCAAAGCTATCAGTGTAGCATCTTCAAAAGTTTAAGGACTATTCCATGCTGGGCCTAGAATTAGCATCAGGGAGAAGAGTACTGCATTCATAACTTATACTTTAGGATTAATGCTACCTGGAGAGAAATCGTACTTTTGAATCATGTTTCTAAGATTGTCTCAAGAATGAAAATGCTACCTTCATGCACTATTGCTTCAGATACCCAGTGAGAAAGAGATTTGTTGTTTATCTGTGTTCTAAAACCTGAATGCTAGATCAGAGCAGTTCTACAATGTTGCTATGTCTTGTGGAATAAAAACACTTTTCAAACCACAGTAATGTCATGTTGAAGGAGGGGAGTAATCTGTTCTATTTGATCCTTTTTTTTTTTTTTTTAATGAAAGCTTTCTGCCCAGTGTCTTTGTTCATGTCTTCCCCAAGTGCTCATTGAGAGTGTCTGAGATAATACCTGAGGTGGTTGTTGACAATATTTTAAATATTTCAAGGTAGTTATGTCCTCATTAAGTCTTATCTTTTACAGATTAAGTGACTCTTGTTTATTTCAAGTAACACTTTTGACCACCTACTGTATGCCACGCTATAGGTTAAGGCTTAACGTTGAGTAAGTAGACAGAAAAATAATAGGAGATATAGTAGAATCCGTCCTAATAGAGGGACTCAATGCATATTTGTAGGTGGATCAAGGAATGCTTCACAGAGGAAATGACTCTTGGGCTATGTGTTGAAGGATGAGTAGGAATTTATAGGAGGACAAATAGAGTTAGGGAAATTTAAGTAGAAGCATAGAACCTCAAGGAGTTTAAACTCTTACATGGAGAGGATGATAGATTTTCCTCCTGAGTACATTCTTCAAAAAGAGGTGCCTTTTCAATAACTTTAAGGTAACTTGCCGACATGATGGTAATGTAATGGTAAGACTTTGATGAAAAGACATTAAAGAAACCAAAGAGAAAACAACAGTATGAGACATGTAGAGATGTTTGTATGTTCTGTTTGCCAAGAAGCAGATGCCAAGATGTGATTAGATAAACAAGAAATTGCTTGGGAGAAGAGCAGAAGGAGCCAGGGGAGTCTTCAGACCAAGATGCAGCTTGAAGGGGCAGAAGGCAAGAAGGATGCCTGGGTAGGAAGAGTCTCTTACGGCAGCACACTTTCAAGAAAGATTCAGCCAGGCTGATGGGGAGACCTCAGGCCAAATTTTCCCATTAGAGGAGAGCTACATCCCTTTCAGATGGGTCTGTTTCAGAACCCTTGTCCTGAGCAGACTGAGATCAGCTCTCAGAGATTGTGGTTTGTGCATGAATGAGGTGTGAATTTGGAGGAGCAGCACCAGGACACTGTCATTTATGTTCCCTGCAGTAGGAGATCTGAGGGGCACATTTTCATGACTACATAGAGGGTATGCCTATGAACAATGATTCAGGCCTTACCCATTTGGCCAGCACCTCACACTCCATCAGAATTCTATGTCTGATGGCAGAACTGATTTACAGATGAGTTTTTCCATGGGAAGTGAAAAGAGTTTGCATGTTTGGATTGCAGAATACATAGAAAAGAGTGACAAGAGGTGAGATTGGCCTTGGAGAAAACCTTCATAGGCTTGGAGGCCATGCTAAGGAGTTTGGACTTTATCTTCTAGACAATACAATGGGGCTTAAAACAGAGGAACAACTTTATATTTGATTTTTTATAAGGTTATTCTGCTTATTGTGGTAGAGGTGGATTGCAATAGTTCAAGCACTGGATGTTGAAAGTGAAATAAGTCAGAGAGGTTGAAGAGACAAGTGAATTTATTGTAGAAACTGACAGGATCGAGGGGTCAATTGTCAGTAGTGGAATAGATGGTTCAAGGGTGATATATAGGTTTCTAATTTGGAAGTAGGGATGAACAGATTGTGTCATTAAGCAATATGGTACATACTGGAAAAGAAACAGATGGGGTGAGGGGAGAGAAGTTAAGTTTTAGACATGTTGAATTACAGGTCCTACCAACTATGTTTCCTGATATGGTTTCTAGACTCTTTATGATACTGGTAGTTCTCCTCTTGGATATACTCCAGTGCATATCTCAAATGTGTTCTGGATTGCAATAAATCCAGCCCTGGATGTGATCAGAGCTCAAGGGAATGACAACTACATTTTCTTTTAATGCAGCCTAAGACTGCATTAGCTCTTTTGGCAGCAGGCTCAGGCTGTGGGCTTATTTTGAGGTTGTCATCCACTTAAGCCTTGAAGTCTTTTTCTCATGAACTGTTTTCAAGGCAATTCTTTTTTTCCTTTATATTAAATTTTATTTTTTCAAGTATAATTAACATACAATGTTATATTAGTTTCAGGTGTACAACATATCGATTCAACAATTCTATATATATTACTCATTGTTCACCATGATAAGTGTAGTCACAATCTATCACCATACAAAGTTATTACAGTATTAGTGACTATATTCCCTATGCTATACTTTTCATCTCCATGGCAACAACCAGACTCTTAAATACAGAGAACAAACTGATGATTGCCAGAGGGGAGGTGGGTAGGGGGATGGGTGAACTAGATAAAGGGGAATAAGAGGTACAAACTTACAGTTAAAAATAAATAAGTCAAGACAATTCTTTCTTTTGCAATTGATTTTTAACTTAGGTACAATGTTTTTTATTTAAATTTTATCTTGTGAGTTTCAATACATTATTCTAGCCTATTAAAAATTATTTTGCAGTGTTGACTTTCTTAGTCTTTCTCTTTGTGACACCTCCAAACTTTGTGATATCTGTATGTTTGAAAAGCATATTTTATCTAATCATTGATAGAAATAGAACAGGACTCATTAAAAGCTATGTACCACTCAAGTCTTCCTTCTTATTTGACAGACCTCTACTAGTCAACTCTCTTTGGGAATATATTTTTAACCACTTTTATCTATTATGATTTTAAGAATATTAAAGTAGACATTGCCAATGTGTTGTTGAACCCAGATTTTCTTTGTCTCCAGAATTTCCTTGGCCTGACATGTTAGTGACCCATCAGAAGACATGACTTGTCCATAATGAGCCTGGGGTGGTGCTCAGTACTTATGCTTTCTTTGCTAAGTTATAAACTATCTCCTTAGACATGCACTTCCTGGGATTTTATGTCAGACTCATGAGGATGTCATTTTCATAATCTTCTTTTGCCTCTTTCTGAAAATAAGAACCTTTGACCTTTTCAAGACTTTTGACCTTTATCCATAGTCTTCTGTACTTATCCTGCTCTCCACTCTCCTCCCCACCCTGAGTTAGTGTCTTAGTTATCATACAGGTAGGTTCCTTTGGAATTTAGTATAATACAGTGATAAAGAATGCAGTTAACCTGCCTAGGCAGCAATCCTGGCTGTGAAATTTCGGCAGCTTATTTACCACTCTTAACTCTGGTTCCTTATCTGTGAAATATGGCTAAGAATAGTACCTATCAGATTAAGTTGTGATAAAGATTGAACATGTAAAGCCCTTAGTTCTTTCCAGGTAGAGGGTACCCAGTAAATTTAGCTTCGTTATTACTCTATGATGTCATTTGTCTGGATCTGACACCCTCTTTTCTTAACTATTTCTTCATCCTGTCTTTTCTGATTCCCTATTAACCATGGCATTCTCTTCTTTAGAGTTTGACGACTGTTCTTTTTGATAAAGAAAATGAAGTTTTAACTGTGGTGTTAAACCAAAGGAATGTAGATTTTAATCAAATAACTTGGTTTTCTTTTAGCTTCTATGGTGCAGAATGATTTATTGACCTATTTTCTTTAATTAAAATGGCCTTTTACTTGCATACATTTTGGAATTCAATTCTCTCCTTTTGTTTTTTGTCTGTTGGGAATTTTTCTGGTTTGCACATGTCCTGCAATACTGCTCTGGGAGACACTACTGAGTGTCCTGGAGCAGTGTATAAATGTTTGGGAGTGTCAGTTCCCACATCTCTAAAATGAGCACCCTGGAAGATTTTAGTATATAGTGAATCTACAGACTGTTGGCATTCCTGCCATAAGGTCTAGCTATGGGGAAAAGTTTAGCCACAAGGGTTCTAGAACTAGATTTCTTAGGGAGAAAAATAGCAGGACTTATGGAGCAGGAAGTTTTTTCACAGAGTCTGGGAGTCTCCTGCCATTAGGGGCTTGTTACTTCCATAGCACCTCTGTGAAGGAGAGTCAGCGATCATGTGGTTGCTTCTGAAAACTGAGGTGAAACAATTAATGGATTCTGTGGAACTCAGAATTAGATTCTGGGAGTTCTCAATATCTAAAACCATTCTCTGTCAGATTTCTGTAAAACCATCTGTTTGAAGCAAAATTGTTTACATTTTGTGAATAAACGAATGGTCTTACCCATGAATAAGACAGGTTTCCTGTGTATAAACCTTATTGAAGGGATAGGCTTGTCAAATTAAAACCTGAACTGGACAGATAGTTAAATCAGTCAAAACAGAGGTTATTCAGGACTATTGCAATAGATCGAAAGAGATCTCAGAATAGGTCTCTCTATATGGGCTCAATTCCAAATACAGCTTGGGCAAATGGGAACATAGAGCCAAGAAGCATGGGTGGGGTCAGTGAATGGAAAAGTACTTAGAGGAAGCACCAGGGATAAGGCAGAGGTTCTGGCTAAACTGACTTAACACGATTCTTACTGAATAGATACCAAGGATGGAGAATGAGGAATTTGATCAGATATGGAGAGTGGGGATTGTCTCTAAATGAAATTAGCCAGATTCTTGCTAAAATTGGGTTCTTGACATGCTCAGGGATAGGGCCTACTTGAAAAAGGTGGCTCAGAGCAGCCTGACTAAAACTGGCCAAGAAGGAGGTGGGGGCATTGTATCAAGCTCTGTAAGAACGCTCCTTTGTCTCAAGGGAGTTTTAATGAATTTTTCCTTTTCCCATTCCCTTTAATTGTACTTAATATAGGGCTTACAGAATCTGATCACTATGCAGGAAGGCTGGGTAGGGAGGATTCTTTAATTGGTGTAGTATTCATGAGATGATAAGGGTTTTTTTTTTTTTTCCCCCGTGTGTCTCCAGCCTCCTTTTTCTGGATGATTTTGTGCTGCTGCTTTGAACAAAAACTTGGGAGAAATCCTTGGAAAATTAGACTATTAAGTCTAAACTGAACTACCAAGGTTCAAGGCGAGATAAGAGACATTAGAAGGAAAACTTACCGAGACTTAAAATCTTTCCTATTTTCACTTGGAGGCTTTGTTTAAAGGAAGAAATCAAATACATCTTGTAGAGAAATAAGGAAGTGGTACTTTTCCTTTGTCTCTTCCTGGGATTTATTCAAGGGTCCCAGGAGAAGTGGAATGTAACAGTCGCGGTAACAATTTAGTTCGTTTAAATGTGCAGGTCTCTTATTTCCTCAGTGCTGCTGTGGTCAGACCCCTTCCCCCAAAGCCCCAGCTAGGTGTATTGTTAGTGCTCATTCAGAACCCAGGCAGCAACTCCTCCCAGTGCTGCTTTATGTAACTGGAATCCTGAAAGTCTTGGAAATGTGTCATCCCAGCCCAACCCACCTCTACTCAGTAAAATCCCACAGACACCTTTGTACTCTCTCCTTTTAGTTCTCTAGAGGATACATCATGGAGGCCTTCATTAAAAATGGGTTTTTCTCATTTCTGGGCTTGGATGGGAGCCAGCTATTGCCTGAAAAACCTTTGAACTACAAAGGGCTTAAGCAGCTTTTGAAGCTGATTCCTAGAAAATTTGAAAATGATCTTCTATTTCATAGTACCTGAAAACAATGTTTTTTTTTTTTTAAATGGAATCTGCCATTTTTGAATGGAAAAGGACTTTCATTAGAAAGAAAAAAGAGCAGCTTCTTTTCCCTAACCCTCACCCTGCTCATTTTTTAGTTCCTTAAAAATCCAGAGAACTCTGACTTGTGTGTCTTTGTTTCTGGGCCTCAGAAACTTGGTGGTAAAAGAAAACAGCCCTATTTGCTGTTGAGGAGGAAGTGAGGGTAAGAAGTCTGCAGAGGCACTTCCCCTAGATTCTCTAGAGCCTCTTGAAGAATTGTCTGGCTTCTCAGTTCTTATTTATAAGTCTAAATGGGTGAATGCATGGAGTGAATTTTTCCATTTGTTCTAAGAATTGATTAATAAAATACTACCAAGCAGCTCATTTTTCTTCTGATCTTGTCTGCACGGAAAGTACTGATCTAAGTCTGCTCTTCTTATTTTCCTTAACCCATAAAAAATGTCAAATAAAATGATAAATAGCAATGATTTCATATCCATTATGAATTACTATTGAGTTAGAGTTGAAACTTTGGGGCTTATTTATTTTAGAGTCTTATGTAGATCATTTATCACTCTCTACTACCCCTTTTCATAGTAATCTCAATAGACCCCTGTCTGTTACACACCAGTGGGCTGTGTACTTCAGGAACTCAGAGGAAATCACATATGTAGATGTCATTGTGAATTGTTTAATCAAGATGTTTAAATGGCAAACATCCAGGAAAAAAGCAAAACAAGTCAGATAAATTAAGAAAAAAAAACAACCCAACAACCCAGAGAATAATAAATGATTAATGTACAGTGTACTTAGGCAAAAGACTGTTCCAGTTTTCAATTCAACTTTGGCCTTTTATTGTCCTACTTCTGCTTCTTTTATCCTACAAAAGCTATTCTCAGACTTTCAGATAACCGGGTCATTGGATTTCATAGCCCATCCTTGAATATGCTCTCCCATCAATGCCTTTATATAGAGGATGAGTGTCATTTAATTGACTTTCATGGAGCCAGACTGTTAGGCAGCCAGTTCAGTACGATCCCATAGCCTGGTGCACGCATCAAGACAGTGAACCTAAAGTTGGATGCCTTCAGTCAGGTTCAGAAAGCCTGGAATAAGCTCTGAACATCAGAGAGATGCCAGCTATATTGAAAAGTTAACATAGGGGCGCCTGGGTGGCGCAGTCGGTTAAGCGTCCGGCTTCAGCCAGGTCACGATCTCGCGGTCCGTGAGTTTGAGCCCCGCGTCAGGCTCTGGGCTGATGGCTCAGAGCCTGGAGCCTGTTTCCGATTCTGTGTCTCCCTCTCTCTCTGCCCCTCCCCCGTTCATGCTCTGTCTCTCTCTGTCCCAAAAATAAATAAAAACGTTGAAAAAAAAATTAAAAAAAAAAAAAGAAAAGTTAACAAATTTATTTTATACATAAAAAATATTTAAATGCATATTTATATAAATACATGTATATTTATAGGTACTCCTCCACATTGCAATTAAACTCCTAACATGTGGATATAATTTACAGCCAATAGTTTTCAAGCTATGTTTCATTGAGCCTAGGGACTCTACAGAGGTGTTTCACATGAGCCACTTTATGGGCTGGAGGAGACCTTGAGAAGGTGGACTTCTAGGTCCACAACTTATCTAGACCCTCTTTCATTTGTTTATATTGGGGCTTTGATGAAGTTGGTTTTGAAGAGTTACCTGGCTCAAATTTTAAAAAAGCACACAGATTTGAAATGTCATTCTGGTGTGATCTACTAATTTCTTCCACATAGGATTTTGGTGAAAATTTTCTTGTCGGGATGGTTAGGGTACCCTTTTGGCCCTGTTCTTGCTAGTTGTTCTGACTTTCACCCTTTTTGTTGTGCAAGTCTCTTATTCTGCAGAGACTTTTATAACATCTGAAGCAACCCTTTGAGGGGATTCTGTCTGCATGGTTTGTCAAGTCACAGTACTTCTTTACCCAAAATATTTGTAATAGAAATAGATGGTAATCAGACTCCCAACCTTGGGGCAATGCTTTAATTTGCATACTTACTTACAGCTTTATGTTTGCTTCTGGCATTATTATCTTTTGTTCGGACTATCTTTATATTTATTTACATTCTCTTTCTGATTAAAAAAATAGCAATTGTGGAAAAGTTGGAAAATACCGAAAGCATAGTAGACTGTAGGATATACCTTGATCTTACCTCTTTAGTCCTATTGATGTTATTTTTGACTGAAGAACTTTGCTTTTTACTCTCTGAATTTCCTTTCAAATTCTCTTTCTTGACTGTTGCCTGAACCACATTATTTTTACTACATAATTAGAGTTACAGAACTTCCCTTTTCTTTGAAGTTTTAGATCAGACATGGAGTTCTCCCATCCACAAGCTGATCCTTTAGTCAGTCAGCTCTGGTTTACATTCTTTCTTTACTTGTCTATGATTAACCTCTTCACTGCTTTGGCTCTAGTCAAGGCAGTGACCTTTTCCCTTTAATCTTCACCCATCCCTCATACCCTTGCATAGTGCATACTCTCTTCTGGATGTTTTGATTTGTCTTTCATCCCTCACTTGACAAATCACTTCACTCTTACTTTCCAAATCTCTTTGTAGAGTTTTTTCATCAAAAGTAGTGCTGAAAGTGTTTTCTTCCCTTTCTGGTTTAATCTGTGGTTTTCATTTCATTTGCTGTGCTTTCCAATTGTTTTGAAGTCCATTAAAACAAACAAACAGACTAAAACCGATTTGTGTAAAGTTACAAAAAGATTTATGGGTAGAGTGGAAACTGGATCCTCATAAGACCAAGTTTCAGTTCTATGATTTCTCTTCAATGATGGTGCCTCTCATTACTTCCCTAATAGAAAACTAATAAGATCTGAGGGTGACATTTTCATTTGTCCTGAATAGTACTGACTCATAAACATTCAGATAATTCATTATGGTTTCATTTCAGAAGAGAATAGAACAGGGTGGTCAGAATGAAGAGTAGACTGCCTCATTCCTCCTGAAATTTACTCTTTTTGCTTACCTGAGTATTTTCCATTCTTTGGGAAAATACAAATGATGAAAAATTTTCAACTTTTGGGACATCTTAACAATAAATACTTCCTTGATCCCTTCATTTAAAACAGCAACCCACCATCACCCACGCCCTTCAGATAATAGTTTTTACAGACAAAAATTTTTTCCATGGCATTTTTTACATCTTGATGTATTATACATTTTGCTTCTTCATTTGTTTATTGTTGAATATTCTCCTTACCCCCACTTCCTACCTGAATTTCAGTACCATAGGGCAGGAATATTTTTTTGTTCATTTCTTTGTCCCATTCCTCCTCCTCTCCATCCCCTGAGACAGTGGCAGAGCTTATAAAGGGTGCTCTTAAGGATTAGATGGGGAAAAAAACCAGATTGGGTAAGCCTCAGAACAAAATCAAGCAGGGTAAAAGTAATATTGTTACTACCACTTAACGGATGGAGGAGTCAATTTACCTTAGCTATTTGGCAAGGGTCTCAGGACTCAGAGTCTCCTTTTCCTCCTTTGATCAACTAAGTTTCACAACTGATGAAAAGATGCAGTGATATACCTAATTCATGAAAATATCATGAAATTCATTTTACAACTCTAACTCTAGACCTGGATATTTGATAAAAAACACTACCTAAGACTGCAGTATTTGTAAATTTGGTTAGATCCTTTAGGCAAATGACAACTATGAAAAAACAGAAAACATCCTGTGCATTAGAACAGTGTCTGACAGCCATGCCAGACCTAACCAGCCTGTTAACACTTATACTGGTCTGCTTGTTTAGAGATCCTCGGCAGCATCTGTCATGCCAGAAGTATGGCAAACAAAGTGTCTCGATGGGAATAAACTGGTTAATTTGGTTTCACTCCAGCTGGTTGAAGCTCCATTACCTGCCAAGTCTGTTTAATGTGGTTGTCATTGTCCTTTTGCTCCATATCTACAGTCTGATTGCACTATTATGTGTAGACTGTTAGTATTAATAACTACAGTTAGTGTATTATTCTGAGGCAGAATCACTTTTATTTCATCACAATAAGGATTTGCTTTTGTCCTGAAATGTTAGGTATATCTCAGTGCCAACCATCCCAGGGCTGACTTGTCTGTACTGATAAAGATGTCTGATTACCTCCATTTTATTTTCTCACATATATTATTGGTTCTCGCAATGCTCTAGTTGTACAATTCTAGTTTAAAATCAATATTTGGTAGATTAAGAGTATGAGAAGAGTATGAGAAGAAAAAAATTAGCAAGAGAATTTTTATATTGCTAGTAACGAAACTTTTTGCTTTGGTAGGATGTTGCCTAGTCTATGGAAGAAAAGAAGGATGTGACCTCATATGGCTGTACATAGTAGCATTCACGATTACTTCCTATTGGTAGTGAAATCTGGTAGGATTCCCTGTGTTAAACCAAGAAGAGTCAACAGAAAGAGGTTGTGAGAACATTTGTTACTGTGTAAATTTCCAAGAGACAGGGGAATGGATAAGCTGGTCTTAGAATCATTTTCAAAAATAATAAGACTCACTAAAATTGTGCTGGGTCAAATAATGATGTATATCCCTTTTATGTTCTGTTACTTTGCCAATATAGGTATACACACAGGCATGTACTTTCACACTCCTCTTATGTCCATATATTCACAAAGTCCTCCCCTTATACATGTTTCCTGAATATACTTCCATTTCTCCCTTTGAGAACAAGTGAACACTGAGAGACTGTGGTGTACATAGAGGGAAATGTCCTGACCTAGCAGTTATAGATCACAGCTTTTTGTCCTGGCCTTTTAATACACTCATTGTATAAGCCAATTAATTCTTCTTAGCCTTATATTGTTATTATAAACTAAGTTCATAACCTTTGGTATACTAACCTCAGAATATTGTAGGAGAGTCAGAAGAGAGGACATATGAACACAGAATTACACAGGATTGTGCACATAAAGACATCATGGTTGTTTGGAGTACCATAGTACAATCTGATCAGTGAAGGAGGACAGGGAGAGGAAATTCATATTGCCTCTTGGGGGCTCAAGGCAGCATTTGGGAATCCCAACAATCACCTTTCCTTCTTTGGGAGATCCCTACTGAGGGAGCACACAGGCACAATAGCCAAATGAGAAACTAAATACCATATTAATTTTATGTGTTAACTTGACTGGGTTAAGGGAGCTGGTAAACATTATTTCTTCATGTATTTGTGAGGGTGTCTCAGGAAGAGATCAGCGTTTGAATCTGTAGATTGAGTAAGCAATCACCCTCACAAATGAGGATGAGGCCCACTGAGGGCCTGAACAGAACAAAAGGTGGAAGAAAGGCAAATTTGTTTTCTGCTTGACCTAAGATATCCATCTTCTCCTGCCCTTGGACATTGACTCTCCTGGCTCTCAGACTTTCAGACTCTACCTGAGAGTTATACTGTTGCCCACTTTGCTTCTCAGGCTTTCAGACTTGGACTGAATTATATTATCAGTTTTCCTTATTGTCTAGATTGCAGATGGCAGATTGTGGGACTTCTTAGCCTCCATAACTTTGTGAACCAATTCCTATGATAGATGTCCTCTTATATATAGCTCTTTATAGATCGTATCCATTCCATTTTTCTGGAGAACCCTGGCTAAATTACCACATCATTAATGTTTGATAAGTATCCAATAATCTCATCTTATAAATGTTGTATTGGAAAATAGGTTAGGCTCTAGGCCTAAGGGAGGCTTCCTACTTGATTTCTCTTGAATATAAAGGCCCCATAGTTATAAATAGAGAAGGTATAAGGGAAGATGTGATGGATGTGAAGTGAGGTGGAAACAGAGAGTGAGAGTGAACAAGTAAGCCAACTAGTTCCAACTGTGAGGGAAAGAACCCTGGAGCCTGGCTGTGGTCAGCCTAACACATGGAGGCAGAAAAACATTGCAAAGGCCCTTGCTTTCAAGACACAGTTACTCCCTGTACCTTGGTCTCAGATGGATTAGATGCATGATTTCTGCTCCCTTGGAGCTGGAGGTGAGGGGTAGCACATGAAGGAGTAGGCAGAGGTATGAAAGTGTGTGACACAAGAACAGAAGGGCTCATTACCAGACTCCAGAGGATGTATTAGTTTATGACCCCAGCAGTTTGGTATTATCAGCTCCATGACTCTAGGCTCCCTGAGATGAAAATTTAGGAAGAAGGTAAAGATGGGAGTGTGTGTGTGCATTTGTGTGTGTGTGACAGTGTATTTTCTTCCCCTTTACTGAAGATGTTGCATGAATGAGACCTTGCTAGTGGTTACTTAGGAATTATGTTCACTGTCTTGTGTTTTCATCTCATAAATACATGGACTACATTGTGGGGTAGTGCCTCTGTGGACACAGTTAGAACGTCTTTCTCAGTACCTATGATTTAGGACAATATGGATTTTATTTTTCTGTTTTTCTTTTTAAGTTCTCAGAGATAAAGTGAAGAAATGAGACTAAAGACAAGGCATCTCAAAACCTAAAATGTTGTACGTTCAGTTTTGGTTCCTTCATTCAAAGTTCACACATAAAAGGTATTCTAGGCATCTCATTCATACAGATGGAGAAATAGAAATGACTGCATCCTGTCAGTGGATTCTTTTTTTCTTACATTCTAACTGTTTTTTTTTTTTAATTTATTTATCTATTTTGAGAGAGAGAAAGCGAGTGAGGTAGGGGCAGAGAGAGGGAGAGAGAGAGAGAAAACCAAGTAGTCTTCTCGCTGACAGAGTGGAAACTAATGTGGGGCTTGAACTCATGACCCATGAGATCATGACCTGAGCTGACACCAAGAGCAGGATGCTGAACCGACTGAGCCACCCAGGAGCCCCTCCTGTCAGTGAATTCTTAATTTTTGTTTATTTTGGACTTTTTAAAAGTCAAACATGTTAAATACTTCCAGATTAGAAATTTAATTTTTTAAAACAAAATTTGAGGGGACTAAAATAGGATATGCTTTGTTTCCTATAGAAATTTTGTTAAATGGAAAAGCTAGTGAAAACGTTTCTGATGAAACAACATCCAATGATTTTACACTATTGATTTCAAATGTCCTGTGGTGTTTCATGATTTTACAACAAACTCTATCCCTTCACTCACTTAGTAGGCTATACATAAAAACTTCAAACCCTGGGAATGATTGTGGGCACCACAAAGATATTTAGACCAGCATCTTCTGACAAAAATACTGGTCTTTGAGCCCTGAAATTATAATTCACCAATTTTTAAAAAAGGAACAAGGTAAACAGATACTTTCTTCTTCTATAAAAATTAAACTCAGAAGTAAAAAGACTTATTTATATATAGAGCGGCTTCAGCCCAGCTATCCTCATATGTTTAGAATTTGGGATGAGGCCCTATGCATAGTAGGTACTCAAACAAAAGGAGCCAGTCGGCAATTGATCATACTACTTTGCAACTCCCTGCTTCATTCATCTTCCTGTACTTTTTTTAGAGGAATAAATTACCCCAAAACTCCTGCTATGCCCCAGGCACTTGGAAAAACCTCTCTTGTTCTTATTTTTTTCTAGTTTCCCAAAGTATAAGTGAATTTAGATTCTAGTAGGTTATTGGGAAGAATGGTGGAGGGCTGTATTGTTAATGCAGTGTCAACAAAGTGAATGAGAAATTGAAAGTTTTAATGTGTGTGGATGTGTCTGTGCGTCTGTTTTTATAGTTCAAACAATTATGTTTTTCTCTTGAAGTGATTGATTATTTTGGAATCATATGGACTCTGTTACTTTTTAAATATTATCATTAACCATTTTTAGGAATTCATCATATTCTTATTGTATTCTTAACTACATGTATTTTTGGTTCTTTTAAAAATTTCTCCTTTTCATAGGAGATTTTGATGTGACTCCTATATATTTGCTTAATTGTTGAATATTCCTGGGATACTAGTCAGTCAACCAAAACGTATTGGCCACCTCCATAGGGTTCAATTAGAGGAGGCACTGTGAATGATAGAGCAAAGCATGGGGTGTGGCCATAATGGATAAACCTGTTTGTCCTGAGTGGTTTGGGGAATAAGACTCATTTTTTCCTAGGCCTGACCTTATGAAGAATACATTGTCTGGAATGGATAAAGCTCATACACATGAAAATCATTGATAGAAATACTCACTTTATGTAATAGTGTTAGTTGGAGCTCAGGCTAAGCTATTTTATCCAATGTTTCAAAAGTGCAGTGACTCAAACAAGATAAAAATGTATTTCTCTTCAGGATCAGTTGTGCATTCCTCCAGGGCAATTTGGCTCTTGGGGTCTAGGTTTCTCCTCTTGTTGTTCTACCATGGGTGAAGCTGGCTTACCCTTACATCCTCCACACTCCAGCTTATAGCAAGGGAAAGTGAAGCATGAGCAATGCTTTAAAAAAAACAGCATCCAGGGTGCATGGGTGGCTCAGTTTGTTGAGTGTCTGACTCTTGGTTTCGTCTCAGGTCATGATCTCGCAGTTTCATGTGTTCATATCTCATGTCTGGCTCTGAGCTGGCAGAGTGGAGCCTGCTTGGGATTCTCTCTCTCCTCTCTCTGACCCTCCCCTACTCATGCTGTCTTTGTCTCTCTCAAAATAAGTAAGTAAACTTAAAAAAAAATCAGCATCACTGAGCTGGACTTTACAGAAAATAAAATGCACGTATTTTAATTGTAGAGTTTATGGGATTTTGACAAATATTTGTACCTATTTAACCATCACTCTAATTAAAATACTGAACATTTTCATAGTCCCCAAAGTTTCCTTGAGCCCTTTACAGTAAATACCATCTACTCTTGGTCTAAGACAGCCACTGATCCTCTGTTACTATGGATTAGTTTTGCCTGTTGTAGAGTTTCACATAAGTACTTTCAGGCTGGGACTAAGGTGATATAGATTGGAGCAGACCCTCACCCTCAGTTTCATGCTAATGTAGACCTTCCAATATACCTTGTACCATGTTACTGAGTTTACTATTTTTGCAATTTATGTCTTTTGTTGTGTGTTTCAGTAGTTTGTTCTTTTTCATTCATGTGTATTCTTTGTTATACCATAATTTGTTCTTTTATTGATGAACATTTGGGCTGTTTCCATTTTGGGACTTTTACGAGTACACTGCCATGAACAGTTGTGTACAAATGTTTTTGTGGATGTGTTTTCATTTTTCTTGGGAAGAAATTTAGGATTGGAATTGCTGGATCATATAGTAAGTATGCATTGAACTTCATGAGACTGCCAAACTATTTTCAAAAGTAGTTGTAATACTTAATACTCTTACAAGCCGTATACTTACTCTCATTAGCAACCTTTGTTTTAACAAACTATTGGTGAGCTCTTTATAGATTTTGGATACTAGCCCTTTGTCCGATATGTCATTTGCAAATATCCTTTCCCATTCCGTTGGTTGCCTTTTAGTTTTGTTGGTTGTTTCCTTTGCTGTGCAGAAGCTTTTTATCTTCATAAGGTCCCAGTAATTCACTTTTGCTTTTAATTCCCTTGCCTTTGGGGATGTGTCGAGTAAGAGATTGCTACGGCTGAGGTCAGAGAGGTCTTTTCCTGCTTTCTCCTCTAAGGTTTTGATGGTTTCCTGTCTCACATTCAGGTCCTTTATCCATTTTGAGTTTATTTTTGTGAATGGTGTGAGAAAGTGGTCTAGTTTCAACCTTCTGCATGTTGCTGTCCAGTTCTCCCAGCACCATTTGTTAAAGAGACTGTCTTTTTTCCATTGGATGTTCTTTCCTGCTTTGTCAAAGATGAGTTGGCCATACGTTTGTGGGTCTAGTTCTGGGGTTTCTATTCTATTCCATTGGTCTATGTGTCTGTTTTTGTGCCAATACCATGCTGTCTTGATGATGACAGCTTTGTAGTAGAGGCTAAAGTCTGGGATTGTGATGCTTCCTGCTTTGGTCTTCTTCTTCAAAATGACTTGGCTATTCGGGGCCTTTTGTGGTTCCATATGAATTTTAGGATTGCTTGTTCTAGTTTCAAGAAGAATGCTGGTGCAATTTTGATTGGGATTGCATTGAATGTGTAGATAGCTTTGGGTAGTATTGACATTTTGACAATATTTATTCTTCCAATCCATGAGCACAGAATGTTTTTCCATTTCTTTATATCTTCTTCTATTTCCAAACATACTCTATTTTATATCAGTTCTTGTAATTTCTTGAAATTTGTTTTATAGACAAGATCTAAGTGGTATATTTTGGCTAATGTTTGGTAAGTACTTAAATTCAATGTATAGTTGGCTGTTACTGAGTCTTGTGCTTTATAAATATTGATTAGGTCAAATTGGTTTACATTTTTTTTAAAGGTTCTGTACATCCTTATTGACTTTTCTCTTAGTTCTGTCAATTACTTAGAAAGGGTTGAAATCTTCAAAAAATTTTAAAGAATGTCTTCTTTAAAAAACAGGTTATGAAAAGTTGTATAATTGATTTCAGCTCACATTCCATTGGTATAATTTAAGTTATATTCATAATAGTTAAATGTAGTTTTTAGATGGGAGTCATGTGTGTAGATAAAAAGAGGATTCTGTTACTTAAATGAAAGAAGTTTAGAAACTGGGGAAAATGTTCCATCTCTGCCATGATAATTCAATCATAACCTACCTAGAACAGACCATAAATTCTGTAGGAGTTCAGAGGAAGGAGTCTTCAGTGTCAAACAAATTGTTGGGTAGTGGGACATCAATGCTGACTAGGCTTAACACAGATTGGGGATTTGATGAAGGTGGAAGGAGAATGACAGCAGTAGAAGTGAGAACAGTGTATATCGGGCAGAGGTTGAGGAGGTTCAAGCAGTGAGTTAATATTGGATGTTACTGGGAAATCAGGATTGGAAGGCACATTGTGGGGTCAAATTAAGGAGGTCCTGAAATAGCCAGATAACAGAACTTACATTTGCTTCAGCAAGTCAGAATTCAAGTTTTTGAGCAGGGAGATCATCTAATGAAAGAGATGCTTCCTAAGGTAAGAGAAACCACCTGGTTTAGTGTTCCAGGTGTGACGTGATGAGTCTTCAGTGGGAATGGAGAGAATGCAACAATATTGCTTTTATTCTTTGCTGGATATATTGACAGGTGCATCAGTTACTACTTCCATTGTTGCTACCAGAGCTGGGTCATGTGGCCTGTGAGGTCCAAGTGACCATGCACTGGTGGGCAGATTAAGATATCTCAATGTCTCCATCTTCTTAATGGAGGTCGGTGGAGGTACTGAGACTCCTTTTCAGGGCAATCAAACAAAGCTCTTTTAGATTCATATTGAACAAACACGTCGGAAAGTTTTTTTGCGACTCAAAGTCCAGTTCATCTCCAACCATTCAGGGTTTTTTGTCTCTTAAAAATGCTGCAAGTCAATTCAGAACAATGAATAAACCAGTAGGAACAAAAGCCAAGTTGTCTGCCCCGCCTTTGGGTAGTAATCAGCATTTGCTTCCTGGGGAGCACATATTCCTGGGAGTGTCATATTTCTTTCCATATGTGGCAGGCTCCAAACTGCTGCTGCTTTGCAGGCTTCCCCATGCTCTCCTGACTGAGTCTTTCTGTTTGGTAGCCGAATATCTCCAACTCTGTGCTTACTGTTTTACATTGGGGTTGCATGAAAAATAAGGGAAACATGAGGCAGCTAATGACTACATCATGGATGAGCCACAACCATTTGAGTTCACATCTAATTCTTTGGTGTCTCTGAGGGAGGGTATGGTCTCAATTAGGTTAGGAATGAAGTAGGAGGGATGGAAGAAAGAGACAGCTTTTCCTTGATCTATGGCTTCTGGGTGGGATTCAAATTCACATGTTTCTCTAGACCTGCACACCAAAGTCAAAACTCCCTACATGAGTCATATGTGGGATGCTTATTTTGTTTCCCAGAGCTTAATTCCAAGGCTCCCCCACCATCCTTTCCTTCTTCCCTTACCATATCAACACTTGAAAACTGCTTGAATCCATAGTGGATATGGAGGGAAGGAGGGAAGGAAAGAAGGAATCAAAGAAGAAGGGAAGGAAGGAAGGGAGGGAGGGAGGAAGGAAAGAATGAAGTAAGGAAGGAAGTGACAGTATATCATCAAGAAAGCACAAAAGAGATATATTTTGGGCAAAAGAAGAAGATGAGAAGGATAAAGGTATCTGTATATTTTGTTCTGCTTATATTTTCTTTCCTTGTCCCTAAGATGATCCCAACCCGAAATAGAAAACAGCTACTTGGGCTATATCTTTTCTGTCTCAACTTCTAACCTGGCAAAGACTGCAACATTAGTTTGGTGGTGCAGCTCCTGAGGTTAGGTGAAGATGCCATGGAAAGCATTAAGACTCTAGCATTCCTCTTTGGCCCTAGTCTTGACCAAGAACTATGTCTTTCATGTGTATGCTGTTCGGTCATTATGAGTTTTGTTAGGGTATGGCTCTTCCCCTAAATGACCACTAGTCTGACCCAAACCAGCTTTTATGAGCAAAGATCAAGGGTAATGAGTTAATGAGAGTAGCACACTTGGTTAAGCAAGCTTTATTTGGTCTTCAGGAATCTATTTTATAGATGCAAAAGAGTTCACTTAAATACCGTATGGTTCTGATTAGCTGGCTTTTGGTTAACCCAAACATGCAGTTAAGCAAATGTGATCCAGCTTGCCCTCCAGCCCTGAGGCCAGCTTCCCTAAACTCTGGTGTTAGCAAAGTATCTCCACACTTAGAGGGCTTTTATGATGTGGAGTGAATTTTTTTAAAGACAAGTTGCCAAAGATGAACCTCCCACTCACCCACAGCTAAAGGAAAATCTATAGGCTGACATACATATTTTCTCACATCTACAATTTATGCATGTGAACAAAGCCATGTGATTTTATTAAAATGATGAAACAAAACATGTCTCAAAGTGATTAAGGACAAATACTCTATGTTTGCTTTATTCTGGTGGAGTACTGAAGTGCCTGCAAAATCACAAAACTGGCTTTGTGATAGTTGTGCTTAGGGTGGCAAATTTGTCCTCTTTGGGGATGTTAATACCCTTCTGAGATTTTATATTATTGCCTTCTGCTGAGCATTCTTCCTTGTCATATTCAGTTGTAGTGAAGGGAAGTTGTCAATATCCATATTCTCCCTACCACCCCCATGAGTAGTTCAGAATATATGCTGTGCCCAAAGAGGGACAATTGCATAGGTATGAAGGTGAAGAGCTGAAAGAAGGCTTTGTGGTTGATGATAGTGGAGTTCAGAAAAGCAAGAAGTCAGAAGGGCTGGAGGTAAGTGATGAGAAACAAGCACTTAAGTATGTTTGTGGGTAGAGGCCCTGGGTGGCTCACTCGTTTCAGCATCCAACTCTTGATTTTGGCTCAGGTCATGATCTCTTGGTTCCTGAGTTCCAGCCTCACTTTGGGCTCTGTGCTGTTGGTGTGGAGCCTGCCTGGGATTCTTGCTCCCCCTCTCTCTCTCTCTGCCCTTACCCTGATTTCTCTCTCTCTCTCTCTCTCTCTCTCTCTCTCTCTCTCTCTCTCTCCCTCCCTCCCTCCCTCCCTCAAGAGAAAAATAAACTTAAAAAAAAGTGTGTATGTAGGTTCTTTCCCATTTTTGTTTTTAATTTTGTAGGATTTAAACCTGGGACTGCAATTACTTGCCCAGAAATAGGTTAATCACTATATCATTTGGGCAAGCATGGGGCTACAAGCTCTGGGACTAGATCAACCTGGATTTAGTTCTTGGTTTTGCTACTTATTTTTGTGGCTTTGGAGAAATGACTTTGTCTCTGAGTTTTAGTTTCTTCATCTGTAAGATGGGTGGAATCATAACAGTGTGCCAACAGGTTGGTGTAAGGATGAACAATACTCTATACAAAGGGCCTGATGCAAAGTAGGTACTTAATAAATGGCAAGTGTTATTATCTACTGGGTAACTTGATGTTGTCTTTATAGAGCCACTAGCTGAGAAACTAAAGGTAGATGGCCTGCGGTAAGTCAGCAGCAGTGCTGAGAATGCCTTAAATAGCCTGAGTAGTAGTTGGCTGTGTTTAAGAGAATAAAAGAGAATGTGGCGTATTAAAGAGAATGAAAGCTTTAACATGAAGCACTATTTCAGGACTGTTTATGCCTTTCAGCTGTGACAGAAGTACTGTCCACAGTGGAGCGCGTGGGATCCAAGAGGCAGCTCTACCAACTATTTCTGAGGCAGAAGTGTCCAAGTGCACGTGAATTGCCATATTAAAAAATTTTATGTATATTTGGGTCTTGTGGAGGGCATCTTTAATACTGCTGACTTAGAAGTTAAGAGAGAAGCCATTATTCCTTTGTCTCTCAAGTGCCTTACCCAAGTGTCTTTTCCTTTTTCTTTCCCACTCACTTTGTAATTCTCCTGGGTTCCTGGTGTACAAGACAGGGGTTTTCTTTTCTACTATATTAAGCAAACTTGCAGGGTACATACTAATCTTATCAAATTACCTCATTCGGGCCAGTCTAGCTCCTTTCAGAAAGCCCTTGAATCCCATTTGCCATTTAAAAAGAAAAGGTTTAAAGCTGGGTGAGATGGTATGACTTCAATGTTTGTGAAGTCTGCCTTGGCTGAATATCTAATACCATGAACTAGGGGGAATAAAAAACTCATTGTACCCAGAACAACACTGGCTCTGAGATGCGTTGGGCAGAAAATAACCATTTAGGCAGCAAATGCATCAAGGAGGGGCAGATCCCCAGTGTACAGGGATGCAGTTTGCTCCTTGGGAGGCCTCAGTGGCCCTCAGGTGGGAATAATTCTGGAGGAAGGTAGCTGGTGTGATGGGGAGAATGACCTGAGTGGATAGGTGTTTTATCTATCCATCCATCCAAATACTCTTTTTGGAGAAAGGTGAAACACTTTGCCACATTTGTAATGCATTGTCCTAAAAGAGAGGGTGTTTTTGTGAGACTCGAGTTGGAGGACTGTGATTCTTGAAGATGTGCTTTTTTAGTCACTGACTACTCTGGAGTGCAGGGGTAGGACTTCATCAAATGCTGTTTTAGGAAGAGATGGAGCTTAGAGAAATTAAGTTTGGGGTGAGCTACAAGGCATCCTCAAGACACCATCTGAGTTTCTTGAAGGCTGTGTGAATGATGAGAATAAACCTTACTTGTGATTTGGAAAGGACTCCCATCATTCCATTGCTTTGAGGCCCCACATAGCCATTCACAGATGGTTCTCTCTGAATTCATGACACAGGAAACAAACACAATGGACAAGCATGCATCACACGAACACCTAGGTACTTAAATGGATTTATCTCCCATGGATAAGAGACAAAGGCTCTTCTCTCAGCCCATTGCAGTAAGCTTTCAGTTCCCAGTCATAGTCTCTGTTTCTGAATCTACTATGATTCTTTGGCACATGGTCCAGCTTCAGTCCTGAACAGCTGTGGTGATAAAAGCCCTGTTTTGATCATGTCACTGCTCTGGGAACAGTCAATATCTTTCTCACTGTTTCAAAATAAAGTTCTAATGTTTCTGTTTGGTATTTGAGCTCTTCCTTTTTATGAACCCTATACTGCAGGTAAATGGAACTACTTGTATAGACCCCTTTTGTGTTATAATATCCTAACTCTTCATTTCTACTCATTCTAGTTTTGCTGTGGAATGTTCTCCTCCACATCTTTTTAGAGTCAAATCCTCCCATTTTTCAAGGTCTGTTTCACAGGTTGTCTCCTTAGGGAAACATTTTCTGACTTCTCTGCTAGAAATGACTTCTTCAGATAGGATTTGTTTTCAACTTTTGTACTTAACAATAGTACTTCCCATACTTTTCTAATAGTGAGATTCACCTGCAGGTATGTGATAAAAATAAAAAAGCCTGGGCCCATCCCACACCAAGAATGAAAGTTCCCCCAGGAGAAGTCTGGGAAAGAGTACTTTTTTTTTTTTTTTTTGTCCTGGAAGGAGTAGTTTTTAACAAACACCCCAGATGATTCCTATCATTAGAGAATGGAACCACATATGACATTCGCTTTGTAAACTGTGGTCCTCCGGCTAGCAGCATCAGCATCATCTGGGTGCTTGTTAGAGATGCAGAATCTCCAAACTACTGAATCAGGATCTACATTTTAATCACATCTCCAGGCAGATGCTATGCATGTTGAAGTTTGAGAAGCACTATCCTGCCGTGTTTGCTTGCCACTTTTATAGTTATTATGCAACCCAAACCCTTTATTATCTCATTAATTATGCAAAGGACTATTATTCCTATTTTTTTCCAGACTGGTGAGACTTCAATTAAATTGGACCATGTAGAGTTGTAAGTATTAGATAGTTTTTTGCCTTACCTACCTAAAAAAAGGCATTTTCATATGATTCATCTTAATAGTAAGTACCGGTAGCGCTGGGATTAGATATTGGGTAGTTTGAATCTGGAGCCCTCTCTTAAGATTTACACTATTATTATGCCTATAATACATGCCAATTAACTGCTGATTTTGAAAAAAGAAAAACCATCGGATTAAAATACATTATTGAGTTCCAAGGTTAGTATGCAATAGGGTTCTGAAAATGGAAACGTGCTTATATAAACAGTATGGATATGAGATGGATATGAGGGAGTGGGGGAATGAGAAAGTAAAGGAAGCAACTGAAATTATATACTTTTACCTCCCCTCAGTCCATATGGACTTGGAGACTACAGGTATTAATGCTAATTTTTGTCCAGACGTATGAGACTGAAATATCCTTTGTTCTCACTTATAATTTTCTGCTTGGTTCCAAATCTCAAGAACTGCAATTTTAGACCGTGTCTGGAATATAAAGTGGCTCTGTCTATTAATTTTCAGGCACAGAAAGTTTATAGTAATAGGCTTGTATGGTTTTGTGTGTTCAACGGCCAAAGTTTGTAAAATCTGTGGGAAATTGGAAAAGGAAGGAAAGGTTTCTTGCCAAACTCTTTGATATGTTTGATCTTTCCAAGTGACTAAGTACATGATGAAGACACAGCAAGAATAGATGTCCTTCACGAGGCCAGCATGTAGTTGCATCCCTCCCCCTGAAATGGTATAAAAATGTTTCCTATTTGAGGGTTATAATCAACTAATTTTTAGTGTCTGTGGTTCGCAGTAGATTGAAACTTCTTAAAAGGAGTACTTGTTTCTTTGTGGTTTTTGCTGACAACTCTTATCATGCTACAGTTCTTAGTCTTAACAAAAGGGCTTTATATGAAAAATGCTTGCTCTATTTTAACATGATGAATGAGTCAAGGTGGTGATGGCTTGGGCATAAGAGAAAAAATAAGGTATGCTCTCAAGACAGTTAGGATTACTGGATTGGGATCTGGCAGGAGTAACTGGAGATAAAAACTTCATGACTTGTAGTTGGAAAGGAGTCTGTGAGAATCCCACTGTGGAAGTCAAGCAAGTTGCTCTGTTAATGCAGTTGGGTTATGAGGTGCATGTGTCTGAGTCACGCAGCTGGCCCTTGGTCTCGAGTGGCTAGCTAAAAATGTACCTGTGGGGAAACAATATTCTGAGTCCATGTTCATTCCTTTTTCTTTTTCATTTTATATAGTTGATCTCTTTGCTTCTAAACATAAGAAGAGTGGCCTTGAATTTGTTCAGATTGCCGTAGCAAAGTGTTATTTGGGAGATATGACCTAAGCACTTATAACTTTGATCTGGGTAGAAAAAGTGCTTTTGTGTTTTGTTTTATTTTTATATAATCAGGAAAAGGAATGTGTTCTGTATGTTTTCTGAGTAGGCCTTTGTATATCAATATATCTCACATATAACCATATAAATAGACATTCCTCTGCACCTCAACCTGTGTGACTGGTCTCATATATGATTTAAAGTATGTTGTTCTTGAACACTCTACCTTTCTTTCTTTTACTATTCTAAAATAAATTCTCCTTTGGAAAGTTTAGAAGGCATGAATAAAAGTAAAGAATGAATAAGAAGTAGGAAAATACATTATTTAAGAACTTAATAAATTAATCTATTCAAATATGGGCCTGGTGGGGGAAAAAAGAACATAGGGTAGAGTAGTTCTAGTTTTGCATTAATAATGTGGTATTGGATGTTTTCCTTTGTCTAGTTGTATTATCACTTCTTACTCCTGGCAGAATCCTGAAAATATCTTACCTTTGTTGTGACCTCACAGGACTCAATTAGTAGGACTACACAACTAGATATCACTAATTCACCATGACTCTTAATTTACAAATAGTAATAATAATTGAATAACATAATAATAACAATAACAATAACAATAATAGCAACCCCAATCTGTCTTAGTATTCTCAGGATTAATAAGAAAAATTTATCAACACCACTGTTGCTATTCCCATTGAAAAGAGCATTAGAAGTAGAAAATAGCCCATTGGTTCAAATGGGTTTTGGCATTGGCACAAGAGAAACCTGTGAATACTCTAAGAGTGAAAGTTTGAGACCCGAAGACTATAAACCTAGTTTATCAGAATTAAAACCATAAATGCCAAAAGGCTTTCCTTGGAGAACAGGTGTTATGTGTTGAATCTCATCTCCCCCAAATTCATGTTAAAGTTTTAACTCCTGGTTCTTCAGAACATGACCTTGTTTGGAGATAGGGTCTTTACAAAGGTAATCAAGTAAAAGTGAGATCATTAGCATGGGCTCTAACCCCATACATCTATCTTTCTTATAAAAGGAGAAATTGGGAGATAGACATGTACCCAGAGAGAACATTAGGTGAAGATCAAAGCAGACCAAGATCAAGGTGATGCTTCAAAAGCCAAGTAACACCAAAGGTTGCCAGAAAACCACCAGAAGACAGGAGAGAGGCATGGGACAGATTCTCCTTAACATCCATCATAAAAATTTAACCCTCTCAATACCTTGAGTTTGAACTTCGAGCCTCTAGAACTGTGAGACAATAAGTTTCTGTTGTTTAAGCCACCCAGTTTGTGGTGCTTTGTTATGGCAGCCCTAGCAAATTAATATAGCAGGGTAGGAATTAGGATTTGAGATTCTATTTATAGGGGTCAGAACTATGACTCCAAAGAACTCTTAGACTTTGGCAAATAAAGCTCAATAACTAGTAGTATTAGTACTATAATAACTATTCCAAATGATGGCCTCATGTAGCAATAACTTAAATAAAGCCTTGCCTAGTTACCTTAGCTGCAGCAATAAGAGCTAAGTGAAAATTGACATGAATGATCTTTCAGTTCACATACCAAAGACTGTTGAGTTCTGATTTGTGAATGAAAGACTGATGGAACAAACAATTCCTCACTGAACATAGTTGCTCTCATTTTTCTAGGTCACTGTATCATAGAAAGAGGCTGGCTGATTCACACGTGAATTATACCAATTTGCATAAACTAATGAAATTGCAACTCAACCACTGTTGTGAGGAGTTATTCAATTCATTATGCTGACAGAAGCAGGACATGAGGGAAGGGAAACGACTGTCAACGCCCTGGAAAGCCATCAGTGTTACTCTGCTGTAATCTAAAAAATGTGGGAGAGGATTTTAAATGTATGCGTCATCTCAACCCCTGGTGAACAAGCAACACTGGTATAGGAAATAAATATAAGCAAACCTTAGGAATATGTTTGGTTCTCGAAAGGAGGCAACCAAGAAAATATAACACAGATACTTTAATAAGGGGATTTAATATGCTAAACTCATCATAAAGGTGTTAGAAGAGCTACACAAACAGAGGAAGGTGAGGCCACCCAAAAATTGGATTGGAAGGACAAGGTGAAGCAGCGGTGTTTCTAGAGCCCATGACCCTATCTGATAGGAGAGGAACTGAAACTGCTGGAGCCATTGCCTGGAGTGAGAAGAGGGGAAAGTAACACCCCAGTTTCTCTCTTCTTCCCAACTTCCAGTCTTGTTCCAGCACCTCCCATTGCTAAGCAGAGCTGGAAGCATCAAGGAAGCCTGAGAAACGTCGTTGGCTACTGTTAGCTTCTTGAATGACTGGGCAAGGAGGGGAGAATCAATTTTCCTTTACTTCTTTGGCCAGATACCACAAATTTAGTGACTTAAACTAATGCACATTTATTCTGTTATAGTTCTATAGTCAGATATCTAAAAATCAAGGTATTGGCAGAGCTGTATTTCTTTTGGAGAGTCCTGGGGAAAATCTGTTTCCTTTCCCAGCTTCTAGAGGCTACCTGCATTTCTTGTCTCTTGTACCCTTCCTCCATTTTCCAAGTACATTATTCTAACCCCTGGTTTTATTGTCACATCTCCTTTTTCTGATGTTAATCCTTTTGCGATTATGTAAGGGCTGCTCAGATAATCCAGGAGAATCTCCCCATCTCAAGGTTCTTAACCAAGTCTGTGAAGTCCCTTTTGCCAAGGAAGACAGTGTATTTATAAGTGCCAGGGGTTAGGATGTGGACATTTTTGGGGGCCATTACTCTGCCTGTCATAGGAGGGAAGGTAACAGACCTGCAGTTAAACAAGTAAATGACTCACACAAAAGCCTTTGCCAGTGTTTAACAGGCCATTTCTATCATCCCCAAATGGTTTTTTTTTTGCACACAGCACCATAGTATTTCAAATAGCCTGTTTCTTCTATAATATTTTTTGGATCATTATTTAGAGGCATAGCAAGTTTGCTTATGTATAAGATATTGACTGAAGACTTCGTAGGGTGTTATCCTAGCAGACCTCATTGGAAATGTTTATTTAATAGAATAATTTTTATAAGTTTTTTTAATGTTTATTTATTTATTTTGAGAGAGAGAGAGCGAGCAAGAGAGCGAGCAAGCAGGGGAGGTGCAGAGAGAGGGAGAGAGAATCTCAAGTGGGCTCCACGCTATCAGCACAGAGCCCTGTGGAGGCTCAAACCCGCAAACTGTGAGTGAGATCATGACCTGATCTGAAACCAAGAGTCGGACACTTAACTGACTGAGCCATCCAGGTGCCCCTTAATAGAATTGTTTTTGAACCAGGCCAAAACTCTATCTGGTGAAATAGAAGCAGAGGGTGGAGAACAAAGCAAGAGGGTTTACTTCCATCCAGGAGCCTCTGTACATTTGACTAGCCAGACCCCTGAGTGAGGAGGACCCTGTATATAAATGGAGTAGTTGTCAAGAGAAAGGATCTGGCATCTTAGCATGCTTGTTATTTTTGTTTTGTTTTGTGTCTTCTCTGGGAAGCAAACCAGCAGGAGCCTTCTGGTCTTTGGTCTTTAAACTCTTCCCTTGAGATGACTGGAGTGAGCATGCCCCATCCAGCTGTTCCACCCATCTCAAGTCGGCCACACAGAGAGATGAGTTGTTTCTGGAGAAGGTGAAGGCCTACTCAGACAATGGATCTACTCTAGGCATTTGGAAAATGTGGAAATACTTTTTAAGGAAAACAAAACCCAAACTCAAATAACATAAAAATTATAAACAGTTGCTCTTTTACTCTTCCATTCTCTGAGAGTTTCCTGAGTATTCGCTCTCCTTTTCCACTAAAGAAGTCCAATAGAAGATTCTGATTTGTGAGTGATGATGCCTTCCATATGAGGTTTCCCAAAGAAAGGCCCACAGGATAAAGGTGGTGGAATGTAGTATGTTTTCCAAAGCAATCATATCACTATTAATTCTGTCTAGAAATTTGTGAATAATGATAACTGTGAGATAAGCTCAGATACAAATAGGCCCAACTGCAGGGTGTGTGTGTGTGTGTGTGTGTGTTTTAAACTCACTGAAACTAGTCTATTCAATCTTAGTCTTTATAATTGTGGTGGCCTAATCTATGTAAGAGTGTATTATTTTGAGTGTGCATGAGCCTAAGCAGAGATTTAACTCTCTGAAGAGTGTAGGTCCTTCCATTTCAGGAGCATGATGAGCTTTCCCCCAGTCAGCTCTCTGATGAAACTCCATGCTCATTCTGTTTGATACACTGTGAGGCCTGGCAGAGGGAAAGTTTCAGGTCACAGAGGCATTTGCAATTTATCCTGTTTTTTTTGAAGTGGGAGTTTGATAAGGAAAGAGAGGGCTAGGATGAAAGGGCTTGCCCCTCATGTGATAACTTGTTCTGACTGGTACTTCTATTAGGTTATAACTTCCTGGCTATGTCCATTTAGCCAGGGCAGCCTCTTTTTGGTTTAATTTAGGATTGTGAAGATCCATAGCCTGGGAAGGGAAGGGACATTGTTTTCAAAGGGGTGTGTGTGTGTGTGTGTGTGTGTGTGTGTGCGTGTGTGTGTGTGTGTAAGAGAAAGAAAGAGAAAGAGAAGGAGAAAAAGAGAGAGAGTGAAAGAGAGTCTGTGTTTGGCTAGCTGGGGAAGGGGGCAGTAGGACAGGGAAAAAGAAAGTCTAACAATAAAAGTAGCATCTGGAAACAACACTTATTTCCTGAACATTTATTTCAAGGGTCAAATGCCTCTGTAATGTCCTCCTTCTTGGCATCAAGTGAGATAAGTGAACAGCAAAAGAACTATATGTTTGGGTCTGGTTTAATGTTATCAAGTAATGTGGGGCTTATTTGGCAGTGGAGATATATTTATGATAAGGACTTTTGGAATTGCTTCTAAATTTTTGATCCTAGGAGGCTTATTGTGCCCGCTCTACCAATGGACCCTAATCCTATGTGAAAGATCCATTCATCCATTCAAGTTTGTGTGTAAGAATTAATGCTTTTTTTTTTTTTTTTTTTTTTTTTTTGAGTTGTCTGGAAATATATCGGCTTTAGCTGCTTGGAATCAACTGTGTTGTCATGACAACTAGATTGCGGTCCATAGCACCTGGTTTCCTGTGAAGACTCCAGTGTGTGGTATGTGGTGGGGGGTGGTGGTGGGGGTGTGTAGAAAAAGGTTATAAAGGAGGTATGGAAATAAATTATGGTCTCTGTATCCCTTGGTCTTCTGCTCAGGTTATAGAAAAAGGCTTTGAGCAAGAATCTCATTTTCTCCAAAAATAAATCTTCATGATACTTTTGGCTCTTGAAGTTGTATACACTGAGCCCAGGGTCTGTATTTCCCCAGTGCTGCTTACTTATCTCTGACATGCAGAAAGTGTTATAGTATTCTCTATACTGAATGGGAGCTTAGAGAAAGGCTAATGGCGAGATAATAATAGTAAAGTAATACAGTTTCTTTGTTGGTTCAGATAAAAGAGCTTATGTATGAATGCTTAGTAAACTAAAATGAATTCTTATTTTTAGCTTAAATTCAAATATTTGATATGTTTCAAGAATCCCTCTTGCAATGAGGAAGTGATTTTAAAATTGGGAGATTAAAACCAGTGTATTGATTTAAAAAATTTAATTGTGGTAAAGTTAATTGTTTCTGGAGTTCAGCTATTTCCTGAGAGAATGTTTCTTCTTCTACAGCCCTTTCACACCAAAGAGGAAACTGGGGCAAATTTTCTTCTTATCTCTGGTTGCTGTTCTCAGGAGTCCCCCTCCTTAAAAATCCGAGTTATTTTGAAGGGCCTAAACTTCAAACTGTACCCCGCACTACCTTTCCTTGTAGCAGAAATTCCCTCACCACTTGTGACTCTTCCTCATTCATTGCAGATTTGCTCTCTTCCTCTTCATACTTCAGTCATGATTCCTGGTAACTTCATCATCCACTGAGTTCCTGGACCTTCTCATTTTCAGTGATTCTCCATTCCCTCGGTCATCTTTTAGATCTTGTCATATACAACAACAGTACCAACTTTGAAATCTCATTGTCAAGCTGATTACCACCTCCAGTCTTTCCAGCTCATTACTCTACTAGCTTGATGGCAGCAATATTTTGACAAACCCTTCCATCTTTTGGGGCCTTTAGTCTTTTAGCCTGCCATTTTTCCTCTGTGCTAACACCCCTTCCTATCTCTTTTCACTGTTGTTCTTATCCACCTTAGATTCTGTGGTTCCTTACCATATCATCCACTTGTAAACACTCCCTAGCTCCTTTCCATATCTCACTTTTTACTGGGAAAAATGCTCCAACCCACAGTTAAATTCAAATTTCCAAACTGTTTACATCTAAGCGGCTGAATGTAGATAGAACAAAACAATCTTGCTTGGTTTATATTTATAACCAGAAATTTCGTGCATGTTTCCATTATTGCTCAATAATTCTAATATGTATCCCCAATAAATTTGCCTTTCCATATTCCTGATGAGTAATTCATACCTTCTTCTCTTTCTAATTTTTTTTAATGTTTTTATTTATTTTTGAGACAGAGAGAGACAGAGCATGAGCAGGGGAAGGGCAGAGAGAGAGGGAGACACAGAATCCGAAGCAGGCTCCAGGCTCTGAGCTGTCAGCACAGAGCCTGACGTGGGGCTCAAACTCACAGACCGTGAGATCATAACCTGAGCTAAAGTCAGACGCTTAACCGACTGAGCCACCCAGGCACCCAGATAACTTCTTCTCTTTCTAAAACCAACCCTTCAGGCTCCCCCAACCCATTCCTTCTTACCCAATGTTTGACTTTTATTTTGTTGGAAATAAAAAAGGAAGTGTAAATACCCTTGAATATTTCCATCTACCAACCTACCTGTATTTGTACTCATGTTCTCTGTCTGGCTTCCTGTCATAATGGACAATTTGTTGTATTCTCAACCAAGGTGAGTTTTCTGACTTACCCACTAGCCTCTATTCCCTTTTACCTACTTTGGGACTTCCCCTCAGGTTTTCCCCATTCACTTGTATCATCAAGTGTTTTTTTTTTTTTTTTTTTTTTTTTTTTTTTTTGTCCCAGATCATTCCCAAAAGCATACTAAAATGTAATATTATTGGTCTTGAAAAAGTTCTTCTTTGACAATGTATTCCCCTTCAGCTACCCTCTGTACCAGCCCCAAACTCCCATAACTTTCTTTACCTTTACAACAGACATTTCTTGGAAGAAGTATCTATATTCACTATTTGTACTTCCTTATTTCCTATTCTACCTACAACCAACTTTTGTCATATACACATACTTTCACAAAATCCATTCTTAGTTGGTCACTGATAATCAACAGCTTTTAAAATCCAATAACCAATACTTTGATTTTACAGATTTTACAGGAGTCTGTCAGCAGCACTGTACAGAGGAGACCCCTTCTTATAGCTCTTCCTGGTTTCTGGAGCACTACACTCTTAATTTTCTTCTACTCCACTGGATGGCCTTTGTGTATTCTTTATTAATTCCATTTTTCTCTTCATCTCTCTATTTCCCACATTCATCATATTCTACCTGACATTCCTTTAGAAAAAAGGAACTCATTTTACAGTAGAAAAAGATAATCTAAAAATTACATAAAATACTAAGAAAAAGGAGAGGGAAAATTGATCAAGATACACAAATATATAAACTTTAACACTAGGAAAAAATATAAATAGTTACTGCAGTCCTTGTTTATTTCAACTGGTCACGCAGCTATGGTTGGAATTTATAACTGTCTTCATTCATGTTATATTTGCCCTCATCCAGAAGCTCAGTTAGTCAGGATATTTTTTACCTGATGAGGTAATTAGACTGTCTCCTGAAAAGTCTGAGCTCTCAGTGATCTTAATTATGCTGGATTTCTTTAGGGTCTGAGTCATTAAAAGTCCTATTTATGTTTTAAAACTTTTATCACAGTGTATAGATATAGTAGAAGGTCCTCCAGAGAGGTCCCTGGGTTCCAGACATCATTTTTTTCTGCCCCTTTGTTTAGTAACAACCTTAATTTCCTTTGATAACTAAGAATAACCATTCCAGAGGGAGAGTAATCACTTTGTTTGATGGTTGGTTCAGTGGCATGAATGGCCTTAAATGACAGGAGGCCAGTTTCAACTTCCCATTCAATGGAACACTTGTCTTGTGTCCTGGTGGGACTCTTTTTTCCCCATGGGAACCAATACCTCTGTCTAGTGGACTGCAAAGAGGTAAGGAAGGTACTGAACATTTCATGACTGGTTCATAAGTTGTATTAATGAGATAAGCCACTTCTGCTTCTGTCCTTATCTTATGGAATTATTGTGACTAGGGTAGAAACAATGCAGTTTATTGGATATTTTGGGGGACCATATACTAAACTTTTAGAACAGCACCTAGCCTTGCAAGGTACTGTTTTCCAGGTGGTACTGTAATTGAGTTTTCAAAAGACTATTGCATCATTCTAGAAAATTTTTTAATGTTTATTATTTTGAGAGAGAAAGGGAGAGGGAGAAAGAATGAGCAGGGGAAGGGCAGAGAGAGAGAGAGGGAAACAAAATCCCAAGCACTCTCCAGGCTCTGAGCTGTCAGCACAGAGCCCAATATGGGGCTCAAACTCACTAACCACGAGATCATGACCTGAGCCGAAGATGGATGCTCAATCAACTGAGTCACCAAGGTGCCCAACTATTGCATCATTCTAAAATACCACCTTTGTCTGGGTGATGAGTTACATAGTAAGACCCTGGTGAGGGTCTTACACAGCAATGGACCCTGTTGGCATGAGCCTGTTTCCTCCCCTGCACATTCCAGCTCTCATGTGAGTTCATCATGTTGGCTGAAACTACCTGTATCCAGAACCTGCTGTCAAGGAAGTCTAAGAAATGTAGATTTCAGCCTCTGCAATATGGTGGAATGCATAGAAGGGAGTGGGGATGAATGCTGATTACCACTAGACACCATTGGTATGCACAGCTTGCTCTGTTACATCATGTAGGTTTCTGCACAGATATAGCTTCTCTAGAAAGACTTTCCCTGGCCACATTATTCAAAATATCATCCTGCTTCTATTTCCTTACTTTGCTTTACTTTATGGAGAAAACATGACTATGTAAAGCAGTGATATTTACTTACATGCTTGATTGCTTATTGCCCATTTATCCCACCATTGTGTAAGCTACATGATGGAACAATAATAAATCTAGAATTTGATTCTGATTATTTTAACTCAGGAAATAAAGTACAGAAGAAGTTAAAAAGTGTGATAACATATTTTTCTTTTTCATCTTCTTTGTATGTATATGTGGGCATGTGTGTAAGGATGGGATGTAGATATTCATTAACACTGGAGATAGATAGGGAAATGTATAAAAATATGTATGTTAAAGTCTAATACTAAGAAGCTTCTGTGGTGAATCAAACATATTTGTTATCTTCCATTCTGTTTCCATTACAGTTATAGGGGAAATTTTTTTTAAAGATGTAATCCCACAAGGAAAATAAATCTGGAGAGGAAATAACAACATTTTCAAAGCTAGAAAGCAGGGCATGAAGGGCTGTTGATCCAGCAGAACAGAGGAGCTGATTCTTTGTGTCCATGTAATGCATTTAATTATTTATTTTATTTTATTTTTTCTATTCTATTCTATTCTATTCTATTCTATTCTATTCTATTCTGTTATTCTATTCTATTTCTAATATAGTTAACTTACAGTGTTACATTAGTTTCAGACGTATAATATAGTGATTCAACATTTCCATACATCATCAGTGCTCATCACAAGTGCCCTCCTTAATCCCCATCACCTGTTTAACCTATCCCCCCACCCATCTCCCCTCTTGTAACCATAACTTTGTTCTCAATAGTTAAGAGTCTACTTCTTGCATTCTTTCCCTCTTTCTCTGTTTCATTTTTTCCCCTTGCTCATTTGTTTTGTTTCTTAAATTCCATATATGAGTGAACTCATATGGTATTTGTCTTTCTCTAACTGACTTATTTCACTTAGCATTACACTCTCTAGTTCCATCCATGTCATTGCAAATGGCAAGATTTCATTCTTTTTTGTGGCTGCGTAATATTCCAAGGACACTTGGGTTCCTTCCATAGTTGGCTCTGTAAATAATACTGCTGTAAACATAGGGATGCTTGTATCCCTTTGAATTAGTTTTTGTGGGTTTTTTTGGTAAATACCCAGTAGTGTGATTACTGGATTGTAGGATAGTTCTGTTTTTAACTTTTTAAGGATCCTCCATACTGTTTTCCAAACGGGGTGCACCAGTTTGCACTCCTGCCAGTAGTACAAAAGTGTTCTTTTTTCTCCACATTCTTGCCAGCACTTGTTATTTCTTGTGTTAGAGAAGCTGATTTAAAAAACTTTTTTAATGTTTATTTTTGAGAGAGAGAGAGAGAGAGAAAGCAAGAGCGAGTGAGCATGAGCAGGGGCGGGGCAGAGAGAGAAGGAGACAGAATCCCAAGCATGCTCCAGGCTCTGAGCTGTCAGCACATAGCTCTATGTGGGGCTCAAACTCACAGACTGTGATATCATGACCTGAGCTGAAGTTGGATGCTTAACTAACTGAGCCACCCAGATGCCTCTAGAGGAGCTAATTTTTAAATAAACAGTAAGGAAAGTGGAGAAGAAACCTGATACACATCATGGAATCCCTAGTCTCAGGAAATTGTAGTGCCAAGTACCTTGGAAGTGAGAGGTTGAAGAAGGGCTTAGTTTAGTATATAGTAGGTTGAAACTTGTTTATAGGTAATAAGACTCCTTGATCTTAACCCATTCCATGCAGTTGCAGCCTGTTCCATCCTGTCTTGTCAGTCACTGAAAGTTTATTGTCTGAAGTGTATAAACAGAGGGTCTGGACTGGGAGCACTAGTCTTGGTTGAGGGTGGGGTACCACACTGAAAATAAGGTTAAATGAAAGTTTACTTCCTGACTGTTAGATCATCTGCCTTCTTTCTCAATGTTGTAAAGTTTGGGTAGAATTATACCCTCTTGCCATGATACCTACCAGTCCAAGAAAAGACCTGAAGAAAACTAACATTGAGGCTTCCTTAACATAGTAGCACAAGCAGACCTCCCTGACAGTGAAGCCTCATGCACAGAGCATATACCCAGCTTTGTAGCACCTCACTCTTAAATGTGAGTGGATGGCAAAGATCATGAGCCATTTAAAGGAAGTCTATTATGTGAAACCAGAGACTAGGGGATAACAGAAGAAAAACCAACTGGAGGAAAACAGAAACTATGCAGGAAGATGGAAACACACACACAAAAAAAACCCCACAAAACAAACAAACTTAGTTTCATTAATATCCTTGGAGAGATAATGTATTCCACTGATGGTATAAAAAGTAGAAAGCTATAAAAATAAAACATTTAAAAGGCAAAAATAAGGTAGCTTGAAATTTAAAAATATGAAAACAAATATATCTCTGTAGAAGATTTGGAAGATGAAATTGAAAAAATCTCTCAGAAACTGTATGGCAAACATACCAGAAGATAGATTAGAGAGAAAAGAAAATAAATTTAAAGGACCAGTCCAGGAGTTCCAGATGTTTGGGAAAGTGAGAATGGAGAAAATAGAGGGGAGGACATTATTAAACAATTCAAGAACATTTCCAAATTTGAAGAACTGTTTCCAGATTTAAAGAGTACAGTAAATGGGGGCGCCTGGGTGGCGCAGTCGGTTAAGCGTCCGACTTCAGCCAGGTCACGATCTCGCGGTCCGTGAGTTCGAGCCCCGCGTCGGGCTCTGGGCTGATGGCTCAGAGCCTGGAGCCTGCTTCTGATTCTGTGTCTCCCTCTCTCTCTGCCCCTCCCCTGTTCATGCTCTGTCTCTCTCTGTCCCAAAAATAAATAAAAAAACGTTGAAAAAGAAAAAATTTAAAAAAAAAAAAAGAGTACAGTAAATGGATAAGAATTTCAGAGCTATGTGGACAGAGAGAAAGAAACAAGGAAGTTTTATGTTTTTATAAGTTTTCATATTTTTATAGTTATGAGATTTGAAGAGGTTCACACACTTTACTATACAAAAATTCAATATTCATATCCACAAAGAAACCAATTAATCAATGGCAAACATGAGAGTAGGAGAAAATATTGAAAATATAGGACAAATATATGCTTGAAAAGGGAAAAGAAGGTTTACTCTATACTATATATAGAGAGAATATATGTGAGTCAGTGAGGAAAAGATATTCCAAGAAGAAAATAGGAAAAGGCTGAGTGGCAAGTAGAAGAAATGCAAATGCTCTATAAACATCAGAAAACTGCTCAATATTATTATTAATCCTAGAAATCAATATATTCAGATACCATTTTTGCCTATGAGATTGGGAAATCATTTTAATGATCAGTAGTATCCATTTTTGCAAGCACTTTGTAGAGGGGTATGAGAACATCATAGACTAGGTAGTAGTATAGAAGGCTACCACATTAAAAAAAATAAATTTGTTAGTATCTCTTTAAACTGATATATAACCCCTTTGACCAATCATATCCAGTCTTCAGCACCTGTCCATAGAATACTTCCAAAGAGGCACAGTGATATATTTACAACTATGATCAATATAACTTTGTTCATAATTGTGAAACAATGAAGTGGTGAATCTAAATGTCCACCAACAGGGGATTAAAAGCAATAAGTTCATACAATGAAAGAGCATATCCTTAAAAGAAAAAAAGAGGCTAATTTCTAGACAAAAATTTCTATACCAAATCTCCTAAATAGTCTCAGGAAAATTTAGGCAGTACTAATAGACTGAGCCTTCATAGTGTTTTGCTGATGAGGATGGTTGCTATGGAAATTTAAATAAACCAAAACTCCTTTGGGGAATGGGTTAGTCTAAGCAGGCTTTCTTGAAGAAGTGAGTAGGTGGGAAGAAAATGTTGAGCCAGAAAAAGACTTGAAAGGCGGGCATTTCAGGAGTGCAGAATAAGGACAAAGGATTGTGTGGAAAAGAGAAGAAAAAGGGAAAACAGATAGCTTATAAAGGATGGAGTAGAGACCTGCTCACCAAATGTGAAAGATCTTAGTAGAGACATGTCTTCAAGTTGGAAAACAACAACTTGAATTATATTGCTGCCTTGTTATTTTCTTTCTTTTAAGATAAGAATTAAGAGACCTAACTAGAAGATGTGTTGGTAAAGAGATGATTCATATAATAGGAGAACTTTTGAGGGATTGGTTGTAATAATTCCATTTTCATTCATGATTTTATGTATTTGGGTCATCTCCCTTTTCTTTTTGAGAAGCCTGGGTAGAGGTTTATCAATTTTGTTTATTTTTTCAAAAAGCCAACTCTTGGTTTCATTGATTTGCTGTACAGTTTATTTTAGATTCTATAGTGTTTATTTCTGCTCTGAACTTAAAAAAAATTCTTAGGAATACAAGGGTGCCTTTTTAATTGCAATCAAATATGCTATCTGAAGTCATTGTGCTCCCTGAGCCTGGTCCAGAGCAAGTGGTGTGCCTCACTGGGACACAGGGCTGGGGCATGGCCACTGCACTTCACCCCATTGTGTCTCTAAGCCACCGTCTCCTCTGCAGGTGGCCCAGCCTCCAGTTGCTGGGATAGGGGAGTCAGGGCGGAGGGTGAGGTGTGAGAATAGGAAAAAGTTAATGCAGGTTCTTGAACGTCTTCAATTTATGGAAGAAATTATGTGCAAGAGTTCTGTAACTTCTGCCTCCAACATAATATAAAAATAAGATAGTTGCCCTTCTTACATAGTCAAGCTCAGGATTTGGAAACCTTTAGGTACAGTGGGCCAAACCTCTAACTTGTTACCTGCTGGCATTAAGAAGGTGTTGAATCTCTTGGCCTATGTGTATAGGTGTGTATGGGGCAATGGGATGGGAAAATTTCATAGTTAAATGAACAAAGTCATACTACTTGTCCATTTGTGGTCCTTGAATGCAATGAGAGGCCAGTGATGGCCCACCTTCTGTACCAGAATCTCGTTTGCCCCTCCAAATTCTGCCCTCCCCTTTCAAGCCTGCTTGCTGCTGTGGGAGGCTGACCTGTGTAGATTATATTGAGAACCCCTTGCACCTGCACTTCTGTTTTGCTTCAGCCAACAGGAGCATCTGCAAGAGATACACAGAAGTGTTGAGAGGGAGTTTCAAGGTGTGATTCCTGGCTCCCCTTCTGCTAGGCTGCCCTGGGTTGGTGGTGTTCCTCCAGCAAAGGTCCCTGCTCTTCACAGAGTGGCCTGACTCCATGCAAGAGCTGTCCCCTCTGGGCCATTTTACTGGTCAGTAGTTTTTGTGACCCTTTCTGAGTTTCTTTTCATTTTATTTCTGTCATTTACTATATGTGTGACCTGAAATAAGTGTCTGAACCATTCTTAACCTCAATTTCCTTACTTGTAAAATAGGAAAAAAAATTACTTGTCTTACAGGGCTCTAGTGCGAATGAAATGAGACAGCATGTAAGGGTTAGCATTTCCCTGGTGGTGCTGGTATGAATCATGTGTATCATATGACCTAAGCTGCAGCCTCCTCTATCTTCTTGCCCCTCTCTTGTTAGCATCATCACACCTCTTCATTCCCACCTGGATCTTCGGTCTAACAGTTTCAGAAGTGAATTATGTCTCTTGCCAGTTTGTATTACTAGTTACTTCAAGTATTTACTATTACATTTTGATGTTTAGGAGGATTTTCCCTAGAAAGCATATTCTAAAGCTCTAAACAACACATGCAACTTAGAGTCTCTGTTACAAACCTGAAAGACATTGTCAGATTTGGGGATGGCGCTAGTATGCAGTGCCAACCGGTACAGGTCAGGGAAGACTAGGGTGGAGAGAAAACAGCTTAGTGCTATGCAATGCTTGGAGAATATTACCATTTCACGGACACTTTTCAATATCCCAGAAGAGAAGCCTTCATTTCCATGGGTAGAGACTACCAATTGCCTCCCCAAATCTATTCTCTGCTTCCTGCTAAGCTGGTGTTAGAAGATAAACTGAGGCATATTATAATTTTTTTAAGCATTTGTTTGAGCAAAAATCAATTTGAATCAGGAAGCATCCAATCTAGCAGAGAAAAAGGAGCTCTGAGGAGTTGTATAAAATGAAAAACTTTTATAGGCAGAAGAGAGTGGGAAGGAGGAAGTTGTAAAAAAGCAGAGTGGTTATTGCAAGGTTACTTTCCTTTAGGGGTTGGCTGGGGTCTATCAGGCAGACTGCTTAACTCGAGCTGATCAGGAGATTCCTGATTGCCTGGTTTAAGATATCATTTCTGGCACAGCTGAAACTGTAATTAAGTCTTGGTTTGGTTACCTGAGGCTTAGATAACTAATTCCACTTTGGGCCTGTTGTTTTGTTTGTAACACTGGGCCCTTTGCTACTTGGTAAAAGTCTACCTTTTCTTGCTTCTTTATGACAAGGGTGTGGCCATGTGACTAAGTTTGGAAAATGAAATGCGATATGGAAGAATACTTCTAAAATATTCTTTAAGCACAGAAGCATGTTTCTTCTCTAGTCCTTCCTTTTCCTTGTTTGGAATGTGGCCATGGTAGCTGGAGGTCAAGGAACCATCTTAAACCGTGAGTTGGCAAGCCAAGGATGGAGAAGGGCCACAGAGTGGAAGCCTGGGTCCCTAACTATGGGTTGATCAGATCAGCCCTCAACTGTCTGCCTCAGACTTTTATTATGTGTTTATACCACTGTTGTTACTATCTTTTTAAATAATGCAGCCCAGCTTGGTTTTAACTGATGCATCCAATCTCTGGGTTTGGGAGTTAGGAGACAACAGCCTAAGGATGTTTTCATTTATTTTTGGATCACAGTGAAACACTTGGAGAGGTGAAATTAATATTCATTTGTGGATTCCAGAACTTTTTTTTGCTAGTGATCCATGCTACCTCTATAATATTCTCTCATTGTCTCCTCCCTTCCCCCCCATTCTTTTCCTCTCAGATGCTAAAGTTCAGAGTTAAATACTCAAAATCTCTTCCTTATGGGATTTGGATTAAAGTGTTATTTGAAGGAATCTTTGATGTGTTTCCAAAACCACTGCCGAATTGCAAAAATGAAGTGTCAAGAAACAATAGAATCCTGCTGTAAGCAAGAGTCCAATAAATTATTCAGAGTATTTAAAAGGATACTTTATCATCAGATGTTTATAGTTTTACAGCCTGAAAAGCAGAAAGAACACACAAATGCCCTTTAAACCTTCTTCTTTCTGATGGTGCAATGTTCCTATGAACTCTGCTGCTGCTGTCCTCGCTGTCGGCTCTCTCCCTGGGATTTAATGGAGGTGGCACTTTGATTATTACCAGAAGCCCACCCAGATAGTTACACACAGGTCAATAATAACTCACTGAAGAAGTTGAGCTCATGCAGTGCAGAATGGGGAACAACTCGTCCTTTTTAGGCCAGAGAAAAACCAATATTACAACATAAATTTTGGAGTTATAACATTACCACTCTCTCCAGGTCATCACAAAATAAAGCTAATCTAAGGAAAATGGTGAGATATGTGTAATACTGCCACACAAAAGACCTACAGATAGATGTGGATCAAACTGATTTTTCAGTGTACAACCATGTGATTTGAATGCCGAAATAAGAAAGAAAACGAGTCCCCTAAAATAAGACAAACCAACACGCCCTTCTAACAAGTAGTGTCATAGATATTTGAGATATAAAGCCATTAAGGTTTTTTTTTCCTTTTTGCCAGCTCAAGGGAAGTGTCTGTTTGCTACAGCTGATCAAAACAATTATTTGTAAGTTATAAAAGCAGTGCCTCTGTTTAATGGGACCATATAATCTCTACATCTTGACAATTAGGTGGTAGAAAATATTAGGGGCTCAGTCATTTTAAGCATCCAACTTTGGCTCAGTTCATGATTTCATGGTTCCTGAGGTTGAGCCCTGTGTGGGGCTCTGTGCTGACAGCTCAGAGCCTGGAGCCTGCTTCAGATTCTGGGTCTTCCCCTCTCTTTGCCCCTCCCCCATTTGCATTGTGTCTCTGTCACTCTTTCAAAAAATGAATAAACATTAAAAAAATCTAAAAAAAGAAGGAAATATTATAAATAAGCCTTCCTTTGTGAGAGGGCTCGTGAGAGGTTTCCAGATTGGTTCTTTTTGGTGTGGGGTGAGGGTGGGGAGGGAAGAAAGGGTGGTGAAACAATTGGAAGCCTGAAATTCCCAAGTAATGTTTGATTGTGAGCAGGGAATCTGTGCTGCTACCTTATCAACCTGCTGAGATCACTTTTTTGTCTCCTCTACCTGAGGGTAAGTGTTCTTCAGTTTAGGCCACACTATCACTCATTTTCCATCCATCCTTTCTTAAAAGCACCCATTTGTGCCCTACCCAGAAAGTTGTAGAGTATAGCAGGTAAGAGATGGATTCAGGAGCTAGACTCTTCCATCTTAGAATCTTGGCCCTTCACTTCCTAGTGAGTGATCTTGGGCAAGGTACTTCCCTGTGTCAGTTTTCTTATCTGTGAAATGAAACATGGATTGTTAGGATTAAATGTGCCATTACTTTTAAACTTAAAACAGCATCTGGCATATTGTAGGTCCCATGTAAGTGTTTGTTAAATGCTTTTAAAAATAATTCGTGTGAATTTCAGAGCTATAAATTGACCTACTCAGAATGGATAGCTGATTAGGACATTACCATTTCTCCAACTGAGGCAAAATGAATGTTTGTGTGTTGGGAGAGATGGTGGGGGATGGTGGTGGGGATTTGGTGGAATTAGGAGTTGTGAAGGATGGAAATGCCCACGAATTTCTGGTTCACGTGCTCTCACCAGTGTTTGATCATGGCAGCACCAGCGGTGAGGGCTTCACCAAAGGTGCCCTGGGTTTCATTGTCGTGTGTTTGATCAGGAGACACGCAGAGAAGAGAGGAATCGAGGTGTGCACTTGAACTTGTAGACAGTGAATCCATATGGGCAGACATGGGGGTCATGCTTTGCCGAGGCAGGGTGGTCAGAACAAAAGCATTAAAGACACAACGAGAGGCAACTTTAGAAGCTAGGGTCTCACCATGGAGGGCTGTACAGCAGCCTGGTTGCCAGGCCAGCACAGCAGGCTGCACCGAGTGTTAGTGGCCCCGGTGCTGCTGCCTGACCTCAGCCAGGTACAACACACAGTCTCTCCTCTGCCAGGTTCTCCGGATCTGGACTAGAGCATGCTGCCAGTGAGCTCTCAGTGTGAAAGGACCGTTTGGTAGTAGCAGCTACATCTTGAACAACATCTGTTTTAAAGGCAGAAAGAATATGGGAGCTCTTGATCCTCTGAACTTTTTCCTCATTTATAGTGAGGATTTTAATAATAATTTCTACCTCAAGGATTTGTTGTAAGGATTTTAAAAAGTGAGTATAAAAGTTCTTTGTAAGTAGAAAGTATATTTCACTAATATCAGTTATTATTATATAGATGATATATACACATTGTGTTTTGTTTATAGAGAACTGGCCTACTGCATACAGTAGAGATATTCCTGAAAAGGTGTGTAAATATTTTTTCATATACTAGAGACCACCCCTTCCCTTTAGGAGACAAGTCTATGATGTATTAATTTCAGTAAGCATTCACTCTGTCCTAACACACTGCTTTTCTCTAGTTAGATATGGAACAGAGTATTTTGTTACTCCAAGAAACCCGATGGAAAAGAATCATTTTATAAGGGAACATAGTGCCTCATTAGCAGTTTTTAAATTCTAATTTTTTTACTGTTTATTTTTGCGAGAGCACGAGTGGAGGAGGGGCAGAGAGAGAGAGGGAGAGAGAGAATACCAAGCAGGATCTGCACTGACAGCAGCAAGCCCAATGCAGGGCTTGAACTGATGAACCATGAGATCATGACCTGAGCTGAAGTCGGATGCTTGACTGATTGAGCCAGCCAGGCGCCCCTAAAATCTAATTTTTTTATATGCAGTCTGCTTAAAGTGAGATATTGGCACCTCTATATCCACACTTCCTCTTACTCCCTCTCCCCTACTGTCTTCCCCAGTCCCCCCCAGGACCACAGCTTTCTGTATGGATGACAGTGTAAGTAGCTGGCTTAACAAAATTTTGGGAAATGTCTCATTTTGAAAGTTGTGGAGACATTTAAAGTGAAACTGTCTCCTGCATTTTCTGGGAATATTCCCTTTTTTAAATATACCCTATATTTACCCTATGTATTATAGGACTTTTAAAATCAGTTATCTTGATAAACCTGAGATCAATTCAAGGTCATAGAAAATGGTAAATCATTTTGAGTAACTGTACACTGTAATTTGTGCATTTGTAAATTTTTATTTATTTTTATTTTTATAATTCCATTAACAAAATAAAATCAGGGAATGGAACAAGATCCAGAAATTTTTATTACATTAAAGAGAAACATTTGAGATGTCTTACATTTCTTCTTTTAAAAATATGAAAGCAGAATGGAGCTGTCATTTTGAAAGATAAAGATAAATCACTGGAATGGAGTTTAAAAGTTTACAACTATTTGGCAAAAAGATATATGAAATCTAAAAACTAGGAATAAAGAACATAATGCATCAATCAAACATCCTCTTTTGACACATCTTGTTTAGAATATTTTATGGGCTGATTTTTCAAATATGGGATTTGATAAACTGTGAAGTTTCAGCTAATATTTTAAAATTCCTCCAGTAAACTTGATTTCAAAGGCAGACTCTTTTCCTAATGAAGTATCTATCTTTTTTTCTTAATATGTATTGTTTTTTTTAACCCCATGCAAATAAAAATTCTGACCTGTATTCCATATTTTACCTAAGGAGCTCTCCTTTTTGCAATTTTTTTCCCCAATAAAGAAACAAACTCAAAGATGGTATGTATGTGTATGGGACATATGTAAAAATTTAAAATTTCTTTCCTATATGTATTTATGTGAAAATCATAAATTCTCTTAGGAGAATTTACTCCTAAGTGCAAGATATGCTATGTTGCTTTTCTTTTGTTTTCAAGTTGAAATAAATCTGGCTCCATGATCACATTTACCAAAATATTGTCATACCTAATTTTAGTCATGGTTTTGGAGTTCTTGTTGTTACCTAGGCTTACACCATGGGGTGGTTGGCAGAGGATTTACAAGGTCCCCCAGATCATGGAGTAAGGCCTAGGTTTAGTGTTGGCTGGTCATTTTGCTTGCTCTGCAAAGTTTTTGAAGTATTGTGGTTGAGTGTCCCTCCATCACCTATGGTGGGCTCTCATACACTTCTCACAGCTGCCCGCTCACTGAGTCAGTGTTGGCCACAGGCACCTTCTGTGTTATGCCCAAGGCTTCAGTGGTGAATGACTGGCTGTCTGTGAGTCATAACTGGTATATGAGTGCCCTCCTATCCAGAGCTGCTCCCACAGCCTTGTGTCTCTTTTTCATGCATGGTAAATCCTGAGCCCTTGTGTCTTTATTCACCATATTGAGTTCTTTGCTCTTCTTTTACCTTCCGCTCTAAAGTCTCTAGGAATCTTAGCTTTTGAACCCAAAGGCCTCTAATTCTGTTGTGGGACAAGAGAAGTTAGGACACTAGGGCTCAGATATTTCATAATTCACTGATGTGGAGGAAGGAGAAATAAGTCTGCACTGCAGCACTGAGAACAGAACACAGATAGATACCTCCATGGATTACCCTCCATGTACATGTGTCAGATGGAGAGTTAGGACCATCCAAAGGAAGCCACAATGGCCTAGGATGCTTTCATGGAGCCCTGGCCTTTTGTAGGCACTCTCTGACATTATTTGGCACTATTACTTCTCATTTCATAGAGATATGACTCTTTTCGCTTACTATGTGAGCCATGCACAGAGAAAGTAGAACAGTGGAGTAAAGCATGGATCTCTATTGCTATGTGGGTTGTGAAATCATTCTCATTACTCTGTAGTCATCCTGTGGTTAGTGTTGCAATCCAATAAAACTTAAAACTGAGTTTTTTTTTTGTTTTTGTTTTTTTTTTTTTTATTTATATATGAAATTTATTGTCAAATTGGTTTCCATACAACACCCAGTGCTCATCCCATAAGGTGCCCTCCTCAGTACCCATCACCCACCCTCTCCTCCCTCCCACCCCCCATCAACCCTTAGTTTGTTCTCAGTTCTCAACAGTCTCTTATGCTTTGGCTCTCTCCCACTCTAACCTCTTTTTTTTTTTTTTTTTTTTTTTTTTTTGTTCCCCTCCCCCATGGGTTTCTCTTAAGTTTCTCAGGATCCACATAAGAGTGAAACCATATGGTATCTGTCTTTCTCTGTATGGCTTATTTCACTTAGCATCACACTCTCCAGTTCCATCCACGTTGCTACAAAAGGCCATATTTCATTTTTTCTCATTGCCACGTAGTACTCCATTGTGTATATAAACCACAATTTCTTTATCCATTCATCAGTTGATGGACATTTAGGCTCTTTCCATAATTTGGCTATTGTTGAGAGTGCTGCTATGAACATTGGGGTACAAGTGCCCCTATGCATCAGTACTCCTGTGTCCCTTGGATAAATTCCTAGCAGTGCTATTGCTGGGTCATAGGGTAGGTCTATTTTTAATTTTCTGAGGAACCTCCACACTGCTTTCCAGAGCGGCTGCACCAATTTGCATTCCCACCAACAGTGCAAGAGGGTTCCCGTTTCTCCACATCCTCTCCAGCATCTATAGTCTCCTGATTTGTTCATTTTGGCCACTCTGACTGGCGTGAGGTGATACCTGAGTGTGGTTTTGATTTGTATTTCCCTGATAAGGAGCGACGCTGAACATCTTTTCATGTGCCTGTTGGCCATCCGGATGTCTTCTTTAGAGAAGTGTCTATTCATGTTTTCTGCCCATTTCTTCACTGGGTTATTTGCTTTTCGGGTGTGGAGTTTGGTGAGCTCTTTAAAGATTTTGGATACTAGCCCTTTGTCCGATATGTCATTTGCAAATATCTTTTCCCATTCCGTTGGTTGCCTTTTAGTTTTGTTGGTTGTTTCCTTTGCTGTGCAGAAGCTTTTTATCTTCATAAGGTCCCAGTAATTCACTTTTGCTTTTAATTCCCTTGCCTTTGGGGATGTGTCGAGGAAGAGATTGCTACGGCTGAGGTCAGAGAGGTCTTTTCCTGCTTTCTCCTCTAAGGTTTTGATGGTTTCCTGTCTCACATTCAGGTCCTTTATCCATTTTGAGTTTATTTTTGTGAATGGTGTGAGAAAGTGGTCTAGTTTCAACCTTCTGCATGTTGCTGTCCAGTTCTCCCAGCACCATTTGTTAAAGAGACTGTCTTTTTTCCATTGGATGTTCTTTCCTGCTTTGTCAAAGATGAGTTGGCCGTACGTTTGTGGGTCTAGTTCTGGGGTTTCTATTCTATTCCATTGGTCTATGTGTCTGTTTTGGTGCCAATACCATGCTGTCTTGATGATGACAGCTTTGTAGTAGAGGCTAAAGTCTGGGATTGTGATGCCTCCTGCTTTGGTCTTCTTCTTCAAAATTACTTTGGCTATTCGGGGCCTTTTGTGGTTCCATATGAATTTTAGGATTGCTTGTTCTAGTTTCGAGAAGAATGCTGGTGCAATTTTGATTGGGATTGCATTGAATGTGTAGATAGCTTTGGGTAGTATTGACATTTTGACAATATTTATTCTTCCAATCCATGAGCAGGGAATGTCTTTCCATTTCTTTAAATCTTCTTCAATTACCTTCATAAGCTTTCTATAGTTTTCAGCATACAGATCCTTTACATCTTTGGTTAGATTGATTCCTAGGTATTTTATGCTTCTTGGTGCAATTGTGAATGGGATCAGTTTCTTTATTTGTCTTTCTGTTGCTTCATTGTTAGTGTATAAGAATGCAACTGATTTCTGTACATTGATTTTGTATCCTGCAACTTTGCTGAATTCATGTATCAGTTCTAGCAGACTTTTGGTGGAGTCTATCGGATTTTCCATGTATAATATCATGTCATCTGCAAAGAGCGAAAGCTTGACTTCATCTTTGCCAATTTTGACGCCTTTGATTTCCTTTTGTTGTCTGATTGCTGATGCTAGAACTTCCAGCACTATGTTAAACAACAGCGGTGAGAGTGGGCATCCCTGTCGTGTTCCTGATCTCAGGGAAAAAGCTCTCAGTTTTTCCCCGTTGAGGATGATGTTAGCTGTGGGCTTTTCATAAATGGCTTTTATGATCTTTAAGTATGTTCCTTCTATCCCGACTTTCTCAAGAGTTTTTATTAAGAAAGGGTGCTGGATTTTGTCAAAGGCCTTTTCTGCATCGATTGACAGGATCATATGGTTCTTCTCTTTTTTTTTGTTAATGTGATGTATCACGTTGATTGATTTGCGAATGTTGAACCAGCCCTGCATCCCAGGAATGAATCCCACTTGATCATGGTGAATAATTCTTTTTATATGCCGTTGAATTCGATTTGCTAGTATCTTATTGAGAATTTTGGCATCCATATTCATCAGGGATATTGGCCTGTAGTTCTCTTTTTTTACTGGGTCTCTGTCTGGTTTAGGAATCAAAGTAATACTGGCTTCATAGAATGAGTCTGGAAGTTTTCCTTCCCTTTCTATTTCTTGGAATAGCTTGAGAAGGATAGGTATTATCTCTGCTTTAAATGTCTGGTAGAACTCCCCTGGGAAGCCATCTGGTCCTGGACTCTTATTTGTTGGGAGATTTTTGATAACCGATTCAATTTCTTCGCTGGTTATGGGTCTGTTCAAGCTTTCTATTTCCTCCTGATTGAGTTTTGGAAGAGTGTGGGTGTTCAGGAATTTGTCCATTTCTTCCAGGTTGTCCAATTTGTTGGCATATAATTTTTCATAATATTCCCTGATAATTGTTTGTATCTCTGAGGGATTGGTTGTAATCATTCCATTTTCATTCATGATTTTATCTATTTGGGTCATCTCCCTTTTCTTTTTGAGAAGCCTGGCTAGAGGTTTGTCAATTTTGTTTATTTTTTCAAAAAACCAACTCTTGGTTTCGTTGATCTGCTCTACAGTTTTTTTAGATTCTATATTGTTTATTTCTGCTCTGATCTTTATTATTTCTCTTCTTCTGCTGGGTTTAGGCTGCCTTTGCTGTTCTGCTTCTATTTCCTTTAGGTGTGCTGTTAGATTTTGTATTTGGGATTTTTCCTGTTTCTGGAGATAGGCCTGGATTGCAATGTATTTTCCTCTCAGGACTGCCTTTGCTGCGTCCCAAAGCGTTTGGATTGTTGTATTTTCATTTTCGTTTGTTTCCATATATTTTTTAATTTCTTCTCTAATTGCCTGGTTGACCCACTCATTCGTGAGTAGGGTGTTCTTTAACCTCCATGCTTTTGGAGGTTTTCCAGACTTTTTTCTGTGGTTGATTTCAAGCTTCATAGCGTTGTGGTCTGAAAGTATGCATGGTATGATTTCAATTCTTGTAAACTTATGAAGGGCTGTTTTGTGACCCAGTATATGATCTATCTTGGAGAATGTTCCATGTGCACTCGAGAAGAAAGTATATTCTGTTGCTTTGGGATGCAGAGTTCTAAATATATCTGTCAAGTCCATCTGCTCCAATGTCTCATTCAGGGCCCTTGTTTCTTTATTGATCGTGTGTCTAGATGATCTATCCATTTCTGTAAGTGGGGTGTTAAAGTCCCCTGCAATTACCACATTCTTATCAATAAGGTTGCTTGTGTTTATGAGTAATTGTTTTATATATTTGGGCGCTCCGGTATTCGGCGCATAGACATTTATAATTGTTAGCTCTTCCTGATGGATAGACCCTGTCACTATTATATAATGTCCTTCTTCATCTCTTGTTACAGCCTTTAATTTAAAGTCTAGTTTGTCTGATATAAGGATGGCTACTCCAGCTTTCTTTTGGCTTCCAGTAGCATGATAAATAGTTCTCCATCCCCTCACTCTCAATCTAAAGGTGTCCTCAGGTCTAAAATGAGTCTCTTGTAGACAGCAAATAGATGGGTCTTGTTTTTTTATCCATTCTGATACCCTATGTCTTTTGGTTGGCGCATTTAGTCCATTTACATTCAGTGTTATTATAGAAAGATATGGGTTTAGAGTCATTGTGATGTCTGTATGTTTTATGCTTGTAGTGATGTCTCTGGTACTTTGTCTCACAGGGTCCCCCTTAGGATCTCTTGGAGGGCTGGTTTAGTGGTGACAAATTCCTTCAGTTTTTGTTTGTTTGGGAAGACCTTTATCTCTCCTTCGATTCTAAATGACAGACTTGCTGGATAAAGGATTCTCGGCTGCATATTTTTTCTGTCTAGCACACTGAAAATCTCGTGCCAATTCTTTCTGGCCTGCCAAGTTTCAAAAGACAGATCAGTCACCAGTCTTATAGGTCTCCCTTTATATGTGAGGGCACGTTTACCCCTTGCTGCTTTCAGAATTTTCTCTTTATCCTTGTATTTTGCCAGTTTCACTATGATATGTCGTGCAGAAGATCGATTCAAGTTACGTCTGAAGGGAGTTCTCTGTGCCTCTTGGATTTCAATGCTTTTTTCCTTCCCTAGTTCAGGGAAGTTCTCAGCTATTATTTCTTCAAGTACCCCTTCAGCACCTTTCCCTCTCTCTTCCTCCTCTGGGATACCAATGATGCGTATATTATTTCTTTTTAGTGTATCACTTAGTTCTCTAATTTTCCCCTCATATTCCTGGATTTTTTTATCCCTCTTTTTCTCAGCTTCCTCTTTTTCCATAACTTTATCTTCTAGTTCACCTATTCTCTCCTCTGCCTCTTCAATCCGAGCCGTGGTGGTTTCCATTTTGTTATGCATTTCGTTTAAAGCGTTTTTCAGCTCCTCGTGACTGTTCCTTAGTCCCTTGATCTCTGTAGCAAGAGATTCTCTGCTGTCCGCTATACTGTTTTCAAGCCCAGCGATTAATTTTATGACTATTATTCTAAATTCACTTTCTGTTATATTATTTAAGTCCTTTTTGATCAGCTCATTAGCTGTTGTTATTTCCTGGAGATTCTTCTGAGGGGAATTCTTCCGCTTGGTCATTTTGGATAGTCCCTGGCGTGGTGAGGACCTGCAGGGCACTTCCCCTGTGCTGTGGTGTATAACTGGAGTTGGTGGGCGGAGCCGCAGTCAGACCTGATGTCTGCTCCCAGCCCACCGCTGGGGCCACAGTCAGACTGGTGCGTGCCTTCTCTTCCCCTCTCCTAGGGGCGGGATTCACTGTGGGGTGGGGTGGTCTGTCTGGGCTACTTGCACACTGCCAGGCTTGTGATGCTGGGGATCTGGCGTCTTAGCTGGGGTGGGTAGGCAAGGTGCACAGGGGCAGGAGGGGCAGGCTTAGCTTGCTTCTCCTTAGGTGATCCACTTCAGGAGGGCCCTGTGGCAGCAGGAGGGAGTCAGATCCGCTGCCGGAGGTTTGGCTCCGCAGAAGCGCAGAGTTGGGTGTTTGCGCGGAGCGAGCAAGTTCCCTGGCAGGAACTGGTTCTCTTTGGGATTTTGGCTGGGGGATGGGCGGGGAAGATGGCGCTGGCGAGCGCCTTTGTTCCCCACCAAACTGAGCTCTGTCGTCCGGGGGCTCAGCAGCTCTCCTTCCCTTTGTCCTCCAGCCTTCCCGCTTTCTGAGCAGAGCTGTTAACTTATGACCTCCCAGACGCTAAGTCGCGCTTGCTGTCGGAACACAGTCCGTCAGGCCCCTCCGCTTTTTGCAAGCCAGACTCGGGGGCTCTGCTTGGCCGGCGAGCCGCCCCTCCGCCCCGGCTCCCTCCCGCCAGTCCGTGGAGCGCGCACCGCCTCGCCGCCCTTCCTACCCTCTTCAGTGGGCCTCTCGTCTGCGCTTGGCTCCGGCGACTCCGTTCTGGTAATCCTCTGGTGGTTTTCTGGGTTATTTAGGCAGGTGTAGGTGGAATCTAAGTGATCAGCAGGACGCGCGGTGAGCCCAGCGTCCTCCTACGCCGCCATCTTCCTGCTGAGCTCCAAAACTGAGTTTTAAGTGAAAAGTTGATCTGATATATTTATGAAAGATTGGCTCTTCACACAAAGAATATAATTAATAGTGTGTTTTCATAGCTGAAACAAATTTTCATTTTTAGCTCTGTTTTTGTGAATATACTATAAGTTGTCTAAATAGGTGCTGATGGTGCACTTTTTTTTTTCCATCAAGGCAGAAAGATTCCAAAAATGAAGACCTTGGGTTTGGTTTCCCTTTGTTCTTCACACTTATGCCCATCCTATCTGTAATTCTCTTTCATGAGCATTCTTTCCTCTCCCTTCAAAGCAGAAATTTCTTTAAAAAATTATTTTTAATGTTTATTTATTTTTGAGAGAGAGACAGAGAGACAGAGAGAGCGATAGAGTGCAAGTGGGGAGGGGCACAGTGAGAGAGACACAGAATCTGAAGCAGGTTCCAGGCTCTGAGCTGTCAGCACAGAGCCTGATGTGGGGCTCGAATCCCCGTACTGCGAGATCATGACCTGAGCCGAAGTCATACGCTTAACTGATTGAGCCATCAGGCGCCCCTCAAAGCAGAAATTTCTTCAACAGTTTATCCTAGCCCCAGGTCGAGGCAGGTCTTAGGCCACAGTGGGGACAGCAGAATCATAGCTGCAGGCCCGGTATTATATTCCTGGGATAGAAATAGGAGCAGATACCATGAATGAGGGATAGGGCATGGACAGAGTAGGAAGAACCAGGCCACAGTGAAAGCCATGGGGCAAAGGAGTGTCATAGTGAGACTCAAGAGTTTGGTGTAATAGGTATTTAGTGTTTTTAAGACAAAGGAATTGGAAAGAATTGGTGAAAAAGAGAGAAAATGGGAACAGGCTGACTAGAGGTCAGGCAGGGAGGGCTCCAGGTCTTAGGCTATAGGAAGCCAGCAATGCTGAGACATTTTCTGTCGAGCAGGTACCAGCATCTGTGATAAGTGAAATCATGCACTTTCCATCTCCCTCCCATGCACCCCCGTCCAAGATGTCCACATCCTAATCCTCAAAACCTGTGAATATGTTCCTGTACATGGCCACACATTTGTAGGTGTGATTAAGTTAAAGATCTTGCGATGAGGAGATTATCCTGGTGGGCTCAGTGGAATCTCGTATGTTTCATGCTGGACCTGATGCAAATTATTTCCTCATTCTAGCTGACAGAAGCAGGCTGGAGACGTCTCTGTCATAGCCACCAGGGCCCTGCTATTCAATCTCTTTCAACCTTCACAAAGCAAATCACCACTTCTGGGGCTGTCTGAACCCACAACTTGTGTCAAGGGGACAGGGTGCCATGTTACACATAGCTTCTAATTGTCATGGTGCCACCTATGTACTTGTTGTTCCATTTTAGTCTTTTGTAGAATGGCTATTACTAGTCAATTAAAATTGTCTGCTTGAGGTGCTGACTCCTTGTTTTTCAGTATTGTTAAGTTTAAATCATTTTCCACTGAGGGGACCAGTATTGACTTTTAAACTGTATTGACCTTTGTATCATTTGAGTTCATTTATTTGTTTCCTTTGCATGGAATAAATTAAAAGACTTAAAAACTAAGCATTTTGAATTTAGAAAACAAGAATTTTTCAACTGTAGTAACCTATGATTAACCTATGATTAAGGTAATCATCCTTAAGTTTGGTTTCATTTTCTCCTGCATTTTACCATGAGTTTGCCCTACAGGAATTTGGAAAGATGTAAAATGAATACTGTTTCAATGTCTCCAGCTTTGAGGTCTTATAATTCATTAATTAGGAATAGAACAAATATCTCCAATTAAGAGTAAAATAGAATTGAATATTTTCTTTGCTCCATTACAGAAAGAATTATGAGGCTTTATTTGGCTTTCAAAGTCTCATAGTAAGTGTGTATCACATTATGAATAGGATAAAAAGAAAATGTAATAGCCAAACGTCAACAATGTGTATAAAGTTGGGGAGAAAAAAACAGTGTGAATCAGAAGAAAAGAATGAATCATACTATAGTGAAAATAAATATTACTTTGAATATACAAGGTACATGAAATAAAGCTTATATTTAATTATATTTAATAATAGCAATGATGATGATGATGATGATGATAATAGTAATAATAAAGTTATAATGTCTATTGCTTATGCAGTGCTTATTACATTCTAGGCACTATTCTGAGAGCTTTATGTTTATTAAGTCCTTTGGTCCTCACAACAACTCCCTGAGTTGGGTACTAGTATTACCCACATATTATAAATTAGAAAAATGATGCACAGAGGTTAAGTAATTTGCATAAGATGTTAAATAACTTGTATACTGAGGGGTGGTGTTTAGTTCCTTTTAATGAAGTAATGCTTAAATGAACATTATAAATGCCTCACTTTGGCTGTTCGTGCAACGAGGTAAATCAGCATTTTCAAGACCAAATCTAGTTTGGATGTACACATGATTCTGTGAGTGAAACTCTCTAGGCCAGAAGCATTCCAAATGCATGCATATTTCCTAGTAAATAAATGTGGGAAACCCCATTCTTTCCAAACCCATAAGTAGAAAATTTGTAATCATAAAATTTAGAGAGATTGATAAGCTGGCATTTACCTTTCTTACTTCCCATGTATAAAGTATAAAGGAGCACCTAGAACAAGTATAAAGGAGTACCTAGAACATACACTGCACAAATTAGTTTTGGAATACTGGGAGAGGCACCAGTTGCACAAAATTGATATGCAAATATAAATAATACTTCGTTTATACTGTTTATTCTCTCAGTCCCTCTATTTGGTAACAGAAGACTGATTCTCAGCCTTCAACTTCACTGTAACTGCATTCAAGACTCTTTTCTAGAAGAAACATAGAAGCACTCAACATGCCAATATGTACCCACACACTCAGCCCTTGTGATTAGCCTAAATACATTAAAATGGATCTAAAGTATAGAGTCATAGATGCCTTGAAACATAATTCAAGATAATGTCAAGTATGTTTGTACATAATTCAAGCTTATACATGGAAAACTTTGTATGGCTGTGGCTTCACTTATTTGCAGTTGTTCATTTGAACGTACCAGGACTCTGGTTGGAATGTGGCTTTAATGAGATTATTATATACTGCTGTATAACTGTGAAACTTGATATGAACAGAAGCTGTAACCCTCTGGACTCCTGATAGCTGTTTTGAGATATTTTATGTTATACCTATAAACTAAAATAAGGGTTAGTGTGACATTGGATACTTATAATGGCCTTGCGCAGTAAAATAGGCTATCTCATTGGATGGTTGTAAAAGTCATCACCATCATCTAAATGTTTGCTATATAGCAGGAATCATCTTTCCATTAATTCACTAATTTGATCACCACCCATCTGAGGTAGGAACTAACAGCAGCCCCCTCTTGGTAAACGAGGCACCTAAAGCAGATACAGGTTAGATAATTTGGCAAAAGGTGAATCTGGGTCTGAACACAGGCAGGTTCTGGGTTCCAGAGCCTATGCCCTTCATGGTTTAAGATCACATGGATCAAGTGACTCATACACAGCCTCTGAAAAACACATAGTAGGTTCTCTGTAAGCATGAGTGAGATGTGAGTAATAGAAGAGATTTTAATGATAATAGTGAGTGGATTAGCAGTGAACATCTTGCATTCTATTAAATTTTGCTGAGACTTTTCAAGTTTTAAAGACAATAAGTGTAGCTCTTAGTATTGTGCATCAGTGAAAAAAAGATGCTCTGCCCGTCTTGGTTCCCAGGAGACAGGCTCTGAGGTAGGGATTATGTATAGAAGGCTTGCTAGAGGTGCTTTCCGGAGAAGTCAGGATGACATGAGTAGGCAGAGGGAGATGCAGATATGCAATATCTGCTCAATTTTACTGGGAGTTGGGCTGGCCTTTCAGAGTTGTCCCCAGTTCAGGCCAGGGTCAAGCCTTCATGCTACCACATCAGTCAGTCACGGTCATGTCCTGCCCCTGGAAGAGGGAGGAACCATGGATGAGCCAGCTTCCTGCCAGTGGAAAGAATTCCCAGGGAGAGATGCAACTATGAGCCATCAACAGCTAATACTCCCAGCCGCTGGGAGATGAGTGCTCTAGCCCCGAAGATGAGATCTGGGTGGGGCACCACAATATCCACTGCACCCCCATTAGAAAAAGTGGAAAAAACCACAGATAATTGACTGAAAGTAAAAATACAAAAGGCAAAAAAAAAAAAAAAAAAAAAAAAAAGGAAAAAAGAAAAAAACAAAATACAAAAGGCAAAGGAAAAAAAAACCCTTATGCTCATTAACAAAGAAATGTAAATTAGGACAACCCTTTCCTTCTAGGAAATAGGCATAGGTGGAAAAACACTTACCTAATATTCACTCATGGAGTGCTCCAAGATAGGCATACTTTTTAATTTAGTAATTTATTTTGAGATAATTTCAAACTTACAACTAGTTATAAGTATAGCAAAAAGAACTCTTCTGTTAACGTTTCAAATTCTCTGGTAATATTTCACCACATTTGTGCACTGTGTATGTGTGTAACTTTCTCCCCACCCTACTCTATTTCATAAAATACCCCTTGTAAACAGAGTTCTCATCTCTTAAGCCAAGAGGTTAAGAGGTTAAGAGCAGAGACTTAGAATTTGGACCTGAGTTTGAGTTCCAGTCACTTAACTTTGTACATGACCTTGGGCAAGACACTTTTTCTTGGTGTCTCCCTTCATTTCCAGAATAGGGATAATGGTAATTCTGGTGTTCTTCTGGTTTCCTTTGGTGTTTAGATTAGATCCTCTACACGGGACTCAGCACATGATAAGGTCTCAGTCCATGTTAGCTGTTGTCATTACTATTATTGTTATTATTGGCTACTTGAGGTCAGGAACCATACCTAACACATGGCTGTGAAACTCTGAGTTTTACTGTAGCACCTTGCGATGATGTGTCCTCAGGAAACGTTTTTGAATTAATTTTCTTTTTTGGTCAACACATTATGAAGCTCAGGCACATGGAGGAGTGGGAGGGGGGCTCATTTCCAGGACTGGAGACATCCTTTGGACTTCAGTGGGAGAGGCTGGAAAGAATGAAAGCAGACTCAGAAGCTGGAAACTTTAATGACTGTGCTGCAGCCAAAAGAGGCGATTCATTGGTTGACCAAATAAAAGGGTATTATTCCAGAAATTCTCCTCTCTCCCTCTTTCTTTAAATGTCCTCATGAATGTTTGGCCTGTGTATATTATCTGCCATACAGTATTCTGGAACAATAACAACCAAAGCTGGTGAACCGGAGAGAAACTTTTGTCATGCTCTGTCTTTAATGTTCCTTAAAAGGAATATTTATAGCTAAAGAATTGTTCACCCCCTCTGTCTGCCTCCTGCAGTGGGCTGCTCTCCTCCACCTTCTGTAGATTAGGGGACACCATAAAACGTGGTTTCGGCAGCATTTGCACATCATGGCCAGGAGGCTAACCCAGATGTGGGCAGAAGTAAGGTGATGTGTGCAGGCAGGGAGGGCTTCTCTTCAGAAACTGGGGTATATGAAGTGAAGCAGGAGCCTACGTAAGCTTTGTGTTGCTTTTTGTTGCTTGGCTGTATGTATACCCAGTGCCCCTGAAAGACTTTTTGTTCACAGTGACTGGCAACTGATTTCAAACAGATTAAGCCACAGGGAGAGTTATTGGTGTGGTTGGTGAAATTCAAAGAATAGCTAAACGAATGAGAGTGACCCCTGGGGACTTCCAAGGGTTCAGGCCAGCCAGGAGTCTCCTTTTCATCTTTCTGTCTCTCTGAGCCTTGACCCCATTCTCTCAGCTTCTTCTTGTGGGGGAAGGTGGGAGAATGTGGCTGTGGTAACATGGATCACATCCTTACAGCCACTATCAAGGAAGACAGAAATTGCTCTCTGCCAACAACTGTCTGAAAAATCCTTGGGGAAGGACCCTGGCCTGGATGCGATTACATACCTACCTCTAGTACAAAGCCTTGTGGACCGAATGAGAGAAATTGTGATTTCCTGAGCCCACCCTGCATTCAGGGGGACAGATCTTTTCCCATATGAAAATGAGAAGTCAGAAAGCCACCTCCATTTGGAGAACATTATCTATTTCTGCAAACAACACTGGAGTGCATTATTGCCTCCCTGATACCACTTCTGTTACTACTGCAGCATTTTGTCCCAGTAGTTTAAGAAACAAATTTAGAGGCCTTCTCCCTGACCCCAAGTCCTTCCTTCCTTACAAGGATCTGCCCTGGGTCCCAGCCTTAAAAACTGGCCACCCACTCATAACTCCCACCTAGGTCAAATCTAAACGAGCCTTTAGCCTATACAGCCCCACTCATGGGAAACACCTCTTGCCTTCTTACTCCTTTCTGATCTTACTGTAATCAAACCCCCATTCTAGGGGCTCTTGCCTTCTGACCCTTTCACTTTTCTCAAAATTCTCACCATGAACTGGACTTTCGGACTGTACAATAAAATGTGGTTTCTTCTGAGATTGTGACTCTCAGTGTTCTTTAGGGCCTGGTTTCAGAGCCTTTCCAGTGCTTTTGGTCTGCATCCTGCTGGCTCAGCTCTGACCTACCATACCACACTGACACTGTATTGCTCTGTGAGTGAGGGCTGGGGAAAGCTCAACCCCAGGGGCACAGGGAACAGAGTTTGCATCACTGAGCAGTATTTCTTGTCTTTGCTGTGGGAGGATTCAGTAGAGAGAATCCACATTGTTCCTTGAGGATGCTGACTGTTAAGCTAAGGCCAATAGGATGTTACCTACCATTCCTGCTCAGGTGTATAGATCCACATTTGCCTGAAGTGCAAGGGCCAAAGTTATAGCTCTGTATTTACAACCTACACCCTTATTAGAAAGAGATCTTGCTGTTAATTTTTCTTAAATGTGCCCAGTATTGCCAGTTCTGGCATGAAGCTAACACATAGCTATGAAGTTGGACAGTGCTGTCATTAGTTTTCTGTGATTTAGGGTCTATCTAGGGGATTTTTAGATGGGGCTGCAATTTTTTATTTTTTTAATTTTCTAATTTTCTAATTTTTTTAATTTAAATTTTTTTTTTATTTTCCAGCTAATAGATATTTATGAAATGATTTCTGTGGGTCAGAAACCTGTGTTATGTATTATTGAAGATGAAAAAAGGAAAAGACAGTGTCTACCCTAGAGATGCTCAGAGTCCAGTTAGAGATAGTTAGCAAATGAACATATTATTATACTACAGTGGTTAAGCATGGTAATCGAAGGAAATACATGAAGAAAATGCAAGAATCTCAGTGTGTGGCAAATACTGGGACTGGGGAGTCATTTACAAAATGAAGTAATAGGATGTATAAGTGTCCTATCACTGCTGTAACAAACTGCCACAACTTAGTGTCTTAAAACAACACACGTTTATTCTCTTAAAGCTCTGGAGGTCAAAAGTCTAAAATCTGTGTGTTGACAGAGCTACATTCTCTCTGGAGCCTGTAGGGGAGAATCAGTTCCCTTACCTTCTCCAGCCTTTATAGGCTGTATTGCTTTGCTTAGAGGAGCCCTTCCAGCTAGCTACGGTTTCCCTCTGATCTCTGCTACCAGTAACATATCCCATTTCTGACTTTCCTGCCCCTCCTCTTGTACTTATAAGGACTCTTGTGATTACTTTGGGCCCACCCAGATAATCTTGGTTAATTTCCATCTCAAATTTGTTAATTTAATAATGTGTAACTTCATTTTGCCATGTAAGTTTACATAGTTACAGATTCTGAGTATTAGCATGTGGACATCTTTGAGGGAGGCAGGCATTACTTTGCCTACCACAGAGGGCTAGATTGTCTTGAAGGTCTCTTCTAAGTCCAAAATTCCATGGTTGATTGGAGCCATGTCAGCATGATTTGTTTCATTTAATTACTAGCCCTGACTGTATACTCTCATTGTGTTTCATTGTGCTGAATGAAGAGACAACTTTGTGGAGCTCCAATTCCTTCTGTAGATGTTGACCTTTGGGCTGCTACAGAAGAAGTCATGTGGGGGAATTAGAATATGTAATGCTGAGGGTTTTAAAACCCAAGCTGTTTTGTGATAAACACAACAGTAACTAAAGGACATCTTTTGTCCCCTGCTCAGTTACAAAGCAAATCCTGATCCCACATGCTTACTCTTTCCTCTTAGATCATGGCCTATCTGTATCAAATAAGGCTTGGAACATAGTCACCAGAAAATATACTCTTGCTACTGTGGTCCAAAAAGTGTGGGGACTGTGGAAAGGCAGAGAGGTAGAACATCAAGATGGGGGAAGTATGTCTGCTGGAAATGAAGCAAAAGCTGAGTAAGGATTATTTGATTCTTTGCCATTTATGCAAATGAGCAGACAACAAATAACCAACCAACAGATATTTTGAAAGTTATTGACATTCAGCTTTGGAACAGGACCTTTGTTTTTATAATGCTTTTACTTTCCTAATGAGCTATTGCTTTAACCACTTAAAATTAGGTGGTTTTCCCTGAGCCACACCAGTTGTGGGGCTCACATGAAGCCGAGGAAAGCTATCTGAGGACTGAATAATTGGCTAGAGGTATTATTCCCTCTTTCGTGTTTTTAAGCTTTGCCCCCATTGTCTCCTTCTTATTTGTATTTAAACAGAGTTGCTGGGGACTCTGGGTTGTCCGCCAGCCAAATTCCCTGCCCTCTTCCCCCTAACACAACCTGAATACTTCCCAAGTACCTACCTCACCCTATTGTGAGGCAAAGTGCTCTGAGGAGGCAGCCTATCTCCTCAGCTCTGGAAAAGGGAACCTGATCGGTTTGAGTATAATTCCAACACCCTGGCCAGTGATTGGTTCAAGAATGGGCACGTGCCTCAAGTCTAGCAAGTGAGATGCAAGGAGAGTTCTCTGATAGCCCTTGGGAAAGATAATTGCTCTTAACATAGTCACCTGGGTAGTAAGTTTTTAACTTTAAGGTTGTATATAAAGAAATAATGTAGCTTCAGATACAGCTAGTAGCAATTATAACCATGAGAAACAACAACAACAACAACAACAACAAAGCAGCATTGTATGAACTCTAATAGCATGTGTGGGAAAAGGAGACAAACAAAAACAAACTGGATGCTTGCTCACAGCTCTGAACTGTGTTGATCAACAAACTTCAGACCTTGCATTATCTCTGAATTTTCTGTTGTGTGAGACATTCCCCTATTGCTTATGCTACTTTGAATTAAGTTTTCTTACTTGCAGCTAAAAGGATCCTAACATATTTTCTTCAAGTAGTTACTATAGCTCTACTGCCTTTGGCTTTAGTAGTTTGAGATTATGAATAATTTCACATTGGCTCCAAACCTCAGCTCCTAATTTAGGAACTCTAGCTCCTTTCACAATCTCCAACTACTATTTTGGGCATTCTAGGGGTTCTTGAATGATTTGAGAATGCTCTCAAGGCTGATCTCTGAAGATCAAGGCACTATTCCTACAGGAAGGCCCTCACTTGTTGCTTAGCTGCCTTTTCAAAAATAGGTGGGGGGCGCCTGGGTGGCTCAGTCGGTTAAGCTGCCGACTTCGGCTCAGGTCATGATCTCGCGGTCCGTGAGTTCAAGCCCTGCGTCAGGCTCTGTGCTGACAGCTCAGAGCCTGGACCTGTTTCGGATTCTGTTTCTCCCTGTCTCTGACCCTCCCCTGTTCATGCTCTGTCTCTCTCTGTCTCAAAAATAAATAAACGTTAAAAAAAATTTAAAAAAAAATTAAAAAAAATAAAAATAGGTGGAAGAATGCTCAGCTGGTGGCAAGAATGGTCCCAAAGCAGAGTTGCTTGAGTTCCAAGTATTTTTTTTTCTAATTTTTTACTGATTTTTGAGAGCCAGAGGATGAGAGAACCCGAAGCAGGTTCCATGCTATCTGCACAGAGCTGGATGTGGGGCTGGAACTCAGGAACCGTGAGATTATTACCTGAACCAAAATCAAGAGTTGTATGCTTAAATGACTGAGCTCTCTGGATGCCTCTTGAGTTCCAAGTATTAAAGAGATTAGTAAGTCAGTTTTATTATTTCTTAAAATTTAGATACACAATTTCCTGTTGACCTTCAGGGCCTGTAGCTGTTTGTCTAGATCTGCCCTGTCCCATAGAAATATAGTACAAGGTACAAGTGTAATTTTAAATTTTCTAGTATCCACCTTTGAAAGGTAAACAGTCAGATAACATTAATTTTAATAATATGTTTTATTTAACCCAATATACCCCAAATATTATTGTTTCAAAATGTAATCAATATAAAAGCTATTTTTATTTTATACCATTTTTTTTCCCCAAATCAAGTCTTCAAAACGCAGTGTGTATTTTTTTCTACTTAGAGCAGTTTGGATTAGCCACCTTTTCAGTGTTTAATAGCCATCTGTGTCTAGTGTCTGCCTTATTGGATAGACAGGGCTAGACTCTGCCAAAGTTCTTCCTACAGAGGGGATTTATTACAAGTTGCCCTTTCATCCTTTCTTGAATTCTGATTTCTTTCTTTACCCTATAAGCTCATACTTTTCTCTTTTTTCAGATGTTTTTTGTATGTCTGAATCTAATTTTGAACATGGCTAGAGATAATTCTTCCCCCAGAAACCTCCTCAGATCTTATTTAAGTCAATAAATTTGTCATAAATAGGGGTAAGTGGATGGGGAGAAGCTGTTTATGCATGTAAACGTACATTTACTTGAGGGGATAGTTATTATCCAGGTAAAATTTCTATTACCAGGATGATAATTCCTTTCTTTTTATTAATCCTAATGGATACTTCTCAAATGTTTTTTATCTGACCTGTCCATTGACTTTGTTGAACATCATTTTCTTCCTGAATTCTTGCTTCTTTTGGGTTCTGACATGTGCCTTCCCCATCTCCTCTCCTGTCTCTCTGACCTCTCCTTCCTCGGGGCTCCTCTTTTTCTGCCCTTTCCTTAATGGCACTGTTTCAATGGTTTCTTCTGTGATCCTCCTCTCTTTGTATTCCATATATTCACCCTCCACACTTTCATCCATCAGTGACTTAATTGTAACTTATATACAAATATTTCCCAAATATGTATGTCCAACCCATACCTGAGCTTTAGGCCCATTTCTACCACCAGTCATTCAGTTGCCCAAGTCTGAAACTGGGCATTCTTTAAAAAAAATTTGTTTTTTAATGTTTATTTATTTTTGAGACAGAGAGAGAGCACAAGCAGGGGAGGGTCAGAAAGAGAGGGAGACACAGAATCTGAAACAGGCTCCAGGCTCCACACTGTCAGCACAGAGCCCGACGCGGGCTCAAACCCACGAACCACGAGATCATGACCCCAGCTGAAGTTGGATGCTCAATCAACTGAGCCACCCAGGCACCCCTAAACTGGGCATTATTTTAAATCAAATGCTTCTCTGTCTCTCACCTTCCACACTAAACAAATTCTAAGTTCTTCTGATTCACTTTAATTAATATCTCCTTACTTATTTGCATATCCCCCCTTCCCATTGACATTATTTTGTGTTTTCTTAATTAACCTCCTGACTAGTTCTTTGCCTTCAGTTTTGTCCTCTCCATCCTTCCTCCTTACTGCATTTAGAGGACCATTTCTCAAACAAAAATCGCTAGTCAATCCTTTCTTTGCATAAAGCTAAACTCCTTCATAATTTATACAAGTCCTTTGAAATCTGCCTTCCACTTTCCCATCTTTCTGCCCCCTTGTACTCTGTGTGCCACTTACTTTGAGCTTGCAGTTCCTCTTTGTGTTCTAGGCCCTTGCACATGCTGTTCCTAAGTCTTGGATAATCCTTTCCCTGCTTTCTTTCTTTGGCTAAGTTGTTCCCAGAAGATCTCAAAATTATTTGTCTCTACCACTTTTAAACTGTCAAAAATTACTGAGGGCCCCAAAGAATTATTGTTGATGGGAATTATAGTTATCAATATTTACTATATTAACAAAAGTAAGAAATTTAAAAATAGTTATTCATTGCTTTATTTTATTTTTTTAAAAGTTTAGTTATTTTGAGAGAGGGGGTCAGAGAATGAGAAGGGGAGGGGCAGAGTGAGAGAGACAGAAACAGAGACAGAGACACAGAGAATCCCAAGCAGGCTCCACACTGTCAGCATGGAGTCTGACATGGGGTTCAAACCCATGAACTGTGAGATCCTGAGCCAAAACCAAGAGTCAGACACTTAACTGACTGAGCCACCCACGTGCCCCTCATTGGTTGATTTTAGGTAACAGTAATGGCAATAACAGAGCATATAAAAATGGATTTGACAAGACAAAAAAAATTTAGTGAAAAGAGTGGCATTGATTTACATTTTTGCAAATGTCTTTATGCAGATGGCTCAATAGAAGGCACTGGAGTCTCATATTTGGTTTTGAATTCATATTGCTCTGCAATACATTGTTATGGTTGAAGCACATGAAATGTATCTGGCCTCAAGCAGATATGTACTTGTTAGGTACTTGTTTACTGGGGCTGTCATAACAAAGTATCACAAACCAAGTGGCTCAAACAACAGAAATTTATGATCTTCTAGTTCTGGAGGCTCATGTCTGAGATCAAGGTGTCAGTATGACTGTGCTCGCTCTGCAGGTGCTGAGGAAGATTAGTTCTCTCTCATAATTTCTGGAGGTTCTTTGGCTTGTCCCAACAAACTTCAATCCTTATATGTTGTTCTGTGTGTGTGTATGTGTGTGTGTGTGTGTGTGTGTGTGTGTGTGTGTGTGTGTCTGTGTGTCAAAAATTTCCATCTTTTAAGGACACCGGTCATACTGGATTAGGCCTTACTCTAACGACTCGTTTTAACTTATTTCTGTCAAGGTTTCATTTCCAAATAAAGTCACATTCTGAGCCACTGGGGATTAGGACTTCAACACATCTTTTTTTGAAGAACAAAATTCATCCCACAGTAGTTGGAAAAGGCAGGACTTCACAAGACTCCTCTGAGAGGGTCTCAGAGTCTCCTAGATCCCTTTGGATTACATTTGGAGAAATGCTGCTTGAGCCCATCCTTTGCATTTAGCCTAGAAGTCCTCTACTCTGCAACACCATTCTTGATGCAAGCCTGTTTTAGGTACTTTTGCAGCATCCTGGGCTTCCTCCCCTTATCACAGGACTTATCATCTTCTTTTGGAATTCCTTATTAAATAATGTATAAATCAGCTTGGGCTGCTATAACAAAACACCACAGTCTGGGTGGTCTTAAACAAGAGAAATCTATTTTCTCACAGTTTTGGAGGCTGAAGTCCAAGATCAGGGTGCTGTCAGGGTTGACTTATTGTGAGAGTTCTTCTCCTGGCTAGTAGATAGCTGCCTCCTCACTGTGTCCCCACAAGGCCTTTCCTTTGTGCTTGTGCAGGAAAGAGAGGGGGAGGGAGGAAGGGAGAGAGATATAGCTGCTGTCTCGTCTATTATTATAAACACGAGGCCGATTAGATGAGGGCTCACCTTAACAACCTCATTTAATGTTAATTACCCCCCTAAAGTCTTTATCTCTAAATACATTGGGGATTAGGTCTTGAACATATGAATTTTGGAGGGACATAATTCAGTCCATAACAAGAGGTCAGTTTCCTTTACTAGACCTGACCATTAAAATTTATGATCAGTTGACCAGTGGTCAGGGATCATTATTTTTAAGGTGAATTTTGATCAATATGGTAAAATATAACTTAATTTGCCTTTTGTAAGTTTTAAATCTCTTACTTAGAAAAATCTCTAAACTTTCTTTCCGTGGATTGTTTAAAATAATCCTCTAAGTGCAGAAAATCTCAAAGTCACATCCTTTAGATCGGTGAGAGTAAGGGTAATTTAGAGTCATTAATACATTTATTAAAGTGCTTAAAACCATCTTGTGGGAGATATATTTGCCAGTGTTTGTAAAAAGAAGTTTTTATAGCTCCATTAGAAGTTCCTAAAATATAACTTGATTGTAGAAATGCAAGAGACTATAGTACTGAAGGGACTTCAATTTTCCACGAAATGTTTGGGCCATCATATTCCTAAAAGTGAGATTACTTATATGCATTTTAACTGGGATTTAATGAACAGTGCATAGCAACACAATGGAAGAAGCAGGATTTATTTACTCTGGACCAAAATGTTGGAAGAGATCTGTCTTATTGTACCCAGGTAATTCTAATGTCCTGCCCCTGTTCCGTCCATTCTCTTTTATATATGATTGTCAAAAGTAGTTAAATCTTGATTGCAGCTTAGTTCATGCCATTCTATGGCCACCTGCCTCCTCATGTCTGTTCATGGACCTGGCTTCTTTAGAGAGAAAACTCCAGTACTTCCAAGCCAAGAATGTCAGCATTAGTGAAGATCCATGAAAACACACTTAGATTAGAAACATATTTATTTTGAACTAAACTTCAAGTGATGTAAATTTTATTGGCTATATTTGGCAAGATGGTCACTGCTGAGGTTACAGCTCCTTTGGCTGTTCCCTTTTGAAGTCAGGATCAGCCCTTCTGGCTGACGAGGATGGAGGGGCATTCTGCATTCGATCCATTTTAACTTCCAGAAGAGGAGTGTGACACATGAGATCGTAACTGAATGTGGTAAAGTTCTCCATCTTGTCCATTGGATTGATTTGGATTCCTTCGCAGTCATGACCCACAACAAAAGAGAGAGCATTCTGGAAAAGATTTCATCAAATTCTTACAGCCTGACTCACTGCTTCTCCCCATCTCTCTCCTTTTCCAACCCGGTTCTCTGCAAAACTCTCCCAAGTGTAAATCATTTTTCTGAAGTTATTTATCTGTCTGTCTCTCTACCTAATTGGAGATGTGCCTAGACTTATGTGAATGTGATGTTGATTGTTATTTTAGGTACTTGGATTTGGAATGACTTTGGGATTTTTTTTTCTTGTATTTTTTTTTCCACTTAAAAATTTTAAGTCCCATATAGTTGAAATATAGTGTTATCTTAGTTTCAGCATTTTTTGTATGTTTTAATTGGTTGAATTTAAAAAACCTTTAGCAAGTATTGCTTCTATAAAAATAATAATGCTGCTTTAAGAAAATTTATTGAATTATTGTATGTTTTTCAACTAACCATTACTAACAGTCATGTGTAAACTTTTAAAACTGGTTGAAAAAAGAGCCGTCTATACTCACAAATGTTGAGACTTATTAACTTTTGATTTTGAGAGGTCTAATTAATGAGAGTATTAAAAAAGATAAAAAAATGGTAGTAATAAATGCAAAAAAGTAGTTAAAAGCCTTACTTCTATGAGATCTTGCTGAGTAAATAACATTGATGTTAATAACTATACTGGCCCTTTATATAGTGTCCCTCCACATTAGGTACCTGTAACACTCACAACAACCCCTGAGATACATTCTAGCATTTCTCCATTGTACATTGGAGGAGGCAAAGCACAGGGTAGTTAAGTGGCTTGCTTAAGGTAACACAGCTAGGAAGTGGTGGGACTGAAGTTCAAATCCGGGCAGTCAGGCTCCAGAATCCTTAGGTAAACTCTCGAGGCAAATTTGTAGGAGAGTCATATTTTGTATCCAACACCTTGTTATCTCAGTTTTGAAGGTTCTTCCTCTGGAACATGCGGGGCATTTATTCTGATTTCCTATTGCCCAAACACGCATACCAGGCATATACTGTATGTCCCCATGTTTCCTTCTTACTTTCCTGTCATCAAAATTTGTCAGTCTTATTTCTCAGTCTTCAGAATTCTGGCATTTGTGTGTTGGTTTTTATTAGCACGCACAGGCATGATGACATCACTAGAGACAAGTAATTGCTCCTAGATAGGGAATGTCTGACAATTTATAATGTGCATACATCCAGAAGTCTCTAGTAAACAGTAATAACAATAAAACATAACGAGGATTTCAGGTCATATCGATAGCTACTATTTAGTAGGTACTTACTATATGCCATGGACTTCTACAGAATTTCTAATTCTTTAACCGTGCTGTGAGCTGGCCATTGTATACTCAATCTATAAATAAGAACATAGGCACAGCAACCAATTTTTTACCCAGGATCACATAGGTATACTTTGAGCTCTCCGACTCCTGGTTCCCTCCTTCTTTCAGTCTGTCCTCTGGCTGCCCCCACAGGGCTCTTGAGACATAGATCTTAATGTGCCACATCTGGGGCTCCATCTGAGGTAGCCGGTAACCCCACAGAAAACCACAGCTTGCCTCTTTCCCTCTCTTCCACCTTTTCCTTTAGGAAACTCATTATCAAAGGGGTTCTCAGTATATTTCTTTTCTACTTTAAGCACACTAAGTCACTTTCTCTTATTCTTAAATTTTATTTTATATGGAATTAACATTCCGGACATGTTGTCTTATTTACCAGTGTTTTAATCATTTGATTGCATTTCTTTGGAGTGGTTGCAGTTATTGTTTTGGAACTTCATTCAGTGTTCTAGATTTCCTTCTTGAAAATCTTAGTTTTATTTGAACATTGGGTATAAATGGCATTTTGCCACTTATATTTTTATATTGCATGAGTGATTTGAAGCATTCAAATCTGAATTAAAATTTGTTCAGATGTCAATTCCTTTCTAAGTAATTGGAGTGGCGAGGGGAGACATGCCTTGGGTGATGAGCAGCTATTTTTTCAAGGATGATTAAGTGTCATACAAACTGTCCTTTCCTTTCCTCTGCCCTTTATGGATGCCTGAGCTTGAATCTGACATACTGTCCACAGCACATCTAAAAATGTGCTGCAGATGATTTTCTAAATGTTCACCTCCAAGTTGAGTCAACTGCTTGCGTGTGTTAAATGTGTTGCTGAGCAGAAAGTTGCAGTATTTTGGGGAATGAAACAGCTTGCTCCATTACTACTTCAGTGGTATCGCATTTCCCCTTTTTAACACTCATGTTGCAATTCTTAGTGAGAGTGTAAGTGGGCCGGCTTCTCCCGCAGGAATATTGGGAACATCTGGCCATAATTTTTATATGAAGAGGTAAAGTAAGACTGTCCTGGAGCACACTGATATAATGTCATGACGGTCCCCCATCTGTGCTGTAGGTCACTCCTGTCTCCCCCAAGTGCCTGTTGTATTCCTTCTGCACTCAGGATCCTCCAGTTTCAAGTATCCTTTCCAACAGGGCTTTGCTTTCCTTCTCACTCTGTGGCCTCTTTATATTGACCTCTTCTCTGCTTTGTTCCCTCTCATGTGTCAGTCCCCTGGATCATAGCTGGAGGCCTTGTTATAGGATCTAGTGGTGCAGAATCCTAGAGTGCTAGAGTTGGGAAGGACATTGAGGTCTTTCTGGCCCAAGCCCAAAAAAGGTGAGAATTAGACCTAGAGATGTAAGGTGAGCTGCCATATTGGATCTTCGCTCCAGGACTCAACTGAGCCAGTTGATGTTAATCCTTCCCTATTGGAAATGCCTCTGTTTGCATTTTAACACGGACTCTAAGTGCTTAGACCAGGGTTTCCTAAACTTGGCTAAGCATTCAAATCACCCCCAACTTGGTTCCAAATCTCCAAGTCTAGGCTGGGGGTCAGAAACTGTACTCTTAACAGGCCCAGGTCATGCTGATGATTCAGGTATGTTGGAAAACTACATTAAACCCAAAGGCTGATTTGTAACATTGTACATTTTGGGTAACCAGTCAGGCTAGTGGGCTGGGCAGTTTGAGGCAATCCAGCTTTTCTAGCTCACATTGGTCCACTCAGAGGGCCAATGTTGAGTGGAAACAGAGGCAGATGTCCCTAACTGAATACTAAAATGCAGAAAATGGCTCCCCAAACTCAAATGGCACCAAATTAATATTTGTTAACATTGAAGATATTAACATAATCATGGAACTGGGTGAAAAATAAATGCCTTTCCAAGGTGGAGCTAGGATCCCTCATAAAGAAGGGCCTATCTTTGTTGAGAGCTACATCTTGGTAAGACACATCAAGCAGAAGATGAAAAGGAAACTAGAGAGGTTGCTCAACCACACTTTATTGGAGAAGAATGGGAATTGGGATTTGGAGAAGAGCAGAGAAGAGCAGGGAGAATAGAACAGGATGAGGACAAGACTAGACAAAATAGTGAAATGACAGTAACCCTATAGAACAAGGCACCTCTTCTGCAATTTTCAGTTGTTTGTGTTGCTACAATATTAACCCCCCCTTCCTCCGCCGCCACCTTCCTCCTCAGACCTCCAGCAAAGTGAGGTGGACATATGGATTCCTACATGGGGAACTCCCGACAGAACACACAGGATTGCAAGTAGACTTAATAAATCAAACCAATTCAGTGAGGGAAGGAGCTTGGACTGAGACATGTCCATGGGTCATAGGATTGCCAGGCATTCTGTATATAGAACAAGCTGTTGTATTTCACAATTTTGTCCTGAAGCATGTATTGACTTTGTCAGGATGCCCTAAATGTCTTGTATTCTGCCCTTTTCAATAAATTGAAAAATTCTGCTATTGAACTCGGTATCCTATATTGTTACTTGCTGAATCTGGTAATCCTACAATGTAAATGTGAAGAAACCTTGGCAAGGACATTGGACTTTCTACAAGCGGCAAATGGTATTTCAATCTTACCTAGATTATCTGTAGCAGAGTGATTTAAGCTGACACTGAAGTTATAATTAAAACTGACCAGTCAAATCCAGGACCTGTCAACCTTGGCTCACCATGGTCATCTGGGAACTAAAAAAAAAAATCATGTCCAGGCTCTATCCCCAGGATTCAGGATCGTATGGTCTGGTGTGGGGCCAGGTCTCAGTATTGTTAAAGCTTACCCCAGGGCATTCCAAAGTGAAGCCAGGATTGAGAATCAGTGGCCTATCCTACGGGAAGTCTTATGTATATGTAGCTGTGATGGGTAAGTGTCAAAGACTTGGGGTTGGGGTAGAAAAGAAGGAGGGGAATGATTCCCTGGAAGGAGACTATTTCCACTGGGATCTAACTGCCTACTGGAAGGTGTAGACCTGGATACAACTGAAATATATGTCACTTGGAAATCTATGGCCTCCTCTCCTGCTATATAATTCTATAACAAAAGGGAAAAAAGCCAAGAGTCTCCTGCTCCACTATGTCATTCAGGCTTAAACTAAAGAAACAGTGGTGGGAGTTAGAGATTAAGAGATTTATTGCAAGGCATTGGCTTATAGGATTGTGGGGACAGGTAAGACAAGTTCAAAATCTATGGGTTGTTTGAAATCCATATGACTGTGCCTCAGGAAGAGCAGGCTGGGATTCTTGCACAGGAGGTTAAGTGGCTGTCCACAGGCAGACTTCCTTCTTCCTCTGCTTTTAAGGCCTTTTAGATGACTTAATCATTCCCCAAACTATTTTGGATAATCTCCCTGAGAGTCAACTAATGGTAGATTTAGTCACATCTAAAAAATGCTTCCACAGCAACACCTGGCTTATTGTCTGATTGAACAACTGGACACTATAGTCTAGCCAAGTTGACACATAAAACTGACCATCACACCTACCTCATGCTTTTTTTTTTTTAGTAAAACATGTGACAGAAAATTTACCATATTAACCTTTTTTTATGAAACTAAAACTCTCTGCCCTTCATTTTAAAAATTTTTTCAAAGCTGTGAAGTATTTATTATTTATGTATTTATTTTTTAATAAAAAATTAAATTTAATCCAACTTAGATGACATATATATTGTAATAATGATTCCAGGAGTAGAATTTAGTGATTTATCACTTACATTTAACACCCTGTGCTCATCACAACAAATGCCCTCAACGCTCTCCACCCATTTAGCCCATCTTTCCATCCAACATCCCTCCAGCAGCCCTCAGTTTTTTTTCTCTGTATATAAAAGTCTCTTATGGTTTGTATCCCTCTCTGTTTTTATCTTATTTTTGCTTCCCTTCCTGTATGTTCGCCTGTTTTGCTTTTTAAATTCACTCAAATATATGAGTGAAATCATATATTTGTCTTTCTCAGATGGACTTATTTCACTTAGCATAATACATTCTAGTTCCATCCATATTGTTGCAAATGGCAAGATTTAGTTCTTTCTGATCACCGAGTAATATTCTAGTGTGTGTGTGTGTGTGTGTGTGTGTGTGTGTGTGTGTGTGTATACATATACACGACATCTTCTTTATCCATTCATCAGTTGATGGACATATGGGCTCTTTCCATAATTTGGCTGTTGTTGATAGTGCTGCTATAAACATTGGGGTGCATGTACCCTTTGAATCAGCATTTTTGTATACTTTGGATAAATACATAGTATTGCAATTGCTGGGCCATAGGGTAGTTCTAGTTTTAATTTTTTGGGAAATCCCCATACTGTTTTCCAGAGTAATTGCACTCATTTGCATTCCCACCAGCAGTGCAAAAGGCTACCTGTTTCTCCACATCCTCACCAACATCTGTTGTTTCCTAAGTTGTTAATTTTAGCCATTCTGACAGGTTTGAGGTGGTATCTCATTGTGGTTTTGATTTGTATTTCCCTGATGATAAGTGATGTTGAGCATCTTTTCATGTGTCTGTTGGTCATCTGGATGTCTTCTTTGGAAAAGTGTCTATTCATGTATTTTGCCCATTTCTTCACTGGATTAATTTTTGGGTGTTGAGTTTGATAAATTCTTTATAGATATTGGATACTAGCCCTTTATCTGACATTTCATTTGCAAATATCTTCTCCCATTCACTAGGTTGCCTTTTAGTTTTGCTGATTGTTTCCTTCGCTGTGCAGAAGCTTTTTATTTTGATGAGGTCCCAATTGTTCATTTTTGCTTTTCTTTCCCTTGTCTCCAGAGATGTGTTGAGTAAGAAGTTGCTGTGGCCAAGGTCAAAGGGGTTTTTGCCTGCTTTATCCTTGAGGATTTTGATGGCTTCCTGTCTTACATTTAGGTATTTCATCCATTTTGAATTTATTTTTGTGTATGGTGTAAGAAAGTGGTCCAGGTTCATTTCTCTGCATGTGGCTGCCCAGTTTTCCCAGAACTGTTTGCTAAAGAGATTGTCTTTATTCCATTGGATATTCTTTTCTGCTTTGTCAAAGATTAGTTGGCCACACATTTTTGGGTCTATTTCTGGGTTCTCTATTCTGTTCCACTGATCTGAGTGTCTGTTCTTGTGTCAATATCATGCTGTCTGTCTTGATGATTACAGCTTTGTAATACAGCTTGAAGTCCAGAATTGTGATGCCTCCAACTTTTTCAACATTACTTTGGCTAGTCATGTATTTTTTAAAGTTTATTTACATGTTTTTGGGGGGGGGGGAGAGGCAAAGAGAGGGAGAGAGAGAGAGAATCCCAAGCAGGCTCTGCACTGTCACCATGGAGCTGGACATGGGGCTCTATCTCAGGAACCATGAGATCATGGCATGAGCCCAAACCAAGAGTCAGAGATTTAACCAAGTGAGCCACCCAGGTGCCCCTTAAACGTCTGGGCTTTAAACAACAACTCCCCTTTCCCCACTACCCCCTGCCTACCTCATACTTGTAATCCTTTCCTAAAACTCCTTTGAAGCTGCTGGAGTGCAACAATTCAAAGCAGAAAGAGGAAATACACTATAAGGTAACTTGGCTGTGGTGCCCTATTGTTTGTTACTACTCTTCCAGGCATTGTGGCCCTGGCAGCAGCAGCAAAGGAATGATGGGAGGCTCAGGCTTGGTACCTGGTTCTTCTACTCATAGTGGAGAGATGCAAGGGAAGAAAGAAGACCAGAAAACGAAGGAAAGGCAAGGAGCTGAGATCCTGCTCAGAGGCTAGGGAAAAAAGAAGTGCACAAAAGAATTTGGAGACTTATTTATAATTTTGTTTGGGCAGTTTGGTATGAGGTCCCAGTTTTAATTAAAAATGCACTTAGGTTTTCTTTCTTTACTGCACAGGTGGTGTCAATGAACTTGAGGTTGTGAGTGTGATTTCTCTCTGAGTCATTTAGCTTTGCTACTTCACAAGAACATATTGCACCCCTCACCCCAGAGAGTCCTCTTAGATGCTGCCATGACTGCAGGCACAGAAGAATGTAAACAGCTCAATACAAATTTATTCCTAATATGGGTGAAAAAAAGTCTTTCTCAGATTCGCAGCTTCCTGATTATATTCATTGTTTGCAGAATGAAAACACCCTGGGTCAAGGGTTAGAAGGCACAAATGCCTGTATCTGGTTCCATCATCAGCTAGTTGTGCTTTCCTTTGCTCTTTGCTGAAATGGCAGAATTGCTTGAATCGGAAGGTGGCTTCCAGCCTGTAGGCTCCATGATCTTAAAGGGCAGTGTTCTCTGTGTCATAACTGTCTAGGGTGAATGGCCGCAGAGTGTTTAGTTGGCCCCTTGGATTTGCTGGGGTCGCAGGCTTATGTTTAACACATTATGTCTGGAGCAATTTCTGTGCAAGAGTGGTATGAACCATCAGCCAGAGTTTCAACTTCACTTTGTATTTGAACAATAATATTACTCTCCAAACCTGGGACACTTTTGAGAGTTACAAGGGGACACTCTTAACATTTGTATTGCAACAATGGCTGTAAGTTGGGCAAACTGAAACTCAGAACCTCTGGGTGGAGGGCAATGAGGAATCACTGAATAGATTTGGTCAGGGAAATGATTTAGTTTTTCTCAGATTGCTCTAATAATTAAACAAGAAAATATGTATCAGCATATGTGGAAAGGCAAAGTATACTTGCTAGGTTTGCTTAAGGAAGACTCATCTGCTGCCAAGCATTAGAAGAGTAGGAGAAGGGACACCAGCAGCAAGGAGCTCAATAAAAGACTACCAGAATAATCCAGGCAAGAGGTGATGGGGGGAGGGGGTGGAACCGTTCTGGGAAAAGACCCGGGAATTCATAATCTTAGGCAATCAAAAGTCATGGTAGCAAGGAAGATGAAGCTTACTCCAGCTTTTCAGAAGAAAATCATTAGCTATACATAATAAATAATGAGAATAGCCTGGTTTTGTGGTTATTAAAAATGTCATAATTTAGCGACTTTAAATTTTTTTTTAATTTATTTATTTTTGAGACAGAGAGAGACAGAGCATGAACGGGAGAGGGTCAGGGAGAGAGGGAGACACAGAATCTGAAACAGGCTCCAGGCTCTGAGCAGTCAGCACAGAGCCCGACGCGGGGCTCGAACTCACATACCGCAAGATCATGACCTGAGCCGAAGTCGGAGGCTTAACCGACTGAGCCACCCAGGCGCCCCATAATTTAGCGACTTTAAACTTAGGGGTTGGTTCTGAATAATCATTTATTGCTCAGCAGCACAAAAAAGGCATCAACTCCCTGAATCCTGAGATTCTGCGCCTGCCTTTTCTCAAAATAGAACCACTTGATAGCTTTCTCAGTCGAATACCCTCACTTAAAGTTAGGCCAGTCTGAGACATGAATTGGATAAATGTTTCTGGAGATATTTGGTCATGGGACTGTATCATTAGGACTTGTAAAGCATGTCTAATTTACTTAATGGATTATAATGTCTTGGAATTGGCTATAATGATCTATTTACATAGAATGCCTGAGTGCACAGACCATTTGTATAAATAAGCAATTATGTTCCCTGCTCTCAGGATATTTTGGTCTGAAGATCAGTTACCTGATATCTTTCCTCTATAGTGTTAATTCGGGTAGTGATTATACCCTGCATATTATAAATCTTCAAATAATCATTATGAATAGCAGCTGCTTGGGCCTTGGCTATTTTTATCCAGATATAAAAGTGTTTCTGCAAAATTTCATTTAAGATGGGAAGTGATATGGAGGAGTCCAAAGGAACATTCTTGGGTCTGTTTTATGTGCAGTCCTGATATGTCCTGAAATATGTGTCTGTTCCTTTCTTTTTATTTTTCTGTAAACAAATGAAAAAAATACTTAGGCTAATATGGTAAATGGTAAGAACCATTGAGTACATTCATTCATTTGCTGTGAGTGCCTTATCCCTAACCTGGGATTTTCTAGTGTCTTCAACTTTAAACCCATATTCACCAGCAGTTCTTTGCTGCCTGTCTGTAGTATCGACCAGATTGCTTAAGGAGGCCTTATAGGGTTATGCTGGAGAAGTCTTTCCCCCTTTTTCTGACTGGTGCACTTCAAAGGGTCCTAACTGTATTTTTGTAGTGTATGTGATACACTGCAAATAAATTTGAAATAAGAAAGTCAGGTGAAGGGTAAATAAGATACAGTAACACAGTGGAGTCAGAAGCGAGGTTAGTTCACAGAAGGAATATCACAAAGTCCTATGCTGTGGTCACAGGTGGGCCACAATTTGGGCTTTAAATCTTCTAACAGCCACCTGAAATGGGAAAGATGGCATGAACAAGTTTTACAGAATCCATTAAGCAAAATCAAGCTAGTCATAGGTGAAACAGAATTATTTCTGATACTGAACTCAGAAAATTTTGCTTATGTTCTTAGAGAGAGGACACTGAAATGTGATAAACAGTAACTTTGATAATATTATTACATACCATTATTGAAAGATCAGGTGTTTTACTTGCCAAATAGGTTTTGGATGAATTCCTGCCAGTCTCTACTTTGTATTAAGACCTCCCTATTTGTGCCCAGTGATACCTGGTGTTAAGTCTGGCTGGCCTTCAGGGAAGGGGTTATCACTTTTGCTCTCTCGTGAACCAGTGATCTTGTGATTCTTCCAGGAGTGTCCATCGTTTCTTTTAGTGTTCTCTGGTCCCTGGGGTGGGTGATACTTGCAGCATGTATTAACTTCCTGTTGCTGTAACAAACTAGAACAAACTTAGTGGCTTTAAATAATGCAAGTTTATTATCTTTTAGTTTTAGAGGTCATGAATCCAAAATGGGTTTCATGGGTAAAACCAAGGTATCAGAAGGGCTTGAATGCTCTTGGCTTTTCTTTCCATCTAGAGACTATCTGCATTCATTGGCCTCTGGCCTTCTCCAACAACTGTATCACTTCAACCTCTGCTTCCGCAGAGGTCATATCTTTTCTGACTCTGACCTTCTATTTCCCTTTGTCCCTTATAAAAGCTTTGTGATTGCATTGGGTCCGCCTAGACAATCCAGGATAGTCTTCCCATCTCAAGACATTTAACTTTATCACATCTGGGGAATTCCTTTTACCATGTAGGAGAACACATTTGCAGGTTTCTGGGGTTAGGATGTGGATAACTTAGGGTGGAAGTGCATATTATTCTGCCAGTCACCCAAGAGAACAGAAAACAGGAGGGGTGGGTTGTGTACTATCCTATACAGTATGAACATGCTTGGCAAGAGTTTCAAACAGGGTCCAGGCAGAAAAACCCAGATAGTTCAGTAGAGGAAAGTCTACTGAGTATGGAGACCTGGATATAGAGATGCTGCAGGAGCAGAAAACAAGGGAAGGTAGCGTAACTGAGAGGTGAACTGCTAAAGATGCTGCTAGCATCTCTAGGGTGGAGGGACAACAGGAGGAGATAGTGCTACCAGAGCCCAGCCACCAGGCTGGAGCTGAAAACTTGGAGGATGCGTGTTTGGCAGGAGCTGAGGTCATGGAAGAGAGGCATAGGCACCACTGGAGACACTGTCTTCAGTGCGGGAAGTGGAAGAAATACCCTGGCTTCTTTCTCTTCTGAACTGCTCATTCCCCACTAAACTTGGCTAAACTATTCCTTGGCAAAACTAACCAAAAGCTAGTAGGCAAAGGGCTATGGAAGCTATAGTTGGCAAGCCCCTGTGATATAAAGCCTAAGAAGGGACAGACAGGCTCTTGATCTGAAAGCAAATGAGAAATTGGCCCACACATCACACATGGTGAGGTACCCACATATAAATAAAACGGGGAAGACATCTGGTGCCATTTTTGTTCAACCTGCACATAAACTCTGGCTCTTAATACAGTGGAGAAAAGTTTGTGTGTGGGGAGATGGGGTGTGGGGAGAGTATATGCAACTGATTTTCAATTTAGTAGGATTTCTCCAGGGACTAGACTTGAAAAGATTTTCAGCTACTTTGTAAAGGGTGTGTTTATTTTTATGAAACTGAATGGATGATTTGTTCCCTTTGCTCTTCATCTTAGCTTGCCCTCCTTTTTCTCTGTCTCCCCTCTGCTTCCCCCCATTCCCTCTCCTTCCCCTCCCCCTCCTTCCTTCCTTTCCCTCTCTTTCCTTTTCATGCTGTCCCCCTTCCTCCCTCCCTCGTTCCCAGATCTTTTGTTGGCATTCATTTCTAAAAACACAGCTTTTATTAGTTAACAGGCACCTTCTTCTAAGCAGCCTTACTGGTGACTGTCTCCTCCTTTCTCACCTTGCCTGCCAGTTCATGTACTGATTTCAGTGTCCTCAAGCTGGGGACTACAGAATTATTTTCATTACATCTCTTTTTAACCTTCTGTCTTAAGAAGCATTTTAGGACTTCTCCTCAGATACAAATTGTTGGTATTGAACTCACCTGATGCCCAGTTACCTGGATTCCTCTCTACCTTCAGTTCCCTAATATTTCCTTCCACATTCCAAAGTGTCTTTCATTTTTGTTCTTGATGTCCACTTTCCAGGGGGATGGTGGGGCTCATGTATAAGGCTTGACACAGCCAAAAGATCATAGCTTTTGTTCTAAAATAATAGGAGCACACAACATAAAACTGTATGTTTCTGTTGAGATTCTAAGCACTGTTCACATATCATCGACTACACAATTAAAATGGTTTGAACTCCATGCTAGAGGGCAATGAGGAAAATATTTTTCAGGAAAGTGACCTTCTGATAGAAATTGAAGCCTTCAGTGCAGTCATCCATACCCAGTTCTTCTCATTTAATAATACATGGAGTAGTTGGTTGATTCATTTTGAGACTTCTAGGGCAGAATGTTGAGCTAGTCATACTCCTCAGCATTAGTATTGCTGTGGATCTAAAGCCCCAGGAGAGGCAGCACACATAAACTCTCATTCCAGATTTGCTAGGTTTCATTTCAGTCTTGGCTTGATCACTTACCAGCTGTGTGACACTGAGAGAGTTGCTCAACCACTCAGTTTCCTTAACTGTAAAATAAGGATGGTAATAGCATTTGCATCCCAGTGCTATTGAAAGAATAAGTCAATGTAAAGCTCTTCGAACAGTGCCAGCTGCATAGTATGGGTTACAAGTGTTTTCTTCTTATTTTCTTTTACTTTTACCCCTTCCTTCCTTCCTCATAACCACTTCCATAGACTCCTGTTTCTAATATGTTTGTATTTTTAAGTATGTCTATATTCTTCTAAAATATGTAGTGTCATGATGGTTGCATGTGTGTCTGTGTGTGTGATTTGGCTTTAGGCTATACATTTTGTTCTATTTTTGTGTTTTTGATGTGTATCCAGTTGGCCGTATTTATGTCTAGTTCATTACTTCTCCCTGACTCATAGCATGTGATAGTGTATGTCTATCACCTTTACTTATCCAGTGACCTAGTGGTGTCACCTGAAATGCCTCCAATTCCCTACCACAAACCACTCCATGACAGCACACTTGTACAAGAAATGGAATCAATGGGTCACAAGGCATTCACAGTCCCACTATGAATAAGCCAGGTCACTTTCCAGAATGGCTATGGCTGTTTATACTCTTTCCAGCAAGGCACAAGAGTTCCTGACTTGACATAACTTCCCTGTCACTGAACACTAAGTTTAGTTTCTAACTTGGTATAATGTGGTATTTTATAGTATGAATTTTCAGTTCTCTGATTATCTGTGGGACTGTACACCTGGTGCTTTTGCTACTTGAGCTGGTAGATTTCCTCTTCTGTGTATTGTTCAAATACTGTCATCTTCTCCTTCCAGGTATGATGGAGTGCTTGCAACAGACCAGTGCTCTCAACAAGGGTTAAGGGGTTTAGAAAAAACTCATTAAAAAATGTTTAAAGGCATTGACGACCTTCTGAGGCAATCAGTATTTAAGGGGACAAAATCTTAGGACAAAGGGAGATTGAATGATGTTCTGCAGCCGCTTTTATCCGTGGGGCTTTTGCCAGTTCTAGGTGTGGGGCACATTTATTTTAGACTTCTGGCCTCTAGAACTGTGAGAGAATTAATTTATATCGTTGTAAGCCACCTAGTTTATGGCAGTTTTTTACAGCAGCCACTGGAAACTAATACACGTTATATTATGAAGTCATCCATATGCCACCTGTTTTACCAGCAAGCGTCCTAGTGCTTTTGTGGATAGATGGGAGTTCTTCCTTAAATACTCCTTAAAGATCTCTGGAATATATCTTCTGGGGGTCTGAGAATGAGCTCTTTTTGTTACTCATCTGCTGCTTCCTATTGCCATCTGCTGGGCCTGGATGACGCCATTCTCCAGCCTGATGTCTGTCCTAGGAAGTGAGCACTCTGCAGATATGACTGCTACCAGTGTCAGAAGATACTATAAAAGAGAGAATAATTCACAACTACTACCAGCTGTGGCTAATTTCAGGAGCCACGTGCCCTACATCACACAATTCCAAGGAAATGCCATTTATGTTTTTGGTACATGAAAGCTAGCCCCTTGGAGCAGTCCTGGCGTAGGCCCTTCTCATGGATTCCCCTACAGAACCAGCTCCTTTACCTAACACCACATCTCAGGTCCCAACCTAATTCCAGCTGTTTGGAGTGAATTTAAGCACCCCCATTACAGTCCAGAATCAAAACAGTCATATCACTCACACACACACACACACACACACACACACACACACACACACACACACAAGCAAAAAAGAAAGAAAAGAAAAGGAAAAAGAAAAGGTCCCCCCCTTAGCCCCAGTCTAAAGCTCATCTCAGTTTTCTGTCTCAGGATCAGCCTTCTCTGATTAATGATGGAAATACCTTCACTTTTTTGAGATAACCTCACTTCCATCCCACCGTAACCTCACCATGTAGTGCGCAAAACCAATATCATCAAAATTCAGCTGCACAAAATCACCTCATTTCTCACAGCCTGAGTTATTTAGTCTTGTGGTCATTCATTTAGATTGCAGTAGCTGTCTCTAAGATGGTGTCATTAATGCCTTTTCTTCCTGAAAATTCATGTTAATCCCACACTGAAAGATGGAGAATATTCCTCCGCTCCTTTCAATTTGGTCTGGTCTTTAATGCCTTGATCAATAGAGAACTGCAGAGGTGATGTGCCAGCCCCAGGCCTTGCTTTTAAGGAGACTGGCAGCTTCCACCTGGGCTGCCTTCTGAACAGCTGTGTGAGAAGTCCAGCTATAAGGAAGTTTAGGCCTAATTTAATCCATTACTTTGTGTGATCATTCTCACAGCTCTCCTGCTGTCTATTTTATGTCAGCTTTTGGGCTCTTGTCAGCATGCAAATAAGATACATATATACCTATACCCCCTTCGCTAGAACAAGTAATATTATACCCACAGAGCAATATCTAAAGCAATACTTAGAAAAGGAGCATTTTTTCTTAGAAACAAAAGCCCACAGAAATAAGATCCTTGATTCAACTGTACAAAAAAAAAAAAATTCTGTCACTAAAACGCTTGCAATCAGATTAATAGTTTCTTCTCACTTTTCTCCAAGTAGGAACTTGCTTTTGTGTTTGTACTTAAAGAGTCTATTTAGTTAGTTATCTCTGAACAAATAAAGAAGTTTGCCTCAAAAGAGTAGTCACGTTTCTAACTCTTTTAAGAATCGCACTCTGTGCAGCTTTGAAATGATAATTATTTCCTTTTCTATCACTTCCATCAAGATTTTTAAAGCCTTGGGAATGATGGCTAGGACACCATGTTATGCTTACATTGCCTGTATGCTGCAGTTTTCATTCTGAGAAACATTTAAGAAATAAAGGTGGCATTACATTGCTCTCACTGCTTGATTATCTCTAAAAAATGTTAATGCAAAGAGAAAGTGAAGGAACAAGCAGAGACATGGAGCAGGTATGAAAAGGGCTCTCTCCCAGAGGGCTTTATGCAATTTCAGAAATACACAAGCCAAAATGAAGATATGGAATTTCATTTCTAATCTATTTCTTCTTCCTCATATTCCTCCAATTGGCTGCACGCACTTCACAAACACATCGTCAAGACCACAGTATAACTCAGGCATAATCTTAGACTTAAGTGCTCTAAATGAATTTCAAAATTTCCAAATATATGGCATTTTCCATAAGAAAATAACCTACTCCTTGAGAGCTAATCCCAATGGTTCCTTAAGGTATCTACTAGGGGACAATATTTACACTGTCAAATCTGTCACCATAATTTCTGGCTCCATGCTAAGTCTTTTGAAGATAAACTGAGTTCACTCTTAGGCTGTAGAAATTAATGTTCAATTTATCCAAATTACACTTATATAATGAAGGGAGTAACAACTGTTTCTAATTTATTAGTATATACAAAAAAATTTATTCTGAATGTCTTATTTTCAAATTATTTTTAAGGGTAAATTACCAGCTTGCCTCAAACATGGAGTCTATATTTATTTTTGATGCTTGACCAAAAATAGACACTTTTCAAAGAAGTAACAAAAGCTCTAAAAACATCTGTTTTATAATCCAATATGTAATTATAGATAAAAATGTGAAAAATCTATAATGCGATTTGTCTATAAGCCTTCAAAAATCCTAAGCATGTACTAAGCAATAATTAACAATAAACTAAGAATAATGAAAAAGAAAATCAATGTGTCTGCAAAAAAAAAAAAAAGTTATTAAAGCCTTCAAAACCCACAGACAGAAACACAGGGACAATGATAAAAATTTTCTTTCACTTATTTACCTTAGAAGTGCAAAATTAATGTATTTCCCCTTTTCACAGGCTTTTAATTGCTTGGTAGTTGTGTCTTCATAAAGTTTTAGGTATAAAAAAGTTAATTTTAGGAATTCATGAGACTAGGAACAATATTTAATTGAACAGTGGATTAGCACTTGAAATAAACAACATCTAAAAAAGAAAAGCATGTGAAATCTAATAGAAAAATGACAAAGTACACCAGCCTACTCATGTAAACATTTTAATCATGGCCATGTTAAAGCTCTATCAAAGATCTGAATCGCTGGTAGATCTGTTATCCCCTCCCCTCAGTCTGTCTCTTATATCCTTTTGTTCATGATTCATGGTATGCCTGGTAAATTTTGATTCAGTGCCAGATATTGTACATGAAAAGTTGTAGAGTCTGGATGATGTCATCATCTTCAAGAGAAGCTTAGCCCTTTCCTTTGCTAGGTAGATAAAATAGAGGCTGATCACCTTAATCCAATCTAATCACAGACTAAGCTATGTCAAGGTTGAGTTACACTCTGACAAGGCTCTGTCTACCCGTGTATGCCTCTGCTCCTAAGGTAAGTACCCCAGGATTCCAGGTGAAAAGTTTTTTGTGTTTACTTAGTGTGTCTAGAACTCTAATCCGTATCCTCCCAGACCACTGTCCTGCTGAAAATTCCACTATGTTTTGAGAGCTTTTCTGCCTGGATTCTTAGCTTAATGTCCATTTAGCATCAACACTTATTATTAAACAAACATCTTAAGGAGAAAACTGGCAGTGTGTTGAGTTCAGTTCTCCACTCGTCCCTTCTCAAAAGGATTCTGACCCCTCAAGGCTCTATGTTTTGTGTTTCCAGACCTGCTCAACTGGCAGAAACTCTACTGGTTTCTCTCTAAGTAATAGTTCTCTGCCTCTGAGGGAGAATCCACTCCATGACTCTCTCCTAACTTCTGATGGCTGTGGGCGATCCTTAGTATTCCTTGACTTGGAGACACATCATGCAAATCTCTGCCTCTGTCTTCATTCATTTATTTTCTTATGTGTGTTTTTTCGCTTTCTTTTATAAGGACACTTACCATTGGATTTAGTGTCCACTAGGGTAGTTGAGAGGACATCATCTTGAGATCCTTAACTAAAGTACATCTGGAAAGATCTTTTTTCCCAAATTAGGTCACATAAATGGGTTCCAGGTAGACAAACATTTTTTGGGTAGGGAACACTCAACTCACTATAGGACATAAATATAAGCCATTGTCCATACTGATCTTTTGAAGATAGCAATGGAGTCTCCTATGGCATAAGTGATGATTTAGGGGGCATAATTCAAGACATATAAAGGTTATGATTATTGAAATGAAATGAAATGAAATGAAAGTTGTGTGTATATCTGTGGGTGTATGTACTAGAGAAAGTTTCCAAGATTCAGACAATACACCTATGATAGAGTCCCAAATCCACAGTCTTATACTCTTTTACTTTCTGTCTTTATCTTGAAAGAAAAGAGAAGTGGAAGAGCAATAAAATAGGAAGATAGATAAATAGAGAGAGATTAGAATTCATGCTTTAGTAGCTTGCTAACTAAATTTGTTATCTGTTGATAACCTGTTACTCTTTGGTTGCAGATTTTATTTTCATTTTCTATCATTATCTCTTATTTTCTAATCATGTTGTTTCTGCCTATCATGCCTCACCCAAGTGGATTCTAAACAAGGTGAATGCAGAAGACAGATCATAGTACTCTTCCCAGTACCAAAACCTTTCTAGTTATGTGGTCAGGGTTGAAATCCAAGGGCATATTCAGTGGGAAATACAGGAGCTCAGTTCTCTCTGTGTACCTAGAATAAGGGTTTCCCCAGGAAGGCATGTTTTCTCAGAGGGCCTGGATCCCCTGGGTCTTGGTCTAGAATGTATTTTTTCTCTAATGAGGGGCTGATAGAGACCTGTCCTCTGTTGCTAGTGGCTCCTGCTTGCTGGAGGTTGAGTGGAGACTTATTCTGCAAGTCATGTGAAGATAATATTACTTTATTGTCCTGATTCACTCTTATTCTCTAACTTCTGTACTTACAGAGTAGAGGTGATTCCTCAGTATAGTCTGAATTTTTAGAGGGCCTAAATTCTATAACTACTCTGATCTAAATATAATACACCCTCTATTCAATACAAATCAACTTCTGGTCTGTGAATCTAAACCACTGACTACAGGTTTTGCTCAACCATTCCCACAAGGATTTCATGCTTATACAGCATCATCAGTTCAATCATAGTAGCACTTACTAGAAACTTTGTGTCTTGCTCTTGACTGTGAAACCATTTATTTTCATATGTTTGCTTATATGTCCTGTCTCTTTAAAATTTGTTCAGCTGTTTGTTTAGTAAACATTTTAAATATTGCTTCTGTGTGCCAGGCTCTGCACAGGTGCAACAAATTCAGAGACAGGGAGGATATGCCCTGCCCCATGAGGCTTATAGACACTGAAGTGGACAGTCATGATCAATATGACACTGTTAGGGAGAGGCACTGAGTATCAAAAGCCAACAACCTTCTTCTGGGTTAAGGGATATAGAAAAGACTCCTGGGAGTAGGTGATGTCCAAGTGGAGTTTTGGAGAATGGAGATGAAATATTCAAGCTGGGAGCAAGGAGATGGGTAAAGGGTACTGTAAGCCGAGAGGAGAGTAAGAACAAAGACATAGAAGCAAAGTGCCCAGTTTGCATTGTGCAGGGAAGGATAAACAACTTGTTTTTAGCTGGAGTAGAGAGTGAAAGGAAATGATAGAATCTCTAATGGGCAAAGTCTTCTGAGGTCAAATCTGGAGTCCATATCTACCATGTTGAAAAATTTGAACCACTGAAAAGGAGGATTGGGAGAGAACGTGGCCAGTTTTGCAATAGTTGTAGAAAACTCTCTCTGGCTACATGGTTTTGAGACTAAAACGCTGGAGACAGGAAGGCAAGTATGAAGTGATACTGGGATGGATCTATGTACTAGTGGCAGAGCTGAAGAGGAAAAGATAAAAAATAACCACTTAGAAATAAAGTTGGTAATTCTGGCTGGTGGAGTCTATGTAAAGTCTAAAGGAGAGACGGGTTAAGCATGACTGCCAAAGAGAATCACAGATCTAGGACAGAGGGAATTTCTGAGGAAGCAGATTCCAGGACTAAAGCCAGGAGGTGTGCCTTGAATAGGGGAGGCAGTGCTGCTGTGGGATGCTAGCCTTGTCCTTTCTCCTGCCTGGGCCTCTAGTCTTGAGATGTCAGGTAGGCTGTGAACTCTAATACTTGCACACAGAAGCCTTCACTTCCTGTTTTGGTAAACTGTGAACTACTTTTTAATTTTTGATTTTTTCCAGTTTTACAGAATCAAAACTGACATACTTCTCTGTATAAGGCATATAGCATGATGGTTTGATTTACATATGTTGTGAAATGTTTACTGCAATAGGCTTAGTTAACATTCATCATCTCATACAAATTCAGTAAGAAGAAAAGAAAAAACATTTCCTTGTGATGAGAGCTCTTAGAATCTATTCTCTTAACACCTTTCCTATACATCATATAGCAGAGGTGTTAGCTATAGTCATTATATTGTATTTTACATCCTTGGTGCTTATTTATCTTATACCTGGAAGCTTGTACCTTTGACCACCTTCCTCCAATTCCATCTCCTACTTCCCCACTTATAGTAAAAATAGATCTGATCTCTTTTTGTATGAATTTGGGTTTTTTTCTTTTTTAATTAACTATATATATATATATACACACACACACACACACACATACATATATACATACATATACACACACATATATATACACACATACATATACATATATATGTATATATACACATATGTATATGTGAGATCTTGCAATATTTGTCTTTCTTTGTCTGACTTATTTCACTTAGCGCACAACTCCTGTGATATATATATCACAACTGCTTTATTCATTCATCCATCAATAGATACTTAGGTTGTTTCCAGGTCTAAGCTATTGTAAATAATGCTACCATAAACATAAGGGTGAAGATATCTCTTTGAGTTAGTGCTTTTGTTTCCTTTGGATATATTTGCAAAAGTGGAATTTCTAGATCGTATGGTAGATCTATTTTTAATTTTTTTGAGGAACCTCTATACTGTTTTGTATGGTGGCTATACTGATTTACAATCCCACGAACAGTGCAGAAGCATTCTCTTTTCTTCCGTGTTCATGCCAATATTCATTATCTCTTGTGTTTTAAAATCATGGTCTTTTGGGACACCTGGATGGTTCTGTCAGTTGAGTGCCTGACTTCAGCTCAGAACATCATCTTGCTGTTTGTGAGTTTGAGCCCCATGTCAGGCTGTGTGCTGATAGCTCAGAGCCTGGAGACTGCTTTGGATTCTGTGTCTCCCCCTCTCTCTGCCCTTCCCCCATTCACGCTCTCTCTTTGTCTCTCATGACATGGTATCTCATTGTGGTTTTAGTTTACATTTCCCTAGTTACTAGTGATGTTGAGCACCTTTTCATGTATCTGTTGGCTGCTCATATATTTTCTTTGGAAAAATGTATATTCAAGTCCTTTGGTCATTTTTTTAAATTGGATTATTTGTTTTTTGCTATTGAGCTTTATGATTTCTTTATATGTTTTACATATTAACCCCTTATCACATATATAGTTTGCAAATATATTTTTCCATTCTGTAGGTTGGCTTTTCACTTTGTTCATGTTTTCTTTTGTTGCCATAAAAGTTTTTTGTTTGTTTTTAAAATGTGTGTTTATTTTTGAGAGAGAGTGCATGCATGAGCAGGGTAGGGGCAGAGAGAGAGGGAACAGAGGATCTGAAGCAGGCTCTACACTAACAGAGAGGCCAATGTGGGGCTTGAATTCACAAACCATGAGATCATGACCTGAGTAATGTAATGCATAGATAGCAAAGATCTTTTGTGAGGTCTGAGATAGCAAGCACATGTAGAAAACTCACCTCCAGCTGGAGTTGTCCAGTAATGGTGTAAATGGCCAGTGAGTATGTCACTACTGGAATTCTTGAGTAGGCTTGATAACCCTCTTCTGGGGGTTACTGAAGAGAGCTAGCTCCATGCAGCAAGGTGGATTGAGAGATAAGGTGACGTCTGAGTCTCCACCACTTGGAGATGCTCTGATTCTGTGATGTTCCAGGAATAGCTCAGGGTGTGGCCCTTGTAACATCCTTGACTGTTATCTGACTCAAATCAGGGTTGTCACAAGACAATGACAACTGAGATTTTGATCTGGTTTTTCCTTATAACTTAGAGGGATTAGTTACATCAACTGTACTAAGCTTAAGTTTCCCTCAGTAGATATTACTACAACAGGGAAATACAATGGTTTTGGTTTGAAATTACATATTCCAAGGCAGTTCTTTTAATGCTTGTTGAAATAAAGATTTTCAGCCATTCTGCATTCAGCAGAAGTGGGGTTGGAGTAAATACTATGTTTAAGGAACATTAGTGGGCTTTATTGCAATTTCATAAAATTAATGAGTTCATTTTGTGGGTGGCTAGATAGTTTGAGTTTTTCACCGTCTCCAAGTTCCTGGGAAGTTACTCAGCTAACTTATTGGTGGAATAAAGGTGCTTAAGCATTAATCCCTTAAGTCATTTGTGTGCCTGTGAACAAGAAAATCTTTAGTGACTCACCTTATCCCATTAATTGAGATATTCTGTTAAACGTGAAGAATACATTGAAATCTTTGCAATGAGACTGGTAGTTGATCTTGAAAGATTATACATATGGTAACACTTACAAAAAAGAAGGAAACATAAAATATACAACAAAAGGCAACAAAAACAAGCATAAGCAGTGTTCTGAAAATCGTAGAGCCAGAACTTTTTTAGAAGACTAATGTTTTATAGCTAAGCTCAGAACACATTTTCCTTCTGGTTAACTTGGCACAGAACAGTGCCACTTCCAAGTGTTATTTATTGCATGTTCTCTCAAGATATCACTGTATTAAGCAAGATGAACATATTAAAATTTTATATTAGCTCCAGTTCCTGTCCTCAAAATACAGTGTTTTCTTACTAGAACAGTATGACTGCCATTGCTGCGCTCAGTGTTTGGCAGAGATGAAGAGACCTGTGTTTTCCAGTGAATTTGCATAATAAAACTCTCATTGAATTATAGTTCAGTGAAGGGGAAAGTACGAACCTAATTTGATTTGACATTTATATACTGAAAGTTTCTGAAAAATGTCTCCTCTGTGTTACTAATTCCTATTTCCACACAGAGGTGGTCTGACCTGTTCTAGAGGACAAAGATGGAGTTGAGGCATACTTTTCCTTTAGTAGATTAAAATGAAAGATTTATTTTTTATAAACTTGAACTTAGATGTAAATGTGAGTTGTTCTGCCTGTCCTCTGTTTTGGTTTGAGAGAACTGGTCACTACCATTAAAAGTTACCACGCGGGGCGCCTGGGTGGCGCAGTCGGTTAAGCGTCCGACTTCAGCCAGGTCACGATCTCACGGTCCGGGAGTTCGAGCCCCGCGTCAGGCTCTGGGCTGATGGCTCAGAGCCTGGAGCCTGTTTCCAATTCTGTGTCTCCCTCTCTCTCTGCCCCTCCCCCGTTCATGCTCTGTCTCTCTCTGTCCCAAAAATAAATAAACGTTGAAAAAAAAATTAAAAAAAAAAAAAAAGTTACCACACATTGAGGAGGGCACTTGCTGGGATGAGCACTGGGTATTGTATGTAAGCGATGAATCACTGGAATCTATCCCCCAAACCAAGAGCACACTGTATACACTGTATGTTAGCCAACTTGACAATAAATTATACTAAAAAATTTTGAAAAAAACCTTCAAGGGCATAAGGCAGGAGAAGGGGAAATTACATGGCTATCATTGAAAAATACATGGTTTTCATATTTTTGTGGATCTGTCCACAGCCAGGGGTTCTTTCCTGCTCCAGGGGTTCTTAGGGTGTGCAGGCCAGATTCTGCAGCTTTCTGAATGCTTAGCCTCAGCCTACACAGAACTTCTCTTCATACATAGTGGCTGGTGTGAGCAAACATCTATCAGTGATACGAAGGCATATTCTCACTCCAAGCTCGTCAACATTTGTATGGACAGTAAACCTGGATATATTCCTTAGGTGAAAAAGCCTTTAAATAGATCTCACAAATATTTGTGTTTTTTAATCTTGTGTTTGACCATTTTGTTGTTTTTTCCCTGTGACTGGGAATATTTCAACATGGCTATATTTGTATTTGGTCAGTTTGATTAATTCACCTGATTAGTTAGCATCTTTGAACAAGTTATTAAATCCTTTTTCTGTGAAAATTTGGTTTCCTGATGTGAAATCTAAAATAATAAGTGTTGATCTTCTTTACCTTTGAGATTACTCATAATTGTTGAATATATCTGGAGGTGTGGCAGATTTTGGAGGCCATATTTATAAGATGTTAGGGTTAATAATGTCACATTTTAGGCCCTTAAAGCCCCTTAAACATGTAAGTCTTCCTTTTCACGTGAATTTTTCTGGATGAATACAATTTATTTTATCCATACTTAACAAAATCTGAAAATATAATTAAAAATTCTCAAATTTCTCCTTACGCTCCTATTCCAACAAGAAGCTTCTCCCAGAACCTTCCTTTAGAGCACAGATCCTAAAACAAAATGTCTTTTTCTTTTTTTTTCCAGTTAATGAAGCTAATGGTCAGTACATGTTAGTATTAGTAGTATAGTATTGTAGTATCATGGATATTAGAGCTGTGGGAGACCTGAGATTTCCCTACCCATTCTCTCAATTTATCATTGAAGAATATAGCATGAAGCAAAAGATTAGACTGACTTCTATCAGATTCCAAGGTCTAGAACTGAACTGGGAGAATGACCATAATTAGAGTTGGAAACAGCCTTAAGAGACAAAGTTAAAGGTAAAGCTACAAGAATGGCTCAGACTGGGAAGGGCTAGTAAGGACACTTAAAATAGTGCTGTATGCATGAAAAACTCTTCCAGATCTGCAAAGTTTTCAAAAACCATGGCAATGCCAACATAGTATTCAACCTATAGAGTTTGCATTGACTCCTTCCCCAGGTTTTTGACTCCCTTTCCGTGGTTTGCATCACTCTAGATCAAACCTCGTATTTTAGTCTAGCCTTTTGACATTTATCTGGAAAGGCAAATGGCCCACAGAGCACCAGGACTGCGTCATGGGACGCATGGCTTTGAGGAGTGTCCAAAGCCATGCCAAAGTGGGGCCTGTCTGGGAAAGTAAAGAAAGCATGTATGCAAAGTGGGAGGAGTGAGCTAGGGCATTAACCAGAAGGTTTAACTGGAGGGGTACCAGGGTGACTCAGTCAGTTAAGCATCTGACCTTGGCTCAGGTCACGATCTCATGGTTGGTGAGTTTCAGCCCCATGTTGGGCTCTGCACTTACAGCCTGGAGCCTGCTTGGGATTCTCTCCCCCTCTGCCCCTCCCTCATTTGCATTTTTTTCTCTCTCTCTCAAAAATAAACATTAAAAAAATAAAAAAAGGCATAGCTGGAAGGGTGCAGGAAGGAAGAAGCTAGATAAAGAAGGGATGGAACTCATATTCTCTCTCTCTCTCTCTCTCTCTTCCATCAGCCTGGTGTCTTTATGCTTTCACTGCTTCCTTGTAGTTTTTGCTCCTTGAAAACATCAACTTATGTATGGCATCACTTTGCTGTTCTCTCTGACCCCTCTCTGCCATGTGACATGTCCTGATGCCTCTTTTAGCTCTTCCTTCTATTAACATCTGATTCAACTCTGAGCTTCCCAGTGCTGAATTATGAAGAATGGAATTTGGTTTGTTTAGGTCATCTTTTCCCACCAAGGTCAAAGATCTAAGTCAAGCCTATGGGTGGATTGTCATATTTGTAAGGATAGAACTCCTGCTCCAACTGGCTCTGGGTCACGTGGTACAAGTGTGGTCATTTATGCCATAGGGGCTGGGGAGGCATTTTCCTTCAGGAAGGTTGTGGGCGACAGGCCTCATAAATCTAGCAGTGGCTCAGAGGGGTCATCTCAAAGCCATGTAGTTATGAATGGTAGGAGAGACTCCTGATTCTACCCTAAGGCTTTTCTTTTCTACCTCAGTGCTCCTGCTGAAATAATGTTGGATAGGTTAAAATTCCTCACTTGATTTTTCCAGGAGACGAAAAAAAGCTTGTCCCATATGTATAGATTTTTCAGATGTTGCTTACTCTACAAAGTGAAATGTCAGGGCAAAAGAAACTCATATATATTGTGTAGCATGAAAAATATGCTGAAGGAAAGATTAACTGCTGATTTGGGTCTCCTGCTAAACTTGCTTCTCCCCCCCCCCCCCCCCCCGCCACCTCATACCACAAAGCAATGGAATTAGGATTCACAGAGGGAGACTTACACATGAGGCAGGAGAAGAAGAGGGTGGAAGATGTTCCCTTGGCATTCTGGGTCTCTCGGGGTTGATGGCAGAACCTTGGGTTGCCTTGTTGCCATCTCACAAGTCAATCTGAGGAGCATGATGCTCTGAGAATGGCAAAGATGCTAGAAAAAGGTAACTGTGACTTTTGCAGACACTTTTCTTATAGTCGATAATGCTGCTAGCTGCTGTAAGTTCTGTTGAATGAGAATTGGAAACCTGGCTCATTGTTAAGGATGCCTATGTACATGCGTGTGTGTGCTGGAGGTCTGGATATTTTGTAGACACTCTGATCATCAGGACTGTGACACAGAACATCTGACAGATTTCTACCAGCCATATGTGAAAAAAGAGCTTTATTTTTTCATTGTTATACTTGGTATATTCCTCAGGTTTGTGTAAAACAGACATTCTCAGGACAAATAATAATGTTAATAATTGCTGTGATTTATTGAATGCTGCTCTAAATTATTAAATGCATACTGTGTTCCAGATCTTTGATACTTCCCAGGAAACCAGATGAATTGATATTTTCCACAGTTTGCAAATTAGGAAGCTGAGGATCAATATGTTCAACAGTGGTTTACCTTGCAGATGCAAAAAGTGAAGAGGGAAGTTAGCATTCAGACTTTCCCACCTATTACATTTCTATAAGATTTCACTTATTTTACCATTCTGAACCTGAAAATTGTGGTGCCTAAGTTATCATTCTATTGTTAATTCTCTTGTACTTTGAAGGGAACAATTGTAAAATAGCCCACCCATAATTATAGACTGAGCTTCTTGTAATCCAAAAGGGATAGAAATAAAGAGAGAAGAGAGAGGGGATGTGGGCAGGGAGAGACAGAGGGCAGGAGGCAAGGAAGGGAGAAAGGACTGACTTTAGACCTCAAAGATTAACTGGTTCACCCTCCTTTTTTTAAAAGTAACTTGGAGATATTTAATATCTCCCCAGATTACATGAGGCCAGAAACCCTAGGATTCTGTTTGATCCCAATTCCAGGCTATCACATATGAGGAAAAGTGGCACAAATCCCTTCTTCAATATCACCAGTCGATTGGTGATGACGGAAGTAAGGAGACTAAGTTCTTACTGGAAGATCCTGAACACTCATGGAGAAGGAGGAGGAGGGGGAGTAAGAGGAAGAGATGGACAAGGGATAGGAGGGGAAAGGATGAACAGGAAGGGGAAGAGCAGGAGGAGGAGAAAGGGGGAGGAGGAAAAGGAGGAGCAAATGCTTTGGATGTTTTCAAAGGAGCAGCTAAGGAGACTTTTCCCAACAGGGCTGTGGAGGGCAAATTGCTCTATCCTGGGATCTGGGCAGGGGAGCAGAAGATAGGGCAGACATGTTAATGGTGTTAATTTGATTCTATTTCAAGAGTAAGATGTTGTAGGAGATTTTGTCTTATCAAACCATGGGGCATCCTTGAGATACTCTCTTTTTCTTTTTCCAGGTGCTAAATGTCTACCATTTCCCCTCTTCAAGATGTATATGAAGGTATCCTCTCAGGCATTTGTTCAGGCACTAGTTTTCAGGGTTGTTTTTGACCTCAAGATGCTTCAGAGACCTTGGCACTTTCTCAGTAATTATCTCACACTCCTGCATCCAAAGAAGGGATGCTTGACATTTTTGGGATTTCCATGATGTGTGGTTTTTGTTGTTTGTTTTTCCCAACATGGATGATAGCCTTGGCAATGGTTTACATTATGTGTATTTTTGGCATTTGTGACTTGGGTTTATTTACATCTAGGCATTTGTTCCTCTTTTCCAGGGATGATGCTATGTTTTGAAGGAATTTATAAGCACAATATAATTTATTTTACTATACTCCTTCTTTGTTTGGAGTATTGTCAATTTAACAAAATCGTGGAAGGAGCACTGGGCTGCAGTCAGAAGACTTGAATCCCGGTCCCAGATCTGCTACTAACTAGCTGTTTGACCCTGAGAAGTCACTTCACCTGAATTATAGTCTTTGAGAAAGGTGGAGTATCTAGATACCTCACTCAATGTCTCTTCCAAGTGCTAAGCTTCTGTGATTCTGTGAATCAGACCATCAGAGAAGGATACTGTGGTGTTCTTCTGCATGGATTATAAATGGTAGTAAAAGGTTGAAATCTGCCCTAAGAATATTTTTGTAAGATTGTATTTATGTTCTGTCTTAGGGGTGTCAGGGAAGGATAGGGAAGAACTTTGGGATAAGCCTCAATTCTTTAGTGCCTGTTCTGGACTATCCACAGTTATTTGTAATAATTTCAGTTCTGAGTTCTTGGAAGATTTGTTATGAGTAAGGATATTTGATATAGAGATTATAGATAAATAGGAAGTTTTTTTGAGAATGAGTGTGTGGAGAAGAAGGTAAAAGTGGGGGAGAAAGGGAAAGAGAAAGGAGAGCAGTATTTTATGTAGATTATTTAAGAGAAGGGCATTAGCTGAAAAAGAAAAAGTTAAGCTTGAGATGGGGGCTTGGATGCTATGTACTGAAAAGTTACTGTACTATGTAGTGTAAGTTTCTATGCTGTGCTGTAAGTTACAGCCATCTGTCATGACAGGGACTGATAGAATAGAGTGGCTGGATGTGAATGGATGTGTAGGAAGATACAGGCTTACTAATTCAGGCTTACTAATAGATGTGCCAAACTGTATCCCAACTTTGAACCAGACACTCAGGCTAGAAAAGCTTCAGACACCTCTCCAGTCTCTGTCTATCATCCCAATCATCTGCTAGTGTATCTAGAACTTTCTCAACTTACTTAGTTATGCCTAGGAAGGTATGGTTTCTTCATCAACATCAAGGTAATGGAGAGCCAGCAGGGAGATTGCTCACTTTTCTCCAGAAAAATAGAGTTTGGAAGAGGGAGAGAGGGAGAGGGAGATAGAGAGAGAGAGAGACAGAAGGAATTTACAACCTTATAAAAGAAGACAAGGGTCTTTTTGTTTCTCAGTTTGTTCCCAAGTAAGCTTGCCGACTAACAGAATCAAGTTAAGGAAACTTCATTAGGTTTTTGAAATTCAAAGAGAAGACAAGGAATGACAGTTAAGTGTGTCAGATATCATTAGATCTTTAGGCAAACAGTTGTACTTACTGTAAAGGAGAGATGAGCTTTCATTTAGAAGGAAAGTCAAATTATAAAGATCATTCAGTACAGAAGGCAATTGCATTAAACATTTAACTCATTCACCTGCAGAAAGGTAGGGTGGGTAGAGGTTCTCAGAGCATTTGTTTTTAGTTATCCTCCATTTTCCCTCTGGTCTTTAGCTGTAGGCACAAGGGACACAGTTTTTATAATTTTCCATATTCTACACTAATGCAGAGCTGGAACATAAATCAACCATTTGGCTATTTTATTGATAGAATTGACTGAGCAGATTTATAAGACATACATTTGTTTAAAATTTAAAAGTAAAACACACTTTTTTATTTAGAAAATAACAATAAACCTCCCAAATTCAATTAAGTGTCACTTGAACATCGTATGTTTACTTAGCAAGAGAAGACAAGAACTGTAAGGGTAAGGAGAAAATTGGGTGTTTGAGTGATTTAATTTGGAGGTGATCTTTATGATACTCTAGGTTGGACAGTAAAATTGTCAGTGTAGTATCTGAGAGAATTCAAAGTTATAATGATACAAACGGATTCTTTCAGGCCAGACCCTCTGCTAAGTATGTTATTGACATATGGGCAATCTACATTGTGAGGTGGGACTGATAGGAGAAGCCTGCTTAAGAAATAGGTTTTGCTTCAAGTCTGGAAGAAACCATAGGGTAGGGCTCTATTGCGGCTTGAGGAGTAGTCTTCCGGATTGGAGGGAAGGATAAGTCAACACCTGCAGGTGATGAGGAAAAGAATATTAAGTATATGTGTGTGCCCCTAGCAAGGAGGCTGGAGGAAGTAATGGTGAGGTGAGTAACTGAGATAGGTGACATTTGTCAGGCTAAGTGTTGCCAGTTCAATTTAATTTGGAATAATTTTACAATAAAAAATACCATCTTGTTAATGACAGACCTTTTGCTTGCCTCCTTCCTTTGCTGCTTTCCTGTTCATCATGATGCATATGTGAGCCAGCAGAATGACACAACAACAGTTTTGTTTGTGGGTATGTTGATCAAAGGAGAAAAGACAGGTGACAGCTCTAAAAACTCTTCAGAAACCCATTGTTCGCATTTTGGGCGTTCTTACCTTAACCATCAACATGAAGGCTGCTATTTTCTTCTTTTCCTTTAAAGCATTGCTTAGCTCTCTGGCATTCTCTGCTCAGTTTGTCACACTTTTCAGTCACATATTTTGTTTTGTTCCATCTTATTTCTAGCATGCATTAAACACTTTATTCAGAATGTTTCTGTGATTTTTTTCTGGTTGTATCTCTTCTGCTTTCCGGAGCAAAGAGAAAAGAGGAAGGGGAATGACTAAAAGACATTTTCAAGAATAAAGAGGAGAGAGGTTGCTGAAATGGAGAAATAAACGTGTTATATAACTGCTTATTGTGCTGGGAAATAGAAACGTCTTCTTTAGCAACAGTTGCCCCAGCACTGCCAGAGGACCTGCTTGGGGGTGGGGCGGAGGGAGGGGAGAAAGAAAGGCTACTTCAGAGAAAACAAACCTCAGTGCATAATTGGAACATTTGTTCTTTCCAGATTGTTGTGTGAGAATGTGCTGCCAGAAACCATTTTTTTCCCTTTAAGTGCTTCTTTTGAAACTCCATTCTGCTTTTTTTTTTTATTTCAAGGATGTTTATTATTCATTCATTTCTTTTCATATTTATTTTTGAATTATGAACCCCAATGTTTAGATGACTGAGACCACTGGGTTTCAGATTACCCAGGTGTTATTAGTTTTATGGCCTATTTTGTAGGCTTATTCAGACCACTCCACTGGAATTGAATCTCCAGATCACCTTTGGTTCTAAGAAATTCAAGGTGTTTCTCATAGTTTGCCTGCCCCATCTTCCTCCGCAAAAGTTGATCTAGCCTCTTCTGTTCGTATTGAGTTACTCATTAGTGACCTAGCTCATTGTCTAATGGACATGTGCATTTTTTTTTCTGTTCTAAAAAGGCAAAACACAAAATGTTATGAAGAAGAATTATGATACAATTAAAAAGTGGAGGAAGGCAATGGATTTTCATCCTGATACTCTCTGAGTCACTTAAAGAATTTTCAACTTGCTTTTAAGTCATTTGTTTCTTTAAACCTGGAGATTTGGTTTCTGAGTTTGAATTGTCTGCAACACAGTGTATGCTGACTCATAGTCTTGCAATAAAACAATTTAAAAAACTAAAAAAAATATTGAGGCATCATCTGTGACTGTAATATTCTAATCTGCTACAAAATTGCCTTTTAAATAGAAGAGTCATTTTGAATTTATAGGAGCATCAAGTAACATCAAAATGTTAATATTTTAGCTATTTTAGCTCTGTGCTCATTTCAAATTATAGACAACATCTCATTTACCAAAAATTATTACTTGGTTATAAAGCTAGGCATATCAAGTTTTAGGACGGAACCAGATTGTTTGGACAAATTCTGTCTCCTTGAAAATACATGGATACCACAAATAATAATGCAAGTCCTCAGCAATATAATCTGTAGCTACTTAGTAATGACTGGGACTGGAAATTCAAATAGCAGCATAGACCATAAAAATAGACGTAATGTAGTATTTTCTCTCCAATCAGTTTGATTGAATAATGAATAGATTCAATATCCAGAAGGGTTATTACCAACAAAACAGGAAAGTAGTCAGGCTTTAGGGCACAATAAGACCAAATTTCGGGATGTGAAGCTCACTAGTAGCAGTATAAAAACTTCTAGCCAGTGTTTTTCTTGTTGAAATAGAAATTTAGGTGAATATCACTAAAAATAAGATGGAAAAGTAATAAGATGTATGGGTACAAATTCAGATTTGAGAACTTTCAGACAACTGAATGCAGCATGCACATTCAGCTTTCTAATAGTATTATATATGCTATGATTTATGGTCCCTCCTTCCTGTTTCTCCTACACCTACTGTTGGTAGTTGAAATATATATAAATGTTTATTTATTTTGAGAGGGAGAGGGAGTACGAGCTGGGGAAGGGGCAGAGAGAGAGAGAGAGAGAGAGAGAGAGAGAGGAGAGAGAGTATCCCAAGCAGGGTCCCTTCTGTCAGTGCAGAGCCCGACGCAGGGCCCAATCTCATGAACCATGAGATCATGACCTGAGCTGAAATCAAGAGTTGTACTCTTGACCAACTGAGTCACGTAGGCACCCCTGTGTTTCCCTTTTTGCTTCTGCAGTGGGAGGTGCCTCCCTCCCATCTATCTTGGAATTCTCTCCAAATATGAAGATTGCTTAGATTCTGGGAAGCAAAATGCCAAGTGCGTACTTTACAGGAAAGAGAAGGGGAAGTTAAAGATGAAATCCAATGCAAAGTGATACTTTTAATTCATAGCTTATTTTGGGCACACTTATAGTGCTCAATGTTATTTGTAATATCAAATACTTTGAAGAAAAGATATAGTTCTGTGTGTTTGATCAGCAATAAGGTTGTCATTCTGTAGAAGTGCTGCTGATTTTGTTTTGCCATTCCTGGGCAGTAGCAATTTTGACTGTAATAGTCATGCAGGGTTCATACAATCTACCTTCAAATAAAGCAGTACCTGGATAAAATCCTTTAACTCAGGACCCTACAGCATAAAAAGCATTAGTTGAGAATGAGTTAACTGTGTCTCATATAAGAATATATAAACAAATGCACACACATGCATATACATGCATATTACTCTAGAGACCTCAGGTATACACGTATACTACGAATTATTCATATTTTACAGAAGAATCCATATATAAATCTCTAATTGTTACTAAATTCACCATTTGCTCTTAGCTCAGAGAGTTGTATTTATTCTGGTTCTTACTTTTCTTTTTCTGGTGAGATTCTACTGGTCTTCTTTGTGAACCCCACACTGTTTATGGCTTTTGTCTTGGGAAGTCACTTTGCTGTTTCAGGGCAGTATTGCTATATCCTGGAATCTCTGTGCTGCCTTAAAAAGTCTTTCCTCCTAAGCAGTTTTTATTTTCGCTCTGCAAATAGGGGCCATTTTATTTTTTTAAAAATTTTTTAACGTTTATTTATTTTTGAGACAGAGAGAGACAGAGCATGAACGGGGGAGGGGCAGAGAGAGAGGGAGACACAGAACTGGAAGCAGGCTCCAGGCTCTGAGCCATCAGCCCAGAACCCTACGCGGGGCTCGAACTCATGGACCGCGAGATCGTGACCTGAGCTGAAGTCGGACGCTTAGCCGACTGAGCTACCCAGGTGCCAATAGGGGCTATTTTATACACCTATGATCTCTGTCTGGTGGTGTTCCGTTGTCCAGCCATGCCTCCCTGCGCTCCAATCTTTTACTCTTTAGTCAGCTCTTTGTGTATAGTGTTCCCTGCAGTCATGGAACAGGTTAAGTTTTAATTTGTTAGAAAGAATCATTCAACTGTGGTCTTATCTAAAAAGAATTTTGTGATTGGGCAGAAATTAATCCATTGTTGGGCTATAACACTTTCTGAGAGCCACTGTTAGGCATCTCCCTGGGAGCAGGCATTCACAGGAGTAAGCAGTGAGGGTAGAGGCCATGAAGCACTGAACAGAAGAGGGAGTATACCTGATGGAGACTTCAGAAGGCAAGAAATGGAATAATCTACTTTCTAATTATTTTTTACATGCCTCTTATTTTTTATGCCCCAAAGTTACTGGAGTAGGGAATACTTGTTTTAGAAATCCTAGGCACTGTGTACAGGCATAGGAATGTCAGTGTTTTAAAAATCCAGTGACAAAAATAATTTCTTTTAAACTTAATTATTTTTGAGAGAGAGAGTGCAGGTGGGCAAGGGGCAGAGAGAGGGAGAGAAAGAATCCCAAGCAGGCTCTGTGCTGTTAGCACAAAGCCCTATGTGGGGCTTGAATTCATGAGCCATGAGATCATGACCTGAGCCAAAATCTAGAGTTGGACCCTTAACCCAATTGAGCCACTGAGGTGCCCCGATAATAATTTTTTAAATAGCATTAAATGATTGGCCACTTCCAGTGGTAAACCTACTTTTGTCACCTGTTAGTGTGTGGCCTCGGATAAGTTACTCCAGTCTTGTGAATGTCAGTCCTAGAATGTGCAAAATAAGGAGACTGAAGAACTCTGAAGTGACCTCCTCATATACTATGAGTCTGCAAATCCAAAAGTCTCATGGAAAACCCAGAGTGTTTTCCTTATTGTCCCTAAATTGAGCCAGTTACACCTTCAGTGAGAGATAGGACATTTTAAGTTTATTTTGTTAAATTATCTATTAATCAAATACAACAATAATAGAAGCTTGGCTTTTCCCTTATCAGGGACACCTCTTGTAAAGATAAAGCCTGTAATGTGGAGTAGATGTTGGAAAACTCTGACCTTTCCTCCAACCACCAATGAACCCTGCTGGTTGTTTTTGTAAATACAATTCATTTGGAATGCAGGCACACTTGTGTGTTTATGTGTTGTCTGTGTCTGCTTTTGCACGACAATGGCAGAGAAATAGGATTGCCAGATAAAATACAGGAAGCCCAGTTAAATTTGAATTTCAGGTAAACAACAAATATTGCATTGGGCATACTTAACACTAAAAAATTGTTGCTTATTTGAAGTTCAAACGCAACTAAGTGTTCTATATTTTTATTTGCACAATCTGGCAGTCCTGGACAGAGACTGTAGGGCCCACAAAACCTGCAATATTTACTACCTGGACTTGTATAGGAGATGTTTGCCAACTACTGATGTGGAGGTAAGATTTATGAACTAGTAAGAAAAAATACCTGAGTGTTAGGTGTGCTTTTGTTACTAACTTGCTGTCTAACCTTGGGTTAGATATTAGTTTTCATCTCTACAAGTTAGTCTGATGCCTACTCATCTGCTTCCCAGGTTTTTTTGGGGATAGCTGGTGTCCTGAGGGTGGGAAAACACTTAGATGGGTGTGGATAGAGTTTACACTAGAAGGCAAGGGTATATTTCCAAACTTACACTTAAGGGTCCTTAGTTTATGCTCTCTAACCTCCACTGAACTCTTGTTTCCAGGTTTTTTCTTTCCTGGGTGCAAAGCCAAGAGGAAGCAGCTGAACAAAGTTGGGTGCTAGCTAAGAAGGGTGATAGTCAGATATTCATGAAACTCAGTTAGCTAAACAGGTTCTAAATGCAATTTCAAATATATCTTTTTATTTCTTTGATGTATCTCCATACTAGATAGTATTTTATTCTATGGATGAGATGTGAATACAACTCTTTATTCCTGTCTTGAAAAAATACCACTCTTTAGGAATCATAAATGGGAGTGATCAATCCTCTTTTTCACTGTAATAGCTATAGCATTAGTGAAGAACAGAGGCTGCCTTTCAAAGGTGTGATGACCCTACGAATTCATTTCTGTAAAGAAACAGAATGAAGCAATGTGAAGAACAGAAGAAGAAGGAGGCTAATTCTAGTGTTATGCCATCTTTAGAGAATTATTCCCAGCCACCTAGCTTCCTACTGTAAAACATTTGACTGGAAGCTCATTAAGTTACTGCTACATGCTGTGGTAAAAAACTGTGGCTACTTACTTGGTTCTGTTAAAAAAAAAAAAAATCTGTGCTAATGAAAACTTTAGGTAGAGTTGGTGACTATCTTTTGTGCTTCCATAGCACATTTAATGTAGTTCAATTGTAGCCTATTGGACTATTGTTCTATTGTTCATGGGTTTTCCCAGTAGGTGGTGATTTTCTTGACCTCAGAAATTTTTATTCATCTCCATATCCCTCAGCACTTATTGTACTAGTAGGCAGTAGATAAATGGTGAATGAATGAACTGAATAAATATCAAATTAATAGAAGCATTTGTAGGCTGTAAAAATCTTTACTGCTTCACTTTAGCCTTTTTTTCTGAAATAATTATTCAATTACTTGATCATAATTTGATGTGAAATATTTTTTTTTAAGTTTCTTTGTTCATTTTTGAGTGAGAGAGAGAGAAAGAGAGAGAGAGAGAGGGAGAGACAGAAAATCCCATGTGCTGACAGCACGGAGTCCAATGTGGGTCTTGAATTCATAAACTATGAGATCATGACCTGAGCTAAAATCAAGAGTTGGACACTTAGGATCACCTAGGTGGCTCAGTCACTTGAGCGACTGAGCCTTGGTTTTGGCTCAGGTCATGATCTTGCGGTTCGTGAGTTCGAGTCCTGCGTCCAGCTCTATGCTGACAGCGCAAAGCCCACTTGGAATTCTCTCTCTTTCCCTCTCTCTGCCCCTCCCTGTCTCTCTCTCTCAAAACAAATAAATAAACTTAAAAAAAAAAAAAAGAGTTTGACGCTTAACCAATTGAGCCACCCAGGATCGCCTGATGTGAAATATTTAATTAGAATTAGAATCTAACTTGTATTCCTCATAACTTTTTTCTCTTTTCTCTGTGTTTGTCCATTTGACTTGCAAGCATGGATTCCAGTCTTGTCTCAGTGTGACTAATTCCTAAGTTGGTGACTCGAAACTATACCTCCTTTCCATGTTCCATTCTTGGACATCCCTACCTGGATGTTCTGCCGATACTGCACACTCTGTATACAAAGTGTGCTAGAAAATGAGATGGACTAGGAGGCAGAAGACTGGTTCCTAATTCTGCCTTTTCCGTTAACTGGCTGGGGAACTTAGCAAGTCATTTAACTTCTCTGAGAGTCATTTTCCTCAATCTAACAGGAGGCACTAGCTCTAGTAATGGTTTCCAGAATGTACACTGCAGCTCTGTAGAGTTCTGAAACACTATAGAAACCATCATAATTATTTAACATTGGCTGTGTGTTACCTACGCTAGCTTGTGAAAATGTAGAACTTAAAGGAAATTCATGAAAAATGCATTGTAATTCTCTTAGGCAGTTCTCTGAAGCAATGAAAGGGAGGCTTTGTTTAGAAGGAAATCTATTTGAATTTTGCCATCACAGTTCCACTAGTAATGAAGTAGAGCCTTGATACCATGGGAAGGCAATGGAAGCCCATTCATTGGGAATGACTTGTGTTACTGCTTGGCTAGTTTTTAAGAAAAGCCTGTGTCAACACTTTCCGTGATGGTCACTATGCCTTGCTGAGCTGCTTCATGTAGAACAGCTTGCTTCAGGACATACTGCTCCTCATTATAGCTGCCACTAACCCATTTGCCAAGGCCAGGAGATACTGGGATGTGAACACATAGCCCACTTGGCAAGAAGTACATATCATCAGAGCAGGGGCCTCTGGCCACATGTCTTTAGGTCAAGATGGGTGGTCTGACTTGAATGGGACTTAGTCTCGCAGCATGCAAAGTTATTAACTTTCTGGAGCCAGTACTTGGGAATAGGATATTGTACTTTGATACCAAATATGTCGACATGTACCATTTGTTTTTATGTGCATTTTTTTTAAGTCACTTTCCTGATTTTTTTTTTTTTTTAAAGGAATGAAATGGAAGCCTTTTTACCCAGGGCTAACTTGAACCTTTCTGAGTATAATCCTGCCCGTTCTGTTTCTCATCTTTATTATTAGGCCAACTACCCAGACACAGCCCATGACCTCATGGAGGCGGGTCACACATACTCTCTAGTGTTCATGGACAGTGGCTTTGTAGTTCCACTAATGTGTTCCTTCCTGGTAATCCTAGCACAGCCTCACTCCAAGTTTGTGTGACTGGAACTTGAAAATATCTCTGACTTGAGTGTTGCTTTAGGTGAGTGAATTTGAGGCATCTATGGGATTTACAAGTGGTGTTCCCTGTTGGAAATTGGAGGCATATACTTGCAGCTCAGGGAAGAGTTCTGAGCTGGAAATGTGAAATTGGGATTCACCAGTGCTACATAGCTCTTGAGATTATTGAAGGAGAAGAAATCACCTGGAGCTTGTATAGAATGAGGATGGCATCTGAGAAAACTGAGAGGCCTGTAGTGGGTGAGTTGAGCTGAGAAGACCAAAAGTTATCCTGAGAAGGTAATTTTATTGCTTCCTAATGAAATAGCCTATGTCTGAGAGCTATTTTTCTGCTTGTTGTCTGAATGTAGGCACTAACTAGTTATACCTCTTTTCCTATTCAACAGTTTTGAATTGAGTTATGTTGACTTTGTTAGCTAATCTCCAATGACCTTTTGTTAGTCCAGAGGCAGGAAATTCCTCACTATTGATCATTTCAGTTGTTTGAGTAGATTCCAACAAGTATTTTTTGAGATCTTTCTTAGAAGAATTGCACTTAGTAGCAGTTAGAGATATAATTCACATTTGAAATATGAAGTTTAGACTTCACATGAGTAGAGCTTTGTTTCTCAACTGATCATGATATTCCTCTCCATGGGACACTTTTTGACACTTTTAAAACCTTTCACCACTGTGTACATATGTGTGTAGGGATGCTCCTGGCATTTGATAGGTAGAAATCAGGGATGCTGCTAAACATCTTGCAGAGTACAGTATAGCCCATTACAATAAAGAATTATCTGGTCCATAATGTCAATAGTGCCACTATTGAGAAACCTAGGTTTGAAAATATGCTATTGAAAGATTTTTGAACAAAAAAGTTGTATCCCCAGATTTGCATTTAAAAAATTATTCTGCTGCAAGAAAAGTAGAGTGATTGGCAGGGTTGGAAGGGAGAAGAATGGAAACAAGGTAGAATGCCATTATAGTGTCCTAGGCAAGAGTTACTGGTTTCTTGAGTTATTGTGGTAGAAGTGAAGATGGAGAGAACCAGATGGTATCAAAATATGTTTTGGGCTAGAAATGTCAGGACTTGTCAGCAATTGAATGTGAGTGTTGAGAGAGAGGAATGAATCATGCTGGACTCTCAAATTTCTGTCTTGAAAATCTAGAGGAATATGTACAGAATGAGATGAGGAAAATGGGCAAGAAGTGAGTTTGGAGGCTGAGTTAAGAGTTCTATTTGAGGTCTACTACATTTGAGATGACTATGAATTTCAAATGAAGTAGGCAGTTCGATATACATGAGTTGGAAAATCAGAATACTTAAAATGTGACTGTACAAATCATATTTCCACATCCTAAAAGAAGATATAACATGCTTAAGAGCAAAATGTCTTGAGTGACAGATAGTTCCTAGCTCAGCCTACCACTTACTTGTGTAAATTGGGGCAATTTCCTTCCTGTCTCTGATGATAATAGTTTCCTTATGTGTGAAAGAAATAGATTAGTGTTTTTCAACCAATTCATCCCCAACAATTCCTTCTATTAATTTTCTCTCATTAATCCCATGTTTTGAATTTTTAAAAAGTCATCATAATGTATTGCATTCATTAAGAAAGCATACACTAGTTCTATCTATGTCGTCAACATTTTTCCAATTAATGTCTTGTTCACATTTTAAAGCCTTGATAATTATGGCTTGTTGGATAAGATGGTATACATTCTCAGAAATGAAGTTTAAATGCAGCCATGCCTTGGTATCGTTTATTGCTACTGATCATTAACTTCTCTCTCTTTTACAGTCTTTTTCAATCCAGGATCAATTATATATTGGATATATTTAGTTTGGGTCCTGAGACCTCCTGGGTTATGACTATGTTAATAAGTGTGAAGCAGCTATCATAAATAATCAAAACTTCTAATCAAAGAGAACCAGCACTCGGGGCGCCTGGGTGGCGCAGTCGGTTAAGTGCCCGACTTCAGCCAGGTCACGATCTCGCGGTCCGTGAGTTCGAGCCCCGCGTCGGGCTCTGGGCTGATGGCTCAGAGCCTGGAGCCTCTTTCCAATTCTGTGTCTCCCTCTCTCTCTGCCCCTCCCCCGTTCATGCTCTGTCTCTCTCTGTCCCAAAAATAAATAAACGTTGAAAAAAAAAAATTAAAAAAAAAATATTAAAAAAAAAAAAAAAAAAGAGAACCAGCACTCTATTACTGTTCTACACAGTACTATACAGATTTGATAAAATGTCTGCAAAAGTAAAGACCCTGACATTTTAGTTAGTCCAATATCCTTGTTGTGAGCAAATATTTTCATTTTTAAATATTAGGACATATTTAATGATTATTTTTGCTACATTCATTGGTCCCAGGTTGGAAACCATTGTACTTGGTAATATCTAGTGCTTCCAGATTTATCATCCTTTGATTCATGTCACTTTATGTTATATTCTGATTCCTAATAATTAGACTTTTAAATTTAAGGGTCAAGTAGCCATATACGTATTTTGGTAGTGGATGTGAACTTTTAGCATTGCAACTCTTTAGCAGTGGGAATTTATTGATAATTTCAAGACGGTTTATCACTTTCTTCTTAAGTCAAGGTTTTATTAAGTTACATCAATTTCTTATTAAAAGAATTGTAGAATATTGTATCCTATAAATCAAATAGGTATACAGAGAGGTGGGCCAAAGTTTTAGGACTATAATCTGAAAATAATCATTCTGAGGAAGAGGAAGGCACTGGTAAGGCAGTAGGAAGTCACAGACCTTATTGCTCGCAATGAGAAAAAAAATTCAGGTAGGTATAAAGCCACAGCATGAATGTATAGGAAATGATAATAGGCAAGCAGACAGCACAAAGAAATCCCAAAGCAAAGTATCTGGAGCACTGAACAAGCAGGACTTTGTAGTTCCAGGTGGGAACTAGACATCCAGGGAACCTGGGGTATAGTTAATAGGGCCTCGGTCCTAGAGCAACTGACCTCTGGGCAGTTATCAGCATTGGAGTTTAGGCACAGCAAAACTAGGCAGGGAACCAATATCTGAATAACTGTATCAGATGGTATCTCAGCCTTTGGGGAAAGTTCCACTTATTAGAACATGGAATCAAGGTCAAAGCTAGAGAAGGAGTGAGTGTGATGATGCCAAGTCCCTACCTGGTAACAGCAAGTGGCAGAAATTCAGTCTGATGTAGTTCAAGAGAAATGCAGATTGTAGAGTCATATAATTTGGAAATACAGGGATGGTTGGTGGTTTTAAATGTCCACATGTGCTTTGTGGAAACTGAACCTAATTCTCCTCTCCTTGAGCACGGGCTGAATTAATGGCTCACTTCCAGTGAATAGAATACAGTGTCAGTACCATGTGTGGTTTTGGACTGTGACTCCTTATTTGCTCTCACTCTTGGATCACTCATTCTCGGATCACTCACTCTGGGGGAATCATGTCATGAGGATAGACAACCCTATGGAAAGATCCATTTGGCAATGAACCAAGGCCTTTCTGCCAATGGCCATCTTTGGAGTAGATCCTCTAGCCCCAGGAAAACCTGCAGCCTGACCCATCACTGGACTATAGCCACATGAGCTATCCTGAGCCAGAACCAACCAGCTAAACCACTCCCAGGTTCCTGACTCTCAGGAACAGTGGGAAATAACATATTGTTTTAAGTTGCTAGGCTTTGGGGTAATTTGTTATGCAGCAATAGATAACTGATGAAGGAGGACACAGTTTCAGACATGGCTATATCCTGGCACTCAAAAGCACTTTGTTTTTCTCTGTTTTTCACCTTAGCTTTCCAAGTCCAAATCTGTTTTGTTTTGTTTTGTTTTGTCCTCAAAACAGCTCTCTGCATGTGATATAGGAGATAGCCTCAGGTAATCATAAGCTCACATCCTTATGATTCATGATTCAGGTGAGAGATTCTGTTTTTTCTAGGCTCCATATATGACAACTTAAGAGAATGTTCTTATCTGGCTCTATTGAGTCATGTGTCCACCATACATCCCCTTTCTTGGGGGATACAGAGTCATTGCTTGAGTCAGCTTTTCTGTCTACTCTTGTGGCCACATGTGGAGTCTCATTGTTAATATCCTTCTCTCAGTCTCAGGGGATGTGGGAGAGGTAATTCCCTCATAAGCAGGGTGTTATTTTCAGAGGAGATGAGTTAGGAGTATGGGTCAGGAGCATATGAGAGATGTCTGGCACAGTGAAATCAAAGGGGATCTACAAAGAAGATTCTGATTTTTTTCATTTACAACTACCCTTTCAGAGCAATCTTGATAATGTTAAATACCTGACGCAGATGTTGAAAAAAATCTCAGTATCAACTTTTAAAATCCAGTAGCACCACTGCTACTATCTAGCAATCTTGCTTGCCTATTCCAGATGAGCTCAAGAACCAAGAAGTAGGTAGACACAAAAGTAGAATGGGTTTTATCAATAGATATGCTCTCTGGTACTGTATCAGAGCCCCATTTTTTTTTAAATCTACAATTCTTAGAAACTGAATGTATAACTCAGGATAGGAAATCCTGGGAGCTCACCATACCCACAGTCCACTCCAGAGAAGCAGCTGCCAGTGTTTCCTAATGTATAGCTAGTAACGAATACAGTGGGTATAATCTGCTGAATGCTTTACTGTATGTTCCAGGCCCTCCATGCCCAATTCCAGGGAATTGGCTTATGCGATTGTGGGGAGTAAGTCCATTGGGCCAGCAGTCACTAAGGGAAGATCATGAGCAGGTTGGAACCTGCAGGCCTGGGCTGAACCTCCTGTCCACAGGCAGCAATTTCTCTTTTCTTCTCCCGGCTGCCTCCACCAACCATAGAAAACCTAAGTTTTCTTTTAAAGCCTCCCAATTATTTAGGTCCATCTACTCAGGATAACTTGACTTCCAACTGATTAATTGAGGCCCACACAGGATTATCTTCATAACTTAAAGTCAACTGATTAGGGACTTTACTATATCTGGAAAATCCCTTCATAGCAGCACCTAAGTTAAGATTCATTAAATAAGAGGGGGCTGTAGTTAAGCCTAGCCAAGTTGACACATCAAAAAAACATGATGGTGCTTTATAGAATTATCACTTTAGTCCTTGTAATAATAATAGAACTATTATTATTTCCATTTTATAAATGAATACAGACCTAGGAATGTTCAGCAATTTGCTCAAGGGCTCAAGGGAAATGACAGAACTGTGCTACCAAACCAGGCCTTCTGTTTTCCAAATGTGAGCTCTTTCTACAATGCTGTTTTGTGCTGGCCACATCTGGTTGGGCCTTATCTAGACACTAGAACTAGAGGCAAAGTCAGCTATCCATAGAGGACCAATGACTTATGATGTGGTCTGGTGTGATATCTCTGTTCAGATGGAATGGCCCCAGCTGGGTAGTGATTAGGAGATGTGGTCAGATTCTCTGTGTTGGAGAGTTTGAAAGTGAGACAGAGAAAGAGACAGAGACATAAAGGGTTGTAGAATTCCAGATTCACACCAAGAGAACTGTGGAGGAAATGTGGGGCATTGGAAGCCATGTACAGAAGAAACAGAGAGAAGAGGGAATAGATTGGAGTAAAGGGGAAAAGAATAATTGGGACAACATAATTGGGGGAGGAGCTTGAATTAAGGTGGTGAAGGCAGATGTCTCATGGGATGTCCTGGAGGAGCACTGGCTCCATTCTTAGATTGCATGCGTGTGTTCTTCTCCAAGCTTGCTTAGTAGTGGAGTGGCAAACATGATTTACTTCACTTGAAGAGTTTTAAGAAGAAGGTTTAAAGGGATATTCAGCAGGTAAGTCTGGCAAGGGTATGAAAAATCTTAGTAGTTCAAGCCTTTAGCCTGGACTTCTCCTGAAGTTTCCACAAGGGTGCAGGACACAGGTGGTATTTACCTCTAACAGGCCACAACTCAACACATCCAACAGCCTTGCTACTTGGGGTGGTCCATCATAGGCATCACATGGAAGCTTGTTGAGCATGTAGGTAGTCAGGCCCCACCCACATCACAATCCAAATCTGTAATTTAATAAGAGCCTTGACTAATTTGTGTGCACATTAAAATTCAACAGGATACTTTATTCAGGCATAACAGGCTGCATCTGAACATTCCAAATCCTTTTACCTGGTGATGACTGCCCTAAGGGAATCCATAGTTTCATCCCATCCGTTATGTGAACCCCCACTCCATCTCCCCCACGGAGAATATGGAAACTGGGTCAGAAGAGCTGGCCCATGAACCCTGGACAATATTCTAGTTCCCCATGGGAACCAGCATTGGGAATGCTGAGTCTTCTTAATTTTCTTTTTTTGTGTGTTTTTATATCATCCTCCATTAACTGAGAAAGCTGAGTGTATGACTGTCCTTGCAACCTAATGGATTGTGACAAATAGCCTGAGTAATTTAATTTGCAAAGCCACAGGGATTATAACTATGGTAAATTAAACATGGGGAGTAGGGCTTTTAGAAATAGGTACACTGAGACCAAGAGGAAGCTGTTGACGACAGATAAACCACTCCTGATTACAATAACCTGTGCTATTTTATGTGGGTGAAAATAGCCCACAGGCCTCCCTCAACAGGAACTGTGGCTCTTTCTGTTTTGCAGAATGTACAATACATAATGGTGATAAGGAAGGCTGAGTCATAAGAGAAAGGTTTAGCTGACTATAGCATACTGATTAGGAAGGTAGAGAAGTTTAAAATACATTTTTAAAAGATTTTCAATAAATACAATGACAATAATACATAATTTGGGGCTTATATAAAACTTCTGCTCTCTGAAAAACAGATTTCCAGCATGACTCATTCTCCAGGCCTCTAGAGTACAAGGTGTATTGAGATGCTTACCACTCCTTCCCACCCTCTGAGACTGTGTCTCTTGTGGCACCAGGGGAAGCAGCTACGGGTGCTACTTTGTCCTTTCCTTATCACCATGACTTATTTTTCCCAGCTGGATTCATTAAATTCACTCTCTCAAGAACATGAAATTGGGACACATAGCCTCTCACTAGGCATGTGAGTTGAGAAGCCATATGAAGATGCGTTTGGGTCTGATAATATTTGCCAAAGCACAGAAAGTTAGCTGAAGAGAAAATGTGAGGTAAAAAGCACTCAAGCCCATGGATTTGGAAAGCAAAACTTCCTCAGTTTATCACTCGTTCTAATCCTTCTTGAGGTCCTATTATACTACTTGCTTTGGGTACCATGAAATACCTTGTCTCCCCCTCCCCCCACATACACAAATTCCACTATTTTTGGTTAAGCTAATTTGAGTACTGTCTGCTCCTTGCAAACAATTGTTCCTTGTGCAGGATAAGAGGCTATTCTCTAAAATCTATGATGATTCCTAGTATTTTACCAGCAATAGGTCATGGTGGCTAAGGGGCAAAATGGGGTACAGAGGACAGAGCATAGCGGAGGAACTCACCATAGTCAGTTGGGCCAGACTGGCAGCAGAAGGTATGGTGATCAAATGGCAGGCCACAGATACCAGGCTGGAATCCCAGGCAGAGGTCAATGACTGAAGACGCATGATGGGTAGGAGGACCTAGGAATGTGCCTGGCCACAGGGTTCAGGCTGGACATAGGAAATAGGCTGAGGATGATTTGGAAGCAGCACCTGAGGTTGGGGCACAGGTGTAAGAAGGTTTGCCTCCCAGCAATGAAAGGGACAGTTCTGTCTGGTCATAGCAGCTATTTTAGGGTAGGTCAGAAGAAGGGATGCTGTGGCCTGGAGACCACAGCAGAGGCTTGGGCCTTCTCAGGACCACCAGAGACACCAGAGATCATAACTTCCATGTCCCCTGGCTCTATGGTTGAGCAATTTTCTTTGGAGTGCAGGCTCTTTCTTTCTAGGCCACTTTATACCAGCTATCCATTCATGTGGTTAGGATCTCTTCTGTAAGTCTAATTCTCTCTTCTTGGAAAAAAAACAGTATATTGTTTTTATTGTTCCCCCCCACCCCCAAGGTTAACCTAATCTTGCTTGTGGCTTGTTTGCACCCATGTGATACTTGGTCCAATTGGTATCTCTTAAGCCTGGTGTTAAAGCCAACCAACATTTTTTTTTCTTTTTTAATGTTGGGGTTTGTCCCAGGCAAAGCTCTGGCTAACTGCTGAGAATCCATTGCAATTAACTTTAAGTAGCCTTTGTAAATTCTCAAGTTTTTGTCTTGATTTTTGTTTTGTTTTTTCCTTGTTGTCTGTGACTGCAGAGGGAAGAGAAAGTAAATGTCCTGGGGGTTATGTATATGTATGTATGGGTGTGTTGCTACAAAATTTGTAGAGTGTGTTTTAAAGAATTTCTCAAAAATTTCAAATTTTTGAAATTCATGCACTTGGACAGTGGGAATGTTCACTGTTTTGACATTTATTAAGATGGAACAATTTTAGCTATTCAGGTACTTTAGATTTTATCCCTGCTGCCAACTTTTGACTTATTATTTATTATTCTGATTTTAATGTGATAACAAATTAGGTTTTGACAGACAATTTTAGATTATATCTTCCTTTTCAGAAGCATATTAATTTTTGAATTTTTGAAATTCTCTGACAAATAATCATGTATCTTAGGCATTAACATCAACTATCTCTATAAAAAAGTAAACGGGTTCCCATCTACTTTATTCAAATGACCTGTGTTTCTTAGAATGTATTGTAAAACATTCATTTATTTAACAGCCATGTATTAGGTATGTACTTTATTGGCACTATGCACAGGGACAGGGCTTGACTCTTCTAGAAGTATAAAACTGTAATTAAGAGCAAGGGCTTTAGAGGTTGTCTTAGGACAGGTTCCCCCAGAAGCAGATCCTAATGTACAAGTGCTTGTACATTATTTGTTCATGAAAAAAGTGCTTCCCTGGGAGACAAATAAAGGAATTGGGGCAGCAGACCAGTAAGAGGAGGAAATGAAGCAAGGACTTCGCAAAGTCTCACACAGGTAGGCTTCACCCTGAAACTGCTCCACCCCACAACAGTCAGTAAAAAGGCATCTCAAGGGAGCAGGGCAAAGCATCAGTATTACTTCTTAAAGAGTCAGAGTTTGAATGGACAGCCAAAAATTAACAGTTAGATGAAAATCTCTAGGGTAAATATCAAAGAACAAAGTAAGCAAAGGAAATAACAGAGGAAGAAAACATAGAATTGAATCTTTTAATTAATGTCCTTCAAGAAATAAGAGAAGATTATTATATCCATGAACAATAGGCTATCAAAAGGGATATTTAGGAATAAAAGAACAGTTTTAAATTAAAAAAAAATATGATGGCTCAAATAATTCAGTAGAAGGGTTGGAGGGTAAGGTTCTCCTTTCCCAGAAAGTAGAACAAAATATAGAGAAATGGTAAGAAAATTAGTAGATCAATCCTGATTGTCTATCATCTGATAAGTTAGAATTCCAAAAAAAGAGGGAATAAAGGAAAATTTTCAGAGAAATAAGATGATTTAGAAAAGCAGATACACATGAGCCTTCAGATTTTCAAAGGTCTTGTTACCACAAGGTAACAAGGTCTGTGCTCAGACCAATGAATGAAAAATGATTCACAAGAAAGCATACCATTGTAAAATTTCAGAAAATTGGAAATAAAGAGAAGTAGAATTTTTTTTTTGATAAATTGGAAAGGGGAAAAGATTACATACAAAGGTTAATGAATACAAATGGCATTGACTTCTCAACAAAAACACTGGATGCAAAAGGCCAATGGAACAATGCTTTCAAAACATTTTGCCACATAAGGACATGTGCATGGTTGTTATAGTCATTGCCCAGGTCACAGTCCACTACCACCACAAGTGATTTGGTGATGACATACCTGGAAATTATTTCTAACATCTTAATGGCACCCAATCATCACAAAGAACAACTTTTGAAATAGGAGCCCCTCTGCTTGCAGGCTTCTCTTCCCAATCTTTATTAGAGCTGAGAAGCATGGACTTCTCAAATCCACAGTTAGGGACTGTCACAGGTTTTTAAAAATAGACCTTCAGGAAGGGTGGGGCTGTAGGAGGCAAAGGGCAGCAAGAAAAGAGAGACAGTAGTCTTATGTAGAGGGGTATCCCCCATTACCACTTCAGCAAGACAGACTTTTCATCAAGCAATGCTAGACTACAGGGATGAAGATGCTAACTGGACTAGAGGTGTGGAGGAACAGCAGAATCTGAGTATGGTACATAGGAGGGTGATCCCTCAGCAGCCTGGCAACCATGAGGAGGTGGTGAAGGAAAGACTATTTCTGGTTCCAGCTGGTAGCCTGGGACATGCATTCTTATATAAGTAATGTACATAAAGAAGGTACCAAAATTTGGGACTATTCTCCATTGTCCTCTTTCCCCTCTTTCTTTAACCACTGATACTATGGGCACTTTCTAAATTTCTTAACATACAGCATCATACAGCATCAGTCTAAATATAGACTTTTCTCTTTTTAAAGAAGCCACAGAATGCAGTCTACAAACCAAGTATGAAGTTATCAGGCATATCCGAAACACCTATAGCTTAAGAATTAGAGGTTTGTTTTTTTTTTTCCCAGCCACATACAGTCACAAACCATTACAATATTAAACACAGTTCTATTCACAAAGTAGTTCTTATTTCTTTACCTGACCTTTGCCTCCAACTCTGGTTTTATGGTGTGGGTGGCATGGGATGATGTGTATTTAGGTGAGAGGCACAGGCAATCTAGTATTTGGTGTCTGGTTTCAGGGTGGTGAGGCATTTTCTGCTTCTCTGGTTCCTGCCCAGCTCCTGTGAGAGTCCAGAGCAACTCCAGGACCATATGGGGGTGGAAGGGACAGCATGCTAGTAATGGACTTGGGAAAGGTTTCAAAGTGTTTGTGGATGCTGCATGACAGGGATTAGAATTAGAATCCTAGTTCTATGCTTTTCTTTGTGGTTGGATGATTCATTGGCAAGTGTGGATTTACAGAGAGAGAGAGAGAGAGAGAAGAGAAGGGACGAGAGATCATGGGGTATATAGACTCAAGTGTGTACCCTTTGTGGTATTGATTGGATCTTGTCTGGAAAAGCCATGTTAAGTTTTCAATGCTTTTTTTAAAGAGGAAAAATAAGGAAAGAGAATAATTTAGAATGGAGGTAACAATATATTAAAAGTCAGGAGACTTGCATGTTCATCCTGACTGAGATATTTACCAGATTTTCACTTTGGGCAAGTCCCATTTGGTCTTGGCTTTACTGTTTTTAATCTAACCAGTTGGAGTGGATGAACTCTGAAGTTCTTTCTTTTTCTTCTATACTTGTTTGCATAAAGACCGTGGGACAACAGAAATACTGAAGCAATTAAGAATGGAAGGGTGAGAAAGAAGACCTACATACAGATGGTCAACAGACACATGAAAAGATGCTCAACATTACTGATCATCAGGGAAATAGAAATCAAAATCACAGTGAGCTATTCACACCTGTCAGAATGTAGAATGGCTAAAATAAAAAATGGAAGAAACAAGTTTTGGCAAGGTTGTGGAGAAAAAGGAACCCTCTTGAACCACTGGTGGGGTTGCAAACTGGTGCAGCCACTGTGGAAAACAGTATGGAGTTTTTTGAAAAAGTTAAAAATAGGACTATTCTATGATCCAGCAATTGTACTACTGGTATTTACACAAAGAATAAAAAACACTAATTCAAAGGGATACATGCACCCCAATGTTGTAGCAGCATTATCCACAACAGCCAAATTGTGGAAATAGCTCAAGTGTCCCTTGGCTGATGAGTGAATTATGTATATTATATATACATGTTATATATAATGGATATATGGATATATATCATTCCATATATATAATGAAATATTACTCAGCCATAAAAAAGAATGATATCTTGCCATTTAAAATGACATGGATGGAGCTAGAGAGTATTATGTTAAGTGAAATAAGTCAGTCAGGAAAGACAAATAACATATTATTTCACTCCTGTGTGGAATTTAAGAAACAAAACAAATGAGAAAAGAGAAAAAAAAGATAAAGAGGGAGGCAAACCAAGAAAAAGACTCTTAACTATGGAGAACTAACTGATAATTACCAGAGGAAAAGTGGGTGGGGGGGATGGGTTAAGTAGGTGATGGGGATTAAGCAGTGTTCTTGCTGTGATAAGCACCGTGTATTGTATGGAAGTGTTGAATCACTATATTGTACACTTGATACTTCTATTACACTGTGTTAACTAACTGGAATTTAAATAAAAACTTAAGAAAAGAATGGAAGGGTAAGGAAAGCAAGGGATTGAGAGGTTGAGGGACACATCAGAGAAGAGAAAGGGTCAAGGATAAGGAGGAGATGAAAAAATTTAATTTCCTGTATTTATAGGAAAGCCATATATGATTGACTGGATTTTCATAGAAATATTTTGAGGAGTAGAAGAATATTTATAAATGTTAATGAAAGGATATTGAAAAGAAACTCTTAGGGGCAGTTGGATGGCTCAATTGGTTAGGCATCTGACTTCGGCTTAGGTCATGGTCTCACAGTTCGTGGGTTCAAGCCCTTGTGTCGAGCATTGTGCTGACAATTCAGAGCCTGGAGCCTGCTTCTGATTCTGTGTCTCCCTCTCTTTCTGCTCCTGCCCCACTCATACTCTGTCTCTGTCTCTCTTAAAAATAAACACTAAAAAAAAAAAAAAAAGAAAGAAAGAAAAGAAACTGTTTCTGTGTGATAGGCCCTACAGGCCCTAGTTGTCTTAGGAGAAAGCAACAGAGGGCAGGTGTTTATAAATCCAGCATCGAGGTTAGATCAGCTATGTGGGATTTTCACAGCAGGTGGTGAAAAACAAGCTTTATAGCCTTTCATCCAATATGCATTTTTTGAGTAAGAAAAATTGATATTTAAAAAATAAGAGAAAGAGCAAAAAAAAGAGTATGTTTGGTAAATTGTCTGTATGTTGGGATTCTACTGCTGAGTTGCAACATCAGGAGAGTATTTGGGTGCTTCCTTCTGCCTTCAGCCTAGCAGGAAGGCCTGTAAGGAGACCAGTCAGAAAGTGTGATACTAGTGCCTGGATTTGGGGGTAATACTGGGCTGCTGCCTGAGATACTTGGAAAATAGACTCAATATAAAAGACTGGCTGAAGCCACACAAAGTCAGGGCAAGAGCAAAGTCTGCATGTTCACCATTTGACGTGAACTCCCCATGGGCTAAATGCAGGTCATGAAAGGGAATCAGGCTGGTGAATTCTGAATAGACACTGTAAAGGCAGAGGGGTTCTGGAAGCATGAGGCTGTGAGGTTCATTGCCGAGGCAGGAACTGATGTGAGGGAGGTAGCAACGGGTCAGGTAAAGGAGATGAATTAAGGACCTCTGAGGAATCCACAGATGTGCCCCTAAGAAAGAGAGTTTGCTTTGATCACCCATTGGATAACTAAGAGCATCAACATGACCAAGTCAAGTAGGTCTTTTTTTGCCTTCATATCATTTCTCCTGTCTTCTTACAACCCTGGGGATTTGAGTGTGGAGTAGGGAGAAGCTGACAGAAGAATTGGGTTTATTCTCCTTTCTTTCTCCCAGCAGGTTTCCACACTCAGGCAGGCCCAAGCTAGAGGAATACAATTTGCTGCCCTATTTTAAAATACAATTCCAGGTTATTATGAGAGGGCTAAGTGGGAGACAGACACCACTATCTCCCATATTTTCTCCTAGAAGTCACAAACTGAGCATGCACAGCAATAAACGTAGTTTTATAAGCTTGTCAGTGTACTAAGCAGCATAAAACAGTGATCTATTAGTACTAAACCTTAAATTAGATACTGGATTTTAGAACAACTCGGGGACAAGAGCCAAACAAAGAAGTTTCTTCTAAATCTATAGCAGCTCTGGGGCGCCTGGGTGGCGCAGTCGGTTAAGCGTCCGACTTCAGCCAGGTCACGATCTCGCGGTCCGTGAGTTCGAGCCCCGCGTCGGGCTCTGGGCTGATGGCTCGGAGCCTGGAGCCTGTTTCCGATTCTGTGTCTCCCTCTCTCTCTGCCCCTTCCCTGTTCATGCTCTGTCTCTCTCTGTCCCAAAAATAAATAAACGTTGAAAAAAAAATAAAAAAATAAAATAAAAAAAAATAAATCTATAGCAGCTCCAAGCAGCTGAGAGCTACCAGCTGATAGTCTTATGAACAGATATTCTGGGATTCCTATTTATAGAGGCTATCTTGTCACGTGGGCGAGCCACATTTTTCTGGCATTGTTCCTTACCGTATAATGGAGCTTTACTTTTGGAATGTCCAATTCCTTTCAATAAACTTGAATAGGTTTTTCACCAGACCAGCATTGAATCATGGATTGAAAATTGTGAAAGACTATCTGGTCTCTAACTTCCTCATTTTACAGAGAGGGACATGGAGGCCTAAAAGATTAAAACATTTATTAGTTACAGAGTTAGGAACACATCCAGTCTTCTTGACTCCAAGTCTTGTGCCTATAACATAAATTTAAACTAAAGATTTTGTCTTGTTTTATTTGGAGTGGGTGAGATTTGGAAATGAGAGGAGCTGAAAGTAGGTTTTATTTTTTTATCCATGCCATTAAACAAATTAATAGTTTTATAGTGTCTAAGGTTTCTATATTATTTTTTAAAAATATTTATTTTTGAGAGATTGAGAGACAGAGTGTGAACAGGGGAGGGACAGAGAGAGAGGAAGACACAGGATCCGAAGCAGTCTCCAGACTCTAAGCTGTCAGCACAGAGCCCGAAGCAGGGCTCGAACTCACAAACTGTGAAATTATGACCTGAACCAAAGGTAGTCGCTTAACTGAATGAGCCACCCAGGCACCCCTAAGGTTTTTATATTATTTAAATAAATCAGAGGGGAAAAAAAAGATTTATGTTTTCTCAGCACTCATATTAGTAAAACTACATTTAGGATGGCATGGTATGAGTAACTTCTAGAGAGACTCAGCCTTGATCATCAGGTACAGTCGGAATACACGTCATTCGTCTATCAGTTGGCCATCAGTTCTGACACTTAGGAGGTTTGTGACTCTGCATAAGTCACTAAAGTTTTCTGTAACTGTTTACTCTGTTGGTAAAAACAAACAAGAAACAAAACAGGACAAAAAAAAAAACATAATGAGCCAGATTGGCTCATATGTCAATGATCTTTTAAATTATAAAACATTTATAAACAAGAACAAAGTATTACAGTTGTTTTCAGTGGTTACCATGTGGTAATCCTAGAGAGGCATCCTCTTCCATAGATACCTATTACCAGGGTCATTGCATGGATGGCATTTGTAGGCTGGTCTATAGAGTTGTGCCCTAGGGATACAATTGGCTTAGACCACAGTACAAATGGTGTTTCAGTGGCTTTGAGCTATGCTGGAAGCCTTTTAACTGTATGTGTTTATCTCCTGTTAGACTCTTGGAGCGCACACTGTGTAGCCATAGGCATACTCTGCAGAACATCTTCCTGCTTAACATTGCCTTGGTAGAGTGCCTCTTGACTTTTAAAACTTCAGAGAACACACTTATGTCTTAAATCAATATTTTTGACCCATGTTTAAAAATTGCATTTATTTTCCTAAATTACAACAAAATACTTTTTATAAAATGGTATGTAGAAATTTCTTGAATTTATATTTTAAACTCAACTGATGGGAAGTCAAAATCACATGAGGACTGTTTGAAAATGTACCAAGGGAGGGAGCTTCAAGGTATTAAGAGAGACATTTGGGTGTTCATGGTCCTAAAAGAGGCATCAAAGTGTCATACATCATGTGAGCTGATGACTGCCAGGTGCTATTGTGTGCTCTGCTGGTTCTGAGCATGTTTCCACAGTGACTGACATTGCTTGTCCAGTGTAACAACTTCTGTGCTTTAACAATTCCTCTGTATGAGTTTTTTTCAAGGGCTCTTTGACAGTCTCTTAATCTGTCTTTTCAAAAGGAGCCTACTTTGCAAGAGCAATAATTTTCACTTTGGCTTCAAACCTCTCTTCAAAGTCTGACTACAAGTTTGCTTTCTTACATGCTTTCTTCATCTTCTGTGGAGAAACTTTTTGCCATTATTTGTTGCTGAACTCTAGAATTATTTTTTACTTGTAAATATTTGATTCCAATGGAAATAATGCAGTGCCCAGCAAAACAGCTTTACCTGAGCTTCCCTTGAAGACTGGGGGTAGCCATATGACAGAATTCTAGCCGATGAGATATAAATGGAAGTTGTTGAGAAAGCTCCTCAAAAGAGAAGCATATTCTATTGACTCTGGCATTTCTTCCTTCCTTTTGCCTGAAACATGGACATAATGGCTGGAGCTTCAGCAGCCATTTGTAGATCATAAAAATATGAAGGTTACATTTCAAGGATGGTGAACCAGAAGACTAAAAAGAGCCTGAATATCTGATGACATCAGGAGCACCATACTGGACCTGGATCAGCTCCCTTTGGATTTCTTTTATATAGGAGAGCAATAAATCCCCAATATGCTCAACAGTACTATTTGGGGGGTTTGGAAAACAATTTCTAAGTGATAAATTTATCTTGCCTACTTTTATCTACCTTTTCCTCAGATAATTCCCCCCAAGCCTAATTTACAATGATCTTACTTGCTTCAGGCAAGTCCGGTTCTCCATTTCCTTCAGGACTTTTCTCAGAACCACCTCTTGTAAGAGACCTATTACTCCTCTTCTTCCTCTCTAATCAGTCCTATAATTAAAAATGATTAAAAATGTTTTGATGTAGGAATCAATCTCTCTTATGTATAATACTATTCTTTTCTAAAAGGGTCACTTTTGTGTGGTTTATATCCCTCAAGATGGAAGGACCTTGGGAACAGATTCTATTCTAGTTCATCTTACTATCTTCCACTACTCTGCAGCAATCAACGCTAGCAAAGTGGCGAGTATCTAAAAAAAAAAAAAAACAAAAACCTCTGAGTACTGATTAAATGCATTTTGTCAAATCCAGAGAAACATGGAGTGAGGATTGATATTTGAGTAATTCTTGATCTTGTTTTTTCATGTGAATCATGTATGAGTTGTAGAGCTGGTGATGGTCTTTGTGTTCCATTCTACAATTGGCTTCAACACTCTCCATTTCCCACAGAATAAGGGAGGACTTCTGCTTTTACAGGAGTCCCAAACCCAATCTGTCCCTGGGCTTCTCCTGGGGTTTTTTTAGGGCCTTCTTCTTCTTCTTCTCTACTCCCCCACCCCATCCGTCTTCTTTTCCTTTTTCCTGTTAACTTTATGCAATCCTTTTTAAAAAACAAAACTAGAAAATAAGAGTTTCAAAATGCTATGAAAAATTATTTATAAACCTAACCTTTCACAAGTCATTTCTTTGCCTGGAAACAAGCCCTTTCATGTGATTCACCATCTTATACTTGTCACTCACATGGTTCCTCAAATTCTTTTTTTTTTTTCCAGGAGGTTTTCAGTGGACTGACAGCATGATGAGCAGTTTATTTAGCATTTATTCATTCAGTAAAAATGTATGGTAGCCTACTATGTGCTCAGTACTGTCAGATGCTTTTGGAGGGTATGTGTGCGTGTGTGTGTGGGGGGAGGGAGTCAAGTATAAAATGAAGTTTGATTTTTGACCTGAAGGAGTATACAATTTGGTTAGGGAATTCCCATCTACAGAAAATAGTAAGGCTACACATCTTATCATAAAGAGGTTTAAGATTAAGTGCATCCTGTCTCTAGCTGCCTACATCATGTCTACTCCTTTCTCCTCACCAAGAAGCATAAGCAGTGAGCTCCTGAATTGCCTACTGAATCTCTCCTTACTGGTCAGTTCATTTTCCACACTTACTCTTTATTTGCTCATACTATGAGTTATACATTATCAAATCCATGCGTTTGTAATTGGATGATTATTTCAAATGTTAATACATCAATCAAAGAGCAGGTAATAAACCCTTATATGGCTAACATTGGGTTGGATATTTTGGGCAAAAGGGATGTGGTCTTGCCTTTTTTCTTCAACACCTCTTTGAGAAGATTTTGCTGACTCTGTCCCATTCTTGGCAGAGTTACTCATTCATAGCAGAGTTTCCATAGCAGTGATAATGATGATTAATGTTTATTAAACTTTAGTAAGTGCCAGATACTGTGCTAAGTACGTTACTTGAATTATCTCTTTTAATTATACCAACAAGCCAAAGAAATATGTATTCTTTTTCTTCTGATTTTACAGATGAGATATAGTTAACCACCCTGACCAAGGCTGTACAACTAGTAAATGGGAGAAACATCCCAATGTGGGTAGTTTAGTATAATCACCTCCAGTTCCAAGGTGAAGGGACTGTGTCAGTATGTGTGGGCTACCATAATGAGATACCACAGATTGCATGGCTCAACCAGCGGAAATTCATTTTCTCACAGTTCTGGAGGCTAGAAAGTCTAAGATTAAGGTCTGGCAAGGTTCTGTGTCTTGTGAGAGTGTTTTTCCTTGATTGTGGATAACAAATATATATACACTGTGTCCTCATTGGTGGAGAGAGAGAAAGCTCTCTTTTGTTTGTTCTTATCAGGGCACCAATCCCTTCATGAACACCTACCCTCACAACCTCATCTAACCTCAATTACTTCCCTGAGCCACCATCTTCAAATATCATCATATTGGGAATTAGGGCTTCAACATATAAATTTTAGGGGGATAGAAACATTTAGTCCCATAGCAGAAACCAAGGCTTAGGGAGATTATATAATATAGTCAAGGTCAGAGTTATTAGGTGGTGGGTCAAGGACTGGATCTCAGACTTCTGGAGGCAGATGGCCTCTATGTTTCTCAGAGTCAAGAAGGAAAGAGGATAAGAAAGAACAAGGAAGATACATGATACTGTCAGATGTTTTGGATTACCAAACAACATTGCAGTTCAGGGCACCTTAACCCTGATAATTATAAAAATAAACAGATCTCTTTTGCCTCAACTATATATTTTCAGTGTTGGTACTTACACAGAAATCAACCTTCTTTTCTTCATCTGATTCAGTCAATGAATGGTAATGTTTTAGTGAGGCTGTAGGTTCTTGCCAACTTTTCAATATTGTATCAGTCAAAATTTTGACAGGAAACAGATGGCACGTTAAGATTGGGTAATTCAAGAGGAGTTTGATGAAAAGTATTTTCACAAGAATGTGGGCATGGCTTAGGAAAAGCACCAGGGATGGTGTGTGCCCTATGCCAATATGGATTCCTGTTACTTCTGCCAAGGCTAAAGGAATAAATGGAAGGAGAGGTAAGGGAAACCCAGAGAGAGTTGTGTCCAGAGGGCTTCCTGGCTGGCCCTGTGGCCTAATCTGGAGGAGAGCAGCCACCCCACGGCCCAGCATGGGCACCTCCAGGAATAACCACCCACCCTCTCTTCCTGCTTCTGATCTCCTGACCCTGTTTCCCACTGGCTGAGTCTGACAATAGCCAGTGGCAAGGAGTTATATTGAAGTATTATAAGATATCAGCCTTGTGGGGCTGAAAGCAGGGTTCAGAAGGATAGGGAATAAACTAAATGGAGACAGAGAGAGAATTCATCACAAATACTGTTTTTCAATGAGGTAGAGATATAGGATGTGATTCTCAGTGCCATTTAAGTTGTTCTGCCTTCTTCTGTTAAACCTTATACATGGTAGGTAACCTAGCATTTGGCATGGTTCATCTTCATACGTGAAAGGAGAGAGAAGTGGGGGGAAATAGGATGTTAGACATCTTCCTTACCCAACAGTAGTGGAGAAGTAGATATTCCATTCTAGCATACTCAAGAACTTGGTTTAGTGTTACTATACTTCTTTTTTTAATGTTTTTTTTTATTTTTGAGAGAGTGAGAGAGAGAGAGAGAGAGAGAGAGAGGAAGAGCGAGCAGGGACAGGGCAGAGAGAGAGAGAGAGAGAGAGAGAGAGAGAATCCAAAGCAGGCTCTGTGCTGACAGTAGAGAGCCCAGTGTGGGGCTCGAACTTACCAACTGAGTGATCGTGACCTTAGCCAAAGTCGGATGCTTAACCTACTGAACCAATTAACAACACTGTTCAAAGTAAACGCAGGTTTCATTGATTGGGCAAGTGGTACTTAAGATTAAGTTTTTGATGAGAAATTCAAACCAGTTTATGAGAGAGTATTTTGTAGAAACAACTCTGGCAGCGAGTCTGAAGAGATTTGGTATGATAAACTGTGGCTTTTGTTTCTATACTCAAAGGAACCAACAGTCCCTGGAGCCAGGGGATAAAGTGTTGGTGTCTAGCTTGCCCCTCACTAGGGCACAGTGAGTGCAAATCAGAATACTCAGCCTCTTCAACTGTGAACTGAGGAAGATAATCTTGCCTCCCTCAAAGAATCCTGAAGACATGGAGCACAGTGTCTGGCACAGAGGAAGTGTTTGGTAAATGTTAGATACTCTAGCTTGGGTGAGTTAAGGAATCTGGCCAACAAACAGCAGACGATCCTTTTCTAAATACAGAAATGATACCTCCATGAGAATGCTGCTTTTTTAAAAGTAGCAAGGGGACATGAGCTTCCTCCTGAAAATGATTAATTATGGATACTTTTGTGGTCTATGATACAACACAAATAAGTAAATCAAAATTTGCCTCGAATATGTGGAAACTGAGAGTCATAAGTGCCCTGAGAAGTATCTAAGCAGGATGGAGGTTAACTGAGAAGCAACGGCAGGAGGGGTGGGGCAGGGGAGGAGGAGAAGCTGCTTTTACCTGACCAGGGGGATTTTGCTACCGGCATGGCAGCCAATTCATACCTTGAGGGTCAAATGCAAAGAAGATACACATGACCGTCACTCCCATGACTATAGGAGACCCAGGAGATGAGTTTTCCTTTACTGCAGTCCCCCTACTTTTATGCTTCTGATAACCTGGTGGGGTAGAGAGGCATGATCAAATGCTCCCAAACCCTATGACCTAATGAAATGGTTGATCAGTACAGAAAAGGGAGTTCCTTTTCCTTTTCTTTTTAATTAAAAAAAAAAGATGATCTCTACGGAAACTTAACTAACTTAATAAGCCTCAAATGTTAACAACAACAACAAAAAACTCGCTAAAGAGGAAATACTGTCATCACAGTATTTCAGTTTAAGCAGCTCAGACTATTTTTAAGAACTATTACCAAGAACACTGTTTCTCAGACTCATAGACTGGGCTTTCCCACTCTAGTTTCCTCTTTTTATTTGGTCTCAAAAACTCTAGCCCTTTGCCCTGTCTTTTGACCTTTTAATCTCATGTTGGAGAGTTATCTCTTTCTGACTGTTGGATTTTCTGCCAAGGAAGTTCCCTTTCTATTCCCCTCACATTTTTTTTTTTTTTTTTAGTACCACTTCCATGTCAGTCCACCCTCATAAAGGCAGTGTCCTGTGATTAGTAAACCTTGAGTCTAATTCTTATTAATTTCTAAAGAAAGTAATATAGACTTTCTTTCTTTGGCTTCTTTCCAAATTAAATTGGTTAATTTACTCTCTATAGAGTTAGTTCTATTATTTTCCGCACTGCTCATCCCTTTTTTAGAGAATGCTTTTCTGTGCAATGAAAAATAAATTTTTAAATGTTTATTCATTTTTGAGAGAGAGAGAGAGAGAGAGAGAGAGAGAGAGAGAGGGAGAGAGAAGCAGAGAGAGGGAGACACAGAATCCAAAACAGGCTCCAGGCTCTCAGCTGTAAGCACAGAGCCCGGCACGGGGCTTGAACTCACGAACCATGAGATCATGACCTGAGCCAAAGTTGGATGCTTAACTGACTGATCCACCCAGATGCCCCCGTGCAGTGAACATTTTTAAGAGTTTGTGAATTTATAAAACCAGAATTAGAACAAGGTTTTTTACTTGTTTCAGCATCAGATACCATTCAAAGAAGGTCAAAATGAAGCTTCTTAAGACCATACTGTGGGAAAAGATAATTTTTTGTTTGTTTGTGGTAATGGAAAAGTTATTATAGTAATAGCTATGCATTTTTTAAATTGAAATATAATTAGCATACAAGATTTTATTACTTTCAGGTGTACAATATAATGATTTAGTAATTATATACCTTACAAGATAGTCACCATGATAAGTGTAGTTGTCAACTGTCACCATACAAAGTTATTGCAATATTTATTCACTATATTCCCTATGATGTACTTTTTATCCCCATGACTTCTTTATTTCATAACTGGAAGTTTATACCTCTTAATCTCCTTCACCCATTTTACCCATCCCTCATTCCCCTTCCCTCTGGTAACCACCAACTACCAGTTTGTTCTCTAGGAGTCTGTTTCCATTTGTTCATTTACTTTGTTTTTTAGATTCCACATATAAATGAAATCATATGGTATTTGTCTGTCTGTGTCTGACTTATTTCACTTAGCATAATACCTAATACCTTGTAGGACCTTCTAGTTCCATCTCTTTTGTCATGAATGACAAGATTTCATTCTTTTTTTTTTATAGCTGAGCCATATTATATCTTATAAATATATATCACATATTCTTTATCCATTCATCTATCAGTAGATGTTTAATTTGCCTCCATAATTTGGCTTGTAAATAATGCTGAAATAAGCATATATCTTTTTGGATTAGTGTTTTAATTTTAATTGGGAAAAAAATTTTATGAGGGCCCTGAATGAAGTGGCACTGAGAAACAGAAGGAACTCTTATACACCACAAGTGCCAAGTAGGTCTAAGGGCAAACATTGCCCTTGAATGAAACACCTGTTTTAGGATATTACTCATGGTGCATCCTGGGAATTTGGGGAAGAAAATTTCTTCCTCCTCTTGGAAGCAGTGAGATTCTGCTTCCTAAAGAGAAGTAGATAAGAGGAAGTGGAAGAGTTTGGTACATTGACTATGGGATGTGGAACTGCTATCTGAAGACAGTTTGAAGGAGGCTGACAAGGGTCACTCAGTAGTTGGGATCTATGAACCTAGATTTCAAGCTTATATTAAAGATTTGGGATCCATAACTTTGAAGTGATTTTTTTGATTTTCTTCTTGTATGCCAAGGACTGAGGAAAATGTTGATTTACAGAAGAGAGCTGAATGATTAATTGATCCAGAGGCCCTGTAGCACCTCTGCTGAGCAAGCTAGACGATCCAGTCATATTCATTGCTGACTGAGGATGTGGAGAAACTGGTGCAGAATGGTTTTCCTTTTACCACTTACCTCCAGTTGGCAGTTGGTATTACTTGCATTACCTAGAATATGTATTCTATATGCTGGTTACTAGAAGAAAAAATTTACCTTTCTTGCTTATTATGGAACAATAGCCATGGAGGGCCCACCTGTAACAATTACCTTTTAGTGCATAACAAACTTAGTGGCCTAAAACAATAACAGTAATTTATTATAATTTTGTGGGTTGGCTGGGCTCAGCTGATCCATTTTTTCTTTCTTTCTTTTTTTTTTCCCAGGGGCTTAACATAATAGGATTTATCTCTCATTCAAGTACAGTGTGGATGTTACAGGTTGGGTGGGTGCCTCCAGACAGTGGCTCAGGGATCCGTATTCTTTTTTTTTTAATTTTATTTTTTATTTTTTAAAATTTGTCCAAATTAGCTAGTATATAGTGCAACAATGATTTCAGAAGTAGAATCCTTAATGCCCTTTACCCACTTAATCCATCCTTCCTCCCACAACCCCTCCCATAACCCTCAGTTTGTTCTCCATATTTATGAGCCTCTTCTATTTTGTCCCCCTCCCTGTTTTTATATTATTTTTGTTTCCCTTCCCTATGTTCATCTATTTTGTCTCTTAAAGTCCTCATATGAGTGAATTCATATGATTTTTGTCTTTCTTTGACTAATTTCACTTAGCATAATACCCTCCAGTTCCACCCATGTAGTTGCAAATGGCAAGATTTCATTCTTTTTGATTGCTGAGTAATTCTCCATTGTATATATATACCACATCTTCTTTATCCATTCATCCATCCATGGACATTTGGGCTCTTTCCATACTTTGGCTATTGTTGATAGTGCTGCTATAAACATTGGGGTGCATGTGTCCCTTTGAAACAGCACACCTGTATCCCTTGGATAAATTCCTAGTAGTGCAATTTCTAGGTCATAGGGTACTTCTATTTTTAATTTTTTGAGGAACTTCCATACTATTTTCCAGAGTGGCTGCACCAGCTTGCATTCCTACCAACAGTGCAAAAGAGATCCTCTTTCTCTGCATCCTTGCCAACATCTGTTGTTGCCTGAGTTGTTAATGTTAGCCATTCTGACAGGTGTAAGGTGGTATTTCATCGTGGTTTTGATTTGTATTTCCTTGATGATGAGTGATTGTGAGCATTTTCTCATATGTCGGTTGGCCATCTAGATATCTTCTTTGGAGAAGTGTCTATTCATGTCTTTTGCCCATTTCTTCACTGGATTATTTGTTTTTTGAGGATTGAATTTGATAAGTTCTTTCTAGATTTTGGATACTAACCCTTTATCTGATATGTCATTTGCAAATATCTTCTCCCATTCTATCAGTTGCCTTTTAGTTTTGCTGATTGTTTCCTTCGCTGTGCAGAAGTTTTTTTATTTTGATGAGGTCCCAGTAGTTCATTTTTCCTTTTGTTTTCCTTGCCTCCAGAGATGTGTTGAGTAAGAAGTTGCTGCGACCAAGATCAAAGAGGTTTTTTCCTGCTTTCCCCCAGAGGATTCTGATGGCTTCCTGTCTTACATTGAAGTCTTTCATCCATTTTGAGTCTATTTTTGTGTATGGTGTAAGAAAGTGGTCCAGGTTCATTCTTCTGTATGTTGCTGTCCAGTTTTCCCAGCACCACTTGCCAAAGAGACTTGTCTCTATTCCACTGGATATTCTTTCCTGCTTTGTCAAAGATTAGTTGGCCATACGTTTGTGGGTCCGTTTCTGGGTTCTCTGTTCTATTCCACTGATCTGAGTGTCTGTTCTTGTGCCAGTACCATACTGTCTTGATGATTACAACTTTGTAGTATAGCTTGAAGTCTGGGATTGTGATGCCTCCTGCTTTGGTTTTCTTTTTTCAATATTGCTTTGGCTATTCAGGGTCTTTTCTGGTTCCATTTAAATTTTAGGATTATTTGTTCTAGCTCTGTGAAGAATGTTGGTTTTATTTTGATAGGGATTGCACTGAATATGTAGATTGCTTTGGGTAGTATTGCCATTTTAACAATATTTGTTCTTCCTATCCAGGAGCAGGGAATCTTTTTCCATTTTTTGGTGTCTTCAATTTCTTTCATAAGCTTTCTATAGTTTTCAGTGTATAGATTTTTCACCTCTTTGGTTAGATTTATTCCTAGGTATTTTCTGGTCTTTTGTGCAACTGTAAATGGGATCAATTCTTTGATTTCTCTTTCTGTCGCTTCATTGTTGGTGTATAGGAATGCAAATGATTTCTGTGCGTTGATTTTATATCCTGCGACTTTGCTGAATTCATTAATCAATTCTAGCAGTTTTTTGGTGGAATCTTTTGGGTTTTCCATATAGAGTATCACGTCATCTGGAAAGAGTGAAAGTTTAATCTCCTCCTGGCCAGTTTGGATGCATTTTATTTCTTTGTGTTGTCTGATTGCTGAGGCTAAGACTTCCAATGCTATGTTGAATAACAGTGGTGAGAGTGGACATCTCTATCTTGTTCCTGACCTTAGGGGGAAAGCTCTCAGTTTTTCCCCAGTAAGGATGATATTAGCATTGGGTCATTCATATATGGCTTTTATGATCTTGAGGTATGCTCCTTCTATCCCTACTTTCTTGAGGGTTTTTATCAAGAAAGGATGCTTTTGTCAATTTTGTCAAATGCTTTCTCTGCATCTATTGAGAGGATCATGTGGTTCTTGTCCTTTCTTTTATTCATGTGATGAATCACGTTAATTGTTTTGTGGATATTGAACCAGTCCTGCATCCCCGGTATAAATCCCATTTGGTCATGGTGAATAATTTTTTTAATGTATTGTTGGATCCAGTTGGCTCATATCTTGTTGAGGATTTTTACATCCATGTTCATCAGGGAAATTGGTCTATTGTTCTTTTTTTTTTTTTTTAATTTATTGTCAAATTGGTTTCCATACAACACCCAGTGCTCTATTTTTTTCCTTTTTCGTGGGGTCTCTGTCGGATTTTGGAATCAAGGTAATGCTGACTTCATAAAATGAGTTTGGAAGTTTTCCTTCCATTTCTATTTTTTGGAACACCTTCAAGAGAATAGGTTTTACTGCAAAGTAAACGATCAACAAAACTAAAAGGCAACCAATGGAATGGGAAAATCTATTTGCAAATGACATATCAGACAAAGGGCTATTATCCAAAATCTATAAAGAGCTCACCAAACTCTACACCCAAAAAACAAATAATCCAGTGAAGAAATGGTCAGAAAACATGAATAGACACTTCTCTAAAGAAGACATCCAGATGGTCAATAGGCACATGAAAAGATGCTCAACGTCACTCTTTATCAGGGAAATACCAATCAAAACCACACTGAGGTACCACTTCACACCAGTCAGAGTGGCTAAAATGAACAAATCAGGAGACTATAGACTCTGGTGAGGATGTAGAGAAATGGGAACCCTCTTGCACTGTTGGTGGGAATGCAAATTGGTGCAGCCACTGTGGAAAACAGTGTGGAGGTTCCTCAAAAATTAAAAATAGATCTACCCTATGACCCAGCAATAGCACTGCTAGGAATTTACCCAAGGGATACAGGAGTGCTGATGCAGAGGGGCACTTGCACCCTAGTGTTTATAGCAGCAGTTTCAACAATAGCCAAATTATGGAAAGAGCCTAAATGTCCATCAAGTGATGAATGGATAAAGAAACTGTGGTTTATATACACAATGGAATACTACTTGGCAAAAAGAAAGAATGAAATATGGCCTTTTGTAGCAACGTGGATGGAACTGGAGAGTTTTATGCTAAATGAAATAAGTCATACAGAGAAAGACAGATACCATATGTTTTCACTCTTATGTGGATCCTTAGAAACTTAACAGAAGACCATGGGGGAGGGGAAGAGGAAAAAAAGTCAGAGAGGGAGAGAGCCAAACCATAAGAGACTTAAAAACTGAGAATAAACTGAGGTTTGATGGGGTTGGAAGGACAGGGAGGATGGATGATGGGCATTGAGGAGGGCACCTGTTGGGATGAGCCCTGGGTGTTGTATGGAAACCAATTTGACAATAAATTTCATGTTAAAAAAAAAGATAATAGGTGTTAACTCTTCCTTAAATGTTTGGTAGAATTCACCTCGAAAGCCATCTGGCCCTGGACTCTTGTTTTTTTGGCAGATTTTTGATTACTAATTTGATTTCTTTACTGGTTATGGTTCTGTTCAAATTTTCTATTTCTTCCTGATTCACTTTTGGTAGTGTATATGTTTTTAGGAAATTTTACATTTCTTCCAGATTGTCCATTTTATTGGTGTATAATTTTTCATAATATTCTCTTATTATTGTTTTTATTTCTGCTGTGCTGGTTGTGATCACTCCTCTTTCATTCTTGTTTTTTTTTCTTTGGGTCCTTTCCTTTTTCTTTTTGATCAAGCTCGCTAGTGGTTTATCAATTTTGTTAACTTTTTCAAAGAACCAGCTTCTGGTTTCATTGATCTGTTCTACTATTTTTTTCGTTTTGATAGTATTAATTTCTGCTCTAATCTTTATTATTTCCTGTCTTCTGCTGTTTTTGGATTTTATTTGCTGTTCTTTTTCCAGCTCCTTAAGGCATAAGGTTGGGTTGTGTATCTGAAATCTTTCTTCCTTCTTTAGGAAGGCCTGGATTGCTATATACTTTCCTCTTATGACCCCTTTGCTCTGTCCTAGAGGTTTCCAGTTGTGGTGTTATCATTTTCATTGGCTTCCATATACTTTTTAATTTCCTCTTTATCTTCTTGGTTAGCTCATTCATTCTTTAGTTGGATGTTCTTCAGTCTCCAAGTATTTGTTACCTTTCCAAATTTTTTCTTGTGGTTGATTTTGAGTTTCATAGCACTGTCTGAAAATATACATGATATGATCTCGATCTTTTTGTACTTACTTAGGCATGATTTGTGTCTCAGTATATGGTCTATTCTGGAGAACTTTCCCTGTGCACTGGAGAAGAATGTATATTCTCCTTCTTTAGGATGAAATGTTCTGAATATATCTGTTAAGTCCATCTGGTCCAGTGTGTCATTCAAAGCCATTGTTTCCTTGTTGATTTTTTGATTAGATGTCCTGTCCATTGCTATGAGTGGGGTGTTAAAGTCTCCTACTGTTATGGTGTTACTATCGATGGGTTTCTTTATGTTTGTGATCAATTGATTTATATATTTGGGTTCATCCACATTTGATGCATAAATGTTTACAATTGTCAGGTCTTCTTGGTCTATAGACTCCTTGATTATGATATAATGCCCTTCTGCATCTCTTCATACAGTCTTTATTTTAAAGTGTAGATTGTCTGATAGAAGTATGGCTACTCTGTCTTTCTTTTGTTGACCATTAGCATGATAGATGGTTCTCCATCCCCTTACTTTCAATTTGAAAGTGTCTTTAGGTCTAAAGTGGGTCTCGTGTAAACAGCATATAGATGGATCTTGTTTCCTTATCCATTCTGTTACCCTATGTCTTTTGATTGGAGCATTGAGTCCATTGACATTTAGAGTGAGTACTGAAAGATAGGAATTTATTGCCATTATGTTTCTTGTAGAGTTGGAGTTTATGGTGGTGGTCTCTGGTCCTTTCTAGTCTTTGTTGCTTTTGGTCTTTTTTTTTTAAATTTTTTTTTCCCCTCTGAGATTCCCCCTTAAAATTTCTTGCAGGACTGGTTTAGTGGTCACAAACTCCTTTAATTTTTGTTTGCCTGGGAAACTTTTTATCTCTCCTTCTATATTGAATGACAGCCTTGCTGGATAAAGAATTCTTGGCTGCATATTTTTCTGATTCAGCACACTGAATATATCCTGCCACTCCTTTATGGCCTGCCAGGTTTCTGTGGATAGGTCTGCTGCAAACCTGATCTGTCTTCCCTTCTAGGTTAGGGACTTTTTTTCCCTTGCTGCCTTCATGATTCTCTCCTTGCCTGGCTATTTTGTGAATTTGACTATGATATGCCTGTTGATGGTCGGTTTTTGTTGAATCTAATGGGGGTCCTCTGTGCTTCCTGGATTTTGATGTGTGTGTCTTTCCCCAGGTTAGGAAAGTTTTCCACTATGATTTGCTCACATAACCCTTCTACCCCTATTTCTCTTCCTCCTCTGGGACCCCTATGATTCTGATGTTGTTTCTTTTTAATGAGTCACTGATTTCTCTAATTATTAAATCCTGCTCTTTTGTCTTAATCTCCCTCTTTTTCTCTGCTTCCTTATTCTCTATAAGTTTGTCCTCTATATTGCTGATTCTCTGTTCTGCCTCGTCCATCCTTGCCGCCGCTGCATCCATCCATGATTGCAGCACAGTTATAGCATTTTTAATTTCATTCTGGCTATTTTTTACTTATTTTCTCTCTGCAGAAAGGGATTCTAATTTATTTTTGACTCCCGCTAGTATTTTTATTATCGTGATTCTAAATTCTGGTTCAGACATCTTGCTTGTATCTGTGTTGGTTAAATCCCTGGCTGTCGTTTCTTTGTGCCCTTTCTTTTGGGGTGAATTCCTTCATTATTTTCACTTTGAAGGGAGAAAAGGAATTAATGAGGTAGAAAAATTAACATTAAAAAATTTAAATAAAAATATTAAAATTAAAAAATCACACACACACACACACACACACAAATCAAATAAATGATGCTAGATCCTAGGTGTGTTTTGGTCTGGGTGTTGAAAGTGGTTTGAGAGATTAGAGAAAAAAAAGTTGGGGGGAGAAAGGAAATCATTTGAGAATTTGAAAAAGTGAATTCACTGAAGTAAACGAAAATGAGATGATGGGAGTAAAATAGAATTTGAAAAAATTTACACAAAAGTAAAGAATAGCAGAAAAAAATAAAAATATTTTTAATAAAAATTAAAAATAAAAATGAATTTTTTCTCTTTTTGTATCCAAGAAAAAGAAAAGAAACGAAAAAGAGAAAAAAGAAAAAAAGGAAATCATTTGAAAATTTGAAAAAGTGAATACACTGAAGTAGACTAAAGTAAAATGATGGAAGTAAAATAGAATTTGCAAAAAATTACATAAAAGTAAAAAATAGAGTAAAAAATTAAAGAAAAATATTTTTAGTAGAAATTGAAAGTAAAAATGAAGTTTTTCCCTTTCTGCATTCAAGAAAAAGAAAATAAATGATAAAGAGAAAAAAAAGAAATAAAAGGAAATGATATGAAAATCTGAAAAAGTGAATACACTGAAGTAGACTATATTAAAATGATGGGGGTAAAATAAAATTTGAAAAAAATTACACAAAATTAAAAAATATAGTAAAATTAAAAATATTTTTAATAAGAATTGAAAATAAAAATGAATTTTTTTCTTTTTCTGTATTCAAGAAAATGAAAAGAAGTGAGAAAGAGGAAAAAAAAGAAAGAAAATTGAATAGATGGACCTGCTGACAGATTGAAATAGGACTGAAATTGCTTTGTTTTCCCCTAGAAGTCAGATTATGAAGCACTTTATAGTCCATAAACTAAGCAGGTGGTGAGACTTGTGTTCTTGAAGAGCAAGGTTGGCCCAGTTGGGTAGGGCTCAGTGTAATGGCTCTGTTTTCCACCAAATGGCGCTGCTAGCCTACTGGGGTTGAGTGTCATGGCGCTCTTAGGTGTGTATGACAGGTGTGGGAGCAGTGAAAATGGTGTCACCCAGCTACCCAGTCTTTAGTATCGGAACTCTGTTCTCCCCGATCAGCAATCGTGCGCCCGTCCTCTGTCTTCATCTTTCGTCCGCTGCCCACTTTTTTACTCTCTGTGACCACGCCCTAGGCAGTACCTCTCTCCCGAGTTTTCTCTCAGATGCGGCTGACCCATTCCACCCCTCTGTGCGAGGGTCTCACCGAGCAGTGGCTGAATGTTGGCTACACCTAGGACTGCTTGCTGGACCCTGCTGCTGCCGATGTCCAGAGATTATGGCCAGCTGCCAGCCCACCCCAGAAAAAGTTCAGGAGATATTTCAGCAGCAGCTTTTCAGGGATTATGGAAAATCACAACACACATCTGGCACCAGACTTCACCCTTAACGAACTTGTTCCAGCAGCAGCGATTGTGGCCATTTTCTGGGGTCTGCTGGGACCAGGTGGCTTCAACAGTCTCTACCAAATGTCCTTCCAGCAGTGGAACCACTTTTCCCCTGTGGCCTATGATCCTCCTGGAGCCCATTCTGCTCCTGGGGATTCGCCCTTCCCACCAGAGCACTGCCAGGTATCAAGCTGCAGAGTTGCAGACTCTGGGCTCCCCTTGTTTACAGTCTTAATGGGATTTAAGCCCTCTCCTTTCTCCTTTCTCCCTTTTTAGTTTAGTCCTTGTGGCTATTTCCAATATTCCACTTTCTTTCCAGCTGCTTTTGGGGGGGTGCTTTTTCCGTATCCTCCCCCCCCCCCAGTCTCCATCCTCTCTCCACCCATGAAAGCACCTCCCTGCCCGTTGTGGCTTCTTGCTCCCCAAGTTTACCTCTCCGCACTGGATACCTGCTGAATTCTGTGGTTTGGGTTGTGCAGATTGCTGTGTTAATCCTCAAATCAGTGTTCTAGGTATGCAGGATGGTTTAGCGTTGGTCTGGCTGAATTTCATGGATGCCAGACACACAAAAAACCTCCATGCTGTTCTGCCATCCTGGCTCCTCCCCCCATTTTTTCTGTTCTACATGGCGTCAACTGGGCTCACTTATGTGGCTGCATTCTTCTGGGGCTTGGTGGTACAAGGTGGTTTATTTACACATTTGGTGATTCATACTGATTGTTGGGTATGATCCCTCTTTACAGGTGGTATGCCCACTAGAATAAGTGGGCTTTATTACATAGTAGCACAGGGCTCCAAACAAGAGTGAAAGGAGAAGCTGCCTGGTCTCTTGAGGCCTGGGTCTAGAACTCAAACAGCATGAAGCATTTTTGTCACATTTGTTGGTCAACAGAAACCACACAGCCAGCCCGCATCAACTGTCTTGAACTCTTGATGGGCTTGCATCTATAAAGATGGGAATATTTATTGGTGACCATCTTTGCAGACTCATGGGAGGAAAGTGACATCAGAACTGATAACCATCATAGCCCCTCAGATACTGAGCCTAGGGCACAGAGACAAAAGCACAGGTAAACCCAATTGTTCTGGATTCCATAAGCACGTCTACTATCAGTTTACCTCACTAAGATTTCCAGGTTGGTTTTGAAGGTAATTTGATAACAGAGATAACATATACAGAGATCTTTTTGGCTCATTCTACAGAGTAAACTTGCACAGACAAAACGAGCAGAGCAAATGCACAAATAATGACTTCATGATTCCAGAAATTATTCACCTCCAACTATCAACTAAAAGGTTGACCATTTATTTCAGGATTAAAGACACTTAGTGACAGTGGAAAACAGTTTTGGAGTGTCAGACATGAGGTTGAATCCTAACTCCATGAAGCTTTGTGATCTTGGAAAATTACATTATTCTCTGAGTCTCATTTTCCTCATCTATAATATGGGGATGATAGCACTTCCTTCACAGAGTTGTTGAAAGTATAACTTATCTAGCACACAGATCACACAGATTCTTACAGAAAAATAGCTTGGAAAATATTAACTATTATTATCTTTGAATCACTTGCTATCACAATATGGCTCATGACTTTAGGGTTTCCTAAGGAGCAGACAGTCCCTCCATGACCAAATGCAAAAATTTGGGAAAAGTATGAATCTCTTCAACTCCACGGATACCCACATGGACCCTTGTCCTTTTGGTCAGTTGGCTCAGTGAAGAAAATATTTTATGTAACTTTTCTTCTTCCTCTTTTACCTGTTATCACTAAATTTACTCTTTCCCAAGTTGAAAATTTAGGGACTTAGCAACTCTGTCTATTGGGGCATGGTTATACATTGAATATATCTGATGAAGCTTTCTTCTGTCCCTGTTCTACTTTTCTTGGAGAAGATAAGAATAACCAGTTAACATATAAAAAGCATATTCATAAACTATCCTGTTAAGAAGAGAAGCTATGGGGTTTTAACACTAACCATCATTATTGAATTCAATTGATTTTCCCTGTTATAAGAGCATCTGTTGGATCCTATAGCAGCATGTCCAATTTTGGTGTAAAAAAGACACTGTAGATATTGAAATTAGGAAGTACATTTCCTGACCATGTATTTCTTATTGTGTGTCCTTAGGAAATCTTTTTCCTTCTGCCCCAAAAGACAGATGAAGATTCTACATTTCTCCCTGCCAATTCTTTATTTGACTGCTAATCGCTGCTTTGTTACCTTTGCTTTCTGAATCAACCTCTTGTCTCAGTTGCAGCAACATGAACCATCATCTTTTTTTGATATTAAAAAGATCTTCCTTTTTTAAGGAGGGAAGAGATTAAGATGCTAAATGAGCAAGAGAGCCAAACACATGCTGTTCTAGGATTAGACTTCAAACTATTTCTTCCCAGGTCTGGTTATCTCATTATTCAATAGCTACCAAGTGACTGGGCAGAATTCATTTGGACATTGTGCATTTCCCCTCTTCTAGGAAGGATAGATTTTGCTCCTCTATCCATTCAGTAAAACTCAGAAAATTGCTATTTTGAAAATAGGTGCATTGGCATTTCTAAATGATTAGGAGTCCTTGCAGAATTCCCAGAGTGTATCATCCTTTAAAGAATGTCTCTGTTAGAAGTTGTGTGAAGATAGAACATATGCTGCTCTTTGCTTCAACTGTAACAACAGAAGTGTTTTACCTTTTGTTGGATCTTTGTGAAGGGGACCTTTTGTTTTTTGTCCCTTCAAATCTCTTGTCTTCTCTCACAATTTCTTAAAGACAAAAGTAATGCTGAGTAAACAAACACACAGAGAAGTGAAGTTTGATTAAGTCAACCATGAAGTAAATCCCACTTTAACTTTCATATGTAGCACCAGGGGGGTAGGAAGAATAGAGCCTCTGGGGGTATCCATTTATACTTGTGCTCTAGGCCCTCTAAATACTAGGGGTCTGCCCTATTTGACAGCAAACCCTAACTCTATACAGCTGAAGAAAAGGAGGCAAGTAGGAGACTAATCTCTGGTCATGGAGAGGCGTGGGGCCACAGACAGGGCTGGAACTCTGGTTATTGCTATTGGACCAGCTGCTCTCCTCACTGGAAGATTTTTACTCAGATACAGATGGCTAAATTTTTTCCTCCAGAGACTTGTCTTCTCAGAAAAAAGTTCCAGTCCCTTACTTACTTTATTCTTGGAACTATTTATGAGGATTAGAGTCAAAGTCTCTAAGCCCTTTGCAATTCTTCCCAGAAAGGTGCTATAAAAACACAAGATATTATAGTATAATCCTCAGAACACACTAATTCCAGAGGGTAGAGAGAAGAGACTCTGAATCATGAGTTCTGCCTGGCTTGCTCAAATGCCAGGTTTAGCTTTGAAGTGCTCTATGATTGATAGGTCAATAGCTGCTGAAAGATTAGGAGCTTTTCTAAATGGGTGACTAACTCCTAGAGGAAGCCACATACTTGACCTATTAATACCCAATTAAAATAGTTATTGTAACTGTTAGAAATGTGACCATCAATAAACTGAGGTACTCTATGTCTTAAAATTTGGTGCTATCGCTTCCTTTCAGCTACCACTGCCATCTCTCCTATTTACTGAAAATACCTTTCAAAGTTCTCTTGAAGTAAACTCGGTATTCCAGGCAATCTATAATGGGCATCTTCTTGCTCCTGAATTGTATTTCACAGTAGACTTCACATCAAACAGATGACTCCTGCAAAAAACCCAAAAAATCCACAAAGGGCAGGGGAGCCTTGTGCATCTTTTGCAACTCCACCCCAAGCAGCAAGGAAACTGCTCCACCCCCAGCCAACTCCCTTGGAGCCCATCTGCACTCCTACCTTAGGTGATGTTCAATTAACAGTTCCTTTTAAATTCACTGTCTTCCTGGTTTCCCAGCTTGCTGGCTTTTTGAAAATTTTTGTATTTAATGAATGAGCAAATGAGCTACAATTATGAAGAAATATGCACTGTGAAATATTGTTCTCACTTCGTCTAAATAAAAATAGGCAAGTATTCCGTTCTATGTCCCACTTTCTTAATAGAGTTGGAAAAGAGCTAAGAAAACTCAGAGTTCTAGAGAGTGTATATATCTTGTATGTCTATAGCTATTTGAGCAAACACTTGCCCCAAAAATCATTTGTCATTGGTAAACTATATTTACTTAAATGAACAGACCTTAGATGCTATCATATCACAGAGAAGTATTTTTCTGGATGAAGCAGAATCAGAGGAGGGGCTCTAATCCTGTGCTGTCATTCACTGTGTCTATCATCTTGGCTTCAATTCACACTACCAGTAAAAAGAAGCACTTGGGAAGTTAGGTAGATCGGTGGTTCCCAACCTGAGTGCAGAACTGGAGTCCTTGAGCTATTTAAATATTTGAAACAGCTTAACTGAAATAGTAGCTGTTAACAAAAACTGTGTCGGGGTACATAGGCTAAGCAAAAGAAAATCCCTTCACTTTTGTCTGGAATAATATCAACTCAGTACAGGTAACTGTGGTTTTCTCATGCTAAAAAGAATGAGGGAAGGAGTTAATCATTAGGTTGAATTATGTAAAATTGAGGATATTTAGCATTTATGATCTGGAAAGGCAGCAATTTCAAATGGTTCTATCTAATAATATATGTTTATGTATTTTAGCATGAGGACATGGTATATCATAGAGGGAGAAAGCTTTGACTTTGAAATCAGCCAGACCTGAGTTCAAATCCCAGTTCTACTGGCTGTGTGATTTCTGATTACTCAGCCTCAGTTGGCTTCAGTTTTCTCATATATGAAATTGTGATTGACAGGATATTAATATTTTTTTTATTTAAAAATTCTTAATGTTTATCCATTTTTGAGAGACAGAGAGAGACAGAATGCGAGTGCGGGAGGGACAGAGAGAGGGAGACAGAATCTGAAGCAGGCTTCAGGTTCTGAGCTGTCAGCAGAGAGCCCAACACGGGGCTCGAAGTCAGAACTGCGAGATCATGACCTGAGCCGAAGTAAGACGCTTAACTGACTGAACAACCCAAGTTCCCTGACAGTACCTGTGTTATAATTTTTTAAATATCAAATGAGATCACGTATATAAAATACTTATCATGATAATAGGCACATAGTGAGCGCTCAATAATTCACAATCATTGGCCTCATTAAACAAAGTTTTTGACACAGAGTGCATCATTGAAAAAATAAGAGGGCTTTTCTGGTGACCTAAAGTGTGGGGACCACTGGATTCAAGAACATCTAAGATACATTTTCACTCATATGTACATATTTAAGTACTCAAGGTGGTAAAATCCATGAATCATTATTCTCACTGATTCATTCTGCCATAATTTCTTATGCTTTGGGCTAAGGTAGCTTTGAAATTGAAGATGCTAGATGTTCAGGTACCAGAATTGTTTGAGGAAAGTTTAGTACCCTTCAGGGCGCAAGGATCTGTGATCCTCACTCCATACCTGTAAGACACTTTCCCTTGGCTACGATAAAAAGGAATAAATGTACAACCAGGGATAAAACTAACATATTGTGTGTATATGTGCATATGTGAGTGTCAAGTCTAAGGATTCTTTACCTAGCCCTAAGGGGTCATGAAAATTGGTGATATTTTTCCTAGTATTTTCCTAGTTTTATGTTTTATATTTAAATCCATGATCCATTCTGAGTTATGTTTTTTTGTATGAGGCGTAAAGTTTCATGCTTTTGACTAGAAATGTCTAATTATTTCAGTACCATTTATTGAGAAGGTTAATGATTTATACGTACCTTGGTCATAAATTAATTGAGCATATTCACTTGGATATAATTCTGATTTCTCTATTCTGTTCCACTGAACTATTCATCTTTCCCTCCACTAGTTCCATATTGTCTTGATTAATGTAGCTGTATAGTAAACTGAAATGTTCACTCCCACTTTATTTTTTTTGTACAAAATTATTTTGGCTATTGTAAGTTCTTTCTATTTTGGCATACATTTCAGAATAAACTTACCTATTTATGCAAAACATCTTACAAAGATTTTGATAGAAATTGTGTTAAATTACAGAACAATTTAGGGAGAATTGATATCTTTACTATGTTGAAACTTCTAATCTATGAACATAGTGTATTTCCCCAAGAATTTAGATCTTTAATCAACATTTTGTGATTATCATCATCTATATTCTATATGTGTTTTAAATTGATACCTAATAATTTTATTTTATTTTATTTGGAGTGTTTGTAAATGGTTTATGTTTTTTACTTTGGTTTCCACTTTTTATTGCCAATATATAGTGGTAAAGTTAATTTTTATGTGTTGATCTTGAATTCTGTGACCCTCCTGAACCCACTTATTAGTTCTAGGATTTTTTTTTTCCGGTAGATTCCTAGGAATTGTCTACATAGCCAATCATGTCATCTGTGAATAGAGACAATTTTATTTCTTTTTTGCCAATAAGGATGCTTTTAATTTATTTTTCTTGCCTATTGAAGTGACTAGAACTGCCAGTAATATGCTCAATAAGAATGGTAAAAGAAGATATCCTTGTCTTATTCCTGATCTCAGAGGGAAAGCATTCAGCATTTTACTATTATCTTTGATGTTAGCTATGGGATTTTTTGTAGATGGTCTTTATAAAATTAAGGAAGTTCTCTCTTCGGTATATTGAAATTTTTTATAGTGAGTAAGTTTTTAATTTTATCAAATGCTTTTTCTGAATCAATTGATATGATCATATGATTTTTCTTCTTTGTCCTATTAATGTGATAGATAACAATAATTGATTTTTGAATATCAAACCTCCCTTGCACTTGTAGAATAAATCCCACTTGGTGTCATGTAGCATTCTTTTTTATATATTGCTGTATTTGGATTCTTAAAATTTTACTGAGGATTTATGCTCTGCTTTTAAGTGACTTTTGTTTAGCTTCTTAACTTATTTTCCTGTGTAGCTTAAAGTTTGGCACATGCCTAAAGGCAGAAATCTCCCAAGTGGAGAGCTCACATTAGATTAGTTATCTGCCTGTAACCATAAGAGACTTTAGCTGGAAAATCATCGGAGAAAGTAACCTTAACTTTTGTGTTTCTTTAGAGCACACAAAGGGAAAATGATGTAATGAGAAAGATAAAGTGATAGTTGCAGAAACATCCCCTGTACAACTTTTTCTAATTATTTATAGGCAGAGTTTAAAGATTAAATTTGAATTCATGTTGCATGTGAGACCACAGCACTCCCACAAATGGTAGCCCATAAAACCTACTTGTACATGAATTCATTTATGATGAACCCTGATTGCATGTAAAGCACCGTTCCAAGAGTACCAAGTATGAAGCTTCTTTAATAATTTCCTTTATTATGTAGCCGATGGAACTTTCCATAGCCATTGGAATGAAGATACGTACTGTATGTTTTTCTTTGATCAAATGAACCTATGTAAACACATGATCTCATTGGGACATCAGAGGAGGATACTCAGACTCATTATTTCTTCAGTGTGTCTTGGGAGGAGAGCACTATAGGAGACAGACTTGATCTGAGCCATGTCACAAGAGTAGGGCTTTGATGGGATCTTTGTGGTCACTTTTAAGTGGAGTTCAGGCCCCCCAAAAAAGGTCGCATTTTATAATCTTCAACTAATTGTGCTGGCTTTGCCTTAGTTGTTTATAATTCTGGGTCATAGGATTTAATAAGCCTCTGTATATGAACAGTAATTCATTTATGCAAACGAAATATCTCTTTGGAGGCTGGATGATTTACTAGGCAATTATCTTAATTAGCCCAAGAAAATATAGGTTTTTGGGTGAATTGCTGGTCATTAAAGGAATTCTCTTACAGACTTAGAATTCATGGGAACATTTTGTTTTTAGGAGATCTGATAAAAAAGAAACCATATTTTTGCTTTTTATATGGCTGGACCTGTAGCCACACAAAGATGTAGACTTTTCATTGATAGATGTTCAATTGATTTAGGTAATATTCTGTTTGTCCTCTGGAAAACACTGCATCATCCCTAAGCAGAAGAAGAAAAATAGCTTTGGCTTCACTCCATTTTCTAGAATAATTTTCTTCAAAGACTGATTTCAGATGACTTTGAAAGCTCTTTTCAAAGTGCTTCCTGGATATTCTCTTTAATGTTGGTGGAAATGCTGTTTGGATTGTGCCTGACACTTTTGTACACTGTTCACAATGCTTCTGTCATTTAATAAAATGTGTTCCAGGCTTATGTTCTTGAGATTCAATATGTTTATTACAGTTTTAATAGCATAAGCAGATTTTCTTTGTTATTTAATGACTGTCAGAAGAAGACAATTAATCCAGAGACAAAACAACAACCATGGATTAATTTAAGTTTTTCCATGGTAAGTCAATGCCTGAGTTCCTATTTATGTTTTCCTGTCTACCATCTTCTTCGATAGACAGAAAATAATGAAGTCAAACTTCCAATTTTACCAGTTGTGAAAACCATTAGTATTCTGGAGCATCTCATTATGATAGGAGCATTTGAGCTTTCTGTACATTTAGCTCTCTTCATAAAATTCTTAATGAAGTTATTCCTGGGATCTCATGAAATGACCATTCTTACCAATGACATTTTCTTCTTGTTTCTAGGTTGAGTGGTCTTTCAGAGACTTCCATTAAGGGCATCCAACCAAAGCATTCACCTTTCTTTCTTAAGAAGCCCAAAGTGGTTCTCTTGATGTTTAAAGGTTCTGAGGTGTTTGATTATAAATATCTATCTTCATCTGAAAGCATGGCTTTTTTTTTTTGTGGAGTAGTGGTTGGCACTTTTATTTCAATGACAAGGGCTGTCATCAGTGGATATTTATTTAGGAGTTAGTCCTATATAAAGCCATTGTTTTAAGTGCGAAGGAGCATATAAGTACACTGTAGGCTATTGCTTTCTATTCAGGATAATGCAATTATTTTGGATAAGTAAGCTCACATTCATCTCTACATTGGAAATTAAGTATTACCAATCTAAGCTCTATTCAAATGACAAATAGAAACAATAATGTAATTAAAGATTAAAAACATAGAATTAAATTTATGGATCAGGCAACTTCTCCAAAATCCTCTAAGTGAGAAGATTCTTGGTAAAGCTGAACTATAGAATTAAGCTATTTCTTACCTTATATCTAAGGAAGAGTTGAGTTTTCATATCCAACAGTTGTCTAGCTAGCTGAAGGGACAATTATGACCTGTTCCACAAAATTTAAATGCTTATAAAATGAGAAATTACCCACCTTTACTTTTATAATACTGTGGTCTTATCCATGGGTTAACACAGCTCAGCAAATGTCAGGCTCTTCTTGATCTTGCCAGTTAAATAGGTTCAGAGGAGTGAATGAGCAGGGGAGAGGGGAACCAGGAGCATTAATCTCTGTGCTGCTCCTTAACCTACACACGAAAAGAAGTTGCTTCTCCTCAGTGGAATAAGGAGGAATGTTGTGGCTTTGTAAATGTGTCATTCAGGTCTCCTACTGCCCGGCATGTAGTTGAAAAACTGCTTCATCTGTTCTGCTTTGAAATTCATCATTATGTTATTATACATGTTATATATAATATATATGTCACTAAGGCAGGCCCATTTTTGAGAGATAATTTTTGGGAGGTGATGTTTGTATCTTCCCATCCCCTATTTTTTTCACTGGCATTACCCTAGTAAATCTCTTTCAACTCTAATTCTGTGTTATTGTCTGCTTCTTAGAAGACTTGGACAGATTCAAGGAGCAAAATCCATAAGCTATCCACTAACACCAAACATAAGCACATACTGAAAGAATTTGGGGAGGGGCGCCTGGGTGGCGCAGTCGGTTAAGCGTCCGACTTCAGCCAGGTCACGATCTCGCGGTCCGTGAGTTCGAGCCCCGCGTCAGGCTCTGGGCTGATGGCTCAGAGCCTGGAGCCTGTTTCTGATTCTGTGTCTCCCTCTCTCTCTGCCCCTCGCCCGTTCATGCTCTGTCTCTCTCTGTCCCAAAAATAAATAAAAACGTTGAAAAAAAAATTAAAAAAAGAAAAGAATTTGGGGAAGTGTAATACTTGGTGAATTTGCCCATATCAAAAGCTATTCCCCAGGACTAAAACAAAAACAGAATTTTCTACAATGATTTTTCAAATTAACAATCGTAAATAAAGGGGATTTTTAAAAAATTTCCCAATCCATTGTAGACTGCTAATTTTGTAAAATACAAGAAAAATGGATTATTAAAAAAAGAAATGAAAGACATAAAGTAGAAGCCCCAATTTTTTATTAGAATAAACAGATACAGGAGCACCTGAGTGGCTCAGTGGGTTAAGCATCCAACTCTTGATCTTGGCTCAGGTCATGATCTCATGGTTTGTGAGTTCAAGCCCCGCATTGGGCTCTGTGCTGAGAGTGTGGAGCCTGCTTGGGATTCCTCTCTCTCTCCCTCTTTCTGTGCCCCGCTCTTGTGCACTCACTCGCTCTCTCTCAAAATAAATAAACTTAAAAAAGTAATAAACAGATACAAAATTACTCATTCAAATTGCAATTCCAGTTTTTATTTATTTTTTATTTTTTATTTTTATTTTTTTGCAATTCCAGTTTTTAAATGCTTCTCCTGGTGGACTGGTAATAGTTCTCAGCACAGGTCCATGGACCACACTTGGAGTTGTCCTGTAGTAAGGTACATGGAATTGAGTTATGTCTACTTGACAGTGGCTCAAATGGTAGAAAAGTTGAAGATTCAAACCATTAAGTTTCTGTTTTTTGAAGCTTTGGAGTTTCCATATGATAAAGGGCTGGTTTGAGTAAGTTAATGAATTGACTGGTTTCATTGGAGGGAAACTATCATGCTGTGGGCTTAAGAAGAAGGATGGTGGTTTAGGTTTTGGTCATAGGGAAATATCTGGCTTGTGGTTTACCACAAGAATATTTCTTAGTCTTTTAAATTTGTTCAGGGCAGATACATCAGAATCCCCACGGATTATTAGCAATTTCAGAACCTGGGGGTGGGGAACCACTTTTTCCCTGACCCTAATTCCCCCTTTCTTACCCTGGTTCCATGGGTCCCTTCATTGGAATTGGAAGCCTTGTAAAATTTTAATTCAGGGGACCCTGAGATTGAAGAGAACCCTAAGTGAATTTGTGATAGCTTAGGAGAGCATACCCCTGCCCTACTAGTTTTGCACCAATTTTTGAAGTTTACTTGAGTGCTAAACACAATTTATACAAACATATAACTTTGGTTCTCCACCTTGTGGTTAACAAAGCTGTAAGTAGAACCATATGGAAGCTTATTGATAATTTTAAAGCAGTAGAGTGCCTTCACTGGTGCCTTGTCCTTGCAATGAAAGAAGCTGCTTTTGCTTCCTTTATGACTCTATCATTATTTTGAGTGGACTCAGCGTTTTGGAGAATGTTAAATTTTCACAATGCTTTGAAGCCATTTTTATCTTCTGTGGAAGAGTAAAGTAATGTGTACCAACTGTCATTTCCTGCTGTATCGCTTAGCAGGCTCAAGCACTCCAAACTCATCATATCATATTTGCCAAATGGGCAAAGCAAGAGAAATTGAGATGGAAGGAGGTGGAGGAAAGGATGGTTTACAGTGGGGGTATTTGGTTAGAAAGAAAGAAAGCTGGCATCAAACTGTTTCCCTGCTGTGAAAAGGGGCACAGATACGGAAAGGCCGAGGTCTGCAATTCTCTTTCGATTTCTAATGTCCATAGGAGTTCACTTCTTCCTCAGCACCCTGAAGAGTTGATGGCAGCCTGGAGCTTGTAATGTACGGGGCACCATCCTGGGATTCAGAGAGCCGATCCCTGCTGAAAAGCCATTTAGTAATGCAAGGTCAATAGGCAATTTACAACATGGACAGTCAGCTTGTTTTGAAGCCCCTGAACTTTGGTAGACCTCACCCTCTGCATGCTTTTTTTCTCCAAATAAAAATTACACAGCTGGAGAATAACAACTTTTCCATCATGGACAAATAGCCAGTGCTATTAAGCTGCATGACAAAGTCTCTTTCTTTTATCATTTTCTTGGATGACCCTATAAAAATACATTAAACCGAATAAAAAATAATACATCTAAGCATTGCATCCTGAACATCTGAATGAATATATTTAATTTGTGGCTTCTTTCTCTTAAGCTATGACAGCAGGAGCTTGACTAGTTATTAACCTTACAGTCCTTCACTGAGGGTCTTTAGTAGAGTTATCTGTATTCAGAAAAGAAATGGCCAAAGGAGAGCAGAATAATTTGCTGGTTTGTTAACTTAGAGCATGTGTTTCATATTTAACACAGATAAATCTATAGTCTGTGGCACCCAGAAGGGATCTCTTTCCAAACAAAACTAGGGTTAATGAAATAGCACAGATAATAAACAGGTCATATCCCAAAAATGTTTGGTGTGAGTCATCCTTAGTGGAATATGAGCCATTATCTTTTGCCTTTACTAAAATTCAATGTTTAAGAGACTAAACTGTGTCTGCTGTGTGTCTAAGTGTACATATTCTTTCTGCTTAAGTTTGGTTTTCTCTGTTCTCCTATACTTAACAGGCTGGGTGGTTAAATATAAAGACTGAACAGAATTTTACAATTAACTTACAGAAAATGATGGCAAGAATAACTGACGGAAGAAGTGTCTCTGACAGTTTTATTTCTAGTCTTCCCAAATTTCTGTATAGGGAGATTAGAGGTACAGAAGAGATTGTAGTGTGCGACTGGAACCTGGGTTTAAATCAGGCATGGGCCAAGTGTCTACTTCAACAAATTTTTTCCTCTTGTCTCTTTTTCCTTCCACTATTTTTTAAAAAATTTTTTTAATGTTTATTCATTTTTGAGAGACAGAGAGAGACAGATCATGAGTGGGGAAGGGGCAGAGAGAGAGGGAGACACAGAATTGAAGCAGGCTCCAGGCTCCGAGCCGACAGCACAGAGCCGACAGCACAGAGCCCGACACGGGGCTCAAACTCACAAACTGTGAGATCATAACCTGAGCTGAAGTCGGATGCTCAACCGACTGAGCCACCCAGGCGCCCCTTCCTTCCACTATTTTTACTCTAAACTTGATCCCGAAGAGCACAGAGCCTAGGTTATGTGTTGTTTAGAAATTATTTTGATTCAAAGTAAATACATCTAAGTAGGAAGGATGCTTCATTTATGGCACAGTATCAATGCAGCCCCTCACACCTTCTTGCTGTACAGAGGAACCACAAGATGAAGGCTTTGAACAATACAAAAGACACCCTTCCCACAAATCTTTGCCTGATTTCATGGGGGAATTCTGGAAGTTCCTGTTGGCATTTCTGACCTCATGTTCATCCCATTGAAGAGGCTTGCAAAGTGGTTCTCAGCCTCCTTGCTTTTGTACCCTCAATTGCACTACATTATGCCAATAGGGTGTGATTTGAAAAACAAGAAAGGCTTTGGGAACTGATTAAACCTGTTTGTAAAAATCTCTCTATCAAGTCATTGAACAGTAAAATTAAATAGGACAAGTGAGCAGGTGGTAAATGAATAAAGACTGATGTGAAAAGTGATGTTTACATAAATAGCAGCCTAACTAATCCTTTGAAATAGGAATGTAAAGAATTTAAGATCTGCAAAACCTCAAGTTCCAGGCATTTCAAAGGCTTCTAGCGCTTTTTAACCCCTACCCCCCCATCAGCATCTTTTAAAGTTGCAAAGAACAGGATAATTTTCCTTCTCAAGGTGAGATTTAAAACTACTCTTAGATCTTGCTCAGCTTTGGAATGCATACTCTCCTTGACCCAATGCAGGAACTGTAACTCTCCAAAAAAAAAACAAGTTGTTTTCTTTCAGCTCTCAGAACAAAAGTCACTCACACCAAAACGTCTCTGAAGAGAATGGCTTCAGAAGGCATTTTTGAAAGTGAACAGGAACTTCCTTGAAGATAAGAAAAGGAATGGATGTGGCTTAACTCCATAAAACAGATGTGTGTGTCCCTCTCTTCTCAAGTCCCTTGCTGACCCACACCTTTTTTCAATTCTGAACACCAATCAGATTTGTTACAAGTTCATTGCAAAACTTCTCCTTGTAATGAGAATGAAGTTTTTGTGCTATGATGTGATAAATGCTTGATAGAGATTTGCTTGGAACCTAAAATTACTGCAAGAATAGCATCAGAGTTAGCAGACAGATATCTTGGCACTCTGATTTTATATTCTGTATTTGTAAGAAAATAATTCAGAAACTAACTTTTTTTTTTTTGGCAGGAGGGTAGGGTGGGGAGCAAGAGGGTTTGTAGAAAAGAAAGGTAAATATTTGCCCTCTGTCAAATTCAAGAAGCATTCCAGGTCCTACCAGAAGTTTAATTGAAAAGAAGGAGTTAAGTAGAGAGAGGACTAATTCTTCACCAACTATTTTCCCTTTCCTCTTGGCACACAGACTCCATTTCCCAGATTGCCTTGCAGTTAGTCACAACCATGTGACCAGTTCTGCCAATGGATGTGTGTGGGAATCATGTTGGCCCATATGGCCTTTCAAAATCTCACATGTTCTCTCTTCCTTTACCTGTTAGTGGGATACAAAAGATCAATTGGAAGACTCTGGGCCCCAAGAGGCTCAGGATCTGAATCTGAAGTCTAGTATTTTTGGGGTGCCTGGGTGGCTCAGTTGGTTAAGTGTCTGATGACTTTTGATTTCTGCTCAGGTCATGATCTTAGGGTTTGTGAGTTCAAGCCCTGTGTTAGGGTCTGTGCTGTCTCTCTCTCTCTCTCTTTCCCTCCCTTCCCTGCCACTTGCATTCTCTCCCTCTAAAAGTAAATAAATAAACTTAAAAAATATTATATTAACATTCACTGAGCAAGGTTGGGACAATCAAGGACTGACCAAAGTCTTGTTTGGCTTTATTATTATTTTTAAATTGAGACATAATTGACATGTAGCTATCTTAGTTTTCAGGTTACAATATATTGATTTGATATTTGTATAGTGATCACCACAGTGGGTCTATTTCACATCCATCTATTGTACATAGTTACAAAATTAGTTTTTCGTTAAAAGATCGCCTATGTGACACACAGTGGGTATAAGAGGAAGCACGACAGATATAGATGTAGATATGTGTATATATATTCTCTGTCCTGCTCATCTAATCTAGCTCATTTTGTGTTGCTCCCAGGGTCTTCATTTCCTAATGAACATTTACTAAATAACTATGTGTGCCAGGGTTTGCCCTTAGAACTGGGCATTCAGAAGTCATACCAAGCAGGTCACATATGTGGGGTGGGGGGGGGGATTGCATCAGGTTCCCACAGGAATCTGGTGTAGTGTTCTGACTATGGTCATCCCATGGCCGAGAAGCCATACAATCTTTAGCCTGACATGACGCTGGCATTCAGGAGCAGCTCTGGGGTGGTGGGGAATAAAGGCAGCTGTTACCTGGAAAGCCCAGGCCTCAGTCTTTTAACCCCCTCAATGAGATCTTTAGCATATCCATGTATACACATGAATTTTCTCCTCCTCAATTGTGGGAGGCCCTAATTGTACCTATTTAGTTGCCATGAGGCTTGTCAGCATAATTCAGTTTTCATTGTGGTTGCAACTGCACCTGCTGCTGTGACTGACCCTCACAGGCAACTTTGTGGAAAGCAGACTTGCTAAATCACTACCGGGTAAGTGTGGGCTTTGTAGAGCGGAGACACAAAGCTACACTCTGCCGACCCATCCTTATGTGGCAACTGTGGCAATGTCCTGCTACTGGCCATGTCATTTTCTTGTGGCTTGTTTACAGAAGGGAAAAGCAAGGGGGAGAAGTTTACTTGCTGGCTCAGCTGCTGTCAGAATGGGGGTGACAATTTCCCTTGCTCTGACTCAGAGCCTGCAAAGGAACAGAGGTCCTCTCACTGACTGTTTTTTGCAATTTCAGGGATAGTGCAGTTCTGTTTTATTGCTCCAAGTCATAACATGAGTATAATTCTTCACAGTGGCAGATAGTACTAAAACTAAGTAAATTTAAAAGGCTAATATGTAAAAATGAAAGGCATCTTCAAACATGACTTCTTGGTTGAAAGGCCAGAGATCCGGGTCTTAGTGGAGAAAGCTATTTTCAACTTGCTATGTGTCCTGTTGTCCAGTGATTTGGAATTCTTACATCAGGCCTTGTTTCTGGACTCTATCTACTTTTTCCTGACTACAGTGTTCCAGGAATCTATTGCCACATAACAAACCACTTCAAAACGTAATGTCTTAGTGCAATAATTTGATATAATGTTTATGAATTGACTGTTTCTTACTTAGAGGTCTTTCATATGCTTATATTCAGTTGTTAGCTAAGACTGAAGCCATCTGAAAGCTTGACTGGGCTGAATGCCCAGATGATTTCTTTGCTCCCATGTCTGGTGCCTGGGCTAGGATGACCCGACAGTGAGTTTTGCTGGAACTGTTGACCCGAGTGCCTACATGTGTTCTCCCCAGCATCATGGTTTCTGGGCTGCTCAGACTCCTTACGTGGAAGCTTGGGACTCCAGGAAGAAGCTACAAAGTTTCTTTTGATTAAACCTCAGAAGTCATGCATCATGACTTCTTATACATTCTATTAAGTAAGTCCCAGAGCCAGCCCAGCTTGCAGAGAAGGGGCCTGAGATGTAGTTCATTGGGAGGTTGTTTTGTAGTATTTTGTATGAAACTGAAGAAGAGGTGATGGATGATAAAATCCCCAGATCTTATAGTCACTGTGCTGATGATGAAGGTCATTTAATGTAAAGTGCTCAATCCTAACAGGACTGACTAAACTTTATCTGCCAATGTCATGAACTTTACTGTATCTGCTTGAGTCTCTACTTTCTGGGAAAGCAGACAATTTACTCTGACTTGTAAAATTTTATCCATACTTTCCTGGGCAGCTTTCTCAGCAACAACAAAATCCACACTTGATCATTTTGTCACTTATAATAAAGATGTAGGGAGAGAATCATGGCTGTCTCACTTACTATAGATTTGGGTTCATCATTTTGTCAATCAACAAATGTTAGGAAGGGCCTCCATGTGGTAAGTAGCCCCTCTGTGTGGTGCGTGGGAGGGAGGAAGGACTCTAACGCATGGTTTCTGTCTTTGAGGAACAGTCAGTTCTGAAATCAGAACAAAGAAGTGAGGTTTGTGCCTTAAAAGTAAGGTTACAGACTAAAGTTTAGTTGAGAAAGCATTGAAGATAGGGGAAAATAAAGAGCATAAGAAATTGCTAAGTACAGCTTCTGTGGGTTTTCTGGCTGTCTAATCATTCTTTATCCTTTCAACTATATAGAACTTTGGGTTTGAGATTAGAGATAAGCTTATGGATATTTTCTTTCCAGTAGTTGCTGTTTCTGGCACTTGGGATAAATTTAGGATTAAGCATTTATCTTCTATATCTTCATTTATAATCAAGTTGGGTTTTGGTGTGTAGCCAATGTATACTTAAAAATTGATGCCTGGAAGAAAATAACTTAATTTAATATTAAAATGGCTTATTCCATGTTGATGGTTGTTGATAGAACACAAGACATTCTCTGCCCAAAGGGACAGAGAGGTTGGAAGTGCCCAGAATTGTTAATCAATAACTGAACTAAAAGAGAATTAAATTCTTGCAGTGATGAGTATTAGTCTCTTGGGTCACAAAAATAAGAATTAGTTTTGCCTAGAAGGGAGTCATAGTTTACTGAAGAAAGCAACATATATACAGATGATATTATTATTATGATATTATGATATTTTTTGATATGATATTATAATATAATTATGATATTATTATTATGGAGGATGTGTTATGAAGAGATACAAACAAAGAATAACTGACCACAAAAGGGTCGCAGCAACATTTGAGCAGGTTCTTGAAGGCTTAGTGGGGTATTTCCTGCAATGAAAGAAGTTTAGTGCAGGCAGAGAACCGCACATTCAGAGACATGGAATGGTGAAAGGACCCAGGATGTGAAAGGAATAGCTGGAATCACAGGGGCCTGCAGTGCAGGGTGTGTTCGTGGGATGGGTCTGGTTTGGGGTGCAGGCAAGAGAGCTGGTAGTAGAGGAAGCTGGGAAGTAGGAAGGCTCCAAATGGCACATTTGGGGTGCTTGTGTTTGTCAGAAGTAGGGTTTGGATAGTTGTGGGTTGGCGAGCACATAGATCAAAAGAGGCCTGCAGAGTTTGGCCAAGTCCAACTGCTAAAAATATATGGTTAGGTCAGGATTTGGTAATTGATCTCAGATTGCTCCACATCTGGAAAATTGGTCTAGGAGGACAAAAGACAAGCAGGATGTGAGCACCACTAGTCAGAATTGAAAATGAGTCCAAGATCAGGGTAAACAGAGGCTCAAACAGCAGCCACAGGAAACTGTCAGCATTTTTTTAGTCATTTAAGACTGGCCCTCAAGGGTGGGAATGCCAGTGCTGGTAAGAGAGGAGGGCTACTTGGCAGAGACTTGATCAATGGCACAATCCAAGACACTAGGTACTAGGCATTCAGGATCTAATCAGGTTGGTCATGTGGCAATCCATTATCCAGTGAGCCCCTAGTCTCAAGCTTTCTCATAACCCCCGAGTGAGGCATTGTCTCTGGGATATGTTTAAAGGCTAAACCTGAGGGAAGAATTAAGCATCCCAGCCTTTATTGTCTAAAAGTATGTAAGACCATAGAAAAGCACCCCCCTCCTTTGTTTAATAGACAGATATGTTAGGCTCTCCAGAGAAGCAGAACCAATAGGATACATATATTTAGAGAAAGAGACTTAATTGAAGGAATTGGCTCATGCCATCATGATAGCTGGCAAGTGCAAAACCTTCAGGCTGGGCACCTGGGGAGAGCCAGTGTTGTAGCACAAGTCCATCAGCTGGCAGAATTCCTTCTTGCTCAGGGGAGGTCAGTCTTTTGTTTTATTCAGGCCTTCAATTGATTGAGATGAGGCCACTCCTATTATGGAAGGCAATCTGCTTTACTCATCCACCAATGTAAATGTTAATTTCTTCCTAAAACACCCTCACAGAAACATCCAGCATAATGCTTGCTGAAACATCTGGGCATCATGGCCTGGCCAAGTTGCCAAATAAATTAACCATCACAACAGGTGAGATATAAATGCGAGAGATCTAACATTTATGATTAAGTTTTACAAATGAGTAATATAAATAGGAAATAAAAAAAGGATTCAAATTAAATTAATTTGCTGGAGTACTCTTCATTCATCATAAGACAGTTTTTAATAGAATATAGATTTTATATCTGTATTTCTGTGTGTGTGTGTGTGTGTGTGTTTGTGTGTGTGTGTTAGAGAGGAGGGGCATGTTTTATGTATGCTTTTTATGAAACCATCCTGGAGATTTTTCTTTTTACCTAACTGTATCAGTTGGACCATTTTAGCTATCTTTAATGGTAATTGGTACCATGTAAGTACTTTAATGATGATAAGTACTTTAATGATTAATGTTTCCTATGACTGACTGGTCGTCTGATATACCAGTACATGTGTCAATAGTTATAAATGTCAGTCAGCCATACTGATATGGAGGTATGGGCTAGAACTTTCCACTCTTAGTCCATGAATCAGTAGCTCAAAACAGTTGTAGACCCAATTACTTGAGTCACCTGGAAATTTGTAAGCAAGCAGAATCCTAAGGTTCTCCCAACTTGCAAATCAGAACCCACATTCAATACTTGTATTAAAATAAAAAACAAAACAAAACAAAACATGGGTTTAGAATACCCATTGGGTGCATTACTCAAATGGCCAGCTCTCTGAAGCATCTTCTTTACTCACAGAAAATAAGAGAAAATACTGTTAAAACTCCCTTTTAAAAATCAATATATGAATCCCATCAACATAGAGCCTCTATTGACAGAGGCAGCCCATGATGGAAGGCTTTTCAATCTGGATTATTCTAAGAATTATTTTGCATCATCAATCCAACATTTGTTTTCACCCTTTAGCTCTTTTACATAGATCTCTTGAAAACCATTGATCACACATGTTAGACCCTACTTCAAATCACTCCATGCCTTACATCTAGCCTGCAGGACATGTCCAAAATTCCTTTCATTTTATTTACCATTTGATGAATGGATGTCATGTCTTCCCACAGGACTTAGGACCTTGAAGACAAGGACTGAGTCACACTTTTTCTCCATTTTCCTTGTCTACTGCTCTGTGCACAATAAGGGCTTAATTAACATTTGTTTATAGTGTAGTTTGGCCTATGAAGGAGCAGCCCATTGCTCCTCCAACCCCAAACGAATCATATTATAAGAAAACTCTGAATACGATATTTTAGTGGAAGTATTTTTCATGGCATAAACATTATCTAAGTCATTGGTAATAGCCAACTAACCAATTTCTTCATGTTAAAATTTTAAAAAGTCATTTTATGTATTTTCTGTTACATTTTAATTCACTTCTCATTTTTATTTTGATGAAAGGAAAAGTGAAAGTGCAAGATAAATGTAATTTTAAGGCATACAGTAAATTATAAAGATTTTCCTTATAAGGTTTCCCTTCAAAAGTCTACTTCATGTTTTTCTTTTGGTGTCTTTAATTTCCCTTTTCCCTTTCTGTTCTGTACCCCTGACTGTTTTGTCTCTGAATAATGACAAAATATTCACTTTCTGTGAATATCAATTTGCCACACATTTTCCTAATGGGTCAAAGCGTAAAGTTTTCAAGGTATGATTTTTTTGTGATAGTTTTCAAGGGGGAAAAGGTGTCTATTTAAGCAGACTCATTAAAAGGGCCCCTTGAATAAATTATGTACAGAAGACCTTCTTTAATTTCAATGATTAAAACCAGATTGAATGATACATTTAAATTTCACAAAGCCGTCTAAAACTGTGAACACCATTGTAATTATAGAATACTTGGAGATCACCAAGTGAACCGCAAACATGCTCTATTCACTCTTTTTTTCTGTACGGTAGATTTGAGAAACGATACGGAATCTCTCGAGGGGCATAATATCCTAACATTTATAGAGAACACCACATCAAAATAAAAAATGTTAGTGCATTACATATCTTTAAAGATGACTCTAGAATAACCTTGCCTTAAAAAAAAAAGGGGGGGGGGTGTTACAGATGACAACACTTCCTGTTACCCATCTCTGGACCCTGATTCCCCACCTCCCACCACATACACCCCTTTGCCTTCATTCACTTTCCATCTGAAATCGGAGATGCCAGTCTCACCTGACAATACCCCTCCCTTAGGGTTGTTCAGGTTTAGCAGAGGTACTAGTACTAGACCCTTTCAAATCTACCTTTGTTTAGCCCTTCAGTTTTATTTCTCACCATATCCTCCTTCAACTTAGGATTCAGCCTTAAAATGAAGAATATTTTGGTGTTTTGTGAACATACCCTGTCTTCTTTTGCTCCAGGCTTTAGCAAATCACATTCCCAGCTCTTCTGATTCTCCCCTTAGCCAATCTTTTTCCAAATCAGTTGCTCTCAAGACTGTCTTTACCACCCAGGGTGCTTAAACAATAGGGAAGTAACAACAAACAACTGATGCCTACACTCCATCACACCCATGAAATCTAGATGTCCTAGGCTCAGATTTATTGAAATCTTTCCAGGTTAGTTAATGTATATTAGTTAAGAACTCCTGAAGCTAAAATTTTTCTTTTCCTGTAGAAGCCATATGTCTTTTTCTTCCTCCAGGAAGTTTTTCTTGGGTTTCTCAAGACTGGGTTGGGACTCTTCATTTATATATTTTTATGTTTTTATTATGTTTTTTTTTTTGTGGTGCTATTAATTGCATCATTCAAAACATACCTACTGATGCTAACTATATGAATGTACAGTGCCAAGTACCTGGGAAATTGTCATGAAGAAACAAAACCAGACTATTTTCATGAAGCTTGGTATCTAGTGATAATCACCTATTCAAACAAATTATAAATTGTGAAAAGGGCTGTGAAGTGAAAGGAAAGGATGCTGTGAATAAACAGGCGGGTGGAAGGGTAAGGAAGACATTTTTGAGGAAGTGGCATTTAAATTGATACCTAAAGGGGAGCCTGGATGGCTCAGTCTGTTGAGTGTCTGACTTCCGCTCAGGTCATGATCTCTCGGTTCCTGGGTTTGGGCACATGTCAGTCTCTGCTGACAGCTTGGAACCTGGAGTCTGCCTTAGATTCTGTGTCTCCCCCTATCTTGGGCCCTCCCCTGCTCATGCTCATGTTCTATCTGTCTCTCTCTCAAAAATAAACATTAAAAAAATTTAAATTGGTACCTAAAGAATAACTGGAGATTAGGCAACTGTCAGTGGTGGCGAAAGAATATTCTGGACTTAAGATAGAGTGTATGAATGGGTTCTAGAATGGTGCCCTTGAGGAGCTAAACTGAAAGGCTGGTAAATGGCTATTAGAGGAGAGAATGATATGAAATGAAACCCTAGAGGAAGCAGAAGCAAGTCCACACGAGGTCTTGAATTTTATCTTAAGTGCAATGGAAAACTAATAAAAGATATTTTAAGAAGAGCAGAATAAACATGTTAAATACATTAAAATAAAAATTAAAATCTAAAAATACATTTAAAAATAGTCCCAACTTTTATATTGAACATAGACTGGAATGGAACAAAAGCCAATAGGAGGAAAACCAAATAAAAGCCTAGTGTAGCAAACTCAGACATATCTAATGGAGGCCCACCAAGGAGCCAGACATACAGATGGAGAGAAGTGGAAGTATTTGAAATAAATGTATTTTGTAGAAATAATCAGCAGGACTTAAAACGAGTTGTGTGTGCTGGCTAAAGGGGAGAGAGAGAGGTCATAGAGGACTCCTAGTTTCTGGGTGAGGAATTGGGTAAGTACAATTGTACTTATTTCCTGAAAAAGAGAAGTGGAAGAGGAACAAGTCTACTGAAAAAATAAACACAACAATTCATTATTGAAAATCACAGTTCTGCAATGCATATGAGATGGTCATCTGGAGATTTCAAGTTGGTAGTGTCTTTCTGGGTCTGGAACTTAAAAGAGAGAATTTAGGCCAGGACTTATTAGTATATTCTACTGAATAGTAATTGCCTATTTTTTTTACCTCTCTGCCTCTGTCCTCTCCTTCCTACTGGACTAATCATTATTTGAAGACTAAGATTCCCAGCAATATAGTGTCCTCTTTGTTGAATAGATTAGTGAGTACCCATAGTAATACTAATGAGTAATGTTTATTGAACACTGGCACTGTGTTAGCCGTTATTTCAGCACTCCACATGTGTGGTTGCATTTCATCTTCGTTACAACCTTAGGTGACAGGAACCCTTGTTAGTTCCATAGTATAACTGAGAACATTGGGGCACAGAGTTTTCCTAACGTTCCTATGCTCTCCCAGATAGTGTGCAGAAGAGCCATGATTCCAAGCCAGGTAGACTGACTCCAGAGACTGTACACTTAGAGCTCCTGTATGTATTTTATAATATATTGGAAACTGCAGTGGACACCATATAGATGCTCGTTGAATGGAGCGTTTTAAAATGCCTTTTTCTGAAATGCTCTTCCTTGATAAGATGGTATTGATGGTGATGAACTCCTGAAGTCTTGACAAAGGGAGTTATTTGCAGGGCATGTATTGTATTTTCTGTTTCTCACCACCTTCTGAGGTTTCCATGATCCCTCAGGCAGCAGGCAGCTCCATGCTTGCTTGCTCTTTCTTTCTTTCTTTCTTTCTTTCTTTCTTTCTTTCTTTCTTTCTTTCTTTCTTTCGAGAGAACCCATGGGGGAGGGGCAGAGGGAAAGGGAGACAGAAAGAATTCCAAGCAGATTCTATGGGTTTCAAACTCAAGACAGTAAGATCATGACTTGAGCAAAAATCAAGAGTTGGTTGCTCACCCAACTGATCCACCCAGGTGTCCCTCCGTGCCATTTTTAAGGGAGTGTAGTGACTGCATACTTACTGTCTTCTGTCTTTCTGTACTCATGTTCTACTTACATATTTCTTTTACCCTGTAGCATTCAGCAGGGTAGAATAAGCAGAGTAATTGTTTATAATTGTATTACTAGAAAATTCTAGTACGTTTATGATGGTAACTAACTGATCCTTTAGATTCAATTTTAGAGATTTAAATGTGGGAAAATAAATCCATCTTGGGGATTACTTTTCATAAGCAAATCAACATAGGTTAACTCTGTCTACTTGCTTCAGTAGATAATACTTGAAGCTAATCTCTGTGAGTCTTAAGTGAAGAAATCTGGGAAAATAAAGTTACTTTGCTCTTAACTGATAGAACTTATAAGAGGTTTTTGACATTTGTATTATCAGCTCGAAGTCTGTCTGCTGGTTGTTTTATTTTTTTAGGAAGATTATCTTTTTTTAAAAAATGTTTACTTATTTTTAAGAGAGAGACAGAGAGAGAGAGAGCAGGAGGGTGGAACAGAGATAGAGAGACACAGAATCCAAAGCAGGCTTCAGGCTCTGAGCTGTCAGTACAGAGCCTGACACGGGCTCTAACTCATGAACCAGGAGATCGTGACCTGAGCCAAAGTCAGACGCTTAACTGACTGAGCCACCCAGGTGCCCCTGTGCTGGTTATTTTAAATCTTCCTTTTCAGATCCACTGTCCCTCCTTTTTTTAAAGCCTGCTCTGCACACCAGGGAGACTGGACTCTAAGGCCAAGCCTTTTGCTCTCTGCCTTTCTTTTGGGATTGACTAATGGAGAAACTAACAGGAAACTGGAGGATAAAAGGAGACAGAAGCTGTGGTAATTTGTCCTTGGCTCCCCTTCTCCCAGGACATTGGCTGGTGGTGGCTGTGTTCTTCACCAAATATCATAGTTCCTATAGAGTGGCCCTGTCCTATAGTTAGAAATCTTACCAGAGTCTAGTAGCTGCTCTATCCTTTGCCACTTCAGGTCTAGAGGTAGTAATGGTTCACCACTGTTGTTAAGTCTAGTTGCTGCAGGATCTTGTCTCTAAGGACCATGTGGTATGCCATCTACAGCCAACACTGATGACCTTATTTCACCCACTGCTGAGAGGATTGCCCTTAGTCAAAGAAAGACATCTTGGCCAAGTTCTCCAGGGGGCAGTCAGCATCCAGTGACTGGTCTACTTGAAGTGGGTAAAGACCTGACCCTCTGGCCTAAAAAAGGCACAATTTTGAAGAGCCATACCAAGTTCAGAGTTCCCTGTGGGCTGGATAGAAGTCTTTGTTGTAATTGCATCAAGGTTGGGCACCTCCTTCTGCCCAGTCTTGCTTTCTTACTCTTACAAGTGTTGATCCCAAGGTCATTACCTGATAACCTTCTACAAGAAAATCTCCAACTCAGAGATTGAAATCTCCATTTCCACCAAGACACTACCTATTCCTTTAGTAAGAGTCTTCACTAAACCCTTTTTAATCACCAACTTGAGTGTGCTATTGGTTTCTTCTTCAGATACTGACATATGTACGCATTTTTGAATCAGAGCATCTGAAGAAATCTTAACTTGTTCCATGTACAACTTGCTTTCAGCAAAATTTGCAGATGCAATGGGAGGGAATTAATATTCTAGGTTAATCTGGACCATTGACCAGATCAAGGAAAATTTATTTAATAAAATAAATGAGAGAGAAACCTGAAATAAGTGTCCTAGCCAGCTTAAACCTTACACCAAGAGTGTTTATATTAATATACCAATACTGAAGTTTTTACAAATAATTACATGAAAGCTAAATCTGGATTTTTGGAAATAATTTTTTTTAATGTTTATTTTTGAGGGTGGGTGGGACAGGGAGAGAGGGACACAGGATTCAAAGGAGGCTCTGTGCTGACAGCAGTGAGTCTGATGCGGGGCTCGAGCTCACCAACCATGAGATCATGACCTGAGCTGAAGTCAGATACTCAACCGGCTGAGCCACCCAGTTGCCCCTAGAAATATTTTTTAAACATGGCTGTTGTTCTGTAGTCATAGGCCTAAAAATGGGCCTTGCGACAAAATTCTTATAATTACAAGCTGTCTTGATGGAGAAGTTAGGACAGTGTCTAGTACATAATAAGTACTCAAAAAATACTGAAAGAATATATGAACAAAACCCATGCCTATTTATTAGGAGCTCTCTGATGAACTCAAATAAATAAAGCAATAATTTTTTTAAAACATAGAAAGAAAAGCACCCAACGTAGAATGATATGAAAGATTGACAATGCCCAAGGGCTTAGGACAGATGGTGTAATGACAGAAGGAGAAAGTAGAAGAATAATACATCTTCTTTTGTTTCCTCTTCTTCTTCTTTTTTATTATTATTATTTTTTTCAGCAAACAAAATAATCTTTGTTTTTGAAGGGGAGCATAGGTGTGTTTAATTTGTGAAGTAGTCTATTCTATCAGATAATTAAATTAAGAGCATAACTTACATGTCTTCAACAAATTCACATTTTCAACTGAGACAAATTATACCTAAGTCTGAACTTCCAGGCTTATTTGAAGACCATGGCATGGCCTTCGCAAGGATGTTTGAAAGGAGTCCTTCACTGGGCAGTAAGTTGGATAAATAATCCAAGATATCTCATCTAATATTTTAGTTCTATTATTTGAAATGTTTTCACCACACTTGGGTGAGAGATATTATTCAAATTTAAACCATTCTTTTTTTTTTGAAGAGATAATTCAGAAGGTTGCACTGCTTGAGTCAGGGAATGCTTAGGTAAGATGTCTTGAGAAGAGGAGGAAGAATGACTACAAAACTAGGAAGACTAAGTAGCTACATATAGTCCTGTTGCTATTATTCCTGTCAAAGATTCACTTTGAAAACTTTAAAGCATTTTATTATGGTGACTATTTAGAGAAGTTAAATGATTTGGAATTAGGAAAAGGAGTGCCTTAGACTGAAACATAATGATTCAAATATTTTGTCTATATAATCATCATCATCATCATCATAATAATAGCAATCACAAATTCTTCATACTTGGGGGGCGCCTGGGTGGCTCAGTTGGTTAAGTGTCTGACTTTGGCTCAGGTCATGATCTCACAGCTCATGGGTTCAAACCCCACTCTGTGAACCTGGAGCCTGGAGCCTGCTTTGGATCCTGTGTCTCCCTCTCTCCCTCTGCCCCTCCTCCACTCACAGTCTGTTTCTCTCTCTCTCTCTCTCTCTCTCAAAAGTTAATAAACATTAAAAAATAAATAAATTCTTCACATTTGCTTATGTAAAACTGAGCAAAATTTATGTTTTGACTCAATTGTCTGCACTGAGTTGATGGTGAGGAAAAAATTTGTGTCAAGTAATTGTGAGAGATTATTGGTTTGATAAAACAGTTGATTAACTTTTTTCACGCTTGAACTGGTTGTGACTCCACTTCAGAAATTATTTTTGTCTTGTGTAATGACCAGCTATTTTCCATGATCTCCTGAGAACACAGGGAGAATGAGCGTCAACTGCAGGAGGCAATTTTCCAGCCAATAAAGATGAAATTCTGAGTTCTAGATTATGTTATTAAGTGTGTTTGCAAACTCTTTCCCAGTGTACCTTAGAAAAGAGACAAATGTCTGTCTTGGATAGCATAATTACAGCGCCATTCTGTGCACAGTGGGGTCTCAACTCAGAGGTACAAACATGATTTGTTATTAAAGGATAGAGAATCAGCATTTGTGCACCTTAAGAACAGAAAAGGAGTCAGTTAGAGACCAAGTGTCTTGCCTAAGCTGAGAGGTAGTGTGGAAATGAATTCCTTCCTCCCTTATGGCAGAACAGGTAGCATGTTATGCTTCCTATTTTAGAAATCTAATAATCACTCTTTGCATATGGGGTCCTATTCCTTGTCTATATTTGTTACAGACCATTCATTTTTTGAGGTAAATGACATTGTTCTTTTTTTATAAGGTATCAGAATGACCTTAATCCTTCCAGATGGACATTCCCAAGGTATTTTTGAGAGGCAGCCAGGGAAGGCAAGTGTGACTTTTGACAGTCTGGTGACCTCTGCACGACCCACACTGGAACTGCCTGGAAAGGCCGAGACTACGTTTCTGCTCCCAGAGTTCAGATGGTGACTCATCAGGGGCCAGGCAAGCATGAGTAATTCCAAGTTGCAAATGGCAATATATGAATGCAAATCTCTGTTTTCCTGTTAGCCTTGTTCTAGTCAGTTTTTACAGAAGCAGAATGGCACCTATTATCTGGCCACATTTTTGCTTTACATGACTCCCAACAAATGATGTGTCACTGAGGATAATATATGTTTACTCTCCATATACCCTATAAAAGAACATAGAACTAATTGGGAAGGAAAATATTTATGCACATGCACATACGTGTATATATGCCCTATTCTGTCATTCTGATAGCTTAGGATGACTTCTTCATATTGCCCTTTAATCTAATAAATGGTCTTCATAACTAGGTTCTCTGTCTGAAGAGGTAGGAAAGTATCCTGGCTAATGGGAAAAAAAAAAGCCACAGCACCATATCAGCTTCTGATATGGAACAGTGTGACAAAGACAGGCCCACCCTAATTTCTCTGCTTCCTCAAGTCCAGCTGGCAGGGCAGGGCCCCCGGCCCTCCTTGCCAGAAGTTGTAGGAGTAATATAAATCTCGCACATGCTTTGAGTAGTGACACAGGGTTCTTGTGCCCTATTGAGTGGCGATCTTCCAGTGTTTCATAGCCATGAAAGTGCCATAAGCAAAGAAATTGTTGGAGTCCCTGAGTCCTGAACTATAGATCTGTCTTCTCACCATCAGAATAGCAGCTCTGAGCAGTTGCAAATCTAGGGGTCAGGGGCAGGGACAAGTAGCGAGTGGCTGTATGCCCATGGAGAGGAGAAGGTGGAAGATGGAAGGCCCCACATTGTGGGGTCTTTCATGGCTGATGCCTACCCCTGTATAACAAGTGCCCTTTCAGGTAAAAGCAATAAGTTTTCTCCTGTTTAAGTAATATGTGGTGAAGATTTTTATCTTTGCTTTTGGCAGTGAAGCCATGTGGTCTGGAGAATAAGGATTAGGTTGAGTGCACAACCTAGAGCTAGAATCCTTTGTAGCTGTGTCATGAACAATGGAGTAAATTTCCCACAGGATGGAGAGGCCTGCCTGTGATTTGTTCACTGTGGTAAGGATTCAAGCCCACAAAGATTTTGAGAAGTCTTTGAGGACAAGATGAAGGGGAAATTTTTGAGCCATCATTATTCTGCCTTTCTTTCCCTCTTGTGTCCTGTGAGAGACCATGTGTGGACATAGATGCCAGGATGTCTACTAGGTGGGATCTGGACTTCCAGCCAGATTGCTTTCCAAGTCCTACCCTTGGTGCTCAGCCACAGGCAAACCTTAAAGAGCAGTCACTCTCCTTGAAGTCCTTTGGCTAAATAAATCTAAACCTGGACTGTTCTCTGCCTTGGCAAATTGAGATGATTCTCTCTGACCTGCACTTTCTGGACAGGTAGAAAGGGAAGGCATTGATACTTCTGCCACTGCTGGGCTACTGAAAGTAAACTTTACTGGCAATTCCAGTGGCTTTAAACTGTTTGGAGGAGGCTATTCTACCAAATTTATTTGGGAAATGAATTCTTCTCATAGTCCAGAAAGTCAAATAAGTGCATTTTCTTCATCACATTCCTTCAGAATGCTTCAAAATAACCTTAGGGGGCATCTTTTCTCCAGCCTCCAGTGCAACATGCACATTGACTCTGATCTTAGGTGCATTTGTGAATGATGAAGCACAGCTGAAGAATGTGGCTCTACACACAGGTGAGCTGCAGCACAGCCTGATTGGGCACACCCTCGAGGTTCACCTTCTGGGTTGGGATTGGCCATATTTCTTGTTTATGTTGTTCCCTTATATCGTTTTCATCAAATTAAATTTGTTTTGTGTTCTTTCTGGCTTAAAAAATTATAAACTTGGCTTGCGTTCAAGGAAGATAAGCAAGCCAGGATGATTCAAGTTTGGGGCCTGTAATTTTGTCTTCTGCACACATTGGGCTGCAATCTCACGGTTGAGTCTTCCATATGTGGGGCTGTATAAATAGCAGGGCTTTGTGATATGGAAGCACAGCAGCCTTAAAATAGCTGAACTAGAAGATGTTATGATAATGCTATTTTTAAGCTTTATACATCTGTGCAGAGTGCACATCTTATTATGTGTTCATAATGTGTTAACCAAATGCCTAGCAGAGAAGGATTGGCTTTGTTTGGAGGAGAACGAGGGTAATGACGAAGCCTCAGTCTGTTGGTGTGCAGAGAAGCAGGAATTAGACAAGAAGTCACAGTGCTGGAGAGGCAAGATAACATCCTTAAAACAGTTCTATCTGATAGCTGGCTAGACACACCATAAAAAAGGAGAGAAAATGAATCTTAAATGCTTACGTGCCAGATGGCTAAAATCTAAATAACAGTTTTCTATTGTCCAAGGCTATTCACTTGTCAGACTTAGAAATTTATCTCTTAAAAACTTCCTATCTAGTTAAATTTTGCTTGAATTGATTTTTTGGGGGGTGGGGAGAATGGCATCTAGTAACTTGCCAGCTATGAGATAGAGTAAGTGTGTTTGGATTGAATACAGAAGCCAAAATCAACAACAACTTCCTCTTCCTCCTCCTCCTCCTCCTCTTCTTCTTCTTCTTCTTCTTCTTCTTCTTCTTCTTCTTCTTCTTCTTCTTCTCCTCCTCCTCCTCCTCCTCCTCCTCCTCCTCCTCCTCCTCCTCCTTTTTCTTTTTTTAAATAATACATTACTGGTTGAAGTAGAAGAACAGGGATATTTATGTTAATATGACTTTTTCTTGCCCCTTAATCCTTTAAAATCTTGAAGGTAAACTATACACAATGTTTGTATGCTGTTTGCTGATAGAATATCATGCTGAACTCTGTAGAGTAAGGTACACATTTCTCACTGTATTTTCATAAGCAATTCATTCAATTTTATTTGTGAAGGATCCCATACCATCATCTTTAGTAGAAGAGTGAAGTTTTATATCTTCCTTCCATATATACCACTTACCACAACCTTTCCAAGATCCAAGGGGAACATTTCTAATTGAGATTTGAGTTTATAACTTAATCTAAACATAGAAAGGAAACTGAGTATCATAAGGCCAGATACCCCCTCTGTATGGCAAATAAGGCTTAATTCTCTGAAGTCACAAGGTCATGGGAAAGTGATTTTGGTCCCCGATGACCCCTGAACCTCAAACTGAAAGGTACACATTCTCTACTCTGCCATGGCTTCCTTGCATTGTATTGGGCCATGTCAACAGGAGCACGTGCTCAGATCTCAGTAAAACACATAGACTCCATGGCCTAGACAACTCCTTAATCCAATGGATGAAAAGTTAAGTTTAGATGAAAAAAACATGAGACTCATTGTATCTTAGGGTGTGATAAGAACAGAGGAAGGAGCCATTAAGACAGCTGTGAATAATACATTTTAACAGGAAGTCAAATCAGATCTTGATATTTTCATATGGAAATATTTTTAAAGATTAAGCTGTACATAGGAAATACATCACTTTGTGAAAGAGAAACCCTGAAAGGAAAGGAACTCAGTACTAGAAACTGTGGCTTTAAATTTTGGCATTATGGCTTTTGTTTTTCATAGTTTTTATTAGAGAAAATTCCTTTTGAGTTTCATAAACGTACCTTTGAGGAGACATATTTTTATTTATTCTACTTATTAGCCACAATCAGAGGCTCAATTCTAAGGCAGTCTTCATTTGTATGCTAAATTAAACCCAAATTATTCTATTAACTTATGAGAAGTTACATAAAACATGAAATTTTTTCAGGATTCTTACTATGTTTAAGCATTTCTAGTGTGTGTTATATTTTAGATTACATGTATTCTTTTATTTTTTTTGTTTTTTTGTTTTCTTTTCTTTTTTTTTAAATATATGAAATTTATTGTCAAATTGGTTTCCATACAACACCCAGTGCTCATCCTAAAAGGTGCCCTCCTCAATACCTATCACCCACCCTCCCCTCCTTCCCATCCCCCATCAACCCTCAGTTTGTTCTCAGTTTTTAAGAGTCTCTTATGCTTTGGCTCTCTCCCACTCTAAAATCTTTTTTTTTTTTCCTTCCCCTCCCCCATGGGTTTCTGTTAAATTTCTCAGGATCCACGTAAGAGTGAAAACATATGGTATCTGTCTTTCTCTGTATGGCTTATGTCACTTAGCATCACACTCTCCAGTTCCATCCACATTGCTACAAAGGGCCATATTTCATTCTTTCTCATTGCCACGTAGTACTCCATTGTGTATATAAACCACAATTTCTTTATCCATTCATCAGTTGATGGACATTTAGGCTCTTTCCATAATTTGGCTATTGTTGAGAGTACTGCTATAATCATTGGGGTACAAGTGCCCCTATGCATCAGTACTCCTGTATCCCTTGGGGAAATTCCTAGCAGTGCTATTGCTGGGTTATAGAGTAGGTCTATTTTTAACTTTTTGAGGAACCTCCACACTGTTTTCCAGAATGGCTGCACCAGTTTGCATTCCCACCAAAAATGCAAGAGGGTTCCCATTTCTCCACATCCTCTCCAGCATCTATAGTCTCCCGATTTGTTCATTTTGGCCATTCTGACTGGCGTGAGGTGATATCTGAGTGTGGCTTTGATTTCTACTTCCCTGATGAGGAGCGACGTTGAGCATCTTTTCATGTGCCCTTTGGCCATCCGGATGTCTTCTTTAGAAGTCTCTATCCATGTTTTCTGCCCATTTCTTCACTGGGTTATTTGTTTTTCGGGTGTGGAGTTTGGTGAGCTTTTTATAGATTTTGGATACTAGCCCTTTGTCTGATATGTCATTTGCAAATATCTTTTCCCATTCCGTTGGTTGCCTTTTAGTTTTGTTGGTTGTTTCCTTTGTTGTGCAAAAGCTTTTTATCTTCATAAGGTCCCAGTAGTTCATTTTTGCTTTTAATTCCCTTGCCTTTGGGGATGTGTCAAGTAAGACATTGCTACGGCTGAGGTCACAGATCTTTTCCTGTTTCTCTTCTAGGGTTTTGATGGTTTCCTGTCTCACATTCAGGTCCTTTATCCATTTTGAGTTTATTTTTGTGGATGGTGTGAGAAAGTGGTCTAGTTTCAATCTTCTGCATGTTGCTGTCCAGTTCTCCCAGCACCATTTGTTAAAGAGACTGTCTTTTTTCCATTGGATGTTCTTTCCTGCTTTGTCAAAGATTAGTTGGACATACTCTTGTGGGTCTAGTTCTGGGGTTTCTATTCTATTCCATTGGTCTATGTGTCTGTTTTTGTGCCAATACCATGCTGTCTTGATGATTATAGCTTTGTAGTAGAGGCTAAAGTCTGGAATTGTGATGCCTCCTGCTTTGGTCTTCTTCCTCAAAATGACTTTGGCTATTTGGGGCCTTTTGTGGTTCCATATGAATTTTAGGATTGCTTGTTCTAGTTTTGAGAAGAATGCTGGTGCGATTTTGATTGGGATTGCATTGAATGTATAGATAGCTTTGGGTAGTATTGACATTTTGACAATATTTATTCTTCCAATCCATGAGCATGGAATGTTTTTCCATTTCTTTATATCTTCTTCAATTTCCTTCATAAGCTTTCTATAGTTTTCAGCATAAAGATCTTTTACATCTTTGGTTAGATTTATCCCTAGGTATTTTATGCTTCTTGGTGCAATTGTGAATGGGATCAGTTTCTTTATTTGTCTTTCTGTTGCTTCATTATTAGTGTATAAGAATGCAACTGATTTCTGTACATTGATTTTGTATCCTGCAACTTTGCTGAATTCATGTATCAGTTCTAGCAGACTTTTGGTGGAATCTATCGGATTTTCCATGTATAATATCATGTCATCTGCAAAAAGCGAAAGCTTAACTTCCTCTTTGCCAATTTTGATGCCTTTGATTTCCTTTTGTTGTCTGATTGCTGATGCTAGCACTTCCAACACTATGTTAAACAACAGCGGTGAGAGTGGACATCCCTGTCGTGTTCCTGATCTCAGGAAAAAAGCTCTCAGTTTTTCCCCATTTTCCCCATGTTTGCTGTGGGCTTTTCATAAATGGATTTTATGATCTTTAAGTATGTTCCTTCTATCCTGACTTTCTCGAGGGTTTTTATTAAGAAAGGGTGCTGAATTTTGTCAAAGGCCTTTTCTGCATCGATTGACAGAATCATATGGTTCTTATCTTTCCTTTCATTAATGTGATGTATCACGTTGATTGATTTGCGAATGTTGAACCAGCCCTGCATCCCAGGTATGAATCCCACTTGATCATGGTGAATAATTCTTTTTATAAGCTGTTGAATTCGATTTGCTAGTATCTTATTGAGAATTTTTGCATCCATATTCATCAGGGATATTGGCCTGTAGTTCTCTTTTTTTACTGGGTCTCTGTCTGGTTTAGGAATCAAAGTCATACTGGCTTCATAGAATGAGTCTGGAAGTTTTCCTTCCTTTTCTATTTTTTGGAATAGCTTGAGAAGGATAGGTGTTATCTCTGCTTTAAACGTCTGGTAGAACTCCCCTGGGAAGGCATCTGGTCCTGGACTCTTATTTGTTAGGAGATTTTTGATGACTGATTCAATTTCCTCTCTGGCTATGGGTCTGTTCAAGCTTTCTATTTCCTCCTGATTGAGTTTGTAAGTGTGTGGGTGTTTAGGAATTTGTCCATTTTATCCAGGTTTTCCAGTTTGTTGGCATATGATTTTTCATAGTATTCCCTGATAATTGCTTATATCTCTGAGGGATTGGTTGTAATAATTCCATTTTCATTCATTATTTTATCTATTTGGGTCCTCTCTCTTTCTTTTTGAGAAGCCTGGCTAGAGGTTTATCAATTTTGTTTATTTTTTCAAAAAACCAACTCTTGGTTTCGTTGATCTGCTCTACAGATTTTTTAGATTCTATATTGTTTATTTCTGCTCTGATCTTTAGTATTTCTCTTCTTCTGCTGGGTTTAGGCTGCCTTTGCTGTTCTGCTTCTATTTCCTTTAGGTGTGCTGTTAGATTTTTATTTGGGATTTTGTTTCTTGAGATAGGCCTGGATTGCAATGTATTTTCCTCTCAGGACTGCCTTCGCTGCATCCCAAAGCGTTTGGATTGTTGTATTTTCATTTTCGTTTGTTTCCATATGTTTTTTAATTTCTTCTCTAATTGCCTGGTTGACCCACTCATTCGTTAGTAGGGTGTTCTTTAACCTCCATGCTTTTGGAGGTTTTCCAGACTTTTTCCTGTGGTTGATTTCAAGCTTCATAGCATTGTGGTCTGAAAGTATGTATGGTATGATTTCAATTCTTGCATACTTATGAAGGGCTCTTTTGTGACCCAGTATGTGATGTATCTTGGAGAATGTTCCATGTGCACTCGAGAAGAAAGTATATTCTGTTGCTTTGGGATGCAGAGTTCTAAATATATCTGTCAAGTCCATCTGATCCAATGTATCATTCAAGGCCCTTGTTTCTTTATTGACCATGTGTCTCGATGATCTATCCATTTCTGTAAGTGGAGTGTTAAAGTCCCCTGCAATTACCACATTCTTATCAATAAGGTTGCTTATGTTTATGAGTAATTGTTTTATATATTTGGGGGCTCCTGTATTCAGCACATAGACATTTATAACTGTTACCACTTCCTGATGGATAGACCCTATGATTATTATACAATGCCCTTCTTCATCTCTTGTTACAGCCTTTAATTTAAAGTCTAGTTTGTCTGATATAAGTATGGCTACTACAGCTTTCTTTTGACTTCCAGTGGCATGATAAATAATTCTCCATCCCCTCACTCTTTTTAAAAAAAATTTTTTTTCAACATTTATTTATTTTTGGGACAGAGAGAGACAGAGCATGAACGGGCGAGGGGCAGAGAGAGAGGGAGACACAGAATCGGAAACAGGCTCCAGGCTCTGAGCCATCAGCCCAGAGCCCGACGCGGGGCTCGAACTCACGGAACGCGAGATCGTGACCTGGCTGAAGTCGGACGCTTAACCGACTGCGCCACCCAGGCACCCCAACCCATCCCCTCACTCTTAATCTGAAGGCGTCCTCAGGTCTAAAATGAGTCTCTTTTAGACAGCAAATAGATGGGTCTTTTTTTTTTTTTTATCCATTTTGATACCGTATGTCTTTTGGTTGGTGCATTTAGTCCATTTACATTCAGTGTTATTACAGAAAGAGGTGGGTTTAGAGTCATTGTGATGTCTGTAGGTTTCATGCTTGTAGTGATGTCTCTGGTACTTTGTCTCACAGGATCCCCCTTAGGATCTCTTGCAGGGCTGGTTTAGTGGTGACGAATTCCTTCAGTTTTTGTTTGTTTGCTTGGGAAGACCTTTATCTCTCCTTCTATTCTAAATGACAGACTTGCTGGATAAAGGATTCTCGGCTGCATATGTTTTCTGTTCATCACATTGAAGATCTCCTGCCATTTCTTTCTGGCCTGCCAAGTTTCAGTAGAGAGATTGGTCACGAGTTCTATAGGTTTCCCTTTATATGTTAGAGCACCTTTATCTCTAGCTGCTTTCAGAATTTTCTCTTTATCCTTGTATTTTGCCAGTTTCACTATGATATGTCGTGCAGAAGATCGATTCAAGTTATGTCTGAAGGGAGTTCTCTGTGCCTCTTGGATTTCAATGCCTTTTTCCTTCCCCAGATCAGGGAAGTTCTCTGCTATTATTTCTTCAAGTACACTTTCAGCACTTTCCCTCTCTCTTCCTCCTCTGGAATACCAATTATGCGTAGATTATTTCTCTTTAGTGCATCACTTAGTTCTCTAATTTTCCCCTCATACTCCTGGATTTTTTTATCTCTCTTTTTCTCAGCTTCTTCTTTTTCCATAATTTTATCTTCTTGTTCACCTATTCTCTCTTCTGCCTCTTCAATCCGAGCCGTGGTCGTCTCTATTTTATATTGCGGCTCATTAATTGCATATTTAGCTCCTCCTGGCTGTTCCTTAGTCCCTTGATCTCTGTAGCAATAGATTCTCTGCTGTCCTTTATCCTGTTTTCAAGCCCAGTGATTAATTTTATGACTATTATTCTAAATTCACTTTCTGTTTTATTGTTTAAATCCTTTTTGATCAGTTCATTAGCTGTTGTTATTTCCTGGACGTTTTTTTGAGGGGAATTCTTTCGTTTCATCATTTTGGATAGTCTCTGGAGTAGTGAGGAACTGAGGGGCTCTTCCCCTGTGCTGTCTTGAATAACTTGCGTTGGTGGGTGGGGCCAGAGTCAGACCTGATGTCTGCCCCCAGCCCACCACTGGGGCACACTCAGACTGGTGTGTGCCTTCTCTTCCCCTCTCCTAGGGGTGGGATTCACTGTGGGGTGGCATGGCCGGTCTGGGCTACTTGCACACTGCCAGGCTTGTGGTGCTGGGTATCTGGCTTATTAGCTGGGGTGCATCAGCAAGGTGCACAGGGGTGGGAGGGGCCGGCTCAGCTCGCTTTTCCTTCGGAGATCCACTTCGGGAGGGGCCCTGCGGCACCGGGAGGGAGTCAGACCCGCCGGACGGATGGATCCGCAGAAGCACAGTGTTGGGTGTTTGCGCGGTGCAAGTAAATTCCCTGGCAGGAACTGGTTCCCTTTGGGATTTTGGCTGGGGGATGGGCGAGGGAGATGGTGCTGGCGAGCGCCTTTGTTTCCCGCCAAGCTGAGCTCTGTCCTCCGGAGCTCAACAACTCTCCCTCCCGTTGTCCTCCAGCCCTCCTGTTCTCTGAGCAGAGCTGTTACCTTATAACCTTTCAGATGTCAAGTCCCACTTGATGTTGGAACACACTCCATCCGGCCCCTCCGCTTTTGCAAGCCATACTCGGGGGCTCTGCTTTGCGGCAGGCCGTCCCTCTGCCCCGGCTCCCTCCTGCCAGTTGTCTGTGCTTGGCTCCGGAGACTCCATTATGCTAGTCTTCTGGCGGTTTTCTGGGTTATTTAGGCAGGTGTAGGTAGAATCTAAGTGATCAGCAGGACACGTGGTGAGCCCAGCGTCCTCTTATGCCACCATCTTCCCCAGGTCTCTACATGTGTTCTTTTTTTTAAATTTTTTTTTCAACGTTTTTATTTATTTTTGGGACAGAGAGAGACAGAGCATGAACGGGGGAGGGGCAGAGAGAGAGGGAGACACAGAATCGGAAACAGGCTCCAGGCTCCGAGCCACCAGCCCAGAGCCCGACGCGGGGCTCGAACTCACAGACCGTGAGATCGTGACCTGGCTGAAGTCGGACGCTTAACCGACTGCGCCACCCAGGCGCCCCTACATGTGTTCTTTTAGATGGCTGAGTAATATTCTACTTTGGTAGAATATGAATATATATGTATATCTTTATCTTCTTAATCCATTCATCAGGTGGTGGACATTTGGACTCTCTCCATAGTTTGGCTATTACTGATAATGCTGCTATAAACATTGGGGTGCATGTACCCCTTCGATTCTCTATTTTTGTATCCTTTGAGTAAATACCTAATAGTGCAGTTACTGGATTGTAGGGTTCGAATGTATTATGCTAAGTGAAATAAGTCAATCAGAAAAAGACAAATACCATATGATTTCACTCATACATGGAATTTAAGAAGCAAAACAGATGAACCTATGGGAAGAGGGGGAAAAGAAGAGAGGGAAACAAACTACAAGAGACTTTTAATGATCGAGAATAAGCTGAAGGTTGAAGGAGGGAGGAAGGTGTGGATTGTGCTGGATGGGTGATGGTTATTAATGAGGGCACTCGTGATGAGCACTGGGTGTTGTATGTAAGTGACGTATCACTGAATCCTACCCCTGAAATCAATATTGCACTGTATGTTAACTAACTAAAATTTAAATAATTTAAAAAAACCAAATTACATGTATTCATCTTTTTAAATTTATTTTTTAACATTTATTTGTTTTTGGAGACAGAGAGAGACAAGAGCATGAGTGGGGGAGGGCCAGGGAAAAAGAGGGAAACACAGAATCCAAAACAGGCTCCAGGCTTTGAGCTGTCAGCATAGACCCCTACATGGGGCTTGAACCCACAAACCTTGAGATCATGACCTGAGCTGAAGTCGGATGCTTAACTGACTGAGCTATCCAGGCACCCTTCTGTTTTTTTTTAACTAAAACATTTGGCTAATGTTATGTTCACTTTTCACCTGAAGAAATTGAGGTCTATCCCACATAATAGAGAATATAAGCTGAAATTACAACTTTGGAATTCATACTTTCTATTATATCAAATCATTGTTTTAACATTCTGTTCCTTTTGCAGTGCTTTAATATTCATATTTAATAAGTTCTTAGTAGTTTCTTTGTCAGTTTCCTAAGTAAAAGGCACTGAGTAAGCTAAAGGGAGACTGAAAATTGAAGAAAAATATCAGAATTGGCTTATCATGGAGCCAAGGCAAATAAGTATATAAGGCACATGCATAGAAAGGCAAATGTTACCCTTTACATTCCTGTGAATGACACTTTATTATGGAAAGCAAATACTCCAGATGAAGAGGCTACTTAAATAGTGATAGGATAGTGCTTTCACTTCCCACTTACCCTCAAAATCACAATAATCCAGTGGTAAAAGCCAGCAAATGTGTCATACCTGGATTCTATTCCCATCTTCTTTTTTTTTATATTATATGAAAATTAGCATAAAGGTAATATCCTACACAGAAGTTGTTTCATAAATTATAAGGGCAGTTATTTTATGAGTTTGAAAGTGACCAATTCACTGAACAGATGCACTTGATGTCTGCCTATATGACAAAAGACAACAAAACTTTCTTCCCTTTCATTGCTGATCTCTAAATATCTGCTCTGTGGACACATGATCCATGCTGGACAATCACAGAATTCAGCACACTGGTCCAGTGGTTGGTTCAGGAGTAGGCATGTATGCAAGCACAGCTGTTAAAAGTCTTCCTCATGTACAGACAATGGAAGAGATCTTCTTCCATATGGTCTTTCATGAGCCCAGAGCCAGATTTGTGCTATCAGTAGTTATCTTTCTTGGGATGTGGGGGAAATCTGTCTGGAAATGAACCCCAGACTCAGAGATTAATGGAATCACAAGACTGGGAGAAGGTTTTGATGGCATTATTAGAGCCTCCACTTCTAGATGACCCTTTGGATTTCCTAGTGATACAAACCAGTATTTTTCCAAAAGCCAGTTTGAGTTAGATTTCTTTTGCTTGCTGTTAAAAAGCTACTTACTAAAAAAGCTTAAGAAAACTCAATCCCTGATGCTCTGTAACTTCCCCTTTCAAGACTTTTTTTTTCTGGTATCTCTCATATGCTTCTCAATATGGGTATTGATGTAATATTGCAATTTGAGATTGACAGTAAAATGATAAAATTAAAGAATTACAGAAATTATAGTTCTGATATATCAAAGCCAGAAATTGGTTGCCCAAGGGATAATGCTTTAGGATTTTAGGGAGGGGTAGATAACTAGGAGGAGGTATAATTCAGGGAAGGCCTTTTTTTTTTTAATTTTTTTATAATTTATTGTCAAGTTAGTTAACATACAGTATATACAGTATAGTCGTGACTTCAGGAGTAGATTCCCATAATTTATCACTTACATATAATACCCAGTGCTCATCCCAACAAGTGCCCTCTTCAATGCCCATCACTCATTTCCTCTGCCCCCTCCAACCCACTCCCCATCAACCCTCAATTTGTCCTCTGTATTTAAGAGTCCCTTATGATTTGCTTCCCACTCTGTTTGTAACTTCTTTTTCCTTCCCTTTTCCCATGGTCTTCTGTTAAGTTTCTCAAATTCCACGTATGAGTGAAAACAAATGATATCTGTCTTTCTCTGACTGAGGAAGTAAACTTGGACCTTCAGGAATGGGCAAAGGTTGAACAATAGATGGTAAGGAAAAGGAATGGTATTGCAGGTAAAGAAAATCAAAGGGACCAGGCACAGAGATGGGAATAATTGTAAGGGAAAATGTCCCAGGTGGAAAGGTAAGGTCATATTTGAGCTGGCAGAAAGTTGGATTAAAACAGAGAGATTTGAAAACCAGGCAGAAGACTAGATGTGATAGGGTGGGAAATAGGAGACCTTAAAAATTTTGGCCAGGGATGTGACCTGATAAAAGGGATGTTCACAAATATTAGTACTGTTGTGCTATGCACATAGAATGGAAAGTAGAGAGAACGACATCAGTATGGGCTATTTAGGAGGCTTATTTTCAGCTTTTTCAGTAATGTGACATGAGAGGCAATTAAATCCTGAATGTAGTTTATGGCAATGAGAATGAGGAGGGAAGATGAGAAAGGTATAAAGACATTTTAAATGAAAAATATCTATAGGATCTGATTGGGAAGATGGAGAAACAAGTAGGGGGATGGTTAACTTTAAGTTTTGGGTTCTTGTGTCAGGACACATTCTTGCACACATGGGGTTTGAATTATTGAGAGGTCCACATTGGAAGGATGTACTATTGAAGGTATAAGATTGGAATTTGGATTTCAGAATGTAATGGACAGGACTGGACACAATGATTGGGATTAAGTCACTGAGAAATGATAAAGTCAAGAGAATGTATATTGAGCATTAAAGAGGTTGAGAAAGAGAGATGTATGTGTGTGTGTGTGTGTGTGTGTAAAAGAAAAAAAGTAAATTGTGAGTAATTACCATTATTTCCAATTCAAATATAATAGCTGAGGGTTTTTATTTTTTATTATTTTTTAAATGTTTTATCTTATTTTTGAGAGACAGAGGGAAAGTAGAGGAGGGGCAGAGAGAGAGAGAGAGAGAGAGAGAGAGAGAGAGAGAGATACAGAATCTGAGGCAGGCTCCAGGGTCTGAGCTGTCAGCACAGATTCTGATGTGGGGCTCCAATTAACAGACTTTAAGATCATGACCTGAGCCAAAGTTGGATGCCTAACTGACTGAGCCACCCTGGCACCTCAAGGGTTTTTATTTACATCTTTTGTTGTATACTTTCTCTTATGCTGAAAATCTTGATTATAAGTGGCATTAACATAGTTACTTTTAAGTTTTGGTTGAAATTTACAAATTACATAGTGATATAATAATTCCAAGGTCTAGCCCTGTATTTCTTTAATTTGATAGTTGGTTTTAATGATGTTTAGATAAAAAAGATAGAAAGATAGGAAGAACCAAACAGAATCTCTAAGGGCTATACTTAATTAAATCACAATCCTTACTTTTCAATTCTGTCAGTTACAAAGTTCTTCATTTGAATTCAGTTTGAAAATTTTCTTTGTCCCCAATGTGAACAAGTTGACAACAAACTGTTTTTGAACTCTGAATGGTATTCCATCTTTATATAAAACAAAGTCAACACATTTATTTGGAATATTTAAAAAATATTAAAACAATATTTTAATCGTTTTAGGTACAGATATAAAAAGATGTATAACTAATATACTTGCAATATTTTTGACCAATATCATATAATGATTACGTATTATATAATAATTTTCAAATATTTAATCTCAATATGCTTTCTCTGTAGCATGTTTCTTTGAAAGCATCTAATTCTTTACTCATTATTTGAATGTCACTTTTATCTTAAAGTTAATTTAATTTTTAATTTTTTGATGTCTCTAGCATGTAATTGATAGCAAATTGTCATCACAAACAAAGATAAACAAATTCGAAACATTCGTCTTTTGACAAAATAAAATCAAATCAACTTTACATTTGAAAGCTCTCATAACTAACAATAATAGAAATGACTCTATATTTTTAATAGTCTTCTGTATATTTTAATCTGACTCTGTTGGATCTTATTAATTTTTTAATATTTATTCTTGAGAGAGAGAGAGAGAGAGAGTAGGGGAGGGGCAGAGAGAGAGGGAGACACAGAGTCCGAAGTAGGCTCCAGACTCTGAGCTGTCAGCACAGAGCCCAACACAGGGCTCAAACTCACAAACTATGAGATCATGACCTGAACCGAAGCCAGACGCTTAACCAACTGAGCCACCCAGGTGCACTGTTGGATCTTATTAGATTGTTGTTTTTATTTTGTGATGTGGTAGATGAAGAGGTGGACCTAAAGATACAGATATATCATCTTTGCCATTTTACTGTGTTCTTGTTTTATCAACATTGTTTTTTTTTTCTCAACCTGTGGTTTCTTATCAGGAATCTTTTTAAGGCACTTATTGTATATTAAAAACAGATGATATAATTTATTAATCTACCTCAACAGGCACATGAATTGTGATATGTCTAATATAGTAGAAGTAGATCAAATGCATGTGAGTAGCATGTTAACTCTGTCACACTTTCTATAGGTGTGCTTGTACATACATCCATCGTATTATCTTTACATACAAATAATATCAAAGCTTATTTTCGTATTCTTATAGAATAGAGTATATGAATAGAAATTTTAATTTTTTTACATGCTTCAGCTATTGTTGTTCACCTCCTAGGTGCTTACACCCTACTTTCCAGATTCCTCCTTAAAAGTTGGAACACCTTCAAAAAGAACAGCAGTGGCAGTAACTGGTTGATGATGAAAATCAGAGTCCATTGAGTTAATGAGAATCAGAGAAAGAGAAATGTGATGGAAGATTTTAGACCCTGTATGGCAGGAATGAATATGAAATAGAAACTACATGGTGCTTAGAGAAAGCAAGATGTAGAAAATTCCTCCCCATTGTAAGTGTAGGGATATTTCTGCATTTGAAGGTTGAGAGTAAAAAGAAAATGGTGTGTCTGGAATAATGAAGTATTGGGCATGGAAGGGGAAAAAGAAGGTTGAGTTAAGCTCAGTGGACCACAGGGCTTACCTTGCAAGACTCAGAAAAGCATGTTGGAGATGCAGACGAATAAAAAACAAACTCTCAGCTTTAATGAAAAGAAAAATATAAATATAAATTTCCTTTAGATTTCCTTTCTTCACATGGAATTATTGATGGATAAAATTGCTATGGAGAGGAGACACACAATGACCCTTTTGAGTAGGAAAATGGCATGAAGGAAGTAGATTGGAGAAAGAATGATCTAGCAACAGGTAATCTGTAGGATAGTAGAATGAAAGTGAGAAACAAGGAGTTTGCTATAGGTCAGAAAAAGTTATAAAACAAATAAACATGGTAGCAGGAGAAGAAATGATGAACATGGGAGATTTGGGCTGCAAGAGAGTGACTTTGGTGACTGATTAATAGTTGGAAAAGTTTGATTAAATATGATTCTTATTTTGTGTGTTTTATTTAACCTCATTGTTCTAAGTATCTGATCTCAACTTAGCCTACCTGACAATGAATTCTAGTGACACCCATGCCTAAGAGACTTTCAGAAATACATATTCCCAGATTCTAGTCTGGCTGGACTAGGAATATGTTGATTTCACAAATTCTCATTTTTATTTTTCACTTTCACTATTCATTTCATTATTCATTTTTATTTCCAATGAATATCGTTTGAAGGATGGTTTTTACCAGATGTCCTTTCAGTCTTATTCTAAATTCATCTATTTAATTTCCTCACGGATTTCCTATTTAATAGTATTAATGTTAATGGGTTGAATGAGACTTTATGTTAATGACACAAGGAAAGGAATAGTCTGTTTTCATGATTACAAACAAAGCATCCTAATTGTTGTCTAACAAAAGGAAGGGTTTCCTTTGCCACCAGGTAAGTAGCTGATCAGCAGAGCCCAATCCATAATGTGGAGTATCTCTTTACCTTTTAGTAATTGATAGATTTTGAAATTTGTCCTTGACTTCAAGGACTGTCATCAGAGTTTAAATGTGAACTTACACATCATTTCTGTTGATATTTGGGGGATACATAGTGGCAGATGTTGGGAGAAAAACAGAATACGTATTAAACTTTCTGATTCTGCTCAGTTTTTCTAACTGCACGACCATGATCTATTTATTAGAGTGATTAAAATACACCCATATCCAACTACATAGCTAAAAGCACAACACCTCTTAGCTGTGCAGATTTTTATTGTGCAGAGTGGGAGGACAGTGCTTCTTTTAAAATACTTTCTTCTCTAAATTAATAATGACTTTATACTCAGCTTTAAACAAATTACAGTTTCAGAATTGCTAAAAGCTAGGTTTGGGAATCAGTCTCGTCTCTCTACCTGGCTTTCAACTCTTTAATTATTACAATTTGAATTCATTTTGGGTTCTGGTTCTTTCAAATTTTGATAGCCAAAGAATTAGACTTAAGAATCAAGTATCCTACATCCTAAATGTATTTTCACTAGTGATTTACTCAGTAACCTTGAAATACCACTTCAGCTCATTTGCCATATGGAATCTCCCTTCCTCTGTCAAATTTGTTAATGAGAATCGTTTCCACAGAACTCCTAGGAGATTTAGAGGATAAATGGAATTTGGATTGAAGTGAGAGATATATTTTTGCTGATAAATGTCTCTGTGTTGGCTTTGAGTATGTATCAAATATTATTTGCATAGAATTGCAATGAGCTAGTAGCCACTTGTATTCTGCTGGCTGGTTTTCTTTTTTCTTTTTTTAAAAGTGTTTCTTTAAAAAAAGTGTTTCTAGCAGCCATACAAAATGAGATGTGGTTTTCTTTGAAGTGAGGAAAAGAATAAACATATAGATTACTAGCAGGCTTTTAAAGAATCCTTTGCTCTACTCCTGACATAATTTCTTATGGTTCTTATTCTTCCTGGGGTCAGAAATAAAAACTTTCATTTCATCCTGTCAGAGAATTTCTTGGGAACTGAAATAAAAGCGAATTTGCATCTCTTATCAGTGGGTCTTGTCATTTAGCTCTACACATACTTAAGTTATCTGATGGCACTCTTATTTATGACGGTGGTTTGGCTTGTATTTGTACAGATTTTTATGGGTTACCTTTTGTTTTTACTAGTTTTGAGATTACTTTTAAAAATACATTGATGAAAAATTTGTGAAGATTGTTCCTCAGTGTATAGTTTTTAGCTTTTTTCAATTAAGTGAATTTAGAAACTATATCTCCAATATCTGGTTGGGGAATTTTGGAGTACACTTACTAGGGTAGAGAACTATCTCCAAATGTGAATCATGTCTCCTAGGATTTAAACATTTATCTCTAAAAATATTAATTGGCACAATTAAAACCTTTTTCAAAGTCAAATCAAATCTGAAGGAGAAAAGCAAGAACTGACTTTGGTAATACTGAATCTAAGGGAATAAGGCTCAGGACAATAGGCCAACAGGTTTGGTTCACTAAGTTAAAAAATTCCTTTGATATAATAACATTTACACTCAAATACGCCCCATCAATCCTTCTTGTACAATTATAGTTAATTATGAGACTGGGTTTTAACTGGATGTGCTCTTTCTGCGGGCCCCCTTCTTGTTACAGTCTTCAAATGTCTGAGTGTCTTAAATTTGTATTACACCTTGGACATTGTATAACATTCAGTTGATACCTTGGCTGTTCTGCTCACAAGTATAAATTTACTGGTTATTTGCCAACTTCACAAGTCTTTCATTTTTACCATTAGTGCTTACATATTTAGTAAGCCACTCGTAATTCCTGTGCTTCTTGGTAATTAAGCCCTCTGACTGGACATGTTGGGTTAATAACCCATTGTTCCTCCTTATTTAGGCCTGTTTCAGATCTTCCTAAAACTGGTCCTATATACAGTAACAATCAAAACAACCCTTGTATTCTAAAACTGATTGTATTTTTAACTGATGGCATTTCTAAAACATAGTATTTCACACTTTCTCTTTTTCTTGTGAATGGACTCAGACTCGCACTAACATTTATTATTTTTAAAAATATGTGTCAGGCACTGTAGTTGACACTGGCATTCTAACAAAGTCATGGCATGTGATCTGAAAAAAATTTAGTCAAGCATACCCTACTTGGCTTTCTGTATCTCCAAGACGCATAGTAAAACATCTAGGCAATTTTTATATGCATAGCAGCTCAACAGAAGAAAGTTTTGTAGGAGAGTCCAACATGTTATAATTTTAGCTTACTTTTGCTTTATTCTCCAGAGCCTTTATTTTGCAGGATATAGGTGGAGTTAATGGGCTTGGTTAATAATTCTTGAAGGTTCTCCTTTGAAGGGGCATGCTTCACCCAAACCATAGGGTATATACTTAAAAGGCATAACTGGGGTTAGTCATAACTGTCAGGTCTGTACCCTCATTTGGGGGCATAGTCAGGGGCTCTTGAGAGATTGCTCAGAAATGCTGGATGGTACCCATCAGATCAATTTTATCAAGGAGAGCTGTTGCTGGGTGGGCTATGGAGATCTCATAAAAATTAGAGAGGATGGAATATTTCCTGGCCCTTTTAGAATGGATAAATAGTACTGATTCTAACACACAGGGCCCCAGTTAGACTGGTGCCATAGGTATGTAATAAGTGTCAGGAGACAGCTACAACTTCACGAGTATACCTGGATATCACTGATTTTTCCCCACAACATCATTTGTGGACTTTTTTAAGTGCGTTAATCTGTGAGTCCTGAGATGTGGAATGAGGTCATCTTGACAGAGTGGCAGGCTGGACACCAAATATCAGCAGTCCCACCCTCTGCCAGACAGCACCCTACCTGGAGTAACAACATGAAGGAAAAGCTTCACAAAACTCTTGTATGTGTAACTCATGAAAAAAAAAAATCTGGTGTTCAAAACACACCAGAAAATTCCAATGTGTCTGACTCCTCAGCTTAAAGGAAGCTTCCCCTTCCCCAGCTGGAAATAGCTGTATTTGTGTGACTTAAGTAGGATGAGATAGAAAGAATTACCTATGCTATTTATTACTGCTGTGGTTTGAGAAAAGGGTAAACTGCATCCCACATCTGATGCAGCTGGATAGTCATGAAGCCTCAAATTGCCTCCAGATGATGTAAGAATCCTTTCAACTTAACAATTCAAAACTAAGATTTTGTCTTTCCTCTTCCTTTCTCTTCAACATTTACCTCCATTGTTTTAAGTGACTGCTCGCAGCCTAGCCCCCTCCATGGGCCGGTTTTTCTGAATTCGAATCATGGTTCCCCTGTTTTCAGGGAAGCCCAATCTTAGATGCCAGGCTGGCTGGGGGAGGGGTACCTCAGTCCTGGTAGGAGATGAGGATTTCACAGTGCATTTTCTAGTATATTTTTGGAATTCCCTTGGTTTTCTAGGCCAGAGTAGGGCTATACCCTATCAGTCTCTATTCTTTCCTGGGCTAATTAGAGTTGAGCTCTCCCTATCAGAGAAAGTCTGCAGAACTGACTTTGCACTTTCTTCCATAGTACATCATCACTGTTGTCACTTTTCTCCAGCTGATTTTTCTTCAGCTCAGTAATTAGCTATTTGTGTTTGCAGAGAATGGCTTGGGGATATTGAAATCAGAGAGATGGCCTTTGTCCATGTTCTAGAAAGACTGCCTTCCTGCTAGGTCAAAAACCAGGATGGAAAAAAATTGAGAAATTTTGACCTTGGTTTCACAAAATTCAGATTTATCATGAGCGTGTCACTTGTTTTTCTAAATATTAAAACCACCTAGGCATCCACTTTATATCTTCTTCTTTTACAACCTTCTTGCTTTGCTTATAAAATGAGAAATCCTATAAGTGTACAAATGATGTTATACTTGGGTAATAAATGGATGTTCTAGATGTATTCTGCTGGAGCATATTTATCATGCTGCTAACATCTGGAGTAGGTTAAAATACTCAGAACAGTCCTAGGTGGATTGTGTTATCAATTTTTCACTTATTGAAAATACTGCATTTGAATGTCATGTACTTTCCAAACTATAATTATTTGCTATGTCACATGTTACCAACGTGAGGAGTTTAGCCTGGGCAAACCTTTTCTCTTTGCTTCATTTGATCTTTCACAAAATAGAGATGATTTTGTAGACAGTTAAGTGAAGTAATGCTAGCCCAGTATCTGGACATAAAAGAATAAAAGTTAGGAGTAGAATGAAGAGAGATGAGGATTGCAGACTCTGAGAAGGTGGAGAGATGGGCACAAGGAGAGGCTTTGTAGAAGAGATGCCTTTCTGTAGGATGCTGGGACTCAGTTGGGTTGTGTCCAGAGGAAGAAGGGAATTGCATACCAGAGAAATAGAACTCAGAAAGCCTGTTTAGTTTGGCTAAAAGATATTGAGGAATAAGCACTGAAAAGGGAAGTTGAAGCCAGATTGTGGAGGGCTGTTGACTCCAAACTAAGAAACGTGGACTTTAATTCAGATATGGTATTTGGTAAAACTGCCACAAAGAGCTGGGTTAGACTGTTTTCCCTTTAGGGGCTGAAATGGCCCCAGAAGCAGTCTATCTCAGGGCACGCAGGGGTTATATGACATAGTAGTCTCACCCACAGTGATCCCGGTCTTCTGTCATCTCTCGCTCTGGAAGGAGTGCCAGGAACAGATATATTTCTTGCTGTCATTACCTATGGATGAGTTTTCACTGTGGGATGATGCTGAGCTAGAGGACTAGTCTACACCATTTTCCTTAGGCCTCTTCAAACACTCAGCCATGTGAGTTGCTACACGAAGTACATCACCAAGCCCTGTTTGCAGAAGTGTCAGGTCCCTGCTGTGATCCTCAAATAAACCTCCTCCATGACCACACACACAGTCATCACCTTTTGGTGATAATGTACACACTGTGAGTGGGCTTTGTGATATGATTTGCACTGATGGAACATGGCAGCATATTAGGTTAGCAGCTTTATTGGAAGAAGATAAAAATCTAGACACAGGCTTTTACTAAAAGGCCATAAATCCCAGTGGTTTTAGCTTAGATTGATTTAAGGCTATAGTCCCACTTTGTTTCCATTTGATAAGAGCATGAATTCTTGTTGACCCTTCATGGTGAACACATGTTCTCTTCTAACAATCAGGGTGACATAAGCCCCAATGGGAGTAACATTTATTGTTCTAGAAAAGTTTTGGAAATCATAACAAAACTTTCCATGAATTAATCTAAGTTTCTAATTTACAGACAGGGTATATTAGATGATATTGTCAGTCTCCCAGTTATGGGACAATTATTCAGTGTTTCTTTTGGAGCTTGGTTGGCTATGGCTTTAAATGATATTGCAGACATCAAGCATTCTATTTTGAGGACTTTTTCCCTTTCTGTCATTGTTGGTGAACTTCTCTGTCAGTGTCAAGACTTGCTTGTGCCAGCCCCTAATGGACAGGATGATAATTTTTTGATGGCTTCCAGGCCCTCCATGATATAGCAGACTTTTATCAGATGTAGTTGCTAGGCTGAAGAGCTATAAGGTTAATGAATATATTTGACTTTCAACAAGTATTTCAGAGGAACTACTATGAACCAGACACGCTCAAGTCCTGAGCCATATTATAATGGACTTAGGAAATTTGGATTCCTTTTTAAAGTCAGACATCTGTATATGAGTATATTTTAAATATAATAATAGATTAGGAAGACATTTTAATCTTCCTAGGATGCCATTTGTCATTCTCTATGTTCCCACCCACCTCACCATCCAATCTTGCACCACTAGCCCGAGACTTTTCTCTCTCTATTCCTTAGATGTCTGTATTTCTTTCGATTCCCTGGAAATGCCAAGCAATCTTCTCCTAAAGATCTTGTACATACAGTTTTTTTCCCCTTCCTGGAATGTTATTTAACTACCCCAACTGTTCTTTCTATCAGCTAGCCACTACCCTGAATTTAGGTCTCTGCTTAATTGTGACTATTGTAGGGAGGAATTCCCTGATCTCCCAAGGCTCAGATCTCTTTGATTTACATTACCATAACTCTGTTTTATGTACATTTTCTCCTTCAGAAAATAATAGACCTAAATAATGTTTTAGGTCTGTTTTCTGCATTAGACCATGATTTCCATGAGAGCAGGTGTTTTGATCACTGTCACAGTTCTAGCACTTAGTACATTTCCAAAAGATTTTGATCATTGACTGGGAGATCATCTTGTTTCAAACTTCTTTCACACCAGAACTCTGAAGCAGAGATGATTAATGCTTGCCCATGGAACACAGTTAGGAGCTGATTCAATATTAAATATTCAGAGCCCCAGTATTATGTCTACTGTATGAGCAAAAGTAGGAGGCAGGCTGAGTGGTTGGACATGCTTCTCTAGGTAGCAGAGGCAATAGAGGTTGTGTTCTGCATATCTGTTCTTGCCATCCAGCCAAGCTGAATTAAAAAAAAATATTGTGACATATTTTAACATTTACAGAAAAGTTGTGAGAATTGTACAAAGAATCCTTAAAAACTTTACCTAGATTTGCCAAATGTCCACATTTACCTATTTATCTCTTTCCATCAGTCTACCCACCTGTTTATCTATCTATCTACCATCTCTTCATCATCAGTCTGTCCATATATGCTTTTTTCCCCTGAACTATTCACCAGTAAGCTATATATATGATGTTTCCTTGCCCCCAATGACTTTAGCCTCATTTTATTAAAAAAGGAAGAACATTCTTTTACACAACCACAATTATGAAAATCAGGACATTAAACATGAATACATTACATAATCTGCAGTCCTTATTTAGGTTTTGCCAATTGTCCCAAGAATTTTTTTTCTTTCAAAAGAAACTCCAGGATTATGTGTTGCATTTAGTTGTCACCTCTCTTAGCTCCTTTTAATCTGGAACAGTTTTTTAGTTTTCTAAAAAGTATAGGCCAAGTATTTAGCAGACTGTCCATCAATTTGTATTTGCTGATATTTCCTCCTGATTAGTTTGAGCTTATACACTTTTGGCAGGAACACTGCAGAAGTGATGGTTTGTTCTCAGTGCACCTGTCCAGAGTTGTTGATTTGTCCCATTATGGGCAATGTTAGCTTTGATAACTCAAAGTGCTGTCTGCCAAGTTTCTCTCTTGTAAAGTTATGACTTTCCCTTTTGTAATTAATAAATATCTGTGGGGAGGTAATTTGAAACTATGTAAGTATCCTGTTACTCCTCAAAAATTCACTGTGAATTTTAGCACTTGCTGGAGGTTCTGGCCTGAATTAATTATTATTATGATTGCTAAATGGTGATTTTCTAATTTTCTAATTTCCTCCATATTTCTTAGCTGCATTTATACTCTAAAGATTTATTTTCTTCCATTAGTTTGTTTATAGCAGATGGTTTCATGGATTGTTGCTTTATTCAGTGGGTTTCAATACTTTACTATTATCTATTTTGATGCCCTAAATTATCTCAGCTTTGGCAAGTAGGAGTCTTCCAGACTGGCTCCTGTATCTTTGTGGCATGTCCTTATGTTTCTCTTAGTTCGTCTTTGTTTTCTGGAGCAACAAGATGCTTCCCGCTCATTTTGTCATCTCCCTGCCTCAGCCCTGAGACTAGCCTTTTATCTAAAGAGATGTGCTCATTCCTACTGGAGCATAATCATTTCTAGATCCTTTCACACATTTATATCTATTTTTATATCCTCCCTCTTCTCTCTCTCTTTCCTTTTCCTCTCCTCTGCTCACCTCACCTCACCTCACATCTCCTCACTTCTCCTCTCCTCTCCTCTCCTCTCTCTCTTTCTCTCTCTCTCTCTCTCTCCTACTTATATAAAAAACACATGAGTTTACACTGACACCTTCAATTTTAGTTCAATGCCACAGGGTCCATTCTCCCTTTTTTTAATTTTAGCTTCATCCCTTTCTGTATCTGTAACTCCCCTCACCAGCAGTGAGAAACATGCCTCCCATTATCCCCAATATAATAACTTACTTTTCAATCCTAGAATATAAAAAAAATAATTTCAGAATTGCTAAACCTCTGCAAAAAAAGAATCCCAATAACTAGAATTCAATACTTGTTTAAAATTCTTTTTTTCTTGGGGCACTTGGGTGGCTCAGTTGGTAAAGTGTCTGACTTCAGGTCAGGTCATGATCTCATGGCTCTGAGTTTGAATCCCATATCAGGCTCTGTGCTGACAGCTCAGAGCCTGGAGCATGGTTGGGATTCTGTGTCTCCTCTCTCTCTGCCCCTCCCCTGCTCATGCTCTGTCTCTCTCAAAAATAAACAAACATTTAAAAAAATTTTAATTAAAATTTTTTTTCTTTAGTCTGAGGGCATATCATCTAAATCCTATATACAGAAATTACTTAGGTTAGTTCTATCCTCAACTCATTTGGTGTTGTCAGGTTATTCTTTTGAATTATGGTTCACTTTTGTTTATGCTCCATTTTAGAGTTTTTTTTCTTTATCCTTCCTGATTTTCTTTTGTTTTTATTCTTCTTCCTTTTTGAGTATGTAAAACACTGATGTTGTTCCAAAAGTCAGAACTGTACAAAAAGGTATACCTGGAGAAGAGACATTGTCCACTGTGGACTTTCCTTCCCTGCTTTCCACCCAATCCTCATGCATCTTGTTTAGGTAACAAACCACACGTGTGTCAGCTTTATCCTCCCTCTGTGGTTTCTTGCACATGTGATCAGATACCTTATTTGCTTATATTTCTTAACAAAAAGAGATCTCTCTTTTGCACTCTGCCTCATTTCACAGAGGCCTGTTTCCTTCTTTGGTAGAGGGCTTAGTATTGCACTGTGTAGATATACCACTGCTTATTCAATGGGCCTCCTTTGTTTGGGCCTGTTGCTTCCAGTATTCTGCACTAACAAATGATGCAAGGAATATCTTTGTGCATAAGTATTTTCTGATTGTTGGAGGTATATCTGCACAATGAATTGCTTAAAAGTGGGAATTCTAGGGTGCCTGGGTGGCTCAGTCGGTTAAGCATCCAACTTCAGCTCAGGTTATGATCTCATGATTCCTGAGTTCGAGCCACAATCAGGCTCTTCACTAACAGTGCGTAGAGCCTGCTTGAGATTCTCTTTCTCTGCCCCTCCCCTGCTTGTGCACTCTCTGTCTCTGTCTCTCAAAATAAATAAACATTTTTTTTAAGTGGGAATTCTATATCCTAAGGGAATACATATGTAGTTTTGTTAGATATTGCCAAATACCCCTACCTAAGGGTAGTACCAATTTTCATTCTCACCAGCAGTATAGGAGAAGGCTCATTTCTCTGTAGCTTTGCCAACAGAGTGTGTTGTTATATTTTTTAAGTTTTTGCCAATCAAAAAAGTGAGAAATTGCATCTCAGTGTAGCATGAGTGAGTTTGAACAAACTTTTCTATGTTTAAAGATAAATTGTTTGCTTGTGTCTTTGCCCATTTTTCTGTTGGATTTTGTTCTCCTTTCCTAATTTTTAAAGTTTGTGTGTGTGGATATATTGGAGAAAATTTCACTTTATCTGTGATTTAATTTGCAAATATTTCTCCGAGTAGTTCTACCTCTCCACTAATACATAACACTGAACTGGGGGAATTAACCAATAAATTGTACAAGAGAAATCAACAAGAGGCATAAAATTAGAAAAGAAGTAAAATTATTTTTATTTGAAGATGGTATGATGATGTTTGCGGAAAACCCCCAGAGAATCTATGATTAAAACAAACTTAAAAATAAAAATGACTCAAAAAATCAAGAATTAAGTAACATGTCAGGATATGAGGTTAACAAATTAAATCAGATCTTAAAATGGTAGAGAAAATCCCCTCTACAATATCAATCAAAAAGATAAAATATGTACCTAGGTGGAGTCATTGCTAAGGTCTCTTATCAAAATAAATCAACTTAGATATATCCTGTAATTTTTTTCCCAGTTTCAATAATACATTAACTCCCTTTAGGAAACTTTAATCTGAAGGTTCTAGTTTATTTAAGAAATCTCAGTTAATTCCAGGAGGTATATTCTTTTCCCATAGAGAGATAGCATACTCTAACTGGAGTTCACATATAACTATAGATCAAAAACTCCTAAGAGTCAGCGGGTCACAGAATCATAGTTCCAGGAAAAACTTTGTTTGTTGAAAAATTTCCCCTGTCAAAGACGGGGACTGAAAAAAAAGGGGGGTGGGAGAGCCTGGTTATTTGAGTAAGAAGAAGGGAGTTAGCAGAACTAATAGATTGTCATGGTCTAGACAGAAGGGATGGATTCTTGTCTCTGGTGAAATTAGAGAGCAGTAAGGAAATAGGGCAGAAACTGAGCCTGAAGGCTTGGGCAGGGAGTTAATGTTGAAGAATCAAATAGGAAGCCACAAATGAGAGAGACTGTGGGTAGTGGAGAGGCTCACTGAGGATATATGGAAACTTGACCTTGGGCACAAGAATAATTGTAAACCCCATAAACACTCAGAATTTCCAGATGTTGTTCTTGTGGGCTTCATGGTGGGGCTGAATCTGAAGATTGTAGGAGTTATAGGCCCAGACCCTCTGATCGAAAAATGTCACTTATTTTTACCCTTAGGCAGAGGCATCAGAAAAAAGGAAATTGAGATAGAGCATGAACAGGATAAGGAATTGGCATTGGGGGAATGTTGGGTCTATTCATTTGGGTGAGGTCAGTTTCCTCTGAGCTGGTTAGGCAGATGAGTGCCTTCCTCAGGTCCCAACGAACAAGTTTTCAAGAGTAAGTAAATACCTTAGACAAAATCCCGTTTTTTAAATTTGAACTCCTTTTTCTTCCAGTTTTGCCATTTTCTTCAGTTGGGGCCAATGGAATAACAAAGTTTTCTCTTAAGTGAAGAGTTAGCTTGAGGTTTAAATATTGGTTTTTGTTCTTATATCCATATTAATGACCTATCACATTTCAAGACATAAAATTAACATTGCTTTGGATTTTTTTCTTTTTTTGTGACTTTTTATTTTGATATAATTTACATTTTGAGCTATCATCTCTCTTTCTTTAAATACACATATATACACACATGTATATATGTATTAGAATATTAGAATTAATTAGAATATTAATTAGAATATTAATACGTATTTTTGGAGAATAAGTTGAAAACATCATTTCCTTTTACTCTTAAATGTATGTGTGATTTCCAGGAACAAGGATATTCTTTCATAGAACCACAACAGAGCTAGTGATTACAGGAAAATTTAGCACTAATTTAATACTATTATCTATACTCTGTATTCAAATGTTATCAGTTGTCCCAGTAATATCCATTATAGCTCTTCTTTTCCTGGTTCTGGATCCAATCCAGCATCAAACATTGCTTGATCTAGATCTTATTTGATCGTGTTAGTTATTGCTTGTTAGTTCTTATTCTATTTAGTCGCCTTTTACCTGAAACTTTTCTGTCTCATGTTTGCTCATCATAGCTCCTGGCAGTGCATTTTGGCAGGAATGTCAGCAAAAAGATGTTCTGTCCATTTCAATGTACCATTTCAAGAGTCACATAAGGTCCATGTGTCCCAAGGTTGGTGATAGCTTTGAATGTTTGGTTGAAGTAAAATGTCTCCCAGATATTTCTGTGTCAAGTTACTCTTCTTCCCTTTGCAATGAACAAGTAATTTGTGGAAATATTTTGAGACTATAGATATAACTTCTTTTATCAAAATTTCATGTACTAATTCTGATATTCATTAACAATTTTCTAACTTCATCCTATCTTTCATATTTATTACTTGGGCGTTATACTGCAAGGAAGAATTTTCTCTTCTCTCTATATATTTGTTTATTTGTTTATTTCAGAACGGACTCAGGAGCTTTGTTTCATTCAAATAGTTATAATTCATCACCAACAACATTTTTAAAAAATGTTTTTAATGTTAATTTATTTTTTTTGAGAGAGAGACATACAGAGTGAGAGCAGGGAAAGGCAGAGAGAAGAGGGAGACACAGAATCTGAAGCAGGCTCCAGGCTCTGAGCTGTCAGCACAGAGCCCGACGCGGGGCTTGAACCCACGAACTGTGAGATCATGACCTGAGCTGAAGTTGGATGCTCAACCGACTGAGCCACCCAGGTGCCCCAACTTTTTTTTTTTTTTTTTTTTTTTTTTTTGGTGCTCAAGTTGTTTCAGACTACGTCAGACTGGTTCTTGCATACTTTTGATCCAATTTTTTGAGAGCTCCCTACTTCACAGAGCTCATCTTGTACTTTCCCTGCCTCAGCCCCGGAATCAGGCCTTAGTCCTAGGTGCTTTAGCTTTCCTTTTTGATTTAATCAGATCACATTTGTGCTGTTATGTGGTTTTCCAAACATCTTCTCACTAGCCCCCAACACAACTCTGTATCCCACACTTGGCAGCCTCCTTCCTACTTTTGCATGTCCACAGCACCAACTTCTCCCTTGTTCACACTCTGTTCCTTTTGCTGCCCACCAAGACCCGGTTCCTTTCTCCTCTCTGAGAAAGATGCATGTAAAGAAGAACTGCTGTGACATCTGTAACTCATTCATCCCCAGGCTTGATTCCACTAAATTGGCTGGCTAGTCAAATGCCTTGCTTCTTAGGGGATTCTGATATGGTTCCAGAAGCTGCTCAATAGGAAAAAAAGTTTAACATCTTAAGAAGACTTAAAAACACTTTTTTAAAAGTGAAATGTTATAGGAATATCTTCAATCCTTAGCAATAATTTCTAACATATTCTTGAGTTCGCCCTGCAAAGATTTTCCTGAGAAACCCCAGTCCACATTCATTTCTCCCCTCTTTGAACTCCTACTGCACTTGGAGTCTGAACCACACAATTTAGCTTTTGTTTATGTGCCCAGTTTTTCTCTGATTGCTTCAAGTTTTCCATAATGGTTATTAACTCCTTCAGGGTAAAGACTGTTTTCTATGTATACATATATATGATTTCTCCCACAGCATCTGGGCTCAGTCCCCACACACAAATACACACACAGTTCCTAGTCCTACACCACACACATGTAGGTACATTAAGAAATGACTGTTGAGGAAATTAATTCTGATCATAAAATTCACACAGCCAGTTAGAGAAATGGGACTAGAACTTAGGTCCCATGAGATACACACCTATGTTTTCTCAATTCTAATGTATTATAAATATTCCCAAATTTGGTCATCTGTTTAAGAGTACTATATTGTACCCGATTATCAGCATCCTGTAATATTGCATGTTTTATCCTTTTTTTGAAAAAAGTTAGAATAAAAATTCCATAGAGGTGGAAGATGGGGGATAGTATGGATCTCTGACATCCATAGGTAATCTCTAAGCCCAATGAAGGCACCCTGTGCCAGAAGCAGATCTGATTGTTTGCTTACCTTCCTCTGGCTGACTTCTGCCTAGTAGTTGAAGTCAGGATGTTATCTTGACAGTAGAAAAAAAGGGATCTGGATGTCTGCATATCCATGGTTTGATTATTCATTAGTCTGACTTCTATTTATTATATATATTTCCCATTAAATCTATTTCATAGGTATTCATTTTAATTTTTAGAAACATTTAATTTTTAGAAATATTTATGGGTGGTCTGGGTAGCTCAGTTGGTTAAGCATCCAACTTCAGCTCAGGTCATGATCTCTTGGTTTGTGAGATGCCCCATATTGTGCTCTGCACTGACACTGAGAGCCTACTTGGAATTCTCTATCTCTTTCTCTGCCCCTCCCCTACTTGTGTTCTCTCTCAAAATAAATACACAAGCTTAAAAGAAGGAAATATTTAGATTTTAAATGCTTGTGCCTAAAAAAAAGCCATATTGAATTCTTATTCCAAAACCTTTGTGGAATCTACTTTTTTGATATTTTATTCATTAATTCATGAAACACTTTAGTATGTGCCATGGACTGTGCTAGACTCTGGGGTAAGGAAAGTTTTGCTGAGGAAGTGACATAGAAGGTAAGGCCTGAGGGATGAGCAGAAGCTGCCAGGTGACACCTGGGAGGAAGAGGGCGGCAGCAGAGGAAGCCACACAGGAAGTGTCTGGGGTGTGAAGGAGCTTCCAGAAAATGTCCAGAATATAGTGAGAGCAAGGAGTGGTTTGGAGGAGATTACACATGTAGGCAGAAACTCTATCAGAAGGGGCTTGTAGTGCACATAAGAGTTTGGGTCTTATGTCAAATTCAAGGTTTTAAAGTAAAGTAGAAGAGCCTCGGCAACTTGTAGCAAGCAGCTTCTTATTTCTTAATAGCCCTTATTAGCACTATAATGTGGTTTAGTAATTGATGTCTACAAAAACAACTCTTTTCATAAAGAAAAGTGTATATTGTATGTCCTGTTATCTTGGTAGGAAGGCAGAAAAGTTGTATAATATGCTGTTGAAAGATTTCTTTTTTCACCAGAAAGATTTAAAAGTGTGTTGGAAGTGAAAGGGGTAAACTGCAGTTATCCAGAAAACAAAAACAAAAACAAAAACAAAACTACATGTTCATCCCAGTTGCATTCTGACTTGTAGCCTTTTAACTTAATATACAATATTCATCATAACATATGCAAAAAGCTTTAGAATCTTTATAGAACTATTGTTTTTCATCTACCATTTATTATGCAAGGGAAACTTGATGCTGTATTGTTCCAGCCTAAGACCACTCTTCCTTCTGTCATTAAATTTTACTTGTTTAATTTCCCTAAGAGATGTCAAAATTATATTTTCAATAACTTGTGTGTATTTCATTGTATTCTTCATGATCTTAGGAGAAGATGCATAGTTCTTTACATAAAGGATGCCTAACATTTGTCATGAACAAAACAAATTCATAACTTTAGTTACATGTCTAATGTAGCTGTCACTGTATACTATGCATTTTTCCAATCAAAATATAACTATAGGATTACTACTTAGGGCATCACTTGGGGAAATAATTATTATTTGGGGAGAGATTAAGGAGGGAGAATGGCATTTAGATCATAGGTGATATTAAAAGCCCCAAGACGGGCACCTGGGTGGCTCAGTTGATTGAGTGGCCAACTCTTGATTTTGTCTTAGGTCATGATCTCACAGTTCGTGAGTTCAAGCCCTGAGTGAGGCTCTGTGTTCCTCTGTGAGGAACTAGCTTGAGATTCTCTCCCTCTTTCCTTCTCTCTGTCCTTCCCTTAAAATAAATAAATAAACATTTTAAAAAAGCCACAAGAAATAGAAAAGAGAAAGTTATCTTCTAGGAAGTAAGACATGGGACAAATTACCCAAGTCAGTGATTTCAAATAGAGTGTAATGTATTGCTGAGACTCAGGAAAATGACAAGATCTTTTGGTCTCAACAGAAATTTAAGGAGGAAATATATCTATGAAAAGGTAATAGGATAGGTTATTTTACATAACCACAAAGTAAGCTGGATTCAGGGGCACCTAGAATATACTACAAACCACTTGACAAAACTTCTACCATCTCCTCCAAATGCTACTCCTCCAAGTAGCACTTATGCTACTACTTACCCAAGCAGTGCTCAATCCTATTGTCATTGTCCTGGTTCTCTCTTCTATGTGACTCTGGCTCTCAATTCAAGTTCCAGGGGGAATTCTCAGAGTTTTCCACAGTGTAAGGCAGGCCTTCACCTTTCAAAGACTTACAGTGGAGACTTTACCAAACACACGAATGTATAGTGGCCAAAAAATATGACAGTTTCTTACATAGTTCAACCCTTTGGATATCCTTTGAACACATGTTCATTTACAAACATTGGTTCCAGGATTCTAGAAATAATCCTTGACAGCCAAGGCACTGTTCTATCCTTCCCAAAATGAGGAATCCCAGAACCTCACCCAGCAGTGTCTAGTTCAGAACTTCTGGGAAATGCCCAGGCTTCCTCTGATTCTGTCAGTCACACGTCCATGTTCTGTAACCTGTGGACTAAATTGAAAACGTATTACCATCACACTCTGTATAAAATTGTGGAGGGAGAGACAAATTAGTTGAAATATATAAATGTAAGTCTGGATTTAGTAAGGAAAAGAACATAATTACATATGTGTGACACTAGGTCATAGATAGGATTTCTTTTTTCTACACTTCATTTAACATTTTTTTGACTTCACTCAAGAATTTTGATCCCTTAAGGGTCTAACCCCTGGTGGTAGTGCCTGTTTAGGGTTTCTGGGGATGACTGTTATTGTTTTTACCATAAGTAAGTATTAAGTATTTTGAGTAAGTAAGTATTTTTAGTTTCCATCCTTTTTCTTTCAACATCTGCATTGTATTTCAGTCCCCCTATGTCCCCTAGACAGTCAGGATCAGCAAAAAATGCAACCTTTTTTCTCAGTTTTTACTGATCCTCCCTATACCAGGGGCAGCCCCAAATATACAAGTGTTTTTTCTCAACTTCTGATTGTATAGAATCACATTTATGTCCCCTAGTGAAAGTATTCTTCCCATAGGTACTAAAGCCCTCTGTCAGCAGAGCCTAAAGTAGCAGGAATAGCAAATGTTTTCTGTTTGTTTCACAAGTGTGTGTCATGTCCCATCTTGAGGCTGGAAGCTGTATCTCATATTGCTGTGTTCTGAAGGACTTGGGATGAAGTGTGATAGGATCTCAGAATTAGGTTCTGCTGCTGAAGAGGCTTCCTTAGCACTTTGAGAATGGGGGAATGGAGAACCTGATCAGCTATAAAGGTGATTGCTGCAATGGGAAGCCAATGGTCTAGTGTATAGTGCTCAAGGGTCATCTTTAACTTGGGCTTGATTATAGCAACTTTTCATTTCTATTATATAATGATATTCAGTGTGCTGGCTGGAATTCATATCAGACATATCACTATGGCATATTCTAATGTGATGTGTCTATTTATAGCCTGAGTCTCTGAACTAGGTACAGGTACAATGAATAAGATTCAGCCCTCCAGAGAAAGGGACAGTCAAGAGCTAGGCTATGTGTGTGAGAGAGTCCTGTCAAGTAATCTATAGTGTACAGCAGGGCCACAAGGCTAGGAGGATATTAGAGTGTCATGCACACAAACTGATGAGTGCAGTAAGGCCACAATGGGTTGGAATAGTTGGCAAGTGAGTAGTTCTACAGATACCTCGGGCTTTTCTAAGCAATTCAAGTGTGAAATGGATGGCAGAGAAATTCTTGACTGTACTTACTGATGGACTAATACTGTTGGTGAATCCATGTGGTGGTTTGAATGTTGGTTGACTCAGAAGTTGTTGGGGTTGTGTTTCAGATTTAGAACATCAGTGGCCCCAATAAAAGGGACAAGGGGAGTAGGAGCTGCAAACAGGAATAGTGTTGTACCAAATGTGAAGCAGGGTAGGAAAATGATCCAAGCTTGTTCACTTTTCAAATGTGATAGGCAAAGCCTTTGTACCATTTTTGGAGAAAACCACAGTGGTCTAAGAGAGAATGTCAAGACATAGTACCTGAATGAAAAGAAATACTATGTGTAAAATTTAACAAGTAAACAAACATAAAGAATAAAAACAAGGCCTAGAGATATGACACCCCTTTCAGTTGTGAAAATGACAGGGACATGAAAAAAGCTAGTCATAAAGCCATGGCTATAGTTAAAGACAAAATTGTACAATTACTTGGGAATGACATAACCAGAAGAGTGTACTGTATTTGAGCTCTATGACATGCAGTGGTATATTTGTTGCAAAGCTTTGCTCCTACTGGAGGAATGTTATAGTCAAAATTACAAGTACTGACCACATTACAAAACTACTGAATTGATTTACTTTTGACAGCACATTTTCCCATGGGCCAGCAGAGAGAAGAGTGTCAGTATAGATGTGAGTCTGGTACTGGAAATTCAGACCAGGAAACCATTAGCTGGCCAACCATACTCACCACTCAAGTATTAATTCACAGCCCTAGACATTACAGAGAGGCCTACTTCTTTCTAACCTTTAAGGTCTAGGCTTTAGAAATGAATGTCCATGATGTTATGTACCAGCCTATGTTAACACCATCTTTGTTTTTTGTATTGAAAGTGACTTTGACCCACTTCTGTTGAGGCAAATATCACGATCATTCCATTGCATTTCATTTGGTGGAGAATTTAACTTAAAATGTAAGAACAACAACAACAACAACAACAACAACAACAACAAAAACATGACCAAAAGGTAAGCCAGAATTTCACAACTTAACCTCACGTAAATATTGTCAACTTATTTATTTTTTTTGCTAGCTTAATTTTTGCCAATATAAAGCTACTAAAATAAAAATAAAATTGCTGTATAAATTGTGAATCTTGGAATAATAGGGCTCAGCACTATTCATTTCTTTTACTTTGAATAAGAAGAATAGCTTTGCTAAAAAATGAAGTTAGTACATCAGGAACTCAAATTTAAGGGGAATAAAAGACCAACTCTTTCATTCAGCATTTTTCTCCCCTTTTCAGCATGTAATCAAATACAACACACATCAATTTGAATTGCCAACCATTAACTAAACCATAATAAGTTTTAGTTAGGAAAGTATGCTAGACTCTTCTCTTACATCTCTCATATAACTCTTAGAAGTACTCAACAAATCCTTGTTGATGTTGACTTCTTTCCTATTGCAGTAGGACATAATGACATTTGGAGGATTTGTTACACTGGAACCATTTCTAGTCTAGACAGAGATTAGCTGCTATCTCATATTTTAGTTACAAATAAAATGGTATTCCAATGAGGCAATCCCTCTGTGTCCATACTTTTGGAAGAGCACATAATGGAAAACAATAGCTATATATCTAAGAGGAAAACAAAGTCTTAGAAAAATAATGTAGGTAGAGAAGGTGTTTACTTATAGCACATGTGTAATAGAAGTCCTTAGTGGGGCTTGAACACAGTGAGAGCAGAGGGCAGTAAGGACACAGGGGAGGAAGGTGGCTTGCACATTAAGGAGATGCTTTTCAGTATTGAAAGCCAAGTAGGCTTTTAATTTAGGCAAGAGGAAATGCCAACAGATGATTAGAACCGAAGAAACTGAATGTGCAAAGGCATTGAAGAGAGAGAATGAAATATGTGGGAATTGAAAATAGTTCCTCTCTTGTTTGTAGTCTGAAATTCTTTAGAGAATCAGGTAAGAAAGATTAGAAAGTGTCTATTGACTAAGAAATCCTGGGTGTTCTTTAACCATTTTCCTGGAATAGAAAGAGGGGGATGAGGGATAGTGAGGTAGGTGGATGGTTTGCAGAGCCTGGGGTCTTTAGAGGCTGCTCAGGGGCTGCCTAGACAAGGCCAGGTAGGGGGTTCTGTGCTCACTGTCCCGTCTTTCAACCAGGGAAGTTGGCATGTGTTTATTTTCTGTCTTAGGGTTCCACATTAGATTTCATTTGAAAAGTAGGGTTCTGTTACTTAAAAAAATCATTAAAAAATAAGAATAAGTGGGAAGTAAGACAACTAAAATTTTTTTAATGTTTATTTATTTTGAGAGGGACAGAGAGAAAAACAGAGCATGAGCAGGAGAGAGGCAGAGAGAGGGGGAGATACAGAATCCCAAGCAGACACCAGGCTCTAAGCTGTCAGCATGGAGCCCAACATGGGGCTTAAACACATGAACTGTAAGATCATGACCTGAGCCAAAGTAAGGCACCCAACCAACTGAGTCACCCAGGCACCCCAGAAGTAAGACAATTAAGATACCTGTACAAGGTAGCTGAAGAAGGAGAGCTATTGCAGTACTAGAGGGGGATCTGGAGACATAATAAAAAATCTGTGTTGTTAAGGTAGAACCATGATAAGCTTGCTTCTTTTTAGGTTGAGAAGTGAGAACTGTCAGAAGGTTAAAGTTTGATATAAAGGGTGATGGGACATGTGGGGACACTGACCTGAGGTCCTATCACAGATAGGAATGGGTCAAATCCATAGCTGACATGAGTAGATTTGTGTTCTCTTCACTTTATAAACTATAAGGAAAGCTTAAGGATATCCTTTGACTTTTTTTTTCTTTTAGGCTTTAAACAAACATTTAAATAAATACATTTCTTTTTATATTTTTTTTTTCAACATTTATTTATTTTTGGGACAGAGAGAGGCAGAGCATGAACGGGGGAGGGGCAGAGAGAGAGGGAGACACAGAATCGGAAACAGGCTCCAGGCTCTGAGCCATCAGCCCAGAGCCTGACGCGGGGCTCGAACTCACGGACCGCGAGATCGTGACCTGGCTGAAGTCGGACGCTCAACCGACTGCGCCACCCAGGCGCCCCTAAATAAATACATTTCTTAAAAGAGCTAATTATCATGCCTAGGTATTATTTGGTACTTTTGTCAAGATACCATTATCTGATTATTTTCTCTATGGCATAAAACTTGACAGGAGTTAAGTATACCAACTATCTCCAAATACAACTTGACCAAAGGTCAGCTCTTTTTATGGTTGTGATAGGAATGCATTGAACAAATAATGAAAGTCACTTTTATGTGCTTTTTTCCCACAGACTCCCAGAGTGGACTGAGTCTTTGAAAAGCCCAATCACCATTCCAGTCTTCCGGACAGGTGAAAACTCGATATACTTTTTTCTCCTTAGAATCCAGGTAGAGAAATTTTTATAATCTGCTTTAAAACTTCCTCTAGCCATTAGCAAGATTTCCAAGAGATGGGTTTCTCTTCATGAAACTGCATTTGTATTGCTGCCAGTGTAGTAGAATCTCTCACACTTCAGAGGAGATGGAAAACAGCCACTCACTGCCTTCTGTGTGAGTAGAATTGCAGGCTGCAGAGACCTCGGTTCTTACTGTGATACGGCCAAATAAATACTCGTTCCATTTCTCCTGTCATTTCTTGTTGCAGAAGTAGCTGAAATCCACTGTAATTTAAGGCCTGCTGCTCAAGTTGTAGCCCAAAGACAGTAACATCAATATCATCATCTTCTGAATAAGATTCTTTTAATGGGATATCTCAGGTGATTCATATGATTCATATGATCTCAGATGATTCATATGATTCATTCATATGTGTAGGAACCACTCACTGCATTAGGAGATTCTTTGGAATCATTATGCATGGGCTGGCCGGCCCTTAGAATCCTTTTCCCCAGTGGCTGGCTCTTTAGGCTTGTGTCTTTCTCTTACACATCTTTGTATTTGTCGTGCCTGGCACAGTGCCTGACACCAGGCCCTTTGATTTGATTTAGTGCCACAGTTCATTTCATGTGTACTGAATGAGTTCCAGAATCAGCACGTTACAGTATAATCCTATCTGTGTCATAGGAGATGCATGGGAACTATTTCTCTGAATCTAGCTTTGTACCAAAGGCCAGACACCGTGAAACAGAGAACCCTACTCCAAATTGATAACCTCTTTGTTTCACCTGGAATGTCTCCCTTTCTTACTCAGAGTAGCTCTGCCTTTCCATGTTTCCTTTTTTTTTTTGGGATTTGGATGATCTTGTGCTGTTGAATTAATTTTTTTTTTTTACCTCTCACTTTACCTTCATCCCAAGTGAGTGATGCTAGTGGCAGAGGGTATTTGTTGAGTTATTTTTGTATCTTGCCTTTATCCATTAGCTTTCACCAAAGGGACACTTACGAGGAATCTGGTGGTAAAAAGGAAGGATACTGAAGGCTTTTTTTTTCCCACCAGCATCTTCAAGAAGTTTTTTCTCCCAGATTGTAACAATAGCTTTGATTTTACTTTTTGTCTGCTCTAAGCAGTATGATAAATAACCTTAGCCTGATAATGTTTGCTTATTTTTAGCCATTTGTAATTTTTCTCTCACACTCACTCTTCCACTGCATGCTTTTGAAGTGAAAGTGACAGTTTTCCTAAGAACATTTCCGCTTTCCCTTTCTGCTTCTTTCCTTCACACTCATACCATGGGCTGTTCATATATAGAGTGTTTTGTGGAGTGACGAAGATGAATTATTCCTGTTATGCACAAAGAAAGTTATTTTACCCATTGCCTAAAACGAGAAGAGTCAAAGGATACTGCACAGCTTTAATCTGTCAGCAAAAGCTCAAGAGAAAGGAGTTTCAAGTTGAAGAACACATTTCTAAAACATCTGTCCATGTTAAACTAAGACCAAATATTGGTACCAGTGTTCGACACAGTTCAAGTTTGATCTCTAATTTCACCAAAATCAGTAGGGATGGAGAATGACAGCTAGGGATGGTGGCTTTCATAGTCTATCAGAGAATGCACAGATGAAGTATTGAAAACACTCTAAATGATCCTGATATAATCTTGTGTCTAAATCTCCTGTGTGTATATATCCTAGGAGGGGTTCAAGTGGAGGGAAATAAACTATTATTGTGGTTGCCAAAATTTAGGTAAGAAATTGGGACTTTCTGAATGTTAATTGGTGAGTCTATCGCCTTGAGTCAAATGCAAGATGGGAAGTGTCACTGCAGATACTTATCAGCAGAGAAAACTATCTAGGATTGCTAAAATCATGGCAGGTTGAATTCTTTTTTAATTTTTAAAAATGTTTATTTATTTATTTTGAGAGAGAGACAGAGAGTGTGATCAGAAGACAGAGAGAGTGAGACAGAATCCAAAACAGACTACAGGCTCTGAGCTGTCAGCACAGAGTCTGATGCAGGGCTCGAACCCATGAACTAGGGGATCATGACCTTAGCTAAAGTCGGATGCCAGGTGCCCCTGGAAGGTTGCATTTTGCTTCAAACATCCATAGCAGTCTCTCCTCAGTGACCATCCTGAAGGACGAAATGGTTCTTAACTGAATAAAAAGCACCTTGGAGGATGTCGACCAAACACGAATAAGAGATGATTTTTAGAAGGACTCCTCAAGCTTGAAACACCTAAGTAGATGTAGAACAAATATTTTCAGTGAAATCTGTGCTCCAACCCAGATGCAACCTATAGAAAGATCCTGGCACCTCCCTACATTTTGAAACTTATGGTTTTACTGTAGGTAATGAAAAGCTTTGCATTATCTCCCTGTCAAAGGAAATTTGTGAATTCTGTTTTCTTTTTATGGTTTGTATGTTGGGAGAATGATTTTAGGGTCAGAGTTGGTCAGACTCTACCTCTGATCCCTTGGAACCAGTGATTTCCTTCCCCCTGCCCCCCCCCCCCCACCATTAACCACGGAATGGACAACTCTTCTGCTGTAGTGGGAACATTAAAATTATTCTCTTAGATTTGGTTGATTTTAGTCAATTGATGGTGTCTTCAAAAAACCAGTGCTCTTGCTTCGTATTGTCTTCTCCTTGACTCAACTACAACTCTAGGTTTTTCCCAGGGATGTTTGTCCAGAAGTGTGGAAACCACGGTATGTGCAGTCGAGTTTTAGTATTGACTTTAGGTTAATTAGTGCTGTTAGAGACTGAGTAGGAGAGACTGTCAACAGAGACTCCTGAAAGTTAAAATACAAGTTCTGCTTACTAACTCCATGCGTGTTTTTCTGAGAAATATCTACTGTCTGTCTGGAAAATCACAAATCCTTTTTACTTTTTTTCTCTTTTTCGTCCCACACATTCCTTTTAAAAATTAACTTTTCTCTTTAGTGCCACAGCTCAGGTGATCTCTGACACATCCTTATTTCAAGGTTCATCTCTCTGTAATTCATTAGACAAAGGAGATTTCAAGCTCACAGGGATCTTTATCCATTCAGGGGAAGAAAGGGCCTCCTTTAAAATAGTAAATGAGGGGATTTGTAGAAAGACAAAGATATTTTTTTCCAGACCTGCTCTGTCACTTAGATCAATGTTAAGGCCATTAATGCTTTGATTTATGTTTGGGGGTAAGAGAACAAAGGAATCACACTCAGTTAGAATTGGGTTCCACATAGAGGCATTAGAACATTGTAATTGTGCATTTGTGTGGTCTATTGATAAAGGAAGAGAAGTGTTATGCTGATTTCCCTATTTTGTTCTGGCCAAAGCTGTGGCCAGCTTCTTCAAGCTGTGACTCCTGAAACTGATTTTAGCATTTACTTCTAATACCAGAATAAGTATCAAAATATTTTCAAAGAGACTAGTGGCAGTGCAAAGTGATTGGAGACAGGGATTTGGGACAGCCCTCTCTTGCCAGTGTCCACTACCTTCCCACAGATCCCGGGCCTTCTATGTGTCCTCACTGTGCTTTCTCCTTTCTCCTAATGTAATCCTCATCTTGCTGCTTTTTAAAAAAAATTCTTTTGGATGTTTATTTATTTTTGAGAGAGAGAGAGAGAGAGACAGAGAGAGAGACAGAGAGACAGACAGAGCATGAGTGGGGTAGGGCAGAAAGAGAGGGAGACGCAGAATCTGAAGCAGGCTCCAGACTCTGAGCTGTCTGCACAGAGCCTAATGTGGGCCTTGAACCCACAGGCCATGAGATCATGACCTGAGCTGAAGTTGGATGCTCAACCGACGAAGCCACCCAGGTGCTCCCTCATCTCACTGCTCTGAAATAGCCTGGTCATTCTCTGTCTTCTCTACTTCCATGATGAGAATAGCTGTAATGGCTTTTCTCAGGGCCTGGCATGCCTGAGGACTTCACTTAATATGTACTTGATTAATAAGGAGAAAACAAAGAGGCTGGACTGATAGAGAAAGCTTGTGAGTCATGTGGACTTTGAGAATGGTACTTAGATTACTTTCAGAAGTAGAAAAGGAGAGAAAATGAAGTCTGTACCATTGGGTATTTTCTCATTCTGTGTAATAACTCATTCAAGTTTGATTCATTTATCTATTTGGGAGGTAATGTAGACAGGACCATTTGAAGGCTGACAGAAGGTAGCCTATCATCTAAGGGCAAAGTTGCCATACATGCTATAAACACTTTAGATTTTGAGGTATCTTTCTCAGATTAAAGAAGAAGACATAAGATTTTTAAAACTATCTCCTGTATCTAGAGCAAGCAATATTTTAAAATATTCTCTTTGGAGACTCTTTTTAAAAATTTTTTTTTCAACGTTTATTTATTTTTGGGACAGGGAGAGACAGAGCATGAACAGGGGAGGGGCAGAGAGAGAGGGAGACACAGAATCGGAAACTGGCTCCAGGCTCTGCTAAGGGCAAAGTTGCCATACATGCTATAAACACTTTAGATTTTGAGGTATCTTTCTCAGATTAAAGAAGAAGACATAAGATTTTTAAAACTATCTCCTGTATCTAGAGCAAGCAATATTTTAAAATATTCTCTTTGGAGACTCTTTTTAAAAATTTTTTTTTCAACGTTTATTTATTTTTGGGACAGGGAGAGACAGAGCATGAACAGGGGAGGGGCAGAGAGAGAGGGAGACACAGAATCGGAAACTGGCTCCAGGCTCTGAGCCATCAGCCCAGAGCCTGACACGGGGCTCGAACTCACGGACCACAAGATCGTGACCTGGCTGAAGTCGGATGCTTAACCGACTGCACCACCCAGGCACCCCTCTTTGGAGACTCTTAAAAACTGAGAACAAACTGAGGGTTGATGGGGGGTGGGAGGGAGGGGAGGGTGGGTGATGGGTATTGAGGAGGGCAGCTTTTGGGATGAGCACTGGATGTTGTATGGAAACCAATTTGACAATAAACTTCATATATTGAAAAAAATAAAATAAAATATTCTCTTTGGCCTAATGAGAATGTAAGATTTGTTCTTTAAATAGCAAACAGAACATGTTAGATACCTATTGTCTTCTCAGCCTGATCCAAAAATGCATAGAGTGAGAGTAGAGTAGAATTGTTTTCTGGCACTAGAGTCAATAATGCAGTTGGGTTGGGAACAGCTTATAAAGAGAGACATGATGAATTGTTTGCTTATTGTTCAGGAACACTTAAGCTAAATTATGTTCCTTAATAATTATATCCAAATTCACTGACAACAATTCAAAATGAAGATTAATGTAAATGAAATTTTGATACAGTAAAAGAATTTATTATTGATGGTCAGACTGAGGCCTGAGGTTTTGACCAACAGAGATTGGAAACTAGACATTGAGACATTTTTCTAAGTTCTTTGCTGACTACAGAAAACCTAAATTGTGTGGAATTTTCAGATGACCAACTCCTCTGAAGAGTAATGGTAAACAGCTGATCTTTATATCCAGGGTGTATTGATCAATCTAACAATTCAGTACTGACCCCCTGATGAGGATCTGTAAATCAGGATAGATGCAGCCAACAGAGTATCTGTAATAAATACACAGGCACTTCTTCTGTGCCTCAAACTCCTCCCCTTCCAACTCCTTCTCCGCATTCCATGAGATTCTAAACCATTAGAATCCAAGGCTTTATGCTAATCTCCTTTCTCCTTTGCCATTTTCTTTAACAAAGCAGCACACTCTGTTTTCCAATCTTGTCATTCTCTTTTGTCCCAGGGTGCTACATTCCAGCCTGATTCTCAGAACTCTTGCCTCTGCTTTGCTTCCTCTAGGCAGATGCCCATCTTGCTAATTTTTTTGACCTCCTCAATGGTAAAAGGTCGTCTGTCTGCTACCCTCTCCAAGTTGATTTGTGCAGTGAGGAAAGATGCAGACTCTGTTAGCTCTCTCCAATCTCTGTGCGCAAGAATGCTGGGACAGTATGCGGTCTTTAGAGTGAGACAGTGAAGCAAGTAATTCCCTGGAATGTTTTCTGAGATTCCATTGTTAAACTCCAGTTTCTCATTAATGGCTCTAAATGGTCACGATTGGAATTTTAAAATTCTTTTCTGTGTGTGTGTGTGTGTGTGTGTGTGTGTGTGTGTGTGTGTGTGTGCATGTGTGTGTCTGTCTAGGGTTAGGGTGGAAGCATTGGGAGTATAGTGGTGGGTGGCGGTGAGCCTTGTGATTTGAAAGTATTTAGGGTCTGAAGGCAAAATCTAAAAATAAGGCATCTTGCTAGGAAGAAAAAAATGGAAGGTAACTGTGGGTTCTAGATTGCTAGTGCAATTCAGCTTTCATTTGTAATTTGCTCAATAAAAATTTACTGACATCTTTTCTTCACAGTACCTCCCATTTTTACTTCACAGTAGCTACTGTGCTAGACACTGGGCAGTAAGATACAGACCCTGTCTGGAGGAAGCAACTGCCCCAAGACAAACAGGCTATTGAGAAGGATGCAGTGAGTTCTGGTGCAGATATTTGCAAAGCACTATGGAAGTATAAACATTACATTGTAAGCTTCTTGAGGGCAGAGGCTGCATCATATTTACCTTTGTGGGCTCAGCCCCTAGCTCAGTGGTTAGCACATAGGAAGTACTTGATAAGTATTTCATGATTGATTAAGTGAATGAATGAGTGAATTCTGTCCCCTCCATCTGTACCAATCATTTCTCTCCTGTTTTGTCAACTGTTTCTTATTTTGGTATGTAGCTTTCTGTCTTTGATAAAGTTTTATAAATGTTTTACATATCTTCTATATTTCAGTCTTTACTCGGCAGCTAGTTTTAAATCAGTGATATTTATTGGTGAATGAGTTTGTAGCCATTCAGTGCCTTGGCTTGCCATATATAGAGTAATAAAATTGAAAATTTATTGGGGTAAATAGAACAGTTTCCGATGCCAATGTTTTGCAGATGATTTTCACCTGTGGTTCTCACATTTGGGAGGACATAGGAAAAGAAAAATAAACGAACTGACACCTTATACTTTGGGTCAGTCTTTAAGAAGAAGCAGTTAAAAAAAATCACCCAGTGACATTCACGCTAATATAATTTTTAAAAATGTTGATATATTTTTGAAAGAGAGAAAGAGAGAAAGAAAAAGAGAAGAAGAGAGAGAGCATGAGTAGGGGACGGGCAGAGAGGGAGACACAGAATCTGAAGCAGGCTCCAGGTTCTGAGCTGTCAGCACAGACCCCGATGCGGGGCTTGAACTCCCAAACCATGAGATCATGACCTGAGCTGGTTGGATGCTTAACCAACTGAGCCACCCAGGCACCCCTCATGCTAATATACAGTGAAACTTTGTGCTTGATGAGATGGTCATACATTTTCATTCAGATTTAAAAAAAAGGCAGCAACAGACTCCTCTCCCCCTGCCTACTTGCAATTTTTATATTATAAAATATTTTATAAATACAAAAGAAAATAATATAAGACAGAGAATAACAAAATGAACCTCCCCTCTATTTAGAAATGACAGATGTTTACTACATGTCTCCTCCTCACTCACTCCTGGCCTCTCCCCTGTTGTTCTTTTGCTTGTACTCAAGAGAGACCAGTGTTCTGAAGGTGGATCCCAGATAACTAAGTTGTGGTGTATTTATAAATAGAAACAATGTAGTAGTGAAAAAGAGTGAACTACTGATTCATACATCAGCATGTTGGGTTATCAAAGACACACTGTTGAGTAAAAAGGAATCCACAGAAAAATGTATACAATGCTGCCGCATTGTATATTAGCTTAGATTTCAAAATCATGTAACATGTAATACTATGTCATTTAGAGATGTGTAAATATATAGTACAACTCTAATGAAAAACAATGTCTTTTAAACTATATATATATATACATATATATATATATATATATACATATATATATATATATATATATATGTATAACTTTCTTTGATCTCTTAGTTACATTAGTATCATCTTCATGCAAATAGGAAAAAACCTTGATTCATTATGCTGGCTGGCTGAATGGCACAGAATTCCAACAGACACATTCATTAAATGAAAATTTAGCAGCCTCAGGGATTATTCTCCTATCATTTGAATTTCTCCTGAAATTTAGGCAACATCACAGGATGTTTTTGAAGAGAACATGTATTTGCTGCAGTCCTTTTGTAGAGCTGTAAAACTGAAAACGTCAATCTAAAGGCCTCAGCAACTGATATTCACTTTGGCTCGTTATACTTGTGCTGAACTTCTTAGGTAACTAGGTGAGGTAATACTTAATTAGTAATAGTGTGAGGGAAGTAGAGGAAATATCAGTGAAATACAAGTAGGCTGGAGCAGAAAAACAAATGTTGTCAATCCAATGTAAATTATCTTATAAAAGTTGGGGCAATAAAAGCTAAAGTCAGATGTTTAAAATACTTGGGGCACCTGGGTGGCTCAGTCGGTTGAGTCCAACTTTGGCTCAGGTCATGATCTCACAGCTTGTGAGTTCAAGCCCCACGTCAGGTTTTGTGCTGACAGCTCTGAGCCTGGAGCCTGCTTTGGATTCTGTCTCCCTCTTTCTCTGCCCCTCCCCTGCTTGCACTCTGTTTCTGTCTCTCAAAAATAAATAAATGTTAAAATACTTTTGTGTGCCAGGATCTGTGATGTGTCTTTTTCTCATTTAATCTTTACCATGGCTCCTTTAAGTTAGGCATTATTATCCTTGGTTTACAAATGAGGGCACTGATGTTTACAGGAATTAAATTACTTGTCAAAAGTCATAAAGTTGGTACATGACAAAGCCAGGATTTTAATTCAGATTCATTTGACTCTCAACTCCTAACTTTTCCCAAAATGCTATTAACGTTGCTTATCAAGGAGGAATACAACGAACTTTATTTTATGTGTGTGGGGTACTCTTGATTAAAATATCAAATAAAATAAATAAACGCCAGTTTAGAAATATTGGTGCCTCTTGTTCAAATCATCATATAGATGGGAAGCTATTATCAATTAAATAATTTTTATTTCTTGGTCAAAATATGTAGCCCAGAGACCTTCTGACATGGAGTCAGAAGACCTGAGTTTGAGTTTCTCCTTGTCCACAATTAGTTGAAATCATGATGACACATTAAAACAGTTATTATCAATTTACCAAACTGTGCATTGAGAGTGGGTTTTAGCAGCTCCTGGGTGGCTTAGTCGGTGAAGTGTCCGACTTCGGCTCAGGTCATGATTTTGCAGTATGTGGATTCAAGCCCTGCATCAGGCTCTGTGCTGGCAGCTCAGAGCCTGGAGCCTGCTTCTGATTCTGTCTCCCCCTCTCTCTGCCCCTCCCACTCTCACTTTTTCTCTTTCTCTTTCTCAAAAAAGGAAATAAACATTAAAAAATAATTAAAAAACATAAATAGCATGGGTTTTAAACAAATATGGAAAGTCATTTCTTCAGCAGGCCCATTCAACAGTGTTTGTTAGAGCACAGTGAATTTAAATGTATTATGTGGAATGCAAAGAATTGTACATTATGGTATGGAAAACCATTCCAGTCCATGCTTCTCTGATAACACTGATGGACATTTTGCCTTAGCTCTGCAGGATAATAGTATCAAAATATTGATAGTATTACAAAAAGCCACTACCCTAGGCCAATGGACATCTTCTGCTGATGAGTAATGCAAGAGATAGATTTCCTTTACTTTGCTATTAGTAATTGTCCATTGGTATAGTGCACTGTATCTATTCCACTGACCTGGGAAAGCTTGATTTATCTGTAAATTTATATAAACACCAAGCAGACAGTGTTCCAAAGGTATGTTTGTTTGCTTCAGTCTAAACTTTTTAAAGTTTTGGCTGTTGTCTATGTCAAGGCTAATTGTACTTCGCTTGTCTTGCCTCAATTGGGCCTCTTAGGTCTCTGTTACCCCTCTGCTGTTTATACAGTTGACAGCTTCTAGATTGGGCTCATGTTCTAGGCTGCTGCTTAGGATCTTCCTACCCTCCCATAAGGACAGGATGTGCCCTCCAAGAGAACCCCTTTGCTTGTGCTTATGTTCACCTTCCTGGCTCTGGCCACCTGCATATGGCGATCTTCCTTATTCTCCTCCTGCTATGTTGGCCTTGAGTTTTCTCCCCCATTTTCTTTCCTTTTCTTGTTGTTGTTGTTGTTGTTGTTGTTGTTGTTGTTCTTCTTCTTCTTCTTCTTCTTTGTTTTTAATGTTTATTTATTTTTGAGAGAGACAGAGACAGAATGCGAGTGGGTTAGGGGCAGAGAGAGAGGGAGACACAGAATCCGAAGCAGGCTCCAGGCTCCAAGTTGTCAGCACAAAGCACCACGCAGGGCTCGAACTCACCAGCTGTGAGATCGAGACCTGAGCCAAAATTGGACGCTCAACCGACTGAGCCACCCAGGCGCCCCTCTCCTCCATTTTCATCTCAGACAGCTACCCAACCTTTTATTCTTGTTGGGATAAAACTGCTACTTCTAGTCTTTGTCTCAACCCTGCTACTCAAAATGTGACCCAAAGAGTTGCAGCATTGACGATACCTGGGTTTATTATACGTGAGAATCTTAGGCCCCACCCCAGACCCACTGAATCAGATTTTATCCACAGGTGATTCATATGCAACTTAGAGTATGAGAAGCTGCTCTAAAGTCCACTCCCTTATTCTGGACTCTGTATTAGTGTACTGTCAGCCAGAGGTCTTCTCAGGAAGTAAGGAAAGGTGCATTGTCATTTGCGTGGTACTTGTATGGTTTTTGTTTCTATTTTTCCTTCTTGGGTGTGTTTCATTCATTTGTTACCTGTCTGTGATCTTATTAAAACTCGGATGGAACTGCATGTGGGTATTACTTGTTAATTAGTACATTGATCTCTGTCTCTCTTTCTGTCTCTGTCACACACACATATGCATGTGTGTGTATGTGTGCCACACACACACAAACACACACACACACACACACACACACACACACACACACACACACACCGTTATCTCAAGGAGGGCTTTGGCCAGAAAAGCCCTAACTCAGATCCAAACAACACAAAGTAACTGACTAGAATACTCTATTAAAGGTCTTGTGATGTATTTTCCATCCATCCTCAAAATATAGAAAACTACTAATTGATTTCACAAACCTCTCAGAGCTTCCTCCTGTGTGTGGGCTGCCTAGGATTGCATGTTTTATGATATCTAGGAGTTATTCTCTCCTAGTATTCATTGGATTTAGCTGATTGTAATTTGTTTTGTCTGACTCATCCTTGATCTAATCTTTTCTTTTTCTTTTTTTTTAAAGATTTTATTTTTAAGTAATCTCTACACCCAACATGGGACTTGAACTTACAGCCCTGAGATCAAGAGTCACATGGTCTACTGATTGAGCCAGCCAGGTACCCCTAATTTTTTTTTCTATTGTAAGTACTAGAGAATCTTATATAATTTCTTCTTCCCTACTGTTGCTACCATTATTTTTAAATCAAATTTGCTACAAGACAGTATAGTTTAAGTTATTATATTCAAAGTGTTTATAGAAATAAATTCAGAGAACACAATGTACAGAGGACAGATAGATTACTTGATACTATAATTCTTAGTTCTCTTTAGGAAAAAAATAAATAATTTTCTGCAATTACTCTGTCAACTCCCAATTTGCATAAATATAATAAGCATCTCAATATTGAATTGGGTTCCAGTTTATGTGCACTATTGTAGTCTGTGAACAAAGAAACTTACACAGACCTCAATCCCTCTTTAGGAGATTTCAAGTAAAATGAGTAAGTTGCTTCTGGCCCTTCCTACCTTTCTTCTAATTTCCCTTTTTTGGGATACATTCCTAATGAAGCAAAATACCAGGAAGTGTCATCATTTTTATTTACTTCAGTAATTAATCTACTAGGATGCTTTGTTTTTTATATGAAACAATGATTTTACATGTATGTATCTTTAGGTACCTATTAAAGAGTATTAATATTTTAAGGAAAAACATCTATGCCAGTGAAGTATTTTTTAATTTATTTTATTAAAATGTTTATTTATTTATTTTTGAGAGAGAGAGAGAATGTGAGCTGGGGAGGGGCAGAGAGAGAGGGAGGGAGACAGAGAATCCAAAGCTGGCTCCGTACTGTCATAGAGCTCGACGTGGGACTCAAAGCCACAAATTGTGAAGATCAAGACCTGAGCCAAAGTCAGGCACTCAACTGACTGAGGCACTCAGGCATCCTAAGGATTTTTTTTCCATGCTAATGGAAAAAAGCTCTGGAAATCGAATATGTTGATGATACTGGAGGGGTTAGTGGTGGTGGTAGGTGAGATTTTTATGCAAATACAAGTAAAATGAAAACTTTTAGAGAAGTGGATTCAGAAGAGAATGAGAAAGACAGGAACTGAAAATGAGATAGGCAAAATTTGAGAGACTGAGGAAATCAATTTTTCTAATAATCTTTAAAAAGGCAGAGAATTCCCAAATGAGATGGAGGAGGTTCTGGGATGCATGAAGATTGAGAGATGTCTGTTAGAACCTTAGTTTGGGTGAGTGGAGTTGTGCTGTAGGCAGAATGGAGAGAAAAGGCTTGCCAAAGGATTTAATCTAGAGAATAGTAGCTATGAAAGAGTTTCTTCCTGAATTCAAGGGAGTTGACCTGGGGGCCATGTTAGAGATCTATCTATCTATCTATCTATCTATCTATTTATGTTATATATATATATATATATATATATATATATATATATATATATACACACACACACACACACACACACACACACACACTTATTATGTATAATATGCTTATATTATATATAATTTATATATAAATATAAAAAATGTTTGATTAGTATATAGATTTAATAAATCTATCTTTCATTTATCTACATTTCATTGGAGAGATAAAACAGAAATGAGAAAAAATAGATATGATTTAATTTTTTTTTTACATTTATTTATTTTTGAGAGACAGAGAGAAACAGAGCGTGAGCAGGGGAAGGGCAAAGAGAGAGGGAGACACAGAATCTGAAGCAGGCTCCAGGCTCTGTGCTGACAGCAGACAGCCAATGTGGGGCTTGAACTCACAAACTGTGAGATCATGACCTGAGCCGAAGTTAGATGCTTAACTGACTGAGCCACCCAGGTGCCCCAAAATAGATCTGATTTAAAAGAAAAAGTACCACATAGAGGGGCACCTGGGTGGCTCAGCTGGTTAAACGTCTGACTTTGGCTCAGGTCATGATCTCATGGTTTGTGAGTTCGAGCCCCTCATCAGGCTGTCTGTTGTCATTGCAGACCCTGCTTTGGATCCTCTGTCTCCCTCTCTCTGCGCCTCTGACATTTGCGCGCGCGCTCTCTCTCTCTCTCAAAAATAAATAAACAGTAAAAAAATAAAAGAAAAAGTACTATGTAGACAAGGTAAGAAGGAATTAAGCCTTTAGGCCAGAAAGGGAGTAAAATAGGCAAATGATGATGTAGAAAAGACAGAGTAAAAGTAAACTAGTTGAATTACACAAATGGGCTCATGGCTTATACATATATAATTATTTTATTTGATCTCACTGTAGTTTGAACTCCAAAATTCCATCACAGTGAAAACCGTTGGTACTAGAGCTCAGAGTACATATGCGATCCTGCAGGAGGCACTGTGGGAAAACACCAGGACATGGTTTTGTAAGAGGAGAGGAGCTAACTCTTGGGGAAGAGTCCCCTCAGACCCTAAATAGGAGCCACAGGTGTTTCTTAGAGAGATAAGATGAGAAGGTAGTCTTTTCAGTACATCTTCCCCTATTCATATTCTAATCCACACCTGTTGCCATGGTTTCCTTAGCCCACAGCATCCATCAGAGCAGTATCCCATCCTCCTGAGGCCATGACCTGAGTTTCTGTCTGGCACACAGCTCCCCTGAGAAAATTGACTTCTGTGCTACTTCCTCAGGACCTTTCAGGCCTGAAATGACCTTTCAGGCATCATAATGACTTCTGATTAATAATTGAATTGAATCATAAAGTAATTTATTTAATCATTAAATAATCTATAATTATTGATTAGTTTTTCATACTTCTAATGGAGCATTTTTTTACTACTTTCTAGAGAAATTATATTTAAAGAGAAACATCTTAGAGACATCAATGACTTAACCCAAAGAAAAGAATCAACAAAGAGCAAATCTCTGAACCAGAGGTGTCAGTGTTGAGACTGGGAGACCAAGAGGTCTTTACACACCTAATCACATGTATATCACTCTCATGAGAACCAAAACAAGCTGTAACACAGCTCACTGTCACTTTATTAATAGGACACTACTATTACAAGAAATTCTTGTTTGGGAAGATAAAGTTAAAAATAACTTTATTACTTATTTCAAGAATTTATGGAACACATTCCCCCCCCCCCCAAAACAATAGACCACATAGCTAGCCTCCTTATCCCTTCTCCATACTAGGTCTCTCTATGAGATTCAGCTAATAACTGGACCCTCCTCAAGTCTCCCTTCTAAATCTCACCTTGTTCCTCCTATCCTAACAACTTTGTCATGACTTTTGTCCAGTCGCAATTAAGGTCCTTCACTTCCACTTCCCACCAATGAAAAATTCACCTTAGACCAGACCCCAAACCTCATAAGAATCTTGTCTTTGCCTGCTCTCTTCCAAGATGCTACTAAGTCATTGTCAAAGTAGTGGTCTTCCTTACTGCAGGAAGCAATAAACTTGCCTTTGCTTCAGTTACAGGTTATTTGGGGTAGTATTTTCAGGGAATCTATAGTTGATACACTGGTCCCCAGTGGGTTTTGTAAATAGTGATACTGCAGATACTTTTTGGAAGGTTAAATGTTTAAAGATGCTTGTGGACTTCCCAGTAGAAGACCTGTGGTCAGAACACAGACATCTCTGCTTGGGAACTGTCTTAGAAACCAACAAAGAGCTGCCCTCTCCAACTTACCCATGACCCATGACCCATGACCTTATTGTAATGAAAGTTTTGAGGCATCAGAACTCTATTTTACTGTCATTTCATCCATTATTATGTGTCTCCAGAAGAGAACTGTGTAAATTCATACAGAAATGATAGAACATATTGGGTGTTTATGAAGGGTGAAAAATGTGTTAAAACACCAAATGTGTATGTATTTGTTTGTTTATAGTTAGCACTTAGAATAATGTCTTCACAGAAAGCATAGAATAATTAGAAAATTCACTTGAGCTCACTAGGATGTTTAGAGAGATGTGATTAATGCTTGTAAAGAGAATCATATTCACACAAGTGTCATTCCTACTGCAAAGTACAAATGGTTTTCTGATAGCAGAAGAAAGTTTATTTAACTTTTTGGGGTGGCCAGTCCTCTGTTATCGAAATGTAGCCTGCCAAGTTAGCAAATTTCACTCCTTGTTAAGTGAATACTTCTCCACTCATGCAATTCTGAAAAATGCACTTACTGCTGATTTAAAAGTGCCCCATGCTTCTTGTATCAGATTAGAAACCCGAAGGACCATTGACCATAAGTAGTATTGAAAATAGATTTATAATTTTGAGTTAGGTTGCAAGATGGAACAGGGACTTTGCTTAATTCACTTTATTGGAGCCTAGTCAAGTCTTCCTCAAAGGACTTAGTTATAGTGATATTATCTGCAATAAAAATTTCTATTAATAGCATTAATAAATGGACATTAATAATGGCAGGTAGCATTTATTGACTCTTTACTAAGTGCTCTTTACTAAGAGGACCCTGTGCTAATGCTTTAACTGCATCGTCAGATTTCATCTTTGCAACACCCATGTGAGGTGTGTGCTGTTATCATCACCATCACATCTATTGACTAACTGAGACTTTAAAAATGACATAACCTGCCCAAAGTCACATTAATAAGTGGCCATGTGGGGCTCATTCCATTGTTGCTTGACAATGAAGTCCTTCCTTGTTCCCATTTGCCATGTTGTGAGAAGCCAGTCCCCTAAGAATAAGGACCGTATCTCATATTGTAGCTCTGTTAGAGTGAGTACCTCTGTGCACATATTACACAAAATATAGTAATGTCTTGATTGATTCAAAAAGTATTAAGTGATATGAACAGATGGCCACTGAAAAATGCTGGAGAGGATAACAGATAATTTAGTGGAAATGCTTTTTACCTCCTCTCAAAATGTAAGCTGACTTAGGTGTTTCATCACTTCTAAAAATCAAAGGAGCCAAGTTTCTTCCATTCATTTAATACACTTTTATTCATTGTAAGCTTACTTTGGGCTAGACATTGTGTTAAATGCCCTGGAAACAGAGTTGAGAAAAACATGATCATCACTTTCAAGTCCACTGGGAGAGTGAGAGAAAAAGACAAGGAATTCAACAATTAAAACACCATGTGATATGGAACAAAGTCAAAAGTCTAGAAATAGAACTCTGCAGGTATGGCCAAGAGGTGCAGAATGATTCAGTAGGGGAAGGGCAGTCTTTTTAGCAGATAGCATTAGAACAATTGAATATCCATAGATGCAAAAATGAACCTAAACTTAAAACTCACACGTTACACAGTAATTAAGTCAAAATTGATCAGAGATATACATGTAACATGTAAATCTATAAAACTTCTAGAAAAAAAAATAGAAAAGCTTCTTGACAGGGTTTAGCAAAGAGTTCTTAGACATGACATCAAAAGCATAGTCCATAAAAGAAAAACCAATAAATTGGACTTTATGAAAATTACACTTTCACTCTGAGAAAGATTCTTTTAAAAGAACAAAAGGACACATCACAGATGGGGAGAAATGTTTGCAAATCACATTATCTGAAAAAGGACTTGCAGACAGAATACATATAAAGAACTCTCTAAACTTGGTAACAAGAAGACAACCCAGTTAGACAATGGGCAAAAAATCCTGAACTTCTCTAGAGAGGATATACAGATGTCCAGTAAGCTGCTCAACATAAATAGCCATTAAGGAATTGGCTAATTAAAACCATAATTAGGTATCATCACGTACCTATTATCAGGGCAAAATTAAAAAAATGACAATATCAACTTTTGGCGAGGATTCAGAGCAACTAGGTGTCTCATACATATGTTGCTGGTGAGAATGCAAAATGAAACAGCTCCTCTGATGAACAGTTTGGCAGGTTTTTTTTAAAGTTTATTTTATTTAATTAAGTAATTAATTTAGTAAGAGATAATCTTTAATTTATTTTTTTAAAATTTACATCCAAGTTAGCATATAGTACAATAATGATTTCAGGAGTAGATTCCTTAATGCCCCTTACCCATTTAGCCCATCGACCCTCCCACAAACCCTCAAGTAACCCTTGGTTTCTTCTCCATATTTCAGAGTTTCTTATGTTATGTCCCCCTCCCAGTTTTTATGTTGTTTTTGCTTCCCTTCCCTTCCCTTATGTTCACCTGTTTTATATCTTAAAGTCCTCATATGAATGAAGTCATATGATTTTTGTCTTTCTCTGACTGACTAGTTTTGCTTAGGATAATACCCTCTAGTTCCATCCACATAGTTGTGAATGGCAAGATTTCATTCTTTTTGATTGCCGAGTAATACTCCATTGTATATACGTACCACATCTTCTTTATCCATTCATCCATCCATGGACACTTGAGCTGTTTCCATACTTTGGCTATTGTCGATAGCACTGCTATGAACATTGGGGTTCATGTGCCTCTTCGAAACAGCACACCTGTATCTTGGATTAATACCTAGTAGTGCAATTGGTAGGTTAGAACTAGGGTAGTTCTGGTTTTAACTTTTTGAGGAAACTCCATAGTGTTTTCCAGAGTGGCTGCACCAGTTTCCATTCCCACCAGCTATGCAAAAGAGATCCTCTTTCTCCACATCCTTGCCAACATCTGTTGTTGCCTGAGTTGTTAATGTTAGCCATTCTGACAGGTGTGAGGTAGTATTTCATGGTGGTTTTCATTTGTATTTCCCTGATGATGAGTGATGTTGAGCATTTTCTCATGTGTTGGTTGGCCATCTGGGTGTCTTCTTTGAAGTGTCTATTCATGTCTTTTGCCCATTTCTTCACTGGATTATTTGTTTTTTGAGGGTTGAGTTTGCTAAATTCTTTATAGATTTTGGATACTAACCCTTTGTCTGATATGTCATTTGTAAATACCTTCTCCCATTCTGTCAGTTGCCTTTTAGTTTTGCTGTTTCCTTTGCTGTGCAGAAGATTTTTATTTTGATGAGGCCCCCAATAGTTCATTTTTCCTTTTGTTTCCCTTGCCTCCAGAGATGTGTTGAGTAAAAAGTTGCTGTGGCCAAGGTCAAAGAGGTTTTTTTCCTGCTTTCTCCTTGAGGATTTTGATGGCTTCCTGTCTTATATTTAGGTAATTCATCCATTTTGAGATTATTTTTGTGTATGGTGTAAGAAAGTGGTCCAGGTTCATTTTTCTGCATGTGGCTGTCTAGTTTTCCCAGCACCACTTGCTGAAGAGACTTGTCTCTATTCCATTGAATATTCTTTCCTGCTTTGTCAAAGATTAGTTGGCCATACCTTTCTGGGTCCATTTCTGGGTTCTCTATTGTATTCCATCGGTCTGAGTGTCTGTTCTTGAGCCAGTACCATACTGTCTTGATGATTATAGCTTGAAGTCCAGGATTGTTATGCTTCCTGCTTTGGTTTTCTTTTTCATGATTTCTTTGGCTATTCTGGGTCTTTTCTGGTTCCATACAAATTTTAGGATTATTTGTTCTAGCTCTGTGAAGAATGCTGGTGTTATTTTGATAGGGATTGCATTGAATATGTAGATTGCTTTGGGTACTATCGACATTTTAACAATATTTGTACTTCCTATCCAGGAGCAGGGAATATTTTTCCATTTTTTGGTGTCTTCTTCAATTTCTTTCATAAGCTTTCTATAATTTTCAGTTTAAAGATTTTTCACCTCTTTGGTTAGCTTTATTCCAATGTACTTTATGGTTTTTGGTGCAGTTGTAAATGAGACTGATTCCTTGGTTTCTCTTTCTGTTGCTTCATTATTGGTGTATAGGAATGCAACTGATTTCTGTGCATTGATTTTATATCCTGCCACTTTGCTGAATTCATGGATCAGTTGTAGCAGTTTTTTGGTGGAATCTTTTGGGTTTTCCATATAGAGTATCATGTCATCGGTGAAGAGTGAAAGTTTGACCTTCTGCTGGCCGATTTGGATGCTGTTTATTTCTTTGTGTTGTCTGATTGCTGAGGCTAAGACTTCCAATGCTATGTTGAATAACAGTGGTGAGAGTGGACATCTCTGTCTTGTTCCTGACCTTAGTGGGAAAGCTCTCAGTTTTTCCCCATTGAGGATGATAGTAGTGTTGGGTCTTTCATATATGGCTTTTATGATCTTGAGGTATGATCCTTCTACCTCTACATTCTTAAGGGTTTTTATCAGGAAAGGATGCTTTTGTCAAATTTTGTCAAATGTTTTCTCTGCATCTATTGAGAGGATCATATGGTTCTTGTCCTTTCTTTTATTGATGTGATGAATCACATTGATTGTTTTCTGGATATTGAACCAGCCCTGCATCCTAGGTATAAATCCCACTTGGTCGTGGTGAATAATTCTTTTAATGTATTGTTGGATCCGGTTGGCTAATATCTTGTTGAGGATTTTTGAATCCATCTTCATCAGGGAAATTGGTCTATAGTTCTCCTTTTTATTAGGGTCTTTGTCTGGTTTTGGAATCAAGGTAATCCTGGCTTCATAGAATGAGTTTGGAAGTTTTCCTTCCATTTCTATTTTTTGGAACAGCTTCAAGAGAATAGGCGTTAAGTCTTCCTTAAACGTTTGGTAGAATTCCCCTGGAAAACCATTTGGCCCTGGACTCTTGTTTTTTGGCAGATTTTTGATTACTAATTCAATTTCTTTACTGGTTATGGTTCTGTTCAAATTTTCTATTTCTTCCTGTTTCACTTTTGGTAGTTTATATTTTTTTAGGAAATTTTACATTTCTTCCATATTGCCCATTTTATTGGTGTATAATTGTTCATAATCTCTTATTATTGTTTTTATTTCTGTTGTGTTGGTCATGATCTCTCCTCTTTCATTATTGATTTTATTTCTTTGGGTCCTTTCCTTTTTCTTTTTGATCAAGCTGGCTAGTGGTTTATCAATTTTGTTAACTCTTTCAAGAAACCAGCTTCTGGTTTCGTTGATCTGTTCTGTTTTGTTTTTTGTTGTTGTTGTTGTTTGTTTTTTGGTTTCAGTAGCATTGATCTCTGCTCTGATCTTTATTATTTCCTGTATTCTGCTTGTTTTGGGTTTTATTTGCTCTTCTTTTTCCAGCTCTTTAAGGTGTAAGGTTAGGTTGTGTATCTGAGATCTTCTTTAGGAAGGTCTGGATGGCTATATACTTCCTTTTAATGACTGCCTTTGCTGTGTCCCAGAGGTTTTGGCTGTGGTGTTAGGATTTTCATTAACTTCCATGTACTTTTTAATTTCCTCTTTATCTTCTTGGTTAACCCATTCATTTAGTAAGATGTTCTTTAGTCTCCAATATTTGTTATCTTTCCAAATTTTTTATTGTGGTTGATTTCAAGTTTCATAGTGTTGTGGTCTTAATATATGCATGGTATGATCTCGATCTTTTTGTACTTGCTGAGGGCTGATTTGTGTTCCAGTATGTGATCTATTCTGGAGAACATTCCATGTGCACTGGAGAAGAATGTATATTCCGGTGCTTTAGGATGAAATATTCTGAATATATATATCTCTTAAGTTCATCTGGTCCAGTATGGCATTCAAAGCCATTGTTTCCTTGTTGATTTTGTGTTAGATGATCTGTCCATTGCTCTAAGTGGGTTGTTGAAGTCTCCTACTATTATGGTATTACTATTGATGAGTTTATGTTTGTGATTAACTGATCTCTATATTTGGGTGCTACCACATTTCGTGCATAAATGTTTACAATTGTTTAGTCTTCTTGGTGGGCAAACCCATTAATTATGATATAATGCCCTTCTTCATGTCTTATTACAGTCTTTATTTTAAAATCTTGTTTGTCTGATTTATGTATGGTGACTTTATTTTGGTGACCATTAGCATGATAGATCATTTTCCATCCCCTTGCTTTAAATCTGAAGTTGTCTTTAGGTCTAAAGTGGGTCTCTTGTAAACAGCATATAGAGGGATCTTATTTTCTTATCCATTCTGTTACCCTATGTCTTTGATTGAAACATTTAGTCCATTGACCTTTAAAGTGAGTAATGAAAGATATGAGTTTTTGCCATTATGTTTCTTGTAGAGTGAGGGTTTCTGGTGGTGTTTTCTGGTCCTTTCTAGTCTTTGTTGTTTGGTCTTTTTTTTTTTTTTTTTTTTTTGGTTTGTTTCATTTTTTTCTCCTCTCAGAGAGTACCCCTTAAAATTTCTTGCAGGGCTGGTTTAGTGGTCATGAATTACTTTAATTGTTGTTTGTCCAGGAAACTTAATATCTCCTTATATTTTGAATGACAGCCTTGCTGGATAAAGAATTCTTGGCTGCATATGTTTCCTATTCAGCACACTGAATATATCCTGCCACTCCTTTCTGGCTTTCCAAGTTTCGGTGGATAGGTCTGCTGTAAACCTGATGTCTTCCCTTGTAGGTCAAGGACTTTTTTCCTTTGCTGCTTTCATGATTCTCTCCTTGCCTAAGTATTTGTGAATTTGACTATGATATGCTTTGTTGATGGTCAGTTTTTGTTGAATCTACTGGGAGTCCTCTGAGCTTCCTGGATTTTGATGTCTGTGTCTTTCCCCAGGTTAGGAAAATTTTCTGCTATGATTTGCTCACATAACCTTTCTACCCCTTTTCCTCTCTCTTCATCTCTGGGACCCCTATGATTCTGATATTGTTCCTTTTTAATGAGTCACTGATTTCTCTAATTCTTAAATCGAGTTCTTTTGCCTTAGTCTCCCTTTTTTTTTCTGCTTCATTATTACCCATAAGTTTGTTGTTTATATCGCTGATTCACTGTTCTGCCTCATCCATTCTTGTCACAGTGGCAACCATTTAGATTGCAGCTCAGTCAGAATTTTTCATTTCATCCTGAGTAGCTTTTACTTCTTTTATTCTGCAGAAAGGGATTCCAATCTATTTTGACCCCAGCTAGTATTCTTATTATTGTGATTCTGAATTCTGGTTCAGTCATCTTGCTTGTATCTGAGTTGATTAAGTCCCTGGCTGTCATTTCTTCTTGCTTTCTTTTGAGGTGAATTTCTTCATTGCATCATTTTGAAGGAGGAAAAGGAATTAATAGGGTAAAAAAATTAAAATTAAAAGTTAAAAAAACATACACACACAAATCAAATAAATGATGTTAGATCTAAGGTGTGTTTTGGTTTGGTTGTTGAAAGGAGCTTGATAGATTAGAGGAAAAAAAAGGAAAATGTTGGAAAATTTGAAAAAATGAATACAATGAAATAGAATAAAAGGAAATGATGGAAGTAAATTTACAAAGAAATTTACAAAAATGAAAAAATACTCTAGAATTAAAGAAAATATTTTAATACAAATTAGAAAAAAATAAAAACACATTTTTTTCTCTTTCTGTATTCAAGCAAAAGAAAAGAAATGAAAAAGAAAATAAGAGAAAATGGAATAGATGAATCATTGAACAGACTGAAATACTATTGAAATTGCATTGTTTTCCCCTAGAAGTCAAATTATGAAGCACTTTATAGTCCATAAACTAAGCAGGCAGAGAGACTTGCGGTGTTCCTAACAAGCCAGGTTGGCCCAGTTGGGGGTACTTAGTGTGACAGCTCCATTCTCCGCTAGATGACATTCCTTAGCTTACTGAAGTGGATTGTTGTGGCACTTGTAGGTGTGTATGCACACGTGGAGGGGTGAAAATGGTGTCACCCAGCTATCCAGTCTCTAGTATCAGAACTCCTTTCTCTCCAGGACTCCAATCAGCAATTGCACCCTTGTCCTTTGTCTCCAGCTTCCACCCACTCTCCGCTTTTACACTGTCTGCGACCAGCCTTCAGATTGCCAGGTGGCACCTCCCTCCTGACTTTTATCTCAGATGTGGCTGTGTTTCCCAACCCCTCACTTCTGAGGGACTGTGGCTTTGACCTGCTCAGACACTCTTGGGGAGTGTCTCACTGAGCAATGGCTGGATGCCGGCTGCACCCAGGAACATTCGTGGGACAGTGCTGCTGCCAATGCCCAGAGACTGCAGCTGGGTGCCAGCCCACCCCAGAAAAAGTTAACACGATTGTGTACTGGAAGTATTTCAGGGATTATGGGAGATCACAACATACATCTGGCACCAGCCTTCACCCTTCATGACCTTGTTCCAGCACCAGTGAACGTGGTTGTTCTCTGGAGTCTGCTGGAAACTTTGCCTGTGGCATAGCTGCGCAGCCTCTACCAAATGTCCTTCCAGCAGGATAATCACCTCTCCCCATGTGGCCCAAGGATCCCCAGACCTCACTCTGCTCCTGGGATTCTCCCTTCCCACCAGAGCACTGCCAGGTATCGAGCTGTGGAGTTTCAGACTCTGCGCTTCCTCTGTTTATAAAGTCTTAGTGGAATTTAAACCATCTCCTTTCTCTTTTCTCCCTTTTTTGTTCCATCCCTGTGGCTGTTTCCACTTTTCCATTTTCTCTCCAGTTGCTTTTGGGAGGGGGTGCTTTTCCTGTACTCTCCCCCCGGTCGACATCCTCTCTCCACAAGGAAAAATAGGTCTCTATCCTCTGCAGCTTCTCTCTTCCCCAGTTCACCTCTCTACGCCACATATCTGCTGAGTTCTGTGGTTCAGGTTGTGCAGATTGTTGCGTTAATCGTCAAATCAGTTTTCTAGGTGTTAAGGATGGTTTAGTGTTGATCTGGCTGTACTTCATGGACATGAGAGGCAAAAAAACCTTCCATATTGTTCTGCCATCTTGGTTCCTCTCCTCAAGTTTATTTATTTATATTTGAGGGAGAGAGCACAAATGAGGGAAGGGGCAGAGAGAGAGGGAGACATAGAATTCGAAACAGTCCTCAAGCTCTGAGCTGTTCAGCAGGGCTCAAACACACAAACTGTGAGATTATGACCTGAGCCAAAGTTGGAGGCTCAACCAACTGAGCCACCCCTGTGCCCTAACAGTTTCTATACTTGAGATAAAATTTTGAAACACACAGACACAGAGACACACAATGCATGTAAAAACTAAAGAAATCTGAGTATGCTCTGTCCGCCAGAATATTTACAATGTCAGTGTCCTAGTTTTGATAATGTACCACCATTATGTAAGATGTTGTCATCAGGAGAAGCTGAGTGAACAGTGTATTTGAATTTTGTACTATTTTTGCAACTTCTCATTAGCCTAAAATCAATGCAAAATAATTTTCTTAATTAAAAAAAAATATCTTAGAAAGAGGAAAAGGGAGAGACAGACAGAGAGAGAGAGAGAGAGAGAGAGAGAGAAAGAGAGAATCCCAAGCAGGCTTCAAGATCAACTGAGAGTGTGATACAGGGCTCGATCCCATGACCCTGGAATTCCGACCTGAGCTGAAATCAAGACTTGGACACCTAATCAACTGAGCCACCCAGGCACCCCTCAAAATAATTTTTTTAAATAAGAAAGGTAGTTAAGGTTATGATAGCAGTACAAAGATGGAGATAAAAGATCTCTATTTTTTTGGGGTGATGAAAGAATAGTAAACATTTTGGAAAAAAAACACAGGAGAAGGTAACACTTAGCTAAGTGTTGAGAATGAGAATAGGTCTGCCAGCAGCGGGGTAAATTGTTTCAGACACAGGACTCTTCATGGCCATCAAGTGGTCCAGAGGTCCCTCCTCCCTCATCTGAACACTGCAAAACCTCCTAGCTGAGGATCCTGCTTCCTCCCTTGTCCCACACCAATTTTCAACCCTGCTTAAGCTTGAATGGGTCTTTTAAAATGTAAATCAGGTGATGACATTCCTTTGCTCAAGAAGCTTCTCTCTCACTTGAAGTAATAGCACCTGTCCTTAGAATGGCTTCTTCAATGGGCTCTCACCACCCCACCTCTCTGATCTCGGATAGGCTACTCTCCCTTCACACCTCTGATCCAGCCTTTTTGGCCTCTTTTTTGCTGCTTTAACATATCAGGCAACCTCCTATTCCAAGTCCTCACTAGCCTAGAATCCTCTACTCACTTGTCTGCATTGCTCATTCCCTTCCCTCCTCCAGGTATCTTTTTAGCTCTCTGCTTCTCACTGAGACCATCCCTAAAAATACAATTTAAAATTGCAGTGACTTCCAGCTAGCTTCTCCTGTCTCTCTTTCCTGGTTTATATTTTCCCCTAGTTCTTGTTACCTTTTACTTTACCATATAATATGCATATATTTTAAAGGTTTTTTTAAAATTTATTTTGAGAGACAGTGAGTGAGTAGCGGAGAGGCAGAGAGAGAGAGAGAGAGAGGGAGAGAAAGAATCCCAAGCTCAGGGCTTGACTTGGAGCTTGATCTAATGAACCCTGAGATCATGATCTGAGCTGAAGTCAAGAGTCAAACGCTTAACCGACTGAGCCACTCAGGTGCCCCACCACATAATATATTTTTATTACTTATTTTTTGTCTTTTTTTCTTCTGCTAGATTATAAATTCCATGAGGACAGAAATGTATGTCTGCTACTTTTTTTTTCTTCACTGCTTTATCTCCAACACTTAGAATGCTTTATTCTTTCAACAAACTTTTCTGATAGCCTGTACTCATTTCCAGTTGCTGCTGTAACAAATTACACAAATTTATCTTACTGCTTCTGGAGGGGAAAAAATCCAAAAGGAATCTACTCCTGAAATCATCGTTTCACTATATGCTAATTTGGATGTAAATTTTAAAAAATAAAAAATTAAATAAAAAAAAAAAGAAAGTCAGGAGCCTGGCTTGTGGCACAGACAGACACCAGCGTCATAAGACTGAGGTTGGTAAAATAGGAGCCAAATTATCCACGCTCTTCTAGGCCTCATGAGGAGTTCTGATTGTATCTGGAGGTTGATAGCCATTAGAGGGCTTTGAGAGGGGAGTAATCTATGTTGTAATCTATGTTCTTAAAAGGGGACCATGACTATGTAAAATGGATTACAGGGGGCAAGAGTGAAATTAGAAGACCCGTTATGAAGCTACCACTGTGGTAGTCTGGGTAGAAGGTCATGGTTTCTTACTAGGGTGGAAGCGATGGACACAATCACGCATACCACCCCCCCCCCCGATACAAACACAGATATATTTAAAATGTATTTCATATGTAACACTGATAGAATTATTTGCCTATGGGAACAGAAGATTATTCCAAAGATTTTGGCTTGAGCAGTGGAGTATATGGCAATGCTATTTACTGTGGGAGATTTGGAGAAGAGTGAATTTGTAGAGTGATGTCAAGAGTTCTGTTTTAGACATGTGAAGTTCAGATGCTTATAAACCCCCCAAAGGGCCATGTAAGGAGCTGCCGGGGATGGAGCTATGCATTTGGGAGTATAAGATAGTTTAGCTGGCATTTAAAGGCATGGGAGTGGATGGGATCACTTAGAGAACAGAAATGAAGTGATTATGGGAAGCTCCAGATAGCAGTGATAATAAGAGTAAATTCTTATATAAGACTTAACCCGTGCCAAGCCCGGTACTTTGATATTTACATACATTAATATATTTAATCCTTACAACAATTCAATGAGATTGTTTCTATTATTATCACACTCTGTTTTCTAGGTGAGAATACTGAGGTAAAGAATTAAGAAGCTTTCTCAAGGTCACACAGGCACTAAGTGGACAAATTGGGATTGAGATTTAGGAACTCTGATTTGATGGTCCATGCTCTCAAAATTGAGTTTATACAGTATTGTTTCCCTCAGAAGCAGAGTCTGGATGAATCTAAGATTATGGACTAGATCATTATAGCCTGTATTTGCTCAGTGTTCTATTATCTGAAGCAACTACTTGGATGCATATTGGAATTGGAGATGGCAAGCAGCCAAATTCAGTGGTGAAAGCATTCACTTCCACAAAAATATGCTCTTTCCTTTCAGTTTGCTCTGACTTTTTAATTTTTAAAAAACTCTTTTCAACTCTAGAACGAAAGCTCTTTTTGCCATGTTGGGGTAGGATTTGATAAAATACACACACACACACACACACACACACACACACACACACACATACATTTTAATATAAGTAGCCTTCCCAACAATCCCTAGGAAATTCTGTGGTTCCCTGCACCATTGCTTGATAATCTGTTCACTTATCATGACAAACAGCCCATCTTTGAAAGGATAAAGTATTTGGAATTGATTCCCAGGATGAATCACATTTTAATAATTGCATAAGATTACTCACCAGTTCAAGGGAGTTAGATTTGAAAAAACAAATAAAAATCAAGTATACCCAACTTATATTTTGCTTACAACATGTTCTATTATACACCCACAAAATGTTTCTTTTGTGAAGACTCAACCTGAAGATACACTGAAGGGAAATTTCCATTTCTGTGACTATGTCAGTGACACAATCAATGTAGTCATATGCAATGTTCTTATTTCACTGTGTGGGACACAGAACAGTTTGCTGATTAACTGACAAATGAATGTCTGTTCAAGACAATCTAGAGGTCAGTGTCTGAAGAATGACTCAAAGGGTAGATGTCCCAAGAGAACCATTGACAAGGCTGCGTCTCCAAGGTCTCCGGATGAGGGCAGTGATTGATGATGAGAAAGCTGCCTCTGATTCAATATGTACTTTGTGGGTAGTAATTCCACAAAGTCATTTACTGATAGTTGATTGAACACCTCCTATGTGCCAAGTGCTGGGCATTCATAATAATGAGGGGCAGATGAGCATTATTTGCATGAACTTCATGGACTAATAGGAAAAACAGACAAATGACTAATACAAATAAAGTGAAATGGGGGAAGACAGTTCTCTGGGCATGGGGTGGGTTGAGAAATTTTGCTAGTTGGCTCTCACTGTTTTGACGACCTGGTTTTGATACTTATATAGGATCTTGGTAAAATACTTGAAAATCATTTTCAGTGTTAGTGTTCATTAGAGGATTAGATTGATTCAAATTCAATTCTCTGGACTCCTTAAGCATCACAAGCCCACAATCTTAAAAAAATCCATAAAAGGTCCATACGCTTTAAGATTGGAGATATAATGTTTTTTTTAATTTAAGGTTTTCTATTCCCTTTATCTATGGATGATGCTAATTTTAAATGCTTCAAAAACTGCTTTCTATCTCTCTCTCCTCCTGAATTCCACTGAAAATGAACTGGGCAGGGGGTGTTTGGGTGGCTTAGTGGATGAAGCGTCCAACTTCAGCTCAGGTCATGATCTTGTAGTTTGCAAGTTCGAGCCTCCCTTGGGGTTCTCTGCTGTCAGCTCAGAGCCCACTTTGGGTCCTCTGTCTTCCTCTCTCCCTGCCCCTCTACCCACCCCTCAAAAATATATAAACATTAAAAAAATGAAGTGGGCAGGCATGCGATTTAAGAGGAGGATATTTTCTGGGTTTAGAGGAAAACACCCAGCTATAGGTATGGAGAGATGTGTTAATTACTTAATTCATTGTTTCATTTAGATTTGCTGAGTGCTGGAATGAACCAGCATTATGCTAGGAGCTATAGGTTCCAGACCATTGTATGAAGAAGATTGACCCCCAAATATTTCCACAACCTAATTCCAGAAACTGGTAAATATGTTTGAATTGAATTAAGGTTGCTAATCAGCTGATGTAGAATGGGGAGAGTATCATGGATCATCTAGGTGGGCTCAGTGTAATCACAAAGGTGCTTATTAGTGGAAGATGGAGGCAGAAGAAGGAGAATGAGAGATGGTAGTATGACTACCTCTCATCCCACCATTGTTGGCTTTGAAGATGGAAGAATGAGTCCATGAGCCAAAGAGTGCTGGTGGAGTCTAGAACTGAAAAAGACAAGGAAATGGATTATCTCCTGGAACTTCTGGAAAATAGGACATTTCTGCTGACCCTTCAGTTTTAGCCCAGTGAGACCAATTTTGTGCTTTTGACCTCTAGAACTGTAAGATGATATTGTGTTGCTTGAAGTCACTAAGGTTGTGTTAGTTTATTACAATAGCAATTGAAATCTAACACTCAGACCATAGATAGTTCCTGGCCTCAAAAAACTAATAGACTGGTAGAGATGTTAAGAGTTCAATGAAGTAATGTTATAGCTAGCAACACTGAGTGCTGCCCAGGGCTGACACTGGAAAAAAAGGCTTATAGAAAGGATAAAATATCCTACATATTGGTCAAAACTAAAGAATTGAAGCCATATATTTTTTTTGCTGGCCATATGATCATTTGTGGCCAAGAACAGACAGGATAGCGCTTTGTGGGCATTTCTAGAGACAGCTGAGGAATTTGCCAAAGATATTAGCAGGTGGACACACAGAGTGTTGAAGAGGTGGAGGTAGAGATGCTACCAATATTTAAAAGAATCTGAGATGATAATATGAGATGATAATATTTTAAATACCACCTATACAATGACTTCCAAAACTTCTATTTGCCCTTTCTGTAAGTAGCACCTCTTCTTTTCTAGTTCTTCAGGACAAAAACCTTGGACTCTTCCTTGACTTCCTTTTGCCTAGCACCCCCTATCATTTTCTTCTGGAAATCTAGTTAGCTTTATTTCCAGTATATTTCCACTCCAAACACTTCTCACCACTACCTCTGCTGCATTCCTAGTCTTAGCCACTTTCGCTATTAAACAATAGTAGCCTCAAATTGATCTTTCTACTTCCATCCTTTTCCAAATAGAATCTACTCTGAACCACAGAATTCGGAACAGTCCTTTAAAAATGTAAATCATTGGGGCGCCTGGGTGGCGCAGTCGGTTAAGCGTCCGACTTCAGCCAGGTCACGATCTCACGGTCTGTGAGTTCGAGCCCCGCGTCGGGCTCTGGGCTGATGGCTCGGAGCCTGGAGCCTGTTTCCGATTCTGTGTCTCCCTCTCTCTCTGCCCCTCCCCTGTTCATGCTCTGTCTCTCTCTGTCCCAAAAATAAATAAACGTTGAAAAAAAAAAAAAAAAAAAAAAAAAAAAAAAAAAAAAAAAAAAAAAATTTAAAAATGTAAATCATTACTTTGCTCAGAATTTTCCAATGATGTCCACTCTCACTCAGAGTAAAAACCAAAATCAAAATCCTCCTAGGGATCTACCCAGGAGAATTAAAAGTGTGTTCACACAAAGATTTCCCACAAATGTTTGCAGCAGCATTATTCATACTAGCCAAAAAGTAGAAATAACCCATCAGTTCATTAACTGATAAGTGGTTAAATAAAATGTGGTATATAGAACGGAACAAAGTGTTGGCACCTGTGAAAACATGCATGAATCTGGAGAACTGTATGCAAAGGAAAATAAGCCAGTCACAAAAGCTCACATACTTTTTAATTCTATTTATATAACATACCCAGAATAGGCAAATCTATGGAAACACAGAAAGTACATTAGTGGTTGCTAGGGAAAAAGAGGAAGGAGTCGAGAACAACTGATAAAGAAGATGGTGTTTCTTGTGCAGTGGTGAAAATGTTCTGTCAGTAGGTGAGTGGTTGCCCAGCTTTGTGCATACACTAAAAACTGCTGAACTCTACCTGGAGGGAAGTGTGTATCTGAACATAATTGGGATTCTATCAGGAAAGTGTAAAGGATGAAATTAGATGTGGAAAAGATGAGCAAAAAAAAATCTGCCTCATCCCTCTAGCCATTTGAGTTGATAATTCTGTCTAAATCTTCTCTACCTGGAGAAGTTCTGAAACAGGTTTATGCAAACATCCTGGCACAAACCACAGTTGTTGTGGTATGGTATGTACTATCAATGCAGCTTCCCTCTGCTGGTAGTGACCTTGATCACTTGGGTGAGGCAATGTTGGTTGGTTTTTCCAATGCCTCCAGCAGGGCCAGACTGAAATCTTGGGAGGCCCTAAGCCCTGAAAACATTTTAAGGCTTATCTCCTCATTATATTAATTTTTTTTTAATGTTTATTTATTTTTGACAGAGAGAGAGAGAGAGAGAGAGACAGAGCATGAGCAGGGGAGGGGCAGAGAAAGAGGGATACACAGAATATTAAGTAGGTTCCAGGCTCTGAGCTGTCAGTACAGAGCCTGATGTGGGGCTCGAACTCACAGACCGCGAGATCATAACCTGAGCTGAAGTCGGTTGCTCAACCGACTGAGCCATCCGGGCACCCCGTCTCTTCATTATATTAAGAGAATAAAATCACCATACTGAAAAATAAGTTCTGATATTTTCCAGGATGACTACATTTTGTGGGAATTTTCTAAAGCTGTAAAATTAGTTCCTGAAACTTCTTTTTTGGTGTTTCTGCCTTGTTGGTGTCCTAGGTTGATTTGGGACATAGTCTCACTTTCTCTTTCATTTACTGTTCCTTCTGAAAGGGACCTGATAGGTTTTCGTTTGCTTTTTTTCTTTTTCCTAACTCAAATACATATAAATGTAAGGACACCTTACACTTAAATGAAATAAGTGTATTTGGTTCTCTAAGTATTTATTCCTATTGTGTTAAAACAGAAGATCTATGCTAGAAATAAGAGCAGCCACAAAGGTTAATAAACTTTTGTCCTTAGAGAATTTCTCGTCTTTGGGAAGTGCTACCTCAACCTAATCCAAATGCATGAATCACTGCATCAGAGTTCTGTCACAAGGCAGATGACATCTGTTTTCAGATCAGGAGCTTGCTGGGAAACCCCAAAACACATTCCCACCTTCTAAGTTTGACCTTGTTGAAATGGAGGCTGGTTAATTTTTAATGTTAATTAGAATCAGCCATTTGTTGGAATATCTACACTGACTAGGAATATGGCAGGTCAAAGGAAACTCAGAGAATAAGTATAAGCAGTTACAGTCATATAGCTGTAAGGTTTCATCCTATCTGCTGTGCTTGGAGACTCTTGAACTCACTAGATGGCTTATATTTTTCTAACATCAGGTTTACATAAAATCCTGGTACGTTATGGACTACTAGGTCAAAGGATAAAAGGATTTTTTTTTTTTTTTTGTGCCCTAAAGGAATTTTTTTCATCTTGGTGAGGATTAACCCCTAAAGAGCAGTTGAGAAAATTTAGAAAGAGGTTCAATGCTTTTATTCTAGTAGTATTCTCAAGCAAGTCCACATCATACACCAAGATTAGCTGTTTATTGGGGATTAGCTGTTTATTACTTTAATTTTAGCATTCATTTAATGAGCTCTACAGGAGAATGTGTTAGAGGAGTTAATTTTTTCTCTGTTATTAATTACTTATTGTAGGAAGAGAGGAGTATATAATGTGCTAATAAAAAGGATCCCTGTACTGGGTAGATAACAACACATTGGGGGCCACTAAAAGGTAGACCTTCTCCACTAATTTTCCTGTTTTAACCCATACATACATTATACTGCTCAGAAACTGAAATAATCTATTAAATGGGCCTTTAAAAATCTTTCCTTTAGTCATACCAGTGAAGTAGCCCTAATTTATAAAAACCCCAAACCAAAAAACCTGCTTTATCTCATTGATACTGATTATATTATAGGCAGGGAATTTATTGAAAATATCCAACATTTGGTAGGGAAGGGGGATGAAGCACATAACAACAGATTTGAAATTAAAAGTTGGAAATTTATAGCATTAAAATGTGATAGCATATTAGTGAATTCAAGATCACTAAAAAAAGTCACTGACTTTTATAAATGTCACAGTCTATGTCAGCCACCTGCTTATTTCTCTAGTCTAAAACCAGAGATTTTCCTCCAACTTATAATTTAAAAAGAGTAGTTAAATTTCTTAAAGGATATCTTTTTTTTTTTTTTTTTTTTACATTAGCAGCAGACATAGCTAGTTGCCTTTGAAACATCCAAAGAGCTCTTCTTTGCCTCCTCTATCATTAATAGAACCTCGATTTTGTTTGGAATGGTAATTACACAGGTTCATTTCATGATTTGAGAAAAGGTTAAGCTAAGCTAAGTTTAAATGACAATTGTACCACTTCTATCCTGTCCTTTTTATCTCCTTGGAACATATACCTAATGCCTGGTGCTATAGTAGCCATCTTGTGACCATGAGGACACAAGCCACATGAAACAGAAGGATAAAAGGAGCCCCTTTCTTATTCTTCTGTTTGAATCTACCATGTATTTCCTATCTTCAGACTTTCTACTAAAGTATTCAGTTTTAAGGTACATAGTTATTTTTGTGCTTTAACATTTCTGAAATTAGGAATGTGCTCGTGGCTTAAAGACTATCACAGAGTGCACTTTTCATTTCTAAGAACTAAGGGAGGAGACAGGGGACACGGTGGATTAGATAGTTATTAGCAGCATTCTTTAAGGGGGAAATTTACTTACTTTAAAGTTGGCTTCAGTGCTCAGCACCAGTGGCATTTAGTTCTTTAAAAGACCATTTTAAGAATAAATCACTTTTGCTCTTGATAGCACAGAGACCAGTATAAAATTAAAAACTCATTGGCAATTTTTACTTGAAAATTATTCAGAAGAGTTAAACTCTGAGTTTGAAAAAGTTCAGAGATTTCTTAATCAGTTGATTTGACATTTTAAAGAACACACAGAGGTGATACAATACAGATCCAAGCTTAACACCTCAATATCTAGTAAACATTCTAAGTAATAAAAAACATGTTTCATAATTACTTGGCAACAGTTTTCTTTAGGAAAAGAAAATAATTACTACTTGGGCTCATAATGCTTGAGTTTTGACAAAATGCAGTATATTAGAGAAAGAGAATCCTTACTTGGGTAAGGTACTTCTAGTTGGGTATTTTGTTGGAACTGAAGTTAGTCTCAGTGTATATAAGCTGTACATGAAAATATGTTGCATGTCCTGATAAATTATTTTCAGCACTGTTTAGCGTGGCCTTCTAGTGCTCTGGGTGTGAAAGCCCGCCTTTAGATACCCAAAATGGCTTAAATATTAAATAATACTTCTCATAAAAATCTTACCAGAGCCCTTGCTTATGCATGTTGGAAAAAAAACCCCTTCTTAAACCATACTAGACGGAGCGTGTTCTACATTTTTTTAGCATGAAAAAAGCGTCACTATTTTAAGTCATAAAACCTCCACTAACATAAAGTCATCAATTCATATCTTCAGTTCATATCTGGGTCTAAGAGATTGTGATTAAAGAGAGCTAGGCATCCACGCCTACACACTCCCACCCCCACACACTCCCACCCCCACAAGCATACCCAAATTGTAATGGTACGCTTAACAGCTCACATTCTAGGAACTATTTACTATACAAATTTCAGAATACTGCGTTTTATCTCCCAACTGGATTTTATAATTGAAAAAGTGATTCCTACCAGAACGAATGCTAAATATTCTTACATTTAAGATAGACATGTATCTATCAGTGTGCTAAATAGTGTGCTTCTATGAGAACTGAGTAACTCTTCATATTGCAAAAAATTCCTTACTCTGGAGCTTTGCAGGTTTTTTTTTATTAAATGTATTTTATGATGAATATTCTTCATTATCTACTATTTTATGACTAATATTCTTTTCATGATTCACTTCTCTTTCCATTAAAGATTTAAATCTGAGAATGTGTACTACTACATTCAGGGAAGAGGAGAAACATGTATTAAGTCCCCTAAATGTGTCAGTAACTGTGTAGCTTTCTATCACAAATTGACTTGTTCCATCTGAAAAAACAAAAAAAACCCATGAGGTATGTAGGCCCTAAGGTATGCTCTGTGTTACAACTGAGGAACTCCAGCCCTAGACAGACATAGTAAGTTGTTCCAAGTGCTAAGCCATTTGAACCACATGAACCAAACTCCAAAGCCTAGGCAATTTCCAAACAATCACATTCTCTCCTGAGAATGAAGGATGATTGGCAACAAATTGCTGAATGTCTACTATGGACGAGTCATTGGGCTGGCAGTGTCCCTACCTTCCTAGTACTAACAGTTACCTGAGCACTAACACGCAGCCTGGTATTACAAAGCATCTCTGGCTAAGTATGAAACTACTGATGGGGCCAGAACAATTGCTCTTAGAAAAAGGCCCTGGCCTTTTAGCACAGAGTGTGGTTAAGAGCCAAGAGCACAGACTTTGAGATCGAGATCCTGTGGGGTTCCTTCTCTAGGAAGGACTTGACTTTGTGCAATTTGCTCACCTCATACAGCTTCAGTCTCTTCATCAGCAAAAGGCAATACTGACTGAAATGGTTTCCTACCTTACAAAAGTGGTTGTGAAACAATGGGATACCATTTACAAAACACTCAGATGGCACCTAGCATTTAGCTGGCCCCTGGCAATGTTCTGGAGGAGCCAGAGACTAAGTAGAAATGGAATACCTTTTTTTTTTTTTTAATGTTTATTTATTTTTGAGACAGAGAGAGACAGAGCATGAACAGGGGAGGGTCAGAGAGAGAGGGAGATACAAACCCGAAGCAGGCTCCAGGCTCTGAGCTGTCAGCACAGAGCCCGACGCAGGGCTCGAACTCACAGAACATGAGATCATGACCTGAGCCAAAGTTGGACGCTTAACTGACTGAGCCACCCAGGGGCCCCTAGGAATGGACTGCCTTAAAGACAGGTCTCAAGCATCAGTCCGCCCTGGGACCAGAAATGCACTGGGAGGAGTGGTTCCCATGGGCTTAACACAAACAAATGTTGAAATTTTCAACAAAGACTTGCCCAGGAACACCACAAATAAAACAAAGTGACCCTCTGTTTAATTGCTAACAACTACTAAATATACACAGAATTAGCTTTGATTTTCAAAGGTATAGATATCACCAACAGGAGTATTCAGGTACCTAAACAGTCACATGGTAACTGCTCTGAAGAGGTAGTGCTTTGTAGTTAGCCTGCAGAACAGCTGTGGTCTCTGTTTATAGGGCTCACCACTATTTGCATGTCTCTGCCTCATGGGCTATAAAATCAGCTAACTCCTCCTGCTTGCTTCTGGTAAAGCATTAAAAAAACAAAACAGAACAAAATTTGGTCAATGAAACCACCTCTCCTAGCTGAAACTGCATCAGCCTGGATATCACTGTGCTCTCTGATGCCATATTCCCTATTTTCTGTTCTCTAGTACCCTAGCAATCTGTAACTTGACTGAGTTCCATAAGCCCCAGTTCCATATTTTTAGACACAGAAAAGCAGTATTACATCTGTAAGCCAGATCTTTGTTTTATCCTGCTTTATATTCATTTTTACCTATGTTACCCTAGAACGGCCTGTTATGCTTTCTCTAAAAAAATAATGTGTTTTTAGTGCTTATTTTTGAGAGCAAGAGACAGAGTGCGAGCAGGGGAAGGGCAGAGAGAGAGAGGGAGACACAGAATCTGTAGCAGGCTCCAGGCTCTGAACTGTTAGCTTGGAGCCTGACATGACTCTTGAACCAACAGTCACCTAACTGACTGAGCCACCCAGGCACCCTGCCTGCTTTGCTTTCTTAATCTGCTGAGAACAGTTGCGAAGTATTATATTTTGCTGCTTAGATTTATCCAGACCATTATCTCGAACTTTTAAGTGCTTCATCCCAGTTTTACTGCCTGTAGCACTTCTCAGCTGAAAGCTCTTTCCCTCCGCTTCTAATTGTGATTAGGCATCTGCTGTTGGAAAAGCAGAATTTGCTTTACGGCATGGCGTGGGAGATTGGAGTGTGCCAACGCATCCTTGCTGCAGAACTCTGTTCAGCCCTAGACATGCATCAGTAAGTGGAGGCTACAGAAATATCTGAATTTGAAAAATTCTTCATAACACTCTACTAACCATCCTTCCTAGGGCAGGAACTAGATAAAGGTGAATAGCACACACTCCTCAGGAAAATGTCTGCAGTTTCCTGCTGGCTTGGAACCCTGCTGCAGTTCTGTTATTAACTGCTCCATGATGGCAAAAAGATGGAGGAAAAGGTTTAAAGGGCTTTGCTAATTAGTGCTTGTTTTAGTGACAGTTGGATGGCTGGCCTTGAAATCGGAAGGTCAGATATGAAAACTCAGGGGAAAGCTTGAAAGCACCAGAATTCTTGTAACTGTGTTCATTCTACACCATCAAGTCCCCCAACCAGGCAACCCCTCATGGTATGTGGCTCCTCGTCTTCCTGTACTTTCACAAGCATTACTAAAACTCCACCTCACTGGCCAACCAACATGGGAATTTTCCTGTCTCTCTGTAATAATTGCTACAATTCAAACTAACAAGCTTCAATTTGTCAAGGTCTTTAGGCTTGATAGGAAGCCCCTGATTCCTAAAGAGGGAGGCTTAGCACCTTCTTTTATTTTTTATTTTTTTTTTTTTTTTACTAATAGCCTTGAAGATCTTGGTGGTTCCCACAAACTTCTTCCTTTTATCGCAAAGATGAGTCATAGAAAACTGTCAACAGCCATGGTGTGGGGACAGTGTTAACAGAGATCATTGAAATTCCCACATAATCCCAAACCACTGCTTTGTTACTAGCTTCAGCCTTTTAAAAAATCTTCCCTAGAAATGTTAACAGCATTTCACTGATATGAGTTTGAAAAGAGCTGGGACCTTTTTGAGCAGTGTTAACCCAAGAGATGGGATCAGAATTGGGCAGAAGAAAGAAGACCTAGAAGCAAAAATGGATTGAATACCAATTGTTGTGTAGTAAACAGATTGTGTAGTTTTGTGTTCCTGCCATGCTATCGTTTATCCGTTATGCCATGCTATACCACGGTTTTTTTTATTTATAAACCTTAGTGGGCTAACAAGATTTTTTTTACAGAACTTACACATGAGAATAGGGGTGGAAACTGACCTGCTGAGAAATTAATGGGGTTTTCCAGAAGTCATATGATAAGTGGTTGCTTAGAGAAGAATAAAATTTCCCATTGTAGAAACGCTGTCTGCTGTTCCATTCTCTGTCATCATCCTTCTGATCTTAAGTGTTGAAGTTTGCTGTCCTTCTTTATTCTTTTAATGGGCTCTGCTTCTGCCCTGAGGAATTCAACTTGATTTCTCTTATAGATGTTCAAAAGGACACCTGCACTTGAAGAGAAAATGGTGAGAAAAGCTTGGGGTTAGAGGTGGGAGCCTCACAGGTTTCCCTGGGGGTCTTCAGAAAGATCTCTGCACTGTGGAAACCAGGTGAAGTAAATGGGAGAAGGAATGTTAAAGGAGAAATATTTTCTGGTATTTATGTTGATGGCATGAGTGACCCTCTCTGGCTCCTGCAAAGGCAAGGAGGGAATGGTCATGGACTGTGTATAACGACCCAAGCACTGGCCTAAGAATTTAAATACTCACTGTGAGCTCCAGCTCTGTCAGAGGGCTGTTTGGCCTCAGGGTGTCATTTTACTTCCTCTGTCTCTTGATGTGTAAAGTGAAAACACTGCATTATGAGCGCACCAGCCTTTTTGGGTTCTAACTTTGGATGATGTTAGAAGCCTTATGATAGAGTGGGAATTACACACACAGAAGCAAACTTCCAGTGATACATGTGGTTTTGTCAGGTTGAGCTGTCTGGCTTCCAGTTTCTTCACAAAGAAATGAAGAGAATAACATTTACCTTGCAGGGCTCTTGTGAAAATGATAGAGGACATAGAAGTGGCCCTACATGGATCAGACTGATTCCTGTCCCAGTGATAAGTAGCATAGGTTCTGTCACTGAGAGAGGAAGTGATTCAAGGTGGCTGGCTCTTCATGAGATGAGAAAGGCAGCTCTGTGGTCCCAAGACCTCATGCAAACCCTAACAGTGATTAGAGCCTCAGTGCACATGTTTTGCTTCAACCCAACCTCTGTGGTCTTGAGAACCTCCCTGACCCCACTCCCCTGACTGAGAAGGTCTGCTGGTGAGGTGAATGTAGTGAACCATGGCTTAGAGGGATTCAAGAATAGCTTCTTGGAATGCTTTTTCTGGTGCTCCTGAGTTCTTCTGCTCAGAGCTGGGCAGCACATAGAGGTGTGGGGAGCAGATAAAGAAGAGCTGAAGACTCCCACCTTGGTTAGTCTCTAGTATTTCAGCTGAGTTGAGAGTACTTAGGAAAATGAGCTCTAGTTGGGAGAGAAAAAAAATCCATCTTTTCTTAGATTTTCATGAACAACCAAGTTTGGTCATTTATAGGAAAATGGATAATTTGACACCTTGGAGACTTTATCTGGGAGGAGATAATTTCTTTATCTCTTGTGCTGTAAGAACTGAAAGTTATTTTGCAGCTATAAAATTAATGATGTATTCACCTGTCCTGAACAATGGATTTGCAGTCCTAACACTGAGCCTGGACCACAATTATGTCCTCTAGAGGTCACCAGTGCACCAGATTTGAAGGCCATGGAGGCTTCCAAAATGCCTTAGGAAAAGCCAAGTGTCCCGCTTTCGTCTGAGTGAAAGAAAATAAGGCAAATAAATGATCGAAACAGCTGTTCTCCAGCTAGGCTCTTAAGAAATAGGAAATCTTGTTCTGAATAGCACATTTTATCATTGATTTTTCTTGGTTTACTTTGGCTCTCTTATGCACTGATTCTAACTGGAGGAAACTCTTAAAATGGTTAAAAGCTTCCTCACAGAATAGCTTAATTTTAGAAGCCATGGAAGACACTTAACTATATGGGAGCAAATGTTTTTAGAAATAAGCTATTTGAGCTTTCATTAAGTGAATGTTACATTCAGTAGTGCTCTGGCCAAGGAAGAGTCTGTGCATATCTCCTCGGCTAGCTGTCCTCAAAGTGCTTGGGCACCTGGAGGTGACAAGTATGGGAAGCGGCCCTTTAATTAACTGTTATATAATTTCTGAGTTGTCTTACGTGGGAGGACACTATCCCAAGTACTTAGATCTCTGCAGAAGAATCAGAAACTGCACGTGAAGGGATCACTTTGGTAGTCAAAACATATCTTTCCTTTGGAAGAACTACCAGCCAAGAGGATGGCAAGCTGGAAGTCCCCATGGGACTATTCTTAGGTGATTTGCCTTTTTAGTTATACCTAAGCTTTAACCTTGTGTGAAGCTAATTGTCTTCCATAGAGAGAATTTGCTTTGAGCACAATGCTACATTTTGGCTGTGGAACTGAACCAGGGGGCTGAACAGCAGCCCGCTGAGAGCCAGGACGTGTTGAGGCATAGCCCACTGCCGTTGGCCTGTGTTGCTCAAGCCCTGTGACCTGGGAGTTGCCACCAGGGGATCACGGCATTGTTCCTGCTGCTCCGGTTCCTCTCTGAGGAGAGGAATTCCTACATCAAGACTTTCCCAGGGTCCAGACACTTGCAGGCAGCTGACCCATCAGGAAATAGCCTCTCCCCTCTGCCTTCCCACATTCCTTCCTGAGCATTCCCCAGCCCAAGGTGTGGCCAGTCCTCAGAAGATCTGCTGGTGTTGACTGACATGTAAACAAAAGCTTCCTCTAGATAAGAAACATCACAGTGCTATAGGAAATTTATTTGTTCTGGGTGGAGCTTTCTTTCTTTCTCTCTTTCCCCCACCCCCACCCTCAGAAAGTCTACATTGCTGACCATGTAGTTTCTTATCATTTTTTTTGGATATGTGGAACAGTCAATCTTCAAACAATGAGTTTTGTTTGCGTAACTTGTTTTTACTGCTAATTCACAAGGAAGTAAAATAGTGTCCTAGCGGGTTTATGGTGTTCTTTCTCAGGATTATTAGATTTATTCCTGAGTGCTAAAAAAGAACAAAGGCAAATTTCATTTCTGAAATGTATTCTTTAGCTCCTTTAAAAGCTGCTCATAGGGGCGCCTGGGTGGCGCAGTCGGTTATGTGTCCGACTTCAGCCAGGTCACGATCTCGCGGTCCGTGAGTTCGAGCCCCGCGTCGGGCTCTGGGCTGATGGCTCGGAGCCTGGAGTCTGTTTCCGATTCTGTGTCTCCCTCTCTCTCTGCCCCTCCCCCGTTCATGCTCTGTCTCTCTCTGTCCCAAAAATAAATAAAAAACGTTGAAAAAAAAATTAAAAAAAAAAAAAAAGCTGCTCATACTGCAGAAATAGAGGAGTTCAGGAAAGGATGCCTTTTGTCATTCATTCTGGAGAATACTTCAGCTTAGATGATATCCCAGGGGAAACTGTACAACACTCGGCAATGTTTTAGCTCAGCTAGGTTAAGAGTGACTTCACCTCCTGTCAATGTGGGGCAGATAGGGAGGTTTCCTGGGACTCTGCTGTTTTATCTCGGTTATCAATTGTGTGACCATGAGCAAGTCTCTGACATCTCAGTTTTTCTTATTAAAGTGTTGGTCACAATCCTCCTTGAGGTCCATTTTGAAGTGAACATCTAGTCTGAGAAATTAAATCTGTTCAGTCACGGGCCACTTGCACCCTGACAGGTGTGGGAATCCCTCAGGGCTGTTGGGACAACATACTAAAAACTGGGCAGTTCAAACAAACAAACAAACAAACAAACAAACAAACACAAAAACAAATTCTCACAGTTCTAGAGCCTAGGATCCCCAAATCATGGTGTCAGCAGGCCATGGTCTCTGAGAGCTATAGGGGAGAGTTCTTCCTTGCCTCATTTACCTTCCGGAGTTTTCTGGCATTTGCTTGGCTTATATGTGCCTCCTTCCAGTCACATCATGGTTTTCTCCATGTGCGAAATCTTTCCTCTGTATCTGTCAATGTCCAAGCTTCCCCTTTTGATAAAAACACCAGTCATATAGGATTAGTGCCTACCACAATGACCTCATTTTAACTTGGTTACTTCTGAAGGGGAGCAATTTTGCCACCTGAAGATAGGCTTCTTTGGCATGTCGAGTATTTGAAGCTGGTTATTTCATTTTATTTTTTTGTAATACTTATTTTTGAGAGAGGGGGAGAGAGAGAGAGAGAGAGAGAGAGAGGGAGAGAGAGAGAGTGCAGGGGAGGGGGAGACAGAAAGGGAGACAGAGAATCCCAAGTAGGCTCTGCATTATCAGTACAGAGCCCAACTTGGGGCTCGAATTCACAAACTGTGACATCATGACCGGAGCCAAAATCAAGAGTCAGATGTTTAACCAAATGAACCACCCAGACGCCCTAAGCCTGGTAATTTTTAAGAACTTGCAGACACAAAAGAAGCACTGAAAACCAAGTAGAAGTTACTTTTTGGTAGAAGTTTTCATTTATAAGGGAAATCTTCATTTGTCTGCCTCCTGTACCAGGAAGAGAGGGAATGACTGAGTCTTTTGAAACTGTTGTCAATTAAGAAGGCAATGCTAAAATATGCATAAAAACCCTTCCCTTGTTTGCCTGGTTTTCCTGGTAACTTCCCATTACACACTCCCCACCCCCAACATCTTTTGTCTTTAGTGGAAGATGATACCTAAGGTAAAGCTTCAGGCGTTTTGTAGTTGTTCGGTTTTCCTGGGTCTTTCCCAGGTATACAGGAGGTATACATGTTATTTTGTTTCCAAATTTTTATTTAAATTCTTGTTAGTTAACATATAGTGCAATATTGGTTTCAGGAGTAGAATTTGGTGATTGATCACTTACCTATCACACCTAGTGCTCATCATAACAAGTGCCTTCCTTACTACCCATCACCCACTAGCTCATTCCCCACCAACTTCCCTCCATCAAACCTCAGTTTGTTCTCTGTCTTTAAGAGTCTTAAGGTTTGTTTCTCTCTTTGTCTCTTCTTTTCTTTTCTTTTCTTTCTTTTTTTCAAGAGAGAAAGGGAGAGTGCACATGGAGGGGAGGGACAAAAGGAGAGGGAGGGAGAATCTTAAGCAGGCTCCACATCCAGCACAGAGCCCAACGACTTGGGGCTCCATCTCCTGACCATGAGATCATGACCTGAGCTGAAATCAAGAATGAGACACTTAACCAACTGAGCCAGCCAGGCACCCCTTCCTCTCTCTCTCTTTCTTTTACTTTTTCCTCCTCCCATATGTTGATCTGTTTTTTGTCTTAAATTTCACATATGAGTGAAATCATAGTATTTGTCTTTCTTTGACTGACTTATTTTGTTTTGCATAATACATTCTAGTTCCATCCATGTCATGTCAAATGGCAAGATTTCATTCTTTTTGGTGGCTGAGTAATAGTCCATTGTTTATATTTATACCACATCTTCTTTATCCACTTAGTCACTAGATATTTGGGCTTTCTCCATAGTTTAGCTATTGCAGATAATGCTGCTATAAACATTGGGGTGCAGAATCTGTGTTTTTATAAACTTTGAGGTAATACATGTTATTAAATTGTTTTTCTCCTCTTAATCTGTCTTATGTCAATTTAATTATTAGACCAGCCAAAGACCCCACAAGGTAAGAAGGGAAGACTTCTCTGTTCCTACACTTCTTTAAAGATCCTACTTCCTAATAAGGACACATTCTGAGGTCCTGGGGTATTCAGACTTCAACATATCTTTTGGGGGACACAATTCAACCCACAGCAGCAAGTAATTGGAAAATATCTGTATTGCTTATTTTCTCTTTGACCTCTGTGTTAGGTTTCCATGTCGCTCTATGTGCTGAGAGGACTACATGGATCACACCAAGGGCCCCCTTTGTTCTCTGGCTTTCAGTTGGCATGGCCAGTGCCAAGGTGTGAGACTGTGGAGTAGGGTTGAGTATTTTTTCCTTGAGTATAGGGGGTGTCACCATATTTGGCTGTGTCCTGTAGGGACACCATAGTTACACAGATTTCTTTGCTTCTAAGGACCCTTAAGATCTTCTTCAAGTGTTCAGGCTTAATAATTCTTCAATAATTCTCCCCATGCCTTCCCCTAACCTGTCACTCAAATTAGTTTCCCTACCCATACTTTAACAATATTCTCTTTATTAAACTCTTTTTATATTATTCACTTTGAGGGGGGCGTCTGTTTTCTACAAGGATCCTAATTCTGCTGTAGAGTGATTCTTAGACTACTCTGTGAAGTAAATAGTATTACCCCTTTAACCACTGGAGGAAACTGAGTTTTGAGTGGTTTAGTGAATCTCTTTGCTTAACTCAGCTACCCATGTTTTCACATTCCATTATTTGCTTTTAAAAAATGTTATATTTATTTTTACTGTGATGTTCATCAGCCCTGGAAAATGAACATCTGTATCATGTGGTCAGGGACTTGGCCTTTTCTCTCTTCCCTTCCCCAGGCCAGTCCTTAGCACTCAGCATACTGAGTGCATAACTTATTCCTTCCTTAATTGATTGCATGGCTAGTCATAAACTCATTTATTTCTCTGTGGCTGATATTTCCAGGGTTTCTTACAAGCCCTCAATATCATCTTCTTTGCTTGAATTCTGTCTTTTCTTCCTAATAACCTGCCTTTAATGTGTTTCAGGCCCCTCTATCTACCCTGGGCTCTCCCACGGCTGTTACTCTTATGTATGTATGTATGTATGTATGTATGTATGTATGTATGTATGTATTTGGACCTGTGGTAAAATCTACACATATATCAGTGTGCTAACAATATCTACTGAAAGCCCATTATACCCTGGCTTAGTTGAACTACACAGTGGTCATGAAAATGGACACCTAGATTTAAGGGTGGGTATTACACCAACCATATGAAACGTCTCTTAAAACGTACAAGGGAGTTGGCCACATTAGTAGGAAACAAGCACAATGAATATTTGTGGCTTAAGTTTCTAGTTGAAAGTTAGAGAATTCTGGGTTGGTTTGCATTAGAATTCTTGTTACCCTTTTTAAGGGGGAAAAACTCATTAAAAAGTAGAAAGGTTTTCTTGGATATCAAGTAGCTTTTTCCAAATCACATTTGGCCTACTAAAGTGTGAAGGGAAAAGAAATGCTTGAATTCTGATTTCCTTAATGCCCACTTGGGTTTAAGTAAGAAATGGAAAACACCCTACTAAATGCCTTTTGAATTATTCTAGAACTCAAATATTTGGAAAGGCACTTAAGATATTTGAGAATGCCCAAGTTGATTTCAGTTTTACTCTGGACATTTTCTAAGTACATCATTACCATTGAAATTTTCTTGTTGTAAGCACAATAGCCCTAAGGTTTTTTTGTTTGTTTTTGTTTTCTAAAGATGTGTAAAGTGATATAAAAGGGAGGGGGGAACCTGCTCAATGGGCTGTATAGGAGGCAGACTTCTCTATTTGTGTGTCTTGTGTTGCATTCCTGCTTAAGCACTTAGCCTGCCTCCCTGTTGTCCACTGAATCGAGTCGAAGCCTCCCTCTCTGGAGTTCACAGATGTCCACAGTAGTATCCAGCCTGGTTTCCTGCTGTTGCATGAAGAATGGTGTCAGAAAAAAATTCAAAATTAGGTAGGTGCTGAGCAAGGCCATCCTGGGAGGGGTCAGATTTGAATTTGATGAGTTCTCTGAGGTGGGAAGAGGTGCTTGCAGTACAGTTCCTGGGGGTGCCGAGTCCCCCATAGAAGTTATTAAAGCAGGGATAGAGGTTTAGCTTCCTGATCCCAGTAAAAATGTGGGGGCTTGGTTGCAGGAGTATCAGAGAGACCTTGATATTTATGCAAGAGCACAAAGGCCAAGAGCAACTAGTGGTGAGGCTGGAAATGCCATTTTTGGAGCTGCTGCACAAGTGAGACAGGGGCAGTTCTAAAAGCTTAAACATCCTGCTGCTGAAGGCAAGCATCACAAGACTCCAGTGCTGGAAATCGGAAGGAGGGAGTCAAGATCCTTCTCTCCTGTGAAATGGCACTTATTTTAAGCCTCATCTGTGTTCTCTGGGCTGTAGACATGCCTGGGCATAACTGACAGATTGGAAGGAAGAGCCAGAAGGAGTGTGTTTGCATAAAGGACCAAGATGATAGCTGGTGCACGTGGCTTTCTCCCACAGCAATAGAATGGGTGAATATGAATACAATATGGGCTGTCACTCTAACTGTCATTAGCTCTCCTTCCACAGATTTATGTCTGAGTCTTAGGTTCAGAGGAGGCTGCAAATAAAAATGGGAGCAGTTGCTCTTATGTACAATTTAAGAACAAAAATCAGCACTGTTTTGAGACCAATGCACAGAATAATATGAAAATGAGAGAGATTTTTCTGACTCCATTATGAGACACATGGAAGCTTTGCTGTGCTGAGGGGCTTTTAGAGGGGATACTGCCATTGTCTTATTGACGACTAGACTTTGTGCTTTGATAACACATCAGAGATTTAATCTGGCAAAGAGATAAGTAAAGCCCACTTAATGTAAAATTGCAATAACTAATGACATGCATCACTGCATCTTCCACCAAGATACTCATTTTATTTTTTCTCCTTACTTAAAAAATCATGGAGAATTTTCATTGGGTGCTTTATAACATATTGCATAGGTACATTTGTTTAATTTTTATTTCCTTAAAGTATTATGTTTGTAAGAACAACCTATTGCCTTAAAAAAACTGTAACATATTGTTTTTTTACATAATTAATGCTAAGCTTGTTGATCTCCTATCATTAAGCACAAAACCCACAGATAGATCTTGTCTTCATGGCACTTCTTTTGAGGCAACAGAGTAGGCATCCACTCTCTTTCCTTATATGTTTGCTATGGGCAGCAGAAGTGATATTATTTATGGATGATTATTTTATTTATCATAATTATAAAATTTATTGAAAAAATATTTTTGTATGCCTCTAAAGAAGGCAAAAAGATGATTCACTGTTTTAGAATTTGACATTTTTTTTTCTTCCCCTGACTAGTTACAATAGCAAGGGAAGATTCTGATAGAGTCCAAAGAATGGAATCAAAAGGCCTAGAATTAAAAAAAAAAAAAAGACAAAGAAAAAGGAAGAAACAAAGTACAATTGATTGATGTACTTAACCGTCAACTGTACTGATTCCCATAGTCATTGGTTTGGGCTACCCTGCCACGTAACCCTAGCATATATACCCAAGAGCCACAATAAAATAGTCTGTTTCATAGAAATAGTTTGTATCCAATATAGGATCTTAAGAATTAGAGGAACCTGAGATGTTCTTTTTCTTCTCAATGTTATGTTAATGTTAAGGGAGGATCCCCAGACTGATATCCAGACTAATTCCCTGTCCAAAGGTCTGAACTTCTTTTGAAACTAGATAAACATTTATGTGAAATCAAAGGACTTGACTTTTGCTTTGAGACTCCTAAGGGAATGGAATCAGGAGAATGAGATGAAAAGAAAAATATCGTCAAGTATCAGTGAGAGTCTTGGAGTAATGGAGTTTGAGAGCTGGGAGGATGCTTGAAATAAGGTGATCAAATATCTAGTTTGCCCAGGAATGAGGAGTTTCCTGTGATGCAGGACTTTGAGCGCTAAAACCTTTCATGATAAGGGGAGCCCATGATCACCTGTGGTTGAGCACATCCTGCCCAACTTCTTCACTATATACATGAAAAAGTAAGGCCCAGGTAGGTGAAATGACTGGCCCTGTGGCAGAATCAAGATGACAGTCCAAATCTGGTGTTTGTCTCCCTATCCTGTGTCATGTCATTAAAAACTGAGAGAAAGAATAGATAGGCTATGTGAGATATGAGTGACCACAGGACACAGATGCCTTTACTCAGGGAGGTACTGCTGCAACGCATCCTGGGAATTCAGATTTGGATAGTCACTGCCAAGACAAGGTTGAGGGCCAGCTGTAGGCAGACTTTCTGTGGTGTTCCTTACACTGTTCAGCGAATAGCATTACATTAGTTTCCTAAGGCTGCCATAATAAATTACCACAAACTTGCTGGCTTAGAAAGCGAAAACCAGTTTTCCCAAAGTCCCTGAGGCTGGAAGTATAAAATCATTGTAACAGCAGGGCCATGTTCCCTCCAAAGGCTCTGTGGGAGAATCTTTCCTTGTCTCTTTCAACTTCTGATGGCTACAGACATTTCTTGGCTTGGGGCTGTGTATATCCAATCTCTGCCTCCATTTTCATGTCTTCTCTTTTCCCTTTCTCTTACAAGGACTCTTGTCACTGGATTTCGGACTTACCCTGGATCTCAGGCCTACTAGATGAGATTGAGTGATCTTATACGAGATCTTTACCTTAATGATAAGTGCAAGGAGTGTGATCAATCTTAGTGAATGTTTCATAGGCACTAGAAGGGGATGTGTATTCTACTGTTGTATTAAAAATCCTCTATAAATGCCAATTAAGTTCAATTAGATGATGGTATAGTTCAGATTTTCTATGTCTATATTGATTTTTTACTTGTTCTGTTAATTACTGAGAGAGGGGTATTCTAGTCTCCAGTTATGACTCTACATTTTTTTTTGTTTCACTCTTTTAGTTCTTAGCGTAGGTTTCTCTTCTCAGTGTCATGGATTAGCTGTTTCGTGTGTTGGGAACCTCTACCATTTGCTGTATGTACATTTAGATTATTATGTCTTCTTGAAAATTTGATCCTGTTAGCAATTATGAACTGTTCTTCTTTATGCCTGGAAGTTTGTCTTGTTCTGAAGATTACTTTTTCTGATATTAATATAGTTATTCCAGCTTTTTTATATTGATGAATTTATGGTATATTTATTTCTCATTTTTTGACTTTTAAACAATTTCTGGTTGTGCATCTAAAATAGGTTTCTCCAGGGGCGCCTGGGTGGCTCAGTCAGTTGAGTGTCCGACTTCAGCTCAGGTCACCATCTCACGGTTCGTGAGTTCGAGCCCCGCGTCAGGCTCTGGGCTGATGGCTCAGAGCCTGGAGCCTGCTTCTGATTCTGTGTCTCCCTCTCTCTCTGCCCCTCCCCCATTCATGCTCTGTCTCTCTCTGTCTCAAAAATAAATAAACATTAAAAAAATTAAAAAAAAATAAAATAGGTTTCTCCAAGACAATATCTAGTTTGGATCTTCCTTTTATTTTTCAATGTTTATTTCTTTATTTTTGAGAGAAAGAGAAAGAGAGAGTGCATGCTCGAGTGGGGGAGACGCAGGTAAGAGGGAGAGAGAAAATCCCAAGCAGTTGTTGTCAGTGTGCAGCCCAATGTGGGGTCAATCTCACAATGGTTAGATCATGACCTGAGCTGAAATCAAGAGTTGGACACTTAACTACCTGAGCCACCCAGGTGCCCTAGGAGCTTGATTTTTTAACCCAATTTGATAGTCTTTGTTATTTAATTGGGCCATTTGGCTTTTATTAATTAAAGCAGTTATTGATAGGATTTGGTTTGTGTGATTGATTTTGAACAACATTAGCTTGAATTGCACCCTGTGTACTTATAAGTGGATTTTTTATAGTTCAGTACTACAAATGTATTTTCATTTCCTTTTAATTTTTTAAATAATGTTTTCTTTAGCTTAATTGTAAGGATTTAATATCTAATTTATATAACATATAAAATATATGTTAATCAACTATATTATTGGTAAGGCTAGTGCCCAATAGTGGGCTACTTATAGTTAAGTTTACGGGGAGTTAAAAGTTAAGGAGGATTTTTGAGTACATGGAGCAGGGTCAGCATCCCAACCCCTATGTTGTTCATGGATCAAGTGTGTATACCATCTTACTGTTTGTTTTCTATGTGTTCCATCTGTTCTTTGTGTTTTTTTTTTTCTTTTTGCTTAAAGAAATTTATTTAAGATTCCTTAGAATTTGTTTACAAATTTTCTTAGATTCATTTAGTCTGAGAAAGTTTTTACTTGGCTTTTAATTTGAAAGATATTTCCACTAGATAAAGAGCTGCAGGTTGGCACTTAATTTCTGCCACCTGTGTAAAGATCTATTCCGTTGTCTTTGTATTTACGTAGTTTTGGATAATGAATCTATACTAAATTTTATCTTTGTCTCTCTGATGAATGCACTTTTTTTTTCTTTGAATAATTAACAATTTTTTTCTGTCTCCTGTATTTTAGCAATATTTAAAAGTGCATAGGGGTGTGTGTGTACATTTGCGTGTGCATGTATGTACACATACATAGGTGTGTTTATCCTATTTGGGTTTTATGGAGCTCTTGTATCTATAGGTTTATAGTTGTCGTCAAGTGTGAACATTTGGTCATCATTCCTTCAAATATTTTTACTCATTCTACCTGTTCTGACCACACTCCCCTGCCACCATTTTTCTCCTGGAACTCTAGCCCCTATAATTGCTGCTTTTTTTTTAAATTTTTTTTAAGTTTATTTATTTTTGACAGAGACAGAGTGCGAGCACGAGCTGGGGAGGGGCAGAGGGAGAGAGAGAGGGAGGTACAGAATCCGAAGCAGGCTCCAGGCTCCGAGCTGTCAGCACAGAGCCTGACACGGGGCTCGAACTCATGAACCGTGAGATCATAACCTGGGCCGAAGTCAGATGCTTAACCAACTGAGCCACCCAGGCGCCCCTATAATTGCTGCTTTAATGCCCTTGCCCATTAATTTTATCATCTCTGTAATTTTTGGGTTTCTTTGTTTTGTTTTATTTTTCTCCCAGTTATAAACAACATTTTCCCACTCCTTTGTATTCTAGCATTTTTTTTTGGCATTTTGTAATTGTGAATTTTACATTGCTGATAGCTTACTTTTGTTATTTACTTTTTAAAAGTATTAAACTTTTTTTTTTTATGAAAAGCCAAGTTAGTTACAGATTAGTTTTTTTTTTTTGTTTGTTTTTTGCAAATTATTTGTAAGCTCTCTGAGAGTTGGGCTACAGTGGCTTTATTCTAGAGCAGATTCATCCCTACTTTTAAGGTATAAACATTTGTGTGTCTACTGATTTTTACGTTCATTCAATGAGGTCTCTCTACTTTGGAAGGAGCAGAGCTAAACAATTTCTACTACTATGTCACCACAAAGAATTCTGCTGTATTTCTCCTAGTATTTGTTCTTTTCTCAGAAATTGATTTTGTACACAACATGTAATAATTGATATTCGACCAAAGAGTCAAGAGAATTCCTACTGAGACATTTGAGCCTCTCTCTCTCTGTGTTGATTTCTGCTCTTAGGAATTATCTCGCCCTTGGGGCGCCTGGGTGTCTCAGTGGTTAAACATCCGACTTCAGCTCAGATCATGATCTCAGGGTTCATAAGTTGGAGCCCTGCATTGGGCTGTGTGCTGACAGCTCAGAGCCTAGAACCTGCTTTGGATTCTGTGTCTCCTCTCTCCCTCTCCCACTCATGGTCTGTCTGTCTCTCTCTCAAAAATAAGTAAATATTAAAAAAAATTTAAAAAAAAAGTCTCCCACCAATTCTAGAAACTTCATCTTCCCTGAACTCAGATATTCATCTCAATTCAATAAGACCACTACCTTTGTTTAGATTCTCTCTCCCAGTGTTGTAGTCTGGAAATTGCCTCTAGGCAGGTGATTATAGAGTTCATCTCATTTTTTCCTTCTTATGTCAGGAATCAAAGTCCTGGGCTGTTTCCAGTGTCTAAAAATATTTTTGGCAAAGTTAATATTTATCTTGAGAAGGTATTCCAGCCACTATTACTTGTCTATAGTCGCAATCCAGGCCTATCTCAAGAAACAAGAAAAATCCCAAATACAAAATCTAACAGCACACCTAAAGGAAATAGAAGCAGAACAGCAAAGACAGCCTAAACCCATCAGAAGAAGAGAAATAATAAAGATCAGAGCAGAAATAAACAATATAGAATCTAAAAAAACTGTAGAGCAGATCAACGAAACCAAGAGTTGGTTTTTTGAAAAAATAAACAAAATTGATAAACCTCTAGCCAGGCTTCTCAAAAAGAAAAGGGAGATGACCCAAAGATATAAAATCATGGATGAAAATGGAATTATTACAACCAATCCCTCAGAGATACAAGCAATTATCAGGGAATACTATGAAAAAGTATATGCGAACAAACTGGACAACCTGGAAGAAATGGACAAATTCCTAAACACCCACACACTTCCAAAACTCAATCAGGAATTGAGTGCCCCTGGAAATAGAAAGCTTGAACAGACCCATAACCAGCGAAGAAATTGAATCAGTCATCAAAAATCTCCCAGCAAATAACAGTCCAGGACCAGATGGCTTCCCAGGGGAGTTCTACCAGACATTTAAAGCAGAGATAATACCTATCCTTCTCAAGCTATTCCAAAAAATAGAAAGGGAAGGAAAACTTCCAGACTTATTCTATGAAGCCAGTATTACTTTGATTCCTAAACCAGAGAGACCCAGTAAAAAAAGAGAACTACAGAACAATATCCCTGATGAATATGGATGCAAAAATTCTCAATAAGATACTAGCAAATCAAATTCAACAGCTTATAAAAAGAATTATTCACCATGATCAAGTGGGATTCATACCTGGGATGCAGGGCTGGTTCAACATTTGCAAATCAATCAACGTGATACATCACATTAATAAAAGAAAAGATAAGAACCATATGATTCTGTCAATCGATGCAGAAAAGGCCTTTGACAAAATTCAGCACCCTTTCTTAATAAAAACCCTCAAGAAAGTCGGGATAGAAGGAACATACTTAAAGATCACAAAAGCCATTTATGAAAAGCCCACAGCTAACATCATCCTCAATGGGGAAAAACTGAGAGCTTTTTTCCCTGAGATCAGGAACACGATAAGGATGCCCACTCTCACCGCTGTTGTTTAACATAGTGTTGGAAGTTCTAGCATCAGCAATCAGACAACAAAAGGAAATCAAAGGCATCAAAATTGGCAAAGAGGAAGTTAAGCTTTCGCTTTTTGCAGATGACATGATATTATACATGGAAAATCCGATAGACTCCACCAGAAGTCTGCTAGAACTGATCCATGAATTTAGCAAAGTTGCAGGATACAAAATCAATGTACAGAAATCAGTTGCATTCTTATACACTAACAATGAAGTAACAGAAAGACAAATAAAGAAACTGATCCCATTCCCAATGCACCAAGAAGCATAAAATACCTAGGGATAAATCTAACCAAAGATGTATAAGATCTGTATGCTGAAAACTATAGAAAGCTTATGAAGGAAATTGAAGAAGATATAAAGAAATGGAAAGACATTCCCTGCTCATGGATTGGAAGAATAAATATTGTCAAAATGTCAATACTACCCAAAGCTATCTACACATTCAATGCAATCCCAATCAAAATTGCACCAGCATTCTTCTCAAAGCTAGAACAAGCAATCCTAAAATTCATATGGAACCACAAAAGGCCCCAAATAGCCAAAGTAATTTTGAAGAAGAAGACCAAAGCAGGAGGCATCACAATTCCAGACTTTAGCCTCTACTACAAGGCTGTAGTCATCAAGACAGCATGGTATTGGCACAAAAACAGACACATAGACCAATGGAATAGAATAGAAACCCCAGAACTAGACCCACAAATGAATGGCCAACTCATCTTTGACAAAGCAGGAAAGAACATCCAATGGAAAAAAGACAGTCTCTTTAACAAATGGTGCTGGGAGAACTGGACAGCAACATGCAGAAGGTTGAAACTAGACCACTTTCTCACACCATTCACAAAAATAAACTCAAAATGGATAAAGGACCTGAATGTGAGACAGGAAACCATCAAAGCCCTAGAGGAGAAAGCGGGAAAAACCTCTCTGAGCTCAGCCATAGCAATTTCTTAGCTGACACATCCCCAAAGGCAAGGGAATTAAAAGCAAAAATGAACTATTGGGACCTCATGAAGATAAAAGCTTCTGCGCAGCAAAGGAAACAACCAACAAAACTAAAAGGCAACCAACGGAATGGGAAAAGATATTTGCAAATGACATATCAGACAAAGGGCTAGTATCCAAAATCTATAAAGAGCTCACCAAACTCCACACCCAAAAAACAAATAACCCAGTGAAGAAATGGGCAGAAAACATGAATAGACACTTCTCTCAAGAAGGCATCCAGATGGCCAACAGGCACATGAAAAGATGCTCAACATCACTCCTCATCAGGGAAATACAAATCAAAACCACACTCAGATATCACCTCATGCCAGTCAGAGTGGCCAAAATGAACAAATCAGGAGACTATAGATGCTGGAGAGGATGTGGAGAAACGGGAACCCTCTTGCACTGTTGATGGGAATGCAAACTGTTGCAGCCACTCTGGAAAACAGTGTGGAGGTTCCTCAGAAAATTAAAAATAGACCTACCCTATGACCCAGCAATAGCACTACTAGGTATTTCCCCAAGGGATACAGGAGTACTGATGCATAGGGGCACTTGTACCCCAATGTTTATAGCAGCACTCTCAACAATAGCCAAATTATGGAAAGAGCCTAAATGTCCATCAACTGATGAATGGATAAAGAAATTGTGGTTTATATATACAATGGAGTACTACATGGCAATGAGAAAGAATGCAATATGGCCCTTTGTAGCAACGTGGATGGAACTGGAGAGTGTGATGCTAAGTGAAATAAGCCGTACAGAGAAAGACAGATAACATATGTTTTCACTCTTATGTGGATCCTGAGAAACTTAACAGAAAGCCATGGGGGAGGGGAAGGAAAAAAAAAGAGGTTAGAGTGGGAGGGAGCCAAAGCATAAGAGACTCTTAAAAACTGAGAACAAACTGAGGGTTGATGGGGGGTGGGAAGGAGGGGAGGGTGGGTGATGGGTATTGAGGAGGACACCTTTTGTGATGAGTACTGGGTGTTGTATGGAAACCAATTTGACAATAAATTTCAGATATTGAAAAAAAACAGAAGTTGAAGCCAATAATTGTATTTTTTTACATGAATAAAATTGGCTCTAAAGGTTAGAAATTTGGAATTTATGTTGTAATTCTAGTTGTACATATATAGCAGGTTAATTGATATTTCCACTTGGATATCTAATAGATATCCCAGACTTAACATTCTCCTAAAAATAAATCTAATTTCTCAAGCATAGTCTCATCCACAGTATCCTTCCCTTTGTCTTTACTATTGACTAAGTGTCATCAACATCTACCAAATTATTTAAGCCAGGAATGTAGAAGTCTTATCCATTCTAGTTTTTCTTTCATATCCCGTATTCAACTCATTAAACAGTTATGTCAGTTTTAAGATATGCCTCTGTCATATCCCTCCAATTCTTGTCATCTCACTGATAACCACTTGGATTATTACCTCTCATCTAATTATTGTAATAACCTCTATACTGATTTGCTATCTTCCAATTTTGCTCTTCTCTTATTCATTCTCCATATAGTAGCAAGAGTGATCTCTAGAATGTAAATTGAATCCTATCATTCTTCTTTTTCAAACTTTAAATGTCTCCCTTTGCACTCAGAATAAATTCAAACTCCTTAATGCAATCTGCAAAGTCCCACAACACCTAGCTCTTATGTATCTTACCAGTGCACCACTATTCCCATTGTTCACTGTGTTGTGACCATCCATTTCTCTTTGCATGGGCTATTTGTGTTCTGACCATACAGTTCTACTTGTAGTTCATAGGCTACTTGCTGTCTCAAAAAGCTTTGCATATGAATTCCTTTTCTAAAGTACATTTTTCCAATTCTCTGTATGTCACTTCCTTATCCTTAAGGTTTTAGTTTATAAACAACCTTTTCTGAGATATATTCCCTGATCATTCCATCTAAAGAAGTCACTCTAATCCATTGTTTGTTTCCCACATTAAATTTATCATTTTATTTTGGTAATTTGTAAATTTAATTTTTTTCTCTTTACCCCAATAAAATATAATCCCCATGTGGCAGGGACCTGTCTATTCGTGTTGCCTTTTATTGGCCTTCTAATATCTAGTACAGTGCTTGGCTCTGTGATTATCCAGATTTCTGTCTCAAGGCAGTGTCCAAACCACAGTATTGAGAAGGGAAATCCACATAGAGACAGGTAGCCTTACTGAGTTGAGAAGATAAATATCTGAGTTTGTGGGGCCTGAGATTCCTAGAATTGGTTGGTTGAAAAAATTAATGTATCAGAATTATATAGAGAAGACAAACCTAAAATAGAAAAAGCTTAGAATAGAATTGATATATCTGATGGAACTGTATAAGGTAGATTAATTGATACATCTGGTAGAACTGGACATAAAATGGTACAACATTAGAGTTTAGCACAATATCTGACTTAACACTCAATCTGTTATTGTTGAATCTGTGAAAATTGACAGAGCCTTCAATTACACAGTGGTCCCTCTTCAAAACTGGAGAAAATTGGCCAAAGCCTCCATTTTATTTCATCCACAGGACATGGAATTCATTTTGACTTGTTTTCACTCTGACTGATTAGTAATTTACAGTCTTGTTGGTTTTATAAAGTAAAGCATTCTCCTGCAGTGCTAATCCAGTTCACTTTTCTCCCTGAAAATAAAGGGCTACATACGGTGACAAAACAATCCCTTTACTACCATTCTGCACGTGAGCCCAGTGTATTCAAGACCTAGATATCACTGGGAATCCTTAAACGCTTTTGATGTCATCCTGTAGCGCAGTATGTGCATGTACAAATGGCCTCACACTTAAACACCTTTCTCCAAACCCCATTCCACAAACATGCTCATGCTTGTCAAGCAATGGGCCATGGGAAGTAGAAGGTTGCATTTATAAAGAAAGTTCCTAGTCCGGATCATCGTTCTTCTTCCCTGTTGTGTTATTTCTAAAACACATAATAGTAGCATTGGTTGTTATTTTGAGATTAGTTACTATTGGTTCCACCAGTTTCTTCCTATTGTTTCCTGGAAAGAACACAATTTATTCAGTGCCCAAGAGATTTCAAGGACTATTTTAGAGTCTTTACAATGACAAATTTGTAAGTTCATGTAATTGTCATATTAGCCATAAGAAATGGTTGCTATTGACCACATTTTACAGATGAGAAAATGAGGTTCATATAGATGTTTGATATATGTTTGCACACCTGGTAACTAGGGGAGCTGGAGTCTGAATCCAACTCTCTTTAACACTACTGAACAATGAAGTCTATTCATTTTATTTATTTATTTATTTATTTATTTATTTATTTATTTAAGTATTCCATGTGAAATAATTTTGATGGAATTATTGGAATAATTCTTGGAAGTACTTGGAAGTTGTGTGACAGTCTTTGGAATAGTGATCAACGTTCTGTACCTTGTTTGGAGGAGAAGTTCAAACTCTCCTAGCCAGGGCTATGCCTTTTGGGGTTTGTTAGACAGTTATTTTAATAGTTTGTCTCACGCTTGTCTTGTTTATATGTTACCTTTTTTATTTTTCCATTCTCTCTTGCCTTTGGAGAAAAAAACATGAAGATACCCTCCATCAGACTTTTTACTTTTCTAAACGATCAGCACTTTCAGAATATAATTCCCAGATGACCTCACTTGGGGATTACAGAACATAGGTGAGAATTGGCACTTTTATTTGTGTAATGAATCTTTATTGAGAAAGTACTAGGTGACAGGCCCAATTCCAGGTATAAGGAGAACTAATGTTAAAAGACTGACAACATTCAAGGGGCAGTGGAGTATTTCCTGGTTGTGGAGGGGGAGAGATAATAGTTTTATGATCACTAATATTTCCAAGATGCCAACTGCCATAAAATAACCCCTGAAAACCAAACAAGGCTAGGTAATAGTTAGGTGCTGTTTTAGATTGGATAATCAGGGAAGATCTAGTGTCTGTGTGAATATCTGGACTGTTGCATGTGAAGTACATGAGGAAACAGGCCCAAGAGGATTAAATACATTATCCAAAGAAACATCAATTCTTCTGTGGCTAAATTAGGACTGGAGCCTGAATTTTACAATTATATTATTATTATTATTATTATTATTATTATTATTTAATTAACTTTGCTATCTGATGAAACAAATCTTCCTCTTCAAAATTGTCTTGAATATTCTTGTCCTTTCAAATGATTTTTAGAATTGTTTACAATATTTCACCAAAATACTCCAGTTGTTTTTATTGAAATTAAATTAAATTATTGATTGATTTGGGTATAATTGTCATCTTTACCTTACTCTGTCTTCCCATCCAAAGGATTGTGTGTCTCTTCATATGGTAAAGTTGTCTTGGATGTCTTTTTAGTACTGTTTACATTTTAGTCTTTTTTTTTTTTTTTCAACATTTTTTATTTATTTTTGGGACAGAGAGAGACAGAGCATGGACGGGGGAGGGGCAGAGAGAGAGGGAGACACAGAATCGGAAACAGGCTCCAGGCTCTGAGCCATCAGCCCAGAGCCTGACGCGGGGCTCGAACTCACGGACCACGAGATCGTGATCTGGCTGAAGTCGGACGCTTAACTGACTGCGCCACTGAGGCGCCCCAGATTTTTTCTACTGATTTTTTTTTATCCATCTAGCAACCTTGGTGAAACTTGTAAATTTAAACAGTTTATCTGAAGTTTGTCTTGTTTAAATGTCACCTCTTCTTTATTCATTCTCTTTTTCATGAAGAGTCTTGACTGAGATTTTTAAATTATATTTACAATTATCTAGCTTTTGATCTCATTGGCCTTTTTAAAAAAGATAGTATGTTATGAGAATTTGTTATTATTCTGTGAGTTTAATGCAGTTTATTTATTATAGTTACTAATATATTTGGATTCATTTCTGGAACCAGCATAAGGTCCTAGCTACAGACTTTGTATGGACTTTGGTATATACTTTGTGTCTTTTTACTCAGTCTCTGGCACTTAATAGCTCTAGCTGTTGAATAAACGACTTAACGTCCCTTTGCTTCACTTTTGTCATTGGTAATGTGAGGGTTTATTATCAGGTGACATACTTGATGAGGCTGTGGGGAATAAAGGACTTGTAAAACCTTGAGAGCAGTACTCAGCATATATAAGCTTTATGTAACTGTTAGTTGTTGTTATTCATAATATCTTGTTTTGGTGCTGGCTTCGGCAGCACATATACATAATATCTTGTTTTGTTCTTTAGATTTAATCGACTTTTTATTTGATTTTCCCCCTTCCAACATTTTTGAAGTCTTTTTTTAATGTTTGTTTATTTATTTTTGAGACAGAGTGGGTGAACACAAGCAGGGGAGGGGCAGGGAAAGAAGGAGAAATAGAATCCCAAGCAGGCTCCATGACATAGGCACAGAGCCTGATGTGGGGCTCGATCTTAAAAACAATGAGATCATGACCTGAGCTGATATCAGGAGTAGAAACTTACCCAACTGAGCCACCCAGCCCTCCCCCCCTTTCCAACATCATGGATTCACTGAATTTCCTTTATTCCTTCCCTTCTCTCTATACACACAACGATGATTTGGAAGTTTTCCATTTATATTTCTTGGAAGTAATCAGTAGCTCCTCTAAATATGTCAGACTTAGAATATCTTAACCTTTCTCACAACTTTTTTTATGTTGTTGTCAAGTATGTTCGTATCATCAAATATTTAATTCCTCAACTTAGTTGTCATGTTTATTTTTATATTTTTTGTAAATACATACAGTGCAAGTGGTAGTGGCAGAGAGAGAGGGGGAGAGAGAGAATCCCAAACAGGCTCCATGCTGCCAGCAGAGAATGGATGCAGGGCTCGAATTCACAAAAGCACCAGATTCTAACTTGACCTGAAGCCAAGATTCTGACACTTAACTGACAAGCCACCCAGGTGCCCTGTCATGTTTATTTTTATGCAGTCAACTCATGCTTAGATTTGTTAAAATGTTTGCTAATTCCCTTGTTCACCTTTGTTCAAGTATCCCATTCCTTCTTTCTATGTCAAATTTCCTTTAAATTTCTTGAAAAATATTTTGTACTTCTGGGGCTTCTAGCTGGCTCAGTCAAAAAAGCACGTGACTCTTGATCTCAGGGTCATGAGTTTGATCCCCTTGTTGGGTATAGCAATTACTTAAATAAATAAAACTTAAACAAATTGTTTTATAATTTTAATATTCCTATCATGGAGAGTCACTTAGTGATTAATGTTCTCTCTCTAAGTATCTTGATTTCCTTCTTACTTTTAAATGATAATTTAGCTGAACATTTAATTTTAAGTTGATGGTTATTTTCTCTCAGTACTTTGAAATACCCCTTTGCCTTTTGACTTCTGTGATTGTTCTTGGGAAGCCTGCTGTCAGTCTATTTCTTGTTCTTTTTAATGTTTCCTGCCTTTGATTTTAGGTTATTTAAAAAAATCTTTGGGGCACCTGGGTGACTCGGTTGAGCATCCGGCTTTGGCTTAGGTCATGATCTCATGGTTTGTGGGTTGGAGCTCCATGTCAGGCTCTGTGCTGACAGTTCAGAGCCTGGAGCCTGCTTCAGATTCTGTGACTCGCTCTATTTCTGCCCCTGGCCTGCTCAGACTCTGTCTCTGTCTCAAAAACAAATAAACATTTTTTAAAAATTAAAAAAATCTTCCTCTTTGGTGTTCTCCAGTTTTACTGCGCATGTGTCTACTGTGGATTTATATTTAAGTCTTTTTATTGATATTCAGTTTGCTTCTTAATCTGAGAAGTATGCCTTTAATCCATTCTATAAAATTAACTACCATTTTGTACTTGAATGGTGCCTTTTCCAATTCTTTTTTCCTTACACAACTCCTAGTGGATGCATGTTAGTTTTTCTTATTTCTATCCTTTATCTCTCCTTTATATTCTATTTATTTTCTTAAATGTTTATTTATTTATTTATTTTTGAGAGAGAGAGAGAGAGAGAGAGAGAGAGAGAGGCAGAGAGAGAGGGGGACAGAAAATCCCAGGCAGGCTCTGTGCTTTCAGGGCTGAGCTTGATCCCATGAACCATGAGATCATGACCTGAACCAAAATCAATAGTTGGACACTTAACTGACTGGGCTATCCAGGTGCCCCAGCTTTCTTTTATGTTTTATACCTCTTTACCTCTTACTATTGTTTTCTGGTTAGTTCCTTCCATCTATTTTTTCTTGGTGTGTACAAAAGAACACTTGGTATTTATTTTATTAATTTATCAGTTATTAAAGGTATGCCTTATCTTTATATGTGAATAACCTGTATCTCCAACTAGATGCTAAGCTTCCTGAGGGCAGTTGGCTGGCTACATCTTATATGTCTTTGGGGTATTGTGACTCAGAGCATGGATTCTAGAAATGTATCACCTTGCCTTGAATTCTGGCTCTATCACCTACTACCTTTGAAGTCTCAGACACCATTACTTTGCTGTCTACAGTACAATGAACATAGTAGTAGTACAGTTCTCAGAAGGTGCTGAGGTACTTAGCACTATGTGAATATTAGCTATTATACTATTTTTCCATAAAGCAAAACTGTTAAATAAACGACTTCATGAAATGATTTGGCATTTAGAAAGAATTTTGAAGAGTAAATCAGTAAGTGCTTAATGTTAGAAGAGGGAAATAAAGAATAAATGAATACTATAGGCAGAAAAAATAACATGTATGTAAGTATGAGAATTGTAATGTGTGGAGTGTATTTGAGAAATGCAGCAGATTGCCTTTGCCGACCCATATCCTCTCAGCATTCAAGGGTCAGTATGTAAGCTGACTTCCTATTGCTCTCTACTGGAAGACTGCCCCTTGACCTGGCTACCCAGCAAGTGGAATTCATGCCTTTGGGAGTATCCCTCAGCCAATGATGGATGAAGCTGGAGAATAAATACTCCAGCTCCCTACCTTTCAAATGTGATAACTCTGAGTTGTGTTTTATATTTTCTCCCAAATTCTCAGTGAAATTGAATACCAGTTACCTTCTAAGGTTACTTGCTTACAATGTGTCCTGCTAGAGCTTTTTCTTTTTTTTCCCCCTAGTCCTACTTTGCTACATACCTATGCATCCTTTCTTGGATCCTGCCAAATCATCTGCCTAGTCTCAAAGCCCAATTTTTAAAGGACTTTTTGGGCAACCAGACTAAAAGGAGAAACAGTAAGGAATTTTGAGTGGTTGGAATTCTGGAGAGATAGGATATGTGAGGAAAATACCAAAGTAAATGAGTTAAGGAAGGCATTTTGTGAACATATTGACACGATGACCAAAGTTAAACCTTTAATGTTACAGGAATTTCCTTCCCACAACCTTCATAAAGTGATCTGTTTTTGTGTACTAATTTGAGTAGTTCATATTTGTTGTTTTCTCTCTTTTCTCTCTGATACATAGATCACCCTATAACATTTGACAGATATTTACATTTTCAGGAGTCACTAAAGCCCTAAGAAAATTATGGACTAAGTTTACTTGATCCTAGAGCTATTTTAGGTTTTTTGATTGGGTTTTTTCCAGTCCCAGGTACAAAATGTGTTTTATAAATGATATCTATCTATTATTATATGCATCCTCAAGTGAATGAAAATCTTCTTTTCTGTCCTCTCCTATTCTCTCCCTCACATTATTTATTTGATTTTGTGGGAAAGTGGAAAGGGAAGATAAACATTTCCCCCTTGTTCTATTTTTCAGTATTTTAAAATGCACCTGTGTTAGTTTTAAATGAAAATGAAAATTTAAAATTAGAATTTTCAGATGCTGAATGATTGGGTTTCTTAATTTTATGTCCAAATGTTTCTAGGTAATTATCTTTTTTGTTCTTTCACTGCTTTGTGTCAACCTTCTGATAAGACTGCAGAAACAAGATATATTTGAAAGTCTTTCAGTCTATTTCCTGCTTCTGAAGTGTAAATGCTTTAATTATTTGAAATTCTCTGAGGTCTCCTTCCAAAGAGCTGTCAGAACATTGCAATTCCACTCATGAACATCTTTCTCAGGCCCAGCTCAAGGTTTGTGATTTAATGAGATAGGCATTTCAAACAGCGACTTGGTAAGTATTTCAGAGCAAAACTTGTGGTAAAGGTTCTGTGTTCCTCAGGGGATCTTTAATTTTTTGGATTAGGTCAATTCTTGGGAGGGCGTTTACTGTGAGATTGGCATGCATTGCCTCAGATTTATAAATGAAGTTTTTCATCTTGCAAGAAAACAAAAGTTTCACCTCTCATCTTGCTTTTCTATTTTGAAGGAGTACAAAAATTTCCAAAATAAGGGTAGACCACATGCCTTCCTGGAGTCCTTGAGGTGTCCTATGAGATAATGGATTTGTATATCATAATGCCTAATCATACCTGTAATAATACTAACACTGTTGGAAGGATTGACAGGCTATCTAGTCCAACCAGATTTTGTAGATGAGAAATCTAAGATCCTGAGGGTTAAATAGGTTACCTAAGACGACCAGGCAGGTTAATACTGGCCAAATACTTGCTCTCTTGACTCCTTGGTTCAGTGCTGTTTCCATGTTATAGAAAAGTTTCTGTTCTGTTCCCAACATTACTTCAGAGAGTTCCTTCATTTTGACTGTCTTCAAAGAAAAAATAAAATTATTCATTTAAGGGGCTCCTGGGTGGCGCAGTCGGTTAAGCGTCCGACTTCAGCCAGGTCACGATCTCGCGGTCCGTGAGTTCGAGCCCCGCGTCAGGCTCTGGGCTGATGGCTCAGAGCCTGGAGCCTGTTTCCGATTCTGTGTCTCCCTCTCTCTCTGCCCCTCCCCCGTTCATGCTCTGTCTCTCTCTGTCCCAAAAATAAATAAACGTTGAAAAAAAAATTAAAAAAAAAAATTATTCATTTAAGCTCCTGCATCACATAGACAACATTTAAGACATAATATGGCATACACATTTCTCATTATCTGTACTTGCCAAACATAGGAACTGAATAGATTCAGATAAAATTACTGAGATAGGGCTAGTATCCCTTGCTATCCATACTCATCCCATTTGATATTAAAAGTACAGGAATAAATTCTGTAGATTCATTCAATATCTGAACTTACTTTCCTAATTCTTTCTCCTGCAACAACTAGATTCAATAATGAAGTTGCTTAGATTTGCAACAGGACAGATCTGGGAAAATTATGCATCTTAGCAATCATAGAATCTCTTTGTTTTAAGCAATAGCAATATTCATGTAGTTGAAACACTCATCTTTCTGAAGAAGGCATTTAGCAACTATACCATTTAGCAACTGTACCAACATAGTTTCCTAGTTGTAGGGAACAAGGGACCAGCATCTGGAAGCTCTAAGATAGTTGGCCATTGGTATACAAGGAGGCCGATTTGAATGCCCTATTTCTGTCAGTGACTTCTCTGGTGATAATTCTCTCACTCATATGATGTAAAAGTCTGACAGTGTCAAATAAAAGATCATTTTTTAGTCCTTATCTTACTGGAATAACTCATCTTGATCTCTGTTCTCTTGACCTCTATAATACCCACCCTCGTTACTCTTTGAATTGACTGATGGTTTCTCCCATTTCATTTGTAGAATCCTCTGCCTTCTTTCACTTCCTGAATGTTAATTTTATTAGCTATCAGTGTTCTATTCCTGTCCCAGTTCTTCTCACTCTATTTAATGATCTTATATGCATATAAAGTACTTAATATGTATCTGGTCCAGTTGGAAAATAAGCAAATAGATGCTTCCTTTGTTCTTAAGGTTTTCAATGCCACCTATATGCTGATAACTCATATATATAATTAACATGCTGTGTCTCCATCTCCATGTTACCTAGACTGTCCTAACTCAATATGCAAAATAACTCATCTATAGTATTATCTATGTCAATTGTAGAACCTGCTCGTTCCCCAAAGTTAGAAACTAATTGCCCACCCTTTTCTCCTGTGCCCTTACCAACTCCAATCCAATGCATTTTAAAATTCTGCTGATATTTTGTTCTAGGAAATTCTCTCATTCATTGTGCTCTTCATCCTTAATGTTACCAGCCTTAGTTGGAATTTTATCATTTCTCTTTCTGGTTACTTTAAAAGACTCCTACCCTGTGTCCTTGCCTTTAGATATGCTCTATCCAATCCCTTTCTCTGTACAGAAACCAGTATACCAATATCTGTATCTGAAATGTACATCTGATTCTATTCTTTTCTCTTCTTATTGTTATTTTCAATGACTATCCATTTTCTAATGAATAAAATCTCACCTTCTTAGCATGGCCCAATAGGCTCTCTCTATGAACCTCTTGAGCTTTGTCTTACAACAGTCTGTCTCTCACTTCATGCTTCATTTGCACAATATTGCTTATATTCCTCCTGTAGAAACCATCCTGTTCACTTTCATGCCTTATGTATTTGATGCCATTTTCCCCTTCTCCTCTCTTCTTCTATCTATTCCTACTTTTTTTTTTTTTTTTTTTTTTTTTATGAATCAGCCCTGTACTCATTCAGTAAAGCCACCCACAAAGACTTTAATGATTTCCTTAGTTGGATTAGGTGCTTCCGTATACTCAGAGGAACTATAACTTCACATACGACATTGTTTTATAATTATCTGTTTACAGATCTGTCACCTCTACAATAAAGGAATCTTGAGGTGTGGATATTTTGTCTTTTTTACTTCTATACCCAAGACGTGGACCTCAATGTTTGAAATAAAGCAGACCCTCAGTAAGCATCTGTAGGATGAATGCTAGTGAGAGAGGATGGCTTCTGTTAGCCTTTATTCCGTAAACCCAGAAGACTCCAGTCTGGCAGTATTGGAGGTTGGGTGGTTTACTCTGGAGCTTTGTTGATGGCTTGACCTGTGATCTCCTGAATTTATGGTCGATGGGGCAAGAGAGGGATAAGCCCTTGGGTACACTTTGGTTTGCCCTGGTAAAAACACACTTCTGTCTATTCAAGTGCATAAATACTTATTCAGTGCATTCCCAATTTTAATTCAGACTACCACATTGCTTGCATGGATGTCTGAGCTGCTGCTTGATAACTGGTTTCCTTGCCTTAAATCTTGTCTCTTCTAATTCTTTCCCTGCACATAATTAACCTCCATAATCTTTCTCAGATGTTAAAATTCTTTGTTGTGTTCTGAAGCTTTTAGACAAAAGTCCAAACTCCTTAATGCAGCTTATAATAATGACATTTTATGATCTGATTCTTGCTTGTTTTTCTAAACTCATGGCTCACCATGCTATCCTGGCCCATGCAGTCTGCTAGACTGAATGGCTTTTGGTTTATTTGGCCTGTTTTATTTCACTTCTGGGTCTTTAAGTTTGCTTGGAACCCTCTTCCTTTTTTGCCCCCATTGTCATTTCTAGGTTAACTCTTAACTAATCATTCAGGTGATAGCTCAGGTATTACTTCCTCCAGAAAGCTGTCCTTCATGTCCAAACTCAGGTTAGGGATTTTTTTTTTTTTTTATGTCTTCCTCTCTACTGATTTCTCTGCCCGTATTCTTCTGTAACACTCCTGTACTTCTCTCATACATAAATGTCACACTATCATAATTGCCTTTCTTACTGTCTATGTAACCCACTTAGCCAAATCCTGAGAATGCAGAAAGCATGTCAATTGTGTTCCTTGTAGTATACTCAGCACCTAGTACAAGAACTTGCACACATTGGAGCTGAATATTTATTAAATGAATAAATGCATGCAGTATAAAGCCATTTTATATTATCTACTGGATTCCATGTCACCATGCTGTTGAGAAATTGCAAGATAAAGACATTTGGAACTCTGGAGTTAAAAAATACTTTGCTAGTAACACATGAGACTGTTCCTGACAGTATTGTGTGTGTTGTTTTCAGGTGTATAATTAGGAACATGGATTTTCTGACTTCTGTGTTCCTTCCAGACTTAGTGAGTCTGAATCTGTGAGTAACCATAAGAATGAAGAATCTTCTGAGAATAAATCACTAATAAGGGGAATGTGGTGACTGATGGAGCTAAGGTAGATAACCTCATTTCTACTTCTGTAAGGAGGAAAGTCCCCTTTCTGTACCAAAGTGAATGGGAGCCTCTAAGTCACTGACATTGGTCTCATATGCCGGGAATAGTTTTCTGGTATGGACTCAGGAAGACAAGCTAAGTATTGTTGTAGAGCATTTTGTCTTCTTGTGAGGTGTACAGCTAAAATTTATTAGTGACTCAGCAAGGCTGCCCTATTTTTAGGCCTAAAGGTTAGCTTGCCACACTTCAGAGAGTGGGAGACAGAGAGGAAGTGTTACCAGCTCAACTGAGTCTTGTTTTATTTATAAATTCTGTGTTGAATAATTTTAAATTGGTTATATTTAATTTGGGACCTGAAATAGATCAGACCCCCTTCCTAGTTCCCTCATTTGAGTCCAAAGAGATCAAAATAATAATTTATATATGTATTAACAAATAGTGGGTGTGTTGTATTTGTGGCTTTATTTGCTGCAGTGAGTATTGAGATATATAAAAAGATTTATCTTTCTTTCCTTGCAATTGATTCCAGAGTCCAAGGATCTATCCCTTAAGAAATTTGTTTTATCTCTCATTTCTCCTGTGGAGAAATAATCCTTAGCTATAGTTTGTCCAGTTATTTCTCATGTGTGACATTGGTCATTAGAAGATCCAAGAAGGGAAATGATGACTCACTCTGGATGAATCACTGCTACTCATGTGTAGATTGAGGACCGTGGGTTTTATGACCTCTTCTGCTCTGAGTTCAGGAGTTCTGTAAGGGGGAGGATTTGCCCCAGAATAAATTCTAATAAGAGGAGTTGGGTAACCAATTGAGTTAAAGACAGACTTTCTTTCTAATTCATACTCTCTTTGGGTCATTGGTATTAATTGTGACAGACTGGCATATTGTTTTTAGACAACTGAAGTTTGGTCAAACAAATTCAACTTAAATAAGAACTGCCCTCTGCCTCTACCTGTGTGATTCTGGGTAATCACTTAAATTATTTCAGTTTCAAATTCCTCCTCTTTAAAATGGGATTAATTTGAACATGGCACAGAAGTCAGGATAATATACCAAATGGGTTGATGGAAATTTTTCGGTATTACTGACTAAACGAGGAAAGTCAGAAGATATAGCTGTAATAAGTGTCATGGTTAATACAATTAATTCTATTCAGCAGACTCCCCCCCCCGCCCCAATTCACATACATCCATGCATGCGCGCGCGCGCACACACACACACACACACACACACACACACACACACACACAGGCTTACGAGTCATTCTTAGGCCCTTTTCCCATGACTTCATCAGGGATTTGTGCACCCTTTACCCAGCAGCCAGGTGGCAGTTGAAAAATTCATAAGTTTAGTTTCCTTTTAACATAAGAGCTAAGATTTACTTTGCATCCTTCCTAGCCTAGACAAAAGCTCAGTGCTGTACATAAATTACCTTGTTGAGCCTTCAAACTGATATGTTGAGGCACATATTACCATGATTCCTATCAAAAGAGTAATTATGGAGGAAATAAAGTTCAGATCGTGGAGTCATGTTTCCGCTGGAATTTTAAGAGGTAAACACAAACAAGTAGGGGCGATAAGAGGGATTTGATCTGGGAGTTCTGCTGTGGTTGATTGGTCCTCTTCGTCTTAGTTTTGAGAAAGATTACAGGCAGAACCACTATGTATAGTTAGTCAGGTGTTTCATAGCACTAGGGTAGCAGGACCCACAAGGACATAAATTTATGATGAACCCACCCATATTCTGCTCCCTAAGGTCTGTGCCATAGCACGGAGCCAGGACTGCCCAGAGAATGGTTCTGGGTGCCTCACATCCCATACCAGTGATCATTGGCCAAGCCATCTGCCTGTGGAGCTGTTCCCATTTCCTAATTTCTACAAAGGTAACATGTGGTTCAGCTGAGACTTTATGAGTTTGAGTGGTGCTTGGCTGGTTTGGTCGAAAGGGCCAGTGACTCTTGATCTTGAGGTTGTAAGTTTGAGCCCCACACTGGATGTGGAGATTACTCCAAGAGACTTAAAAAAAAAAAAAAAAAAAAGGAAGAGTTTGAGAAACAGCTACCTAGCTGAAGACTGAGCTACTTACACAGGGTGATGTGTTAACATGGAAAAAAATCTAAATTGTTAATGATATCTTTTGGCTTCAGAACTTAGTATTTAGTAGTTAGAGTGCACTGTTTTCATTTTCATCTGAAGCTCTGCACTGCAATATGGTAGCCACTAGCCATATGTAGCCACTTAAATTTAAATTAAAGAAAATTAAATAAAAAATTCACTTCCTTGGTTACACTAACCACATTTCATGTGCTTAATAGCTATAGCTACATATGGTTTATGGCTGCCATAGTGGTCAGTGCAGAATTATAGAACATTTCCATCATTTCATAAAGTTCTCCTGGGCAGTGCTGGTATATTCAACTTTTTTTAAGATATAGATTGTTACTTGATCCACCTTAAATTATTTAGGCCACTATATTTCCTTTAGTAAGGAAATATGCTTACCAAACCTGAATAGCATGTAATTTCTTATTAAAAGTTTTCATGTGGTTTCCAAATTTGTAACTCAAATTATTTATTCTTTAGCTGTATCTCTGGTCTCGTCTCCAGAGGCAACTCTTGTTATCAGTTGTGTGTATTCTCCCTGAGATTCACACAAATAGAAATAGCACACTCATGTATGCAAACACATCTTCTTTCATTATTTTTCAATCAACTGATAGCAGACTTTACAAGTTGTTCTACAGCTTAATATTTTTCACAATGTATCTTGAAGACAATTTTGTTATTATTATTATTATTATTTTGTTAGTATTTCATTCATTTTGATGACTGTATGATATTTAATTGTATGATGTGTGTGTATATTATGTGTGTGTATATGTGTTGCTTCTAATTGTTTTCTGTTATAAATATTGCAAAGACTGACTTATACATATGTCATTTCAAATTTATAGGATTATATTTACAGGAAAATTTCTGAAAGAGGAATTGCTGTGTCTAGGTGAAATGCATTTGAAGTTGGTAAATTTATAAGCAAATTTTCCATAATAGTGTCCTATTGATTTACACTTTGGTTAGGCATATGTAAGTGTTCATGTTTCTCCACACCATCCTCAACAGGATACATTATCCATCTTTCCCCAGTGTTATAAGTGGAAAATTATATGTCTGGGCAGTTCTGATTTGGGTTTATCTTGTAAGAGGAGACAACTTTCATGTATTTAATAATCATTTGGTTATATTTTTGACTTCATGAAGAAGTGTTTCTTTTTATCTGAAGTCCTTTTACCTGGGATACAGTTCGTATTGACTCACTTGTGGCACTATTTTTAGATTTCTTCTTTGGGTATTCCAATTATGTATATGTTGAATCCCCTTTATCTGTACTTCTTGTCTTTTTCTCTTACATGTTAAACTATCATGATTTGCTTTTTCTTTGTCTTTTTCACATTGGTTATCGCCTTCCATTATTGTGTTTTTAATATTATTCATTCTCTTATGTTTCTTCCACTTTTGTCTTCATTTATGTATTTTGTTTGTTTAATCTTTTTCTGGGCTTTTTAGTTCACAAACATCTCATCCTTAAACACCCATAATATTTTTTTTATAGGGATGATTCATTCGTTAATTTGGAGGACTATAACTAATGGAACATTTTGTAATAATTTTTATATGTCCCATGTTATTTTTTTGTATGTGTGTGGCTTTTATTTATTTTACTTTTGTTTCATATTTTTATTTCTGCATTTCTGTAGCATTTTTGTATAGATCCTGTGCTGATCTATTAGGTTCACTATTCACCCTTAAAGGAAGTAAAATTTTCCTAGACCTGGTACTGATAGAAAATGTGTGTGATGGAGGAGTTGTCATTATATTCCAGACTAACTGGTATTATTTTAAGATCCTTGGGCTTGTGGGGAATTCATATAGCAATTACTTCTCACCAGCGTCGGGACTGTTGACAATGTAAGGTCTCTCTTGTGCTTTGTTGGTTCAGAGGCAGACAGCTTCCTGAAAATATAGCTTGTCTGTGCAATAAAATTTTTAGCTCCACCCTATTTCCATCTTCCCCCCATGTGCGTACCACTGTCCTGCTGTTAAAAACAAAGGCTTTAGCAATCGTGACTTAGGTTATGCTCTTTTAAAAAATTATTTTTACTGTTTGTTTTTTTCCTGATACTAACTGCCATGATTTCTTCTACCCGATTCTTTGTGTGTGCCCTTGCTTGATTCCCATTGTATGAACAGCTCCTACAACTATCCTGTGGTTCTACATTTTATGTTGACCATTTTTGCCAAAAGTGGGATTTTAATTACATTTGCAATTTTCATTCTTAGGAAGAAAAGAAGGAAATGCCCACTTTATTCCACATTATTAAATTGATCATCCTTTGTATTACTTTTTGGGATATTTTGTAATTTCTTAACTTTTCCAAAAAAAAAAAAAAAATGAAGGCATGGTCCTTGAGATTTCAGCCTTTATCATTTGTTTTATTTTGATCCAGTTCAAGATGTCCAGTTACTTAACAGAACTTCTTCCGAGCAATTCTAGTACCTCACATTTAAATTGTTTAAAGATAAATTTATCCTATTCTCTCACTATACCGTGGTTTTCTAGAATTATGAAAACTTCCTATCAGCAGACTTCAAACATTACCACTGTGTTTTACTCTTCTACATGTTCCTTACCCCACACCTGTGTAATTAGTCACCAACTTCTTTTTTTTTTTTTAATTTTTTTTAACGTTTATTTATTTTTGAGACAGAGAGAGACAGAGCGTGAATGGGGGAGGGTCAGAGAGAGAGGGAGACACAGAATCTGAAACAGGCTCCAGGCTCTGAGTGGTCAGCACAGAGCCCCACGCGGGGCTCGAACTCACGGACCGCGTGATCATGACCTGAGCTGAAGTCAGATGCTTAAACGACTGAGGCACCCAGGCGCCCCAGTCACCAGCTTCTTTAATGACTACAACATTAATTACACCCTACCATGTGAATGAGACAGTACGTAGGTACTGGATAGTAATGCCCTTGGACTTGAGTTACGGATATTTCTGCCTTGAGCCCTTAAGCTTTTGAGAACCCTGTGTGTCATAAATCCATATTCAGAATTACTTAAAACTCCTAGGCGTCCAGAGTTCAGCACTGGCACAGATATTTTTGTGGCTCTAAGAAATGCTTCTTAACATATCCTACCCTATTTCCTTGGAAGGAAAAGTGTACTAAAGCCCCCAAATTTGGTGGACTGTGCCCCTCTTATGTTGAATATGGACACTCCTTTGGAGTATGGGGAGGATTTGAGCAGTGAAATCTTAAGAATGAAAAATACAAATTATTTTAAGTTGTCATATTTTTTTCCTCATCATGAATGCAATAAATTTTAATACTATTTTTTTCCCGGTAGTGCTGAGCAATCATTTTTTTCTACTTCTTATCATTTATAATTCATGGTTTGGGAGGTACTCTTAAGTTAACACATTATTTATCACAGTTGGACATAAGGGAATAAAGAACCTTTTATACTATTAAATAATTCATATTACTCCTAAGTGAGTATACTTACAGTTCTAGCTATAACATATGAAGCCAATTCTTTATATTAGCAACTAGATGAAGGTTGATCCCTAGAATTTCAAATAGTCTTATTTTTATAAAAATACTTTATAAGGATAAATAAAACGGAATTACATGGTTTTCAAAATTAAATGAAAATCTCTAGCTTTATTAAAATTATCAATTTTAAAATTTGATGTTAACTAATTATAGTATTTTATGTTTTTTGAATATTTTAAAAGAAAAACTAACATTTCTGAAATTATATGTGAGAAATACCTTCACTTTTTTATATTTGTTTTCATATGTAATTTTGACAAAATACATTTGAATTGTGAAAACTATGTTTATATTCTTAACCATTTAGATCATTGATGTCAATAGGAGACAAATAATGTAAAAAGGAGATATTGATCAACATAATTCTTGTTGAGATAAAGGCAACAAAGATAAATTTATTTGAAGAAACATATACTAGTTTATAAATTATACTAAATATTTTTTACTTTATTACTCATCTAATTGCTGACCCACTAACAAATTATGCAGATATGTACAATAATAAGTAAATTTAATAAACTTTTTTAAGTTTTGCTCAATTTTAGTCATATAAAAACATATCTATGTTTTCATAAACATATATAACTTTGTTTTAGAAACCTAAAGTTATAAAAGCATAAATTTAATATTTTTTCAGTTTTTTTGTTTAAAGGTAAATATGTCAAGGTAAAAGGATAGAAAGTATATTAAATCTCCATTTGAGAGTGTAGTTTATTAACTTTTATATTCTCAGGCCCTACAAATAAACAAGAAGATTCTGGTTGTGATCCTTTCATTTCCATCTCTATGGTATTCACTGAATTTGCCTTTGAAAGAGTTTCTAATTCCAGTGGAGACATGATGCTTTGTTAGTATTTGAAATCCTTACTGTTGTCTTACACAGAAGTACTTAATAAATAATTGAGAATTAGGCTGAATTGAGTTGAAAGAAAAAATAAATAAGAGGAAGAAAGATATTGTCCATGAAGAGAAATAAGTAGATGGGTTTGGGGGAGGGAAAGGACACTGCCACTAAGGACGGTCATTTAAAGTCTCTTACATCTGTTGGAATTGTGTTGGAAATCATTCCACATAATTTCCTGAAATACAAAGTACCTGGCTCATGTTTCACATTATGATATAGCTCTTTTTAAAACCAGAAAAGATACAGGAGAAAACATTATGTGTGAATCCAGTAAGTCTTATTTGTTATGGGACTCTTGAGAAGACAATTGGAAAGAATTCTTATCCTTAGATGCTTTTGTTCACAATTGGAAATCTGATCAATGTCTTGCTTCTGTGCTATAGGCTCACTTAAATGATTTTTAAAAATCTGTGTGTGGTTTTACATTCACACTATGTACCAAGTTTTCTTTCCTACATACGTAACATTAAATGAAATAAATATACTGGGAAAATCCAGAGGAGCCTTGAGAAAATCTAGCAGTTGTCATTACCATGGATGGGAAAACAAAACACTGGCTAGTTTGTGAGACTAGAGTTTTGCAAATCCTTTTCTGAGTGATTCTGTTTACTGTTGGAAATATTTATGTATATATATATAATATATATATATATCTCCACATATAAATATATGTATATATACACACATAGAATATATATACACATAACGGGAAAATTTTATATATATAATTGTGTGTATATAATATATATTATGGATAATATGTATTATATATCTATACATACATATATATTATATATATGTTATATATATATATAACATATATATATATATGAGTTTGGAGCCTGCTGTGTTGAAAAGAAAGCTTTGAAAGTATTACAGACTGTGTGCCATTGCTCACATGACACGAAGAAAAATCATTTTTCCATCTCTTAAGACAACCACATAACTACTTGTGATTAGTTTCTCACTTTTCAGGTGAAGATCAAAGATTAACTCAATATTTTGAAATATTACAGGTTAAGGCTGGGGGGAAAATTTTGCTTCCAAATCTTTAAAAAAGAATATAAGAGTTTAGGGGAGTAAAAAAAAACAAACCAGAGAGTAAATTTTTTAAAATGTAATGTAACTATAGCTATTTTTGCTCAGGAAGGACAGTAGGTTACATGCGTGACCGTTGGCTTTAACTTTTTTTTAACTATATCTTTTTTTTTTAAAAAATTTTTTTTTCAACGTTTATTTATTTTGGGGACAGAGAGAGACAGAGCATGAACGGGGGAGGGGCAGAGAGAGAGGGAGACACAGAATCGGAAACAGGCTCCAGGCTCTGAACCATCAGCCCAGAGCCCGACACGGGGCTCGAACTCACGGAGCGTGAGATCGTGACCTGGCTGAAGTCGGACACTTAACCGACTGCGCCACCCAGGCGCCCCTTTAACTATATCTATGGTGTCTATATTATTTTCCAGGGTTTTTAAAAATAATTACATTTGATAAAATGACTTCCTATTTAGTTTGCTGCTTTGTGTGTTCTTCAACTGTCTAGTCTATGTGCTTAAAGATGTAGTTGCTAAGGGGAACCAACTAAGAATTGTTAACTGACAAGTAACTAAGTAGATACTTCAAATAGATGCTGTTTTTATTTTAATTTTATTTTTTAAAATGTTTATTATTTTTGAGAGAGAGAAAGAGTGCAAGTTGGGGAAGGGCAGAGAGATAGAAGAGAACAGAGGATCTGAAGCGGGCTTCGTTCAGACAGCACAGAGCCCGATGTGGGGCTTGAACTCAAACTGTGAGATTATGACCTGAGCCAAAGTCGGACACTTAACCAAGTGAGCTATGTAGATGCCCCATGATGTGTTTTTAAAGGCCATCATGGAGGATGGAGGACAGAGGGAGATCAAAGTTCTGATGTGGACTTCTTTGTGGATTTTTTCAGTTGAATAGGTATTTCCTAATTGGTAGAATTACTATAGATGCATGCAACAGATTTTATATAGGTCTCATCTATTATCCTTTTCTTTAATGTTCTGCCTCAAAATTTTAGGAAGGGGGTTTGAGAGTTGGTCAGTGGGCTGATGGAATGAATAGGAAAAATTTCATACAGGGAGTAAATGAGCTGGAAGCTTAGATAATGTACTAGGAACTTTTAGTTGGAAATCCCAAAATGGATCATTCAATAGCTGGAGACTTTTGCCTCTAAATTAATTTTGGTATAAGTGATCACTCTTAGTAATAGCCATAGATTAGAAAGGAAATATACCTTGTAGAATTTATAGGTTTCACATGTGTGTGTGTATGTGTTTAACGTTTATTTTATTCTATAAAATTATCTACTTTTGTGGAATACATTACTTCCAAGCTTATTTCTAATAGAAAACTTGAAATTCATGCATGACCATTTTTCTCAAGACTCAAATTGCTACAAAAAATAAAGGTTCAGCTTAGAGTTGTTTTATACTAGCTCCTATTAGGTAATTGTTTTACCTGGATTGCTATGCCCCATGACCCAGTTCCCGTGGCCAGTTTTTAGTCCCTTCCTCTTAAAAAGGAAGTAATGAGAGGCTCTCTCTCATCCTTAACCCAAATGATCTAAGGCTTCGACAAGGAAGAAGCCCAAATTCACCTTTTGGCCTCACCTTTTGATTTAATTTCGATTCTACTGACTCTACTTCTGGCCTAGATTTATTAAAGTCCTCTCTGATTTTCCTTCTGACCTCTTTGCTGACCTGCTGACGTCAATTTAAAATTCCCAAGGAGTGTTTTTACCTTAGGCTTCCCTATTTTCCATGCCAAACTTGGTAATAAAAGTCCTATGTGCATATGACCAAAAGGAAATGTGTAAATTAGCAGAGAAACTCTGTGTTAAAGCAGATTGAATCTGTGAATCTTTCACATTTCTAAGAGCCATCAATTAGATAGAAGTTAAATTCCTGCATATTTCTTCAGCAAATTAAGTCACAGGTACAAACTTGCACTTAATTGATTCATTGCATTCCTAAATATTTATTGTGTACATACTGTGTGATGTGCATTGTTCTAGATCCTGAGTGTATGAAACAATCAAAACCTCTGCCTACATGAAATCTATCCTCTAGTGGGTGGAACATGTAGTGAACAATTTTTTGTCTCCTTACTTGGTAATGGTGCTTAGTGGGCATGAAGAGCCTGTACCGACAAGATCTGGTTAAGAAAAGCAAACTTCAAATAATAGAGGCCATTACCATTATTTTTTTAAAGGTTGATGTCCCTAGTGTTCACTGAAGCCTGCCACCTCCAGTCTGACAACTGGGGAAACATATTATTTTCCCTTTTATTTTATTTTGAAATTATTTTATCATAAAAGCTTCCTCTATCTCAGTTATCCAAAAATTGTGATTCGTCAATTAAGGAAGTATCTCAAAGAACAACATAGGAGGACCTCAAGAATCTTCCTGGTATAGTCTTATGGCAAATGCTGTCTCATTTTTCCATAAAATACAGTCTTCCAGTAGTCAGTGAAGTTGAATTGACCCCAAAGTGGCATCAGACATTTGATGTAATGATTTGGAAGAGAAGAATTAGGAGGGTGGAATTACTGAGGCATAGCTTAACAATGGTAGTGATAAACCATATTGAACTGGTTAAAACATTTCAATTGCTGGAACAGCAAAACAAATGGTGCTTAAGAGCATAAGAGAAAATCAGAGTTTCTCCATAAGGTCATTCAGTTTCTTTTATAGTCTCTGTTTGCTTTCTTCCCATAAACTTATTTATATCTGTAGAGGAAAAAACAAATATGTTTATTTTTATTCAAGCTCTTTAAGCCCTTATGAGCTTGCCTAGAGCAGCTAAGTCAGTTCTATTTGTACGTCTGTGGTAAAGGTCTGATATATTTTCTCTGGCTGTATTTTTCTTTTACTGTGTTTCCCTGGAAAGATTCACCCTTTGAAGAATTTATCTCCCACTGATTGGTTCTCTGGCTGACTGCTGTTGCCTGCTCTGAAGTTGACCTCATGATTTGCAATGCATTCTGAGGTGAGTGAGTCACTTCATTGGCAATAGTCATGCAACTGTGAAATCTCTGTGGTGGTTTCCCTGGCCATTTCTGCCAATTCAAAATTCCAGAGACACTATAATACTGACTTCAGTCATCACACCCAAAGAAAGGGAGGCTGGTCAGGGCTTCTGTATATGTTTATGCAGGAAGGTGGAAAGACTCTTGCAGAGACTGGTCCACTTGCAAATTTTCAAAGCGGCCTGACACTGCCCCTCCTTCTCTTTAGTATCCTGTGCATTTCTCAAAGAATGGACAGAGTAGAACTAGTCTTATCTCCATCTTGAAGACCCACTGACATTCTCTTGGGATCTAGGCATCACAAAGTGGTCGGTCTTTCTCAACCTCTGTCTGTTTTTTAACACTCTCGAGAATAATGTAAATCCCCTGTCAGACAGAGGAAGGCCAGCCCTTAAAAATCACTGCCATTGATCAGGAGCTCCTTGAGAGTTAACATTGTTGAATTATACATTGTTGAAGAATGGTTCAGGGCACTTAGTGGGTACTTAATATTTGTTGATGTACTGAATAAATGAGAAACAGTTGCTATGTTGCAGTTTTAAATGAGTACAGCTGTACAAAGTGTGCCAGATTTGAGCTAAAGAATGTGGTTGGCATTCCATTCACACTGGTAGTCTTGGTTTGGGATTTTGTGTCATCTGAAGGACAGTCTCTACTGAAGAAAAACTTTGTAGCAGAACTAGACTGCTGTTACAAGTGAGAATATCCTGCTGCGTCTAGACATTTTATATGTGGAAGGAGAGTGCTTCCTTTGCATGTCTGAGCTATAAAGCTCACTCTCTCTGTCTCCAAACTGTTGTAAATGCTTTTAAGAGCATAGTAGGGAATGGTCCCAAAGAGAGCCAGGGCTATTTGTTTGGAAGCTGCAATACCAGTTTTCCACATAAACAACAGATTCACAAATTCTCTGTCCTTGAAAATGTTCCCATTTCTGCTTTGAAGGGATGTATCAGGTCTAACCCATAAGAAACAAGAGATTCGTGAACAACAGCTTGGGAATAAAGGAAAGAAATGCTTTCCAATGCCGAAATGTATGAACAGTCTTCACTTTTGAGCTTACAGAGTGCCTCATGCTGAAATTCAGTAGCCACGCTGAAAATGGGTTGCATATGGGAATATATTTTTTCCAGAGCAATCTATTGCTTCCCCCAAAATGACTCCAGAAGTGACATAGGCTTCTGTTACTTCCTTTTTAAATGTCCTATCCTCTTTGTTCTGTGCTCAACTTCTAGCTCCGCTCCTCAAAACCAAGGTGTTAGTGCTATTATAAACCTACTAACTGCAGAGACAATTGGTGACATCCACCTTTGTGATGTGATAATCCTTTGATGACATGGGATGTTGCTGTTCAGGAAAGGGTCCCTGAGGGTGAAAGTGTAGTAGACTCAGGACATGGTAAGTAGTATGTCTCTAGATACCACTTACCAGAGCTTCATTATTAGAAAAGTTTGAAGCCTTGTCAATCTGTGCATCACTTGTAAAGTCAGAAACCATGAAGGCCAGTTGAAAATCTGTAATCTCCTTTTAGGAGAAAAGGCAGTTGATTAAGAAGTAGATCAATCCAACATTTTATTTGGGATGAATTTTGCTTTTGGCTTTTTTTTTTTTTTTTTTTTTTTTGGCACAGACAGCAGTGTCTTTTGGTCAACTCCTAGCCCAAGTAGAAATTCACAGAATCGTATTTTGCATTTTTGTTGAGGATTAATTTTCTGGCATATCTGTCATCTCTGACCAAGATTTGCTGCTGTCTTCCTCCCCAGTTTCAACTCCATTTGGAAGCAGAGGTTTGATCTCCCTTTTATTAGGAAGATATTGAGTGATTTCTCAGCCACACAGAATAGCTGTGCTGATTGCAGAAAATAGAAATACTGACCCTAGTTTTTTTTTCTTTTTCTCTTCTCAAGACAAAATGGTGCTTCTTGGATGCAGATTTCATTTTTGTGTCATAAGTGTTAGTACAATAGGTGTCCTCACTTATATTTGAGAGAAACTAATTTTCAGGCCAATGTTTAAAAGTACAACAGCCAGAGGTAGTTATAATTCTAGTCCTTCCAATATTGTAGAGGTAAATAATTAATCTTTTCTCCCTTTCCCCCTTCCCACACTCCTCTACTTATTGAACACTATGTATTAGATACTAATCAATGAGCTCTATACTAATTAATCCTTGCAACAATCCTTTGCTGTAGGTAGTGTAAATTTCTTTCTTTTTTTTCACATAATAAAACTGAAGGATTGAGAACTTAAGAAAACTGTAAGGGGTTAAATAGCAGCAAATAATGATATCACGTAAGCAGTCTCATTTTGGAAACTATACTCTTAACTGGACACTATAGAAGTTCTTATAGATGTAGATTCATCAGATAAGGGATTTGCAAATATCATCTCCACCCCCTATCAGAATCTTTCAAACAGTAGTAGCTTTAAATTTTGAAAAAGTCCGAATTATCATTTTTTAATTGTATTTTGGTTTTTGGAATTCTATATATATAACAAATCTTTCATCAATCCAAGGTCACAAAAGTTTTCTTCTATTTTTTCTAGAAGTTGTATAGTTTTAGGTTTGAAAGTTAGCTCTGTCACCCATTTTAAATTAATTAATTATATGTTGGAGGGACTCATCAAAACGTATTTTCATTTTTTAATATAGATATTGAGTTGTTCAAGCATGATTTGTTGAAAGGACTATTCTGTCTCCACAGAATTGCCTTCGCAGTGTGGTCAAAAGTCATTTGTCTGTGTATATAAATGAGTGTATTTCTGGATTCTCTGCTATGTACCATTGATCTATTTGGCTATTTTGGTGCCAATGCCACACTACCTTTTTTTATTGTAGCTTTATAGTAAGTCTTGAAGTCAGATTGTTTTAATCCTCCAGTTTAGTTCTTTTTTTCTTTTTTTTTCAAAGTTTTTTTGACTACTCTAGATACTTTACATTTCCAAATGAATATTTCTAAGTGCCTGCTAGGGCTTTATGGATTCTATAGGTATTTGAGGAGAATTGACATTTGAACAAGATTGAGTACTTTAAATTATGAATAAGGTTTCTCTTATTTAGAACTTATAAAATTTCTCCCAGCAATGTTTTACAGCTTTAGTATTTAGGTCTTGTACAACTTTTGTCCAATTTATCCCTAAATAGCTTGATGTTCTTATGGATGATATCTTTAAAAAATTTTAATGTTACATGGTTCATTGCTAGCGTATAAAAATATGGTGGATTTTGATATTGATTTTGTATCTGTAAGCTCTCTTAAATTCACTTATTTGTTCCAGGGGCTTTTTATAGATTACATTGGATTCTTTTACAAAGATGATCATGTCATACACAAATAAGTATAGATAACTTCAACACAACTTGACCTAATTGTCATTTATAGGATACTATATCCCAAAAAAGCATAAAACAAATGCTCTTAGAACACACTTGAAACCTTTATCTAGAAAGACATATTCTGGACGGGCCATAAAATAAGTCTAAATAAATATAAAAGTTGTTCAATCACAGTGTGCTATTTGACCACAGTGGAATTAAATTAGAAATAAAAAAAGCACGTATTTCTCTAAAATTTGAAGAATTTTTTGGTCATTAATTCTTTAAATATTTTCAGTCTTGTTTCTCTCACTTCTCCTTTGGGGACTCCAATTATATTACATTAGGCTGCTTGAAATTTTCCCAAGTTTACTGGTGATTTTGTCTTTTTTTTTATGTCTTTATTTTATTTTGAGAGAGAAACAGAGTTCGAGTGGAGGGAGGGGCAGAGAGAGAGTGAGACACAGAATCTGAAGCAGTCTCCAGGCTCTGAGCTGTCAGCACAGAGCCCGACGTAGGGTTCGAACTCACAGACTGTGAGATCATGACCTGAGCTGAAGTCGGATGCTTAACTGACTGAGCCACCTAGGCACCCCGAGGTTTTCAATTCATAAATTTTTTTCTATGTGTTTTTCAAATTGGATAGGTTATATTATCTTCAAGTTTACTACTTTTTTCTTCTGTAATGATTAATCTGCTATTAATCCTATCCAATGGATTTTTCTTTAAGGCATTATTGTATTCATCTGTAGAAGTTTGGGACTCTGTATTTTCCATATCCTTACTTAACTGTTTGAATATAAAAAATAAGCTATACTTACTGTTTTAATGTTTTTTGTCCAATAATTCTATCATCTGTGTCAATTTTAGGTTGGTTTGGATCATTTAAAATCCGCTCCCCTCCACCATTGGTCATCTTATTTCTTCTTTCATTCCTGTTAATCTTTAATTGGGTGTTACATATTGTGAGTTTAATCTTTTTAAGTGTTATATCTTTTTGTACTTTTAGATACCTCAAGCTTTGTTCTGACAGACAGTTAAGTTACTTGGAAATTTTTATTTTAGTTCAGTTTTTGGTCTTGTTAGGTACAAATGAGGCAGCATTGAATCTAGGGCTAATTATCCTACACTACAGAGGCAAGACCCTTGTAAATACTCTTAACTATACTTGTGGAGAAGCCACTTTACTTAATGTTGTGTAAGTATCAAATACTATTCCTTTTAATCCTTTTGGATGATTGTTTTTCCAGAGTTGATGCACCATCATTACTCCACCGAATACCCAAGTGGAGCTTTTTATAGATCTCCAGTGTTCTGCATACAGCTATCTCCTCTCTGATACTGTGTTCTGTGATTCTAGCCATCTTGGTCTCTCTGGACTTTCAGCAATATCCATTTACATAAGAGATCCCAGGCTCATAACTGTACCATAGCCTGGAAATTCACTCAAGATACTGAGCTGGGCTCATCTTGCTTGTTTCCCATGTCTCAGGGATCACCTACCTATGCTGTCTGGTATCCAGTGTCTTGAAAACCATTGTTTCAAACATTTTGTCTTGTTTCTTTGTATGTTTTAGGAAGAAGAGTAAATCCAGAAACAAAGAAATTAATTTGATTTTAGAAAATAACAAGAGTGTGCATTTCTTACTGTATGCATTCATCAATATCAGAGCTACTGCATAAGGAAAAGATCTCTTTTGAATTTTATTTCCTTGAGCCTACAACCTTTATATCTGTGTACATTTATTCTTCCAAAAGAGCTGGTTTGTTGCTTTCTGCTTTCAAATCTAAAACATTCATTATCTCTTAAAGGAACTGACAAGTCTTATTCGCCTATTAGTAAATAGTTAAATTAGTGTCTTTCAAATTTGCTTAGATAGTTAAACCACCACCTTAGCTTTTTGTGGAATGTAATCAAAGACAAATACATTTCATTTCATTTCATTTTATACACTACAGAATTTTTTTTACTTGCAAAAATATAATCATTACATGTACACACGTTCCACATCTCAAGTAATAACACTAATTTAATCATCCATTTTTCTATTCAACATGTGCTTATTGATTACGTATTGCGGTACATGCATGATCTTGGATATAATCTTCATTACTGTTCATAATTATTGTTAACAATGTATTTAGGTCAATCAAAATCTGAGCTGAGACATCTATTATAATGATTATTTAATAATAGAATTGTGCCTGTGAAACTCTTTGGTACCTTTAGATACAAGGCAATCTAACCTGAATTCTACTCTCAGATATTTATAGTGTTGAAATCTTAAGGAATGATAAGAAAACTCTAGAATATCAACACTGAAGCTCATTACTTCCAAGAATATTGTTGAAAAAAAATATCAACATTGAGTCATTGATTATATTTTAAATCATATTTTTAGCTGTATGATATTTTGTAGTAAAATATTTAGTGTGTGGATATTAATTATATCAACTATCATGCAAATTGAGAAAAATCCTACAGTTTTTCTAAAATTTTCTAAAAGTGATCATCACTTTAGTTGTTGTCTTCTTCTCTTCCTCCTTCTCCTCTTACTTTCCTCCCTCCTCCTCCTCCTCCTCCTTTTCTTCTTCTTCTTCTTCTTCTTCTTCTTCTTCTTCTTCTTCTTCTTCTTCAAGTAATGGATACTCTAGTTCAAAGAACACCCACAATTGGAAATGGAAATTGATAAATTTTTTTTAATGTTTTAAATGTTCTTTAAATTTATTTTTGAGAGAGAGACAGAACGCAAGTGGGAGAGGGGCAGAGGGAGAGGGAGACACAGAATCCAAAGCAGGCTCCAGGCTCTGAGCTGTAAGTACAGAGCCTGACACAGGGCTTGAACCCATGAACAATGAGATCATGACCTGAGCCAAAGTCCAATGGTTAACTGACTGAGCCACCCAGGTGCCCTGATAAAATCTTTTGAAGGTCATTTTGGCAGTCTGAATCATGAATGTCTTAAACATACTCATATCTTTTGATAGTATCTTAAAAAATTGTCAATGAGTTTACAGAGTTGACCTTTATGAATATTCAACACAAAGCTTCTTATAATAAGAAAAATTAAAAACAACTTAAACGTTGAAAAAATGGATTTAAAAATAAATTGTGATACATAGAAATAAAAGGCACAACATAAGGATCACAGTCAATGATATAATGGTGATGTAACAGGACAAGTCGTAGCTAACTTGTGGTGAGCATAGCATAATATATAAATTTGTCAAGTGACTAAGTTTTATGCCTGAAACTAACATAACATTGGGGGTCACCTATATTCAAATAAGAAAGAACAGATTGTGATACAATAATATAAGGAAATACCTTACAATTATTTTAAAAGATACTTTTCAAAATAAAGATTATCATATTAGCTTGAGTAAAAAAAATTTCACATTCCAGACTGTATGCATTATATGACCCCTTTGTACATGTGTTTGTGTGTGTTTGCATTTGTGTGAGTGTTGCATGAAGCAACACATGTATATAAAGACCCAAGGATGCATATGGCAAATGATAGCAGTTTTTTTTTTTAATTTAGCTTCGGTTTTTGATGATTTTTATTTCTTTTCTTTTTCTTTGTTTATATCGTAATATTGTAATAGTGTTAGGCTTCCTGACTTGCAAGGTTACCTTGAAACATTCTCATGTCACCTCTGTGACTGGGAACTGAAAATAAGAACACACAGGAAACCAGGGAGGAAAGGAAGGTCTTCTCAGCTGAACCATGGATGGTAGAGGCAACATCATAGCCATGCTTCCTCATCAATCAAATATTAGTCCTGACACAGCCCTGCTGTAACATCCACTAACCTAAAAGATTAAACCAACAGTTTTTCAATGCCTGCTCTGGGTCATTGATCCTGACTTTTCACCTCTACGGGCCCCTATGGCTTCAGCTTTTCCCTTGATTTTTTTCTTCCTCTTCTCTTGCTCTCATGTCTCTGCTTTGACACCTCTTACTACCACCTAGCAGATGCTTTTTTTTTTTTTTTTTTTTTTTTTTTACCTATAAACATCATACTTTCAAAGAGATAGGATCTGATGGGCTTTATTAACCATTATCCTAAATAGAGGGCCCCGTTAGACTGGTATATCAGGCTCAGTCACCTCACTGGTTGGGACCTTTGGGTTAGACATCCTTCCCTGTTCTAATCAGCCATGGCCATTGACATGTGCCACAGAGCATAGGAGCTCTGTGGAGAAGGTTCCTTTTCTGACATAGTAGCCACTTAGAGGCTTCTCTGAAAACCTCATTATAGGCTTCTCAGTGTAGTGATTAAAAATAAATAAATAAAAACAAGGAAAGGGGCAGCCCATTACATAGTTCAAGAGAGTTCTCATGATGAGAATGTTTTTCTTTATGTTGAGCTGAAATCTGCCTCTATATATCTTCTGCCCCCTCTTTTGTTTTTCTCATATTTCACTCTAACTGTTCTTTCCAAACTTTTGAGAATAAATATTTATTGCTCAAATGACAAAGTTTCTAACCTCTCATTAATTGAATACTCTGTTCTGTGGCAGGGGCAGGGTCCAGTTTATCCATATGCCATTAAAATGTGACTTCCAGAAATAAACACCATAGACAGATGTGATCTACTTACCTGTAATTGCAGATGATGTAAGACTTTGCAGCAGCCAAGTCAGACTCCTGGTTTCTATCAAAATGTTCTTTAACCAGGTTTCTCTCATTTGACACTCACACAATGGATTTATTGTCCTGTGGATGCATGAATTTGCATCTTTTAGATTTCACCTACTGTATCTTCAAAAAATGTTGTACAGTTTACAAGCACTTTCATAGACATTATCTCATTTAATCCTCCTAACATGTTGATATTGGCTCAAAGCTCCTGCTTGGTTCTATAAGATCATTTCCAGTTGCCAATCTTTCCTATGTTCACTGTGAACACTGATCTTTTCCACGTAACAACTGAGGTAAGTGGAATACATTGCCCCTTATAGCATTACAGAGAAACTGTGTGGAGCTATGAACTAGGAAAGGCAGGATGTACAGTGTTTGGGGGCGTAATCGTTGCAAGGATAAACATCATTATGTAACTGGGAGAAGACAGAGTAGGAATCAATAAAACAATATTTTCCCCTGAATGTTCACAAATATGCTCTTCTCTTAGTGTCAAGAGAAGCAGTCAATGCAGGGATGGGACTTTCCTCAGACGTTTATAAAGTCATGAGTCAGATACAATACGTGGCATTTGACTAAACTCTTGTACTTCTTTGTTTACCTGTGTCCTAGTCTTTCCAAGTTCTGTCATCACATCTTGATTCTTTCTTACCATGCAAATATGAAAGCTTTGTGGTTCAAGGTGGTGCTCTCCATTCAGTGGGCTGCTACCTGGTTGGCATGATTCGCTTGAGAGTCATTCTGTCCATAGCATTGCTCACTCAGTCATTATCATCTCTGCCTCATTCCATTGTCTCTACTCTCTATATAAGGAAAGTACTCTGTCTTGTTTGTTTCCCTGACATATTTTCACTGTCTTAGATCATAGAGGAGATGCAGGATTTTTTTCCTCTTTATAATCATCCAAATGCTACCCAGCATAGACTATAGTTACAGATCTATTATTTTATTAAAATAAATTGGTAAATATCCAGTTTTGAGCAGACCATTCTCTTGTTGACTGTCCTAATAGCTACAAAAATTTACCAAATTTGAATCAAGTAAGTCATGCGATATCTATGATTCATTTTCTGTGTGCAAATGTCAAATAGGAACAGAAGCATAGCTGGATTCCAAAAATTTTTTCTAAACATTGAAAAAAAATGATTTTTAATTTTTTTAAAATTGAGTATGGCTGGTAATCTTATGGAAGTTATTTGAAATCCCTCATAGCTCCTAATAATTTAAATGAGATTATGTGTTGGGTTAAGATAGTCTTATAGGTAGCTGTGAATGTCTGTGTGTATTACATCCATGACACTGTGTCTTTGAGGGGGTGGTGTACATTGGAGAGACAGAGTATGAGGAGAAGCACTCCTACCAAATCTTCCCCTCCATTTGGTATTAGTTCAACACTATTAAATGTAAGCACAAACAAAAAATACCAAGAACTACTTGCTATTAGTGACAAAACACTTGGGAAAATATGAGGGCATTCATATGAAAGCATTTTCTGACCAATCCTTTTTCTCCACAGTTGCCAGTTGGGTATGGCTTGCTTTTAGCATAATTCACGAATGCATGACAAAGTATAGTTTTTAGAAGTTGGAAACCAGTTGCTGGTGAGTCTGCTGAAATGGGTCATTTTATAACTATTTCTACTGTCTGAAGCTGATAGAGATATTTTGTCCAACCACCCCATACTTGCTTGCTTCATCAACTGTATTTCTTTTTACCTGAGTAGACCCTTGCCCTATGTACCAAGTAATAGTCATTATTTATCTCATTTATCCCACATCAGTAGTCTTTACAGTAGATATTTTTATGTCCTTTTGACCAATGGAGTAAGACAACTTCCAAGAGCTGAATAGTTTGCTTTAGGTCATTTAGCCAGGAAGTGGTAGACACAGGATGACAGTTCTATTTGTCTGCATACCCCTTACTTGGCTGCACTTAGAATGCTTCTCCAGTCTGTCTTGGATCCTTCCCTGTCCTCTTTACCCTGTGACTCATAAAGTAGATGACCTAATCTACATGTTGCTTCTCAATAATTACTTTAACACAACACAGTATGTAATGATCGGTATTTCCAATAAAATTAAAGAGTTAATAGCAAAGCAGATGTTCCAACCCATCTTCTCCTGAGAACTTAGTGAACTGTATTCCAGAAGAAGCTCTCAAATAACTACTTAGCCTTCTTGTCACCTGTCTGCATGCACACAAGAGAGCAAATCCATACCTGTATCAAGTTTCTTAGTCCTATGTTAGAGAAAACACCTCTGCCTGGTGTTGAAACACATTTCACCTTCAGATGCTTTATGCAAGAGCGCACATTTATGCATTTATTCAGATAACCAGCATTCAGAGAAGACCCACGAGGCCCTCCCCAGTGTTCTCTCTGAGGAGAACTGAGAACTGGTGGCTCTATATGAGTAGCTGTAGGTGTTTATCTAGTCTTCTTCAACAGTCTGAAGAGGATCTAGCTTCATTCAAAGCTTGGTGGTGCTATTCCTGAATAATTAATGCCCATGCTATTTGAATTTAATTTGAAGCCATTATATTGTGCTGGTGACAAAACATTGTACAAGATTAGTATCCTGGACCTCCCTGAGTTTACCATGCTTTGGTAAATGGATATGAGGATACTTGTTGCTCTTTTTCTCCATCCAGGCCAGAGCTGAATGCCAACTTCAGCTCTGTATCCATTTGCCTTTTCATGTTACATTATGTGAGAAAGGAAGTGTACCACCTAACCTCGTCTTAAACCTCTTCAGGATCATCTCTGCATCCTTGAGGTTAGTCATACCCTCTTTTATTCTCTAACCCAACAACTTCCTATTTTCATTAAAAAATAAGAATGAATAGAGCAATATTTGGAAAGAACATCTTTGCTTAGAAGATCTTATCAAATAGCACTGCCGGTTTGTCTACTTAAGGTTTTATCTTCTTGGGGCACCTGGGTGGCTCAGTCAGTTAAGTGTCCGACTTCAGCTCAGGTCACCATCTCACGGTCCGTGAGTTCGAGCCCCGTGTCGGGCTCTGGGCTGATGGCTCAGAGCCTGGAGCCTGCTTCTGATTCTGTGTCTCCCTCTCTCTCTGCCCCTCCCCCATTCATGCTCTGTCTCTCTCTGTCTCAAAAATAAATAAACGTTAAAAAAAATTTAAAAAAAGGTTTTATCTTCTTAGAGGCTCTAATTCTAGAAAGTCTAACATTTGCTTCTATTTGCACTTTGATTTACACATTTTTTTTAACAACTATTTATGGGGCTTAGGCTCTCCTTGAGGGACCATGCCGGCTACCAAGAATACCCACCTGAGAGCACCCATCACCACCGCAGCCTTTACCCAGAGGCTTTCTGAATAGAAGTCAAATTTTAAAATATCTCTTATTGTAAATGTTTCTTTTCTCCCCTTTACTTTGGTGCAGGTGAGATAATTTTTGCTTTTGTGATTTAATAAAAAGCTTTTAAATACCTCTACAGTTGAAACACTTTGTTTATAAACAAAGGGAAAATGGATTGAAGTAACTTACTATGTCCATCTGAAAACAATTTGTACTACTACTGGAATTTATTGAAAATGTGGATGAATCAAACAAGCTAGATTAGTTATTAACAAAGTATTGGAGAAAAAATGGATAAAACAATGAAATTTGTCTTAAAACATGGATATAATTTGAAGATTCATAAAACAAAGCAAATCCTAGGGTGTTCTTCAAGTGAGGCCATTTGAAGGAAACTGACTCATCAATGAAATTCTTATAAGGGGATAAAATGATTATTCTAATTCCATTGGAAAATTAGATACTTACATAAGAAGGCCTACCTGAAAGATTTGCTTCCTCATTGTGAGATAACAGAAAATATATGTATTGGTCTCTGCTCTCCAGTTCCTGACATAAATCTTCTAAAGCTCTTGTAAATTCCTAAGAATAAGGAGCATCTCTTGTTTTAACATGTGATCTTTGACCTTGTCCCTAACAGAGAGCTCCTAAAACCCTTGTAAATTCCTAAATGATAAGAGCACTAGGATTATCTTTTGTTCTAACCAGCTGATGCTGGATGGGCTGTTGGATGCAGACTGGTCATCAGAAAGACCAAGCCATGATTAGAAGCTTGCAATTTTCAACTCTTCCCCTCACTCCCAGCTTCTGCACAGAGTGGAGAAGAGTTGGAAACGAAGTTAAGGAAGCCTCCATAAAATCCCAATAGTATGGGGTTCAGGAAGATTGTGAGTTAGTGAACATATCCATATACTGGCAGACTGACATGCCCCTTCTCCACTGGAACAGAAGCCCCCATACTCGAAACCCTCCCAGACCTTATGCTATGTATCTCTTCATCTCACTCTTTATCTGTTTCCTTTATCATATCCGTTAATAAACTGGTAAACATAAGTAAGAGTTTCTTCAAGTTCTGGGAGCCACTCCAGGAAATTAACCAAATCTGAGGAGGAGGTCATGGTAGCCTCTATTTTATAGCCTAATTGGACAGAAGTTGTGGGCAACCTGGGACCTATTAAGTGTGATTGGCATCTGAAGTGGGGAGCTGTGTTCTGGGACTGAGCTCTTAATCTGTGGGATGAAATGCTATTTCTAGGTAGATAGTGTCAGAATTGAATTAAATTGTATGATACCCAGCTGATGTCACAGAATTGCTTGGTGTGGGGGAAATGCACACATCTGGTGTCAGAAGTGTTGGGAGTGTGGTAGTAGTGTAAGAGCAAAGGGTTTACAAAAGGAAAAAAAGTAGGATTCTCTACTCACCTATCAAATTATTAAACATGCAATAGCATGTTATCACAAATAGTAGGAAGCTAGCAAGTATCTATTAAACATATTTGAGGAGCGCCTGGGTGGCGCAGTCGGTTAAGCGTCCGACTTCAGCCAGGTCACGATCTCGGGGTCCGTGAGTTCGAGCCCCACGTCAGGCTCTGGGCTGATGGCTCAGAGCCTGGAACCTGCTTCCGATTCTGTGTCTCCCTCTCTCTCTGCTCCTCCCCCGTTCATGCTCTGTCTCTCTCTGTCTCAAAAATAAATAAACGTTAAAAAAAAAAAACATTTGAAATGAACTGCTCTGGAACATATTAAAGAATCAGACTACATTAAAAATATTTAAAGTCTATTTTAGTATTGAAGAATAGTATAAAGCTCAGTAAACATGTTTAAACTAACTTGTTGGGATTAACTTTTCCTATATGTGTTCAAAAGTGAATCAACTTTTACTCTTGTTATTCAAACACAGGTGAGACATGGTCTTTTGGTGACAAATCTGGATCTAAGAAACTCATTTTGCAACATATATAAATTTTGCAGTATATACAAAAATTGAATCATTCTGTTGTACATTTGAAACTAATATAATGTTATGTTAGTTACACCTCTGTCAAAAAAAGAAACTCAAATAGAAAAAATGAATTAAGTATTTTATATATTTAATAAACAACTACATATCTCTGTTTTGCCTGGTAATTGTCTTCCTGATTTCTTTTCAGGATAAAAACAACAAAAGAGTAGGAATGAAAACAACTACTTATTCAGAAATTTGTTACTGAACACACATTTTCTATTAGGCCTCTTCTAGGCTTTGTAAAGATCTTTATAAAGATTCTGTTTTGTCCTTAAGCCATTTGTGCTGTAAAATAATTCATCAAAATCATGATTGATTTATTCATTCATAGGACAAGTCTTCATTAAACACTACTAAGTGTAAGGCTTACAGCTAAGGTGGTACTAATGAACCAAACAGGAATTGTTATTGCTTTCATGGAGTGCAGTCCAATGGAGTTCACAGACATTCATCACAGTATCAAGGTAGCACATGTGGACTCATCACACAGAATCTAAAAGTTCAATGAAGAGAAGCATATGGTCCTTTTAAAGTACAAAAACTGGAGGATAGTACTCAAGAAAGCCAGAGAATTGTTCATCTGAAATCTAAAATGTGTGTAGAAGTAAGTAGGAGTGCATAGGGAAATAAGAGAAAACTGTGTATTCCTAGCACAAGAACTAGTGTTAGGGTTGACTTGTGTCTCCCCAAAAGATGTGTTGAAGTCCCAGCCCCCATTCCTTCAGAATGTAATCTTAACTTGGAAATATGGTCATTGCCAATGTAATTAATTAAATTGAGGCCATAGTGGAGTAGATTGGGTCCTTAACCCAATATGACTGGTGTCCTTATAAAAAGAGTAAAAGTCACATAAAGAGAAGATGGCTACATGAAGACTGACCCAGAGAGTGAAGTCATCCTGCTACCAGCCAAGGGTCATCTGGTGCTGCCAGAAGGAAGGAACTAGGAAAAGCATAGCCCTGGCAGCACCTTGACTTTAGACTTCTAATATCCAGAATTATGAGACAATGTATTTCTATAGTTTTAAGCCACCTAGTTGGTGGGTCTTCATTACAGCAACCTTAGGAAATGAAAATACCCAGCATTTATAAAAGTCTGTGGCAATGAAAAACATTCCAAAATCAAAGGACCAGAAGACATCCAGGTTGGATTGTACTATGTGGGAGAGATAGGGTTGCTGGATATAATACCAGAACTAGTTTGAATTTCACATAGACAACAAATACTTTTTTTTGTATAAGTATGCCTCATCTAAAAATCTGCTAAAATTATTTCTTTCCTGAAATTCAAATTTATTTGAGCACGCTATGTAGTTTTACTGGCTAAATTTTACAACCCATGACTCATGGTAGAAGGTGATGGGAAGGAGGAATGGAGAGGCTACTCCATGGCAGATTGAGTTTATAGGGACGTGGAAATGGTGACAGCAGTTATAGACAGCCCTGCAGCAATTTAGCTATAAAAGGTATAAGACGGATGCTGCCGGAGCTGGGGTAGAAATGGAGGAATGAAGGGTTGAGTGAGGATACATTTTTTTTCATATTTCTGTTTTTGAAATGGGAGAGATTTGTGTGTATTTAATAGATGTGTTAGTCCATGCCATCCTCTGACCTAAGTACCTCTCAAAGGCCCCACATCTTCATCCCATCACATTTGGCATTAGGATTTCACCATAGGAATTTTGTGGGGCAGTTGGACATTCAGACCACAGCAACAACCAACTGATAGAATCCAGTTGAGAGTTTTATTACACAAAGGGAAAAAAGGGATAACAAATATTTATAGCTCATGAGAAGATAAAAAATGGTGGATCCAAAGAGGTTAATCTTAGGTAATAGAAGAGGAATATCCTTTAACAGAAAAAGAGGAGGATAGTGAGGGTTCAGTGTGGGTTATTTGATACAGGTAATATTAGAGAAATAATTGGTGTTTGGGAATTCACATCAGGTAATCCCTATCTTCTGTTAAGAGGCAAGTTTATAAGCTAAAAACCAAGAGGATCAGGACTGTTTTAGAAGATTGAAGGGAGAGGAGAAGGTTTAATTTGTCATTGTGGATTGGATTGAGAAACTGAAGGCAATGTCCAACAGTATTAGTGGGCCATTTGACTTTTAATCTCAACAATTTCACAGTAACATAAGTGCTCTTTTTGCTCAGTGGAAAAAGTTCACATGGAGGCTTGGAGAAGGAACTAATTCATTAGGGTAGGAGGGAAGAGAGTCCAGGCAGGTATAAATGAGGAGGAAGCAACTCTTCTGATCTTACCTTGAGGGATCCATAGGACTCCGTTGTATGTAGAAGGTGGGGTGGATATATCTTGCTTAGTGTGCATAGAGGAAGGTAGGATCAAAAAGGTCTGTTATTTACCCCTCATTGAGTCTATAATAAGCTTAAATTTTTGCTTTGAGGGAGAAAAGAGATAGGAAACACTCCAGGAACTCATAGGTGGGAAAAATCTTCCAAGTTTGGGATAGGTGGAAAGACTTCTGAGAAGAGAGGTAGACTTGAAAAGAAGGACTAAGCCTTCTTAAGTGGAAACATGGTAGAAAAAGTGGCTTAAGAAAAGATGTGATGCCTGGAAAACCTGGTTTTAACTCCCAGATTTTCTTTTGAGATGCTTCAGTAATTTTTTTAAATTGGACTTTGTGTCTACAGAATTCCAATTTTCGTGTAATCTTCCTGCTCATGTAGATATTTGATACTAGTAATCTTATTACACAGGCTACTGTATTTATGTTTCAGCCCTGCGCTTTGCCAGGGACTTTCTTGCCCTTGAATGTGGAAGATATTCTATTCATCTAGAAAGTATGTATGGAATGTAATGTAGCCAGTTAGTGCCATGAGCCGTCAATATCAGAGATGTGGGATTAAATGCCAAGAGGATAATCATGACCCCATGGGAGAGTTTAGGGGCAGAAGTGAGCAGTGTGTTTGGTGGCATCAGGATGGCACAATGGGAGGGCTGAGACTCATCTCTGGTCTCAGCTACAAATCTGTCTCCAGGATTTTGTTAAGTTATTTTCAGGATTCCATTAACCCAAACTTACAGTTTCATGTTTTTCATAGTGCAACTCTTACATGTATAAAATGTGTGTAATTGATGATATGTGCCTCTCTAGGATCAATTGGTCATGTTTAAGGATTTTTCAGAATATGGGAAACATTCTGTTTTTTTTTTTTTTTTTTTTTTTTTTTTTACATTTTCCTTGGTTAATAGTTTCACAAGAACAATCAGAATACTTTTTAAAAACATAATGCTAAATTAATAATTTAGAAGACTCCTTTATTCTGAGACTATGATTGTCCTACTTGTTTTGCTGTTAAATATCCTTATTTTATGAAATAATGGTAGTTAGGCAATGGTAGGTTTTAGAAATTTTGTTTTTAATGGTCGTTCTGAGCAGGAATTGTTTTCATTGTTATTGGATCTATGAACTTGGGAAGTCTGGGAAAGTCCAATTGTGACCGTGTTACAGAGAATTGCATCTTGTTCCCACTGGACACAGGTCAAGGCTGTTTCAGACTATCATCACACGTTACAGTGAGGGTCAGTGTGTGGTTATTCTGCACCTGGCTCTGGCTTGGGGAAAACTGCCTTTCTGTTTGTGATTTGGATGCATGACCATCCAGATTAATAAAATCCAGCCGAAAGCAACTAAGTCTATTGCTGGCAAGAGTCATAAGTCCTTCCTTGGAGAAGGCTGGGTGCCAGATGTAAAGCCAAAACATGTGTTCACCTCCTCCTTCGGGGAAACAAAACAAAACAATAACAACTGCCTATGACCACTCACATCCATAGCCCTGCCAGACACATTATATCTCACTTTTCCATTCTCAGGAAATCACTGGTAAGATTTCTATCAGCGTAACCAGCTCCTTCCTCATATGGGCATAGATACTGTTTTGGGCTTTTCTTAACTGAAATGGCAGGAGTCCTAGGCACTGACCCAGAGGTGTTCCTCTGTAAGATCTGAGGCAGAGATCTTGGTTTCCTCCACCGTTGGCCACTTGATTTTTAAAAGTGAGTGGGAAAACTTAGCAATCCCTCCTAGAATTAGGACATGAAGCCAAATTCTCAAGATACATATAACAAAACCAGATTGAAATAATCTGGCTGAAATTGATGGATAATAAGAAGTCTTTCATTATAACTAGGGTTAAAGGAATCTGATTCTCATCAGTATGAATGAATTACTTTTGTGTTACTCTAACTCATGGCTATGGTATAGGTGGATTATAACATGGAGTGAAGGAGGATGGGATGGGGCCTTCACTGTTGGTCAGGGAGATAAGCAAGTACATAAAAATGGGCTTTGTCTTGATTACCATCTCTACATGGCTCCTGGTCTTATTTTTACCCTTCTCCTTTTAATATCTTTTCATCATAGCCTTAACAACTGTCATGTTGATACATCAACATACCTCCTTTAAAAATATTATTGAAGATTATGCTGAGGAAGAGCCTTATTATAGTTCTGGAATGGATCTTGTTATAGTTCCTAATTTTTTTTTTAAATGCTTACTTATTTATTTGTTTTTGAGAGAGAGAAAGAGAGAGAGAGAGAGAGGGAGAGAGAGAGAGAGAGAGAGAGTACATGAGCAGGGTAGGGGCAGAGAGAGAGAGGGAAAGATAGAGAATCCAAACCAGGCTCTGCACTGTCAGGGTAGAGCCTGACATGGGGCTCAAACTGATAAAGCACAAGATCATGTCCAGAGCAGAAGCTGGAGGCTTAACTGACTGAGCTGCCCAGGTGCCCACCTTCCTAATTTTTTTTAAACCATCTTTTTTTTCTCTCTCTCTTTTTTAATGACTAGATTCTGACTCAATCCATAACCTTTTAAAAATATTCCCTGGGGCACCTGAGTGGCTCAGTTGGTTGAGCATTTGTCTCTTGATTAAGCTCAGGTAATGATCACAGGGTTGAGAGATTGAGCCCTGAGTTGGGCTCTGTGCTGAGCATGAAGCCTGCTTAAGATTCCTCCCTCCATCTCTGTTTGCTTCTCTCCCCCACTAATGTGCATTATCTCTAAAATAAAGAAAAAATCCTCTTTCCTGAAGAAATAGAAAGAATCATTCCTTCTTTCAGGATTTTCTATTGCCTGAAAATGTCTTTGAGATAAGAAGCACCTTCACAATTATTTAATCATCATCAGTTAGTGAATTACCAATTAACTGTGTGTTTTTTTTTTTTTTAGTAATTATTAACCAACATGTATTTGGTATCTCCTATAGACTAAACATGGTATTAAACCTGCCTTCATGCATACTGTCAGTTGATAGGTACATTGCCTGCCTAAAATATGACAGGCGGTATGGATGAAATAAATTTACAGATGATGAAATGTAGGAGTTGTGTAGTTAGACACATGAGATTTGAATCACTCACTTGTTAGCTTGGTGAATTTAATCTTTCCTAGCTGTGATTTTCCTTTATGTAAATTAAGGAAAGTATGACCTATGTTGGAAGGTTGCGGTGAGAATCTGAGAGCATTTATGGAGTTCTTGGCACATGGTAAGGCTCAAAAACCTGGGATCTCTAGTTACCATTGGAAGTAAGAGCAGGAGAAGTGGTATAGGAAGAGTTCACTGAGCATGAAGGTAAAGAAAGAAGTTGAAAGAAGTTGTGTGAAGCCAGACATTGAGTGAAGAATATTTCCATGAGAGTAAAAGAGGAGGGAAGGCACAGTGAATAGAGGAGTATATATAGAAGGTTGGGGTGGGGGACAATTGTTTGTTGGAAGCCAGTTCTGAGTCAGGCACTATGCAAAGGACTTTACGCATATTATCTTATTTAATCTTCACTGCAAATCAACAACAGGGGAAGTAAGAGCTCCATTTTTCCAAGTGAGAAGTTAAGGCTGAGGAACTTAAAATTAAGTTTCCCAAGATGACCCAGGTAGTAAAAGGTGGCTTCTGGATTCAGACCCACTCATTCAGGTTCCCAAATTCATGTGCTTTCCCCTGAGGCAAGACAGTGCTGTGGTCATTAATATGAATGGTGGTGCCTCATGTTTAGCACATTCAGCTAATTCTAGTTTGGGTCTTAAAAGTGTAGGTCTAGGGATGCTGTTGCAGTGGTGGTGGTGTAGGGGTGTACTTGACAGATGGAGCTCAGCTTGTCCCAAATGTATTCCAGCTGAAAGCTCTTCTAGCCACTATCAATCTGCAGGAGAAAGTGCCTGGAGCAAAAGTCACACTGACGTTCCTCTCTGCAGGGGTCTGCTTCTTCTTGATCCATAGCACTCTGGAGTCTGTAGGCAAACTTGGAATGAGCCTGTGAACTTTTATGCCTATCACTTATGCCTGGATCCCATAACAGAAAATGGTGGGTTCTATACTGGAGCAAATGAGGTCTAACAGAAAATGCAAGATCTTTGTCAATGGGGGAAGAAGCACATATTTATCTAGCATTATACACTTCATGGGATTCATATGTGACATATCTAGTTTCATTGGATCCTCATTATAAGCTTCTGAGGTGCACATTATCATGGTTTGTGCAGATATCCAAACAAAGACTTTCTCCAGGTCACACAAACAAGAAGTTTCAGAACTAAGATTTATACTCAGGATGATTTAGCACCACAAAGTCAACAGTCACAAAAATACAAGGATTTGAATAAAATATGCATGTGCTGAAAAAACACAAGTAATTTGAATAAATTACAATAAACTGTATGATCCTCTTTTATTTCCTTTTTTGGTGCTCCTGCATTAGAGAAAAAAATCACAAAAGATTTTTGCAAATTTTCTTATTTTCATCTCAAAAAACAAAACTTCTCATCCAGATAGGTGATGTTTTGGGGCATTTGGGTGGCTCAGTGGGTTAAGCAGCTGACTCTTGATCTAGGCTCAGGTCATAATCCCACAGTTTGTGAGATTGAACCCATATTGGACTCCATGCTGACCGCTGCACAGGCTGCTTGGGATTCTCTCTCTCTCCCTCTCTCTCTGCCCCTCTCCTGCTTGCATTCTCTTGCTCACTCTCTCTCTCTCTCTCTCTCTCTCTCTCTCTCTCAAATAAATAAGCATTAAACAAAAGATAGGTGATGTTTTATATATTGGATTTGGTTTCTTATATTGGCACAAATGATGTCTGTTGACCATTAGCAAACTATGCCTGTGAATGAGCCATGCTCTACAAAGGCTCCAAAACTTGTTGGAATAGAAGAGATAGAAACCACCCTGTCTTCTAAGTCTAAGAAAACTCAGATGGATCTGCAGGCTCAAGGGTAGGAAGGTGATCTGTGTCTTTTGTGAGCCTTTAGCTGCCTTGTATAGCTGTTCAAAAATAGAGTTGTTAAAAACTTATATATGGCAATTCTACTCTTGTAGATGCTACTGTATCTACTTCAACATAGTATATTGTCATGTTGCCTATAATTTACTTTGAAGTACTTCAGCATTAACATTGGGATGTCTGTAGTGGTTAGTTTCTGTTTCCTGCAGTTGCTGGTGGTCCTAGTTGGAAATACATATTCCATATTCCATGGTGTGTTAGTTTCCTAATGTTGTCATAATGAGTTAATTATTTCATGCTCAGGAATCTTATACCATTGGAAATTTTCAGTAATAAAATGGATTTGACAAAACTTGAACTCTTCACCTGGGACTTTCCCGTGTCCCTTGCCATTGCCAAGAATGGCACATTAGCTCTGAGACTGACTCAGTGTCTCTGGAATTCCCTCCTTCATGCATTCCATGGGAGCCTCCAGTTGGTGGTATTTATGGTGCCAGGCATCTGTTGATTTCACTTGGATTTAATCTGAACCTTTGTTGTTTGACTGGGTTTTGTATTTCTGAGGGGATTATTAATCATAAATCACCAGCTCTGCTGAGCTGTATGTGTGATTGTTGGGAGAGAGAGTTTAATTTATTGTTGCTACTGGAAATGTAATAAAAAAAAATCTTCCAAAGTACATGTCATCTGGATTTTCAGAAGCAATTATTTTGGAGAAGAAATGATCTGGGCGGTCCCCTCATGCTATTCTTGCTTCGTGCATCTCAACAAACAAGCAAACATGCAAGCCGAGTGATGGACCTGTGAAATTTCTCCTTGGTTGAAGTCCAGACTTTGACTTTCATTGATCTGTCCTTCAGTGAAGAAGTTGTGGCCATGGCAGACAGGAGTCACAAAAGAAATGGAACAGTAGAGTAGAAGAGGAATAAACAACTCGCCCATGTGGATCTGTTTCTTTCTTCCTACCTAATCTCTTTCTGCTCATTAATCCTGATGAAAACATGCTGGAGGGGTGAAATGTAAAGATGGAAAACTCCAGGAAGGAGACTCTTCCTGGAGAGAAGAGTGCATATACAAACAAAACGTGACATAGGCTAGTAAAGGTGATAGTTGCTTATTTGTGCCATGTAAGTCCTGAGTATGTGTGAATATGCTAATATGTGCCAGGCTCCCCAAGAGTAAATATACCCGGACTCAGGGATCATGTCATCTGGTCACTACTAGTGAGAAATCAATCACCACCATGCTTGTGTGGTTGGGGAGGAGGTGCAGGGAAATGTGAGCCCATAGAACAGTGGTGACAGCAAAGGTCATTTTAAGAGTTGAGGCTGTCAGATTAATTTACTAGTCATGTTTTAGGTAGCTTGCAGTATTTTAAGGAAGTTTTTAAGTTAAACATAATTCTCCTATTTGTCAGGTCATGCCTTTGGAACAGGTACCTGATTTCCTATTGATAGTCTGTCCCTCCCATAAAAAGTGCCAAGAAGATTGATCATACATTGTTCAAAACTTTGTTCCTAGGTGACAGTTCCTTCCTTACATTATAAAATCTGAGGTAATAAATGTGTCCCTTCCTTTTTTCCCTTCTGAAGATTTTGTTGGTGATTCAGTATGTGCATCTTGATGGTGCATTTGCTCAGTTATTAGGTAAACATTTAAGGCGAATCTACAGGGTAATAAATATGAACATAAATAAATAAAATGAACAGGGATTAAGAGAGCCGGCAGTGGTATTTATTGACTGCCTTCTGTAGCCCAGCATTCATTTTTTAAAAATATTTTTATGATTGAAAATGTACATAGATAAAAAAGTCAAATCATTTTTCAAGGCTTAGAATGCAGAATATTAGCCCCTGTCTCACCCAGCCAACTTCACTTCTCATCCCCTAGTGGAAATAACTTTTAATCCTTTTAGCTGTTTCTTCTGGTATTTGCCTTCATTGTTTTACATAATGTACTCTACTGTCCCTTTTTAACTTGTTGATTTTAGATCCTCCCTCAGAACAATGGGAGACCATGATTTAGCTTCCTTAAACAACTCCTCTCACCCCAAACACACACTTCTTTCTCTATTTTTATAATTGAATTTAAATTATAATTTTTGGAATATTAATATTCAGCTACATATTGCTTTGTTTACATCAACATTATTCACAGTTAAGCCATGTAGACAACCTGGCCCTGTGGGGAAGGGAAGGGATCCCAGGACTTCGTTATTCCTTACAAAGACTTTCAATGGTGTTCTTGCTTTCATCCCACCAGCACCCACTTCCAAAGTGCCTCCTGCCTCCAACTCCTGAGCCTTCTGAGATTCTGAAATGCAAATGAGCCTTCTTCATGACTTCATTCACTGGAGGGTTTCCATGTTGCTGGTCTGCCAAATCATTTCCATATGTACGTGTCTTTCTGTCTTATCTCTCTTCCCTTGCTTTCTTTGCCCTTACGGGGTTAAGAAGTTTTTTATTTATTTACTAAAATTTTAATGTGTTTCTGGAGTAAAGCATATCTGTTTCAATGTGCTGTATGAAAACAAAGTCCCAAATAATCTTTTAAAATTTTAGTTACTCATACTACATACCTTTATTAACCTCATTTTATAGATGAATAAATCAAGGATGAGAGAAGTTAAGCAACTTGTTCAAGGTTGTATAAATAGTAAGTGGCAATTCCACTTACCAATAAATTCTTGCTCTTTCTAGCACACTGCCTTTTACTGCAAGACACAGTTCCTGTTTTAAGGAGTTTACAGTTTTTGCAGGGAGATAAGACAAATGTGCAGACATAAGAATACAATGCATTAAATGTCAAGAACAAGAAAAATGGCTCAGTGTGCAATGGGAATTTAGAGAAGAAAGATCTGTTTTCCTGCCCACTTCTTTGTGTCTAAAACTCCATTTGGAATTGAAGTATATGCCTTTCAGTACTGTAGACACATTTCTTAAAGAAATCTTAATGTAATGGGGTTTAACCTCTATTCTTTGGCCACGTGGGATTCCATGAAGTCGTGGAGTGAACAGTTAATTTGTATGTTCACATAAATATCCTCAAGTGATATTTTAGGGAAAAAAAAATAAGGCAGACTTTTGATTGACTAGATATCTAAGAATATACTTGACTTTAAGGCATTCGAGAGGTCTTTTTTGACCATATTTATTCTTGCCAGTGATGGTACACAGCCCTTGAACTTGTTAAATCTGAAGAGTGTGTTTGTTTTGGGGGCTCCCTTAAATATCAAAGATGGTTTATAAATTTATCCACATCTGTCTAGACCAAAAGTCTTTTTTTGTTTTTTTCTTGGCCAGTTAGGATGATTATCACTTAGGCTGCATGTAGTTGGTGGGTGAAAGGCACTAACTATACAGTCTCCTAGGAGGCTGAATAGTGAGTTGGTGTACTGAGCCTGGAGCCAATAGGGCTTGTTCTATTCCAGGCTCTGCCAGGAGCTGCTGTGTGACCTTGAGACATTTTACTAACGCTGTCTCCCTGTTTCATATTTCTAATCTGTAAAATAGGGAAAATCACAGAATCTAGTTCACAGTGTTGTTAGGAGGATTATTTGAGTTAATAGATAAAACAGATATGATGCACAAAAATAAAGTGTCTGGTGCACAGAAAAGACTCATCAACACTGCTCTCTCTAAGAAGCTCATGAAGAAGCAACCTCTGAGGGCCACATATGCTTCAGGTGCTATCTTGCTTGCTGGAGCAGAAGCTTCTTCAATCACATGCTCATCACTTTATTTTGCAACCATTTATGTGGTGTCTACTATGTGCCAGACCTACTGCTCGGTGCTCAGGATATCATGGAGACCCAAATCAGACACACCCGTTCCTGCACAGAATCCTCAGCAACATGGGAGAGACAGTCACTCATCAATTAATTACACAAATAAATAGAGGATTGCACTTGCGGTAAGGGCTAGCAAAGGCAGGCTTCATGACTCCTTGTTACATTTCGGTACACAGAGTCTCGCACCTGAGGGAGTAAAACTGTGTTTCTTGAAGAATCCAGGAAGTGCTCTGATGCCAAGGAAGGGAAGGGCTGCTCTGTGCAGAAACTGAGAACATCCTGAGAAACTAATTAAAATCTTCCTTTTTGATTGCACCCTGGAGGATGGGAATCGCTTCCTCTCTTGCCTCGCCTTGACACAACTTGCTCAGGAGGAATGCAAAGGAGGGGTGGGATCTTCCCCAGCATGAGAGTGAAAGGAAGCGACATACCAAAGAGATGACGCTGGAAGAAATGCTGCAGCTGCTAATTCCACCTCCACCCTCTGGGACAGCTGCTTAGCAATATTTCAAAGGCGAAGGCAACTTACAGGAAAGGAGGGAAAAACTGCATTTAACAACTTCCTTGTCTGGAGGTCTGGATAAGACTTGAGCACATTTGAAAGCTGTATTTATGGCAGAAATATATGTAGCCTTACAGACATCTGTGCCTGGGATTCCCGCAGCCCAAGTGTGCATTTATACATGGAGCACTCAGATTTTCAGGGCACCTGGCAAGACAATTGAATATCGACCATTTGAATACATTGCTTGTTCATCTCATGTGCACTTAGCTGTGCCAATGTTACCTGAAAGCTGTAGCTAGGAATTACGTCCAGAATTCCCTCTGCCTTTCTTCATTACCAATGCCTTGAAAGAGCAGTGTCTCTTGCTGAATTTTTAATTGTTAATCTCAGAAAAACATATGCCTTTCAGTATCACATAGCATGTGAAGAGAAATTGAGCTTCAGTGCTAGTAGGTACAGAACGCCCTATACCAATGTCTTAGAAGCAAAGTTTATTTTGCTTCAGTTTGACCTATGCATGTATGTATGTATCTTCTGTCTCACTGCATCTCATTCACTTTCTCTTCCTTCAAGCTTTTACATTTCATTTCAAACGGTTGGTGGATGGCTCTTCATTCAGCGTGTAAAACAAGTGATTATTGTTTCACAATACTTTGATAATACAACACTTTTTTTGAATACAATACTTTTACATCTACTTTGAGTTAGACAGGAATGTCCTTGAACTCATGAATATTCCAGTGTAGAAGTAAAGACCAATATGAAACATGTAATTAAATGTATAGTGTGTGTCAAGAAAAGAGATATGAAGGGCACTTTGGAATCATATAGCAATAATAACAGTACCAGCAACTAAGATTAACTCATTGCTTACTATTCTAAATGATTTATATGTACTATTAATTTTAATTCCCATATGCTACCCATGATGTAGGGTACTATCACTATTTCCATTTTATAGATTACGAAGCTAACCCCAAACTTATTAAACACTGAAGAACTTTTTCAAGTCTGCACAAGAGAAAAGAGCTGACTGAGTGGTGCCTGGGTGGTTCAGTGGGTTGAATGTCTGACTCTTTATTTTAGCTCACCAGGGTCGTGAGATCAAGCCCTGCATCAGGCTCTGCCCTGAGTGTGGAACCTGCTTAATATTCTCTGTCTCTGTCTCTGTGTCTGTCTCTCTCTCTGCCCCTCTCCCCTGCTCATGATCTCTCTCTCTCTCTCTCTCTCAAAAAAAGAAAAGAGCCAACTGGGATTTGAACCCATGTGCTTTGAGTCCTGTGCTTCATGCCTAAATACACTCTCCTAAGTAAGAGAATTGACCCTGGTCTTCCTTGGATATATTTATTAAAGTTTGAAACGTGTGTGTGTGTGTGTATATATATATATATATAAATTTTTTTGTGTACTCCTTTAATAAAAGAAACGAGAACAAATATTTTTCTCTTTAAGAAAGAAACTAGATTGAAAATAAAAATAAAATGCCTCTCTGGGGCACCTAAGTGGCTCCGTTGGTTAAGCCTCTGACTTCAGCTAAGGTAATGATCTCATGGTTCGTGAGTTAGAGACCCACATTGGGCTCTCTGCTGTCAGCATAGACCCTGCTTCAGATCCTCTGTCCCCATTTCTCTCTGCCCCTCCCCCCATTCACATGCACACACATTCTCTCTCTCAAAAATAAATATTAAATAAATGCCTATAAATGTAATGCATTGGTATCATGGTGGGAGATACTAGGAAAAAAAAACTAGTGAAATTCAAATAAAATGTGGACTTTAGTTTGCTATAATGTATCAATGTTGGTTTCATTGACTAATGTACCATAGTAATGTAAGCTGGTAATAGGGAAAAATGGGTGAGGGTTATGCAGGGACTGTCTGTGCTCTCTTTGAAACTTTTCTTAAAATCTTAAAGTATTCTAAAATGAGTTTACATAATGAAAAAATAAAATAAAACGCCAATCCCTCCCTCCCCCAACCTGAGCTTTTATTAGTTGCAAACTTGCGAGTTCTCTACGATAGTGGTGCCTCCTCTCTGATGTCCTCCCTCTACTATGTAGACAGCGTGGCATCTTCAGCATCAGCCGGAGCATTTGTGCATCTGTTTCCAGGTCTCTTTCTTGGCCAGGCTGGGCATGCTCTGCATTCATGCCATGCCATCCTCTGTAACCTGCATATCCACATCTCAGCATCCTCTCCTTGTCCTTTTCCTTATTGGTCACTGGATCCTTAGTTCCTATCCTGACTACATCCAAAAAAATCATGTCTTCACAACTTTGTGGGGTCTTCATGTGGCTGGTTCTAAATCAAGTACTGATATCTGGGGCATCAGATGTGGCCTTCCCTTGCATGGTTCTCCTTCCATGCTTGTGGAAGCTGTCAGACAAAAGCCTGGGAGACCCAAACAGAGACTTGCCTGGTACACACATTCAGTATCCCATTGTTTTTTTTATCTTTTCTTATTGTTATAAGGAGTTTGAACACTCTCAATCTGCCATGCTGCAAATAGCTTCCCAGAAACAGGATATAGACAGCTGGCTGAGGAACCAAGACAATAAACACCAGTTCAGTTCAGAATGTGCAAAAAAGTGAGAACAACTTTGAGTTAGGCAATAAGTGTTATCTTCATACAGTTCCAATGGTTCTGCCTCTTAAATATTTCTCAGATGTATCCTCTCCTGTATCAGTCAGAGTCCAACCAGGAAAAGAGAAACATCCTCAAATATTTAAAAGAATTTTATACAAGGAGTCAGTTACACAGGTGATGAAAGAGATCAGAAGCCGAAGGAGACAATGCAGCAACTGAGATGTTAGCAATAGCAGGAAGCCACAATCAACCTTGCGCGGGAGGGACAAAAGAAGGAAATAGGGTTCCCAGAACCTCTGGTGGGCGGACCCTTGGGCAGAAGCCAGAATGGTGGTATGTGTGCACGTGCCATAGAGGAGAGGCAACCAAGAAAGAGGATGAAACACACTGGATTCTTCTATCCTCCTGTTTCCCAGTCTCCTATTGGTAACTTCCACTGGCCCAAACTAATTAGGAACAGGCCACCATGGAAATCCAGTAAACGGAGGAAACCAAACTTCCTTCCACACAGCACAGAGACACTACCTCGCTGAGATCAAGGACTCTGCTGTCTCTTTCTGGCACCATTACAGAATCTTCTTAATCCTTCCCTTGACCCTGTAATCTCAGTCTCCCTCCAATTCATCCTGTATATTTGAGCCAGCAATGTTGCTGAGATGCCAATATATATGTCAAGCCCCTATTTAAGCTCTTAGATGACTTGATGCTGACTACCTGCCTGGGTCAAGCTTTTCAGCATGGAGTATAAGGCCTTGTCTGGCTTTTGCCCCCCTGTCCAGACCCATTTCCCACAACTCAGTACATGGCATGGTTTCAGTGCACTGAAGATTGCCAGGGACACAGAGTGGTGTTGGCTACTCCAGTGATGATGTTCTTGTAGACTTTCGAAGAGACTGCCTGGGCTGAGCCTTGAGGTTGTCATGGAGGGAATGGCAGGAACAGCAGTCTAGGTAACATTGTCAAGCTATTTTCTGGAGCACATGAGGGGGCCTGGAGCACAGGACAGGACTCCTGGCGAGAGCATGTGAGGGCATGTAACACTTTAGAGCCTTTGGAGGCTCCAGAAAAACAAATGGGAGGAGAACCAAAGGGCCTTGAGGCATGTCAGCTAATGGGGGCATGAGTCAGTGAGATTTGAGTGATTCTTAATGAAACCCATCTGTTGGGTTAAATTGGAGGAAATGGAGGTTATATTTGAGAATAGAATTGAATGTCCAAATATGTTGTTCAGGTTATTGCTTCTAAAGTTAATCCATCATCAAAAGATTTCTAGCAGAATGAATGAATATGAAGGGCTCGTTTATGATAGGCATTATAGGCTATTTATCTATAATCCGGGGTGGGGCTTGATAAAAAAAGGAGGACATTAACACACATGAGCCTTTTAGAGAGTAATTGAGTTCTAGATGATAAGCAGAAAACAGAAGGTGGAAAATATGGGTTTGGAACATCAGAGAAAGTTTCAGTGAAGTTTCTCTAACCTCTAGATACTTAAAAAAATCTCTATTATACCATACATATCTATTAACAATTCTTTGCATTTCCTTCTAGTCTTGCTGTGATGTGAACTTTTCTTATGCAGTTAAAAGGTGATGCTACCCTTCAATATCAAGGGAAACCAAACATTTACTAAGCTAACATAATGTGCCAAAGTGTAGAACTGGGCAGATTACATAATGTATTTTATTTTGTCATAATTTTCCCGTAACAGATGAGGGAAAGGAGTCTCAGAGAGAGTAAGTCACTTGCCTGAGGCTGCATATCAAGTGCAGGCATTGGTATTTAAATGTAGGTCTCCTTTTACTATGCCACAATTTTCACCTGTCACTAAGCAACCCTCATGATGAGTGCAAATAAGAATAACTTAGTATTCAGCTTTCTCGCCAGGAACATTAAAATAACATTTGGATGTATTTCCACACAAAATCACTCTAAAATCCTATATACAGGTTTCTAAAACATGGAATTCATTTTGAAGGTTTATTTTCCTATTGAATGATAAGGATCTTGCACCCTACATCTCTCAAAATTCAGGCCAAATCATGGTGCCCTTGATCTACCCAGTCTTTGGACTCATGTATTTATTATCATATCTTTCTGAGTCTTTGACTTGCATGTTGGGAGAGGTCCTCAGAAAGCAGATGGAGGTAAGTGTTTGGGGCATTTGTCAGGAAGTGCTCTTGGGAACCAGCCCTGAGGAAGATAGCGCCAGGAAGCAGAGTTTAGCAGAGAAAAAAGTTAAACTGTGATGTAATATGATGAAGGGTCTAGAGAGCTTACTGGCGGCTCTAGTCCTCTTTTGTTCTGATTTGGGAAAGGAGGTTCTACATGTTGATCAGTTCCTGAATGTAGAAGACCAGTTACCAGAAGGAGGTGTAGTCTCATGTGAATTATTATTATTCAGGTGAGGGAATCCCTGAGCAAGACCCTCAGCCAAGGGCTGTTTTGTGGCACCACTTCCAGTAGCTGGGGAAATAAGTCCTTCATTCTCCAGAGGGCATCTGGGTGATACCTCACAACATTCACCACTGTGAGAAATGTAATTCCTCATAAATCTGTGTATATACAATAAACGTATATATGTATTGAATATATAAGATGTGGCAAAATATATGAAAATATGCAATATATAAATAAATGTTTACTTCATATAATTATAAAAATATATATATATATATATTTTATAGACAACTTCTTAAGGCATTAACTACCTGGATCAGGATGAAAGCTGGACTTTAAAGAATTAATATGTTTGGGGCGCCTGGGTGGCTCAGTTGGTTAAGCGGCCGACTTCGGCTCAGGTCATGATCTCACAGTCCACGAGTTTAAGCCTCGCATCGGGCTCTGTGCTGACAGCTCAGAGCCTGGAGCCTGTTTCAGATTCTGTGTCTCCCTCTCTCTGACCCTCTCCCGTTCATGCTCTGTCTCTCTCTGTCTCAAAAATAAATAAACGTTAAAAAAAAATTAATATGTTTGACAGTGTGGTTCCTACAAACTGAAAATGCAGGGTATCCCTCTTTGGTTCAAGAGGGAACAGAAGTGTATGAGACTTCTTGAGACCCTCATGCTTCTTACCACCACGTGATGTATTGTTGCTGCACCAATAATAAGAATGTAAGTCCATCAAGTGATGTGGACTATGTACAGAGAATGATGCTTGGCTTATTGGCTGTTTTTACACATTTGCTTATTCTGAAGACCAAGAAAACAAACAGATAATAAAATCATTATGTAGTTAAAAAAACATGAATTCCTTAGAAACTGCATTGGGCCAGCCTCTGTTCACTTTGTCAACTTCTTCCTGTGTTAGCTATGCCCATTAACGAACAGTTGTACTAGAGATCTGAGAAGGCAAATATCTAACCACAGTCCATAAATGTAGAGAATCCTCACACGTCCAAGACAAAAAGAAGGAGATGCCTAACATATTCATCTCTTTTAGGTTTAGAAGCTTAAGAGACTCTGCCGTGCTGTCTCCTTTCCTCTGCCCATCCCTTTCACTGACTCAGCAGTCTGAATCAAGAGTGCTCCACATTTCTGTGGTTCCTTGAAGCACAGTCCCTAATAGCTGGTGCCTGAAGGGTATTTGTAACTTGCTCACAGTGATTGAAAGGGCAAGTAGCTTCAATTTGTTCATGTAGAGCTGTATCGTATGGAGTGCATACCTAGGATGAGCTGAACTGTGTGTTGAATTAGGAACTACGGCTGCCCAAGGCAATCTGGAAAATGCTGGCCCTCCTAAAATGACAGTCACCTTCATTGTTGGCATTTTTCTTCCATTAGCCCTTTCCTGTGTTTTTGGGCAATGAGTGAGGTCTGATTCAGCTATTACCTATATTAGAACGTCTTAGTCACACCCAAAAGATGTGAATGAGCCAAATATGTTCTTTTTTAAAATTTTTATTTGATCTATTTACTTATTCATTCCATCATTTACTCTTAATTTATAGTTAAATAACTATTTTGTTTTGTGGCCAGGTAGTACAGGTAATTGCTCTAAGGCTAAAGTACAGAACCGGTGTCATCATGCACACTGAATATTGAGAATTTAGATCTGGATTTTAGGATCATAGAATTCCAGTTAGTCTGATTATTATAGCAATTGAATAGGAGGCAACTGTCTTTTTCTATTTATTTTCTTCTTATTTTTTTTCTAAATAATGTCATAATTCAGAAGGCTGAGTGTTTCTTGTTTCTCTTCTGCAAAGTCATCACTAGGGAAGGTGCTTTAATTCATTTTCTTTTGATGTGCTTTAACCTTCGTAAAAACTTGCCTCATCTTGCTTTAATTCCTTTATTAGAATTGCAATTTCATTAAATTTTTCTTTTTTATATCATTGCTACATACCAGGAGAATTTTATATTAATCCCCCAAATTTTGTCATCTTGTTTTCTAGCAGCTCACTTCTGAGCATCAATAGATTCAGTTCTCTTATTGGTCGGTTTTGTGGCCTTGGGCCAGTCAAACTCCATGAACCTCAACTTCTCCATTTGCAAAATGGGATAATAATACTTACCTCCCACACACCATGGGTGTTGTGAGAATTAGCAAGATAATGTTTACAAAGTGTTTTGTAAAAGCATAGAGCCTTTCATCTAAGGAAGGAGTTCAGAGTGTTATTATTTTTGTTTTTACTGATGGTCTGGTTCCCACATGGCTTTATTTTTATGGTGTACTTAACAGCAATAGAAATGAGAGATGGTAAAGATTATAGCAGCTCATCTAGTTCAAACATATTGTGGAATTCTTCCCCTGCAACATGCTGTTTGTACTTTACTCCTTCTATTTTTAAATGCCAAGCATCAAGCATTACATGGTTCATTTCTTCCTGCCGACAGCAGAACTCCTCTAAAGAACAATTTCAATGGCAACTTTCGATCTAAGTATTTTCTTAATGACCCAATGGGAATAACTCTTTGAATCTCTTCTAGGGGGATATTTTTGCCCAATGTGAGGGCTACAATTATTTTCAGGGCCTTTTTACTACTTTACTGGGGAGATGGAGTCACAATCCATTAGCTCTCTTTCTGATGATGTTCTTTACACTGTTCATCTCAAACTTTCAATTTAGGAATTTCCTAACCATTGGTCCATGGAGCAGACCAAATCTTGTTCAGAGATATCTCATTTCAAACACAGTTAAATTGCTTTAAATTCAGTTCTAGAAGACTAATTTGAAAGAATGTGCTACCTCCAGTCTTGTGCACTGCACATCTTTTGCTTTTGGCAGGTCCATAATCTGTCATTGAAGACAGAGACATTCTAGCATATGATAGTACATAAACACTTATTGAATGGATAAATGGATAATTCATAATATCACATATCTAATTCATTGTGGGATAAATTATAGTCCTTTTTCCATGGGATAATCATAGTCCTTTTATTTTTTTAGGGTTATATATTAATATATTTATATTTACATAAAATAGTTATGAATATATTATATGGAAGTATCACTACTTAAAGTATAAATACAACTAGTATCTTGACAAAGGGACCCTCTACAATATACATACTTTGAAAAAATGTGGAGCATTTACTGTATATTAGGAGCTGAGAATATGTTGGAAGGCTTAACAAACGTATTTCTTTTCTTGCGGTGCTTACTGACTACTTCAGCCAATGAGATTTGGTTCTGAAGATACAATGATTCCTTCCCCCATAGCCCCCCAGCAGTTGTTTTTCCATCCTTTCACTGTAGAGAGTGAATTCTAAGATTAAATCAATACCCCAAGTATTTCTTTCCTGTTTTTGTACTTTATGGTAGTTTAATTACTCTCAAATAAACTAATCCATTGGCTAAAACTAAACTTTATTCTATGTGCTAATGGTATTGTTTTGAATGTACTTGTGCCCAACAGAATCAGATTCATAGTGAGACTTTATAAGTGGCAAGATTTTGTTTTTCATCAATCCCTAAATTTTCTAAATCCAAAGATTGGAGCAGTAATTAGGCTTCCTTAATAAAGAATAGGATATGACTTTTAAGAGAGAACTCCATTCCAATCTCAAGCAGTCAAAAAACTAAAATCTAAAAAAAAAGGGAAAAATAATAAAGCTCTCTCTTTTGAGGTACATGGGAAATTAAGAAACATAACTTTATCCAAAATTGCTCATTATTACCTGTTGAAATTGGATCAGAAAGCTTATGCCATTTGAAATCTTTTCATATGGCATATTTCCAGATAGTGAAATCATTGGTGGTCAACTTTTTGGATGCTTTGCTCTTTAATCACTTATGCCTTCAACCTGGTAGTAGCTGCGTAGTGAGATAGGTTATGGTAATTAGCTTGCTGAGTCAGTGGGAAGGAGCCCTGTAATATTGAATAATTGTTTCTTTGATGTATGGTGTGGTTAACATGCTTAAGATTTTTAACTCAGGACCATCTGGATGTTAGATCTGAGAAGAGGAAGTAAAATCAGTTTCATATACTGTGTAGAACATGAAATAACAAATCTCAGTCTGTTCTTTGCCATTCTTTTTCTTTACCTTTTCGGTTTTTTAAAAAACTTTATACCAATTAATTTAAGCACTTAGCAGTCAAACATATCAAATAAAATGAAATCATTATAAGTCTGTGAATCACCTTACTTGTTATGATCTTTGTTCCAGGTAACTATGGAACAAAAATCTGGACAAAAATATAAAGGCACAGTGACACTACCATTTTGGAAAGTAGACGTAGTTTATTGTCTTTAGACTTATATAACACTAATGTGTCAGCAATGGATTTAGCTTATTCCCTGATATTAGTCTCATCATGCTTTCATTTCTGTGAGAGATATTCCTGTTAGGCCCAGGAGTTGACTAAGCAGAATGTAGAACCTGGAGTTGAAAGTCATTAGTTTTGATCTTCTCTGTAATCACCAATTTATTATCATGAACTTTGGTGCAATGAAAAATTATTATCTCTTTATAGATCTCAGCAGTTTAAAATGGGAAGAATTGGGGCCTCCAAGGATTTGTGTGTGTGTGTTTATTTATTCTTTGAGAAAGAGAGAAAACACACACACACACACACACACACACACACACACGCAAGCAGCGGAGGAGTGGAGAGAGGGAACCATAGAATCTGAAGCAAACTCCAGGCTATGAGCAGTCAGCACAGAGCCTGATGTGGGGCTCAAACTCACACACTGTTAGATCTTCACCTGAGCCAAAGTCAGATTTTCACCCAACTGAGCCATCCAGGTGCCCCTGGGCCTTCGGGGGTCTTAAGCTCTGCATCTCTTTCTTGTCCTTAGCTGCTGTCTTCCAGGTTCTTCTGCTTCTGATGCCCAAGAGAACAGCAACAAGCTGGGATTTGGAGAGGTCTTGAGGACTCCTGCTATTTGAGCCTCGTTTGTGATTGAGGTGCAGACTGATAAGAGGAAGAATGATTTGCAGTGAGATGCAGGAGGAAAGAATGGACTCATACCGTTAGATGAAAATTACAAAACAATAGAATGATAACATCCTGCAGAAAATGTCTTCATGCATGGGTTTGTGTCTCTCATATAAGTGTAATTAGCTAGGATTCAAATTCAAGTTAAGGCACTTTTTTTTCTATCTCTACCACTGCAAACATAAATTTTGGTTTTCATAAAAATCACCAGTAGCTTTGTATGCCTTTGCCCAAAGACAGCTGAATGGTATTTAATTGTCTCTTGCTAGGACTTAGCATTGTTTGCAATGGCTGGGTGCAGTTGACTTGTATGAAAAGATTTCCATATTGCGTCCTTGTTGGAGTGAACTCGGCAGGTGAATAGATGAACAGCAGCTTTTATCTTCCATGGTCAGATCTCACTCTCCTGAGTTGACTAATATTTACCTAAGCCTCTCTCTACTTCTTCCTTCTCTCTGAGAGTTTGTTTTCTTGTTATCCCAACCTGGATGCTTGACCTACAACTCAGCTTCTTTGGAATTGTTCTTGGCTCACCTTGTGCATTTTTCGTTTCCATGATTATTTATTTCTTAATTTGAATGCTTCTCTTTGTTCTATAACATGGCATTCACCACTGCTTTCCTGTTCTCCCCTAGGTTGCCCTTTGCTGTTGGTGTGCTTCCCACCTACACAGGTATGCAACACATTTCTTTATCTAATCTCTTGGCTTATCTGGCCTTTAATATTTTCTTAACACAGTATATAGTTCAGCCTTATTTGATTTATCACCAACATATAAACTCCCCCATAACCTCACATTTTCATTTGCTTCTGTGGAAGTGAATTCCTTCAGGAGAAACTGATTTTTATTCCCAATAAAGAAATAATATCTGAAGAGTTTTATAAAAGGACCTTAGAACATCTCACAAACATTATCACCTTCATCTTTTGTGTTGTCTCTATTAAAAAACATAGATGGAAGACAAGCATTCAATTTTGAGATAAAAAATTATAGTTACGGCCAATTGCTTACAACTAGTGAGTAGACAGTAATCCTGAGTACAAACAAAGGATAATATGTCTCCCTATTTTGCATTCTTCTATCTTTTGGAGGAACTATTTATATAACACAATTACATTGTTTTGATTCATTTCAACAACACATATACAATAATTAATATATGAAAGTCACTCTAAGTCGAATATATATAAGACATAGAAGAATGGTAGTTGTCTTTGAGGGAGTGGGGAGACACCTACAGAAAGGCAGTCTATACTAAGTACTATGACAAAAGAAAGAACAAGTGTCCTGAGCCACAGATACACTAGAGGGTTGACTGGGTTGGTGTAGAGTACTTTGTGAAGGAGGCAGCTCTGGACTAGAATCATATGAAAAGAGGATGGGCAGAAATGTGCCTCTAGAGAAAAACACTCTGAGCCATATTCTCCCAATCCCTGGTCCACCATTTCAATGTCCCTTTTAAACACCAATATAGCTTCTAAAGATACTATCTTGCAAATTGAGAATACGTTGTTTTCTAGGAGCCATCTGAGTATGAATAGCTGTGTGGTATATATATAATAGAAAGTAATTATAATTTCACCTCTCAAAGAAATGAGTTTAAATATGATCATCACAAAATGATAAAAACTCTATTGACCTAGAAATTATAATGAAAATAATAAATGAAAGTGAGAGAATTTATGAAAATATTTGCTGGGTTTTAAGTTGTGTGTGTGCTTCACTGAGAAGTATATTGTAAAAATTGTTCACAGTGCCTTGTTTCCCAGTCTTGTGATTAGCCTCCTGAGGCAGTCACATGGGCTCACTTCCTCTAAATCAGTATTAAAGAAGAGTGTTTCAGGCAGACCACCTTGAGGTGATAATTGCTTTTCTCAGGAGATAGTCACATGTGTGACGTCCTCTGGGAGGAAATGAATGCATTGCCTATTGTGCCTTAAAACTCAGACAAGAAATTTTAAAGGTGAATTTCCAAAGTATTAAGGCTCAGAGTAATCACTGGAGTGTGGCAGCTAGCCTGGGGGGCCCCACCCTTCCTAGACTCAGCAATCTCTTCCCCTGTACAAAATTACATAAACATTTGAAGATTTCCTTCTGCCCTCAGAATTCGATTTGTCTGCCAAAGTTATGGTCATTTGGGCTGGAAATTTGGCTATTTGCAATATCTTTTAAGGCACCGGTAGCTGCATTCTTTCCTGTACTTGCTTATTCATGATCTTGTGATTCTCTGAGTCTCTGGGGCCACTTGGGTCAATTGCTCTGAGACCTATCAGTAGGGAAAAGAGGACATACTTATGTCATTTCTATCTCAATAGCAGGCTTCACTTTGGAGCTGACCCAAGGTAGCCTCTTCTGTATTCCAAGTAAAAGCCTTTTGCCAAATCTTGGTTGGGCAGAAACCCAGAGACTTGAGTTGTAGGGCATCCTTCTTCATGAGAATAATCAATAGATCTACAAAACATACAAGGTTGGTCACATGACCAATTTTTCTCTTTCCTACTACCCCCATGCCATTCCTTATCCCCTGTATCTTGACAGAACATCTACTGTAGAGGAACACAAAGTTTGGGCAGCTTCACTCCCTCCCTAGTTCCATTAAATAACTCTATTCTTGGCTCCTTAATACCTTACTACCATAGTGCTTTCAGAAATAAAAAGCATTTTCTTTTCCCAGTACACAAATGGCTCAGAATTATTTCTTTTTCTAGATGTTCTCATCTGTTGCTGCTTGGGTTACACTAAGAAATTCTGAAATGGAATTTTGAGGATAGAATATTAATATAGAGTGTTCTTGGGGTAGCACCTCTGGAGGGCTGGAAAAAGCAACAGGATTGGAAAGAAGGACATGCTCAGCTGAGACACAAACACAACAAATCTTAGTCAATTTCACAGGGATGTCTGAAAGTAGAATGGCCCCTCATAGTTGCCCTGAGTTGGGCTAAGATGGCAGGCCTCAATATTACCACATCAATAAGTCATCGGATGTGGGCATCCTTAGCAAGGGCATCCCATGGTTGAGAGGGCTCTCTGTAGCTGAGACAACCCTGACGAGCTGACAGCTTAGATGTCTGCTGGCTGAATTCTAAGTAGCTGGAACAGGAAGAAAGGAACATCTGGATGGTGCACAGTGATCACAAAGGCCTGCCCCCCTGCTCCATTCAGATTCACATTTCAATATTACATTTAGGAAGCAGCTCTTTAAGATTCTGTTGACTTCTCTTCCTGGGTTAAAGTATGAACAACATGTTAGTGAGACAAACTATAGTCCAATGCTATAGCTGGCCTCAGTATCACAACTTACACTTAATGCCTCCTACTATTGATTCTCTGTTTTCCTCACTCTCATCTTGCATTTCTGTTGGCCTCAGTTGTTTACCTGATGGCGTAACCCATACCCTCACACTTAAGTAGTCTCAGCCCCATTCACCATGCCCTTCTCAAAACAAGATTTCTGCATTTGCCCACTTGCCATAATAACTGGGAAGGGGAGGACCAAGAGGTGCTCAAGTGGACCACCAAGTGGATAGCAATGCTACTGCCTGATGATTGGTCAGTTACTCTGCCCAAACGATTACTCCTCCTCTTGCCAACTGGTTCCTAGGCACATGGAGACTGACTGCCAAGGCTATAGTAAACATTTATAATACAATGGGATTATACTCTATTCTTTGGATCAAGTATTCTCCCTTTAAGAACAAGCATCTTTAAATGCATAGAGCCCAGAGTTGTATAGAAAGGGCACACAAATGATTCAAGCATGGAACTGGGAAAGATGAGAGGACAACTTTTGTTTCCATGCCTTAGTTCCTAGATTCATATATTTATCATTTGGGAATATGACCCATATTCTTTGATTCAAAGAATATACTAACCTTGGAAGATGATACCCCATCCTAGTAAATCATTGGTCCTGAGTTGAAATTTCATCTGTGCCTTTGGAAGGATATTTCAATGCTCTATCTATGTGGTTATTTAGTACCTATTCTATGTTGGATGCTATTTGGTGGGCTTGATAAAATTATACAAGGGTTTTTATAATTTGTGTCCACTTCCATATGTTCATTCACATGCCTGTACCCTGAATTTCCTTGTCCCTGATTTTCCTATTTTTTTTTCTTTCCAGGCCCTGATCAGCCCACCAAGCCAATTGCCACTACTCGTGAGTCTATATATGTATTCCCATCTTGTGTGGCTTCTCTTTCTCCACAAAGTAGATGGCTAGGTGCAGAGAAGTGACTTTGCACTATCTCTTGAGGTCCTTGCTAAGATTCTAAATCCTGCAGGTTTAGAAAGTATACTGTCTTTCTTCTCTTATGGACCCAGTATGTCCTTGGCTTGGTTATGCTGAAAGTTAACCTTAGCTATTGGTCAAGTGACCTGATTGGGAGATAGGGATATATCCTGAAAGAAGCAAACATTATCTTTCAGAGGGAGACCTCTGCATTTTCTTCTTGCAAAAGTAGAGTGTGTTAGCTGTTGATAGTGGGGGTGCACTTTTTCAGCCTTATAGGCTGTCAGGGATCTAAGGATTTAGGATTTTTGTTGATCTCTACTTTAGATACTTATCTAAAGTATCTGTGTGAAGGTCCTATTCTCTCCTAGCCCGGGTCCTAATCTTGGCATGGAAGATCTGTTTTTAAATTTTTTTTTTTTTTAAACGTTTACTTATTTTTTTGGGACAGAGAGAGACAGAGCATGAACGGGGGAGGGGCAGAGAGAGAGGGAGACACAGAATCAGAAACAGGCTCCAGGCTCTGAGCCATCAGCCCAGAGCCCGACGCGGGGCTCGAACTCACGGACCGCGAGATCGTGACCTGGCTGAAGTCGGACGCTTAACCGACTGCGCCACCCAGGCGCCCCGGAAGATCTGTTTTTAATTAGAAACTGAAATGAGGGCTCAAATACAGCCTCAGCCAACACCAGAGAGAGCGTGTAGGCTGAAATGACCATTCATAAATGTCTTGAGCTTGGCCAAGATGATCAGATATTTGTACTCCTGCGTTGATCAAGCATTGGATATAGGTCTAGGGAAAGGGCATTACCTTGGATGAAAACTCTCCAGTGGAGGCAATTTTTTAAAAAAGTTTATTTATTTTTGAGAGAGAATATGAGAGGTGGAGGGGCGGGGGGAGGGGCAGAGAGAGAGAGCAGGAGACAGATAAACTGAAGCAGGCTCCATGCTGTCAACGCAAAGCCTGATATAGGGCTCGAATCTATGAACCCTGAGATCATGACACAAGCTGAAGTTGGATGCTCAACTGACTGAACCACCACCAGGCATCCCCCAGGCAATTCTTGAAGGGGCTGACAGCTAACAGGTACCTGACAGCTCTCCAAGCAGTGGGGGCAATAAGTCCTCTATTGAAAAGGGATCTAGACATGAGAGCTAATCCTTTTAGGGAAGTAGCAATTTGAGGAACTTATGGAAGAAACTTTCAGAAGGATTGTGCCATCTCTTTACATGGCTCTGCATTTGTACATTCTGCCTTTTCTGTCCCAAATGATCTTTTAACTACTTTTAATTCTTTTCTTAGCTGAGACCTGTCCTATAAGCATTGGCTTCTCAGGGTAGCTTTTTTTTTTTTTTTTTTTTTTTTTTCTCACCACCCTCAACCTCAAGGCTACTTGCCTAACAAACTTCCTGGCTGATTAAATGATCCTTTGAGTCACCTTGATGTTTTTAACATGCTTCTATGTTAACTCTATTAACTCTATTAGTCTGTTTGGCTGGTGTAACAGAATACCAGAGACTGCGGGGTTTGGGGAGGGGGCTTATAAACAACAGAAATTTATTTCTGGAGGCTGGGAAGTCCAAGATCAAGGCACCAGCTAATTTGTTGTCTGATGAGGACCAACTTCCTGGCCCATAGATGGCTGTCTTCTTCCTGTGTCCTCACATGGCTAAAGAGGAGAGGGAGCCTTATTGGGTCTCTTTTATAAGGGCACTAATCTCATTCATGAAGGCTCTACTCTCATGACCTAGTCACCTCCCAGAGGCTGCATCTTCAAGTACCATCACGTTGGGGATTAGGGTTTGTTTTTGTTTTTGTGTTTTGTTTTGTTTTGTTTTGTTTTGTTGAGAAGTTAAAAAATTTTTTTTAACATTTATTTTTGAGAAACAGAGAGAGAGAGTGAGTGGGGGAGGGGGAGAGAGAGAGAGGCACACAGAATCTGGAGCAGGCTCCAGGATCCAAGCTATGAGCACAAAGCCCAATGCTGAGCTCAAACCCATGAACTTAATGAGTTCATTGAGTCATGAGTTGAACTCAAACTCATGACCTGAGCAGAAGTGGGATGCTGAACTGACTGAGCCACCCAGGCGCCCTGAGGATTAGGTTTTAACATGTGAATTGTTCTGGGTATTGGGGAGACAAAACATTTAGTCCATAACATTAACACCTAATACACTGATGTGTAATTATGCAGTTACCTGCTTATATTTTAACTTGGACTATAAATTTCTTGAGGGTTATAAATTTTCTTTTATTTCTGTGTATTCAAGGACCAAAATGAGTATGGTGCATTTCATATATCATATATATTAAATACATAAATGAACCCAAAATAATATCATTCATGTTGTACTATAAGGACATAGGGCTAGAGTCAAGAGATTCAATTTGAGTTCTTACTTGATTATAGATAGACAATAGATAAGTCATTCAATCTCACTATATCTCAGTTTTACCCTCTGTAAAATGTAGACAAGTACTTTCCCTACATTGTATCATTATTTTAAAGATAAAAGAAAATAAAATATGTGAAAGAATTTTGGATAATAAAAGGGCTATATGAATGCCAGGAGTGATTACTGTTGATCTCTCTATCACTTTCTTCACCAGTGACCCATGTTCATTTATGCTGCTGCCTGTGAATGTTTCTGTTCTAATCCTCCATGTTGATCACAGATACAGACTCTTTACTGTTGTTATAGTGTATCTTCTCTGTTCTTTTAAATTCTGGACAATTAGCCTATATGTGTATTTGGAAACTGGTGAACAAATAAACCACTGAAAACTATTACCTCTGGGAGAACACCCAAGAACAGCTAAAGGCTAGTCATAAAGGGTGGAAAGATGATTGAGATATAGTTTCTAACTGTAGGAAACTGGTAGTCTTCTAGACAGAGACAAACACATAGCAATTTAAGAGAAATGAAATATTATAGGTATCTTATAAATATAAATATGAGATGGGATATTGTGCAGGTACAAAGGAAGGAGTGATTGTGGTAGCTCAAGAGAGTCTCCATTAAAGAGGTGAAGCTTGCTTGGGAGTAGGTCTGATGCAGGAAGACAAGGAACTGAAGAGCATCTAGGTTGAGCAGAGGCCCTAAGAAGAAGACAGCCACACATGTGCCCACTTTAGTGTTATGAAAGCATCCTTAGACATGTTACCTGAAAAACCTGCCCAGATCTTGCAAGAAGAATTCTTGCTCTTATTAGATGGGCCTCAGTTATCATGCTATGGGGCCACCATCTCATTTTCTTATTTTTTGTTTTTATTTCAGCCTTCCAGCCCAGGCATTGGGGCCGTTGGGCTATGGACTTTCTGTGTCCCTACATCAAAAAATGTATATTCAGAGATGAAGGAAAAAAAATGAAGTATCTTAGTAATAGTTTTAAGTAAATAAGGAAGTAATCAGGAATTCAAGAGAGAGAGAGAGATTTATATCTTAAGAGACAAGTTTAGGATGAAAAATTACTAGACTTGGAATCTGAGGACTTGAATTCAAGCCTTCTAAGTCAGGTACTAGCTGTGTGATTTGGATGCTTGATGAACCTTGCTTACCTTCAGGTGATTACTTACACTTACACTCCATGTCATTACAAGAATGAAAACTTCAGTTTGCAAAAGGACAGTGCTCTTTCTGGTCTAGACCCAGGTCTGCACACTAAATTCACACTGAATTTTTGTTGTTGAATTAATTATAGCTATATCTGTGGAGGAAAGAATTAGATTTAACATGGTAAAGATGATGAATTCCAAAATATCTCCCTTTATTTATTTTTTACTTTTTAATTTTTTTTTAGAGACAGAGAATGCTCATGGGGGAGATGGGCAGATAGAAAGAGAGAATCTTAAGCAGGTTCCATGCTCAGTGTGGAGCCCAATGACCAATGACCCTGGGATCCAATGACCCTGGGATCATACTCTGAGCCAAAATAAAGAGTTGGATGCTCAAACAACTGGGCCACCCATGTGTCCCTTTATTTACTTTTACAAAATTTTTATTTATTTCTTTAAAAGTATGTGTATTTTTAATTGAAGTATAATTAGCACACAGCATTATATTAGTTTCGGGTGTACAATGTAGTGATTCAACAATTCTATACATTGCTCAGCACTCCTCATGATAATTACATTCTTAACTCCCTTTTTCCATTTTTCTATTTCACCTCTGCCCCCCCTGGCAACCATCAGTTTATTCTCTGTATTTAAGAGTCTGTCTTTGTTGTTGTGCCTTTCCTCCTTTATTTATTTATTTTTTAAAATTCCACATATGAGTGAAAATATATGGTATTTGTCTTTCTTTGTTTGGCTTATTTCACTTAGCATTATATACTCTAGGTATATCTTTGTTGTTGCAAATGTCAAGATCTCATTTTTTATGACTCAGTAATATTCTACTGTAAATATATATATATATATATGTGTGTGTGTGTGTGTGTGTGTGTGTACACACTTACATACATACATACATACCACATCTTCTTTATCCATTTATCAATATGTAGACACTTGGGTTACTTTCATATCTTGGCCATTGTCAATAATGCTGCAATAAAAATAGTGCAATAAAAATAATGCTGCATACGTTTTTTTGATTTAGTGCTTTTATTTTCTACAAGTAAATACCCAGTAGTGGAATTAATGGATGATATGGTAGTTCTATTTTTAATTTTTTGAGGAACCTCCATAGTATTTTCCACAGTTGTTGTACTAATTTAACTTTCCACCAGTGGTGCACAAGGGTTCCTTTTTCTCCATATCCTTGGCAATACTAGTTATCTCTTGCCCTTTTGATCCTAGCTATTCTGACAGATGTTAGGTGCCATCTCACTGTGGTTTTGATTTGTATATCCCTGATGATTACTGATGTTGAGCATCTCTTCATGTGTCTATTGGCCATCTGTATGTCTTCTTTGGAAAAATGTCTCTTCAGGTCCTCTGCCCATTTTTTAATTGGATTATTGTGGTGTTTTTGGTGTTGAGGTATATAAGTTCTTTATGTATTTTGGATATTAACCCCTTATTAAATAGATAATTTGCAAATATCTTCTCTCATTCCGTAAGTTGCTTGTAATTTTGTTGATGCTTTCCTTTAGTGTGCAAAAACTTTTTATTTTGGTGTAGTCTCAATAGTTTAATTTTTCTTTAACAGTAAAACCTTAGATTGCGAGTAACTTGTTTTGCACGTGTACTGCAAGATGAGCAAACATTTCCAATAGATTTTTAATTGATAAATAAGCATTGTCTTGCAATATGAGTTGCATGTCTCAGGCTGTGGTATTTGGCAGAAATCCATGATTTTTCAGAATGTTGGAAGGTGCCCACAACTGGCACTAGTGTACTTTTTGTCACTTCAAAGCACCTATGGAAGTCCTTTGCTTTTTCATACAAGTGTAAGCTTAGGAATGTTTTGCTTCATTCTAGGTCAGGCTGCCTGCAGATATAGACCCTTTCCTCTGCTGCCTTATTGCCAGTCTCATTAAATACAGTATATGACAAGAGCTTATTAATACTGTACTGTAGTCAACATCTGTGTGAGTGTACACAATGGCCTCCATGCAGAAAAGGTTGAAAGAAAGGAGGTAAGAGGAAGGAGATGATTATGGTGGAAGGAGATGATCATATTGAAAAGTATGATGAAGTGTGTGAATGGCTGAAACTGAAAGATTTTATAAGAAGACTATGTCTGTATCTCATCTGTAGAGGAAGAGGAGAAAAAGTCGGAGGAATCTCTCCCTTCATATGAGATTAGAGAGATGTGTAAAAAGGGAAACAGTGCAAAATTTTATAGAAAAGCACCACGAAATAAGGCTGTAGCAGTGTGAGCGATGAATCTGTTTAATGACAATGCGAGTTCACATTTCCATGAAATCCTCAAAAGGAGGCAAAAGCATGTGTCATTGGATAGGTTCCTTATTAAAGTTGCTCAAAAAGAAAAAGATTCCATTGAGCCAATAGACAGCAATGACTCCATTAGTAATAGTGAAAGTCGTTCTACACAGTAACCCTCATCTCTCTTGTGTCCCTCACATGAGCCACGAAGGTTTTCAAAGGTAAGTGTAGGTTAACTTGTTTATTTTTCTTTATATTTTATATTTTCTTTATTATTTTGTATCATATTAAAGTATTGTAATCAGTTTTATATGAATATTTTTGGGTTGTGGAATGAATCGTCTGAGTTTCCATTATTTCTTGTGGGGAAATTCGCTTTGATGTACAAGTGCTTTGGATTACAAGCATGTTTCTGGAATGAATTACACTCACAAACCAAGGTTTTACTGTATTTCCCTTGCTTTGGGAGACATAGCTAGGAAAATGTTTCTAAATCCCAATAATGTTAAAATGTCCATACTACCCAAAGCAATCTACAGATTTAGTGCAATCTCTATCAAAATGCCAACAACATTTTTCACAAAACTAGAACGAATAATCCTTAAATTTTTGTGGTATCCCAAAAGACTTAATATAGCCAGAGAAGTCTTGAGAATGAAGAACAAATCTGGAGGTATCACAATCCTAGACTTTAGACTATACTACAAAGCTATAGTAATCAAACCTATATGGCACTGGCACAAATAAACACACAGGTCAGTGGAACAGAAGAGAGAGTCCATAAATAAATGCATGATTATATGGTCAATAAATCTATGATAAAGGAGGAAAGAATATGCAATAGAGAAAAGACTGTCTCCTCAATACATGGTATTGGGGAAGCAAAAGAATGAAACTGAAAGTGGACTACTTTCATACACCATACACAAAATTAAACTCAAAATGGATTAAAGACCTAAATGTGAGACCTAAAACCATAAGGATCATAGAAGAAAACATAGGCAGTAATTTCTTTGACATTGGCTACAGAAACTTTTTTTTAGATATTTCTCCTCAGATCTCTTCTTAAACTGGAAACCATGTTGCCTGTTGGAATGCCATAGGTACCAGAGCTGAACCACCTGAGTGGGAGTCCCCTCTCTGCTGCTTATTGACTCTCTGACTTTATACATGTCATTTAATCTCTCTGTGTTCCCATTCTCAATAGCAGAATCAGGTTTTGATGATTAAATCACTGTTTTGACACTGGGAATTGCAGTAATAAACAAAATTCGAGAACCCCCATTTTTATGTAGGTTGTGTTCTAGTGATGATGATAATAATCTCTATTTTAACATTGTAGTGAGGATTAAATATGTCTTTGTACCTAAAGCCATTTGAACAGTGCCTGACATATAGAAAGTACATAATATCTACTAGGTATTATTATTATTAGACCAAACTCTGATCTTTGTAGACTTAAAAGCTATGAGTGTCTGTGGTGTCTCTTTATTCCTTAACATGACAGCACGTTGCAAGTATCAGCCCTAAAGAAATGTAGGCTTCAATATATTAGAATTTAGTAAATTTTGGTTCTTCTTTTAGTGGAAAGACTTCCTTGTAGTCCTTTGGAAGTGGCTTTCTCAATATCGTTGATCTCAATCTTGGTTCTTCCACTTCTGTCCTTTTGTAGGGCTGGTTTAATCCTCTCTGCCATGGTTATGGGATCCTCCCCACTTGCTTGCTTCCTGTCCTGAGTGGTAGAAATTCTTTTGTTTGAAGATTCCCTATGCTCCCCTACCCTGTCCCCAATTACCCTGCCTCCTGGGAGATTTTTCACCTCTCTTCTCACCTCTCACTTCCTTTTCGTACCACTCATTTGACTCTGAACACTTCTGCTCTGAATTATAGGCTTTTTTTTTTTTTTAATAAAAGCCTTGTTAGTAGCTGAGAAGGATGGGCAGTGATGAGGTCTTATATTCTTTTGCATTTTTCTGTAGTCCTTTGCACAATAGGTATTTAGTGTGGTTTATTTCCATCTGGTGGACTTTCTGTTTGTATAAAAGCAGTGAGGGGATTTGCTACTATGCATACTTTCAGCCGAATGTTGTGTGGAGCAGTTGGGATGGCTTTCAGGGAGAAGGATGGGTAGGTAACAGTAATTATGGACAGGATGGACCTAAATATTGCAACTTATGTGTTCTGTGAACTTAGCTTATAAAACTGTGGAGGGAAATCGAGAAAGTTGGTCTTCATTGGCTTTTGTTGTGAGAAGCCAACCACACGCAGGTGGAAAAATCAACTTAGCAAATACGGTGAGTTTTTTTCTAAGGCATTAGATGTTAGTTTCCATCTTGCTGGTCAGACTGCTGTTCATGAACCAACAGGGTTAGCAACACTAGGAAGTTTATTAGAAATGCAGAATCTCAGGCTTCACTACTGTACCAAACTACGAATTTTAACAAGATTACCAGGTGAATCTTATTCAACTAAATGTTGATAAGCCTTGAATTCTAGAGTTGAGCATTTAAATATTCCTGTATCTGAGCTGCTTCCCAAACAAATTAAATGAGAATCTGTAGGTGGGGGTGGGCCTCAGTAATTTTTAAAGCTCTGTAGATTCCAATATGTAATGAAAGCTGAGAACCACTAATAGGGGGTGGTTTTGGGGACTGGTAAATATGTAGTAAAGGAGCAGATATGAATCTATTTGCCTTTGGAATAGCTTTGTTTTCTTTTTTGACTAGGCCAAATGCACAGTAGGTGAGTTGACAGAACTGGTTCATAAATCTTCAGCCAGACTACACTCTTATCTCTGTCATGTTGTACTGAGTCCATAGATTGAGTCCAACGCCAGCTATAGCCTCTATGGGCTGATAGATCTCAGAGCCTATGGACTCTTGCACAGGGGCCAACACCCCCCACCCCTGACCTGGCAGCAGGCACAGTCAGATATTGCCAAAGCACAAAACAAAGGATCTGTCATTGGTATAGGCTCTGGGGCTGGAGTTAGATTAGGAAAGCCCCTTTCCTAGTGATCTGAAGTAGAATGAAGCTTAAATTTGAGTGTCCAGTTGTGTCTAGAAGTGCAGGCTGAGAGTTAGTGTCAGAGAATGACACTATCCAAGGAATAAGTGTCTGGAGCCAAAATTCCTAAATGAATTAAGAGTCCTTGAGTCAGGAGAATGCAAGACCAGTGTTGGTTGTGAGGGTCCAGGAAGAAGCAAAGCCTGCAGGTCCAGGACACTGACCATGAATCAACGTGGGTTGTTAAAAGCTTGTTTTTATTTGGCCACAGTATGAGCTGGCAAGAGTTAAAGGCATAGTGCTTGTGTAAACAAATAATTGCAATTGCAGTTCTGAGATCCTTTGACCTACGTCAATTGGTACCTTATTCTAAAGGATTCTACTCCTTTATAATAATGGTTTCCTGCAATGAATTTTCTTTCCTTATTGCAGATAGGATTTATTCTGAAAAATGCAAAGGCTTTGGTGATTGGAGATAAGAAAGTCCATTAGGACTTCAAAGGCTTCAGATGGCTGTTGTTTGATGGCACTACAAATAAATTTAACATAAAATTAAAGGAGACTGCTTTGAAAAGTAAAGTGAAGTGGTCATCAATTGTTTGTTCTTGGGGCTGAGGTTGGGGTGAGGAGGAGATTCTCTCCTTTAATAGAGAACCATTTTTGTGTTTATGAACCTGGAACAGGGCAAAGAACATCAAGGCACTTCTAGATTGGTAAAGATGAAAAATTATCTTCTTGGGTCCCTTCCTAGCAGAAAAATACCTCAACCATAATGTATAATTGTTTCTATAGGGCAATGGCATCTTAAAAGGTACAAAAAACTGGAGTGACAGAGAATGACAGTGCTGTCCAGTCATTTTTTTTTTTTTTTTAACGTTTATTTACTTTTGAGACAGAGAGAGACAGAGCATGAACGGGGGAGGGGCAGAGAGAGAGGGAGACACAGAATCGGAAGCTGGCTCCAGGCTCCGGACCATCAGCCCAGAGTCCGACGCGGGGCTCGAACTCACGGACCGCGAGATCGTGACCTGAGCTGAAGTCAGACGCTTAACCGACTGAGCCACCCAGGCGCCCCTCCAGTCATTTCTTAGTAATGGCTTATACATCTCTCCATATTTGTAAAGCTATAAGAGAGCTCAATAGTGTGGAAAGACTGGGATGAAAGTGCATTTCCCTTTCTGAAGGCAGCATAGAGAGGCATAAGCACCATCTTTGCTCTACCATTGGATGTGCCAATACTACATTTTTACAGTGATAGAAAATCAAAGAGAAAAATGAGAGAATTTAATTCCCTCTTTCTTCCAGTAAAGTAGAATAGTGAAGTCATTGTATAAATGGCAGTCCAAAGGTTATAATTTAGAATCCAGGTATATTAAGATCCTTAAAAATAATTAAACCAAATTTTTTACCTATGAGGAAACTGAGTCCCAAAGAGCCCAAGGTCATTGATGGCCTTAAGTAGTCTCCCATCCCCCATACTATAACATTTATGGGTTATAAGGCTTGTTTCATAGAAGAGTCCCTTCTAATCAAGAAGCATTGTGTAGAACAAGAACATAGCATCCTCCTCACCCACCACAGTGAAGCTCCTTCCTTCCGAGAAGGACTGCTTACTCTTTTTTTTTTTTAATTTTTTTTAAATTTTTTTTTTTTTTCAACGTTTTTTTTTTATTTATTTTTGGGACAGAGAGAGACAGAGCATGAACGGGGGAGGGGCAGAGAGAGAGGGAGACACAGAATCGGAAACAGGCTCCAGGCTCTGAGCCATCAGCCCAGAGCCCGACGCGGGGCTCGAACTCCCGGACCGCGAGATCGTGACCTGGCTGAAGTCGGACGCTTAACCGACTGCGCCACCCAGGCGCCCCTTAATTTTTTTTTTCAACGTTTATTTATTTTTTGGGACAGAGAGAGACAGAGCATGAACGGGGGAGGGGCAGAGAGAGAGGGAGACACAGAATCGGAAACAGGCTCCAGGCTCTGAGCCATCAGCCCAGAGCCTGACGCGGGGCTCGAACTCACGGACCGCGAGATCCTGACCTGGCTGAAGTCGGACGCTTAACCGACTGCGCCACCCAGGCGCCCCCTGCTTACTCTTGATTATTCAGGTGATCAGTTATCTTATGGCTCCTCCCATTCACTTTTGGTTTATTTCCCTGTTCACATAGTTAGTTCTTGGGAAGAGAGAAAAATAAGGGAGGTAAAACACGTGGTCATTCTTTCACTTATAAGTGGTTGGGTGGGGGACAGGTTGTGTAGAGAAAGGGCTGGTGGAAAGATTGAAATAAGTTTTGGTGGCTACTTGTACATTTTATTTATTCTACAATATTAAGAACATAAAAAAATTTGAAAGCTTAACTGAAAACACATTGTCTTGTAAAATCTCCAATGTTTCGTGACTCACAATTCAAATGTTGAATCTTATTCAGTCATATAAATCAGTAATCTTGAGTTATGAGTTTACCTCGTGATTTGTATTTCTGTTAGAAGCACTATGAGTTTTAGACATCAAGTTTTATATTTGTAAATGTGTGAAAGTGGATGAGTGAGTGAAAGAAGGTAAGTTCCCAGGCTTTTCTAAGCTGAGAGTGTCAACCTATGTGTGAACAAATGCCTTCCTAGCCGATACTGGGTGTAAACCTCTTGAAATTTTGGAGGAGAGCCAACATTTCATCACCTTGGCTGATCTCTTCATACACAATGTAATGCTGTCATGTACTTTGCCAGCACAATGAAATGCCAAAGGCTTGTTCAAAATGCCAATGATAATACACCTATTTTCAACTAGCACAACCACTGTAGTTCTTGTAGTTACTTTCCCAACTGAAAAATGCTGGTGAACCAGCGCAGTGAGGCCAAGATAAGTACCGGCTTACAGTTACTGGCAAACAGCAAAGACAATTAAACTTCAGTATTGAGTCACTTGTCAGCTGGGCAGGCTGACTTCAACTCCTAACGCTGAGTTTTCAAGCTGCGTGGGATTTTGCCATATTGAGCTTGGTTCACATTAATAGGGTTGTGCTGTTAAATCCTAGAAAAGCCAAATGTTTTTAACAGAGGCTATATGCCTGTATTCTGAAGCGTGTGCAATACTTAGCCATTCTAATTTCTGAACTGAAATTGGATTGTTGATGCCAGGAGGGGAGATTATGACATGCCTTAACGCATTGTGAGCAGACAAAATGCAACTCCTCTTTGCTAGTTAGGAATCTGTGTGAATACCCAGTCAGCTTCCCACACACATGAGTCTTCCCCATCACTTCAGTGGGAGTTTTATGTGGGAATTAAGAAGAGGAAAATGTCACCCAGGCTGTGTGCCTGATCGTGATTTAATATCTGAGCCAAGAAGTCCTCAGAGAGTGAAAGCTCCTGCCCACATAGCACTAAGTCATGGACATGTGCAACAATGACGCTTGGAATAAGCCTTACAGTACTTTAGATGGAATGATTTATATGCAATATTTCATAAACCTGAATGGACAGTCACAAGAGACTTTCATATTGGGATCTTTCATTGAGTACAAGTGATAGAATGGTCAATGTTTACTTTTGTTCTTTCTTTGTAGGAGACCACAAAAGTCCCAGTCAATGTCTGCTGAGAGAATAAAACCTAAAAAAATTTAAATGTCTTCATGGTCTGAAACAGCAGACTGGGAGGCAAGAGGCTTCTTTGACTAAACCAATTAATTATACTTTCTGTATGATGAAGATGCATTTGTGGAAAATTAGAGTTCTTAAAATTTTGATCACTATTAAAAAAATACAAACACCAAACAAGCACAACCATGTTTTATTAAATAAATAATGGAGCTTATGGGATCAGTCTGTGGCATTTAAATGCAGTCCCATTCTCTGTTTCCCATGGGGTAATTACATGACTCAGTCCACTGGACACCCAGCTGAGCCAAGGCAGCTTTGCAGGGAGTTGGGTGAGATCGGCCTAGGATTCCTTTTACTTGCCTTTTTAGTTGCTGAATTAGTGTAGAGCTGAGTGTGATCTTCTGAACCAGGAGGAGGACATTTATAAGTAAAGAGGCTGTCATCTTGTGGCTCTGGCCCTACTCATGTTTGAAAATCAAAGAAATGAAATGAACATTAAGGATGAAGTTTACACAGCTTTATCCAAGATACCTGGGAAGGCTGTATTGAATCAAAAAGCATGGAAGCCAAGGATATGTCTCTGGGAGAGCTTGCTGCTGTTCACCTGCATGTAATTCAGTCATTGTTCTTCAATGCAATACATTCCAACTGTAGCCCTGACTCCTCTCCTGACAATGTGGTAGGCTTTCATCACGTCTCAGGAAAGATGTTTTTACTCAGAACTTTTAAATATCTTAGCTGCAGCTCTAGAAGCAGTTCATGCAACATTTTGCAGGTAGAACAGATTATGTACAAGACCTTGTTTGCATGAGGACCCTTAAAATTATATTAGGGTACCTGTATCCCATTTCCAAAATCAACACGAGTACCTTTTTAAGACAGGTAAATAAAACAGAACATCATGTTGCCAATAAGATTTTATCAACAGAGGCGTCATTATTCCTCTGGAATGGAAGCTCATGCTGATTCTATCTAGTATGGTATTTTGGGGTTTCTCATAAATGGAGGCTGATTTTTGTCCTTTATATGCTGCTGTCAACCACAGATTCTCTAACTCAACTTAAACAGGGTAAGAGGCATGTATGTGTGTATGTGTTTAAATAATTTTTTTTTCAGAGCAATTTTAGATCCAGAGCAAATTGGGAGAAAGATCTATTTTCGATATGCATCCTTTGTCCCCCCCCCCCCCATACGCATAGCCTCTCCCATTATCAACATCCTCCCCCAGAGGGATGCTTGTTACAATGGATGAACCTGCACTGACACATCTCATCACCAAAGTCTATAGTTTAGCTTAGGGTTCACTGTTGGTGTTGTACATTCTTTGGGTTTGTAGAAATGTATATTGACATGTAGCTATCATTATGGTATTATACAGAGTATTTTCACTGCCCTAAAATCCTCTTTACTCTGCCTACTCATCCTTCCTTTCACTCCCAACCTCTGGAAGTTACTGATCTTTTTACAGTCCCCATAGTTTGTGTTCTCGGAATGCCATATATTTGGAATCATTACCATGTAAGTGGCCTCTTTCGCTTAGTAATATGCGTTCCAGTTTTCTCCTTTTCATGGCTTTATAGTTTCTTTTTAGCAATGAATAATATTTCATTATCTGGATATAGCACAGTTTATTTATACATTCACCTACTCAAGGACAGCTTGGTTGCTTCCAAGTTTTGGTAACTATAAATAAAACTGTTGTAAACATCTGTGTGCTGGGTTTTGTGCAGACATAGTTTTCAGCATCTTTGGGTAAATACCAAGGAGCATGATTGCTGGATCACATGGGAAGATATGCTTAGTTTTATAGGAAACTGCCAAAATTCCAAAGTGGCTGTTCCATTTTTTATTCCCACCAGCAAAGAATACCTGTTGTTCCACATCCTCACTCCCATTTGGTGATATCGGTGTTCTGGATTGTCACAGAAAAACCCAAAGCAATGCTAACTGGCAGACAGAAGGAAGATTCTGAGTGTTTGGCAATTATTATAACTTACTCTTTTGACCAAGATTATTTATTTATAGAGACATTTTTAAAAAGCTTAATGCATAATATCTAGGTTCTGAAATATTATTGGTAAAATCAAAGTCACTCAAGGATACTTTCTACTTATCTCTTGGGAAATCAAGCTATTGGATTATTAGCTCTTGGTTATATCATCACTGCACAGTTTGATGTTGTGTCTGGGCGTTAGAAGACTAACCGTTGCAGACTAGTGTGGGTGTTGGTTATTTTGAAGCTAAGTTTATGTGAAAAGAACTCTTCACAAGTTGCCGTATGTTGTATTGTTTGGCTCAGGGAGTTGATTCAAGTCTTGAAGCTGGAGATTGTGTGATAAATAATGCAAGGTAGAAACTTGCCCCACTAATTAATCAGAATCCTGTGAACTTCAGTGGAGTGAGTCAGAGACATCCAAACAGGTAGAATTGCTCTGCAAAACTGTTCTAGATGTAACGCAACCACCATTTGGGATCTCGATGCCACACACAAAAAGAAAATGATTCAAAAGTTCAGAACTGATTTGTTTAAAGACAGTGCCACTCAACACAATTATATTTACAGATGCATTCAATAATAAATACCAAATAAGTCATAATGAATTAAACAGAATGAATTTTATGAGTTTTTATTTGTATCAACTTGCAAATGTGTAAACGTCCCTAATGTGATAATTTCTTAGACTTGATCAAATTTTTCATCATCTCACCTTTTTCTCAAATAAGTTTGTTTGGTCTTATCAGGGAAGTTTTTCATACATTGTGCTTCTGGCGAGTTTTCAGTAAGTTGGTACTTTCTGCTTGTTTTAATCCTTTGTTGTTTGTTTTGTTTTTTAAGTTCATTTTTTACATGTTTTCATTTAGTTTTGAAATAGAGAACAGAGAGTGAAGGAGGGGCAGAGAGAGAGGGACAGAAGATCTGAAGGGGACTCTGTGCTGATGGGGCTCAAACTCATGAACTGTGAGATCATGACCTTAGCCAAAGCCAGACATTTAATTGACTGAGCAACCCAGGTGCCCCTCAGTTTACTTTTTTATTATTTATTTTTCAGAGAGAGAGAGAAAGGGAGTGCATGAGTGAGGGAGATCCAGAACGAGGAGAGAGAGTCCCAAGTAGGCTCCATGCTGTCAGTACAGAGCCTGATGAGAGGCTCTAACTCAGTATGCCTTTATCAAGAGAGAGAGAGAGAGAAAGAAGGAGAAATTTCTTAAACTTAAAAACAGAATATCAATGAGAAATACGTGCTCAATTTGCAGAAATATCATCAATGTGTTATTTCATGATGGATCCTAATCACATAGATTTCTGCTAATAACCCCACTCAAGTTGACATAAAATATAAAACCTGGTAATGACATTTTTGGTGATTTTTTGGTACTTGAGTTGTCCTGGATATTGTAAGACATCCAAGTCAAATATCAGTGGGATTTCTCTCACATTCTGTAACTTGTAAGTTTGAATGAGAACTATGTTAAGGATGTTTAGGACGCCAAAAAGTAAAGAGATGAGGAAAGAGAGTTTTAAGGCCTGATTTATTGGAGATGAATACATTCTAGTGCTTCCTGAGACTTAGGCTGGAGTCAAATATTTTGAAAATTTCCTGATATGAAGTAAATAATCTATTGAACAAGTTTTGAAGACCTAATCACCTTCTCTGTAGGAGGCTATTTTCTTCCCTACTGATGGAAAATGCAGGATAAGAAATAACATCCCTTTGGAATATTTACCATTACTACTGGAAACAGATATCACAGCAATTAAACAATGGAATAAGAAACATGCTTTCCCAGGTACTGTTAATCTAGGATAGACCTATTCAACCTTGCTAGAGCCTGTAATCACCAAGAGGTTTTATTTTGATATTGCAGAGGATTCTTTTTAAAGATGCCTTTATCTTCAGACTATACCCATTTGTTTGAAGAGAGGTAACATCACCAAGTTATTAGATACAAAACATCTGAGTTCAGTTTTCAGCTCCACCTCAAACTCTTTGACCTCATCAAGGAAGAGGACAGCTTAAACCCCGCTGTTAGCAATGGACTCAGTGACCTTGGGCAAACCACTTAGTCACTAAGTCTCCATCTATATTTAAAGTGGATTCCTCTTTGCTCTCCTTCTTATGGAGATAATATTGGTAAATTGCTTTGGGTTCCTAACAATAAAAGCACACTTCAAATAGAGGCACCATTATATTGTTTTGCAATCAAGCTGTATCTTTGTTTCCTTCAGTTATCGCTATGACTGTTGTGTTGATTTCAACAGTTAGGTGTGTCTGCTCTAATTGGTCAAACCAATACTTACCTGATATACTTTTCCCTATTTCTGTTAGTTACCCTATTTTGCATATTGTTTCCAAGTTGATTTCTTTGGGAATTATCTATGAATGAGCAGGTCATATTAACCATAAGAGCACAGATTTCAGAAAGAGTCTTGGGTTATAATATATGTTATGGCAAAATAACATCCAGGAGCTTCTTGTATTTTCAAATGATTATGTACAATAAAAATAATAATTAATGTTGTAAATGTAAAGTACACCTTTCATCTGATCATCTCAAAGTACCTTAGAAACGCTAATTAAACTCCACACCACCTCTGTGCCATACATATTATTATTTCCATTTTGCAAGTGAAGAAAATGAGGTTCAACAAGGTTATGTGACTAGCATAGGACACAACATGAGTCAGTGTCAGGAAGGGGATTTAGTGTTTCCAAGGCCCAGTCAAAAGCTTTTCATCTAGAGCTAATTAGTGTTTTATAATTTCAAAGCTGGAAGGTAGCAGGTAAACATCACTTCCTCCCAATATTCCTGAGTGGAATCCCAGTGCCTATGTTACCTGGTGCCCCTCTTTCCCCCACTGATTTCTGTTCTTAACTATCAGAAGCTTTTCTGGTTTTTCAAACTCATTCATCAGTTGTATGACTTCAGACAGATCACTTAACCTCTTTGAGTTTATTTTATCATTTGTAGAATGGAAATAGTATTTCTCTATCCTGGACTTGTGCAAATAAATGGACATAATGTAAGAAAATCCTGACTGTGATACCTGGCATATGGGAGGCTTTCCATAAATGGCTGCTATTTGTATTACTATTTGAATTATTCCCTGTATTTACAAGGGAATCATCCTAATAAAAACTGATAATAAATATGAAGATTTTAAAAAGGATTGGGGCACCTGGGTGGCTCAGTCTGTTAAGCATCCAACTTTGGCTGGGGTCATGATCTCACAGTTTGTGGGTTCAAACCCTGCATCAGGCTCTGTGCTGACAGATCGGAATCTGGAGCCTGCTTCGGATTCTGTATTTCCCTCTCTCTGTTCCTCCCACACTCATGCTCTGTCCCTGTTTCTTTCAAAAATAAATAAACAGTAAATAATTTTTTAAAAAAGGATAAAAAGATGGAGGATGTCCAAAATAAAATAGGTGTAGGCTGAATTATCCTGTATTTGTGACTAGAGAAACAAGGTGAAAAGGGGTCAAGTGTGTGACCAGATGGCTCTTAAGGACAGAGGCAGGAATGTATGGCACATTAATTACAGGAGAAATAGGGTATGTAAATTGGCACTGAATATTATCATGCCTTTTCTCTAACAAAAATTTCATTGTTACTTTGGTATATTACAATGGAAAATTGTTCTCAGTAATGCCAGCTTTTCTTTTGATGTTTCTCAGGGAATTGAATTTGGCTAATGCCCCAAAGCATTTAATGTTATTTTCAAAGAAGTTTTAAAAATGTTTGTGAAAATAATAAGACCAAAGTTAAAGCTAATGTAAAATAGAAGACTCATTCCAGATGGGACTGGAAGTGAACTACAAATACCATTTTGCTTAATAATAATAAAAAACCTACTTATCAAAAATGGATTTGTCATTTAAATGTAAGATGTGCTTGAACGGAGAGAGGGGAAGACAATTTCCTTTTTGTCTAAGGACGGCAGATGTTTAGGAGACAGGAAGCTATTTTCCTTTTCTTAACCTTGCAAGAAGATCCATACAATTAAGTCCATGAGACAGAAAATCTCCTTGAAATTTACAATCCAAGACTCCAGGATAATGCATGAAAATAAAATTTGTGATAGTTAGAAGGTCCATAGTCCTAATTTTTCAATCAATGCACAGTTTGCATTTGCCATCAAAGTCTTTATTTTCAGATGATTATCCAGCTTGATTTATTAGTCTGATCTTTCAGTGTTTCCATGCTTACTGCACTTCAGTACCTGCCTTTAGATCGGTCATTGGAGAATTTTAATTTTTCTTCCACTAACTTTATAGGTTATTTATCTCAGGGTTACCTCTTAATTGATTTCCCTATCTCTAGTTTCTTCCTTGTTCAATCTATTCCCCACACTTCCTGCCAAAAATAATTAAAGATGAAAACCCCAAAATATAATATGTCAACACTCAGATTAAAATCCTTCGATATCTCCCTGTATCTGCAAAATAGGGGGGAAAAGTATGAACTTATTAGCATGAGAGGTGTGTCCTTTCAAAATAAAGACCCGGTCTAGTTTTCCAATTTCATGGATTAGCCCCTCACCTAAAAACACTTTCTCCTTCCTGCCATTCAAACATTAGTATGGATTTAGCAGAAACAAACTAGTCTGAGTGGTGATAAAAGAGAAAAATCTATGTGGCTCAGCACTTTCTAACACCTAACAAGAAGAGAGAGACTAAGGACAAAAATGAAACTCAAAGCCCACATGAGTTGGTGAAGAGACCGGACAAAAGGATGAGGAAGAATATGTGGTAGGTGAAGAATTTGCATGGACTTATTATTGTTGTTATTCTAATTGCTACTACAATTCTGGTTGGTTTTTATTTTGTTAGTTGGTCTCAGTAGGATACAAGCCTGAAAGCAACTTTGTGCATTCTCATTGCTCATTGTTGACGATGTTAAAACCATTGTTCCCCATGACTGGATGGGAGAGCTTTCCAAGACACTCTTACTAAAAAGATTCCAGTTACATTCAATAATTAAAAACTTCAGTTCAGTTTAAAAATAGGTCTTGGCCCTGGAGGTATCAGAAAGAACAATGAACTAGTAGGGAGAGTTGAGGGACGTTGCTGCAATTGCCCTCTGCGTTTCTGCCCTCTGGATGATGGACTCACTACTGTTGGCTCTTTCTCTTGGGGGATGTTTTTGTGGGATCCTTAGAATCCCTCTCTGCTGAAGATCTCAGACTTCAGTGAATGTTATGAGTAGTAACTCTCACCTGCTTGTCACTTAAAACTACCTCATCCCGTGGACTTCTCAAGGGCCACCTCACTGTTGGGGACACTTTGTAGCCCTATATGTTCTCCTTGAGGAGGGTCTGTTTTGGGTTGGGTCAGAGAGGCTTTATTTTCCCCACAGGATCTACTTCTAGAAACGGAAGTAAAAGCCCCTTTGCCATGTCATGGGTGGAAAAACATCTCCCTTCCCACACAGTTCTCTTTTTCTTTGTTATGAAAGAACAAAGTCTTTTTCTCTCCTTTTTTTCCCTCTCTAGTCTTTCTCCTTTGAATTTTCCCAACATCCATCAGACACTAGTCCCTGTGTCCCCCAGATTCCTGAAGACACATGTCAAGCTTTCCCATTAGTCTCTTTCACACTGTTTTACGAGGTTTGAAGTGAGGCTGCAGCTGTTTTGTACTGTCATCCAAGGAGAAGTAAAATACTCAACAATTTTTTTCCAAGGAAATTTCTGTTTTGATGTTTTTCAACTTTAACTTTTTACATGGTTAGAGGGGATGATCACCTAATTCTGGCAGCACCAGCTTGGGGGTGGTCCTCTTCTAATCTTGTTGAGATGATTTAGCACCTTACTTTAGACTTTGTAGATAAGTGGTGCCTACCATTTTGTTCTTGACCTTGGCGTGTCTGCTAAAATTCCAAAGCAACAAAGAGTTACATTCAGTATCCTGCGATACTATGGTGGTTGCTGTGGCACCTCTTTTGAAGGCCCTGCTTCAGCTCCCCCTGACAGGCCCAGACCTTCACACATGGCACATGCTAAATACTTTGAGGCTGTTGTTAGATGTTTAGACAGTTCTGTCTGCCTGGGAGACACTTCCCCATCTTGAAAAAAGATCTCCATCTTTTAAGAGTCTGTTCAAATGTTGTCTCTTTGGTCCTGCCTTTCTGACCTCCCTTGGTCTGAAGCTATACTAATCCCAGCTACGTTTATCTAATGTTTGGAATCAACTATGAAAGTTCTGAGTTTAAGAGTAAGACAGACCTGGGTTTAAATTTGAGCTCAGAATTTTATGAGCTCTGTGTGACTTCAAATAAGTCCTTCATCTCTCCAAGTCTGATCATCTGTATAAATGAAGGAAAAATAACATCTTAAGTTATTTGAAATTATATGAATATTAAAAGGAATAATTTATAGAAAGCTAAGACTACAGTATCTTTTTAAAAAAAATTTTAAGTGTTTATTTATTTTTGAGAAAGAGAGAGAGAGCATGAGTTGGGGAGGGGAAGAGAGAGAGGAAGACACAGAATCTGAAGCAGGCTTTAGGCTCTGAGCTGTCAGCACAGAGCTTGACGCGGGGCTCGAACTCATGAACTGCGAGATCATGACCTTAGCCAAAGTTGGACACTCAACTGACTGAGCCACTGAGGCTCCCCTACAATACTTTAATATGGTCAGTACTCAATATGATAGGCAAGTATTTAATATGATTGTTAGATACTAATACTATGACTTAATACTCTTACTATGATTAATAGTACTTACACTTCTGCTATCACCTTGGGAGTAAAATGGTACAAACACCACAAAAAGGAAGTGTCCTGCTGCTTGTCTAGCTTGACGTTTATTCACTGTCATCTGCAAGCCACTAGACTAGATTCTTTATATATGCTACCCAATTTAATTGTCCTAACTTCCCTGTGAGACTAGTGCAGTTATCTGGCAGATGAGCAAACTGAGGTTCTACAAAATGAGGTAACTGGCTCAGGTTCCCAGGTTTCTGGCAGAGCCAGAAAGGAAAATCTAGGTGTGCTTGTTTGGGGAACGACCACACTGCATGGCAGAATCCGCAGGCTTTTAATGTGTATTTGCTAAATGTCCAGATTTTTCTAAACAGCATCACCTACTCCAGTGCTTTCAAAGCCCCTTGATTCCAGTGCAACTCTAGCTCCGATGTGACTGCAGCTGTGCAAAAATTCCCTGCTGTAAAATGCCATTCACAATTCCCATGAATGTCCTCTAGTGCACAGGAGAGTCTTTCTTCATGAGCTCTTCTGATTTTAGGCCTAGTTCTCTGCAAGAGTGTTTCTCTTCATCTCCCCTCTCCCCAAAAGTCTTTACAGTCTCTCTATCAAAGCAATTCTTCCTTACAGTACTTGGAGCTTTAAATGATCAGCTTGAGCCAAGTCAGGCTATTGTTGTTAAATCATGTCATGATTACTTAATATGTATGGCACACCCTCCCAGGAAACCTGAAGTGCATAGTGTTATTAATTTCCCCTCAATGTTCCAGTTTTGTCACTGGCATAGCTTTTCTTTCCTTCCAACTGTGAAACATACTACATTTCAACTGCAGAGGCTGAATGAAAATGTGTGAGGTGGATGGCACCAAATGTCCTATTTCCCCCATTTCTGGTGAAATGAATCCAGTCTTGCTGCTTCCTGACCCTCTGCACATGCCCCAAACTCATTGGAGCTGTATGTGATGTAGCCGATGGGATACCCTGCTCTTAATCACATCCCTGTGTTTCTCTACAGATGTGTGAGTTGCATTTTCTTGCAGTTCTCCTTAACCAGGGTGTTGCTTATTGCCAGCTTGGAGTGGTTCTCAAATCCCCCAAGACTGCAGTTCAGTTTAGTATCAGGTAGTTCAAAAAACTGGGCAAGAACATTTTCCCTTTCTATAATGTGGATCAATTTAGGGACTCAGAGAAATGACAAATAGTTCAGCTGAATTCTCACAAAAAGTTTAAGAATTTTTGGCAGGTTTTCAAATAAATTCAGGGCTGGCTTAGCATTGACTCTGAGGTGTCCCAACTTAAAAGCCACAAGTTTATATTTCCTGCTAATAATTTTTGTATATAATACTCTCGTCACTAAGGAAATTAATTAATTATGTTATTATGTTTTTCTCCTTGGTTTGGAGTAGGGGTAGATGTGGGGAATAATATAAAAGCCCTAAGGAGCAACAACATAGAAATATCTATAATTGAAAGGAAGGTAGACTCGTATTATACAGAATTAATGGATATATATATATATATATATATATATATATATATATATATATACATATATATGTGTGTGTGTGTGTGTGTAGTTTATAATGTATGTACAATTGGTATTATATATCATAAATACTAATCTTCTATATGTAATATATACAGTACTAATTCCAATTTTATACACATACGTATGTTGGGTGATATATATATATACAGAAGGCTCCATTCCATTTGCCTGTGAAGTTTCTTATTCATCCTTCAAGAAAGATGCAGGTGGAATAACCCCTCACGGGTGGAATACCTTCAGTAATCCTCCCAAGCTGTCCTCCTCACTTCCTGTTTCATGCTCCCCTGCACTTTCTACAGGCAGACAGCTTCTTCAGCTCCTTACACAGTAGTTATCTGTTTATTGGTCTGTGGACTCTTCTGAGCTGTGTCTCCCTAAGGGCAGGGACTGTGTTTTATGGTTGGCTTTCTCAATACATGGTAGATGCTCAATAACTATTATCATGTTAGCATGTACCTTCATGAAGTAGTTTGAACGTCAATAGTAATATTATTATCAACATTAAGCTGCAATTATTTATAGTATTGTCACACAGCTTAGTGTCTCTCAGTTCCAAAATATGTTTGCCTTCAAAAAATAAAATTTCAACATAAAGCCAAAATGTTTTTGGCCAGTGCATTATTTTATTATTATTTCTCTTGAAGACAAAATATAATTGTAAATCTGTGAGACATCTTTGGCTGTCTGTGTCTCCTTTCTTATCCTATAATTTTGGAAAAGTACAACTAATCATATGCTTATTCCTCAAAATTGTGGAGGAAAGAATTTTATGAAACTCTTTGAGTTCTTGACTTGGCAATGAGTTCTCTCAGTTCAGATCCATCCCATCCTAATCATGGAGCTAGAGGGTCTAAGCAGGTGGGGTCCTAATGTCACAAGACAGGGACATTAACTGTTATGAAGGCAGAGGCTATATTGCTTTGTTCAAGGGAAGTGAACAATAGTTCTTTACCTTAGAGAAATAGTCCTTGCATGGTTTCCTCCAAATATCCTTTGGAATTTTACAACCTTTTTTTTTAGAATTGGAATCTGTAAGCCTGTGTCACTCTGTCTTCCCTTCACTTAGTTTGGTCATTAGTGCTGTTTCCAGATCCCCTGTCTTTGGTTTCTCTGCCACACATGCATACATGTGTATATGTACACACACAAACACACACATATAAACTCAAGTACACATATAACCATTTATACATACATATACATGAACACAAGCACATATGCAAATGCACATATAATTACTCAGATACAGGATATATGCAAATGTTCACATAAACAGAAGGATGGGTATACACACCTATACGAAACTACAAATACACATACTTAGATAAGTACATGCACACATGTACACATGTACCCATACTTGTACAAATCACCTTCGAAGCTTTACCTCATTACCTGAATCTTCTCTTCTCCTAACACCCCTAAGAACTTTAGGGATAAGGGAAAGGGAACCGGGTAATGTTGTTGATTCTCTTCTTTTGGAGTCTAAGAAATGTCTGCTGATATTTCCATTCCCATTTGGCACGCATTACCTGCAATCTCCAGGCTAGCAGATGTCAGGAAAGACCTTCCTCCCTAGCACTGTGTGGTCAGGACTGAGGTGTCTCCTGGTGGGCTAAGATCTGAGCTCATTCACCTGGAGTGAAGCTGCTGGGGCCAGGTCCCTGGTGGCCTCTCAGCATTGTGCAACCCCAAAGCCCAAACCCATTATCAAATATGTGGACTTTCGTATGTCACTGACATCCCTGCCCAAATAGATGGAATGGATAAGACTACAATTTTAACGACATATATATTACTTAATCTAAATACCATAGTTCTTCACAATAAGGGCTGTTAACTGGAATCATTTCCTGAGACAGACTGTTGAATCTGTATAAAAGTATTTGAAAGTAGGGCATATTTCTATTTATCTGGGATACTGTCTGAGTAGATGAATAAGATAGCCATTTAGTGTCCTTCTAAGCACTAATGGTGTCTGAAGCTAAAAGAGGGAAATCCCTCTTTAGCAGTTGGTAAACTATTTTATGATTTCAAATACTAAACCTATGGAAATAAAGTTCTAGATTTCAGGTCATTTTTATCTCATGCTCTTCTGGCATTTTGATCCTTTTACCTCAGTGCCGAGCCACTTATGGATCTCCAAGTTGTTTTGAGAGAGAAGTATAAAGTGAGTTTACAAATAGCAGCCAGTTGAAACATAAAATCTTAAAAAAATTTTTTTTTGTTAGTGTTTAGTTATTTTTGAGAGAGAGAGAGAGGAGAGAGAGAGAGAGAGAGAGAGAGATCACGCGTGCACACACAAGTTGGGGAGGGGCGGAGAGAGAGGGAGACACAGAAACTGAAGCAGACTCCGGGCTCCAGGCTCTGTGCTGTAAGCACAGAGCCCAAGGCAGGGCTCAAACCCACAAACCTTGAGATTGTGACCTGAGATGCAGTCAGATGCTTAACCGACTGAGACTCCCAGGTGCCCCAAAACCTAAATTTTAGTGATAGTTTGATAATTGTAGTATTGATTTCTTTGGAAAGTCTCTCTTTTTTTCTCTTTGGTTTTGTTTCTAAACAGGAAAACCTAATGTCTTAAAGGCATTCTTTGAAAAATTTATGAAGCCCTATTGTATAAAGCTTCAAAGATTGTTCGACTTTATGAGAATGAAGTTGAAGAATGCCTTTGAAACTTCTAGTTGTAACTCCACCACTGAAAAACGGTTCACTGCTTATTGTTCACTACTTAGCACTGTGGTCACTCATTGTTATTTTTTTTTTTTTTTTAATTTTTTTTTTTCAACATTTATTTATTTTTGGGACAGAGAGAGACAGAGCATGAACGGGGGAGGGGCAGAGAGAGAGGGAGACACAGAATCGGAAACAGGCTCCAGGCTCTGAGCCATCAGCCCAGAGCCTGATGCGGGGCTCGAACTCACGGACCGCGAGATCGTGACCTGGCTGAAGTCGGACGCTTAACCGACTGCGCCACCCAGGCGCCCCACTCATTGTTATTTTAAAAATGTACTTAGGATTTGAGAATTTCCACGAATTTCTGGGAATTTGAATTTCTTATTGCTAATTTAAGTTTATTTATTGCTTTTGAGAGAGAGAGAGAGAGTAGGAGCAGGGGAGGGGCAGAGAAAGAGGGAGAGAAAGAGAATCTTAAGCAACCTCTGCACTGTCAGCACAGACCCCAGTGCAGCACTGGAACTCACCAACCCTGAGATCATGATCTGAGCTGAAATCAAGAGTCCGACACTTAACCGACTGAGCCACTCGGGCGCCCCAGGCTCATTGCCAATTCTTAAAGGCTACTATATGTCATGAATTTGGAGACAGCTGATCTTGTTGTATGGTGTTTCCTCTATCTGAAATACTCTTCCCCACCAGCCTTCCTGGCTATCTTTTATACATCTTTTTGGTCTTAGTATAAATATCACATTTTTAAAAAATAAACCAAAGCTGCTATAAAGAAATCCATTAGTAAGAAAATGGCTGATAATTAATATTAATGTTCTGTCACTCTGGGTTCCTGTTACTCACCAGAAACTCTCAAAAGAGGCAAGCTGGTAATAAAGATGTCTAAATGTATGCTTTCAAAGATAAATACAGCATTATGTTTTTGAGGTTTGTCTGAAAAAAGAGTCATCCCTGAAAACATGAATGCCCTTAGAGTTTCTCTCATTCTTGGCAGGCATTCTGGGCTGTGGCCATTTTCCCTCCTTGCCAGGAGAGGCATCCTCATGATTGCAACAGTCTTACCAGACCTCTTTCATTCTCTAAAGATGGACCTGAGATGTTGTGTGTAGGTCCCACCCCATCCTGCCCCCAAGGCTTGTGGCGGCCATTCATGAGAAGCAGTGAGAAGCAGGTGTGGACTGGAAAGAAGCGGCGTGGCTTTCTCTGGGCACACATGGAGTCTGTGAAAATGAATTCAATCAGACAGAATCATTGAGTTCTCCTAGAAAGCCTGAATCTGCGTTGAACAAGCAAATTGCACAAAGGAATTTTCTGCAAAGAACACACCTCTCAAGCTCCCTCTCATTTGTCCCGGAAGCATCAGCTTCTGTCTTCAAACATGCAATCTCAGAATCTGGGAAGATTGCTTCCTGCCTCTTGCAACCTCAAGGGGCACAAAGATGTAATTCAGCCTCTGCATGTGCTTCTCTGGGCTTTGAAAAGGAGACATGACAAGTCCCTCTGTGCTCCAACCACCCACTCAAGCAGAATGTTTGAGCCCCTTTGGATTGATAAAAACGTCAGCCTTGATAGAACTTACATTACAGTAAGGGGGAGAGACAATAATCAAGATAAATAAATTCTAGCGTTGCCTGGGTGGCTCAGTCGGTTAAGCATCTGACTTGGGCTCAAGTCATGATATTGCGGTTTGTGGGTTGGAGTCCCGTGTCGGGCTCTGTGCTTGCAGCTCAGAGCCTGAAGTGTGCTTCAGATTCTTTCTCCTCCTCGTGCTTTTTTCTCTCTCTGTTTCTCAATAATAAATAAACGTTAAAAATTTTTAAAAAGATAAATAAGCAATTCTCACATTAGTGAGGAGCACTAAGGAGCAAACCCTATAGCAGGGTAGGAGATTATGAAGTGTTGGGGTCAGAGGGAGTAGGCTGGGTGAGTGTGTGTGATTTTAGAGTTGCCAAGGTGCAGCACTGGGTGTTGTATGGAAATGAATTTGACAATAAAATATATTTAATAAAAAAAATAGAGTTGCCAAGGAAGAGACCTACAGGAAATGAGGGGTTAGCCAAGTGGGTATATAGATAAAGATATATGATCTGTGGAGAAAGTTCTGAGACTGGTGAGGAGATGAGTTGTGACTGCAGTGCACCGAGTAGAGAAAGTGGAAGACGATGAGGCAGAGAGGCAACTGGGGGTCACTCCTGTGGAGCCTTGTATATCCTGGCCAGGCTGGGTCTTTTGTTCTGGGAGCCATAAAGTCTTTTCAAGGGTCTGAGCACAAGAGTTCTGATCTGGAGTTATCTATGGAACTCATAGATCTGGAGTTATCTATGGAAGCGTCTTTCCTAGGAGAGGTCTGCCTTCGAAGAACACCAGGATGTACGTTTGTAAATATGTTCATATTTTAACAGGTCTTTATTCACTTTGAAATTAGAATTGCTGATTACTGAGATTCGGTGAAAGCTTCAACCATTGGTCTCCCAAATTATGGTGTAGATTCCCACAGCTTTCCTGGATGGAGCCAGGCTGTCTTGTACTGAAGTAAGAATCTACTACAGTCGTCTTCTCTTGCACATGCTACTCCATGTTTGCCATCGCTTGGAAGTAAGCCTACTATTCCCTCCTTGTTCCATATCTCAATCCCAGACTATTCTTCCCCTTCAAGAATACATTTTGTCAGACATAAACTAACCCTTTCTTCCCCCTTAAGTGAAGCGTGTTGATTATGTTTGTTGTCTGTGTCACACAGATTAGAATAAGACTGCCCTTGCTTCTTAAAATCCCTTTGCCCTTTCTCTTCAGTATTTCCCTCCAAGGGTTGATAGGAGGAGTGGATGAGATATACCCATTAAAATACTGAGGAGTTTTCTGTAAGTTTTATTTTTAGTTTCTTTTTCCACTACATATTTTTACTATAACCTCTTCTCTTTTTATTTCTAGTCTTATGGTCCCTGAATATAAAAACTACAATCTAATATAAAAAGTTTAATCATATTCTTTGGGGCCTTTCTGTTAGTGGTATCATTCCTGGAAATCATTGTGTTATAGTCATATATTAACAATGAAAGCAATCCACAAATATATGGTAAGTATTACAGTGTATCAGGCATCCCAGAACTGCGGGTGCACAGGACTGAATTCTCACACAAAGCAGAGTGCGTGTTCTAGTAGGGAGCATAGACATTTAACAAGCAATTACAAGACTTGTTACCAGCACAAATGAAGAACTACACAGTATTGTAGAGAGGCTTACAGTGGAGGCTTAAGAGAACCTGAACATTCTGATGTGTAGAAACAATACTTAGAGGGATTTGTTGTTGTGGTTGCCACAAAAATCAATTTCACTCATGTTTTTGACTTTAGCTATTTTAGGGGATTGTTTCATTCTCTAATTTAGGCCTTAAAATATGCTAACTTTTTATTGATTATTATGGTACACTTCAGTCTTGCCAATGGAGGTGACAAAAACCAGTCTCTACACTTGTACAGGCCCATAGCAGTTACATTGCAAAAGCAGGTTTTGGATCTGGTGAGTGCAATCAAAACTGACAAGATCTAACCACCTTGTTTCCAAATTATCCACACTGTCTTCACCATGACTTTATCAGCACCCTGTGGGGCAAATGTTTCAAACTTACATTTTTTTTTTTTTAACTGAAGTAAATCACATTCTATTCCCAAGGATGTGAAAACAGAAAGATTCTTAAATAATTCATTAGCATTTTGCTTCCAAACAGCCAAGGGTAGGTTTAAAAGCTATCAGTGACTGTATTTTAGGAGCATCTTTCTCACTGAAATGAAACCTTGGCTATACAAACAAATGATGTCCAGTAATGTTGTTGTTGTTGTTGTTTTCTATTCATGATGGTCTTTTCTCTGTTAAAAGAATCATGTGGCTTTCCCATACTTCAAACAAGATAAGAAGAAAAAGACATTAAAATGTTGTGCTGCCTGATAAGGAGAATCTGTAACATTTGGACATCTTGTGTGTATGGAAAAATTCCTATCCTTCTGTTGCTGTGGTGAAGCTAGGATATTTACAAACCTCTTACTCTTGACAATTTTGTGGTAATTTACATAGTCTCACAGGGTTCCCCATTTATGGAAGAATAGGTCTCACATTGGTAATACACTCACAGCTCCTGGAATTGTACACTTTGTAACTAGAAGCACAGTTTCCAAGCAGATAAGAAAGAGAAAGAGGCAAGGACTGCCTTCACCTTTTGTTCTTTTTTCAAAGCCTGATCCCAATGAGCTCTCCCAGATATCAAGAATCTTTGAAGTAGGGGACTTGTGACTAATGAAATTCTAACCAAGCCGTGTATTTATGTATCTGGGAAGTGGCTTCTGCTAGCAGTTCTTGTTAGCCCTGTGCTGTCGCTATTGGGCCCTCCCAGCCTGCCATACCCGATAAAGCTGTGATGGCTCTGTGTTTCCACTAGAGACCTCTAGCTGCTCACAGGAGGACTGGGGAGGACCAGTGCTCACAAAGCTCCTCCACAAGTGGTAAAAGTTAAGAGTTTGCCAGTGGCCCCTGGGAGAAGGTGAAGTTCACTATCAAAGAAAAATAATTCTGTGTCATCTCTTTCCTTTCTTTCTTTCTTTCTTTCTTTCTTTCTTTCTTTCTTTCTTTCTTTCTTTCTTTCTTTCTTAACAACTGAGGCTTATTCAAGCAGGCACAGTGTAAAAAATTGGAGAGGAAAGAATGTGTCTTAAAGAAATACCATGGAAATGACAAAATAGAGATTTTTCTAGGTAGAAAAGCCCCTTCTCCAAGGAGCTATCCATACTGAAACTTGGAAGCCAGCCTCAGTTCTTGGAATTTGAGAGTCTTTTCTATCAGGTTAGAGGAAAGGTGAGTGCCGCTTACAGGCAGTGAGATCCAGGATATTATTATGAAACTGAACCAAATGCCTTTCATACCCCACCATGTCCCAGTGTTTTGCTGCAGTCCCTAGGTAGCCTTCTTGTAGGTGCTTGCCACTTTCAGTGGCGGGCCTGTAGCTGTGACCCCATTCAACAGCCATGGATGGGACACATGTGTAAGGTGAGACTGGTAGATGAAGTTTCACCATTTTCCCAAAAAGGCAAAACACATTAATCTCCATTTGCCTTTGAATGGTCTATAATAGAAACAGGAGGCCAAAGGGGGAAATAATCTCCCCCCATTTAACCTGTGCCCCTGTGAAAAATTGCTGTAGTTTGTATTTCAGAAACCCAGTGTAACTAATTTTGTCCTCCACCATGGTCTTCACTATACAGAAGCATTAGAAAGAGAATCAAAATGGGATTAGGTCAGTGAGTCTAGAAAGCCTTGCATGAATTGATCAAAACTTCTTCAGAGACTCTCTAACATCTAGTTTTCTCTGAGATTGTTGTGAATTCTTTGTGTATGCTTTTAGGGAAAAAAATCCTGCCTTTCTTTTAGATAGACTATGATTTGTCTACTCATTTATTCATTCATTTATCAAATGACTATAATGTGCCAGTCACTATGATGTGCAAGGAAAACATAAATGGATATGCACAAGGACTTGAATGGGAGTTCCTAACATTAGATCCATGGATCCCTAAGATTTAATGACTTTTTCAAGATGTGTGTAATCCTCTTAAGTGTGTGTGTGTGTGTGTGTGTATGTGTGTGTGTGTGTGTGTGCATGTGCACTTTAGCAAGCAAAATCCAAGATTTGAAACAATCCTTAAAGGAGTTGATGTTAAAAAAAAAAAAAGGTAACAACCATTGCAGAGGCGGACGGTTATGTAAGCAGATAATTAGAAGACTACATTAGAATTGCCATATAATAGAGCTGTGCACAGCATCATGAGCTCATGGGTGGAGTTATCACAACTGTCCGTGACACAGAGGTCAGGAAAGGCTACAGAAAGAAGGTAGCATTTGTGTTACATATGAAGGATGAGTAGGAATTCACCAGGTGGCTTGAAGGGAGGGTGGATGGAAGTTCGTGTGCCCTGAGGGGCAGTTCACCTCCACAGTCTGAGGCCATCCTACAGGCTGGAGCATGATTGGTATTTTCTCCACTGCAGCTTGACAAATGGAACATGCTTTGTCATTAGTCAACTATTACAGTAAGAGGAGTTCTGTAGGCATGCCCTGACTGACCACAGATGGCTGAGACCACATGAATACATGGTATTCTGACCATATGCAGAATGAACACTCCAAGTTTGGTGTGGCAGGATGAAAAGGATTTCAGATGCTCGGTGCTGGGCCAGGGTTGGAATGACTAACCTCAGCGCCATGTTGCTGCTCTGAAGCTCTAACCTGCACTGGCAAGTGGATGCAGCTTTGCTTGGGCATGAGGAAAGCTGGCCCTGAGTCTGTGATTGTCCAGCTGCTTACTCAATGCATTGCCATTAGTCTCAGCTTCCTCTCCTATGTGTAACAGTTATCATTTACTGAGAACCTGTAAGTCCCAGCTACTGTGCTAAGTGAGTCACCTGCCTCGGTTTATTGAAGTCCCCCAGTATCTTACAAGGTGAGTTTTATCCTCTTCATTTTCCTAATCAGGAAGTATAGGCAGGAAACCCAAATCCATTGAGGTCAGGCAACTAAAAACATGGTGATACCAGCCTGAGAACCATAGTCTGTCTGAGTCCCCAGCCCATAACCATTTTAGTTCGTTTCATGTGTTCTGGATAAGTCTCCATCTTGATAATTCAGCTCTGTTTTAAATATCATCATCCTGAGGCTATTGACTTATCCATGAAACAACAGCTGCACGTGTAATTTGACACTTAGTTCTGCAGAGCCAGAATAACGCATTAGGCATATATATTGCTTATGTGGGAAGTTACAAAGCTGGCTTTTGCTGTAAATGTGCCAGGTTTTGATGGTCATCATGGAGTTTGATATGAAGCCTACAGGATATATTTGAGGCTAAGACTAGACTGTCTTCTTTTTGATCTGAATTTCAGCACTGAAATCTAATTACATCTTTAAAACTAAGTCTGAAATAAGTAGAAACCTGTCTTTTCAAAATGTTTCAAATTGCAAAAACAAATCTGGATTTTAATTTGAGAATGATTAGTATATGAGGGTCTCCCTATAAAGTATCCCATTTGACCATGGCACAATAAGTTAGAAGCCCCAGGTCTTCTTCAAGAGAAAGAGGTTGATCAGCCCAATTGATTAAACATTTTTAAACGTACCTCATACATGGTTGAAAGCAATCCCTAATATTTTTTCTTTCTATATTTTAACATTTATTCATTTTTGAGAGACAGGGAGAGACAGAGCATGAGTGTGGGAGGGGCAAAGAAAGAGGGAGACACAGAATTCAAAGCAGGCTCCAGGCTCTGAGTTGTAAGCACAGAGCCCAACGTGGGGATTGAACTCACTGACTGAGAGATCGTGGTCTGAGCCGAAGTCAGTCACTTAACTGGCTGAGCCACCCAGGTGCCCCTTCTTTCTATATTTTAAAGTAGCTTATTCAGTATATTTTAGTTATCCCTAAAGCAAATGTCATAGTCTGAGAAATGAACAATTAACAAATGCAATCCTTTGATAATATCTTTTATAACTTGAGTTATTTCACATGAAAAGGGGAGTTCTATATAAATACCCACCAAAAATCTTTAAACTGAGGAAATGTTTGTGGGAATTTCACAAATAATAAAAACATAATTCTGGTGATTGTATTTCTTCCATATTAAAAATTGAACTATAGCCATATTAAGAGAGACTTCTATCTGCCATATTTCCTAACCAGTACCCTTAAACTTGAACAGTTTGTTCGCCCATAATAGTATGCCACAGAAATACCTTTTTATAGAGAATACCACTTATAGAATCCAATTATGATTTGTGGACATTGTGATGTAGTAGCAATGAATAGGCCTATTGTAGAGTAAAACTGATAGTCATTCCATCAACTTTATAATGGCAAACTCCAAAATCCTGGGTGATATTGGCAGGCACTATGGTTTTTTAAGACAAGGCAGTTGACAAAGTATTTTTTCTTCTTGAGATTTATAAGTCTTTCTAACTTTCAGAAGCAAAACAAGTAGCTGGATATAATTCTGCTGCCCCAACCATTTACATAAAAATTAAGAAAAACAGTAACTGTCCAGTTGAAGAGCCAGATACTTGGCATTCTGTACTCAAGTTGTCTGACTTTTATTTTATTTTTTTAAAAATATTTATTTATTTATTTTGAGAGAAAGCACACAAGAGAGAGCAGGGGAGGGGCTGAGAGAGGGGTGGAAGAGAGAATCCCAAGCAGGCTCTGCACTATCAGCACAGAGCCCCATGTGGGGCTTGATCCAGTGATCCTGAGATCATGACCTGAGCTGAAATCAACAGTCAGAAGCTCAACCAACTGAGCCACCCAGGTGCCCCTAGTTTTCTGAATTCTAAAATTTTCATGGTAAATGAGAAAGAGCTGTGTCGCAGGTGATAGGTACTATAAAGAAAGATCAAAGTAAAGGGGATCAGGTGTAGGGACAGTTGTGACTTCAATAGGAAAGTCAGCATAGGCCTCTTGGGGAAGCTTCTCTTTAATCAGTGATGGAAAGGAGGTGAGGGAGTTAGCCCTATAGATCCTTAAAGGAAGAGCAGTTTGGGCAGCTGGAATGACAGAACATGTCCCAAAGATAGGAGCAAAACTGCTTTGATTGGAGGAGAACAAGCACTAGAGTAATGTCAGCTGGGTAGGATTTCAGGTTGTCCTTAAAAATCAAAACGGAAATCAGTCAAAAAACCTGCTTACCACTTCTTTATTATTAGGTCTTCTAACAAAAGCTGGTTTTAATGTAAAACCCTGTGATGGTTAATTTTATGTGTCAACTTGACTGGCCACAGGATGCCTGTATCTGATTACACATTGTTTTTGAGTGTGTCTGTGGGTGTTTCTGGAAGAAATTAGCATTTGTATGGATGGACCCATTAAACCTCATCACCCTCACCAGTGTGGGTGGGTGTCATCCAATCTGATGAGGGCCTGAATGGAAAGAAAAAGGGGGGGTGCATCTGGGTGGCTCAGTCCTTAAGTCCGACTTTGGCTCAAGTCATGATCTCATGGTAGGTAGTAGGTTGGAGCCCCACATCAGACTCTGTGCTGACAGCTCAGAGCCTGGAGCCTGCTTCAGATTCTGTGTCTCCCTCTGTCTTTGCTCCTCTGGGGCTCACATTCTGTCTCTGTCTCTTGAAAATAGATAAACGTTAAAAAAAAATTTTAACATATTAAAAAAAGAAAGAAAAAATAGAGAAGAGGAAGGTTGGATTTGTGCTTTATATTTACCTGACTAAGCTGAGCTCTCATCCCTGACCTGCACTCCTGGTTCTCAGGCCCTCAGATTCAGGGTAGAATCTACACTAGCGACTCTGGCTCACAGGACTTTGAACAGCACTACTGGCTTTCCTGGGTCTCCACCTTGCAGGCTGCAGATTGTGGGACTTCTCAGCCTCCATAATCACATGAGTCAGTAGTTTATAGGTATCGTTTCATAGGTATCATATATATCTATGTGTATATGATATATATATCTATGTATCTATATACATATACGTATGTATATGATATATATATCTATATCTATATATATATATAGATTCGTTTCATAGGTATCATATATATCTATGTGTATATGATATATATATCTATGTATCTATATACATATACGTATGTATATGATATATATATCTATATCTATATCTATATATATATATATATAAAGCATAGATAGATCATATATATGATCTATCTATGTTCTGTTTCTCTGGAGAACGCTGGCTAACACAGCACTATTGCATATTAGAAATGGAAAGCAGAATGGACTTAGCAATAGCTCCCAAGAACAGTGCGATGATGTACCATTTTTTATATTTGAATTTTTGTTTTTCTCAGAAGAGTGTAAGCTGTCCCTCCCTTTAGGACGGTGTGCAGACATGATTGCAAACAAACACAGTGCTAACCCACGAAGGGTTGGAGGTTTTACTGTCTCAACAGTGTACATGGAATGAGTGCTCAGGGAGTTGTTATTATGTTCTGATCTGGGGATTAAGTCCTCCCTAGGTATGCAGTGAGGAAGCAGAGAAGAATTAAACCACACCTTTGAGGATGAATTTGGGCTCTTTTAAACACTTCAGCCAGTTCTATGCTCTTCTTTGTAATCGTAACAATAAGAAATGCATTTGAGAAAAGTCCTTAACCTTCATGATTCCTTCTTCTCAGGGGAACTTATCAGCAAGATTGCGTAAAGTTAGAGAAGAAAACAGGGGCTTGATTAACATCCACGAGGATCAAATTGTGTTTGTTAACATGATAGCAGATATTGGTTTGGCTTTTTGCGTGTGATGAAATCAAATGCATTTAATTATGTGTGCTTTTATTTATTTATAAGAGCATTGTATGTAAAGATGCAGAATGAGACCAAATAATCTCTCTTAATGCTTATTTACATAACCTGTGGAAAAATTCTCTCTGGTGTCCTTGAATTTACACTATACCCACACTGCTATCTTTGAAGCTGTAATGAAATCTGGCATATAGATTGAAGCTATGCATATGCAGAACAACTTGCATAGCATTTGAGGTCTAAGAAGAGAATGGCCATGGAATACTTAAAACACAGAATCGAAGGCCTATTTACAATGGCTCTTAATTATGTTAATCAGAAAGAGATTATTTAAGTCCATTTTTATTTCATAGAATATTCTGCCATTGATCTAAAGTCAAAATATTCTTTCTCTTGGTATGACATCAAAATATATTCAACTATGGGGTATGTTCCAATGATTAAGGGGAATTTTTAAAATAGTTGCTAATTAGAATAAATGCCAAAAGAACTTTCTTTTAAGTATGGGAGGAAACTTTTAGAGGTGATGGATATACTTATGGCTACATTGTGATAATAGTTTCACAACTGTATGCTTATCTCCAAACTCATGAAATTCTGTTCGTTTCATAGGTACAGCATTTTGTATTTCAGTCATACCTCAATAGGGTGGTTTAAAAAAAAAGAACTTTCTTGTATAACATAAAAATAGCTTCTCTTTTGTTTGATTATAAAAATAGTAAAGGTTCATTGCAAAGAACTTGGAAAACACAGTAATTTATATAGAAAAATACAAAAAAAGCTATTAATATACTACTCACAGGTGATTTTCAGCATTGTGATGCATCATCTCTACTCCTTTAATATGCATACATATATTTTTCCTTGTTAGAGAATCATGTGTATATTGCATCAAAACTGAAAACATCTTATCTAAATAATTTTATTTCCTAATTAACTAGCTTTTAATAAAATTATGTTTAGGATAAAATTCTAAATGATGAAAAGTAAAAGTCCCTCATCACTCCAACTTCAACCTCTATTTTCTTGAGGTAATGTTGGTGACTGTGTTTTTTTTTTTTTTTTTGTATGTTCCAAATTGACCAAGAGATGTTACAATTGTATCATCCCACAGAAATCTTCTTTGAAATGCTTTATTTATTTATTTATTTTGAAAGAGAAAGAGTGTGAATGGGGGAGGGGCAGAGTCAGAGGGAGAGAGAATCCCAAGCAGGCCTCATGCTCAGCACAGAGTCCAGTGGGAGGCTTGATCCCACAATCCTGAGATCATGACCTGAGCAGAAATCAAGAGTTGTATGCTCAACCAACTGAGCTATCCAGGTGCCCCATCATGGAGTATCTTAAAAATCAGAAATGAGCAGGCTTTATAACACATAATCAAATACAATGAAGTTCCCCCTTCTTGTAAGACATCCTGATATGTAACTTTTATTTTAAATCGGTTACAACAATCCTCTTTTCCAAGTTTGTACCCTAAGTCCGTTTTTATATCCTGATGACTTTCCACCTACCATGTTGAATCAATCACCTCGAAAGCCATTTTCTTCCACACAGCCTTGCTCCAGTATAGCCCTACTGTCCTCCCACCTCTGAAGAGCTGATGAACCTTCCTCCAGAGACCAAGGCCACTTTGCCTTAGGCCCTCACAAGCTCCAGCCTCTTCTCCTCTCTCTCTCTGTGTGTAGTGATTCCCTGCTTCTCTCTGTTCATCTTGTTAGGCTTTAAAAATTTCCTCTATGCTTAAGCTGGTCATTGGTAACATGGAGTTCCTTAATATTCTAAGTAATGGAAAATTTTCATCTTCTCAGATTCCTGTTGTCAATTCCCTGCTCCCATCTTAAATATCCAACATTAGAAGGGAGACAACTAGTTACTCCATCCTAATATCATTGCTTTGATTGAAATAACTCTCAGGTACTTCCAAAAAAATAACATTCCTTATATATGCTATAATTTTATGGCTGGGGATTCCCTTGTGCATTCAGCTTCCTAATAAGGACACTCATTTCTCTTAACATTAAATCTCAGTGCAAGTTGATTGAAAGAAATTTTTGGCTGATTAAAAAATATATATCATTTAATTTAACTCCCTGCTACCTGTGCATCTATGATGTGCTTGATCATGAACATTTTCCATGGGTATGTATTTTCAACTAGTGATGTGTCTGTTTTGAGAAGTTTTGTTCCTCTCTCTTAAAGTGTTTTGTATTCTGCCAGAAGGATTCTTAGTAAATGCTTGTGATAATAAGCTGAGATCTGCAATGGAATGCAATTATGTATAGAGACAGATGTATTATCAACTTCCTTTGGTAGCTGGGAATGGTACTTTATATCACCTGCCCACTATCATATATAATTATTCTGGGAATGCTTAAAATTCCTGAAATTTATTTTACCATCTTTGTTATATCCTCATTTTCTGCCCTTTACCTCATTTTGTGATACGTAGCATATGTGTTATAGATACATTGTGCAATTTCATAGTTTTTTAAAAATTCTCAATTATTCCAGTCAAGTATTTCAACTGATAAAAAAAAAGGTTTAAGCCAGAGACCTAATGGTCTGTGGTCATGAGTGGTATACAAAAATAAAAGCCTAATTCTATAACTTAAATATCCCCCAAATAAAGAGAAAACAAAACAAAAAACACCCTCCAGGAGTAATAAGATTTGTACAACTTTTACCATGACCCAAAGTGACTTTAAAAATTGTATACCATACTACAAAAGACTTATAATCATTACTAATTCAATTAGTGTATTGTTAAAAATAATAGATTCAATTAATATATTTAAAAACTAATAAAATTGAAAAATTACTCAAAATCATCCACAGGCCAAAAAACTTCATACGAATCATAGTAGAAGCAAGATCAATCATATTTTCTTGTTCCGGAGGAGGACAACATAAATGTTCACACTGGACCATGTTATTTTTTAGAATTTCCACAAGTTAGAGCCCAAATTAGGCCTGGATTGACTTCATAAATAGAAATGGAAACAACCCATGGGTTTCCCTTGATGTTTTGTTTTGTTTTGTGTTTTGTTTGTTTGGTTGGTATTTTTGAGAGAGAGAGTGAGAGAAAGAGAGAGAGTGAGAGAGAGGGAGGGAGGGAGACGGAGAGCGAGAGAGGAAGAGAGGATCCTAGGCAGGCTCCATGCCCAGAAAAGAACCTGACAAGGGCCTCCATCACTTGACGGTAAGATCGTGACTGTAAGATCATGACCCTGACATCATGACCCTAGCCAAAACCAAGCGTCTGACACTTAACCAGTTAAGGTTAAGGGGCATGTCCCCTGATGTCTTTAGTGATATAAACATTTAGGTGGCTGTGCACTTTGAAAATGTTGCTCTAGGGGCGCCTGGGTGGCTTGGTCGGTTAAGCGTCCGACTTCGGCTCAGGTCATGATCTCGCGGTCCGTGAGTTCGAGCCCCGCGTCGGGCTCGGGGCTGACAGCTCAGAGCCTGGAGCCTGTTTCAGATTCTGTGTCTCCCTGTCTCTCTGACCCTCCCCCGTTCATGCTCTGTCTCTCTCTGTCTCAAAAATAAAATAAAAAAACGTTAAAAAAAAAAAAAAAGAAAAGAAAGAAAATGTTGCTCTAATGGGAGATCTATCCCCTTCCAAATCTCCTGGCATCTTGACCTATCTTGGCCTCAACCAAGTCTAATTTTTTTCTACTCCCTCTTTTCTTCTCTACCTATCACAAGAAGCCATGCCCAGAGGAAATGCATACTTGGACCAGCACAAAATTCTGAGCTAGTGGCATTTGTTTTGTCCCTGTTTCCTCTTGTTAACATCCTTCTTCTTAGTCCTTCCTGCTCAATCTGCCATGAACAGTGGAAACTTGCACTGATGGAGGTCTGCCTTATATATTCCTCTGCATAAAAGAATGGAAGCAATTTAAACTATCACCTATTCCAGAGGCATTTGTACTGAGTAACCAGAGTAACTTCAGGATTTGCAAATTATTTCGTATTCATAGACTTTGAGAAATTCTCACAGTCCCTTGAGACAGGTCTTCATAACCTCATTACACAGACGAGTTCAAGCATTTACAGTTCAGTGCACTGTCCACAGTCACAGGGCTAATAGGTACAGAGCCTGGGTTTGAGTAAATCTTTTGCTAAAATTATTGGTTGGAATGTGGGTGTCTTTAAAAAGGACTTAAAACTTTGCCTAAATAGAACAATCCTTATTTGAGAGAACTTCAGGCAGATCAGATTTGGTGAAAAGGGAAAGGCAAACCTTTTGGGAATCTATCTGACTTAGGTCCATTGTATTTAATTTGAATGTTATAAATGTATCTTTATAAATATATACATGTAATTATCTGATACTAAGGTAATGAACTCCATTTGATGGATAGGAGGGATTCTGTGGGATGTCTGCTGGAAAGGACTCTTCAAGTCTGAGTTTTTAGCTACCAAGTCATATTGTATGTCTTAATGTGCAAATAATCTCTCTCCTAACTTTGTTTTCCTCTCCATTTCTTAGTGCTACTTTCTGTCTCCATATCTACCCTGATTTTATTTGCATAAATCCTCATGCCTAGCATTTCAAGGAAATGATCGATGGATCCCTAGCTTGATCATTTTACTCTTCTGTAGCCCAAAAGCTGCTATAGAAATAAATCAGAGCAAATTGACTTTTCAGCATATGTGATAATAAGTGAATGTCTGTGTCCCTCCAAAATGCATATGCCAAGCCCTAATTCTTAATGTGATGGTTTTTGCAAGTCTTTGGGAGGTAGTGGGTTTAGATAGTCATGAGGCTGGGGCATTCATGATGGGATTAGTGTTCTCAGAAGAGAAGCCAGAGCTTGCTCTCTCTCACACACACACACACACACACACACACACACACACACACACACACACACACTGTCTCTTCTCTCTTTCTCTATACCATGTGAGGACACAGAAGGTGGCTCTCCGCAGGTCAGGAAGAGTCCTCCCCAGGAATCAAATTTTCTAGCACTTTGATGTTAGACTTCCACCCTCTAGAACTATGATAAATGAGGGTCTGTTGTTTAAGCCACCCAGTCTATGGTATCCTGTTACAGCAGCACAAACCACTAACACAAGATAGTTTGCAGTTTGGTCTGTGTGATGTCCCACCTTTTCAGTACTTTTCATAAGTTACTCTATAAAATGTATATACATATTCTGTGTCTACATCCTTACAGTGTTCAGTTCATCTTGGCTAAGTTTGCAGTGGCACTTTGGACGCTGTAGTACTTATTTCATGTACTAATATAGTGTTTATTAGATTATTCCAGTAATAAAATTACTACAGAATTATTGAATCATTCGTGTGCCTTCCAATGCATACTGACTGTATCAAATACTCTGTATACATCATTTTATTTAAATGCCTTTGATAATCCTTTGAGATCAATACTGTTAATATCTTGATTTTATATATGATAAAACAGATTTGGAAGGGTAAGTTTCTTACCTGAAATTTCATGTGGTAGATGCAGGGTTTGAACCCTTACAAGTTGACTCCACTGTGCAGTTTGTTAGAATTCACGGCTCACTTAGGGATAACCAGTGGTGTGGAACATAGCAACTTGCACATAGTAAATAACCTCAAGAATTAACTTATTACCATGAGAAATCCTAGCGTCCAGCCTGAAGTATGCAGTATTTTTTGAAGCCTGTGCCACTTTTACAGGATACCATAGACTTGGTGGCTAATACATTCAGTCTAAATACATTTGCACTGTATTTTAATTATGTTTTCTACCAAGTTGTCACCAGCATGATTCTGACAGCTGAATAATTTATTCTGTGCCCTGAAATTGGGACGAAGCTTAGTGATACCCTCAGTGATAATTATAGGAATAGGGACATTTGTGGTAGCAAATCCAGAACCATCATGCAGGCCCACGAGCTGTGGTTTGACCTGCTTGCTTGCAGTTCTCACACTAGAAAAGGAAGTCCTACTTGCTCATGCATTTGGCAGAAAGCCCAATGAAACTGCTTTTGTTTTGGTGAGAGCAACTGATCTGTGGGGAATGCTTATATACAGAGGAGATAAATAGGACAATTTCCAAGGTCCAGGTAACTGTAGAAACCTGTAGGGGCAGCATTTTTGGAATAGGTATGCAGGACCTCAGGGTGCAGGAGCTATGTGGTAGATGCCTAGGGGAGGTGACTGAAGTTTAACCCATAGACTCCTGCAGGTTTTATATGGAGTCATTTAATAGTATTTTTTAAGATGGGGATAAAATAATAAATATATGACCCAAACTCTATTTATCAATCTTCTATTTCTTTGTGTTGTCTCTAATGCTGCAAGATTAAAATAGAATAGTAAGAAAAATAATAACAGCTTCTATGAAATGAACCTCTGTAATGGATCAGGCACTGATTTAGGGCTTCAATGTTTTATCTGATGAGCCTTATAGAACCCCACAGATTTCAGGCTTGTTTTATATATGTAAGAAGAAACATGGGCTCAGAGAGGATAATTTCTACTCACAGAGCTGTAAATCATGGAATTGAGATTTAAACCTGTATGTGTTTACTTCGAAACCAATACAAGAACGGAAACATTTGACAACAATTAGTAGCTAATATGTTGTATTCTCTATTCCCATATTCAACCTCTATAGCCATAATAATTTTCTCAAAAGACCAGTTAACTTGTTTCCATTAGGTAAGTTTTCCTATTTGTTTTGGGTCGTAGGAGTAAACTAGGGGTTATTTTTACCACCTGTCATAATCAAAGTATGCCAACTCACTACCTTTTTTGCCATGATCCTGGTAGACCACACATCTCCCGTATTCAAGCTAGAACGGTTACACTGTTCTCATTTGCAAGACAGAATTTATGTTTATTATCAATCAAAATGTCTATTAGATTGCAAGTATGTAGATGAATAATTTTAGAAATGTGTTGGGGGTGCCTGGGTGGCTCAGTTGGTTAAGCGTCCGACTTCAGCTCAGGTCATGATCTCATGGTTTGTGAGTTCAAGCCCCCGTCAGGCTCTGTGCTGACAGCTCAGAGCCTGGAGCCTGCTTTGGATTCTGTGTCTCCTTCTCTCTCTGCCCCTCCCCAACTTGTGCTCTGTCTCTCAAAAAATAAATTAATTAAAAAAAAAAAGAAATGTGTTTATATTCCATATGTTCCTTTAGGCTAAGGTTCTGTGTTTGGTGGTTGAGAGATAATTACATATTTTTAGAACATCTCACAGATATAACAAATTTATCTTTATTTCTTGAACTCTTTAAGTCATATTTGATAAAAACTTTTATATTTCATGTTTAATATCCAGTTTCATTTATATACAATTTGACATTGCTTCAAAATCACATAAAGATATAAACGTTGAGATGAAACCACTGGTATTTATGAAAATTGCTTTGCTGGGATTAGCCTTTTCAAAATCCCTCAACCTAGAGAGATAGAATTTCAGTCTAAATAGGTTAGCTTCACTCAATTTATGAGTTCCAAATCCTCATTTTTGGCACAGTTCCTTTGGATAGGAACTCAATCCTGAGCTCTGTCCATAAGCCAGACAAATGAGCCTTCTGTTTGGAACATAACATATATCCAAAACAATGCTTCTTAAACATTTTCATCTTTTGGGTTGTGGTCCATTTTGTTGTTATTACTAAAAATATTTCCATTAAACCTTGAGTAGCAGACACGAGAATGTCTTTCTATTCTTCTGTGGACGAAAGGCAGTTTCACCTTATGATGAAAGACACGGCAATGTTCTAATCAATTGAAGGGGAAGATAGAATGATATCTCCTGCTTTATTTGATGAATTCTGGAATCAAATTTTAGATTTTCCTTCATAGCACCAAGTTAAAGAAACTAGGGATGATGATATTAAATGAAGAATATTTAAGAGAAAGTGACATACTTTCTTTTTTTTTTTTTAATTGAGGTAAAATTGGTATATGACAATATATAAGTTTTAGGTATACAACATTATAATTTAATATTCATACATACCAGAAAGTGATCACCACAATAAATCTAGTTACCATTTATCCCTATACAAATGAACTCTTTTTTACCCTTTTTGCCCACCCATCAACCCCCTTCTCCTCAGGTAACCACCAATCTGTTCTCTGTATCTATGAGTTTGTTTTTGTTTCCTTTGATTGTTTTTCGTTTGTTTGTTTGTTTTTCTTTTTTTTTTTTTTTAGATTTTACATGTAAGTAAAATCATATAGTATTTGTCTATCTCTGTTTGACTTATTTCACTTAGCAGAATACACTTGAGCTCCATCTGTGTTGTTGCACATAGAAAGATTTCCTTTTTTATGACCGAGTGACATTCCATGATATGTATACATATACGTACCACACACATACATACATACCACTTCTTCTTTATCCATTCATCCATTGTTGGACACTTAGGTTGTTTCCATATCTTGACTCTTGTAAGTAATGCTGCAATGAGCACAGGGATACACATACACATTTTTTTGAATTAGTGTTTTTTGTATTCTTTGGATACATACCCAGAAGTGAATTTCTGGATCTTACAGTAGTTTTGTTTTTAATTTTTTGGGGAGAATTTCCAAACAGTTTTCCATAATGGTTGCACTAAAATTTATATACCCACTAACAAAAGTTCCCTTTTATCTGTCTACACTCCAACACTTGTTATTTCTTTTTGTTAACAGCCATTCAAAAGAGTGTGAGGTGATAGCTCATTATGGTTTGATTTACATTTCGCTGATAGTAATGTTGAACATCTTTCCATGTGCCTATTGGCCATCTGTACGTCTTCTTTGTCTGTTTTCTTTATCTGTTTGTCTTCTTCATGCTTATTCAGTTCCTGTGCCCATTTTTAATTGGGTTGAATTATTGCTGTTGTTGAGCTGTATGAGTTCTTTATATATTTTAGATATTAACCTTTTATTGGATATATGGTTTGCAAACATCTTCTCCCATTCAGAAGATTGACTTTTCACTTTGTTGGTCTCCTTTGCTGTGAAGAACTTCTTAGGTTGTAAACTACCAGACATTGATAAAAGAAATAGAAGAAGATACAAATAAATGGAAAGATAATCTGTACTCATGGATTAGAAGAATCAACATTGTTAAAACTGTCCAAACTACCCAAAGAAATCTACAATTTAATGCATTCTCTATCAAAATCCCAATGACATTTTTAACAGAACTAGAATAAAGAATTAAAATGTTTTTATGGAACCATAAAAGACACCAACTAGCCAAAATAATATTGAGAGGTATCATGCTTCCAAATTTTAAACTAAACCACAAAGGTATAATAATGAAAACAGTACTTATTGGCATAAAAACAGACCCACATATCAATTATATACAATAGAGAGCCCAAAATTAAACTCATGTTTATATGGTAAATTAATTTTTGACAAAGGGGCGAAGGATGTAGAATGGGAAAAGGACAATCTCTTCAATGAATGGTATTTAAAAAATGGACAGCTACATGCAAAAAAATGAAACTGGACTACTTTCTTACACCATATGCAAAAATTAATTTAAAATGGATGAGAGACCTGAAACCATAAAACTCCCAGAAGAAAACATAGCTGGTAAGCTCTTTGACATTTACCTTAGCGATAATGTTTTAAGTCTGATTCCAAAGGCAAAGGAAACAAAAAATAAATAAATAAAACTGACATATACTACTTTATAATAATCCATTTTTGCTACTTTTTCTTGAGAATCAGTAGCTGAGGGAGTAGCAATAACTAGTTACTTGTGATGAAAACCCTTGGCTAGACCTGCCCATAAGGAGGCATCAATCTCTATAAGGAGATTACCCAGTGTTGGCATGGCAAACATTTCAAGTCTTGGAGCCTGATTGCTTTATCAGTTATTTCTGGATATTGATACGCCCAGGATATAACAGAAAGTAGTACTGTAATCATCTTATCTTGTGGGTATTTCCCTCTATCCAGACTGCCAAGATCGGCAGCTTTGGATTTATTCCTGTCAGAACAGAAAGGAAGTAATGGGGCTCATGACCACTCACTTACATCTTTGTATAAATTCTTCGCACTTGTTATTAGCTACTTTTGGAGTAAATAAGTACGTAAGTAAAAGCAACACTGAACCGAGTCCAAGTCATCATTCTTGCCCATCACCAAAACATGAGGTAACAAATATCTTGAAGCCAAATTAATTTGATTTTTAGTAAAAAAGTAAATTCCTAAATATGATGCCACAAAAAGAAATAAACAGGTATTCCTTAGGTAAGAAACAAAATGTTTGCTCCCCAAATCTGAAACTCAGATATTCTAAATTACACACCGCTTCCATTTTTCCAATTTTAGGATGTGTGTAGTGTGGGCAAGTATAGGAAAAAGATTTTAAAGCATGGATTTTACATGAAAAACATTACATGAATGTAAGCAATAAATATAAAAGCTGTGAGCAAACACAATTCAAATTTAGGAGGATTTTTTTTTTTTTTTTTTTACCCATAGAAAATTACTTGAGAAGTATACATGTAGCTTTTAAAAGGTGGAAAGTGTGTGGAAAAACATTTTTAACAATAAAAAAATCTTTGTTATTATGAAGCTTTGAGGTTGCCAAGGCACTGAAAAAAAAGAGTTTCCAAAAATGTCTTGGCTATTCTTTAGTCCCAACTGCTATCCAATGTACAGTTTAACTATAAAAACATTATCCACTAAAGCAGGCTTTTCTTTTTTCTTTTTTTTTTTTTATTTATATATGAAATTTATTGTCAAATTGGTTTCCATACAACACCCAGTGCTCATCCCAAAAGGTGCCCTCCTCAATACCCATCACCCACCCTCTCCTCCCTCCCACCCCCCATCAACCCTTAGTTTGTTCTCAGTTCTCAACAGTCTCTTATGCTTTGGCTCTCTCCCACTCTAACCTCTTTTTTTTTTTCCTTCCCCTCCCCCATGGGTTCCTGTTAAGTTTCTCAGGATCCACATAAGAGTGAAACCATATGGTATCTGTCTTTCTCTGTATGGCTTATTTCACTTAGCATCACACTCTCCAGTTCCGTCCACGTTGCTACAAAAGGCCATATTTCATTTTTTCTCATTGCCACGTAGTATTCCATTGTGTATATAAACCACAATTTCTTTATCCATTCATCAGTTGATGGACATTTAGGCTCTTTCCATCATTTGGCTATTGTTGAGAGTGCTGCTATGAACATTGGGGTACAAGTGCCCCTATGCATCAGTACTCCTGTGTCCCTTGGATAAATTCCTAGCAGTGCTATTGCTGGGTCATAGGGTAGGTCTATTTTTAATTTTCTGAGGAACCTCCACACTGCTTTCCAGAGCGGCTGCACCAATTTGCATTCCCACCAACAGTGCAAGAGGGTTCCCGTTTCTCCACATCCTCTCCAGCATCTATAGTCTCCTGATTTGTTCATTTTGGCCACTCTGACTGGCGTGAGGTGATACCTGAGTGTGGTTTTGATTTGTATTTCCCTGATAAGGAGCGACGCTGAACATCTTTTCATGTGCCTGTTGGCCATCCGGATGTCTTCTTTAGAGAAGTGTCTATTCATGTTTTCTGCCCATTTCTTCACTGGGTTATTTGCTTTTCGGGTGTGGAGTTTGGTGAGCTCTTTATAGATTTTGGATACTAGCCCTTTGTCCGATATGTCATTTGCAAATATCTTTTCCCATTCCGTTGGTTGCCTTTTAGTTTTGTTGGTTGTTTCCTTTGCTGTGCAGAAGCTTTTTATCTTCATAAGGTCCCAGTAATTCACTTTTGCTTTTAATTCCCTTGCCTTTGGGGATGTGTCGAGTAAGAGATTGCTACGGCTGAGGTCAGAGAGGTCTTTTCCTGTAAAGCGGGCTTTTCTAATGCCTTATTAAGAATATATTTTTTGGGACACCTGGGTGGCTCAGTCGGGTAAGTGTCTGACTCTTGATTTCAGCTCAGGTCATGATCTCATGGTTTGTGAGTTCGAGTCCCATGTCAGGCTCTGCACTGGCAGAGCTGAGCCTGCTTGGGATTCTCTCTCTCTGTCTCTCTCTCTGACCCTCCCTTCCTCTCTCTATCTCTTAAAATAAATATATAAACTATAAAAAAATTATAAACAAGAATGTATTTTTCATTTGCTTGTGGTTTCAATATCATGTTTGTATTATCGTATTATTCCAGACCCTCATGGTTGCGGGAGATAGTGATGCAATTCAAATTGTCCTAAGTCAAAAGGTATATGTATTTGTTTTTTTGTTTTTAATTTTTTTAACGTTTATTTATTTTTGAGACAGAGAGAGACAGAGCATGAGCAGGGGAGGGGCAGAAAGAGAATGAGACAGAATCTGAAACAGGCTGCAGGCTCTGAGCTGTCAGCACAGAGCCCGACGCAGGACTCGAACTCACGGATCATGATGAGATCATGACCTGAGCCGAAGTTGGACGCTTAACTGACCGAGCCACCCAGGCGCCCCTCAAAAGGTATATGTATTTGAAGCCAAATAAGTATTTGAAGAGTCAATAGCTCCAACTGTTGAAAACATTCATGTTTTTGGACTCCATGTCAGAAAAGGGCGAGAGATATGTTTTTTACTGGCTAATATTTATGTTGTAGAATGGATTTAGAGTCAAGCAGACACTAGTTCAAATCCTAATTCTATTACTTTCTAGCTTTGTGATGGTGGGGCATGCCTAAACTACTCTGAGCTTCTGTTTTTCTCATGTGTGAAATTGGTTAGCAGGAAAATTCTGTGAGAGGAGAGAAGAAGCACTACCACAATTTCTTTTGGGGACCTCATAAACCTCTGGAAAGGGTCGGATCAGATGGAAGAGTGTGTGTGGGCAACCAGTCACGCACTGTACTGGGTAAGACACTGAGTTGATCCAGAACACCTTGCTCTGTGGGTTGGGATCTCTTCAGACAACATGGTGACATAGATAGAGCTGGAGAGAAAAATGCAGAAATGGGGGATAAGGACATAAATAGGAATATTTCTATTCCCATGTGCTAAATGAAGAGTAGCATCACTTCTACTCAATGACATCACCATGAGTTGTGCTCTCTCTTAATCAATAAATATTTCAGTGGTAAAATAGTCCTACATCACAAGTGCTATGAATATATACTAATGTAAATATTAGGGAACTTTTTAGATTTCAATTGAGTTTTGTTTTATTCTGATACATATTTTCAAGTTTTGTGAATTACTGAAAGACAGTATTGAGTTAAAAAGAAGACACATGAATTATACAGTAAACATGGGCCACAGATTCAGATCTGTATCAAGGAAATAAGACATGTAGAGATTATTTAGAAACTCTTAAAGTTGAAGCAGAAATATGTACAAGGGCCAGGTCTACAGGAAATAAAGGAACAAAGAGCATTCTTGAGTATGATCACATACCAAGGAAATTTCTTAGCCTAACTTCTCAGTACATGATCTTACTCAGGGTCACTCAAGAAGAAAATTGCATATATAAATGGCATTTTTCCTCTCTAGTGAAAATCTGAAAGCAATTTACCTCTCACAGTATGCAAAGGCAATAATTGAGTATATTTTCAAAGAAAAGGTTATGTTGCTTCAGGGAAGTATAGCTCTTGAGACATAGCCAAAAAAATTTTTTTAAATAATTTAAAGCTGTTTTGTTCCCTAATAGTCCAGTGGATCAAAATCTATTATTAAACTGATTTTCATATTAAATCTTTAACCTAAAATTTTTCTCTTTTGCAAACTCAGGTCAAGATTAATTAATAAAATACAATGTAAAGAAAATAATAATCAACAAAACTGTGGTTTAATGGTGACACATTAAAGTTCTTCAAATTCTTAGGAAATAATGGACCCATGACTTGTTTTGGGTTTTGTCATTTATGTCATTTATTTGTCTTTGGTCTTCTTGAATCAACTCATTGTAATGACTCAGCAGTATGTACATGAAAGGGAAGAATAGAATATTTTTCAGAGATGCTACTTACATATTTCAGTCATCTGTTGCTCTGTAAAAAAAAAAAAAAAAAAAAAAAGGCATCCCCAAACTTAGTGACCGAAAACAACAACAACCATATTTTTCTGCTAGTTTTGTTTGAAGTCTCTCCTGTAGCTGCAGTAAGATAGCAACTAAGCCTAGAATGGCTAAATGGCTCACTCACATGTCTAATGAATGCAGGGCCATCTGGCTGGCTAGGAGCTTTTTCTCCACATGGTCTTTCCCCATGACAAAATTGGGCCTCTTTGCATGATAGTCAGGTGTGTCACAATCTAGCCCATACTCCAGAGGAGGTGATGTCAATTCTGTATCTCAATTCTGTATCTAAACAGTTTGTGGTCATCACGCCTAGCTTTAAATGTTATTAGTGGCAATGATGACTCTTCCCTCTGTTTTTCTCTTCCTACCCCCCTCCTCCTTTCTCCTTATTCTCAAGCCTTGTCATTTGTAGTCTGTCTCCAAAGAAGGCAAAGATTTCATAGAGAGTTGCCTCTTTCCTTGTACTGTGCCAGAACTTTGGCATTTCTGGAAGGCCTCCTAGAGGCCAGGAACATGATTTCAACCCTGGGCTGCGTATCAACAAATAAGGGTCAGTTCATTGATGATGGTCAAGCCTGTGAGATTGCTTGAAAGCTCAGAGCAAGATTCCCTTTGGGCCAGGATCCAGCTTGAGTCCTGCATCCAGCCACTAGATGGCTGAGCCCTGCCAAGTCCAAGATGAAAATACCCAATAAACAGACACACTACTGCTGACTCTGCTTACCAGGACAAGGCAACTCTGTTTTTCCCTTTCCACACCCACAGCATAGCACATCCCTGGATAATGACAGGTTTTACCTTTGTTAAGTAAATCACATTGGTGTTACAGCACTTCCATAAACTCCTTGACCTTGCCAAATTTACAAAAAACAAAGCATTATGAGTATTTCGCCATGAAGTTTAAACCAGTTGCTTAGGGTGTTTTCTTAAATGACCATATATATAGATATACCGTAATCTTAACTATTGCATAATAAATAATGTGAATCTTTATCAAAGAGCAGCATTGATTTCTTTTTCTTTGAGGTAGACATGTGATAATGCTTTCTTCTTCTTCTCCTTTTTTTTTTTTTTCTGAGAAGCAAGGCAAATAAAAGAATTATGGAAATCTCAGGTCCAATCAGTCTTCCTAGATATAAAGGCACATTTTTTATAAAACTTTTGACATCAGTCACTACCAACCCACTAATGAGTTTCTGAATTTTGGAGTGGCCTTAATAACAAAATGCATATTGAACTTTTCGGTCATTGTTGTAACAGGTTTTAGCCCGAATAGCATAAATCAAACCATTTTCAGTAAAAAGTAGTCAGTAAAAATTCTTGTGGGGATTATGAGGATCATTCCATATTCAGTTGGTTAAGTGAATGAACATGGCTTCAAAGTTTTACTGATTATTCAAAGGGGAAGAGGCATATGAAGTGGGAGAAATAGATTCCTTCCCTGGCAATGGAGACAGTCAGGTCTGACAAAAACAGCTTGGACAAAATCATATCCAAATCCGTGTCCAATGGTGAACTTAAGGGCAGAGTTTTGGTTGCATAATGTTATTGAATGTTCTATGATACTGGAATGATAAGTGCCAAATGAGTAGTAAGTTTTGATGAGAGTCCCTAAACAAAAGGTGAGTAGATGGTAAAGAGGATAGATAAGTATCTTATTAGAAAAAAACAAAAAAACAAAAAAACAAAAAACAACGCCCAGGGGCCTCTGAATAGCTCAGTTAGTTAAGCATATGAATGCTGATTTCAGCTCAGGTCACAATCCCAGGGATCATGGGATCAAGCCCCATATTGGGCTCCATGTAGAGTAGGAGCCTGCTTAAGAGTCTCTCTCTCTCTCTCTCTCTCCCTCTCTCTCTCTCTCTCTCATCCTCTCCATCTCCATCTCCCTCTCCTTCTCCCCCACCCATCTGCTCCTATCCCCTGTTCACTCTCTCTATATATAAAAATATAAAAATAGGGGTATCTGGGTGGCTTAGTCGGTTAAGTATCTGACTTTGGCTCAGGTCATCATCTCGTGGTTCATGAGTTCGAGCCCTGCATTGGGCTCTGTGGAGCGTAGAAACTGCTTGGGATCCTCTGTCTCCCTCTCTCTCAGCCCCTTCCCTGCTCTCTCTCTCTCTCTCTCTCAAATAAACATTAAACATAAAATAAAATAATAAAATAAAATAAAATAAAATAAAATAAAATAAAATAACTCCCATTCTTTCTTTATCTCATCAGAATGTCTTTGTGACTTCACAATGGAAAGGTATTGTATTTAGGGATAGACAACAGGGCTTCATGCAGAAGTAGAAATCAGAAATTCAATAGAAGATAAAACTATTTTCTAAAGAAGACCCTTATAGGCCTTCTTTGATTTTAGTCCTCTTAATGATGCTGGTATCTTCTTTCTTTATTCTGCTTGGTGTCTTAGTATTCTCTCTCACTTGTAATTATGTACATGTATTTATGCTGATCCTTAGTCCTTTCTCTGACTGTATACTGAGCACTTGAAGAGCACCAAAATTGTCTTGTGTTCCCATTGTCATTTTTTCTGGCCTAACCCAGTGTCCTGGGTTCTTTGTGAGTTAGTACAAACTGTTGATTCGTAAGGGCATATTGCCATATTCTAAATTAATACTAAGAGTGTGAATGTGTTCACTAGTCCATGATGACCATTGAGAGAAGATAATTACTTATATCTTTTGTGCCGCAATTTGCATATGTAATGGTTGAGCAGGAAACAGATCTGCCTTGTCCAGGTTTCATTGGAACTAACTATAGGCAGCCTACATAATGTTGTAGGCCTAGGTATTGTCACCAATCAGAACAGGGATAATAATAGTATATATCTCATTATATGGTTAAAAGAATTAACTGAAATAATATATGCAAAGCATTTAAAGTGTCTGGATATAGTTGGACTCAGTAAGTGTTAGCTGTGTTCATTATCATCATTATCATCGTCATTGTACTGTGCTTATCCTTTTTATGTGCTCCAGTCTTTGAAATTTACAACAACTAGTGATGTTGACCCATTTAAAAAAAAAAACAAAAAACAACGACAACTTCTGCTAGAATGATCCTGGGTCAAGTAAATGTGTAGTTAAAAGTATCTCTTTATTCTCAACATCAATCATCATCAGGGTAATACAAATCAAACCACAATGAGATACCACCTTACACCTGTCAGAATGGCTAACATTAACAACTCAGGCAACAACAGATGTTGGTGAGGATGCGGAAGAGGATCTCTTTTGCACTGGTGGTGGGAATGCAAGCTGGTGCAGCCACTCTGGAAAACAGTATGGAGGTTCCTCAAAAAACTAAAAGTAGAACTACCCTATGACCCAGCAATTGCACTACTGGGCAAGGGATACAGGTGTGCTGTTTCGAAGGGACACAGGCACTCCCATGTTTATAGCAGCATTATCAAAAATAGCCGAAGTATGGAAAGAGCCCAAATGTCCCTCAAAGGATGAATGGATAAAGAAGAAGTGGTATATATATATACACACACACACACACACACACACACACACACACACACACACAATGGAGTATTACTCAGGAATCAAAAAGAATGAAATCTTACCATTTGCAACTATGTGGATGGAACTGGAGGGTGTTATGCTAAGTGAAATTAGTCAGTCAGAGAAAGACAAAAATCATATGACTTCACTCATATAAGGACTTCAAGAGACAAAACACATGAACATAAGGGAAGGGAAACAAAAATAATATAAAAACAGGGAGGGGGATAAAACAGAAGAGACTCATAAATATGGAGAACAAACTGAGGGTTACTGGAGAGGTTGTGGGAGGAGGGATGGGCCAAATGGGTAAGGGGCATTAAGGAATCTACTCCTGAAATCATTGTTTCACTATGCTAATTTGAATGTAAATTTTAAAAAATAAAATAAAAAGTATCTATTTTGAAAAATTCTGTCATTTTATACTCATTGCTATGAAGGCTTTTATGAAACTTAAAATCATATAATTTAACATATCACCATTTTAAGACACCAACTTTTACAAATTCCAATTTATAAATAACTGTTTTAGTCTCTCCATTGCACTTTGTCACAGTACCTGCTTAGAATTTTATCTTACTGGGTGACATTTCTATGGCCCATTGTCCTTTTTAGGATTGTTATTAACCATGCATGCCTAAGCCTCAGGGCCATTTGGTGGTGACATGTTATAAATAACATTATTACCATAATTAAAAGGTTGGATCAGAGTGGCTTGGGAGGGAAATGTCCTCACCTTTGGCTTGCAAATCAAGTGTGGGTCACCGGGGTCATTAACACTATTTACTGTAAGCGATCAAATGCTCTTCTTTGGATAAGGTGATAATTTTCACAATAGACATGCCTGATACTTGACTGTTGTATTTTGATCTTATTCCAGGTAAATTGTAAAATCAAAAATATTCACTGACAGCTTACTGTGCCTTTTTATTTTGCTTTTATGCATATTTTTCAAACTTTATAAGAATCTATCAAAACTATATAGATCTCAAAATCTAACCTTGTCAATATATAAAATAAAATGTTTATGTGTTAGAGAAACAACAAAATCTGATCGTAATGAAATATATTGTTTAATTGCTTTGCAACACATTATCTTGTACATTAAGTGAGTAATATGGTGACCATTAATCTGAATTTGTTTCCAGCATCTCTGTCTCCTGCCTCAGTAGCAGCTAAGTTGCCACTGTGAAGGATAGAATAATCAGGGCCAGAATATTCTGGGGTTTGGGTATGGATACTGATCTCTGTAATTTTACAAAATCCTCCAGGGAAATCTGCTACTCTACTATTTCCTTCCTTGCTACCTTTGGCAACTACAGAGGAGCTCTGTCGCTCTGTCTTTCTCCTATTTACTCTCCTTCTTTGTTAGTCGTGTATCATTTCCATAGTACTAGAAGTCATCACATGGAAAAAAATAGGAAGATTAAAATACAAAGTGCTCTTTCAGTCTTATGCAACCCATTTTTTTTTTTTTTAAATTTCATTTGCTTTGGGGCACCTGGGTAGCTCAGTCTGTTGAGTGTCTGACTTTGGCTCAGGCCATGATCTCGCGGTTGGTGAGTTCAAGCCCCACATTGGCTTGCTGCTGTCAGCCTGTCAGTACGGAGCCCACCTTGAATCCTCTGTTGAATGCCCTCTTTCTGCCCCTCCTTGCTTGCACTCTCCCAAAAATAAATACTAAAACAAAATAAATAAATATTAAAATAAAATTTCATTTGCTTTACTTTTTCTTTTCTTTTTTTCCCTATTGATTCCAAGTTAAAATGGGTAGAAGTCTATAATGAGCACTAGCTTGCATACGAGAATGAGTAAAGATTGTTTTTGCATTATTCAAGTAAAATATTTAAAATGGCCAAGGTAGAGTAATATTTGCAGAATGACCTCACTGGCTTGTTTTAGTATCTTTAAATAAGGGTGTTAGAGATTTAATTTGATCATGTGGGGAAATACTCTGAAGATAAATAATATAGCATGTATTTGTTCAGTCAATTTTAGGTGAGATAGTTTATCTTTATACTCATAACAATTGTCCTGCACTGACATTTTATGTAATGTAATACTGTACTTGTGGATATTATATATAAGATAAAAATTTAACCATTAATAATGAAACATCTATGACACTAATTTATTAAGTTGACTTCTTCACTTAGATCATCAACATTTATTGGAGTGTACACAATTGTTATTTAATAAGTTTAATGCAGAAATGTAAGGATTTTAAGTTCATTATTCATAGTTCTTTATGAAAGTAATTGAAATTTTTCACATAATTCTTCCCTTTTCAGGTCTGGATATGAATAAAAGGAACAAGAAAAGATATGATCCAAGATCTATGAAAATAATTTGGGAAGACTATTAAAGGAATGTGTCATAATGTGTCATTGGTAAAAAAAAATTAACTTTTATATCAAATTTTAATTTAATTGCTTGACTATTTAGCAACTATATTAGTTAAAATATGCCTTTGCTGTAAAATCAAATAAGAAAACTATAGTTAAAAATAGGACAAATTATTTTACTATCATATTTAAATTTGGATTTTATTTGCCCTTAAGACAATTTATTTCAAGTCCAGGAAATACTCTTTTTTTTGGCTCTGTCACTTTAAGATCAACCCCCAAAAAGATTTTGTTGGTAAATACCAACTTTTACAATGTGGGATCTAGACTAGCATGCAATGAATTTATATAGTGCAAGATGACCCTACAAAAACATATTTCCAACTCACTCTATATTTCAATTTGTGCAGACTATTTGATGACACATTAGCAAATTGTAATAAATTTCACTCATGAGAATTTGGCCCAATGTCAATCTAACTTTGAAAAAGAAAATCAAAGCTGCCCAATCAAATGAATTCTGCCTTGATATACTTGTCCTTAAAAATTGAAATTTGATATCTTAATGCTTACTGTATTTATTGCTCTTCATTGCATCTTAACGTGAACAGGTTGTATTTTACTGAGGAAAAACTCATAGTATCTATACCAGCTTAATCTTTAAAAACGTGAAAAGATTTGTTATTTCTGCATGGTCCCACAGTACATTGTTGTTTTTGTGTCTCATACATTCTTTTGGTCGGGCAAAGAACAGGGCCGTGAAAGAAGGAGCAGGGAAGGCATTCCGGTATGTCTTTTGCTGACTCCTCAATAGTTGGGGTTTGTAAAAGATCACAGATCAGAAAGAATTTTAAACTCTAGTGCATTTGAGCTTACAACTTCTGCTTGAGCAACGTGACAAGAGTTTGAGATGCCCTTCCAAATGTGCCCAGCTTAAGTTACAAAAAAAAACTGTTAATAGCCTTGACCTCTTAAACTATTACATGAAGAAAAGGCTCTACTTACTTAAGGGCTGCCCTATTGTAATCTCTATCTTTGAAGTGAGTCACGTATTTATTTCCTCTCAGGAAAGTTTAAACCAAAATATGTTTAGTCAGTAGGATTAGTTTTTACTTGAAGAACCCCAGACATCTGAGATTTGGGGAGTATGATTGAAAGATACCAAATTAATGCATTAATTTGAAAAATGTGTGCAAAGTGATGATCTAGATTACTACCAACCCACAGAGTCTTCATGTACTCTCCTGTGTTTATGCAAATAGGCATTCTGTTTGTAAACTGAAAGGAAGTGAATAAAAATAAAAAGTGAATAAAAATAATATGGTTTTTGGCATAACCACATGAGACAATGACCGGCACAGTCATAAAAACAAGAGATCTCTACTGGTGGTTTAAACTGGCCAATGGACATCTATGATACTATTTAACTGATGAAAATTTTATTTATTATGCTTACATTGAGATTTAAGAATATTTGAAATATATTAAGATTCAGGAGTAATTGAAATGAGGACTTGCCAGGATCATTCACTGTGATACCAGGGATGTGTAATATTTTAGAAGGTCCTAGAATTTGAACTGTTCTTTAGTAAAAAGAACTTAGTCTTAAATCATGCCTCTGATCATCTTGTGGGCCCTTTTCATTAAATTATAATAATAATGATCATGAAACACTTATTAATTTTTACCCCATTAAGGAGTTTTGATGAGCCTATAAGATTTAGCCATGGCTGTTATTAATTAGGGGAAAGTTAAACACTGACAGAATCATCTCTAAGGCTGTTCCTCAGCATAGGTATTCCTCTAGATCCATAACAATGCATATTGGATGGTTGACAGATTAGAAATCAGAGACAAATGGGAATGTATACTTGTCCTTCCTTCTTCTACTGTATTTTATTGGTGTCCATTTTTAAATCTGTAAAATCAGAATGTGCCTTGTGTGGTCTTCCACAGTTTCATTGCAGTGCTTTTGTCTTTGTTGATACATATTTCAACTAATGAAATGATAGGTATGATGAAATATGGAGGCTCCTGTTTTCTGATTTTATTTATCAAACCCATAGGATGTACAAAAGACTAAAGATTTAATATTTCATTATTCTTCTATCAGTGAGGATCTTTGACTTCCTATCAGCCTCTGAGTGTAGCTAAGTTATCCTTATAAACTTCTCCATTTTCAGGTTCTGGGCTGGCAACATTTGGGTGTGACTGTGTGTGTTAGAGTCAACCATCCAACCAAACAATTAACCTGTGGATGAGTGTGCTTGTAGTTTACTTACTTTCACTACTGTATTCTCTGGTATAAATGTACCATACTTAATCCTTTCTTTTCTTAGTTTGGTTGTGATATTATAAGTAGTCTTGTATTATCTTCTGGCACACATGTGTAAGGGTTTCTCTAGAAGTTGAATTTCTGAGACACAGTGTATTCCATGTTTCTCTTAAGACAGCGCCAAATTATTTTCCAAGTAGTTAGCCAACGTATACTCCCACCAACAGTCTGTAAGAACCCATATGGTCCACATCTGACTGATATTCAACATTATCAGATTTAAAAATTTTGCCATATAGGGGGTATAAAATTAAGTATCTTTTTTTAAACTTTGCATTTATCTCATATCTATTTTTTTTAATTTTTTAAAAATGTTTTTAGTTATTTTTGAGAGAGAGACAGAGAGTGAGTGGGGGAGGGGTAGAGAGAGAGGGAGACACAGAATCCAAAGCAGGATCCAGGCTCTGAGCTGTCAGTACAGAGCCCGTCGCGGGGTTCAAACACGCAAACTGTGAGATCATGACCTGAGCTGAAGTTGGACACTTAACCAACTGAGCCATCCAGGTGCCCCTATCTCATACCTAATGAAAGGAGTACCTTTTAAGATAAATATATGGGGCGCCTGGGTGGCGCAGTCGGTTAAGCGTCCGACTTCAGCCAGGTCACGATCTCGCGGTCCATGAGTTCGAGCCCCGCGTCGGGCTCTGGGCTGATGGCTCAGAGCCTGGAGCCTGTTTCCGATTCTGTGTCTCCCTCTCTCTCTGCCCCTCCCCCATTCATGCTCTGTCTCTCTCTGTCCCAAAAATAAATAAACGTTGAAAAAAAAAATTAAAAAAAAAAAAAGATAAATATGTTGGCCTTTTCTGTTTTCTCTTCTGAGTTTGCTGGTTTTTCTGCCAGATCATTTCAATCTTTTCTCATTATTTATGTAATTCAGATGTTCTCCACATCTCAAGATCCTTGGCCTAATTAAATTTACAATCACTTTTTTGTAATTGCCTTTTTATTTTCCAAGTAGGGTAATATTCACAGGTTCTGAGGATTAAGACATGGACTTATCTTTTTGAGGCCCACCATTCAGCCCACTAAAGTAGGTTTGGCATACTTCTTGTACTCCAGCATTACTTTCAAGCCATATGTTCCTTTATTTCTGTGAAAAACTCCTGCTAATTTGATACTGAAGTCATCTTGTTATGCTATCTATGCCCTTCGTTTTGCTCTAATTTGCAATTTTTGTTGTCTTCCAAATTTTCATCTTCATGGATAACTCAATCAGTATTCAACTTCTCAGTGTTGTCCTGACATCCCTACTGTCCTTACCTCCTCTCCAGTTAAGTCATCTCACACCATGGCTGTCCTGGGGACTTGTTATGACTCAAGTTTTTACCTGTTTACTTTTACTTGTCATTTTAAAATTCAACATATCAAGGATGTCCTTGTGGATCTCCTACTCATTTCCCTTGCTCCACATGTGTTCTTCAACTCCACTGAGACTTGGAGCCTCCTGATCCTCTTTTTTGCCATCTTCCTAAGTCACCTCCTCTCTTTACTAGAATGTTTTCTGGCTCGCAACAAGTGCTCAGTGATTTCTATCTGGTAGCGGTAGCAGGAGTATCAGTGCCCAGATTCATATTCTGTCTACTCAACCCCTTGCTCACCAATATTTTTAATTCTCTTGTCCCATTGCCCTTTTCATTCTCTTATCTGACCAACTCCAAACCTGAATCAATTACAACAGAACCGACATAGTCCTTAACTCTGGACCTTCAGGCTGGTTGCAGAGATAGACAGAAAGTGATAATGAAGAATGTTGTTCGTATTCTGAAAGCAAAGGTACCAGAAGCTAGTCTGGGGGAGAGTAAGTATCCCTGAAGATGTGATGTGGAAACTAAAATGTAAACAGTGCTAACAACTGGCTAAGTAAAGAGTGAAGCGAAGAGAGTTCTGACAGTTGGAGAAACATGCACAAAGGCCAGATTATCAGGTTATTCTGGTTTCAGTCTAGGCACTACTTTCTCTGTGATTCCTTCCCTGATTTCCTATGTGTAAGTCAGGCATTTCTTCTTTGTGCTTCCTCAGGAATCTTCAGTTCCTTTTCCTTAGCATGTATCACAATATATTGTGTTTGCCCGTTTTCTTGAGTTTCTTCCCCACTGGGCTCTGGAAAGAGTTTGGTGTTTGAATTGTTCCCCATAATATCATTGTGGCTACAGAGTATCTGACATATAATAGAGGCTTAAGGAAATTTGTCAATTAATTGAATAAATCACTGGGTGAAAAGGCTCCAAAGGGCAACAACTTAGTGCATCTAGTTGTTACATCAGTGAAGAAAAAAGATTGGATGAAGGCATCTTGACACATTACTTCTGAAAGTTGAGTTAGCACAGACTGTTTTCAGCATGGTGCTTTCATGTTGGCATTTATAACTTTGGCTTTAGTTATCCTCATTTATAATGCCATTTAGGGAAACACTGCACCTGTCATATTATTCTCTTTTTGTAATAATTAAGGGTCACTGGTGTGGAATGAACACTAGACTGAGAATTTTCAAGTTCTTAGGTAAGAACTTTTATGTGAGTTCAGCCACTAATTCAGTAGACATCTTGTATGAGTTACTGTAGGTCTTTAGTAGTTCAACTCAAAAATGAGAAGTACGAATTAGATCAACTGATCTCAAGTTGTATCCCTCAGAAAAGTCCCTAAAACCCTTCAAAGATCACTCAGTGGGAAGCAGAGAAGATACTTAGGTGGGGCTCCATATTTCAAATTCCATTTTAACTAGAATCTCCACTGTGATCTCCTTAAATATTAGGCTTTTTTGGAGTATTTTCTGTGGACACATGGTTCCTTTGTTTATTTCTTTTTTAAGAAGTGAACTAGATGACCTCCAAGGGCCCCTACAATACTATTATTCCACTGTTCTGTTCTGATTCATTGTTAAAACTTCCATAAATTCACATAATAAATTCCTTAGAAATTCAGCTTATGATGTTTCCAAAATAAGTTAGACTTGAAAAAAATTGTCAGAGAAGATCATTTTAAATAATGTCATAAATGCCTCAATGTGCAGTTTATCTTAAAAATGAGAATAAAAATGTTTAACTTATTTTGTAACATATCATGAATATTCATGATATTAGATGTTAATATTAGATTAGATTAGATGTTATTAGATCAGATATTATCTGAAATTAGATGTTATCCTCAGACTAGAGCACCAAAAAGCACAAGAAGTAGCTTCTTATTCTGAAACTAATTTACTGAAGGCTAATTAAACAAAAATCCTTTCAACCAGTACTGTTTGAATATCTAGTATGTACTAGCCAGATACTTTCAGGTTTTGAGAATAAAACAACCAAAATTACAATCAAGATTATAGTTTAGTGGGGAAGACAGACACATGGACCATTAATTACAAAGTAATTAGGTATAGGCAGGGATAGAAATACAGTATACTCCACATAATTTAAAAATGGTAGGAAAAAAAAAATTAAAAAAAAAATGGGGCGCCTGGGTGGCGCAGTCGGTTAAGCGTCCGACTTCAGCCAGGTCACGATCTCGCGGTCCGTGAGTTCGAGCCCCGCATCAGGCTCTGGGCTGATGGCTCAGAGCCTGGAGCCTGTTTCCGATTCTGTGTCTCCCTCTCTCTTTGCCTCTCGCCTGTTCATGCTCTGTCTCTCTCTGTCCCAAAAATAAATAAAAAAACGTTGAAAAAAAAAATTAAAAAAAAATGGTAGTAAAGCATGGTGATTAAAAGCATAGCGTTTGTATTCAAATTATACTTCCATTATTTTGTAATATTATGCCTTCTAGTTTTATGACTTACTTGAATTATGGCTTCTTTTTTAGTTTTGTTTGTTTGTTTGTTTGAAATGAGGATAGGAAAGGTGTCTTTGTCTTAGGAATTTTTTTGTACCAATTAAGTATTACAGTGTTAAATAACTGGCACAATGTCTACATTACCTACTACTTACATGAGAACTGTTGTATTATACCACTTGGTGATTTTTTTCCGTTTTTATTTTGTGCATAGTAAGTGGTGAAGACAGTTTGTTCCTGTATGCCTTGCAAGAAAAGGCCCTGACTGCTTTTGCTTCAGATGATCTTTTCAAAGGTGTTATAAAACAAACAGCCTTGGAAGATAGAGGTGGTATGTACCTCTAGAGAAAAGCTCCCTCTAGAGCAATATAGTCTATTAAAGTGAAGGCACTGTCTTCCTCTGGGACAAAAGTTAGGCAGGTTTATTGCCCATTATAAAAGATTTGGATTTTCTCACACTTGGGCTTCCTCTTCTGTAGCACAAGGTGAGCACATGTCGGTATCACCTGACCCTATTTGTGTCACTGTGTGGTAGGTGGGGCTTGAGGAGCTGGTCCACCTGCTGATCTTCTATGAGTGATGAAGTCTTTTATCTCTGAACCAGGAATCCTGTATCTTCTTACAGCATCCAGGGTATGGTGTCAAGCTGATTTGTTAGCTTGCAAGAAGGGTAAAATCTCAGACATTTAACAGTTATTGACAGTAGAGAAACTCTGAGGTGGACGTCTTGCCCCATTCCAAGGATCATAGCTTTTCCTTTCTTTCTCAACAGTTTATTATGAAAAAGTTTAAGCATATGTCTAGGGGAACATCTATCTACCTACCATCTAGATTATACCAACATTTTACTGTGTTGTAAAACTTTTTTTTCCTGAAAATAAAGAATAACATTTTAATTTTTCTGTGATGATCATAACCGACACCTGTACTTTACAAAACTTTGGACCTCATAATTAGAGGTCAGAACACTGAGGCTCAGAAAGGTTGAGGAACTTGCCTGAAGTCCTACTAGTAAATTTTCTCAGCTTCTCAGTTACCTGCTTCCACATTTCTGGCTTTTAGTCAAAGGGTACATGTTCATTTCATAAGGTCAAGCAAGAATGACTTTGACCCTATCTTTCTGCATTGGAGTAAGGAGTGTTTTAACCTGGAATGGGGCTGAGTATAGAATCTGGCTTATTGTCCTGCTTAATCTGTCTTGTCTCTCACTGGAAATATAAACACCCAATTCAGGAACATCTTTGCTACTTTGAGGTGTCCCTATGTCAGCTTTAACTGACACCACCAGGTTTATCTGTACCAGAACACTGCCATTATGCTGGGAGACCTCAGCTTCTCCCTGATGTTCACAACTAACTGTAAGGCATGTTTGCCCTGCCCTCACCACCAGGATGGGGATGTGAGGGTAATCCAGAAGCTCTGAGGTGTGAGGGTGGAGAAGTGTTCCTGTATTGGGAAAGTCTCTTGTGGTCTGAAATGAAACTAGAAGGTAATAATTCAGCTAGTTGGGAATTAAGCAGCATTTATGATTTGGCCTCAGCCCCATGCAAAATTTGTTCATACTGTTTTATAGAAATACATCCATTTGTAAGGAAACTTCTTTTTGATAACATAGGAAGTTGTAAGTTGGAGATAAATAGATATATACACCCCTTAGGTTTTGGCACTAACATCTGTAACTTTATTTTATTTTATTTTTTTAAACGTTTATTTATTTTTGGGACAGAGAGAGACAGAGCATGAACGGGGGAGGGGCAGAGAGAGAGGGAGACACAGAATCGGAAACAGGCTCCAGGCTCTGAGCCATCAGCCCAGAGCCCGACGCGGGGCTCGAACTCACGGACTGCAAGATCGTGACCTGGCTGAAGTCGGACGCTTAACCGACTGCGCCACCCAGGCGCCCCATAACATCTGTAACTTTAAAAGACAGCATTCTTCCTGTATGCAAGTGTATCACGACCCACCAGCCAGGAACATGCCTTATTGAGTTACTTGCGTAATGTGTTCATTTTGAATCCCAGAATCGTGTTCACAGTTGTCAGTGGGTTTACTCAATGAGATTCTTCTCTTAGGGTCATAAAAGCAACAATACGTCTGACTGATAATGTAAAACTGGCACTTTGTATGACGGGTAGCTAGTTCTTTGGAGGTACTAAAAACATTCAGTGACTAAATCAGTGAATGATCCCATACTACAGGAACAGTTACATATACCATATTCCATCAGTTTTTAAGATGCAATGTTTTCACATTCTTTTTTTTTAATTTTTTTTTAATGTTTATTTATTTTTGAGACAGAGAGAGACAGAGCATGAACGGGGGAGGGTCAGAGAGAGAGGGAGACACAGAATCAGAAGCAGGCTCCAGGCTCTGAGCTGTCCGCACAGAGCCTGACGCGGGGCTCGAGCTCACGGACCATGAGATCATGACCTGAGCCGAAGTCGGACACTCAACCGACCGAGCCACCCAGGCGCCCCAATGTTTTCACATTCTAATTAATATCTCTGAAAATAAGATGAGTCTTAAATTTATATTGTTGGCAGCATTTTTTCTTTCATATAAAATTAATGATACACTTTACAGTCTCAGTGAAATGTACTTTACATTTCTTCTTTACCTGTGTATTGTGTGTTCCCGCTGGATAGGCCTGTCCCTTCATTACAGTAAGAGGTACTGTATTCATTTCTCATAATTCACAATTTAAAATAGAACATTTTCATTAGCTTTTCTTTTAATAGTTTTAAACATGTGTTTATATCTGCTGCCACTCATTTACATAGTGAGTGGGGCGTAAAAATGTTCTCTCTTCTCTGATAAGCACTCTGCAAAATCATCAGCTGCCATTGCCTGCTGACATGAGAATGACAAGTTAGTCTCTTTTAGCATAGAGTAAGGTGTGGGCATCCATGAACCATCCTGGATTTAGCAGACTGAGCTTTACCTCAAGAAGATTTCTCTATTACTCAGTGGTCACTTCCTATGTTAAGGGTTCCATTGTCTCTACTGCATCTAGACTTTAGCTCCTTAGCTTTTAACACGAAATTCTGTGTGGGCTCCCTTATCTGTCTTTATGCTCATTATCTAAGTGTTGCCGTTAGAGTGGGTGCTAGGATGCTGTCTGAATTGTCATGGCAACCAGAAACTCATTTTTCTAATCTTGTCATTGGTTATCAATAGTTACTTTATAAATCTATTATATAAAAAGGCTCCACATGCCAGATCTAATCAATCTTGTATGGATGACTTTTTTTCCCCTCAAATATTTTACGATTAATTAGACATCAGATTCCCAACTATTTTCTTCACTGGTTAGTGTGCCAATAGCCTAAAGACAATGACTGTTTAGTGAGGTTGGGGACAATAATATGTCAATTCAAAATTCAGAGTCCCTGGCCATATGTCTAATTTATTTTCTCCTTTTTACTTTTCTGTGATAATTAAACATAATTACAGAGAATTTATAAAAGTAGAGTACTCATATCCTGGATTCAGTACTTTAATGAATCAGCCTGAGGAGATGCACTAGCTTTTTCTTTGTAGATTGAAATGGGTCCTTTTAATTTTGTTTGTAATTTTATAGCATCCACTCCCAGTGGTATTAACAATACCTTAAAAGAGGTACCAAATACTGTTTCTTCTCTGTCAATTCCTGGAATACAGAGAAGCAAAGAAGATGGAAGACTAGAACTAAATACAGTAATGTCTAAGTTGGAAGTAGAAACATGTGTTTTCATAAAGGATTTAATTCATAGTGGTTCAAACCACTATGCTTGGGTTTGAATTATTGCCTTTGCTTTTGATGATGGTGGATTTATATAAATGCAGAATGATTATCAATTGCTTTAATTTGATTTATGATAGCCTTATTGGATACCAAAATTGATGACAGACATAGTCATCTGGGATTTCCATTGCATCTCAGTGGACCCTTAGCATGTAGGGAACAAGATTAGGATGTTTGCTCTAGTAGCTCAATGAATGGGACTGTACAGAGATAGTTCATGTCACATGTTATGTACCGTGGAATGTGCATTCTATAAATAGTTTATGAGCTGTGGCGCCTGGATGTTTCAGTTGGTTGGACATCTGACTTTGGCTCAGGTCATGATCTCACAGTTCGCGAGTTTGAGCCCTACATCAGGCTCTGGGCTGACAGCTCTGAGCTTGGAGCCTGCTTCAGATTCTGTGTCTCTGTCTCTCTCTGCCTGTCCTTTGCTCATGTTCTGTCTCTCTCTCTCTCTCACAAAAATAAATAAACGTTAAAAAAAAAAACCCAAAAGCCAGTGTATGAGCCATCAATTTATTGAGCAATATCCTAGCTGATTTTTTTTTTTTATTGAGAACATAACATCTTCTGTAGCTTGTTATTATTCCTTATGTTAGATGCTTTTCTTCTCTCTGGATAATTCAGGCATAAATAAATAGATAAATAAATAAATAAATAATAAATAAATAAATAAATAAGGTTTAAAAATGCCTGAATTGTTTGCTAGGCTTGAATTCCCTAAGCTTGGTATGCACATCAAAGACACTTTGTCAGTAAGAATGTTAAAGACTCTCTCTCTCTCTCTCTCTCTCTCTCTCTCAGGCCTCCTGATGCAGAAGCTTTGAGATGTAGTACCCTAGATGTGTCTTTTTAAATAGATTTCACGTATCTCTGGCCCTCCATAGCCCTACTACTCTGCTACCAATGTATTTGGTGTATACCTGATAATTTGTGTCTCTTGATTTAAGAATTTTGAGAGATTCATATGCATGGAATCCTTCTAAATTTCTGCCTTGCAAGTCAGCTTTTGATAGTATGCATGCTTATCCATTCTTTTATATTTGTGTTGCACTTTACATCTTGCAAAGTGCCTTCGTTTTATTCTCTCTACTACCTGATGAGATAGATAGGGCATGGTGATCTACATGGATTGACAGGTTGGTTCACTGCTGATGAGCCCCTGTTGAGAGGACACGTGGTGCCTCCAAGTTGGTCCACACAAGCATAGAACTCTGAACCTGCACCAGGCCAGATTTGCCCAGAGGGGACATTTTACTTTTTTATGATTATTTTTTATTAAAACTTTTTAAGTGTTTTTTTTTAATTGAGAGAGACAGAGAGAGACAGAGAGAGATAGAGAGAGAGAGAGAGAGAGAGAGAGAGAATGAGTGGGGGAGGGTCAGAGGAAGAGGGAAAGAGAGAATCCCAAGCAGGCTCTGTGTTGTCAGCACAGAGCCCGATATGGGGCTCAGACCCACGAACCGTGAGATCATGACCTGAGCTGAAATTGAGAGTCAGATGGTCAGCTGACTGAACCACCCAGTGCCCCCAGAGTAGACACTTTATAATCCTCACCAAGGTGTGCTGTGAGCTAGCAGCAACACTGAGGTAAGCAAACTAGGGATTATTATCCCCTTTTATGACATGCACAACTTGAGAAGTTCAGAGATAATCACTAGCTTTTTCAGAGTTTCACAGGTAATGAGTGGCTGGCTTCAACAAAGTGACTTGGTTTAATCCAGTGCTTTTTCTGTCACACTAGAAATGGTTCTTGCATATTCTTTTAGATGCCCACATAATTCCACCGACATATTTTAGCACATATTCTTGTTGTTCACTGAAACTGGTTCTTGGCTGTAAAACTACATAAAAAGATTTTTCTCTTTCTCATTAATCAGGAGAAATTCAATGAACTTTGTGACTTGCATTAGAAAACAATCATACAAACAAAGCAGCAGTATAATAACTTTTGAAATTCCAGACTACACTTCACGTCCAAATTAACAAATGAGAACATCATTAAAGTTTCTGGGTGTTTTCATAAAGACAATGATGTGTATAAGATCATTCTTAATGATATGATTGTCTTGTGATATCCTGGAAGCAGTGCTTGGCTGGAGGTAAGGAAACTCAACTTTGGCCCTGATATTCCTCCTGACTTCATCAAAGAAAAGAATTTATTTACTTGCAATATGAACGAATCCTTAAATAAGAGTATTGTTTAATGGAAACCATTATCCAAATATATAAATATCCTAATAATTATCCAACAAGAAAACAAGAATCCGTGTTCTTTCAGATGCCAGTTTTGTGTGGCTTGTTCCTGAATTTTTATGTGAATCAGTTGTTACTGGAAAACAAAACAAAGCCCCTATCTGTAACATAGGCCCTTGTTACTAAAGTATGGTGCCAGAACTAGTGATCTCAGCATCATTTGAGAGTTTGTTGGATATAAGGATTCTCAGGTCCACCCAAACCTTATGAATCAGAATCTGGATTTTACAAAGAGCCCTGAGTGGTTTCTGTGCACATCAAAGTTTGAGAAGCCCTAGTCTGGAATGGTATATGTTCCAGCACTGACATAAAATTATATCAGGACACAGGTAAAGCGGCTGTTTACCAGATGTGCTCAGAGAGGTCATCAGTATGTCAGTATACCAAGAATGTCCTTGGAAAATGCCACTGTTCATCAGTGGGAGAACTCTGTGACAGTAGATGGTATTTACTGTTAAGAAACATCCCTTGTAGGGTGCCCGAGTAGCTCAGCCACTTAAATGAGTTCGGCTCAGGTCATGATCTTGTGGTTCATAAGTTCCAGCCCCTCATGGGGCCCTGTGCTGACAGCTCAGAGCCTGGAGCCTGCTTTGGATTTTGTGTCTCCCTCTCTTTCTGACCCTCCCCCACTCACACTCTGTCTGTTAAAAATAAATAAATATATTTTTTTAGTTTTTTAAAAAAGAAAAAACATCCCTATTCATGTTTCTTCTATCTGGTACACACCTTGGAGAACACCATTTCCAAGCTCCATTTTAAGGCTCTGAGGTGATGAGGGCCCATGTCGTCCATTCTGAAGCATAAATCGTGGATCTGTTTGAATAGCACACAAGCTCATTAGGGTTATCTGGGTGATGGAGGCTGTTCTGTGAAAACTTGTGTCTTTCAGATTTTTGATGTTTTTTGCTTTCCTGGTTTACAGTGGGGAGGGTTTTGAAACTTCGGTTAAGTTTCTCTTGTGCCTTCTTGTCCTGTTTGGACATCCTGTTGCTCATCTGAGCATCCCCTCCAGTTGTGAAAATTGTTTCTCTTCTGGCCATTCCTGAAGGTGGACTGTACTCTCCATGCTCAAAGTGGCTGCATGTCTGCTTTCGGTAGGGCTGCTCCTCCCTGTGGCTGAACTCAGCTTCTGATCCTTCTCTTCCTGGCTTGCTACGCCTCAAGCCAGTCCACAAATCTTCAGCGTCCCTTGCCCTGCATGGAAATCTAGGCGATGAGCATTAGAGTGTGAATGCGCCGCACAGCAGGTAAGGCTGCGAGCACATTAGTCATGGGGAGCTGAATTTGGTTTTAATTTTAGCTGTCAGAACAGCTGATTCCGCTAAATAAAAGTGTGAGCAACACACAGTCTAATTTGGTTAATAGAAAAAACTGAATCTCACAATCAAATCAGATTGGATATTTTATGATCCAGTCAGTTGTGGAAATGAAATAATGTGACTTAAGCTCCTAGCAGGATGCTTGGTCGACAGCAGGTATATTAGTAAGTGCTAGGTCTCTTTCTTCTGGCAATTAACTCAAATAAAATTGAACAGGGCTGCTCTGATGTGGGGGGTAAACCTGGCTTTAGTGTCCATAGTCTCTCTATGTTCTTGGGGCATATATTAAGCATCATGAGAAAATCTGAAGCCATTAAACTCTACCGGACAACCCAACCATTACAGTTAGCAGCACGTCATCAAGAAAAGTCATTATTTTTTTTGATAATGATTTTCCTGTAATTGATAAAAAGTCTTTGCAAAACCCAGGGTCTCTCTAGAAGTGTGATGCCAGCTTGCGAATGAACAGTACGCGTTCTGTTCAACTTGGTTCAAATCATTGAGCATCTGGTTTATGTAGATAATAGAGAGCATTTGTCCAGACACCTGGCATGTGCAAATTGCTTCTCATTTTTATACTTGCAAATGAGGAATCCAAGACCCCTGCAAGGTTATGAATAAATAACAGGGCTAAAGGCTTACAGACCAAAGTCATCATTAAAATAAACAAGCTTTTGCTCAAGATTTAACAAGACAGCCACTCTCTAAATAGTGCATTCCCAGTTCTTCATTGTCGTCTCTATGGCTTATGTTCACCAGTCATTTCTCTTTTTTTTGAGAAAAGGGATTGTCCTCATTTCCTCATTGTGATGGCCTCTGACAGATGGTGCACTAAGGAAATACAGTTTAATATAGTGAGCTTGGTTGGTACTAGAATGAGGTTAGAGGCCTTTGACTTTCTATCCTTGGCAAAGTCTCATAAAAGAGTTGGCCCTGGACAAAATTTTAAGTGCATCCTTCCATTCTGTGAGGTTCCTCTTTCTGAATCCTGAATTTTCCCTTTGGGGGATTGCCTCTCTCAAGTGTTCTTTTTCTTCGTCTCCCTTTTGAAAATGTGTTTTCAGGAGAAATGCAGAAAAAACTCATACTAATGAGCAGACAGACAGTTGTTACAACCATAATATATTCTTTTTTGCTGAGAATATTGATATTTTTAACTGGAGACAAGCAACCACATGTCAAAGAAAAAAAAAGAATATGTTAATTGCAGAATGTTAGGCATTAGTGAGCAGGTGGAGAAAATATTTCAATGGGGGAAGAAGATCTTGAGTTCCATTTACTCCACACAGGCTCCACACTTGCTTTGCCTACCATAAGAATGACTGCTTTTCAGGCTTATAAAGTCAGGACTGAGGTGAAATGGTGGAGGAAATGAGTGGATATATGTGAGGATAAGTAGAAGAAAAGAAAAAGGAGAAATATTTGTGTAATGCTGTGGGGTTCAAATTACCTTATTAGTTAAGAAATTAAGGCTTTAGTTTAAGAGATGGAAAACAAGGATGCTTACAATCCCTACCTAATATCATAGAGGCTATCCTCGAAATCTGGTGTGCTTGCAATGTAAAGGCATTCTTTTGAAGATGGATAAGTCCTTATGTAAAAGCTTCCAATAATTATTCATTTATTAAAAATATTTTCAAAAAATATTTTCAGTTGTTTCAATTTGGAGTTGCTTAAAGTAATGCCCTTTTGCAGAGGCAATAAATCATCAGTAGTAAAATTTAATCAGATAGAACATGGCAGCCAGCTTCTATGATGGCCCCAGTAACTTGCCTCCTGGTGTTCACATACTTGTGTAGTCTTTTTATGCATTGAATATTGTTGATCTGTGTAAGATAGATCAAGGAGGATATTCTGGAAATGACACTGTGTCGCTTTTGAAAATCCACAGAAGCTTCTGTTTTGTACCCTCTGTATCACTTGCTCTGGAGGAAGTCAGATGCCATGTGATAAGAACACACAATCAGCCCCAATGGAAAGCCCATGAGCAGAGGAAGAAGTAAGGTCTCCTGCTATCAACCAGCTCCAACTTGACAACCAAATGAATGACTCCTAATGGAAACAGATTCTTTAATCTCAGTCATGCCCTCAGAGGACAACCCAGACAACATCTTGATTACATCCATATCAGAGAGCCTTAACCACAACCACCTACATAAACTCCTTCCAAATTCTAGACTCATAAAAGCTATAAAAGATGATAAATGTTTATTGTTATTTAAGCCAGTGATTTTGAGGGTAATTTGTTACCCATCAATAGATAACTAGTGCATATGTATATGGCAAGGATCTAGGCTTGGAAGTTTGGATGTTAAAGTTAAAGAATCAAGTCAATAAATGTGACTCAGTGACCTACTATGGCCAAGCATGATTGTATTGTAGACACTACAGTTATAATAAAAAAAACATGTCCCCAATTCTAAGATAATTTAGGGTATGGTTGGGTAAACCATACCCTAAATGGTTGGATAAACCAACATTTAGGATATGGTTGGATAAAGTTTATCCATTTCACCAAAGAGAAGAGCACAGGAAAAGATGTGCTTGTGTTGTACAGATATTATGATGTGTAGAAAGGAGGTCAGAGTTGAGTATATCAGACAGATAATTAATGACTTGTGGAGGAGGCAGCACCAGAGGTGTCCCAAAAAAGAATCAGGACCATGTGAATGGATTCGATAGAGGTTTTTCTGGTGGGAAGAATGTAACCTTAAGGTATGGTGATGGAAATGAGCAAACTCATTATAGAAAGTGTAGTGTGAATGTGTGTGTGTGTGTGTGTGTGTGTGCACGCATGTGTGTGTATAGACAGGTCTTAAACGATAGTTTCTGATTTATTTGATCTTGGAATATAACCTGAGAAGTAGAAAAATATTAAAAACTCTTAAACATTAGCAATAATCTTGGAATCAGATTTTAAGAAACCTCATTTGACTTCAGACTATAGGATGCATTAGGAGGACGTGAAGATCACTGACAGGTTCCCATTGTGATACTGTTTTGCTGTGCTTGGGCTGACCACTCCTGAGTTAGTAAGGTAATGACAGATCTAAGGACTATTTTATTAGTATCCAGCTTTCCTATTAAATTGCAAATATTCTCCACAAGGAGAGGGACCATGTCTGCTAGAATCTTTGTCATGTCTCCAGTACATTTTATTGCACACATCTAAGTGAAAAATGAGACACCAAGTATTTCTGTTCTTGTTCTCTGCTGTATATGTTCTCTCACTGCCTAGAATACACCCATACTCTACATTTCTCTTCCTGAACAGCTTTTTACTGCACCCCTCATATTCTGTCTATCCAGAAAAGAGTTAATGTAGCCAACCTGAGACTGTTGTCTTCAGAAGATCTGCTCGAATGGCTGGCCCTCAGCTGGGGTGAAGAATATGAATTTCCGGAGAGTTCCCACCATTCCCTATCTGGTAAGAGTGGTTGGTAATACCTATGCTACTTGTACATATAGTGTGCATCCCGGACACCTGCTTACTTCTGGGAGTCTGGAAACTTGGTATGGGCTAAGGAGAGAGTGCCTGTGTGGCCAGACCCCAGAAAAACTTTAGGCATTCATTCTCTGATGAGTTTCCTGGTAGACAACATTTCACACATGTTATCATAATTCAATGCTGGAGGAATTAAGCACATTCTGTGTGACTCTATGGGGAAAGGACTCTTGGAAGCTAGTTCCTGGTTTCCTCTGGCCTTCTCTTCATGTGCCTTTTCCCTTTGCTGATTTTTTTTTTTTGTATCCTTTTCATATAATGAATTGTAGCTGCAAATACAACTATTTGCCAAGTCCTATGAGTCTGAGCAAATCATAGAATCTGAGGGTGGTCTGGAGGACCCCTGACCTGCCATCTGTTGGCAAATTCTGTCAGCATTTCCTTCAAAATACATATTGAATATGGCCATTTCTCAGGTCCTCCTCTGCTTCCACCGTTGTCAGAAACATCATCTCTCTCTTAGCTGATTCTCCTAACTGGTCTCCCTTTTTCTACTCCTCCTTTTTTCTGCAGCAGAGTAGAGTGAACTGATTGAAATATAAATGCAACCTGTTTGTCACTCCTCTGCTCAAACCATCCAATGACCAAAAATCCCATGCAAGGAGAAAGCAAAGTGCTCACATGACCTAAACAGCCTGGCTTCCTATGGCCTCCTAGCCTGCATATCCTCCTTTTCCAGCCTCATTCACTTCCCTCCAGCCAGCATTTTTGTCTCACAAGCATGTTCCCCACTTAGAGCCTTCATACCCACAATCATTAGGCCCTGTGATGTTCTGCCCAGGTAGATCTGTGTGGTTTAATCCTTAACTTCCGTTAGACTTTTTATTACATGTAACCTTCTGTACAAGGTCCTCCCTGGTTACCCTACCTAAAATGTCAATCCCCTCTCTTGTCGTCATCTTTCTTTACTTTTCCTCGTTAACACTTATCTATGTGTTGCCTATTTACCTTGTTTATTGTCTGCGTATCTGGAATGTAACTTTCAAGCAAACAGGGATTTTTGTCTGTTGTGTTCACTGACGTGTCTCCAGTGCCTACAACCATTCCTGACATCCTGAAATGCAGAAGGAACTGAATAAACACTTGTTGAACAAATGCATAAGTTAATGAATGAATAATATACAACCGAGCCCCAAATCTCACTTTCTCTATACGGCTCTTCCTAATTCCCTAGTACTTTTTGTGAATACTTTTTTTTTTTTTGGTAATTTATCTCATTCTCCTTGGTTGCTACTTCTGATTGACAATTATTGCCTAATCCTCTTTATGGTCTCTGTACCTAGAACAGTGCCTGACATATTGTAATTGTTAAAACAACAGTAACAATAACAATTCTTAAAGGAATGAATGCATGAATAAGTTTTTCTTGTGATGTGAAATTGCTTTCCAAATGAATATTCCATATTATACTGCCATAGCAGTACACAAGTAAAGCACTTTCATTAGGGTAAGTCAGAATTTGGGTTTGTTGAGCTAACTCGATCATACTAAATGGTTATATTGTATTTTTGTTTGTTTCTTTGATTACTACTGCTTAACGATTTTCGGTTCTTTTTATTAAACCTGTAAATCTATTCTGCTTGACCTAATTTGTAGTTTATTGTAGAAATAATGAAAAAAATAACGTTTCCAAAGAATATGGAAATGAATTTATTTTTTCCATCAACGGGCTTGGCGAATGTGTGAATCACAGTCCCAGATGCCTCCAGGGCCAGTCAGGCAGCAGAAATGAGTGAACCTGGAAGTGAATGTCCTGTCGGTGAAGACAGGACGTGCATTCTCTACCACTCACTGCAGCTGGTGCTCAATACCGGCTAATTTGTGCCATGTGGGGAAGTGGGTTCATTGTTGCCAAAGTTTCGTTTCCAAAATTTACCCCGTAATTTCTTAGGCCTCCGGGTGAAAACCTGGAGGTGAAAATACAGAATAACATCGGTGGTAAAAATAATCACCTAAAAGATAATGAAATGGTAAAATGCTCTGAAGTAAGTTATCAACAACATATGGTAACAGGAGAAGCCGTGATACAGATTCGACACCCTTGAGAGTGTTGAACACAGTATGAAACATAGATGTGTTTCATAGTCAGGCCTCTGCGAAACACTGGAATGGCTTATGATGATTAAGAATTAATTTATCTTTCCTTTTGTTCCCCCTCTATCAGATTTCCAAATTGTAATGATTACATATAGTTGGTTAAAAGCCACTCTTAGGTTTAGTTTGGAACACGGTGATTCATTTATGACAGCTATCAGACTGCTGATGGATATGGAAGGCGAGCTTCTGGCCAGCAGAAGGCACATGTTGTGCACATTTCATCAACCACACAAGATAGCAGCATGCCTCATTTTCATTGCCAGCTGCCCCATCCAAACATTGTCCTGGAGTTCTGTGCCATAGAACCAGAGTATTCTTAGGATCTCTATTCTTGAAGAAATCACTTTGTTTTTAAAGATTTACTTGCCAGAAAAGGGGAGTGACATGAACATGACATGAACAGTACAGGACAGCCCACCGCTTGGACAGATCCCTTGGTGGTGGTTCTAGCTGGCGTCCGAGGGACGAGCAGCACCTGCTCCAAGGGCTTCAAGTTCTCTTCTCAAAAATATGATTGAGGAGCCACTGAATGCATGTTGAGACTCTTCCCAAACTCTGTAGGTGGCATTTCCAAAGCTAAACTCTTGGCAATCACCTTGTGTTAATCTTTAGAAAAACGTTTTTTCCTTCTTAAAATAGGAGATTTCCTGTAGCTGCCAAGGGATCTCGTGACACAAGAACAGCCCGCGCATGCCTTTTTCTGAAAATATCTAAAGGCTTATGACAACTTAAAATTCCAGACCAGGCAGTGCTGGTTGAGTTCAAGGCTCTCAACCAGGTGCAGGGGCAAGGATGTAGAAAAGGGAAGAGTTTGGTTTGTCCTGCCTAACAGGAGTTTGCACTGATGCCTGGTAGTGGCTTATTCAGTTTTGCTTAGGACAAGATTATTATGTTTGTATATTAAGAAAATTACCCAAACCCATTTTCATAATCTCAAGTAATGACTGTACTTTATCATAGCACTGTTGCTGTGTCGTGTAAACATTATTGCCTTATCCATCACCCCAGTAGCATTGTTTTCATATCCTACCTCTCTTTCATTTCCTTTCTCAAAGGCAGCAAGTAAAATAAGCTCCCTTTAACCTCCTATGGGCAAAACTTTACAATAATTGACTTTACTCCTCTTTAAATACTTTCAAAATTTAGATTTAGTTCCCTGATGTTTGAATTAGGTCTTACCTTGTATATGCCCTTGTCAAAGACGTAAAGCTATTTAGGAAGTGATTACGGCTCCTTCTCAAATCAAAATAAAAAACAAATAAGTGAGCACAATAATAATATGCTGAGAACTGGTTATTAATTTGTAAGAATATCTGAGATTCAGAGGCTGCTATGTGTCAGATATGGGCTTGGTAGTTTGAAAACATTCACTGTTTCTATAATTCTACCTTATTCAGTGAGTATTTTTTCTCTTCTTACAAAATAGAAAAACAAAACAAAAGCAAATAGTAAGAGACAGAACTATTTCTATCAACCTTGCTATGTGAAACTGCATATTTTCTTTTTGTGAAGAGCAGAAGAGACTAAGATACATCTACATAGGTAGATTACACAGTAGCACTGAAGCTTTTTGTTATTGCAGAAGAAACAAGTTCAGCACACCAATTCACTATCATAATGATTGTCGTGTTCAGCTTTAGTTGCTCTTCATAATGACATTGATTTTTTTTAATCTCACAGGATCACAGGCCTCCACATGAGTTCTGTGTCCTTTGAAACAGATGTCTTGGGGATGCTGGCATCGAGAAAGTGAATCAAATGTTTCAATGACTCTTTCCTTTGAGTTGCCTTGAGAGTATCTGGCACTGTTTTAAAACGTGAAATCATGGTTTCACTATATGCTAACTAATTTGGATGTAAATTTAAAAAAATAAAAAATAAAAAAAAATTTTCAGTGCTAACAGGTTTTCAGATTTTGAGGACTGGTTTTGAAAAAATGAAGTAAACAGGAAAAAAAAAAAAGGGAAAAAAAGCTATCCAGAGCTAAGTCTAGAGAATACAATAATAACTCCTTTACTTTAATTGAGATGTGACTATAAAATAACATCCATAATTTTCCCTTCCTGCCCCTTCCCTCCCTGCCTGCCTTCCTTCCTCCTTCTCTTCTTTCTTGGCTCAAAAAATGCTTCTGTGAAGGAAATTTCAAAAATGTTTTTAGCGTGTAGAATGTCTGAAATCAGTAAATACCCTTCCTTGTGACACCTTTGAACACACAGCTAGTTCTAAGTTCTAGTGTGTTTGTAACAAAAATTTAAAAAAACAAAAAAAACAAAACCAAAAAAACCTTCTCCTTATCATATAGTTAACCCTGGTGAAAATATCTCTGTTTATCCATTACTGTATACAAACTATCTGAAAACTTAGTAATGAAAACAGAAATCATCCTATGATGCACACAGTCCCATGGGTCAGGAAATCAGTCAAGGCATGGTAGGGCTGGTTCCTCTCCACCCTGTGACAGTGGGGGCCTCTCTCAGGTAGCTCAGTGGGCACTGTGTCTGCCACTGCAGTTCTGGCTGTGGTCTGAATTCCTCGGTTCTTTTCCATATTGGAGATGGCTTTTTTCACTCACATGTCTAGAACCTGGCCTAGGATAACTGGAATGTCTGGCACACTGGCTGGTCTTTTCTCCCCATGTGGCCTCTCAAAATGTCTAGCTCCAACTTCCTCACGATGTGACAGTCTCAGCAGCAGTGGCTGGCTTTCCTGATAGGGAGCATTCCAGGAAGCTAGTAGTGAAGTTGCCTCTCTCGTAGGCCTGGGCGCAGGAACTGATGCAGCATCTCTGCTGCCAAATTCTTTGGGTAAAAGTCGTGCCAGAGAGCCAGCCCAGATTCAAGGGCCAGAATCACAAGCCTCAGAATTGAAGAATGTCCTAGAATTTGGGCGTTATCTTTAATCCACCACAATACCTAAGGCTGGCTATCCAAGTAGATAGATTCTCTGGATTCTTCTCTTTTAAAAACACGAGAAATGCTCAGATGTTCTGTTAAATGTTAAGTGTAGATTTGTCTCGGAATACTGTGTATTGATGATGAGAATCTAGATACATTTATTTTAATACATTTATTTTCATATATAATTCTTAATTTTTATATTTACATGGCAGACTGATTCTAGAAAGTAATCAATCTGCAAATTTTGAATACTCCATTTGGAAAAAAAATCAGCAGATAGATGAATACAGTTTACCTGTGCTATGTTATAAATCATGTACTCTTCTCTACCTTGTTCATGTTCATTTCCTTTCCTGAGAAATTCTACTTATACCCATGCTTGCTTTGCTTCCTGAAATTTCTATCCAACAAAATCCATGTCTTTGGTTAAGACTTCTGTCATCCTCAAGTCATTATTTTCTTTATTTCTTCTCACTGTAACTGTGTTTGGACCTGTGTTATGATTCTTCTCATACTTTGCCTTGGATTAAAGCTATTTATTTACTCATTATGTTTTCACCCCTGAAAAATTCTTAAGAGGTGGGACTCTTTCTCTTTTGTTTTTTCATCTGATGCTCTGCTTTGGTGTGATGTCTTGCCCAGAGTAATTGCTTGAGAAGAATTGCTCAAAATAAATTATTGAAAGACTAAGGCACAAGGGTTTCTGTTGATTGTGCTGCTTTTATATAAAGATCAATTCTTTGAAAAGATGTGGTAAATTGAGCACTTAACCTGGCCAGAACAATGTCAAGTGCTTTACATACAACATCCATTCAGTGGTTATTAATACAATGCTCCAGCACTTGCCTAAGCACTATGCTAGGCAAACAACTAAATTCAGCTTCTTCACTTGAAGAACACTCATTCTGGTGGAGGAATTGGACCTTACAGAAGAAAGCAGTAGATGATCATTTAGTAGAATTGTGATAAGTGCTATTCCAGAGAAGCACAGTATGCTTGCAGAAGTTAGAATAGGGAGATCTAACCAGGTCGGGTGGTGGTGGTTAAGGAAGGCTGCCATGTGAAGGTGACTTTTGAGTGAATTTTTAAGGATGATGGTAATTAACAAAAAGGGTAAGAGGGGCAGCATTCCAAGAATTGAGGGGGAAGGAATCCTTGGCCTTTTAGATGATGGAATTAAATGATGTTTGTGCTGAAATCTGAAGATACATATTAGTTGACCAGGTATCTAGTGGAGGAAGATAATATCAGGCAGAAGAAACAGTTTATGTAATGGGCCCTCAGTGTGAAAGAGCACAGGACATTGGAAGAACCAAAAGAGAGTCAATGGGGTGAATGAGCTACTGGTTGAGATGACTGGGACATTTCATGTGGGCCCCTTATGGGCCACTCAAAAAGATTATTTGTCCCAAGAAAAGGGGGATACAGTGAAATAATTTAAGTGCCTGTTGAGATTTGTGATTTCAAAAGAACATTTATTTTAACCTTCACTATAACAATTTACCCCCACTTTCAAAATGAGGAACTTGACCAGAGTCACAAAGAAATTGAGTGACAAAATGGCAAAGCTCTCAGATCCCAGATTCACTGTTTTTAGATCAAAGAATATTTGCAAGTACCATTCCTATTTAAGTGTAGGTGTGGTCTAGCTCCTGTTTTGGACATGTGACCTACCTTTCAGGTCCATTAGAAATAAACTGTATCTTCTGTATGTTCATCGTGGCATCCCCACCACTCTCCATTCACTTTAGACCAGGGTCATCATTAGAGAGACACACATTGATGGCCATTTCCAGGCAGCACTGGGCTCTAGAAAGAAAGCTGCACCTACATAGTTAGGGCTGCATTTTCTGGATAGACGTGTGCTATGTTCTCTGTCCACACAGAGCCAAAGCAGGCTAGGATTCTCTCTGCATTGTCATTGTGTAGTAACACACTACCTATAAGCACATGCCGGGAACTGCAGAAGGAAGCCTGGCTCAGGAGCTGAAATACCCAGACTGAAATGCTGTTTTGGCTTCCTCCCAAATCCTAGACTAAAATTTCTAGTTCTCTGATGCTCATAACTTCCTGGAGCTTAAGTTTCCTCACCTGGGAGAAGAGTGTGGTGACCCTTACTCCAAGGTGATGTGAGGAAGGCTAATGAGACATTGTAAAGTGAGTGCAATCTATTAGACACCCTATAAATGATAACTGTTATTGCTGTTACTATTAGATTTTGTGTCTTCTGGTTACCAGTGCAGGAATAATTGCTGTTTGAACATCGCCTTCATTCTTTTCCTCTTGGCTACAACTCTATGTGCAGTGGACAGAATAATGCCCCCAAAGATGAACATGTCCTAATTGTTGAAACTTGTGGACCTGTTAAATTACATAGCATGGGCTTTGCACATGTAATTAAATTAAGAATTGTGAGCTGGAAAGATTTTTGTAGATTATCTGGGTGGGCTCAGTATGGTCACAAGGGTCCTGATAAAATGGAGGCAGGTAGGTTAGAGTTTAAGAGAAAGATTGGTAGATGCTATGCTCTGACTTCGAAGTTGGAAGAGGGGACCATGAATCAAGGAGTTCAGTGGGTTCTAGAAGTTGGAAAATACAAGGGAATAAATTCTCCCCCTCAGGCTTCCAGAAGGAACCCATCCCTGCAACACCTTGATTTTAAGCCAATGAAATCTATTTTGAAATTCTGACCTCCAAAATATGTTTGTTGTTTTAAGCTATTAAGTTTGTGGTAATTTGTTACAGTGGAAATAAGATACTAACACATGATGGAAGAAATATTTTCAGCTAGTAAAATTTTTATGTTCAAGATTTGTGCACAGAAGGGCGTCTTATTTATGTGTATGGGCCTTAAACAATTATCTGTTCATATTGATTGATGGTGCTTTTACCGATGAGGAAAAAACATGCACTGAACATAAATTCATCCCAGTAATCACTTTATTTCTCCTTTTCCTTACCATGATATTGTTTTCCCCTTCTTTGTTTTAAGAGTAGTCAAAAAATAATAAACTAGAAAGTTTTTGAGAAAAGGGTTTCCCAAGATGTTTCTATGTCCAGCATGATGAGACTCCCTCTATGAAAATTATAACTAGAAAGCACAAAGCTCTTTAAAGTTCATGCAGAATGAGAGCTTGGCCTCTTAGGCAGAAGGATACATCTGTCCTCACCATGACTAGGCCGGAACAATTATTTGCCTGTCCTTGGAAGGTGATTTTCAGGTAAGAATTTCCAGCATAACCTATTCCATTTAATATGGTATTTCAGAACTTTTGGGTAATTCTGCATTATTCTTGGTACTGAATGGTTGGGTAGTAAGATAGACCGTTTTAAAATGATTCTCTTCTTTCCCTCCATCCCTTCTTATTATATAGACATGTAACCATCTGATATTTCACTTAAAACCATTTACTCAGTAGCTAATAGCAGAGCATTTTAGCTTGGCTGGACATAAATTTTCCAGTGAAAACTTATGCCTGTTCGTGTATGCTTTTGCTTGTCAGAAAGTAAAATCTAAAACATTTAACAAACACCCTTACTTCTGTTGAATAAACATAGGGATAAAGACTATATTATGAAATTCAATATAAAAAGAGTAAAATTCTAACTTAATATTAGGAACTATATTTTCTTAAAGTTCATTAACTTTCTGTATCTTATCGTTAGGGCCTTAGAGTCTTTAAGAGTATAATAACACTGTGGAAACAAGATGCCAAAGTTATTGATGTCCTTTAATTATTGAGTATTTCTTTTAAAACTTTCTTAAAATAAAATTGTCTGGTAATAAATCCTAGCTTTATATATAGGCTATCAATACTGCTCTATTTAATAAAGTAATTCTTTTTTATTTTGGAGATAGTGCATGCTAGCAGAGGAGGGGGGTACAGGGGCAGAGAGAGAGAGAGAGAGAGAGAGAGGGGGAGAGAGAATCTTAAACAAGTTCTGTGCTCAGCATGGAGCCTGATGCAGGGCTCAATCCCATGACTTTAGGATCATGACCTGAGCCAAAATCAAGAGTGGGATGCTCAACCTACCTCAACCTATGCTCAATCAATGAAGAAACATATTTGCTTAGAATGGTAACTTTGGTCTACCTATGAGCAAAATAGCTACTTTAGTTGAAGCTTGTTATGACATCGGGTCTACTACAATAGAATTTAAATTGCTCTAAAATCAGATATTCTCTGCTCAGCGCTAGGGCTAGGACTGTGACAGAGTAACTTCGTATTTGAGCTCTTTAGTAATTTTTTCTTTCTTCCCATTTAAACATGCCTGAAGTATGCCGTTAACTTCCATTATTTAACACAGAGCATTACTTCCTTAGGAAGGGAGGGAGCAAGTCACTTCCACATCAGTGTTGCTGGGTGTTACATGTGGTTTGGAAAATTTGTGATTCTGATCCAGGGCTCCCCACCTCTCCACTCAATTCTCAATATAAAAAGTGCCTTTGTAGAATATCTCTTACTGTATAGCCGACTTTAAAGCGAATAGCCTTTCAGTGACGCAAAGGATGATACCAAATGTCATAATCCCAGGAAACTGGAGTTACTCTCTCTAGAAAGAAATATCCAGAAATATCACAGAGAGGTGTGAGAAAAGAGGAACTGTATTAGACATTGTCAGCACTCTGCCCATCTCCTCCCACCTTTACCTGTTCCATGCACTCTGATCAAATTCCAAATGCATTTCTATGCCTAGAAGCTTTGAGCACATTTTAGCGATCACTTTGCTGACTACAGGCTAGCTCCTTAACACATCCATCACTTCACATAACTACTAATTTTTCTTTTTGTATTGGAACATTTAAGATGTACTTTTTTAGCAATTCTCAAGTATGTAATACAATATTGCTAACTATGGTCATCATGCTGTATATAAGATCCATAGAACTTGTTCATCTTATTACTGGAAGTTTATCCCTTCGGACTATTATCTCCCCATTTCTCTCACCCCAGCCCCTGGCAACCACCACTGGACTCTCTGTTTCTATAGGTTCAGCTATTTTTAGATTCCACATATAGGTGAGATCATATGTATTTGCTTTCTCTGCCTAACTTGTTTCTTTTAGCATAGTGCCCTCAAATTCCATTCATGTTGTTGTAAATGATGGTACCAGTTTACATTCCAATCAGTAGTGCATGAGAATTCCCTTTTCTCCACATCCTTGCCAGCACTTGGTATCTCTTGTCTTTTTTTTTTTTTTTAATGTTAACATTTATTTACTTATTGAGAGAGAGCCACAGCATGAGTGGGGGTGGGTTAGAGAGAGAGGGAATCGCAGATCCCAAAGCAGGCTACAGGCTCTGAACTGTCAGCGCAGAGTCCGACACGGGGCTCAAACTCATGAACCTGAGATCGTGACCCCAGCTGAACTCAAATGCTTAACCAACTGAGTCACCCAGGTGCCCTGGTATCTCATGTCTTTTTGATAATAGCCATTCTTACTTTCGTGAAGTGGTAGTTTATTGTGGTTTTGATCTGCATTTCTCTGGTGCTTAACGATATTGAACAGCTTTTCATGTACCTGTTGTCCATTTATATGTCTTAGGAAAAATTTCTATTCAGGTTGCCCTTTTTAAAATTAGATTATTAGTGTATTAGTGTTGCCCAGAAGCTTTTTAGTTTGCTATAGTCCCACTTGTTTGCTTTTGTTTTTGTTGCTTGTGCTTTTGGTGTTGTATCTAAAAAGTTATTGTCAAGACCAAGGTCAAGGAAATCTTTTCCTGTTTTCTTATAGGAGTTTTACAGTTTTAGGCTTTAAATTTATGTTTTTAATCCATTTTGAGTTAGTTCTTGTGAGTGGTGTAAGAGAGGGGCACAATTTCATTTGTTTGCATGTAAATATCCAATTTTCCCAGTATCATTTATTTTAGACTATTCTTTCCTCATTGAGTGGTCTTGGCTCCCTCGTCACATTAGTTGACTATATATACATGGATTTATACAGATCTATTCAATTTTGTTCCATTGGTTTATATGTATGTTTTTATGCCAATACCATACTGTATTGGTTACTATAGCTTTGAATTATAGTTTGAAATAAGAAAATATGATGCCTCCAGCTTTGTTTTACTTTTTCAAAATTGCTTTGGCTAATTGGGGTCTTTTGTAGTTCCATACAAATTTTAGGATTTTTTTTTTTATATTTCTGTGAAAAAAAATGTAGATTTTCATTAGGGATGGTAATAAATCTACTGATGGCTTTGGATATTATGGACAATTCAACAATATTAATTCTTCTGATCCATGAACATAGGATATCTTTTCATTTATTTCTGTGTTCTTCAATTTCTTTCATCAGAATTTTATAGTTTTCAGTGTACAGATCTTTCACTTCCTTGCTTAAATGTAGCCATCCCATGTTTCAGATTGGGAAACACAAGCTCAAGCATAATTATCAAGAGACTCAGGCAAGGACAAAGAAATACGAAGCCCAGATATAGAAATACATTATTTGCCTCTTCTTATGGTTTCTTCTTGGAAGTAACTGTTTATATTGCTGGTGAAAATGCCAATGTGTTCCTGGGCATTTTAATGAGATTAACCTTAAAATTCTGGGTTTTATTTATTTTATTTTTTTTTCATTACAAAAATTATCATATAAGTAAGATGATACACTCATGGTCATGGAAATTCCTTTTGAGAGGTACTGATTAAGGAGGAGGCTCGTTTTCTATCAATTATTTTGTTATACTCTTCTTCCATCAAGTAGGACCATAAAGTATGAACCAGAGAAAATATTTTCTTGATGAAAGATTTTAGCATGGGAGAGGTAGAAGTTGGTTCTGAATTATCAAAGTAATGACCTTGGAAATCAAGTGCTTCTGGCTGTAATAGCTCTGTTAATAATTCAACAGTTTCTTTCTGTGGCATTTTAAAGAACGCCCTTCAGATGGATGGTCATGTTTACAAACGATTCACTGTCTTAGTGTTCTGCAAATATGATTGCCATTTGACTCAAAATAAGATTATATTTATTGTTTGGGTGTAGGCTCTTCTTTAAACTTGTCATCAGACGTTTCAATATCTGTCTTTCAGCTTCCTGGTGATTTCCATTTCTATTATTTTTTTTTCTCAGTCCTACTGAAAAAGAGAAATGTCCAAGGCAAACATGTTGGCTAGAGTTGGTATTGGATTTGGCCTTGATAGATGGTCTAGGAATTGATTATCCTAGAAACATGTTTGATTGAACACTGCTGGTTGAAGTGTAGCACATTTAATCTAGATTGAGATCTGCACCAAGTTCTGTAGGATTGCTCAGAGTGGTGACATTTGAGTTGAAGCTCCAGTGACTGGAGTATTATACCAAAGAGATGAATAGTTTAGTCAAATTTGCAAACTCAGGTGTAAAGTGTTTGGCATTTCTGTAATTCTTGAGAACTGCAAACATGCTTAAAACAAAGGAAATAGAAACTCTAGCTATTTCTTAAAGATAATATTTTTAATTCTCCTTAATTTCCCATCATGTACATTTAAAAGTTCCTAGAGCACTGTAAATTAATACCAACCTATCAGCTCATGAAATCGTGCTGAGGTCAAATGAAAAAAACTACCACAAACATTAAAGATACAATTAACAATGCTATACTGTGACATTTTCTTAGGAAACCAGGGGATATATTACTATGTTAGAGGAGTTACAACAATGAATGATTAAGAAGGACAGCTATGCATTTTAAGTTCTGGTAAAATTGTTTGCTTCATTTAACTTGGATTAGATTAATTGATTTAAGGCACTTGGTTGAATTTTTTTAATGTACAAAAATAAACCCTAACAATAAATCATTTAAAAAAAGGTCTCGTCTGAAACAGGAATAAAAGCAACAAAACATTTAAATGGTTTGGAAAATGGGAATAGCAGAAAGTAGACATTCATGACTAGCTGACTTAAAATTTATTTTCTTCTATTGTGAGTTACACATTAAACATTGTTTACAATTGTTTGAATTATGTTTAATTATATTAGTCTTTCTCCTGGAATTCAGGGAACACCTGTAGCCTTTGAGTCGGTCTGTCTCTAGGGCAGCACAATCCTCCTATTGGAAAAGGGAGGGTGGAACTAATTAGAGCCCTTGCAAAAAGTGGGTAAGCAGGACAAATAAGGATAGATGACAGATATGGGGTGAGATAAGTGGCCACCACACTAGTGTTACCCACTAGGATCTGTTAAGTGTTGCTGGCTAGTAAACAGAACAAGAGGAAAAGGACCATTATCTCTAAGATTACTCCACTGCCTAAATCATGATAATGCTTTTGTAGACCCATCTGGCTGATCTTCTGAAGCCCTTTCAATAGTGTCTACCTTGAAGAATTTATGATACAGGACTGTTTTAAATAGAGCTTTAAATACAGCTTTTGGCTAACTTAGATTCTTTGAGCCTTCGTTTTTCTTATCCATAATATAATTATCATTTTCCTACTTACTTCCAGGAAAGTTGTAAAAACCAAAGAATATATATTATAAGGCTTTGAAAATTGTCAGGTAGGGGTACCTGGGTGGCTCAGTCAGCTGAGGTTCTGACTTCAGCTAGGGTCATGATCTCACAGTTTGTAGATTTAAGATGTACATCTAGCTCTGTGCTGTTATTTGCAGAGCCCACTTGGGATCCTCTGTCTCCCTCTCTCTCTGCCCCTCCCATGCACATATGCTCTCTGTCTCTCTCTTTCTCTGTCTCTCTCTCTCTAAAAAATAAATAAACATTGGGGCACCTGGGTAGCTCAGTTGGTTAAGTGTCTGACTTTGGCTCAGGTCATGATCTCACAGTTCATGAGTTCAAGCCCTACCTTGGGCTCTGTGCTGACATTTCAGAGCCTGGAGCCTGCTTCAGATTCTGTGCTTCCCTCTCTCTGCCCTCCCCTGGTCACACTCTGTCTCTCTCTCTCAAAAATAAATAGACATTAATAAATAAATAAACATTAAAAAAAGAAAATTGTCAAGTAGTATCTAACTATAAGATGGCAATGTCATAAAACATACCTGTTGTCTGCCAGGCATATTTTTAGGTGTTTTACATATATTATTTTATTTAATCCTTAAAACAAATTGATGAAGTAGATAATAGTATTACCATCTCTTTTACAGGTAATAATTAAAAAACAGAGAGACTAAAGTTTCCCAAGGTCACAGTAAGTGGTAGAGCCCAGGGTTAATCCTGGACATTCTAGCTTGAGAAGCCATGAATCCCTACATTCCACCGCCCTTTTTCCCTGGTATATACCCCATGATGATGATGACAATGACATCAAGGATGAAAATAGTGAAGCTGACTTTTGATGATAATTATCTAATTTAGAAAATGGTCTTTTGGGCCAAAATATATCTGAATATTTGATAAGGTGACCACAGGTGCTGCTCTCTTATAAATTCTTAATCTTTGTAGTGAAAAGAGCTAACCTGGGAAGATACCCTCAAATATATTCCATCCTCCTGTTTTATTTATTTAGTTTTATTTATTTATTTTGAGAGGCAGTGAGCATGAGAGGGGCAAAGAGAGAAGGAGAGAGAGAGAGAGAGAGAGAGAGAGAGAGAGAGAGAGAGAGAATCCCAAGCAGGTTCCCAGCCCAGACCCTGATGCATGGCTCAAACTCATGAACTGTGAGATCATGACCTGATTCAAGATAAAGAGTTGGATGCTTAACCAACTGAACCCCCAGGTGCCCCTCCCCCACCATCTCCTATTTTATAATTTCAATTTACACTGTATGCATTATGGAGTAAAACATTTTAGAAGGACCTTACAGGGCAAGAAGTTTTCAAATTTCAGCAAATGGATGCACTGCAAACTGGTCCTACTTCACTGCCCATTGCCTTGGGTCTTTGGAAAAGGGATGGGTCAAGCTTTTCTAGTGCTCCAAATTTCACTGTCACATACCTATTCCTTTTTGTCCCCTGGAAAAAATTTTAATATTCTTGTAAGAGGTCTAGTTTAAAAAGTTTTAAACTTTTAATAAGTTAGTACAAGTGGAATATATCTGTCAGAAGTTTTTGCAAATCATAGTAAAGCAGTGAACTGTCCTCTGTTATAAAATATACATAAGTCTTAAATGGAGAACCAAGTGTAGATGTCTGGTATTAAGTCATTGTCCAAAGAGAGTAAGCCATGTGTAGATAGGAGGCAACCCAAGGGCATGGGAAGTCAGGTCAAGGATAAAGTATTACCTAAAAGTATGGGAGATTATGAAGGAAGGTGTATGGAATAGATATCATCAAAGCAGACTTCACAATTTGGGAGCTTCACAAAAATTAGTATCTCTTAATATTCATGGATAAAGACAGGCTATATTTGGATGCTTGTACTAGCAAAATGGATAACACATGAGAGATATCATCAAAAGTAGTGAGAGTCATTTGCCTTTTCGCTGTGCCATTGGAGAAAGAGAATGTTGTATTTCAGGATGCATTTCTTTATTAAGCTCTTTTATTTGTAAAAACAGAGATCAGCTCAAGTTCCTTAAAAAAAAAAAAAAAAAAAAAAAAGAGTGTTATTTTAAGAGTGCACCAGATCTAGAACTTGAATTGGAAAGGGTTGGAAGCTAAAGCCATTCTAGTATTGCTAACTCTCCCCAACAGCACCTATGTTTCTCTTGTCTGTCTGCCTTGTCACTGCTTCCTCAGGCCACAGTGACTGGTGGCTCTACTCTCTACAGGCCCTTCCAGCTTTAGCTTCTCTGCTAACTACCTCATTCTTAAAGTACTTCCTTAGGTATATTATAAAGACAGGGAAGCTGATGGACCATGTTTCCATACCAATTTTCTTTGTAAGTTGTTGGCCAACTTATGGATTAAATGTTCTTGGGTTGGGTAGATGGGAAAAGAAAAGTGCAAAATACATATATCTAAGGGCTTTCTACAGGGAATGAGAACAGTTCATGACCTCTCCTAGAAAAAAGTGGCCAAATTTGCCAAATAATGTTTCCTGACATCAGTTAAACTTTGTGTTTAAATTATAGAAAAAATATATACCTATATAACTAAATCTAGAAGTATAACCTCAAAACTTTAAATTTGTTTTAATGTTTATTTTTGAGAGAGAGGGAGACAGAGCAGAAGCGGGGCAGAGAGAGAAAGGGTGACAATGAATTTTAAGCAGGCTCCAAGCTCTGAGCTGTCAGTCCAGAGCCCCATGCAGGGCTCAAACTCACGGTCCAAGAGATCCTGACCTGAGCTGAAGTTGGATGCTTAACCAGCTGAGCCACCAGGTACCCCAACCTCAAAACATTAAATGAAAGTATTTAAATATACAATTAGGGGCTGAAACTGCAAGAGGAAAAATAATTAAAGACACAGATCTCACATTTCAAGTGAATGATTGATTGTCTTTGTAGATGGAAACAAACAACCAAAACCCAAAACACTAGATTACCTCCTCTGGCATCTTGGAATTAGCTGGTGTTATGGACTCAGTTGTGTCCCTCCAAAATTCTTATGTTGAACACCTAACCCCCAATGTGACTATATTTAGAGGGAGAGAATTTAAGGTGGTAATTAAGGTTAAATGAGGTCCTAAGGCTGGGGCCCTATTGCCTAGGACTGGTGTTCTTAATTAGAAGAGGAAGAGTCACCATGACTACACATGCAAAGAAAAAAGGACATGTGAGGGTAAGAAGGTGGTCATCTGCAAGCCAAGGAGAGAGCCCTCATGAGAAACCAACCCTTTTGGCACCTTGATCCTGGAATTCCAGACTCCTGAAGAGAAAATAAATTTCTGTTGTTGAAGTCACTCGGTCAGTGATATTGTTCAGACTAAGTTGACTTCTTGTGGATCTGATGTTTTTTATATCTTGCCTGATGGAACTATAGACTTACCAGATAAGACAGGTCCTGTAACATGTACACAGTTAAGTGATCTTGTGGGGCTACTTCTTCTTAGCATTTCATATTCGGCTTATTACAGAAGATGGCATTAATATGCAGAAACTTGACTACCAAGTATACCTATCATTAGGTATACTATAGGTAATAGCTATACAGTCTTTGCTTATTAACCAGTCTCTGTTTCTCGCTGGACCAATAGAAAAAAATTCCATACTAAAACAAACAATGAACTTGGTTTCCCTTCACATGTAGAAAAATAAGCGATGTTATTTCTTTGTTTTTGAAGATAGATTACTGCTAACATATTCTCAGAACAAACTGCTTAAATCAAATACCTAAGTCTTCTTACTAAGTGTTCCTGTACTCACACTTCCAGTCTCCCTCAACCTGGGATAAGAGAAATTCTTACTAATGGTCATATTTCATAGTCTGGCTTAGTTCCTTCCAGGTATTTTCTGGAAGCCCAGTTTTACTTACCTCAAAATTCCCTTCATCAATTATTTGCTAATATTTTAAAGTGTGATATTAAATGTTAATATTTTAAAATTTTAAAAAAGAACCCTTGTTTTTTGAGATACATATTGAAATATTTATAGATGAAATTATAAGGTATTTGAGATTTGCTTTGAAACCCAGCATGGGTTGAAGGATGGGAGTTATAGATATAACAAGTTTGGTTATGAGTAGAGGAATTTTGAAGCTTCATGATTGGCATAAGAAAGCTCATTGTATATTTTTTTCAGATCTTTTATAAATTTGAAAATTTTCATAACAAGTTAAATAATTTTCTTCTTTCCAGAGCAAGAGATCTCAGGAGTGTGATAAGTTTGTTCAGAAAGGTTATTGCTAACTCATCAAGGCCATCATTGTACTTTGTATTTCCAAGTTTTGACCTAATCAGTCTTTGTCCCCATATTACTTGTTTCTGTCAGACTAAGGCAAGGATCTTCAGTTTTTCTCCAGCAGTCACTTGATTGTGGTTATGATCTATTATCAATGACAGGTCACAACATCTTCCCATCTACCCTTAGGTTCACTTGCTAATTCTCCTAACCATCCCTATTTACTGTCTTTCCTTCTCCACCTCCAGTAAGTATTGGAGAAAGCTTGTGGTCCTTGATTTCTCCATAACTACAGTGTACGTCTACTCCCTCTGGCATTCTCTCCTGGAGATCAAGGGTTGTTGACCTTTGTTCCGCAACTCCTGAAAGAGAAATTCTTCTCTTTCACTCAGTGCATGAATCCTAATTCAAACAAAGCTCCTATTGGCCTCATGTCAAGCAGCCATCATAATTCATTTAGAGTTACCTGCGTTCTTAGTGTCTACACACACACACACACACACACACACAAACACACACACACAGAGGGAGAGAGAGAGAGGGAGAGAGAGTAAGAGAGTGAATGTAATAGAATGCTTCTTTAATTTTTTTTAATGTTTATCATTTTTGAGAGTGAGAGAGAGAGACAGAGAGCAAGCAGGGAAGGGGCAGAGAGAGAGGGATACAAAGAATCAGAAGCAGTCTCCAGGCTCTGAACTGTCAGCACAGAGCCCAATGCGGGGCTCGAACTCACAGACTGCGAGATCATGACCTGAGGTTAAGTCGACCACTTAACCGACTGAGCCACACAGGCACCCCTAGAATGCTTCTAACACCTTACTGACTATGATTCTTGGTCAATCTAATTATACGTGATCCAAGGACTCGGTGGTGTACATGGACACACTGACATTCTGAGTAACTACTGATCATACCTTCACAAAAATAGACTTCTACCCATGTTAGTTCTGGATTACTTTTGGAGTGGTTCTGATATCAGTCTTGTAAACACAGCCCAAATGGCTTGGGGTACTGGAATTTAAGAATGACTGTCTTTTTTCTCTATAAGAACATGGTGTTCTTTGGTGACACAGGAAGCTCTGGGGATGGGAGCCGGCAGTTTCCCCTGAGAAACCATATGTTCTACATCAACATGGAGGCTGGTATGACAAGAGTAGGTGGAGCACATTGTCATCCCAAGCTGGCACTCATAATCCCAAGAACAGGCTGTGGTCTTAATGACAGATAGAATTATGCTGTCAAACTTCCCTTTTTTGAACTTATTCCTGTGTCCTTTGAAAATGTCTACCTTGGTAAGGTTTGTTCGAGAGATAGATAATTTCTTACTACAAATAGATTCTAGAAATGGAATTCAAAGTTTCACTATGTGCATTAAAACAGATTAAAATTACTGAATATCCTTCCCAGGAGAAACAGTCTGATTCTGACTCATTTCTAGTTATTTTTCTTTGACTATTCATCCCTGAGAAAGGGGACCATTTAAGACCATTAATGACTAAGGGAACTTTAATCATCCTGTGCTACACAGATTATCTGGTGATAAAGTAGCTTCTTAGGGGGTGGTGTTATGAAGTGGGAGAAGCATGGTAAAGAATATTTTCCTATGAAAGAGCAATATTTCTTTTAAAGATAAATGCAGTTGGAAAAATATTTCTGGAAAAATATGGCCTGGCTTTATATGATAAACTCCCTGATAGATGGTTTCCTTCCTGAAAGTAAAGATCTCTGGTAAGGCTAGCCCACGCCTTCCCATGGTAATCTTAGTTGGTGCTTCAGAACATTTATAGGCAGATAGTTCTTCCTCATAACTAACCTCCCTTTCTTCCTTGTTTCCTCTTTTTCAGGCCTGGAGGAAATGGAACTCTCTAGTTACTCTGCTTCGTTCAAATCAATGAAGACAGTCCTTTTGCATCCAAGTTAAATAACTATAGTTCCTTAAATATTTACCTAAAGGACTTGTCTTCTAATACTTATGTTGTTTTTACTTGTTTTTTCTTGGACACCCTTAATCAGTTTTCACATGTACTTTTAACTTGTAAATTGTAAGACCCCAGGGAGTCAAAACACATAGTGCTCTGGGTCCTGAATAATGACTACATGAGTGAATAATTTCTCCTTCCTGTTTTATTATTTTTAAGTAACACATTGAAAATCATAGTTATCATATGGTACATCATAATGCCTGATTTTCTGCTACAACTTTGAAAAACTGGTAACAAGAGTCCCATAAACTTTCTGATATGCTTGCATATTTATTCTTTAAAATCTGAGTTGCCTCCTATTTTAGTTTGTAATTCAAATGATGATCATTTTCTTTTTAAGAATACAATCTATTTTTTCTGCCTTTTTGCTAAAAATTGACTTCATGCTCATAAACATTTGTATTAAAGCTGGAAATAGAATTTAGGAATTATATCATATATCACCCTGTCCCTTAAAAATCAATTCAGACTGTGAACCCTGTTTGTTACACCAATATGGGGTGTTAGATGTAATACCTAAAATTCTCCACTTTACAGAAAAAATGAGCCATTAAGTTTTTAATTGTGATATTGTGTTGTTTTAGGAAAAAAGATTTGCTGGAGGAATATTCAAGTGATGGTATAATCAAAGAAATATATCCCAAGCCAAACCTAAGTTCATATAGTTGTATATTCTATATTTTTTTATAATGTACCCACAATAGTACTGTCAAGCATCACCCCAAATTCTTGTCCCATAGACTTCTTCTAATTTGTTTTAAAAATTCCTCACTATTAGCCTTTTTATTTGTGTTCATTTCTTTTGTTTGGTACTCAAATGTTTTTATTTTGTCCAAGATAGTCTTTATTAAAAATTGCTCCTGGAAACTAAAGGTTCCTTTTGGCTTTACATTAACTTTTAATAAGTATTTCTCATTTTCCTTTTGATCTTTTCTCTGCACCTTGTTTTGAATGAGAGATCAGAGTAGGGAGAAAATGAGCTTTTTATGTTTTTTTTTTTTTTTTAAGACAAGATGTTAGCTCCGACACTTGTTCACAGCATTCACTAAGAGCTGTGAAGTTGCCTCAGTCTTTAATTCCAGGAAGACAAATAGGAACCAGAGGTGTGATTATGTATGTACCAGAATTCTCTGTTATTGAGCTTTGGGAAATATCAGTGAATTGAGAATTGTGAACTAGTAATACGTGTTTATATGGAATTTATCTTTCTGATACCACAGTCTAGTGTCCTGAGTACCTTTTTACAGACCCATTTAGTGTCCTGGGACCAACAGTATGGGAAGTCAGCTACAGAAATGCTGACTACAGAAATTCACCACGTGCAGCAACTTAGAGTACACATTAGTATGGTACTCTACTCATCATAAGCCCATTCACATGGATTATATCTTCTGATCTTCATAACATTCCTCTGAGGCAGGTAGGGGATCCCCAGTTAAAGAGATCAGAAAGGAAAGGGACTTTTCCAAGTTCACTGAGTAGTAAATAGCTGAACAGTGATTCAGACACTGGCCAGCATCCTTCCTATCAGAATTGAACCTCTTAAAATAGGCTTGTTAGCTTACAGCTTGTTATTCTTGGATAGAATTCTCTTAATAAGAATTGTCTGAGACATTATTCATTAATTCTAATAATAACATGAGATTGGGGACAAGTAGTGATGCCTTCTTTATATATTAGATCACCAAGAGGGCAAAATGACTTGTCCAAAGGCCAAGGAAAGGTCCAGAAATATATATCAGAATAGGTTCACTTTAGTGGAGTACACTGTTCATGTGGGGCTGAACTCCAGTAAGGAAACTGGTTTATGAAAGTCCCATCAAGTTCAAGGGTCTTCACTATTAGATATTTACATGTCATCTGAGCCCAAGAAATACATGGAATAAACTTGGGTTGGTTTTTTGCATTGATATCAAAATTAATTGATGTTTATAACCTGAATATATGGAAGTGGATTCTGTGTCAATCCCAGTATACCCCTTTGAAGTATAGAGTCATTGAATAACAACTAACAAAGAGTTCAGGGCTGTCCACAAGAGGCTAGGCAGTGAACCAGCCGAACTCTGTAGTTGTTAATATCTTCAAGTATATTGCTGAGAAGACAATTCCTAATATTACATAGTTTCCTCGGTCGTCAGGGACAACACTGCCCTGGATGTCCCCAAATGTTGGCTAAAACCATTGGTACTAAGCAATCTCTGTTAACTTGGATGTTAATTGTGATGTGATTTGTGAAAATCCAGATTATACAGTAAATATTTTTGTATTTTTTAAAATGAATAAATATTGGGGTCCCTGGGTGGCTCAGTCGGTTGAGCGTCTGACTTCGGGTCAGGTCATGATCTCACGGATCGTGAGTTCAAGCCCCACGTCGGGCTCTGTGCTGACAGCTCAGAGCCTGGAGCCTGCTTCAGATTCTGTGTGTGTGTCTCTCTCTCTCTACCCCTCCCCCACTCACGTTCTGTCTCTCTTTCAAAAATAAGTAAACAGGAGGGGAGAGGGAAGATGGCGGCGTAGGAGGACGCTGGGCTCACCGCGCGTCCTGCTGATCACTTAGATTCCACCTACACCTGCCTAAATAACCCAGAAAACCACCAGAGGATTAGCAGAATGGAGTCGCCGGCGCCAAGCGCAGACGAGAGGCCCACGGAAGAGGGTAGGAAGGGCGGCGAGGCGGTGCGCGCTCCACGGACTGGCCGGAGGGAGCCGGGGCGGAGGGGCGGCTCGCCGGCCAAGCAGAGCCCCCGAGTCTGGCTTGCAAAAAGCGGAGGGGCCTGACGGACTGTGTTCCTACAGCAAGCGCGACTTAGCGTCTGGGAGGTCATAAGTTAACAGCTCTGCTCAGAAAGCGGGAAGGCTGGAGGACAAAGGGAAGGAGAGCTGCTGAGCCCCCGGACGACAGAGCTCAGTTTGGTGGGGAACAAAGGCGCTCGCCAGCGCCATCTCCCCCGCCCATCCCCCAGCCAAAATCCCAAAGAGAACCAGTTCCTGCCAGGGAACTTGCTCGCTCAGCGCAAACACCCAACTCTGCGCTTCTGCGGAGCCAAACATCCGGCAGCGGATCTGACTCCCTCCTGCTGCCACAGGGCCCCTCCTGAAGTGGATCACCTAAGGAGAAGCAAGCTAAGCCTGCCCCTCCTGCCCCTGTGCACCTTGCCTACCCACGCCAGCTAAAACGCCAGATCCCCAGCATCACAAGCCTGGCAGTGTGCAAGTAGCCCAGACAGGCCACCCCACCCCACAGTGAATCCCGCTCCTAGGAGGGGAAGAGAAGGCACGCACCAGTCTGACTGTGGACACAGAGGTGGGCTGGGGGCAGACATCAGGTCTGACTGCGGCTCCGCCCACCAACTCCAGTTATACACCACAGCACAGGGGAAGTGCCCTGCAGGTCCTCACCACGCCAGGGACTATCCAAAATGACCAAGCGGAAGAATTCCCCTCAGAAGAATCTCCAGGAAATAACAACAGCTAATGAGCTGATCAAAAAGGATTTAAATAATATAACAGAAAGTGAATTTAGAATAATAGTCATAAAATTAAGCGCTGGGCTTGAAAACAGTATAGCGGACAGCAGAGAATCTCTTGCTACAGAGATCAAGGGACTAAGGAACAGTCACGAGGAGCTGAAAAACGCTTTAAACGAAATGCATAACAAAATGGAAACCACCACGGCTCGGATTGAAGAGGCAGAGGAGAGAATAGGTGAACTAGAAGATAAAGTTATGGAAAAAGAGGAAGCTGAGAAAAAGAGAGATAAAAAAATCCAGGAGTATGAGCAGAAAATTAGAGAACTAAGTGATACACTAAAAAGAAATAATATATGCATCATTGGTATCCCAGAGGAGGAAGAGAGAGGGAAAGGTGCTGAAGGGGTACTTGAAGAAATAATAGCTGAGAACTTCCCTGAAGTGGGGAAGGAAAAAGGCATTGAAATCCAAGAGGCACAGAGAACTCCCTTCAGACGTAACTTGAATCGATCTTCTGCATGACATATCATAGTGAAACTGGCAAAATACAAGGATAAAGAGAAAATTCTGAAAGCAGCAAGGGGTAAACGTGCCCTCACATATAAAGGGAGACCTATAAGACTCGTGACTGATCTCTCTTTTGAAACTTGGCAGGCCAGAAAGAATTGGCACGAGATTTTCAGTGTGCTAGACAGAAAAAATATGCAGCCGAGAATCCTTTATCCAGCAAGTCTGTCATTTAGGATAGAAGGAGAGATAAAGGTCTTCCCAAACAAACAAAAACTGAAGGAATTTGTCACCACTAAACCAGCCCTCCAAGAGATCCTAAGGGGGACCCTGTGAGACAAAGTACCAGAGACATCACTACAAGCATAAAACATACAGACATCACAATGACTCTAAACCCATATCTTTCTATAATAACACTGAATGTAAATGGATTAAATGCGCCAACCAAAAGACATAGGGTATCAGAATGGATAAAAAAACAAGACCCATCTATTTGCTGTCTACAAGACACTCATTTTAGACCTGAGGACACCTTTAGATTGAGAGTGAGGGGATGGAGATCTATTTATCATGCTACTGGAAGCCAAAAGAAAGCTGGAGTAGCCATCCTTATATCAGACAAACTAGACTTTAAATTAAAGGCTGTAACAAGAGATGAAGAAGGACATTATATAATAGTGACAGGGTCTATCCATCAGGAAGAGCTAACAATTATAAATGTCTATGCGCCGAATACCGGAGCGCCCAAATATATAAAACAATTACTCATAAACACAAGCAACCTTATTGATAAGAATGTGGTAATTGCAGGGGACTTTAACACCCCACTTACAGAAATGGATAGATCATCTAGACACACAGTCAATAAAGAAACAAGGGCCCTGAATGAGACATTGGATCAGATGGACTTGACAGATAATTTAGAACTCTGCATCCCAAAGCAACAGAATATACTTTCTTCTCGAGTGCACATGGAACATTCTCCAAGATAGATCATATACTGGGTCACAAAACAGCCCTTCATAAGTTTACAAGAATTGAAATCATACCATGCATACTTTCAGACCACAATGCTATGAAGCTTGAAATCAACCACAGAAAAAAGTCTGGAAAACCTCCAAAAGCATGGAGGTTAAAGAACACCCTACTAACGAATGAGTGGGTCAACCAGGCAATTAGAGAAGAAATTAAAAAATATATGGAAACAAACGAAAATGAAAATACAACAATCCAAACGCTTTGGGACGCAGCGAAGGCAGTCCTGAGAGGAAAATACATTGCAATCCAGGCCTATCTCAAGAAACAAGAAAAATCCCAAATACAAAATCTAACAGCACACCTAAAGGAAATAGAAGCAGAACAGCAAAGGCAGCCTAAACCCAGCAGAAGAAGAGAAATAATAAAGATCAGAGCAGAAATAAACAATATAGAATCTAAAAAAACTGTAGAGCAGATCAACGAAACCAAGAGTTGGTTTTTTGAAAAAATAAACAAAATTGACAAACCTCTAGCCAGGCTTCTCAAAAAGAAAAGGGAGATGACCCAAATAGATAAAATCATGAATGAAAATGGAATTATTACAACCAATCCCTCAGAGATACAAACAATTATCAGGGAATACTATGAAAAATTATATGCCAAGAAATTGGACAACCTGGAAGAAATGGACAAATTCCTGAACACCCACACTCTTCCAAAACTCAATCAGGAGGAAACAGAAAGCTTGAACAGACCCATCACCAGCGAAGAAATTGAATCGGTTATCAAAAATCTCCCAACAAATAAGAGTCCAGGACCAGATGGCTTCCCAGGGGAGTTCTACCAGACGTTTAAAGCAGAGATAATACCTATCCTTCTCAAGCTATTCCAAGAAATAGAAAGGGAAGGAAAACTTCCAGACTCATTCTATGAAGCCAGTATTACTTTGATTCCTAAACCCGACAGAGACCCAGTAAAAAAAGAGAACTACAGGCCAATATCCCTGATGAATATGGATGCAAAAATTCTCAATAAGATACTAGCAAATCGAATTCAACGGCATATAAAAAGAATTATTCACCATGATCAAGTGGGATTCATTCCTGGGATGCAGGGCTGGTTCAACATTCGCAAATCAATCAACGTGATACATCACATTAACAAAAATAAGAGAAGAACCATATGATCCTGTCAATCGATGCAGAAAAGGCCTTTGACAAAATCCAGCACCCTTTCTTAATAAAAACTCTTGAGAAAGTCGGGATAGAAGGAACATACTTAAAGATCATAAAAGCCATTTATGAAAAGCCCACAGCTAACATCATCCTCAACGGGGAAAAACTGAGAGCTTTTTCCCTGAGATCAGGAACACGACAGGGATGCCCACTGTCACCGCTGTTGTTTAACATAGTGCTGGAAGTTCTAGCATCAGCAATCAGACAACAAAAGGAAATCAAAGGCGTCAAAATTGGCAAAGATGAAGTCAAGCTTTCGCTCTTTGCAGATGACATGATATTATACATGGAAAATCCGATAGACTCCACCAAAAGTCTGCTAGAACTGATCCATGAATTCAGCAAAGTTGCAGGATACAAAATCAATGTACAGAAATCAGTTGCATTCTTATACACTAACAATGAAGCAACAGAAAGACAAATAAAGAAACTGATCCCATTCACAATTGCACCAAGAAGCATCAAATACCTAGGAATAAATCTAACCAAAGATGTAAAGGATCTGTATGCTGAAAACTATAGAAAGCTTATGAAGGTAATTGAAGAAGATTTAAAGAAATGGAAAGACATTCCCTGCTCATGGATTGGAAGAATAAATATTATCAAAATGTCAATACTACCCAAAGCTATCTACACATTCAATGCAATCCCAATCAAAATTGCACCAGCATTCTTCTCGAAACTAGAACAAGCAATCCTAAAATTCATATGGAACCACAAAAGGCCCCGAATAGCCAAAGTAATTTTGAAGAAGAAGACCAAAGCAGGAGGCATCACAATCCCAGACTTTAGCCTCTACTACAAAGCTGTCATCATCAAGACAGCATGGTATTGGCACAAAAACAGACACATAGACCAATGGAATAGAATAGAAACCCCAGAACTAGACCCACAAACGTATGGCCAACTCATCTTTGACAAAGCAGGAAAGAACATCCAATGGAAAAAAGACAGTCTCTTTAACAAATGGTGCTGGGAGAACTGGACAGCAACATGCAGAAGGTTGAAACTAGACCACTTTCTCACACCATTCACAAAAATAAACTCAAAATGGATAAAGGACCTGAATGTGAGACAGGAAACCATCAAAACCTTAGAGGAGAAAGCAGGAAAAGACCTCTCTGACCTCAGCCGTAGCAATCTCTTCCTCGACACATCCCCAAAGGCAAGGGAATTAAAAGCAAAAGTGAATTACTGGGACCTTATGAAGATAAAAAGCTTCTGCACAGCAAAGGAAACAACCAACAAAACTAAAAGGCAACCAACGGAATGGGAAAAGATATTTGCAAATGACATATCGGACAAAGGGCTAGTATCCAAAATCTATAAAGAGCTCACCAAACTCCACACCCGAAAAGCAAATAACCCAGTGAAGAAATGGGCAGAAAACATGAATAGACACTTCTCTAAAGAAGACATCCGGATGGCCAACAGGCACATGAAAAGATGTTCAGCGTCGCTCCTTATCAGGGAAATACAAATCAAAACCACACTCAGGTATCACCTCACGCCAGTCAGAGTGGCCAAAATGAACAAATCAGGAGACTATCGATGCTGGAGAGGATGTGGAGGAAAGGGAACCCTCTTGCACTGTTGGTGGGAATGCAAATTGGTGCAGCCGCTCTGGAAAGCAGTGTGGAGGTTCCTCAGAAAATTAAAAATAGACCTACCCTATGACCCAGCAATAGCACTGCTAGGAATTTATCCAAGGGACACAGGAGTACTGATGCATAGGGGCACTTGTACCCCAATGTTCATAGCAGCACTCTCAACAATAGCCAAATTATGGAAAGAGCCTAAATGTCCATCAACTGATGAATGGATAAAGAAATTGTGGTTTATATACACAATGGAATACTACGTGGCAATGAGAAAAAATGAAATATGGCCTTTTGTAGCAACGTGGATGGAACTGGAGAGTGTGATGCTAAGTGAAATAAGCCATACAGAGAAAGACAGATATCATATGGTTTCACTCTTATGTGGATCCTGAGAAACTTAAGAGAAACCCATGGGGGAGGGGAACAAAAAAAAAAAAAAGAGGTTAGAGTGGGAGAGAGCCAAAGCATAAGAGACTGTTGAGAACTGAGAACAAACTAAGGGTTGATGGGGGGTGGGAGGGAGGAGAGGGTGGGTGATGGGTACTGAGGAGGGCACCTTTTGGGATGAGCACTGGGTGTTGTATGGAAACCAATTTGACAATAAATTTCATATATAAAAAAAAAATAAAATAAAAATAAAAAAATAAATAAAAAAAAACAAAAAAACAAAAATAAGTAAACATTTAAAAAACTTTAAAAAAATAAAATGAATAAATATTTTGGAATTTAATAACTTTTAAATGGTTTTTAGTAGAATTTTGGCCCATTAGAGCAATAGCCTTGTAAATTTAAATTAAAATCCATAAATGAGCTACTAAGACTTGTGATCTTAAGAGGAAGTCTTTCTCTTTAAGTAGGTTAGAGTTGTAAGAATAATTTAATATTAAAGAGGATTTTGTTTATTTCAGAGAAGAGAACACTTGAAAAGGAAATGAAATATAGAATGCAGTTTTAATTTTTGAGCTAAGTTTTTAAGTGGGAATCCTTTCAAAGTGACTTTTGAAAATTTGCTAAACACAGAATAATAGTATTTGGCTAAACTTAAAAGCGGAAGAATTAACTAGTTTTTTTCATCTAAAACTTTAATAAGTTAAATATTTATATCTTAAACAAAAGTAAACGTCTGAATGTTCTTTTCTCAGCAAAAAAAAAAAAAAAATAATCACTCTCAAGGGTACCATAAAAATTTCATTAACACAGCATTGTACTATATGAAATCTATTTATTTTAGTGTTCTTTCCTTAATTTTTCTCCAAATATTTCCATTTTCTTTACCCTAGCTCCCTAAGAAAATTCTGGAGAAGACTCTGGTATCCTCTAAGTATGGAGTTTTCACCATATGGAAAAGAAATAGTAAAATCCATCACCAAAATGATCGATTCCTTGAAAACATCCTTGCGAGTCAAGGTAATCTGGTTCAGTGCAAATTGCACCAAGGGATGAGTAAAGAATGAGTGACTTACCCAGCTCACTGAACCAAACCACTAGAGGCCATTCTGTTTCATACATTCCACACAGACGTACACATATTTCTCAAAGGGGTGGCCACCCAAACTGAGGTTTCAGAATTTCATATAATTTCACTTTTGCTTATATATCCAGAATTTTGTTGGTAAAAACAAAAACATATGAGTGACCAATAATCATGAACGAAAGATGTTTCTGCAGATTTTTTTTTTAATTTTCGAAGTCCTTGTTCCATTTTAATTCTGCGAACAAAACAAAACACCGACTTCATGGAAGGGTGACATGTTTTATACCCTTTTGGCAATAATTTCACTTTCTATCTGGGGAAATTTTCAAGCAGTGAACTTGTATTGAATATCAGTTATATGAATAAGGAATTTGAAAAGAGCTTTTCCTTTCTGGAACAGAAAAGGGGATCTCTATCAAACTTCTGTGTGTGTATGTGTGTGTGTGATATGGGTACACATGTATGCATATGTGTGTGCAAATGTGTTGTTTTGAGGGATGAAGGAGATCAGACTTATGATCTTTCATATTGAAGGTAAGCTTTACTAGGCTGTGTCCTCTCCCCTTAATTATCCTGTAGTCTTCAAGGAGGTTTCTTGAGATAAAAATAGGTGCTCATGCTCAACTTTCCTCTTGACACATGAAACTAAACATTTGTTTTAAAAATCCTAGCCCCTCCATGATTGTACTCAACTGCAAGAAGTAGAATAACATCAGAAATGTGGCCTCTCCCACATCTCCTGCACAGGCATTGGATTGGCCAGACCAAAAGTGGAGATCGTGACTCCTGGTATACTATGCTATTTTTCCCGGTGGGTATTGTCTTACGTGTTTTTCACACTTAGAGATGGCAACCTCTCCCTCTGAAGGGTGGTACCCTCTTCAGGTGCTACCTATACAGTCCACATGGTGTTTTCTGCTTATTTTTCCTTCCAAATGCAGAAGCAAAAGAAGAGGGGTAAATAACAATGGAACATATGAAATTAAGGACAATACCTTTTTAGTAGAACCTTTTTAGGTTCTCTGAACTGAGTGTGAATTATACTATTTCTGCCACCTAAATCCCTGGGAAACCTGCAAAATGAAGAGATAGAACATGCTGACAATGGAGGCCAAGGTTTTCACCACAGAAGGGTCTCATGTGTCAGGGCTTACCCTGTTTACTGTAACCATTCTCTTGTCCTCTGATTTCCTTCCTAATTTTGTCTTCCATACTCTGCCTACCTTATGATCATAAAGCTGCTAGTTACTGCACAAGTAAGGGAGGTGCTGAGGTTAATGATTAAAAAGAAAGGCGTGGTTATACTTGTAACTGAAGGAATGAAATATGTATACGCACTTCATTTTTACACCAGCAAGATACAAGTACATCCCTGTATTTTATGTCTTACTGCATGACAAATATAAGTTTGAATGTATTTCTCCTCCTTTCATTTCTACAAGACATTTGTCTCACTCCTTGGCATTGATGGATCTTTTGGGAGGAAATGTTCTTTCTTCCTAGTCTCCAATTTAATCCACTGGTCTTTGCTCAGAGGATCTGTGAGAGTCCCTGTGGTGGAAAGTGCAATGCCAGAAGCTTGAGGCCACTCCCTGCATTTCAGAATTATCCCTCCATAAATGGACACATAATGGTGAAACACCACCCTCACGCATTAAGTGGACTTTAGAAGGGTGATTTTACAATGCGTGTCCCTGTTTGTCTAACTTATTAATGAATCCACTCCTTACAACTTCAAATTATGGAAATCCAGGGAGAATTATATAATAATAGAGTGGTCTTAATATGAATTATGCCAGTTTTAATACTTTCTACTTTGTCTACAGTAAAAGCCTTGACAGTTTCAATTAAGGGAAACTGCTTGACCAATAATCAGATTACCAGGCATGAAAAATGTAGAAGGTGTTATAAGAAAACATTTCATTATAATGGATTTTGATAGTCATTGTTTGGGGCTGTTCACAAAGTCTTCCCATTACTATTTTTTAAAAAATGTAACTGTACTTTGCTTATTCCTGACTACCCACCCCTAGTAATCAACTTCTTAGTCCCCAGCACAGAGGTAGGAAGTGACCCAGGCCTGAACCATTTCATTGCTCTGTACTTGGATTGGTCCAGCAAGAGGCATGGTATTCAAACCCAGCAATCAGAGAGACTTGCTATTAAGTTCCTTATTTCTGATAGTAGGAATATTTTTGCCTCTTTAATTATACACAAGAAAGGTATGAGGTTGGAGCTTCTTGGAGTCAACATCTCTATCATATTGAGAAGGCCTGCCTTAAGTAAGAAAGAATGAAGCTAAACAGATATAACATCAACCTTCTATTGTGCTCAGAAAAGCTAAGTCTTTCAAGTACGGCCCTCACTTGCTTAAACAGGCAATAAATGAAACTCTTTCTTTCAAATATTGAGTGGAGACCTCTTTCTTTGATGGAAAGAATAAGAATACTGCTGGAAAAGTATTAGGATGTGCAAGCTAACAAAAATATAACTCCTGGCTCATAGATGTTACTTGACTTTTGTGGTTATGGGTCTTTTGTTTTGTCTTAAGCACTCTCTTCTCCCTTTGGCTTATTTTAACATACAAATGCTTTTGTTGAGGGGGTAACTCCTTAATTCTTAAACTTACATGTAACTCAGTAAATCAAATAACTTCCATCCTCAACGAAAGGAGCATGTTGAAGTTGAGGTAGACAGTGTATTGTGGTAGACAAATCATGGGCTTGGAAAGTGTACAGTCGTCCCATCTATAAATTATATGGTGTTGAAACCATCCCCTGATGTTTCTAAACCTCACCTGTATAAAGCAGTAGTAAAATCTGACTCAGAAAGTTACTATGAGGGTCAGTAACAAGGAAAGAATGTGAAGTCTAAGACACCTGAATGGTGATCCTAATTTACTTGATTGATCCTCACTTACCAGATAGAATAGTCTTGGGGAAGCTATTTCCCTCCATGACACTTGAGCTCCTGATGAGTAAAGTGCATATTAACCCTCACTTCATAGATTTGTTGTACATTCATAATGAGGTAATATGGAAAAAATGCCTAGTGCTGGGCCTGCTCTATAGTAGGTATGCAACCAATACTATTTTGGTTTTGTTAAGATCTATAAATAATTGGGCACTGTGACTCAAACACATTAGATGTCCAATGAATATTCACTTGCACATCCTCCTCCCGTTCTTAATCTCTGAGTGTTGGGAAGGAGCAGGCATTGAATAGAGTCAAAGAGCTAGTGCTGTGCTGAAGCTGGCCTGTATCAGCCTGTGAGGACCCACTGTTAACTTTTCAAGAATGTCGTGAGCCAGTTTCGTTACATAAACACCCCGTTACTAAGAATTAAATTATATAAGCCTACAATTAAATTAGTTACATTAAAAACAAAAAGAATAACTGCTAAAAACTCATTCCCTTCCAATTATTTTATGATATTTTACGTTATTTGTGTTTTTGAGGTTATTTACATCGGTGTCTGTATGGGGGAAATATAATGGTGTGTTACTGCAAAGCTATTCTAATTCCATATTCAGTAACATCATGTCAGTGGTTTGAATTCAGCCACGTTGGCAGTGTTTACACCTTGGAAATCATCACATGCTATAAATCAGAGGACTTCCCACCTGTTCCCCACCAAGAGAGCCAGTAGTTAAATATGCACTAGCACATCACTGGAAAGAACATCCACTGAGTACCAAAGGATGAGACTTCTCTGCTGATGGAACTTCTAAGTCTGCATCAGGCTGCTTTTGATTCTGAAATGACAGTGTTATTTGGTAGAAAGTTTCCAACCTTTGAAAAAGTGGTATTTTAAATATAAGGAATAGAGGTTATACCTGGTTCTGATAAAGTGGGTTTGCGTGGGCTGCACAATTTGAGCACCAGTTCCTATGTGTCATTGAGGAATGAGATCACAGTAGCAAGGAAAAAGCCATCAGAGGATGTCTCAGTCATCTTTTGCTTTATTCTGACAAGCAAGAAAGGTAGATGAAAAAAAAATTTACCCTTTAAAATAAGCTAGATTTTCTAAATAAAGACTTGGATAATTAGAGCTGAAAATAGTTGTAATTTTAAAATGAGAGGAACAATAGGACTCTGTTTTTGTCTTTCAGTTGCTGCATTAAAAAAAAAAATCCTCCCCAATGAAGGAGAAGATAAAGAAGAAAAGAGGAAAAGAGAAGAGGGACAAAGAGAATCACTTCCAGGTCAGTAATAGTTAAGAGCAAAGGCATTCAAGTCCCTGTTAAGTCATATGTTAGGACTTGTAGACTATTGACAAAAAGAATCATAGATTGTCCTTAGTTAAATATATTCTTAGAGCTAGTTACATAATTCAAGGTGTCCACCAGAATTGTAGTAAGACACATATAATGTTATAAGAACAGGCATTTTCTACATAATGAACTATTATTCTTCTAGCTTAAAAAGTTAGACCCAAATATTAAAAAAAATAATAATAAAACAAAAAGCCCACAAAGACACATACAGTCTATGTTCCACACTGGTCAAATAAAGTCATTTCTTTTTCACCTTCCTGAACTGAAATGTATGTTACAAGCCCATCATAGTATGAAGCAGACTCTCCTTCATGTTGACATGTTAGATGATGGACATAGCAAGTGGTACCTAATGAAAAGCGGCCACCTTTCCAGATTATTGATTTCTGAGGCCTGGGGACATGGTGAAAGTGGACACATTCTATGTGCCACATTATCTTACTGGCTATTTCAAAAGCATACCTGTGCTGTCCATATAGTCTTGCTTACATCTCTAATAGAACTGTCATTCTATATAGTGAGAGAAGTGTTTTCAGGGTGATGCTAGCTTTCATGGAAATTTCCAATGAAATTTCAATGAGTGGTATAAACAGTTCAGATTGTCATTCTGAGAAAAAGTCAAATGCCAATTAAACATTTACGGCCTCCCGATTCTCTTCAAAAATGTTAATCAGCTACACACCAAAGATATTTCCATACTCATGGCGGACATAAAATTTATAGTTTTATTATGTTGTGTTGTTGATAGCCTGACAGTCTTTATTACTATAGCTGTGCTGGTATAGAAGTTTGCTAAGCTTCATAATTAAATACACTTTTAGGTTCAATATTGAAGGATATTGAAGAAATCTCAAGATAACATTTATTTTCATGAAAACCTGTTATATGCTTTCCAACTGTTTTCATTTATGCTGTAGTCTTATACTCAACATTATTACCTTCTGTTTTGACGTATATACTTGTTCATGAATCTCTTTGTAACTCTATCAGTAGAGGACACCCTGACTCTAAAGATTAAGTATATTCTATTTGGTTGTTCAGAGATTTCCACTGTCATGATCACCTCTGGTTCTGAGTTCTTGCGTCTTCTGAATTAATACCATTGATAGAGTATCTCGCTCTAGCAGCATAGTTTTTTTTCCTAAAACACACACACACACACACACACACACACACACACACGCACACACACATACACACACAGATGTACAAATAAGTGGGGGTAGCAGACTGGACTGAAAGTTTGGGAGAGGAGGGTAGAGCCTGATGTTGAGACTCATAAACAGAAATCACTTAAAACTGAATCTTAGATATCCCTAGAATCAAAAATCCTGTAACATACTATGTTATTTGAGTATCCTCTTTCTCTTATCTTTCCTGTTCTTTTCCTTCTCTTCTTTGCTCTTTTCACTACCAATTCTGATTTTTTTCTACTACAGCAGCATTTAGGTCTCCCTCTTGATATCTGGCCTTCTACTGACCTGCCTTTTGCCCCAAACACCTTATGAAAGTGTCCCTTTCTGAAAAACACCCTATTACATCTTTAAGAGAACTTGTGGCTCTAGCTGTTCTCATAATGACTTTTAGCCCTACCATATAAGCATAAATCAATCATACAAAGTCAATAAATAGCTTAAAATGAGTTGTGTGAACAGAGTTCTATAAATTAGCCCCACTTCTATGTGTACATCAACACTTGTTCTTTTGTGTCAAAATAGCCATATGCAGTACATTTGTTCATAAAAAATGCTTACAAATGTCCATAGATGTTTAGTTCCATGGAATATTGCTGGGCCATATGGTTCCTTCACCACTCTCTCCTACCACCTTGCTTTCCTTCTTGTGAATATCTGGAATGGAGGAAAAATCAGAACTAGAATTACTTTGAGACGTGTATTTAACAAAACCACTGTAAATGCAGTCATTGCGCAGAGCACGGGCTTCAAAGTTAAACACATCTGCAGTTGAATTTTCACTCTGCCATTGACTTAGCTATCTTACCATGATGACTCCAAAATTGGTGTTAAAGTACCAAACTCAAAAGATTGTATGAAAAATTAATAACAAAAATGAAGTAAAATTATTAGCACTTTACCTGGCATACAGTGTTTAATAATTATCAGCTATCTTATTTTTATTTTCCCAATTTTATTAAACTTAATTTATTTGTACTTTATTAAAATATAAAGAATGATAGGGGTACCTGGGTGGCTCACTCTGTTAAACATCTCACCCTTGATTTCAGCTCAGGTCATGATCTTGAAATTTGTGAGATTGAGCCCCACATGGTGTTCTGCCCTGATAGTGCCAAGCCTGCTTGGTATTCTCTCTTTCTCCCTCTCTCTCTCTCTGCCCTCCCCCAGTTATGCCATCTGTCTCTCTCTCTCTCTCTCTCTCAAAATAAAGAAATAAATAAACATTTAAAAAGACGTATCAAGCATGATAGGGATCAGCCACCTAGAGGCAGAGAGAATTCCTCTGAGCCCTCTCCCCGTGAAAACAGTTGGGTCTATCTGCAGCATTCATGCTTTAGTTCTCATATGAGCCTGGAGATTTGGGAGATTTGGGGTGACTTTGCTCCTTTGCATTGTATATCAGCTTTCTATACACTGTTCTATACACTTTCTATACGCTGGATCTCAGAAGTATCCAGGAATTTCTTTTATCTACCACCTTAGGTAAATCATGGTTCTCCTTTGGGAAGATGCCTTCATCGCAAACCTGCACTGATCCACCTTTCATAGTTACTTCAGGTGTGCAATGACGGGGTTGTAGTTCTCTTCACTTTCTAGTACCTCCTCTCTAGTTGCTAAATCATAGATAATAAATATTCTTATTTTAAATGTTAATTTATTTATTTTGAGAGAAAGAGAGAGAGAGAGAAAGAGAGAGAGAGAGAATGAGCAGTGGAGGGGCAGAAAGAAGGGAGAGAGAGAATGCCAAGCAGGCTCCATGCTGTCAGTGCAGAGCCCAACACGGAGCTCAGTCTCACAACCGCAAGATCATGACCTGGGCCAATATCAAGTCAGACACTTAACAGGCTGAGGCACCCAGGTGCCCCAGTAATAAATATTACTTTTAGTACTCCCTGCCGAATTCTTATTGGCCCCATGTTTTGTCCAGAGTCCAGTAATGAACTCTCACACATAATGAGGCTGAAAGTCCACTAGCCCCAGAAATTCACTTGCTTTTCTCAAGCAAGTGTAGTGGGATCTCCATATACATGTGATGTGGGTGTAGTGGGATCTCCATATACATGTGATGTGAAAAAGAGAGTAATATTTATGATTTTCTGATACCTACCATTCTGGGGTTCTCTCCCTCCTTGAGGGGACATCTTTTCACCTCCCCCATTTCATGCTCCCTGACTTCATGCTCCCATGCAAGTTAGGAAGCTCAGTTTGCTTCTTTATCTTCAATTCCCTCTGTGCCATTGCTAGATTTGAGTGATTAAAAGACTCACTCATAGAAAAGTAGAAATCACTGTGTACATTGTAAACTTTACTACCTGAATCAGTCCTTTATTTATAATCTTCATAGCTATGTTAAACAAACAGGTTTTGAAAACTAGTTATTGTCTAAACAATGGGAAATTAAGCTCTTAAGAATGATTTTTCTCAGGGTGCCTGAGTGGCTCAGTCAGTTGAGTATCCAACTTCGGCTCAAGTAATGATCTCATAGCTTATAGGTTCGAACCCCATATTGGGCTCTGTGCTGTCAGCTCAGAGCCTGGAGCCTGCTTCGGTTTCTGTGTCTCCTTCTTTCTCTGCTCTTCCCCCACTTGTGCTCTCTATCTTTCTCTCAATAATAAGTAAACATTCTTAAAAAATTTTAAAAAGAATGATTTTCCTCTTTTCTGAAACCCTTTATTTACATCTCCAGTGCGGTGCTGATGACTTATTACAATAATCACTAATATGTGTTTACTGGTTTTATTCCCCACTTCTACATGACATTCTCCTTAAGAACAGTAACCACATCTTCTAAATGATAATAAGTAGAATGACAATAATGTTGATGATAATAGCAGCTTCCAACTATTGAGCACCTACCATACAAATTCCAAAATAACTCTGGCAAGTAGCTATCTAAATGATCTTTTTATGGATGAGGAAACTGAAATGCAGATGAGTCAAGGATTCGTTCCAGTAAATTCAACATTGATGTTGAAATTCAGGTTCTTGGGGTGCCTGTGGGACTTGGTTCATTGGGTGTCCAACTCTTGATTTGACCTCAGGTCATGATCTCACAATTTGTGGGTGCAAGCCCTATATTGGGCTCTGCACTGATGGCATGAAGCCTGCTTGGGATTCTCTTCCCCTCTCCCTGCCCCTTCCTTGCTTGCGTGCACTCTCTTTCTCAAAATAAATAAATAAAAATTAAAAAAAAGAAATTCATATTCTTTTTATTGTTTCCACATTATCTCTTTTCTACCCATGAGACAGCAACCAGTATCTGATCGGAATTCAAGAATTCTACAGTCAAAAGGATATCAGGAATGGGGCGCCTGGGTGGCTCAGTTGGTTAAGTATCTGACTCTTGGTTGTGGCTCAGGTCATGGTCTCATGGTTTGTGGGTTCAAGCTCTGTGTCAGGCTCCACACTGATGGCGCAGAGTCTGCTTGGGATTCTCTGTCTCCCTCTCTATCTCTGCCCTTCCCCTGCTGGTGTTCTCTCTCTCAAAAATAAATTAACCCTTAAAAAAAAGGATATAATGAAATCTGAGCATGGGGTAGGGAATTCTTCTTATTTAGAAACAAGGCAAAGAAGTGGGGTGGAAGAGCATACCTTTTAAAATAATATCAGTGCATTAAAAGGTTTGCCCAAGGATACATAATTCTAACAAATACTTTTTGCCTATTCCAATTTTTTTCTCTATTTTTAAAGTTTGTTTGTATTCTTTGTGTTTTTTAAATTTATGTCCAACATTTTTATGTCAACAGTAATTATATCAACATTAATTATATAGTGTGTCAGCTTGACATGATACTCAGGATCCAATTTAATTGAAAATATTGAATATTTATATATTCAGTACACATATACATACCTTTCTTGTTTTATGTTATTAGATATCATTAGTTTGCTTACCTATATGCTTATATATTAAGATTTTACTCATATATATTAGGTATGCTTAGTGAATAAAGTTACTGAAGGAACAATAATGGTAAACACCTTCAACTGTGTAGCAAGGTAATGAGGTTTGTTTTTGCTTATTAAGGGAAAGAGAAAATTTGTTTCACATTAAGTGTGAAGTCAACCCAGATGTGCAAGAGCATAGAGAAGGGCAAAAGTCTAGTGTGTAGATGTTGGAGAAGTAAAAATCTTGCCAACAAAGAGAGATCTCTCCAGAACCACTATGGAAAGATACCTGATTTATTATTAAGTTAATATAACAGAGTCCTTGCCTGTAGGAAGCCCTCAAGAGACTACAAAGTCACCATAAAATTTCATGCACTTTATATAGCAAAGCAGATACAAAGTTCATTGGGAATTGAGGTAGGCATTTACTTAGTTAACTGTTCTCTTCTAAAAGAATAATATAACTTATCTCCTCAAGAGACAAAGGGTTATATTGTGAGAAACTCCTGAGCTAATTCTGAGGCTATGTGTTTATACTTCCAGGGGTTATGAGGCTCCAGACCTTAGAGAAATCTCTTTATTATGAAACTGAAGACTGGGCATATCTGGCCCCAGGAGAGATTCACTTACTTGCTAAAGGCCAGCTATATCTTCAAGGAGATCCTCCCCAGGGGGAAGAACAGATAAAAGGGGAAGTGGAGGTAATTGTCATTGTTGACCCTGTTTTTATCCATAGTTCATGAATCATCACCGGAACACACATTGATGCTGAATGTTCTCTCCAGCCTTAGGATTTTTGTTCAAGCAAGCTCAGTTTTGATGGCCTTTTTTGTATGATCATTTTTTAAAGAAGTATGTGAATATTTTATTGTCAAATAATACTGATGAAAAAATAGACTTGTTTTTCTCCTTGTTAAAAGGAGAAGTAAATGGGTTGATAAAGCTGTTCTTTACCTACTTACTATATAATCTGCCCTTAGAGCAGAGTTGATTCTCAAGAGAAATATTTTTGCTTTCTGTTGGGCTTATATTCTTAATCATTGGAAGAAAAAAAAGCATAAGTTTCTCACTTTTAAAAGAAGCTAGGATTGGGTGCCTGGGTGGCTCAGTCGGTTGAACGCCCGACTTCATCTAAGGTCATGATCTCATGATTTGTAGGTTCGAGCCCCGCTTCGGGCTCTGTGCTGACAGCTCAGAGCCTGGAGCCCGCTTCAGATTCTGTCTCCCTTTCTCTCTGCCCCTCCCCCACTCACACTCGTCTGTCTCGAAAATAAACTTTTAAAAAAAACTTTTTTTAAATGGAAGAAGGTAGGATTATCTATAATTGTGTTACTTTTTCTATGTGTATTTTAACATATTGTATTGTCATTTTATTTTCTTTTAAGTTTATTTATTTATTTTGAGAGAGAGAAAGAGAGAGCATAAGAGAGAGAGGAGAGAGAGAATCCCGAGCAGGCTCCACACTGTTAGCGCAGAACACGACAGGGGGCTGGAACTCATGAACCATGAGATCATGACCAAAACTGAAATCAAAAGTCAGATGCTTAACTTACTAAGTCCCTTAGTCCCCCAGCCCCCTGAACTGTATTGTCACTTTAACGGGTAATTAAACTACACCATTTATTGTTATCAGGCACCCATCCTTTTATTACAACCAAGTGACCAAATGTCCTCTCATAATCATTTTCATTTTGCATTTTTTTAAAAAATTTTAAAAAATATTTTTATTTATTTTTGAGACAGAGAGAGACAGAGAATGAGCAGGGGAGGGGCAGAGAGAGAGGGAGACACAGAATCCAAAGCAGGCTCCAGGCTCTGAGCCGTCAGCACAGAGTCTGATGTGGGGCTCAAACTCACCGACTGTGAGATCATGACCTGAGCTGAAGTAGGACACTTAACCGACTGAGCCACCCAGGCGCCCCCCCCCTTTTTTTTTAACATTTATTCATTTTTGAGAGAGGAAGAGAGAGTGTGCAAACAAGGGAGAGTCAGAGAGAGGGAGACACAGAATCCGAAGCAGGCTTCAGGCTCTGAGCTGTCAGTACAGATCCCGACTCAGAACTTGAACTCACAAGTCGTGAGATCATGACCTGAGCAGAAGTTGGACACTTAACTGACTAAGCCACCAGGCTCCCCTGATTTTGCCTTTCTAACGTCATACCCCAAATTCAGCAGAACAAGAATTAGTTACATAAAACTGAATGAACTGATGAATGAAATTAAATGTGATTATTTTCAGGTATTATTGTAAATGTTTTAATGTTCTATTTTCTGATTGGTATATAAGGAAGCACTTTGCCTTCTTATTGCTTATTCTCAATTTAACAGACTATGCTTTTGTAACTAAGTGAAGCATTTAAAAAATTGTATCTGATTCTCACCAATTCCTAAGAATTCTGAAGCAAATACTTTTACTGGGTCTTATTACTTTTTATGGCAATATATTTATTTGCATGAGTTCCATAAGTATCTATTCTCCTAATTACCAGGATATAGACAAGTTGACTTTGCAAGTGCTTTGGTTCGTGTGCCATATTAGAGAGAACACACATTTAATAGGCTATGAGAAGCCCACCATGAATGGGGCACAGATTGACTTTACATAAGAAGTCAATGCCTACAATGTCCTCTGAGGAATATGGGCTTGATACTTGGCTTACAGGGCTCCAGCTTCACAGTTGATGAAGACAGTCACTTCTTAAAAGGCCAAGGATCTTAGCTTACTTTAGTAACTAAGGAAAGAGAAATTCATATAAATTTATATGTGCAGCAGGTGAGGAAAATTTCTTGGGCTTGGTTTCCTGTCTTTGGGTAGAAGATTAAATAATTAGAAGTGTTTAAAAGTCAAATCTAAGATTCCTTATAAAAATTTCCAGGAAGAGGGGCCCCTGGGTGGCTCAGTTGGTTAAGCATCTGACTCTCGATTTCAGTTCACTTCATGATCTCACTGTTCATGAGATTAGGCCGTGTGTCGGGCTCACCCCTGACAGTGTGCAGCCTGCTTGCAATTCTTTCTCTCCCTCTCTCTCTCTGCCCCTCTCCTCCACTCCTCTCTCTCAAAATAAATAAAAATTTTAAAAAATTTCCAGGAAGAAGTTAATTCTCTGAGCTCAATACTTGCTCGATACCCAATAGCTCTAGATTTGCTGAGCAGGTTCAAGGAGGCTCATGGAGGCTCATGGGAGTAATTAATCTTCTTACTCTGCATCTATAAATTATCAAGCCAAAATATGAGACCAACCTTTTCTAGTGTAATCAGGAATACTCTTTGGCAATTATTTATAGCCAAAATGGGAGAGTATTATAAAATATTATCCAAAACCTAGATATATTTCAAAATTCAGGGGAGGCCTATTCTTCTTATTAGAATCCTGTTTAACAAGCTTATCATTTGATTATTTAACTCTCTAGGAGCATATACTTGTGTTTAACTTGTTATTTACTATTTCATTTGTACCAGAAACATGTTCAATTTTATATTTATGTCCAATATGAAAGATCACCTAAACAGTTATGGTGTCTTCGCCCTATAGGACATTAAGTGTTTTTATTATTATTATTTAATTCAATCATCCCTTTCTTTTCTTTTCCTTTCTTTCTTTAATTTCTTCTTCTTTTGTTTCTTTACTTCTTTTCTTTCTTTCTCTTCCTTCTTCCCTTCTCTCTTTTCTTTCTTTCCTCCTTTTCTTTCCTTTCTTTCTTAATGCTTGTAATAATCCATTTGCTCAAGTGCTTTTGGAACTAGACTTGCCATCTCACTGGTTTCCTTATTACTGAATTAATCATTTTTCTACATGTGTAAATTTTATATTTATATGAGAGTCATTTCTTTCATGTTCAGTAAATTATACTTGGATGCTCTCAAATAGCAACACATGACTCTCTTTATTTTGACACTGAACAGTCTCTTCTGCATTTCTCCTATAAATGAAAAAATTGTGGATATTTACTTACATTTGGATTTATAACATTGTTCTCCTGCTTCTAAAAATGATTTGAGGTAGTTTATATTTAAAATACCAGTGTGGCAAAATAAACTCAAAATGGATAAAGGACCTGAATGTGAGACAGGAAACCATCAAAACCTTAGAGGAGAAAGCAGGAAAAGACCTCTCTGACCTCAGCCGTAGCAATCTCTTACTCGACACATCCCCAAAGGCAAGGGAATTAAAAGCAAAAGTGAATTACTGGGACCTTATGAAGATAAAAAGCTTCTGCACAGCAAAGGAAACAACCAACAAAACTAAAAGGCAACCAACGGAATGGGAAAAGATATTTGCAAATGACATATCGGACAAAGGGCTAGTATCCAAAATCTATAAAGAGCTCACCAAACTCCACACCCGAAAAGCAAATAACCCAGTGAAGAAATGGGCAGAAAACATGAATAGACACTTCTCTAAAGAAGACATCCGGATGGCCAACAGGCACATGAAAAGATGTTCAGCGTCGCTCCTTATCAGGGAAATACAAATCAAAACCACACTCAGGTACCACCTCACGCCAGTCAGAGTGGCCAAAATGAACAAATCAGGAGACTATAGATGCTGGAGAGGATGTGGAGAAACGGGAACCCTCTTGCACTGTTGGTGGGAATGCAAATTGGTGCAGCCGCTCTGGAAAGCAGTGTGGAGGTTCCTCAGAAAATTAAAAATAGACCTACCCTATGACCCAGCAATAGCACTGCTAGGAATTTATCCAAGGGACACAGGAGTACTGATGCATAGGGGCACTTGTACCCCAATGTTCATAGCAGCACTCTCAACAATAGCCAAATTATGGAAAGAGCCTAAATGTCCATCAACTGATGAATGGATAAAGAAATTGTGGTTTATATACACAATGGAATACTACGTGGCAATGAGAAAAAATGAAATATGGCCTTTTGTAGCAACGTGGATGGAACTGGAGAGTGTGATGCTAAGTGAAATAAGCCATACAGAGAAAGACAGATACCATATGGTTTCACTCTTATGTGGATCCTGAGAAGCTTAACAGGAACCCATGGGGGAGGGGAAGGAAAAAAAAAAAAAAAAAGAGGTTAGAGTGGGAGAGAGCCAAAGCATAAGAGACTGTTGAGAACTGAGAACAAACTAAGGGTTGATGGGGGGTGGGAGGGAGGAGAGGGTAGGTGATGGGTATTGAGGAGGGCACCTTTTGGGATGAGCACTGGGTGTTGTATGGAAACCAATTTGACAATAAATTTCATATATAAATAAAAAAAATGTAAAAAAAAAAAATAAAATAAAATACCAGTGTGGCATGTTTGAGCCCACATAGAATTCATTGCTAAATTTGAAAAATGTCTGAGCATGTCTGACAAATGAGTGGGAGATACCCATCAGGATACCATTTTAATGGTGACCTAAAAAGCTTTTTGGCACTTCACGGATTCTGGAGAACAGAGTGCCCATTGGTATTATGCTTTCAGAATATTAGCGTTTTCAATGGTGGCATCTGCAGTGGTACCTGGTAGGAGCTGGTGACACCTAGAACAAGATAATAGTCTGCCAAGAGTGACATTGGTACCTAATGTGGCAGTGGTTCCCCACACAATGGGAACAACCTTTGGAGGAGACAGCTGGTCTATTGGCACTGGAGGCAATTGGGAAGGGAATTAAGCTAATGTAGTCCAAGTGCATTGCTTATTAGAACTCAATAGAAGGAGAAAACTTGACATAAATATTGCTTTAATGATGTCTCTTGAATATCATTAATCTGAGATTCACTTTTGACAGGAGCTCTCTGGAGAATGACTGAAGGGCAGCTATTTTGAGTTTTACTGTTAATTGTAAGGAAAGTAGCTTGTTCTCAACAGTCAGGCAGCATTGTTGTTATTCTGTTAGGAAATTAAGGAGCTTAAACCCTTGTCACCTAAAAAGAGCACAAATCTTCTATAGGTGAGTCATAACAAACCTACAGGCAGAGCCAACAAAGTCTTTAGAAAAGAGATTCAAATCTGCTCAAAAGTGCAAATACTTAAGCTAGGAAGCAATCTCATATCATTGGTTTAGAAATCACTTGATAATAAGGATGTCTACAGATAGATATTTTATTCTTTTTATTTTTCCTGTAACATTTTAGAGGTTTGGAGAAAATTAACTTGTTCCTGGGCCTGTTCAGTTAAATTGACAGACACTGTGCATTACCTGAAAGCAAATTAGAAAGGTATAATAATTTACTGGAGAATGTGTTAAGTGCATTCTAGGAACTCTGTGAATGTAAGGTATTGTTAATGACAATGAGAATATACATTGCTCCTGTGGTGAGGGGGTGAGGGCAAGGTGTTTGCTAAGTGAAAGCTATCAAATGACCTCTGCTCTTCGGTCAGAGGTTTCAGTCCACAGTTTACTAATGTGTTGTTTTCTTCTTATGCCCATGATGAGATAGATTATTGAGAACAAAAGGGAAACAGAATAAGTAATCATAGTTTGATAGGAACCTAGTGTCTTAAGTTTCCTTGGACTGAAAGGCATTATTAACAGTTCCATTACTTTTTGTTTTTTGATGTTTATTCATTTTTGAGAGAAAGAGAGAGTGAGTGGAGGAGGGACAGAGAGAGAGGGAGACACAGATGTGAAGCAGCTCCAGGCTCTGAGCTGTGAGCACAGAACCTGATGCAGGGCTCGAGCTTGTGAACCATGAGATTATGACCTGCACTGAGTTTGAATGCTTAACTGACTGCACCCAGGTGCCCCAGTTGCACTGGTTTCAAGGTACAAATTCTGCTTCCAAGGAAAATCTGCCTTTTGAATTTCTGTATATTTGCTGAAACACCTAGTGAATATTGGACATAAACGATGTTGGATCTAAGAGACCACAGGAGCTGTGAACCAACTAATGAGGTAGGGAAAACTGCAAGCTCAAAAATACTTTCCTTGACAAATATGTTGGTGTTTAAGACGGTTGTAGCCTTCATGACTAAGGGTGAGAGATAGATTCTGGTTGGAGCATGAAAGGTGGGGAATAAATGTCGATTTGCTACTCACTTCCAAAATAATTCAGGCACTGTATTGTATTTATTTTTGAGAGAGAGAGAGAGAGAGAGAGAGAGAGAGAGAGAGAGAATGCATGCTTGGAGGGGAAGGAGGGGCAGAGATGGGGAGAGAGAACAGCTCAAAGAGAGCATCTCAAGCAGCTTCCACACTCAGCTGGGAGCCCAATGTAGGGCTTGATCTCATGACCTTGAGATCATGACCTGAGGAGAAATCAAGAGTTGGATGCTTAATAGACTGAGCCAGGCAAGTTATAATCATCTAAACTCAATGTTAGAAAAGAGAGATCAAGGAGAAACGCCTGTAAGATATTTTAATACACATCTGTAAACATTCTTTTGGTCTTACTGAGTATTTAGTGTTTGCATCAAAGGGAGATGCAGTTTTTATAGAACTCATAAATCATAATGCAATTAATCAGAGTGCTAGGGGCCCTGAGAAGACTGGGCCATTTGTTTCATAAAAAGATACAATGCAGGGAGAAAATGTGCTGAAGGTTCCACAGTGAGTCAGTTACACAGCTGGGATAGGGAGCCTCCATCTCAGGATTCAGTGATAGTGTTCTTTCCCAGACTGCAGTGCAGTACCAAAGCAAGCTGTGCATGAACCACAAGACAGTCCAGGTCAGCATTTAGTTTTCTCCTCTCTAATCAACCAGGGAGGGCACAGTTCCTCTTTCTTGCTCTACAATAGTTGTATGCGGTAGATTCGATTATGCTTGTGTCTACATCGATTCTTGCAGCTGTATTTGAATCAGATCCAGCCAGGTCTGTGCCAGGTGGAGAAACGTCTTTGACTTTCTTGGTCTTACTCTCTCTCTTCCTTTCCCCCCAAATCTGCTGAAATTGATTCCATGTTCACCCCTTATTTTAGTTCAAAATCCCAATAAAGTATTAAGTGATAAAAGACAAATAATTTTATCATAAGTGCCAGATCACATCAGTCAGAATAGTTGTCTGGACAAAGGTTCAGAATGATTCTAAACAGCAGATGATCTGAGCAAGAATGATGTTTCTGTTGGTTCATGCTACCTAATAGGATGGGAAAGGAGTGAGAAAGGTTTCAAAAGGTAAAATCAGAAAGGCTTTTAAGGGCTTCATTCGCTGCTTGAAGGAGACCAAAAGCCACGAAAGTGAGGTTCAGATATAAGACAGTACAGCGTGTGTTCTTTGACTGTAAAGTAACTATGATGTATCGGAAATGAAGATGAATGGAAGGAATGTAAAAGGTGTTGTCAAAGACGGCATCCATACTGGAGATGGCCTAGTTTGCTCAGCTCTAGAGTTTGGACACTGTCAAACTGTCATTTATTTGGGTCAAATGCATGGCAGAACTAAAACTATTTTGCAGGAACATTAACCTAGCGGCAATGTATAGGAGAGTTTATAAGCAATAAGATAGGGATTACAAATAGCAATTAGTAGGCTGCTGCAAAGGGCTAGGTGAGAGGCAATGAAAGCTTCAACTAGAGATTTGACTGCAAACCTGGAAAGGATAGAGTGGAAATGAATGGCACTGTGGAAGCAGAATCAGTAGTAACTTAGTCCCCGGCAAGGTGACTGGGTAACAGGGAATGGTAGGTCGAAGTAACACTAACATTTCAAGCCTGAAGTGATGTATGTTATTCTTTATAACAGAGAGCTCACACGTAGGGATCAGGCATAAAATACGGTGATTTTTTAAATTAAATTTACACTTTCCCTATCAAGAGCTAATAATCTCAGAATTGTAGAACACTCATGTGAAAAGTGATTTTGAGACTCAAGTTCACACAAAATCATATTTTAGAGTTCCTCTATTTTCGCCATTTCTGTTATCTTTATCTGTTATTGTCTATGGCTTGATTTTCATTTCTAGACAGCTGGCAAAAATATAATAAGATAATATCCTTTTCTTTTTCTGAAAAAATGGGGATCCAAATAGAGAATAGACCATTTTCTAATAGTCAAAATTTCTAGCTGTTCATGTACAGCACTATAGTTAAGTGCCTCAAATCTCATAATTAGTACCCACTTAAATTATGGATTATCTCACACTCTAACCAAGAATGTAATATCTTTACAGTACTTGGAGTCATACATGTTGCTAATGACTTATTAGGATGACTCCATTTGTAATGAGAGTGCAAATCAGTTACTTCTAAAAACAGCAAAAGCTAGTTTTGTCAACTGTGAAGAGAAGAGTTTGGAAAAATGGGAAAGACTTTTTTTTTTTTAGTTTGAAAAGTTCTTTTTTTTTTCAATATATGAAATTTATTGTCAGATTGGTTTCCATACAACACCCAGTGCTCATCCCAAAAGGTGCCCTCCTCAATACCCATCACCCACCCTCCCCTCCCTCCCACCCCCCCATCAACCCTCAGTTTGTTCTCAGTTTTTAAGAGGAAAGACATTTTTTCTAGAATAATGCTGGATTTAAAAATAACATAGAACTAAAAACTTGCCAATTCTGTATTTTCCAAGCATCCCAGCATTGAAACTTAGCTAATATTCTCTTGAATTAAGTCCTAAAATTTACAGCCACAAATTAACCAGAATCTCTAGGCTTTACATTCACATTTCTCTTTCGCTACATGTATTACTACAAGCAAATTTACCTGGGCCATGCCTTAGCTCTAATATAAAGTGTAGTTGTATGTATCTAATAACCATTCAGCTTCATGTAGCTTTTATTCCTTTCTCCCAGCTTTTAATTAGGAATAACGGAAGCTCAGGGTCATGTTCAAAAGTGAAAGAATTAGAAGCTTCCTGATAGTGCAGACTCAGCCTGTCTAAATCTAATAATAGTTAATACCAACTTCATGCTTACACTTCACACCAAGGTGTATTAGTACATTACACATGTGTCATCTCATATTATCATTTCATCATCCCTGTGGTGTTGGTATTTTATTCTCCATATTTCACAGATAAAGAAACTGTATAATTTGCCCAAGGTCATGTAGCTAGGACATACAAATCAAGAACTTGGATTGAAATCTGTCAGGAAATTACTAATTGTCCTCAATATTGAGACACAGACTCAGGACTGAGTAAACCATGTGACCAGCACGAGGGTGCCTTGGCTGGTTAAGCAGCTGACTCTTGGTTTTGGCTCAGGTCATGATCTCACGGTTTTATGAGTTCAAGACTTGCATCGAGCTCCATGATGACAGTGCAAAGCTTACTTGGGATTCTGTTCCCTTCTCTCTCTGCCTCTCCCCACTTGTGCTGTCTCTGTCTCTTTCCAAATATATAAATAAACTTGAAAAAAAACCCAGCCATGTGAATTGCCAGACCAGTCAAATAAATGAAATAAAGTAATACATTTGGCTGAAATTGGACTGTGAGGTAGTGTATTATCTTGGGCAAAGGGAACTGCAACTCCAAAATCAAATCAAAAGGAGCTTTAAGCACCACAGAGTCTATAGCATACAGAAGGCTTCTTGTCTTCTACCTAAATATTCCACAATTTTGAAGGCAAGTCTAACTTTACCACATATTTTTAATAATTAGATTTGCAAAGGGAAGCCCCTTTCATTGCCTTTCCTTTGAAATGTGTCTTTATAAGTAGCTCCACTCTTTTTCTTCATGGATGAAGTGACAGCTTACCTATAGAAAATACAAATAAATTTGGTTGTAACCCCCCAGAACACTGGTTCCACTTCTCTGGAGTAGGTAAAGCCAGTATATACTGTGTACTTGGAAGAAAAATGACCACTGTGAATAAAAATTAAACAATGGCTTACCAGAGTTCCCATTCAGAAATACCCTCCTGCATATCAAGAGACATTTCGCTTCATGCTTACCTCCTGCTACATTTGCAGCAATTATTAGCCTTTGTGACTACAAGTCTTCTCAGAGTGACGCATCCTCCACTTTTTTGAAACCCAGCTTCTGTTCTGTACTAGGGGAAAGCAGTGGTCTTGACTCCATTTGCGGAAAGGAGAACAGAAGAATCTCCCATTCCGTGGCATTTCCCATCCACTGATGTCAGAACCCCAGTGCCTGAAGCCAGTGTACTACTTCTCACTTCTTCAGCAGTGGGCAGGGTAACTGAATTGTGCCTGAAGTTACTCTCATTACCTACTGGCATGCCAAACGGCCAGATGGTGTAACTGACAGATCACCCTGGGTTCTCAATGACAGGTTCTCACTGGTGGTCACAGAGCCCCCCCCCGCCCCCAAGGTGAAGCCTTGCCCAAAGATGATTCAAAATCATTTTCACTCTTAGAATTCTTAGAAAGTTCCAAGAAAGGGAGAAGTCAGACCCCAAGGCATTTGGTAAGTATATTGAGTTTTGAGCAGAAACAGTTTGGGGGAACAGTTAATGCATTTAGTAATCATAGCATAGATTATAAGATGGAGAAGAGCTGCTTGGGATTTCTGCTATCAGAGGGAATATGATCAGCTTATCACTTCCTATTCACCATTTGATTTTACACCTGGTGATCCCATGGGCACAGGTAGTTTTTGAGGGCTTTTTGGCCAAGTCTTTTTTTCACACAGTTGGACATGGAATCAGCTCACATGAGTGTCAACGGTAAATTAATCCAAGATTTTAGAATAAGCTCAAAGAATGTAAATTGTTAAAGATGTGTGGAAACTACAAAACATTTATTTTAAATTTAAATCCTAATAGGTTGTTCCAGACACTAACAGCTTACTTTTGGTTTCTAGAACATTCCATTGGCTTTCCTAGCTCTCGTCCTGAGATTCTCTTTGTGAGGGTAACATAGCATCTAAGACTCACCAGAAAAAGAAAATGTTCTTAGTGTTAACACTCTTGGAAAGAAAAATAAAAGTTAATGAGCTCGAAGGAAGGCAAACATGATTGAAGCTGTATCTTTTCTCCTAAGAGCCCTATTCTGAACCACTCAGGGAAGAAATCTAGAATGGGACAATGAACCTGAATGGAGAATGCTATGGAAAATAGAGAACAGCCAAGAAGAATCTACCCTTATAAATAGGTCAAGGAAAATAAATATATTCATTCCACTACTGTTTATCAATACCTGGAACATGGCATCCATGAATGTACACAAACATACATGTGTATCCATAAATTTAAAACAAAATGTGAGTATAACTTGAAGATGAGAAAGAGGAGACTCACTAATAGCTGAAGTGTGGACCCTGAAGAATAGAAGTGAGAGGTTTTACAGAACTATGAGGGTGGACTCTCTGTCCTTCGGGCCTCATGTTTCCCATGGACAGCCTTTCACTGGAGTATCTCCCCCACTCCGTTGGATTTCCTTCTCCAAATACTTACTCATGCCTTCCCAGGGGGAGGGTGGGTGATTTATCTGATTCACTGTCACGCTTTAGAATCATTGAACTTTACTATTGATGAGAAAATTAATCTGGTGAGCAAAGGATCAGAGTAAAAAAAAAATTCATATTTTAATTAGATCAAACCTACAAGGCATCTGGTATTGCCTAAGAAAGATGTGTCAATGGTGACATATTTCATCCCTATTGCAGAAATTCAGTAGGAGAGCGCCCACAATCCACACACCACTGTGGTTGCCACACCTACCTCATGCTGGGCATCAGAAAATCTAGAGTGGCTGAGTCTGAGAAATTAAAGAGAAAGATAAGAATTTCTACTGTTTTCCTTTCTTTTTTTTAACAATATTTTTTTCTACTGTTTTCTTATAGAATTCCCCTATTCATAGTTATAAGTGTCCTGAAGGAAAGGTGAATGTGTTTAGTTTGATGACTGTGATAGACATTGCTGCCGAGAGGACAGGGTGGTGATTGCTCACAAAGCAATGCAAATTAAATGCCAATAAGTTGAGTGATAGGGCAAATAGATTAATAAAAATCTATGCGTTTTGGGGGCATCTGGCTGACTTATTCAGTGAAGCATGCGATTCTTGATCTTGGGGACATGAGTTAAAGCCTCATGTTGGGTGTCGAGATTACTTAAATAAAATTTTTTTAACTTTATTTTTTATTTTTTTAAATTTACATCCAAATTAGCTAGTATATAGTGAAGCAATGATTTCAGTAGATTCCTTAATGTCCCTTACCCATTTAGCCCATCCCCCCCCACAACCCCTCCAGCAACCCTCAGTTTGTTCTCCATATTTATGAGTCTCTTTTGTTTCACCCCCTCCCTGTTTTTATATTATTTTTGTTTCCCTTCCCTTATGTTCATCTGTTTTGTCTCTTAAAGTCCTCATATGAGTGAAGTCATATGATGTTTGTCTTTCTCTGACTGACTAATTTCACTTAGCATAACACCTTCCAGTTCCATCCATGTAGTTGCAAATGGCAAGATTTCATTCTTTTTGATTGCTGAGTAATACTCCATTGAATATATATATATATATATATATATATATATATATATACACACACACACACACACACACACCACATTCTCTTTATCCATTCATCCATTGATGGACATTTGGGCTCTTTCCATACTTTGGCTACTGTTGATAGTTCTGTTATAAACATGGGTTGCATGTGTCCCTTCGAAACAGCACACCTGTATCCCTTGGATAAATACCTAGTAGTGCAATTGCTGGGTTAGAACTAGGGTAGTTCTGGTTTTAATTTTTTGGGGAAACTCCATACTGTTTTCCAGAGTGGCTGCACCAGTTTCCATTCCCACCAGCTGAGCAAAAGAGATCCTCTTTCTCCACATCCTCGCCAACATCTGTTGTTGCCTGAGTTGTTAATGTTAGCCATTCTGACAGGTGTGAGGGGGTATTTCATGGTGGTTTTGATTTGTATTTCCCTGATGATGAGTGATGTTGAGCATTTTCTCATGTGTTGGTTGGCCATCTGGATATCTTCTTTGGAGAAGTATATATTCATGTCTTTTGCCCATTTCTTCACTGGATTTTTTGGTTTTTGGGTGTTGAGTTTGCTAAGTTCTTTATAGATTTTGGATACTAACCCTTTGTCTGATATATCATTTGCAAATATCTTCTCCCATTCTGTCAGTTGCCTTTTAGTTTTGCTAATTGTTCCCTTTGCTGTGCAGAAGATTTTTATTTTGATGAGGCCTCCAATAGTTCATTTTTACTTTTGTTTCCCTTGCCTCCAGAGACGTGTTGAGTAAGAAGTTGCTGTGGCCAAGGTCAAAGAAGTTTTTTCCTGCTATCTCCTCGAGGATTTTGATGGCTACCTGTCTTACATTGAGGTCTTTCATCCACTTTGAGTTTATTTTTGTGTATGGTGTAAAAAAGTGGTCCAGGTTCATTCTTCTGCATGTCGCTGTTCAGTTTTCCCAGCACCACCTGCTGAAGAGACTGTCTTTATTCCATTGGATATTCTTTCCTGCTTTGTCAAAGATTCGTTGCCCATACGTTTGTGGGTCCATTTCTGGGTTCTCTATTCTATTCCATTGATCTGAGTGTCTGTTCTTGTGCCAGTACCATACTGTCTTGATGATTACAGCTTTGTAGTATAGCTTGAAGTCTGGGATTGTGATGCCTCCTGCTTTGGTTTTCTTTTTCAAGATTGCTTTAGCTATTCGGGGTATTTCCTGGTTCCATACAAATTTTAGGATTATTTGTTCTAGCTCTGTGAAGAATGCTGGTTACTTTGATAGGGATAGCGTTGAATATGTAGATTGCTTTGGGTAGTAATGACATTTTAACAATATTTGTTCTTCCTATCCAGAAGCATGGAATCTTTTTCCATTTCTTTGCATCTTCTTCAATTTCTTTCATCTGCTTTCTATAGTTTTCAGTGTATTGATTTTTTACCTCTTTGGTTAGATTTATTCCTAGGTATTTTATGGTTTTTTGTGCAACTGTAAATGGGATCAATTCCTTGATTTCTCTTTCTGTTGTTTCATTGTTGGTGTATAGGAATGCAACAGATTTCTGTGCATTGATTTTATATCCTGCAACTTTGCTGAATTCATGGATCAGTTCTAGCAGTTTTTTGGTGGAATCTTTTGGGTTTTCCATATAGAGTATCATGTCGTCTGTGAAGAGTGGAAGTTTGACCTCCTCCTGGCCGATTTGGATGTCTTTTATTTCTTTGTGTTGTCTGATTGCAGGGGCTAAGACTTCCCATACTATGTTGAATAACAGTGGCGAGAGTAGACATCCCTGTCTTGTTCCTGACCTTAGGGGGAAAGCTCTGTTTTTTCCCCATTGAGGATGATATTAGCATTGGGTCGCTCATATATGGCTTTTATCATCTCGAGGTATGATCCTTCTATCCCTATTTTCTTGAGGGTTTTTATCAAGAAAGGATGCTGTATTTTGTCAAATGCTTTCTCTGCATCTATTGAGTGGATCATATGGTGCTTGTCCTTTCTTTTATTGATGTGATGAATCTTGTTAATTGTTTTGCAGATGTTGAACCAGCCCTGCATCCCAAGTATAAATCCCACTTGGTCGTGGTGAATAATTTTTTGAATGTATTGTTGATCTAGCTGGCTAATATCTTGTTGAGGATTTTTGCATCCGTGTTCATCAGGGAAATCAGTCTATAGTTCTCCTTTTTAGTGGGGTCTCTGGTTTTGGAATCAGGGTGATGCTGTCTTCATAGAAAGAGTTTGGAAGTTTTCCTTCCATTTCTATTTTTTGGAACAGTTTCAAGAGAATAGGTGTTAACTCTTCCTTAAATGTTTGGTAGAATTCCCCTGGAAAGCCATCTGGCCCTAGATTCTTGTTTTTTTGGCAGATTTTTTATTACTAATTCGATTTCCTGACTGGTTATGGGTCTGTTCAAATTTTCTATTTCTTCCTGTTTCAGTTTTGGTAGTGTATATGTTTCTAGGAATTTGCCCATTTCTTCCAGATTACCCATTTTGTTGGCATATAATTGGTCATAATATCTCTTATTGTTTTTATTTCTGTTGTGTTGGTTGTGATTTCTCATCTTTCATTCTTAATTTTACTTATTTGGGTCCTTTCCTTTTTCTTTTTGATCAAACTGGCTAATGGTTTATCAATTTTGTTAACTCTTTCAAAGAACCAGCTTCTGGTTTTATTGATTTGTTCTACTGGTTTTTTTTTTTTTTGGTTTTTTTTTTAGTTTTGATAGCATGAATTTCTGCTCTAATCTTTATTATTTCCTGTCTTCTGCTGGTTTTGGGTTTTATTTGCTGTTCTTTTTCCAGCTCCTTAAGGCGTAAGTTTAGGTTGTGTATCTGAGATCTTTCTTCCTTCTTTAGGAAGTACTGGATTGCTATATACTTTCCTCTTATGACCACCTTTGCTGTATCCCAGAGGTTTGGGGCTGTGGTGCTATCATTTCCATTGACTTCCATATACTTTTTAATTTTTTCTTTAACTTCTTGGTTAGCCCATTAATTCTTTAGTAGGATGTTCATCAGTCTCCAAGTATTTTTTACCTCTCCAAATTTTTTCTTGTGGTTGATTTCGAGTTTCATAGCATTGTGGTCTGAAAATATGCACGGTATGATCTCAAACTTTTTGTACTTACTTAGGAATGATTTGTGTCCCAGTATATGGTCTATTCTGGAGAACATTCCATGTTCACTGGAGAAGAATGCATATTCTGATGCTTTAGGATGAAATGTTCTGAATATATCTGTTAAGTCCATCTGGTCCAATGTGTCATTCAAAGCCATTGTTTTCTTGTTGATTTTTTTGATTAGATGATCTGTCCATTGCTGTGAGTGGGGTGTTGAAGTCTCCTACTATTTTGGTATTACTATAGATGAGTTTCTTGATGTTTGTGATTAATTGATTTATATATTTGGGTTCTCCCACATTTGACGCATATGTTTACAATTGTTAGGTCTTCTTGGTCTATAGACCCCTTGATTATGATCTAATGCCCTTCTGCATCTCTTGATACAGTCTTTATTTTAAGTCTAGATTGTCTGGTATCAGTATGGGTACTCCAGCTTTCTTTTGTTGATCATTAGCATGATAGATGGTTCTCCATCCCCTTATTTTCAATCTGTAGGTGTCTTTAGGTCTAAAGTGGGTCTCATGTAAACAGCGTATAGATGCATCTTGTTTCCTTATCCATTCTGTTACCCTATGTCTTTTGATTGGAGCATTGAGTCCATTGACGTTTAGAGTAGGTACTGAAAGATATTAATTTACTGCCATTATGATGCTTGTAGAGTTGGAGTTTCTGGTGGTGTTCTCTGGTCCTTTCTAATCTTTTGTTGCTTTTGGTATATGTTTTTTCTTTCTTTCTTTTTTTTTTTTCATCCTTTGTCTCCTCAGAGAGTCCTCCTTAAAATTTCTTGCAGGGCTGGTTTAGTGGTCACAAACTCCTTTAATTTTTGTTTGTCTGGGAAACTTTTTATCTCTCCTTCTATTTTGAATGACAGCCTTGCTGGATAAAGAATTCTTGGCTGCCTATTTTTCTGATTCAGCGCACTGAATATATCCCGCCACTCCTTTCTGGCCTGCCAGGTTTCTATGGATAGGTCTGCTGCAAACCTGATCTGTCTTCCCTTGTAGGTTAGGGACTTTTTTTTTCCCTTGTTGCTTTCATGATTCTCTCCTTGCCTGAGTATTTTGTGAATTTGACTATGGTATGCCTTGTTGATGGTTGGTTTTTGTTGAATCTAGTGGGAGTCCTCTGTGCTTCCTGGATTTTGATGTCTGAGTCTTTCCCCAGGGTAGGAAAGTTTTCGTCTATGATTTGCTCACATAACCCTTCTACCCCTATTTCTCTCTCTTCCTCCTCTGGGACCCCTATGATTCTGATGTTGTTCCTTTTTAATGAGTCACTGATTTCTCTAATTCTTAAATCGTGCTCTTTTGCCTTAATCTTCCTCTTTTTCTCTGCTTTGTTACTCTCTATAAAGAGTTTGTCCTCTATATGGCTGATACTCTGTTCTGCCTTGTCCATCCTTGCTGCCACTGCATCCATCCGTGATTGCAGCTCAGTTGTAGCATTTTTAATTTCATTCTGGCTATTTTTTACTTCTTTTATCTCTGCAGAAAGGGATTCTAATCTATTTTCAACTCCAGCTAGTATTCTTGTTATCGTGATTCTAAATTCTTGTTCAGACATCTTGCTTGTATCTGTGTTGGTTAAATCTTGGCTGTCGTTTCTTTTTTTTTTTTTTTAATTTTTTTTTTCAACGTTTTTATTTATTTTTGGGACAGAGAGAGAGCATGAACGGGGGAGGGGCAGAGAGAGAGGGAGACACAGAATCAGAAACAGGCTCCAGCCTCTGAGCTATCAGCCCAGAGCCTGACGCGGGGCTCGAACTCACGGACCGCAAGATCGTGACCTGGCTGAAGTCGGACGCTTAACCGACTGCGCCACCCAGGCGCCCCTTGGCTGTCGTTTCTTTGTGCTCTTTCTTTTGGCGTGAATTCCTTCGTTTTTTCATTTTGAAGGGAGAAAAGGAATTAATGAGGTAGAAAAATTGAAATTAAAAAAATTAAAATTAAAAAAATATTAAAATTAAAAATAAAAACACACCCACACAAAAATCGAATAGATGATGCTAGATCCTAGGTGTGTTTTGGTCTGGGTGTAGAAAGTGGTTTGACAGATTAGAGAAACAAATGAAAAAAACAAAAGTGGGGTTGGGGGAGACAAAAAAAAAAGGAAATAATTTGAGAATTTGAAAAAATGAATACACTAAAGTAACTAAAATACACAAAAGTAGAGAATATAGTAGAAAAAATTATAGAAAAATATCTTTAATAAAAATTAAAAATAAATATGAATTTTTTCATTTTATGTATTTAAGAAAAAAGAAAAGAAATGAAAAATGTAAAAAAAATCAAAAAAGAAAAAAGGAAAAGACAAAAAAATCGTTTGAAAATTTGAAAAAGTGAATACGCTGTAGTAGACTGAAATAAAATGATGGTAAGATAGAATTTGAAAAATTTACATAAAAGCAAAAAATATAGTAAGAAAAATTAAATAAAAATATTTTTAAAAGAAATTGAACGTAAAAATGAAGTTTTTCTTTCTGCATTCAAGAAAAATAAATGAAAAAGAGAAAAAAGAAAAAGAAAAAAGATTATTTGAAAATTTGAAAAGGTGAGTACACTGAAGTAGACTAAAATAAAATGATGGAAGTAAAGTAGAATTTGAAAAAATTTACACAGAAGTAAAAAAATATAGTAATAAAAATTAAAGATAGATATTTTTAATAAAAATTGATAATAAAAATGAGTTTTTTCTCTTTCTGTATTCAAGAAAAAGAAAAGAATTGTAAATGAGAAAAAGGAGAAAGAGAGAGAAAAAAATTGAATAGATGAACCTGCTAACAGATTGAAGTAGGACTGAAATTGCTTTGTTTTCCCCTAGAAGTCAGTCCATGTAGTTCTTTATAGTTCATAGATTAAGCTGGTGGTGAGGTTTGTGTTCTTGAAGAGAGAAGTTGGCCCAGTTGGGCAGGGCTTGGTGTAACAGCTCCACTCTCCCCTAGATGGTGCTGCTAGCCTACTGGGGTTGATTGTTACGGTGGTCATCGGTGCGCATGCGCATGCGCGGGAGTGATGAAAAATGGCGTCATCCAGCCACCCAGTCTGTTCTCCGGGTTAGCAGTTGCACACCGGTCCTCCATCTTCAGCGCTCATCCACTCCCCGATTTTCCACTTTGTGTGACCAGGCCCCAGGCAGTACCTCTCTCCCAATTTTTGTCTCAGATGCGGCTATTTTCCCCAGCCCCTTACTTCTGAAGGACTGCGGCTTTGACCCGCTCTGCTCCTCTGCGGGAGGGTCTCACCGAGCGATGGCCGAATGAGCAATGGCCGAATGTCGGCTGCACCCAGGAATGCCCTCTGGATCCTGCTGTTGCCGGTGCCCCGAGACTGCAGCCATGTGCCAGCCCACCCCCTAAAAAAATTGCAAGACAGTGTAGCCTCAGCGTTTCAGGGAACATGGAAAATTGCAACACACATCTGACACCAGGCTTCACCCTCAACGACCAGAGAATGTGGCTGCCTTCCAGGGTCTGCTGGGACCAGGTGGCTTCAACAGTCTCTACCAAATGTCCTTCCAGCAGTGGAACCGCTTTTCCCCGGGTGGCCGGAGAACTTCCCAGACCCCACTCTGTTCCTGGGGATTCACCTTTCCCACCAGAGCACCGCCAGGTATTGAGCTGCAGAGTTGCAACCTTTGCGTTCTCCTTGTTTACAGTCTTAATGGAATTTAAACCCTCTCCTTTCTCCTTTTCCCTTTTTAGTTTAGTCCCTGCGGCTGTTTCCAATTTTCCGCTTTCTCTCCAGCTGCTTTTGGGGAGGGGTGCTTTTCCCATACGCTCCCCCTCTCCGCAGTCTCCGTCCTCTCTCCGCCCACAAAAGCGGTTCCCCACCTTTCGGGGTTTCTTGCTCCCCAAGTTCAGCATATCGTGTCAGGTACCTGCTGAATTCTGTGGTTCAGGCTGTGCAGATTATTGTGTTAATCTTCCAATCGGTTTTCTAGGTGTGTGGGATGGTTTAGTGTTGGTCTGGCTGTATTTCACACAAAAAGCTTCCATGCTGTTCTGCCATCTTGGCTCCTCCCCCTACTTAAATAAAATTTTAAAAATCTATACATTTTTATGGTTCTTATTAGGTATTTGCAGTTAGGTGTATATATGAATATATAAATATTTAGGACATGAATCAAAAGTGTATATTCATATTTATAACACATATACTTATTATATAAACATATATAACAAATACAGTATATATAGAAAAATATACAATGAAACATTTCAAACATATACAAAAGCTGAGATGATGGTATAAGGAATTCTCCATGTACTCGTAACCTAGTTCACCAGTTATCTATTCATGATCAATTTGTTTCTTTTAGAGCGCCATTCATTTCCCCTTCTCCCTTCCTATTTTGAAACAAATCCCAGATACTATTTCATCTGTAAATATTTCAGTGTTTGTCTCTAAAAGGCAAGACCTCCTCTTTTCAGTATAACCACAATACCATCATCACACTGTGTCCAGTTTGTTAACCATGGGAGGATTTTTATTTAACCTTAATCTTATTTTGTATTACCTTTCTCCCAGGCCAGAATCCTGGTTTTCATTAACACCAACATAATCACTTGATTTCTTTCTTTTATATATATATGATACATATAACAGGCTTAATACTACCACCAACAATGTGATTGCTGAAAAATGGTTTCAGGTTTTTGTTTTTTTGTGTTTTTTTCTCATGGTTCTCTTTGTACTAAGGGTTGTACTTTCCAAGTAATGTGTTTTATAGTCATTTGGAATAGTTCCTGTATCATTTCCACCAACTGCAAACAGATTCATTTTATTTCATTTTGCTTTTGATGTTTAGAGTTTGCTTTTTAAATTTTAATTTTGTTTTGTAATTACATAAAATATTTACATGGTTCTAAAATCAAATCCACAAAACAACTGATATCCATGGATATTTAACTTCTATTTCTGTCTTTTTCATATTCTCTCTCTATTTAGGTAGTTCTATTATTATTATTATTATTATTATTATTATTATTTTATAACATAATAACATAAGCATATCCTGGCATGGTTCAATAGTAGTATACTATCTATACTTTTCTTCACTTTGCTTTTTTTTCTTAATAATTTATTCTAGAGAACATTCTATATTAGTATATAGATATATTTATAATTCCTGTAAAGGGTGCATAGATTTCCATTGTGTTGATGTACCATATTTTATTCAATCCATCCACTATTGTTGAGTTGAATTGTGTCCTCACACACACAAAAAAGATGTGTTCAAGTCCTAACCTCTGCTACCTGTGAATGTGACCTTACTTAGCAAGAGGGCCTCTTCTGATGCAACCAAGTAAGATGAAGTTATGTTCATTTACTGTGTGGACCCTAATCCAATATGGCTGGTATCATTATAGAAGGGGAGAGAGACACACAGGGAGAAGATGGCCATGTGACAACAGAGGCAGGGACTGGAGTGATGTGTCTACAAGCCAGAGAACACCAAGGATTATTGGCAAACACCAGAAGCTAGAAGAGGCAGGGAAGAATTCCTTTCTACGGTTTTCAAATTGAGCATGGCCCTGCTAACACCTTGATTTTAGACTTTTGGCCTTCAGAAATGTGATGCAGTGAATTTCTGTTGTTTTAAGCCACCCACTTTGTGGTAATTTGTTGCAGTAACCCTAGGAAATGAAGACATCCACTGGCAGATATTCGGGTAATTGCTGATCTTTTGCAATTGCAAACAAAGCTACCATGAAAAGCTTTGTAAATACATCAATTTTTATTTTTGCCATAGTAGTTTGAAAGGATTCTTAAAAATGAGATTGTTGATGAAAAGGGTAAATGAAGGTGTAGTTTTCGAAAACCCTGTCAAATTCCCTTCCATGGTGGTTTTATAATTTTGTATTGCCAGCAGTGATTTTTAAAAGTTCTATTTCTCCACACTTAAAATTTTGCCAATCTGATAGGTAAAAATGGTTTCTCAGTGTTTTAATTTTAATTGTGTCTTATTAGTAAGGTTGACCTTATTCTCATATAGTTAACAGCCATTTGTCTGTTTCTTCCTTCCTTCCTTCCTTCCTTCCTTCCTTCCTTCCTTCCTTCCTTCCTTCACTATCTGTTCCTTTATCTAGCCCATTTTTCTCCTTTCCCATATCCCGAAGTTATTTTTATATTAGAATTGTTAATCATTTGAGTTATGTGGCAAATGTTTTCTCCAGTTTTCTTTCTTTCTTTCTTTCTTTCTTTCTTTCTTTCTTTCTTTCTTTCTTTCTTTCACTTATTAGGGGTTAATTATTTAATGTCATCCTTAAAGCATTTTAAGGTCTTTATATCTTGACTTGAACAGTTTTGATCTATAATCATTCCATGGAGAATATAGATAACTTTATGAAGAATAAAAACTAATGCAGAGGACTTTTTAGATTAATATTTTAAAACTTGTACATTATTGGTTCTAGGCTTATAATTGATTTTGAGAATGCCTGGCACAGTTCTAAGTTGTATGACTATAGAATTCAAGTTAGTGAAGGGATCTTTGCTTGAATTAAAGCTGTCTCAACAGTGTCTTATGTATGGATAGAAAGTACTAGATTACCTAATTAGTAAGGAATGAATCCATAGTTAGAGTTTTAAAAGATACATTCAGTTTTTAAAATGCATTCAGTTGACAGTTAAACATGCCATTCATATACTTAAATAATTTAACTTTTATAAAACATGAAAAATTTATTAAGCCTGGGACATATAAATATATATCTTCTTCCAAGTAAATTTGTCACCTAAAATTTATTCTTTTATCCAGAACCTACAAGTAATTATAACCTTGAGCAAATGTACTTCATTTCCTGTCTCTGTAAGATGGGGTGGTTGGAATAAAATATTTGTTAAGCCCATTCCAACTCTAAAATGTATTAATTGGCTTCTGTGATAAGGATCTGATATGTTTCTTAGAAAACACTTGAACCTATTTTACTTTTTCTTAGTACCTTCAATTTGTACAGAAATTCAGTTCAGTACCTCTTAATAGTTAAAAAAATGAATTTCACATTGTTCTGTCTCCTCCTATACTGCAGGGTGAATGGGCTGAGTCCTCATTTATAATAGAGTGATGTTTCCAGAGTGCAAGTGGTTTCCCAAGTGCAATTTCAGAGGCTTTATGTGTGTGTGTATATAGATAGATTTATCGATATCTATAGTAAATCTATATATGTATCTGTTATCTATATCTACATATTTATCTATTCATACATGTATGTATCTTTCTCTGGCAAAAGTTCTTCAGCAGAAGCTATGGAGTGCTTCTTTCCTCTCTCAAAGTAACAAGGAAGAGAGGTAAGAGTGAGAGCAGATTCTCCAGAAGTTTCTCGAGTTAACATTTTTATTGATAACTTCCTGTGCTCAATTTGGACTCAAAATTTCAGTTACTGCTGACACCCAGGATTAAAGTGTCTGGCCCTATTATTCTCCTTCATGCCTTTTTTTTTTTTAAATTTTTTTAATGTTTACTTATTTTTGGCACAGAGAGAGAGACAGAGCATGAGCAGGGGAGGGACAGACAGAGAGGGAGACCAAGAATCTGAAGCAGGCTCCAGGCTCCGAGCTGTCAGCACAGAGCCTGGCGGCACGCGGACTCACAGACCACAAGATCATGACCTGCTGCCCAAGTCCGACGCCCAACCGACTGAGACACCCAGGCGCCTCATTCATGTCTTATTCTTTTCCTTCATAGAGTTTCTATTTGAAAATAATATACTTTATGTTTGTTTGTTTACTGTTTACCTTTGGGTCTGGATTGGAAGGCTGTAAGGATAGGAATCAGATTTTGGTTTATTTTAAACTACTGAATATTTAATGAGTTTTTAAATTTTATTTGTATTATATTTTGAATTTGAATATATTATTTGATATAATAATTACAGTAAATTTGGAGGTGCCTGGGTGGCTCAGTCAGTTAAGCATCCCACTTGAGCTCAGGTCATGATCTCATGGTTTGTTGAGTTCCAGCCCTATGCCGGACTGTTGGCTGTCAGCACGGAGCCCCCTTCGGATCCTCCATGTCTTCTCTCAGTCCCTCCCCTGCTTGCACTCTCTCTCTCTCTCAAAACGAAATAAACATTTAAAAAATAATAATTATAGTAAATTTAATTAGTGGTTAATTACAGTTACTACTCATTATTCATGGGTCCTACATTTGTGAATTTTCCCATTCACACTCCTTACTTGTAACCACCAACCTGGTAGTCCAGGCACCTCGGTAGTCATTTGTGGGGGTGCACATGCGCAGAGCAGTGAAAAAGTTGTGCCACCTGAGGCACATGTTCCCAGCTGTGATCAAACAAGGCAACAGCTTCCTATTTCAGCCCTCATGCTACTAATAAGTGACTTTTTCAGGACCTATTTAATACCATGCATTTTGAGTTTTTCTTCTTTGTGTTAATAGTTTTCCTTTAAAATGATTTGTGGGTGTGGTGCTAAAGTTCTGCCCTATGTTCCTAAGTGCAAGAAGGCTGGGATGTACCTTGCAGAGAAAATACATGTGTTAGATAAAGTTCTTTCAGGTATGACTTATGACGTTGTTGGCTGAGTTCGGTGATAATGAATCAACATTATATATGTTAATAAGGTGTCTTTAAACAGAAACACACATAAGCAAAGCTATGTATTGATTGGTTGATGAAAATGTGAGCAGAGGCTCACAGGTACCTACCTTTATTGCCCCTACAGTACCATGATTCAGTATTTGTTAATTCATTGCTTGTGGAGATTTTTTGGATATAACCACAATAAATAGTGAACCTCAACTGTATTTAAATTTAGCTTACTTTTAAAAAAATGAATATCTAAAAAAATGAATATCTAATGAATATCTATACCTGGCATATATAGTTGGTCAATAATAAATGTTTGTTGAATGAATGACCGAATGACTGAGGATGATTGTGATCACAATCAAGATCCTGATAAAAGGATTAATCAGGTTACTTAGTGATTAAGCCAACAGCTACAAGTTGGTGGATTGTGCTGTGTGGAAAGAATGCATGTCCTAGCTCATCTCTACCATTTACTGGCTGCATGGCCTCCAGTAAATACTTTAACATCCACGCTTCTGTTTCCTCATCCATTAAAACAACGATTATGAAATTCTTACTTCATGATTGCTATGGGGTTCTAGCCCAAGGCTTTTTGTAAATTAATATGAAAGCCCTTGATCATAGGTCTGGAAGTCAGGGGCCTTCAAATCAGACTCAGCTTGAGTTGAACTCACTGTGAGATGCTGACTCACTTCTCTCACCCATTAATTCCTGTCTCAGAGTTGTTCTTTTATAAAATGAACATGTTAGACTAGATGATTCTCAAGGTCTTTTCTGGCGATAGCCTGTAAGGGCCTATGTTAATAATAGGCTTGAGCTCTAAAGGGATTTCAAGGAGGTTCTGAATAGATCATAGATTAATTTTGTATCCCAGGACAAGGACAATGCCATGGACATGGTCATATTCCCAGTCCTTGGAATGATCTTGATTCTGCTCAGGCCCCTGTAAACTGATTGTCTCCCTAGGAAACCTTCTGTTAAACCTGTTACCATGATATTCTCTTCTCCAAGAGCAAAAGTTAATAGCACTGAGGCCTGAGTTCTTACCTGGAAGTATAAAATGATGCCCCTCAGAATTGAAGAGTATTTGAGAGCCCTTAAGACTGGTGCCCAAGAGGATGGTATAATTAGGAAGTTAAAAATACAGATACAGTGAAGCACTAGCTATGTTTATTTATTTGCACAAATAAAACTCCATATATATGTCAGAATATTCACATATGTCAATGAACTGTCTAAATTTTATAAATCTTAAGCCTGAAGGGACACAAACCAGTTATGACCTACAGAACAAATCATATGACTCCTGAGCTTTCATTTCTTCTGCAGTGAAATGGGTGGTGACAATTCCTGCACTAGCTACCTCCTGGTGTTGACCAACAAATAAGACACGTGTTTTATAATCTCATGGTGAATATGAGAAGGTCTTATAAGTATTATTTTTTATAACCTAGTTAAATCTTAGTATTATACAATGACAATGGCATATGACTCTGTCACATACATGTCAAATACCAAAAGAAAAACCCTTGAAATTTCAGTTGGGTCATTGTTTAAGAAATTAATCAAGGGGAACTTAAGGAGAAGTAGAAGTGTTTAAAATCTTAACCTTCTTTGATGAAAATAAAGCTGTTCTCTTTTGTTTTTCTAGTAAAGCATCTAGTTCTTTTCAGTGGTCCAGAAATAATGACTGCAACAATGGAAATATGATGTGTATGAATTATAATACTGAATATTCCCAAACAAGCTAAATAACAAAATAAATTATCCAGAGACACATCTATTATCAATGCATACCTATGGTCTGAAATGGACTTGTGGTCCTGAATAATAAACTCATACTTCCGAAGCCAAGTACTATAGGGATTTGTGTCTAAATTTGACATCTGCCTCATTAGGGATGCAATTGGCCAAACAGCCTAGATGCTGGTAGCTATGGGCATATTCATATTAATTAAGATTATTTTGGCAAATCTCTTTCTGAGGAATCAGATAAATAGTATCAGTACGTAACTCTATTGTTAATAGAGATAAACTGGTTGATATTCTGGGAATAAATAGTCTGTGTAGTTAATGAAATGTCCTGGCTCATGATATCTATTCCTTTCTCTGGATTCAAGGCTATTCTTTCCACTTGCATAACTGTCATAGTGAGAAACAGGGCTCTTTCAAATCTCCGTATGGCTTATTCGTAAAGTCATTTTCCAGTAGCAGTGTGATGACTCATCCATAAGCAATGACCTTGTAAAAGTCATCTAAAGGGAGCTGTAGAACTTTTATTTAAATTGATAAAAACATCAAGAAGTCCATGTAAAACTCAAAGCAACCTTGGTTTTCTGCTTACTGCCAAAACTAACTTTTCTTTTCCTTTTTTAAATAGTGACATTGGCTAAAATGAAGAATAATATGAACAGAAAAATACCTTCAAATATCCATTGAAGGAAAATTATCATATTGTTTCACTAAACAGAGAACCCAAATAATCTGAGATATATATCTGTATTTAATTTTTAGTAAAAGTTTATTTGTTCAGTTATCAGAAATTTAATGAAGAAAAATAATCTAGGGAATATTCTTGGGCTCTTATTACACCAATTTATATTTTTAACTTTGGTTCTTCCCCTAACTAACTGCATGATTTTTAATGTCACTATTCCAATTTCAACATTTCCAAGGTTCTTTGCAGCCCTAAATCTATGCTTATTCAGTGAAAATAGTACCCAGAATTATGATCAATTTCAATTAGTAAAGAGGTTGGGGAAGAGAAGGAAAGCATTTCTGATGAACAGTAAATAACTTTTAAAACCTTAAAGCATCCTGTTCCCTAAGCATCTGGGCTAATTATGAGATTTTATTAGAGAAGCTAGTTAAAATAATATACCAAACCTGCAACATTTCAGTATTTTAATGACCCTATATGATGGCCCATTGGGTTCTATTTTATGCCATATAACAAAAGTGGGCATCTGTTGTAGATAAGTAACTCCTTTAGCCGGAAAATACAGATGATCTCAGCAATGTGGCCAGTGACCAAGACAGCTGGGCAGATGTGTTCCTTGCAATTATCTTAGCAGAAGATGTAGATTCTTACCTGATGTTTCTGTTTGATTATCAGTCCTAAAGACTGACACAGTGAAACATATGCATACTCACACAGCCTTGGGATATAAATAAATGCCATTATAAATTACAGAAAGATTAAATTCTTACACGAAGTTGGGAATGGTAGTGTTATGAAACATATCTCTATGAGATCCATTCTGTGAGAGTCCCCAGATTTCTTCTATACCATTTGCTCTGGAGACTTAGCCACTGGCCTAATGGAATGTTAGGCTGCTGGCACCCCTGTCTTGTTTCCTGGCAGCTGTGGCCGTCTCAGTCTCCTGTGAGCCTGTGGAACCCAAGTCCCCCTCTACCACACTGCAGACTGTGGCCATTTTTGCCACTTTAAGATGCAGATGAAGCCTAGCACTCCATTGCAGCTGTGGATTTTGGCTTTCCCATCAGAAAGGAAGGATTCGTTAGAGATTAGGTATAAAAAAAAACTCTGCTTGATAAAATGCTATTCTCCTCTTCTCCCTGTTAGACTGTTGGGAGATGCAGAGGTTCCAGTTGCCATGACATGATTTCACTCTCTGAGTCTAGCAAGTCCTTGAACCAGGAATAGCATCTAGTCTATTTTCACATTCTCCATTGTTTAGCAGTGTTTTACACAAAGAAGGGACCCAAGAAATGTTGGCTTGCTTGCTGACTGAACACAGAATGTAATATTTTTCCTGTTCCACATTTAGACTCTGATGGCGTGACCAGATTGAAACTATGGTGTGTAAAGTGATCCCATGTTGCTAATGATCTGCATGGTATCTTAACGTGGTAGCATGTGATTCCATGGAAGAAAGTGTGGAGACAAAGCCAGCTCAACTGATGAAGCTAACCTAATGTATTAATAATTTCCTGATTCTGAATGGAACTGTGACAGACCTTATCTTTGTGGAAAGTAATGAGACAGTTTAAATGATTTTTAAAGATTATTTTTCTTCCATTTTTCTCTTCTCATTCCTTGATAACATTCTTTCCTGCCTCCTCCGCTCCCCCACTCACTGTACCTTGATATCTCTTTCACTTTTCAATGTGAAGGGAATTTCTGCCCCCCTCCATACATATGCTTGGTACCAGGGTGATGGTTCCCCTCTACTCAAGCCAGCCAGCAAATTTAAAATGTATGACAGAGGCAAGAATGCCCGCTGTTCCTCCTGGTTACCATCACCCATGTAAACTTTCAGTTTGCTTCCCCTCTCTCCTCCAGTGTTGCTGTCACTGTTCTGGGGGTGGGGGACCTCACAAAAATGCATTCCTCAGCATCCTGGGCTCTGTGTCCAAACCTCTTCTCATGCATTTCATTTATGTCTCATCTCAACAATGCATTCCTGTGCTCAAGCCCCACGACTTGTAATTACCAATAACTGTGCCTCCTCCAAAGCCTTGATTTCAACCGTACCTCCCTCTTCACTAACCAGCATTTCTTGTCTTCCCAACTAACTTCTTGTACTTTGTCAACTGAAGCATTTCTTCAGACTCGATGGGCCCTCAATACATGTGTTCATTAGTGACTTTCCTCCCTCGAGGTCATTATTTTCCTTCTCACCCAACCTAGATTTTGTGTGCTTTCCTGTGCTCCTTGCTCTTCTCTATTCTGTTTGCCTATAAAGCTTTCGGCCCTGATGAGATTTAACTTTTCAACTGCTTCCCACTTATGCCTGTATGGATGAACATAGCTAGGGAAAATCATGCAATGACAAATTTATGGTCATAAATACCAAGGAAGCCCCATCATTATCAGACAGCCCTACCCTGTTGTCCTAATTCATTCACAGTGCCCACCACCCCAACCCTCCAAATCATTGAGAAAATAATTTCACTTCTCAAAATTTCTGAACTACTTCCTCTTCCTCTTTTTTTTTTTTTAAGACAAATCAACTCATGTTAGCAGTAGACAAAACACAAGTTCAAAGATAAAATTATCAATAATTTCAAGACTGTGACTGCAGAGGATTGTGCCAAAGGTGGGGCCCTCCTGAACCTAGGCCCTGTGTGACTGTAGTCACTATGGCCCGTGAAGCTGCCGAATGGTAGCTTTCCTCCCAAAATATGTTTAAAGGTTAGTTCAAATAAGTTAATATCCTTCCTGTACAGTTTAATTTAGTGGAATCCATAGCATGGTTATAGCCATGAGAATAGAAGCATGAAGGCACGAAACATAAACAGGGGAAAGAATACAGTTGCATTCAAACACAATAAATTGTTGATTGTCAGATAGGGAAATAACTGTGATCAGTGTGCATCTGTGTGGTTTTGTTAATTAAAAATAATGTACAGCAATCTATGTCTTTATGTAATAAGCTATCCTGGTCATCACAGACCTGTTCCCTGATGATGCCTAGGATAATTTGCATAGGATAGATGCTACTGATGCATCATTTCTGAAGGATTCCTGGCATAGGACAGTGAAAGGTCTTGTGGAACCTGCCTAGAAGAGCAGTGGCTTAGCTGCATGAAACCCTGGGCAGCCTCCATGGTATGTTTCTCAGGTGTAGTCAACGCACAAAGAGCCCCAGGAACCTATACAAGAGCCATCCCTTGGCCAGATAAACACAGTGAGGCCAAATCTAGCCAAATGGGCTGGAGAAAGAACTCCTTCTGTGAGTGTTTGCTCTACAGTCCAGAATGTCAAGTTTAACAAAAGCAAGTCTTTTTGAAAATAGACCATAATCCCTTTCAATCATAAAGCATCATTTCAAAACCCAAGTTTTTATGCCAAGATTTATCCTAATTATAAAATAATCCCTGTTATTGTGATGCCTTTCTGTCAGTATGCCAGTTCCATAGGTGGAGGCAATCTGGTTACCCCTTAGGAGCCCTGGGCTGGGCAATCATTGCACCCTATAGCTGAGAGAGCAAGTGAATAGGACTTATGACTCCAAGCTAGGAGGAGGGCTTTTGTGTTAGCAGATTTACTGCTCATACTGTGCAATCCTCTTAAGTCCTGGACAATATTAAATAAAGCTACTAGTACACTAGTACAATGAAGTTTTGTGGTAATTTACATGAAAATGGGTACCATGCTTTCAGGACACGCTTGTCTAATTTTTATCTGCATGTAGGTGCCCCTGATTTGTATTTTTAAAACTGTAATTTCTCTTGGAGTTAAAAATGTATCCTGTTAAAGTAACTGAGGCCATTTCTCTTTTGGGAAAATGCAATTATTTTTTAATATTGTGAGGTATTACTTTAATAATTGTGTTTGTTTTGGCTTTTCCCCTTATGACACTGGGAAGAGGATTAAGTTTAGTTATCATACAGATGCAAATCAGAATGGTGATTATCAATTTTGTTTTGTCTTTCCATCTTTCCTGGAAGGTGATATATTATTTTCCTACATCGTACACATCTTCCCCATATTCTTTTTAAAGAGTTAACATACATGTCCTTGTTGTTGTTGTTGTTGTTGTTGTCGTCATCGTCGTCGTCGCTGCTGCTGCTGCTGCTGCTGCTTCTTGTTTTGGCGGGGAGGGGGTAATGGATAATTGTGGAAATAAACCTATAGGTGATGAAAATCCTTAGATTAGTTTTTCCTGACTGGAGGTCACACAGAGTCCCTGCTGTGGTTCTGCCTAAAGGAATTGAAGTTCTTTTTCTTAATAAATACTTTGTTCTTCTTCAGCTCCCTTCCCCAGCATGTGAGAACTGTAATAGTTGGGATTCACTGAAAGGCAACCAGGAAATTTTCACAAGGCACCTGGTAACCCCATCCTTACTCTAAGGTGGTTTTTCGTATTTAGATTTGGTTAAATATAAGACAAGTAGAGTCAGGTTCCAGCTGTCTCTTAATTTCATCATAAGATTCTTCCTGGCTACTGTACAAACTGATTTACAAGTAAGCAAGCAACCAATAAGAGAACAAAAACTGCATTTCCAAGCACAGATTGTATTCACATCTGAAGAAGCGATTGAGTTGTGTGAATGGTATTTCAAATCTCAGTATTTCAAATATAAAAATAACAGAAGAGAATGTGTGGGGCTCAACCCTTCCCTCCCGAGAGCCCTAAGGTTGGTGGTGACTTTGCCCATGGTATAACCAAGGTCCTTGAGCCCTGTTAGCCTGTGCTCTGTCATGGGGTATGATTGTGGGGCTAGAGTTCAGGCAGAGAGAGGATCACAATATTTTTAAACTGGCCCATAGCCCATTTCCTAAGGACACTCAGGTAGGGCATCTGGTGTCTGGAAGAGAACACGGTTTCTGAAGAAACGCTGCAATTTAAACCTCAGATTTCCCATTTATTAGCACTGTGACCTTAGGCCAATTACCTGAGCCTGACCGTCTTCATCTGTGAAATGAGAGTCATAAAGCTTGCCTTAGAGAATCTCAACAATTACATTTTTCTTTTGATGCCTACTACTTGTCTCTTCTACAGTTATAGTTGAGTGGGAACAACATGTTTAAAGTGCTAAGCACAGACTCAAGAAGGCAAAAAACATAAGCGGTGGGAAGGGATAGAGTTGCATTCTACCAAGTAAATCCCTATTTAGGGTGTTACCTATTCAGGGTGTTTGGTAAGAGTTGGTGTCTATACAGATAATCTCACTAAACTAACCACCTGAATACAACTGCAACGTAATTACTAGTTGTGGTTGAATCTGTTGAAGTTACTAAAATTTAGGACTGGCATATTTCTTAAAGAAAAACTCATTCAAACTTTGACAGATGGAACAAGGCAAGGGGTGGGCGGGACAAGTGGCTTCCACAGGACTTCCAGCTCCTAAATGGCACCTCCAACCCTAGATGCCAGATTTCCTGATTCTAAATTCACTCTTTCCCCCATGACACCATGCCTCTGATAACATGGAGAAAAAAGTCTACACTCATTAAATGTTGTTTGTAGAATTATAGCGTTTTATGTTGCTGGCAGTCCTGACGCCGATTTAAGGAAAACATCGAATTATCTATAATCTTCAAATACCTATACCTACGTGGAAAACCCCATGGATTAAACTGTCTAAGTTTCTGACACTAGGCTTTCCAATTCCTGCTGGGGTGGATTTATTCATTTGTCCCTTTAAGGGTCTAACCCTTCTTTGGCAGTTTATTTCCCTAAATCTTGATTCCCATCTCCAACCTTACCCACTCCTGAATATGAAGAAGGTACACTGTTTTCTTTTCAAATTTGGTAACTTTGGCCACAGGCCTCACAATGGGCCTCACATTACTTAATAGCTGCTGTGAGCTTCTTAGAGCCAGACTGATCAGTTCAGGTCTGTGGTAATTATGAGTTACTTTTATTTCCACATCAAGCTTTTCCTCCTTCATTTCTCCAGCCCTCCAGCCTCAAACTCCATGGATTTGCCTTAACAACTTCAATCAAACAGCTGCCCTTTACTTTTTGATGTGTTTAATTTTTTGACTCAAATGATTAGGCAAAAAGCCTTGTAAACGGCCCTCAAAAAGCTCCAGCCCAACTTCCTGTGAGCTTCCTTTAATCACACATCCTCTGGACTCGTTAAATCTTATCTGTGACAAAAGACATCACAGAACATTTCCTCTCCAGCTGAGGCTTTGCCCCAAGACCACCCCTAACACTTTTGAGTCAGGGCCAAGCTGCAGCCTCAGCAGCATTCACACCCATGACAAGGGCGAGGAGCTGCTGAGTCCTGGGGTCACACCAGGGCTTTCTCCAGCAGGAAGCTGGTGCTCTTGAGCTGACATGGACACAGAGTCTATAAGGTGGGAGGGCTGAGCCAGAAATGTGTGGAGGACACAGACTGTGTCTTAGGGAGCTGGGCTCTTCCTTAAGTAGTCTCTGCTGAGATACATATGTGCTTGGAAATTGTTCAAGACATAAGTCAGCTCAAGCCAATGAATGTTTGCCAGCTTTACACCTATTCATCTTTCTTCATACACATTGTCATGCTTCCTTCTCAAATGGATTTTGACACACATGTTGGAAACGAACAGATTGAAAAATAGACTCTCAGATTGATTAACCATTGTCCAGACTGCAGGGTTTTAATCTTTTCCTTGACCTGCAGCCACCCTGTATACCTATACCTCTGAGACTGGTGCCACAGCATGTGGTGGGTGACTGTTTTTTAACATGAGACAGCTTTATGCTATATAGAGTCTAGTTCACTGTGTGCATGTGTGTGGGGGGGGGGGCAGGGAAGTAAAATAGTGATCAGCAAGTATTTTGTTCTAGTGGCAGCTTTCTGGCCTGCATGGTAACTGAATTTAATCTGACTTTATCTGAAATGACTCCAGCAAGAGTTAACAGTTTGGTGTGAGGTAAGTATGTGGCTCTTTCTTCTGAGAGTATAGGACCTACATGGGGGGCACCTGGGTGTCTCAGTCAGTTGTGTCCAACTTCAGCTCAAGTCATGATCTTACGGCTCGTGGGTTGGAGCCCCGTATTGGGGTCTGTGCTGACAGCTCAGATCCTGGAGCCTGCTTCAGATTCCGTGTCTCCATCTCCCTCTGCTCCCTGCCCCCCACCCCCACTTGTTCTCTCTCTCTCTCTTTCTCAAAAATAAAGACACATTAAAAAAAAAAAAAAGATCTATGTGGGAGTGGGTCAAAAGTTTCTCTTTCCCTCTCTCTCTGTTAGAGATATACTATTTTACATAAAGATAGTCCAGGTATAGAATGAATTCTCCTGGGTATTATTATACTCCAAGAAATTATAAACCTGTAACTGAAAAGTACAGACTATTAGCTGATTTGGCACTTATGATTTTATTTTAATGGTTACTATTACAGATACCCAAGGATATAATAGCAATAAAGCTATTTTCTCTAAAACAGAAATATTCCAAACAAAACAGAGATGACATCTAATCCTTAAGCCTCAGATAGTGACTTACACACAAATGTATTTGCCCATTAAAACCCTTTGATCAAAATAGTGCCTTGTAGACAGTGAAAGAGTCTATAGATTTAATAAAATATCATATTATTTCTTTTTTTTAATGTTTATTTTTGAGAGACAGAGACAGAGCATGAGAGGGGGAGGGGCAGAGAGTGAGGGAAACACAGAATTCAAAGCAGGCTCCAGGCTCCGGGCTGTCAGCACAGAGACCTACATGAAGCTCAAACCCACAAATCATGAGATCATAACCTAAGCTGAAATCAAACACTTAACCAACTGAGCCACCCAGGCACTCCAATCATATTATTGCTTATGTGATTTCTTTTTCTCAAGAGGTAGGTGTAGGGGACAACCAGGAAGTAAAAACATTGGCTGAGAATCCTGGAGTCATGCTGATAATTTTTTTCAGAGACACCACAAAGAGGTCTGCCTGCTTGTGGTAAAAAAATCAGAAATGTAAAGGAGAGGAACTGTTGGATCCCATAGCTGGTAAGACAAGCATGTCTGAGCACAGTGGACAGTTTGCTGCCTCTGCCAGCACCAACTTCTTCTTTCCCAGCATCTCTTGGATCCATGTAGCACCAAGGAAGAACTACAGTTCTCCAAGGCAGCATCATCTGATAGACTAAACCAATGAGAGTAAATCTCTTAGATTAGAGTGAGTGAACCAGGGCTGGGCAGGTGACCTCAACTGTCCCAGAACTTTGCCTTGAAATGCTGAGTCAAGCATAATCTTTCTCCACTGCAGACACAAATAATAAAGAAATAGCTCAGGGAGCTATTGGCAACATTCTCAGGACCATACGATGAGGTCCTGTCTAAATAAAATAATACAGGAGAATTGGAGCTGGGAAAGAGGGGAAAAGCCTGAGTATTTGTTATGTATTTTAAGTTACTAGATTGAGTATCACTTGAAAATAGCCCCATTTGAGACTTTTTAATCAATAAATACCCTTCTTGCTTATGCCAATTTTAGCTAGGTTTTTTGATTTTTGAAACTGAAGGCATGCTAACAAACCATTAAATCTGTACAATTACCCTGAACTGTGTTCCACATCCCTGACTCTGACTTCTTCCTTCATCACTGTCTTGACCTCACCAAAATAGCCAGCTGCGAGAATCCAGAATCCAGTTGGGATCCTTGGAGATCAGTACTCCATGGAGAGTAGAGTGTCTGGCTGGAGATCATCATGGCTCTATACAGAATCTGCTGCCACAGAGACAGCAGGGATATCAATATTCTCCTGCCCCTGGGGCTGGATAGAATAATGGGCCCATCTGTAGGGCAGGAACAGCCTGAACAGAAAACTGAGTGAGAAGCTAATGAAGAGCTGGAAGAGCACCAGGAAACAGAGGACTTGGAATTAACATGAATTTCCAAAGAGAACAGCAAGTACAGCTACTCAATAAGGGGATAGAGTTTCCTGGAGACTTCATGAAGAGCGATCAAACCTCCCAAACAAAGAATATGTCCATATCTCAAAGATATTCCAAGTGGGGTACCACATCTGTCCAGCAGGGACCTCCATCCCCTCCCCCCACCCTCCCACCCCACAGTGTTCTCAGGAATATATAAGAAGTCTGTGGAGAGTTACTTGTACCACCTCTTCAGTTTGCCCCCTCCTGGCATATGGGAGGGAGAGGAAGATCCAGCCAGAGGGGTGTGAGAGCCCCCTAAATGGACTTGCTGAAACTTTGAGCTCTTAGTGCCTTCCTCCTACACTAGAAGGTATCCAAGATATTTCCCAGTCTCTTCTTCACAACCATAAAATGAAGGCACAGAAGTGACTCAGTTCTGAGTACTATTATCTAGATCAGTATACTGTGACTTTGGGTTTTCAGAAAATTCAACAGTTTGCTCATGTTTATACTTCCAGAGGGAAACTTTCTTTTTATAAAAAAAAAAAATCAAAAAACTTTGTTGATCTTAGGACATAAGAAAAATAGTGCCTTTTAAACTGTCTGAAGTATGGATGGGACCACTAAAATAATAGAAATGGGATGTATAAAGAAAACCTTATGGAGAAAGAAAAGAATGACAAAGGAAACCTGATCAGGTTAGTCAAAGGCAGGAAAGAAGAAAAAAGCAAAGAAAACTAAAGGCACAAAAATAAATGGAAATAATCCTATCAGTGATTATAATAATCATGAGTGAATTAAACTCACCAGTTAAACTGATGGTAAAAATTAGGCTTTAATAAATTCAGCCATCAACCACTTATAAAATACACACTTAAAATATAAGAAAAATTCAAAGTAGAGAAATAAATAAAATACATATCAAACAATTACTAATTAATAGTAATATCATCAAGATAGATTTTAAGGAAGGAACATTGTCAAGGATAGAGAGGCTTGTTACATAATCATAAATGAAACAAGTTGCCAAGGAAGCATAATATTCTTGGATGTATGTATACTGAATAACCTATCCTCAAGGTATATAAAGCAAAATTTGAGATTATTGCAAAGAAAAATGAACAAATCTCCACAATGGTGGGTGATTTTAGACATATGGCTGAGAAATGATAGATTTAACAGGCGAAAAAAATTATTAAGGTTACAGGAGATTTAAGAAATTCTGTTAACAAACTATCTAATGGACATAATATACTTAATAGAATATTCAATATTTTCAACATACATTAGATAATTATATTCTGAGTGAAGCCTTCATTCTCTGTCCAGTAGTTTCTCAATTGTTGATATTGTTTGATTTGTTTACTCTGAAGTAAAAGGATAGAATCCATTTCTGTGACAGCTTTGTAATTTCGGTGCATGAATTGAGGAGCCATGGACTCCTCGTACAGGGCCAGGTTAGAGAGGCCACTGGTCAAGGATCTAGTCTTGTGCAGTTGTTTTGCACAAGAAGAATATATTTTTACTTAGACTATATGTTTCTTTGACTTAGTGGAGATTATTAGGAGCTAATTGAACTCCCTTGCCTAACAAAGCCATTCCTTGGTGCTTCTACTATTCATTGAGACCTTGGGACCAATCTTTTTCATCTGCCTTTTGCTAAAGTTTCAAAGATTCCTGATTTGTAGCTGACATGTACAAGGTAGGGTCTTCTGTTGAAAGGTTTCATGAACAAAATAAGCTTCTGCCTATAGGTTCCCAAATCTAGCTATCCGTTAGAATCATCTGGAAAGTTTTTACAGACTCCTAGGCCCCACAAATGATGTTTTCAATGAAAATCTCTTGGGATTAGCTAAAGAAATCTGATTTTTAAAAGCTCCCAGGTTATTCTGATATAGGCAGTCATCTGTGTAGCATTTGAAAATACTTTTTAACCAAAGGGCCCGACCTTGAAAATAAATAGTTTTCATGCCAACTCTGTAACTACCTGCTGCCCTAACAATTTCCTTAAACTCCTCATATGTTTTCCCATGTGGTACATTTTCTAAATTTGGAAGGTGCTATGTAATTATATCTATAGTTCATCTACCAACCCCACTGAGTTTTTTGAAGGATGAGTTAGGTTAGAACTTTCAACCTAAAACCATAGAAATATCTAATTTTTTATAAAGAAAATTTTCTCTTAAATTAATTTACTTTTCTTGGATTTTTAGAATGATGAAAAGAGGTAAACAAGATGTCTGTGGTTTGTTTCAGGTTTTTACCTAACCACAACTTGCCCATCCTAAAGCAGAAATGCTATGGCTTGTACGGTAAGATGTCTGCCAAGAAAATATGAAGTACCTAAGTAATGGGGTGTGTGTGTGTGTGTGTGTGTGTGTGTGTGTGTGTGTGAAATGCACATACTATATGAAATATATACAATTTGAAAAGACTTGGATGACAGGGGCTGGTTATAATGTGTCTGTTCTGCAGTGGAAAAATTCATAAACTTAATCATCTGCATAAAGATTTCACAACGTGTTAAAATTAGATGTGTCTTTTACATAAGATGTCACTTGGAATGATTGGTTTCCCAAATCTTAACCTTTCAGGTTGCAAAATGATGTAATTCCTGAGGGAGATGATAGCATGATTTCTCACCTGTCAATGTTACCTTATATCCACTTTGTTCACAGTTCTGCTCAAGGAAGGATAAGGGAATGCAAAAATCAAGTTTAGTAAGGTAAAGAATAGCATCACTACCTGGTGGTAAGGAAAAGAACAAATAAGGAGATGTTTGGGAAGAGATGGATCATTCTGAGTTATGACCTTATGCAAAATGGAGGCTAGCATTACAAAGACTGCAATTACCGGAGGGGGAATTGTCTCAAACAGCAAAGAATTACAGGGTTCTGGCTGGGGTGTTGTTCGCACACTAGCAGGCAGTAACACATTTCAGAGTGACATCTTTCAAAAAGCAGATATAGGTAGGAAGCTCATCACCAGTTTTAGGGTTCAATTCATGAGCACAGATGTCAGGCCCAGACGGAGTTCTGTGCACAAGCTTACAGCTTTGCCATTTATAAAACTGAGCCATAAGATGCAAATAAGATCTGAATGTTGTTTTTCTTCCAAGTCAAATTCAAGACTTGAGAAATTAATCTCTCGTTTTTTGCTTTGAAGCTAAAGTCTGTAGACTGCAAAAGTTGAGACCGGTAGCCTCTCTTCATTTCTTTCTTTATATACTTATATAACATAGCAAGCTTTCCCAGAAATAGATGATAAAATTTTCACATCAAAGGTATAGAGCTAAATTCCTGCAGATTTTAAAGAAGTCTCTTCATTTGAGGAGGAATAATGTTGTCACTTGGCTCTTCTCCAAACAATGGTATTTCTGCTAGGGTCCTTGGTGATAAGAACGGATACAACAAGTAAAATATTAAAAGGCAAAAAAATGCCTAAAGAAAACATAAATTCACAGCCTATTTTTTCTTCCAATAATATGCTATTACAGTTCTTTACAAAAATTAAAGAAAAATGAATAATCATTCAGTTATTCATTTGTTTGACAAAAGTTCTTGCGTAACTACTTTGTGTCGGACATACTGTTAGAACCTGAGAATGCAAAAGTATGACCAATTTTCTCCTTGCACAGGAATCCATTCTTGAGAGAGCTTGACATAATATGATCACAGATTATTATTACTATTACTATTGTTCTGAAATATAGTAATAAATGCTCTAATCAAGGTGTACAGAATTTTTGGGAAAGCAGAAAGGAGAATGCATTTAAGTGCACTGAATAGATGGGGGTAGGATTAATAGGCATGGATGAAGAAGACATTGTAACTGGAGAAATTACACTGGGGAGAGCAGAGGGGCACATGCTTCTGAGGTCAATTATCACAACCTTTGTTCTCGATTGAGGAAATTTTTACTATCTCCTCTATGGACCTTAAGACAGTAGAGCTGAAAATGGTGAACTGAATTTTATTGTCATCCTTGTTACAAGCTAAATGATCTGTAGTACCAGATCTCTTATCATAAATTTTAAAGTCTTTCATTGGAAAATCACCCTTAAATAGATTGCCATGTTTGAAACTTGTACTGTTGGGAGTATTGTAAAAATCAAAGCCTTAGTGGTATGAAACCAAGATGTTCTGATAAAATTGATTAATATTTAGGTCAACTCATTGGATAGTTACCTTAAAAAGTCCGTTGCAAGTTGGAGAAGAGGATCCTTTGACAGGGCCAACCTGGTTTGTCTCTGATTTTGATCACCTACCAGTTGACCATCTCCCTGTCTCTAGGACAAAATCTGATCTAGAGCTAGAGATATTTACAGAGTCCCAGCGTGGAGTTCAGAGACCTAGTTATGACCTTGAACACTTGTTCTGTAAACTGGAATTCTGCCTTTTACTATGATTGAGACATCACGTTTGATCTCAATTGTTATAAGAACATTCTCTTCTTGTTCCTATGTTTGTGTATTAGTTTTGAAAATGTGCCCACTGCAGAAATATCTTTAACATCTGAAGCATGCTCCTGAAAATTTATTATGGTCAGGGTCTTGCTCCCTCAAGAGAGATGTCCTCGATAGTTATAGCCTACAACTCTGATTACAGCTAGATCCTAAAGTCTTTGTCATGAATCCACAGCTGCATTTTGGAAAATTCCTCTGCTCTTGTTTACAAATCCTTGATATACATGGTGGTTCTGGAACTACCTGTCAGCTTCATTGTTTTAGATATCATGGCTCTAGATATTATGAAATTCCTACCAGACTGAAATTCCTTCCAATAGTAGGACTGAGACTTTTCCTTGTAAGCTTCTACCCTTTATTAGTTTGATTTACATTTTTTAAGAATGCAAACTTAGCCTAACAAAGGAGAACAAACCAAATATTATTAACACCATGTTAAGATTCTGACACAGATGTTCTGTACCTTCTTGCATTGGCCATTCCTCAACTTATGCCCCAGTGACTTAATGAACTGCTGGATTGATTTTCTCAGTGCTCCACCTGGGTGATAATTGGTCTTCGGGATTATTGTGTATCTTTTTTATCTCTTTGGAATCTTCAACTAGTGTAAATTGCCCTTTCTTCCATCCCCATCCAGATATAATCCAGACAACCTTGCTGTAAAGGCTCTGGCTCAACTGCAATGTAGGTGATAGGGTGTCTAGTTCTAGGTCCTGCATGTCCTAACTCCTCACAGCTGATACTTTGTCACCAAGTGATGGGGCACAGAAAGTCATTCCTTAGTGTTCTGTGGCTTGGAAAGGAAGTTGTAGAGAAAGCAGAAGGGGAAAAGAAACTGTAAAATTTGACTCGATGGTCCATGATTTCTCTCCCACAATTTTTGTGGAGCCAGTTCTAGACCCATTTCTTGTAGGAGATCCTCTCTCACCTCCACTGCCCCTCTAAGCTCATCCTCTCCCCTTCCTGGGAATTCAGACTTCACTGCCTGTCTCAGCCCATTTGTTCTAGGTTTAGCACAGAGACTCAATGCAATGAAGGTTGTGCCCATCCTCTATTCTCTCTACCCAGGCTCCTCTCTTAAAAACAAGCTCCATCACTAGATAAACCTGATCATACTCTAGTGGCCCCACAGGCCATGCCTACTTCCTTCATGTGACCAACACATTGATCATGAATACTTATAGTTTGCAGAAAAGAATCATAAGCAGCACTTATTAAAAATGCATATTTTCAGGCCCCTTACCAGATTTGTGAGTCAGAGCTTCTAAGACTAAGACAAAAAGAGACTTTTTAAAAGAAACATCCCTGGTGATTCATAGGCATATAAAGTTCTGAGAAGCATTTTCTTGGAGATTCACATTCTTTACTGGGATTGCATTCAGGACTGGCCTTCAGATTTGTAATTAAGCCAAAACCAGAAAGTAGAAGAGGGAGATGATTTTTTCCCTTTCATTCTCACCTCTTGCCTTCTGAAGGTATAGAGTCAAAGTCTCTACCTATTCTTGACAAATCCTTCTCCCCACAGAGAGATTATTCTGGTGTATAATCTGACCCAAGCAGTTACTAGAGGAGCCTAGATATTTGATTAACAGGAAATGGATTGGACTGACACTGGATTAACAAGAAACTCTGCTGTCCAGTTTCTCAGAAGAAAGTCGGGAAAACAAAGTACCTGACCCTTAAGAGATATTTAATTAGTGTTGAGTAAATGGAATGTGAAAAAATCCTCTAGTCTCTCAAGGTCAATATTATGATTTTTAATTATAATTGTTCTCTAAATATACAGGGATATAAGTGAATTAAGAAATATCATTTGACAAAATGGAGAATCAACTAGGTTTTACTTCAATCATTTACTATATTGTAGAAGCTACTTTCAGTTTTTTCTCTTATATTCTGTGACAACAAATTATGTAATTTACTCTCTTATGCTTCATTTTTTTTATCTCTCAAAACTTAGAGTCTGTGGTCATAAAATGAATTAAACTTATTAGTGGATATACATATAGATATAACATACCTATATATACACATGCATACATATATAAATATATGCATTTGGGAGGAAAGTTTTGTTTTAATATTTATTAAAAAACATTGTCTTTATGGCTCCTCTCAAAATTGGAAAAGAATATAAATCTCTTAAGACTATTTCAAAAGTTCTTATGTAATCTGGTATACATCAGCCTTTCTTTGAGTGTCTTCTCCATCCTCACTCTTGCTTATTTTAGCATTGACTGTCTGCATGTGATCTTTGGAGCATCAGAGGTCAAAAGAATAGAGTTGCTTAGGATCAGTCACAGAAAGCCTTTGAGTCTTATTGCCTCATGCATTTTTGACAGGGGTACAACTTGCACCCTTTCTTCTTTTCTTTTTTTTTTTTAATTTTTAATGTTTATTTATTTTTGAGAGATGGAGCGTGAGCAGGGGAAGGGCAGAGAGAGAGGGAGACACACAGTCCAAAGCAGGCTCCAGGCTCTCAGCTGTCAGCACAGAACCTGATGTGGGGCTCAAACCCACCGACCATGAAATCATGACCTGAGCCCAAGTCACATGCTTAACCACCTGAGCCACCCAGGTGCCCCTAGCACCCATTTTTCTAAAGTAGCTCTGTACTTAGTCTTAGACATTTGGAGTTAATGAAAATTAATTTCTATTTCTAGTTAATAATAATTCTAAATTGCTGATTATCAGAGTTCAAAGACCAAAGTTTCCTGACAGTGAAAACCTGAGAAAAAATTGACAAGCTACTTTTAAAGTGTATATGAAAATACAAATGACATAAGCCAGGCAAGGCAAACTTGAAGGATAAAATTGGAGGATTTACACTCCCAGATTTTAAGATTCATTCTAATCTGCAGTAATTAAAGATGAGCTTAAAATGGCATAAGGATACATAAGTAGATCAAAGGAGCAGAATAGAGGATGCAGCATGTACTATTATTTGCTTTTCAAGAAAGGAACCAATATAATTCAATGAGGGAAGGAAAGTCTTTTTAATAAATGGTGTTGGAGCAACTTGGTAAATATGTTAAAAAAAATAAACCTTGACTCCTTTCTCACAACATACACAAAATTATTTTGACATGGATCATAGACCTTAATTTATAAGTGAAACCAGCAAGCTTCTAGTATTTTCCTGTCTAATACTACAGCCACTAAGCACGTGTAGCTACTGAACACTTGAAATGTGGCTAGTCCAAATTGAGATGTGCTATAAGTATAAAACACACTGATTTCAAAGACGTAGTACAAAAAAAAAATGTAAATGAGCTCTTTAATGAAGTTTATACTGGTTAGATTTTGAAATAATATTTTGATATTTGGGTTAAAAAATTAAAATTAGTTCACCTGTTTCTTTCTATTTTTGTTTAATGTGGATACTAGAAAGTTTCAAATTATATATGTGGCTCATGTTTGTGACTCACACTGAATTTTCTTTTCACATTGCATTTTTATTGCGCAATACTGCTATAGAAGAAAAGATAAGAAAATAGCTTCAAGTTCTTGAGGAAGGCAAGCGTTTTGTAAAAAGGACACTCACAGAAAATACTAATCATATGGGGAAAAAATAAGCTAGATTTCATCAAATCCTTCTGCTCATCAAATGACATCATTAAGAAAGTAAAAGGGTAAGCCACAGATTAGAATAAAATGTTTCATTGTGCATACCTAATGAGGATTTATATACAAAATAAATTTTAAGTTCCCATACATCAATAAGAAAAAGGCAAACAACCATCAGGAATAAAAATGAAAAAAAAAAAAAAGACTTAAAAAGACATTGCACAAAAGAAGATATCTGAATGGCCAACAAGCAAATGAAAATTTATTTTAATTTTATTGATATGATGAAAGGGTAAATTAAAATCATAGTGAGTTCATGAAAATATGGTCAGCTGTTTTTGACAAAGGCACAACAATTCAGTGAAGGAAAAATTCAACAAATGGTTCTGGAACGCTCACAAGTTGTGGTAAGTAGAATAACGACCCCTAAAAATGTTAGTGTCCTAACCGTGGAACCTGTGAATATGTTACTTTACAAGGCAAAGTTCAATTAATGTTAAAGATGGAATTAAAGTTGCTAATCAGCTGATGGGATTACCACCAGAGATTAGCCTGTGTTTCCCAGGTGGACCCAATGTAGTTAGTCACAAGCCTCCTTAAAGATAGATGGTGGAGGGAGGCGAGAGAGAACCAGGAAGAAGCTGGCAGAGGAATGTTCAGTTTTATATTGCTGCCTTTGAAGATAGAAGAATATAATAAGCACAAGAATATGGACAGGATCCTAGAAGATAGAAAAGATAAGGAAATGGATTCTACCCTAGAACCTACAGAAAAAACACAGCCCTATTAACACCTTGATTGTTACCTAGTAAAACCCAATTTAGATGTCTGACCTCCAGTGCTGTAATAAAAGTTTGCGTTGTTTTAAGCTGCTAAATTTCTGGTATTGTTACAAGAGCAACAGGAAACCAGTGCAGATGTCCCTATGGAAAAAGATAAACTTAGAAGTTCTAGTCCTCAAGAAAATAAGACCTATGTTCTCAAAAAGATCTACACAAAACATTTCAAAGCAGCTTTATTCACACAACTGAAATAACACAAATGTCTGGCACAGAAAAATGGAGAAAAAATTGTGGTATAAATCTACAATGAATTTTTGAAAACAGCAGTAATAGAATGAAATTCAGATATATGCAACAACATGGATTAATCTGAAAAACATTAGATTGAGCAAATGAAGCGTCTTGATCTGGATATTGGCTACAGGTGTGTACATATACATAAAAGTTCAGAAAGGCTTATATTAAAGATACAGATATTTTACTTCATGTACATTTCATTTTTTAAAAATATTTATTTTGGGGGCACCTGGGTGGCTCAGTCAGTTAAGCGGCTGACTTCAGCTCAGATCATGATCTCGCGGTCTGTGTGTTCGAGCCCCGCATCGGGCTCTGTGCTGACAGCTCGGAGCCTGGAGCCTGTTTCGGATTCTGTGTCCCCTCCTCTCTCTGACCCTCCCCCGTTCATGCTCTGTCTCTCTCTGTCTCAAAAATAAATAAACGTTAAAAAAATTAAAAATATTTATTTTGGGAGAGAGAGAGAGGGAGCATGCTAGTGGGGGAGGGACAGAGAGAAAGGGAGAGAGAATCCCAAGCAGGCTGTACACTGTTAGTTTGGAGCCCAACTCAGGGCTCAATCTCATGAATCATGAGATCATGACTTGAGACTAAATCAAGAGTTGGACACTTAACCGACTGAGCCACCCACGTGCCCCTGTAAATTTCTTCTTAATATAAAAACCCACTAAATTTTAAAAATGCAACATTATTTTTTCTAGATGGAACTTTATCCTTCCAGTCTGGTGTTTGAGGTGGGTAGTGGCGGAAAGGGAAGAATGAGATGATAGATACACTGGGGAAAGCTCAGTCAGTCAGATGTGATGTGGTCAAAGGGGAGAAAAGCAAAAAGATTAAGTTGTTTTAGGGAAAGTCTAGAGGAAAGGCCCAGCAAGACTCACCCACCGAAGTCTGCTGTTTACTCCCCAACCCAAGTAAGGATGAGAACTAAGACAATAGTTGATAGCCTCTCTTTCCAGTTATCATCTAGGTCTTTTGGACACATGCTTTTGCAACTGGCAGAAAGTGACATTTTCATCTCTTGTTAATAATTTTTCTCAGTTGCAAGATCAAACTTTTAATGTCTGTTAAAATCAAAACATACCCAACCTACATATTCTCCAAAAAGTCTCTAAATGACATCTCTTGGCTTTACTAAACATTTATTTTTTTAGCCATTGCTTAATCAAATCCATGATACATGATAACAAAGTGGTTCATTTAGGTGCTAATTTCTACTCTTGTATCAATAGTACACCTAAGAGTAGTTAGATAATTGTATCTTCAAAATTTTCTTTCAGTTGCCAGCAATCAACAAGAGCATAACCCCAGCTGTATCTGTTTAATGGAAAAATCTGAGACAGACTTTCCTTTCCTTTGTTATTTTTTAAAATTCCGTGTAGTCTAATTATATTCTGCAAAATAAGAAAACATTTTGTAATAGTTAAATGCCATTGATATATCCTAACAAATCAAGGCAGCTTGAGTTATTAATGTTGAAAATTGCTTACCTACTTGCAAATAGATTACTCTTTTCTCAGTATTTATGCTTCTGTGTGGTAATCTATTCTTCCGTAGACTGGGGGTGTTTGTAGCTCCTTTTCATCCTAGTTGGCCCCAAGCAAGTAAACTGAATGTGACCACCATCCCTCCAGTGACCACATAAAGAACATGAAAACACCTTTGGTTTCTTCTTGGCTTTATCCCTCACATTGAATTAATCACCAACTCTAATGACACCAATTTTTGTCACTCAAGTTTGATTCTGTTTTATGACAGGATATCTTAAGACTGTTGATTTATTTATTTTTTGGAACAATTCTGCGAGTAACCCTATTTTCTTGACTTTTAATTTTTACCCGCTCTTCCTATTTAAACAGCCATTCTATTTTTAACAATGCAGTTTCTTACAAAGGGGAGGCATGAGCATGTTTGGCATATTTGAGAAACAATAAGCCACCCAAAATGACTGAATCTCAATATTGGCAGCTTCTGCTCAGGGGGGAAGACAAGGTTTTGATAATACAGGGCATTGTAGGCTGTGGTAAGAATGGGGTTTTATTTTTGCTGTGTGAAGAAGAAACACGAGGAGTGAGAGAAAGACCTAGAATAAAAGACCGCTCTTTTCCAAAGGAGAGAGGATAGTGGCAGAGCCTAGGTTGATAATGGTGAGAGGTCCTACTACTTGTGAACTGCTCGGCACTACTTGAAGCACACCTGACTTTAAATTCAGAACCAACAGTCTCAGATTATGCCTGTCACTTGGCCAGGTTAACCATACAGAGGAAAAACTTGGGAGGAGCTCTGGACTGGCACTGGGAATACCTGGGTTCTAGTGTGCTCTCTTCCCACTAACAAGCTGTGGAGTATTGGTAAGTCCTTCTACCTCTCAAGGCCTCAGTTTCTCACAAGTAAAATGAGAGAGCTGGAAAAGATTTTATTTAAGCATGTTTGTAGTAACTCAAGCAGATGGGTTTGGCCTTTTAAAAGAGAAGCTTAGTGGATGCCAGGGTGGCTTCTTTCTCTCTGTCTCTCTCTCTCTCTCTCTCCTTCTCTCTCACATGTGCCCTGTCTCTCTATCACTATCTCTCTCTCAAAAAAAAATATAAAAGAGAAGCTTAGAAAAAAATGTCACTTGATGATATGCATTGGGGAGATGAGACCCCTTAGGGTCCTCGGAACCACAGGGACGGTCCCTTCTTCTCTCTTCATCCGATCAAGTTTGTGATGCACAAGGAATCTGCATCCCAGGATCCTCTCACTCTCTCCTTTCCCACAAAGGCCTCCTCCCATGCACACACGATCTTCATCACATAGGTGTGTGTATTCCTCCCCAAGGAATGAAACCCTGAAAGCCTGGCTGGAGTAGAAACACCACTGTCAATCCTGGCAACTGGAAAAGGTTCCTTGTGCTTAACAGGACACATGAACACTGCACAGATGGCCTTTCTGTGCATGTATGTGGTTACCATAGTAAGAAAGAAAGAAGTATAAAATGAGGATTCAATTCTTAGTGTGCCATGAAGTGGGAAATTAACAAAATCCAGAAACTTAGTTATAGGTTACATCAAATCAACATAATGCTTTTTTTCTGGGACTTCAAGGAGACCTAACTTAATGGCTTAGTTATTAATTTCTATTAAACTAAAGGGAAAATAAATAAATGAGTTGCCTATGGTCAAACCACAGGAATCTGGGTGGACTTCAACTCCTTCCCTTCATGAGCTGCTGGCATGCATCTTGTCTTGCTTGTTAGGAAAGGAAAAGCCCAGCATGGAGGTAAGTCATCTGATTGGCCACCTTCTGTGTGCTGGTTCCTGTTTTAGATGCTTTAAGCCTGTGAACTTATTTGATGCTAATAACTTTCTTCTTCGCATTGTACAGATGAGAGAGGTACCTTACCTGTAACTTTTCAGAGATTGTATTGCGAAGGGCAGATTAACTTCATCTCTCCTTGAACCATCTACTCCACAACCAACTCAAGTTGGTTCTCTTTCAGGAAAGCTGTACGTGTCCTCTCTGAGGCTTTTACCACATCCCACTGAAAGTGCTGGAAAGCCCTTCTGTGCATCTCTTCCTTCTTTCCTTCAGTAAATACTTGCTATATGCCATAATGCCTGAATTCCTCTCTCCTGTGATTATAACCGTCTTTGTTGATTTTTTTTTTTTTTTTTGGTATTCCACTGCATTCTCAAGGAAAAGAATATTAAATTTTCCAACAATTCATGTCAAAAGGTAGTTGAATAATTCTGCAAAAGGGAGCAAGGCATAAATATGTTTGTTTTTAAAAAGGGAAACAAGGGGCACCTGGATGGCGCAGTCGGGTAAGCGTCCGACTTCAGCCAGGTCACGATCTCGCGGTCCGTGAGTTCGAGCCCCGCGTCAGGTTCTGGGCTGATGGCTCGGAGCCTGGAGCCTGTTTCCGATTCTGTGTCTCCCTCTCTCTCTGCCCCTTCCCCGTTCATGCTCTGTCTCTCTCTGTCCCAAAAATAAATAAAAAACGTTGAAAAAAAATTTAAGAAAAAAAATAAAAAAATAAAAAGGGAAACAAGCGTTAACTTAGGGAAGGATAATTGAAAATGTATGGCTTCTGTCCCTTAAAAAAAGGGCCTCTTTGCATGCAAACCACTGGTTTCACTGTCCTTAAGTCTTGTTTACAGTAGGTTTTTTTTTTTTTTTTTTTTAATTTTTTTTTTCAACGTTTATTTATTTTTGGGACAGAGAGAGACAGAGCATGAACGGGGGAGGGGCAGAGAGAGAGGGAGACACAGAATCGGAAACAGGCTCCAGGCTCTGAGCCATCAGCCCAGAGCCCGACGCGGGGCTCGAACTCACGGACCGCGAGATCGTGACCTGGCTGAAGTCGGACGCCTAACCGACTGCGCCACCCAGGCGCCCCTACAGTAGGTTTTTTAAGATTGGTGATTTAAGAATAATGAACATTTTCATGGAATTGTATAAAACCCCATACTACATATTCCAAAATACACCAAATGGCTACTTGGATGAGTGATCTCAAAAACCATACATAATGCATGAATAGTAGTAGAATATATCTTAGGTATTTTGATTTATGCTGTTCAAGCTGGGAACAGTGATAGAGTGGTTCTGTATTGTGTCACTGCGTGTTACCTAGCTTCCTGAGCTTTAGACTGTAAGAGCCCACTGTAGGGGGTGTTGTCTGGATTACATGCTGCAGTTTAGAGCATCAAGGTAGGTTTTCAGTAACTGTTTGAAAAATTGTGGTGAATTGGTGTTTTATCACCCTTGAAATGCAGAGTGTACTTCTCTCCAGGAAAGTAACTGTGAGCCAGAAGAATATAAGTGATGACCTTTGAAGGTGTTCACTTGGGGAAGTGGGTGTGGTGGTGTGGGCTGCCAACTGCAGACAGGAAATGTAGGTGTAGACTGTTTGGATTCCATGATGCCGAATCATTTAGCCACAGAATAACCAAATGTTCCCAGTAAAGTCTGCATTTTTACATAGGAGCCCACACTGGGATGTTTCTTTAAAGCACGTATATATTAGATATGTTCATTGAATCAAAAAGCAAAACCAAGCATGATCAGAATATTTCTAGAAGGTTCCAAGGCAAGCTTAGTTTGGATGAGGCAAGAAGTAACAATTCAAGGCATGACTTGGTTTCCTGTCAGTCATTTTCTTCATAAGAATAGAGGGAGAGAGAACAGACAGACAGAAGCATTTCTATCCCTGAAAGAGATGTTAGGCTCCATCCTCAAGATGGAAGGTACCACTAGCCCTACATGAAAGTTCTTAAGACCTTGCTCCAAAACTGAGATTGTTCTAAAATAGCAGCACCATCAAAAGCAAAAAGCCAACTTCCTTGTTTCCTACAATGCACAAATGCAGTTGTTTGAATGACTTCATCCCTCAGGAAGTTGTGCTGATGGGGAATGCCAGTCACTATTCTCACCGGCATCTTTTGGGGAGTTTTTATTTTATGGCACTTTGATTGTAAAACTTTATTATCTTGTTGCTACTATTGGGGAATAAATGTGTTCTTTGGATTGTAAAATCTAACTTGGTGTTTCCTAAGCATTTTATATTATTTATATGGCATTCAAGAATGGGAATTCAATTTTCATTTCATTTTGCCTGACAGAATAAACACTATTTCTTAGTTTATCCATTAGACCAAGAGACATCATTTGTGTTGAAAGAACACTAAAGAAAGGGTTCAGAAGAAACTTCATCTGCCTTTTGTTTTTTTCCTCAGGCATTTAGAAAACTGAACTCTGTATTTTCCACATTCCTCTCCTTTTCCTGAAATCTCTTTCCTGTAGCAAAGAAGAGGCAGCATAGCCCAGTGGTTAAGTGCATAGAGACTTGAGTCAGACTGAGAGAATATATATATTTTTTAAAATTTTAATGCTTATTTATTTTTGATAGAGAAAGAGAATGAGGGTGAGTTGAGGAGGAGCAGAGAGAGAGGGAGATAGAGGATCTGAAGTGGGCTCTACACTGACAGTAAAGAGCCAGATGTGGGGCTCAAACCCTCAAACCGTGGGATCATGACCTGAGCTTAAATCAAAAGTCTGACGATTAACCCACTGAGCCACCAGGCACTTCCAGACTGAGAGGATTTTAATCCAGCTCCACTGTAGGCTGGACATGTTATTAAAACTCTCCATGCTTCAGTTTATCCATCTGTTGGGGAAAAAAAGGGGTAGGTTTATAGGATTGTTGTATAGATTATATAAATTAATATATGTAAAGCATGTGGAGCTGTGCCTAGAACAGAACAAGCACTCTTACATGTAGTAGCTATTAGGTCACCATAGCCTCCCGACCTCTGTTCACGTCCGGTCACCTCCGCAGCCTTCTCCCAGCTGTGTTGTTAGCCCTGCTCCTCATGTCCTCTGACTTTGCTACAACTTTGTTATTGCCACTCTGTCTTACCTCCAACTTCATAGTTCTTCAAAATCTAAGTGGAATCTCCATAAGCAATGCATTCCTCTGAAAAGAGGCAAAGCTTGTCCCTGAATCATGACATTATTTGTCATGAAATAAACATAGGAGACTGAACCAAAGAGAAGAGATTTGAGTAAAGACATGGGTGTGGTGCAGTGTGTTCTACTTTTGAGTTCACATCCCTTTTTTAGTTTAGTTTCACATTCTTCTTTTTTGAAAGTTTTATTTATTTATTTTGAGACAGAAGGAGAGAAGAGGGGTCAGGGAGGGATGGAGGGCAGAGGGAGGGGGGGGAGAGAGAAAATGCCAAGCAGGCTCAGGGTTGTCAGTAAGGAACTTACTTTTAAAAGTTGAATAGTCATTTGTCCAGTCTTCAGTTTTTTCATGAGCATCTCATGTATAAGCAGGAGGCTAATTTAAAAGATTATTATTAAGAAATAAGAGGGAGGCAAACCACAAGAGACACTTAAATACAGAGAACAAACTGAGGGGGAAGGGAGGAGGGGGAGGGGGGAATGGGTGATGGGCATTGAGGAGGGCACTTGTTGGGATGAGCACTGGGTGTTGCACGTAAGCCAATTTGACAATAAATTATATTAAATTTTTTAATCCAAAAAATGAAAGTAAACATTAAAAAGTATACTTAAAAATAAATATGAAAATGTCTATATTGAGAATGTTTATAATGTTCTCCAAATCAATTGGTGGTGCAAGGGGAAAAAAGATAAAGTAATGGGCTTAAAAAATTAGTAAAATGATGAATTACATGTTTGCCTTTGGTTTTCCAGTCCTAGAGAATATCCTCCTTTGAGTTAGGAACAAAAGATGGACTTCTGGGTTTCTTGTTGTTGTTGTATTAGAGCTGTTGAATCCATTTTACAAAATTAATGTACTGAAAATAAGTAGCACTTAGACTTTTTGCAAAGTTAAGGTTGACTTATTTCTGAACTTGTTGAAGATGTCCTTTTCTAAAACAGCTCTGAGATCTCTGAGTTTTCAAACTTCCTCTTAGAAAGATTGCCATTGTCCAATAAAATCACAGCATTCACCGAGACATCTCCATATTAAAAATAAACAAATAGTGCAATGTAATGGTGGGCTGGAAAATAAGACCTCTTGAGGTCTTTAATTGCAAGACTGGAAGGAGACACTGTATCACCTTTTAAAAATCTGTTTGAAGCTTTTGAGTTGTATTTCAAATTAAACTAGAAGCTTTGGAGATCTGGTTTGTTTTTATTCCTTGTAAAGTATTCCAGCCTTATTCAAAGGGAAAAAAAAAAAAAAAAAAGAAAGAAAACTTAATATCCTCCATAAAAGCCAAAGCTTCTGGAACTTCTAATAGCTCATATGAAACATCACAACAAACAAAATGTAAATGAATTAGAAACAGATGTATTACTCTGCTGTTGAAATATCTATGAATTTTAAAATTAGGAAAGTTGGAAGAAAAAAGAGCTGGTGAGAGATAATAAATTGATCATGACTGTACTACATTATCTTATAATCAAAACATTCTTTTCCAGTCAAACACAGAAGATCAATTTTTAATGGCTTCTGAAGTTTGAGTTTGCTCTAGGATCCTTAATGTTAAAACACTGTTAAGTTACTTATATATAAAAAAATACTTTGGTGATGTTTTCTAAGACAGTATGTATTCTTAGAGCAGTGATTTACTTTTTTGTTCTAGTTGACTACACATTCAGTGTTAATTATGCATTGGCTTTTAATACACCTAATTGTTTATATAAAATTACCTAAACTTTACATGGACACTCAACTACATAGAATTATGCGTGCATTATTTTCTGCCACTGCGTCCATAAGAGGGGAAGATAGTATATTTTAACTTTTTCTGTGTTTCTGCCACCTATTTATTTTTAATGCTGTGAACAATTTATGAAAAATTGAGCTCAGAATATAGTTAATTTTACAAGGCCATAGATTAATAGAGGGAACACTTGTGACTGTCCCATTGCTCATGGAGAAGTTGGAGACAGGGAAGAGTTGATGCAGTTGTAAGGTCCACTGTATTTGCTCAAATCCAGATACATAGAGATAACAAAGTATGCTATTCAGTTGGTGGTTTCTGTGCTCTTGTGCTAGAGGAGATTAGCTGCTGCTTTGTTATGAACATGTACATTAACCATAAATAGCAAGTCATAAGTGTAGACAATATGGTAGTATAAACACCATGGGTTGTCAACTGGACTAGGAAGGAATTTAATTCTCATTGGAGTCTTGAGTGCAGTTTCCCTGGCCTTTATCCCCATGTAGCATCTCTTTTGCTGAAATTCAGGTTTGTTGCAGAGTAACATGCACTGTCTTAACCAGTCTGGTCCAAAGCAGAACATGACAGGTAGAATATGCCACCCCCAAAAATGCCACTTTGGCAAATGGATTATTTTGAGCTGTAGGTACTTGGAAAATAGCAAATGCAGTAAAAAGCTTATTCTAAACTCTGTCATCTGCCTAAAGACAAATCCTCCAAAAAGAAATCACTTGTCACGAATCTCTTCCCTCATAATTTCATCAACCAGGGAGGATGGACTCTTGTCATGGGAGAGGAGAAATCAAGTCCACATCACATCTAGACAAGTGTCACAAACTATCACACCTTCCATCTACTAAGGAGCTATTCATCGTTTCTAAAAATCGTTTACTGTCCCCGAAGATCCCTCCACCCCTATTAAGATGATCCTTAAGCCTGCATTCTAAGTCACTTGGGGAGGTATACAGATGAATAAACTTCTGTTTATTTTTCTTCCATTAATCTTTTATTGCAAGGGTCTCAGCTAAGACTTCAAAAGTCTGGAGGGAAAAGTATTCAAATGTATAACTAATCTTGCTCAGAGGAGCTGTGGACATCAGTGCTTAATGTTGTGTTGAGGACCACCCTCAAGAGTAATTCTTGATATTCTCACTTTATGTCCATCCTCTCTCTTTTCAGCTCACTTTATGGTCAATCATGTCTACAGGCACTGTATTTGGGTCTCTGAGCCTCCACTCATTACAAATAAGAAGCACTCTGGTGTGCCTCAGTGGCTCAGTCAATTAAGCATCCAACTCTAGATTTTGACTCAGGTCATGGTCTCATGGTTCATGAGATTGAGCCCTGCTTCAGGCTCAGCACAGACAGTGCAGAGCTTATTTGGGATTCTTTCTCTTTCTTGGTCTCTGCCTCTACCCTCACATGTTCTTTTCTTTGCAAACCTTATATCCTTAGGACTCAGATGTCTGGACTTAGAACCTTCTTCCCTGCATTCTTTCTAACATGGTACTCTCCATATTTCTTTAGTTCATTGCCCGATAATAAGATGATCCCTTGTGATAAAACTGGGTCCAGTATCTACTCAGAAGCATTTTCGTCTGTTCTGCCCATCCCTGTGCTTAGCTTTGTTTTGATAAACACTTTGCCTGCTCCTGAACAGTTAAATACAGGTATTTTAATTCCTAATCTAGTTATTACACTTGATCAAATTCTCCCTACTTAGTGTGTCTGCCACTTAAAATCTCTTTTTTTTATCTTTGCCATATTTCACCAGGTTTTAACTTTTTCATCTTATCAGTAGACAGGGGTTACATGGGCTTCAGAATCACATTACTTAGTCATCTTTGGACTGCAAAATTTTGTTAGTCAAATTGTAGGCGTGGGGAAGAAAGCTTTCTGTACTATTGAGATAGCTGGCTACCTTTTGTTTTTTTTACTCTGTGTATAGATGGGGTATGTGTACTCACTCGGTAGCTACTGTGAACTTCCACAGAGCCCTCCCAGCATTGCCAGTCCAATTAAAATCTCAACAATTTCTCCTCTGCTCTTTCCTTTTGGCAGACATCATACTCTTTATATGATTCTCAAATCCTGCTTGTTAATGCATATTCTTATGTACAGCAGAGTTTTAGAGATTTTTTTTAACTGTAGTATTCACCTGGTGCCAAGATTATGACAGGACCTATAAAACCTTAGCATCCAGACATCTGAGCCTTCTAATATCTCTCAAAAGGAACCAGCTTGACTTATTTTGTTGGCAACATATTATCATTCTTTTCCACCGCCACCTTAATTAAGAGTCTAATTGTATAACACATTTATGTAGACAGTAAAGTCTTCTAAAAATGTGAAGAAATCCACGAGACCCTCTCTTTACAAAATTTAAAGGGTATATATAGAGGTAATACTTTGCATACAATTTCCAGGGGAATGCTAGCTTGGGATAAGGGAGTGGGCACAATGGATGTCGGTGGATTATTTCTCCTTTATAAGACTAAACGCATTTTGAGAGGTGTGGGCACCACTGTCATCACCTCCAGCCACACAGGAAGCTGGCAGAAGAAATAATGGCATGTGGTGAGGGTGGGAGGTATAAGATGTAAACTTCAGCTAGAAATTCTCATTCTGCACTTATATTCCATTCCCTCAAGGGTCAGTTGCTATATTCACAGCCAAAGCTCCTGATGGCATTTGGTTTCCTGGTAAAGTCAGAAAGATGTACTTGGCATTTGCTGAGCACAAACAGCATACCAGTGTCTGCTGGCCAGATCAATAGATCCATAACCATGTGAGAAACGTGAATGCATTTTTGTAGAGGGTGCAGCTGTGGGCCTGGAAATTTTCCAGTGTCAGCAATAAGAAAGCAAAAGAAAGCGGTTAGAGAAGGACCAGCCTGGCTCGATCATCACCCAAGCTTATCAAAGAGATCCCTTTCACTTTCAAGGAAAGTTCAGGTCTGTAATTCCTTATCTATGGGTCATTCCTTTTGCAGGAGTTGACATGATATATAATTCTTTTCTAGGAAGTTCCCCAGAGGTGTTTTCTGAGTATACTTTTGAATTCTGTTAAAGAAATGTCTGTCCGTGCAAATAGAAGTGGCCTCTCTCTTGTCTTAATTTCTAGAGAGATCAACTGTAGGGTAAAATCATGTTTTTCATTGATTTATTCGTTCAACAAACATATTGACTAAATATAGGATAGGCCATGAAGAATGCAACATATTCCCTGCTGTAAGGGAGGTTGCAGTCTGGTGATCACGACCCTTATAACCTCTTGTAGAAACTTTGAGGTTGGCTACTTATCCCACAGATATAGCTCATATGAAACCCAATACCCCAATCATATCTCTCATTACAATTACTAATTCTTATAAGTATCTATAATACATACTTCTGTGTGCATAGTTTTGGTATATTTGAAACACTCATTTCTTCCGAAAGTTCCAAGAGTTTTGACAATGTAAAAAGTGTTTGTAAATTGAACTTCAATGTTAAAAACTAGGTAAAATTGAGTGGAATGTATACACGTAATGTAATGCATAGAAATATCCATTCATTTGAAACAAGTCAAAGGTTGACTGCTGTCTACGTAAAGACAAACATCTCCCATTCTAAACAGGCTGGCCCTTTGTCACTAAGTGCTATCTGGGCAGGAGGTTGACATGGAAGAAAGTCATACCATTCCTTTGTAAATCAGACATTTTTCATCTATTTCTGATGAGTAGATGGAATAAGGATGAGAGAAACACACACATACACACTCACAAACACAGACTAATGAAAATTTCAAGATAACAGAAGTTGGGTAAAAAGAGAGGTTAGAGGCACCTGGGTGACTTAGTCGGTTAAGGGTTTGCCTCTTAATATTGGCTTAGGTCATGATCTCAACATTCCTGAGATCTAGCCCTGTGTCTGGCTTAGCACCAACAGCACAGAGCCTGCTTGGGATTCTCCATCTCGCTCTCTCTCTGCTCCTCCCCGCCCTCAAGATAAATAAGTACATTTAAAAAAGGGTTATATGAAATATTCAGTAGAAGTCAAATGCGTACCCTATTGATGCCTTATTATAATTCTCAATATAAATATTGTCAGTATTCACACATTACCAAAAATCCAGTGAAAGTTTTTCTGAATTTCAAGATTTTTTTCCTTTCTCTTTATTTATTTAATAAATTTATATCCATGTTAGCTAGCATATTGTGCAACAATGATTTCAGGAGTAGATTCCTTAATGTCCCTTACCCATTTAGCCCATCCTCCCTCCCACAACCCTTCCAGTAAACCTCTGTTTGTTCTCCATATTTAAGAGTCTCTTATGTTTTGTCCCCTTCCCTGTTTTTATATTATTTTTGCTTCCCTTCAGTTCATCTGTTTTTGTATCTTAAAGTCCTCATATGAGTGATCATTGTCTTTCCCTGAGTAATATTGCTTAGCATAATACCCTCTAGTTCCATCCATGTAGTTACGAATGGCAAGATTTCATCCTTTTGATTGCCGAGTAATACTCCATTGATTGCCAAGTGATACCACAGTTGTCTGTGTGTGTGTGTGTGAGTGTGTGTGTGTGTGTGTGAGTGTGTGTGTGTGTGTGTGTGTGTGTACCACATCTTCTTTATCCATTCATCCATCGGTGGAAATTTGAGCTCTTTCCATACTTTGGCTATTGTTGATAGCACTGCTATAAACATTGGGGTGTATGTGCCCCTTTGGGTTTTTTTTAAATTTTTTGTTTTGTTTTTTATATGAAATTTTTTTTTTTATTTATATATGAAATTTATTGTCAAATTGGTTTCCATACAACACCCAGTGCTCATACCAAAAGGTGCCCTCCTCAGTACCCATCACACACCCTCTCCTCCCTCCCACCCCCCATCAACCCTTAGTTTGTTCTCAGTTCTCAACAGTCTCTTATGCTTTGGCTCTCTCCCACTCTAACCTCTTTTTTTTTTTTTTTTTTTTTTTTTTGTTCCCTTCCCCCATGGGTTTCTCTTAAGTTTCTCAGGATCCACATAAGAGTGAAACCATATGGTATCTGTCTTTCTCTGTATGGCTTATTTCACTTAGCATCACACTTTCCAGTTCCATCCACGTTGCTACAAAAGGCCATATTTCATTTTTTCTCATTGCCACGTAGTACTCCATTGTGTATATAAACCACAATTTCTTTATCCATTCATCAGTTGATGGACATTTAGGCTCTTTCCATAATTTGGCTATTGTTGAGAGTGCTGCTATGAACATTGGGGTACAAGTGCCCCTATGCATCAGTACTCCTGTGTCCCTTGGATAAATTCCTAGCAGTGCTATTGCTGGGTCATAGGGTAGGTCTATTTTTAATTTTCTGAGGAACCTCCACACTGCTTTCCAGAGCGGCTGCACCAATTTGCATTCCCACCAACAGTGCAAGAGGGTTCCCGTTTCTCCACATCCTCTCCAGCATCTATAGTCTCCTGATTTGTTCATTTTGGCCACTCTGACTGGCGTGAGGTGATATCTGAGTGTGGTTTTGATTTGTATTTCCCTGATAAGGAGCGACGCTGAACATCTTTTCATGTGCCTGTTGGCCATCCGGATGTCTTCTTTAGAGAAGTGTCTATTCATGTTTTCTGCCCATTTCTTCACTGGGTTATTTGCTTTTCGGGTGTGGAGTTTGGTGAGCTCTTTATAGATTTTGGATACTAGCCCTTTGTCCGATATGTCATTTGCAAATATCTTTTCCCATTCCGTTGGTTGCCTTTTAGTTTTGTTGGTTGTTTCCTTTGCTGTGCAGAAGCTTTTGATCTTCATAAGGTCCCAGTAATTCACTTTTGCTTTTAATTCCCTTGCCTTTGGGGATGTGTCGAGTAAGAGATTGCTACGGCTGAGGTCAGAGAGGTCTTTTCCTGCTTTCTCCTCTAAGGTTTTGATGGTTTCCTGTCTCACATTCAGGTCCTTTGTCCATTTTGAGTTTATTTTTGTGAATGGTGTGAGAAAGTGGTCTAGTTTCAACCTTCTGCATGTTGCTGTCCAGTTCTCCCAGCACCATTTGTGAAAGAGACTGTCTTTTTTCCATTGGATGTTCTTTCCTGCTTTGTCAAAGATGAGTTGGCCGTACGTTTGTGGGTCTAGTTCCGGGGTTTCTATTCTATTCCATTGGTCTATGTGTCTGTTTTGGTGCCAATACCATGCTGTCTTGATGATGACAGCTTTGTAGTAGAGGCTAAAGTCTGGGATTGTGATGCCTCCTGCTTTGGTCTTCTTCTTCAAAATTCCTTTGGCTATTCGGGGCCTTTTGTGGTTCCATATGAATTTTAGGATTGCTTGTTCTAGTTTCGAGAAGAATGCTGGTGCAATTTTGATTGGGATTGCATTGAATGTGTAGATAGCTTTGGGTAGTATTGACATTTTGACAATATTTATTCTTCCAATCCATGAGCAGGGAATGTCTTTCCATTTCTTTAAATCTTCTTCAATTACCTTCATAAGCTTTCTATAGTTTTCAGCATACAGATCCTTTACATCTTTGGTTAGATTGATTCCTAGGTATTTTATGCTTCTTGGTGCAATTGTGAATGGGATCAATTTCTTTATTTGTCTTTCTGTTGCTTCATTGTTAGTGTATAAGAATGCAACTGATTTCTGTACATTGATTTTGTATCCTGCAACTTTGCTGAATTCATGTATCAGTTCTAGCAGACTTTTGGTGGAGTCTATCGGATTTTCCATGTATAATATCATGTCATCTGCAAAGAGCGAAAGCTTGACTTCATCTTTGCCAATTTTGACGCCTTTGATTTCCTTTTGTTGTCTGATTGCTGATGCTAGAACTTCCAGCACTATGTTAAACAGCAGCGGTGAGAGTGGGCATCCCTGTCGTGTTCCTGATCTCAGGGAAAAAGCTCTCAGTTTTTCCCCGTTGAGGATGATGTTAGCTGTGGGCTTTTCATAAATGGCTTTAATGATCTTTAAGTATGTTCCTTCTATCCCGACTTTCTCAAGAGTTTTTATTAAGAAAGGGTGCTGGATTTTGTCAAAGGCCTTTTCTGCATCGATTGACAGGATCATATGGTTCTTCTCTTTTTTTTTGTTAATGTGATGTATCACGTTGATTGATTTGCGAATGTTGAACCAGCCCTGCATCCCAGGAATGAATCCAACTTGATCATGGTGAATAATTCTTTTTATATGCCGTTGAATTCGATTTGCTAGTATCTTATTGAGAATTTTTGCATCCATATTCATCAGGGATATTGGCCGGTAGTTCTCTTTTTTTACTGGGTCTCTGTCTGGTTTAGGAATCAAAGTAATACTGGCTTCATAGAATGAGTCTGGAAGTTTTCCTTCCCTTTCTATTTCTTGGAATAGCTTGAGAAGGATAGGTATTATCTCTGCTTTAAACGTCTGGTAGAACTCCCCTGGGAAGCCATCTGGTCCTGGACTCTTATTTGTTGGGAGATTTTTGATAACCGATTCAATTTCTTCGCTGGTTATGGGTCTGTTCAAGCTTTCTATTTCCTCCTGATTGAGTTTTGGAAGAGTGTGGGTGTTCAGGAATTTGTCCATTTCTTCTAGGTTGTCCAATTTGTTGGCATATAATTTTTCATAGTATTCCCTGATAATTGTTTGTATCTCTGAGGGATTGGTTGTAATAATTCCATTTTCATTCATGATTTTATCTATTTGGGTCATCTCCCTTTTCTTTTTGAGAAGCCTGGCTAGAGGTTTGTCAATTTTGTTTATTTTTTCAAAAAATCAACTCTTGGTTTCGTTGATCTGCTCTACAGTTTTTTTAGATTCTATATTGTTTATTTCTGCTCTGATCTTTATTATTTCTCTTCTTCTGCTGGGTTTAGGCTGCCTTTGCTGTTCTGCTTCTAGTTCCTTTAGGTGTGCTGTTAGATTTTGTATTTGGGATTTTTCTTGTTTCTTGAGATAGGCCTGGATTGCAATGTATTTTCCTCTCAGGACTGCCTTCGCTGCATCCCAAAGCGTTTGGATTGTTGTATTTTCATTTTCGTTTGTTTCCACATATTTTTTAATTTCTTCTCTAATTGCCTGGTTGACCCACTCATTCGTTAGTAGGGTGTTCTTTAACCTCCATGCTTTTGGAGGTTTTCCAGACTTTTTTCTGTGGTTGATTTCAAGCTTCATAGCGTTGTGGTCTGAAAGTATGCATGGTATGATTTCAATTCTTGTAAACTTATGAAGGGCTGTTTTGTGACCCAGTATATGATCTATCTTGGAGAATGTTCCATGTGCACTCGAGAAGAAAGTATATTCTGTTGCTTTGGGATGCAGAGTTCTAAATATATCTGTCAAGTCCATCTGATCCAATGTCTCATTCAGGGCCCTTGTTTCTTTATTGATCGTGTGTCTAGTTGATCTATCCATTTCTGTAAGTGGGGTGTTAAAGTCCCCTGCAATTACCACATTCTTATCAATAAGGTTGCTTGTGTTTATGAGTAATTGTTTTATATATTTGGGCGCTCCGGTATTCGGCGCATAGACATTTATAATTGTTAGCTCTTCCTGATGGATAGACCCTGTCACTATTATATAATGTCCTTCTTCATCTCTTGTTACAGCCTTTAATTTAAAGTCTAGTTTGTCTGATATAAGGATGGCTACTCCAGCTTTCTTTTGGCTTCCAGTAGCATGATAAATAGTTCTCCATCCCCTCACTCTCAATCTAAAGGTGTCCTCGGGTCTAAAATGAGTCTCTTGTAGACAGCAAATAGATGGGTCTTGTTTTTTTATCCATTCTGATACCCTATGTCTTTTGGTTGGCGCATTTAATCCATTTACATTCAGTGTTATTATAGAAAGATATGGGTTTAGAGTCATTGTGATGTCTGTATGTTTTATGCTTGTAGTGATGTCTCTGGTACTTTGTCTCACAGGGTCCCCCTTAGGATCTCTTGTAGGGCTGGTTTAGTGGTGACAAATTCCTTCAGTTTTTGTTTGTTTGGGAAGACCTTTATCTCTCCTTCTATTCTAAATGAGAGACTTGCTGGATAAAGGATTCTCGGCTGCATATTTTTTCTGTCTAGCACCCTGAAAATCTCGTGCCAATTCTTTCTGGCCTGCCAAGTTTCAAAAGAGAGATCAGTCACGAGTCTTATAGGTCTCCCTTTATATGTGAGGGCACGTTTACCCCTTGCTGCTTTCAGAATTTTCTCTTTATCCTTGTATTTTGCCAGTTTCACTATGATATGTCGTGCAGAAGATCGATTCAAGTTACGTCTGAAGGGAGTTCTCTGTGCCTCTTGGATTTCAATGCCTTTTTCCTTCCCCAGTTCAGGGAAGTTCTCAGCTATTATTTCTTAAAGTACCCCTTCAGCAGCTTTCCCTCTCTCTTCCTCCTCTGGGTTACCAATTATGCGTATATTATTTCTTTTTAGTGTATCACTTAGTTCTCTAATTTTCCCCTCATATTCCTGGATTTTTTTATCTCTCTTTTTCTCAGCTTCCTCTTTTTCCATAACTTTATCTTCTAGTTCACCTATTCTCTCCTCTGCCTCTTCAATCCGAGCTGTGGTGGTTTCCATTTTGTTATGCATTTCGTTTAAAGCGTTTTTCAGCTCCTCGTGACTGTTCCTTAGTCCCTTGATCTCTGTAGCAAGAGATTCTCTGCTGTCAGCTATACTGTTTTCAAGCCCAGCGATTAATTTTATGACTATTATTCTAAATTCACTTTCTGTTATATTATTTAAATCCTTTTTGATCAGCTCATTAGCTGTTGTTATTTCCTGGAGATTCTTCTGAGGGGAATTCTTCCGCTTGGTCATTTTGGATAGTCCCTGGCGTGGTGAGGACCTGCAGGGCACTTCCCCTGTGCTGTGGTGTATAACTGGAGTTGGTGGGCGGAGCCGCAGTCAGACCTGATGTCTGCCCCCAGCCCACCGCTGTGGCCACAGTCAGACTGGTGCGTGCCTTCTCTTCCCCTCTCCTAGGGGCGGGATTCACTGTGGGGTGGGGTGGTCTGTCTGGGCTACTTGCACACTGCCAGGCTTGTGATGCTGGGGATCTGGCGTCTTAGCTGGGGTGGGTAGGCAAGGTGCACAGGGGCAGGAGGGGCAGGCTTAGCTTGCTTCTCCTTAGGTGATCCACTTCAGGAGGGGCCCTGTGGCAGCAGGAGGGAGTCAGATCCGCTGCCGGAGGTTTGGCTCCGCAGAAGCGCAGAGTTGGGTGTTTGCGCGGAGCGAGCAAGTTCCCTGGCAGGAACTAGTTCTCTTTGGGATTTTGGCTGGGGGATGGGCGGGGAAGATGGCGCTGGCGAGCGCCTTTGTTCCCCACCAAACTGAGCTCTGTCGTCCGGGGGCTCAGCAGCTCTCCTTCCCTTTGTCCTCCAGCCTTCCCGCTTTCTGAGCAGAGCTGTTAACTTATGACCTCCCAGACGCTAAGTCGCGCTTGCTGTGGGAACACAGTCCGTCAGGCCCCTCCGCTTTTTGCAAGCCAGACTCGGGGGCTCTGCTTGGCCGGCGAGCCGCCCCTCCGCCCCAGCTCCCTCCCACCAGTCCGTGGAGCGCGCACCGCCTCGCCGCCCTTCCTACCCTCTTCTGTGGGCCTCTTGTCTGCGCTTGGCTCCGGCGACTCCGTTCTGCTAATCCTCTGGTGGTTTTCTGGGTTATTTAGGCAGGTGTAGGTGGAATCTAAGTGATCAGCAGGACGCGCGGTGAGCCCAGCGTCCTCCTACGCCGCCATCTTCCTCAAGATCCTCTCTGTTTTTTATATGAAATTTATTGTCAAATTGGTTTCCATACAACACCCAGTGCTCATCCCAAAAGGTGCCCTCCTCAATACCCATCACCCACCCTCCCCATCAACCATCAGTTTGTTCTCAGTTTTTAAAAGTCTCTTATGCTTTGGCTCTCTCCCTCTCTAACCTCTTTTTATTTTCCTTCCCCTCCCCCACAGACTTCTGTTAAGTTTCTCAGGATCCACGTAAAAGTGAAAACATACGGTATCTGTCTGTCTCTGTACGAGTTATTTCACTTAACATAACACTCTCCAATTCCATCCACGTTGCTACAAAGGGCCATATTTCATTGTTTCCCATTGCCATGTAGTATTCCATTGTGTATATAAACCATAATTTCTTTACCCATTTGTCAGTTGATTGACATTTAGGCTCTTTTTGTAATTTGGCTATTGTTGAAAGTGCTGCTATAAACATTGGGGTACAAGTGCCCTTATGCATCAGCACTCCTGTATCCCTTGGGTAAATTCCTAGCAGTGCTATTGCTGGGTCATAGGGTAGGTCTATTTTTAATTTTTTGAGGAACCTCTACACTGTTTTCCAGAGTGGCTGACCAGTTTGCATTCCCACCAACAGTGCAAGAGGGTTCCCATTTCTCCACATCCTCTCTAGCATCTATAGTCTCCTGATTTGTTCATTTTGGCCCCTCTGACTGGCGTGAGGTGATATCTGAGTGTGGTTTTGATTTGTATTTCCCTGATGAGGAGCGACGTTGAGCATCTTTTCATGTGCTTGTTGGTCATCGGGATGTCCTTCTTGAGAGAAGTGTCTATTCATGTTTTCTGCCCATTTCTTCACTGGATTATTTGTTTCTTGGATGTGGAGTTTGGTGAGCTCTTTATAGATTTTGGATACTAGAGCCCTTTGTCTGATATGTCATTTGCAGATATCTCTTCCCATTCCGTTGGTTGCCTTTTAGTTTTGTTGATTATTTCCTTTGTTGTGCAGAAGCTTTTTATCTTCATGAGGTCCCAATAGTTCATTTTTGCTTTTAATTCCCTTGCCTTTGGGGATGTGTCAAGTAAGAAATTGCTACGGCTGAGGTCAGAGAGGTTTTTCCTGCTTTCTCCTCTAGGGTTTTGATGGTTTCCTGTCTCACATTCAGGTCCTTTATCCATTTTGAGTTTATTTTTGTGAATGGTGTAAGAAAGTGGTCTAGTTTCCTCCATCTGCATATTGCCGTCCAGTTCTCCCAGCACCATTTGTTAAAGAGACTGTCTTTTTTCCATTGGATATTCTTTCCTGCTTTGTCAAAGACTAGTTGTCCATACTTTTGTGGGTGTAGTTCTGGGGTTTCTATTCTATTCCATTGGTCTATGTGTCTGTTTTTGTGCCAATACCATGCTGTCTTGATGATTACAGCTTTGTAGTAGAGGCTAAAGTCTGGGATTGTGATGCCTCCTGCTTTGGTCTTCTTCTTCAAAATTACTTTGGCTATTCGGGGTCTTTTATGGTTCCATACAAATTTTAGGATTGCTCGTTGTAGCTTTGAGAAGAATGTTGGTGCAATTTTAATTGGGATTGCATTGAATGTGTAGATAGCTTTGGGTAGTATTGATATTTTAACAATATTTATTCTTCCAATCCATGAGCACAGAATGTTTTTCCATTTCTTTATATCATCTTCAATTTCCTTCATAAGCTTTCTATAGTTTTCAGCATACAGATCTTTTACATTTTTGGTTAGGTGTATTCCTAGGTATTTTATGCTTCTTGGTGCAATTGTGGATTGGATCAGTTTCTTTATTTGTCTTTCTGTTGCTTCATTATTAGTGTATAAGAATGCAACTGGTTTCTGTAGATTGATTTTGTATCCTGCGACATTGCTGAATTCATGTATCAGTTCTAGCATACTTTTGGTGGAGTCTATCGGATTTTTCATGTACAATATCATGTCATCTGCAAAAAATGAAAGCTTAACTTCATCTTTGCCAATTTTGATGCCTTTGATTTCCTTTTGTTGTCTGATTGCTGATGCTAGAACTTCTAACACTATGTTAAACAACAGCGGTGAGAGTGGATATCCCTGTCGCGTTCCTGATCTCAGGGAGAAAGCTCTCAGTTTTTCCCCATTGAGAATGATATTAGTTGTGGGCTTTTCATAAATGGCTTTTATGAGGTTTAAGTATGTTCCTGTTAGATTTTGTATTTGGGATTTTTCTTGTTTCTTGAGACAGGCCTGGATTGCAATGTATTTTCCTCTCAGGACTGCCTTTGCTGCATCCCAAAGCATTTGGATTGTTTTATTTTCATTTTCATTTTTTTCCATATATTTCTTAATTTCTTCTCTAATTGCCTGGTTGACCCATTCATTCTTTAGTAGAGTGTTCTTCAACCTCCATGCTTTTGGAGGTTTTCCAGACTTTTTCCTGTGGTTGATTTCAAGCTTCATAGCATTGTGGTCTGAAAGTATGCATGGTATGATTTCAATTCTTGTATACTTATGAAGGGCTGTTTTGTGACCCAGTATGTGATCTATCTTGGAGAATGTTCCATGTGCACTCAAGAAGAAAGTATATTCTGTTGCTTTGGGATGCAGAGTTCTAAATGTCAAGTCCATCCAATGTCAGATGTCAAGTCCATCTGATCCAATGTATCATTCAGGGCCCCTGTTTCTTTATTGATCCTGTGTGTAGATCATCTATCCATTGTTGTAAGTGGATTGTTAAAGTCCCCTGCAATTACCACATTCTTATCAATAAGGTTGCTTATGTTTGTGATTAATATTTTTATATATTTGTGGGTTCCCATATTTGGCACATAGACATGTATAATTGTTAGCTCTTCCTATGGATAGACCCTGTAATGATTATATAATGCCCTTCTTCATCTCTTGTTACAGCCTTATTTTAAAATCTAGTTTGTCTGATATAAGTATGGCTACTCCAGCTTTCTTTTGACTTCCAGTAGCATGATAGATAGTTCTCCATCCCCTTATTTTCAGTCTGAAGGTGTACTCATTTCTAAAATGAGTGTCTTGTAGACAGCAAATAGATGGGTCTTGTTTTTTTATCCATTCTGATACCCTATGTCTTTTGGTTGGAGCATTTAGTTCATTTACATTCAACGTTATTACAGATAGATGTGGGTTTAGTGTCATTGTGATGTTTGTAGGTTTCATGCTTGTAGTGATGTCTCTGGTACCTTGTCTCACAGGATCCTCCTTAGGATCTCTTTTAGGGCTGGTTTAGTGGTGAGGAATTCTTTCAGTTTTTGTTTGTTTGGGAAGACCTTTATCTCTCCTTCTATTCTAAATGACAGACTTGCTGGATAAAGGATTCTTGGCTTCATGGTTTTTCTGTTCATCACATTGAAGATTTCCTGCCATTCCTTTCCGGCCTGCCAGGTTTCAGTAGATAAATCCGTCACTAGTCTTATTGGTCTCCCTTTATATGTTAGAGCATGTTTATCTCTAGCTGCTTTCAGAATTCTCTATCCTTGTGTTTTTCCAGTTTGACTATGATATGTCGTGCAGAAGATCGATTCAAGTTAGGTCTGAAGGGAGTTCTCTGTGCCTCTTGGATTTCAATGCCTTTTTCCTTCCCCAGATCAGGGAAGTTCTCAGCTATGATTTCTTCAAGTACACCTTCAGCACCTTTCCCTCTCTCTGCCTCCTCTGGAATCCCAATTATGCGTATGTTACCGTGTTTAATTGTGTCACTTAGTTCTCTAATTCTCCCCTCATATTCCTGGATATTTTCATATCTCTTTTTGTCAGCTTCATCTTTTTCCATAATTTCATCTTCTAATTCACCTATTCTCTCCTCTGCCTCTTCAATCCTAGCTGTGGTCGCCTCCATTTTATTTTGCAGCTCATTTATAGCATTTTTTAGCTCCTTCTGACTGTTTCTTAGTCCCTTGATCTCTGTAGTAATAGATTCTCTGCTGTCCTCTATACTTTTTTGAAGCCCAGTGATTATTTTTATGACTATTATTTTAAATTCATTTTCTGTTACATTGCTTAAAACATTTTTGATCAGTTCGTTAGCTGTCGCCACTTCCTGGAGTTTATTTGGAGGAGAATTCTTCCATTTCGTCATTTTGGTTAGTCCCTGGAGTGGCACAGAACTTCAGGGCTCTTCCCCTGTGCTGTCTGGAGTAACTTGCTTTGGTGGGCGGGGCCGCAGTCAGTCCTGATGTCTGCCACCAGCCCACCGCTGGGGCCACAGTCAGACTGGTGTGTACCTTATCTTCCCCTCTTCCAGGGGCAGGACTCACTGTGGAATGGTGTGGCTCCTGTCTGGGCTACTTGCACACTGCCAGGCTTGTGGTGCTGTTTCTATTGGAGCTGGCGTATTAGCCAGGGTGGATCTGCGAGGTGCACAGGGGCGGAAGGGGCAGACTCAGCTTGCTTTGCCTTCAGTGACCCGCTTCCAGAGGGGCCCTATGGCACTGGGAGGGAGGCAGACCCGTCAGAGGGATGGATCCACAGAAGCACAGCGTTGGGTATTTGCATGGTGCTAGTAAGTTCCCTAATGGAACTGGTTCCCTTTGGGATTTTGGCTACGGGGTGGGTGAGGGAGACAGCACTGGCGAGCACCTATGTTCCCCGCCAAGCTGAGCTCTGTCCTCTGGGGCTCAACAGCTCTCCCTCCCATTGTCCTCTAGCCCTCCCACTCTCAGAGCAGAGCTATTAACTTATAACATTCCAGATGTTAAGTCCCACTGGCTGTCAAAACACACTCCATCCGGCCCCTCTGCTTTTGCAAGCCAGACTTGGGGGCTCTGCCTTGCCAGGCGGGCTGCTCCTCTGCTGCCCCAGCTCCCTCCCACCAGTCTGTGTAGTGCCCACTGCTTCTCCACCCTTCATACCCTCTTCTGTGGGCCTCTTGTCTACGCTTGGCTCCGGAGAGTCTGTTCTGCTCTGTATATGCCCCTTTGAAACAGCACACCTGTATCCTTTGGATAGATACCCAGTAGTGCAATTGTTGGGTTGTAGGGTAGTTGTATTAATTTTTTGAGAAACCTCCATACTGTTTTCCAGAGTGGCTGCACCAGTTTGCATTCCCACCAGCTGTGCAAAAGAGATCCTCTTTCTCCACATCCTCACCAACATCTGTTGTGGCCTGAGTTGTTAATGTTAGCCATTCTGACAGGTGTGAGGTGGTATCTCATTGTAGTTTTGATTTGTATTTCCCTGATGATGAGTGATGTTGAGCATTTTCTAATGTGTTGGTTGGCCATCTGGATGTCTTCTTTGGAGAAGTGTCTATTCATGTCTTTTGCCCATTCCTTCACTGGATTATTGCTTTTTGGGTGTTGATTTTGGTAAGTTCTTTATAGATTTTGGATACTAACCTTTTATCTGATATGTCATTTGCAAGTATCTTCTCCCATTCCATCACTTGTGTTTTAGATTTGCTAATTGTTTCCTTCACTGTGCAGAAGATTTTTATTTTCATGAGGTCCCAATGGTTCATTTTTGCTTTTGTTTCCCTTGCCTCTGGAGACGTGTTGAGTAAGAAGTTTCTGCGGCCAAGGTCAAAGAGGTTTTTGCCTGCTTTCTCCTTGAGGATTTGGATGACATCCTGTCTTATGTTTAGACCATTCATCCATATTGAGTTTATTTTAGTGTATGGTGTAAGAAAGTCGTCCAGATTAGGGGTGCATGGGTGGCTCAGTTGGTAAGCGTCCAACTTTGCCTCAGGTCATGATCTCATGGTTCGTCAGTTCGAGCCCCACATCGGGCTCTGTGCTGACAGCTCAGAGCCTGGAGCCTGCTTCAGATTCTGTCTCCCCCTCTCTCTGCTCCTCCCCCACTCACACTCTGTCTCTCTGTCAAAAATAAACATTAAAAAAAAAGTGGTCCAGTTTTATTTTTCTGCACGTCATTGACCAGTTTCCCCAGCACCACTTGCTGAAGCCACTGTCTTTATTCTATTGGATATTCTTAACTGATTTGTCAAATACTAGTTAGCCATACATTTCTGGGTCCATTTCTGGGTTCTCTATTCTGTTCCATTGACTGAGTGTCTGTTTTTGTGCCATTACCATACTGTCTTGATGATTACAGCTTTGTAATACGGCTTAAAATCTGGGATTGTGATGCCTCATGCTTTGGTTTTCTTTTTCCAGATTGCTTTGATTATTTAGGGTCTTTTCTGGTTCCATACAGATTTTAGGATTAGTTGTTCTAGCTCTGTGAAGAATGCTTGTGTTACTCTGATAGGGATTGCATTGAATATGTAGATTGCTTTTGGTAGTATTGACATTTTAACAATATTTTTTCTTCCCTATCCTGGAGCATGGAATATTTTTTTCATTTTTTGTGTCTTCGTCAGTTTCTTTCATAAGCTTTCTATAGTTTCCAGTGTATAGATTTTTCACCTTTTGGTTAGGTTTATTCCTAGGTATTTTATGAGTTTTGGTGCAATTGTAAATGGGAATGATTCCTTGGTTTCTCTTTCTGTTGCTTCATTATTGGTATATAGGAATACAAACAATTTCTGTGCATTGATTTTATATCCTGCCACTTTGCTGAATTCATAGATCAGTTCTAGCAGTTTTTTTGGTGGAATCTTTCGGGCTTTCCATATAGAGTATCTTGTCATCTGTGAAGAGTGAAAGTTTGACGTTCTCCTGGCCAATTTGGATGCCTTTTATTTCTTTGTGTTGTCTGATTGCTGAGGCTAAGACTTCCAATACTATGTTGAATAACGGTGGCGAGAGTGGACATCCCTATCTTGTTCCTGACCTTAGGGGGAAAGATCTCAGGTTTTCCCCATGGAGGATGATATTAGTGTTGGGTCTTTCATATACGGCTTTTATGATCTCGAGGTATGCTCCTTCTGTCCCTACTTTCTTGAGAGTTTTTATCAAGAAAGGATGCTGTATTTTGTCAAATGATTTCTCTGCATCTATTGAGAGGATCATGTGGTTCTTGTCCTTTCTTTTATTGTTGTGATGAATCATATTGATTGTTTTGTGGATGTTGAGCCAGCCCTGCATCCCAGGTATAAATCCCACTTTGTCATGGTGAATGATTTTTTTAATGTGTTGTTGGATCCAGTTGGCTAATATCTTGTTGAAGATTTTTGCATCCATGTTCATCAGGGAAATTGGTCTATAGTGTTATCCTTTTTAGTGGGGTCTTTGGTTTTGGAATCAAGGTAATGCTGGCTTCATAGAGTTTGGAAGTTTTCCTTCCATTTCTACTTTTTGGAACAGCTTCAAGAGAATAGGCGTTAAGTCTTCCTTAAATGTTTGGTAGAATTCCCCTGGAAAGCCATCTGGCCCTGGACTCTTGTTCTTTGGGAGATTTTTGATTACTGATTCGATTTCTTTACTGGTTATGGTTCTGTTCAAATTTCCTATTTCTTCCTGTGTCAGTTTTGGTAGTGTATATGTTTCTACCAATTTGTCCATTTCTTCCAGATTGTTCATTTTATTGGCATATAATTGCTGGTAATATTTTCTTATTGTTAGTATTTCTGTTACATTAGTTGTGATCTCTCCTCTTTCATTCTTGATTTTATTTATTTGGGTTCTTTTTCTTTTTGATCAAACTGGCTAATGGTTTATCAATTTTGTTAATTCTTTCAATGAACCAGCTCCTGGTGTCATTGATCTGTTCTGTGGTTTTGGTTTTGGTAACATTGATTTCTGCTCTAATCTTTATTATTTCCTGTGTTCTGCTGTTTTGGGTTTTATTTGCTGTTCTTTTTCCAAATCTTTAAGACATAGGGTTAGGTTGTGTATTTGAGATCTTTCTTCCTTCTTTAGGAAGGCCTGGATTGCTCTAATCTTCCCTCCGATGACCACCTTTGTGCATACCAGAGGTTTTGGGCTGTGGTGTTATCATTTTCATGGACTTACGTGTACTTTTTAATTTCCTTTTTAACTTCTTGGTTAGCCCATTCAATCTTTAGTAGGATGTTGTTTAGTCTCCAAGTATTTGTTACCTTTCCAAATCTTTTTTGTGGTGGATTTCGAGTTTCATAGTGTTGTGGTCTGAAAATATGCATAGTATGATCTCGATCTTTTTGTACTTGGGCTGATTTGTGTCCCAGTATGTGATCTATTCTGGAGAAAGTTTCATGCACACTGGAGAAGAATGTATATTCTGGTGCTTGAAGATGAAATGTTTTGAATATATCTGTTACGTCCATCTGGTCCACTGTATCATTCAAAGCCATTGTTTTCTTGTTGATTTTCTGTTTAGATGATCTGTGCATTGCTGTAAATGGGGTGTTCAAGTCCCCTATCATTATGGTATTATTATCACTGAGTTTTTTTACGTTTGTGATTAATTGATTTATATACTTGGGTGCTTACACATTTGGAACATAGATGTTTACAGTTGTTAGGTAGATAGACCCCTTGGTGGATAGACCCCTTAATTATGATATAATGCCTTTCTTTATCTCTTCTTACTGTCTTTATTTTTACATCTAGATTGTCAGATATAAGTATAACTGCACTGGCTTTCTTTTGTCCACAATTAGCATAATAGATGGTTTTCCATCCCCTTATTTCCAATGTGAAGGTGTCTTTAGGTCTAAAGTGGGTCTTTTGTAAACAGCATATAGTTGGATCTTGTTTTCTTATCCATTCTGTTACCCTATGTCTGTTGATTGGAGCATTTAGTCCATTGACATGTAAGTCCTGAAAGATTCGAATTTATTATCACTATGTTGCCTGTAGAGTTTGAGTTTCCACTCGTGTTCTCTGGTGCTTTCTAGCCTTTGTTGCTTTTGGTCTTTTTTTTTTTTTTTTTTTCTTTTGTCTTCTCTTCCCTCAGAGAGTCCCCTTTAAAATTTCTTGCAGGGCTGGTTTAGTGGTCACAAACTTCTTTAATTTTTGTTTGTCTGGGACACTTTTAATCTCTCCTTCTATTTTGAATGGCAGCCTTGCTGGATAAAGAATTCTTGGCTGTGTATTTTTCTGACTGAGCTCATTGAATATATCCTGCCACTCCTTTCTGGCCTTCCAAGTTTCTGTGGATAGGTCTGCCTCAAGCCTGAGGTTGTAGGTTAAGGACTTCCCTTCCCTTGTAGGTTAAGGAATGTTTTTTCCTTGCTGTTTTCATGATTCTTCCCTTGCATGAGTATTTTGTGAAATTGACTATGATATACCTTGTTGATGGTTGTTGTTGTTGAATCTAATGGGAGTTTTCTGTGCTTCCTGGATTTTGATGTCTGTGTCTTTCCCCAGGTTAGGAAAGTTTTCTGCTATGATTTGCTCACAACCCTTCTACTCTTTTTTCTCTCTCTTCCTCCTCTGGGACCCCTATAAGTCTGATGTTGTTCCTTTTTAATTAGCCACTGATTTCTCTAATTCTTAAACCATGCTCTTTGTCTAGTCTCCCTCTTTTTTTCTGTTTCATTTTTCTCCATATGTTTGTCCTCTATATCACTGACTCTATGCTCTGCCTCATCTATCCTTGCCGCTGTGGCATCCATTCGAGATTGCTCCTCAGTTACAACATTTTTTATTTCATCCTGAGTATCATTTTTCATCTTTTATCTCTGCAGAAAGGGACTCTAATCTATTTTCAATCCCAGCTAGTATTCTTATTATCGTGATTCTAAATTCTGGTTCAGGCATCTTGCTTGTATCTGTGTTAATTAAGTCCATGGCTGTTGTTTCTTCCTGTTCTTTCTTTTGGGGTGAATTCCTTCATTTTGTCATTTTGAAAGAAGAGAAGGAATTAATAATGTAAAAAAAATAAAATTAGAAAATTAAAAACAACACACAAAACAATCAAATAAATGATGCTAGATCCTAGATGTATTTTTGTCTGCTTGTTGAAAGGAGCTTCATAGATTAGAGAAAAAAGGGAAAGACAAAAAAAGGAAAAAAAAGATGTTTGAAAATTTGAAAAGATGAATACAGTGAAATAGAATAAAATGAAATGATTGAAGTAAAGTAGAATTTGAAAAATTTACAAAAAATTAAAAATAGTGGAAAAAATTAAAGAAAATCAGTTTTAATATTGAAAATAAAAGTAAATTTTTTCTCTATGTGTTCAAGAAAAATAAAAGAAAAGATAAGAAAAAATTGAATAGATGGATCAGTAAACAGACTGAAATACGATTGGAATTACATCGTTTTCCCCTAGAAATCAAACTATGAAGCACTTTATAGTCTATAAACTAAGCAGGCAGAGAGACTTGTGGTGTTCATGAAGAGAGAAGTTGACCTGGTTGGGCGAGTCTTAGTGTAATGGCTCCGTTTTCCACTAGATGGCACTGCTTAACTAACTGGGGTGGATTGTTGTGGCACTTGTAGGTGTGTATGTGCATGTCTGGGAGGGGTGAAAATGGCGTCACCCAGCTACCCAGTCTCTAGTATTGAACTCTGTCATCCCCAATCAGCAATCGCACACCTGTCCTTTGTCTCCAGCTTCCATCCACTCCCTGCTTTTGCACTGTCCATGACCAAGCCATCAGGTTGCCAGATGACACCTCCCTCCTGAGTTTTATCTCAGATGCAGCTGTGTTTCCCATTCTCTCACTTCTGAGGGACTGTGGCTTTCACCCGTTCAGACCTTCTGGGGGAGGGTCTCACTGAGCAGTGGCCCGGTAGTGGCCACACTCAGGAACATTCACAGGACCATGCTGTTGCTGATGCCCAGAGACTGCAGCTAGGTGCCAGTCTGCTCCAGAAAAAGTTCATGCAATTGGGTAGCAGTGTTTCAGGGATAAGGAAAATCACAACACATACCTGGCACCAGGCTTCAACCTTAACGACCTTGTTCCAGCCCCAATGAATGTGGTTGTTCTCTGGGGTCTGCTGGAACCTTGCCTGCTGAGTTCTGTGGTTCAGGTTGTGCAGATTATTGTGTTAATACTCAAATCAGCTTTCTAGGTGTGCAAGATGGTTTAGTGTTGATCTGGCTGCATTTCATGGATGCAAGATGCAGAAAAGACTTCCATTTTGTTCCACCATCCTGGCCCTTCCCTGAATTTCAAGATTTTTTATAAATACACAAAAGGGTAACTATGACAAGATCAAGTTCTAAATATGTCAAAGTTGTTAATAAGCACAATGTCCTTTACAGAATCACTTACAAAACCTATGACGTGTGTTGAGGGATTCCTCTTCGAGCATGATAGAGTAGCCCTCTTTTTCCCTTTATGTACAACTAAAATCTCTTGACATTATATATATAAAACAAACATACATAGACTCTGGAAGCTGGAGATAAGAAGGCAAATCAGCTAGAAACCTGAGAACTTAAAGCATGATAGAGTAGTAAAGTTGTTGGGTATTCCTTTTGCCTCACAAAACAAATGAGTTCCCACAAAAACAAAACAGAATGGGGATGCAGCCTTTCTCTCTAGCCATATGACTAGGAAAGAGCATCCTTGCAAGACAGAGAACTTTAAATAAATCTGTAACTCAGCTAAATACCATAGAAAAAAAAACCTGACTCCATCTTCATTCAAGCCAGCAAAGTCTGAGTGTTGAGCCTAGACACATCCTCATGAGGTCATACCAGGTGCTCCAGCACCTATCAGAATGGTATCAGAGAAGGCCAAGTGGGGGATCTGGGACTTTCATTCCTGCTGGCCAGTAATGAGCCCTTTCTTACCCACTGTGTCAGTGGGGACCACCCAAGGATCTGAAACATGTATACATGATTGGCAGTAACAAGGAGCTCTCCCTACCTTGGGTGAAAGTGGAGACTAAGTGAGGAAGCTTGTCTTCAACTTTCACTTGGCAAAAATGAAAAAAAAGAACTCAGTTAGAAAATAGGAAGAAGACAGAGGTATTTTACTAACAAGAATATACAAATGGACAAAAATAAATAAATACATGAAAAGATATCCAGCATTAGCCATTGGAGAAATATGCATTGAAACCACTATGAGATATCATTACACACCTCTCAGAATGGCTGAAATAGAACACAGTGACAAAACTAATGCTGACAAAGATAGAGATTAGTCATATGTCATTGGTGGGAATGCTAAGCCACTTTGGAAAAAAGTATGGTAGTTTCTTAAATCAAGCATGTGCTTGCCATATGACCTAGCACTCCTGAGTGTTTATCTCTGAGAAATGATGATACATGGTCATGTAAACCGATACACCAATTCTTATAGCAGCAAATGTCTATGGGCAATAACTGAAAGCTGGAAACAGCCCATATGCTCTTCAATAGATGAGAGGTCAAACATATTGAAGTATGGTCTGCCCATACAATGGATATTACCTAGCAATAAAAAGGAATGAGCTCCTGATACATGGAACAGCCTTGACCACTGTCCATGATCAGTCTCCTTTTTTTCCGAGTGGGGGAAAAAATCTCAAAGGATTCTAAATTTGATGATTCTATTTATATCATAATCTTGAAATGATGACAGGATAGAAAGGGAGAACAGATGAGTGTTTGCTAGGTTTAAGGAGGGAGTGTGAGTGTCCCTCTAAAGGGCAGTATTGTATGGGTGATTCTTGTGGCAAGGAAAATACTCTGTATCTTGATTGAAACCATGTATAATATGCTGATTGTGTTATTGTATCATATTTTACAAGTTTTGCCACTGGGGGAAACTTGGTGAAGGATATACAGGTTCTCTCTGAATGATTTCTTACAAGTGTAGGTAACTCCACAGTTTTCTCCAAATAAAAAGCTTAATTTAAAAACTTGAGGTTTCCAGTTCTACAGATCAAAATGGTATAGGGTGTTTCTTTGGTGAATTTGGATCTAATTCATTAAATTCAGGGCTTAAAATATAACTAGTGATAAATATAGAATCCCCATATATGATCATTTATGATAATTAGTCATTAATTTGTAAATACCTAGTATAGGAATTACCCATTCCATAGGCTGGATCAGGAAAGATTTCATCCTTCCTCCCACTCTAAATTGAAAATTCTCTTTTCCTGTGGGATATGAACTGCTCCCAGATAACTGACAATGAGGCTTACTCATCAAGGCCTCCGCTAACACTTGGCAGCGCTGCCTTTTTGTTCTTGAAAAGGATACCCTCTTCAAACAGAAAAATTGCCAAAAAGTCTCTTTCTGGGCATACCATTTTGACAAAGGCTTCCTCCAGACTGTCTACAGTCCTGAGCCAAGACACTGGGTTTGGAAAGCAAAGCTAATGCCTGTTTTTTTAACCCCCATTTCTCTTCCTTGGCGCTTACCTTCACATAGGTCTCTCTGCACAATCCTCTGAAGCAGCATTGAGTTTCCCCCCCACAGACCCAGAGCCTTTCCTTTTCCGGCTTTTGGCAGAGGGAAGAGCACCTGGACCCTCCTAGGGGAACAGGTCTCTTAGGACCTCTTTCCTGTAGTAGTATTTCCTGTCTGGGTGTCTGCTTTCTCCATTCTGGGGTTTCCACAGTAGAGGTACAGAAAGAAGCAAGAGAGGAAAACTAACACTTATTAAACACCTTCCATCTATGTGCTTATAACTTTTCATGGTGTTTTAGAAGAACTATGTGGGGTTTTAAGATCCTTCCTTAGCAGATGAGACCACTGAGGCCCAGAGAAGTGAAATGATTTCTTAAGGCTACCCAGTAAGGAGAAAACACTTGGATTAAAGTCTAGGGCCACCTGACTCCAAATAAAAAAATGACTCCACTGTGTCACTTGAGGTCCATTTTGGATTCTTGGCCAACTACAGTGAGAGAAACTCTGCCTTCTAGGCAGGTATTAGCCTTGATCTTAATGGGGTGAGGCCAAGGAGTCTAAGAATACAAGTATCAACTAGAAGGCCTTCCTGGAGGGAGAAAACTTACAGTTGGCCTGACACAGATTGGTGTGATAGAATTCTAACTCTACTTGGCTATAGTATGAACTCAAGCTGAGAACTTGAAAAAGGAATGCTGGAAGTCAAATAAATAAATAAATAAATAAATAAATAAATAAATAAATAAGCAAGCAAGCACACATGTACGCACACCCTAGGGCAGAACAAACCATGTGACTATAAAAAATCCAAGATAGCTAAGAAATTTTGCCTTAGCAATTGAATACATTCTGTATGTTTCTAAGAACAAACATTTAAAAACATTTTTTAAATATTAATTTACTTTGAGAGAGAGCATGCGTGGGGGGGGGTGTGGGGAAATACAAGGAGAGAGTAAGGGAATCCCAAGCAAGCTCTATGCATCAGTGTGCAGGGCCCCTTGTGGGGCTTGAATTCACAAAACTATGAGATCATGGCCTGAGCTGAAATCAAGAGTCAGACACTCAACTGACTGAGCCCCCCAGGTGCTCCTAAGTGCAAACCTTTTAAAATAGAGTACATGAAGTCCATTTAGGAATTAAAAAAATTATATAGCTAATGGACAAGAAATTAATATGTGTGGTTGAGATACTTTGACCAAAAAAAAGACAACTTCTCAGAGGCAAAATAAGGCACAATCAAAATATAGTGTCTTAGCCTCTTCAGTCCTTGGAAATGACCAAAGTCCCAAACAAAATCTCCTCTGGACTCTATCTACAACCACAACTCAATCAGTGTGTCAGTGATTTTATTTAATTTTTAATTTATATTACATTTTATATCTACATTTAAAGATTTTTAGCTTCTGGAGATGTTTGAACACTTAGTATATTTTAAAGAAATACTTATTCCCGGCATTCATTTATCTCATTCACAATTACTTACATCATGAGTTAAATAAGCTTTGGTGGACTCCTTGGGAATCTAGCCAGCGTTTGTGAGATTGTTTCTAAGATAACATGCATTCCCAGTTCCCAATACCCTAGTTACAATAAAACACTGAACACAATGAGTATTGTCAAGGCAACTATTCAATGAACAATAGGGGAAATATTATTAATTCAGTCTGTTCTTCAAGTCTTGTTTTTCCTTCTCAAATTATAATTTTTCTTTTCTCAACTTGGTCTACACTCCTTAGGTTGAGTTTTGTGTTCTAGTACATAGAAAAACTAGCAAGTAGGAATATGAAATCTTTGGTTCAAATAGTGGGTAAAAAATGTTAGTGGTAAGTGTGCCTCTTATTTGAATGGCCTTTGGAAGGTTTTCTGCCTTCAATAAAGTAGTCTTCCTTGCACATGCACTTGCAAAAACATACCAGTAGCTTGTAGGAAATAATCCACATTTTAGAGTGACTCACTAGAGTGATTAACCAGCAAAGACATTTTCAAAGTTTGCATTTGGATAACTGCTTTGTATGACTTAAAATGTAAGGTTAGCTTAATTTTTTAGCTGTCACTCACTTGATGACAGAGCTCAGAACACTCTGAAGTACCTTTCTCTGAATGTACCTTGATAGGCACATCACCTGGAACAGGGACAGCTCCTACCTCAGAATCAGTCCAGGAGCAGGTAACAAAATGCAAATTCTAATGTGGAATTCAACCCACAAGTGAGTGAAGTTGCTTTTGTTGATAATTTATGTTCAAAAGCCAAGGGAGACAGACTGTGAAGAAGAGATACTATTATTGATAAAAATGAGGGGAATCATAGAAATCCTCCTGGCCAAAAGAAAGCTCAAACATTCAAGAAATACACTTTGAGGACACACTATCATTATGTTAATGGCTCAGTACATCACATTTGAATAGAACTTTACAGTATCTCACCACCAATTTAGAACTATTCTATTAGATGTACTTGACCGGAACATGATTCTTACTTTACAGAGAATTTTTATGGCTGATTAAAACATTTGACTGACAAAATTTTTAAGTGTTATCTTAAAGTGAAGCTGTTGTCCTATTAGAATAGATAACAACTGTGTCGTATCACCAAAATAGTACCTGATCCATAGTAAAAACTTGAAAACATTTATGAAAGAAATCTAATTACCTCCATCCAGTGATTAGATTATTGATTTGCAAATTCAAGGTTTGAGTTTCCAGTTCAAAACCCCTAACTCTAAACTAGATAGTCTTGTAGAAGTCACTAACTTGTCATTGCCTCAATTTTTTCATCTCTAAAATGAAAATAATGAAAACATATCCCATATAATTATATAAGTTATTGCTTATTCAAATTTCATTCAAGAGATATTTCTGGAATACCCACCACACCTCAGACACTGTTTTCTGCATTGACGATTCATTAGTACAAAATGCCAAAGACTGTGCCCTGGAGCTTAAATTCTTGAGGAAGAGAATCGGTTAGAAGATGAATATCTTTGTAAATGGTGATGAACAAATATGGATAAAAGGTAGGGAAAGAGGGCAGAAAGGCAGTGTGGAATAGGGGTATTTAAATAATAGGATGGTCAGGAAGTCTTTACCAATGAGGTAATATTTTAGCTGAATCCTAACAAAAATATGGGAACAAGCCTAGTGGATATCTTAGAGAATATCATTTCATACAGAGGAAATGGCAAGTGTAAAGGCCCTGAGGCCAGTGTGGTGTAAGTGAGCAAGGAGGACAATAGCAGGAAATGGTAGCAGTCCAGGGTGTCAGGGTCTTACAGACCATTATAAGTATTTCAGACCTCATTCTGAGTGAGATGAGAAGCCATTGGAGAGTTTTAAGTAGAAGAGTGATAGTTCAGTGTTTCAAGGATTACTGTCACTACTGTATTTTCATGTTATAATAACCTACGTAACTTGAGATTTTCTGTTGTACTAAAAAAGTAAAAATTGCAGGTAAAATTCATTTTAATAATATATTTTGCTTAAACCAGTATATCAAAATATTATACTTTCAATGTGTAAAAAAACACAAACTTTGATTAATGGCATTTTTTACATTGCTTTTTTCATACTAAGTCTTGGAAATTCATCATGTATTTTTCATTGAAAACATGTCCCAATTAGGACTACACACATTTCAAATGCTCAATAGCCATACATGGCTCATGGCTACCTTATTAGGTACCACATCTCTAGTTGCTGTGTTCAGAATTTACAGTCACCTCATACACTGCTGGTGGGAATGTGAAATAGTGCACTCATTTGGGAAAATTGTTCACTTCCTAAAAAAGTTAAATTTAGAGTTTAAGGTAGGACTCAGAAATTCTACTCATAGGTCTGTACCCAAGAGGAATGAGGTTGAGACGAGAAACCAAGTGGTTGTAGATGCCCCAGATGGAAAATGGAAACAATTCAGAATTCATAAATGTGCTGGTTGTCAGGATGGAGATCGAAAGACATCCTGTTAGTGAACTCAGCTGCAGTCTCATGGCAAGTCTGAGGTTTCATGAGACATTCTTCAAAAAAATTATCAGGTTATTCCTGAGGATACTGGAAACTGCTTATAAAATATTTCCCTAATGATTACAAAGTGGCAAGTCCTTTCTAAGACTCAAAATAAACCAATGGCTTATGTCAGGAAATAGTTGTAAATTCTCTTGGGTCATCTATTTCCATTTTTCTCTTTATCCGTGAAGTTGAATTGAGTCAGTCTTTGATTTCAGCTGAAGGCATTGCATTCCTGAACTCAAATAAAAGACAGCTAGTTCCAGTAAAAGCCATGGGAATGTTCAAGGTACATCTCAGATCCCAGCATCTCTGCCACCATTCCCCCAAAGGACTTTAATTCTGTAAGCTCAATAGCAACCTTCTGCAATAAAACAGAATTAAGATGCTCAAAAAGGAAAAGATTCCTGACCTGATTCTTGTCTCTAATTATCCATTTTTCCCCTTAGAGATGAGCTTTGAGAGAGAGGGATTATTGATCCTTACTTAGCAACCTGTCCTAGGTCTCATTTTTCTTAACATTCCTTACTATAATTGTAACCAGCGTGAATGTTCAAACCAGACTCTACTGATAGCAGGATATAAACCCAAAGGAAGTAAATGTAAATAAAGAGAAGTAACCCAGACAATATGAATTAGAAGACAAGGTTTTTAAATTTTCAACTTCAGGTCCATGAAGTGATTGATGCCCCCTTCCTTAACCTCGAGGCTTCCTCCTTGAAACACACCTAAGATTTTTGAAGTCTAGTCTTAGAAGGTCAAGATCTGGAAAGCTACAGGGGTTCCCTCCCCTACTTGGCTAAGATTTACTTCTTGGATACCACCTCTGTAACTACCAACATCATGTTATTTTAATTTGTCTGTCTCTGGAGAAAAAAGGAATTTGTAAAAGAATAAGAAAGCCTTCAGGTGCCTATTTTGAATTCTCATACCAGCTCCATAAAATAAAAACTTCATTCTCTGTTCATTGCCTGCTACCCAGCCCCTAAAACAAACTAACAAAATTAGAACTAGTGAGGCAGTGAAAGGTCTGAACAACTGATTGCTCTCTGGGTGTTTATGTACTCCTTGACTGGTTGTAGATTTCTATTTGTTCATCAGCTGTGCCATGGTGGGTATCTCATTCTAGATATTCAGAAAAGGAATAGGTTTTCCTGTATGCCCTGCTGAGTGCTTTCTTTTCTTCTTACCCTGGGGAGCTGAATGGGAGTTTTAGATGGTGGCCATAAAGGATAATAAGGACTCTAGCTTGGAATCAGACCTATGACTTGTGTCTTCAAACATGACAAAAGAATAGTGACATTATTATGCATTACTGAGTTGATTTTTCTCTGACCCTAGAACAAGTTGTTAACACTTCTTTGAGTATAGACAACCATGCCTTGAGGACTTCAGTTGGGGAAACAAATGGAAACAGTGGCTTGGTGGTGCTCTTTGGGTTCCAGGAGATGGAAGGGGCTTATAATATCCAGAAGACATGGTGGTATTAGAAGTTGGCTAGAGCAGAAGAAAGGCATGGTTCTTTCTACACACAGTAGATCCCAGAGGTTGACTGGACTTCTTCATTAGCCCAGGTGGAACATCCCTGAAATGTTCTGAGAGCTACTCTGAGGAAACACATATAGGAAGTTAGAGTTCTAAACAGCATACAAAGAGAGTAACCAGAAAAACACAGGTCATGCTCAGAAATATCTCTGCAATGGATTTGAGGAAGCAGAGGGACTCATTAGGTGGTTGATGTAGTAATTAACATTAGAGAGATGTCAACCTCAATTAGGGCAATTACAAAAGGATTGAGTTAATAGGATATTTGTTAGTGCTACTATTGAGTTAGAATGGACAGAAGTTGGTGATTGATTTGATATGGGGTGTGACTGAACAGATATGCTGAGGGAGAAGGCCTTCTGCTGTATGATTCCCAACATCCAGCTGAGATGTGATAGAGGAACACTGCCTTCCTCCCATGTTTAGCACCCTTGCAAGCCACATGCATCCTTGCTAGATTCTGAAACAGCATTCTCTGTATCCTTAAAACTCCTGGAGGTGGGGCTGCTTTTCTTCCACAAGCAAATGAGCTCTGCCTTAGGGATGGCATGGATTTTGTTTCTTGGGCAGAATATAAGATCTTCAAGAGCCAGTTTTACTGCCAGTTTAAACTGAACTTCATATATCCATGACTTTTGTCTTTTCTCTCAAACATTAGCAACTAGATACCTGACTTCAAAAACTAAATTCTATAATACCTTGTGAATCAGGGGCAAGTAATCCTCCTTACCTATACCAGAGTCTTGCTCTGGTTACCTAATTCCAATCTCCCTAAGTCAACCATCTGCCTTTCTGGTTGTTTACCCATTTTCTGCCAATAGAGTCCCCACCTTGATTATCCACCCAGCTTCTGGGAGGTCTCCTGTAGCTTTTTATTTCACTCTTGCTGTTGCTAATCAACTGTATAATAGTGTTTAATTTTGTCATAGTCTCCTGATGCCATGCCATCTGTCACTTCTCTGTTTTTTAAGCCAATGCTTTGGTATTGGTGTCTCCTCAAGTATCTTCCCACCAGAAGGCTTTCTGATGTCGAGTGGGTCTTTCTTTATCCAATTTGATGTGATTAACCATCACTGATACTTCAGGAGGTCCTCAGGAACTCTCTTAAAGAATTGGCCATCTCAACTTCATCAGTTTCTATTTGAGACACGACATCCTAAATCTGTATTTTCAGATATTGAGATGTCTTTAAAAATATATAAGCTAAACAGAATAAAATCTGATATTTTAAAATTATATTAAATACTGATCCTGAAAAAAATCAGCCACTTTGATTTGTAGCAGGATTTAGTAAACTACTTTTAAGACATCTGGGAAAAAATTATTTAAATCTCAGGATTAAATCTCACCTAATTGTGATTAGGTGACATCTCTTGACTCTTTAAGGAACTGAATTTAAATACATTAGAATTACACCAGAGGTTCTTAACTGAGGCTGTAAGGTGGAATTTCCTGGGGAGCTTTAAAAAAATACCAATGCTTGTGTCTTGCCATTTGAGATTCTGATTAATTACTCCAAGGTACATCCCAGGCATTGCAATTTTTAAAAGCTCTCCTGATGATTCTAGTTTGCAGCCAAATTTAAAAATCCCTGAATTAAATTAATGGCATTTAATGGTAATGTTGAAAATATTAGATATTAATTTTATATGGGAGTTTGAAAAACACAGAAAAAAGAAAACTTCATCTACCACTCAGATAGCAACTTTCAATTTTTTGGTTTATCAAACACACACACACACACACACACACACACACACACACACACACACAGGTGCATATATGGTATTTGAGATTACAAACACTAACAATGTTAAATCACATAAAAGTAATAAAAAGTGAGCTCAGCTGGTTGCTAGGCAGGTGGACTACTAAGGAAAATTTTAATGGAAATGAAAACCTAATATGTAGAAGAATTTTATATGCCTGTTTGATTATTCCTCTGACCTTTTTCACTGAGTATAATCTCCAGTTGCAAGAGAGGCCCTGGCATTCAAAGAGGTTGAATCACTTCCGCATAGTGGTGCAGCTGTCATTCAGACAGTGGACATTCACTTTCCATACCACCTCACTTTGTCAGGTGTGGGTAGGAGGGAAGTACATGGATGGGATCATCCTGGTGTAGAACTTAATAGTCTATCTTTGAAGGACCAAAAACTTGATTGTTACCTGCTCAATGCACATGAGACTCACAGGGAACAGACTCTTGTTAAGCATATTCACAAGTCAGCAATGTGTTAAAATGTCTATGTATTGCATACAAACTGTTAAATAGACTAGGGTGTTGGTGTTGACTTTTTCTCCCTTGTAAAGAGTTGTAACAGATAGCCAAACTATTATAAAAATTGGGTGAATAAACTAGATAGTTTTGTGGATACTGTCATTAAGCCCCAGAGACCTTGATGCATTTGTCTCCATTGTAAAGAAATAACCACCATGAAATCATGATTGCCAATGTTGAGGTCCTATAGTCTCTCTCTGAACACTGTGGGGTTACAAATTCCTGTGCATTTATTATCCCTCCTATGAGCTCCATGCAAAGCCCCTTCTGTTTATCTTTACACTTTTCTCGTTAGTTCTGTTAACGTCATTGTTTAGGCTATAGGTCCTTTCACTTCTATCAAATCTTGGTGAGATTTCTGGGAGCTACTCTTCCTGCTTTGTCTAATGGGACATCCTGTTCCTTGATCTGGTGTTGCTCAAATTGTGTCACTTGTGACACCAGCATCACACTCATTTAAGGTGCTTGTTAAGAGCTGTAGAATCATGGGGTCTACCCCAGAAATACTAAATCAGAATCTCTGATTTGGGGGCCGAGAACCTAGATTTTAAAGAAATACATAGTTGATAGGCACACAAACCATAAGGGGACTTCTGTGGAGAGCTCATCTCACCTATCATGCTTTAGTTGTACTGGTTTCATTCTCAAGCAGTCATCTTATTTTCACAATCTTCGTTCCCTTTTAAATTTTTTTTTTTTTCAACGTTTATTTATTTTTGGGACAGAGAGAGACAGAGCATGAACGGGGGAGGAGCAGAGAGAGAGGGAGACACAGAATCGGAAACAGGCTCCAGGCTCTGAGCCATCAGCCCAGAGCCTGATGCGGGGCTCGAACTCACGGACCGCGAGATCGTGACCTGGCTGAAGTCGGACGCTTAACCGACTGCGCCACCCAGGCGCCCCTCTTCATTCCCTTTTAAAGTGGCATTAAAAACAGAGTAGAGTAAGAAGTTAGTTCAAGTTAAAAATGAGATAAAATCTCATTTTTCAAGTATCAGTATACTTGAAGCAATGGATAAAATGAATCCATATTCTTCAGATAATTTCAGAAAATCATCTCATAACAAAATCAAATAGAGTAGTATAATGCTTTACTGAGTTCTGAAAATAAAGGCCCAAAGAAAATAGAAAAATAAGGAGTTTGGGGCTGTATCTTTAACATGAAAAATAGAAGATTAAAAAAAAGATCACTTGGGGTTTGAGTGGTTTTAACATCTGGTTTGTGTCACAGCATGGTTGATTTGATTATCTCTGATATTTAATAGGGCTGCCAAAGCACAAAGGATCAAAAAACCATCATCTCTGAGGCCCTACAAAGACAAGGAGAGAGACAGCTCTATTCGAGGAAAGGGAATTAAGAGGGAAGAAAGAGGCCATCTCCTTCATGTTTGTGTAGGGCTATCTAGATGACCTAGACAGATGGTAAAATGACTCTGTGATTCTTCTCAGTCATAGGCTTAATGTACTTAGTCCCTAAAATCTTGTCTTGGAAGATGATAATGGCACTACAGGTTGACCATCTCGAGAAACTAGCAAATAGCAAGTGGTATTTATTAGCTTGGATAAGAAAGAGTTGAGCTTTTCATTAACCTGAGCCTGGGATTACCTAAAAGATGTCTGCACACAGGCTAATAGGCAGCTCTTTTCCATTGCCCTGGAGAAGAATTGAAGAAGTCTTTATGTTATAGCAGGGCCTTGCTCTGCCTCCAAGAAAGTGTCTCCAGCTGGAGTGGGGAGTGAGAAGTTGCTAATAAGGAAACATTTCTCTGTGTCTCTCTAGAGATCTTTAGAAAGAGATCTGAAATCCCAGAAGAATAAACAAGTCATAGTTGATTTCCGTGTCTCTTTCTCCTTCTGCCTCATTCCCAGGTAACACAGGTGGGGAATGTCCTAGATCTCTCTGATTCCAAAAGCTTTTTTCTTTATTCTCCTCAACTTCCAGCTTGGTATGGCATTTCTCTTGGATCCTGTCACAGTACTGTCAACAAAACCAGTCAACACCCAGTGTGGTTCTACCAATGGTGATAGATGCATTATTTTATCATAAATTAGCAGAGAACAAAAGGCTCAAGTCTACAAGAAAGTAGGAGAATTTTAATTTTTTATTCTTAAGTTTTCCTCCTAATTCTAATTATTGTGAATTGAAAGCAAAACAGAAAATTCAGGTTCATTCTTGAATTGTAACATTTCAGGTACTTATGGAGGCTCTGAGTTGTTGGGATATACTAAAAAGTAGTAAGCTGTGGTGAGAAATAGATCTAGATGGTTAAGAGTTTTTCTTTTTTTAAAGCATAGCAGAATATAGGCTAAGTGACTCCCTGTGTTTGCTTTTGTATATCAATTTCTCAACCTTCTCTTACAATATAAATGATTTGGGTTTTAAAGTATCTTAGCAGTTATTCAGGGGACTCTTAGAAAATATTTCTGCTGCAGTCCCTGGACAAATTGAGACAGGGATGGGGGAATTTTTTGTGCTAAGGTAGGATGTTTAGGTCTAGGGTAATTTCTTAACCCCCAGATAGGCAATAACATCTTCAGTCTTTGTAATATCCCCTCTTCCCAAGTGGACAAATAAACCATCAGTTGGATGCTTCTCTGCAGCGCCCTTCGTCTTCAGTCTAGGTGACTGGAAGTACCCCTGGGATGGGTACATCAGTATTCTAGAATGCAAACTGAAACCGCCTGATGTTTACCCTATAGTTTCTACACTGTCACTATCACCTGCTACATGAGAACCTCTCTAGAATTTCTAAATAAATACCACCTATTTTACATCATCTTAAAAGTGAGGGTTGTTAATTCCTTGATTTATAGGAATATGTTAGGAGTCAGTGAACCAGACCTGACACCAGGTGCCTGAGTACTCAAATAGAGGAGTTAATTGCACTCTATTTAAAATAAAATGCAGTATGCTAGGTGACATTGCCCCTCTTCATTCCTATGTATCTCAAACTTTCCTGGCCTACATTAACGCCTCCAGATGAACAACCCCAAGACTGCACCCAAATTTCAGGATATGTTGATGATTAAAGAATGTTACCAAAAGCCAAATGGTAGCACAGTTCTTCTAGATGCTGTAAAGTAGGAAGATCTTTAGTTGAGCTTTGGAAATGGATGCTAATGGATACTTTATGCTTTGTTGGAGTAAGAAGCTCTTTAGTTGGTCCATTTTTGTTATTGACCTGTCAATTTAATCCATTGATAATTGTATTTAGTCATATAGGCACTTGATACTGATTTAAATGAATTGACAGGTGGTTTTGAGGTCTTCAATATCTTACCTCTGAGGCTATTTACTCTGCATGTGTGTATAGATATGTCTATGTTCTGTACCCACGAATGTGGCCCAGGGGAGAAACAGAGTGTTCACTGGAAGAGAAAGAATATGGCTTTGGATAAATAAAGCTAGGGCCAGTGCAAACACAGCAGGTCAAATGCAATCCTATGTGACTTTTTTTTTTCAAGTTTAAAAGTCACCAGACTTGTTTTCAAATGAAAAGACTGATTCTTACTTAAATAACCAGATAGATATTTGAATTTCCTGTCTATATTCCTAAGAGCACCTGTTTGTAACAATATTAAAAGCATTGCTTTAAATGACAGCATGTCCTCAAACATTTCCTATGTTGGGCAGGTGAAGATATATTCAAGTATATCTGTAACTAAGACATATTCACATTCTTACCTTCATCAGAAACTGCGTAAAAAAATAAGTTGTTAACATTTAGTACCATGGAAGACATTGCAGTGCTTATGTAGTGGTTTGGCTTCAAAGAAATTTCACAGTAATGCCCAGTGGTTGTGTCTGCAAAGAGGGAGGGAAATACACTCAGAGAGAGGGACAGAGGGGAGCAATAATGATGGTAATGTTTCATCCCTTATCTGAATTTCACAGTAGTGAAATATTTACAGTAGTTCATTATATTACTTGACATTACTTTGTATATCTAGAATGGTTAATGACAATGGGTGAAGTATTTCACAGCCTGCTAACAATTTATGCCCTTATGTATAGAGAGAAACAAGTCCAAGATATACTGTATTTGAGCTCTTTTTAAAAGTGATTATCAAACTCTCAGTTTCCTCCACCTATTTACTCTTTCTCAAAGGGAGGTCTACCAGAAAGCTTGCAGATTGCTATAAGTTATTGAGCCCTGGAGAAAAGTAGTGAAGTAATTCCTTTCCTTTCCTTTCTTTTCTTTTCTTTTCTTTTCTTTTCTTTTCTTTTCTTTTCTTTTCTTTTCTCTTTCTTTCTTTCTTTCTTTCTTTCTATTTATTTGTGAACTTACAGCTTCCATGAAAATAAATTGAAACTCTTCAGAGTATTTTAAATTTTTTTTTTTAATGTTTGTTTATTTTTGAGAGAGAAACCGAGTGTGAGTGGGGGAGGGGCAGAGAGAGAGAGGGAGACACAAATCGAAAGCAGACTCCAGGCTCTACAAATTGTAGTAGGCAATTTGGAGTAAGAGAAAATCACTTGAGAACAAAAAAATGTTTGAGTGTAACAGGGAAGACTGAGCTGTGATGTCTTACTTGCTGCTACAAACTGTATCTCCCTATATCTACATAATGTATTCACATCAACAAATTAGCAAATTCCTCTTGCTCCTCTCCTACCTCCTCAAACCTCCCCATCCTTCTGCCAAGCATTAAGCATTTTTTTCTCTTTTCCACGTTTCTACAAGGGTATTCCTCTTATTGATTAATGACTGGTCCTCGCCCCGTTTCATTCACTCGTGCTCCCTGATGGCTGTTAGGATTAAGCCTGAGGAATGTCAGGGAAGTGGGAGGGAAAAGTATTAAGATAATACTTTAATTTGCATTCTTTTTCAACAGAGGAGAGTTTACAAAGCATTTATCCCATTACAGATACCAGTTTGCTATTTATATAGGAATCCTGAGAGCAAGATGGTATCGCTCAGAGGTTGGTCCTATCATTTCAGGAGTAACTACCACTTCTGAAATCACAGGCCCCAAGAACAATGACCAAGGTCACCCTCTACAGCTTAGCTGTGCTTTTGTTTGAGAAGAGATAGCTCTTCAATGCTGAGAACCCTAGCTTCCAGGAACTCCAGGCCTCAGCTCAGCCACTGTCTTTCACGTAGCTTTGCAGAGAACAATTGTGTGAAGCACAGTGACCTCAGAAGCCCAAAGCCTTGCAGGCTATTTATGAATGCAGTGTGCTCAAAAAATGGGCTCAGGATGAGGAAACCCTATCAAAGCCCAATTTAGCTCCCACTCTGCCTCTGTGGCCATCCTATGAGAAAACAAGTATAAATATAGCAATAACCAGTTCAAAGGTAGAAGACCATTTGCATGTTGGGCTTTTTGAGAACAAAAATGAGATCTCTGGAGAAATTTTAGCTAGACCAGTAGATTTGGGGGGGGGGCATGTGTTGCTGAGTTAGATAATCAAGGTTCTTTTAATGGCTTTTGTATGCTGAAGGTGGAAATCTAGCCAATGAATTCTCACTGTATGTAAGAAAACATTTCATGTTCAAAATGAGACTAAATACTATTGTTCATCTCTGAAACATTATGGCCTCCATTGCTCTTTCTAGAGCAATCTAAATAGATGAAATAGTCTCTTTTCTGGTGGTTCAACCATTTTGGGTTAATGCAACTTAACATCTTGTTTGTGGGAATTAAGCCTGGCTTGAAAATGTCCTCAGCAGACTGCAGTATAATTTACTTGATATGACACATCCATGTTAGTAATAATGATGAAGGAGGCTGATCCCTCTCCCTTACCTAGTGAAAAGAGAACAAGAGCCCCTGCTAATGCAAAATGGTGCAAGACTCTAGCTTCACTGGTTTGAAACTTTCCACAGTAATTTTTGTTTATTTATAGACTGTTTTTTTCTTTTTTTTTGGAATGTTCTGTGCTGCTTAAGATCTACAGTCTTTTCATGAAATGCCACATGCTTAAGTTGAGGCGAGTGCTAATTTAATCTTAGTGTCTAGAAACACATGTATTGTGCACAATGACTGGCCCATTAGGGGGAAGACAGTGGTGTTGAGTAGTGGTGGCAGGCTGTGAGAACAGACAAGATAAAGATGGGGATGCTGAGACTGGAAAACACTACAACTGTATTGAAAAGCAACACAGCCGCATGAAGCAGGAGACCCAAAAAAGTCCAGTGTTGAGTCAATAATTCTTTAGGAGCTTCTCCCAAATAAATAATCAATACCCACCCCCCAAAACTAAGTACAAAATTGTTCATTGCAACATGATCTGTAATGACCAACACTGAAGTCCCCAAAGAATAGAAAACAAAATCCCTATGACAATGTGAATATTGGGTATCTCAGTCTGGCCATGGGTATAATGATCCATACATATATTTAATTTCATAATTATATAAGGATACCAGTTTGCAAAGGAGAGTCACGTGCTAGCTGTTGAAAGGCATTTGTCAAGATGGCACAAATAATCTTGATATGACTTTCTAGAAACTTTTCTGTATCAAAACACAACTTTTGTCCATCTTGAAATACTCTGAAAGTATATAGGATAAACTTTATAGATTTTCTTATATTTAAAAAGATGTATTTTTCATCTGTACTAGTTACAGAATCATTTGCTTATCATTTGTAACTATAACAGGCCTTACCTTTCTCCTTCTCAATCTCTACTACAGATATGGAGTCCATACCCAGGACAATGGGGCCATTTGTAAACAGTAGAGTTCATAATACAACAATGGTTCCTTAAAAACAAAGCTTTGTAAATGGTGTGGAGGAAATGACATCATTTTTAGACCTAACTAGAGTCTTAATGTTTCATAGATTATATGAGCCCATGTCATCTGGCTTGACAGAATGCATACAGTCATTAAGTAATCTTCAGAACAGGGGTTAGAATTAAGCTTTTAAATTCAAAGAGGAGGAGAAAAAAAAGAAAATAACCTTTTAACCCTTTTATTTTACATAATTAATGGTATTAAAAGTGATTAATGACAATGGCTCACTGCTTATCTGAGAATATTATCTGCCTGTTACTTTAAAGAATTTGAAGTGCATGAGTTTTTTTCAGTCAAGGAGAGAATTCAGAACTGTTAAACAGAAAATATAAAAAGCAATTTTACGAAATTATTTTTTACTTAAGGGAATGTATTTCATGATCTATTCAAGATACCGTTGAGTTGATATGTCTGAACTTCATAAAGGAACGTGAATTCCAGGGGAAAATGGTATTTAGGGAAGGAAAGTGCTTCATTTAAAAGGCATTGACAGGTGCCTGGGTGGCTCATTCAGTTAAATGTCCAACTTTGGCTCGGGTCTTGATTTCCCCGTCCGTGGGTTCAAGCCCCAAGTCGAGCTCTGTGCTGACAGATCAGAGCCTGCAACCTGCTTCAGATTTTGTGTCTCCCTCTCTTGTTGCCCCTCCCACCTTGTGCTTTGTTTCTCTTTCTCTCACAAAAATAAACATTAAAAAAATTTCAAAAATAATAACATTTTAAAAAAGTGTTGAAATAGATGTTCAAAAAACAGTCTTCTTTTGGGGAATAGTGAGGAACAGCTTATATAACTAGGGCCACAGATGGATATGAAATATGAATGTACATATAGAGAGAGGTGCAAACACAGAGGTTTATAGACCTGTATGGCAGGACAGTGTCTATCTACAGACTGAAGAAGTCACCCAGTCACCTTCTAGAATCCGATATGTAAGAAGAGTATTCTGTTCTGCAGTAGTCTCAGTGAATGCTTAGGATTTTAATACCACAGCTCATATCTGCAAACAAAAAATGAAATGTGAAACTCACCAGTCTGCGTTCTACCAAGAGTTTCATTATAAAGTTCCTTAATCCAGCAGCTTAATTAGGAGCTCAATCTTGATAGCAAATGTCAGGATATGTCAATATGGGATGAATCTGGTATGTGATATAAGAGCATAGTTTAGAAATTCTACATCAGACATGATCACCAGACCTGGTGACTCTGAAGGCAGTTGTGACATAAAGCTTATTTCAAAACAATGAATAGGGCTGTACACTTAAGTATAATCAAGATCCTACATAAATATTTTATCACTGTTTATGTTCATCTAAGTCTACAGCTGCCTGAAATATCTCAAAAGGGGAGCTTTGTTTATTTCCTAATTTTGATTTCAGATTACATTTCAGACTGTATTTAGGGAAGATGTGTTACCAAGTATGCATTGGTGCATACACATAGATCTCCATGGTTAAACAGAGGTACAGCACCGTTCATCTCTAGATTCTTGTTATTACTCTTAGCGCAATGACTTGCTTAAAAAATGTAAATGTTTCCCTTACATATTACTCCATTAATGTCATTAAAAATGATTTTTATTTTACTGTCAGAGATCATGCTGTTTATTTCTAGTTACAGTTTTGCATAGCACATAGTGGAATGCATTGAACCGAAATGCAGATATAGCTAATTTCAGTTTCTGCTTCTTTTCATTATCTGGATGATCTCCCGGGCGGTCATAACAATTTTAGAGACTCTACTTCCTCCGCTGGAAGACAAGAAGGAAAAACTCGCTTATTTCATAGGACTGTTGTCAGGACTGATTGAGATATGTGAATGCTTCGTATAAAAGGTACAACACATACCAGCGGGTGTCTTAATAAAGTTTAAAAATCATGTCACCTTCCAAGATTCTATCTATCACTTTTGTCACACTTGTATCTATAGGACGTTTTCCTTTTTTAGCCAGGAAGAAACACTAGGATTTAGTCAGGGTAGAGACTATTCAACAGGGATTTCTCAGAATGAGTATTACAGCTTTTGAAAGACATTTCTCATTATGTTGAAAGCTTTAATTTTGCAGAGAAAATCATGTTTTGCCAACCAAGGAAACATGTAGTCTATTATGTGCAAACAATATAAAAATTATTGTTTGCAAGTCTTTTTGTATCTAATTCGAGGATTGCCAAGGAACTAGAAAGAAGAAAATGAGATACATGAGAAAGCTCCAAGCTTATGCTTTACCTCAACCCACCCACACTGCAAGCACCAAAGTTTGAAGTTGGTTTCTAAATTAAGAATACAGTTTCCTAGAGGTTCTATATTTGGGAGAAGGAGATTTCCCTTGTCTAGAAATACACCCTTTCCGGTGTGGTCTGCAGAGAGCCAGATGGGTGTTTTTGTCCAACCAAGTAAACAACCTCAACTTTTTTGCTCTTATCTTAAATTTGAATTGAGATCAGTAGGTTTGGAAAAATATCTGGTAATTTGACGTGAGCCGGAATTCTTCCAGCGCTGTATTTGGAGAATAAGGCCCCACCTCTTTTCTGCTTTCATCACTTTGTTCTTTCTTTCATTATGGCACATGCTGTATTGGAAATAGCATTCTTTATACCTGAAACTCACTAAGAGAGACTTTATATTTCATCTCAAAGTCTCCTGGGCTTAGCATGAGTTTGATAGGAGGTATCTATCTGTCCAGTAAGAAATTGTTGAAGGGGCGAATAAATAAATTGGATAAGTATGTGTATGTGAATGTGAATTTATATTCAAAGACTGTGTAAAATGAATTTATCAGATCAAAACACATGTTTACCCAAATTGTTGAATCACTTCAGTCCAGTGGTGGCAATATGGTATAGTGATAAAGAGCATAGATTTGGAGTAAGCCAGACAGAACTGGGTTCCAGGCCACCTCTTGCCCCTTCACCCAGCTGTGTGACTTGGGCAAGTTATCAATGTTGCTATCATGATTACAGTTACTACATCTCTTGGAGCCTCGTTTTCTTTATCTGTAAAGTATGGAATTGGTATAAAGATTAAAGGAATTAAAGCATGCAAAATATTTAGCAGAGATCTGCAATGTAGCAAGTCCTCAATAAATGGTAGCTCTTGTCATTAGGTAGTAGTTGATAGAGAAATAAAGAATGTTTAAATAATTTTTAAAAAAAGACTTTACTCACTAGAAACACTCTACTCTTTTTGTTTTAGGTAGTATCTTTATATAACATTTCATTCAATTTTACAGAAGTTAAGTTTGCTTTCTGGAAAACTGTTTCATTTCCCGTTTTCCCTAATGGATGAATTCTTTTTTTTCCCCTCTTTATGATAAATTAAATAGAGGCAGCTGATAGGCATAGATCACTCTAACTTCCTTTGGAAACTACTTCAATGATTTCTAAAATGATAAAGGACCTGTAATGTACCTATAAATACACTCATTAAGTCACAAATTGCTCATGGCAGCACAGGAAATCTCAGTATACTGTCCAGGCATCTTCCTCCCCCAAACAGACATTTTCCCAAGGGTGCCCAACCCGGATCCATTATCATAAGTACAGCTGGAACTGGAGTCATGAATCAGACAACAACTTTCCAGTTCCTCATCCTCTCAGAGTTCCTTTGGTGGGCAGGTTTTCAGGCTGATGTGATAGGTCAGAACCCGGAATATTTACATTGAAAGAGATTAGTTTTTACCACTCTTCAGTTCCGTGATCAGATTTGGGACACTGAAGGAAGTCTCTCTTGACCAACAGAGGGCTCTGGTGAGTGGGTGGTACAGCCCCAGGCATTTCATCAGAAGGCATTTCACTTTGGCTCCTGTGTTTTACCTGGGGGTCTGCTCCTAATGTCTTGATAGTCAAAACAACTAGGATATTGGGATGCCATTGGTGGCTTTACTGTATTTAAGTTAGCTCCCAGATGACTGCACAATAGCAGAGGTAAAGTTTCTGACACCCCTACCTGAAGCAGGGGCAATCTTCAGATCGTTTGATCAAAAATATGGTGGCTGTTTTTCCTTTGTGGAATGATACCCAGCAGTGAAAATGTAAGCTGAATCAAGCTCTGAACTGAGGAGGCTTCATAGCAAAATTATTTTTTTTAACCTTTTCATATTGTCTGTATTTTCCTCTTAACTCCTGCTGACTATATTTCCCTTTTGAGTTTTATTAATTTTGCTGAGACCATTTCCATTTGTTTCTGCCCAAATCATTCAGGATCTCCAGTCCCCCAGCTTAGGTATTTAAATAATGTGTTTCAGTGTTAGGTGGCAGAACACACAAACACAGCTGTCTGCTCAGCAGCATCAGAGCAGATACTAGCCTCCATAGCCAAAAAAAAAAAAAAAAAAAAAAAAAAAACCTCATTAACACCTTCATGTTCCTTTAGGAACCATCCAGCCACCTCACTAATGGAAGGCTAGCTGGCAGCCACAGCTCACTGCTTTAACAAAAATGGTTTTCACAAGAAAATACAGTTCATGTGCCAAAGGGAAGTAATTCAATCCAAGTACAGAATAATCTCCCTCTGATACCTCATATTTATTTTCTCTGTGCCCTATTTGAACTTTTAATCATTTCCACAGAAGCAGAATTACTACCCACCATCATTCTTGGCTTTGCACTTAGAAACAGTTCCAGCACTCAAGGATTACCTGCGGGGTACATATTAAATTCCTGTTTTCACTTTCTTAATGGCATTCCATTATCTCTCCATTGTTCCTGGCTTTTGTGAAAGCAGAAGAGGCAAGGTGAGCCTAAACCTGTTCAGACCATCAGCATCTTGTAAGGAAAGAGAAAATCTCCAGGGTAGGGTTTATTCAAGTCCCTTTAATGGCATATTAATTATATATGACCCTGACTGCAGTTTTGATGGCACTTTCTTTAGATAAATTATCAAGTGTTTATCCCTGGGGTTTGTGTTGTTTCTCTTGGAGAGAATCCACCAAGTGTCTGAAATGACTCTAGGGTGACTCCCCCTGAACCTACCCTAACGTGAACCAGAGTTTGTACCTGATGGAACCTCAGATGGAAGGGTTTTAATCCTCCTCATTGTTGGTTTTCTCCCTGAAGTTCTGTGTTCTTTCATTTGATGCTAATATCATCCTCATGCATTAGGATTAGCCTAAAGCTTTTCTATTAATTCCTATGGGTGCCCAACCCAGATCCATTATCATAAGTACAGCTGGAACTGGAGCCATGCATCAGACAACAACTTTCCAGTTCCTCATCCTCTCAGAGTTCTTTTGGTGGGCAGAGAGAGGAAAATTTGGTTAAGACCTAACCTACTTTTTCATAAAGGATAAAAATTAATCTCGTCTAGTTTTGCATTGTTCTGTTAGGAAACTTCCCTGTGCCTCAGTATTTTCCTGCATCTTCCCTCTGTAATTTCAGTGAGGCTAGAGTTTGAAGGGAGACTGCTTAATTGTTTCATATTCTTGGTAAGCTCTTTATACTAAGGGGTGATAAATACTTTTATCTTTCAAAAGTGAACAATTGTAGAAAGTAGTAGTTTTCTTGAGAACTGAACAATACAATGTTTTATATTGGCAAATTTTAGATAGAAACTTTTCTAAACTGTATTGTGTACTTCCTTTTTAAATTACTCCATGCATGTTTCATCTTTTTTATCAATTTAAGCAATCATGTGGACCTTGATTTTATTCCTTTGTCTTAAGACATAATGGCCTTGGGAATTATTGAGCGGTTGATGGCTATTTGCTCATATACCAGTGGTCCCATCCTGCTAGGCTTTTGCCATCTTTTGTTTGGCTTTTGTAAACTTTCTTCATTGCTTTTAGTGTTTGCTTTCACCTCTTGATGTGCTATTGATATCCCTAAGGGTCCTCAACTAATAAAATACATGAACTCTATTGCATGGACGTGAAGGCACATATTTTGACTATTCTCTCCCTTGAGAACACTGGATTCATATGAGCTCCCTGTCCCACGTACAACTATGATAAGTGTTACTTTGCCCTTGAAAGAAATCTTTCAAATGAATAGGTCAGATGGTGGGACATGATGTATTTGTTTACTATGTCACTTTAATAAATAAAATAAAATAAAGAGAAGCAAACACGTATTTCCTGTAATAATGAATGGGCTACATTTGAAATTTTATATTTTTAAAGACTTTATATGAGAACTAAGGTCAAGATTTTTTTGTTAAAAATGCATATTCCTGAACACACTCTATACCTTCTAGGTCAGAATTTCCAGAGGTAGAGTTCTGGATTTTTAAACAAACAAACAAGATCATTCTGAGACAGACACACATGTACATATGCACAGTAATGTGGGACTATGCTCTGCAAAATATTGAGTATGGGTTATCATAATAATATTTTTAATGTTTTATTTATTTTTGAGACAGAGAGAGAGTACAAGCAGGGGAGAGGCAGAGGGTGAGTGGCACAGAGGATCCTAAGCTGGCTCTGCACTGATAGCAGCAAGCCAGAGCCCGAAGTGGGGCTCAAACTCACAAACCATGAGATCATGACCTGAGCCAAAGTTGGACGCTCAACTGACTGAGCCACCCAAGTACCCCATCATTATAGTAATTATTAATGTGCTGTTGAAGCCTAGCGATTTTGGTTATCAGAAAATTTCACCTGATAAACAATTTCTTGATAGTTCTTTCATCATCCTGAATCTTAAAGTTAGAAAAGTCCTATGAGACAAAAGTTATCTCAGGTCAAAAAAGTGTTTCAGTAGATGTTTTTACTCTCAAGATTCTAAATGGGGTGCAGAGTATCTGTGAACTTCTTAAAAGTACAAGCAAAAAAATTTTGTATGTATATATGTTTTCAGGAAGAGAGTTGATAACCAAATTTCTGTCCCCATTTTAGAGGTTAAGAAACTAAGGCCTAGAGAGATTAAGGAACTAGCCCCTTGGGAGTTAAGAAATAAGTCGTTCTTACCCTGAGTAGTTAAGGAACTTCTTAGATGCATAGAACTAGCATCCCAAAGTTATGTGTGTCTGATTGCAAATGCATGCTGTTTTTCACTCAAGCTCAGGGCCTCTTCAGTTACTTGAAATTCTTCCTTTCATTATTCTTGGAGGACTTGCCTGATTTTTCCATGAGGCTGTCCTTCCCATAGTCTTGATCATTCTTATTAGCTTTGTTTACCACCTGTCTTAATATCCTAATCATAATGTAATCAAAGTTCTTATTCTAGTTCTCTGTCCTATTTTATCTCATTTTGTGTCCAGTTATTGCTAACTCCATTTCTCCAAGATGGTTTCTCTAAGATTATCAGATAATAATCACAGAAAATGCAAATGTATTAAGTGGGCTGAGGGAAGCCCACTTCCCCATTTTCCCATGTTATGTCTTTTTAGCTTATCTGGAAGAGCATCTGAAACATTTAGGAAATTTAAACCACCATCTCAGTGAAGCCAACTTAATTTCTGCCTAGCAACAGGGAGCCGGATTTCTTGCCAGTGGCTTTGTTTGTCTCACTCAAGTGTCTACTCATTTAAGAGACAACCAGTCCACTGGGTTGAGTCATTATTTTTTTTATAATAATTATTTCTTATTATTCATCTAAGTTGGACACTTCCCTCCCACACATGGCCTGTTAATATTCTTTTTATTTTTTTTTTCCTAATGTTTGTTTATTTTGAGAGAGAGAGAAAGAGTACGTGTGTGTGAGTTAGGGAGGGGCAGAGAGAGAGGGAGACACAGAATACAAAGCAGGCTCCAGGCTCTGAGCTGTCATGACAGCACAGAGTCCGACACAGGGATCGAACTCACGGATCACTAGATCATGACCTGAGCCGAAATCGGATGCTTAACTGACTGAGCCACCCAGGAGCTCCTGACCTGGTAATATTTTAATCTACAGCAGGTGTTGGATCTCTCCAACTCCTACATAAAGTCCAGGAATAGCCAAAGGGAAAGAGAAGAAATGAGAGATGTTGCTAGGGGATACTTGGGTGACAGGCAAGAGACCTTGCGAGACCAACAAAAGCAGGAGTGCTGCTTTTGTTCAGTGTAAGACTTTTTTTTAGATATCTGCTACATGCTGTGTGCATGGCTAAGAGCTAGGGATGCAGACCTGGTTAAGAAAAAGTGTATGTTCTCACAAAGGTCAGCATTGAATTGAGGAGACACAGGCATATAGACAAGAAGATGGCTGCAGTTTGCCTATGCATTAGGGACACTCTTAGGGATGAAGAGCAGGAACAGCTGGTATCATGGAAGATAAAGGAAGCAACTAGGCTGACTTGAGATTTTTTCCTCACTAATCACCACTCAGAGTTAAATTTCCAAAGGGCTTGAGGGCTTTCACCATCTAGAGTTGCTCCTCTGAAGAGGCTGAGAATACATCAATCTATCATTGCAGTCTACTAGAGACATGCCGTACAGCCTAGAGGAATTAGGAATCAGTCTCTTCCAGAAATCTTATGATCTGCAACTCTGTCCCTGGTTGAAATGAGAACAGATTCCAGAGAATAATATTCTTGGGAATATACACACACAATAAAAAGAAAGAGCATAGGTGAAGAAATCTATGGCCAGACTGAAGTTTTTCCCTGAAATACGCTGTTGAATTAGCTGGACTTTCCTGTTGAGGTTTTCGTCCTGAAATATATTGGAATCATTGCTTCAAATGTTTTATCATACTTGGCCACAATCATATTATTAAACCAATTAGATTCATGTAAAGCAATTTAAATGTAGTTGGGCAACTAAACAATCAATCTTATACCAATTTGTTAACATTGCACTAAAAATGTAAGGATATTAAATGAAATACATTTTGTGAACATCACTTTTGCAAAGGCTATTCCAAAAATTTCAGTCAACTCTGTACCCTTCTTTTTTTGGAAGATCTCGAAATAAAACAGCTTAAAATCTGCAGGGGTGTGTGTGTGTGTGTGTGTGTGTGTGTGTGTGTGTGTGTTTGTATGCATATATGTGTGTATAATATAAATATCAGCCTTCTGAGGACTCTTGGGGAAGATGGCGGCGTAGGAGGACGCTGGGCTCACCGCGCGTCCTGCTGATCACTTATAAATTTTTTTTTTTTTCAACGTTTTTTTTTAAATTTATTTTTGGGACAGAGAGAGACAGAGCATGAACGGGGGAGGGGCAGAGAGAGAGGGAGACACAGAATCGGAAACAGGCTCCAGGCTCCGAGCCATCAGCCCAGAGCCTGACGCGGGGCTCGAACTCACGGACCGCGAGATCGCGACCTGGCTGAAGTTGGACGCCTAACCGACTGCGCCACCCAGGCGCCCCCTGCTGATCACTTAGATTCCACCTACACCTGCCTAAATAACTCAGAAAACCGCCAGAGGATTAGCAGAACGGAGTCGCCGGAGCCAAGCGCAGAGGAGAGGCCCACGGAAGAGGGTAGGAAGGGCGGCGAGGCGGTGCGCGCTCCACGGACTGGCCGGAGGGAGCCGGGGCGGAGGGGCGGAGGGGCGGCTCGCCGGCCAAGCAGAGCCCCCAAGTCTGGCTTGCAAAAAGCGGAGGGGCCTGACGGACTGTGTTCCCACAGCAAGCGCGACTTAGCGTCTGGGAGGTCATAAGTTAACAGCTCTGCTCAGAAAGCGGGAAGGCTGGAGGACAAAGGGAAGGAAAGCTGCTGAGCCCCCGGACGACAGAGCTCAGTTTGGTGGGGAACAAAGGCGCTCGCCAGCGCCATCTCCCCCGCCCATCCCCCAGCCAAAATCCCAAAGAGCACCAGTTCCTGCCAGGGAACTTGCTTGCTCAGCGCAAACACCCAACTCTGCGCTACTGCGGAGCCAAACCTCCGGCAGCGATTCTGACTCCCTCCTGCTGCCACAGGGCCCCTCCTGAAGTGGAACACCTAAGGAGAAGCAAGCTAAGCCTGCCCCTCCTGCCCCCGTGCACCTTGCCTACCCACCCCAGCTAAGACGCCAGATCCCCAGCATCACAAGCCTGGCAGTGTGCAAGTAGCCCAGACAGGCCACCCCACCCCACAGTGAATCCCGCCCCTAGGAGAGGGGAAGAGAAGGCACACACCAGTCTGACTGTGGACACAGCGGTGGGCTGGGGGCAGACATCAGGTCTGACTGCGGCTCCGCCCACCAACTCCAGTTATACACCACAGCACAGGGGAAGTGCCCTGCAGGTCCTCACCACGCCAGGGACTATCCAAAATGACCAAGCGGAAGAATTCCCCTCAGAAGAATCTCCAGGAAATAACAACAGCTAATGAGCTGATCAAAAAGGATTTAAATAATATAACAGAAAGTGAATTTAGAATAATAGTCATCAAATTAATCGCTGGGCTTGAAAACAGTATAGCTGACAGCAGAGAATCTCTTGCTACAGAGATCAAGGGACTAAGGAACAGTCACGAGGAGCTGAAAAACGCTTTAAACGAAATGCATAACAAAATGGAAACCACCACGGCTCGGATTGAAGAGGCAGAGGAGAGAATAGGTGAACTAGAAGATAAAGTTATGGAAAAAGAGGAAGCTGAGAAAAAGAGAGATAAAAAAATCCAGGAGTATGAGCGGAAAATTAGAGAACTAAGTGATACACTAAAAAGAAATAATATACGCATAATTGGTAACCCAGAGGAGGAAGAGAGAGGGAAAGGTGCTGAAGGGGTACTTGAAGAAATAATAGCTGAGAACTTCCCTGAAGTGGGGAAGGAAAAAGGCATTGAAATCCAAGAGGCACAGAGAACTCCCTTCAGACGTAACTTGAATCGATCTTCTGCACGACATATCATAGTGAAACTGGCAAAATACAAGGATAAAGAGAAAATTCTGAAAGCAGCAAGGGGTAAACATGCCCTCACATATAAAGGGAGACCTATAAGACTCGTGACTGATCTCTCTTTTGAAACTTGGCAGGCCAGAAAGAATTGGCATGAGATTTTCAGTGTGCTAGACAGAAAAAATATGCAGCCGAGAATCCTTTATCCAGCAAGTCTGTCATTTAGGATAGAAGGAGAGATAAAGGTCTTCCCAAACAAACAAAAACTGAAGGAATTTGTCACCACTAAACCAGCCCTCCAAGAGATCCTAAGGGGGACCCTGTGAGACAAAGTACCAGAGACATCACTACAAGCATAAAACATACAGACATCACAATGACTCTAAACCCATATCTTTCTATAATAACACTGAATGTAAATGGATTAAATGCGCCAACCAAAAGACATAGGGTATCAGAATGGATAAAAAAACAAGACCCATCTATTTGCTGTCTACAAGAGACTCATTTTAGACCTGAGGACACCTTTAGATTGAGAGTGAGGGGATGGAGAACTATTTATCATGCGACTGGAAGCCAAAAGAAAGCTGGAGTAGCCATACTTCTATCAGACAAACTAGACTTTAAATTAAAGGCTGTAACAAGAGATGAAGAAGGACATTATATAATAGTGACAGGGTCTATCCATCAGGAAGAGCTAACAATTCTAAATGTCTATGCGCCGAATACCGGAGCGCCCAAATATATAAAACAATTACTCATAAACATAAGCAACCTTATTGATAAGAATGTGGTCATTGCAGGGGACTTTAACACCCCACTTACAGAAATGGATAGATCATCTAGACACACGGTCAATAAAGAAACAAGGGCCCTGAATGAGACATTGGATCAGATGGACTTGACAGATAATTTAGAACTCTGCATCCCAAAGCAACAGAATATACTTTCTTCTCGAGTGCACATGGAACATTCTCCAAGATAGATCATATACTGGGTCACAAAACAGCCCTTCATAAGTTTACAAGAATTGAAATCATACCATGCATACTTTCAGACCACAATGCTATGAAGCTTGAAATCAACCACAGAAAAAAGTCTGGAAAACCTCCAAAAGCATGGAGGTTAAAGAACACCCTACTAACGAATGAGTGGGTCAACCAGGCAATTAGAGAAGAAATTAAAAAATATATGGAAACAAACGAAAATGAAAATACAACAATCCACACGCTTTGGGACGCAGCAAAGGCAGTCCTGAGAGGAAAATACATTGCAATCCAGGCCTATCTCAAGAAACAAGAAAAATCCCAAATACAAAATCTAACAGCACACCTAAAGGAAATAGAAGCAGAACAGCAAAGGCAGCCTAAACCCAGCAGAAGAAGAGAAATAATAAAGATCAGAGCAGAAATAAACAATATAGAATCTAAAAAAACTGTAGAGCAGATGAACGAAACCAAGAGTTGGTTTTTTGAAAAAATAAACAAAATTGACAAACCTCTAGCCAGGCTTCTCAAAAAGAAAAGGGAGATGACCCAAATAGATAAAATCATGAATGAAAATGGAATTATTACAACCAATCCCTCAGAGATACAAACAATTATCAGGGAATACTATGAAAAATTATATGCCAACAAATTGGACAACCTGGAAGAAATGGACAAATTCCTAAACACCCACACTCTTTCAAAACTCAATCAGGAGGAAATAGAAAGCTTGAACAGACCCATCACCAGCGAAGAAATTGAATCGGTTATCAAAAATCTCCCAACAAATAAGAGTCCAGGACCAGATGGCTTCCCAGGGGAGTTCTACCAGACGTTTAAAGCAGAGATAATACCTATCCTTCTCAAGCTATTCCAAGAAATAGAAAGGGAAGGAAAACTTCCAGACTCATTCTATGAAGCCAGTATTACTTTGATTCCTAAACCAGACAGAGACCCAGTAAAAAAAGAGAACTACAGGCCAATATCCCTGATGAATATGGATGCAAAAATTCTCAATAAGATACTAGCAAATCGAATTCAACGGCATATAAAAAGAATTATTCACCATGATCAAGTGGGATTCATTCCTGGGATGCAGGGCTGGTTCAACATTCGCAAATCAATCAACGTGATACATCACATTAACAAAAAAAAAGAGAAGAACCATATGATCCTGTCAATCGATGCAGAAAAGGCCTTTGACAAAATCCAGCACCCTTTCTTAATAAAAACCCTTGAGAAAGTCGGGATAGAAGGAACATACTTAAAGATCATAAAAGCCATTTATGAAAAGCCCACAGCTAACATCATCCTCAATGGGGAAAAACTGAGAGCTTTTTCCCTGAGATCAGGAACACGACAGGGATGCCCACTCTCACCGCTGTTGTTTAACATAGTGCTGGAAGTTCTAGCATCAGCAATCAGACAGCAAAAGGAAATCAAAGGCATCAAAATTGGCAAAGATGAAGTCAAGCTTTCGCTTTTTGCAGATGACATGATATTATACTGGAAAATCCGATAGACTCCACCAAAAGTCTGCTAGAACTGATCCATGAATTCAGCAAAGTTGCAGGATACAAAATCAATGTACAGAAATCAGTTGCATTCTTATACACTAACAATGAAGCAACAGAAAGACAAATAAAGAAACTGATCCCATTCACAATTGCACCAAGAAGCATAAAATACCTAGGAATAAATCTAACCAAAGATGTAAAGGATCTGTATGCTGAAAACTATAGAAAGCTTATGAAGGTAATTGAAGAAGATTTAAAGAAATGGAAAGACATTCCCTGCTCATGGATTGGAAGAATAAATATTGTCAAAATGTCAATACTACCCAAAGCTATCTACACATTCAATGCAATCCCAATCAAAATTGCACCAGCATTCTTCTTGAAACTAGAACAAGCAATCCTAAAATTCATATGGAACCACAAAAGGCCCCGAATAGCCAAAGTAATTTTGAAGAAGAAGACCAAAGCAGGAGGCATCACAATCCCAGACTTTAGCCTCTACTACAAAGCTGTCATCATCAAGACAGCATGGTATTGGCAGAAAAACAGACACATAGACCAATGGAATAGAATAGAAACCCCAGAACTAGACCCACAAACGTATGGCCAACTCATCTTTGACAAAGCAGGAAAGAACATCCAATGGAAAAAAGACAGTCTCTTTAACAAATGGTGCTGGGAGAACTGGACAGCAACATGCAGAAGGTTGAAACTAGACCACTTTCTCACACCATTCACAAAAATAAACTCAAAATGGATAAAGGACCTGAATGTGAGAAAGGAAACCATCAAAACCTTAGAGGAGAAAGCAGGAAAAGACCTCTCTGACCTCAGCCGTAGCAATCTCTTACTCGACACATCCCCAAAGGCAAGGGAATTAAAAGCAAAAGTGAATTACTGGGACCTTATGAAGATAAAAAGCTTCTGCACAGCAAAGGAAACAACCAACAAAACTAAAAGGCAACCAACGGAATGGGAAAAGATATTTGCAAATGACATATCGGACAAAGGGCTAGTATCCAAAATCTATAAAGAGCTCACCAAACTCCACACCCGAAAAGCAAATAACCCAGTGAAGAAATGGGCAGAAAACATGAATAGACACTTCTCTAAAGAAGACATCCGGATGGCCAACAGGCACATGAAAAGATGTTCAGCGTCGCTCCTTATCAGGGAAATACAAATCAAAACCACACTCAGGTATCACCTCACGCCAGTCAGAGTGGCCAAAATGAACAAATCAGGAGACTATAGATGCTGGAGAGGATGTGGAGAAAAGGGAACCCTCTTGCACTGTTGGTGGGAATGCAAATTGGTGCAGCCGCTCTGGAAAGCAGTGTGGAGGTTCCTCAGAAAATTAAAAATAGACCTACCCTATGACCCAGCAATAGCACTGCTAGGAATTTATCCAAGGGACACAGGAGTACTGATGCATAGGGGCACTTTTACCCCAATGTTCATAGCAGCACTCTCAACAATAGCCAAATTATGGAAAGAGCCTAAATGTCCATCAACTGATGAATGGATAAAGAAATTGTGGTTTATATACACAATGGAATACTACGTGGCAATGAGAAAAAATGAAATATGGCCTTTTGTAGCAACGTGGATGGAACTGGAGAGTGTGATGCTAAGTGAAATAAGCCATACAGAGAAAGACAGATACCATATGGTTTCACTCTTATGTGGATCCTGAGAAACTTAACAGGAACCCAGGGGGGAGGGGAAGGAAAAAAAAAAAAAAAGAGGTTAGAGTAGGAGAGAGCCAAAGCATAAGAGACTGTTGAGAACTGAGAACAAACTAAGGGTTGATGGGGGGTGGGAGGGAGGAGAGGGTGGGTGATGGGTATTGAGGAGGGCACCTTTTGGGATGAGCACTGGGTGTTGTATGGAAACCAATTTGACAATAAATTTCATATATAAATAAAAAAAATAAATAAATAAACATTAAAAAAATAAATAAACACATAGATAATCAAAAAAAATAAATAAATATCAGCCTTCTTTTTTGAAATCATATATAAGACAGCTAGCAGGTAATAGGTTTAATTCCAGGTGTTAGACTATAGATGGAAATAGCATGGGCTTCCTACCTTCTAAGAGCTAGGGAGGGGAGACCGGCAAAAACCCACTCATGAAAGTACTATAATCATGGCTGTAAACATGGAAAATATGGAATATTTTAGGAGTTCAGAATGGCAAGTGACTACTTGTCAGAAGGAGGTATAGGCAAAGATGGCAGTGGCCTACGGGTTTGAATGTTAAGTAGAAAGTAGTTTGATATGATCAGGTCCACATTAGCTACCAAGGACAAGAGAATAAAAATATGAACACTTTAAATAGTTAAAAATAATTTTTCGGTATAAGGGTTAACAAATAGTATGTTCTACTTCATCTGTTTGGAATATAATATAAAAAGAAACTTACTTTTGAGGCTTAAATAATAATGATTCTGATTCCCCTACTTTCCCAGGATGATAGGAGTCTTCTATAATTTCTCTGCTGAAGTGGTGTCTGACATTTCCTGAAGAATTTGCACATGTAAACTCAGTGGGTATTTATTGAGCTCTTGCTGCATGCCAGACACTGGTCAGACACTGGGGATAGAGATAATGCCCTGCTTTCACAGAGTTTGCATACTATGGGGGAGAAGCAGTCAATAACCCAACAGACCAACAGACTGATCAGTAAACAAACATCAAATAAATAAATAAATAACAAGGAAAGTATAAGTGTTGTGCCAGAATTAAATTTGGGTGACCAAACAGTGACAGGGGGCAGTCGCTGTCAGGCAGTGCTTTCAGAGGGCAAATATTTGAGCTGAGGTCTGAATGCCTTTTAGAAGGAAGGTCCTGTTGGCTGGAGTACATGAGAGAGGTTGAAAGAAAGGGAGGGGGAGCAGGGAGAGTCCTGCAGAGCTTGGTGGCAATTTGGATTTGGGTGTTCTTGTGATGGGAAATCGTTAGCCCTTTGTAAGTAGGGGAGTGGTGTGATTTGATTAACAGCTTTAAGAGATTCGTTTGTATAGAAAAAAGAATGTAGCTGCAAGGGTGAGCAGCTAAGAGCTTTGATACTGGTTTAGGTGACACGAAAAGAAGACTTGAAAAGTATGTACCCATGGGAATATGTTTGTGAGGTGGCATTGATTACACCTGGATAGGGTCTGGAAGGGGAATTGGAAGTGACTTTTAGGTGGTCCCACCAAGACCACATTGCTGTTAAGGCTCTGAAACTTTGTGGCCTCAAGGACTTCCAGGTTACCTTATCCAGTCAGGCAAATGGCTTTTCCTGTATGCTTCCTCCCTTGACAGCGACTCACTCCAAGCATAGAAACTATCTTCATCTTTAACAATCCAAATGCCCAAAGTATGTTACTAAAGACATTACTGAAAGGTTCCACACTGTTAACATCTTCTCAGACTCAGAGTTCCTATTTGAAGATCAGGTCCAGGGGTTACCTTTCTCTACTGACCCAAATGGAAATCTTTGTTCTCCTATATCAGAGTCCAGAGACCCTGCATTCCTTCTCCACCACATAGATGACATTTTGTCTCACCCTGATGCCGGATGATTCACAGGGAAAAATTCTTTCCTGCATGAGAATCTTATGTGTTCATCTACAACATTTAGTTAGAACTTTTCTACCAGGAAACAGCAGTTAAAATAGTAGATCCAAAGTCTGGATGATTTTTCTGAAAAAGGCCTATTATAAGGTACTTAGAGCCAAATTTACATACATATTTGTGGGCAAGTGTTATTTAATTAAAGTACATCCCAATTTTTATTGTAAAACCCAATGTTTAACACTATTCTGCAGCATCTGTATGCAGGTTTACGGCCACTTTGTTAAATTCTCACAGAGTAATGGGTAGGAATTTATTTTGTGCTTTTGACTAAAGTTTTTATTTAATGGTATTCTCAACAGTGTTTAATTTGATTTGGAACAAAAAAATTCTTCTCTAAAAGTAATGGTTTCTATTGAGAAACCATTGTAGAAGCCAATTTTAATGATTCTTATTTGGCAGTTTTCCACAAATGAAACAATAAATTAATTTAAAATTACACTCCTTTGATTGTTCTTCCACTTATAATTTCTATACCTCCATCAGAGGGGGAATGGAGAAGAGGAAGACAATATGCTATAGGGTGTGATAAGTGGAGATTCTGTCTTTCAGATGTGATCCAGAGAAGTGGTTTTGTTGAAGATTTGAGGGGGTTGAGAGGGTGCCAGGGAGCTAGTGCATTAATAATAACTGAGGAGATTTTTCTAGTTGATGTGGCTCCCTATCTTTCTTGGAAACCACTCATTTATAGTCAGCAATATAATGTAAAAGGCACAAGCACATTAAATTGTGCAAAACCACCTTTATAAATTCTAATCATGAAAGAATGAGTCATGGAACTGAGGCACCAGTTGGTTTACATGTGACACATAATTTACATAATAACTGATTTCAATACCTATATGGAGGCCTTTGACTACATGAGAAATGGAGATTCTTATAAATAGTCATCTTTGCACATTTTATGCCTTTTAAATATGGGAGACAACTAAAATATTATTAATAAGTTCAAATAATGTGCCTCTATGAAGAATAAGGAATATATACATACCAAATTTAAAATTTAAGATTCTTGGGATGCCTGTGTGACTCAGTCAGTTAAGCATCTGACTTCTGATATCAGCTCAGGTCTGCTTTCGGGGTCCTGAGATCAAGCACTGCATTGGGCTCTGTGCTGACAGGGCAGAGGCTACTTGGGATTCTGTCTCTCTCTCCCTTTCTCTCTGCCCCTCCTCCAGTCATGCACACACATACACACACACACTTTCTCTCTCACACACACAACAAATAAATAAACTTTATATTAAAAAGCAGGGGGGAATTGGGGCACCTGGGTGGCTTAGTAGGTTAAGTATCTGACATCGACTCGGGTCATGATCTCACGGTTTGTGAGTTCAAGCCCCTCCTCTGGCTCTGTGCTGATAGCTCAGAGCCTGGAGCCTACTTCAAGTTCTATTTCTCCCTCTTTCTGCCCCTCCCTCACTCACACTCTGTCTGTTTCTCTCTCTCAAAAATAAATAAACATTAAAAATTTTTTTTTAAAAACGGGTTCTCCTAGGTGGTTCAGTTGGTTAAGCATTTGACTCTTTGACTCTTGATTTCTGCTCAGGTAATGGTCTCATGGGTTCCTGAGTTCTGGCCTTGTGCTGGGCTCTGAGCTGACAGCACAGAGCCTGCTCAGGATTCTCTTTCTCTCTATCTCTCTGCCCCTCCCCTGCTCACATACTCTCTCTCTCAAAATAAACATTTAAAATAAAATAAAATGTAAAGTTTTCACTTAATGTTTCATTTTCCTTGGATGTTGGCTGTCCTTTATCTTAAAACAGGATCTCAGAACAAAAAAGAAAAAGGAAATCCTCAGGGCCAATCATGATGTTGCTGAGGTGGGACAGATGGCTCTTAGGTGTGGTTTCTCGAGCCCACTGGAACATGTTCTGTCCTTTCCTCTGTTCTTCCCTTTCCATTATATCCACTCTGTCTTCCTCTGTTTCACTCTGTCACACACAATTACCTTTAACAAACTGAAAAATTAAAAAAAGTATTAATGAGGTTTCAGAGGCTCTGATACTGAAATATTGGCAAATGCTCTCAGCAAATTGTAGCAAATTCTCTGTGCCACGAAAAAAGACCTTTAGTGAGCATAACTTTGAAAGATGTGTGAAGTAATGAGAAAACACACTTGAACATACCTTTGTTTATTATCATTGTCTGAGTACACTGGGTCTTTGATTTTTTAAAATAGTTTTCAAAGGAATCTCATAATAGCATTCATTGAGTAGACAATATTCTTCACACTTCTACCCCAAGTATGTTTCCATCAAAGGCTCCATAAGCTATCTTACCACTTAATCTAACTCTTTATCTAAGTTCAGAACTTTAGTTCATGTGGAGACACAGATAAGGTAGCCCAGGAATGGTTTCCGGATTTCTCGAGCATCCATTTTGACTTCTTTCACCTCATGATTCTTAGGCATTATTATGCCCTCTGGCTCATTCTTCTTCCCATAGTTAAAGCAAGATGACACTTCTAATCTGAGAAGCCATCCAGGAAGCCAACTTGTTTACTCTTAGAGTGATCCTTCTTCTAGATTCTGACTTTGAACCGCCCCCCACCCCCACCTGCTTAACTCTCTGACCTTGCCTTTTTCTTTCTAGTATACATGCTCCAGTACTCTTGCCTTCCTTCCCCATTGCAACACCAGGTACTTAGTTAAGCATTTGATTCCTAGCAGAAAATTACTTGCTTTCCTCAGAGCTCAGCGTTCTGTTTGATAGAATTGTATCTCTAGCTACACTGGTTGATTTGGTGTTCACTGTGGTTCCCAGCTTCCCTAGCATTTCTTCTTTATCTATGAATCACGTATAAAGTGTAGGGTAGGGACTCTACTCATGTTTTCTGAAATAATTTTTGAAAACCTCCCTCATCTTTCAGCACGTACTACTACATGCGAGGGAAGCTTCATTTTGCCCCCTATTTAAAATAGAAAAACAATTTTCTGCAAACCAAATTTGTTCTATTGAAGTTCATTTTCTTTGTTAATTTTTGATGACATATGTTTATTTCTAATTTAAAAATGAGAGGAGAGTACATAATATTCTGAGAAAGTTTAAAATACCACCACTTTGTTCCCGAGAGCTTTCTCAGCTTTCTGTAGTATTATGGATACATTAGGTTTCTAAATTGATGTTCTGGATTCCATATTTCTGTCAGAGCAAACTTACCTTGGGGAAAATCCTTAACATCTGACTTCATGGGCCTAACAAAGCGAGGAGCCAGGTGAATAGCCAAATGAATCACAGCATGCCTGTGGTACTGTGTCAACAAAATGCGATCCACTTGGCTTCTGCTTACACACACTTCCTCTGGTGCAAATGGACACGATGATGCCATTCTGGCTGCAAGGCCAGGCAGTTGTATGATAAAAAGCATTCATGAATATTTTAATCTCATTAGCCAGCAACTCCACATAGTCTACCATCTGGTAGAAACAGAAATCCTGGAGTATTACTCACTATCAAGGAAAGGTCCTAGGGTCACTCAGCTTAAATCATAGAGGTACCCTGAGGTCAAGGACAAAGAGTGAAGAGTCAAATTGCTTTCTAGTCTGCCAAAGTTCTGAATATGGAAAATCCAGTGATGCCAATCCATGGGCTGAGTAACGTGAAGGGATTTGAAGAACTTTAGAATAAGCAAGTTATTTGTTAATATTGCCTTCCTCCTCTCAGGCAAAATAGAATAACCAATGCAAACACAAGTCTTTGCACATCATCAGGTTCAACTCATAAGTAGCCCTACATTTAGATAACCCTAAAATTTGGCAATTTATAATCAGGTGAGTTGCAGTCATGGTTAAGTGCACTAATATCATTACTCCCAAAATTTGCAGTGAGTTTTCTATAGACTTCTTTGTAGATATAATCCTTTAAACTATTTTGCATATTACAAAGGATTATGTCATGATTAAATGACATAAAAATGAATTTGAATTTTGGTGGATGATATTATATGGTAACCTTGCCTTTATGACACTTGATTTTTAACTTGCATGTAAAACAAAACAAAACAAAAGGCTACCTGGGACTTTGCAAATTCCCTGGAAATAGATAAGAGGAAAGCACATTCATCAGCTATAAATCTGCTTTCCCTTAGAATCTTCCCCCAACTCAAAAACAAAAATAAAAGTCTAAAAATACAAATTTTGTTGCCAATATTTTTCTAGTTTTATAACAATTTAATAGCATAGCTAAATGAGTTTAAGTCTTCATTGAGAGTATTTATCAAAGATGACTAGAAGGATAAATCACATTTCAAAGGAGTGATGTTTGCTTTGCTTTCTCAAGTTCAGGCCCATGATCCAAGGTATTCTAAGTAAGCTACACTATCAATGCAGTCCAGGGAAATTTGCCCCAGACTTGATAAAGAAACTGAATTTTACCTGAGGTCTTCTTCTCCAGAAAAGTTGTTCCATGACCACAAAGGTTTGAGCAGTAGAAGAAGGAGGTTAGGTGTGGAAGAACAGTTCAGGTTCCTTTAGAGCCTAAGATTTAATACTCTTCAGGTGGGATGGCAGGGTGGGGCTGGGCGAGGGCTGCTGGGGCCTTGCTGAGAAGGAGAATTTGCAATGGTCAGAGATGGATTGTTGGCAGATATGGGTGAGGACAATGGACAAATGGGTGATTTACTACTTCTGTCCCTGCCCCCAGAATCTCAAAAATACTTTTGTGACAAACCCACTTTTCTCCAAATCAGAGGAGCACAAAAATGTTGGAGAAAGAGATAATTTGTTTATGTGCCTTCCACTAAAATTCTTCAAGTCCAAGGGGCTCTCTGTGTGTGGTCTTGCAGAAAAAGGCAATGCGGCTGAATTGGACAGCCAAAAAAGATTAATGGTGGTCAAATAAACTCTCTGGGGGACAAAAAAACCAACCAGCCAAACAAAAAACATAAAACAAGATAAGACTCAAACAGGTCTCAATATTCTTGTTGTAGAAGGTGAATAGTAAAGTGTGAACAAGAAAAAACAGTTTCAGTTCAAATGTATCTCAAAGGTTAAATGCTTCAATCATATTAACTCTAACTTAAAGACACTTTCTCATAAAATGACAATAATTTTTTCTCCTTTACAGTAGCAAAAATAACTTTTTTTTGTTTTTTTCACTTGTACCTCTACCTGGTATAGGCTTGGGTCCAGAAGAGAAGATAAATTATTTGTCTACCTATTTAGGTTTTTGATCAGGGGCCATATTTCATAAAAGACCTTTGTTGTCCTTTTTTTTTTTTTTTTAAATGTTTGTTTATTTTTCAAGGAGAGAGAGAGAGACAGAGTGTGAGTGGGGGAGGGGCAGAGAGAGAGGGAGACACAGAATCCGAAGCATGCTCCAGGCTCTGAGCTGTTAGCACAGAGCCCGAAGCAGGGCCCGAGCTCACAAACTGCGAGATCATGACCTGAGCCGAAGTCGGATGCTTAACCGACTGAGCCACCCAGGAGCCCCTGTTGTCGTTTTTTAGTGCCTGCTAATACCGTGGCTAGTGGCTGGGTGGCTTGACTATCATGATCCAGCCATTTCTGTCCTTAATGACTTCCCAGACTAGGCTAGGCATGTAGTTATACAGCTGCTGGATTTCACTCCAGGAAGGGGGTACATTTTAGGGGAGAGTGAAGTGAGACTCATGTCTAATTTGTTGAATGGGTTGTAAACAGCTTTGGCTATTTCAGGATGAAAGACTGCATTTAAAGGTAAGATATTATTATAAAGAGTGGCAATAATAGTAATAACAGTAATTAGTGTTCCAATAAAATACAAACAAAGGAAATGAGTACATGTGTCTTTAACAGTCTGAGGTTAACACAACAAACCAAACAAAATAACTAAGCTTTTTATTACTCTGTCAGAATTTATCATGTCTTGCTCTTGTCTTTGCAGGAGGGTATGTGAAAACTGCCATAAATGAAAAGGGAATATAAAAAAAATAATAACCGAATGGTTCCTGTATTCCTTCAATATATTTAAATCTGACTTTAGCATTTACTAAAAGGAAATAACACTTTGGTTGGTGATGCTGTGTAAACCCGCATGCTGTTAACTGCTAAATTAAAAAAAAAAAAAAAAAAAAAAAAAAAAAGCACTTCCTCTCTTCTAGCCATTTCTTCCTCTCCTTAGAGAAGAAAAAGCAGAGTGTGGAGGGTGAGTGTGCTAGGTTCCAGAGGATTCTCTGGGATTCTCTGGGATTGTAGCTGATCATCCTCTCTTTCAGTTGCTTCTCATTACTCATTAATGTGAGATCTGGAAAACTCTGGTTCACTTGGGTGAACAGGGAACTAGAAAAGAGCTTTTAATTCCAGAGGTGGGTTCAGAAGGCAGTGGAATAAACCCAGGTGTGGATATTCCCTAAGGCAGAAACTGCCCTATGGAAACAATCTCAAAAGATGATACAGATAAGCTAATCAAAACAATGTGTGTCTACCCTAAATTAAGGGGCCCTTCCAACGCCCAAGTTTCCTTCCTCTGACACATAAGTATTTGAGTGCATGTGTGTGAGTGTGTCTGTGTGTGTGTGTGTTATTTCTATCATCCACGTTACCACATACTCTAATGGACATTACCAACAGGAAATGCAGAGTGTGCCTGGAGGTGATGGTCCTGGCTTTAGAGCAAACCTCTGGGAAACAGGAACCTCTTCCAGGAAGGAGGGGGCTGGGAAGCACCCTGCTGCTTTATTATTCTGTTTGTAAAGAGCTGTCCTTGAAACATCTAAGGGTTTGGGTTTTCTCCTGGGAGAAAAAAGTAGTATTTAGACAAAGCAATTCTTATATGCATATTTATATATATAATGTACATAAAAATATGTGTGTGTGTTGTGTGTGTGTGTGTGTATTTAATGTTTATTTATTTTTGAGAGAGAGAGAGAGAGGGAGAGAGAGAGAGAGAGAGAGAGAGAGAGAGAGAGAGAGAGAGAATCTGAATCAGGCTCCATGCTGTCAGTGCAGAGCCTGACCACCTAGGGCTCTAACCCATGGGCAGTGAGATCATGACCTGGGCTGAAGTCAGACGTTCAACCAAATGAGACACCCAGGTGCCCTAGAGAAAGCAAATCTTGATTCATGGTATAATATTGCTCTGGAAAGGAATTATAAATTATTTTCTTCTCGGGGCGCCTGGGTGGCGCAGTCGGTTGAGCGTCCGACTTCAGCCAGGTCATGATCTCGCGGTCCGTGAGTTCGAGCCCCGTGTCAGGCTCTGGGCTGATGGCTCAGAGCCTGGAGCCTGTTTCCGATTCTGTGTCTCCCTCTCTCTCTGCCCTTCCCCCGTTCATGCTCTGTCTCTCTCTGTCCCAAAAATAAATAAACGTTGAAAAAAAAAAATTTTTTTAAATAAAAAAAAAGAAAAAAAAATTATTTTCTTCTCATAGATGTATGTTTTGGCTCACACTGAATGTATATATAAAAAGCAATAAGGTGGAACTGCTGTGTTCATTATGATGGGAATTTTCCCTCTGCATTAGATGGGTGCTCCTATGTGTTAAACAGAGCTGTGAGTTGAAGGTAATTCTCTACCAAAAGAATAGAGATAAGTATATCTATAATGTCTACGAATTCAATTATTCATGCAGCTTACTTACTGAATCCTTAATAAAAGTTCAAAACCAAATAGGTCTGCGTAATTCTAAACCGTATCTTATTTGAATTCTGCTAAAACTATGTTAGTGATACCTATGACATTCCAAGTTACAATCTATGAACAAAGTAGAAAATTTGTGACTAGTATTTTTGAGTAATTGCTATGTTACTGTCACTCTTATGTCCCCTTACATATATCATCTCATTCATCCTCATTTGATAGTAATGCCCATTATTATCCTGTTGTAGAGAGGAAGAACTAAGGCTTAGAAAGGTTGTATCAGTTGGCTCGGGCTGCCATAACAAAGTGCCACAGACTGGTGACTTAAACAAGAGTTTCTCAGTGTCTCAAGCTCTGGAAGCTTAAGTCTGAGATCAAGGTGTCAGCAGGACCAGTTTCTTCTGGGGACTCTCTCCTTGGCTTGTAGATGGTCATCTTGTCCCTGGGTCTTCACATTGCCTTCCCTCTGTATGTGCTTATGTCCAAATTTCCTCTCCTTACTGGAGTAGGGTCTGCCATAATGACCTCATTTTTGCTTTTGCTATTTTAAAGACCATCTCTCCAAGTATAGTCCCATTCTGAGGTACTGGAAATTTGGGCTTCAACATTCAAATTTGAATTTAGGTGGGGGTGGAGGGACCACAGTTTAGCTCTTAACAGAGGTTAAAATAAGTTTCTCAAGATCACATAATGAGTAAGTCATTCAACCAGGGTGTGAATTTCCTCATGCCCTCTTTGTTAGCCTTAGGCCTTAGGATAACTTTACATAGTAGTGCTTCTCTTATTTCCCTAGCCAGTGTCATTACTGAAGATCTACCATGTACCAGACTGTGCTGAGGGCAGCACAGTGATCAAGATTACCAAACTCCCTCTCCTTTTTTTTTTTAATATATGAAATTTATTGTCAAATTGGTTTCTATACAACACCCAGTGCTCATCCCAAAAGATGCCCTCTTCAATGCCCATCCCCTACCCCCCCCCCAACCCCCATAAACCCTCAGTTCTCAGTTTTTAAGAGTCTCTTATGCTTTGGCTCTCTCCCACTCTAACCTCCTTTTTTTTTCCCCCTCCCCCTCCCCCATGGGTTTCTGTTAAGTTTCTCAGGATCCACATAAGAGTGAAAACATATGGTATCTGTCTTTCTCTGTATGGCTTATTTCACTTAGCATCACACTCTCTAGGTCCATCCACGTTGCTACAAAGGGCCACATTTCATTCTTTCTCATTGCCACGTAGTACTCCATTGTGTATATAAACCACAATTTCTTTATCCATTCATCAGTTGATGGACATTTAGGCTTTTTCCATTTAGGCTATTGTTGAGAGTGCTGCTATAAACATTGGGGTACAAGTGTCCCTATGCATCAGTACTCCTGTATCCCTTGGGTAAATTCCTAGCAGTGGTACTGCTGGGTCATAAGGTAGGTCTATTTTTAATTTTTTGAGGAACCTCCACACTGTTTTCCAGAGTGGCTGCACCAATTTGCATTCCCACCAACAGTGCAAGAGGGTTCCCGTTTCTCCACATCCTCTCCAGCATCTATAGTCTCCTGATTTGTTCATTTTGGCCACTCTGACTGGCGTGAGGTGATATCTGAGTGTGGTTTTGATTTGAATTTCTCTGATGAGGAGCGACGTTGAGCATCTTTTCATGTGCCTGTTGGCCATCTGGATGTCTTCTTTAGAGAAGTCTCTATTCATGTTTTCTGACCATTTGTTCACTGGATTATTTGTTTTTTGGGTGTGGAGTTTGGTGAGTTCTTTATAGATTTTGGATACTAGTCCTTTGTCCAATATGTCATTTGCAGATATCTCTTCCCATTCCGTTGGTTGCCTTTTAGTTTTGTTGATTGTTTCCTTTGCTGTACAGAAGCCCAAACTCCCTCTTCTGATGAAGCCTGGCTTGTCTCGGAAGAGACGAAGCAAATGAAAAACAAAACACACAAGGGAATTATACAAATGTAATAATAATAAGGAAAATAAACAGGACCATAAAGGAAATAAACAGGACCATGGGATAAAACATAACCCAGTGAGGGAGTGGGAGACTACTCTTGAGAGGAAGGTCACAAAGTATTCTCTAAGAAGCTGATTTTTGGAATGAGACCTGAAGCAGAAGACATGAGCCCTGCAGAAGGTAGAGATCTGTTTCTGTGTAAATCACTTCTCAGAGCTGCTCAGCATGAGTGTTAGCATAGAAACGTGTCTCTGCAAAGCAGAGAACACGTGGGTATCCAAGGAGAAGACACTGGGAATCCCTGTGTGGAAGAGGGGGAGGCAGAAGCCAAGGGCTCTGTCTCAGCTTCAGCACCTCCTAGCTGTCCCACCTGGAAGTCACTCTCCAGCTAAGCCTCCACTTCCTGGAACAGGAAGCAGTAATATCAATAACACACAGCACTCATCTTGCCTCAGACCAAAGCTTGTCGCGGTGCATGTGAGATAATAGCCATGACAGCGCTTTTGAGATTGAACGGTTCTATGCAAATAAGTGCAGTCACGGAGTAGACCTGCAGCCATTGTCCTAACATGTAGCTTTACCTGTATAATTTTTCCTCCAACTTGTACCTAATTGTAATCCCCAATCAAAGCCTCCTACTTTATAAAGTGATTAAACTCATTTTCCACAGCAAAATATACAAGAAAGTAAGTAGGTCATCGCCCTTCATTCGTTAAACACTCAGAGTGAATTATTTGTTTTTTTGTTGATAGACTTGCAGAGCATAATGCGTTCCATCTGAGAACTGACCAGGCATGACCAGGCATACCCTGGTGGGCCGGCAGTGTCTAGCCATAGCTTTGTTTACAGGAGGGTGCACAGGGCTGTGTGGGAAAAGTGTCAATGGATAATTCTCTGTTGATTTCCACTTTTCATAACTAGGACTTCCTGAGGTACATAGAAATAGTTCTCATCTCTTGGCAACTGAGACACTCTACTATAATGGGGAAACTCCAGAACCTGAGAAAATTAAATTCTGTTGTTGAGGTCACCCAGTTTGTGGTAATTTGTTACAACAGCCCAAGCAGGCTGATCCAACCTCCCTAAGCCTTGTTTCATCATAGGAAACATATAAGCATCATATAAAACAGGGATAATATTGGGCACAGCCGTTAAATGAGGATTGATGAGATAATATATATAAAGGGAGAAAATGTAGGGATGGTAAGGTAGAAATTCCTAAAAATAGTGGCTACAGATTTTCTACTTTCTTTCTATAATGTAACTCCATCATGTATCATCATTGTCAGCATGATAATCTTACTGGAAATAAGAATTGTTTTAGAATTATGAATACTTAGATAATTTAAAGTAACACCATGACCACCTTTATTAAACATGAAGTACATGTCTCGTGGAGGGGAGAGAGCAGCAGCCACACAACTTCAGGCTCAGTCCAGCCTCCCTGCCTCTGGGCTCACTGTTCCTCTTAAATGGGATGTCTTTTTTTGCAGGTCTTTGCATCATTGGCTTCTTCCCACCATTCCCTTTCCACCTCAAACATGACTCATCAAGAAAAGACTTCTCTGACCACCTGGTTTACCTCCTTGATCTAAATTACTTTCTACCAGTTTGCCTTCCTCTGTTGTCTTCACAGCACTCAGCCCTCTAAATGTATCTCAAATATTTATTCATTTACTTCTTAGTGTCTGTTTTACCCCATGACACAACCAAACCCTATGAGAACAGGGACCCTAATGCATTAATCACTGTCTCCCAGTGCTTGGATCAAAATAGTTGGTCACTAAATAGTCAATGAATCAAGGAAAGGATGAATCAATGGGCAAACTATTTCAGATAAAGCTGAGTCCTGGAGAAGGGGTTGATTCTCTGAACAGTACAACATTACTTGAATTATATTCTGTGCTTGGGCTCCAGGGACATGGTTCCCTGGGGAAGAGAGATACTGAGGTATAGACAGGAGAGTAGATAACAGATCAGGTGGGCGTGTGTTCACGACCCCAATTTGGCCCTATTTGGGTACACTCCATTGAGGATGTCACTCAACCTCTACAAGCCTCACTCTCCCATAAAAGACTGGAAATACTACCTCAGTGCAGAAATGTTGAAAAGATTAAATGATGCAATGTTTTCAAAGCTCATGACAAACAGAAGATCAATAGGTGGTATTGATTCTTTTTAATAAAGAAAAGAAAAAGGCAAGCCACTCTTTTGACCTAGTAAAAGGAGTTTCAGGCAAGTGTAAAGAACTAAAAGCCACACTGACAGTTAAGTGCAAAGAGCTAGTAGATCCTACACCAGGTGGAAAGTGTAGATTAGATTTCTAATTGCCTGGCCCTGAGGATCCTCCTTGGTTCTACTGGCCTCCCTTAAACCACAGTGAATCCTAAACCTTCTGGCCACCATGAATTCTTTTATCAGCAGGAACATCTTTGCACTAATAAAAAAAACCCCAATTTTAAGAAGAAAATTATTGAAATAGTTTAATATTTAATTACCTAATATTACTGTCAGGAGAAGAGAGCTTAAAAGAGCCCAGAGGTGTATTTCAGCAGCATCTGTCACCTTCAGTGTCAAGTTGCAGTGACATTCTTCACCTGTAACTTACGGAGGGAGAGAGGACTCACAATGCACCTTGTGTTGATTGATGCTGATTTCAGCGGGCTCCCCCGGGGGTAGCAGCCACATGAAGGATGTGTGCAGGAAGTGAACAGGTATACCTCACGCTTTGTTCTTATGACATGTTTGCTGAGTGGTGACAAGTCCTCATTTCCCCATGAGTGGCCGCCTAGTCCTTTCTCAGACTTCTGAATCATGAAAGGCTTGGGGCCATTTTCCCAGCAGGGCCAGTCACTCAGGAAAGACAGAGTACATGAGGCTCCTCTTCCCATGGCCTCATCCTTTCCTAAACAACCCAAGGAAAAATGCCAGGAGCCAAGTGGATAAGAGTAAATGTTGAAGGGGAGCAGGAGGGTGGCGGGGAGAGTAGGATATTCATTAGAGCTGAGTGCACACCAGTAGAATGATTAGTATAGTTGGTGAATTTCATTCTCAAACCCTCTCAGTCTTTGCCCTGCTTTGTCCTTTTAAAAAAAGGAGCCTGATACTTTACTCTCTGAAAAGAGGTTACTGGTATCTGCTGGTGAGCTGTGGGATCCCCATCTTCAGGAAACTTCCACTTTCTTCCTTACCCTTTACCCCCTTGCCCCGGTAGGGATTGTATAGAGTCTGACTAATGATACATTTTTTTTCTGTAGAGCACTTGAGTAAGAACAGGAAAAAAAAAAGTTGATTTTCCATCTTCCTCTGAAAGCAAAGGGATTTGAATCAAAAATATCTGTGTCCTCCATTCAACATTCCAAGTCCTGCATCATTCTGCCCAAGGATCACTTCCAACTGAATGTGCTCTTTGTCTTCCATCTTGCATCTAATCTTTTGAGAGCAAATTTTAAAATATCATTTCCTCTTCTTAAACCACTCACTCACTACCCATTGTCCTTCACATGAAGGTAAACAAAAAAAAACCTGGATAACAAGTTTCCTTTTAATCTAGGCCCATGTACTTCCTTTTATACCCTAACCACAGAACTGCCTCTGGTTTCTGTTTTGGGCCCTTGCAGGTGCCGCTAACATTTAACAGTGATTCTGAATTGTGCAAAGTCTTCTCAGATACCACGTACTAGACAAGACTGCTTGGAGATCTCTGGGCTTTCCCAAGTGAAAGCTTTCCAGGCAACTTTACTTTTATTATTTTTTTTAATGTTTATTATTTTTGAGAGAGAGAGAGCAAACACAATTGGGGAGGGGCAGAGAGGGAGGGAGACACAGAATCTGAAGCACATTCCAGGATCTGAGATGTCAGCACAGGGCCAAACGTGCGGCTCAAACCCATGAACCATGTGATCATGACCTGAGCCAACTCAGATGCTTAGCCTACGGAGCCACCCAGGTGCCCCCATCCAGTGACTTCAAAACCCAGCCAGTATTCTTGGCCACCAGTCCAGATTCTCAGCTTTGGCTGCATATTAAAGTCTTTTGGGGAAATTTAAAATCCCCTGTACTCAGACTCATTACATCAGAATCTCCATACATGGACCTCAGGTACCAGTTGCTTTTTTATTTTTATTTTTTTTGAAGCTCCCCAGGTATATGCAGTTTTGGAAAGTGCTAGCTTTGAGGGCTCTTTACTACAATTTCTTGATAACTTACATTCCTCTAGGTCTCAGCGTAAATGGAACCTTCTGAGAGGCCTTCCCTGAATCAGATGCTTCTCCTGAGTATTAACATAATGAATCCCTTGTGCAATGGCCCCTCTGCAGAACTCCCTATTGATTCATCTGTTTTCTCATCATTCAGTGAGCCCCTCGAGGGCAAGGACCATGTAGAGCACTCAGCATCTAGGGCAGGGCCTGTCATAGTAAGCATGCAGCCCTGAGCAGTGTGTCCTCTGTGCTGGGCCCTGTGGTTGGAGGACCAAAGTGTTTCTGTCCTCATGGTGTTTCCATTGCTATCTCAAGATACTCCATTTTTCTTATCCTTTCTAAAGACAAAATGTGGCAGCAATCTTCCAATTCATTTTTCTGCCCCAGAAGGATGGTACAGATGTCTAAGAGACAGAACATAGCCTTGCCTTGCTCCTACTTTTACAGAAAGAGCCTCCAATAGAAGGAATTTATATGAGAAATATTTTCTAGTCCTAAGAACACTGTTCTCATCCTGTTAAATCTCCAAATGAAATGCCAGAAAGTGGGAACATCAGTAGGAATAACACAACAAGGTTAATTTTTAGAACATATTCTGGACACACCCATTTCAATTTAAGTCAACAGTTTGAAAAGAAGCAGGCTTCATCTAGAAGGTTCTAAATGCAACCTATTGCAGCAACAGCTGAATTAAGGAGACACTGTTGCAGTCACTGATGTGAATGTATATGAAAATGTAAGGATTGCCATGGCAAGAAGATACTGAATTTACAAGTCTAATAGGAATTGTCCATGTGTCCTTACTTTTAATCCCTGCAAGAAAATAATTATTTTCAGGAATTACAGGATCACACAGTGGGCCTGTATTCAAGTCTTACCTTTTCCACCAGCTGTGTGAACTTGGGCAAATTACTTCGCCTCTCTGAACCTCAGTCTTCTGGTTTGTTAAATGTGGACAACCATGTTATCCACCTCACAGGGTTGTTGTGATGATTAAATGAGATTGTGCTTGTGAAGTATAACTTAGTGTCTGGTCTATAGTGATTTAATAGTAAACATCTGCTGTTGTTAAATTCTCTAGTCAAAAGTGGGAAAGCCTAGGAATAAACTGCTTTCAGTGCTAACTGAGCTATGATAAAGACCCAGGATTTCATTGGAGACCATGCCCTCACATCCATGGTGATGCATGCTCAGATTGAAGGATCACTGAATCATAAGTTGCCCAAGCTTTACTGCCATTCCTCACTACAATGCAGCCCCAGATTTTAATCATCACCCATTTAAATGACTTTGCATGAACACCCAATCATAGTTTTCATTTCCTATATGGCTTCATTGCTTTCACTTTCCTTCCCTCCTTATATCTGAAGGTACAAGAGAAAAACTCTGGAGATGTCTTGTCAGTCTTAAATATTAGATCCAAAGACTTTCTGGTTCCATCCGTTTCTTATTAACAGATCACTATCCTAGTACTACCAGTATAGCTGGATCTCCCTTAGATTCATATTTATGATACTCTTTTTTAAGTAAATGGAAATGGATAATAAATCAGTAATTATTATGAGATATACAAAGCTCTTCAGAATAGAAATATTAGGGTCTGTTATGATTTTTTAAGTTATCTTCAGCTTTCTGGTTAGAAAGTTATTTTATATAATTTTGGATGGTGCTACTGTAGCTATTGAAGTTGAAAGTGTTGGGGGAAATGTTACTTTGGAGAAAAAATTGGGTGGAATGTGTGTGGGGAGGAGAGAGGACAGTGTGTGTTTGGAGGGGAAGAGCTGTGTGTCTGTGTTGGGTGGGGGGCAACTCCTAATTTTCTGAGTCAGGAAATCCATATGAAAATGGATGAGATAATGAATAATTATTATATCAAGAATTTCCTAAAGCCAAAATCCATGGGTGGCAGTATTAACTCAGGTCTAATAAATTCATAATTCTCCTAAAGGATCTGAAAACTAGACATAAAATGTCAACTTTTTCTTAATTTTTTCTTAAGACCTCTTAATGCTGTGTTGGTAAGATCTTTGTGAGGCAAGTTACTTTACCTCCTCTAAACAAAATGATCTCTCCAAATATTCACCATATGTGAATAGTTCTCTATCCAGGCTGGCCTAGCTATTACTGTGACAATCCTTGCTGAGAACTCTGCTGCCTGAAATAAAGTATCCAGCCTGAAGTCCAGGTACTCAGGAACAAGATGCTGTAGAAGAGGACCACATGTTGGACAACATTTTCACAAGTCTGCTGCTTGCATCAGTGTTTGTAGATCTAGAACCATGCACACGTGATGATATTCACCCTGGCATCCACCAACAGCTCTTTCACTCTGGCCAGTTCACCACTAGTGGGAAGATATTGAACTTTTCTGTGAGCATGTGCAATGTACCACTGAAGAGGAAAACACTGGCCTGATTCCAGAACAGATTCAAAACCATGTTGACCACTGCACAGATCTTTAGGCTTCTCTGTTTGCCACAGCTTTGGGGGAGGCACCAGCTCTGGTGTTAGATCCATGCCAATGGAATGTACATGGAATTTGTCAAGAAGTCAAAGATGGAGTTTGGCTCCAGTGTTGGAGCAAGAACCATCAGGTTTCCACACTGTAGTCAAGCATATCTAAGTTCATCATTATTGCCAGTACGATGACCACCTGGAGCATTCTGGTTATGCCTTCCTAGTAGTCAATGAGGCCATCCACAGTGTCATAAAAATCTCATTGTTGAGATTCTCATCTACACAAATCCTCATTGCTTTAGCTACACTGTGTTCCCTTTCATTGCACTCTTGGACTTAATAGAGCCCATAATAATGACCCAACTCAATTAGTTCAACTTTCCCAGTCCCACTGGTCACATGAGATCCTATCACCTCTTCTAGGAAAGCCTATCATTAGCAGTTCTCTTTGGTAGGGAGTTTGGGAGAATGCAGTCCTTGTCAGTAAATATATGGCTTAGTGCCCTTCATTGTATATGTTTTTGGGTTTATCAGCTCATGCCACTATAAACTCAGCCTCATATCCAGTTGGCAGACTGGTGTTCCACTGATTCCAGTTTGGATACCAATGTTAGATTCTCAGATGGAAACCTTGTTGAAATACAATGAAATGCAGGCATAGTTAGTTACCTTGTTGTTTTAATTGATGTCTAATCTCTTCTGGATCTGAAATTTAACTTAATATACTAAGGGGAACTTTGTTCACTAATAAGTAGAAGATGGATTAGAGGAAGACGGAGCTGCTGAGTCATGTGAGAACATAGCTATCCAAATATTTTGGGCTGAATTGTGTGCCACCAGAATCATATGTTAAAGTGCTTACACCTAGTACTCCTCAGGATGTGACTTTGTTTGGAGATAGGGTCTTTAAAGAAGTTATTATGGAGGCGCCTGGGTGGCTCAGTCGGTTGAGTGGCCGACTTCGGCTCAGGTCACGATCTCACGGTTTGTGAGTTCGAGCCCCACGTCAGGCTCTGTGCTGACAGCTTAGAGCCTGGAGCCTGCTTCTGATTCTGTGTCTCCCTCTCTCTCTGCCCCTCCCCCACTCATGCTGTGTCTCTCCCTGTCTCAGAAATAAATAAACATTAAAAAAAATTAAAAAAGAAGTTATTATGGCTAAATGAAGTCAGATGGAATGACACTAATTCAGTATGATGTTCTTACAAGAAGAGAGATAGAGGGACACCAGGGATGTGCACAGGAAAAGGGCCATCATAACACCCAGTCAGAAGGTGGCCATTTGCAAGCCAATGAGAGATCCCCGCCCCCCAAAAAAATCTGCTGATGCCTTGGTCTTGAAATTCTAGCCTCCAGAATTGTAAGAAAATAAATTTCTGTTTTTGTTTAATTCACCCAGTCTGTGGTATTTTGTTATGGCAGCCTTGGCAAATTGACATATCTTGAGAAAAAATATGATGAAGTTAAAACATGTTGCTGAAGGGTTTTCCTTATTTCTATTCTGTGAAACTATTGTGTCCCTTAGCTGTTAAAAAAAAAAAAAAACATTTTTTTACAACATTTAACTTGCATTTTATTTTTTCTTTTTAAAATTTATTTCTTATTTTTAATCATTTTTAATTAAGTTTTTAAATTTTAATTCCAGTATAGTTAACACATAGGGTTACTTAGTTTCAGGTGTGCAGTGTAGTGATTCAACAATTCTGTACATGACTCGGTGCTCATCGTGCCAAGTTTACTCTTTTTTTTTTAATATTAAATTTATTGTCAAATTGGTTTCCATATAACACCCAGTGCTCATCCCAATAGGTGCCCTCCGCAATGCCCATACCCACTTTCCCCTCCCTCCCATCCCCCATCAACCCTCAGTGTATTCTCAGTTTTTGAGTCTCTTATGGTTTGGCTCTCTCCCTCTCTAACTTTTCTTTTCCTTCCCCTCTCCCATGGTCTTCTGTTAAGCTTCTCAGGATTCACATAAGAGTTAAAACATATGGTATCTTTCTCTGTATGATTTATTTCACTTAGCATGACACTCTCCATTTCCATCCACATTGCTACAAAGGGCCATATTTCATTCTTTCTCACTCGCAAGTAGTATTCCATTGTGTATATAAACCACAATTTTTTTTTTATCCATTTATCACTTGCTGAACATTTAGGCTCTTTCCATAATTTGGCTATTGTTGAAAGTGCTGCTATAAACATTGGGGTACAAGTGTCCCTATGCATCAGCATGCCTGTATCCCTTGGGTAAATTCCTAGCAGTGCTATTGTTGGGTCATAGGGTAGATCTGTTTTTAATTTTTTGAGGAACCTCCACACTGCTTTCCAGAGCGGCTGCACCAGTTTGCATTCCCACCAACAGTGCAAGAGGGTTCCCGTTTCTCCACATCCTCTCCAGCATCTATAGTCTCCTGATTTGTTCATTTTGGCCACTCTGACTGGTATGAGGTGATATCTCAGTGTGGTTTTGATTTGTACTTCCCTGATGAGGAGCGATGTTGAAATAGCTTTGGATAGTATTGAGCATCTTTTCATGTGCCTGTTGGTTTTGATTTATATTTCCCTGATGAGGAGCAATGTTGAGATAGCTTTGGGGAGTATTGAGCATCTTTTCATGTGCCTGTTGGCCATCTGGATGTCTTCTTTAGAGAAGTGTCTATTCATGTTTTCTGCCCATTTCTTCCCTGGATTATTTGTTTTTTGGGTGTGGAGTTTGGTGAGTTCTTTATAGATTTTGGATACTAGCCCTTTGTCCGATATGTCATTTGCAGATATCTTTTCCCATTCCGTTGGTTGCCTTTTAGTTTTGTTGATTGTTTCCTTTGCAGTGCAGAAGCTTTTTATCTTCATGAGGTCCCAATAGTTCATTTTTGCTTTTAATTCCCTTGCCTTTGGAGATGTGTCAATTAAGAACTTGCTGTGGCAGAGGTCAGAGACGTTTTTTCCTCCTTTCTCCTCTAGGGTTTTGATAGTTTTCTGTCTCACATTCAGGTCCTTTATCCATTTTGAGTTTATTTTTGTGAATGGTGTAAAAAAGTGGTCTAGTTTCATCCTTCTGCGTATTGCTGTCCAGTTCTCCCAGCACCATTTGTTAAAGGGACTGTCTTTTTTCCATTGGATATTCTTTCCTGCTTTGTCAAAGACTAGTTGGCCATACTTTTGTGGGTGTAGTTCTGGGGTTTCTATTCTATTCCATTGGTCTATGTGTCTGTTTTTGTGCCAATACCATGCTGTCTTGATGATGACAGCTTTGTAGTAGAGGCTAAAGTCTGGGATTGTGATGCCTCCTTCTTTGGTCTTCTTCAATATTACTTTGGCTATTCGGGGCCTTTTGTGGTTCCATACACATTTTAGGGTTACTTGTTCTAGCTTTGAGAAGAATGCTGGTGAAATTTTGATTGGGATTGCATTGAATGTGCTTTGGGTAGTATTGACATTTTAACAATATTTATTCTTCCAATCCATGAGCACAGAGTGTTTTTCCATTTCTTTATATCTTCTTCAATTTCCTTCATAAGCTTTCTAGTATTTTCAGCATACAGATCTTTTACATCTTTGGTTAGGTTTATTCCTAGGTATTTTATGCTTCTTTGTGGAGTTGTGAATGGAATCAGTTTCTTTATTTGTCTTTCTGTTACTTAATTATTAGTGTATAAGAATGTAACTGATTTCTGTAGATTGATTTTGTATCCTGCGACTTTGCTGAATTCATGTATTAGTTCTATCAGACTTTTGGTGGAGTCTGTTGGGTTTTCCATGTATAGTATCATGTCATTTGCAAAAAGTGAAAGCTTAACTTCATCTTTGCCAATTTTGATGCCTTTGATTTCCTTTTGTTGTCTGATTGCTGATGCTGGCACTTCCAACACTATGTTAAACAACAGCGGTGAGAGTGGACGTCCCTGTCGTGTTCCTGATCTCAGGGAAAAAGCTCTCAGTTTTTCCCCATTGAGGGTGATATTAGTTGTGGGCTTATCATAAATAGCTTTTATGATGTTTAAGTATGTTCCTTCTATCCTGACTTTCTTGAAGGTTTTTATTAAGAAAGGATGCTGAATTTTGTCAAATGCTTTTTGTGCATCGATTGACAGGATCATATGGTTCTTATATTTTGTTTTATTAATGTGATGTATCACATTGATTGATTTGCGAATGTTGAACCAGCCCTGCAGCCCAGGAATGAATCCCACTTGATCATGGTGAATAATTATTTTTATATGCTGTTGAATGTGATTTGCTAGTATCTTATTGAGAATTTTTGCATCCATATTCATCAGAGATATTGGCCTGTAGTTCTCTTTTTTTGCTGGGTCTCTGTCTGGTTTGGGAATCAAAGTAATGCTGGCTTCATAGAATGAGTCTGGAAGTTTTCTTTCCCTTTCTATTTTTTGGAACAGCTTGAGAAGGATAGATATTACCTCTGCTTTAAATGTCTGGTAGAATTCCCCGGGGAAGCCATCTGGTCCAGGACTCTTATTTGTTGGGAGATTTGATAACTTATTCAATTTATTCACTGTTTATGGGTCTGTTCAAGTTTTATATTTCTTCCTGTTTGAGTTTTGGAAGTGTGTGGATGCTTAGGAATTTTTCCATTTCTTCCAGGTTGTCCAGTTTGTTGGCATATGATTTTCATAGCATTCCTTGATAATTGCTTGTATTTCTGAGGGATTGGTTGTAATACTTCCATTTTCATTCATGATTTTATATATTTGGGTCATCTCCCTTTTCTTTTTGAGAAGCCTGGCTAGAGGTTTATCAATTTTGTTTATTTTTTCAAAAAACCAACTCTTGGTTTTGTTGATCTGCTCTACAATTTTTTTTTTTTTTTTTTTTTTTTTAGATTCTATATTGTTTATTTCTGCTCTGCTCTTTATTATTTCTCTTCCTATGCTGGGTTTGGGGTGTCTTTGCTGTTCTGCTTCTATTTCCTTTAGGTGTGCTGTTAGATTTTGTATTTGGGATTTTTCTTGTTTCTTGAGATAGGCCTGGATTGCAATGTATTTTCCTCTCAGGGCTGCCTTTGCTGCATTCCCAAAGCGTTTGGATTGTTGTTTTTTCATTCTCATTTGTTTCCACGTCAGACTAGTGTGTACCTTATCTTCCCCTCTCCCAGGGGCAGGACTCACTGTGGAGTGGTGTGGCCTCTCTCTGGGCTACTTGCACACTGCCAGGCTTGTGGTGGTGTTTGATGGGATCTGGCATATTAGGCAGGGTGAATCCAGATCTGCTAGGTGCACAGGGGCAGGAGGGGAAGGCTTATCTTGCTTTGCAGTGGGGGGTCCCCTGTGGGAGGGGCCCTGCAGCACTGGGATGGAGGCAGACCATTGGAGTGATGGATCCACAGAAGCACAGCTTTGGGAGTTTGTATGGTTGCAAGCATATTTGGTGATGGGAACTGATTCCCTTTGGAGTTTTGGCTGGGGGATGGGAGAGGGAGATGGAGCTTCCCAGTGCCTTTGTTCCCCTGGCCAAGCTGAGCTCTGTTTTCTGGGGCTCAACAACTCTCCCTCCCTGCGTCCTCTCGCCCTCCCCTCTCTGCTCTCTGAGAGCAGAGCTGTTGTTTTAACATTCCAGATGTTAACTCCCACTGGCTGTCCGAACTCATGGAGTCTGGTCCCTCTGCTTTTGCAAGCCTGACTTCAGGGGCTCTGCCTTGCCCGCGGGCTGCCCCTCCACTGCCCAGGCTCTGTCCCGCCAGTCCCTGTAGCATGCACCGCCTCTCCGCCCTTCCTACCCTCTTCCCTGGGCCTCTTGTCTATGCTTGGTTCTGGAGAGTCTGTTGTACTAGGCTTCTGGCAGTTTTCTGGGTTATTTAGGCAGATGTGTGTCAAATGTAAGTAATCAGCAGGAGGAGGTAAGCCCAGCGTCCTCCTATGCCATCATCTTCCCTGGACTCATGACAAGTTTACTCTTAATCTCCTCACCTATTTCACCCATCCCCCTACCCATCTCCCCTCTGATAACCAATAGTTTGTTTTCTATAGCTAAAAGTCTGTTTCTTGGTTTCTCTCCATTTTTTCTCATTTCTTTCTTAAATTCCACATATGAGTGAAATCTTAAGGTATTCGTCTTTCTCTGACTGACTTGTTTCAGTTAGCATTTTACTCATTTCATCCATGTTGTTCCAACTGGTAAGATTTCATTCTTTTTTTAAGGCTGAATAATATTTCATATATATATGCATATATATAAATATATATGCCAGATCTTTATTCATTTATCAATCAATGGATACTTGGGCTTTTACCGCTCTTGGCTATTGTAAGTAATGCTGCTATAAACATGGGCATGTATCCCTCTGAATTTGTATTTTTGTATATTTTGGGTAAGGATCCAGTGGTGTAATTACTGGATCATGGAATAATTCTCATTTTAACTTTTTGGTAACACTCCATACTCTTTTCCAGAGTGGCTGTACCAGTTTGCATCCTCAACAACAGTGACAAAGAGTTTGTTTTTCTCCACATCCTCCTTTTTTTTTTTTTTTTTTTTTTTTTTTGATTTTAGCCATTCTGACAAGTGTGAGGTGTTGTATCTTATTGTTGTTTTGATTTGCATTTCCCTGATGACCAGTGATGTTGAGCTTCTTTTCATGTGTCTCTTGGCCATCTGGATATGTTCTTTGGAGAAATTTCTGCTCATGTCTTCTGCTCATTTTTTATTTGGATCATTTGGTTTTTTTGGGGGGGGGTTGTTACATCATTTCCTTATATATTTTTGATACTAACCCTTTATCAGATATGTCATTTGCAAATATCTTCTCCCACTCAGTAGTTTGCCTCTTAATTTCCTTTGTTGTGCATTAGCTTTTTATTTTGGTGTAGTCCCAATCATTTATTTTTGCTTTTGTTTCCCTTGCCTTAGGAACCATATCTAGAAAAATGTTGCTATGACTCGTATCAAAGAAATTACTGCCTATGCTCTCTTCTAGGATTTTTATGGTTTCAGGTCTCAAATTTAGGTCTTTAATCCATTTTTTTGTGTGTGTATAGTGAAAAAAAGTGGTCCAGTTTCATTCTTTTGCCTGTTGTTGTCTAGTTTTCTGAACACCATTTGTTGAAGAGACTTTTTCCCATTGTATATTCATTTCTCCTGTTCAGAAGATTAAGTGACCATATAAATGTGAATTTGTTTCTGGGTTTTCTACTGTGTTTTATTGATCTATATGTCTTTTTTTGGTGCCAGTACCATACTGTTTTGATTACCACAGCTTTGTAATATAACTCAAAGTCTGGAATAGTGATACCACCACTTTTGTTTTTCTTGGTCAATATTGTTTTGGCTATTTGGGGTCTTTTGTAGTTGCATACAAATTTTTAGATTGTTTGTTCTAGTTCTGTGAAAAATTCCGCTGCTATTTTGATAGGGATTGTGTTAAATCTATAGATTGTTTTGGGTAGTATGGACTTTTTAACAAGATTTGTTCTTTTAACCTGTGAGCATGGAATGTCTTTTCATTTGTGTTGTCTTCAATTTCTTTCATCAATGTTTTCTAATTTTAAAAAGTTAGGACTTTGATCTTTTTGGTTAAGTTTATTCCTAGGTGTTTTATTATTTTTGGTGCACACGTAAATAGGATATTTTTCTTAAGTTATATTGGTTTTAAAAAAATTTCTTTGAAGAAGTCTTCCTTTGTCAAGGCCTTCTCATTTACAGGGGCCATTTCATTGTTTGTTTTTCATACATTTCAGGAGCATAAGGAAGTGGGTCCACATCAGATCAACATTGGTTCTGATCTCCAACAGCTATTAGTTCTTTGACCCTGACCTCTATCAGCTCTATGACTGATATCAGCTCTATGACTCACAGCCTTTTCATGATTCCATGTAAGTCCCCATAGAGGGGATTTAGGATGAAATCCTTAATTTTTTTTCATCCCTTTCCATGATTTTCCAGACATAATACTTTGTAAAGACTCAATCTCCATTTTATGAGTGCCTTTAAAATATTGTTTGTAAACACGTATGATTATATGTGTAGATTATATAAGTAGAGAGCTATGAGTCAGAGCATGTGGATCCATTTGTAAATGTTCAGTTCTGTAAACTATGGAAGATGACGGCTTGCCCAAACATAAGTTGGGGAGTGAGGTTTTGCTTAGGGTAAAGAGTAACCTGTAATAATCAATAAAAACCATCTGTCAAGGCATAAGACCTCATTCATAAAAGAATAAAGTCTTCAAATACCACTGTAGGAAGGAATGGCCTCAGGGACCACTTTGACTTTGGAATACCATCTGGCACATGCCTCTCCCTCCAGCTTGTCTGACTTTAAGACGCTTGACACTACTAAGAGGGACTCTGCCCAAACCTCAAAAGGCACATGCTCTTTTATTCTTCATTTCAATTTACTTATTTTTATTTGTAGTTTTTTGCATAACGGGTAAAGCAGAGAGGACAGAAGAAATATACAATAGTTTTTAAAGTTTAAAATTATTCAAAAATATTTATACAAAATATATTTTTTTAAGTTTCCTTTCCCTTTCTCCTTTTATTCTTGGTCCGTTATTGATCTTGATCTCACCAGAACAGGAGTCAATTACAAAGACAATGGTAAGGACCTTAATTTGGTCATTTGTATTCTAATCCAACAGACATCTTGCCTTTTTTTAAAATTCAGTTTTCTAATCTATAAAATGAGTATAATCACACTTGGATGTTGTGGGATCCCCTGTGACAGGGCATATTTAAGGTCCCAGCCCAGGGCCTGGCACCTGGTCAGTGCTTACACGTGTTAGCTATGCCCCTGGTTACTGTTAGTCTCAGACCCCAAGTGCACCACTCACAACGACATTGCACATCTACTTCTTTCGGGTGTGGCAGTGCTGGTGTATGGTTTCATCTTTGGGCTTCAGAGTTTTTCTATCCCATCCAACCAGCTTTTCATATATTTATCCACAGCATGTTAGAATCCTAGTGGTGGATTCACTAAGGGAATTCTCCATCTGGTTTTCTCAGGACTTTGATTTATGTGCTTCAGATTCATAGAAAAACATCATTCTTGATCTAAGTGTTCTTTTGCTTTCCATCTTTCCTTGAATTGTATGATCCATTTAGGAAAGTCTATTTGCTATGATAACATCTGTTTGACTTTACATAGTTCTCAATGATACCACATGATTCACTCTGTATAAATAGTTACCCTTATTAGTCACCATAGAATAGGTTATCTGTTTGACATCAGAGCCCCAAGTACCACTCCTAGAATGGGTTTCAAATGCAGCCGACATTCTTCCATCCCAGGCCTTAGATATCACAGCTTAAGGTTTGCCCACCTTACTAATCTTAACTTCCCCTCTTTACTGCCTCTACTCTAGGCATTTTTTTTGAAAGAGTAAGCCTTCTCTAAGCAGCTTTATATTCTTATTCCAGTTTCTCTCTTCCATTCTTCACGCAACCCTGACTTCTCCCGTAGTTACACTTTTGTCCACATTATCCACTATAGTCAAGCATGTGCAAACAATGGAACTTTCTGCGAGGATGAAAATACACATATGTATGTGTATATGTGTGCATATGCAGATATACTTTCCAATATGACAGTCACTAACTATGTGCGGCTATTGATTATTTGAAACATAGCTAGTGAAACCAAAGGGGTGTGTTTTTAATTGTAGTCAGTTCCAGTTTAGTAACCGTATGTGGCTGGTGGTTATTGTATTGGACATTGCAGCTCTACTACGCAAGAGATGACTGTAGGATATGACTAAATCCAGCAAGGAACTCCCACAGGTCTATGTGACCCAGGTGCCTTCCGTCAGATGGAGAACTGCCCTATCATTTTGTCCTTTGGAGGAGAGAGTTGAAGGTTAAAAGTAGCCAACTTTGTCTCTTAGATATCTCTTCTTTTTTATTTTTTTCTCTCATTAGGCTGGTTAAGAGTTGTTATTTAGTGTATTCTGCTTGGAACCTAGATTCATGCAGTACCTAAAACATTCACAACAGTCTCAAAAGATAGTTACTATCCACATTTTATAGACAAGGCTCAGAAGAATGCAGTAACTTGCTTGACACTGCAAAGTTCATAAGCCACAGACTTGGGATTTAAATAAAGGTCTGCCATAAAGAAATCCTTTTTTCTCATGTCTCCACTCTTCAACCTGTAACACACATCCAACCTCAAGATTATTTTCTTGCACCTTAAAATGCACAACATTATATCACTACACCTTAAAAACACTGCCTGCTACTCAACAATCCTGACGTCTTGGTCTGATTGTACATGGTTTATTTCACAGCTTTTCCTCTGCTCCATATTACTTTTTGAGGTGTGTTCTCCTCTTATATTGTTCCTTAAAAGACTACTTTCTACTCAGTTCTCATGGTTTTATTTCCCTGTACCCCCATCCTCCTGGCATTGTATGTGTTAAACTACTGTGGGTCATACTGCATTTCCTTACCATGTTTCCTTTATGACTAAGCAATGCACAGCTGAGCTTTCAATGGACCACAGATTCCTATCTCAGTTTCTCAAGTCCATATTTATACTTGAACACTGACCATTTCAGTTTGCTTTATTGTCTCTTCCTGAAACCACTACCTACTTAAGGAGTCGAGATGTTCTTTCAAAAGGCCAAGTCTTTTTTTTTTTTCTTGTCATCTCTTTGCAAGAGGCTTATAAAAAATCCAGTGGATACACACACTCAGCTCATCCTTCCAATTCACTGATATGTTATTCTTTCCCATTTTGCTTGTGAAGGAACACAGGCCTAAAATGATTTATTTGATTTACAGCAAACATATCAGGAAATCATAAAGGAGCCCAAAAATAGAAGCTAGCTCAATGCGCAGCTTAAAGTTAAGGCACAATTCCCAAAAGTAGTAGTAGAGCCTCATCCCTTCACTAAAAAAAAAAAAAAAAAAAAAAAATCAAGCTCATTTATTTCCAAGCAGTGCTAGGAAATGAAAATAGTCAGAACTGAAAGTACTATTTCAGACCACGCACCCAGGATCCCTCTCCTAGTGACCTGGCACTGGAAGTTTCTCATCTCCTTAAGCACACAGTCTGCTAAGGGCAGTGATGTAGGGTTAGCAACCGCAGTGGGACTCCTTTCTCTTAAATGTGGCTGGATTTCTGAAAATATTCTGCAAGCTGCATAAAAACAGTATCTTTAAGCATATTGTTCTGGGGTTCCAGCAAAGTGAGCAGTACATAATGGCTGGTAAATGTGTGCCGGAAAAAGGACTGAGAAAGGTTTAGTTTAAGCCGGTTCACTTCGGGGACTGCTGAGAGGTCTCTGTCAGCAGTTATTTCCAAATGCTGCATCCTTGGTAAGACCTGAGTTATCTTCCTGAGTCAAAGAATACTTTAGAGTACAGGAAGTCAACAGCATTGTTTTCTAAGCTTTCTTCATTGTTTGCGTAAAGCTGACTTCCAATATGCTACATATTTTAAATGGAACTTCCTCTTAAATCTTCATTGGATGCAAATGAAGTGGATTCTCTCAAGTTTTTACTGGATTTCAGTGAAGTGGATTCCCTGTTCTTTTTCATCACCAGCAGCTATAACTGAGTGGAAAAACATGGTCCATTTTTTAAAGACGACAAAAGCCATGTGATATCAATGTAGATCCCAGACTTTTTCACAGAATAACACATCACTACTCATGAAGAAAACTTAGAAGGACACAAAAAGGCATTGGTATGTCCAGCATTAATATCCAGGTCAGCTAGTCTGAAAAAGAGACCAAGTGTGTCAATGATGGGAACAAACAGCATGTGAAGGCTTTTTAAAATAATGTGAATAAAGATATGAACAAAGAGAGATGTCTGACTGCCTCAGTTGGTAGAGCATGCAACTCTTTTTAAACATTTTTTTTTTAACATTTATTTATTTTTGAGAGAGAGAGAGAGCATGAGTGGGGAAGGAGCAGAGAGAGAAGGAGACACAGAATCTGAAGCAGGCTCCAGGCTCTGAGCTGTCAGCACAGAGCCTGACGTGGGGCTCAAACTCACGAACTGAGAGATCATAACCTGAGCCGAAGTCGGACGCTCAACCAACTGAGCCACCCAGGCACCCAGAGAGCATGCAACTCTGGATGGAAGAGTTCTGAGTTCAAGTCCTTCACTGGGCATAGGACTAATTTAAAAAAAAAAAGATATAAATAAAGATGATAGTTTCTTAGGGCTGTCATAATAAACTATATAAACCAAGTTTCTTAAAATAATGTACATGTGTTCCATCATAGTTCTGGAGGCCAGAAGTCTGAAATCAAGGTGTGAGGAGTTCTAGGGCAGAGTCTGTTGACTGCTCTGCCCCAGCTTCTGGTGATTACCAGCAATCCTTAGCATTCTTTATCATGTAACTACCTTACACCAATCTCTCTGCTTCACTGTAATTTCAAATATCATGCCAATTCACAGTGACCTTCATCACATGGCCTTCTTCCTTGTGTGTTTCTGCCTTTCCATGGCCTTTTAAGAACACGTCATTTGGATTTAGGACCCACTCTAATTAATATACTATGACCTCAATGTAGTTAGTAACTAATTACATCTGAAGAGACCCTTTTCCCAAATAAGGTCCTGTTCTGAAGTTGCAGACAGACATGAATTTTGGAACACGCTGTTGAATCAGCACAACCCTTTTAAGAATTACCACTCTTCCCTTACCTCAGAGTTCTATGTAGAGACTCAAGGCATGATGAAGAGTAATTGGATTGGGACTCTAGAGGCCAGGTCAGTGCTCTGACCTTGGGCTTGACTGCAGTTCAGTCATGATTTGGAGCTTGCCAGACGTATCCTTGTTTTCCTCAGAGTCTGGAATATCACTTGACTGACATTTTAGCGTCTCCCTATTAAGTAACAACTTCTTAGGTATTAAAAATAATTCTCTTTGATGGCCACACTTATCAGATCACATAGGTTCTACTGTATTTTATTTATTTATTTATTTTTAATTTTTTTTTCAACGTTTATTTATTTTTGGGACAGAGAGAGACAGAGCATGAACGGGGGAGGGGCAGAGAGAGAGGGAGACACAGAATCGGAAACAGGCTCCAGGCTCTGAGCCATCAGCCCAGAGCCCGATGCGGGGCTCGAACTCACGGACCGCGAGATCGTGACCTGGCTGAAGTCGGACGCTTAACCGACTGCGCCACCCAGGCGCCCCAGGTTCTACTGTATTTTAAAAGAACACTCTCCCTCTCTCTTTTATAGGGACCCATTATATATATTTACACCCTAACATCATGGGCTCTTGAGGAACCATAGATAGTTTAGCTCATCTGCTCTTTTATTTTCCTTCCTCTTTTTTTTTCTCTCTGCCTGATTTTTGTTTCTTTATCTTTTTGGAGCTTTCTTACAAAAGAATGAGCAAAAGAACGAACAGTGGACTCTTGTCTACTAACTATATTGCTGCTTTTCTATTATTTGGAAAAGGTATGGCCCAGAGGAATGCTTTTAGCTATAGATGTTTTTTCTTGTCCTATTTACACAGAAAATTGAATTAATCTTTTAAATTGATGTCGTATAGAATTGAAAATTCACCTTTACTCTGTGAAGGCTGAGTTTAAGATAATAAAATTAAAAAAAAATTTTTTTCTTCATGTTAGAATTTTCCAAATCCCTTAAGCCTAATTTCCATTTCTGTGAATATAAAAGAAAAGGTGAAAATACACCAAATAATAATAGAAACTTTTATTCATTTTTCTACTCTAGTCTAGTCAAATTCCAGTGGCTCATATGTGCTTGACCCAAGAGTCACTTTCTCTCATGTATTCTTGAATTGACACTACTGAGTGTCCCTTAAAGAGGAAAAAGGCAAGCAAGATTTGATACTGTTTTTTTGAGGTTTTCTTTTTTTCTGTTTGTTTGCTTTTAGAAAGAAAGCATGCAAGGGGAGAGTGTCAGAGGGAGGGAGGGAGGGAGAGAGGGAGAGGGAGGGGGAGAGAGAGAGAGAGAGAGAGAGAGAGAGAGAGAGAGAGAGAATCTTAAGCAGGCTCCATGCTCAGCAAGCCAATGCAGGGCTCCATCCCAGGACCCTGGGATGATGACCTAAGTCAAAATCAAGAGTCTGACACTCAACCAACTGAGCCATCCAGGAGCCCCTGCTTGATTTTTTTTTTTTTTTAAGCTTGAAGCTAAAGAGCTGCTGACAACACAGAAGGCACAGAGGAAGACTACCAAGGATCCACATGGTTACTGTCAGTCTTGGTCTACCTTTTAAAGACTTAGAGTCAGGTGATGTCAGTTGAAAGCTCAAAGCAAAATTGAGTTAGCCATCTGGAATTTGTCATTTGACTTTATGATCAGCCTGTCACTTTCTAGATAGCTGAAAAACAGTCCCCCAGTTAATTTACTTTATATTAGGACAGAATCTAGAAGGAAAAAAGAGTAAAAGAAAAAAATTTTGTATACACACACACACACACACACACACACACATAACATATTTATACTCACCTATATCTTTACACTTACATTTATTTTTCTCCCAAGTAGGGGAATGGAGACACTACCTAGGTAAGAGGGAATTTTAACCAAGTAAATTAAAAGCTTTTAAATCATTTTAGGGTCACAGTTCTCAATAAATTTTAATATTTGTAATACTATATTCAAGTAAGGACAGGTGAATTGAATTTATAATTAAATCTTACCCTCTCTTACAGATTTTCTTCTGTTTGTTGTTGTTGTTGTTGTTTTCCCACTATTTCTAAAAAAAAAAAAAAAAAATGGAGTTTAGGGACCATTCCAACACTGAGAGAACTGAACTAAGGATACATCTTACAGAGATAATTTCATGGATCTTTACAAATTCACTGGTGTCTCTGAGAATAATAAGTTCTAATTTTCCTCCTGGGCTTCTTCCTTCCTTGCTCCAAATACCTTAATAAGTGATGGAGCCCAATGTGCAAAATACACAATAGCATCAACAAAATGCACAGAGAGGGTGGAAGGGTTTTTCTACCAACGTGAATGTGGAAGTGGTAGTGCTGTTCAAGTATTAAAATCAAAAATTGGGACAAAACGATGAGGAAGAACTGGCCACGGTAAATTTAACTAAATTTGTATCAGAAGGTCTTTCCTTTAGTGGAAAATTTCCCCAAATGAGCTTAAAACAAACAAACAAACAAACAAACAAACAAACAAAAAACAACCCACTGACAGAACCCTATGAAAGAGACAGAGGGACCAAAATATAAAGGAAGCCTATCTTACCCTCTCAAGAATTGGCAATGCAGATACCTTTAATAACCCTAGCTTATATATATGATAAAAGAAAACAGGAGAGCTGGTTAAATATTTATTTCATTATTCTAAAGGGCCTTATGTGGTGCTTAAAATAGAATTAACATACAAAAAATACTTTCTCCTTGTGCTGCAGAATTAGACCACAGATCTTCTTTCCTCCCACACATGTTGGTGATCTGGCACCTTCTACTTGGATCTAAGGAATCTTAAACAATAAATTGGTTTAGTACTGTTAGTGAAACTTCTTCTGTTTGTTCCTCTTAAAATTTTACTACCCTAAGAATGGACTTGGACATCAGCTATCAAGTTTCCTTCAAGATAAAGTGGCAGTTAGTACATAATGGCTTAAGTAATTCTCAACACTGGGTGGCATAAAGCCAGCTAAAACTCTTCCTAGTACACATAACTGTTTGCATTAATCAGAGTTTATCTAGAGACCCAGACGACTATTGTGTAGAATTCTGAAGCTCACTAACATTTGAGTTAGCTGAAGTTGTTTAGAAATAATCCATATCAGTATTTTTCAACCTCGGCCCTTTAGATGTTGGATTTTGTAATTCTTTGTTGGAAAAGGGGTGCTGGCCTGTGCATTGGATAATGTTTAGCAGCTACCCTGACCTTTGCTAAATGGATGCCATTTGCACTGCCTCTGCCCCATGCTGAGACAACCAAAAATATCTCCAGGCATTGCCAAATGTCCCCTTAGGGACAAAATTCAAGCCTCATTGAGAGCCATTGTTTTAAATTGTAGCAGAAAGACAAAATAATTCACCCTGACATCCCATTGTTCTTTTCCTCTTAAATGTATTCACAGTAGCTCCTGAACACCCCCTTTTCCCCCTTTAATCTGTGAAAATGTGACAAATCTTTGCCAGTGGTGTTTTTACAGTCTTTATTTGGGGGATGAATCCTGTAGATTCTCACTCCCCCAACCTGGTCCATTGTCCATCCCAAGCTGCTCAGTCCTACTTTCTATTCCTAGGGAAGAAAAAAAAAACCCTCTTTCAAACAGGGGCTTCTTCCTTCTGTACTTTCCTACTTCTTGGCCCTGTTACACATGGGCTACTTCCTTCTAATAACATAGACTTTACCCAAACCTAGGGTTTTTGGGTCCTGCAGCATCACAGCTGGAAGGGCTTCAATGACTACTTTGAAGGGATATTCCATAAATTTATGAGATTAAACTTGGGGGCACTAGGGAGGAGCTGAGAGAGACTTAAAGTCTCCCACTATGTGGAACATCCGAACTCAAACAAGACAGTAGGACTCACTGTTAACTAACTAAAGGAGAAACAGTCTTTATTCTTTTTCAGACACGAAAAACCTCGAGGTACAAAGACTAAATCGTTATTTGCATTATTAAACATGAGTAAAGTGCTTATAGTCTTCTTACTGAGCTAACTAGTCTGTTCCACATTGCAACTTTGACTCCGTATACACATCTAATACTATTGCAGGGCATAGGTTATGACAAAACACAAGAAAGTGATGACAGCTTTGGGGCACCTGGGTGGCTCAGTCAATTAAGCATCCGACTTTGGCTCAGGTCATGATCTCGTGACTCGTGAGTTTGAGCCCCACATCGGGCTCTGTGCTCACAGCTCAGAGTCTGGAGCCTGCTTTGGATTCTGTGTCTCCTTCTCTCTCTCTGCCCCTCCCCCACTCATGCTCCGTCATCAAAAATAAATAAATGTTTAAAAGTTTAAAAAACAAAAAGTGATGACAGCATATAATAATAATAATGATAATAATAATAATAATAACATAGATGTCATTTATGGTATATTTACTTTGTGCTAAAGGTACATATTTTTTATTTTTTACCTTTTGTTACAGTCAGTCCTTATTGCACCCCTATAAATTAGGCCCTATAACTTTACTTTTGCAGAAAGAAAACTCGGGCTTAGAAGGGACAAGGTCTCATATTTTGGGTGACATAGTAAGAATTCAGACTCAGTTGGTACTAACCTCAAAGCCATTATTCATAGTTAGACAGACAGACAGACTGACTGTGATGCTACAGGATGCTACTCTCCGTTCCAGGAATTCCCTGAAGATAACACCTTGACATGAAAGTAGTCTCCCAAAGGCAGTCTACAAAAACAGGACACTCTTTCTTTGTTTGAGGAGATATTTATCATCATGTGATACAATTAATATTTATCGTCATGTGATACAATTGCTGACTACCTTGCTTTGTGGAAGATGCACATTCATGAGTCCTGCTCCAGACCTAAAGATTCTTAATTTCTGGAATGGGTGGGAGGCAGACCCAGGTATCTGCATTTTTAAAAAACACAAATTATTTGTATGCCCAGGAAAGGTTTTGAGCCGCTGACCTATGTTGTCAGCAGAATGTAGTCCCTGGGATGGATACCTCTGGTTTTTTCCTCCAGACCCTCTCTGCCTGAGGAGAGAGGAGGTATGGGTTTTTAGGTGACAAATGCTCTGGGCATAAATATCCCTTCCTGTTCCTAGCTCTCTTGGTTTCTGCAGAGTCTATCTACATCTCTGTGAATATTTCCTTCCTTAAATTCTCTTCAGTTTCTCCACTTGAGGGTACCCTCTGGTCCCTGGCAGAACCCTGAGTGACACTGTGACAAACATGACTCAAACAGCTATATGAGCTGATACTCCTAAGTTGCCTCATCTGTTCTGGGAATAGTACACCTACCTTTCCAGGTGTCAGAAGAATTAAATGAGATAAATATATATATAAAGTGCTTAGTGTATGCCCACAGTAGACTTTGAGTTACTATTATTTCCTAACCCATACTACAGCATACTGCCTCTCATTTTTAGCATAATTAGATTGGCCTTCAAGGCATACCTTACTCACTTCAGGTCCTCTAGGATCCTTGGCCCTTTCTCATCCCCAGCCATTTACCCCATCTTCTCATCAGAGGACCCTCTGTTCATTTTGTCTTTCCTGGTTTGTTCAGTCTTACTGTTACCTACAGCATTCACTGCAAGAACTTCCCTGCCAACTTTTATGTTGCCCAGGCCACATCCTTTCTGTCTGGCTGAGTACCAGACCTTCCCATTAACTCCAGATTGAGCCCTCTTTACTGTCCAGTGTGCAGGCATCTCCAGACTTAGCCCTCAAAACTTAACCAAGCTAACTTTAAGTTTCATGGGAGTCTGCTGTTTTTCAGCTCCTACAGATAATCCATTCACTTCTTTAGCCCTTGTCATGCTTCTAAACAATAATCCCTGACCATCTAGAGCTTGAAAACTCCCATATCAGAGTAGCACTCTACATCTACCCTTAGGTCATTGCATTTGGTCAAGTATCCATGTGAAGGTGATGGATGGGCCCTTCTCAGCCTAGCAAAAACATAAAATTCATTCTTTAATTTAAAAAAAAGTGAGCCAGGGAGATTAAGTACATCTGTTCACTTGAGCACCAAACATATGTCAGGCACTTTCCTAGGCACTGATAGATGGTTGTTTCTGTCCATTCTACATGCAAGAATACAGCTAAGAGATAAGTCAGTCTCCTTACTCAAGCATCTTTCATAACTCCCAAAGAATTAATCTGAATTTTTTAAGTTTATTTATTTATTTTGAGAGAGAGCAAGAACACAAGCAGGGAAGGGACAAAAGGAGAGGGAGAGAGAAAATCCCAATCAGACTCTGTTCTGTCAGCACAGAACCCGACTTGGGGCTGGCTTGATCTCACAAACTGTGAGATCATGACCTGAGTCAAAATCTAGAGTCTGACACTTAAACAACTGAGCTACTCAGGGGTACCTAATCTGTGAATTAGGTAGAAAAAGGTGCTTGAACCTGGGGAGAAAGAGTAAGCCCATATCCTACAATGGAATCACTACACATGTTCCTCAACATGCTTACAGCCAGTGAAGTTTTACATTGGGTTATGATACGGATAAGGTACTGTTGGTACCTGCCTAACCCATTCTGGTCTAACTGGAGTCCCATATTTCAGTTACAATATGCTATCTGCACTGGAATACCTGCTTGCTGCCTCAGGGTAATTATTTCCTCAGTTTCTCACTTTGATTATGCCTTTATTTAAATATAGTCTTTAAGAGTCCAAATACTGGCCAATTGGAAATGCCACAGGCATTCTCCAGGGTTTTCTGGAAATGACGAATCTAGTTTTCTGGACTTCTCCACAGTATTCTCTAAGGCTTTAATTTTGCACTCTATGGCAGTTGTATTTTCTTTGTAAGGTCAGTATAATCCCATATTCACCACTTCATTTGCTTTTTGGTCTGTGTCCTATGCCTCTAGAAAGAGGGTTTATGATTTTTGTGGAGAAGAGTCCCTTATGCTTAGGGTCTGAACTGAGTTTCCATTTGTGAGATATGAGAGTCATCCTAGAGTACGCCAAGCACCAATAGCTTAAGATGCAAACATTTAATCCCTTCAGGTCCTATACATTGAAGATTATCCATACATGGAATTTACAAAAGAAAAGAATAGCTCACCCAAAATGTCCAAAATGAAGCCTGTGTCGAAAACTGCTAGAACTCCATATTTTGCAGACGGATTTTCATATGAAAAAACTGAAGCCTGACAGTTTAAGTGATTTACACAAGGCTCTAATAATCCAAACACTTTTTACATTTTTTCTTTGGAATTTGTTCTATAGTTTTTTTTTAGAGGATGGGGTAAAATAGATATTTATCTTTTTAATTGTCTTTATTTATCCTCTTTTTGAAAATATGCACACACACCCCACCCAGTGCACATGAAAGGATGAGATGGATGCAAACCAACATTTATCTGAGACAATGAAGAAAATACACCTAGAGGTGAAAAATATATTAATACTCCACATCAAACAATCCACAAGCTAGATGAACCATGTATGGGAAACCCACTACAGGAATATGAAGGAATATCAGAGGGCAAAAGAAATAATATACCCAGCTTAGATAAATTCACTTTGACCCTAGGAATCTAGATCTATAGAGTTTTAACAAACCCCAATCCTACTAAACTTCTGCTATCTGCTTAAACTCTTGATATCTGTGTAGATTTTAACAAGATAGAGTAAAATACTAGAGGTTAAGTTAGCTATTCTAAGCTGTAGATTTTAGTTATACTTTTAGGAAGGCAGAGCACCCCCTCATTCCCAAGGAGAAGCAGAGCAATAAGAATAATTGTTTTTTTGAACCATAGAACAAAAAATTAGTGAGAACCATCTATTTCCAGATTCCCATAAGTTGTTATCTTCTACTTTAGATGGAGAACTGAACATCATCACCAGGGCATCTTCAAATATTTGAAGGCAATCTGTGCCCATCTTTCCTGATTGCATCTGAAGCTAAACCCAGTTAAACTACAACCATAAAGAGCTTGGACAATGTGCTCCAAATTGAATTTATTGTCTGTACCGCCTAGTGAAAACCTACTTGTCCTCCTAAATCACAATAATGTTCCTTCCTCTCACTGTTATCTGAGTCTCACTGTTGTACTCTACTGGAGAATCAAAATATCTGTACTATTACAGTAATGTCCTAAGTAGTCCTTCAAAAAGCATGGTCACAGTGTGATCCTGTCTACCACACCACTCACCATGCACCCAAACGTGATATCTTTCTATAAAAACAAAAGTAATCAGTCACTCTGCTGCTGAAAATCTTGAATAGCCATTTTACAGTATGGCTTACCTGTCTTCATAATCTCATTTCCACATCACTTTTAAGCCCCATATCTCCCCAACCATCTTCTTTCCCCCATCAGATTCTTTCTATGACCCACAGACACAATTTCACAGTCTAGTCATGCTGAACATCTCCTATTCTCCAAATCACTGAGTGTTTCCTAACTATTTGACTTTATGTACTTTCTCTTTGCTCTGCCTAAAATATCCGTTCCCCTGTTGACATTTTGACAGATTGTTATTCATCCGTCATGTCCCAGCTCAAATATCATCTCTCCCTGGGGCCTTCCGTATCTTTGGTTCACTTCAGAGTGGTGATTCAATTCCTATGGAAACCCTCTGCCAAATCCTGATAACCAAGCTACTGGTTCCTCCTCTTTCTGTAACTGCAACTTTGTTTACATCTGTTTTTCATACCATTATTACTATCTGACTAGTTTCCTAAGTCTGTGCCTGTGTTCTCTTTGAGACTGACAGTTCCCAGAAGACTGTGATAATATCTTAGATCCCAAAGCCAGCATAGAACCTAGCGCTTCACAGCTGGTGACACTCGTTAAATGTATGCTCAAGGCATGTGTGAATATCTTGTGTGTCTCCGGAGTTCAAACCAGGGAGCAAGAGGTAAAAATAACATGGAAAAGATTTTCCAGAGATTCCTATAAAAGGAAACTCAAGAGATAAAATTTTCGCATTTGTCAGCAGAAGGGATTCAGCCCACAGATAGGAGTTGCACTGGCTAACCTGTGAGCTCCTTGAGTTCAAGGACTGCATCTATTCACCTTTATATTTCCACAGAAATTACCACTTTAGCACATATATATGGGCACTGAAAAAAATGTTCAAAGGGTGAATCAGTGCTCTTGCATCTATGATATTTAATGACTTTAGGTATCATAATCAAGAATATGTGGAAAAAAGTGTTGTGATTCAAATATATTATCTTTGCTAGAGTGTTTATTTCTATAGATTAAAATGGTTAGTTGAAAATACCCTTGGATTCAGACATGATTCTTTTACCTTAATATTAATTGTGTCTTCAAACTATTTCATCACAGTTTTATGTACAAATTGGCCATTGAAACTATTTCACATCATTTAGCCTTTTTTCTTTTGAAATAGCTTTTGATTGACCTCACTAAAATAGATGCATGTATAAGGAAATGATGAACTCTCAAGGGAAAGGAGTTAAATAGAAAAAAAAAATCTTTCTAGTTAACAGAGATATCCATAGGGTATTAGAAGTGTGAGAGTCTGCTGATGATGAAGCATGAAGTTGCATACAAATATAGCTGGCAGGCTAGAGAAGTTAGACCAGCATCAGAAATGGGGTGTCTCAAGTGTTCTGGATGAGGGCAATAATGAGTTTTTGGAAAAGACAATTTGTTGGTACAGTTACACACAGCCATAAAATGATCTCCAGGTAAATTTTGAGTATGCGGTGCTCCATTGCTTACAGAAGCTGTGTACTGTCGGGAAAAGGCAAGTGGCACAGAATTAGGGATTGATCAGGTAATCCTATCAATCTAGCTGTCAATAGCTAGACACTGTGGAAGTCATCATATTGTTTAGCCAAGTAACTTTTTGCTTCATGTTATTACCTAATTCCTCTAACTGACCATTTTACTGAAAAATCACCATAATAGGAATTAAGGAATTATGTATTATGAGCGGCATTAATTCTTCAGCAGGCTTCTACCTAGCGGTCAATAAAACAAATGCTTGAATCAAAATAACTCTTCCTCATATCTTTCAAGTACTTAAGAAATGTATGAGAACAGGACCAGTTCTTTCTTTTTAGCAGCAATGTTTATTTTATGTTTATTTATTTTTGAGACAGAGAGAGAGAGAAAGAGAGAGAGAGAGAGAGAGAGAGGACTGCGAGTGGAGGAGGGGCAGAGACAGAGACACAGAATCCGAAGCAGGCTCCAGGCTCTGAGCTGTAGCACAGAGCCCCATGAGGGGGCTTAAACTCACAACCGTGAGGTCATGACCTGAGCCGAAATCAGACACTTAACCCACTGAGCCACCCAGGCACCCCTTAGCAGCAATGTTTAATACAAAACTGCAGCAAAGCATGGGGCGCCTGGGTGGCTTGGCCGGTTAAGGTCCGACTTCGGCTCAGGTCATGATCTCATGGTCCATGAGTTCGAGCCCCGCGTCGGGCTCTGTGCTGACAGCTCAGAGCCTGGAGCCTGTTTCAGATTCTGTGTCTCCCTCTCTCTCTGCCCCTCCCCTGTTCATGCTTTGTCTCTCTCTGTCTCAAAAATAAATAAACGTTAAAAAAAAATTAAAAAAAAAACTGCAGCAAAGCAAAAAAACATGAAAAAAGAAAATACTTCCTGACCTACTTCAAAAAAGTCAACTTTAAATACAGGCAGTCACAGAACCAGATAGTCTGCTTGAGATTTTGTTTGGCTGGTTAAGAACCTATTCCTGGGGTGCCTGGGTGCCTTAGTTCTTGGGCATTTGACTTTGGCTCAGGTCACGATCTCATGGCTCGGGAGTTCTCATGGCTCGGGAGTTCTCATGGCTCGGGAGTTTGAGCCCCCGCGTCAGGCTCTGTGCTGCTAGCTCAGAGCATGGAGCCTGCTTTGGATTCTTTGTCTCCCTCTTTCTTTGCCCTTCCCCTGCTCCTGCTCTGTCTCTCTCTCCTTCAAAAATAAATAAACATTAAAAAGAAAGAAAGAAAGAAAGAAAGAAAGAAAGAAAGAAAGAAGGAAGGAAGGAAGGAAGGAAGGAAGGAAGGAAGGAAGGAAGGAAGGAAGGAAGGAAAGAGAAAGAAAGAAAGAAAGAAAGAAAGAAAGAAAGAAAGAAAGAAACTGTTCCTAAGGAAGTGAGAATAAAATGGAGCAAAGTCTACTATGAACAGTTAGGAAATAGTCAGATTTGCTAAGGAATTTTTTAGTTTCATCCCATCTCAATTCATTTAGTTGGAATTTGTGCAGCATCTTTGAACCAAATCCATTAGAGAAGACTTGATGAAAAAATATAAAATATCTTTTTCTTTTTTACCCTCAAATACAGATAAATCTCTAGCAGGTGCCTTTGTGCACTTCTGTTCACACTAGATATGTTTGTTAAGTACAATTAGCATTTCTTTAGCATATTTTACCTAGTGATCCCCTGAAGGAATTAAGACTCATTTGGGACTTTTTTTTTCCTCCAAAATGTCATTCTTTTTTTGGGTCGTTGGAGTCACTGCTATGCCACTTTAGCAGTACTAAGTTAAAACACAAAATTCTGAAGAGGTAGTATTGGCACTCAGGAACTATGTGCCATTAGCCTTGGACTATTAGAAAGTGCACCTGACCCTGCAGCAACACAGGGGTTGGGGATGCTGAAAAATAAAAACTTCATGTGTAACTTTTGAATCCCCAGAAGCTTACCTACTGATAGCCTACTGTTGACAAGAAGCCTTACTGATAACATAGTTGATCAGCACATATGATATGTTATATGTATTGGATACTGTATTCTTATGATAAAGTAAGCTTAGAATAAAAAAGTTTAAGAAAATCATCCAGGAATATAAAATACATTTTTAAGTTTATTTCTGTATTTTGAGAGAGAGAGAGAGCATGTGAGAGGTGGGGAGGGGTGAAAGAGAAAGGGGGGTACAGAGGGAGAGAGAATCCCAAGCAAACTCTGCACCAGTCATGCAAAGCCTGATGCAGGGCTCGAACTCATGAACCCTGAGATCATAAGCTGAGCCAAAACGAAGAGTCAGACATTTAACTTCCTGAACCACCTAGGCACCCCTAGCATACATTTACAGTACTCTACTGTATCAATAAAAAAAAATCCACGTATAAATGAACCTGTGCATTTCAAACCCTTGTTTTTTTTGTAAAATATATGTGGATTATATAATCTACTGTCTAAAGTATGAAACTCAAGGTAAAAAATAGGCCAAATATACTTTATTATTAAAAAAATTGTATTTTTTAACCTCTTTACTAGATCTTACTATAAAATTCCACTTAAAGCTTTAAGTAAAACATAGCATTTCAAGGATATTTCCACTTAAATATTGATTGAAAATCATAAAAGGAGATACTGTCTTAAAAGAAGTACATGTTATTTCTTTCTTCTAATGACCCCCTAGCAGCTTCAGGAATAACTTGTAAGTATGGTGTCTGAGCTTCCAGGAATTTGGAGTGATTTCCCCGGTTAATTAACCTCATGCACTTCCAGGAATCTAATCAAGTTGACCTTCAGGTTCTACCTAAGTGCTTCTTACCTCAGACTTCCCAGATCACAGGTGATCAAGTGGCTCATTAATAGAAAACCACTTTTAATTCCTATGTTTCCTATAAACTCCTTAACGGTGATGAGCCATTCATACCCAATAAATAAGTCATTGATAGTGAATCTAATCAGCAGCACCCCCACCACAGCATTATAAATTCTGTCAGTGCTTGGGAATATTAGAGTGTCCTCCTCCATGCTCGCTACACTTTGTATTAAAACCTCACACTACTGCACTTAAGTCTCAGGCTTTTGGACAAATGTGAATTATGCCACATTAGTGACCTATTGTTGTGTAACAAATTACTCCAAAATTTGGTGGCTTAAAACAATACACATTTATTACTTTGCATTTTCTGTTGGTCAAGAATTAGGAAGTGGCTTAGTTGGGTGATTCTGGGCCAGAACCTCTGGGCCAGTTTACAGTCAAGATGTCAGTAAGAACTTCAGTTGTATGAAGACTTGCCTGGGTCTACAAAATCAGCTTTCAGGATGGCTCACTGACATGGCCATTGATTGGAGGCCTCAGTTTTTAGCACACAGATCTCTCACAGAGCATAGGGCATTGGGCTGCTGAGTGTTCTCATGGCAGAAAAGCTGCCCTCTCCCAGTTAAGAGTTACAAAGGAAAGAGCCAAGAGAAAACTACAATGCCCTTTATGACCTAGTCTTCAAAGCTATACACCATCACATCCACCATATTTTAGATTCATTAAGTACAAGCCACACTCAACCAAAGGTGAATTAGGCACCACATTTTTAAGGGAGGCGTGGCCAAGAATGTGTACATATGTGTTAAAAACACCACACATGCAAATTCATTTTCCACAAATAAATGTTAGGTGGATATGGTGGCCAACAACAGACCTATTAAAAGAAATGGAGAATTAAGTGGTATGTGGAATGATGGTATGTAAATGATGTGTATAGTATGTGAAATCTATTTTAATGAGGCTGTTAAAAACTTGTTTAAACAATAAAAACAGATAAGGAAGATACTTGATTGAGAAGAGAAAAAAATAAGGTGTTTGGACCCTGTTATGTACTCAGTATTTTACCCAGCATAGCTCCTTTAAGGCTCATAACAAACTTAATAGTGATGTGCTAGAACTGGTATGCACTGGCTTGTGAGCATGTTAGCATCTCTGTCATCATCTCTTTCTCGTTCCATGTTCAGTGACACCATGTTGGAAGCTTGAAATCAGCCATGGTGGGAGTATTTACACCTTAGAAATCGATAAATCCTACAAATTAGCCATCCTCCTTGCCCTAGAGAGCTGGTTGTTAAACATTAATGAACATATCACTGGGTAAGATTGACCCTAATTTACAGATGGGGAAAATTAAGGAAAAGAGCTTTTTAAATTTTTTTTTTATATTTTGCTGATTTTGCTTTTCCCAAGGAACATAAGGGTAATGAATGGAAAGCTGAGAGTTCGAAACCAGTGTTGAATGAAAGTTTGGTTTCTAGTGTGTCTGTTACCTCTCTAAGAGGGTTAATTGCTATACATGGCTCACCCTTTTTTCTTTGCCTCCATAATGATAACGGTGTATTTATAATGATGAGAAAGACTATGATTAGGTATCCAACCACGAGTCATTGGGAAATAATTCTACCTGAGGGATTGAAAAAACTAGTGAAAATCAAAAATAAAAAGATCTTACTGCAGTTCAATTCTAAGGAAAAAATGGGGAGAGGAAAGGTAACAAATGGGAGGGACCCTATATTCTATTAAATAGGAACTTGCTAGAAGTTGTATATGTGATCATCTAACCAAAGTGTGAGAATATTTTCTCAGTACAGAAAACACTGGGCCTCATTTCTCTAGATTGACATTTATCTCTTAAGTCAATATTTATTACCTTTAGCTTCAGATAAACACTCTTGAAAAATTATTTCTTATTTAAACAATTTTTGCTCTATTTAGCATAGTTAAAACATCATATTCCATACACACATGTAAATTATGCAGAATTGTCCCTGTGCAGATAACCATATAAACACTATTGCACACATCCCCCAAATGGAGGCTTGCGATGTGTGTGGATGGAGAGGAAGGATGAAATTGACTTTCCTGGAGCAACTGTTTTTTTACCAACAGTGCTAATAGGTCAGAAGTGATCACATTTATGGTTATTAAGTAAAATACTGTGCCAGTAAGAATATGTGCATTAAGGCACACACATATCAAATCTCACCACCATGTGAGAGGTGGAAAAAAAAAAAAATGACAGCTCCGTTACCATGGAGACAGAAGCAGAGACACCAGCTACAAACTCGGAATACCAATTAACAGCTAGCTCTTCTTTATGTTATAAAAATTGGTTGCCAGGGCAACTCCCAGGATTGGCCCAGGTTATCAAATGAATTATAAACCGAATTGAAAAAGTCAAATTCTTGAGAGTTTTGTAGATCTTAATTTAAGGAAATGATTTATGGAGTTCATTCTATAATCAAGATAGGATCTGTTTTCTCTGATTCCTCATGTCATTCCCCCTACTTCGTCTTTTCTTTTAAAATATTCCTTAGGCAGAGACTGGGATATAAACCTTAATATTCTCATTTATGTTCCCAACAACAACAAAACCCGCAAAAACAAAACCAATATAAGTTCAATAAAACCATCATCTAACAAGTTCTTTTAATACAGACAAAACACAAGCAACCTTGGTTATATCTACACACAATGGTTGATTCCTGGTTAGCTACATTTTATCAAGCATCTACTATCTATGTGACAGATGGTTCATATATTTAGTCCTCAAAAAGAATTCAGGACCTGGAGATACTAGCCACATTTTGCTGAGAACCAAGTGTTAAATTATTTGCCACAGGCAGTTCTCACCCTGAAGACTTGTTGTCCTCTAGGGTCTGTGATGTAAGCAACAGCAGAGCCCAGTGGATGAGAGTCAGCTTATCTTACCTAAACCCAGTGCCTGCCATGTGATAACTGGGTAACCTTGAACAAGATATCTACCTTCTTTAGTTCAGTGTCTTCATCTACCAAGAGTTTTTCCTAAGATCTGACCAGTGCTTACCACCTCTACTGCAGCCTCCCTGTTTCAAGCCACCATCCCCTTTGCCCTGGATTATTACAACAGCTTCCACATTGTCACCATTACCCAGTGTGATTCTAGTAAAATGTAAGTCAGTTCATGTTGTTTCTCCTATAACTCCAACCTCTTAGGATTATAGTGAGAGAGATGAGAAAGTCCCTGTGAGGGACTTGGCACAGTGCCAAACATGGAGTAAGCATTCATTCAATGGACAGATGTTTACTTAGGACCTACTGGGTGCCCACTGCTGGGGAGACAATAATGAACAACACTGAGAAATTTGCTTGACCCTGTGGAGGTTCCCTGAAAATACAAAACATGTTAGATTGTGGTAAGTACTAAAAGAAAAATTTAAGGCATGGAAGGTGGATGGGAAGTGGGAGTCTACAGGGTTCTATGGTTTGACTGGAGAAGGTGACATTTGAGTAAAACCCTAATGAGTGACAGTAAGCCATGTAAATTTGTAGGGAGAGGGTACCCCAGGTGGAGAGCGCAGCAAAAGCCACATTCTACCTCAGGCCACATGCCTGGCATCACTGAGGAAGGAGCATCTGAGGAGCAGTGGGTCAGAGATACAGTGGAGTCAGGGGCACCTCACCTAGAGCCTGGGGGACATAGTAAGGGCTTTGGCTTTTATTTGTGAGCTTAGGAATCACTGGAAATTACCATGAACTGATTGTGTTTTATTAGGAGAGTTCTAGCTGCTAATGACAAGTTGGGATACGATTGTAATAATCCATGATGTATGGCCTGGTGGCTTGGTGGCTACAGGAGAGGTGTTGATAAGTGATAGGGATGCTCAGTAAATATACAACATTCTATGACATTGTGTCTTAAGGCTGAATTCATCACTCAGTTTAGACAAACTAGCAGTTGGTTCCCTGTTTGTGACCAGTTCATGCTACACACTCAAGCCTATTTGTATGGCAGTCTGACTTATAATCTTCTGACTTAGAATAATTTTATGGTTATTACATTTTTTCAGCACGTTGCCACTATTTACCTACAGTGCTGTAAAACATTAAATAAGTACTATGAAAACTATATGGTGGTTGCCAAAGGCAGGGGATGAAGGTAAGAGAAATGGGTGAAAGGGGTCAAAAGGTACAAACTTCTAGTTAGAAGATAAATAAATTCAGGAAATGTAATGTACAGCATGGGAACTATATTTAACAATACTGTATCGCATATTTAAATGTTGCTAAGAGAGAAGGTCTTAAAAATTCTCATCACAAGAAAAAAATTTATAACTCCATGTGGTAATGGATGTTAACTAAACTTAGTGTGGTAATCATTCTTCAGTGTACATATACGTCAGGTCATTATGTTGTAGACCTTAAACTAACGCAATGTTATAAGCCAATTATTTTTCAAATAAAACTGGGCAGGAAAATGAACAGGTAAAGTTAACAAAAAAGCAAATACATCTTCTAAAATTGAAAAAATATAATTGTAAAAAAATCAATAAAATATTATAAAACAAAAACAAATGAATAAATTTTTTTAAATCAAAAAAAGACCATAAATATCTGATTGAATGCCATAAAGCAAAATCACTCTTCTAATGAAGGGTTGTATTTCTTACAATGCCTCAAGCCTAAAAACCACAAAATAGTAAAGTGACAGCTGAGATTTTTACTGAAGCCAGTCCATTAAGTAACATAAAATGTATTGTGGTTAGTCCTTTAATAAGATGCATTGTGTGTATGCCATTGTCCTTTCAATATGGCTCACTATATGCATCATTGTAAGTTTGTAAAGTTATCATTGAAGGCATTTTTTTGTTTCTCAAAGCTTTCCCTTCAATACATTACATTACCTCATAAGAGATAATAAGGAGGATCTTCTGTATTCTTTAATGAGAAGAGTTAAAGGCTGATCTGTCAAGTGTGACAGCCTTGAAACTTCAACTGAAAGCTCTCTTATTTCCTCAACCTCAAATAAGTTTTCCTGGAGTCTGAGAACTAATCTCATTCTGTACACACACCTGCCTTTAAAACCATACAAAAGTAAACATGCATCAAACTCACCATTCAAACTTTCTAAGTTAAGGTTTTTGTTTGTGTCAGCAATAAGGAGCAAGTAAGGAATAGGGGCGTCTGGGTGGCTCCATCAGTTAAACGTCATGATCTCACAGTTCAGATCTCACCCTACATCAGGCTCTGCACTGACAATGGAAAGTCTGTTTGGGATTCTTTCTCTCAGTCTCTCTCTGCCTCTCCCCTGCTTGCTCTCTCTGTCATTCAAAAATAAATAAACTTAAAAAAAATTTTTTTTAAAAGAGAAAGTAAGGAGTAAGGCCTTTTGTCCTAATGATCATACTGTTAATAATAATGGAAGTTAATAGTGGTATAGAACTTATTTCATGCCAGGCACTGTTCTCCCAAAATTCAGTCACTCAAGGTGACTCAGTGAGTAAGTGGTAGAATTGAGAGTCAAACCAGGTAGCCTGACTTCACAACCTGTGCCATCAACTGCCATATTCCACAGACTATTGGCATATTGGTATAAATCAAAGTGCCAATATCAGGACATTCTTTTCAAATATTTGCCCATGTTACTCTTCACAGATTTTCTTCTTACCATCCCTAAACTTTCACTCACCTTTACCATCTTCAGTTCAAATTAGAAATGACTTGTGCTTTCCAAAAGCTCAAGACTTTATGGCTGCTTAGAAAGTTTTGCAAAGAATATTAAAATAAATGAAGGTTTATAAAACGGGTGTTGGAGGCAGAATCTCTTGGTCCAAGAAATGAGGATAGCACTATTACCCCTAAATTAAGCAGTGATGTCTTCTCTTTGGGATTGTGGGAAAAATCAAGAAGTTGAGGTGAGGGCTGCTTGGGCTCCCTCTTAGCACCACAGGGGACAGAGGAGATCCCTAATATGAAATGGCTGTCCTATGTGCCCACATTGATGGAAGAGTAGGAATGAGGTCAAGAAAATCCATGAAAAGACTTTTTTTTGTCTAAAAACCTTGCCAATCCGGGAGGATTATGGCCAATAGAAATGAAGTTGAATGAACAAAAAGGAAGTTATAGTTCTTGTAAATTGCATTTGTGGACCAAAATTAATGCACATGAACCTACAATGTAAATTAGTTGTCTATCCTAAACTCGGAAAATTACTTCACAACTAATGGTAATTAAGCAATGTAACATGATCCTTTCCTACAGCCTGTATAGCATTTCATTGACCTTCTTAGAAACTTTGAATCTACCACCAACATAATACAGAAGATTAGAGATCACCTGAGGTGTTTTCCAAGTAAATTCTACAGTTGAAATAGACCACAAATAGAAACAACCAAAAAAAGTGAAAGCTTTTGTCTTTGTTGTTAAACAATGGTTTTACTCCTGTGTCATAAAAAGCTGCTGGGTTAAATTTGTTTGGGGCATATACTTTGTTCTGAATTTGGGAGAGAAAAAAAAGATGAAGTGTGAAAAAACAGACAAAAATTCATATTTTGAAATCATAAATTGACAGGTCTTAGTCACCCAAGTACTCTTAATAGGAAGGGAATGAGTGGAAAAGGCATTCTTATTTTTTATAAGAAGGTTCCAGAAATATTGCGATGATTAAACAGTTTGAAAGTAAACATTCAGTGTTACTGAGACTGGCAAGATTTTCTATCAGCAGTTATCAAATCTGATGCATTTCCCTTGAGGTTAAAAGTCATCATCTGAAATTTAGCTTCCCAACTATGATGTACTCATATCAGCGTGATCTGGTGTGCTGGAAGGGGTTAGGAGACCTGATTCATAAGATATTTCATTAAGTTAATTCTATGATGCTCTTTGTTGCTTACCTTTTCAAATGTAAGATCACAGTAAATAGGCAGTCTCTTACTGATTCAGATAGAATTCAAATGGAATGATTTTGTGTTGGGTTCACTACAATGAACACCTACTACAGTGATAACAAAGCATGGATATGTAAGAAGTATTTAACAGAGTGCTGGAGAAGAGGGAATTTATGGTGCATCGCTTGATTCTAGCACCTGAACACAACTGACTTTTTGACTGGCAGGACAGCATAGTGGTTAAGTGCACTAACTCTAGCACCAGATACTGGGGTTGCTGTCTCAGCTGTACCACTTACTAACTGCATGAATCCAAGCAAGTTACTCAACACTCTATGCCTTACGATCCCCAGCAGACCATCTGGATGAATTAATAGTACTTATCTCATAGGGTTGCCTCAGAATGAAATGAATTACATGGTAAGTATTTAGAATAGGAACTAATGCATAACAAATGGAATGCAAGTATTAACTATGATTACTGGCCATGAGAAAAATGAACAATGTGGTCTAGACTCTCCTTTTTTGAAAACCATATCATAAATAATCACCTTTGTAAATATTTGAAATATATACATATATGGCTAATTGAGTTCTTACTGTGTACTATACCTTGTTATAAGCAATACATATATTTACAGTTCTTTAATATAGGTAGAAGATTTCTAGTGAAATATTTTAGTAGAACTTAAATGGAAATAAAAGCTATTTCTCCATTAAAATTTTTTACTTAAAAATTATTTATTTTAGCACTTACAGAGATAGCTCCTGGGAGATGTAGAAAGTTCCCACTAATCAGTGTAGGAGTAAGAAGTATCATTAATGAAGCACAGAGATGATAAACTGAATTAACTATGTCATATACAAATTGAAATTCTTAATATTCAAGACCAAAGCTAGCACAGTTGGTCTCCGTAACTGCTAGGAAGGCTATTTTAACTGCAGGTTAAGTAAAGGCCAGACTGGATCCAAGCTAATTTAGGGTCAAATCAAGCTAATTTAAACGCATATACGTCAAATCCCAAAGGCATGTCTGTTGCCCCTTTCTCCCTTGCATACAAGAATATCTCAATCTGTTCTTGTATCACCATAATTAGCAACTTATGTCACTCTGACTCTGAGATAAATACTAATTAAAGAACATTTTTATGCCAGTAAACACTTGCCTCTCAAACTAGCACTTTGAAATGTGTTATCACCTGGTTCTATAAAAAGCATACTGGGTAGTGGAGCTCCTGAGATTTGCTGGGGTAAATATTTGCCACTACCCTAGTAGATGCTTCTTTTGCATACAAACCCCTTTGTAAATAGAGCTCAAGTTGTCAATATAAAGCACAGGGAAATGAGTTTCTGTGGAGAAAACAGAACTATTTGCTTATTCCCTCTGATCCAGCAATTCTGTGCTCCCCACTCTCTGGCACGCAGTGACAGCTGGCCATTTCAGGGTGGACAAAAACATTTCCCCGTGGCATGTTGTCTTCACTGGTCTATGTTGAACAGAGGCCAAGTTCATTTATAGCTATTTCGAGGGCAGACTTAAGATTATTTCAAGGGCTCTAACAATATTTGCTTTTCTAGGTAGGCACGGCATGATACCCAGTCTTTGTTGGCACGAAAACTTAAGCTTACAATATCCCTACAAGTCGGGCAAACTTTCTTACTTAGAAAACACACATTCTTGCCATCCAGAAGCCGTACCAAAACAACTCAAAAACAATGCACATTTTCTCCACTTCCTGCAGTATAAACTTCCTCAGCGTGCTCTCAGGTTTCTTGATAGCAGAAGGAGGTTAAGTAAATGTTGAAAACAAACCATTAGACTTGCTGGGCTGGATTTTTTGCATCGCCTCCAAATTCCAGCACGGCCACTTCTTTCTGATGTGCCCTTTTTAATCCGAAGATATTCAAGCAGGTGGTAAACATTAACTAACTTAAATATCATTCCAGGTGGTAGATGTTTGAGCTCACAAGTGGCAAAGCGTGTGGACAGGCCTTCCCTCTGGAACCCGTGGGTGATACCAGCCATATCCCATTCAGATGGGACAGATGCTTTCCCCTTTTCACAGAGGACCATCTCTGCTGTAATGCTCTAGCTCAAGTGCCCGGGTTAGGGCCTGCTTTTTTGTCCATGCTCAGTGCACCTTTGTTGAAGGAATGGAACTCTGCATGTTGTTTAAAGGATCTATTCTCTTGTTACTTAAGTAATGTCATTGAAAGTCTAAATCAGGAACAGAAGTGTTCAAGATTAGGAAAAAAAATCTAATTTTTAAATTCTTCCGAACATGTAGTACCTACATTCTTGGGATAAGAATTCAAATCTTGGGGTGCCTGGGTGGCTCATTCGGTTAGGCATCTTGATTTGGATCTAGAGTCTTGATTTAAGCTCGGGTCATGATCTTGCAGTCTCCTGAGATCAAGCCCCACATCTGGCTCTGTACTGTCCGCATGGACCCTGCTTGGGATTCTCTCTCCCTCTCTCACTGCCCCTCGATTGCTCACGCTGTCTCTGTCTCTTTCAAAATAAATACAAATAGAGTTAAAAAAAGAATTCAAATCTTATTTCTATAAAATCATTTGAACAAGTCTCTCTACCCCCATGGGCTTTATTGAAGTATAATTGACAAACTGATGTTCAAAGTGTATACTGTGATAAGTTAATATACATATATATTGTAAAAGGACTCCCCCCATAGATCTATCACCTCATACATTTCCCTCTTTTTTTTTTTTTTTTTTTTTTTGGTGAGAACATCTAAATTCTACTCTTTTAGCAAATTTCAGTGATACAGTACAATGTTCTCAGCTACAGTTTCCATGTTTTCCATTAGATCCTCAGAATCTCTTTATCTTAAAACTGAAAGTTTGTATTCTTTTACCAACCTCTCCTCATCCCCCAACAACTACTTCCATTTTGTACTCTCTGTTTCTGTGAGTTGACTTTGTTTTTGGAGGGGAGGGACCTGCCTAATTTCACTTATTTAGCCCTCTGATTGAATATTGTTGGAAACAACAAGAATTCCTTAATTTTTAAGGTTCAATAATATTCCATTGCATATATGCTACACCTTTATCCATTCAGCCACTCATGGGCACTCAGGTTGTTTCCATATCTTGACTGTTGTGAAGACTACGATGAACACGGGAGAACAGGTATCTCAGTTGAACAATTTCTAACCAGTTTCTTCTTTATTCCCTTGTTACAATTTACTTAACCCTTTCTTGGAAATAATAGACACTGGCTATAAAACTGAGAGTTCAAAATGTGTCCTTTAAAATAGTGTGAAACATTTTTTTTTTTAATTCTTCAACCTTATAAGTTACCATGAAATAAGTTAGTTAAGTAAAAGAACCAAACTGGTCACTCCAATCTTAAAATTGTTCCTTTCATTAGTGTGGCATTGTTTGAACCCATTAGAATTCAGAGTTGACAATAATTTCTTGCTGCTCTATTTACAGTTCTATGATAAAGGTAATAAGAAAGAATGTGTGCGATTTTGTGGGAAAGAAGTATTTCCTACCTCAGTTTTTAGGAAGATTTTTCCTTAAATAAGGAGTTGACAAACATTTTATGTAAAGCACCACATTGTAGGCATTCAAGGTTTTGTGAGTCATATAGTCTGTGCCATGCTGTGCAACTGCCATTGTAGCACAAAAGTAGCCATAGACAATACTGAACAAATGAGCATGGTTGTGTTCCAAAAAAACTTTATTTACAAAAAGAATCCATGGGTCAGATTTGGTCTCCTCGGCTGTAGTTTGCCAACTCTTTTTTATATCGTATATTTTGGACTTTGTGATGCTAAAAGAATATCATTATGAAAACTAAAAGTTACATCTTTAGTCTTATGATATGAGGATACTCCAGAACTTTAAGAAATGATTAGCCATAAAATGTGAGTCTAGATATGTTGCCTTATTGCTTTGTAAATAATGTGCATCATAATTTCTCCTTTCTGGAACTATATCTTAAAAAGTCTGTAAACTGGGGCACCTGGGTAGCTCATTCAGTTACACGACCAACTCTTTTTTTTTTTTTTTTTTTTTTTTTTTTTTTTATTTATATATGAAATTTATTGTCAAATTGGTTTCCATACAACACCCAGTGCTCATCCCAAAAGGTGCCCTCCTCAGTACCCATCACCCACCCTCTCCTCCCTCCCACCCCCCATCAACCCTTAGTTTGTTCTCAGTTCTCAACAGTCTCTTATGCTTTGGCTCTCTCCCACTCTAACCTCTTTTTTTTTTTTTTTTTTTTTTTTTTTTTTTTTGTTCCCCTCCCCCATGGGTTTCTCTTAAGTTTCTCAGGATCCACATAAGAGTGAAACCATATGGTATCTGTCTTTCTCTGTATGGCTTATTTCACTCAGCATCACACTCTCCAGTTCCATCCACGTTGCTACAAAAGGCCATATTTCATTTTTTCTCATTGCCACGTAGTACTCCATTGTGTATATAAACCACAATTTCTTTATCCATTCATCAGTTGATGGACATTTAGGCTCTTTCCATAATTTGGCTATTGTTGAGAGTGCTGCTATGAACATTGGGGTACAAGTGCCCCTATGCATCAGTACTCCTGTGTCCCTTGGATAAATTCCTAGCAGTGCTATTGCTGGGTCATAGGGTAGGTCTATTTTTAATTTTCTGAGGAACCTCCACACTGCTTTCCAGAGCGGCTGCACCAATTTGCATTCCCACCAACAGTGCAAGAGGGTTCCCGTTTCTCCACATCCTCTCCAGCATCTATAGTCTCCTGATTTGTTCATTTTGGCCACTCTGACTGGCGTGAGGTGATATCTGAGTGTGGTTTTGATTTGTATTTCCCTGATAAGGAGCGACGCTGAACATCTTTTCATGTGCCTGTTGGCCATCCGGATGTCTTCTTTAGAGAAGTGTCTATTCATGTTTTCTGCCCATTTCTTCACTGGGTTATTTGCTTTTCGGGTGTGGAGTTTGGTGAGCTCTTTATAGATTTTGGATACTAGCCCTTTGTCCGATATGTCAATTGCAAATATCTTTTCCCATTCCGTTGGTTGCCTTTTAGTTTTGTTGGTTGTTTCCTTTGCTGTGCAGAAGCTTTTTATCTTCATAAGGTCCCAGGAATTCACTTTTGCTTTTAATTCCCTTGCCTTTGGGGATGTGTCGAGTAAGAGATTGCTACGGCTGAGGTCAGAGAGGTCTTTTCCTGCTTTCTCCTCTAAGGTTTTGATGGTTTCCTGTCTCACATTCAGGTCCTTTATCCATTTGGAGTTTATTTTTGTGAATGGTGTGAGAAAGTGGTCTAGTTTCAACCTTCTGCATGTTGCTGTCCAGTTCTCCCAGCACCATTTGTTAAAGAGACTGTCTTTTTTCCATTGGATGTTCTTTCCTGCTTTGTCAAAGATGAGTTGGCCGTACGTTTGTGGGTCTAGTTCCGGGGTTTCTATTCTATTCCATTGGTCTATGTGTCTGTTTTGGTGCCAATACCATGCTGTCTTGATGATGACAGCTTTGTAGTAGAGGCTAAAGTCTGGGATTGTGATGCCTCCTGCTTTGGTCTTCTTCTTCAAAATTACTTTGGCTATTCGGGGCCTTTTGTGGTTCCATATGAATTTTAGGATTGCTTGTTCTAGTTTCGAGAAGAATGCTGGTGCAATTTTGATTGGGATTGCATTGAATGTGTAGATAGCTTTGGGTAGTATTGACATTTTGACAATATTTATTCTTCCAATCCATGAGCAGGGAATGTCTTTCCATTTCTTTAAATCTTCTTCAATTACCTTCATAAGCTTTCTATAGTTTTCAGCATACAGATCCTTTACATCTTTGGTTAGATTGATTCCTAGGTATTTTATGCTTCTTGGTGCAATTGTGAATGGGATCAGTTTCTTTATTTGTCTTTCTGTTGCTTCATTGTTAGTGTATAAGAATGCAACTGATTTCTGTACATTGATTTTGTATCCTGCAACTTTGCTGAATTCATGTATCAGTTCTAGCAGACTTTTGGTGGAGTCTATCGGATTTTCCATGTATAATATCATGTCATCTGCGAAGAGCGAAAGCTTGACTTCATCTTTGCCAATTTTGATGCCTTTGATTTCCTTTTGTTGTCTGATTGCTGATGCTAGAACTTCCAGCACTATGTTAAACAACAGCGGTGAGAGTGGGCATCCCTGTCGTGTTCCTGATCTCAGGGAAAAAGCTCTCAGTTTTTCCCCGTTGAGGATGATGTTAGCTGTGGGCTTTTCATAAATGGCTTTTATGATCTTTAAGTATGTTCCTTCTATCCCGACTTTCTCAAGAGTTTTTATTAAGAAAGGGTGCTGGATTTTGTCAAAGGCCTTTTCTGCATCGATTGACAGGATCATATGGTTCTTCTCTTTTTTTTTGTTAATGTGATGTATCACGTTGATTGATTTGCGAATGTTGAACCAGCCCTGCATCCCAGGAATGAATCCCACTTGATCATGGTGAATAATTCTTTTTATATGCCGTTGAACACGACCAACTCTTGATTTCAGCTCAGGTCATGATCTCACGGTTTGTGAGATCAAGCCCCATGTTGGGTTCTGTGCTGACAGCATGGAGCTTGCAAGGGATTCTTTCTCTCCCTTTCTCTCTGCCCTTCCCCGGCTCTCACCCTCTTTCTCTCTCTCAAAGTAAATAAACAAACCTTTTTTTTTTGTTGTAATCTATAAACGACATGAATTTACCCTCAAAAAATTATACAGAAAGTAGGCACACAGTAAAAATGATTTCAGTCTTCCCAAATCTTTATTCATGCAAAAAGCTCTGGTGATTTGGTGATTGATATTCACTCTAGTTCCTGATGACAGTTGTCAAGGGTCCTGGATCCCAATCCCTGCTAGCCCTGCTCCTTCTTCCCCACCAACTTCATGATCAAGGGCTTTGGCTCCTTAATGGAGCTAAAAGGGAAGAATGAAAGGAAGGACCTTGGGCCAAGTTCTGATCTCCCACCATGTGCAGCTGCCAAGATGACTTCTGAACAGGTGCATCAAGAGGAAAAGCCACCTGTGTGTACTGCTCACTCCTGGTCCCTGTGGTTGAAGCCACCTGTTGAAAATATTATGTAATTGGTTTCTTCTTTGCTCTTCAAACATTTGCCTTATTTCAAGGATATGGCGGTTTCCATACTTGAGAAGACTCAACATGGTTTTGAGATGTTTTTGTTGTTGGCAACATCAAAACACCTATGTGATTTTGCCAAAAACAAGCAAAAAAAGCTCACATCATCTCCTAATAAATACTACTCACAACTACAGTTTCTAATAATTGCGCTTCTGGCCTATCTTTCAACTAAAATTTAATATTGCTAAAGTTTCCACATATAACTTTTTTTTTCTATGAGGCATTGGGTATTTCCCCAATGACCAGTTACTTAAACATAGAGTAAATAACATTGTTTCAGACCTAAACTAGCAAAATACACATGTTTTGTGTGATTGACCATGTATGAGGATTGACCATCTGTTGAGTATTAACCAAAAACTTGTCTGTAACCCTATGTCTCCCTATCCAGGACTCTTGTTACAATGCTTTGGGGGATATCTCAAGAAACCAGACTAAGAGGGGCGCCTGGGTGGCGCAGTCGGTTGAGCGTCCGACTTCAGCCAGGTCACGATCTCGCGGTCCGTGAGTTCGAGCCCCGCGTCGGGCTCTGGGCGGATGGCTCGGAGCCTGGAGCCTGTTTCCGACTCTGTGTCTCCCTCTCTCTCTGCCCCTCCCCCGTTCATGCTCTGTCTCTCTCTGTCCCAAAAATAAATAAACGTTGAAAAAAAAAAAAAAAAAAAAAAAAAAAAGAAACCAGACTAAGATAAGATGGACTTTTAGTTAGCAGCAACTAGTTGCATTGTACCAAATTTGGGAGAAGGCTGTGTAAACAGCTACACAGTTTACTAAGTGTTTACCAGTCTGTAAATATTTCTTTATTTGTTAACAGTAGGTTAGGTGACCTTTCTCCTCACCACATTCTAACACCGATGGTTACAGGGATAAGTGGAGAGCCTGCCTGTGCCCTCTGAGAGTAGAGTTGTGCATCACTAGGAGATGGCTGCTCCTAAACACCCATTCAAGGTGGCATTTGCTTTCTAGGCTGCACTGAGGGCCAGGGGATGGCTCTCCAGCTTATAGCCTCCTCTATTGGCACACTGTGTGCATGGTGTGTTTTCCCAATAATCACACTCACAGAGATTGTTTATTAAAGCTCAATGAAAGGGCTAAAATGACTGGAGGGGCAAGTCAGTATATTCTTTCTTGGAAAACAAGCTACATGTAGAGCCACATTTTCATAAGGCTGGGTGAGTTAGGACCAGAACAAAGGAAATGCATTACAGAATAAGTGTTTAGTAGTATCAGGGTATCATAATGTTACATTTCATAAATGGCCACCTCTATTGGAAGGGTAGAAATGACCATCAGTCACCTAAATAGTGTTTGAATGGGTATGGCTGATTTTTTTTTTTTTTTTTTTTTTTTTTTTTACCTATGGGTTAGTGGTTACCATAGTTGAATGAGCAACAGAATGCCCTACTGAACTTTGAAGAGGGAAAAATGACTTAATCTGTCATGGCCTCTCCACCCTAAGATCAATTTAATTATAATGGGGGTGACTCAGAAATTTTGTTTAGGGGATTCTGACACAGTCTTATTCTTTGGTAACTCTTATTCTTTCAAATCAGAGAGATTTGAATAAATATTCTGGCTTTGCCCCTTAGAAAAATTAACTGGATGGAGTGCACAGACTGTCAGGGTTTCTTTTTCTTCATCTGCAAAATGGTTAGGATAATGCCTACCTATCAAGGATGTGAGGAGAATTCATTGAGATAATATTTGTAAATCCAGTGCCAAGTAAGCTTGCAATAAACTAGATAGCCATTCACTGTGTGTCCCCAAATAGGGTTTGATACAATTGCTTAGGTAATTGCTTTTTGAACTACATTCCTTTTGTAATCTTGGAACCCAGAGAAATTTCCTCATCATTCTCATTAGAGTATTAGATGTAGAGACACATGATTGCAGACAAGTTCTTGGTTGAATCTCATTGATGGCTGACCACACAGAATGGGTGGGTTTTACTAGTGCTCCTATCTGTGGGTTGGGAATATTTCAATAGAAAGCAAGTCTCATTAGAGTTGTGTTTTGAGAAAATTTTAATGAGAAACTTATGGTTGAAAGACAGAATAGTGATTGTTAGAAACTTGAGTTTCACACAATGGGTAAGGGTGTCTAAGTTCATTTTATGTTGCTCTTTAGACAAATAGGACATTAGAAGTTAGTGAGAGAAAACAGGATAAATGGAGTGGGAAAGAAAGATGTCGGACACTGCCCTTCTTTTGTCAAATAACTCCCACTAAATAGCCTAAACATGTAAAAACAATTCCCATAAGTGCCTCATTTAGCAAAGGAGAATCACTTGGATCCTGAGAACATCTAGTTCTCTGCATGACAGGATGGGTATATTCCATGCTTCCTCGGGTTCCACAAGCCTGGAGGTTGTAAATGTTCTGACACAGAAATAAACCTTGCCCCATGGACATTCCTGTCCACTCCCATGTGACCTCCACCTGCCTCAGAGTGTGATCTCAGTGTTTCTGGGAACCCCATGGCCAATGGCAGGGCCTGCTAGGGGCCATGTAGCCTAGACCATCTCATCATTCCCCTCTTGCTTTGGGCCCCTTAGGTGCCATCCTACTGTGCACTGGATATCCTGTTCCCTGCCTCTGGCTATCTGGGTCACAAACTTTGGCTGCTACTGATACTGTGAAACGATCTTGGTTGCAAGCCAGGCTGAGAATGTGGATGCTCTCAAGAGGCTAAATCCAGCCTGGGTTCCATGCAGAAACAAAGAGGTCACTTATTCAGCTTTGGCATTAAACTTTGGAACATGGTATGTGACATTGGTATAAATGCCTCAAGGGTCTTCCAGAGGATTTAGTAAAAATAGCCTTTTTAGTTGTTACATCCCTGTCCTTCCTTTCTCCACTTTCTCAGGACCCAGACTTAACTCCACAGAGAGTTACAGAGACAAATACTGTGTCATTCTCAGAAGCTACCATGCACACCTGCACACACACATTCTACTCTGGTCTTTGTCATCAGGCACAAGTTACTGTCCTGGATCCATTTTACCTTAAAATCACTTCACTTCTGGAGGGCACTTTGTCGCTAGGTAAATAGTTTCTGCTCATCACTCTCACAAGTTTGTTCATTGAAGACCTGAATCCCAGCAACCAGCAGCATAAACTCAAAATTGGGACCTATTAAATGAGGAAGATAGAAATAGGAGAATTTGAAGATACTAAGAAAGCTGATAAGAAACACTACTTCTTTTTTCCATTTTAAAAATCAGCCAGGCGATTTACACAGCAAGGACTATTCTATTCATGTTTTTCTTTCCAGTTTCACGCATGTGCACATACATGTGTGAACTGATGATTTCAAATTGACACTGCTAACAGCTTGTGTTGTCCCTCTCCAAATGTGCCTGGAAAGAACATATATGACCTGCTATCTGTTCACAAGAGATATGCAAATCATCCTCTGGTTTACCAGACCTGGGAACTAGAAGAAAATAAACCTGTTAGGATGAGCACTGGGTGTTGTATGGAAACCAATCTGACAATAAATTTCATATAAAAAAATAATCCAATACTATAAATATTCCTGCAGAGTGGATCTTTGCACATTATCTTTGGGCCCATTTCTTATTTTCTTAAGATATGTTCTGTAAGTAGAATTTATACATTAAAAGACATATATATCAGCAAGGCATTTTATAAATGTTTCAAATAAACAACTACGCATTGTAAAAAATAAATAAATAAATAAAAATAAACCTTCCCGGCCTCAAGGGAAGCTGCTGACCAAAGCAGGCAGAGACAGCTACCTGACGTTGACAATGACTCTGATCTGTTTAAGCTCCAAGCACAAACTTTGTTTTACTGCAGATCTCATATCATCATGAGCTGCTTTTAATCTCTCACCAATTTTCAGTGAGTAATTACTTGATATTTTACCCTTCTTTATTTTACCCTTCTTTACCACCATGTATGTTTTTTCTTAGTCTTTTGTGGATTTTTGTTTTTTTTTTTTTGGCAAGGTCACTTGTGAGCTTGTTCCAGGGAGTGGAAATCTTAAACATCATTTCAAGTGTAAATATGACAGATTGAATTAGGAGAAATATAAAGAGTTGCATGGCTCCCTGTTAACAACAAAGAAGGTTTAAAATATCTTGTAAAGAAAGATACCTATAGGAATGGTCATAAAGCATTTGGGTGTAAATATTTCAACACCATTACTTCAAATAATGGCTGCTTTTGAAAAATTTAAAGGAATTTTGAATAGCATGTGTTTCTCAGACATGAATGCTAAATTGAAATCCAAGGAACTAAGCTGAAGTTACATTTGCAGTGTAGTAAATATGAACTATCTCTGTGCAGCTGCTTTGAAATCAATGTCTAGATCATGTATAAGCTCTGTTTTATTTCTGTATAGCTTTAGATTTGTGGGTTATTTGTACAATCCTTTTGATATTTATGCAACACTACATTGTTTTGCAGCTCAAGAAATACTCCCCTAAAAGTGGAGAGTTTTTTACAAGATAAAATATTGTGTTCTACCGTGAATATTGAGGGTGGAGTTAGTTTAGTCAGGACTATCATCCTTACACAGTGTAATTCTGTTTCACATTCCAAAGACAATAGGAATAGCAGTTTTAAATGTGTAAACAGCAATGCATCTCTCGTTTTCAGCTCTTAAAGTAGCCTGGTGGACAAATAGGTACCAGAGGTCCCAAGCCAAATTCGGCAGATAATCAACACAGTTTTGGGGTTTTTTTGGCAACTAACTTCTCATTGGATATGGACTAGATGTTATCAGTGTTATCTTTATCTACATGCATCAAAGTACCATTATCTTGTAGCTAATACATAGATGTGGCTTATTTCATATATATCTCATCATTTATTCAAGACAAGGATTAGTATATTCTTTGTTGATTGATGCTACAGCAGAGAACAGACAAAGAAGTCATGATGAAGTCTTGCTCCTCAAGGGACCATCTAGGACTTGAAGGAGACAGGAGTCCCCTTTTGTAAAGGGGAATCTCTCCTCTGTTTCCCTCCTCAGGACACAAATGTTATAGTAACACAATCCCAGAGAGTAAACGTTTAAAAGAAATTCTTATTTATATCACCAGAAATATAGAAAAATCATATTAGCCTACTTTCTGAAATCACAAGTGTTAGTGATCTTAAATCATTCAAATACAAATATTTGATATTGAATGGTCTTATTAAAATTATTATATTGGGGGAAGGGAAGGGGAAAACTGGTTTCAAACAGGGAGGCAAATCATAAGAGACTCTTGAATGCAGAGAACAAACTGAAGGCTGATGGGGGCGGTGGGGAGGAATGGGTGATGGGCATTGAGGAGGGCATTTGTTGGGATGAGCACTGGGTGTTGTATGTAAGCAATGAATCATGGGCATCTACCTCCAAAATCAAGAGCACACTGTATACACTGCGTGTTAGCTAACTTGACAATAAATTATATATACAAAAAATAAAAATAAAAAAAAATTAGCATCATTAGACATTGTGAAAAAAAGAATTCAGAGGATTTGAGTGACATTTTAAACTAATATACACATGGGCACACAACAATTCTTTTTATTAAAAAAAATTCAGTTACTATATACACACTAATGTTTATATTCCCCCATGCCTCTTGGTTGAGGGCTAAGGAAGAGCTGTGAGCCTGGCCCTTCATGAGCCCCTCCAGGGGCATCTTGTGTGTGCTAAATAGATACAATCCCCCAGGAGAGTGACACACCATGGAAAAGCAGAATTCTCTCCAAAGCCCCTAGCACAGGGGCCTTTACGAACTGCAGCTTAGAGGTGACCCCTGATCAGACAGATACTGACAGTCTGGCTGACAACCCAAAAGACTCGCTCCCAGCTTAAACCCTTCTCAGGAATTCTGGAGGTCAGATCTCCACTCCTGGATGTAACCCAACTCCACGTAGTTCCTAACATAAGCACAGATTTAAACAAAAAATCATCCAGGCCGTTAGACTTTCTACCTCCATTCCAGTAAAAAGTCCCACTTAATTTTTATAAAGGCACACTTATTATTCATAAAGCTTTTTTGTCTAAATTCTTTCAGGTACCTCAAGCAAAGGTGACTGATGTGGGCAAACTCCTTTTGGTGAAGTGCTATACAAAGTTTTTTTTTTTTTTTTTAATTGACTCAACTCCTTTAAAAACAAAACAAAATATAAACTGATGCTTTCACAAGGACACAAACACATGAGATCATGCTTCTAGTCCTCATTATGCTGGATGTGTAGAAGGGAGAGAAAGGAAGAGAAATGAGAGATAACACCAAGGAACAATAAACAGGAGCAAAGATTTTGATCAGGGTACAGAAGTGAGGTCACATCCTGTTCTGCATCTAGGCTTCAAAGCTTTTATTAGGTTATCTAATGATCAGTTAGCCCATCCCTAAATTTTAAGATAATCTGTATTATATGATGAGAAAAATTTATCCTAGTGAAAATTATTCTTGGGATATAAGAGCTTAGAGGGGGCCCCATGTTTAGAAGGACGGGCGCTTTGTTTAATTGTATATTGTCTCAATATTTCCATTCTTAATAATTTGTAAACAAGGTTCCCTGTATTTTCATCTTGTGTTGGACCCCACAAATTATATAAGTGTGTGTGTGTATGTGTGTGTGTGTATCCGTGTGCAGCCCTTGAAAAGAAATAGTGTTGGAATATTTTCCAGAAGGAAGTGTTCTTATATTTAGAAACTGTAACATTCCCAATTTACTTGCTTATACCTTTGATATATTTTATACTATTCTTCTTTTAAAAAATTTCATTATTGAAGTATAGGTGACATAGAATGCGATATTAGTTCTAGGTGCAAACATAATGATTTGACAATTCTATACATTATGAAATATCACCACGATAAGTTTAGTTATCATACAAAGTTATTACAATATTATTGACTATATTTCCTGTGTTATACTTCTCATCTCTGTGACTTATTTATTTTATAACTGGAAGTGAGTACCTATTAATTCCCTTCATGAATTTTGCCCATGCCCTAACTCCCCTTCCCCTTTGGCAACTACCAGTTTGTCCTCTGTATTTTTCTATTTCTCTTTTTTTGTTTGTTTATTTCCTTTTTTTTAAATTCCACATGTAAGTGAAATTCTATGGTATTTTGTGTTTTTCTGCTTTTTTCACTTAGCATAATGCTCTCCAGTTCCATTTGTATTGTCACGAATGAAAAGAGCTCATTATTTTTTTTTAAATGTTTATTTATTTGTTTCAAGAGAGACAGAGAATGCAAGCTGTGCAGGGGCAGACAGAGAAAATCCGAAGCAGCCTGTGCACTGTCAGCACAGAGCCTGATGTGGGCATAGATCCCAGGAATGGTGAAATCATGAACTGAGCCAAAATCAAGAGTCCGACACGACTGAGCCACCCGGGTGCCCTAAGAGCTCATTCTTTTTTATGGCTGGCCAGTATTCCATTGTGTATACATAGCACATACTCCTTTTTAAAAAATGTTTATGTATTTATTTTGAGAGATAGAGAGTGCCAGTGCGTGTGCACGTGCATGCTTGGGGAGAAAGAGGAGAAAGAATCTCAAGCAGGCTTCATGCTGTCAGTGCAGAGCCCAACACGAGTTTCGATCCCATGAACTGTGACATAATAACCTGAGCCAAAATCAAGAGTCAGAAGCTTAATTGACTGAGCCACTGAGGTGCCCCTATACCACATACTCTTTATCCAACTGTCTATCAGATGACACTTAGGTTGCTTCCATATTTTAGCTATTGTGAATAATGTTGCAATATAGAGGTGCACATATCTTTATGAACTAGTGGGTTTTTGTTTTGTTTTGTTTTTTATCAGAACTCAGCTTCGAGAGACATTGGAAATTAAATGGCACTGGCTTTACTGGGGTCACTTGTAGTAGATCACTCTTCAGTGTTCCTCAGAACCCAGTCACTCCCACTAAGAATCAAAACCAGACAAATGAACTTCCACTGCTGCTCAGATTTAACTTCTAATCACTCTGCTGCATTCCTTCCAATTTCTCCACTTGAAGTCAGTGGTCCCACTTAGCTCTTCAACTTGGTTTCCTTCTGCTCCCTCAGGCTGCCGAAGAGCTGGGTGGAAAGCCATGATCAGGGGCGATCTCTTCTGTGCCAGCAAAAAGCTGCAAAGGCAAAATGCTGCACGTTGCTTCAGATTGCATGCAAATCTGGGTTTCATAAATTGAATTCAAATAATTCAGGGGAAAAAAAAAGTTTGAGAGGTGGTGCTGTGGTGACACAATATCCCCACAAGGACTACAAAGGAATACCCAAACAAGTTTTTTATTCTCATCGCTGCAACTACACAGTAATATTCATCTGGCTTTTACGAGTGTACCAAATGATAGGAGGAGCTTAAGTAAGATGGTACTAACACCTCTGCTGTATGCATTAAGCTTCAACACTTTTTGCCTGGCATTTATTTACTAAATCAGAGATGCTCTAAAGAAAAAGGAACATCAGATGTTTGTTTGCCTGTCTTCTTGTCTTAAGCAGTGCTCTCTCTTAAAATAATTCTGCAACCTTTCTCATTTATCTATGTCAGTATTTATCACAGGGTTTATTGTCATTTTTCATTAAAAAATATCAGGTACTTTTTCAAATATAAACACATAAAATAGTAAACACTGCATTTGCTTTCTACTCCAACCAATAAAGGACCAGAATCTTAATGTCTGGCTTTCCTGTTACTGAGAGTTCATCGAAAGATGATAGCATCAGGTAATTGTCCTTGAGCAGAAATTTAATTAATACAGTGTTTACAATTGAGGCCACTAGCAAAATAGCTTTGGGGAAAAGGATGAAGTTGGGGGGGAGTGCTGGGTTTCTTCTTTATGGATCCAATAATTCCTGCCTTTCATTCTCTAAAACAGGAGCACCTGTACTGGTTCTACCATCTGTGAGGATCTCTCCAATTTAAGAATTTTAAGGTTATTGATGTCCCCACTGGTGGATGACACTGTTTCTGTTAAACTAATGGGCCTTGTCCACATGTGGACTCCTTTTAAAACTATTCCTTAATCTCTACGTCTATTTCATGAAACATAGATCTAAAGAGGACTTTTTTGTTTGTTTTTTTTTTTGTTTTTTTTGTTCAGTCAGACCACCAGGTTTCATGTCTTACTGAATTGAATGTATTGTTTGTGACAGCAGATGTATAGCTAATTAAGCTGAATTGACATGGTCCTAGCCTCTTCATCTGCACCATGAAAAGGCTGGCCTGGAAGCTGTCTAAATCTATGAAATCAAAAAAAGGATCAAAGGAGAGACACAATTTCCTCTGAACCTGAAATGGAAATAAGTGTGTTTCCGGTATCTATTAATCTGCCTAGAACCAAGTAAATCATTCCAGAAGAAGCTTTCAGCACTCTATCAAAGTGACGGGGGTGGTGAGGTGGCAAAGTAGAAACACATTTACAACTTTATTTCTACAGACTAGATAAAAAACCTTCATCACTCACCATGATGAAGCCAACCAAGACAAGATGTAAAATGTTCACCTATCAGTCCATGAGTAGGACTTGAATCCCACCAGAGGAATAGAAGAAAATAAACAAAACGGGGAGGAAGGCATCCCAATGTTGCTTAGCTCATTAACTCCCAGATGTGTTTCCTAATTGTTTGCTTATCTGTATAGTTTAAATGCACATTTTGCATGAATACACTACATAGTCATCATATATGGGTCAAGAAATATGCTGGGTGCTTTATATACAGGATCTTTAATTTGCCCAACAATATTGTGATGCAGTTTTATTAGTATTGTTTTAAGGATGAGAAACCTGAGGGTTAGGAGAGTTGAAAAATAATTTCCCAACTATCTAGAGAGATAGTAAGTAGAGTTGAAGATTGAAATCCTCATCTGTCTAACACAAAGCCCATGTTCTAAATCATTTGCAATGTGGAAAGGAACATTCTTAAAGCTCTATATGTGGTAATATAATCTTGGATAAGATGAGCACACAAAGCAGGTTTTTAGACTGTGTTCTGCATTTGCTGACACATTATGGATATGATTTTCTCCATTTGACATAGAAGAAAGCATTGGACTCATTATGCTTAGGACTCAGGTAATTGTGTATTTTGATTTAAAATGTACAAGAAACCAATTTGACAATAAATTATATTAAAATAAATAAACATTAAAAATGTATAATAAACAACTCATGGTAGATATTGAACCTATTTAGAGAAATATTTTCTTATTTCTCTTAGTACTCAATCTCTGTGAATGTGGATTTAGGCCACTGAGGCTTTGACTGCATTTTAATAGGTAGGGGATAAGGAAAAGAAAAAAAAAATCCCTATTTTTGATGTAGCAGCTTGGACAAATGAAGCTAATTAGAGGCCCTAATGTAAGTGTTCTCCAACTTTTTGTGCCATGAATCCATGAATCTGTGGAAGCTATTGGACTTCTTGGAGTGATGTTTTTATATACATCAAGTAATATACATAGGATTACAAAGGAAGTCAATTATATAGAAGTTTAGTTATGGAGAATTTCTAAATATAATACAGTAATATGTGAACTTCTTTAATACACATTATGTAACAAGGTCTATTGGTAGGTCTAATAGCTACCACACATTTGAAGCAAGGGTGAATGCCAAAGAATACTGAAAGATCTGTAACAATGTAATGTGATAGGAAAAAATAGGTGATTTCTGTTAGTGAGAAAGTTGCAGGTACTGCCAATAAGTATGTGACGTTGTACCTACATTCATATCTTAAGATAATGCTAATTTTTTCTTAGAGTTTAATAAAAATACAGATACACATTTTTCTTGTCCACAGTCACCCAAGAGTTTCAGGGATATGGGATAAGAACCTTTGGCCTGGTGAATGAGAGCTGGGGATGAGTAGTGGTGATGAGGAGGAGGCACCAACAGCAACAGAGGTCTGGGGCCACCGTGGCACATAATTTGCTTTTGCATCTGCTGTTTTGAAATGCAGTTCAACCCTGATGACTACTTCTGCAGAATAAAGGCAAGAAATATAGAAACAAATATAGTCTTCTTTGCTAGCCACATCTTTTCCAAAGAAGAGTAACCAGGTTTTGTAAGTTAACTTATCTGAAGGGAAAAGAAGGGGAAATGTTGGAGAGAAGATGCTTGGTGCCACTTTAATCTTTTAATATTTTTCTCTGACACCAAAGTAAGTAGGCAATCACCCTTAAAGTGCTTGGCATACCCAATCCCAAAACTGGATGGTGGCTGAAGAAATATATAGTAAGTTTTCTGTCCCACTGACCAACAAATAATAAAGGTAACATAGTACAATTCACTGAATAAAATAAGAAATAAGTGAGTCAAAACTAAAATTGACGAAATGTGGGGGCACCTGGGTGGCTTGGTCAGTTAAGCATCCAACTTTGGCTCAAGTTACAAATCTTAGAGTTCGTGGATTCTAGTCCTGCATCAGGCAGGCTCTGTGCTGATAGCTCAGAGCCTGGAGCCTGCTTTGGTTTCTGTGTCTTCTTCTCTCTCTGCCCCTCCCCTACTCACGCTGTCTCTCTCCCTGTCTCTCTGTCCCTCTCAAAAATAAAGAAACATTAAAAAAACTTTCTTTTTTTTTTTTTTTCAACGTTTATTTATTTTTGGGACAGAGAGAGACGGAGCATGAACAGGGGAGGGGCAGAGAGAGAGGGAGACAGAATCGGAAACAGGCTCCAGGCTCTGAGCCATCAGCCCAGAGCCCGACGCGGGGCTCGAACTCACGGACCGCGAGATCGTGACCTGGCTGAAGTCGGACGCTTAACCGACTGCGCCACCCAGGCGCCCCAAAAACTTTTTTTTTTAAATGATGAAATGTGTACATAAATGGAGAAGGAAAAATCTACATTACATACACTGCCAAATGATTACGTGGAATGATGCAGTTATATAACCACCACTTTGCAAATGAATATTCATCAGTGAATCAGGCACAAACTATCAGTGGATGAATGATAAGTAAAAGCTTGATAATCAGTAGTAAATTTACATGGAATCCAAGTTGTTGTCCCATAATTATTTATTAATTCCAAAGAGTAAAATTAGTAATTTTATACTGAAAAAAGTTGGAAGTCGTACTTTTGTCAAAAAGTACCATGAGATCATGACCTGAGCTGAGATCAAGAGTTGAGTACCTGGGGCGCCTTGAGTGGCTCAGTCCGTTAAGCGTCTGACTTCAGCTCAGGTCATGATCTCACGTTTGTGAGTTAGAGCCCCGCGTCAGGCTCTGTGCTCCAGCTCAGAGCCTGGAGCCTGCTTCAGATTCTGTGTCTCCCTCTGTCTGCCCCTCTGAGGTTTGCATTGTCTCAAAAATAAATAAACATTTAAAAAAAAAAAAGTCAAGCACGTGACTGACTGAGCCTCCCAGGAGTTGCGGGTAGGGGGGAATTGGGGGGGAATTAATCTTATACACTTCCTAATGCAACATAAGTAGGACTCACTATCCTTTAAAAATATTTTTTAAGATGTATAACCTGAATAATCATGAAAAAAAAATTGGACAAACACAAATTGAGGGACATTCTGTACAAACAATGAGTCTGTACAATACTCCCACTTTATCTGCAGGGGATATATTCCAAGACCCCCAGTGATGCCTGAAAGCATAGATAGTACCTAACTCTATATATACTGTTTTTTACTATACATGCACACCTGTGATAAAATTTAAAGTGTATATGCAGGCACTGTAGGAGATTAACAACAATGATGATGATATTGATGATGATGATGATGATGATGATGATAAATAGAACAATTATAACAATATACTGTAATAAAAGTTACATGAATATGGTGTTTGTCACCCAAATAACTTGTTAGACTTTATGCACCCTCCTCATGATGATGTAGGAAGACAAAATGCCTACCTGATGAGATGACATAAGATGAATGATGTAGGCACTGTGACGGAGCATTAGGCTACTACTGACCTTCTGGTGATCCATCACAAGGAGGATCATCTGCTTCCTGACTGAGGTTGACAAATTGAGTGTAACTTGGATAAGAAAGTGAACTATGGATAAGAGGGGCCTACCATATTTTCCTCCTTTCCTCCCTCACTTCCTCTCTTTCTTTTGTTCTTTTTCTCTTGCCTTTAGTGTATTGATTTTTCCCCCCTTTTCTCTCCTCTACCACTTTGGGAGACAGACATTCATTTTTAATTTCTTTAAGTATTGTTTTTTCTTAATGTTTGTTTATTCTTTTTTAATATGAAATTTATTGTCAAATTGGTTTCCATACAACACCCAGTGCTCATCCCAGCAAGTGTCCTCCTCAATGCCCATCACCCACTTTCCCTTCCCTCCCACCCTCCATCAACCCTCAGTTTATTTTCAGTTTTTAAGAGTCTCTTATGGTTTGCCTCCTTCCCTCTCTGTAACTTTTTTTTTCCCTTTCCCCTCCCCCTTGGTCTTCTGTTAACTTTCTCAGGATCCACATAAGAGTGAAAACATATGGTATCTGTCTTTCTCTGTATGGCTTATTTCACTTAGCATAACACTCTCCAGTTCCATCCACGTTGCTACAAAAGGCCATATTTAATCCTTTCTCACTGCCAAGTAGTATTCCATTGTATATATAAACCACAACTTCTTTATCCATTCATCACTTGATGGACATTTAGGCTCTTTCCATAATTTGGCTATTGTTGAAAGTGCTGCTATAAATGTTGGGGTACAAGTGCCCCTATGCATCAGCACTCCTGTGTCCCTTGGGTAAATTCCTAGCAGTGCTATTGCTGGGTCATCGGGTAGATCTATCTTTAACTTTTTGAGGAACCTCCACCCTGTTTTCCAGAGGGGCTGCACCAGTTTGCATTCCCACCAACAGTGCAAGAGGGTTCCCGTTTCGCCACATCCTCTCCAGTATCTATAGTCTCCTGATTTGTTCATTTTAGCCACTCTGACTGGCATGAGGTGGTATCTCAGTGTGGTTTTGATTTATATTTCCCTGATGAGGAGTGATGTTGAGCATCTTTTCATGTGCCTGTTGGCCATCAGGATGTTTTCTTTAGAGAAGGAAAGCTTTAAATGTAACCACTCATCTTCTGAATTACACAAAATTGTCATCCACTATTTCCATACCACTTTCTTGTTATTCCTTCCACGTTAGTTGTTACTATTTTTGTAGTTTTAAAATTAATGATTATTTTGATTTGTTCATACCTGTTACCATTTTTTTTTAAATTACCATTATTACTTGCATTTTGTCCTTTGCTTTTGGGTTCAACTTATTTCTTTCAAAAGTATATCCATTAGTAATTCTAATAGAATTTTAGAGGGTCTGTGAATGGTAAATGCCAGCAGTATTTGCCAAAAATGTGTTTGCTTCACCCTCAATGTTGAAAGGTATTATAGCTGCATAGAGAATTCTAGATGGTAATTTTCTTTATAGAAAATTAAAGAAAGTATTCCCTTTTCTCTAGCTATTGTTATACCAATAAAGAATGAATAAGGTAGTATAAAACAAAAAAAAAAAAAATCCTCTTGGTATGCCAAAGAGATCTTGGAAATTTAAACATGTAATGAAGGTTTGGACCGTCTGCCTCAGTAAACTTTTCCTGATGTAATCGTTTTCTATCAGTGCTGTAACGAATTACCACAACTTGGTGGCTTAGAAAAACCCAAATCTATTATTTTATACTTCTGGAGGTCCAGAATAGGGTCTCACTAGGCTAACATCAAGATATTGTCAGCCTCCTGAAGACTGACAGAATCAATTTGCTTGCTTTTTCTAGCTTCTAGAAGCCATTCACATTACTTGAGTCGTGACTCCTTTCCTCCATCTTCAAAGTTAGCCATGGTAAGTTGAATCCTTCCCATATCACCTAAAGTGTGACTTCCTTTCAGCCTCTCTCCTCCATATTTAAGGACCTTTGTCATTACAGTGGACTCACCCACATAATCCTCCCTATTCTAATAAGCTCCTTATTTTAAAGTCAATGGATTAGTAAACAATTCCATCTGTAACTTGATTTTAAAGCTTTTTGATTTTAAAGTTTCCATATCTGAGGGTGTTGCCTCTTGAAATATAATAGAATCAATTAGGAGAGGTCACTAGGAAATTAAGCATGGATGCCTCTTCAACAGCACAGATTCTTGGGAGCTCCTTGGTTTGCTTTAATCACACAATTAAGTAATATATTGAAATCGAAGCCTTGAATGGAATGTTACAACCTGGCATTCTTACCGCTCAGATGGCTTTACTAGTTGTAGTTGTTTTCCTCAATTTGGAATGTCAGCTCTTTTCACCTCCCCTGTCTGAATTCTACATATCCTTCCAGATGGAACTTTGGTCTGTCTCTACCATAAAACCTTTTTGATTATTTCAGCCGCCAGGGGTTCTCTGTTTTCCAAACTCCCATCAGACCTACCATATTTTGTGATTTGTGTTTTAATTAGATACTCTTTTTTTTTTTTTTTTTTTTTTTTACTATTGTTTTGTCACTGTTGCCTTCTTTGCTCCCATTTACTGAGTCCTCATTACAGAGTCAGGCTCAGTACCAAATGCCTTATGAGCATTATCCCACTTAATTCTCATAACTACTTCTTAGGGTGTTTCTCATTATCCTTACTTTGCAGCAGAGAAAATGGAGACTCAGGCGATTATACTTGGGACCCAGGTTTAGGCACCCCAAAAGTGGGAGAACAGGAAGTTGAGCCCAAATCTGTATGACACGAGTTTGGTGCTTCTGACCACTTTGCTATACTGCTCCAGACAATACTTATTTTGTTCTTAGACCGTGAGCTCTTCTATGGTAGAAACTCTCATAATATTTCTGAAACTCTGACAGCACTAGCACAGGCTTAAGTGTATAGCAGGATGTCAGTGCAAACACTAAATGGGCGCGTTTGGCACAAGCATGACCTTGAAGAAAAATGGTGTCCTAAGGAATGCAAATAGCCCCAGGTTTGGTTTAGTAACATGAATCAAGTGGTTTTACAGCAAGCTGAAGAATCTATTGCAAAAGTTTTTATTTTGTGCCTTTAAGGGATGTTCAGTATGTTGGGAAATTTTTGGGAATTCCTTCCACTGGTTTTGGAAAGAGGACTATGGTCACCTCCATCAACAAGGCACCGAGCTAAAACAATGTAGCCAGGAGAAACCAGTGCCTATAACCACAATGTTTACATAGTTTCCACATCCAACCAGTTGTCCCTAACATAATTTCAAATAATGCTACTTAATGGAGCGGTCTGTGGTTGAGTCCAAATCTCTGTGAGCCTCCTACCCTCAGCCAGCCCTCTGGGGAAACGGAAGATCACAGAGCCCTGCCCCAGTATGAAATTCCAGAGCACTTAAACTTGTGTCTAATGATACTAATTAAGGATTAAAAAGGGCTCTTCAGTGCACACAGATGATGCATTTTATTGGCCATGTAGCGCCTATCATTTCTTAGAGCATCTTCTAGTATAAAGTGCCCTAAGTCTGTGCCTAGCTCAGAGGAGCACGGATGTGCTCAAACCTATTTGTCTGATATTCATGCACTTTGTGCTCATGTGTGGGGCTGTCCCTTAGATACTTCCGCTTTAGGTGAATTGGCTAAGCTCAGACTTGGATAAGCAGACAATGTGAAGGAAAGAGGCAAGGCGTCACTGCTGAAAAGCAGTGACTTTGGGCTAAGATAAGGCCTGTAGAAAACCCCAGGCAATGAAGAGGCACGTGGGAATATTTCCTGGCCCAGTGTATACATCCTGCTTTGTTTCTGAATATGGTGCTTGGCACGGGATAGGTGTTTGTGGGTTGGAGGAAGCTGTTTTTCAACTCACTGGCACAGGGTCCTTGTATAAAATGGGCATACAGCTGGGGCCAAGAATAAGCAGATTTATAAAGTTGGCAAAATCGTTAGAGTTATTCTTATCAAACCCTAGTCTTTGCCCAGCCCACTTGTTCTTTTATTCTTTCCATGCAGCTCACTGGATCTGGGTGCAGTTTTTTCATATAGCAGAATCTACCCCTCTGGCTTCCCACCTGCGGTCTCCTAGAGTCTTGTCAGGGTGAAACTTTTCCTGTTTGCCAATGTCCCATCCCCTCTACATTATGCTCTGGCTACATTGCCAGTCTGACACCTGAGCTGCCCAAGTCTTATGCCTCTCTGCACACCCCACAGAGTAGTGAAGGATGGTCTGAAATGGTCATCCCTCAGCTTTGCGGACAGGTAGGGCCTGGGGTATGCAAGCCACCCCCTCCCCCAACCTCACCCCACACAGCTTCTAGGTACAAGGAACTTCTGTTCACCCCAGCAAGTCATATGTCTAGTATCATTTTCTGTGAGTGCCATGAGTGAGAAGATTCAGAAGGCGTTGTTAATTGCTGCCAATATGATCACTGGATGTGAGTGCCTTCTGGCAGTAATTTTTAGTCTTTGATGTGCATCAAATGTACTGACTGAGCTTCTTAAAAATGTGTTGCCTATTTCCTAGCACTGAAATTCTAATTCAGTCAGTTTGGGGCTTGGGAATCAGCATTTTAATAAATTCTCTGCCCTATTTTTGTGAACACTGTATTTGTCAAGATAGACAAGGCATTTATAGCACATAATCCCCAAACCTGGAAGGTTTCCAGCACAGTTTGGCATATGTGTACAGGACAGAGGTGGGGGGAATCACAGATGAATAAACTGAGACCCAGTGAGGTGGACTTTCTCAAAATCACAGAAGTTACAAGGATAAAATCCTCATTCTTCATCCAGAACTTTTCCCGCTCTTCCATACTACATACCTTCTTCAAGCTTTCACATGAGTTAAGAGAGATTTGTTCCCTGTTGGAACCCTGACATACTAGGAAAATAGGTGTGGGGTGGGGAGGGGAGTCAGGACTGGGAGGAAGGTAGAGAAGAGGCAGTCAGTTTTACTGAAAAGTGCCAGGTGAGTTTTGTATTACCTCTCTCTAGTGTATCAAAGAGTTTTTAAATTTGGGGATTAAGCATCTTAACATATTATAAAATCATAACATTTGTTTTGGGGAGAGATATTTTAGGTTATTAAATGACCTAGCTGATGAGAATGTTGAGTTCCCTGAATAACTCCAAATCATGAGAGAGCTACAACTAAAACCTAACTTGGTTAAGGTCAGTGGCCTTTCTGCTACTTTGCCTTTCTGTGTCCTTGGTATTCTTTCCTGGCATGAAATAAGGATCCCAGGAAACAAAACTCATAATGATTCACTTTTGAGAAAACAGCACTTTTCTGTCCAGCAAAATCATCTCCTCGGCTGTTACTTCTCTCCATGGCTTCACAGGTTCTTCTTCTAGTGGTCTTACAGGTTCCAATAAGGGCCAGGGGACTCTTGGCATTGGTTACAAACCAACAGGTAACATGGCAGTGGTAGGTTCTTGATACATGGTTGACAGTGGGTTGAATAATAGAGAATCTGCAGCAGAGAATTAATGATCTCCATAGACTCTTCTACTGCATATTGCATTAGTCAGGATAAGTTAGTATTAGGTGGCAAGCAAAAGATTTTGATCTTTATTTTATATACCAGTAGTAACATATCAAGGTATTTTTTTTTTTTTTTTAAATCTTGGACAACTCACTGAAGTTTAATATTCTGTAATCCCATTCAGGACCTAAACTGTATTATTTAGCTCTTTAGACCTAGAACAGATCCTGGTAAATAAGCCCAGTTGAATGAATGACCATCGTCCCCTTTCCAACTTCCACACCATCCCCTTTCCTTTCTTCTCCATACACTCTCAGGGGCCCTCAATCGCTTGTCATATATCCTGTGGGTGTCACAGAGCTGAGTGGCCCAGCAGTGTTTGTCCATACACACAAAGGCCACTACTCCATAGGAGAATTCAGACAAAAGATTCAGACACGGAATCTGTGTCATGGCAGCTAGCACTAAAGAGATGTTCCACACCAGAGTTCTTGGAAGTCATTCTTTCCAAAGGCAGCGTGGTCCACATCAAGCTTTGCAGTGCTTCTTGGATCCTATGTCCAGTCCCCTTTCTATTACCCTCTTCCAACTCAAGCTTCCTCCTCCTCCTCCTCTTCCTCCTCCTCCTTTGTCACTCCTGGTGTATACATACGTCATTAGCAACCTCTCACTGTGGCAGGAACCGCTTTCATCTATGAATAGATTTTAACAGCCTCCTTCAAGCTTCCTCTCAGGGCTGCACTGACTCAGCTACCCTGGGAACAGGGAGTGCTTTGACCGACAGCGAGTTTTCCCATTCTAAAGTGTGATGATGGGAGGGTGAGAGGTGCAAGAAGGCGGGTCCAAAGGAAACCTTCCTGAAACAATAAATCCACCCCAGCAACCTAAGAGGCAGAGTCGAAAGACGATGAGCAGCTGGAGAGCTATTGTGGGTTGCTGTGGATGAAGTGATAATTCGGGATATGAACTTACTGATTAAAAAAAAAAGACAACTTTCAGGTTTGGGCTTTGATCTAAAGATTAAAAAGAAAGTGCCTCCCCCGAGAAAGGATATTTAGAGAGCCAATTTGCAAGTAGCTAAGCTGGGGGAAAGAGGATTTCCAGAAGGCAAATCCAGGTCATCTGTTCACAAGTGATGGGTGCTCTGGCTCTCACCCTGAATTCACAGCTACTGCCTTTAATTAGTGACAGGACACAGTCACCACAGTGGCCAGCTGCAAAGCTTTCCTCTGTAGGCTTCCACAGACAAGAAGGACCATTTGTGGCTCAAGCATCCAGAATGTGTGGGAACAAACTTAGCTTGAGCCTTATGTGGGATGAAACCAGCCAAAGAGGTTTTTCCAGAAAGAGGTAACCTCATGGCTGTTTATTAATAGGACGGTGGATTCACCCAGTAGAAATGTTTGGTGGTGTCTGCTTAATTATTCTCAGGCAGTTATTATTGCAATTAGGAACCTGCTACATTGCAAAACCTTGTCTAGACTAGTATTAAAAAGAACCTGTTTGTGATTGTTTTTTTGTTGGAGAGAGCAGGTAAACAGTTCAACCTAGAGTCTCACTCCAGGGTTTACTCAGTGTCTCTCCCTGTCTTTCTCTCTCTCTCTCTCTGTCTCTCTGAACTTAGACTACAGCCTCTTTTGGCTTTTAATGAAGCAAAGGGGCAGATCAAAATGCAATTGCATGCAATGCTCCCTTCACACTACTAGCCCTTAGCTCCAGCGTGTAACATGCATATTAGTGAATATGTTTGGTGTTCCTATAAACAATGACTGTTTAGGTTTTGGTTTTTGTTTTATTTAGCTGGAGGCTTAGTCCAGAAACAAACCAGAATGAGAGGAGGAGCTTCAGAAAGAGTCAGGTGGGGCTCAGAAGCACAGTAATGGGAAGATAACCATGTCCCAAAATGCCACTTCCTCCTAACACCTCCACAGTTAACACTTCTCCCTCTTGAAATCCCCTCTGCCTCACATTCTATGTATCTCCATCTCTGGAGGTTTCTCCTCTCTCTTGCAATGATCCTTCTTTGTTTCTTGATCTTCACCCACAGCCACACTTAAAATTAATTCCTCTGTTTTTCTGAAGTCAATACTAAATGGAGATTTAAATTCACCTTCTTAACCCTGTGCTGTCTTTTTTCTTCTCTGAAAGGTCTTAGCATTTTACATCTGTTCCACTCATCTGTGTCCTTAACTATGTGGATCCTCGAGGTGTTACTTAACAGTTTGATGGATGTAGATTCTCTTCCTAATTATATCTTGAGTACTTGACAACAGTGACATAATCAGGAGTCTGCCATTAACATGTTTAAAAAAGTATCTCCAAACTACAAATATTCCTTAAAGTCCTCTAAGGAATATTTGTAGTTTGGAGATACTTTTTTATAGTTGATAAAATTGATTTTTTGAGTAGTTGTAGGTTTGCAAAAAATTTCACTGGAGAGTACATAGTTTCTATGTACTATTCCCACCCTTGCTGCCAAAATGCTCCCCCTCCCAGTTTCTTCTGTGACTTTGCATTTTACATCAGCCAAGTACATGTGTTGCAGTTGATGAGCCAATATTGATGCAATATTATTAACTTAAGTCTGTATTTTACATTAAGTTTCATTCTTCTCGTTGTACATTTTATATATTTTGACACTGTGTAATAGCATGTATTTCCCATTACAGAATCCTACAGAATAGCTTCAGTGACATAGAAGTCTCCAATGTTCCACCAGTCCATCCTTCCCATTGTACCACATCCCTCCACTTGCCAAACCTGGGCAGCCATCGACCTTTGTACTGTCTCTGCAGTTCCCAGATAGTTGGAATTGTACAGTATATAGTCTTTCAGTCTGTTTTCTTTCCCTTTAGGAATATGTACTTCATGTCTTTTATAGTTTGAAAGCTCATTTCTTTTTATTATTGAATAATATCCATTGTTAGAATGCACCATGTTTTATCTACCCACCTATTGAAGGGCACCTTGGTTCCTTCTACATTTTGGCAACTATGGATAAAGCTGCTATAAACATTCATGTGCAGCTTCCTGTGTGGACCTGTGTTTTCAAATTATTTGGGTAAACATCAAAAAGTGCATTTACTGGTTCATATGGTATGAGTATGTTCCATTTTTTAAGAACCTGCCAAACTGTCTTCAAAGTGGCAGTACCATTTTGTATTCCTGCCAGCAATGAATGAAAATTCTGATTGCTTAGATGATCTTTTAAAACTGGCTTTTGGTAGGCAGAAAATATAAAGGAGGTATATTTATGGCAGGCAATTAATACAGAGTCACCTGTCCTTACCTTTAGATTGGCCTGCAGTAAATTATGAGGGGTACTGGACGGTGAGTGGATATGGAAACAAGCAGAGCAGGATGCTACTTATCAGCTATGTGGTAAAAAGCACATTACTTAACCTGAGTTTCATTTCTTCTTAAACATTCAGACAACAGTACCAACTTCCTCAGACTCTAGTAAATATATTAAACAAGATAATGCATCAGAGAACACACATCATGCATCCTCAAAAGATGGTTTCCATAGCAGCTATGGGGACTAAACTAATATTGACTGATATTTTTGTAAGATGCAATAATACTCCCTGTATTCCGAGTTCCTTTAACATAATTGTACCGTCCTGTGACTAAAACAAGAAAACGACGTCAGTATTCTTAACAGCAGTGGAATGTTCCAGGTACTGTTTTCACCTGGGGAAAAAATTGAGGGGCTAGAAACGTCATTCCAAGTCCTTGACTTATGTAGACCTCACACTTGAACATAGGGCTGCACACCTCTGAGTGCTTGCCTCACCTTGGCCAAATCTCAGCAAGTGAGGTCACTGTGAGAATGGGCATGTAAGTGGATCCTCTTGATTCTCTCTCATGTGAGCCTCTCTGACCATGAGCTTTTCCTCTGAGAAAAACAGCAGCATCTTTCAACTATCACTTAACTGTGGCCTGTGTAGAGGTCAAAAACTGCAATCACCCTAGAATATTTTTACTCATCTTTGTGTACTTCCCACAGGAAATATCACTGACCAGTGAGACTGTCATGAAATGCTCATGTGGTGGGTCACATTTTCATAATTTCTATTGCTTTGCCATATATGTATGGCAAAGTAGGTATGTTTGTCTTGTCTGAAGGCTAATTTCTTGTAAACTATTTTAAATATATTTCAGACCCTGCTTCTCTGGCCCTAAGCTAATAGTTATCCTAGTTTTATCTACTGAATGCAATTCCAAGGGTAAAAACAGCCATTGGCCCTCAGCCCCTTATTCCATATGACTACCTTTGTCTGCTGATTTCCAATTAAGGAAGAGCTGAGAGAAACTGAATCTAATAAGGGTGTTTTATTGTGCAGGTGGGCCAGGTTTCCATTTTGATCGTTGCTATATATATGACTACTCTTTCGATTACTGCTTTGCTGCTACCATATGACTTAGCACTGTGCTGGGAGGGAAGTGATAAGTGAAGACTAGAAATTAAGATTTAAAGATTAGAAAGAAAGTCATGATTTCTTTACTTTCAGGGGCTTATTCCTATGAACAAATTGTGGTTCAGTGACTAGTGGAGAAACTTACTGATTGACCTCTTATTACCAAGAAATTATTGACATATTCTTTTTTTCCCAGTGTTTGTTTATTTTTGAGAGAGAGCAGGAGAGTGCACTCAAGTGGGTGAGGGGTAGAGGGAGAGGGAGACACAGAATCCAAAGCAGGCCCCAGGCTCTAAGCTGTCAGCACAGAGCCTGATGCAGGGCTTGAACCCACGAGCGATGAGATTCATGACCTGAGCCGAAGTCAGGCACTTAACTGACTGAGCTACCCAGGCGCCCCTTTATTGGCATATTGTTAATCCATGTATAGACCTAGTGTTGTGACTGTTAGAGAACCCCAGTATAGGTGAGTTAGAGAGGGGTGAAGTTGTTTTAACGATAGTTTCATTTGGAGGAGGATGTGAGCTTTAACATTTTAAAAATTCCATATTGAATCTATAAAGGCCAATATGTAGAAATTGTATGTTAGGCTATATGGTATGGAATTAAGATGGGTCACATTTCAGCAGGAGAATTAAAAGAATTCTCTTACTATATTATTTACTGAAAGATGGATGTTTTGGAATCAAAGCTCCAACACAGTTCTAAGACTAAAGAAGATTTTTGATTTGAGAACACATGCTTTTTTCTTTTCTAAAGGTAACAGAACTGTGAATTGGATCATGGTTTAAATGTTTATGTTTCCACTAAGTAATATGTAAACTGAGGCAATTAAACCATATAGTTCCCACTCATGATCCATATTTCCATTACAGACAGATTATAATAGCTAGATTCCATTTCATTTCCTGAGATAATATAGTATTAGCTATGTTAATAGTTCTATTTTGACAAGATCAGTATTAATGCTGGTTTTCTCCTGGGCTCTGGGAGTGAGGTTAGATAATTGAGGCATCACTGGACTAGCTGTTAAGATTTCTCTTGGTGTGAGTAATCAAGAAAGTAGAAATAATGGAGGTAGTCACCTGATTACATTTTTCCTTTTGAAAACATAACATTGTAAGATTATTTCCAGGCTTGATGTTTGGCTTATGTTCACATATGTGGCTGCATTGCTTGTCAGAAATACAGAAATACTTCAATAGAAATTAAATTGGTCAATAGTTACTACCTCAGGCTCCTTGAATGCCCTTCTAGAACCTTAATGGACTCAGAGCCTCTCCTGGACCCTTCCTTGACCAAATTCTCCACTATAGTAGATTTTTTTGTAAAAACGGTCACAATCACTTTGTTCTCTATGCCCACAGCCCTTTGCAATAGGACTTTGGGTTTTCCCATCAAGAGGTAAAGTCTCTTTTTTCACTCCTTGAATTTGGACTGGTCTTGGGACAGGATTTCACCAATAAAATGCAATATAAATGATATTGTACAAATTATAAATCTAGGCCTAAACAGATCTTGTGCACATCTGGTCTCTCAGAAACATACTCTGGAGTCATAAGAACAAACCCAAAATACTCTGGCGAAAGATGAGAAGCCACATGGAACAGAGAGGAAGCCATCTCAGACCAGTCTGAAATGGCAGTTAACCTTGCATCTGGGAGTTAGCTTGGGTAAGAGCAGAAGAATAATCCAGCTGAACATAGCCCAAATTACTGACCCTCAGATATATGAACTAAATAGATGGTCATAATTATCTTAAGCCACTAGGCTTAAATGTTATGTGGGAACATTTATTGAAAATTTATAAGATTACATATAATTTGTAATATTATCTACACAGAAATAGGTAAATAATATACCAACAGTCCAATATCTAGGGAGTAAGAACTAGGGAATAGCAGGAGGTCTCCAGAAATTTGCCATGCCAAGACCATTCTCTGTTTTGATTCATTGATATCAGTCGTGCAGCAATAATTTTATTAGGAAAGTATGAGATTTTACATTTTTTAAATTCTATATGGAATCTACAAAGGCCAGTAAGTAACAATTATACTTCAGGCTATACAATATAAAAAGATGTCTCACATTCTACCAGAGTCTGAGAGGATCCTCTTGCTATATAATACTTACAGACCTAGGTGTCATTAATTTATTTTATTAATTGTAACTAGACACTGTTTGATACAAAAAGAAATCATTTGATACTTTAGAGCATTTTTAAGTTTAAATTATTCATTAATATTTATTTTTAGTAGTCACTGTTTTTCTTACCAAGATTAAGCAGAAAGGCTTTTCACTCAAGTTAAAAATTTCTTTTTCAGTAAAACTGAGTAAAAAGACAAACAACCCACTTTTTAAATGGATAAAAGCACAATGAGCTGAAAACTTACGTGCACACAAAAATCTTCACATAGCTGTTTATAGCAGGTTTATTCATAATTATCAAAATGTAGAAGTAACCAAGATATTCTTCAGTAGTTGAATGAACTACTACAAACAAGCTACATTATATCCACATAGTGGAATATTATTCAGCATTGAAAAGAAACTGGTTGTCAAGTTCCGAAAAGACACAGAGGAAACTTAAATGCATATTATTAAATGAAAAAAGCCAATCTGAAATAGCTACATACGTTCCGTTTGGTTAGAACTCTATGACATTCTGGAAAGGGCAAACCTATGGAGACAGTAAAATGACCAGTGGTTGTCAGATGTTTGCGGGGAGAGAAAGTTGAACAGATGGAACCCTGGAGGTTTTTAGGGAAGTCAGAATTTTTTGTGTGAACATGAAGAATGAAACCTAATGTAAACTGTGGACTTTAGTTGATAGTAATATCACAGTGTAATACCGCAATCATTAATTGTAACAAGTGAACCACACTGGTGTTGGATGGTGGGGGAGGCTGTGTGTAGGAAGAGGTAGTATATAGAAACTTTCTGTTCTATTTTTCTGTGAGCCTAAAAGCTACTCTAAAAAACAAAGTCTATATTTTAAAAAATTGGATTAAAAAACTTGGATACTTAATAATGAACGGTCAATAAGCACATGAAAAAAATCGTCAACAGTATTAGTCATCAGGGATACATTTTTTTTTTAATGTTTATTTTTGAGGGAGAGAGAAAGAGACAGAGTGCAAGTGGGAGGAGGGGCAGAGAGACAGGGAGACACAGAATCCGAAGCAGGATCCAGGCTCTGAGGGGTCAGCGCAGAGCCTGATGTGGGGCTTGAATCCATGAGCTGTGAGATCATGACCTGAGCCGAAGTCAGACGCTTAACCGACTGAGCCACCCAGGTGCCCTGATGAGGGATGCAAATTAAAACTACAGTGACACATCACTACACCCACTAGAAGAACTAATATTAAAAAGACTATCAATATCCATTGTTGGCAAGGATACAGATCACCTAGAATTTTTACACATTCCTGATGGGAGTGTAAAATTGTACAACTACTATTTCTTATAAAGTTAAAACATTCATTCACCCAGAAATTCTACTCTTTAGTATTTACCCAGAAGAACTGGAATGTAAATAAAAAGTTGATAAAAAGATATGTGCATAACTGTTGATACCAACTTTATCCATAATAATCCCAAACTGGAAACAACCCAAATGTATACCAACTGGTGAATGGATAAATTAATTATGCTATATTCTTACAATAACTTTTCTTAAGCAATAATGTAAAATGAACTAAGTCAGGCCATGATGTGAATGAATCCTAACCATTATGCTGAGCAAAAGAAGCCAAACACAAAACAGTACAGATTGCTGATTGCATTTATATGAAATTCTCTAACAGGCAAAACTAATCTGTAGCGATGGAAAAGAGGTCAGTGGTCATTTGGGGGATGGATGAGAAGGAGAGATAAGAGACTGAACGCAAAGGGTGGATTTGAAAAAATGTACATCCTTCCTGATGTCAGATATCACTTCTAGGGATGGTAAAATATATCCCATGCTCATGGTAATTATTGCTTATCAATTCTAGTACATTTTTCAACTTTTTAGGCATTCAGAGACAATGCTGTGAACCATCAAAGCTGGCCTAGTCCTTGAAAGTTTTGACTGTTCCAGACCAAGACCACCCCAGGCTATACCTACCAGATACATCTGTGCCCCAGAGCACACAGCAGGACTGGTTCTATTGACATGTGATATGCTCATGCACACAAAGCACTCTTGTTCACAAGGGCCCCATACTTGGCTTAATGCTCTCCTGTCACCATCCTGAAGTTATTAATACATTTTTAATAAGAGACCTCTCACTTCATGTTGTACTGGCCCTCCAAACTGCATAGCCTCTCCTGGCAGCAAGCCTGTGAGTCATGAAGCCCCTGAAGTCGGTTCAACTTTAGTTTTTAGTCTGTAGTTTTTTCAAGATACAAAGATAGGTGTTTTTAATGCTGTTCTTTTGCAGTATCTGGCTTTCTTCTTCAAGGCCAAAGCAGATAGGTGGAAGAATCTTTTGAGGAATAGACATTAGATTCTCTTTTGAGTGAGAAAGCAGTAATTACTACTTTGAATGGGTTTGATTTCTAAGTCTTCCTTTAGACTCTTGTTTTCCCATGGGGCTTCTTGTAATGAGGCCATGACCTTCAACTACCTAGAAGTTTTTAAATATAGGATGAGGCATTTCCCTGGTGAACTCAGTTCACATTCTTCCTTTTGAATCCTGTCTCTTTCATATCTTTAACACTTGGATTAGCATAAAGTAAAATAAAAAAATCTCTCTGTCCTGATGTTATGGGCTGAACTACATCCTCCAAAAATATGTCACAATCCTGAAGGTTACTTCAGGACCTGTGAATGTGACCTGATTTGCAGTTGACTCAGTCAAGACACAGGGAGCAAAATCTCTGCTAGCAAAGAAATGGCTGAGGCTACCAGAAGCTAAGAGACATAGAATGCTCCTTCAGTGCCCTCAGAAGGAACCAACCCTACCAACACCTTGATCTCAGAAGTGTAGCCTCCAGAACTGAGAGACAGTACATTCCTGTTATTGAAGCCACCCAATCTGTGGTACTTTGCATGGCAACCCCAGCAAACTAAAGCAGCTACTGAAATTGAAGGGCAGGAATGCATGACAATAGAAATCCTGGGTAAATTATAAGGTTTTCATTTAATTTCTCCATTATTTGCTCTTCTTACACTCTTCTTCTTACACCCATCAGCATCCTTAGCACATTTTCCTTAGGTGATCACGAAGTTGTCTTCCGGCTAGAATCTCATGATGTAACCATCAAAATGTGGTCCACCTCCTGTCTACACTGAAGTCGCAAGGTATGCTTGTTTAAAACATAGGTTTCTAAGTCCCAGACCAGAACTACGGAATTAGATTCTTTGAGAAAGCCTGGCCCAGGAGACTTCATTTTCTGAAAGCTCTCCAGGTGATTCTGAAATAAACTAAAATTTGGTTAGTGAACTAAATGGTAACTGAAGAAATCTTTGGCTGGATGGCTAGTATCACGTAAAGGAATAATTCACAGACACTGACACCCTGACCCTCCCCTTTTCAGGAGCTAAGTGGGAGAGACTCCTTAGGGCCAAAAAGCACTGCTACACCAGATCAGAAGGTGATTGCTGGCTGTTTTAAACCCCAATAAGACCTGTGTTGGGCAGACTAGAAGATTCAAGGCTCCAAACCATTCTTTGTATTTGTTTCCCTCTTGCAAGAGTCCTCTTGTTTACACATTAAGTTCATAAGATATAAGGCAAATGATGGTGCCTTAAGAGTTAGGGTTCAAACCCAAGATAGAAAGAGGCACTTAAAGAAAGGAGCAGAGGCTATGGAATTACAAACGCTTTGCTTGCGCAGAATTTGGAAATCCCTAGGCAAACATGGAGTTCCCAGAAGTTTCTACTGAAAGTGGTCGTAGTGCCTCCTTGCCTTTTATCTTATCTGTGAGACAAAAGATGGTGCTAGAATTCCACCCCAGGGCTATCTCCAGCAGTTCTTTCTGAACAACGTCTTTGTCTTCCTGTGGATCAGCTACTACCATCTTTGGAGTGTGGTGTGTTAGGGTATTTGTTCTCTCTTACAATCTGTTACTTGCCTGAGGAAGGGGAGTTTTAGAGTCTCTGTCTGAGGGATGTTTATTAGCATGTGACATAGGATTTCAATTTGGCACCCCAAGGAAAAAGAATCTTAGGTTGGAAACACTAAGCCTCTTCTTATAAAACCATTTCCTAATACAAAGATAGCATCTCCTCTGCTTCTTTGCTGATTTTTAGATAAAAAGTTAAGTATAAAATATAGATGCCTTCAAGTCTGACTCCGTTTTCATCTTACCGCAGCAGCACTGATTTTCCTGGCTTGAGCAAATTGGACCACTGGGTTACTCTTGACTGTTAGTCCCAGACCCCAAATCATAAAATGTAGTTTCCCTTACACCTTTCTCCTTTGACTCAAATTTCTCTTTAATTAACATAATGAATTTCTAATCATACTTTCAGTGCACAAGTTCAAGAGGCAGATGTTTGCAAAATGCAGTATTGCCACTGTTTCAGAAGCTCCCTGGTGATGTTGCTTCCCTCCTCAACCCTCTGGTGACATGTGGATGCAACCTTGTGGTGTGCGCATGCACCCCGTACACTTGTGTGCGTGCACGTGTGCATGTGTGCAACAACAAGTGGCAAAACTGGAAGCTGCCAAATAAAATGTGTGGGTGTATTTGGGGTCTTGGGGATGGCAGTCCTAGAGATACAGATTTGACTGAAACGGAAAGCATGACCCAGAGAAACGAAGGTTAGAGTTTTTAAAGAGGAAAGAGGGAATTTGCATAAGTTGTTTTGAGTGAAATGGGATTGGTGCTGGTATAGGTACAGTACCACTGATCTGTATGCAATTTTTGCTAGTATTAGGACAAGCCATTTATGACCACTTAACATATAACAGAATCCTTGGCTTTTAGCTGAGTTCAACACAAATTCTGAGAATTTGAGATAGAAGCAGAACATAAGCCCCACTTCCTCTGTGTCCTCCCAGCTCCATTTGAAATAACACTCTTAGCAATCAATACTTATTCCATTTTATTGTCTCCCATATCATGCGTGCATATGGTAGTGCCCCTGTGTGTGTGTGTGTGTGTGTGTGTGTGTGTGTGTGTGTGTGTCTGGGGCTTGAGGAGTAAAGGGCTACTATTTGTTTCCCAGAGCAATATCAGTTCTTAAGTTTATGCAATATCTATTTTCCTTTCTCAATTTAGTTATTTCATTATTTGGACTTGTAAAATAATTTTAATATTTACTCAAAGCATATGACTTATCACTAGCCCTTACATACTTGAGAAACAGGGGTGATTATGAAGGAAAGGAAGGGAACAAAAGCTATCAGATTTTAAGCTCAAGGTCAAGATAAATTCAGAAAAGACAGGTAAACATCAAGGAACTTTCCCACCAAAGAGGCCAATATTGTTGAGCATATCAATTTTCATAAGGCTTCTTATTTCATAAAATAAATAAATATTATTTATTAGAAACAATAATTTAAGATGAGATTTTGCTCTTAAATATCATAATTTCATCTTTAAAAAATTTCTCCAAAAGTGTCAGCTATTTTATAAATTGATATATAGTTTTTCATTTTTTAAAATTCCAATTTATTTGGTTTTAAAAAATAAATCCTCCACACCCATGGTAACCTGTCTTTTATCACCATCAAATATAAGGACTCATTATTTTACAGTGGAGAAATTTAGAGAATTTTGCAGCATTTTACTATACTATTATTGGGCTGACCAAACTATAGAGTAGGTCTTTGTATATAGACAAATTCCGGTAAGAAAGACAACTGAAAAGTAGAGGAAAAGAAATGCTAGGTATAAAGCTTAGCTACATTTAAAAAAATTGTATCAGGATGCCTGGAGGCTCAGTTGGTTAAGCATCCGACTTTGGCTCAGGTCATGATCTTGCAGTTTGTGAGTTTGAGCCCCGCGTTGGGGCTGTCTGCTGTCAGCACAAAGCCTGCTTCAGATCCTCTATATTCCTCTCTCTCTCTGTTCCTCCCCTGCTCCTGCTCTATCTCTGTCTCTCTCAAAAATAAATAAAACATTAAAAAAATTGTATCAAAACTCACCAAACCTAATAGAATTTGAAAGAAAGTGTTGAAAGTTGCTGCCCACATGAACTAAAAGAAGTATTGTTTGTCTTGGGAAAATCCCCAGGTCAGTAGCTGATCTTAACATTGAGGCAAAAACGGGGGGCTTAGTCACAATTCACTAGGTAGTGAGAGGAGACTATTACTGTATTAAAAAAGAAAACTAGATTAAATGTGAACCAGTAGCCCCTAAATGAGTACTATATTCCCTATCCTTAAAAGAAATGGCCATATGTTGCATTCTTGCAAATAATTTGCCTTTCCAGGACAAGATATTCCAACCTTGCTTAAAATAACAAGCAGATGAACATACAGAATAACAAAATAATAACAACAAAACTTTTCAATGATGAAAGTAGTTCATAACAGAAATATAGCTAGAAACTCTAAAAAATTGCCTTGTGTACAGTGACAGCATTAATGGCCTTGGTGCTAGGTGCTTTGTACACTCTCTTCAATGCAACGTAACTTTCTTTTTGGCAGTCAGGTATCAAGGTCTGAAGTGCAGTGAACATACAATGTGGCTTGTTCATGAAAGCCATAAGAGTGGCCAGTGTCCTTTTTCATGTCTATTGTCTGAATATTACTCTTGTGAATTACATGGACAGTAGACTTTTCTTAACATGGAATTTCCTGTTAATGAATTTTGGTGAATAGTGACTTAGAATTTTTATTTATTTATTTATTTATTTATTTATTTATTTATTTATTTATTTATTTATTTTAGAGAGAGAGAGCACAGGAGAGCAAGGGGTAGAGAGAGAGGAGACAGAATCCCAAGCAGGCTAAGCACTGTCAGTGCAGAGCTCCATGGCAGACTAGAGAGACTGGGAGATCATGAACTGAGTCAAAATCAAGAGGCCGAAGCTTAACCCACTGAGCCACCTAGGTATCCCTAGAATGAGTCTTAATTCACCTCCTTGGATGTTGGTGGAACAAAAATATATTTCAGTCACCCCTGTTTTGACAAATCCAGGACATCTTTTATATTATCTATACCCATTTAATGTGGCAGAGATTTAAAACAGAGTAAGTTCTTGATGTATTTAAAAAATATTTTTATTTTCTAGATTCTAGAATCACAAATCCCTATTTTATTTCATTGTTTTAGTGTTACTTGCTATTGTATTTGTCCACCTTTCTGTTGATGTTGACACTCAGATTTTTAATGAATTTACTAAAGCCAAATCCTTTCTCACACTGGATATTTTCAAAAGATTCTCATTTATAATTCAAAAAGAAACTTATTATGCTTTAAACCTTTAAACCTGTTTGTTTTAAACCTGTAAGACATCCTGGGTCAAGTGAGGCTGGCATTTTACAGTTATGATATTGTAGAATTTATATTTTCACTTGTAAATTAAGCAATATTTTGGCTCTAAAATTATGCCCAGTATACTTAATCCAAAATAGATATTTTTGTACTTCTTTCTCTTATTTATACTGTGTGTTTATTGTATATATTATACTTATATTACAAATAAGTGTTCAGTTAATAATAAACTCAGAATTAAAATCACGGAGAATACTTAATACATAACTTGAAATTGATAACATTATGAAAGAAGTTGTACCCCTAACATAGTTCTTCCACTTTAAAATAAATTGTATTCTGAAAGAAAATTATTAGGTCATTTTATGACCACCACATTATGAGTATATGAGGTTATTGCAAAGAAAAAGTATATAATGGGTGAATACATACTTAAAGTATATTTTAATTATTTCCTAAGTACTGATTACTGGGTTTGCTTAAGTCTTGCATTTAATTTTTCAATTGTACAATCTATTTGTTTATTAAGTTATAATTGACATATTATTATGTTAGTTTCAGGTATACAACATAGTGATTCGATATTTGTATACATTGCAAAATGATCTTCACAATAAATCTAGTTAAAATCTGTCACCGTACAAAGTTATGAAAATTTTTTTCTTGTGCTGAAGATTTACTCTCTTAGCAACTTTGAGATGTGCAATACAGTATTATTAACTATCATTATTATATCCCTATGACTTTTTAATTTTATAACTGGAATTTTATACCTGTTGACCCCTTTCACCCCCCCACCCCACCCTGCCCTCTGGCAACCAGCAATCTGATCTCCATACCTATGAGCTTGATTGTTTTGTTTGTTTTGTTTGTTCTGTTTTTTTAGATTTCACACATAAGTGAGACCATGTGGTATTTGTTTTTCCCTGTCTGGCTTATTTCACTTAGGATAATGCCCTCAATTTCCATCCATGTTGTCACAAATCCAAGATTTCATTCTTTTTTACGGCTGAATAGTATCCCAATTTAAAAATTTTGATATGTAAATCAGTTTTCCATAGGGTAGAAATCTTTTCAAAGCACCAGGCTTTGTAAAACACACTCCTTGTATATAAGTCACAACATGTTCCTTTTTAAGTTGTATTCTATATTTATCTAGAGACACTCTGTATTTAATTTAAAATTGCATTCTATATTTTTCTCAAAACATTCTGAATGTGTTGGATAGTAATTGCACAGAAAGAACTATCCTTGGAATTATATCATTTTTTATTTATTTTTCACTTTTGTTTGCCCATCATGAAGTGTGCACCAGCAGACTGGTGTTTTTTGCTCTGAAGAAAAAATTCTATAAATCTGTATGGTTTGTAGATCATCTGTCTTTGAGTTGAGGCTTATAGTCCAGAATCTTCTTATGAAAGCAAAGCTCTTTTGCACCAAGGAGTAAACTCAAGATGTGAACTATTTGCGGTAGGGAAAAAAGATCTTTGTTCCCTGGCTGGATTAGGTGGTAGGATACCCCAACTGTGTTCTTGCTGGAAAAAGAACATAGCTGAGAAACAATTCTACTTTTGTCTCTTTCACAAATACAGATTTCTCCTGTTTCATATCAACTTTGTTGATCAGCTCCCTCAACTTTATACAGAAGTGACAAAGATTTAACTACCTACGGAATTTTATCAATCTCTTCTCAAAGGAATATGTGGGGGAAAAAAGGATTAAGAAGCTCTGCTTTCTTATTCACTACAAATCTTTATTGAATCTTAATAATGGACGAATAGCTATTTTCAAGGAACTTTTTAGGAGAGAAGCACTAATCTTAGAAGTCTTAGAATCTGTTTTTAGTCCTATCTCATCTAGAACCTCAGACTCAAAATGTCTCATTCCTAAACTTGTATCTTCTTCCCTATTTGGCCCTTCCTTGAACTGCCACCCAGCTCCCGAGCTAGACATCTGGTTCATTCTTAACTCCTTCCTCTTCGGATTTAGCACATCTCTGCAGTGATATTCCCTGTCAGTTTTACCTTTTAATTAATTCTCCGGTCCACCTGCACCTTTCCATATGAACAACCATCAACCTAACCACGACTCTTATTTCTCTACTAGACTGTTGAAGACATGTGTGAATTGATTTCCTCTCTTCAGCCTTGGTTCCCTCATGTCTATCTTCAACACAGTCAACAGAATGCTATGTCTAAAACTGGGTATTTGTAAACACCACTTTTGTACTGAGAACCCAGCAGTATTCCCTTACCATCCATTATCTGATAATCTCTACACTCTTCCATTTTCCTTCAAAGATCATCATGGTATAATATTTACTTTATTTTCTAGGCTTTAACACTTCATGTTTCTTGTTAACCATGTTTGTTGCTCATTCTCTTTTCTCTACGCCCACTGGTCCTAGCCATGATCCTTTTACACCTAATTCCTAAGCATGCCCTTTAGGCCTCAACTTAAATGTAACATTTACTAGGAAGCTTTCTGTTACTCTCACTCCCACTTCTGGATTACTCTAAGTATCCTCCTCTGAGTTTCCAAAGTATTCCTTGAATATTGCTAATATTGTACTGCTACTTTGAATTATAATTTGTTTATATATTTGTCTCCATTTGAAAGAAAGCTGGAGCTAAGACATTAATCCTTGTCCTTATAGAATTCCTGGTGCAAGGTAAATGCTCACTCAATGTTGGTTAATTAAATTTGGTCTTTAACCAGTCATGGAGCTTATCTAGAAAAATATAAGGCCTCAAGATATGTTACTTAGGGAAACCATGGCATTATCTATTTCATCAATAACAAAGGTGATAATAATTTCTAAATTTCAGAGCCCCTGTGAAGATTAAATAAAGTAGAAGGTAAAGTTTAACTTTTATTTTTAAAATGCATCCCTTCTGCAGTGCCTATCATCTCAGTAAATGAGCCGTGCATCTACCCTTCTACTAAAATGTTGATATAATTTATATCTTCCTCTTCCTCACTCCCATGAATTGAAATTCGTATTGCTTCTATCTCAAAAATATTATCTGGAATCCTTCTACTTCTGTATGTTACCACTACCACCATCCTTCAGACACCTTGGCAGTATCCTAACTTTGTACTCCTACTTCTAGTCCCTTTTCAAACTTTTCTTATTTTAGAATTCAGAACACCTCTTAAAAATAAAAATCTTATCATAACTTTTTATTACTTTAAATCTCATAAAGACTTTACTCTTAGACAGAGTGTGAGCGGGGGAGGGGTGGAGAGAGGTAGACACAGAATTTGAAGCAGGCTTTAGTCTTCGAGCTGTCAGCACAGAGCCTGATGCAGGGCTCAAACTCATGAACTGTGAGATCATTACCTGAGCTAAAGTTGGACGCTTAACTGACTGAGCCAGCCCCAAGATTAATGTAATTTAAAAGTACTTTTTGAGTACTCACTACATGCAAAACACTATAGAAATAGAGAGGCAAACTGGAGATTTCTGTCCCTACTTTAAATGTGTTTGATTTCTAACAGTGGAGCAGAACAGTAAACAAATAATTTAAAAAGTAACAGCCTCATATATTTAAGTAAAGAAAAAGTAGGCAGCGCCTTATATATGAAGTGGTGATCTAGTCTAAAGAGGGAGGGAAATTTCTTTATTATAGGTATTGTTAATAATGAGTGTTCATCTAATTTCCACTGGTAAACTACAAACCTCTGAAGGGTGAGGCCTGTGGGCTAAATGTCTATAGTGCCTGCAGAGCCATCTGTCCCCTTGCATAGAGATACTTGCATCGATAAATCAGAAATTCAATTGCTGTTAAGCCAGGCCTTCTCCCAAAATTCTCCTATCATGATCAGTTTCTCAGTGAGTAGGTCTTTGGTGTATATGAGGAAACTACCTGCATCTATACATGTAAAGTTACCATAAAGTGACTCACATATCTTATATTTACAAAGTGCAGCCAGGCTGGAGGCCAATTTTCTTGTATTGCTTCTGGATTAATTATCTTCATAACAGTAATAATATGCAGTTATTAAGTTATTGAATATAGGTGCAACTATAAGTTGTAACTGAGTAGTTACAGAATTAGTTAAAGGATTTCTTATTAATAAGAAAAGCTAAAATGCTGTCTTCAGGGAATGATAAAATAGTTCTAGGATCCATTGACAAGAGGAAATCCCTACCCAGGAGAGGAAAGTAACAACTATTTGGTTCAGCAAACTAGAAGTCTGTTGTTACTCACATAGGTAGTACAGGCGAAGCTTGTGTGGACAGTTGTTTCAGAAGTTTAAGAGAAATAGAGTCTAAGAATAATTTAACTATAAGAGCTTCTGAAGAGGGAATAAACAAAAATATTAGAGAATACAGGTAAAGATTCCACAGGCAAGGATGTGTGGATCAGGAAAAGGCTGAGTTAGAGTACCTGAACGAACAAATCTAGAATTTCTAGAACTCAATTATGTTGGATTTTGGCAAGAGGCTGGAGGAAGGAAGTAATATAATATATCTTTACCTGTCTCTACCAAATTCTGAATCAATGTAGAAGGAGACAAGGTCAGATAGATTTTTTTAAGTCACTTTTACTAGTGATACTGTTTGTTGCAGAATAAGAACAAGGTATGGATCTTTCGTCAAAACAGGCTAGCTACTTCTTTCCCCAAAATGTTAAAACCTTCCCACTATGTGTACAGGAGGCAAATAAGAGCATCCTAGGGAGAGGCCACTTTTAAAAAGACTCTATAAGGGGCTTAGCCACATATGCTAGGTTCCTTCTTCCCATCTCAACAATCCGAAAGACCCTTTCTCCCATGGGAGACATATGGAGAGAAAGGCAATGCTGCCATTATCTCCTCAAAAGAGAAAGCCCCCTTTTCTCTGGGATCAAGGAGGAAAACTACTGGGAGGAAGGGTGAATTCTTATAAAACATATATCTTATGTTGAACTCCTCTATGATCCAGATACCTGTTATTTGCCTGTCAGTATTCATTTTGCCTTCGTAGGTCATTACCTATAGTGGAGTAGCCATTATTTCACTACGGAAGGAAACCTCCTCAAGTTATCTAATTTTCATCAGAATTGTCCTAATTTGAATAAGTTGTTTTAGTATCTATAATCGAATTGATGCAGGAAGATTTTTTTTTTCCACTCAAATCCATAATCTCAGAGTTGTTGTGGTCCAGGTTACTCTTCAATTGTCAAAGTTGGATAATACTATAAATCTCTTATGACAAAGTTCTTCTATGCTTTATCAAATTTAGTTTGTGCTCATATAAACTAAGTTGTAGGTGATGCATATTTAATGAGGGAAGGAAATTTTTCTTAGTTTAGTATGCATACCTAATGCATATATTCATTATAATATATAATGCCCTTAAATATGGTCTAATTTATAGTCACTGGATAGTTTTTCATGTGTCTGTTATATTAACTTAAAATACAAAGAGTGGCCTTTCCTGCCATTTCCTGCTTCTGTTTGAGTGTTTTGAACTTCAACTGTGTCTGTATGATGCCAACTGATGAAGTCAGCAAACACTAACCAGTCCTGTTGTTAGTATCCTGTAGAACAAGTAGTCGGTTGCTGGAGACTATAGTTCTTGTTGTCAGCTGGTTCTGATCAGGTCATATGGTTTTGTTCAATTGTCTTCCTTAGTTTTTTATGTTTACCAATCAAACTCTAAAGTGGTGTGGAACAAGAAGTTCATTTTTTAAATATACTAAGGAAAGGGAGTGGGTAGTCTGCCTGCCCCAGAGTGTGTCCTGTCATTACACAAAGTTCAGTGATGACATTAGCTGATAAAACTTTTGTAGACTTGGATTACCTAAATGAATTAACTTTCCTGATTTGTAAAATATAAAATCAATGATTCTTAAGCCATATGTGACTTTATGGATGAAAATTTTCAACTTGCCTCAAATTGGGGACAAGGTATTTATTGTCCAGTATTCACTAGAAGTTCTCTGCTTGCCCACCATTCTTAAGATCAGAAAAAAAAAAAAAAAAGAAAAAAGAAAGAAAAGCAAAACCTAAATGTAAATATCAAAGAAAGAGCCCACATTTAAACAAAATGCTAATTCATCATTTTCTAACTGATATTTTTTCCTCTTGCTACAGTAATGTCTATGGTAGTGTCTATATAATCAAACAATCCAAATAGTCCTATTCAAGTCCTGTTTGAATCAAGGTGATTGAATAGCCAGTGATTAGCTTCATTTATATATAGGGACCATCTTAAGGATTCAACTGATAGCTGATAACCTAGTCTAATAAATATATTATTAAGCTTTTTGAAGTAGTTAGCTTTAGATCAATTCAGTGCTGTCAGTTTCTCCCTAACCAAAGCAAATCTATCAAAAATTAAAAAAAAAAAAAAGAAAGTTTCAAGACAAAATTGCCCAAATGCTCAAAGACTACAAATTGATATTTTGAGAATTAGGTAAATGTGCTCTCATGGTTTCACACCCCCATCCTTCAAAATGTCTTCCTCAAAGAGAAATTATAGGAGCTTATTTTACATAAATAAAAACGTAATGGTATTGGTATGTAAATAGGGGTTTGGGAACAGGAGTGTTCATAAGAATCCCTTGAGTGGTTATGAAAAAATGCAACTCCCTGGCCTCATCCCAGAGATTCTGATTTAGGAACAGATATTTTTAAAAACTTTTGTCAAGTGGTTCTGAGGGAGGTAGTCCAGGAACATCTCTTTGACAGCACGGCTATAAGCAATTAATAAAAATATCACAGCTCTACTTCCGTATGTACCTAGTGATGACCCCAGGTGTGCTTTGACTTTCAGCATTGGAATTCCACATACTGATTGGTGGCTGTGTGGCCTTCCTCTTCCACTTTTCTGGGTCCAAAGAAAGAAAAGTTGATTATGGAGCTAATATTACAGTTTTGTTTTGTTTTATACTTGATAACTTAGAGGGCCTTCCTATCCTTTTTTAACTTGAGAGAGGGGGTCATTTTCTCTCTGCTTTTCCTCCGGAAGCCAGTGTCTGGAGAGCCAGGATAATGGCACCTGGCAAGGTAGCACTGTTCCCTCCTCTTTGAGGACAGGCTGATGGCTGGCAGAGGTGGGTGGGGTGGGTGGGGAGTGGCAGGCAGGGCTCTTCTGGAACCTGACCAGAAAAGTCCTTCACACTTAAACTTCTTAAAGGACAAATACCTTCCGGCTCCACAAATACCCATCATCTAAAAGATATAACTTGTCAGTAAACATGAGGCAGAAAAAGGAAAACTAATAAGCAGCCTAAGAGATTTCCTTCTGGCTCTACCATGACAGATGTTGTTTTCAACTACATGGTAATGAGTAATCAGCAAGTAGCTCACCTACAAAATGCTGAAACCATTTTCTAGGGAAGCCTAAGTTTCCATTTTAGAGAATTCTGACTATTTGCATTTCTTTATCTATAATCTCTTAACAGACTGGAAAATGCTCACATGTCTTTAAATCACCTGCCGTCCAAATATCCAATCTCTAAATCCACAGATTCTTAGAAAAGAGTACAGACCCAGCCTCTTAGGGACACATTCAAATGCCACATAATTACTAACAATTGGTCAAGCACTTGTGTGTATTCAACCACTAACTTCCGCCATCACGTAACCCTGTGTTCCTCAGGAGTTCCAGCATGTGACTGCCGGTAGCACAAAGGACCAGCTCCTGCCCTCTTCCCTTTTGGTGTCCAGACTCCAGCTAAGTTGTAGTTTCTGTGTATTTGTTTTGGATCTGCCTAGATCCGCTGTGGCTGTGAAGACTTGCCAGAAGGCAGCTTGGATAAATGCTAGCTCTATGACTGTAGTGATGTCATAGTTGGGGGCAGCAAACAGCACTATTCAATTAACTACATAGGCCGGGTACTAGCCTCCAAGTGGAGCTGAAACCATTGAAACACTGACACTATTAAGCAAACACTTTAAATTAAAACTCCTAATCTAAGTCACTAAAAAACTTAATGCAACTAATTGGATAACTTTAAGTGCATGGAAACAAGAACATTATTTTTATTATTATCACCTTTGAAAAAGAATGCAATCTTTCCTTTAATATGAAAGACTGTGTAGTAGTGTGGACAGACTATTTATGTGTTGTGGTCACGCTTGATATGTGTATACTTCCTTGTGTAAAAAAGTACAGCCAGGAAACCAAGTTGATTTGAATGCTATTTAAGATAAGGGGTAAGAACCTAGCAAATAAACTGCCCAGGACTGATGATAAGTGCTGTGTCTGTCCAGTCCTCCCCCTCACCATTGTTGCTACTTGGAACTGAAGATGAATAAATATTGTCTGTTTTAGGCTTTGAGTGTTAAGGATTCCAGAGAGAATACTTTATATTTTGCTTGGGTACTTTTCAGATATGCCACTGTAAAACTTCGGCTCCATACTTGGAATATTTGTTAATTCATAATTGATTAACCACCTGCTATGTGCCAAGTCTGTAATAGACATTGTAATTAGAAAGTCACAGAGGAAGACCCTATCTACCTTTGGGAATCTGACAGTTCAGTGGGAGGTTCACAGATGAACACTGATCATTTCATTACTGGATTTGCAAGTTAACCGAGAAGTAAGAAAGGGTACTGCTGGAGCCCTTGAAAATTTCACAGAGGCTACCAGTGAAGTCCTCTGGTAGGTGGTGACTATCAAGTAAGAATTTGTCATGCAATTTGTGGAGAAAGGGGAGGATAATTTTGTTTAAGGAAGAACATGGCCAAGGCACTTCAGAGAATTTGGAACAGGTAAAGAGCTAAAAATACAATAGTTTAGTTAGACTAAGTGAGAGAATAATATGAGCTGAGTCCAGGGTTTGGATTTTATCCTGAGGGTAATGGGCAGACATTGAAAGATTCTAATGGGAGGTGACATGATCAGATTGGCAGTTTGGAAAATTCATTCCGGCAGCCTTAGGGAGGATAAATTGAAGAGAGATAATCTTGGAGGCAGAACAAGGTAGTTAGCGGGCAATTACAGTGAAGAAAAACCATGGACAGGAACTGAATAAATTTGGGTTAGCTGAGAAACATAAGCACATACATTATGCAGTCATGGAGCATGAACAACCTATGTACAAGGTGCAAAGAGAGCTTGCACAAATTATCATCATACACTTTTTGAGGAGACGCGTCTACACTAATAGACATGATTTATTCATTTACATGCACCTTTTCTTTCTCCATGTACATCTCTCAACCAGGTGTTAGTGTGTAATTCCATGCAGAGCTTGATAATTTGTTGCTATATCATCATTTTCCATAAAACTGGGTTTGGGAGAAAGAGATTAACGAAGGTCTTCTTCCCCCCACTTGTCTACTCAGAACCTGGTTTATGAGCTTGAAAGATAAACAGAGATAAGTGAACTTGAAATTAATGGTAACTCTCCCATGCAGATTTTATGTTTACCGTCTTTGCTTGAAATCATGCCAACCAAGTAATTAAATGCTATAAAAATGGCAATGCCGTGAGTTGGGATCCATTGGACTTGTCAATGATTTACAGAATATTGATGCAACTCTAAAAGTATTTTAGATATGGCTGGACTTTGTGGGGGGATTCCCTTTTATGTTTAATGACTTGGTAAAGTTAGTAGGTCAGTGGTGGAGAGCAAGAAGGCAAATGCAGATACTGAGTAAAATATTTGGATTACCAGATCCCAGAATAAGAAAGATACTTCTGCATAAAACCAAATCAACTATGCCACACACTTAGTAATGGCTAAAGAAACAAAATATCTTGAGCCCATTTTATGCTTCAAGCACTATGCAATGTATATATGCACATGTATTATTTGTATGGGTGTTTTATTTTCTCATTTAAGGCCTCATTTACTTCAAGTTAAAGCAGCCTCTACAAGTTAGGAATCAGGATTCATCCCCAGATGTCTGACATCAAATGCTAAGCCCTTTCCTCTCTCCTGTTTATTCTACCATGCCTGCTGTTTCCGAAACAGGCACTCATTTCCTTATTTCAGGAGAAAGGAACATTTCCACGTCATATGTAGCCTTTTAGGCATTTAACCAGTATCGTGCCTCATTGCTTAACAAAATTTTTATCTTAACTGGTCTGAATATTTCACATGGTCTTGGTTGTTAGTCACAGATGTATGGAGGAGAGTAAACTTATAATTTCCTCAATTATGTGGAAGTAACAACTATAAGATAGGACATTTTAAGCTGAGCTCTTTATATATGGAGATTTGGGGCTAAGCATATTCCATTATTTGGTTTAAGCTTTACCCTAATATGTATGAGACAGGTCTATGCCAGTTTCATCTATAAGGAAATTGGATTGAAAACCTTGAGCAGTTCATTCAGGGTCCTTTTACTACTGAGTTGCTAGGCCAGGATTCAAACTCAGGTTTGCCTGCCTCCAGAATCCTACAGGTTAAGCATCACACTGGAGTGTCTTGTACTTAAAAATCTATTAGAGCACTGACGCTCAAAGTAGGCAGTCCATAAACAGTAACTGATCCCTAAGGAGACAAAAGAACTTATCCCAGGGGGCACCTGGGTGGCTCAGTCAGTTGAACATCTGACTTCGGCTCAGGTCATAATCTCGTGGATCATGAACTCAAGCCCCACGTGGGGCTGGCTGCTGTCAGCCTGTCAGCGCAGAACTCGCTTCCAATCCTCTGTTCCCTTATCTCTGTCCCTCCCCCACTTGCGCTCTCTGGAAAATAAATAAACATTAAAAAAAAAAAAAAAAAAAGCAACCTTGTCCCAGAATGGAAATTAGTACACCTCTTCCTTCTTTGGGAAAGTTACACTATTTTTTAAAAAGTGCCGGCTTCCTGATGTAGTTGGCTTACATTCCCATTAAGTTTTTGCTTATCTTGTTGCAGCCCAGTAAAGGAGTCCTATATGAAGGGCACTGATTGACAGACCACATTTGACTATCAATGCACCAGATAATTGTGGGCCCACCAAATTCATTAGGTGAGAAATATCCCAAAGAAGCTGCAAGGAAACGTTTCTGAAGCCCATAAATGTCTCATAGTTAACAAATATTCCACCAAGAAAAAAAGAAATTTTCATAGATATATTTCAAAATTTTGAATGAGATACATAAATCTTCTTTTTAAAAATTTACCATTGGAAGTTGTATTCCACAGGCGCCTGGGTGGCTCTGTCGGTTAAGTGGCTGGCTTCACCTCAGGTCATGATCTTGCAGTTAGTGAGTTAGAGTCCTGCACTGGGCTCGCGCTGACAGCTCAGAACCTGGAGCCTGCTTCAGATTCTGTTATCTCCCTCTCTCTCTGCCCCTCCCTGACCCCTGCTTTGTCTTTCTTGGTCTCAAAAATAAATAAATATTAAAAAAAAGAAGTTGTATTCCAAAATGTATTTAGGATGTCTGAGGTATGCACAGTTGTGTAATCATATTCGGATTTTAAGTACTATACTTGAAAGAGTTACAGTAACGACATTGTTCAATGATTTGGGCATGTGATATGTTTAGTTCATGTTAACATTTTTTCTTGATACTACCTTTAAAATTATGAATAAAGTGCTTCCTAGAAATTCCGTAGAAATATACACAAATCAAATGAAAATAACAGAAAGGTGGTAGAGAATCAAATGAACAATTAGTTAATTTTTTCAAAACTACCATCTTTACTCTGGTTTCCATGAGATTGTTACAAAGGTTTTAAAAAGCATGATTGCCAAATGTAATACAGTTCTGAGGTCAACAATGTGTATGTCAAAGTCCTTAACTAGTACAAGGACATTTACCATTCCTCTTTCAGGAAAGCTTTCTTTCCAATATCTCTAATGTTTGCTTTTTTTTTTTTTTTTTTGCTTTTTCTTTCCTTTCTTCTTCCAATGTCTCTCTCATTTTCTCTCTCCTCTTATTAAGAAAACTTATCTACTCAAAACAAAGTTCATTGCCTCTGTAAATTCTAAGAAGGCAAGGAAACCATTGTTTAAGTTCATCTGTATTGTTTAGCAAGGAGCAATTTCAAACTCAGTACAGTTCTGTGTATTTGTTGCACAGTATATTGAGACTTCCTACATAATTTCAGAAACTGCCGTGTATATACTAATGTCCATTAGTCTTAGAACACACAAGTTTGCAAATTTGAATGATGCAAAAGTTTAGAGTTGTGTTTTTGCCTATTATCTTTTGGATGCTTGATCAGGAATGCAACAAGAATCTGTCTATCAAACCATTTATACAGGGTTTAAGCTTTAATCCAAAAAATGTTTACAGAGCACCAGTTATGTGCAAGTAATGAGAAAAAGTCTTGGCCCTTTCTCTGAGAGGTGCTGGTAAACAATGCCATTTTTCCTTTTGGGCTATAATTCTGTTCAGAACTGAAAGAGCAAAGGTTCTCAATGCCCCACCCCCCCCCCCCGCCCTTTTTTTTTTCCTTCCTGAGAATCAATAGGCAATTACCCTAACCTGGGAGGCAAAGTAAATTCACTCTAATATGTGAGTTTACCATTGAGAGGACAACATATACTTTTACATGCCCATTTAAACACATGCTCCTCCAGTCATTTCTGAACTCCTAGGAGAAGAGTTTCTTTATACGTCATGAAAAAGTATTACCCCTAACTGACAGAGTAAAGGCTTTTAAATATTCAAATAATTATTTCAAAAGATGATCACTTATTTCCAGTCTTTTTTTTTTGCAAGGATGATATTGAGGTTTACTAAAATTTTTGTTGTTGTTGGTCTCTGGTACCTGGAATAATCTTCCTATCACGTCTTTGGTGATATAACTTCAGTCAGTCATAATCTTTTACTACTACAGATAATGATGCACTTTGGCTAAGCGGCTTAATAACAACCATACTGTACATTTCTGTGGCCTTTGCCTGTTCCAGTGTAGGATTATTATTCTCCTTATACCTTGGAGAAAACTGAAGCTCACAGGGCTGACCAGCTGTGAAGCACAGACTTACACTTGTCTGTCTGGGTTTAAATCCTGGCTCCATGGCTCGTCAAATATGTGATTGGGGGCAAGTTACTTCACTTTTTAGGCCTCATTGTCTCCATCAGTAAAGTGGGGGTAATGACAGCACCTGCCTTACTGGTTGTTGTGACAACTTGAGTCAGTTAATATATGTTATATACTTAGAACAGTGCCTGGCACGTAGTAATACTACATCTAGGTCAGCAGTTGGACCCAGATTTTTAGGTTGCACCTGGTACCAGTTCCTTTCATCACGGTTGTGCTTCAGTTATGTCTCATCTCACCCCTTCCTATGGTGGTACTAGAAGAATGGGATACTAGACCAGAGGGAAAAGAAGCATGTTCTTATGACGTAACTTCTACAGCTTCTTAAATTGAAAATCATCTAGGTGATAACAATGTCAGTGGCAACAATTTATTTAGTAAGGCATCTAACGGGCCAGGCTCAGTACCACCTGCTTTACACGCACCTTTCTACTCAATCCTCATAGCAGATATATTTATCCTCATTTTACAAATGGGGAAATGGAGACAGCAAGAGATTGTGCCTCTAATCAGAGGACAGTGATAGGTATCAAAAGGAAGTTTCACATCTGACTTAATAATGGTATCCTTGGAATGAAACAGGAATGTGCTTAATCATATCAAGTGATCTGATACTCAGAGCTCATGTTCATCCATTACCTATGATTTATGTTCTGGAGCTCATGTACTTATTCAGAAGTAGTGCCAGGTAGCATGGGGGTGATAGAGGGATCAGGATTACAGGATGTAGGTAATGACAGTAGCAAGCAGGTTGTGGGATGACATGACAGCACAGGAGGAAGGAGGAGAAATTTTAAAAGCATACCTAATAACTTAAAAACATTCCACTCTCTGACATTTCAGAGAAGGAAAGGTAGCCCTACACACCTCAATAGTCCCTTAAAGCTTCAATGTCTGCTTTTACTGAAGTCATGAATGTTCATAACAGTGGCAGGATTTCATCCAGAAAATGTGAGATTCTGCTTTGTGTCTTCTTTCTATTATACTTTTTGGAAAGTGTTTACCCCCAAATGGTAAATAACCATTTTGGTGTTAAAGGGGTAAGCTACAATTATTTGGAATGTTTCCATACTTAAAAATTTTTTGTTTTTGTTTTTAAGTAGGCTTCATGTCCAGCACAGAGCCCAGTATGGGCGTTGGCCTTGAACTCACAACCGTGTGATCAAGACCTGAACTGAGAGCAAGAGTCAGATGCCTAACCAAGGTGCCCAAGAACCCCAACCACACTCTATTTGAAATCTACCCTTTGGAGCAGTAAGGATGACTGAATTCAGAAGTTTGGTGAGCCTGAGGGTTCAGCATGACTAATAATTTGGATCAAACAACAGCAGTATTGTTGTATTAGAAGTACCTTGAACATTTTTTTTTTTTTGTCTCAATGACATCAATGGATCAATAGATCAGCTCCTGTTCAGTGTTCTTCTTTGAAAAATCATCAATGTCTTCTCAGCTCATCATTATTAAGTACATTTGCAATTTGTTTGTGAAATATAACCCTGTGTTATAGGCTTTTCCCTTCTTTGCCCAATTGAGTTATTTCAATGTGATTATAGCCACTGATCCAGGCCACTGATTCCAGGCTGGGTAATCAGGTTCTTTACCATCACGGGCAAGTTGTGTTTTGTTATGTTAGTAAGTGACTGAAGGCTGTTCACAGGGCAGGGTGGAATCAGGGTTAGCTCAGTTTTCCTACTCCTTAAATGTCAGTGCTTGCCATCTTCATAAGTATCATGAGAAAATATCTTAATACACACCAACAATCAACAGAACCACTGGATTCTATTCCTGAAGTTGATAGAGTTTGGACAAGTCACAATCTCTGCATTATGACTTCATCCCTTTTAAAGTAGAATTCTATCATTGCACTTCCCCTCCTGTCACTAGGGATGCAGTAAAGATAAATGAGGTGATCTATGCTGAACGTGTGGAAGTCCTTGAAAGAGGCTGTATCAACTGGTGGTGATTATTTCCTTGTTGTTGTCATTGTCTCCCTGCCCTTCTCCATTAGCGGTCAATATTGTGCTCTAATGGACTGGTGTGGGAGTGAAGCTCTGACAGTCAGTGAGGTTTACACAAGGAGTCAAAAAGCAACAGGATTAGATGGACCAATTCAGTCCATAGAAATCAGAAGGGGTGGGGGGGCTTCTTTCTGAGAGACGACATCAACCAATTATGAGCAGGTGTCACAGTATAATTTTAAAGCCATATTTAACATTTTCTTCCCCTTATCTCCCTCCACCAGGCATCTTCCGTTCCCTTTCACCTTTAATGTCAGGGCACAGTCATGATGAGCTAGGGGTAAATTCAGTAGCAGGGAGGACTTTGAAGTCACACCTATATTTTAAGGGCACAATATTTTAGTCAGCGCTAGCCCACCACTGGGTGGAGTCAGCATCTTCCCATGAGGATGAGATGCAAAGAGGCATACATGTGGTTCTCTCCCCCACAATCAACCCTACACATTCCAAAATTATATTTTACAGTCACTCTTAGACATAAAGCCATATTTCCAGAAAGACTATGAATATATAAACTCATTAAATTAAAGGACATAAGTGGATAGTTGATGTAGTTCCTAGCACATGGTTGATTAACATGAACCCCTTCCCTTACTCTCCTTCACTAGCAATCAGTATCATGTCTGATGGACTGATGTATTAGGACCTGGTAAAAAGAACATAGTGTGGGTGTGGGTGAAAAGTAGGGAGAGTCAGGCAATGCAGAAGGTAATGAAGAAGTCTCCCAGAGGAGGCATTAAATATGAAACTCTGGGGCTTTAGGGAGTTTTCATGAGAACTTCGGGGGAACTAGAGCTTAGGGACCTGAGCACTACAATGTGGGCAATCTTCGGGTGTTATGATCATGCTGTACTTCTAGAGAAGGATCATTGCTTTTCAGTGATCTAGTCTTTCAGTGTCTTTGAGGTCAGTGGAAGATAAAAAGAGAATTGATGAGCTGAAATGACAAGGTTTTGATACAGTGAATTGGGTAGGGTAGACTTGTTCTTAAGGGACCTTGGAGAACATTGTCTCAAATTTTTTCTAGGGAGAGCAGAAGTGGGAGACTTCACCATTAAATCATAGGGACAGACTCTTATTCCACAATAAAATTTGCAAACAATTTCTCATAAATCTCTGCCAAAGGGTAGCACTTAGCATTTCTCTTTAGACACTGGAAATCTATCAGTGACTTAGGCACCTCTTACTCTGGAACTCATGTTCTCTTCCCCTGCATTTTTTCATAGCACAATATGCATGAATGTGACCTCTGGGACAGATTCAGTCATCACAGAGTCAGCATCTACTTTGGGTTCATCATCTGTTTCTTGTGCCATGTATGGTATCTTGTTATCTCCCACACCAACCCTTTGAAGTATGGATTATTACCATCCATTCATGGATGAAGAAATTGAAGGTCAAAGGATATAAATGACAAACTTAGCACCCTACAGAAATATGTGGTGGAGACTGTCTATAGGAACCAAGATCTTACACAAGTTTATTTTCTACACAGGAGCCGTTTTCTATCAAATGTTCTGTAAGGAAGGTCACTGAGATTAAGAGTGAGAGAAGGCTTCTGAAGCTAAAAGGATGATCCTCTACTATGATCCTCTACTACTCTTTGTTTTATAGTCTTGTTTTTTTAATAGAGTTGGAAAGAAAAGTAAAGCTTCTCTCTTTCTTAGGTAAAAATGACCAGAACTGTGCAAGGGAAGAAATGGTTACAGCTTACCTAGGTTGACCCAATAAAATGGCTATAATACTTTTAAAATAAAATATTTAGGGGCGCCTGGGTGGCGCAGTCGGTTAAGCGTCCGACTTCAGCCAGGTCACGATCTCACGGTTCGTGAGTTCGAGCCCCGCGTCAGGCTCTGGGCTGATGGCTCAGAGCCTGGAGCCTGTTTCCGATTCTGTGCCTCCCTCTCTCTCTGCCCCTCCCCCGTTCATGCTCTGTCTCTCTCTGTCCCAAAAATAAATAAACGTTGGAAAAAAAATATTAAAAAAAATAATAAAATAAAATAAAATATTTATACCCCATCAATAAAAATGTATATCTTTCTCTCTTTTTCTAAAAAAAAAAAAATGTTGATTTATTTATTTTGAGAGAGAGAGAGAGAGAGAAAACACATGGGGGAGAGGCAGAGAGAAAAGGAGAGAGAGAGAGAATCCCAAGCAGGCTCCATACTCTCAGCGCAAAGCCCGACACAGGGCTCAAATTCACACATCATGAGATCATGACCTGAGCTGAAATCGAGTCAGATACTTAACTGACTAAGCCACCCAAATGCCCCATTTTCCCTCTATTTTTAAGACAATAATTTAGAATGGATGGTAACTTCAACTGGAGTAAAATCATTTTTGCTACTTTTGGTTTTTTTAATTCATCTCCATAGAATATTAACAGTTTTGGGGCACCTGGGTGGCTCAGTCGGTTGAGCAGCCGACTTCGGCTCAGGTCGTGATCTTGCGGCCCGTGAGTTCGAGCCCCGCGTCGGGCTCTGTGCTGACAGCTCAGAGCCTGGAGCTTGTTTCAGATTCTGTGTCTTCCTCTCTCTGACCCTCCCCCGCTCATGCTCTGTCTCTCTCTGTCTCAAAAATAAATAAACGTTAAAAAAAATTTTAAAAAACAGTTTTAAATTACAGAGGTCATGAACTCCAGTGTATCCATTTTTCCACAAGGAAGCTGAGTGCAGATATACCATATGAGTTACCCAGGAGAGGAGTTATGAATGTCTAATAGCTAAACTGAAAATCCGGTCTGTTCCTTCCCAGACTTCTCATCTTCTCTCTGCCAATCTACTTCATCACTTCCTTCAAATTCGAATACACTTCTGTTTAAGGAGGTCTTTCCTAACTAATTCTTATCCATGACCACTATCTTATCCAACATTGCTTCAACATTTAGGCATTACAGATATACTATAAATTCTAAAACCAGATGTCAAACAGATCTATTTCATTAGGTAGCTCCGCTTTTTAGAAGCTTAAGTGTTGTTCCTCCCAACTAAACATCAAGTCTTTCAAGTCTACAAGTACTTTGTAATAATAGCTCCATTTTATTTGGGGAAAGGGCATGCTAACAGAATTCTATATAGTGAATGGGAAAATGAAAATTTACCATTAGAAAATTTTTCCAGGTTTCAGATGTGAATACTAAAGCATTTTCCCCTACAATTTAGTGTGACTGATAATGGCTATTGATAGTAGGATTTTTGTTATGTTTCACTCTGTTATCAGTCCATCACATGTTAAGCTTATTTCTGCAGGCATTTCTTTTGTAATAAATAAGAGTTTGCATCTTAACTCGAACATTATTTCCTAGTAAATTAAAAGAATGCAAGGCATTAATCCTATGGAAAAGTGATGCAGAGGGGCGCCTGGGTGGCTCAGTCGGTTAAACGTCTGACTTCGGCTCAGGTCATGATCTCACGGTCCGTGAGTTCGAGCCCCGCGTCGGGCTCTGTGCTGACTTTTCAGACCCTGGAGCCTGTTTCATATTCTGTGTCTCCCTCTCCCTCTGCCCCTCCCCCATTCATGCTCTCTCTCTGTCTCAAAAATAAATAAACGTTAAAAAAAAATTTAAAAAAAAAGTGATGCAGACATAGCCTCCGTGTAGTATAAAAGTCAATCAAAATGAGACAAACAGTTAATGAGACAACTTAACTAAGAATAAACAGTTACTCTATTTATTTGTTGCAGTGGAGATTGGCAAGATGGGTTAACTAAAGCCCTATTGAAGTGTAGTAGGTCTGAACAGAGCTGAGGATGTTGAAGGATGTTTAAAGGGGTTACACAGGAAATGTCCTAGTGAACCCTCATGCATTCTGTGTGCCAAGGAACAGGTTCTGCATACAACTAGTGAGTCAGAACACAGCAGGCAAAGAAAACATCATACATACCTTGTGACAGTCAAGAAAAGATAAAAATGTCATTCTCAAGCAAGTAGGGAAGGATGCAGCATTTTGCAGAATATGTTGAAGGTAAGTGTAGTCTCCATAAAGACTATTTACAAGAAGGATTTTGGGTGTGTGCTGAACTAAAAACTAAAAGCTATCTGCAAATAGTAATGGGGCCTTAAAATGAGCCAGATGCATTCCATCATAGAACCACATCGGACAAGGAACCTCTGTGGCTCACACAGAAGGAGCTTAACAGAATTGGGTAAGACACCAGATTCAATTAGGGAGAATTACCGGATCTTTACTGAAAGTTTATCTTGTTATCTCCAATATTTAAAAATATAAATGTGGGGGCGCCTGGGTGGCGCAGTCGGTTAAGCGTCCGACTTCAGCCAGGTCACGATCTCGCGGTCCGTGAGTTCGAGCCCCGCGTCGGGCTCTGGGCTGATGGCTCAGAGCCTGGAACCTGTTTCCGATTCTGTGTCTCCCTCTCTCTCTGTCCCTCCCCCGCTCATGCTCTGTCTCTCTCTGTCCCAAAAATAAATAAACGTTGAAAAAAAATTTAAAAAAATATAAATGTGTAAGTTAATGCACTGAAAATGATTCCCTGCCAGAGATCCACAGCTTAGCACCAACAAGATGGGGATTTAAATATACGATAATGTCTGCGCTCCTACCTCCTCTATTGCAGAGGGTTTTAGAATAATGATGTTCATGCTGTCTATAGGATAGAGAAATCTTGATATTTTTATTAAGCCAATAACCAGCCTCTATAGTCATAAATCCTATAGTTTTACCCTAAAAGGAGAGGGCATATGTTATAGACTTAATGTGTTTGTCCCCTCAAAATTCATATTTAGAAGTGGGGCCTTTGGGAGGAAATTAGGTCATGAGTATGTAGCCATCATAAATGGAATTCATACTCTTTTAAAAGAGACCTTAGGGAGCTTCCTTGCCCATTCTATCTTGTAATGACGCTGCAAGAAGACAGCTTTCTATGAACCAAGTAGTGAGCTCTCACCAGATATCGAATATCACCTTGGTCTTGGACTTCCCAGCTTCCAGAACTATAAGACATAAATTTATCTTGTTTATAAACCCTCCAGGCTGTGGTGTTCTGTTATGATACCATAATGCCCAAATGGACTAGGACATTATATCTAGGATTTGGGGACACCTGGAGTCCTACCAAAATCTGTCAGTTTCTTAGGGTTCCCTTAACAAAGTACCACAAACAGAGTGACTTAACAGCTGAAATTTATTCTCTCACATTCTTTAGGCTAGATGTCCAAAATCAAGGGTTGGCAGGGCCATGCTCTCTCTGAAGGCCTTAGGGAAGGATTCTTCTTTGTCTCTTATAGCTTTGGATGGTTGCACGCAATCCTTGTCATGTTGCCTTCTAGTAATCTTGACTGAACTGGCTAACTATACTAGATTGGTTCCTCCCAGTTCTGCAGTGAGGCCACCATGCATTTTTTTCATCCACAACTTTGGTTTACCTTGCCCTGGGTTTTGTCTTGAATCTGATAAATTTTGAGAATAAATCTATAAGACGTTAAGGCAGAGCACACCAGGGTCAGAATAAATTCCTTCCAGCAGTAATTTACCCACCAGCTGGTTAACAGGGAAACCTGCCCAACTAAACAATTTCTGTTGTCTGACACAAAGGATTTCTATCTCCTCCCGGTCTCTCTCTTCTCTGTTTTCTGATACAGTGTTTGTGAAACTGGAAATAGTGCAGTTGTCCCTCCCTTTCAAGTTAGACACTGAAAAATCTTTGAGAGTGTATCTTTTTTTTTCTCAGAAAGACCAACAGTTTGCCTTTAGGCTTTCCTGGCTGATGAAAAGTGGATGCTTCAGAAGTGACATCCATGAGGTCTGCTCAGCTTCCAGCCTGAGATTCTAGGGCTGCTGAGGAAGCAGTCCTTCAAGGAGACTGAGTCTGGATGTGCATCTCAGGCAGCTCCATTGTGAGTCTGCTGTCTCAAATTCCTTTTAATTGACCAAAATATCCCTAGGAAACTTCACTTACCATCCTTCCCAGCCTTTATCTCCTGCCTCCTCCTACGTCCACCTAGAAGACATTGTTCTTCCATGACTGAGAGCATTAGTCTTGTACCTCCTATCTGCCAGCAGTATGCCTTGTGCTTTACACGAAAGAAGTATTGTCTCTACTTCACATGAAGAAACAGAGGATCAGAGGAGTTAGTGATGTGTCTGACATCACACAGGAACAAGTAGCTAAACTGGGTTTTTTAATTCAATATGGCTGATTCTCAAATCCCTCAACTTCTACTTCACCGTTATGTGTCATGATGACCTTCTTCCTTAAAATTTTTCGAAGGCAGGGGGAACTTGGGTGGCTCAGTCACTTGGGTCTCCGACTTCGGCTCAGGTCATGATCTCGTGGTTCGTGAGTTCGAGCCCCGCATCGGGTGGTCTCTGTTCTGACACCTAAGAGCCTGGAGCCTGCTGCGGATTCTGTATCTCTCTCCTTCTCTGTCCCCTCCCCTGCTCTCACTCTGTCATTCTTTGTCTCTCAAAAATGAATAAACGTTAAAACATTTTTTAAATTTTTTTGAGGGTGGGTATTTAGTTCAAAGTTCATAAGTAATACATGCTCAAACACAGAAGTTGAAAAAACTAAAGTCCCAAATCTCCCTGGCACTTCCCTTCCACTCATCCTCTCCTTAGTTCACCAACACAGGGGTACATAGAGCTTCTCACTATTAACAATTCAGGTTTTATCCTTCCCTATTTTTCTCTATGTATTTCAGTATGTATACAAATATATATATATTTTCTTATATGTGAGTGTTGCTTTTTTCCTCCCTAAAAATGGGTAATGTTAGACATAGTATCTTCAACTTGATCTTTTCATTTAATCTACCTAGATATCTCTCCAGATATATGCTTGCAGAAGTAGTTTGTTCTTTTCATGGTAACACGATTTTCCACAGAATGAATAAAATAGAAAATTTTCAATCATTCATTCATTGATAAGAAACTGCATTTTCCCTATGCTTTCTTGATTTGTTTGGTTGCTTTTGTTCATTATAAAGCATGCTAAAATAAATGTGTTTGTGTTATGAATCCTAGTCCTTTTATTTCTGCAGATAGACTCCCCACAGCAAAAGTATGCTAGTGTCTTTACTTAATAGAAACTTAGAGTTAGCCTTCCAAAAGTTTGGTAGCACCTCATTTCTGCATCAACAGTGTATCAGGGTACCCATTTCCCTATACCATTATCAAAACTGGATATTATCAATTTTGATTTTTGGCAAAGCTGGGGGTGAAAATGGCCTCCATTTATTTTTGCAAAGCTATTTTAAGTTAAAGCACAAGAGTGACTTCCACAGCAAATCCTTGTTTTGCATTAAAAAAAAAAATGTGTGTGTGTGTGTGCGCACATGTGTGTGTGTGTGCATAGGTGCCCTTTCAAAAAGATACATTTCTGGAAGGTAAAGGAGACAAATGGCTACTTAAATTCAAGGAAAGCAACATATGTGATGGCTGAACAGCCAGGGGTTGACACTGGGTCCTTGTCTCTGCAATCAGAAGCGTAATACCTCACTCTTAGCTACTAAAAGGAGAGTAGGAAGATCCATGAGTTCATATCTTCAGCACATTTGCACATCCTTGGGAAGAATTCTTTGGATATGCAAGGATGTTTTATCTTTGTTCCATAGATTACAGAATACAATTTCTTTTTTTAAAGTTTTTTTTTTTTTAACATTTATTTATTTTTGAGACAGAGAGAGACAGAGCATGAATAGGGGAGGGTCAGAGTGAGAGGGAGACACAGAATCCGAAGCAGGCTCCATGCTCTGAGCTATCAGCACAGAGCCTGACGTGGGGCTCAAACTCACAGACTGTGAGATCATGACCTGAGCCGAAGTCGGACGCTTAACCGACTGAGCCACCCAGGCGCCCCCAGAATGCAATTTCAAAGTAGACACTACCTCTTTTTTAGGGAACTCCACAAATTTCATGTTGTACATAAAAACAATAGCATTAAAAAATCTATTATTATGGAAGAGGCATATCATAACTGGATGCTTGTCAGTTTTATTCTCATTGCAAGGGGCTGCTGATGTCTTCAAGCTTACTTATTTCTGATTCTCATCGTCTAATTCCTAATTCTGATGTTCTTTAGGAGACACTGCAGTCTAGGCACTGAGAGGAAAAAGAGGAAGAGAGATAGCTAAAAGGTCAAAGATATTTAGAAAGTGGGTTTTCTATGGGTATGTGGAGGTGTACAGTTTGGTGTAAAAATTCTCCTCAGGTAAGGCTTGTCCAGCAGGGTATTTCTAGTTGTACTGAATAATGTGTATCTTTTGAACAATACTTTTTTTGCAAGCAAGATACAGTGTTGCTAGTTTCAGGTAAAAGTCGCTGAAATTGGTCTCTAAATAAAAAATAAACTTTTGATTCACAGAGAGCAATTATAAAAGATGTCACTTCAAACATTCAGCCTGGAGTGCGAGCCTGGAGAGGGTTGGCCTGAGAGCAAATTAGCTGAACTGACTTCTGCAATGCCTTCCAGCTGGTTAAGTGAAAATGACTCTCAGTGAAGATGTTTGGTTTTTTAGAGACCTACTTAAGCCCTGCTTACCATTTACCATTTAATGAGTATTCTAGGAAAACAACCCAAGTCATACCACACATGCAATGTGATTGTGGGTTATACCTCTCAGACTCTGTTTTCCAATATGTCTCATCGTGCTTATGAATATTATGCTATAGCAAAGGAAATGTATATTTACATCTGTGAGTATAGTTTGCAGCTGGACAATTATCTCATCAAACTGCATCTGGTTGATGGTTGTAAGAGAAAGGAATGGTCTCTACAAGGATGAAAGTGCCGTGGTTTATGGAATGCCACAGCCAGGATCAAGAAAAAGAGGATGGGTTTTAAAGGCAGAAAACTTTGAATTAGAGCTTGAGGTCACTGCCTATTCCCTGCATCAGGAAGTCTCTGTCTGCAGGTATCCGTATAGCTAATTCCCTCACCTCAATACAGACTTTGCTCAAATGTCACCTTTTCAATGAGACCTACCCTGTCTACTTGATTTAAATTATGTGGCGTCTGGGTAGCTCATTTGGTTAAGCGTCCAACTTCGGCTAAGGTCATGATCTCACTGCCTGTGAGTTCAAGCCCCACGTCAGGCTCTGTGCTAACGGCTCAGAGCCTGGAACCTGCTTCAGATTCACTCCCCATCTCTCTGCACCTCCCCTGCTTGCTCTCTTTCTCAAATATAAAATAAAAAAAACATAATAAATAAATAAATTGCAACCATGTCCTACTTAGCATTCTAGATTTCCCTCTTGTTTTTATTTTTTACATATTATGTAGCATCTTCTAAGATCCTTTATCAGATATTTATTTTACTTTAATCTTTATCATCCTTTTTTTTTTCTTTCAAGTGTATGAAATTTCCTCCACAATAGCAGGAAATTGTGATATGTTTCATTCCCTGATGTATCTTAGTATGTAGAACTGTGCCTGGAAAATAGTGAGTGTTCAAAAATGTATTTGGTGAATGAACAAATGGACCACTTACTGGACTTTCTGGTACATAACAGGCTCTCAAGCATATTACCTGACTTTCCTTCTCTTCCCTTCAAATAACTAAATCTAAATAACAGATTCTTGTTCAGGCCTTTCTTACTATTACAATATCATGTGTATAAATCAAGTTATTGGATTTGATGCAGTTGAGTCCTGCTTATGCAATTTTATAAAAGAGGTACACTCATCTATAAGAACTTTTAAAAAATAAAAATAACATGGGGCACCTGGGTGGCTCAGTCAGTCGAGTACCCATGATCCCAGGGTCATTATATTGAGCCCCATGTCCAGCTCTGCACTGAGTGTGGAGCCTGCCTAAGATTCTCTTTCTGTTTTTTTTTTTTCTCTCTCTCCCTTTGTTCCTTCCCCTGCTCACACACTCTCACCCTACAATAAACATAATAAAACAAAATAAAAAATAAAAATAACAGCATCTGTAGTAAGGATTTTGAAAATTACATCTACCTCAATGTAATACATAATCTATCCTTAAAAAAAACTTTATTTATTTATTTTGAGAGACTGCAAGAGGGAGATCGAGCCAAGAGGGGTAGAGAGAGAGGAAGAGAGAGTATCCCAAGCAGGCTCCATGTTGTCAGCCTGTGGCCTGACATGGGGCTCAGTCTCACAAACCATGAGATCATGACCTGAACCAAAAACCAAAGTCGGAGGCTTAACGGACTTAGGCACCCAGGCATCCAGATAATCTCTCCTTAAAAAAAAAAAAATAATAGCTAGAGAAGGAAATTCCATCATCCCTTCAAGTATTTATTCAGTGTCTAACAAACCTTACATTTCTTTCATGCATCCAATTTTTTTTCTTATTTTTACTGATTGTATTTTTGTCTGGTTGATTCCCAACGACATGCTTGGAGGAGTCCTCCTCTTGTCCAGTCCTGCTGTAGAAAGGGTCTTTCCAGTCCAACTTTTCTGTTGACTCACCTAATGTAGATTCTTTGCTTTCAGTCCAGAGGTTGACATTTTCTAGAACTCTCTTTTGAATTAGGGATCTGTTGCAGGTTGGGTTCTCCAGAAGGCAGACACAGAGATGAAGTTAAGAAAGGAAAAGGTAGTAACACCTGAGAAAGGAGAAGGGATGGAGGCTGACTGGGCAGAAGGAGCTGTGAGACTAGAATGAACCTGAGAAAGCTTCTACCATGAGGGGTGTGGAGCAGAGATCACTCGTCATAGAAGTCCTAGGTTAGGAAGAATGGACAGGCCCTTGCACCACCGCCTTACTCAGTCATTAGGTGGAATTATCCCAAGAAGAGCACTGCCTCACCTCTAAACCTGAGGAGGACCCAGAAGCCATTAACCATAGGAGTCCTTCAGCTAAGCATCTTGAAGGAAGCAGCTATCTCCTGTTCTGAAGGAGAATCTGAGCAGCACATATTCCTGTCTTTCACAATATTACAGCATCTGCTGTCATAGCCCTGCCCATGTCTCCTCAGCGCTCACCCTCCCTGTGCATGCTGATGACTCCCTTGTGCACACACTTGTGACCTGTCACTGCAGGATTTCTCTGATGTGCTTGGCTGGTGTGCACAGCAGGCCATAGGTGCTGGGGAGTGTTGTCTCAAGAACATTGCTCTGCCAGTGAAGGAAGAGAAGTGGAGGAGACTATAACCCACCTTCCTCTCTGCTTAGATGGGAAAACGCTGACATATGTTCTATCCAGTCTTCCAGATGTCCCCCAATGGACTGAGCTTCAGCTGTCTGCAGTGGTAACCTGCTTGATAATGTACCCTATATTGACTTCTTGTCCTTCCCTCATTTCTTATCGCCCTATCCCCCTATCAGCACATTTTAGGATCACTTTCCAAATAAATTACTTAGTCTCATGTCCTGCCTCAGGTCTACTTTCTCAGGGAATCCAGCTTAAGATTGGTGTCTTGCTCTGTATGTGGTTTATAGCATTCTATTCACTGAATAGAGATGAGACTGGGAGTCAGGAAGCCTGGAGGATGTTGGATATTGAATGTTCTTCAGTCCCTCTAATCCCAGGAAGGTCAAATAACTTGGCAAAAATTATGCAATAAATTACTGGGAATGTTAGAAATGGAACAAATGGTCCATCATTGATTTAGGTTTAGTTGAATTCTGATTTTATAATAAGGGACTGATGAGCATTTAAAAACAGACAAAGTACACACACCCCAATATTTATAGCTGCATAATCTGCAATAGCCAAACTATGGAAACAGCCCAAATGGCCATCAACTGATGAATGGATAAAGGAGCTGTGACACATGTACACACACACCTGCACACACACACGTGTGCGTGCGCGCACACACACACACACACACACACACACACACACACACTGGAGTATTACTCAGCCATCAAAAAGAATGAAATCTTGCCTTCCAGAAAAACATGTATGAAGCTACAGAGTATTAGGCTAAGCAAAGTGAGTCAGAGAAAAACAAATGCCATGTGACTTTACTCATATGTGGAATTTAGGAAACAAACAAAAAGCGGGTGAAAAAAGAGAGACAAACTCAGAAACAGACTCTTAACTGTCAAGAACAAACTGATGGTTACCGGAGGGGAGGTGGGTGGGAGGACGGGTGAAATAGGTGATGGGGATTAAGGAGTGCCCTTGTTATGATGAGTACCTAGTGCTGTATGGAAGTGTTGAATCACTAAATTATACACCTGAAACTAATACTACACTGTATGTTAACTAAGTGAAATTTAAATAAAAACTTAAAAAAATAAAAATAAGCAAGGGATGTTGGTCCTTCACCTCTATCTCTTGTGTGTTTCCTCTGAACAGGATACATCATTTCCTGCCGAGGCACTACAATTACGCTGTTTAATGTTCTTATGGCTTTGAGTTTTAATAATGCTCTCATTTATTTTATCCCATTCAAAATGTTTATTTATTAATTTTGAGAGAGAGATAACAAGAGGGAGAAGGGCAGAGAGAGAGGGGGAGAGAGAATCCTATTCAGGCTCCGTGCCGTTAGCACAGAGCCAGATGTGGGGCTCTAACCCACAAACCGTTAAGATCATGACCTGAGCTGAAATCGAGTTAGACACTCAACCCACTGAGCCACCCAGGTGCTCCCCCATTTTTTCCCGAAGTAACCTGGTCATACAGCTAGAGATTTGGGAAGGGTCCATTTTACTTTGAGAAAACTCAGGTGTAGAGAATGTAAATGTCTTCTTTTGTCCATAATTAAATTGTTAGCAATTGGAGGAGGTGATACTCAGGCTCGGATTTTTGTGCTCCACATAGAGTCAGCTTGTCACTTTATCTTGTTGGTTTCTCTCAAATCTATACACAGGCACAAAGCATCGTTTTGCCTTCTTTCCCCTTTATTCCAGCTAGCATCATCAAAATATGTGTCCCATGTATATACATTTTTATACTGCCATATTTGCATTCTGCTGGTCTCTGGGTGGAATTAATACATTGATAAATAGAAGAGAACTCCCAAGTTATACAAAATCTCAACTTCATTATTAGCTTTGCTGGTGCCTATCAAAACTTTCTGCAATGCTGCTGACAGAAAAGTGAATGAATCCTTTGCTACTAGATTACCCTCACCTTCTTAGGAAGTGAGAGTTCAAGAAAAAATAATGAATGAAAATCTAATCAGAGGAGTGAAGAAAAGCCACTTGATTAATCTATACACTGGAAAAAAAATCCTTGCAAAGTCTTTATACTTTAGATCCATATAGAGAAAAGCTACAATTATTCAATGTGTACGGTAACCCCTGATGGGGATTTTGAAGAGTTTTCTCAACCGGCAATCTTTTCACCTCATCTCCAACTCCATTTATTTAGCTGTATAGAATTCACTGCCTGCAGTGTATGCAAATGGAGTGGGGATGGGGGCAAAAATGACGAACATGAAATTCTATTTTGATAGGGAAGATATTGAACCTTAAGTTGTTGCGGTGGAAATTAATGCAAGTTGTTTTCTTCAGGACCAACAGAAATATGAGCAGCATATTTAGTAGTATAGTAGTGGAAATATGAATATAAAGTGAGGGCTACTGATGAGACAAGTCAATCACTTGTTTCCTTATTAGTGAGACAATTACACCTGACTATGGGAGGGTCTGTTTAGAATCCTTATGGTGCCAATTCTAGCCAGAGCTGCGTGGTTGGGACATGGGCTTAGAGGCTGAGACCACAACTGAGGGGAAGTCTCCCTTGACTTCCCCTACTCCTTATCCTGGGAGTGAAGAACCCCGAACTCCTAAGCTAAAGTCCTTCCAGAGAATATGATCTTTCTCCTAGATAGAGACCAAGGAAACCTGTGGGAATGAGAATATTCCATTCCTCTTAAGAAACTCAGGTCTGCATTAACTGATCTCCATCATATAAGACCAGTAGTGGAGCTCAGGGAAATGATCACTAGGGCACATCTAAGCTGATCAGGATAAGAAGGACCAGCGCTCCTCCAGAGCACTTCTTGTGTCCTGGCTGACCCTGATAAAAGCTCTCCTGAGTTCCTGCTCAAATTTAAAGTTGCTGATTTTGGATCCCTGACCTATAGTCCTGTCTCTGTCTTTAATAAATCTCAAATAGAGCAAGTCCTGTCAAACCCTTCTTGTGTGGTATCTGCCTACTGTTACCTTCTTACCTAATGGACTAGGAAGTCTTTCCATACTCCTCTGGGCATTTCAGGATCTGACACAAAAAGGAACCATGCTCAAAATCCCAAAGGATCACTCACCTTACTAGAATAGGGAAGTTTATATGTCTCTTCATCTTAAGTGCACCATTCAATTTTATAGGCCAGAAACATTTTCCCTTGAGTTGGTCTGGTCAGAGAAGATGTAAAGATTTTTCAGTGTAAGAAATATTAGGCCAAATCCTGCTCTATGAACACACTTCTCTTTGGGAAGTGATACTTTGTAGAAGGTAGACTTCTGCATGAAAAAGTTAGTGTATCTGCTAAAGGCTGAATTTATGTCCAGAGGTATCTCTAATCCAAGAGTGGCAGCCAAAAAAAGGGGAGCAGATCACCTGGACAGCTCAGTAGGTTAAGCATCCAACTTTGGCTCAGGTCATGATCTCACGGTGTGTGGGTTTGAGCCCTGCATTGGGCTCTGTGCTGACAATGTGGGACCTGCTTGGGATTCTCTCTCTCTCTCTCTCTCTCTCTCTCTCTCTCTCTCTCTCCTCTCTCTCTCTCTCTCCCTCTCCCTGTCCCTTTCTCCACTCTTTCCCTCTCTTTCTCTCAAAATAAATAATAAACTTAAAAAAAATTCTAAAACTTGATGATAGCCTTCAGACAAAGCAGGTCTTACCTATATAAGTATCCAAGTAACAACAATCTGGAATCTGGCCTCTTCACATGTATCCATAGAGCCTATCCCCGGGGGTTAGCTATCGCCCAAGTCAGTCCTCTGTTTCATCATAGTTTTACTTTTTTTTTTTTTAAATTGAAGTATAGTTGACACACAGTGTTACATTAATTTCAGGTGTATGACATAATGATTTGACAACTCTTTATATTATGCTATGCTCACCACAAGGGAAGCTACCATGCATCACTATACAGCACTATCGTAATACTACTGACTATATTCTCTCTGCTGTACCATTCATCCCAGTGACTTATTCATTCCATAACTGGAAGCCTTTATCTTTGACTCCTCTGTACCCATTTTGCTCATACCCTCCACCTGGAAACTACCAGTATGTCCTCTGATTTATGGCCTTGTTTCTGCTTTCTGTTCTTGTTGTTGCTGTTGTTACTCCACATATGAGCATATGAGTGAAGTCATATGGTGTTTGTCTTTCTCTGCTTTACTTCACTTAGCATAATTCCCTCTGGGTCCATTCATGTTGTTGTCAATGGCAAGATTTCAGCATTTTTGATGCCTAATATTCCATTGTGTGTACACACACACACACACACACACACACACACACACTGCATCTTGTTTCTCCATTCATCCATTGATAGACACTTAGCATTCTTCCATATCTTGGCTGTTGTAAATAATGCTGCAATAAACATAAGAGTACATATACCTTTTTGAGTTAGTGTTTCCATATTCTTTGGATAAATATCTAGTAGTGGAATTACTGGATTGTATGGTACTGTTTTCCACAGTGGCTGCACCAATTTGCATTCCTACAACAGTGTATGAGGGTTCCTTTTTCTCCAAATCCTCACCTATTCTTATTATTTCTTGTCTTTTTGGTACCAGCCCTTCTGACAGGTGTAAGGTGATATCACACTGTGGTTTTGATTTGAATTTCCCTGATTACTAGTGATAATGAGTATCCCTTCATATATCTGTTGCCCATACACATATTTTCCTGAGAAAAATATCGGTTCAGGTCCTTTTCCCATTTTTAATCAAACTATTCATGTGGTGTTTAGTTGTGTTTTTGGGTTTTGTTGTTGTTTTTTGTATATTTTGATTCTTAGCCTCTTATCAGATATATTTTTGCAAATATCTTCTCTCATTCCATGTATAGATTGCCTGTTCACTTTTGTTTATGGTTTCCTTCACCATGCAAAAATCTCAGTAGTTTATTTTTAGCATAGCTTTATTTTTATTTTTTAAAAAATTTTTTTTTTCAACGTTTATTTATTTTTGGGACAGAGAGAGACAGAGCATGAACGGGCGAGGGGCAGAGAGAGAGGGAGACACAGAATCGGAAACAGGCTCCAGGCTCTGAGCCATCAGCCCAGAGCCCGACGCGGGGCTCGAACTCACGGACCGCGAGATCGTGACCTGGTTGAAGTCGGACGCTTAACCGACTGCGCCACCCAGGCGCCCCAGCATAGCTTTATTTTTAAATGATAGTTTTTGAGAGTTTTCTACGTGCTCTCACATACCTTACCATTATTTCACCTCTACTTTATTAGGTAAACATGCCAGGAACAATTTTAACCATTGTAAAGAATGGAAGGATCATATTAGTTAAATAATTTACCCTACATCACAGTTAATTAGATAGCAGTGCTGAAATTTAAGCCAACATTTGAACTAACTCCAAAATTTACTTTCTAGAAATATGAGGTTCAAATTTTGAAAAATAATTCACATCAGAGCTCAGTCTAGAAACCAAGATTTCCAATTCTTAAGGATTATTTGTGTTTCACATCAGACTCTCAATGCATTTCTGTATTTTTAAGTTTGAGGACATTTAAAGTTTTGGGTTATCATAAATGAGTAGCTATTCATCAATGTACTGTTCACAGAATTTACACAATTCAATTATTAAAGAGAAATAAAGCATAACAGGTGGCATAATTATACGATTTCAATGTGATAATCATTGAGCTATATTCCTGACTTGGAGAAAAAGTGATCACTAGTTTGTCACAGCTTGATGAAAATATTCTCAAAGGTGATAACATTTTTTACCATGAGAGTTTTAGCTCACAAAATAACCCTCTCTTATCAAATAGGTTTTCCAGGATTTGGGGATATAGAAGGAGATGCTAAAGGATGACTAAAACTTCTTCCCTTTTCTCTGCCTCTTTTTTTTTTTTTCTGTGCTTACAATTTTCTGTAAGGGTTTCTTTATATGAACAAAATCTTACAAATCAGACATAGCCTCACCAAGGGAATTCAGCCACACAATACAAAATTCCCATGATGGGATGGTAGTTCTGACAGAAACTCAGCCTATGAAATAGTATGATTTTGTTTTTTATCAAATCTCCCTAGATAAAAAAATTGTCTGATTAATTCTGCTTAGATCCATGGAGTTACCACTTATCTTCTAAAGCAATCCAGCCAGCCCTTGCCTTCTTTCTCCTATTGAGAACTGGTTTTTATTTTTAGTTTCGAAGCAATATTTCCTAGTGTTTTTAGACTTACATTGGTTAATATTGCTGTTGTTCTGTTTTGAATGAGACTCTGTTAACTATCACCTTCATTTGCCAGAAGAAATGTTCCAAGAGACCAAAACAATTTATGATGAATTTTCTTTTATAGCACAGTAAATGATGGAAACTCAGCTGCCAGACTACCAAAGGAAAGAGTTTTAACTGTTTAGCTCTGGCTAACATGTTATAGGAAACATTGACGAATCAGCAGAAGCTTTATATAGCCCAACAGGAAAAAACACTAATATTTGGACTTCTTGTCATATTTAATTTTAGTTTCCGAACACGTGGACAACTTTGCTTTATTTCTTAACTCTCAGCAAAGAGACAAGCAGTTACCTTAGTCAAAAGTTGTTTTTGTGAAAGGTTATTTTCATGGCCCTGATGAAACCATTAAAAATAATCTTGCTTTCAGAAGTGGAAAAGGAAAAGGGCCTTATCAAACATAGAAAACAGTTGCATTACTAAATCAGAATTTGAGTACAATGTGAGATCTTTGGAAATTCTAGATAAAAATCCTGCTTGAAAGAAAAAAGAAAAACAAAGAACAACCCCAAATGGACAATAAACTTATACTCTTCATGAAGTTAAGGAAAACTAATATCAATTAACCACATGTTTTTAATAATGTTTCCTATTAAAAATGTCCATGGGAGTGCCTGGGTAGCTCAGTTGGTTAAGTGTCTGACTCTTGATTTTGGCTCGGGTCATGGTCTTTCTCTCTCAAAATAAATAAACTTGAATGAATGAATGAATGAATAAAATGTCCCTGAATTTCAGAAACCTTTTTATATTACTGGAGTCTCTATTGATTTGTCCCTAATATGGTTGAAATCCACTTGCTGACTTAGTTTGTTTCTCTGGCTACTGAGATTTCTATTCCTCCAAATGAAGTCTCCTAGTCACAGATATGGGATTTAACAGAAATGAAGTAAAAGGTTTTATTTCAAGAAAAACAAAAACTTATATGCACAGAAAGGCTTGTACACAAATGTTTATAACAGCTCTATCCACAAATATCCTTGAACAGCTGAGTGTGAAGACAAACTGGTAATGGAATATTCAGCAATAAAAAGGAACAAAATACTGATGCATGCAACATCATGGGGGAATCACAAAGTCATTATGCTGCATGAAAGTTGTTAACCTCAAAAGATGACGTTAAATACGATTCCATTTAAACGACTTTCTCAAGTAAAAACTGTGGTGATAGAAAGCAGATCAGGGGTTGTCAGGAGTTACAGCTGGGAGTAAGCTTGTTGCAAAGGGGATTTTTTTTTGTGGTGGAAAACAGTTCTCTCTTCTGATTGTGGTGGTGGTTACATAAATCTGCACATGTATCAACATTAATAAAACTATATAACAAAAAGAGTCAATTTTACTCTGATGATTTAAAAAATACAATTTATTATAAAAAGTAATGAACAAGAATTTTAAAAAAATGATTTCACTACTTTTCCTTCTTCTGGAATCCCATAGAAAGAATGTTGCTATTGGAAGCTGACAAAAAACTATTTTTCTTTGCAATATCTTGGGCCTCTCCCAACTGAAACTGGCTTTTTCTTCATAAGGGCAAACCTGGTGGTGATGATGGTAATGATACCTTCATCATGTATTCAATCTGTGCCAAGCATCACTCTAAGTCCTGTACATGCATCTCTGCATATTTATAACAGTCCTGAGGAAGTTGGTCTTATTCGGGCCTCCATTGTACAATGGAAAAAACTGAGGCATGGGAATGTTAAATAATTTGCCCAAGATCCCTCATCTAGCAAGTGGCTGACTTTGTGTTCAAATTGAGGCACTCTGACTGCAGGGGCCTTTGCCCTCAGCTATGATGCTTACTACTTCTTTCTAAATTCTGCTGAGTAAACCTTACAAATACAGAGTCTCTATTCAAACTACTTGGTTTGACTTTGTACATCCAAGTTCTTGTAAAGCATCAAGGGTTTTCTTTCCCCCTTTAGTCCCACTTTCTATTCTTTCTTTTTCTGAAGGTGTATGAGTAGAACACAACCATTTTAAAAGTTTGTAGTTAACTTATCTGAGCATAGAGTCTAGATCTAAAAAAAGAGTCCATCTGCCATCTTCCTATTGCTAACGTAGGTTAGATCTTAAAGCACCTGGCCCAAGAAACACAGACAAATTGCTTTTTGTGTCATTTTTTTTTTTTGCGAGGAAACATCATGTATCATTGTGAGAGGTTCATGTAAATGGAACTTGTTCTAAGCTGGCAGAATTAACTAATATTTTCTCCTCAGCATTTGGATAAACACAAGACAGTTTTGGATCTGTTCAAATTCCATCAGCCTATTATTACCACTGTGTATTTAACTGAAAGAGGATGTTTAATATCTAAAGAGAAAACACTGCATTGTAGAAAACGCATCATTTATTTTAGATATTAGCATTTCCTCCCCCCAATTTTTTTCTGATACTTAAATCATTTCATTTTATCATTATCCTACTGGTCAAAACAACTACTCTCACTTTGCCTCACATTCCAGAAATAATAAAGAGGAGTACCAAAGGTAAAGTCATTACCAAGAATAAATCTGTTGCTCAGTCACAAAAAGAAAAAAATGTATGGTTGCACATTTCCACCAAATGACGCATAGCTTGTATCTCGCTGAGGGTCCAAAAAAAAAAAAAAAAAAAAAAAAAAAAAAAAAAATGGAGCCAAGCAGCTCCTCTGAAATAATATAGAAAACACTCAAGCAATGATAGCAATTTGAACTTTGGGGAGTGGTAGAAAACCATGGAGGCAGGAAGAAATAAAAGGAACAGATGTCACAGAAATGAACAATAGGGAAAGGCAAGAGGACAGATAGTGGCAGCTAAATGACAAATTGACAAAGCCCATCAAAGACCCCTCTGAACAGGCTCTATCGTTGAAAGGTCTACTTTTGTAGATATTACTTTTGTAGATGGGGAAGTAATACAATGACTATAACCCATTTGATCAGCTTAAGTCACCCTATGTATAGTTTAGTAAGCTACCATGGGAAGTTCTGAGAGGTCTGGCTGCCTCGTGATTCTGGACTGATAAGGGTGGGAGACATTCAGTATTTCTACCAGCCCAGAAGAAAGGGACAATAGAGACATACTTGAGCAAAACCACATGATGTTATTCCCGTGCCTGCAACCTTTTCCTTGATTCTCATCCAACTTAGAATAAGACCCAAATAAAACAGGTGGTCTAGCTGGCCAAGATCAGAAATGAGACAGTCTATTGTAGAAAGGCATCTCTAGAGAGACAAGAAAGAAAGAGAATGTGGAAACAATTGCCTTTGACAGGCCTACTTCTAACTGATTTTCAGCCCAGCAATGTGGTATTGGAGAATTGTTAAAATAAGGGTACTTACTGTATCAAAACTAAAGTATTAAAATGATTAGCCCACTATTTGATTTAATTTTATAATATTTATTCATCAGGATTCTCAAAGAAGAATGAAAATTTGCAAGCACATGCTTCTACTAACAGCTCCCAGATTTTGTCATTATATCAGAAATGTATTCCTGCCAACAGTGTAATACATTTCCATTTCTTTTTTTAATTTAGCCTTTTGAATTTATACATATTTTTTCACAGGGTACTGACAAGGAATGTTGGCAGAATAGAGAATCCAGCTCCTGTTTATTTATTTCCTCATTTTATAAAGTATCAGAGAGTGCTTCTCTCAAGTCCTTAAAGCCTGAGGCAGAGGAAGAGATTTTCTATCCCCTTGACCTTCTCGTACAGCTTTTGAGTATTGAGACCCACTTAGCAGGAGGGAGATTATTTTCTCATGCTGAGTTTCACAAACACTGGGGGACTCCTCTACTTCCTCCTGGATCCACATCAAACCCTAGTGAAGCCTTTTCCAAGCTGTAAACATTTGCCATACAGCATTAGCATGCCACACATGACCTGAAACACTGCTCCCCACAAAAGCAGAGGCAGGAAGGAAGGTTCACATTTGTGATTCATAAAGGGCCACAGAATAGTCTCAACTTCTCTGAGACATTTTTTTTTTCTTCTAAAATCTACCCTAACTCCATAGGCTCTATATTCTGTCATGAGCCAACAGAAGTAAATGCATGACATGATGAAGGCTGAATCGAAAAGGAAGCCTCCCACACTTGTTCACTATTGGTGGGAGAATAAACTGATATATCCTTTCTTGAGGGCAATTTTGTAACTTACATCCAAAGCCCTTAAAAATAGCATATATTAACCAGAGAGTCTCACTTCCGGAAATATATCCTAAGGAGATAATCAGACAGTTGAAAGATGGGTCTTTTAGGACATTCACTCCAAGGTTATTTATAAAAACAAAATAGAAACAGTCAAGTGAATGCCCAACAATTAACACTTCTTAAATTCATGGTACTCCTGCAAAGGATATACATTTGTAGCCAAGTAAACACTTGATGCAGATCTATTTTTACTGTCATGTAAAGATGCTCATAACATACCATCATATTTTAAAAATTATTAAATAGTGGGGAGCCTGGGTGGCTCAATTGGTTAAGCGTCCGGCTTCCGCTCAGTTCACACGATGTGGCAGTTCATGGGTTCGAGCCCCACATCAGGGTCTGTGCTGACAGCTTGGAGCCTAGAGCCTGCTTCCCATTCTGTGTCTCCCTCTCTCTCTGCCCCTCCCCCACTCATGCTTTGTCTCTCTCAAAAATAAATGAACATTAAAATTTTTTTGAATTATTAGATAGAAATAATAGTTTGTTGCCATTAAATATTTTAAATTATGTAAACATAATGTAATTGCACAGAAAAACCTGAAAAAGGCAAGATGTAACAAAATGTTATGTGTACCAAAATATGGTTATTATTAGGCCCTAGGATCATGAATTTTTGTTTTTTCTTAATTTTTATAACAGAAATATTTATGTCCTGTGATGAGAAAAGTGATATCTATTTCTGTTTTGAAGAAAAATAACTGGGAGAAAAATAGGAGTGATTGCTTTTTCTGATTCACAATGACAGGCAGTCCCGTTCTTAGCCACTGAGACACAGATAAATCATCAGATTCTGTTACTTCCTGTCACTAAGATGGCTCTGGGAAGCCTTCAGAAAGGTTAGGCCACAAGCAAAAAGGCCCAAGTGATATGAAGTTGGAAAAAAATCTGGATTAGTGAGTGGTCCTTAGGGGTTTGAAGCATTTGTGCCTGCTCCAAAAGCTGTTGCTTAGAGCCAGTGGTCATTAGCGTGTGGAGTGGCATGGGGGTGGCGAACTTCCTGGGTGCATGAATGGCATGTTAGAGGGCTTCAGAGGCAGTCTGGGCACTGGTGAGCCATCACGCCCTCATCGGCATGCGCTTTTCCTTACAGATCCTTGAGCTCCTTCCCATGGGACTTCCCAGCCTTCACACTATACATACACACAAGTGCACTCATAGAATTTCAGTTGTCAATTGTGTCTAATACTAAAGGGAGGTGATAATGACTCTTTCTCTGTGTGTATTTTAGAAATGGGATTATGAAACAGACTGATAATTTTTTTTTGCATAAAAACCCTTTGTATGTATCAAAACAGATGAGTGACCATTTCATAGCCACTTAATCAAATATAAGGTTAAAATAAGTAGGTGTTTAGCTATTTGACTTACTTTGATGTATTTTATCCTAACATTGCTTCAGAGGTAACTGTGTAAAACTTTAAGGAGGAAAATTAGGAATATTCATATAAAAGCAATTAATTACCTTTCAAGGCCTTTGAGGAGGCATCCCATAAAGTCCACTCCAGTCATTTCATAAGAGTCAAATTCAACTTAGAAATATCTATCTCAGTTTTTCTCTTCTGAAAGTAAAGTTTATGAAATATATGTCTGTTCCAAAAAAATTAACTTGGCAGCTTTTTTTTTTTTGCCTTCAGAGATATAAAACTTAACATTCTTAGGTATAGCAAGTATTTTTATAGCATTGTATAGTTTAGGATTAAATAAGACTTCTCATTCCTCCCTCTTACCACATACCCTAAAACCAATATAAGGTTGAAACATGAAAATGCCAATATTTGGCTAAAGCAACTGGGAAAATCATAACTTTCTGGCAGAATCAGTCAGTGTTTATATTTAGAAATATCTTTGAAGGGACGTATAACATAGCCAGGATTACTTTTGGTTAGAATAATATACTTTATACTACATTCATAACCTGTGTTTTTAACCACTTCAATACCCCCAAAGGATATAGTCTAGCCTCAGTCGCAAGTGTGAGTATTTTGGGGGAGGGGGTGAGAGTAAGGACATGGCTAGTCCTATAATTGAGATGATTTATATATCAGGTAGAAGGCAGAGAAACACCTCCTATTACAGGAAAGAGATTCGCATGTGACTTTACATCCACAACTGGAATTTCAGAAAAACATTCATTTTGCCTACAAGAGTAAACAGAACCATGCCTAGGGAAGTGTGACCTGAGCAAAATTCCACAGTGAGGTTCTCAGAGCCTTTCCTTGCATGGGTGGTAACAACATTCTCCCTCTACCTTTTCACTTTTTCCCGGACACACACGTACCCACATATCCATGTGTCACAGAGCAGTAGAATGGGGCTTCACACAATCCATCAGTTATAGTTCTGAATAAGAAGAAATAATTAGGTTGTGACAATAGTCTCCTCATCAACAGGCATTCTTTACAGTAAAGCTTGTTTCCAGTCTGTATATTCTGTACTGTAACTATATATTCGGTACTGTATCTATAAGTCACTGTGTTGTCCCTGTCTGAAATGAGATTGCAGAGTGACTCACAGATAACTGAATATATTAAGTTGAGTGAAATAATGTCACTGGAACCAAGAAACTGGACAGGAGACCAGCTTTCAGCTTCAAGTCCCTAGTTCTTCAATCTTTCATTGTTTTGTTTTCATTTTTGTTTTTTGTTTTGTTTTGTTTTACAAAGTGTTTAACATTATCCTAATGTCAGGTTTTCCTGGAGTTCAGGAAGAGTCTGGTTCAATTCTCAAGCACTTCGGGTCAATGCTGGACAAGGAACCCAGCTGCAATGGCTGCGGCTTCTATGTATCTTTAAGAATAAAAGATAAGCCCCTTATTGTGTGGCTCATCTTCTGCTTGGGTGCAGAAGGCAGGTGATCTAGGCCCTGCTGTGACAGAGTATGCTAGGCCCCAGGTGACAGACTTCTCACCATTTCCAGGAACAAATCTGTTGGTGAGACTTGGGGATCCTGCTGAATTCAGTGCAGCTACCCTTGGGGAGCAAATATCACCAGAACTGTGCCTCAGAACTTTACATAGATGCTCCTTCAAGTAGGGCAGAAGGACTTTCTGTTTCTTTTTCTTCTCTTTACAGGAGGACTTTTTTATCACATGGATAAAAGAGGAAACATCAAAAGTCTCCAGGTCACTTTGCCATTGTACAAATCTCAAAATTTCACAAGCCTACCCTTGTCATTTATGGAAAATTTGGGAGAAAAGGTAACATTCACAGTATATTGCTCAAAAATGTTCTCTTACTATCTGCTCATGTATTTGCCCTTGCTTGAAATCCTACATTACTTTCCCATCACACTCAAACTCCTTACTGTGACCAAACTTGTTCCTGTTCTGGGATTTGGGTCCTTGCTGTGGGTCCCTCTGCTTAGAGCTTTATAGGCTGCCCTTGCACATGCATTGCTTCCTGAGTCTAATCAAGTTTGCTTAGATGTCTCCTCTTCTTCACAAAGTCCTTCTATGACTACCTGACTACCATGACCCATCAATTTTTCCCCTTTTACTTTGTTTCTTGCTAGCTTAAACGTTGTTCATTGTATTTATTTGATGTTTGGTCTTTGTTCTCTGCCCTGAAATGTGAACTCCACGAGGGTAGATTCTTTGCCTCTTTTGCTCATTACCTGTATCAACATTGCCTGGAAGAGTACCTGGAATATAATCAGCGCTACTCAACAAATATGTGCTGAGTGAATGGTGAATATCTATAGCCCATAGTTAGGTACATGAATACGTGACTTTGCTATATTCAGAAAAATTTAAGTGGTTGTTCTTAGTTCTCTTAGACTTTATGGACAAATGACAGTATTTCTAATATTATCTGAACAGTGAACACTGAATGGTGAGTTACCTAGTGCTTAGATTTCCAATGTACTTTTCACCACCAAGAGGAGGTCAGAATGTGCTCAGTTTAACAGTAGCTATAGTTTGGTTCTACTACTAGAATAATAATTAACTGAAAATTTCACATGAATATTCTAATTGAATAAAAACCTTTATTAATTTCAAACTGATGAAAATTATTCTAGTCTATTGTACATTTGAAAGATTAACGATTTGGGAATCTAAAGCTGTGGGTTCTGACCTGGTTCAGGAGGAACTTAAACAATGCATTGGACCACTGCATGTCTCATGTCTATAAAATAGGACATACAACTAAATGATCTATAAGATGTTGAGGGAATATGTGGAATTTGGTAGAAAATCTCCTCATTCTCAGACAATGCAGGATGTGTCTCGGACTTCAGAGGCACTCGTGAATTCATCACTATGGTGTAGTTCTAGAAATTGGTCTGAATATAATGCCAATGATGAGAAATAATCCACAGGACTTTTTTACTTTGCTTTAGTGAAGCTGTAATAGTTATCTTTTATTTTATGTCTCTCTCTATAAATTTCCATTAATTACTCTCATTTTAATGATGTGATCTAAATCAGTGGTTCTCAGCCAGTGGCTATTTTGGCTCCCAGTGGACATTTGACAATACCTGGGGACATTTTTGATTGTCACAACTTGGGGAGGGGAGTGGGGGTGCTCCTGGCATCTAGTAGGTAGAAGCCAGGGATGCTATTAACCAGCCCACAGTGCACAGCACAGCCTCACATCACAGCACATTTCCCAGCCCACAATGTCAATGGTGCTGAGGCAGAGAGGCTGAACTAAATAAAAACACCTTGACCTGTGTATTCTTCCCATTTTGCACTTTTCCTACATGTAGAACATCAATTAAAATTTCAGGTACTTAAGGGATCCATTTAAATGAAAGTAAAAAATAATCTTGTAGAAATAAATAATCAATGAGGACCTAAAGCAAATAAGTAAGCAAACAAAACAAAAAACTGTAAAATCTGGGTAAACTCTTTCAAGCCATTGATTGGAACATACATTAAACAGATATTGTACAGTGACACAGATAAAATTAATCTGCTTTCCCAGCTAGCCTCCTAGTTCTTTCTCTAAAATGTCCCTTAACCATGTCTGTGTCATATCCTGAAAACTAACCTAAATTTTGGCATTCGTTGTTAGCAAATATTTAGTAAAGAATAGTAACTCCTGAGTTTGAAAAACAGAGACCTTTCAGCAAACAACTCCAATGGAAACAACTGAAGAGCTAATTTTTATTGCTAATTAAACAATGATTTCCTGTATATCGTCAGCTATGTTCCCAGGACTAAATGAAATGTTCACAACCCCACTTTGCACGTGGTTATCTCTACTGGGCTAAGCCCGGGACTTCTCAGCAGTCCTTGCCCAACCTTTCTGCTTGTAGGCGTGCATTTCCTCGAACTTCCTCGTGCTTGTCCCCTGCTCTTGTGACATAAATTCATCTTTGTCAGTCTCAGCTGAAATATGCAAACCTCTTGCTGATGTCATCTGGGAAATAGATGACCTTGTGGCTAAATATATACTGCATGGCTTTGCAAACTGTCAATTTTCAGATTTAGGACTTCGTCTTTGGCACATTGGGCTGGTCAGTGTCACAATTTTAAAAGGAAATGTTTCCAGGACAACAGCCTTGCCTTCTGATGACCACATGATGTTGGCCATTTCAGTAAAGACTTGACTTGGTTTTGTGTGTTTGAAAATTCACAAGTAACAAAGCACAAAAGTCTGCCACTATTTTGCATCTTTTCAGAGCAGCTTTTCTCTTGTGTTTGTTTTAGGCATAGATATTATTTTAAGTAGGTTCAGTCTGATAGATGATGACTTGATTGTCTTTTCTTCAGGAACATTCAGATTTGTGTGAAAATGTCAGCAAAAGTGTGTAAGTCAAACAGAACACATTTCTTAGTCATGTAGGAATACTTTCTAATGTTGGAATTAATGTCATATTTTTTCTTTTGTTATTTTGCCTTAATTTTCCTGTTACTGTTTCCCATCTTAGTTCTACGCAAACTTTCTAAGCTTTTGAATTATTTTTTTTTACAGCAGGGAAAATGGTAATATAGGCTCTCTAAAATATCACAGACATTTAACATTTATTTGGTGTTAAAATGTATTGAAATGTAATGATGGTCAAAACTGAACCCTATTAATTTAAAGAGGAAACTTTACTGATAGAATGAAGATTGAAGACATAGATTGAGCATATGAGAATTTACTGACAACCAAGAATTAGCACAGCACTGAGAAGGGTACATGTGTTTAAAAGGGGATGAGACAACTTGATATTAATATGTCAACTATGTTAGAAGTTAAAAGAGGTTAGGACACCCTGGTATGCTCCCTTGGTAATATTTTTTTAATCAAAGAATTCCTACTGGATATCTATGTTGCACTAAACAGTATGCCAATCACTGCAGATAGATGAAGGAATCAGGCATCTTCCCTACCTTCTGTGGTTCTCAAGGTAGACCTTCAACATGCAGGTGCCTGAGGACTAGAGGTGATAAGACAGAGCATGTATTGAGTTTGTTGTGATCAAAGAAGCTGTAGGTTTTTCTCCTGGACAGTTAAATGCTAGAGAAGTGTGACTAGGAAGTACTGACATATGGAAATAAATGAAATAGGAAGTATGGAAATATAGACAAGGTCATTTTGTGTACCAAAAAAAAAGTATATAATATATGCATATTAATTATAACTATGAAAAATATTTTTAAGCCTATGCACAGAGTTCTGATATTTACTTGGTCTTTTTTTTTTTTGCTTGTAAGTTGCCTGCATTTGTTAGATTTTAATTACTAGTGAGAAAGAAAGCCACTTGTATTCCCTTTAATCATTTTTTAGTCCTTAAAATAATCCTGTCTTACATATAATGTATTCTATGGTGGAGAGGAAACAGAACTTTTTGAGAGGGACCATGCTCTGAGCTTTATACATTTATGTCAACTCATTCAATCCTTCCTTCAATTCTGTGATTAAAAAAATAGTTATAGAAATAAGGAAACTGAAGCAGACAAGGATTATGTAATATACGCAAGAAAGAGGAGTCGGATGGACTCTGAAGGCTACTTCCTCCACATGTGCTCATTTCTTAGAAAATGAAAACATCCAGAAAAATAAGGAAATTATATTTTAGCAATATTATAGTTCAAATTTTCAAAGTCTATTGTATGCCTAATAAACTGCTGGATATTTAACTGTATGTTTTTGGTTCTGTTTCTCATCTCACTTTCTTGCTCTGTAAAGTGAAGAGGTTGTAGAGGGGACTAGGGCTGAGATTCTATGCCTTTATGGTTTAGGGTGGTATATTATTCAGAACTGTCAACATTATCCATCTCAGAAGCAAATGCCATCGTGCCAGATATCAGAAATTTAACAATCCCCCAAGAAAATCTGCTCCAAATCACTTGGAGATGGGATGGTGGATAATTAAATTAAATGGAGAGGCATTTAAAATATTTTACTTCCTCTTAACGTTGGTGACACACTCATTTGACTTCTCTTAGTTTGTGCATGTATAATATGCAAAAGCAAAATAAACACGAGTAAAAATAAAGCCACTGGCTACTGCACTGGGTTTTGGGTTTTTTTGTTGTTGTTTTTCAAATTTTATGTTTGGCATTGTAAATCTGACTCATTTAAAATAAGGATTAGCTTTCCTAAGATGAAATTTTATGAATGATAATTTTTAAGGATCCAGAAAGTATTTTTCTGTATATGTCATTATGTCACTAGCTACATTTAGTTCCACAGGATTTACTGAGCACTTTGATGAGCTCTGTGCATGTGATCTTCACATTATTTGCCATAGGGCCATAAGTGCAAATAACCTATACTATAATTTCTTTAATATTTTTAGTTAATGTTGACTTGGAGTTTTAACAGAAATAAATTGATTTGGAAAGAAAAGTTGATAAATGCTGATTGCTTGCCATAACTGCAAACTAAAAGTAGCGGCAAAATACATCACTCTTTTTTTTTTTTTTTTTTTTTTAATATCTGCTACCTAAATATTTGCTGTGTAAAGCTGTATCAAATTCCCAAATTCCACCACCAGCACTGTGCCTGAAACATTTGCATACTAGGATTCTGGGAACAAGTTCTTCTCAACATGGGTAATCAAATTAGCTCTTACCACAATGCCTCTGCCACTTGTTCTCACTATGCACTGAACAAATTGGCATTTTTTTTAAAGACTATAAAACAGATGATTTCTCAGGACAAATAAATTGGTTATAACCTTACACATGTCATGGCAACTTTATTTATTTGATTTATTTAGGGTTCTGGTAAATAAATCAAAAGTAAATCCAGAAAGGCATCCACGAAAAATTGGCCTTGAGCTAAATTATAAACCTAGCAAGCGGCCTTTGTGAGCCCCCATTTCAAGCACCTGTTCTATTGTTGCCACCCTAATTCTCAACTCAGGTCATGTTTTTTCTTTCGTGTGTCCTCCCTCCTAGCTTGACCTTCTCTGGATCCTTTTTGCTTTCCATGGCCTTCAGGAAAGAATTTGAAACTCATTCACACTAAACTGATAAGAGCTTAAAGGTTTGTGTCTCCCATGGATCACTGCCTTCTGCCTTCAAGAAAGAAGAAAGTCAGCAGTATGCTTGGATTTGCATCCGGCCTCCCTCACAATCCTCTCTCCACACTATCATCCCAAGACACTTAACAGCTACGTGATGCTGAGCAAGTTGTATCACTTCTCTAAGCTTGTTTCCTTATTGGCAAAGAACGAATGATATTTCCTTCCTCATAGATTTGTTATGAGACTTTAATGAGGTAATGTAAAGTGCTTAACATAGTGCCTGGCTCACAGTGTGAACTTCCTCAACAATAACTGCTATTATTCTTATACAGAGGTTTCCACCAAAGAGGAAACTTTGGCCCTACCCCTGAGTAAAATTCAAAACATTCTGTAAGCTATAGGTAGAGCCTGATAGCATTATACTGTTAGCAAGTGTTTGTTTACAACTAGCTTCGTAATTTGTCAATTTATTACTCTCTTTCCTGGAAAAAAGTGATATGATTAATAGAAATGATTCAACAATGTTGGGAGAGTACTAATTAGAAGGAAAACACTTTGAATCTGTTTTACTTAAACAGCAAAGTCACGATAACAAGTTTTGATAAACAAAGAGCTATCCTTCTCCCACCTCTAAGCACTTCTGCCCAACATCAGTCTTAAAGTTTGACTAGGAAAAATGCCTTGCTTTCTCTTCTGCTCTCCTATAAGTGCTGAGCCCACCTTTCCAATTATTTTTATTATAATACATGTAATTACAATGGTTATTTTGGCAGATGTGGCTGACCTAAAAGCTTTGTTCTTTCTCTGCTTAAGCTATGGGAGTGCAACCCTGAAAATCTGGAAAACTTGGAAGAGTTCAGCTTTGTAAGTTCCTTGAACAGGAATGGAGAAAAAGGTTGTGATCAGCACACGATGTGCATTATTTCCTGAATGAGAAGGTTTTTATTTGGATTCCTTCCATAGGGTTCTGTTCCAGGGTTATCAACTGAGAAAATCATCTCCAACTGTTTTTGTTCTTGTTTGGAGGGATTCTCCACCCCCGTGCCCCAGCTAACTCTTTTGAAAGCACCTGCTTGGTGACATGGGGAGAAGGTCATGAGAGAGTCAGCAGTGTGGCAGCCATTTCCTGAGCCATCCTGATCTTATCCTAGAAGATGGATCACATTCTCTAGATGAACTTGTTATAAATAGCAGTTATCAGGAGCTAATGGTACTAAGAAGACTTATCAGACACAGCATAGGATTGACAGTTTTGATCTGTCCTATTGGCTCTGTCTAAAAGCTGATTTCTATCTTGGACATGGATGGATTTGAATACTATTGCACACCCGTACCTCCAACTCTAGTCTATCTTTTGCCTCCCCAACCCGCTAAGATTCTTTTAAGTTTGACTTTCTGTACTTTGTATTGCAGGAAACAGTAGATAAATAGGTTTTGTATTTTATTTAATACAATTTTTCAAATTATACTCAACGTTATTTGATATAGTACCCAAATTATGTGCATCCTTCATTGTCTGGCTACACCTGTTAGAGATTCACTAGCTCAGAGGTTTTAGACTGGCCTCAAGGGTATGATTCTTTCATTCTATAGGTCAAAAGGCCAAGTTTGTTTAAGAGAACTATTTCCATCCCAGATTTAGCATAAAAGGATCTGAATATTCAGGATGAAAAACAAACCTGTATGCAGCTTTCTGTGGTCATCATAACATTTCCTGTCAATGCAAAGGACCACCAGCCATCACAGATGCATGACCAACCACAGAAGAATCAGCATAGACTAGAAGTTTCTATCTGAAACATCCACTAGGTATTAGCTTCCAGAAAATGTTAAAAGATTGCTTTTAAAGTAGTATTTGATAATGTAGACATGATATTTTCTTCCTTCAGTTTTGTGCCTCAAGAACATCTCTAATGTTTAGCTCATAGAAGTATTAGAATTTTGCAGGAATTAGAGAAGGTATGGCTAAATTTTATTTGACAAGAATTTTTGAACACATACCATGTGCTATGTAGTGTTCAAAAGAGCAAAATGTCTTCCTTTTTTAGAGGTTCAGTGTAGTGGAGAACTTCTTTACTAAAGAAAATAATAATGGACCAAGAAGAATCCTGAGGTCCTTACTGATATTTTTAAAAGTAAAATAATTGCTGTGTGGTTATAGAAACCTTTTATTTTATATTTTATTTTATTATATAGAAACCTGGTTTTTTTTTAACACTTACTTATTTTTGAGAGACAGAGGCAGAGTGCAAGTGGGGGAGGGGCAGAGAGAGAGGGAGACACAGAATCTGAAGCAGACTCCAAGCTCTGAGCTGTCAGCACAGAGCCCGACGTGGGGCTCTAACCCACGAGTGGTGAGATTATGACCTGAGCCTAAGTTGGACGCTCAACTGACTGAGCCACCCAGGTGCCCTGGAACCTTTCATTTTATTGGCAATAGATATAAATTTACTAGAATGAGCTTCATTTATATTAAAATCCTATTAGAACTTTAGTACCTGGAAAATATCTCTGAGCCTTAGTTTCATCATCTAAAAATAAGGTGTTAGATGAACTCCGAGCTTCCTTCCAGCTCTGTTATTCTAGATCCATCCTTGTGTATTTCTAAAATTGGTAGACCAAAGTGCATTATTTGACTAGAAAACATCTGTTATTCCTCTAAAACCTACACATGCATGCATATTATGGTGATATATATATATATATAGATATATATATATATATATAGATAGATATAGATATAGATATATAGATATATATATATTTGTCAGGGGAGTCCTAGCTGTGAAGATGAAATCTTGTCCTTATTCCTATTATATAGATTCTGAGCTAATTCAGTGCAACCATCAACAACAAACATATGTTGAGCACCCAACATGTACATGGCATTTGAACAGAAGCAGGTTCAGATCATGGTATTAAGGAGAGCAAAAAGTGGCCCTGTATCTCAGACCTTCCAACACTGCTGTTCCTTCTTATAAGAGCACAGTTTGCCCCCAGTCCTGTCTCTGCCCAGCCAGTGCAGGATGGTGAGGGGGACCCCACCCTCTGACCTTATCAGCAGCCTTCAACCTGGGAGAATGGTTATTCCCAGTCACATTGTTTCTAACTTCCTGATCCTACTTGCTCCCTCTGAGTCACTGAACATGAAATCATAGCTAAGGAAGCTTCAAAGGGACCATGGAAAGCCCTAGACACACACAGTCTAAATGATAAAATGGTATCGACCGCAAGACTATAAAGAAAATCATGGGTTTATCACGACAGTTGTCCTAGGTAGAGTCCTACCCCCCTAAATAAAGCTGGGATTACTTAGGCTGCTTCCCAAAGCCTTCTCAATCTAGACCCACCCACTTCTTCTGTATGCACCAACATGATGCTCCAACAATACTGCATTCCTTATAGTTCTCTGTATGTGACACACTTGTTTCTAACTTTTTCCTTTGAATTTATACTATCATATGCCTAACCTTCTTCATGTCCTCTTCCACCTGATAAAACCTTCTTCTCCCATGAAACCAGCTGGAATGGTGAGTGTTCCGTGAAGTCTTTCCTGATAACCCTGGATTATGTTAGTCATGCCCTCTCACCTTCTATCTGTTCACATTCCCATCAAAACCTCTATTGTGATTCTCTGTTGATATGTTTCTCTCTGGTCCATCTTTCAGGCTCTTTTGTGGGATCACCTTTTTTTTTTTTTTTATTTATCTCTGGATCCCTAGAAATTTCCAGTCCCTGAGGCTCAAAGTTTGGTGAATAAGTGAACAAATTCTAGCTTCTGCCTCAAAGCAGAGACATCTTTAGTAGGAGTGTGTGTAATTGAGTGAAGGATGGTGGGTAGTGAGCCTGAGCAGTACTTCGAGCCAAACTAGAAAGGCTTAGGGAACACTTATCTGCACCTTGTTAGTGAGAGATGCCAAGAAGCAGACCCCAAGCCATCGCTTTTTCCATTAGTGGAGCTCATAAAAACTAAATAATATAGGAGTGGAAGTTAATACACTATGTTTCGTTTCATACACTGTGTTTTGTTTCTCTGGCAAATGTTGAGAGAAGAGTTGCAGGTAACTGGAGGGGTCTCCCAGGCCGATTTGAGAGAACACAGGTATTTAATCTTCTAATAGGCCACAACTAAACTTTAACATTAAAGCACAAAGTAAAACAAAAACAAAACCCTTGGTCTTCTTCATTCACTTAGTCCATCTCAAGAATAAGACAAAAATATATGGGAAAACAATTAGAATAATTCTTTTAGGGGTGCCTTGTTGGCTCATTTGGTTAAGCTTCTGACTCTTGATTTCTGCTCAGGTCATGATCTCATGGTGCTTGGGTTCAAGCCCCATGTTGGGATCCATGCTGACAGTGCAGAGCCTGCTTGAGATTCTCTGTCTCCCTCTCTCTCTGCCCCTCCCTTCCTCATGTATGAGCTCACTCTCTCTGTCTCTCTCTCAAGAATAAAAAAATAATAATAATAATAAGGAGAAGGAGGAGGAGGAAGAGGAGAATTCCTGTCTAATGATCTATAGTTAACTTTTCGGGTTGCAGAACTTTAGTGGAAAAGGTGAGGAAGAAGAGAAGGTATATTATTTAAAGTAATGAATACTGGTTGCTGTAAGAAGCATCCCCTAAATCTCAATAGCTTCCCATAGATTTCTGTTTCCTCTAACATCAAGTAGGGAGAAGTGGGCAGCTCTGCTCCAAGTTAATGTCCAGCTAGTAGCACGTGACTAATGATGGGAAAGTTTTTAGACTACAGGCCTAGAAATGCTGCATATTAGTTTCCTCACATTCCACTGTCCAGAAAGCGATAAAAAGGCTCCCTCCATCAGCAAGGGTGGGGTGGTTTAGCTGTTTATAAAAAGAGGAGGACCCAGAATTCTCTCAAAGAGGAAAGTAAAAAGTCAGGGAGAAGAAACGAAGGGGAAAATCCAAATAAAAGGAGAAGTTCAGAAAGCACTCAGGGAGAAGTTTGCCCTCTTTGGGTTTCTCTTATAAAAAACATTTCTTACCTTAGATTATCACCCAGCTGAAGAGTGGAATCTATATAAATATGGAGCATATAGATGTTCCATTTCAGCTGTGCGTGAGAATGTGTGTGGTGTGGTGTGTGTGTACACATATGACACATTTGGGGTCCAGAGTGTGAACAAGGACAGGAAATATTGAAAAGTGCAATAGGTATATTTTATTGTTTTTTTAGTGTTTGATTATTTTTGAGAGGGAGAGAGAGAGACAGAATATGAGCAGGAGAGGGTTACAGGGAGAGGGAGACACAGGATGTGAAGCAGGTTCCAGGCTCTGAGCTGTCATCACAGAGCCCAACATGGGGCTTGAACTCACAAACCATGAGATCTTGACCTGAGCTGAAGGTGGATGCTTAACTGACTGAGCTACACAGGAGCCCCTGAAAAGTATATATTAAAGTACTTATATCAGCCGTATGCTTTTAGTAAACCCTCATTTCTTATTACATTCAAATTATTTGGGCCCCATACAAGCCATCTTCTTTCCTGGCCTATTAGTTTCAGGCACACATTGTTTACCCTGTCTATTCCAGCCAGAAAAAAATTAGTGATTAATTCTCACCTGCTTTCACCTCTCTGCCTTCTTCCCCTTATCTTTCAGCCAAATGTTGTTACCTATTTTTTAATAAATTTTTTTTAATGTTTATTTTCGAGAGAGAGAGAGGGAGGGAGGAGGACACAGAATCCAAGGCAGGCTCCAGGCTCTGAGCTGTCAGCACAGAGCCCGACATGGGGCTTGAACACGTAAGCTGTGAGATCATGACCTGAGCTGATGTGGGATGCTTAATCGACTGAGCCACCCAGGCACCCCCAAATGCTAATGCTTTTAAAAGATATGGGGACGCCTGGGTGGCTCAGGCAGTTAAGTGCCCTACTTCGGTTCAGGTCATAATTTCACATGGTTTGTGAGTTCAAGCCCCACATCGGGCTCTGTGCTGACTGCTCAGAGCCTGGAGCCTGCTTCAGATTCTGTGTCTCCTTCTCTCTCTGTTCCTCTCCTGCTTGTGCGCTCTCTCTCTCTCTCTCTCTCTCTCTCTCTCTCTCTCTCTCAAAAACAAATAAAGACTAAAAAAATTTTTTTAAAAAGATATGGCAGAATTTCTCAGAAACTTGTATTAATTTCTGCTGTAGCACTTGCTGAATAACTGTTTTGCTTGTGTGCTTGATTACCTTCTAAAACTGTGAGTTTCCCTGAGACCTGCTCTTCTCACATTCCCAACACCTCACAGAGCTCCAGGCACATAAGTTAACATGACCATATAAATTACTGAGCATAGATATTTTTGAGTGAAAGGGTGAAGTGCTAATAGTTATGTGAGACAGCAGGAGTAAACGCAGGCTACATCTGGAAAATAGGGACATCGATGCTCTATAAATATGTGTTGAATAAGAATATAAGCCTTATTCCGGCCATCATCTTTTTGACTGCCATTGTTTTATCTTGTATATCTGTGACTTAGAACCATGCCTGCTGTGTAGTCCATGTGTGATATAGATTTGTTGAATATTTGAAGGACTGGGAGAAAACAAAATATGTGGCAGTTTTACAAGATGCTAGTCTTGCTCAAGCAGAGAGCTTTGTCTAAAACCCTTTGACTACTTGTCTTCTCACTTTTCTATCTAGTATGTTCTTGCAACAGTTTTGTCAAACATGGTGGACCTCCCAGAGCATCTTTCCATAACTCTGCTCGGCCATTAAGTTTCCCTCATGATGCAACATGACGTAAATCCGTGATCCTTAAAATAGGAAACTAACCTGCTGCAGAGACCAAACTATTTTGATTCAAGGGTTTTTCCAGTGATTCATAAACATCATGTTAGATCTGAGTCCTCAGCCCTAGAGGCTTCTTTAAACTGTCCTAGACTTAGGCACAGTGAAGCAGCAGGGGAGCAGTGGGAGGCAGAATTATTCTGTCTGTTCCACTTTGACCGCTGTCACCCAGAAGCAGCTGCTGCTAGGGAGGAATGACAAGCTGAGGGATGTTTAAGGCCATTACAATTAGAGGAAGCAGGGGGATAATGGAGCTAGGAAGGACTGCGATGAATTCATTGAGTCATCACCCAAAAGAATTCAACGTCAGAAACAAGAGATTGTGCGTTTGGGAAACAGGTGATGATGAGGGTGAAGGCACACTATCGTAGATTCTTTTGGAAGCATCATGGAGGAATTTGGGGAAGCCACCCTGTGTGGACTGGATTATATCTGAAGTCAAGGTCAGTAAGATCCCAGAAGTCAAGGCTACTGGCCCAAGCAGGAAACCCCTCCTGAGAAGCGCACATCCTCCTCTTTCTGGGCAGGTTGTGATGCGGAAGCACAATCTTCCATGCCCTAATTAGCACTCTTGGTTTGACAAGGGTGGCTCCCATTCTGAAGTTTCCTCTCTGTGTTGTTTTACAGAAGATTTCACGGGAAAGGACCACAAACTCAGTTCCTCTCAATTTTGTCGAAGAATGTCAGCAAATTACAATTGTTCAGAATCAGAATTTCATAAGCTTGGCTGTAGCATATTTATGATGCAAAAACAATTGCAAAAGGCTTTGCTGCACCGCTTTATTGACACAGCCTTCCTGTCCCCACATCTTGCTTCCTCTCAGGAAAGTGGGACGTGTTGGATGATTTCCCAGCTTCTATTTGGAGAGGAAGTCGACAGGTTTTCCACCATCCAGCCCCCGCCAATCTGCGCTAGCTGAGAAACACCTGCAGCCAAAGGCTATGCCCATTCTCCCTTGTGCATTTGCAGCTATCAAAATAAATGAGCCATCTTGGATGGGAAAATTATATCTTTTTTCAGAGTAACCTCACTCTCCACATGTGCACGACGGCGCATACGGCCTGATGTTATGAACACTGCCTCTGACTAGAATTACAATCAGGCATTTGGCATTCAAAACCAATGTCAATAATTGTCTCAAAAGAAAGAGCTTTCAAAAGACCTCATGCCCTGGCAGCTTTTCCCTGGTACTGCCCACTTATTTTGCACACAGTAAATTCTTAAACCCACATGATAATGCAAAACAAGGGAACTGCCTGCCTCCTCTGCCCAGATGTCTCACTTTTCCAATATTAATAATTCTTTCTGGACATAAGTCCTTTCTCTCACCCACTCATTCACTCCCATCCCTAACATCTGTCTCAGAAGTCATCATTCTACAAAGAAACCACAACTGCTCCATTCCTCAGCCAACTGCCTATCCATCCAGACTTTCAAGTTGGTTCAGACACCCTGGGAGCTTATGACAGCTTTATGCTCAGCCTAAGGCTTGACATAGGGATAGAGGGTGTACCATTTGCTCAGATGGATTCTCCTCTATTGCTTATCATGTGTAACTGTGGCTTTCCGAATGGAAATAGTAGTTTGAAATGCTTTTGATAGAAAAAGAGCAAAAACTCCTAAGTCTGTAGGCAAAAACAAAACAAAACAAACAACAAACAAAAACACCTGATCAGTGGTCCAAGGAGCCCTAGTGGTTCATGAGCTCTGTAACTTTTCTGTTATGTGGCATCCATAGCTGTGTGCATGATGGTGGTGTGAGGATGTAAGTGTGGTGTCTAAGTGTGGTATACAAAGTTCTGTGTACAAGAAGATAGATTGGGGGCACCTGGGTGGCTCAGTCGGTTAAGCGTCCGACTTCGGCTCAGGTCACGATCTCGCGGTTCGTGAGTTCAAGCCCCGAGTCGGGCTCTGGGCTGATGGCTCGGAGCCTGCTTCCGATTCTGTGTCTCCCTCTTTCTCTGCTCCTCCCCCATTAATGCTCGGTCTCTCTCTGTCTCAAAAATAAATCAATGTTAAAAAAAAAAAAGATAGATTGCTCAGTGGTACAGAGCCCATCGCCACTCTGGAATTTGCTAATTTGCTCAGTCAACATGGCTGGGTTGATGAGGACCAAGAATGTAATCCTTTTCCAGACTTTCTGACACACTCAAAGGGACCCCAAACCCAAGTGACTGTATCCTGCATCATCAGTCTCTCCAGGGACTGGTCACTTCCTTTAAAATGACTCAGTGCCAGGAAATCAGAAATTTCAGATAACACCATTCTTAAAGGCCCCTTTCTGACCAGATTGTCTTCATGGAAATATCCACCCCAGTGTCCATCTTCTCCGAATCCCTCTGAAGTTTTTAGTCTTCTTGCAAACTTCTCTATTCTCATGCCTTTACTATAGTTTTCCAGTTAATCCAATAATATCCTACTCAGAAAATATCACATCTTATATTGATTTTTGCTGTCTGTCCCCAGCTCACCTCCTTTCTGCTTGTTCGAAGCCTATCAATTCTTTAAAGTCCCGACAAAAGTCTTTCTTCAAGAAGAAAGTCTACACTAATTTTCCTCTCCACAAAATCCCAGGAGTCCATACTGCCTGCTGGACATATATGACAACAGTCATGTTCTTCTTTCCATTGCCAGTCACTTGGCATATCTTGGCACCAGCTAGATTGGAAGACTCCCTAAGGGTCAACGATTTATCTTGCAACAATTGCTATTTCTAATGGCATCTAGCATGTGCTAAGTTTTCCATTAGTGTATCTTGATGCTAGATCAATGGGAATATCCATGACTGACCAGTAAACTTACCTTCTATATCAGTTAAAAGGAATTGTGGCCATTAGGCATGACTTCCTTCAACCTTATTTCCCTTCTCTCATACTTACAAACATCAATAACCATTCCCTTCCTTTTTCCTGTACTTAATCATAAGAATATGAAGTATCTCATGCACAAAGCTGATCCCTTTACATGTTTTATTAATTCTGTTTCTTTCACCTTCCTGTCATTGATCATTTGCTCTCCCATGATTCTTGGTTTCTCTTTAGTCTCTAAAATTGCCCTCCCTTGACCTCAAATCTCGCTTATTCAGTTACTTTACTTCCCACTCCTTTCATCTTCTCAAAAGATTAGTCTATTTTTGCTATTTTCATTTTTAATCCTTTTATTCTCAAGTCTCTGCCACCTGGTTTCAGCCCTGCCACTCCATCAAATTTGCTTTAAATCCATCGATTATCTCCTCCTTGTACAATACAGTCAGCATTTTTGTATTGCTACCTTACTGCCCCTCTGCTATACTGGATCTTGTTAATTATCTTTATACTGAAAGATATAAAGTATATCTTTATACTGATCTTTATACTGAACTCCTGTGGCTTTTCTCCTATTTCTCTAATATTTTTCTGCTTCAAATCTTGCATGGTCTCTTCTTCCTTGAAACACTTTAAATACTAATTTTTCCCAGCATTCTATGTTCAAACAACTTCCCTTTGGTTCATGGGTAACCACTTCACTCTGAATGCATGAGATTGTTACTGCAGTAATAATAATAATGAACAATATTTACAGAGCACCTTATTTCAATTATTGTTCTAAGTACTTTTACATGTATTAACTCAGTCTTCATACACATTGTATTTTACAAAAAAAAAACATTTTATACATGGGAAAAATAAACTGGAGAGGTTAAATACCTTGCTTATAGTCAAAAGAGTAGAGTTGGGATTTTAATCTGCAAAAATCTGGCCCTAGAGCCTATGCTCAGGTGCAAATTTGGGGTTGCATGTAAGAGATTTGGGGCTTAACTCTTCTAGAACAACAGTTAGTGGCTCCATCCTCTAGCCATCCCTCAACCTAGAACTCATGGAATCATTCTTAACTCCCTCATGCCTCACCTCCCACAGCACATCAGTTATTGGCTCCTGATGATTTCATTTGCAATATACGTCTTCAACCTGGGCTCCTTTTTCCCCACAGGCCTTTCACCACTGTCTGGATGTGGGCCATCATTGTGTTTCACTGGACGACTCAAATAGCCTCTTAGCTGATTTCTTTGTTTCCATTGCTGTCTTCCTCAAACCCATAGTCACCATGTGGCAACAGAAAGTTTTAAATAAGACACAGATCTGACCATGTCAGTTCCCTACTTTAAAACCCTTCAATAGTTCCTGAATCCCTGTGATTAAAAGTCCACCTTCTGAATAAGGGAACATAAAGCATTCACTTAGTCTTGCTGATTCTTCAGCTTTATCTGCAACATAAAATTACTTGTTGTTTCCTTTAAAGGAAGGACTTTTGTCCCTTATTGCTTCTGTTCCCTTGGCCTGTTCAGTCTACCTGGATAATTTCTGTATTTCTTTACATCTCATCAAAGGCTACACATCCTGTCCTTGCATTTAGTGTCATTGTATTTTTTTTTGTACTTTTTTTTACAAAATATTAATAATCTGTGTATGTCTCTGTCTTCTCTACTAGGTTATTAGTTTGTAAACATAAAGACTTTGTCATGTTTTTCTTTGATTTTGCAATGCTTTCTATAGTGACTAATATAAAATAGGCACTTTATGAATGTTTTAATGAACACATTAATGAACAAATGAAAGAATGAATATAAACTGCTTTTTCTTTTACTGTGAGTTATTTTTCAATAGAGCACACACACGCACATACAAATTTAAGTAAGAGAATGTTCCTGTTTACACTGCTGGACATTTTCTGCCCCTAGGTATTAATTATAACATGTTTATTTTCCTTAAAGACAAACATTATAGAAAAACACTACTAAATTCCATAGCACCGCCCCTTGTTTTTTTGTCTTCCCTTACCAAAATTGCCATCTATATTTTCCTAACGCAAAATGCAAATTGCATATTCATTCATTATATATGCTCATTAGTAGTGGTATGATTTATGTTAGGATTAGCTTCTTGTTATAGAGAAACCCAAAATACTAGTGGCTTAAGAACAATAGAATTTTTTTTATATCACATTCAAGAACTCCTAAGGAGGCAGTCGAGGGCTGATACACAGTTCCATGTTCATGAAGAATTCACATTCCTCCTATTTTGTTGCTTCGTCATGCATTTCCTCATAATCCAAAGTCGCTCTTGGAAATTTAGCTATCATATGTGCATTTCATATGGCAGGAAGAAGGAAGACAAGAAAATGTGTTTGCTCCTCCCTTTTAAGAATGCTTCTTGGAAATCCCATATAACATGTCCACTTACATCCCACAGTAGTGGTCAGGAAAATGACAGATGACAGTTTTTGTTCCTTTGCTTGTTGTATTTTTTTAGCTGGTGGTAGTGTGTGAAGCAAAAATTGAGGTTTTATTCTTAGGGAGAAGGAAGAGTGTATGTTCACGTAGGTAACCAGTAGTCTCTACTACAGTTTAGTCTGAATGTAAAGAATTTATGGAAATCTCAGAAGTATTATACTGGTGAGCAACCTATGATCAGCTGAAAGGTGACCTGGAGGTGATTACTGCCTAGCTGCCAAGCCTGCAAATAAAACCAAGAGCAAATATGAGGCATCTGGGTGGCTCAGTCGGTTAGGCGTTCAACTTCGGCTCAGGTCATGATCTCATGGCTCCTGAGTTTGAGCCCTGCATCGGGCTCTGTGCCAACAGCTCAGAGCCTGGAGCCTGCTTCATATTCTGTGTCTCCCTCTTCCCCACTCATGCTCTCTCTCTCTCTCTCAAAAGTAAATAGACATTAAAGAAAAATTTTTAATTAAAAAAAAAAAGGCAAATAAACATAGTTAAGTTGTACACCTGGCCTCATAGAACTGAAGATTGAGGGTTATGGATTCACTTCACTGAATCAAGAAAATGCATTGTGGTCTTTCTGCCATTATTTAAGTTCACTATAACAAACACCAATGAAGCAGATGATATACAAATTCTGATTTTATATACTGCTGTGTAATGTTGGTATTATAACAATAGGATTTATTTACATGGTTCATTTTTTTAGACCAGCACTTCTGAAACTTATCTGTATTAGGAATTACCTGATGCCTCACTAAAATGCAGATTCTAATTCAATAGGTCTCAGGTGAAGTCAAAGTTCTGTTGTACTTTGGGTTGCAAGGCTTTTGGAGCCTCAGCACATGTCAATCTATGTGTTAGTTTAGTTTTCCAGTGTATAGATGCCAAGTGGGTAGAGATATCCAAGTAATTTTTCAAGAAACCTGTGAAGAACAGAAGGGAGGGAGAGAGAGAGAGGGGAGAGCCTTCAGACTGCAATGAAGGCTTATCAGATAGGAAAGAGAAGGAAAGGAAGAGTATGTTGAAGGAGTATCATTTTATAGATAGACCAGTAGGGAACCTGAGCCAAAGATGCCCATCAGAGTCCTACAGACCATAGGAATGGGCCTGCAATGATACTCCTGCCATGGTTAGTCATTGGCTGGGAGCAGCTCATGGGAAGCATAGCTTTGGCATTAACAGGGTGGTAGACCCACAGGGGCAGTTAGGGCCATTATTCAATTATCCAATTACACTTCATTCAGCAGAAGACCTGAGTGGTATCTTCTAATAGCTGCTACAATCCATATTCTTGCCTTTGTAAGTACACTACACTGAATATGATTTAATTTTTATTTGAAGTCCTTGCAGTGTCTGGGTGTTTATTGAAAATATTCATTTTTCAACATGGATTTACAGCACATGGCCCAGAGTGCCTTCAGTAAATATTTGCTTTTGAATAAACAAAATTGAAGAGGAAGGAATTACAGCAATAATGAATGAATTAGTATAGGGCCCAAGACACACCATTGAATTTGCATGGGCAGGAAGGATAAATTATTTCTAACCTAGTGTCTTGGTATTTGCCTCTTTCTCATAAAAGCTGATCCAGGAACTATTATCCAATTTTAGGTTCCAGCTAGTTGATGTTTGATTGTAATTAGTTTAACAATTTGAGTTCATTTCCTCTAAGGAGACCATGAAAAAAAATAATTTAATGGAAACAAATCAGCCATTATGGAATTTATATAACTCAACCATATGCATTTTGAACACCAAATATAATTACATAATAATTTTGCCTCAAAATTAAATCATTTGGCACACTTTTGTAGGATGAAATTAGCAAAGTCCAATTTAATTTGTGTAAGGCACCAACATTACTCACTTTTGGAAATAAAAGGCCTTGGGAGATAAAAATTCCATTGGAACTATTATGTTTTCATTCAGATTCATTTTCAATATGTTACACTTCATAAAATTACAAGTCAGAAACTATTTCTGAATTTATAAAATGTACAAACCTTGACAGAAAAGGACATTATGTCCTTTTATGAATTTGGGGTTCAGATTTTGTCCATTTTTTTCTTTCTTCTTATCAGAATCATAGGTCAAATGACTTACATCTTTATTATCACATAAGTGGTGATACAACTTGTTACTTCTTATCTACAAACAAGTGGCAGAATTCATAGGAAAACCTACCAAATATTACAGAGGAAAAGATTATACTGATAAAATCTGGGGGGAGGGATTTCTCTGAACACCAAAGTAGAATCAACAGTCTATTGATCGTGTCATTTTCATCATCATTACTACACCAAAAAGCATAATTCTTTGATTCATTCAGTGAATCCGTACTGAATAGGCTAAGGACAAGTCACTGTGGCAAGTTCTATTGTGAATTCAAGAATGACTTAGGGCTACAATATACCTGTAAAATACTTTGGAGCATATAAAGATGAGAGCATTTGGATAAATTACTCTATGTCACTCTCTCTGTGACCCCTTGAAGCAAGTTTATTATCCCAAGTAAGTGAATGAATGAAAATGATGGAATGGGCATCCAAGACTAAGAGAATGACAAGTCAAAGAGACGAAGAAAAAACAGCCTGTCTTCCATAAATAATTAGTATTCTGGATGGTTTAGAATGTAAGAAAGTAGTAAGTAGGAGTGACTAGATCTGAATCAAAGTTAATAGGGCTTGGAATAACATGCTGAGGTACTTGAACAGAAATCTCATAGTCAGTGGGGAAATATTTCAGTTTTTTAAAGAGGGTGCTAATATTACTTTTTAAGAAAGTTGATCTGGTAATAGTATGTGGTATTTATTAGATGAGGTAAAAAGTGTGAATTTGTTACTTTTTAGGAAATAAAGCTTTTCAGTGGTTATTGTGGAGAATCAATGAGCTAACTCACAGCTGACAAGAAAGATTTCTAAGTAACAGAGGGGGAAATAGCTAATTACTAAATATGCACTGGACTAAGTCTGCGTGTTTTTGCATATTTCTCAATAAAATAGGAAGTGGAAGTTGAAAAACAAGAACATTGAGGTGATGCCATATTGGAAGATGGCACAGTAGACATGGAGATGGTCAGAGGAGCAAGGAACTCTGGAGTCTGTTGTCAATGAAGACAGCATGGAAGTGACTGATCACCTCTCTGTCGTGTCTCTTTGAATTCTTTTCTCTCTTTTCCTAGATCTACAGACATGCTGGACAGTTTGCCCAGGGGTTAGGAACAAGAATTTTGGAGTCACTCTTACCTGAACATGAGTCCCAGCTCTGTCAGATCCTCGCTAGCTATGTTATCTTGGGCAAATTACTTTACTGCTCTGACCCTCACTTGCATGACAAGTAATATGGAGGCAACAAAAATAACCTGTCTAATAGAATTATGGGACTTAAATGAGAAAATGCACATAATTAACTTAAAAGAATGTCTCCTATGTTCTAAGTAGCCATTTTATTATAATTAACTATAATTTATTATTATTATTATTATTATTATTATTATAACTATTGTTTCAAAGGTAACCGGTAAGCACAAATAAGCAGAGGCAGTGACCTATGCTCTACCTGCAACCTCTTTGATGGCTATCTTTCTCCATTGAGCACCCACCCTATCACAACTCCCCTTTCTTTGACATACTCTCAAGGATGTACCCTTATCTCCCTGGCTGCTGTTTACCTAACTTCTTTCTGGCTTGTCTTCCAGGTCATTGTGTCATTGACACAATGACCAGGTCATTGGTCATTCCCAAGCTCTGCCTTTGGCTCCTCTTCTTTCTCCATGGTCACATCTTCTCCCAAAGCTTAGGCAATCCTTTCTAACTGATCCAATATGGAGGTAGCTTCCAAAATCTGAATCTCTAGTCTTGATTAATATCCTAAGTTCCAATACTGCATTTTGACACCCCCATCTAGATATCTTGTGTCACTATACACTCAACAAGTTCAAATCCAAATCCAATTTGTACCTAAACACAAACTTTCAACCTGCTCATTGCCATTAGTGACATTATTCTTTAACTAGGCAGCCAGAGGAGCTACTTCAAAGTAATCCTATAAACTCCATCAGCTTTCCCCCACTTCAGTCTGATTAGGCAGTTGCCAAATCATATAAGCTGCACTACTCCATTGTCTCTCACAGCTGTTTCTAGGAGTTTCCCCTCTGTTTCAAGACTTAATACCTCCTTGCCCAAATTACTGTTTCATGAAAGTCAAAGTGTTGTCTCTACCTCTATTTTTGGTCCTTCCACACCTTCTTAACAAGTGTTGCCACGTTACTGTCCTAAACACATTTCTGGAAAGGGTTCCTTCCTTCTCCAGCATTGTTGACTTTCATAGGCTAAAACTGTACTGCATTAATAATTTTATTATTAATAGCATACACTGACATATTAATTATATACATAATGCATATATCTTGTCTATCCACTGAAATTGAGGTCATTAAAGTCAAATATCATGTTATAGAATTATGTCCATTCATACTAGGGTCACTGCTTTAAACATAGCAGGTATATAATAAGTGCTTACTGAATTAAATTTGTTCTGAAGAATTGCATTCCCCTGCTCAAAAATCTTCAATGTTTCCACATTTCTTATCAAGTGAGATAAAAATTATTTAGCCTTAGGTTTGATACAATTTAACCCTAGTCTACCTCTTCCACTTCTCCAGTTTGTTTCTTTTTTGTGCCATGGAACTATGGACTGAAACGTATTGTTCACCCCCCGCCCGAATTCTGTATATTGGAGCCACAACTACCAATGTGATGGTATTTGGAAAAGAAGCCTTTGGGAGGTTATTAGAGTTAGATGAGATCATGAGGGTGAGGCTCTTTTGATGAGATCAGTGGCTTCATAAAAAGAGAGGCAGAGAGAGCATTCTCTCTCTCTCCCTCCCTCTCCCCCCATCTCTCTCTCTCTCTCTCTCTCTCTCTCTCTCTCTCTCTCTCTCTGCCCTGTGAGATGCAACAAAAAGGAAGCCACCTGCAAGACAGGAAGAGAGTCCACCCTGGGACCCAAGTCAACTGGCACCTTGATCTTGCACTTCCCAGCCTCCAGAACTATGGAGAAAAATCAATTCCTGGTTTTTAAGCCACCTAGTTTTTGATAATTAGTTGTGGCAACCCAAGCTGACTGATGCACATGGATTCCAGCAACACTAAAATACGGGTTTCCTGCACATTCCTTGCCTTTCTAGCTTTCCCCATACTTCCTCAGTTTAGAATATCATTTTCCCCCTCTTTGCATGATTATATACTACCTAGCTTAAAATCCATCTTTTCATTTGAGCCTTCCCTGGTGTCTCCTTTAAAGTAATTTCTTTATCCTCTGGAATTCCTCACCACTTATTCCTGTCTTCTGGCACTCCACATACTCTGTGGATGTGAGCTTATCCTGTTTACTTGACTGTGAACTTGCTAACTAACCTCAATGACTTTGCCAGGTTCATGTTGTATCCCATGGTGCTGACCACAGAGCCTGGACCATTAAAGGAATCTAATTCACATCATGCTTTTCCAGTTGAATAGAGATCCAAGTACCATCAGAGGTTTTTCATAGGCAAGATGAAGCACATGAAAGATTAGAATCTGTGCTGGCATGAATGGAGAGTGGAGAGGTAATGGGTGAGAAATATCATGAAAGGAATAAAGAGGAAAAGCAGTGAAGTTGAGAAAAAAAAAAATCAAAAGTTTCAGCATGTGGCTTGGATGGAACAGATAAGTGGGATTTCTCCACTGAAGTCTTAGAGGAAGATGGAAGCCAATCCTGGAAAGATACACAACAGAAGAGAGTTTTGGAAATGAAGAGTTATAAAGGTACAAATAGGTCTGATGGATCTCAAATGTAGAGCTTTTAGGTGATAGTTGTACCTCATTGGTCTGAAAGAACAATGAAGGGTGAGAAGCAGATGAACCCATGTTCTAGTTTTTATACAGGAAGTGGGAAGCAGTATACAACATAAATGATAAGACACTCTTAAGACATCCAGCTAAGAAAAATGAAGCCCATAATTAGATAGTCGTTGTGTAAAGAAGAATAGAAGAGAACAGCAAAAAACTGCACATGACAGAGTTGGGCACACTGTGGATGGGGAAAAAGAAAATCTGAATTAGATTGGGATCTAAAAGACAGAGGAGCCCTAGGTTTGTGCTGAGGATAGCAGAAGTTTAGAATCAAGATGAAATAAGTAAGAGATTGGCAGGAATTATAGAGACACCTGGGCTGCAGCTCTGACTAGGTACCAGCCTGCCCCTGGATGTGAGGAAAAGCAGGCAGGCAGGGCCCTGCAAGGAGAGGGAGGTCCAGCCCCATTGCTATAGGCAGTATTCTGGGCCTCACCCATCCCTTCCTCCTCCTGGTGCTAAGCCTGTATCTGTGACTGCCTCTGAGCTCCAGTCCCAGTCTTCTAGCTCCCTCGGGCTTTGTCCACATGGATATTCTGCCAACACTTCAGGTTTAGTACACCCCAAACCAAACCCCTCCATTTCTGTCTCTGATCTAATCCCTGGCCTGGTTTCATTTTTTTTTTTTTTTTTCATTAATGCCACTATTCTCCTAGTGATATGGCTTCAAAAATCTTGACATTTTCCCACAGTGTCGTAGGCTAAAAAATGGCTGGCTGTTGACGTCTTGATTTCAGCCCAGGTGTACTGATTTCTGATTTATGGCCTGTGGAACTATGAGAGAATAAACTTCTGCTATGTTAAGACATCACATCTGTGGTAATTTGTTGTTGTGACAATAGGAAACTAGTACGAACAGCCTCCTTCCTCACACACAATTACAAAGTTCTACCTACCAGTTACTCAGGCTCCACCATTTACCCGCCACAGACCTGAGCAAGTTAATAAGCCTTTTAGAACTTGAGTTCCCCATCTGTAATAACATAAGATTTGGGGGACTATATTGGGAACTGAGATAATCCACATAAGGCACTTATTGCAGTGTGTGTCTAAACTAAATGATCAATATGTATGTTATCACAATTGTCTACCAAAGGCGCTTTCAGTCCCTCACTCTTCTAATCCATTTTTCCCAGCACTTCATAATATTCATCCCAAATAGTGTTATGACCTCAAAACCCCTTCCTCAGCCTCCTTTCCTCAGTGAGGACAACCCCAGACTTGTTAGCATGGTATTTGGGTTGTTCCAGAGTGGACATCATTGAGGGGCCACCCTGATCCCCTGTGCAAGGCTGTGTGCGCTTCCTCAGCTATGGGGAGTGTCACCTGCTGACTGTTGTCAGCTATTCCTTCTCCAGAGAATTGTTTTCAGATAAATGTGAAGTGGGCTCCCCACCTCTCAGGGCATCCCACAAACAAAGGTTGCAGGGGGGCAAAGGCTGCACTTGCTTCAACGGGGGACCATATCTGTGGTGCTGTTCAAGCTCTGAGCTCCTTGCAGTATCCAGCCTTTGCAGGACTCCAGCCAAAGCCGCATTCATGCTGAGCATCTTCCCTTGCTGAATCCTGCTGCCTTCGCTCCCTTTCTCCAGAAAGCACACGCATAATAACACCCATGGACCTGAATCCCTGCTTCAGACTTTACTTCCGGAATCGTGACCGACGTCACCCTCTTAATGTGTCCCCAAATTTCCTCACTAGCCTTATCTTTTATTTCTTCTCCTGTGTAAACCCAAATCCCTAGTCACAAGAGCCCAATGTGCCTTTTGATCTGTTTATCTCATCTCTAATGCAACTTCCCTTCCTTGCCCTCTACTGGTCCAAATCATACACGTTTCCAGCTCTGCCTTGAGACCATCCTGGGCAACCCCACTCCAGTGACTTTTTCCTTCCTTCTGAACTTCTATAATGTGTATTTTCTGTAGCACTTATTTGGCAACAATTTAAATACTTGCATTCTTCTATCAAAAAAGGAGATGATACCTATCTGGCAGGTTTGTTGTGAGGATTTAAGTGAGATTGTGAAAAATTCAGAGCATGGTGACTGGCTCTGAGAAGGCTCATAAGTTACTGTTAATGATATTTGATGTCTAGAAGACATTCTCTTCCTCTCCCTCCTGCTTCTTTGTTCATTCTCAAGAATAGGCTAGAAACTGGAGTGCTAATTGGGATCTGTTTGCCTGTAGGAGAATCATTGGCCCCTGTGGTTTATCATTCTTCTCTTCCATTATCCTCTCATGACCTACAGCTGTGCATGCACAATATGGGTATTTACAAGTCGAGAAGGGGGTGGACCACAGAGAGATCAAGACCTTCAAAGTCCAGCTTACTAAAAGACTTCTCTTTTGAGGCATGGAGATATCTCAGCTATCAGAAAAAAAAATGGTAGGTAATTTTTGGAGAAGGAGGGGAGGTCTACTATTTGTCAAAATTATCCAGCATCCAATATAGCCAATAGATATGGGTGAGGAAAAAAGTGCTAATGAGCCTAAGACATGCACATTAAATTTCTATTGGGATGTACCTCATTCAAAAGATAAAGGGAAATACATTTTTGGCTAAATGCCCAGTCCAAGATTTTTGTAAAATATAATGAGACGTTTAAACAAGCTCCAAAGGACCATCAACTTCTGTCTGGTTTAGAATGGAAAGTCCCATAATTCATTTCCTGTCAGTCACCTGTTTAAAAATTATCCATAAATTTTGAGTTTCATTTCTACTAAATGAAAGCTTTTAAAGTCCTATCAACTACTTGAGTTCTGTGAAAATCAAGTAAATAGGTAGAAGGAGCAGACAAAAGATGGGGTGGGGAAATCACCTTTTTTCATAGCATATTGATTTTTTTTTTATATTTTTAGTCATCTATTCCAAGGGGGATACCTGTTTAATATGTTTGAAATTCAATGACTCTCACATGAGAATTTCACATTAAGTTTATTGACATATTATGTAAGGACAGAATTGAGAAAGACATAAAAATTTCAGACATCATAATAAGCTAACAAACCAACATATGCCTACCATTTCATAATGTCCTTTATGTTTGCACTCCAAGTAAGTTAAAAGGAACATGCTGTTTTCCAAGAAGCTGTTAACCCATGCTATATTTCAGAGTCTTTGCTTGTGGCTTTCTTCTGCCAGAAATATCTTTTCCCCCTCCTCAAAAGTAAGGGTCTGCCATCCTTCACAGCCTGATTCTCACATCTGTTTCTTTATTAAGACTTTCCTGATTCTCCCTAGCCCTAAGGGGTCTCCTTCCTCTCACCCTCCATTGGGCTTGACCAGTTCTTAATTGGAGGTGCCTTCTCAGATCTGCTGAATGACTTCCATGTGCTCTCAGCTCTTTTGTTTTGTGAGCTTCTTTCTCCATAACAAAATTTTAAAAATTGTATGTTATAACTGCATTGACATAAAGAAAAATGTAATCCGGGCTGAGCTCATAATTATATACCAACTATAATAATGATATTCCATTTTAAATCTGATTTTGTTAATTAAAAAAAAGCGTTTTCCCCAATCTCTAAATGTTATCATGGCACTCCACCTCCAATTAGTAATGGGTCATTTCCACTCAGACTTGTGTTGTAACTACTTTTGTCTATGCTCTCTTTCCTCCCAGAGAACAAGCACAAGGTGGGAAGGTTGAGAACCCCTTTATATAGCAGTTATCTGAAAACATATGATCTTCTAAGGTCTCCAGAGAAAGAACATTCAAGAATCTATTTAGTCCTACATTTACTAAGGCAGGGTGACTACCCCTCTTTGGTGTGACTAATTATGATTCTTACTTTTTTCCAGTGATAAAGCTACATTATTATTGTTAGGCCATAATGTTCCTATTTTTGATGAAGTATTAAGGGAACAAAGTTAGAACAACCTAGTAATCGAGAACCCTGGAGACTTGTTTCCATTTTCAGAGTTTCCTTTGTTGATTAGTACTTTGTTTTTAGAAAAGGGTGTGTGTGTGCACGTGCATGCATGCATGCACGCACGTGTGTGTGCTCACACATGTACAAAACAATCTGAAAGGAATCTGGAAAATAAGGCTTTTCTTAACTTGATCTACCACATGGGATGAACCAACTTAAAACTATATTACCACCTAAAATGAAAAAACCCATGTCTGTAATTGGTTGTAAGCCTGCTGTGTTGGGCATCTAGTGAAATCTTTATTTCCACTATTCAAGTCACCCCACTGCTCTGCCTCTAAAATCCTAAGTTTGAGTGACTTGAAAATGAAAATTGCCAAACTTACACCATTAACAGTGTTCTTGACCTACATGGGTTTTGATTCGAGCCATTTTACAGACTAAGTTGCTCTTCCTATAACTGGTCTCACAGTCAAGGTTGCAACCCGCATACACCACTCAGACTTCTGTTCTTGAAAGAGGAAGCACATAACCTGCTCACTTTTAAAATCTGTTTTTCCTGCCATGGCAGATGTCTGGCAGAAATCACTTAATTCTGCCTGCCTTGTTACAGAGTTAAGCAAATAAAATTCCTTTAGTGCACAGTATCTCCTGAAACTTCCCAGAGTTCTCAAACAAGTGATTTTTATGGCAGTGTCAAATCACATTTCTTCCAGGCAAGGCCCTCCCTTTTGGATTTTCTAATGGTGTTTGCAGCAAAAATTTGGGGAAGTGGTGTTGTGGGGAATAGTCCAGAGGTTTGGAACGCTGGTCATGAGGGAGGGCTGCTGAACAAAACTCAGTCATTTTATCTCCTCTCAGTGGGAGCATCCAGGGTTGGCTTTGTGGAAGGGCGGCAGCCTTTCATCATTATGCTCCATTAAGATGTCACTCAATGCTGCCTCAAGTTTAAAAATAAAATAAAATTCTGGGGCACCCGGGTGGGTCAGCTGGTTAAGCATCTGACTTCGGCTCAGGTTATGATCTCACAGTTTGTGGTTTCAAGCACCTCTGTCAGGTTCTCTGCTGACAGCTCAGAGCCTGGATCCTACTTGGATTCTGTGTCTCCCTCTTTCTCTGCTTGTGCATGTGTGCATGCATGTTCTCTCTCTCCCCCTTAAAAATAAATAAACATTAAATATATACATATATATGTGTTTATATATATGTATATATATTATAAAACAATCATCATGGGGGGGTAATTCTCATTTTCTCACACTTATAGTATGTATAAAATCATCTTTGGAAACATTATTTTTATTGCTCTGTATCAGTTGAACTAAATAAATACAATATCCTTGCCATACATAGGCATGTCCAAAATCTGGGCCTCCAGGCACTCCCACAGATGGTTACCTGGACAGAAGCCCCTCCACTCCAACAGAGAGATAGGGTGCCTTCACTGCTTCTGATTGTCTTCTCAAAACACCAAGTGTTACTGACACCATACTTTCTTTTGGAGCATAAAATCAAACATAACTAAAATAAAAATCACACACACACACATAGACCAATCTTCTGATGTGGCTGGTCCTTTCGTTCAGGGTGGAAAAATAAACATAAAATAAAACAAAATCATAAGCTTCGAGAAGTAATAGAATGTGCTTGTAAATTATTCAGATAAGGTAGCAGCTAGTTTACCCTGTGTTTGATTTCAAAGTGTTAGATTCCTTCAGAGGGACTTTCCCAAGTTCATATGGAAATCACACTAAGCTGTTGTAATTCCTTTGGAATGGAACAGGTTTTAGTGACCCAGGTAGCTGTGCAGGCTACTTTCCAAGGGCATTTTGAGCTCTCCTTCTCTCTGAGGTTGAGGGAATACATTCGTGGCTGTTCATTGGCCAGTGATCTGCAGAGAGGAATGGAGTGCAAGCCCAGCGTGAGTCAGCAATATCGGCTATTAAAAAAGAAACTGACCTGTTTGGGGTTATGAAGTATGAAGAAGTAGGAAAGAAAGAACAACAACCCAATGTGCCCAGCCTAGCTCGCACGCTTGCTGGATGCTTGCCCAATGCTGAGTTCCAAGTAAATTTGAGGCCATGTTGCCAAATAAAATACAGAACACCCAGTTACATTTGCCTTTCAGACAAACGAAAAGAACAATCAGACTTCTACCTTTCCAATATCCCTTTTTCTTTGAACCCTCCGTGAATCCCTCCCCTCATAGTCCAAGAGTGAAGAATTACAGCAACAGCAGCACTTAAAACTTTCCAAAGCACTTTGCACATTCATTAGGTTTCTTTTTAGTTTTTTACTACATTCCAAAACGTTTGTTCTAATATGGCTATCGATTGATAAAACTTGAGGCTGACCTGAGATTAAGTTAATTACTCATTCAAGCGAATGTTGAGATTAGGATTTAAATCCCTAATATCAACTCCAGGATCTCTCCAAAGCATTTTGTATCTGCATTTTTTTATGACAGAGTTTATTAAATTCTCTCATATACTCTGTTTATTCACCTTGATTTTACCTACATTTTGAGTTTTGTGAGAATGGGAGATTTGTTCCTATATAACTTTTAACCTCACAGCGCTCTAATGTCTATGGATTTGAATCGGGTCACAAACTCCTTTTTTTTTTTTTTTTTTTTTTTTTTTTGCTTTCAATTTAGCCAAGATTACCTTCAGACCGTCTTTTTCACCACATTTCTACAAAGTAGAAGACAATCACAATTAGGTTCTACATATTTGCTTAAGGAAACACAGTGGATTGTTGCAAACAATGAAAATGGAATTTAGGGCTTCTTTTTCTCAGTTCATTGTGTGGTCCACCATCCTCAAATACCTTTTGTGATTTTATTATCATTACCTATTAGGAGCTCTGAGGACTTTCCATCTTCTGAAATACGTGTTCATGAGTCGATTTGTGTGCAAATCCACGAAAGGGTGTCTGGAAAAAAAGGTGCTTTTGAAGCTTGAATATTAATCTCTCAGCCTTGACTTGCTGAAACTGGTGATATGGGCAGGGTTTAAGTCTCTTAAAAGTCATGTGAAAAAATGCAATAAACATGAGTGAAATTGTCCTTGATGCCTTTGAGGTTACTGTATCTTGGTGCCCAATGGTTAAACCCCAAATCTCCATCAGAATGGGCAGAAATGATAAGATGTGCCTTTTACTTAGCATGGGATAGCTGGCTCTCCCAGCAGGCACTGACATAATTTGCTTAGAAAGTGACTGCATTCTAGCTCAACACAATGGAAGCAGGCTTTAACCAGCTGGAAATGGATCCCGGGCAAGTTCAGTTCCTGGCCCACTCCCGGATTTTCATCCTGCATTAGCACTATGGTCTCCATTCAGTAAGGCTGGCATTTCTTGCAACGAGCCACAATGCCAAAATTCTGTCCGGGTGCTTTTCTTCCTGTGTCATCATGTAACCACAGGTCCAGAGAAGGAGGAGCTCTTTTGAAATTGTTGGAGATTTTATATTATGTTCTTTTGACAAAGGCTTACTTTACTTAATAGCATAGCAGAATTATTAAAGAAATGCAGGGGTGTGGGAGGGAGGCTAAAGTGGTTTCATATCCCATTTTAACCTTGTGAGATCTTGGACAAGTTACTTAACTCCTCAGATCTTCAATTATTTCTTCTGTGAAAATAGATCTGATGACCCTGACCTCATAGGATTTGGGGGAAGATTAAGTATAATGCCATTAATTGAAATCATGTGGCATAATGCCTAACATATAGAAAATCCTGGATAAGTGTGGAGATGGCTATTATTCTTAACTACTTGAAGTATTAAAATGTTACTGAAGTGTGTGTCTCTGTTTACGCATATATTCCAATATTTTGAGTTGGAACATAGGCATTAGTCATTTCTAAAAGCTCCCCAGGTGATTCTAATATGAATCAGACAGACTATGAAACAAGTGATATTAAGAATACTTAGGTGGGGGAGCCTGGGGGGGTCAGTTGGTTGAGCATCCAACTTCAGCTCAGGTCATGATCTGTTCAAACCCCACATAGGGCTAGGTGCTGTCAGTGCAGAGCCCGCTTCATATTTTCTGTCCCCCTTTCTCTGCCCCTCCCCCCACTGCACTCTTTCAAAAATAAATAAACATTAAAAAAAAAAAAAAAACTTAGTTGCCCAGCAGGCACCCACCAATCAGAAAGAAAACCTGATTAATCAGAAAGTATTCTGACAGTAAACAACTAGCACAGCCCTCAGCCTCGCTCTCATGAAACTATGTTCCTTGATCAGATACGATTAGGAAATGCTGCTTATTAGAGATTGCACAGGATTATTAAAGGCTCTGAAAGACCTTGAATTAAAAATAAACTACCAGGGGCACCTGGGTGGCCCAGTCTCTTGAGCATCTGACTCTTGGTTTAGGCTCAGGTGATGATCCCAGGGTGGTGGTGATGATTGAGATCTGAGCTGAGTGTGGAGCCTACTTAAGATTCTCTCTCTCCCTCTGCCCCTCTCCCCTGCTGGCTCTCTCAAAATAAAATAAAATAAAATAAAATAAAATAGAAATAAAATACCAGATTACAAATTTTCCAAACCAATGGGTGCATGGAATGTTTTTGTTAACATCAAATAGCATCTTAGTAAAAATGCTGAGGGAAAGAGAAATACCCCAGTTTGAAAAAATTTGATTGTATTTATCTTTTTATGTCTCTGTATACCCTCAGCAATTCTGACTATTGGAAATTATACAGTGTAAGGCAGAATTCTAAGATGTTTCCCAAACATTCTGTCCTTGGAGTGCATGTTTCATAGAATTATCTTGAGTGTGGACATAAGCTGTGAATATAATGAGGTATCACTCCCATGGTTATTATGTTATATGACAAAAGGGGAAATATCTAAGGTGGGCCTGACCTAATCACTGAACTCTTGCAAAAAAGAGCTTTTACTGTAGCTCGTTGCTGAAGCCAAAGGATGTGCTTCTGGTGGCCTAGAGTTCCAAAACAGCTATGTTGTGAACTGCCTGAAGCAAGGAGTGGCCCCTAAGAGCTGAAAGCAGTCCCCAGGAAATAGCTAGCAGTTCTGTGATGTGAGGAACTGTATTCTGCCACTAATTGGAAGGAACGTGGAATAGAACTCCAAGCTTCAGATAGCACACAGGCTGTCTTTGCAGTATCTTAATGATTCCATCCAAAAGTATATCAGTGGATTGGATATGGAAAGTTAGAAAACTGGTTTGTAACATCAGAACTATTTCTACTGTAAGGGCTTCAGATTTTAGGGAAAGGGGATGTCCTCTAGGGTTGGAATGAAGAGAAAAATTTAGATCTTGTGAACAAAAGGTAGCATCCAAAAAGAACAACCTGTGACGTTCCATAAAGTTATTAACTCTGTAAATGCAGGATTACCCTTTATATTTGAAAGCAAATGTTGTATTGTGAGAGAAATATTAAAGAAGTAGAAACAAACTAAGAGAACTATCAGAGGCAGCTTATTAGAGTGAGGAAAGCACTAGACAAAAAGAATTTTCAGGTCCTCTTTCCAGCTTTACTGCTACACAGTCATATAACATAGCTGCTCAATGACTCAACTAATGCCATTGTTTGATCTTTCATGTATAATTTATTGTGCATATTCTGGGCATCAGCACTATTCTGCAGTTAAGGATACAACCATGAACAGGATATGCGAAGTCACTGCCTTCAAGGAGTTTACATTACAGTGTGGTGATGGTGATTCAGCCAGTCAATACGCAGCACCAATTTCAGAAGGTGAAGAGCTCCACAGAGAAACACAAGTGCCAATGAAGACATAGAATGGCTTGGGGGATGGGAGTCAGGGATGGCGTCGTTACAGATGGAATGAATGTTTTGAGGTGACACATGAATTTAGACTGGCTGATGGATTAGATGTCAGGCTGAGAGGGAAAAACAAGAGTCATGAATGGCCTCAGGACTCATGGCCTGAGCAATTGAGTATATGTTCCTGACATTTATTTGATTGGAAATAATTGTGGGAGGAGCAGGTTTGGGGGATTATAAGAGTTCATTTGGGGACATAAGACGTTTTACTTGCCTGATCAAAGAGGAAATGTAGGGGAGGCTGTTATATTTGAGACTGTAGCTCTTTGTCTCCTCTGTAAAATGCATGTGTTGAATTAGATCCTTTGTGAGACCCTTCCACTTCCAATATTCTGTGAGTCTGTGAACTAGAAATCAAAGAAAATGAAGGGAATTGTTGATTAAAGAAAAAAAAACACCAGAAAACCAAATGAAATTTTCATGGAAATGAACAACAGTGTTCATTTAGAAAGGAGGCAAAGTAATGGGCCAAGATGGGAGGAGAGACTAATTAAAATGGAAAAAGAACAGAATAGTTCGTATCTGATATGTACACCTTTTGTTTCCATGAAAGATAAAACAGACTTTCTCAAAGTGAATGATTGGTAGCAAATTTCTTATTCTCAAATGCCATTAAAGATAATGATCTCATGCATGATTGTTTTTCCAAGTGCTTTAGTTTACATAGAGTGTTTATTGAATGAATATTCCCAAGACAGCTTTGTATCACACCAGGACTAAGTGGTTCAACAAGTACACACCTATTGGATATGTTTTGTGCATTTCTTCAATATTTTCATGAAAATCACAACCTGAATTTATCTCTGGATATGACACCTTCTCCTTAATAGCCCCAAGGCAACATGAGACATTAATAATTCATAATACACCACTGTTTTCCATTTTAAAATAATGAAGCAAGAAGTTGATAAAAAATTTAAAAAAAACTAATCACAACAATTTCCATTTTAAATATCTAATAAAATTTATTTCAGTATATCAGCAACCAAGAATCTGACAGGTATAGATAAATGGGAAAGATGCCCTCAAGTGAATAGACTTATATTTCTGCCTTCTGTAGTTTCCATGGCTACAAGCCCATCTGAATTGCATTAGTCACACATAGCACCAAGAAAGAACAAAAGGGAATGGAAGAATAAATGACATTAGAATGTCATATTAAGGGAAAAGTGATCACAAAGTTTTTTTTTAAAAGGAACACAATATCTAGTATCTAGAATTCTTTCCTTTAGAGCCCAGCTGCTTCGGCAAGAAATGTTTCTATTCGGGTTTGGAAATTTTTTCAAAGTAGCCCAAGATTTCAAACCTGAAATTGGAGAGAATTGTTCTATCTTATGACCAAATCAATGTATCGGGGGCTACATGGTAATTAGGGCACTCAGAATATTCTGACAGAGTCACAGAAATGCAAACTTGAGAGTGTCCAAAAGCAGAAAATAATCATTCCCCAATGTGAACTGATTTTGGTAGTTTTATTCAAGTTGTTTTAACGTATCAAAGTTAGTAATACAGGTAGGCTACTGGCTTTTATTCCAAATATATCAATAAATGGTACTATTTTAACTATCAAGATAAGTTCTTTTCCCAATTTACAAATAAGTACATTTCTGAAAAAAACAGAAATGAAACAGTTCCTAAGCAAAACTTGCCATCTTCTGATAAAGTACAGACACAGAAATATAAGAATCAACCCAAGCCCCAAACTGAGGCCAAGATTCTCTTGTAGATGCTTAAGTTTTAATTATTTGATTAAATGCAGTGTCTACTACAAACTTTAGATTTTATGAAGAACTCTGCCTAGGTTTGCCCCTCATTGAATTTTCAACATTTTATTCAGTGAATTGAGATACTCAATGAATGACTGAGTGAATGAATGAATGAATGAATGAAAGTAAACAGAAGCTTAGCAACCACTGAATTTCACTCATCCTTCCTTTTATTTCTTAAAGTTACCAAAACAGCAATAAAAGACATATCATGATTTGAGATTCTCAAGTAAATAAACCCTCAGTAGACCTTCATGTCAATTAGTGTTACTTTTTAAAAAGTGTTTATTTGTTTCTTTGGGGAGAGCAGAGAGAGAGGGAAAGAGAATCTTAAGCAAGCTCCACACCCAGCACAGAGCCTGACATGGGGTTCGATCCCATGAACGCTGAGATCATAACCTGAGCCAATATAAAGAGTTGAATGCTAAACCAACTGAGCCACCCAGATACAGGTTTTTTAAATGCAAAGATTAAGCATGAAACTTGTAGCATTGATAAACGGCCAAGATTTAGCAAAGATGTGTGCCATTTGAGTTAAATCATGCTAATCACAGTGACTGGAGTGTATTGGTCAGCTCTGTATTCATAGAGGATGTTTTCCTTTGGTGATGTCTCTGGCCTTCTGTGAGAGAGGTTGGTGGTGCTTCCAAGAATTTTAACTTTAAGGGAATCTTGAGGGGTCCCTGGGTGGCTCAGTCATTAAGTGGCCGACTTCGGCTCAGGTCATGATGTCACAGCTCGTGGGTTTGAGCCCAGTGTCGGACTCTGTGCTGACAGCTCAGAGCCTGGAGCCTGCTTTGGATTCTGTGTCTCCCTCTCTCTCTGCCCCTCCCCGGCTTGCGCTCTGTCTCTCTCTCTTTCAAAAATAAATGAACATTAAAAATATTTAAACAAATCTTGAAATCACAGTGTTCTCAGTTATGAAGTTACCTATTTCACATTTTACAGATACTCAGGGAAGTTAAAATGCCACTTCCATCTCAGATAGCTTCACATTAAGTTGTTCTTGACACAGATTTTCTTACTAAACTTCTACTGTCACAGTTTGTCTTCACTCCAGCTCTCGTTCATGTCCATTCTTTACCTACATACCCCTCCTTCTTCTCCCTTCTCCTTTTTCTCCAATTCCTCTCAATCCTCAGCTCTCCAAGTCCCAAAGAAAGCTAATCTGGTAAGTCACACACACACAAATATTTGCATATCATATTAGAACTCTAAGCAATGGAATGGAAAACTACAAGTTCATAGGGCAGCCTGATAGTAAAATCTCCTCATTTGCAAATTGTTAGGGGGTGGGCTGGGGGCCTTCTGTGCATGTCCAAAATCACACTTCATAGCAGAAAACCATTCCAGTCATTAGAAAAAAAAAAGTTTTGTTGGCTTGACTTCAATTTCTCCTGGACCAACATTCTACTACCCTTAGCCCATTAGGGTGGGTGGTGATTCTGTTCATTAAGGGCAGTTTCAATCTGGAAAGTAGAAGCTCATTGACTTTATGAGGGCCCTTCAAGGTCATTAAACTCTCTCTTGATGGTGTTGGCCATTAATTCTGCAGCTCTGTGTCAAGTGAGGGGGTTTAGCAGCCCCACCAGGCTTCCCCTGCGTCACTCCTGCAACCTGTTTCCTGCTCACCTTGGCCTCTGCGGGAACCCAGTTAAGCATTTGGCAACTCTCCACCCTTGTGGATGCGGATGTCTCCTAACAACTTCCACCCTCCCGTAGTACCCACCCACACACTGAGCAAGGGTGCAAAGATGACCTCTGATTTTCTCATAGGAATTTAAGTGCATATAGATTGAATCTGGCAGAAGTTTCCATTCATTTTCCTTGAATACTGCAGATCTAAAATAAGAAGCAAAAAGACGATTTTCTGACCATTGTTTAAAAATTGCCTGCATTGGGAACTCTACAAAGTAATTAACTATGTCCCTGGATCCAGTGGTTTGCACAGTTTTTAGCACTTAGAAGCCACTCAGTACATACCTGCTGAGGGAATGAATCCCTAAGACTGGGATTTGAAAAGTACTGGAGAAAAGTATGGGAAAGAGAAAAGGGAATAATATAATACTTGAATCCCAAATAAAGCAAAAAGTATTTAAGGGAAAAATAAGGTATATACTTCATTCTATGCTGGTATATCTTTTGAATGCCACCAAATATTTGAGGGTTAATCTGCCAATAAAGCAGCATTTATTGGGCAAAAACTGATTGAATGCCCCGCATTGGGTGATACAGAAACATATGACACAAGCTTTTCTTCCAAGGCATTTATAATCTACGTGAAAAGAGAAAATTAACCACAGAAGTAATTAGGGGTAAGCTACAGTCCAGAATGCATGGTTCTGAGCTCAGAGCTAGAGGATAGAGAAATACTGCTGAAAGATACGCGATATCATTCAAAGGTAATTACACTCACATTTGACGTACACAAACTCAGTTGTACATGCTATGAGAAAAGTGTTTTTAAAAAGATAATGTAAATGTTGTGGGGCATTCATGTGGCCATTCTAGAGAGATAGCAATATCTCTAGAGAGATAGCAATATCTCTCTACCCTGAGAGATAGCAATCTCCTCCTACAGAGGGTATCAATTCCCTCTTGCTTCTTACTATAAGTGCCTTTCTTCCTTTAATGTAATTTCAGGACTTACAACTTGTTTTCTATGATTGATTTAAGGCAATTTCCAAGACTAGTTTAAGTATATGCAGTTATCACCTTTAAAAACATATTCCATACATTCACCAGCCTTACTTACACTATTTAGGCTTTTCTTTTTAAAAATTTTTAAATATGTTTATTTATGTTAGAAAGAGAGAGAGGGGGGGGGGGGTAGGGCAGAGAGAAAGGGAGACACAGAATCTGAAGCAGACTTCCTTTTAATCAACTAACTGGCCAAAAAAATAAAAAAGAAAATGTTTAGTATAGCGATTGTTAATTGTTATTTGATTGGTTGATTCTTTAATTCATTCATATTTAAGTAAAGATCAACATCAACCCAGAGTCAAGGCCTGAGGTAAACACAGATACAGACAACTTTCAGTACTGTCTTACTGAAAGTATGGCTTTATTTCTAGTTAAGGTTGGGAATGTGTTTTTGTTATATGCACTGTATATGGTACACAATGATTCAAATGCACAGAAAAGAAAGTTTCCTTTGCTTTGAAGCATGTGGCTGTGTTGACAGTCAGGGTTTGCAAGCCAGAGGAGATACACTGCTGTCTTGTACCTGTTGTGCTACCTCTCATTATCCCTCAGTGGGAAATCAACAGACACCATTGCTGGCGCTGGGGTTGAAGCAACACATGGAAAATTTGAGAAAGAGACAGCCCTTTTCCATTTCTGAAACTATTCATATACTTTCATGTCTCTTAAGAACATCTGAAAACAACATGTGTCTATCTTTGGTGAAGTCCAATGCCTCAAAATGCTATATAATGTAAAGGCCAGAAAACTGTCAGGTTTGGTGGATTTTTTTTTCTGTTTTGTTTTTGGTTTGTTTTTTTTTTTTTTTTTTGGTAAATAATCCTTGCACATATTATTATAAAGACAACTCTGCTACTTTTCCTTCTTCAGGAATCCTGAAACCTTAACTTATTTTCTCAGGATGGACAGAAGTACAGCCAAAGCGTATTTGCCAATATGAGTATAAATATGTTCACAACTTAGTGAGAGGAGCTACCAAAAAAAAAAAAAAAAGCTATGAAAACGAAGTTAGCTATGTATTAGAATTCTGTGCTAAGCCCTTCTGTAAAACCACTGTTATTCTACTGATAATATTATCATTGTTCTTGCGGATAAAAAAAGGGAAGCAAAACATTTTCTTGAGACTTTTTATATTAGGATATGAAGTGACAGTCTAAATTTTCAAACAATGAGGTGATTCAACAATAGAAAAATAAAATTCAAATTTGTTTTAATAAAATGCACCCTAATTTCAAGATGCTAGCTCCTCTCCTGTGCAGGAAAGGAGGAATGTGATTACTGGGGCTGTAGATATTTAGAGTAAATACTTCCACAAATCAAAAATACATGCATCAGAAAATGAATTCAAATGATTTTTCCATAAAGTCATAAAAACCAAACTGTATACCATGAATAAGGTTATCCATTATTTGAGTGAAGTACTTTCGATTCCAGGGTGGGGGCTGGGTGATGTGATAGAAAAATACGTCTTTCAAAGAGAAGGACTTGTCAAAAGTGAAACCATGCCTATACCAGCATATTGTTAATTTTAGGGTCCAAATATAATATAAAAACAAAATTGATAGTGCAAAGTCCAGTCTTAAAGAGCCTTTATCATAAGGAATTTTCATGCCTGCTATATCAGAACTAAATATATAGTCATATTGTGGAAATCTGAAGGGATCTTGTGACATCCCTTACCTTTCATAGTTTTGATTAGATTTACAAAATATACTGCAGTTGTGAAGGTATTTTAGTAGATTTCAAGAAGGCTCACTTCACCTAAATGAAAACTTTAGTCATGATAAAAATAAGAAGACTTGTTTCTTCTTCACTAAAGGGTGGGATGGAAGGAAGGGGAATTGAGAGAGGCTGGGAGATCGTTCCTTTTCTCTTAACCAGGATCAGCATTTTGAAATTAAGGCAAAAAGAAATGTGAGCCTGGTTTCTGGCAACCAGACAGTATTTATAATCTACTTCAGCAGATTTCTGCTAGGAACATCTGCCCTGAAGTAGTGTTAGGCTAAGACTGATTGTCACTCTTCCGAAAGGAATTCCTGTTTGCCTTCCTCACACACACACACACACACACACACACACACTCTCTCTCTCTCTCTCTCTCTCTCTCTCTCTCTCTCTCTCTCACACACACACACACACACACACCCTCTCTCTCTCTCTCTCTCTCTCTCTTTCTCTTTCTCTCTCTCTCTCTCTCTCTCTCTCACACACACACACACACACACACACACACACACACAGTTTATGTGACAGTCTTGAGAGAACCCAGAGAAATCTGGGAAACTGAAGAGTGAAATCCCAACCCACCCTTGTCACTCACCATCTTCCTTAGCAGAAAGGAAATGTATTTTAGGTTTCATTGAAATTATAAACAATACTATGCTTGCAGCTGTGTTTCAAAAGTCTGATGTCAGTGGTCCCAAATACATGTTTTCATCTTAGGCAAAACTTATCAAAAACATACAGAATCAGATTTTAAGATTTTATTGAAAACAGTCCACAAAAAATGTCTTTCTTTGCTTTGTCACTGTGTTGCTTGTGTTCATCATTATTTATGGACAACATAATTATTTATTAGTAATTAACCCTCTCTTTGAGCCTAGCAAAATAAGATTTCAGGAGCCAGAATTTAATATTTAATATTTTTAGTTAATCTTTAGCATCATGTGTTACTGTTACTCCAACAACTAAACAGAGGGAGAAAATAAAATTTTGTGAAGTCTGTACTCTGCTGAGAAAAAAAAAAACGCAGAAATACCAACAAGAAAAATATGACCTATAATGCCAGATGTTCATATAATGTTTACCATAGTTGAAATGGAATCTTTCTTTCCCTTAATGAATGTTTTTATTCTTTCTGCAAGCTAGGTAGGGAAAGCTCTTGTCTGTACTTGGAGATGAACCAACCCATTCATGGGATATATCAAGGCCAAAAAGAATAATTCATCAACAATAAAGAGACATATTTGTGACACTTTGATCCAATGTCTCACCTGGCCAATGTGTCCTGTGGGCTACCCAAGTACCAACATGCTATGTTACAAGCATGGCAATTTCTCAGTGGCAATTTAGCAATATATCAAGGCTTTTTAAATGATTCATATGCTTTGCTTCACTGATTCCATGTTCTGGAAATATTAAGAAGAGTAGGCAAAGGTATCCATCACAGTATTAGTCCAAAGAGTCAAAAATTGAAGACATAAATATCCAGCAATAAGAAAATAACCATAAATTGTGAAATAACCATATTCAAAAATTCATTGCAACCATTAAAATGTTTTAATAAAATATTTAATAAAGTGAATGACAAAGAAATTCAAATATATATATATAATCCTAGTAGTATAAGAGGAAATGTATACATGTATATACTTATGTACATGTAAATGACCATAACAGTATTAAAGGATATATATAAAAATACATATATCCTTTCATATATAATATAAATATTAGAAAACAAGCATGAACAATGGTTATTTCAATTTTTGAGTGGAAAAAATGAGATTTTATATTATTATTTACACCTTCCTTCTTCTTCCAAAACTTTCCACAATAAATTTTTTTGTGATTATATATAAAGAGAATTAATGTTTATTTTAGTTTTTAAAATAAACTCCATTGACCTCATGTGAAGCCTGTTGCTTATAAAATTACTGGAAAATAATGGAAGACTCTAAACCTAAAAACAGTATTTATTTCTATGAACGAAATCCAGAGAAAATGATACTGTAACATAAGAAAATAATTCTACCTTAACAAAAAAAACCCAAGAGTAGAAAACAAGAAATCTTGCAATATTTGGAAATTTTGAAGTGTAGTTATGTAAATTGTATTTGTGGGTTTGGATAATTCTTGCTTACTCTTGCTACAGGAAACTTACTTAAAAACAGTTGTTGAACAGTTTAACAGCCAATCAAGATTTTGTCCAAATATAATAGGAGTCTCAAAAAAGGGGGGCGGGGGGGGGAACTATAAAAGAGAACATAAAATCGGATTCACATAATTTTGTTCATAATTAAATTTTCAGAGTTTATTATATATCATCATCTGCATAATATGTAACTCTAAGAGAAAGTGGTCTATATTTTAAAAATTAATTTAAAAAAGCATTGTGTTACTTCCAAGTATGCAATAAAAATTAGAATTCATTAAGCCGTTTTGTTAAAGTTTTAAAATATATTTAAAATGCAATTAAATTAGAAGTGTCACCCTCTGGCAGCTAAAAAGCAAAACAGCCTTAAAACATAATTTTCTTCAGAGAATTAAACATATCTTGCTATAGCTTTATGTGCAGTATTATTTTACTTCACTAATTCTTTTTTTCAGGTAAAATATAAAATGTTCAGATTTAGGAGAATTACAATATTTTTTTATATTACACCACTACTTACTGTCCCCCTAAAAGGTAGAGATCACTTAAAAGTCCACAAATATTGTCATTTTACATAATTTTAAACAGCTCTTCAGTAAAACTTTCAAGGCTTTAGAATATCAAATAAAATGTTTACTCAACTATGTAGCCCTGGATTTTTTGAAATTGTAGGGGCAATTTTTTTTTTTTAGCTTTTTTCCAACTTTGTGGGAAACATCACAGGTGTTATGAGCAAATGGACATCACTTTTCTAACTGTGCATTTGGCCCAACAAGCTTGATCCTGAATGGCTTCTGAGAAATGAGAGACTGCAGAAGCAATCGGTAAAACTTTAAGGAACAATATAATTTAAAATCACTTAAAGTATTCTCCACAGTTAAGAAAATCATTAAGCAAGATAAACAAATTGGAAGAGAGCTGATTAGCATACATAAAATTCTATTCTTCCCTTGTTCTCATGCTTCCTGGAACCATATCAGGGTGATTTTTTTTTTTTTTAATTAATGATTATTTATTTTTTGAGAGAGAGAGAGACAGAGTGCAAGTGCAGGAGGGGCAGAGGGAGAGGGAGACACAGAATCTGAAGCAGGCTCCAGGTTCTGAGCTGTCAGCACAGCACCTGGCGCGGGGCTAGAACCCACAAACCAGAAGATCATGATCTGAGCCAAAGTCGCTCAAACGGACTGAGCCACCCAGGGGCCCCTCAGGATGATTTTTAAAATTACTAGTTTAAATTATTTATTTTTAAATGGGGATGGTTCATTTGAGAAATGGAAACAAAGTAAGTGTAAATTATTATTATTATTTTTTAGTTATAAGAGAATAAATTAGATGGAATTGTTAAAAATACTTTGATGCTCCAGGTGTTGACATTGGAGCCAATCATTTGACTTTTCTGCATCCAGAGTAAGGATGGGGTTGATCAAATGCTTTCAAGGAAGCTTTGAAGTTTGTTAAGAGAAACAAACGACAAACAAAACACATATAATCAAAATGATTTTTAAAATAGCTAGTTGCATTTTGATTCACAACCAGTTCTTTAAAAATTTAATATTTTTCTTATCCCAAATGTTTATTGTTGTTACAAAAAATTAATATTTTGTCATTAGAAGTTAAGGTGGAAATTTATACCAGATCATTGAAATTAATTTTCAACTTCCTGGTACCAGCTAGGTACTATGTCTAATAGTCTGTGTAATTAGTCTTTCACTCCATTAAGATCATTATCATAGGAAACATTTATATATTAGAACCATCATACTGTATTCTTTTTTTTTTTTTAATTTTTTTCAACGTTTATTTATTTTTGGGACAGAGAGAGACAGAGCATGAACGGGGGAGGGGCAGAGAGAGAGGGAGACACAGAATCGGAAACAGGCTCCAGGCTCTGAGCCATCAGCCCAGAGCCCGACGCGGGGCTCGAACTCACGGACCGCGAGATCGTGACCTGGCTGAAGTCGGACGCTTAACCGACTGCGCCACCCAAGCGCCCCATCTTTTTTTTTTTATATATGAAATTTATTGTCAAATTGGTTTCCATACAACACCCAGTGCTCATCCCAACAGGTGTCCTCCTCAATACCCATCACCCACCCTCCCCTCCCTTCCACCCCCTATCAGCCCTCAGTTTGTTCTCAGTTTTTAAGAGTCTCTTACATCATACTGTATTCTTGAAATAAAGCAGGAAGATCATGTTATCAGTGTATTTTCCTCCCTTTGAAGGGACTTTCTGTTTCCTGTGGCCCGCTCTGCCCTCCTTTATCATAAGAAAAAAGTCCAGATGGGTTCATGATGAAGAAAATGCCCAGTGAGAACTTAGCCATTATTTCATTGTATTCCTGCTTGAGCTGAGGATCATCAATAGGTGTTACATTATTGAATCTGAAAGGGCCTTAGTTGTAAAAAACAGAAACCATCTCTAAAAATGACATTTATGAAAAAGTATTAGGTTGTATAAGAATTTCTTAGAGGGCTGGAGAACCAGTTAGGAGCTACACACTGAGAAACCACACCCAAAATATATTACAAACTGCTCCAGCGGAGTCTCCCTGTTTGTTTCCCAGTACAACTTCTGTCAGTCATTGGATACATTCACTATGTCCCTTGCATTGTCATCACAGACCTGAAGATACTTGCCACCCTATATGCTGTACAGCCCACATGGCTTCTGATTCCTTGAACCTCTCACTTCCTATTCAAAAATTAGCTTGGATTTATGTGTTCATGGAACTCTGAATCATTTGACTGCTCCCTAGTCTCAACAGAAGGGAGTCATTGTTTTTAATGGTTTCTATTATGAAGAGCAAGGACTCACAAAAAATGGAGAATCCCCCAGAGAAGGGATTCTGCTTTCAGTATCATGAGTGAGTAGGTTCTCCGTAAGACCCTCCTATTGCAGCAATGAGATTGTGGATAGGACAGACTCTTTGCAATAATTGCTGTCTCACAATATAAGAGAGGTCTCCAGGCAACACTCCTCTGCTCAGAGCAAACAAACAACGAGGAGTGGGACCCAGAGTGGTTAGAGACTGCTCCTGGGTGCTAGGAACCACGACTTTAGAGGCATTGAACCTCAGGTTGAGCATCTAAAAACCAAAGTTGGGAGACCCAAAGCTAAATATCCAGCACAAGATGCTAAAGCCACAGCAGTGCGGAGTTGGAACAGCTGGGAACTAGGGTGGTGGGACCAGCAGGCATCTTGGAGGTGTGGTGCCCTGGGGTGGATCCCTGTAGCAATACTGCTATGAGGATAATGAACCCTGGACCAGCTAGGAAGTGAAGCATTATGATCTGGCACTCCTGATCTAAACTAGAATTTACCAGAGGTGTACCTACCTGCAAAGATAGGAAGCAAACCTAGTATTCTTTTTTTTTTTTAATTTTTTTAATGTTTATTTATTTATTTTTGAGAGAGACAGAGCACAAATGGAGGAGGGGCAGAGAGAGGGAGAGGGAGACACAGTATCTGAAACAGGATCTAGGCTCTGAGCTATCGGCACAGAGTCTGATGAGGGGCTCGAACTCAGGAACGAGATCATGACCTAGGCTGAAGTCAGACACTTAACCGACTGAGCCACCCAGGCACCCCCCACCCCCACCCCCAGGTATTCTTAAGAACTACCTCAGAATAAGATCAATAAGCTGACCAAGATGATCAGAACTACCAGAACCACTAGTAGTGAGAGTCAGCAGGAGGAGAAACAGTGTGTATGTCCAGCCTGCAAGGACTGCAATCGTCAGACAAAGGATATGGAATGGCTATATGTTATATGGTAGAAGAAACAAAAGACACAATTACAGAAATGAGCAAATAACAGGAAACTTTCCAAGTGAACACACACACAAAAAGCATACTCATATGGAATGTTTAGAAATGAAAATAGGTTGAAATGTTTAAAATGGAGAGGTAAAATGAAAATATTGAACATTTGAAGAAAGTTAATAAAGTGAAATATGAAACTGAAATATTTAATTAAAATGAGTGCTGCAAAGGAGACAGAAACCAAGATACAGCAAAACAAACAGTAATTGAAATGTAAGATGGTATTTAAAAATCCAGGTTTTCCAATAATTGCAATACATATACGTAAAATGGCCAATTATATAGATACACACACACACTCACACACACATATATACACACATACAACATACATAAATATAGCACATATAAAACCATAAACTCACCAAGTAAAAGATTCTCAGATAGGGTTATTTTTAATCCAGTTAGTTGTTATTTATAGGAAATATTCCTAAAGAGTGAGAAAACTAACAGGAAAAAATATAAAGATAAAAAAGATACATTAAGCAAATAATAACCAAAAGTAAGCTGGAGTAGCTATATTACTCATAGGCCAAATATATTTTAAGAACAAAGACTGGGGCTTGGAGAGTGACTTTACGATGAGAAAAGCTTAATCCTCTGGGAAAATATGACCAGTGTAAACAAGAATAGAAAAATAGCCTTAAAGTGTAGGCAGTAAAAACTGTTAAAACCACATAAAAATTTGACAACTCAATCAACATAAGGATACATTGCAAAACAGATCTCTCAATTATTATTGATAGCAAGGAGAAAAAAAATCAATGAAAATAAAAATAGAACCCATCTGACAAGCTTCATCTAATAGCTCTATGTAGAACAGCATCCAAGAGTTAGAAAACACTTGTCCTGCTCAAGGACATATGGAATATTTTTAAAATTGTGTACAAGGCCATAAAGCAAGTCTCAACACATTTCAAAGAGTAGGTATCCCACAGAGCAGCTCTCTGATGAATGACCTAATGCATAGGTCAAAGAAGAAATGTTAATGGATAGCAACATGCATGAGGTGCAAAAATCCTGAACAAAATATTTACAAGTGGAGGGCATCTGGGTGGCTGCATTGGTTGGGTGGCCAGCTCTTGATTTGAGCTCCATCATGATCCCAGGGTCTTGGGATTGAGCCCTGGTCAGGGTTCATGCTCAGCATGGAGCCTACTTAAGATTCTCTCTGTCCCTCTCTGTCTCTCTCTCTTTCTTCCTCTGCCCCTCTACCCCGCTTTCTCTCTCTCTCTCTCTCTCTCTAAAATAAAAAAAAAAATTTGAGGTAAATATGTGTGTGTATATATATATATATATATATATATATATATATATAAACAAATAAAATTCATCAGTATATAAAAATATAATGCATGATATCCAGGTTGAAATTACTTTCTGAAAAAAAAGGTAGGTTTTAGAAAATCTATAAATATTAGGGTGGCTGGGTGGCTTAGTCAGTTAAGCATCCGACTTTGGCTCAGGTCATGATTTCATGGTTCATGAGTTTGAGCCACACGTCAGGCTCTGTGCTGACAGGTTGGAGCCTGAAGCCTGCTTCTGATTCTGTGTCTCCCTCTCTCTGCACCTCCCCTGCTTGTGCTCTGTCTCTCAAAAATAAACATTAAAAAAAATTTTATAAAAGAAAATCTATAAATACTATTCAGGTTATTAATAAATTAAAAGGGAAAAATAAGATCATTTAAACAGACGGAACAAAAAGGACTTTTAGAAAATTCAATACCTATTTTTAATTCAAAAAGAAGGCAATAAGATAAGAGAATTTTGTTAATCTGATAATGTACATCTGCAGAAAACTTAGATTAAACATCAGTCTAAATAAGAAAATATCAGAAGCCTTCCCTTTAAATTTGGTAACAATAATGAAAATGCCCATTATTGCCATTTACATTCAACATCTTATAGGAAGTTCTAACCAATCCAATAAGACCAGAAAAGTAAATGCTATAATTTTCTGTTCATAAATGCATATATAAATTAATAGAATATTATTATAGATATCATAAATACAGATAATTTAGTAAGAAAGCAAGGCATAGAATCAATTTTTGAAATCTTAAGTCAGTTGCATTTCTGTGCAGCAGTCATAGACAACCAGAATATGTAATTTAAAAAACATGATTCATACAACAAACATAACTCTCTAAAAATTATAAATACCTAATGTTGAACAGAAGATACGAACTACCTATATGCAGAAAATCATACATTTTCTTTCCTGAACGATATTAAGAAGACCTAAGCAAATGAAACAGTAGCTCCTATTCATGCATAAAACAACAACAACAGCAACAACAACAACAAAAACCATAAACCTTAAGTGCATTAAGATTTTAATGCTCTCCAATCTGACATGTAGAATCAATGCAATCTAGTTTTAAAAAATCACATTTTTTTCAGGAGGCACCTGGGTGGGTCAGTCAGTTAAATGTCTGACGGTTGATTTTGGCTCAGGTCATGATCTCATGGTTGTGAGATTGAGCCCTGCAGGCTCCAGAGCCTGCTGAAGATTGTCTCTCTCTCCCTGCCCTCCTCCCACAAATAAATAAATAAACATTAAATAAATCAGAAAAAAAAATCATATTTTATTTGATGGAACTTGAAAAAGTGATGCATCTGTACTGAAATGCAAAAGGCTCAAATTGTCTCAGACTATCTTAAAGGAGAGGGTGGAGAAGGAGCAACAAATTGCTATTTCAATTTAACAAAATTTATTATGAAGCTATAGTGATTAGACTTTGTGGCTGGTACAGGTATAGACAAACTGAAGAGTGCAGTAGAGCAGATACCCAGAGAACCACACACATATATAACTCAGATATGAAAAATACAGCATAACATATTAGTAGGGAAAGGAGAAACTGAATATATATATGCATATACATATGCATATGTGTATTTATATATATGCATGTATGCATATGTATGCATATGTATTCACAATTTCTCCTTTCCCTACTAATATGTTATGCCGTATTTTTCATATGAGCATATGAATATATATGTATACATATACATATATATTCATACATATACGAAAATATATATCATGCTGCCGGTCTGTCATGCTGCCGGCCTGTGATGGAGGACCGAAGGGCACAGCCCAACAGACCCTGCTGCCACCGCCCGACACCATCGTCCCCACACACCCCCACGACCCTTTCCCCTTCCCAGCTGCAGGGGCTGACCGGCCAGGCCCCACCCTCACTTCCAAGCGCTCCCCTGCCCAACACCAAGCAGGCTTGATGTATGAATATGCGAATATGAATATATATTCTATACATATATATATGATCATATATGAATATGAATTTCCAACACTGGAAAGAGTCATACATCTTAATTTTTGTTATTTAAATGAATGTGAAACAGTGGGTCATTGTGATATGTGATTTGAGTATTAAGGAGGTTGAACATATCACTGTATATGTATGTTACCTTACATGGTTGTTATTCATGACCTTTTCCCATTTTTGTATTGGAATATTCTCTTATGCTGTGTCCATTCAGCATGTCCACTACTAATTACATTCCCCCAAAGAACCAATGTGAAACATTTATAGCACACTTTGTAAAAGAAAACCGTGAAAGAAATCTAGGTGCCCACTAGTAGGAGTGTGGATAAATAAAGTATGACATAAGTTACACAAAGGAATCTTCTGTACTAGTGACAATAAATGAATTTATAGCCTTATGAACAACATGGTTAAACTTTTTTTTTGAGATTTTGCTTTTTATTTTGAATTCATAAAATTAGAATACAAAATTCCATGGTAAAAATATACGCCAACCAAGCAGAAAGATTCAATTTTAGCCTTGATAGCAGTTAGAATCATAGCCTTCTAGAGGTTAATCTAAGCAATAGACTTACACACTTTAGAAGTACATTCTACATGTTATTTTAAATTTTGATAATCTAACTAAACATTCTATATCAAAAATTTCATAAATGTTTTATAATATAAGCATTTATAAAAGTTGCATAGGATTCTACTATATGTCTATATACTGATAGACAACTTATTTGTTAAAAGTTGTGATTGAAGTAATATTTCATTTTCTGCCTTTTATTGGATTCTTCCCCTTAGCAAGTAAATATGTTCTCTCTTTTTTTTTTTTTTGGTATTTTTATTTAATTTATTTTTTAAATTTACATCCAAGTTAGCATATAGTGCAACAATGATTTCAGGAGTAGATTCCTTAATGCCCCTTACCCATTTAACCCATCCACCCACCCCACAACCCCTCCAGTAACTCTCTGTTTGTTCTCCATATTTAAGAGTCTCTTATGTTTTGTCCCCCTCCCTGTTTTTATATTATTTTTGCTTCCTTTCCCTTATGTTCAGATGTTTTGTATCTTAAAATCCTCATATGAGTGAAGTCATATGATGTTTGTCTTTCTCTGACTAATTTCACTTAGCATTAAACCCTCTAGTTCCATCCCTGTAGTTGCAAATGGCAAGATTTAATTCTTTTTGATTGCTGAGTAATACTCCATTGTATATATATACCACATCTTCTTTATCCATCATCCATCGATTGACATTTGGGCTCTTTCCATACTTTGGTTATTGTTGATAGTGCTGCTATAAACATTGAGGTACGTGTGCCCCTTCGAAACAGCACACCCGTGTCCCTTGGATAAGCACCTGGTAGTGCAATTGCTGGGTTGTAGGGTAGTTCTAGTTTTAATTTTTTGAGGAACCTCCAGACTATTTTCCAGAGTGACTGCACTAGTTTGCATTCCCACCAATAGTGCAAAAGAGATCTTCGTTCTCCGCATCCTCGTCAACATCTATTGTTGCCTGAGTTGTTCACGTTAGCCATTCTGAGAGGTGTGAGGTGATATCTCATTGTGGTTTTGATTTGAATTTCCCTGATGATGAGTGATGTGGAGCATTTTTTCATGTGTCTGTTAGCCATCTGGATGTCCTCTTTGGAGAAGTGTCTATTCATGTCTTTTGCCCATTTCTTCACTAGATTATTTGTTTTTTTGGGTTTTGAGTTTGACAAGTTCTTTATAGATTTTGGATTCTAACCCTTTATCTGATATGTCATTTGCAAATATCCTCTCCCACTCTGTTGGTTGCCTTTTAATTTTGCTGATTGTTTCCTTTGCTGTGCAGAAGCTTTTTGTTTTGATGAGGTTCCAAAGGTTCATTTTTGCTTTTTTTCGCTCATGGTTAAGCTTTAATAACATTGAGTACAGAAAGCAAGTACTAGAAGGCACTATGATACCATTTTTATAGATTTCAAAATAAGTAAAACAATATATTTTTATGCATGTGTGTGTGTGTATATATATATATATATATATATATATATACATATATATATGCAATGTGTGAGGATGTGTGAAAAAGCAATATGCATACACAACCATTTAGGAAGATGTACACATATGTATGTATGAATACGTTATACATGCAAACCTTTTGTAGGGCAACATCACATACGAAATTCACAGCAGTGGTTATCTGTAATAGAAACACGAGAAGATGAAATAGAGAACATAGGTAAAGCGCGTTAATGGGAATGTTTTCATTTTTGGTTTTAGTGGTAGATTTATGAATATTATTTTATTACATAATTAACAAATAGAAAAAGTGCAATAAAAGAAAGTCATGTCTGGAAAATGATGGTAGCACTTTATGAAAACAAATTAACCTAATTCTATACATCATTTTTTTAAAAAGTTAAAGACATGGGCACACAGACCAGAAAACAAGTACACAGAAGAATAAACACATAGCACAAGATATAAACAAAAGGTAGCAATTTACCTAGTGCTTTATAATTGTTACCTAAATCCAAAGAAGGTTAACTGAATAACATCTATGACACTGGAATTTCTGAGGTATTTAATTCACTTCCAGTTTTTTTTTTTCTATAATTGTTTTACATTGTGCCATAGAAATCATCACATTCGTATTGAGAGGGGAAAGATGCATCGTTAGGGAGGGTGACCTGATTAATAAGACATGTCTATTTAAACTATTTGATGACAGTAGACAGATTCATATGGGTGTAAAGGCTAGGTCAGCTGTGCAATATCATATTTTAATAGAAAAATAATGTGAATAATAATAGCTGAACTATCAAATAATTGCAAATTCTTTACTTCACATACAATAATTCTACTCTTACTTGCATTTTAAAATGTGTTTGTGGGGCGCCTGGGTGGCGCAGTCGGTTAAGCGTCCGACTTCAACCAGGTCACGATCTCGCGGTCCGTGAGTTCGAGCCCCGCATCAGGCTCTGGGCTGATGGCTCAGAGCCTGGAGCCTATTTCTGATTCTGTGTCTCCCTCTCTCTCTCTGCCCCTCCCCCGTTCATGCTCTGTCTCTCTCTGTCCCAAAAATAAATAAACGTTGAAAAAAAAAAAAAAATTAAAATGTGTTTGTGAATGAGAAACAAGTAGATGACATTCCAGAGAAGGGGAAGACAGGCTGCATAATACACAGCCTGGTTTATCTTCATTTCCCAGAAGGCCATTTGGTCCATGTAAGCATGGGCCACAGGAAGCATTTGGAATGAGATTTGGGAGGTCAGGTGAAGAAGATACGTTGCTTTATCTTCAAGAAGTCTGTGAATGACATTCTAGTATTGCTTCTTTCTGGCTTTTCTGGTTAGGAAACACAACATCTGGGTTCAAAGCTCCTATGGCTCCTGCCTAATTTCCTGCTTTGGAGTCAGGTATGTGGTTAGCTTTGTGATAAAGGGCAGCCAGCATCTTGTACAGCACACCCCCATCATCACAATTGGAGGTGAAGCCAGTCTAATAAAGGTTTCGGACCATCCTTGTGGGTTGAGCTCAGTCTTTCAAGTTCCATCTTGAGCTTGCTTTCCCGACTTGATGTTCATCTGCCCTTCTCTGATGCTTGACCTCTGGTCTTCAGACTTTAGCATCAGACACAGCTTCACATAGACTGTGAAACAAGCTCCTTCAACTGCATGACATCAAATCCCTATAATAAGCCATTGTTATATGCACTGCCTAGATCTTCTGTTTCTTTGACCACGCCTGAGTATAACTCAACCCAGAAGATAATTACGAAGGCATGCTTTTCCACATGAGTTCACCCATCTCAGGTTTTGATTGGAGGCAACCCGGCATAGCAGTCTTTGCAGTAAATTTGATCAAGGATCAAATTCCAAGTCCCCTGCTTGTGGTTGGGCTTGTACCTTCATTTCTCTGAGCATCAGTATCTCCCTGTATAAAATTCTGGTAATAATTCCTGCATTCAAACGTTGATTAAATAACCCATTTAAGTCCTATATTTCAAGCCCCAAACCCAGTAGCTGGCTGTTGGTAAAAGTTACTGTCCTTTGTTCCCAATCCCAGGCTTTGCAGTCCTTAGAAAACTGTTGGATGCCTGAACTCATGCAGTGCATGGGATCTTTTACATAATTAACTGACTGTTTCATTTCTTTGCATGAACTCTTCTTTACATATTTTACAAAACTACAGGGAAGATATTTAGTGGATTTTCTAAACATATTGGAATATATTTCAGACCTAGGTCTCCACGGATTTGAAACTTGCTTCCCATGATGATTTCTGAATTATGGGAGAAGTTAAAGAAGAGTTGCTTTTTAAAAAAAAATTTTAATGTTTATTCATTTTTGAGAGACAGAAAGAAATAGAGAACAAGCAGGGGTGTGGTAGAGAGAGAGGGAGACACAGAATCCGAAGCAGTCTCCAGACTCTGAGCTGTCAGCACAGAGCCTGACAAGGGGCTTGAACTCACGAGCTGTGAGATCATGACCTGAGCCCAAGATGGGCACTTAACAGACTGAGCCAGCCAGGTGCCCCAAGAAGCAATGTTTTTATTCACAGAAGTATGAATAAGCTCAATTCTAAGAATACATAAGGCACAAAATAATGAAAAACTGGTAAACCTGGAAAAACTCAAATGCATTCCAGGGAAGTGACCTAAATGTGTGTGTTTGTGTTTTGTTATCTTACTGAAAATCTTTTTGGGATGCATGATATCTATATCCAAAAATTCTTTCTGCTTCAATATTGAAGCTGCCATTTGGTAAGTTAGGTGCCAAAAGAGACAAAGAAGCTGTTTTCCAACTGTTAGAACGTTCTGCTATGCCCTCTTAAAACGATACATCTTGCCACTCAGCCTTGAAGCCACCTCCCATATACTGTATTAGAACAGTACAATACTGTAAGAGGCACAAGTAATATGGAAAATCCCCACCCCTCGCCCTGTGTTGTTTTCCCTAGGTAACATAAGAGAAGTTTTCACAGAATTGTGTGGGTTTTATGAAGATGAGTCAGTCTTAGAAAGAGCTTGACATCAAGGAATATTTGAACCTGTGGTTTTTGCACTGATTGTGACTGAACCTCATGTACAAATAAGATGTTTGGTTATGATTTGGTATGTATTGAGAGTTAGCCTCAATAAATCGTACTGAGCTCTGCCTCCCTCTCCAGGCCTCCTCCATTCAGAGAGGGCTTCTTGAGGGCGCTTTGCAGATTCCCTGAGGGCTCTCAGACATTCCTCCCCCTGACCCCAGAGCTCTGGGACATTCCATTTGAAAATCCCCCTTTAAAGACGAAGACAGTGTGCAAGTTGCTGGACTGAAGACATGAGAGACCTGACTTTTTGTTTTTATTCTACCTACTCCTTACTGAACAAGCCTAGCCAAGCCACTTTAGTATCTGACATTCTTTTCCTGGGGTTAATACCATTTGCCCTCTCAGGGTTATCTTGTTGATCAAGTTAGGAAATGCATAAGGAAACACTTCTAAACCTTAAAATGGAAAGTAAGTTCTTTGCACTGACTTTTCCTCAAGTCCTCAAATGATAAGCCTTCTCCAAAACGATTTTTTCCCCACCCTTACTTTACTTCTTTCCCTACATCATGTCCCCTTCTCTGGTGATTTCAATTGCACTTACAGCCTGAAGTGTCAACTCGAGGCATATGATTCTCAGGCTTAGGTCTGTACCTCTAAATCCTTTTCAAATTGCACTTGAGAACTTCCAGATGTTTTATAGACAATACGTATTGCCGACCTCTCAAATTCACCAGGTTTAAAACACCTTTGCCACGTCCTCAGTTTCCCCCAACTCCTCTTCATAATTTCCCCTTTCTTCAGTGTATATTGCTGCAACCATAGAGACTAAAATATCCTAAAAATATTTGGCCACTCTTTCTCCCTAGCCCCAATTCCCACATGTAGCTTCAGATTTGGTTAATTCTCCTCGCACATGGTCCTCCCTTTTCATCCATATCACTGGGTCCATCCATGCTTCTTCATTCGGGTGTTTGTTATGTCATGCCTGAATCACAGCAACTGTTCCCTGATTGATCTCCCGATCTGGCAAAATACCCACAATTCAACAAATCATACACACCCATTCCAAGTAACTTTTAATAAAATGAAGCATGGATCATATTGCTCCCTTGCTTCAAGACATTTATTAGCTTCCTATTGCCTAAAGAATACAGTATCAAATTTCTTGGTGTTGGTGGGTGTTGTGTCTTAGAGGCACCTATGTATGTATGCTAAAGGAAATAAGTAGTAATTGTTACATACCGCTTACCACTTTCTCTGTTAGATCTGACTACTTCTGCATTCTCAAACCATGGAGGACAGTAAAGTCTGTCCACAGGTATTCCTAGTTAATCTTATGAAGTTTAAATTCACCCATTTCCCCTCAAATATCTGATGTCCTCTTTGCCTGTGTTATTATTTCTCAAAAACATTTTCTGCTCAACTGTCTATGTGGTTTGTCCCTGTTCCTCCTTATACCTGAAGTGTTCATATTTGCAGATTTCATGGGCAGATGTTCACCCTGTGTTTGGAATGGAATATGCCCCCCGAATCCAAACCTGGAGCTGAAGCATACACTTGCATATGGAGCAACTAACACAGCACAAGATCTCATTTATGTTTGGAAAGGAACTGAACATACATAAAGATTACATCATCCAGTGTGTTTAAATGCATATAAAATAGCCTAATTATAATTATTGGCCGATGTATTTTAGAATTTACATGACAAAGAGAGTTCACTTGTAAATTCCTTACCAGAAAAACATTCTGTGTTAGTATATAAAAATAATTCTTTAAAGATGTTAAAGCAATGCACTGGCATGTTATAACAGCATCAGCATAGGCATGTATAGAAGATGATACAAGAGCTATGTAGGAGATAAAAAGACCAAATATTGCCCTGAATGAGGACCTAGTTAACATATGCCTGCATAATGGCAATAAACATATCTTTGCAGTTTCTTTCATGTTTTAGTGAAGGCCAAATTTCAAGAAACAAAAATGTCATGGAAAATGGTAGATGATGACTTCTCCCCTTTGTAGATAGAGAGCCAAGCCATCCATTTAACCATCCTTTCCCCATTTAGCCCACCGAAATACCCTTCATGGTACTTCCAAATGCTTTGTGTCCTTACATTTTAAAAGAAGCTATTTCCAGAGACCGTTAAGGCACAGTGCTCCAAGCTGTTGTAGTTGCTACCACTCATTAGCTTAGACAATGTTAGGAAAGGGAAATGTGCCCTGCATCTCCTCCTCTGTGCCAAGGACAATGTAAAGCTAGAACTTTGGATAAAGGGCAAAGTTTGTTTGTTGTTTATCCATCTCAGGAGGAAACTGACAGCACACTCTAAAAGGTTTATGCAAACATATCAGCGAAGGGAACATATACAGAGATCTAAGTATGGTTAGTGAGCTCGTGACACATAATGACTATCCCAGTACCTGACACAAATAGGAAGCCATTACCAGCCCTAGATCTAAAGCAATAAGAGGCGGAAACAGTTACCAAATGCTGTAAGAGGTGGAAATGGGGGAGCTGGGTGGGGCTGCATGACTAGAGCTCTGGGTCTAGAAGACGTTCTGATTCCCCACTCACAATTCCCACTGGCCAAACAAAAAGGGTAGCAGAGGGCAAAGGAACCAGGGAGATTTAGTCCATAGGGGTCACTCTTCAGAGCAAGGCAGAGAGCAGTGAATAATGGATAGAGAAGAGGCTCAGGGAGGAAACAGAGAAAAAAAAAAAAAAACTAGCACCCTCTTCTTCTGTAAGGAGCTTGGCAACTGCATTAAACAATAGAAAATATTACGAACGAGCATATCTGTCCTAATAACTAATTGTAAGTCTTATTGGTACTAATAAATGTAATTGATGCAGTGCACTGACTCACAGCAAGGCCAGTAGACTTGGCGGCCTTAATGATTTCTGAGGATACAATGATACATACAGAGTATCTGTTCAGCACTTGAGTGGCTAAATAATTTTTAGAAAGCCAATATGTGGAGTGATGGAATAGAAACAAAACCCCAGGCATGTCTACGTACTTAACCACACAGCTACAGTCAGCTGTTCAGACATGTGCATCATGAAACATTGAAATTTGGAACAAGATGGAAATCCCTGGGGAAGTTTTCCCCTCTGCTGTATTATGGATGGGAAATAGTTAATTATTTTCCTATTTCTGAAGATAACTAACTACACTCATTCTGTCACCCTGAGTATAACTGTCACTATGAATACTAGGAGTAAAATTGACAAGATCTTAAATTTTTTTTTTTTCAACGTTTATTTATTTTTGGGACAGAGAGAGACAGAGCATGAACGGGGGAGGAGCAGAGAGAGAGGGAGACACAGAATCGGAAACAGGCTCCAGGCTCTGAGCCATCAGCCCAGAGCCTGATGCGGGGCTCGAACTCACGGACCGCGAGATCGTGACCTGGCTGAAGTCGGACGCTTAACCGACTGCGCCACCCAGGCGCCCCTTAAAATCATGAACCAAATGATTTAGTTTAAATGATTTAGTTTAAATGATTGTTTAAAGCCACCTTTAAATTATATTTACTTATTCTAACATAATAACTTATTGTTTAGTCTTCATTAGCCTATGTAATCTAGATGAAAAAATGAGAATACGCGGAAGTTAAAAGCTGTGCCCAGAGTCACACAGTTAGTAAGTAATAGAACCAGAATTCAAATTGGTTGATAACCACCAGAATCACCTATGGATTTCTTTAACACAGAGAACCCCTGAATCCCACCCTGTATGTACTGAAGGATCATCAGGATGGGGTTAGGAGTGAGCAGTGGTGACATAACAATTGAAATCTCTACTTTTAAAGGCTCCACAGCAAGACTGATGTAGTGGCAGGGTCATAACTGCTACAGATACAAACTGGCCAAACTTTGAAACAGCAGATTCTAAGGAGCCACCACATTCAGTTCTTGATTGATTCTCTGTCTCCAAGTGTGTCATCAGTTACAACCAGGAATCTTATCAGGTCAAAATTTTCACGGAAGCTATATTTGGAGTCATGTTGTTTGCCCTATTATTGTCAGGTAGTGAAATGCACTTTAACAAAACGCTTTCTCTAAGACCTGATGTGAAAGTTCAAAAGTCTTCCTATTTCATCTTTCTGTGCATTACAGTTTGCATGGAAAATAGGAACATGGTGAAAAGAAAAACACTTAACTTCAAGTTCTGGAAATGACAACTGGGCACCATTCATCTAACTTCTACTTCTAACCCTGGGGTTATCGCAGTAACACAGTTGCAAGTGAAGACAAACATAAATTCAGAAATAAATATTTGAAGAGGGAGACAAGATCCAGCCATCATGGGTTCCCATTCCCTATTCCACTAAAACATACAAACAAAAAAACATTAGCTTCAAATGAAGACTTCTCCAAAGGAAGGAGGACACAACCAAAATAATAAGAGGAAAGAGACCTGACAAATTGGGAAATTCCTAAGATTGATATAAGGCAAATGACAGAGGAGCTGCCTTATTACTCAGTTTAATAAAGTGCCATGGAAGAGTGGAAGGACTCTGAAGAGTCCCCGAAAAGTGGAAAGACTTCCACACCTGGATTTTTGGACTCAGACTGACCCTGAACTAATATTCTTTGTCTGTCCTTTATCTCTTTCTAACAACTTGCTGGAGTACTTTGATGGTGGTATAATCTTGTTTAAGGGAAGGAGTTTTTAAAAACAACAACTCATCTTCCTTTGTACTCATCTTTAAACTAGCCGACGTTTCCCACCAGATTATTGTTAACCTCTCTGTACAATAGAGTAAGATTTGAAATCTGGTTGCTCTTATGCAAAATTAGTCGTCACTAATACAAAGTGTACTTTTTGTTGAGTTTTAAGAGCCGGTATGCCATTCATCCTCAAGTGAAAGAAAAAAAGAAAATCAACAATAATCAAATTTCTTCCTAATGGTTGGATGGAAGCCTTCTGGGAGATGAGTTGCATTAATTCAGGATTGTATTATGGTAAGATAGATAAAGCACTATGCTGACTCAAATGGGATACTACCACAAGTAAAAGCTATCACTTGAACAACATAACTGCCCACACACCACAGATGTATTAGTGAGTACAGAAGAACTTCATGAGGAGTAGAGTGCATAAGGACAAGGCCATTCAGGGTTTGTGACTCAGAAGGTTGTCCTGGTGCCTGGCTCTCTTTCCTAGGGTAATCCTCCCATTTCTCCATTCCTTTCTAAACAGAAGCTGAAGGAGGAGTGGTCAGCCAAACCAGGTAGAGCTCGACCTTCTGAAGGCAGGCTGCCTCCTTCCATGCTCTCCCCACTGAGGTTAGAGGACCATTTTTCCTTCAGATATGGCTACCTCTGATCATCTGACTGAAAAAGTTCTTTGGCTCAGTCCAGCTGTACAAACCACGGAGGTGATTGAGAAAGACATTTATCTAAGAGAAGTTGAGAATATTATGGATAATATGAAGGCATATTATTATGTACAATAACATATATAATGTAGAGGAAGTGTGATTGACTGGGAATAGAAAAGCAAAATAACTGGCAGTATTTCCAAAAATACCACACTTCTTTAGTTGGCGAAACACCGTTTTCTACCAAAATAGCCTCATTCCATACTTCCTTGAATATGTTTAATGAGGTTGTTTCTGAAATTTGCTCAATTTAAGGTTTACCTCTAAACAGCTTTTAAAGATTTCTGTCAGATTTGGGGAAATTAACTTAAATACACTTTTTCTTTGACAATTAAACAGAGTCAGATACCCCTGAGAATTCCTCAAACTTGTATTTCTAGCTCTTTTTTCTCTTTCCTTACATAATAAAGTATAGCCATTATCTTTTCCATTTTGCTTATTTGAAAATAACTAACCTTAAATATTTGAGCAAAATACATTTTGACTTAAATATATATATATATATTTCCACGGACTCCTTAAGTCAGTTCACATGCTCCTCAAGGCACTGTTTTACTCCTGTGTCCTCAGAAAGAGCTTTGGCACAAGAAGCAGAGTATGCCAACGGCTGGCAGCAAAGGAGGTGTAGATCCATTGTAAGAGACACCCACAGCAATAACATCAAGCTACAGGCAAATTGTAATTAGGCAAAGAATGTTCTCTTCTGTATTCTTCTCTTAAAAACACTAGGGAGATCGGCTTTAAAATGCAAAGTTATATTAAGACACATTTGTCATATATTCTTATTGAATCACCTAGAATATTTTTGGTTTGATGTCTTGTTACACAACTAATACATTCTTCTCTGTTCACCAACTTGTGTGGCTGAAAGAATGATGATATGTGAAATGTAACTTGGAACCACAAATCTAAGGAACTCAGTCTCTTAAGCAGGCATCAAGACTTATTTCAAGTAGCTGTGCTGTCTTAGGGCCCAGATAGCATCTCAGAAAGTCACCTGGGTACCTTGCATTTTTTCCCACTGTGCTTTATGTAGAAGGAAACAGAAGTAACAGCAGAACTCAGAACTCATCCTTATCTGCTGAAAATATTGCTCAGATACCAAGGGAGGGAACTCACACAAATCCTTGGCAAGAGCATGTTAACCATGGAAAAAGGTAGGGGAACTGAAGTGAATTTCATATTAAAGGAATAACAGTTGTTTCTCAAAGGAAGGGTAAATCAGTACATGCAGTTGGGGAAAAAAAAAACAGATCATTCACTCCGTTCATCTTAGTTAATAATCTTTAAAAGCTACAAGGAAGGTAACTCCCTCAGTGAGCTAATGAAAAGGACGAGTCTGAGGAGTGACTATTAAGGAGGAAGAGTACAGCCAAGATGCAAAACATCTTCCAGGGCTACAAGGCCTCCCTAAGTGGATAGAAAGGAGTAAGGAAGAAAGTCCATACTTACTCCATATTTGCATGTATCAGGTACAGTTCTGCATATTTTCCATTTACTATTCTAACTGCAAAAAACATAAATAATATATAATTTCCTGATTCGATTGATGAGTAAATGGACGTTTAGAGAAATTAAGTACTTTCCTAATGTCTCACAAATGCTAAGTAGAAAGTTTGCCTTTAAAGTTGCCTGCCTAACTAATTTCAAAGCCTGTTTTCTCTCTGTAACAAAACCAACACCAAATGGAAAGCTGATTGTTTATAATGTCAGACAACTTTCACTGAGAAAGGAAAATGAAGTCTCAGGATGTTAGGAATCTTGACAGTTTCCAAGGATTTCCAGTAATCACTCCTATTCTCTCCACAACCATATGTTCCTACCCCCAGAACTTTACACTGTTAAGAAAATAGTGAAAAATACATTTTGCCCCTAGGCATTCATGATGCAAGAAGTCAAAATCAAAATCAAGAGTGGTAGAGTTTTCTGAAAAGATAGAGATAAAAAAAGAATGAGATTTGTGAGACTGTAATTTTAAAATAAAAGTTATTTTAGGGACTCCTGGGTGGCTCAGTCATTTAGGCGTTCGACTCTTGATTTTGGCTCAGGTCATAATCTCAGGGTTGTGAGATCCAGCCCAACATTGAGCTTCATGCAGAGCGTAGATCCTGTTTGGGATACTCCCTCGCCCTCTCTCTCTGTCCCTCCCCCACTTGCACTCACTCCCTCTCTCAAAATAAATAAATAACTCTAAAAAAAGTTTCAAAATTGGCAAAAGCTTTAATAATAGTAGAGTTAGGGTTCTCAAATCAGAACTATAATTTCTGCATATAGAAACACGAGAATATCTATATGAATTAAATATTCCACTAGGCATTTTCATTTATATATTTGTAAATAAACATTAGATAAATATTAGAGATTAACCAAAATTGCCAAAAAAGAGAAAAAAGCAGCATAGGAAGACCTCTCATTCAAGTGGTTTTTCTTTTTTTTTAAGTATTAACATACCAAAGTTAAGATTAGCTGGTTAGACACTAAAATGATACTTTCTTGAATATATTTTTACATTAGTTCATGAAGGTAATATATATTGGTTGGGTATGTGTTGTGCATTGGTTGAGTTAGAGTCACAACCTGACCACAAGTTTTAAAACGTGTTTTCCAAATGTGAAATCCCTTTGTCTCTCAATTGCCTGAAACTTAGGGGGGAGTTTTGTGGGTTTTTTTTTTCTTCCATTTAAAAACACCTGAGAAATAGAACTTAACTTCTGAGGTATAGAGATAAAACACTTTGAGCATATATTATCATTTATTTACAGATGAAGAAATCTTTATCCAAAGTCAAGCAGCTGGTAAATTTTAAAACCAAAATTCCATGTCATCAAAACCAATTGTTCTCAACTAGTGGCAATTTCTGATATTTAGAAAGATGGCTTTAATATGTATTCTGAGACAACTAATAATGTTGAATCTTTTTATTCAATGTATTGTGTTTTTTTTTTTTTTAATGCTTATTTATTTTTGAGAGAAAGAGAGATAGAACATGAGCAGGGGAGGTGCAGAGAGAGAGGGATACACAGAATCCTAATCAGGCTCCAGGCTCTGAGCTGTCAGCACAGGGCCTGACTCGGAGCTCAAACCAACGAACCATGAGATCATGGCCTGAGCCAAAATCAGATGCTCAACCATCTGAGCCTCCCATGCGCCCCTGTTCTTGTTGATGTAAATTATTTGTTAGTATTACAGATTGCAAATACCTGCCCCCACTCAATAACTTGTTTTTACTTTCTTAATGGTGTATTTTGACAAATATAAGTTCTTACTCCAATTTTCAGACCTTATCTATATAGGACTTATGATTCTTCTTTTAAAGACATCTTTGCATAATGTAAGACTGAAAGGATATTCTCTATTTTATTGTATAGAGACTTTCTTGTTTCACCTTTCACACTTAGATCTACAACTAGCCTAGAGTTAATTTTTTACACATGGTGTGAGATAGGGATCAAGGGGTATATATTTTCACATAGTAATTCAATTGGTAGAGTATTCATCTGTTTTCTCACTGCTATGCAATTCCACCTTTGCCACAAATCAAATCTCCATTTAGATATAGGTCTGTTTGGGGGCTCTATTTTATCCCATTGGTTTATTTGTCCATCTTGTTCCACTTCAATATTGAAACAATTACTGTAGTTTTACAATAAGTTTTGACATCTGGTAGCATAAGTCATAGTACTTTGTTCTTTTCCCTCAAGATAGTCTTGGCTATTTTCATCCTTCTGCTTTTTCACATCAGTTTTAGAATTAACTTGCCAAATTTTACCCGCCCCCCCCCCCGAAAAAAAAAGTCCGCTCGATTTTTATTTGTGAGTACATTTATTATATAGATCAATTTGGGAAAAACCAAAATGCTAACTATGTAAATTCCTCCAGTCCATAGACATGGATTTCCATGCACTTTTCTTTATATTTATTTCTTTTAATACAGTTTTATAGGTTTTGTGTGTGTGTGTGTGTGTGTTGAGGTTTTGCACAATTTTCACTTATTCCTAGATATTAGGTATTTCTGAAGTTATAATAAATAAATTTTTAATTTTAATTATCTAATTCTTACTACTAGAATATAGAAATTTAATTGATACTCGCACACTAATCTTGTATCCAACAAATTGCTTAATTTCTTTATTCTAATTGTTAAATAGATTCTCTACAAAAACCATTGAGAGTGACTAACAACAGTTTTTATTTTTTGCTTTCTTCATATGCCTACCTTTTATTTCTCTTTCTAGCTTTATTACACTAGCTAGGACAGCAAATACAATGCCAAATAGAAGTGATAATAATAAGTACCTTGTTTTATCCCGTGTTACAGGGTGAAAGACTAAAAATTCAACACCAAGGATGCCGTTTGCTGCAAAATTTATTGGAATAGTTTTTTAAACAGGTTAAGAAAGTTTTCTTCTATTTCAAGCATGGCGAGTTTTGTTTTGTTTTGTTTTGTTTTGTTTTGTTTCATAAATGGCTATTGGATTTTATCACTTTTTTTTTTGCATCTATCCAGATAGTCATGTGATATTTGTTCTTTTGTTGCTGAAGTGGTAAATTATGCTGACTGGTTTTTGAACTTTAAAATAATTTTCTTTTTATATATCGAGAAGAACCCAACTTGGTCATGATGTATTACATGTTGCATAAATTATTGCATTTGAATCGCTAATATTTTGTTAGGGATTTTTAATTTCTGTTTACATCATCAAACAATTTGAAGAGGCTCATTCTTTACATCATCAGACATAGTTTGTGTAAGAGAGATATTCCTATTTCCTTAAACATTAAAAAGAGTTCACTGTAAAAACTATTCACTGGTAAAAGAAAACTGGAGATTTCTTTTGGAGAAGATTTTAATATAGATTTAACATATTTAATAAATATACGACTATTTCAATTATCTTTTTTCAGCTTTGTAATTTGTGTATTAAGGAATCCATTTAACCTAATTTTCAAATTTTTGTTAAAGTCATTCATAGCATCCTTTATTAACATTTTAAGTCTATGCTCTGTTCCCTGTAATATTTTTGTATCTTTCCTTCTCATTTACTTAACAGTCTCACCAGAGTTTAAAATTTTATCTTTTCAAAAAACCAACTTTTGTTTTTATTGATTTTCTCTATTGTGTTATTTTTGTTTTTGTTTTCATTCCTGTTTTCATTCATTTCATGTCTGCTTACTACTTTCTTCCTTCTACTTTCTCTGTGTTTCGCTTGATTTTTTTTTCCTATCTACCTGAGTTGTATATTTAGGTCATTTGAGTGTTTTAGGGGCTCCTCAGTGGCTCAGTCAGTTAAGCATCCGACTTCGACTCAAGTCATGATCTCACGGTTGATGAGTTCAAGCTCCGTGTCTGGCTCAGTGCTAACAGTTCAGAGCCCAGAGTCTGCTTCAGATTCTGTGTTTCCCTCTCTCTCTCTCTCTCTCTCTCTCTCTCTCTCTGCCCCTCCCCCACTCACACTCTGTCTCTCTCTGTCTCTCAAAAATGAATAAATGTTTAAAAAATTTGGATCATTTAGGTGTTTTAGATCCTTTAACGTATGCATATAAAGCTATATATTTTTTCTAGGAGCACTATTTAGCATTATCTTATGATTTTTGATATGTCTCTTCTTTGCTGTCTTTCAGCTCAAAATATTTACCAATTTTCCCTGGGGTTTTTGTTCTTTACCCAATGACTTATTTAGCAGTGTATTGCCTAATTTCCAAAAATCTGGGGGCATTCTAGTTGTTTTGTAACTTATTTCTATCTTTATTATACCTTAGAACCTACTCTTTGTGACTTCAGTCCTTTATAATTTATTGAGATTTGATTTCTGGCCCAGTATGTATTCAGTTTAGGCAGATGCTTCATGTGCTTTTGAACAGAATATGTATTCTGCAGATGCTCAGTGCTTTCTATGTAAGTCCACAAAGTTACCTTTTATTATATTTTTCACATATTCTGTGTGATCACTGATTCTTCCACTGCTTACTCAGTGACTGAGTTTTTGTTTTTGTTTTTTTTTTCCATGTCACTGTATTTATAGGCTTGCTTACTTTTTCACTTAGTTCTGTCATTTTTTGTTTTATGTATTTTGAGACTATTTTATTAAGGATGTATACAATTTAAATTATATACTGTATCATCCTGGTGGATTGAACTTTTTATCTTCATGAATGCTACTTTACATCTATCAATGCTTTTATTTTATCTATTCATAATATGGTATTTGTCTATTACTAATACCATCTCTCTTTTGGTTTCTGTTTTCACTCTATATCTTTTATGTTGCTTTTTCTTTTACATTTATTACATCATTTTTTAAAATGTTTATTTATTTTGAGACAGAGAGAACATGAGTGGGGGAGGGGCAGAGAGAGACGGAGAGAGAGAATCTCAAGCAGGCTCCACACTATCAGCACAGATTCTGATGCGGGGCTTGATTCCATGAGCCTTGAGATCATGATCTGAGCCTAAATCAAGAGTTGGATGCTTAACTAACTGAGCCACCCAGGTGCCTAGCCTTTCTTGTGTCTTCACGTTTAAAGTGTTTCTCTTTTATGCAGTATATGATGGTAATTTTTAATCATTTAGTCAATTATATTAAATGTAATTAATGATATAGTTAGTGTCATAGACTCTGGGTCTGGAATTCTTTCTTGTCCAGCAAGAAAGTGGGATGCAGGGGTGCCTGGGTGGCGCAGTCGGTTAAGCATCCGACTTCAGCCAGGTCACGATCTCGCGGTCCGTGAGTTCGAGCCCCGCGTCAGGCTCTGGGCTGATGGCTCAGAGCCTGGAGCCTATTTCCGATTCTGTGTCTCCCTCTCTCTCTGCCCCTCCCCTGTTCATGCTCTGCCTCTCTCTGTCCCAAAAAAAAAAAAAAAAAAAAAAAAAAAAGTTGAAAAAAAAAAAAAAGAAAGCGGGATGCAGGATTAAAATGCGAGAGAGATGGCTAATGTCCAAGAAAAGACAAGAGCCCTGATTAAGGGTCCTTGCTCCGTTTTTATTAGGATCAGAAGGCTTACAAACATGGTGATGGATGTGCACAAAGGGACGATGAAATTTTGAACGTTACCTCATGGGCATGAGGGAAAGGGGGTTTTGAAGCTATGCAAGGCTAGGGGTTTAGGTTAATACAAAACAAAACCTTGATGCCTGGAGGGAGGTTGTTTACAGCAGATGTGAGGCACCACCTCTGTTTATCTAAACTAGTCTAGGGGATAAGAAAGACAGAGCATGCTACCTCACAGTCAACAAGGAACCTTTCTTTTGTTAATCAGCTCCACTCTGGACAACTTTGCACTGCAGCGGGTCTATAGTCCCATTTACCTGTTTACCTAATTTGATCCTTCCTTCCTGTGGAAGCAGCTTTCTGCTATAGTACTAAATTGGGGGGTGTTTCTGCCCTGAATACCTAACCTTGTTTACCTCATGTATCTTTGCTCTATACTGGGGTCTTTGCCCAACCCTATCTGTACTGGGGCTTTTGCTTCACCCTCTCTATACTTATTTACCTAATCTTGTTTACCCAAACTTGGGTGAGAACATCCTATGGCTTTCTAATTCTTTATGCCTTGTTAACCCATTGGTGAAAGCCCAGGGAATTCCTAAGTTTATTCCCTACAGTTTCCCCTGTTTTGTTTTTCTTGGTTCTTTTAGTTTAGTGTTCAAGGACCGTCATGATGAGCTTCTGGTCCTTCTTTTGCTTTTGGATGATCTGAGGGGTGATTCTGCAAAGACATAAGAAGAGACACAGTAAAAGCACTCCACTTCCCAGAGTTATCCAGAATTTGAGATGGGTGCTAGCTGTAAGTGAGAAAGGATTTAGGTTATGCCGCATTACCCAGGAATCAGCATATTCATTTTTAAGCTGATCTTTTGTATATTGTAGCTGTTGGCACAATGTCATATCTAAATTTCCTATATTGTCAGAGAAATAGGAAGAAAAGACACTGTGAAGGTGTGTGTGGACAGCATCCCAAGCTTGAGAGTGATTATAAAGAATGCCAGTTATGCAAATATTCTGGTAATTAGGGTCACAGGGCAGTTTAGAGTGGAGGAAGAAGGTCTCCTGTAGTTTTCTAATAAATTCCACTGCAGCCTCAAGAACTTCTAGGTGGGCCAAAACTTGTCTATCAATGGAAGTCTGGCTTATAAATTTTTTGGTAGTGTTGACCATAAATTTATTAAGGACCTGGGCTATCTGGATAGTATGATGCAGGCTGATGCCAGCTACAGTGGCAGAGGCAATAACGCCTACTGCTGTTAGGATGCCCATGATTAACAGGCCAACAAATCTTTTTTGCCTTAGAGTAGAGTGCCAATGTCAAATGAGCTTAGAAAGTGTGCCTAGTCTTGATGAATGCATATAGGGTTCAGAGCTATTAACAGGAACCCAGGCTGAGATGCACTGTTGAAGTTCAAATAAGGAGGAGATATTTAATTGGGTAACGTTATCATTACTTACATAGGACATAAACCAGCCCTGGCAGGTAGAGATATTATAACTATTTTATAGTTGTTGGGTCTGTAAAGTGGAGGTAGCAAAGAGAACGTAGAGAGAAGGGACACAAATAGTGGTCCATGCAAATTGATGGTTGTGCCAGGGAGGCCCAAGTTAGGTTAACATGTCGTTTTACATAAATTTCACCAAGGCTAATAATACAAGTGAAGAAGGGAAGACCTAGTTTCCAAAGATTAACAAGCCAAGGTCCTTTTAATTTCCCTTTATGTGCAGAAATTATAGGGCCAGACAATCCTCTGTCTTTCCAAAAAATATTCTCCCTATTAAACTGGTCAAAGGATATGGTCTTATTTGAATATTTCATTTCAAGATGTCCTCTAGGACCCTGTCAATAACAGTCCAATTACCCCAGTGAAGATTATGCTCAGTCTCTCCATAAAGGTTGTCCAAGATATATTATTCCAGGAGTGATCTGAATATTCGAGACTAGAATAAACTATAACATTAGGAGTGTGATATATGCTTGTTTTTTGAGGCATATCAAAGCTTGTGGCTGAGAAAAAGGTAAAATTGGCCTTGTAGAGGTTTTGGGCTGTATATGCAAAATCCAGTTTATTTTTAGTTTAACACAAGTAGATAAGTTGCTAAGTTTAGTAACACACATAGGAGGTGCTGAAGCAAGCCATCACTGAGGTCTTGGCATATAAAGCCAAGGCTCTTGTTCTGTTTGGAAGGGTGGCTTAAGATTGGCTCCTCCCAAGAACTCAATGTCATTATTGCTAATAGGAATATCCCAGTCTAGGAATGTTAAGCTATCAAATATAGGTGGGTTAAGGCAATGAGCCCAATATGAATATTGAACTTGGCTTGGACAAATGAGGGCAAGGAGTAGAATCAGGATTACACAAATCGAATTTCTGTCAGTGATGGAGATCATGGTCATCAGAAGCAAGCCAGGGGTGTATGCAATACCATTGTGTTGTAAGAGGATGCTGGCCTGGTTAAGCAGGTGTTTAAGGCTTCCCCCATGTTATATCAGGGGCAAGGAGTTGCATTTGTAGAAGGCTTCAGGATGATGAGTCCATGAAGAGGCTTCTTCCATGTTGAAAAAGGGGGCTGGTGGCCGCTCATTCAGAGTCATTCTCTGGAAGTCTTGGTTCATTGGAAGATATCCTGGGGGTCTCTACCATGCCATGGTAAGGCTTCACCAACCAAGAGGGAATCCACAGAGGTCCGGAATCTGAAAGAACACAAGCATATCCTCTACCCCAGGTGAGAAGTTTAGTCGGCCCAGACCATGTGGGCCCCCTTTGGGGGCTTTGTACAGCACCATAGGGTGAGAGGGTTTACTTGGTTTTGAAGAATGCTGTTCAGCTACAGTTAGTCCTTGAGGGTCAAGATTTAAAAAATGAAAAGTAATCACAGCACGATCGACATGAAGTTGAGGTTGTAATGTAGACAGTCATGGGTTCCCCTTTTCTGTTTTTTTTTTAACATGTTTTTGAGCATGTTATGTGCTCGTTCTATAATAGCTTGGCCTTGTGGGTTATAAGGAATACCTGTAATATGTCAGATATTCCATAAGTCACAGAAGTCATGAAATGAAGACATAGGTTGAGCTGTTATCTGTCTTACTTGTGTGGGGGGAAGCTCCAGGCTGCAACAGCATGCAAAAGACGATGAATGACCGCTTTGTTGCTTTATTTTGTATGAGTTGAGGCAAAAATAACACCTAAGTAAGTATCTACAGATGCATGGATATACTTATGTTTACCAAATGCAGGGTAAACTGTAACATCTGTCTATCAAATCTCATTAGGCTTGAGGCTGCAGGGGTTTATTCCTGCTGGGAAGGAAACAGGGGATAGTAATTGACAGTCTGAGCAGGAGTGAATGATTTGTTTGGCTTCATTCACAGTAAGGTTGAATTGTTTGGTTAAAGCTTGCCAGTTTTGATGGTAAAGATTATGAGAGGCTCTGGCTTCAAAAAGAGGATAACATTCTTGAGAAACAATGTTGTCAACTAGGGCATTGCCTTTAGCAATGGGCCCAAGAAGGGATGTATGGGAACGAATGTGAATGAAAATGTGAATGAAAAAGAGCCAGGAAGTGTGAGAGATTAGAGCTAGTTGAATACTTTGGAGGAGTATAGCAAAGGCAGTATCTGGTGGGAGGTGAAGAATGTGAAAAGGAAAATTTTTCATTAAATTCACTGTATATTGAGAGTCAGAAACAATGTTTAAAGGTTGGAGAAAAGTTTCTAATGCTAATAATATGGCTTGTAATTGTAAATGCTGGGTAGAGCCAGGTCCAGTATAAGAAATATGTTCCCAGTTTTTCCCAACTCTCCAAAGGCAAGAAGCCTTTGTTGTTATAGCATGACTCTCTCAGGAACAATGTTAATTTCCTGGTGAATCTTAAACCAAGGGTCAGAGGGGAGCCCATAAACAATATTGCCCACATAATCTGTGAGGGCCAACTGTAGCCAGCGAATTAGGGATGGCCCTATCAAAAATGTGCTGCAAGTTGGCAAATGGATGCTTGCAGGGTCCTGACCTAATAATTCTCAGCATCTCCAACGTCCCTTTTGGATTAATTGTGCTATGTTGAATATGAGTGGGGTGAGAATATGTTTAAGACTAACGTGGATTAAGAGCCATTCTATTTTTAAAACTTTTTAACAGCAGCTTGCCCAATTAACGCAGTAGAAAAATCTTTAGTATTAAGAATATATAGCTGCAAAGAAAGGTTGGGATTTTGCCTATCATAACTACGAGAGGTAAGAATGGACTGAATATTCTCCAGCTCCTTCTTTGCTGCCAGGGAGAGCTGGTGGGGTGATGTTAAATTAGGATTACCAGAAAGCAGTGCTAGGAGGTTGGTTAGATGGGTATTAGTAATGCCTAGGGGAGGATGAACCCAGTTAATGGTGTCCAACAATTTTTGTACATCATTAAGAGTACAAACATCATTAGGAATGGTCTGAATGAGGGGATGAATTTGAGTATGAAACATTTGCAGTCCTAAGAAAGAAAAAGGAGTTGACTTTTGTACTTTCTCAGAGGATATTTTTAAACCCTGTTTGTTTAGTGGGTCAGGGAGAATGGCAAAGAGCTCATCTAGAGGTTGTTGATGCTGGGCACAAAAAAGGATATCATCCATATAGTGATGAATGATCAAAAAAGGAAACTGCTTTCTAATTGGTTCTAATGCTTCTTTGACATAAAATTGGCATATAGTTGGGCTATTAAGCATCCCTTGGGAGAGGACTTTCCAATGGTTACGGCTTGTTGGCCAGCAGTGATTAAGATCAGGAACGGTAAAGGCAAATTTCTCTCTTGTGCAGCTAACAGGATTGTGAAAAAGCCATCTTTCAAATCAGTAATAAGAATTGGCCAATTTTGAGGCAACATTGAAGGAGAGGGGGTTCCTAGCTGCAAGGACCAAAAGGCTCAATTCCTGCATTAATAGCTCTAAAATCATGAAGAAGTCGCCACTTGCCAGTTTTTATAGGCGTATTCCAAGGGCACCTATTAGGCTCTATATGCTCATTTTTTAACTGTTCATGTACTAATTGTTGCAGATGAATCAATCAATCCACTTTTATTGTCCACTGCTCAACCCATACAGGTTTGTTAGTTTTCCATTTGAATGGGAGGGACTTAATTTGAGCAGTGGCTAGGAAAAACTTGTTTTACGCTGAATATTCCATTGACTCAGTAAGTCTCTACCCCATAAATTGATAGGGATATTCATTATATAGGGCTGTATGTAGGCTATCTGGTCATCAGGACTTAAACATTTACATAAGGTGAGACTTTGTCAGGAAGACTGGGTGCCTCCCACTCCAACCAGGGTGGCTATAGGTAGCCCAGTGAGAAGACCATTGGGTGGAGAATATAATGGTTATATCAGTCCCTTTATCTATTAACCCCAAGAAAAGTTTGGGACTACCATTCAACCCACCAAAATAATCTAATGCGTTCTTTTTTTTTTTTAAATTTTTTTTTTTCAACGTTTTTTTTTTTTTTTTTTTTTTTTTATTTTTGGGACAGAGAGAGGCAGAGCATGAACAGGGGAGAGGCAGAGAGAGAGAGGGAGACACAGAATCGGAAACAGGCTCCAGGCTCCGAGCCATCAGCCCAGAGCCTGACGCGGGGCTCGAACTCACGGACCGCGAGATCGTGACCTGGCTGAAGTCGGACGCTTAACCGACTGCGCCACCCAGGCGCCCCTCTAATGAGTTCTTAATATCAGTCATTGTTTTTATAGCTCTCTAATTTTCTTTTGATTCCTTACTCATATTCCAGTTCTCTGCAGGAATTCTTCAGGTTTATCTTTAGTTTTTGAACTTCTTAATCCCAGTGATTTTAATATCCACATCTGATAAACTCCAATAGCAACATTTTCTGCACTCTGTTTTGTTATCTGTTTCTTAATCTTAATTTATAGCCCCAAGTCTTGTCTCTTGGATAAATTACTTTTACAAACAAAAGGCACATTAAAAATCCCCACAGTTAACTGAAAGAATTATGCAATTCTTTGAGCATTTTTATTGTGAAGGGAAAATACCTTATTCATAAGAGTGAATAGTACTTATTTTCTTTTTTGTCTGCTTTTATTTGATCAGAAGATGATAAATACAATTTCTCCTTTAATTTGTATATGCCTATATACATGAATGATATCACATAAAGAAATTTTAGGTAATGATTGTGGCTTATTGAAAAATATCTATTATTGTGAGATATTGAGCATTGTGAAAATCCATGAAAAATATATTAGAAAAAAGAGTTATAAAATATTTTGGTTCTTTTGCACACTTGTAAAATCACAAAGATGTCAATATATTTGAGTTTAAAAAACTTTTATGTTTTCTTTTTCCTTCACACTTGGTACATGTAAATGGAAGAAAACAGGTAAAACCAGCATTTAATAATTTAAAACTTAAAATCCTACCAATGAAGACTTGGGCTGACTTATCCAAAAGGAGAGTCAGAAATAATCTAGATAACCAGCAAAATAACCAAATTGCAATTTAGCTTTAATGTTGAAAACACATTTAGCATGTTGCTTCTCAGGTGTGATTTCTGCAATCTTGTTCAACATCTCTTGTTAAGCACAATGAAATCTGTCCTTAGATTTTTGCTAAAAGGTATTTCTTCCTCCACTTGTCATATGCAACAAATGCAGGTGGAGGGAGCCAAGTTCCATCCTAGGCTATTTCTGTAGGAGCTTCAGTTGGGTTTTGGGTTTGTGGTATAACAATTTGGAAAACCTTTCAAGATAGTATCTTTGTTGAAACCATTGGCTTTATGGGTGTAGTTCAGGACCCATTGTTTCAACCTGACCTTTGTCAGAATGACACAGAAAGTCCCATGATGCAGGAAGGGTCTACTTACTCATTGGTTTGGTTAGGATGTATTTAGTTGGGTCCGTGGAAGCAAGGAAAAAGTGAGTAAACCTATTTTGATGAGGTAGTAGAATAAAGTAAAAATGGATCATATTTCCAAATTCCAATTATTTCTTTATGCCAAAACTAAAACCTTGTAATAATTATTACTTTTGTATGGAATTTGAGATTCTCTATGTTAACAATTGTGATAAATTAACTATGACATGACTGATATAGGAAGTTTTTAACATTTCTTATTAGGGATGGTGGGTTGATTTTCTCCTTTATTTCTAAGAGCACATGAATAAAGGAGAGTCTTACCAGAAACTAATCAGTTTATTAGAATGATTCTAATTGAGACAGAGACAGCCTGAAACTAAGATTTACACCACATTCCCAACTACACAGTAATTGATAAAGGGGTCAGTGTGACATACTTTGAATCCTTCACCACAGAATTCTAGCTGACTCCACAGCACCTTCTAGAAACATCTCTTATTTACACAAAACTTAGTTACCCCACTTTTATTTTCCCTCCCATGTCTGCCCCAAATTTAGAGACCCATTTTACCCATCTTCCAAGTAGCCCGTTATAAACAATACATTTTGCTTCAGAACCCAGTGCATACATATACATGTGTGTAAATATACACACACAAAAGACATCCAGGCCATATCCCACATCTCCAGAGTCAGAGTCTTTGGGGATGGGGCTCAGCCATATGTCTATTTTATTCCACAGGTGAGGAAGATGTTTAATCAGGTTGAAAATCACTTATGTATATAGTTTCCAAGGAAGAAACTGAGGATCAGAGAGATGAGAAGACTTGAATAAGATTCACTTGTAGGTGGTGGGGAGCCAAGCTTAAAATTCAGATCTCTTGTCTGCTTACAGTTGTTATTTTAGTCCAGAATTTGCCAATTTGTATTCTATCATATATGAGTTTTGTAGAATTACAGATGTCATCCTTAAAAAAAAATGTTTTCACTGGTCAAATAACAAACTCAAATAGTTTTATTACTGAACTTAAAAGGGCTTTAAATATCCTAAGAGGCACTATTACCATCCAACAGAGGTATATAGTATATATAACTTTCTTTACTTGTTTGACCACAGATCCATTTTATTTTCTCCCAAAGAGCTTGTCATGGGTCAATATTCCATGTAACATATGGCAAAAACTATTGTAGACCATCAATAATGATATTACCAACAACTAACATTTTATAGCTTTTATGGTTTGAATGGAACTTTCATATTATGTTATTTTGGTTAATCACTTAAAATACTACATATAAATATCTAGTTTTGCTTACTTCTAACACAAAGTTATGAACTCGTGCCAAGTTTGTGTTTTTCTGTGGCAATGCAGATCTTAGAAGAATCCATCAGTGGAGCAATCATTCTATGATTGCACAGTAATAAAGAAACATCAATGACTAAATTTCATACTCAATCAAGGCAAATGCCATCACTGTTCAAGACCATTGCTTATTAATTAAAAATAAAAATCTAAATCTATAAAAACATACTTTTTTGAGAAAAAATGGTCAGACATGTGTGTGGGTAAACAAAACTAGGCAATGCACATGCCAGAGATATATTGGGTGCCTACCATCCGGAAGACACTGCCATGTATTATGGGAAATACAAACCTAGAAAATAGACCACACAGTGCCTGGAACATGGATTCTCAAGGGATATGTAGTGGATGAATGTCTATAGAAAACAAAAATGCCTTTCAGTGAATATTCTTTCTAGAAGGAAAAGACAAGCAGTGGATAGAATATAAAGAAAAAGTAAATAAGTGCTGAGTAGAGTCAAAAAGCATCACAGTAGAAGAGAAAAAGGGTATTAGTAAGAGCTAAAGTGACTAATATTTATGGAATGTTTGTGATTGTCCCAAGAGTACACTGTTCAGTATCCTAACTACAAATGACTATTGAGCATTTGAAATGTAGTCTATCTAATTTGAAAAGTGCTTTAAATGTAAAATGCCTACCAGATTTCAAAGAGTTAGTATGAAAAAAATAATATAAAATATTTCATTAATAAATTTTATATTGATTACATGTTAAATTGACAATGTTTTAGGTACATTGGATTAAAGAAAATATTATTAAAGGTATTTTAACTGTTTCTTCATACCCTTTAAGTTGAACTAAAAGAAACCTCAAAATCATTGATGTGGCGTACATTTGTGACCAGCTATTTTTATTGGACAGGGTTATGAATCTAAGATGCTTTGCACATGCTATCTCATTTAATTTTCCAAACCATCCTAAGAAGTCAGAACTGTATTTGATACAAAGTATATATTAAAGAAACTGTCTGGAATTATCCCAGTGAGTAAACAGCACACTCTACAGCCGATGCTGTGGGAAACTGAGGAAGGCTGCTTGATGGATGATAATGATGGCTCAGTCACTAGGTAGTGTCAGCTAAGTATCTTCCCTCAGCTAAAACTGCATGAATGTGAAAGTGTCAATTCTAATCTCAGTAGTTTTTGCAAATTGGGTGGTGAGGATTTCTAAGTGAAAGAGTAAAGGAATGTTATTGGGTGTTATTTGAGAAACTAAGCTTGTATCTTCTTTATATCTTCTCAGGTGTATCTATTGCCATTTCCATCAGAGTGCCTTTGGAAGACTACATAACCAACAGTTCCCATTTCACCACAATTTCTTCTAGTAAGACAGCATGACTGACTGTGGCTCAATGTTCTGTTTCGTAATGGGTAAGGACAGACAGGGTGCTTCTTGGGCTTTCACCTTTTGGAAGCCACCAAACTGAAGCAAATTTGGATTTCCCACAAAGAGGAAGTCTTATTATAAGTTCCATCATACATTTGTCGCCAGGTGATGTGCAAATATCAGTGCAAAAGGCCCATGACAGCAACTCATAGAGCTTTGATGTGAAGTCACTCACACTTAGGGCCTGCTGGCATTGTCTAATTATGTGATACACATACTTAGGAAATGTCAAGAAGGTCTGAACTCCTATAGTATCTACCTCAATGGAATGCTTGTAAATCAAAGACTAGAAAAAAGGCTTCAGCGTGGGCAGTGCAAAAACTTGGCCTATTTCCATTCCCTGTGCATGAAAAGAGGGAAATAATATTTTTTTCTGGATTAATACAATATCAGTTATATAAGATCATTCATGTGAAATGTTTCCAGTACTGTTTTGTTGCTGGAAGTCAGCACCAGGCTGATTTATCTGAGCAGCAGAGTCTGAGCTATACCTCAAAGGTCTGGGCTGTCTTCTGAAAACAATGGGGAAAAGATTTTCTGCAGCACTTTCCAAAGCCTCTGCGGATAGGGCAAGCCCTCCATTCATCTTAGGCAAAAAGAGAAATAGGGAATGAAAATTTCTCCTGGTAATGGCTTCAGTGGATAAGGAGAACATATTTAATATAACTTTAAAATTTTATGTGACTAGGCAGTGTTAGAATTGATCTGTACAACTGTGATCTATAGATCTCACATGTTCTACATTTCAGAGTCTAAAATGACTTCCAAGTGACCCCTAGGAAGGTCCATATGAAAGTGGATAATTTACAAAAAATGATCCGCTTAAAAGAAACCCTTACATATGGTTCGTAATTCCTAATCTTCAAAATCAAAAATTAAAAGAAGGCTACTTGTTGTGCTTTATATTTTTTATATAGATTCACCTTAGGTTTCTTCTGAATGGTAAGCTTTCTCAGAAACTTGATTTAGGGGCACCTGCGTGGCTCAGTTGGTTGAGTGTCCAACTTCACCTCAGGTCATGACCTCAGGCTTGTGAATTCGAGCCCCGAGCTCTGTGCTAACAGCTCAGAGCCTGGAACCTGCTTAGGCTTCTGTGTCTCCCTCTCTCTTTGCCCTTCCCTCGATCATACTCTGTCTCTTTCTCTCTTTCTCTCTCAAAAATAAATAAACATTGAACAAAAATTTTTTAATAAAATAAAATAAAATTTGATTTAAATCTACAGGTATTTGGAAAGTAAATAATAGCCAAATTAAGGTGAACCTCATAGGAAGGAAAATTATAGAGACCATCTCCTCCACATATTTATGATCAGCAACAACAAGAAACTTATTTGAGAACTTTCTTTCATGATAATGAACTAAAGCAGTCTAGTCAACATTGTGATTTTTGACCCTGAAATTTAACATCTGGGATTTTTTCCTAGAGATATATTGGGAAAGAGTGAAATAGCATATGTTTAAAGATATTTACTGCAACACTGTATATAATAGCAAAAGTTGGGAAAATATTCTAAGTGACTACCAAAAGGTACCTTGTAAAAAGAAATCATTATATAACTATAAAATAGGCTGTTATGTAAGCATGTTAAAAAAGAGAAAGCTTAATACGTACAAAATTGTATTATATTCCTAATAGGTATTAATTTTTTTTTTATACAGCAAATAGCAGAACAATGCTTAAAGTACACGACATTTTGCAATTAATATATATACTTGTGTAAGTGCAGCTCATCCACGGGAAGATTCTTGACCTAACAAACAGGTCAGTTAGACACAGTGTCTGTGTGCCAGGTGAATTGCACGGTGGCTGGAGGTGGGGGTGGGGTACTTACTTTCTCTCCAAATCATCTGTGCCGTTTGAACTTTATAATGTGCACTTGCATTACCTATTCAACAATGTAAATAGTGTTTTAATTGGGGGGTGGGGTTACAGAGTTGTGCTTTAAGGAGAGAGATGGCGGGAGAAAGAAACAAAGGAAACATCTCTTAACAAATGAACCAACAAAGTACTCTTTTGTAAGCAACGTAAGTTTCAGGAAAGGAAAGACCTTCTTACTTTGACAGGTGCAATTACCGATAAAGTGTGCCAAGCATGGGAGTGCTTAAGAAACACTGCTTGGTGATAAATGTTCAGTTGAAGGTACAGGGGAAAAAGATACATGTCCAGTTGAACAGATTCTCTCTGTTGTCTATATTGCATCACATATTCTGGGCAGAACCGTCTACAAGGAAATCCCTCTAATGGAGCAAACATTAGTTTGGAACACATGCAGGAAATGGGTGTGATAAATCAGTAAGGCAAAGGGAACATAATGGATGCTGGAAGCGGCTAGAGGAAGGCAGGAGGATATCAAAGTGTTCAAAGAAGAACCAGAAAAACAAGACTGTTTAGATGACATCAGTGAGAAGAAAATAAAACTTGGGACACACCAGCAAAAGAAGCTCAAAGATGATTTGACAGCTCATCAGTGCAATGAATAGAATAGCAAACTATCCATATTTATTTGCTGGAAGAGCTGCTAGTATGGCCCACAGGGGACATTGTGGTAAAGAGCAAATGCTTCCTTCCATACAAACTTTGGCTTTTAATCTCTTGGTTGAAAAGTATTTACTGAGCACCTGCTTTGCAAGGTGCTGTGGATGATTCACAGATACAGAGATAAAGGTCTGCCATCTGGGAGCATACAGTCTACTCTCAAATGGAAGACCTTCAGATCAGATGAAAACCTAAATTCAACATTATGTTTTTTAAATATTAAGGGCTTCTCTCTAGAATGCTTCTCTCAGGCTCTACACCTGCAAAGATTTCTGCTAAACGGTGCTTGCAGTTCCTTCGATGCACTCTTCTGAGACATAACCAGTGAAGTATCTGTGCTAAGAGTCTATGTGTTCATAAAGGTTCAGTCTACTTTTCTCCATTGTTCAAACAGTTTGGTCTTTATACCTAAGGTATCTTAGAGTTTAGAGTCAATAATATCTCAGAGGATCTTGGGTCCTGAAAAAGTTATGCTGAGAAAAAGTTTCTGTTTTAAGATATCCAAAACTGCTGAGTCAAAATAACTTTCCTTAAACCTAATCAAAATTCTTCCTGCTGCAATTCTGACGCATTTTCTTTGGCCTCAACATAATTTAGCTTATCCTCTCATCAAAAATATTCTTAACACAAATAAAATCAAACTCTTCATCTAAACAAAACAAAGAGTGTTGATTCCCCAAACATTTACCTATTATATGTGGGACTTTAGTAGGGTTGCAGGATTAAATAGAGGATATCCAGTTAAATTTGAATTTCAGAGAAACAACAATGAAGTGTTTTCAGTGTAAGTTTATCCCAAATACTGCATTAAACATACATGTACTAAAAAAAGTATTTATTGTTTCTCTGAAATTCAGATTTAACTGGGTAATCCTATATTTTTATTTGCTAAATATGACAACCTTACATTTGAGAAATAACATTAAAAAGAAACATTGTTTATAAAATGGAACACCTGAGTGTTACTTAATAGATAGCACATTAAGATTTTAAAATTGGCTTTTAGCAGTTTACCAAGTCCAAGATGAAGATGACAATTTCTGGAATGTACAGAGCTTCTCCACTTATTTAGCTAGAGTCAAGAGACAAGGGTACTCTCTGGTTGGAAAAGTTAGTGTAAGTGATTGACTGTTAAGAGACTTTCAAAACAATTCATGACTTTATTTTCTTTTTTTAGCACACAGGGTGGTGGGTGTTGATATAAGAGAGTATTGTTCCATGTGTTACTGGTGGCTTAACTTAGAAGGAAACTCTTACCAGATACATAGTGACTCATTTGGACCTGAGAGGTGATCCCAGGATACTTGTAGGTGTCCTATTCCAGACTACCAAAAGACTTCTTTCTGGAGGTATGAGAGATGGACAGCGCAAAAAAATTACTCTTAAATGTGGAAACTTGACAGTGACATAAAATATGAATTACACTCTAAGTGATACCCACAGAAAGTAGAAAATAGAGATTAGTGACTAATACCCCTTTAAAAACACATGTAAGAGGAAGACAGGGGCAAATACAAACCATGAGAAAATAATTGCAAAGAATTTTAGGGGATTTAAGTGTAAGTAGATGGTAGAATCAAGTGTCTCAAAATAAAGTTTTGAATAAAAAACATGAGTACCCTTGTGCAGTGAGGTAACACAGATTTTAAAAGACAGCAGAAGATGTTGATTTGCCATTTTCATTCAGCATTCATTCATTCACTCATTCAAAAGGTGTTTATTATGATGTATAGAAAGAATGTCAAATCTTTACTTTAAATGTTAAAATAAGTTTATATCACCCTACCATATGGTTAGCAACAGATTTACTTTTTTTAACTGAATATGGACCCAATATGACAGTTTTCCTACCTACCAGGTGTTTACTATTGGGATTCTAATTTGAACTAGATCATTTTAAAACTAAAACCTCCCAAATAGTCCTAAAGACTACAGGATAAAATTGAAAAAAATATATACAGGATTACAAACATGGAATAGTACTTGGGTATCCTTTTCTTATGTCTTTTTAACCGAGTTGACAACTAATGAAACACATGCTTAAAAGATTCACAAGATAATTTGCATGACATGATCAGGGCTGCTCTAGGTCATATTGTAAAGTGTCTTGGACACCTGGGTGGTTCAGTTGGTTAAGTGTCTGACTCTTGATTTTGGTGCAGATCATGATCTCACAGTTCATTAGTTCAAACCCCTCATGGGGCTCTGTGCTGACAGTGCAGAGCCTGCTTGGGATTCTCTCTTTCCCTCTTTGTCTGCCCATCCTCTGCTCTCTTGCTCTCTCTTTTTAAAGATAAATAAACATTTAAAAGGATGTTTAGGGGCGCCTGGGTGGCGCAGTCGGTTGAGCGTCCGACTTCAGCCAGGTCACGATCTCGCGGTCCGTGAGTTCGAGCCCCGCGTCAGGCTCTGGGCTGATGGCTCAGAGCCTGGAGCCTGTTTCCGATTCTGTGTCTCCCTCTCTCTGACCCTCCCCCGTTCATGCTCTGTCTCTCTCTGTCCCAAAAATAAATAAACGTTGAAAAAAAAATAAATAAAAGGATGTTTATTGAATATCTATTATGTGCCACACACTTTTCCAGGTCCTTGGGATACAGGTGTAAATGAGATCTATTCAATTCCTGATCTATGTTACTTACAGTGTGTTTGGAAAACTTAAAATAAAATAAAATAAAATAAAATAAAATAAAAAAATAAAATAAAATAATAAAATAAAATAAATCATGGTTTCCCACTCTGGAATGTAAGGAGCCTGGAAGTCATCATTCCCTTTTAACAATGAGAAAAAATTTGAATAAACTGAAAAATCAACAAATCTTTTTACACCCATCAGAGAAGGATGGTCACAGACCAAACTGCTGTCCACAAAATTGGAAAGTCAGGTGAATAAAAATAATTACAACTTCCTGGAGCAGAAACCCATGAGCAGAAACCTCCACTGGAAACCAATACTAGGATAGAAAAAACCAAACTGTAATTGATGAATAGCTGAAGGCTCAATGTGGACAATTCTGAGAGTTAAAAACTCTAGTAGAACCCCATAACCTTACTCATAGAGGAGCAAAGATAAAAATTAAATCTGACTTCTCCTCAGAAGCCATGCAAGCAAGAATAAGTAGAATGAATTATTTAAGGTGTTGGGAGAAAATAAAAGCACACCAATGTAGAATTCTGTGTCCTGTGAAATTACCACTCAAAAGTGAAGGGAAAATACAGACTTTGTCTGACAAACAAAAAAATTGAGGTAATTTGTTGCCAGTAGACCTGTCTTGCAAGAAATAATAAAAGAATTTCTTCAGAGAAAAGGGAAATGACATAGGTCATAAACTCAGAACTACATAAAGTAAGGGAAAACATCAAAAAAAGAAGTGAAAGTAAAGTAAACCTTTTATTTTACTTATTCTTAGTTGAACTAATATAACAGTTTTTTAACAACAATTAATAACAACGTGTTCAATTAGGTATGCTTACTTGTATATATATGTGCTTATTTATGTATATGCAAAATGAATGACAGCAATGATACAAGGGACAGGAAGGAGGAATTAGGATTATTTTGTTATAATCATGTAGTTGCACTATCCATGAAGTGGTATAGTGTACTTTGAAAGTTGACTTGGATTAGTTGTGAATATATATTGAAACTCTAGGGCACTAAAAAAATAATAAAAAGAAATATAGCTGTTTTTTTCACATAAGAAACCGGCATCATAAAATGCTCAGTTAAAATCACAAAGGCAGAAGAGTGGAAGACAAAACTTTGAAAAAAGGAACAGAGTAACAAATATGTTAACTATTCATCCAATCAATAATCACCTTAAACATCAGTGGTCTAAATACACTGCTTAAAAGATAGATATTGTAAGAGTGGATCAAAAACCATACCCACCTGTATGTTGTCTGCAAGAAGCCCTCTTTAAAAAAAATTTTTTTTAACATTTATTTATTTTTTGAGAGACAGAGACAGAGCATGAGTGGGGAGGGGACAGAGAGAGAGGGAGTCACAGATTCTGAAGCAGGCTCCAGGCTCTGAGCTGTCAGCACAAAGCCCAACGCGGGGCTCGAACTCACAAACCGTGAGATCATGACCTGAGCCAAAGTCAGACTCTTAACTGACTGAGCTACCCAGGCGCCCCTCAAGAAGCCCTCTTTAAATATAAAGACAAATATAGATTAAAAGTATGGATGGATGGACAACTGATGAATGGATAAAGATGATGTGGTATTGTGGTGTATATATATATATATATATATATATATATATATATATATAAACCATATATATATATAACCATATATATATATATACACACACACACATATATATATATATGTATATATATATATATATATATATATATATATATATAAATGATTAGGCAAAAGAATGCAATCTTGCCATTTGCAACAATGTGGTGGAACTGAAGGGTATTATGCTAAGTGAAATAAGTCAGAGAAAGAGAGATATCATATTATTTCACTCATATGTGGAATTTGAGATACTTAACAAATGATCATAAGGGAAGGGTAGTAAAAATAAGATAAAAACAGAGGAAGGCAAACCATAACAGACTCTTAAATACAGAGATTAAACTGAGGGTTGATGGTGGGGTGCTGGGTGGGGGGATGGGCTAAAACAGCAATGGGCATTAAGGAAGGCACTTGTTGGGATGAATACAGGGTGTTATATGTAAGTGATGAAGACTACACTGTATGGTAGCTAACTTGAGAATAAATTAAAAAATAAAAATAAAAAGATAAAATAATTTTTAAAAAGTAAATGGATGAAGTGAGATATACCAATATCATGATAACAGTAATCAAAATAAAGCAGGAGTAGCTATGTTAATTTCACACAGAGCAGACTTCAGAGCAAGGGAAGTTATCGGGGATAAAGAGAGGCATTACCTGATGATAAAGGGTTCAGTTTTCTAAGAAAACATAATAATTCTCGATGTGTCTATACCTAAAAACAAACACATCAGCAGGTATCAAAATATGTTGGATAAAAGCTCATAGAATTGCAAGAAAAAAATAGATGAATCCACTATCATAGTTGGATACTTTAAGACCCCTCTATCAAAAATGGACAGATCTAGGAGACAGAAAATCAGTGAACACACTGTTGAACTCAACACTACCACATGTAAACTAGATATAGTTGACATATATTGATTATTTCACATAACAACATCAGAAAACACATTCTCAAGCTCACATGAAACTTTGATTAAGATAGATCACTACTGGGGTCATAAGATAGACCTTAACAAGTTTAAAAGACTAGAAATCATATAATATCTGCTTTCAGATTAATTATAGTGTAATTAAGCTAGATCAATAACAGAAAACTGGAAAATCTCAAAATACTTGGAGATTAAGCAATATACTTTTATTTTTTTAATTTTATTTTTCATTTTTTAAAGTTTACATCCAAATTAGTTAGCATATAGTGCAACAATGACTTCAGGAGTAGATTCTTTAGTGCCCTTACCCATTTAGCCCATGCCCCCTCCCACAACCCCTCCAGTAACCCTCAGTTTGTTCTCCGTATTTATAAGTCTCTTCTGTTTTATCCCCCTCCATGTTTTTATATTATTTTTGTTTCCTTTCCCTTATGTTCATCTGTTTTGTCTCTTAAAGTCCTCATATGAGTGAAGTCATATGGTTTTTGTCTTTCTCTGACTAATTTCATTTAGCATAACACCCTCCAGTTCCATCCATGTAGTTGCAAATGGCAAGATTTCATTCTATACTTTAACACACAGGTCAAAGGAGAAATCGCAAAAGAAATTTTAAAATATTTTTTGTTAAATTAAAATGAATATAACACTTATCAAAATTTGTGAGACACAGCAAAAACAGTGCATGGAGGGAAATTCATAGCAATATATAGAATGCATATTAAGAAAGAAAAAAGATCAAAAGCCACTAAACTAAGTTTCCACTATAGGAAACTAGAGAAATAAGAGCAAATTAATCCCAAAGCAAGAAGAAGAAAAGAAATAATAAGTATTAAAGTAGATATCAATGAAATTTAAAACAGGAAATCAATAGAGAAAAATCAAAACCAGAAGGTGATTCTTCGAAAAGACCAGTGAAACTGGTAAAGTGCTAGTCAGGTTAACTAAGAGAAAAAGAGAGAAGATACAAATTACTAATATTAGAAATGAAAGAGAGGCCATCATTATAAATTCCATGAACATTAAAAGAATAAAAAGAAATATTATGAACATCTCTATGCCCACAAATTTGATAAGCTAGATGAAATGGACCAAGTCCTTAAAAGACATAATATACCAAAGTCCACACAAGAAGAAATAGACAATTTTAACAAGCCTTTATCCATTAAGAAATTGAATCAATAATTAATGATCCTCAAAGAACAGGAAGTAGCAGGCCCAGATTGGTTCACTGGTGAATTCTATCAAACATTTAAGGAAGAAATTATTCCAATTCTTTAAATGTTTCCAAAATGGAGAGGTAGAGGGGGTACTTCTCATGCTGAGGTCTATTACCCTAATACCCAAACAAGACAAAGACATCACAGGAAAAGAAACCACAGATTTTTCATGAACATAGATGCAAAAATCCTCAACACTGTATCCTAGGAAACCAAAACCCAACAATGTATAAAAATAATTATGTGTCCCAACCACACGGAATTTATCCCAGGTATGTAAGACTGGTTCAGCATGTCTACATGGCTGCTCTTAAAGGTGTGTGTGTGTGTGTGTGTGTGTGTGTACGTATGTATCTTAGACAAAGGCTCACAAATTCTACTTTATTAAGGAGTGCAATCCATTGGACAGGAATGAGGACAGGGGAATGGCTCAAAAGGAGAGATTTCTAACAAAAAGATATTATCTAGCTGGTGGAAGCTATGTGTTGCAGATTTCTGGGTCTTTCAGGATTACCCTTTAAAAGGCCTTATAAATTGCATCTGAGGACATCCCTCCAGCAGTGCCTGGAACAAGAGATGGGTGAAACCAAGAGGATATGAGGTGAGACATGTCTGATGAAGAATCCTTCTGGTCACAGTTTATACTGTTTCAAGCATTTTATTACTTTTATGAAAGACCTAAACTGGCATTATGCATACTGTCATGCAACTTTTTTCACTTATTATTATTTATATTAGATGGCCTTTTTCTTTTATTTTTTTTTAAAGGTTTATATTTATTTTTGAGAGAGAGAGAGCACAAGTGGGGAAGGGGCAAAGGGAGAGGGTGACCAAAGATCCAAAGTGGGCTCTGTGCTGACAGCAGAGAGCCCAATGCAGGGCTCAAACTCACAAACGGTGAGATCATCACCTGAGCTGAAGTTGGACGCTCAACCCACTGAACCACCCAGGCACCCCTAGACAGCCTTTTTCTGCATACAGATAGGTCTATATCATTCTTCTACAGGCTACAGAGTAAAAAGATAAGTTTTAGATTAGAGGATAATAAGTTTTGGAGTTATATTGTATTTTACTTTTTCCCTTCTTTGTTTTGACAAACAAGGACGTATTTTATTAGGTGCATTAGGATATAACTTCATTTACGTCTAGGAAAGTTCAGTGTTATGACACTGACCTTTGAATGCTTATTCAACAGTTTTGCATTTCATTCGTTAAAATGACCATCTGTGTTCGCATATGTTTCTGATTTACCAGTATTTTATTTGGTGTATTTCTGAGGAAATAAAACCTAGTTATTTCAAGTCAGAAGAGCATGGCTATTATTGCACTTGTGAGTTAAAACCCTAAAAAGTTAACCAAAAAAAACCTTAAAGATAACTTTGATGCTCTACTACAAAATGAACACCTAACATCCTATTGATCTTGTCTTTTCAGCTCGATATTGACCAGTTTGTCCCATTAGTCATATCTTCCCTGCTTCTGGACATTGACTAGAAGGAAGGAAGGGAAGAAGGAAGGGAGAGAGGGAGAAAGGAAAGTTGTTTTTTGGGGCCAGTACTAGATTAATTAATTTAGTTTTACAAATAGCTTGATGTCCTTGTGAGTTTAGCTATCTATCTGAATGGGATATGCAACCTACCCCTGGGTTCCCATCTAGAGGGTCAGTCTAATTCACACTAGGGAACAATCTGGATTTGCCAGCTACTGAGTTAGCAAAACCTCCCTGTGTACTTGTTCCACCCCAAATAAAATAGGACCTGCCTCAAATCTTTGAGAGGGCCATGGTTACTTTACACTGTTAGAGTTTTAGCAAAGGGAAAAATGGTGTTCCAGGCAGATAACAAGATGGCAGAGAGATCAAAACTTCCTCTGGCTTCTCCCTAAAGGACACTGATCCTATCGGGAGGTGGTAAACAGGAAAGTCAGGGCAGCTTTCACTTGGCAAACATTCCTAAGCCGTAAAACAAATCATGAATCACTGCACATCGTTTTTCCCTTTATCCTCACCAATAAGTAGAAAGAACTTCTCTTCTCAGCAAAAATGCTAACATTAGGCCCTCAGGCAAGCAATGTGACCTTTCATGGGATTCCTTTCAGTATACCAGTTATTGCTGCAAGCATGGCCTTTGCACATCAAGTGTAAGACAATGTGAGATGGGGAGTTTAAGGGAAACCTAAGACAAAGACTGAAGACAAAAGATCCATGAGGCAGTAAAAGGAAGTCAATTGCCTTGACTAGAAATCATCTTTTCTTTCAGAAGATGGTTAAGGGAGAAGAAGGAATTATCCATACCTTTGTCTTCTTGGTCTTTTTATACAAGTTCATTCCACTTCACAGCTGAACTTCTAGAAACAAAATACCCTTATTACTCTACTGGAGTTTAATATCTGTATGTTGGATTTGGCCGTGGCTGGTCCCTTAACACAAATAGTTCCAAATGAAGAGCGATGTATTTATTCAGCGTCATGTATATCAGGTATGTGCAGTGTATAAAAGATGTTGTAAACAAATGTTTGCTTTTATTCTCTGAATTGTAGAGGATCAATTAAATCAGAGTAGCCTCACTGAGAGCTGACTTTCCATAACTATGTCATAAAGGCAAGTCTTTTCTTTATTTTGTTATTCAAAATTATTTGAAAATGTATTTGATGTCTATAGCGTAGGTATGATAAACTGTGTCAGAATTTTGGTTGTAAGAAATTAAGATAAAGAGCAGAGAGGGGCAGCTGGGTAGCTCAGATGGTTAAGCGTCCAACTTCTACTCAGGTCATGATCTCATGGTTTGTGAGTTTGAGCCCTGCTTCAGGCTCTGTGCTGACAGCTCAGAGCCTGGAGCCTACTTCAGATTCTGTATCTTCCCCTCTGACCCTCCCCCACTTGCGCGCGCGCGCTCTCTCTAAGAAATAAAATAAAAACATTAAAAAAATTATTTAAAAAAAGAGCAGAGAAATGTTAGCTTTTTCTGACTCTAAAGAGCCCTATCTCTCAGAAATAAAATGAACAAAAACTCTACCCTAAGAAAAAGATACAGAACCAAATTACCAAATTTGTCAATTATGGAAGGAAACATTACATTTGTCTAACTATTTGGGTGTGTTTAGGTTTCTTTTGTGTTCTGCCACTGAATAAATAGACATATACACACTAAATATATCACTGTAAATAAATACATATGTGTATATATATATATATATATATATATATATACGTCTGCACACACGCGTACGTACACATACACAAACATATACATACATGTGGGGTATGTGTGTCTGTGTGTGTATGTGTATGAAAATGAGGGGGAATTAAAGTGAGAAAAACTTGGCTTAAATTCCAGCTAACATACTGAGGAATTGTGTAACAATATTCCAGGCACACTTCCTCTCTAAGTCTCAGTTCTCACCTGTGGAATGATAACCATAGCCTTTTAGCCTTTTGCCTATATCTTAGATATCTCAGATTTTGGGGCCTGATTCCACCTTCTTTATTTCCTACTGTTTAACTTGGACAAGTTATAGAACCCTCCTGTGCCTCCATTTCCTCATCGGTAAAATGGGATAATAGTGGCCCTTCATAAGATTTAATTTATTTAATATCCACATGCATTTCCAACAGTGCTGGAGACATAGTGGAATTCAATAACTTCGTTATATCTACCTTCACCTCCATGATCACCACCATCATTATATACAAGCACTCAGCAAGGTGTCTGGTATGGAGTAGAGATGCACTGGATATTTGTTGAAAATCCAGGCAATTCTTACATTTGGGTTTTTATTTAAATGAGATATGCCTTTCTTTTTGTTGTCCTGAACTAATTATAGATTGGGAGCAATAGGCATGTTAGTTTCCTGTCCAATAAAATATCTCCATGATCCTTATATCTGGCTCTCTTGGCCATCTATTCTCAGTAGAATGCAAACCAAGACCACCATTTAAAACCAATGTAAATTCAGTTAACTAGAAAACCACATCACCCTAAGTGGTCGAGATTAATGAAATAATTTTTTCAGTGTCACCTTTTCCCTAATGTAGAGTATTACTGGTGTCTCATTTTCTTAACTTACATGTTGCCTTAATTTCCTGGATTTTCTTTCTTTATTAAATCAAGCATTTAAAAAATTCCATTAAAGGGGCACCTAGGTGGCTCAGTCGGTTTAGTGTCTGACTCTTGATTTTGGCTCAGGTCATGATCTCACAGTCATGAGATGCGAGCCCTGTGTTGAGCTGTGTGCTGAGCATGGAGTCTGCTTAAGACCCTCTCTCCTTCTGTCCCTCTCCCCTGCTCACACTGTCTCTCTAAAAATAAAATAAATAAAATTCCATTAAAGAAAGCAGGAGGAGACTGAAGGATTGATAGCTGTGGAGCGTTAAAAACCTATTTGCCCTAAAACAAAAACAAAAAACAAAACCCATTTGCCCTTCATGCAGATTCAACACAACAAACATCCCAAGACCTACCAGGCTCTTACTACTGAGCTCGACAATTTAAAGTACCTTTTTGAAATAATTAAATGTCTTACATGTTTACAAGAAAATCAAGAGACTCGCCTAGGCTCAGCCACCTGGTAATTTGCAGTGGCCACAGGAACTTCATCTGCGGTCAATTCCTGTCTTTCTTCTCCAGGGCATGACTCATTTGTAAAATAGAAACAAAAACATCTGCCCTTGAGGCCTTGGGGTTGTTGTGTTACTACTAGTACTGCTAATATTATTATCATTATTAATTGGTAATAGTAATCATGTTTTTTAAAGTGTGATGGACTGAAAGGTACTATAAAAATCATATAGTGGAATCCAAAAATCTGTAAAACATGTTTTTCTTTTTTGAAAATTTGTTATAATAATTATTGGAATAAATCAGATAGTAACTGAGGTTTGGAGACAATTTTTAATATGGATATTATTGTTAAGCTAATGTATTTTATCTGCAAAATATCTAAATATAAACTTTTGTAGAAAAGGTTTTAAGCTCTGAAATCATTCAGATTTTCCTTGCATCAGATTCTATAGAATCTTTCACATGGTATGTTTTTCCTGCCTCTAAAGAATCAGCTTTTGTTTTTATAATTGTTCCACATTTGTACTGGAAGAGATTATAAGGAGCAGGAAAAATAATTCATGGTAAAAGCTCTCTACAAAAGGTGAACCCATTTATCTTCCAAGTCATAATGAGCTAGTTTGAGAAAGGCCTTTGAACTTGCTTCTGGCAAGTGGAAACATTAACTAGCCTGATTTGAGAAGAGCGTTTGAACTTCTGGCAAGTGGAAACATCAGTCCCAACAAATCATCAGGAAAGCTTGGGTCAAAAGTGCAGAAGCCGGAAAGTATTTCCAACCATGTTTCAGAAATATCAACATATCTGCATCAGCTATCATGTTTATGCATATTTTAGCCAGTTTTCAAGGAGGCTTCATATCCAGGAATGGATAAAGATGATTCCAGGATTGCCCAGAGCAGTATTTTTCAAACTGCAGCTTGCAACCCATTAGTAGGTCATGAAAGCAATGTAGTCCGTCCTGACCAGCATTTTAAAACAACGACATAGACTGGAATAAGCAGAAAATATTAGAGGGCACCCAGTAGTTAGAAGAAGTATTGTTTGGGAAACTTCTGCTTCACGTGTGTTTTGCATGATCCCGATGTAAAATACCCTTCTTACTGTGAGTTGTAGTCAGAAAAGCAGAAAAGCATTGATCTGGGGGCTTGTGGGTTCTGACTGGGTTTGGATAAAGATGGAGAGACAAAGGGCTTTGCATCTGTCTGAAGTCTGAACCAGAGAAACTCTCCAGCATTAAATTGCTTCTAGCCCATTCTCAAAATCAGGATAACACAGTAGGGACAAGATGGTGAGTTGGATCAATTATCTGTGTCATTTGCCTTGGGTAGATAAATTCTAGTAGCTATAAAATCAGTTATTCAGTGTCTGGCTTTGGCATCAGCTAGTGTGCTCTCTAACAGGCCAATGGTGGTTTGAAAATCACATTAAGACTGATGAAAGTCTACCCCCCACATTTTCTCTTGCCTTCAGAAACTGCTGCAGGAGATTCATTGTTTTGGTGGACATAGAGGTTTGCATTGTCTTGCAGCTTATATATTTACTTAAGCTTTCCGGAGAATTCTACGAATGTATCAACACTTGCCTTTGCCCTAATTACTTCTCATTTAGTTTTGAAATGAGAATCACTTGACATTAATGCTACCGAATCATTTCAAACAATTGCAGTTGGATTGGAGGGAAGTTTGAAATATCAGTTTAAAGAAAACCAATTTAAAGCAACTCCACACCCAACTTGTTTAGTTCACATTAGCTTTTGCTAATCGAAGCGAATGTTGGCTGGCTGATGACCACTAGCAGTTACTGTATTTTAGAAAGGACTATAAAAATACATGGGTTAATTTGTGTACATTTGGCAAGTGGCAATTTTAGTTTTTGTGAGAACATGACTCAAATGTCTCAAAAGATGATATATTATTAGAGAGTAGTACTGCCCAAACGGACTTTCTGTGATAATGGAAAAGATCTACATCTGTACCGGTCACATGGTAGCCACTAGCCACACATGCCTTGTGAGTGTTTGAAATGTGGCCAGGGTGACAAAGAAAATGAATTTTTAATTTTATTTTATTTTGATTACTCGAAATTGAAATGGTTACATGTGGCTAGTGACTAACATAGTGGACAGGACAGTTCTAGAATCTTGAATTTCCATGCTAATTCAAAACAAATAGAAAATTCCTCTTTTCTATCAATGCCTGAAAATTAACTCACTCATTTATTATAAGGTGACTTTTTACCCCATCTTGTCAGTCACTCTTTTCAAGTCTTGTCCCTTACATGCATCTCTTAATGCTGTTCTACGCATAGTCAGTACTAAATAAATGATAGCCTTTATTGGAATTACTGCTATCAATATTTATTTATCACCTACCTTTGACCCTAAATTCATCCTTAAAACTTAGGTTTATCAGAATATTTTTATTTATTTTTAATGTTTTATTTATTTTTGAGAGAGAAACAGAGTGTGAGCAGGGAAGGGGCAGCGAGAGAGACACAGAATCCAAAGCAGGCTGCAGGCTCCAAGCTGTCAGCAGAGCCTGATACGGGGCTCGAACCCACAAACAGTGAGATCATGACCTGAGCCGAAGTTGGATGCTTAACCAAGTGAGCCACCCAGGCGCCGCTAGAAGAATATTTTAAGGATCTGTTATGATGCGTTCAATCACATAAGGCATTATTTTAGGCAGAGTTGTTGAAACTGCATATTGAAACCCATTAATCATTCAGGAAAGCAATTTAGTGACATATCAACATTGTTATATGAATTGTTTTTGTCACGAAGAATTATAATTAAAATTTGTTTTATCAAATAATTCTAAAGTAACATATGGTTGGTACCAAGTGGATAAGTCATTTTTAATTTACTTGGGCGACTCCTTTCACTTCTTTGAGCCCAACTGTATTGATTTGTTGAATGGGGATTGGATTAAACCAGGCATCACAGATGTAAAGCCTACGGGATCTTGATGGTGTCTTAACAAATGAGGCCTGCTAAGTATAATACAGTAAGGTATAGCGGAGACTGTCAAATTGCAGAATTCCTGTATCACCTGAAAAAAACAAGACAGTATCAGAACCCTGTGTTCCTAAATGCTTTAGTTTTCCAAGATAAACTAAAAGTTTAGATTTTTCAAGTGGTGAAACTAAATGCATTAAACAAATATCATGTCAAGGGGTGCCTGCCTGGCTCAGACAATGGAATGTGAGACTCTTGATCTCAGGTTGTGGGTTTGAGCCCTGCATTGGGTGTAGAGATTACTTTAAAAATAAAATCTTAAAAAAATTACATGTCAAGTGAATTTTAAGGTATGTAAATTATATTTCAATAAAACTGTTAATGTGTGGGTCTAAAGGCCACTAGTTTGCAATTTCTGGACCATTTGATCTAAGATTTTTTCCTGTGTTGCTACTCCGGCCTTTCTAAGCCCTCTGCATATGTCTTTCTTAAACATTTTAGCAGAGTTTGTATCTGAGGAAAAAGTTTGCTTCACGGAGGGACTTTTTTGAAGACAGACAGCTAATGTAGCACTGATTCTTTGCATTCAGGCCTACACAAGAAAAATTTAAATAAGCCAACTGACAGAGAAATAAGTTATAAGCTCAGTAAAGGAAGAAACTAAAGTAAGTAGCCAATATTTTTTTTTATATAAAACACTGAAGTGAGAAAAAAAAAATCCAGATGAACAAGAATCTTAAAGAAAAAGTAAAGAAATACTGTGATTACTCTGTAACCCTTAAATGTTTTTTAAAGACATTCGCATACTCTTTTTAAGAATACCAAAATGAGGGGCATCTGGGTGGCTCAGTTGGTTAAGTGTCCAACTTTAGCACAGGTCATGATCTCATGACTAGTGAGTTTGAGTCCTACTTTGGGGGCTCTGTGCTGACAGCTCAGAGCCTGGAGCCTGCTTCAGTTTCTGTATCATTCTCTCTCTGCCCCTCCGTCGCATGCAGTGTCTCTCTCTCTCTCTCTCTCAAAAATTAATAAACATTTAAAAAAGAATACCAAAGTGAATGTTAATTTATATTTGTTTGAAAAGGGTTCTTATTCTATCTATATTAAATCATGAATAGTAGGTAATGACAAACCAGAGCTTTAATAACCCAACACTAAGAGAGTGAGGATAAAAATCAGCTAAGATGGGGTTTTTAACCCAGTCCTGGAACACTCGTCACTTTAGACTTCATATGAGTGCTCCAAACACAAATGTGGCAATCATGTCTGGAAGAGAATAAAACGGCACTTTTGGACTCTAATCAAAGCCAGAAATGGGAGCACAGAACCAAAGCCAAATCTGGGAGTCAAAAGAGATTCTCCCTGGTGTCTGTTTCATTTCAGTTGGACATTTTTCAGTCCCTTTAACACCAGTTCTAGCCCAATAAATTTACATTTTATTCACAGAAAACATTTTATTCACAGAATAGATGAAATTTAAATCACTATTAAAAAATGATCAGAAAATATTATTAAGTAGTATTACTAAGTAGTGAGTAGAGTAGGGCTGTGAATTTAAGTTCTGACCAATATCTGTACGAGTGTTCTTTTATGGAATATCAACCTGTTTATCTGATTGAAATCTAAGTTCAATTCTGTTCTTTTTTCACATGTCCTATTCCCAGCTATGCTTCATCTTTATGAGCATAAGTGCACCATATTATCTTTTCAAAAGCCTAGAAATAAAGTTGCCATTATTTCCCACAGTCTGTGAAGAGTTAAAAGAGCAAGAGAAAGGGGGGAAAAAAAGAAGGTATCTTCAAAGCGTAAAGACCGAGAAAGACTTCAGTACCAGAATCAGAAATTCTTAAATCTAAATAATGTGCTAGGATTAAAACTATTAGAAACAACAAAAGCTGGCCAAATTTTCGGTTTAGCTCTTTAAGTGTTTCAACTCAATTATGTATATAATGTTCAATGAGCTTCCGGGCACACTTGTCCGTGTTAATAAACACAGTATGGACAAAAACGTGACCCTTACCCTTGCATGTGTTGTCTTTTTAACCCACTGAGTTCGAATTTATACATAAGCTAGAAAACACATTAAAAAAAAAAAAAAAAAAGATGAGAATGGACACTAGGGTCTTTAGAAGGCCAGAAAAATAGAGCTATCCTGGGGACTGAACCTGAGAGGAGCTTATGTGCTCCAGGTCCTTGGAAGGATGCAGAAGCTGACAAGGCGCCTGGGCTCAGTTGGTTAAGCATCTGACTTTGGCTCAGGTCATGATCTCGCGGTCTGTGAGTTTGAGCCCCGTGTAGGGCTTTGTACTGACAGCTCAGAGCCTGGAACCTGCTTCAGATTCTGTGTCTCCCTCTTTCTCTCTCTGTCCCTCCCCCACTCATGCTCTGTCTCTCTTGCTCTCAAAAATAAATAAAACATAAAAAGATTAAAAAAGAAAAAGCTGAGTGCAGGCCAGTAGAGGTATTTGCATAAAGCTCTTGGGCCTGGAACTGAAACAGGTTCTGGACTCCCTGTCCAGTATTCTGTTTATGTTATATGCTGAAGCTGTATAAATCATATTTTATTTAATAGGTCTCCTGATCGCAGTTTATATTTGAGACCTACAAGTTCTTGTCCTCACCTGGTTCACAGGAGTTAGTAATTCAGAACAATAAATCTCAGGAATATTTACCTGGTTTATTTTCAAAGGAAGAAGAAGTGATAGAAAGTGTAAATTCCCTCCTATAAATAGGCTTTGTGCACTCAGCTCACTGATGCTGCGCTGGGTGCTAGAGATAGAGCCACGTGCTAGGTCAGGCCCCTACTCCTGTTCTCAGCTGACCTTTTAGAGGGAAGAAATATCACGTGTTACTGAATGCATGAAGTCATGGGGGATTGGAAGATACATTAATTTAAATATCACTGAAAAAGAAAAACGACTTCCAGCTAAACAGTGTGGTGCTGCCTTAAGAGCAGACATGTTCCCCACATGAATCACCCACACAGCCCTATTTGGGGTTTTTGTTTGTTTTTAATGTTTCTTTATTTTTGAGAGAGAGAGAGAGAGACAGAAGACAAGCAGGGGAGTGGCAGAGAGAGGGAGACACAGAATCCGAAGCAGGCTCCAGGCTCTGAGCTGTCAGCACAGAGCCTGACGTGGGGCTCAGACTCATGAACCTCGAGATCATGATCTGAGCCGAAGTTAGATGCTTAACCGACTGAGCCACTCAGGTGCCCCTATTTTGTTTTTGAGTTTTCTTTTTGGTGTGCCAGGGGCTGAGGTCCTAGCCCTGCCTTCAGCTGCAGTTCTTGGCTTGTGACAGAGATCATTCTTTCACACATTCCAGTGGCAAAAATGTCACACAGCTTCCTCAGCTCGCCACTATCTTTCTCAGGTCCCAGAAAGCTTTAATGGTTTTCAAACTTTAATGGGCATATGCAGTTGAATCTCTTTCAGATGAGGATTCTGATTCAGTAGGCCTGGGGTGAGGCCTGAGATTCTGCATTTCTTACCCACATCCAGGTGATGATAGTGTTGTTGTTTGTGGACCACGTACAGGGGAGGAGAGAGACAATAAAAGGAATTGGTGATTGCTTCCCAAGAACAGAGAGTTGTGGTTTTTCCTGAAACGATGAATAAAATCAAGCTATAATCCACTACTCAGCACAAACAACCCTGCTTCAATGACAACTATGATCCCCAGATAACAATAATGATAGGACATCATTGATTTTAAGACACATCAGTGGTGTAAAAATGTACATATTAGAACTGATGAAATGCAGTATTCAACCAATCAATCACTGAATTGTACTAGGTTCCAGGCATGTGTTGAGGTAAGTTATCAGACAATTACAGCATGGATTCATAAGACCACACGAGCCCCGCACAGGTTGCCAGCAATACACAAAGAAGGGATATCTAACACTGTCTTAGAGGTGGGGGGGTTGGCAATAGGGAGTGGAGGAAAATGGCTTTGTGGCAGCAAAAACATAATAAGCGTTATATATAAACTTAAAACCTGGGGAATAGGGTGCCTGGGTGGCTCAGTAGGTTAAGTGTTTGACTTCCTCTCAGGTCATGATCTTACAGTACATGAATTGAAGCCCTTCATCAGGCTCCGAGCTGTTAGTGCAGAGTTTGCCTGGGATTCTCACTCTCTCCTTCTCTTTATACTCCCCCCAACTCACTCATACACACACTCTGTCTCAAATTAAATTTAAGAACTTAAAGGAAAAAAATATGTGTGTGTGTGTGTGTGTGTGTGTGTGTGTGTGTGTGTGTGTGTGTATGTGTGTATAAAACCTGGGGAATATTTTTCTCCTTTTTGTATTTATTAGTTGGCCTAAATCAAGATCTGGAAGGATATTTTTCAACAGGTGTCCTTGTTTTTCCATGGAGGCAATGCTGACATACTGCAGAATGCTACGAATAGCTCAGACATAACAAATCATGGTCTTGGAAACTAGGACGAGCTGGGACTTAATTTCTTAAAAATTATACACAGGTTTAAAATTTTCCTCCCTGGGATGAAAATTGGGCCTGGCAAAATGTGCAATTAGTGACCAGAGTTACTGACGTTCCACTCGAGGTGCTAATGAAGCAATTGCTTAGTGGCCTCCAGAAATACCCTGTTCTCTGCATCATTCCAACTTTTTCAAGGAAGCTGAACTTCTGTTTTCCATTTGGGTTCTACCTGTGAGCAATAGATTTTAAAATTCAAAAAACAAAGTACAATTGCATAACAAAATGAGAGATTAAAAAAAGCATCATTGGCTTTGTACCTATGAATTTAAGAAAAAATGTATTCACACAAATAAAGGCAACCTACTTTTAAAACAAATTTTCCTTACTAAATGTGTTAAGTATATAAATGTGTATGTGTGTATATATGGATACATGCATATATATATCACCTTAAGTAACTGGATTTAAGAATTTCGTGATAGCATTTTAAATATTACAGTTTTAGTTACCTTAGACACATATCAGTGAAAATCAATGATTATAATTTTTTTAAGTTTATTTATTCATTTTGAGAGAAAGCACACGTGTGGGTGGGGAGAGAGGGGAGAGAGAGGAGAGAGAGAATTCCAAGCAGGTTCCACATGCTGTCAGCGCAAAGCCCGATGCAGGGCTTGAACCCACAAATCGTGAGATCATGACCTGAGCCAAAATCAAGAGTTGCACGCTTAACCGATTGAGCCACCCAGATGCCCCTCAATGATTATAATTCTATGAAAGTTATCCTAATTCACCTTCTCTTTCTAAGAAAAGAATGTTTGCATAATTACTTCCATCTCTTAAATAACTGTCTGGCACATTAAAATTGTAGCATATGTATTGGTAGTCAAACTGGTTTTTAAAAGGTAAATCACTTGGGACACTTGGAGGGCTCAGTCGGTTAAGGGACCAACTTCGTCTCTGGTCATGATCTCTCTGTTCGTGGGTTTGAGCTCTGCGTCAGGCTCTGTGCTGACTGCTCAGACCCTGGAGTCTGCTTCAGATTCTGTGTCTACCTCTCTCTCTGCCTCTCCCGCTCATGCTCTGTCTCTCTCTCAAAAATAAACATTAAATAAAAATTTTTTTAAAAATTTAAATAAAAGATAAATCACTAGAGATAAAGAAAAAAAAAGCTTAGTTGTCATTTTTTACAAATAGTAAACATGTCCAGATTTGAGCTTAATGGGTGCTTTGAAAGAGTTCATAGGAGTACCTAAAATGTGATTGTTACGGATTGCCTTATGCATGCTCATTGAAAGCAAATGCTGTAACCATACACGTTTTGTTAATAAAAGACAGAAATAATAAGGGATGCAGTTACCACTGTCACTTTCTGGTAAGAGGCGTTGCCTACCTGCTTTACTTCTCCAGGTAAGGATTACTCATTTCCTGTGACATCTTCAAACGTTCTCCTGAACTTCAGGTGACATAATCTGTTGCTACAGTAACTTCTCCAAATACATCAAAAGACTATGAATCAAAGGAATTCAGCTCTAACTTTGATTTGCCACAGCATAGAGCTCCTATTCTCCAAGTCTACCAACACTCCAGTTTGAAAGTGTCCGTGTGAGGTTGCCAACCAGAGATGCATTAAAATATATTAAGTACTCATTCAACTCTCTTAATATCTCAGCTACAGATATTTGCTTCCTGCTGAGATCTGACAGGATTCTAGCTAGAGAAACTGTTAATTATTTTGGACAGCAGAGTTATTGTTTGTTTGTTTGTTTTTTTAAGTATCCTATCTTTCCTTAACAAGTTAAGTGGGATTATAATTAGGCATAATTAGACTTCTAGAAAATAGCAAATAAAAGAATAGAAAGTCCAAATTGTCTCTTTTTTTAAAAAAACGTGAGGTGTAATTGACCTATATTATTATATTAGTTTCAGGTGTAGAACGATTCAATATTCATGTATATTGTAAATGATCACCACAATAGATCTAATGAACATTCATCACCATACATAGTTACAGATATTTTTTCCTGAGATGAAACTTTTAAGATCTACTCTCTTAGCAACTTTCAGATATGTAATGCAGCATTGTTAACCATAGTCGCCATACTGTACATTACATCCCAGTTACTCTTTTATTTTATAAATGCAAGTTTGTACCTGTTGACCCCCTTCATCCATTCCTGTAGAAGAGATGGCTGGAGCCGTGGTATATCCATTGTGATGATGAAGGAAAGATCAAGAGAATCAACTTTGACCCTGACATTCTTGGGCTGTTCCAGTCCTGGATTACCTATTTCCATAAAGCTCTATGTGGGAGAGGGGAAAAAAAAAAAAAAAACAAAACAAAACTGTCTTGTTTAAGCTACTTAATTTAGATGTTGTGTCACATGCAGCTAAACCTAACTCCTAACCAATAAAATAGTCTATCCAAAGTCAAAGTCCAGCTCAAATCCCAACTCCTTTATCATATTCTCTCTCCACATAATTTTTCAGGTAGGTCAGGAATTATCTCTCCTCCCTTTGAATTCTTATATTATTCACTTTATACTTTTTTCTAATTTGCAACTTAAACATTGTTTATCCCTTCTTAGACTGATAGCTGGTATCTGAAACAGGACTGTTAACTATGTGAGGGCAGGGACTATGTTCTATTTATCCATGGGGTTGATAGTATGTTGTGCTAAAGATATTTGTTGATTTCCTTGTTGATGTAAAGATTAGTTCCCTAACAAAAGTTTTTATGATCTGAAAAATAGGCAGATTAAATCACATGTAAAGTAATAAATGTAAAGGACAGACGTCTCAAGAGTTTTGAGTTAGAAAGCTGTTTTTGCTGTTTTGTATTCTTTTTGAAAGACAACATACATTGGCATTTAGTCATTTACATGCTAAGAATAAGTAATAGCTGAATCTTCCTTCTGTTTCCCAAAGCAGAGCTTGATACGTTATTTTACTCCATAGTTACATCAAATAAAGAGGAAGTTTCCTTTGGGTACAGGTAGATTGAATGTACTGTTTCTATGTCCTTCAGCCATAAGAAATTTTATCAAAGCTAGCTTTGAAGACATATCTGGGGGATATATATATATGGATGTTTTTACCTCTTTTATTTTTATGAAGTCAGCCTCACAAGGGCTCTGTTGGCATGGAGTCTATTACTTCATCCAACGGGATAATAAAATTCTCAATTATTCCAGGGAGACTGATGCCATATTTCTCAAATGCCATGACAGTGTATGTATTCCTTTGTAAAGAAGGATGAATTGTTTTCCTGTAAGTAACATTGGTGGATAGAGTTAGAATAATGGAACTGTATGGGTTTTCAAGAAATCACTAGGTTCATTCACCAGCAGCCCTCCAAATGAAGTTTAAAGCCCCCAGACAATGGAGAATCTATAACTTAATTTCTTGGCATTGCCTGAAACTTGGCATCTGTAATTATAATTCCAAGTGCTTATTAATGCAAGGGCATTCCTGTTCTCCATGTTTGATGCATTTCCCACCCTCATATCTCCCAATACCTTCATACACATGGATTTTAATAAGGTAGATTAGGCTACAATAACAAATAGATCCACACGTGTATACTGACTCAAACACAATAAAAGTTTGTTTCTCACTTATGTAATAGTCAAAGTGGGTGATTCTTAACAATGTGGTAACTCTGTTTCATGTGGTGACTTGGATACCCAGGCTCATTTCATACTGTGGCTCCATCATCTTCATCATGTGGTTCCCAAAGCATCCCTAGGGATGGAAAGAAGGAAGGAGAGTAGTGGGAGGAGGTCAGGGGCCATCATCCACATCATTCAAAAGGAGAAAATACTTGGAAGAGTGTGTAAATGGGAGACTTTAATAGATCATGCCTAGAAACACCCCACATTGCTTGCATTGTTTCATATAGCCACATCTATGTGGGAACCTGACAAATAAAGTTGGCTTTCTCCAGGATAAAACCAAAATGAATTTCGGTAAAAACTAAGCGTTTTTGTCATATGGATTCTGTTTTCCCATGTCTTTAAAGCACCCACTCATTAATTCAATAAATGTTAGAGAATCCTTACCCTTTATTGCTTATAATTTAGTTGGGGAGAGATAATATTAATTACACAGACAAAAAGATATAATTATAAACTGAGACAGGCACTTGAAGGGAAAGTTCAGAGTGCTTTGAGAGTGTGTAACAGGATATCTGACGTAGGGGCAGGGGTCAATGATAGATTTCTGAGGAGGGGACACCTGATCTGTCATCTGAGGAATATATGAGCTTTAAGCATCATATCCTTTTATTTGTCCTGAAATAGTTTTCTAGTCTTTCTTTCTTTCTTTCTTTCTTTCTTTCTTTCTTTCTTTCTTTCTTTCTTTCTTTCTTCTTTCTTTCAAGAGAATTATCTTTTCAGTTTGTAATAATGAAGGGGTGATATAGACAATTTAATGAAAGAGGTACGTATTTATATCTCCCATTACCTGGGTCTCATTAAATGGTTTTATAATAGGTAACCAGTATGTATACATACCTTGTACCCTGCCTCAGTTTTAACCAACTGCCATTACCAAGGATCCAATAGGTGAGTCTTAAGTTCTTTTGAAAAAAGAATTGGGGTCAGCTTACCTCAAGTGACAAACATTACTAGAAAGATTCAGAAGAAAGTAAGGAAGTATTGGACACTCTTATATCAGTATAACCACATTTTTTTAAGTTTATTTATTTTTGAGAGAGAGTGAATGAGCAAGGGAGGGGCAGAGAGATAGAGAGAGAATCCCAAGTAGGCTCTATGCTATCAGTGCAGAGCCTGATGCAGGGCTTGATCTCATGAACCGTGAGATCATGACCTGGGCCAAAACCAAGAGTCGGACACTTAAACAATTGAGCCACTCAGGTGCCTCAGTATACCCAAGTTTTATAGTAAAAGGGAAAATCATTTAGAATACAACAGAATCTCTAGTTGCCTTCCCCATGACCCTTCTCTCATTTTTTTTTCCATCTTTATTTCTACTCAAGCTACCCATTACCAACTCTTTTCTGCCCTCTTCTATTTTCTATGCTTCTTTCTCACCCATGGCTTCTATCAAACATGGTTTCTGACCCACTTTCTTTGTGCCTCTTGGCTTTTGGGTTCTTTCAGTGCCTATGTCTGCTGATCCTTCTGCTACCACTGTCATTTTGGATGCTTCGTCTTCATTGTCCTCAAGAGAGGAAAGCATTTGGAAACATTAATCATTGTTCCCTGGCCAGCCTATAGTGGCTACCTTAGGCTCAGTAACAAATATCAGATGGAATCAGTTGTGTGTGGCCCAGCTGTGAAGTACGTCTGTGGTTCATGATACAAAGTATGAGAACTCATTTTCAATTATGGCCAAGATGGATCAGATTTACTCTCTCACCAGAAATAATTTTTTTTTTTAATAGGCATAGTGTATGAAATAACATTGTTTAGACATTGACCATCTGTGAGTGAAGAATGGTGAATCCTGATAAAGACAAAACAAATCAGGTGAACTCCACAATTCACCCAGTTAACTGGTCTGGAGAGAGTAAACAGCTGAGAGGAGACCCCAGGAAGAGACAGGTGGTCCCAGTCAGGTGGGGACAAGGAACTAGGAGTCTGGGAAGCCACACTGAAGAGCTGATCATTTTGTAGGTTCCATGCTTATTTACAAACAAAGTGAATGAGATAATTATCAGAGACACAAACAGATGAAATAAGATTATCTTCAGGAATCCAAGCAACATAAACCAAGCCACACCCAAGGAGAGCTCCACTGCACTTTTCTCCTCTCCGCCCACCCTCACCTCCCACTACCAATACTTCCATGATTTTACCTCATAGGTGACCTGTTTTATTTTATAACTTTTCCCAGGGCTCCCTCTCCAGCAGTGCTCCTGCTCTCAAGTGTTTCCCCGTTAAGACACTGCTTTCTGCATATTTTACATCAGCCACTCTCCACTCTTCTTCCTGTTTTGTTTTTTCAAGCACAGGTAATAACTTTATATTTTATTTATTTAAATATTTAAATAAATTTATTTATTTAAATCATGTATTCTGTCTTTTATTGTCCGTTAAGTGAGGAACAATTTCTGTCTTGTTCACTTCTGTTTCTGTGTAAGCTAAAGACATTGAGAATGTAAAATAAAATAAAATAAAATATAAAATAAAATAAAAATAAATAAAACAAAATTGTGGGTGGAAGGAAGAAAAAAAAGGAAGGTGTTCACAATAAGGTATCATAAATAACTGGCAGTTTAAACCTGCTGGGTGTGTTTGAATTTTAAAATAAAAAGTTAAATTTGAGGGCGCCTGGGTGGCTCAGTCAGTTAAATGTCCAAGTCTTCATTTCTGCTGAGACCATGATCTCATGGTTCATGAGTTTGAACCAAGCATTGGGCTCTGTGCTGATAGTGTGGAGCCTGTTTGGAATTCTTTCTCTCCCACTCTGCCCCTCTTGTGTGCCTGCTCTACCCATCTCAAAAAATAAAGAAATAGGGGCACCTGGGTGGCTCAATCAGTTAAGCATCCAACTTCGGCTCAGGTCATGATCTCACAGTTTGTGGGTTTGAGCCCCGCATCGAGATCTGTGCTGATATCTTGGAGCCTGGAGCCTGCTTTGGGTTCTGTGTCTCCCTCTCTCACTACCCCTCCCCTGTTCATGATCTCTCTCACTCTCAAAAATAAATCAACATAAAAATAATACATAAATAAATAAACTTAAAAATAATAAAATAAAATAAAAAGTTAAAATTTAAAAACCTGGTCCTTTTGAAATTTGGGTGTAGGGGGTGGAAATAAGGGACTGTCTGCATAGACTCTTTGCTTGGAACTGTAAAGAGAATTACCAATTACCAGTAATGACCAATTTCTGAGATAAGTTACCTCTTCCTAACAGTTCTCATTTTTCCAATATTTAAAGTCTCTTCTGACTAAGGAAATTGGTGTCTGAAGTACATGAAAGTTAGCTTGTATTTGTTTTACAATTGAAAAAGTGGAAACAAAGAGAATGATGGATTCCATTGGCAGGGATCCATGAAACACTGGAGATGTTGGGGCTTTACCAAAGTTGGAACAAGAAGTAGGGACAGGAAGGAAGGGAAGCTTGAGGATTTCTAGTTTCAGGAATAAGAATTAAAATTTAAAACCCCAAGTTTCTTCCATTCCTTCATATGAGAAGCAGACTTGGAGCCACAACTAAAAAATCTTTGGTAAAATTCAGGATGTTTTTAATTTCCCTACATTTACGTCCAGTTTGTTATTCATAAGGATTTTCAATAAAAGTCTCATAATGGAAAGAATATGTTTGCTTGTCTTGATGGTGCAAGGAAGGAGGATACAGAGACTCTGTCTTATTCTGCATGGAGTGTCAGGCATAGGGAAAGGAACAGAGAAGAAAACTTGAATGACCCAAAGGGTGGAAGTACCTGCCAATAGAAAAAAAAGGTCAGGGAGAACCATTCTTGAGGCTGCCTTGGACTGAACTTCAGGAAGACCCAAGAGGTACTACTTGATTTCCTTGTAGTCATTCTCACCACCACCCTTGACCCAGAGTGTGGAAGAATGGTGCATCCACTTTGATTTCTGGTGACTAGGTTGTTTGCCTAAATGCAGATTCCTGTGCCTATACCATCCCAAAGAAATCAAACTCTGGAGGCATGCCTAGGAGTGTAAATAACTTTCATTTGGGGAGATACTGGTAGAAGGCTACAAACTGGGGCATCTGGGTGGCTCAGTCAGTTGAATGTCCAATTCTTGATTTCAACTCAGATAATGATCCCAGGGTCCTGGCATCAAGCCCCGTGCAAAGCGCTGCATCAAGCATGGAGCCTGCTTGAGATTCTCTCTCTCTCTCTCTCTCTCTGTCTCTCTCTCTCTCTCTCTCTGTCTCTCTGCCCTTCTCCCATTTGTGCTCACACTCTCTCTCCAAGAAAAAAAAAAAGGCTACAAACTCCTAGTTATAAGATAATATGTTCTGGGCATCTAATATACAACATGGTCATTATGGTTAACAACACTGTATTGTGTACTTGAAAGTTGCTAAGAGAGTAAAGCTTAAATGTTTTCACCACATACACACAGGGTAGCTATGTGAGGTGATAGATGTGTTAACTAACCTTACTGTGGTAATCATTTCATAATATGTATGTACATCTAAGCATCACACCATATATCTTACCCTTTCACAATGTTATGTTATGTGTCAATTATATCTCAATAAAGCCAGAGATGGAAAGATATAAATAAATACATAAATCCAGTAATGATTCTAATGCACACTGAAGTTTGCATCTGGGTCCTGGAAAACAATGAAAAGGAATTGACTGTTTATTCATGAAACTACTTCACTGGTACTCTTAGCCTCTATGGTATTGAAAGCACTCACAACTTCAGTGTGTACATAGGAGTTCTAGCCTAATTTTAAGTAGCATGCATCTCCTTAAGCTACTGGGTCATTGTAGTGGACAAGTGAGAGGATTTTCTCTACAGGTTCATCCAGAGGTTTTTCTGGAACAGAAGTTCCCTGTGAATAAATGGCACAAAAGACACCAGAGAAACTGGGGTGGGAGTGGGCCTCCCAACTTGGTCATCTGGACAAGAGGAAAGGGTGAACAAGAAGCCGCTCTTGTGATGATAAAATGTGATGATTGCAGCAGAATCTTTTGATGCTGTGTAATGCTATGTATGTCAAATCTTGCAGTTGGCTTTGTACCTGGCCCTGAGCATTTGCGCCGGCTCCAAGAAAAATAATTACTTCCTGCCAACTATAGTTCTTGGGGCCTCAGACAGTTTGTTGTGCTTTTTTTTTTTCTTTTTCTAATTAAAGGACTAGAGAGACCACAAATGAGATTTATTTCCTTTATAACTCACATAATATATTCCAATCCCAAATGCCACTCTCCAAATGTGGCAGGAACCAGCTTGTCAGTCCTGAGATTTCTCTGTGAGCATCTCTTTGTTTTGAACTGCCAGAGTGGAGACCTAGGGACAGAGGAAGGATAATAACTGCTAAGAGACCAACTAATCTGTTGCTACATGCGTCCACCTTACAGGTTTTTCTCTAAACTTTCACAACGTTCTTAGGGAAGCTCTTCAAGTTATAATTATTGCACTGTGCTTACATGCCTAGATTTTAAACAAGTTTCAAGAGCTTCTCTTTAACAAGGCATAATACATTATTTTCAGATTTTCTAAAACATATGGCCATTTCGCTCAGACCAGGGATATGAAATTATGTATTGTTTCACTTAAAGAGAGAGGCGGTAGGGTGGGGAATCTATCAGACATTGACAAGAATATGGAGCAAATTGTATCTCAGTTGTTCCTCTTGCTTCAGAGAAAAACAATAAAACTTTATGGTATATTAACACCTCCCTTAGCAAAAAGGCTTAAACTAGATGAAAACAAAATTAACCTACGATCTTTCTGTACTTCTTACTGTGAGAACTAGAACAACATTGGGTAAACTGTATACCATCCGCTTAAGCACTATGTAAGCTAATGGGTTGTAGACTGCTCACTGGAAGAAACTTTAGAGATTATAGACACTTTTCTTCAGATTACTCAAGTGATCATTGAGAACTAAAAGACTTAAGTGGCTTCCCCATGATCTCACCATTATTTAGTGGCTGAGCTAGGACCAGAACCCAGATTCTCTGAAGACTTATCCTGGACTTCAACCATCTCCTTAAAATTAAAATGTAAATAAATGTAAAATGTAAATAAAAGCCCTCCTTCTGGAAGGAGGCAGCCCAATGCAAACAAAGAAGGAGCACTTTGGAGTCTGAGGCATCAGAGTATAGACTCTGATTTCATTACTAGCTACAAAGGAAAGTTATGTAGCTACCTGAGTCCCAATTTCCTTCACTGAAAATGAGGATGTAACTCAGTGCACATAGTGGCTTATTCAACAAATATTTGAGTAGCTACTTGGAACCAATCACTATTTTAAAGCCCTGAGAATACGGCAGTGAACCAGCTGAGAACTCATGCTATCGTGAAGTTTATATTCCAGTGGGCACATAGGGACAATAAGTGAATGAGCAGGTAAAGTATATGGCACATCTGATAGTTACAAGTGCTATGGAGAAAAATAGAGAATGGACATAGAGATTACCAGGCCAGAGAGGGACGGGCACATGAGTATGTGCAATTATAAGTAAGGTAGTCTGGGAAGGCCTTGCTGATAGAAGGACATCTGAAGAGATGCATGAGAAGGGGGGCAGATAATGACACTGCAGAAAAACAGCAAGCCAAACCCTCTTGAGGGAGAGCACACTGGGTCTATTGGAATGACAGCACAGAGGTCCTACAGCTGGAGCGAAGTGAACAGAATGAAAGTGGCATGAGATGGGGCCTGGGTAGTGGCCTGGGGGATGTCTCCTAAGAGCTGTAGCCACTGTAAGCAGTTTGGCTTCTCTTTATGTAAAATGGGAGGCTACTGCAATGCTTTGAGAAGAAAAGTGCCGGAACTGGACTTATATTTTAGAAGGACTTCCCTGGCTGCTATGTTGGAATGAACCATAAAGGCAACAAGTGTAGAAGCCAGGAGACCAATTAGGATAATATCCCAGGAAAGAGATGATAAACAGAAGAGATCAGATTTTGGATAAAATCTGAAGAGATACTCAACAAGTTTTGCTGAGAGATTAGAGATAGACTATGAGAGAAAGAGGGGTCGAACATGAATCCGAAATACTTTGCCCCACTGTTACAAGGATGTAACAGAACTCGGGAGACACAGGTGTAGGGGGAGGATGGATTCTAGACAAGTTGATTTTGGGAAGCCTGCTGGCCATCTGGATGGAGGTAGTGCACACCCAGGCACCTGGAGGTGAAGTTCAGGGAAGAGGGTCAACGTTGGAGAGCCATCAGCCTATTTAAGGCCCTGAAACCGGCAGAATCCTTTTGGGGGCGAGGGAGTATAACCGGACTAAGTCCCAGGATACAACATTTAGATGTTAGGAACATATGGAAAATAGGAGAAAGGAAACTGACTAGCAGAGGGCAGTGAGATGGCAGGATGAACAGGAGTGTACTCTAAGCCAGAAGACAAGAGAAGAATGCCTTTCTATTAGGAGGGAGTGGTCACCTGTGTTCAGTGTTACTGATAGGTAAGAAAAGACAAGGCCTAGGAAATAACTATTGATTTAGGCTAGATGAAGGTGATGATGGGATAAATGATGGAAGCAAAGGCCTAAATGGAGTGTGTCCAAAGATAATGGTAAACTTGGGATGAAAAGTTAATGAATCAATAGCGAAATGAACAAAACTGCACACTAAAGAGCTCACAGAAAAGAAACGCATGTGGCAGACAAAATGCAAAACATAAAAGAGTGTGCTTAACCTCACTCATAAAAAGGCGAGTGTGAAATTATTATCTTGTGAAATTATATCCCAATTCAACCAGGATATTTTGGAACTCTAGAAAATAATCTACAATTAATATGGGAAAGTAAACATGCACGGATACGATAAAAATAGCTGACTTTTTTGAGACTTCCCACCCAGAGGACTTACTGCACTTTGGTAACAAGAGTGGCCTTTGGAACAACCTAGATTTGAATCTTGGATCTTCTACTCATTACTGAGCCTCTCTGTGACTTCAGCTACCTCAACTGTAAATGGGTCTTTTATTTGTACCATCCATTAGAGTTGCAAGGACCTTCGTTTAATGCTTGGCTTATAGCAACAATGACAGACAACATTTACTGGGTGTTTATTATGGATGAGTCATTGTTCTAAGTATTTCACATTTCTTTCTTTTTCTTCATAGCAAACCTAGAAGGAGGCCAAGATACCAAGATTCATACCTAGATCAGTAAGGGAATCATGAAACATAAACACTGAGCTCTTAGCTACTGTCCTGTGCTGTATCAAATAATATTATGAGAAAAAAACTCATCTTACCAAAATGACATACTGTAAGGTAACAAACATTAAAACAATAGAGCACCGCTACCAAAATTGACCTGTATGACAATACAGAAAATCTAGGAGTATATTTAGTTATATGTATTGATTACATAACAATTTCACAGTAAATAAAGCAAGATCCTGAAAACAATCGGAAAAACTTGTATTGATCTGACTAATAGACATGATCTGTATATTAACAAAGTTCACAAATAAAGGGCAAATAGCCATAAGCACTTAAATGTTTTATAAGAATCAGTGAGTTATTTACCTAGATTCATTTCATTCAGCAAAATAACACTTTATGAATTCACTTCTTTATTTTTTGGAGATAAGTTTTATCGGGGGAGAAGAAATCTCAGGAGTAAATACTGCTTGGAAATTTTTGCTTAAAGCTCAGTGTGTATGTAGGGATTTTAATATTGTACTAAGTTGTGGCAGGCAGAAATAGTCACTAGATCAATGTAACCCACTAGAATATAACATTTTGAACTCAGCCTGGACTAGGTTGGTTTTTTTCTCAGACATTTGTTCCCTCCATAAGCTTTCTAGTTTCATTTCTTCCCATTCTCCCTGTGCCCCTCATACCACCTTGTACTTTCTTCTTTTTTTTTTTTTTTAATTATGAATTCACTTCTTTTCTAAATTAGCCGTAATCTAGATAGCCTAGGTTAGAAAGGTTGAATTTGATTTACCCAAGTGTGGGTCTACATTTTGGAATGTTTAGTGTATAGATAACATGTCAGTCTGTTAAGGCCGTTTTTATTAAGTACCACATACTGAGCATCTTAATCAACAGAAATTTACTGTCTTATCGGTTAGATCAGAAGTTCCAAATCCAGGTGTTACTATGGTTGTTCTCTTCTAAAGGCTAAACTGGAAAGATGCATTCCAGGCCTCTCTCCTTGGCTTGTAGATAGCCTTCTTCTCTGTCACTCCACATCATCTCTCTCTGTGTGTCTCTGTGTTCAAATTTCCCCGTTTTATAAGGACATCAGTTATATTGGATCAGGGTCCTCCCCAATGACCTTCTTTTAACTTAATTGCGTACATCAAGACTTTACCTCCAAATAAGGTCACATTCTGAGGTACTGAGGATTATAACTCCAATATTTCTTTTTCGAGGGATATGATTTAACTCATAATACTTAATATTTGAGTCTAAAACAAAATAGCCATGAGACCCTTTCAGAAGCTGTTCTGTTGGCCTCGGTGATACTTTCTTAAGCAGGTCCCTGTCCATTAACCACGCACATCTAATCCTCTTTGAGGATTTGTCAAGGTATATTTGAAACTTCAACACAACCTTCTTCTGGATGACATCAAAGAGTCCATTCTTCATTTTGCACAAACACAAACTCTATCAAGATGAACAAAACACATTTCTTGGGCCTGGCCCAGTATTTCCACAGTTGTATAAGAACAACTTTAGTGTTTCAAAACTTCCATAGCATGAAGCACGCACAGCAATTAAATATACAACACACTCCTTCACAACAACATGGAAATCACAACGGGGAAATGAGCACCTTACGTGCAAGGCAGGAGGAAGTGGGTTAGGGAAACAAAGATTGGGCGTGGGCAAGAATCAGTGGAAGTATGAAGGAGAAGTGAAATCTCTGTCCCATAATCCCCAGATGTGTGAGGTCACAGTCCTAGATCCAGTCCCACCACACCCCCAAACCTCAACAATGCAACTCCTCAGCTATCTTGTGGATTATCAACTGTGAGGGGGAAAGCCTCCTGTGGTGGGCACAGATATTCATCTCTTTATCACCCACTGTGGAATCGGGGGTCATCAGCTTCATCCCTCAGTCCCCTTCCTTTTATTTTATCAGCACGCACTCACATTATCATTTTCCAAATTTACCACCCATTCGTCTGCATCCCTCCCATTGTCAAGTTTGTCCAGGATGCCATTATCTCTTGCCTAGACCGCCACATATAGTTGACCCTCGAACAACATGGTTTTGAACTCTGGGACCACTTATACATGGATATTTGTTTTCTGCAAAAAGCTTTATTGTTTCCATTTGGTCTATGGCTTGGGAGAGGGCTCTAGGGTGGTTGAAGGGCTGCCTGGTGGCCTCGGGAAGAGGTTCAGGCAGAAGCTCTGACACCAGGGAAGAGCCAGGGGGCCCCTCGGAGAAAGGCGGTGCCTGAGGGGGAGTCAGGTGAGGAGGTGCCCCCTGCCCCGCCGGCGGGCCGGCCCACGTGGTCAGGCAGGTGGTGTCCATCTTCGCGATGGGCGGCACCTGCGCAGCTGGCCGAGGTCCCGCAGGTGGCCCGCAGACGCGGGTGGGTGGGTGCGGGCAGAGGCCACGTCCGCGGACGCACAGGACGGGATTCGGGATCCTCCCGGCCGGGGCCGCTGCCTTGGCGTCCGGAGGTCGATCCCGCTCACGTGCGCGGCTCCTGCACGTCCTGGAAGAAGGGCTGCGGCCCCGCCTGGCTGGCCTGTTCCAGCGACGCGGGGACCCTGGAGCTTCTCAGCTTGCAACGTGGCCTGCGTCCACAGAGCCAAGTCCTCCCCGTGGAAACAGCGGCCCAGACAGAGGTGAGTGCGGGAGACGCGCAGAGGCAGGTGGGCCAGGCGGTGGACGCGGCTGCCACCCGGGTGGCATAATTCTGACGCACGTGGGAGCTCGTGCTGGTGTGCAGGAAAGGGGCCAAGTGCGGAAATCGGTGTTGGCTCTTCAGGGAGGCACAGGATGGCTGAGAAGGTGGTCCCGAAGGTTGCGACTGAAAAGAGGTTGCGGGGTGGTGGGAGGCTGGAGGAAGCGGCCTCCTGGCGTCTGTCTGTTCCTTTCAAGCAGGGTTGAAGCAAGAGACAGACCTACAGCACTACCACCTGGTGCACTGACCACTAGATCCAGATTTCTTAATGTGCAGTACTGTAAATGTAATTTCTCTTCTGATTTTCCTAATAACATTTTGTTTTCTCTACTTTATTGTGAGAACGTAGTGTATATAATACATATGCCCTGCAAAATATGTGTTAATCAGTTGATTATGTTATGGATAAAGCTTCCACTCAACACGAGACTATTAGTATAAGTTTTGGGGGAGTCAAAATTCATAGATTTTTGAGCCTCTGACCCCCATGCTCTTCAGGGGTGAACTGTACACTCTTGTGTCTGACTTCAACATAACCCCAGGCTAATCTCTTGTCCTCTGAGCAGACTCTGACCTACTTGAAAATCTTCAATGAGCTTTTAAATAAAACCCACTGTACTTAACCATACTTGCACCCCCGATCCTGTATTCCATCATTTTATTCCACTTTCCCTCTTGCCCACTGTATCCAAAATCTCTGTTTTACTTTTATTTCCTTGAATATTCCAAATACTTTCTGGTCTTAGGACTTTCATATATTCTCTTCCCTCTTTCTGGAATTCTTGCTAATATTCAGCCTACATGCTCTGATAAATTATACTAGTTGTGAAAACAGTGAATGGCCTCTCCACCCCATTGGTAAGTACTGCTACCCCATGCCCCTGCACACCCCTACATACATCTACCTGCCCCTTTCCTAGAATTCCCTGCACTTCCATGAAACCCAGCAACTAAAGGAATAATGGCTGGCCCTCTGTGAGGGCTACAAGATCCTGTATTGGTTAGGGTTCAGCCAGAGAAACAAAGCCAATAGCAGATATATATTACGGGACTTATTGCAAGGAATTGGGTTATGCAGTTGTGGGGTTGACAAGACAAGTCAGAAATCCGTGGGGCAGGAAGGGCAGACCGGAAGCCTCAGGCACAAGCCAGGGCTGCAGGCCGTAGAATTTTTCTTCTTCTGCAAAGCCTCAGTTCTACTCTTAAGGCCTTTCACCTGAGTGAATCAGGCCTCTCCTTAAAGTCAACTGATTATGAACAGTAATCACATCTACAAAATACCTTCATAGCATCACTTAGATTTGAGTAACTGGGGACTATAGCCCTAGCTAAAGTAACACGTAAACTCAACATCAGAAGTGTTGTTGCAGGGACACCTGGGTGGATCAGTCAGTTAAGTATCCAAGTCTTGACTTTGGCTCAGGTCATGATCTCATGGTTTGTGAGTTTGAACCCCACATAGGGCTCTGCACTGATAGTACATAGCCTGCTTGGAATTCCCTCTGTCTCTTTCCCTCCCTCACCCCCTTCTCTCTCTTTGCACCTCCCCTGCTTGTGCTGTCCGTCCGTCTGTCTGTCTGTCTGTCTCTCTCTCTCTCTGAAAATAAATAAACTTAAAAAAAAAAAAAGTGTTCCAACACTGTGGTTGCTGGTTACCTGCTGGAAGTTCAGTATTTTTAATCTCTTCCTTATCTGAACTGTCCCCTTATCTTATCCCTTGCTCTTTGGATGGTGGACACCTTTTCTACTTTGTATCCTCTAGGACCCCAGTTTAAATATCATCTACTCACAGAGAGTTCTCCTTAGTAGTCTCTCTGTGTAGGTCCTCCTGCCACCCAGGAAGAACCTACACTCTATTGTTTGTCTTCACTGCACTTATCACAAGTTAACTGTGTGTTTTCTTTGTTTACTGATTTTTATCTGTCATTCCCATAAAACTGTGTGTCCCGTGAGTGCTGAGACTTTCATCTGTACAACATTAAATACTAAGAGTTAAAATTGCCATGACTGAGACATAACAGGAGCTCAATTAATATTTGTCAAAGGAGAAAATGTAATCAGAGATTACTATGATTTGAGATACAAAGTCCCAGCTTTGTATCCATTTATACCTCTTCTTCGGACTTACCCTAAAGGTACCTTCTATGTTCAAAGTCCCACTTAATCAGGTCATTGTTCTGGCACAAGCAGAGGTTCAGTGCAAACACATTGGTGACTCATTGCTTTTAGAGGAAACCATGTAGAAATGCCTGATATTAACTAAGATCCACCATGTGGGTTCCTTCAGCAAATATTTTTATTCACATACACAACCCTCAGTCTTATCTCTAATGTCTGACCTGAGTCCACTCCCACTGGAATAAAGGGTTTTTGTTAGAATTTCTGATTCTATGTTAAATGACTGTCAAGAAGAGTAGATAGAACTCACGAGCAGATGTTATGGTGTTGACTCTCCTTCTTAGCGGGCCCTGGAGTAGGACATGATCCAGGCAAAGGCACAGATACAGAATCTCAGTAATTGAAGTGGGCTCCTGAAGCTCACTCTCACCGCATCTCATCAGGAATTACAAAGGGATCCTCCAGATTGCTCAGAATTTCATTAATTTCCCACATCCATCATTCTAATCTTTTTCTTCTCTTCTGACCCAGTGATATATTTATGAGATGTCTGCCCTCAGCTTGTTCTGTGTCTGGGATCGTGGACAGCAAAGTGTGCTGTATTGGTGGATTCTTTTCTATGTTGAAAAAGGTTTTATAGCACTTCTTGATGAAGTGGACATTTCCCCCTCTGCTTACTTGCTAACACATACAGGCCTTGAGTCACCAGTGAAAAAGCTTTTAGGATGCTTGGGAATTTGATGGTGTTTGCACTATTCTAATTTCCTAGGATAAAATGAGGCACACAGATACTGTCCTAGAAGAGCTTTCTATGTTGGAGCAAAAATAGACAATTTTAGAAAGTGATAAAGCTATTTCTGTCCACAGCAAAATTGCATGGTTCTGTTTAAGTCATAATGATGACTCTAGATCAGGGAGAGTAGAATGTGATTCAGAGTGTATCACTGATACACTGTCCTATAGATTATCTAAAACAAGCCATTAAGCACTAATATCCTTACAAAATTCCCTCCATATTCCTAATTTTGTTCAGCTACCCTTCTCAATCTGTTTACCTGGCATGAGAATATGAAATATTACAGTATGATATGGCTAAGGTCAATCAGGAGAATATTACATCTACCGCAGGACATAGATACCTGCCCAAGACAGAATTATAAAGTAGATGAAGTTTAAAGTTGGGGCCTCCAGCCCAAATATAGACTGTTTGTTCACCTGAAGATTTTTTTGGTCTTCCCCTCAGGAGCCAAAGGTTCCTTGCTCTTTCTCTTTAAGACATAACTCAGATCCTTTGTAATACCGTCCATAATCACTTTTCCCTTCTCTAAATTCCTGAAACCCAGTTGGTTCCTATTATGCCAACTTGTCCTGTTATTTTTCATTATAGGTTTATTTCCTTGTTCCCAAATTAAATTATGAATTCCTGAGGGGCATGGCTCTATTTTCTGTCTTTGTTTCCATACACCCTGTGGCATAGATAGTTTGCCAATTCCTTCTAGACAAAAAAAAAAAAAAAAAAAAAAAGAGGTTGTGGCAGAGAATACTTGGTTGTTCATCAAAATTTGCTTTCTCTTCTTTCTAGATGCATAGTTAAACTGTATTTCCCAACCTCCTCTGCAGGGAAATCAAGCCCTGGGTGGTCTATGCAGCTTCTAGGCTTATTCCATTTAAACTTCTTATGTTTCCCTTACCCTCCTTCTTTTTCTCTACTTTTGGTAAAAATGAGTCCTTAGGGATTACCAAAACCACAAGATGGAAGTAGCTTAGATCCTGAAATCACCTTGTTGAGGAAGTTCTCCACAGCCCATTAGGAGCATGAATGCAGTTGCTTGTGTTAGGAAATATTTTGTGGACACTTCTATGGCTCAAACATCTGCCTTGGACTCTTGATACACATGAAATACACACTGATTATGTTTGAGAGGTCACATGTTTGTGGATTTACTTATTATAGCAGCTTCCAGTCATTCTACTGAACCTAGTAATTTTTGTAGAAAGAACCTGAACTGGGTTAAACACTTTGCTCTCCCACAATGACTAAACTATGTGATTTAAGGTGAGTTATTTAATTTCTGTGAGCCTCAGCTTCATTGTCTGTACAATATAGGTGATTATAGCAATGACCTCAATCAGTTTGTTAGAATTATGTCAGTGCACACAATCCCTTACACCAATGCCTGGTATCTAATGCGCACTCATTGAAGATTAGTTCAGTACTGCTGTGATGTGTGCTTAGGATTAGAGCTCTTAAACATTCATCCCTGGCAGGGATCTAAGATTTTAGGTTAGAGTATGCAAGGACTTCACATTAGGCCCATCTGTGTCTAACCAGATAATTAGGGATAATTATGCTACTATTTAGGTCAAAGGTACTCTCCTTTCTAGGCTGGGCTATTCAGGAGCTAAGGAGTAAGTCTGATCTTCCATTGGGTATTAATGACAAAATGGTAAGTTGTTCACCTAATCATTGAGGGAAAATAGAGCAAGGTGGGTGAAGTGGACATTTGGTTGATGTAGTCAAGTTAAATTTAGATGGAGAACTGAAATAGTTATTATCTCTGCTGATGGGTCCCTTATGCTAGAGTTCCCAATACACAGCACTCTCTAATGCAGTATGCAATAAGCAAGATTGAATAAAGCAAAACTTAATTAGGCATGTATTTGTAGGCTGAATAAATTTTTGACATCTGCTTATAGACAACTTTAGGTTTCTTGCCTTAATATATTTATTCCTATTTAGTTAACATTCTGTGTTCATGTTCAAAGTTTAAACATATAATTTATTTATCATCTCCAAAATCTATTCCTTCTATTTTCAGGAAATTTAACTTAAAAAAAAAAAAAAAGAGAGAGAGAGGTGTGGAAAGTGGGAGTTTGCAGTAATTTGTCCTAAGACAAAAGTTGTGAAGGGATGCCCGGGTAGATCAATCAGTTAAGCATCAGACTCTTGATTTGGGGTCAGGCCCTATGTCAGGGTTTGTGGAATCAAGCCTTGTGTCGTGCTCCAAGCTCACAGCTTGGGATACTCTGTCTTCTTCTCTCTCTGCCCCTCTCCCATTCACGTGCATGCATGCTCTTTCTTTCTCAAAATAAAGGAAGAAACTTTTTAAAATTAAGTTGTGTATCCAAATAAAATTTTAAGATTTGAAATCATGTTATCCTCTGCTACAGTTTTCTCCCAAGAAAGGCACAGATTTGGCATTTTTTAATTTTTTATGTAAGGAAAAAATAAAGTTTTTAAAAAGCCAGCTTCTTAAGTCCATCACCCAAATCTGGAAACAGGCAAGAAAAGATTTTTGAAACTGACTGCATATTGATGGATATTTATTGTATCATGGCCTGTAGTTAAAAAAGCAAATTACACCCCCCACCATGAAATCCACCTAATGTCCATGAATAGGGAAACTGTTGGATAAATTACACACACACACACACACACACACACACACACGTGTGGTATAATTCCATATCCATATTTTTAAATTTATCCATATTAAAATTAAAATCAAAACCAAACAGAAAATAAATTGCATATATTTGTGAATATTCTTTTAATATAATTAGTAATATATTTTAGAGAAAGTTTTGAAAAATAAACATAAACTTTTTCATGTTGATTACTCAGGGGCACAGATAATCAGGGCTATGATTGGAGTGTGTTAGCTTTTTTGTGGACTCCTATATTGTTTAATAGATACAATAGGAAGGTATTACTATTGCAGTGTTAAATAATTTATAAGTCTTAAGAGGTCTTTAAAGGTGGAAGGCATTCCCGAAATGTGAGAGGATAAGAGTACCCATTGAAACAGATATTTGAAGACTTCCTAGGATTTTACAAAGCTTTAGTATGATAACTTGTGTCTCTCCTCCCTGAATCTACTTTTCACGTAATTGTATCAGAAATCTGCAATGCGAGGGATGGTCACTAAAGCAACAAGACACATTGATTTCAAAAATCATGTGAAACAGAGTATATTGCAACTTCGAATAGAAAAAATAGTTTACTATAAGCTTATGTGAAATAAATGAATCTTTGGATTATTAGTAAGAAAAGGCATTCCACATTCCATTATGAGGGAGGAACAGAGGAATGAAGGAAAGAAAAAAAGGAAGGAAAGAAATAAAGAAAGAAGGAAGACAACTAATTCGGTAGCTCAACTGCCATTTCTACTGCTGGTGGTTGTAGGAGATCTAAAGCATTAGGGTCAAAAATAGAAGAGAAACAGATGTGACGGAAGTAAGCCAGAGTTGCAGAGTATCTCATGAGGTACAGTACAGAGGTGGGATGTCAGGCTAAGTTGAATTTGAGGACTTGCCTATCCCCCCCTGCTTTCATCAGAGCATGGTAAATTTAATTGGTACGAGGGTTCTAGAGTTGCAGTAGCCCTGCAATTGGGTTGGTCGTACTTCCATCTCCATTATGGATATGGCCACAGCCCAGAGATACTGTGCATGTAGGATACTGCCAGCTGAAGTGGAAAATTACCCCAACCATATAAGGGCCCAGGTGCCTTGTGAGTTCATGGAGTGACTGTGGATGTCTCAGTGATGACATTCCTCATCACTACAAATTTATGAGCAGCTACCAATTGGAATTAGATGCATAAAACACAATCCCTCCCCAGCACTGTATGGAGGAATGGAATATAACCTGAATGGGGAAGCCCAGAAGTTAAAAGAGTACCAGGATGGAGAGGATAGGGAGGATAACAGGAGTGAATCACAAAGAGAAGGGACATTCGGCCTGCCTTTTCAAAAATGGGCTGACAAGTAGGAGAGAATATAAAATATGAATGATATAAACTGGGAGAATGGTCTTAAGGAAGCCAGACATGTCAGAGAGAAAGCAACATGATTAAAAAGAGAGGATTATGATTCCATCCCTATAATTTGGATTATTTAAGAGACAATACGTTTTAAGAGGAGGCCACAGAAGGGACTCTTTGTCCAAACATAAGATGTCAAGATTTTGGATCAACTCTATTATCTTGGTAAAGAAGAGGTGACTTTGTAAGCTAAAGAAAATGAGGGCTTTTCAGAACAGGCTGGCAAGAAATCATGCCCCTTGGCAAGTTTAGATTTCCTCTCCAAATCTCACATATTTGTTTAGGGCCAAATCCAACCTTTTCTTTTCAAACAATGCTGTATTCTAAAGCTCTTCAAAGGAGAATCTTGCTTCCTGGATGGGCCTGAAATCTCACAAAGTGAGTGAAAAAGACTTGCGTGGAGTCATATAGACAGAAAATCTGGCCCATCAATTTTCTGGGCTTCTTTCTTACAGCACAGAATGTTTGGGGGAAGCCAGGGGCTGTGTAGCCCAGCCCAAGATGCAGGAAGGCTGGCTCCCAGGTGAGCCGCAGCCAGACTCAGGCGACCCTGTCCTCTTCCTCCATCTTATCAAAGTGAAGCCTTTTACAAAGGACTAGAAGAGAGGGTGTCTTTCACCTGTCCCCCTCAGATTTGTTTGAATTGCTCATTCTTAAAAAATAGAAAAATTCAATTGCTTAAATTATCTATTTAGGACCAATGAAAATAGGGACCTTATTTTAAACATGGTATATAAGTAATGACCATAGTGTTCTATGTTAACTAAGAATCTTTATCTAAATGTTAATGGATGGGAGTATAAAAAAATCATCCAAGGGGCCACTCTGAAACAGGGGAACATGTAGGCAAACAAATAAGGAGCAGAGATGCAAGAAAAAAGTCAATAGGTATGACTTACATTCCTTGAAATAAGTGCCTTCTCCACTTCATCCCTCTTCCACCATTTCCCACCTAAAGTTTTTAATACTTTTTCCTCATGTAAAACTATTTTTAACTGATGTCATTAATTATACAAAACAGGAAGGCAAAGAAAGTTGAAGAACTACTTTAAGTTATATTATTTTACATTAAATATTAAATGAATAAGTATGAAAATATTTAAAACATCTAAGTGTTTGAAACAAGGATCACAAATAGTTTTAGCACAATTAGAAGAATTCAGAGAATTCACCAAATTACTTTCCTATGCAAAAAAGTTTTCTTATATAGTTTGTTAGAACAGATCTGAAACTAAGAGTCTCCCAACTGCAAGCTATTATCTTCTTCTACTTAGCTCTGTGGTCTTGGGAATAGTTATTGCATATTTTTATGCCTCAATTTCCTCAACAATGAAATGGGCGTCAGACTGATGTCTAATTCATAGGACTTTTATGAGGATTAAGTAAATTAATGTTTTTAAATTCATAGAAGAGTATCTGATACATGGTAGGTACTTTATAAATATTAGCTATTACTGTTTTCCACCTTGCCTTCCTCTTAATTTACTACTTAAAACAATGTTTCATAGTAATGCTTTTGAGTTGTTGAGTTACGGGAAATATAGAATTAGATGGTAGTGTATTTTGGATAGGAATCAGAAAATTTTGTTTATTTTCTTTCCTGTTCCCAAAAATGATTTTTTGTAGAGCATCTTTCTTCAAGCCCACATTACTTCTTAAAAAATCAATAAAAGTTGTAGTGATTAGGTAGCCAAAATACATGGAAGAAGGAATATGTTTTCTATCTCCTGTCCCAAATTAGACATTGAGTCCAGGGTGTGCCATTCACTGCCATCGTAATTATCATGACAAAGTCATTTGGAATAAGTTGAGCTGACAAATTGAACTAGGGAAAAATACATATCCATTACTCACACACCACTTGAAATGCCACCTCCTCAGTGAAGTCCTTTCCAATCCCACCCATCAGAACAAATAGCTTCATGATCAGTGTTCCAGTGCATCTTTATTTATACTTAACTTTGGGCACTGATCATTTTAGTCTGTGCATTGTTCTTTCATTGCACTAAATTGCAGACTCCCAAAAGCAGAATCTGTGTCTTACTCATTTATTTTCCCAGAATGTAGACTACCTTACAGTAGTTTTTTTTTATGTTTATTTTTGAGAGAGAGAGACAAAGAAGCGGGGGAGGTGCAGAGAGAGATGGAGACACACAATCAGCAGTAGACTCCAGGCTCTGAGCTGTCAGCACAGAGCCTGACATGGGGCTTGAACCCATGAGCTGTGGGATCATGACCTGAGCCGAAGTCGGACGCTTAACCGACTGAGCCACCCAGGCGCCCCTAGATTGCCTCACAGTAGTTAGAGGTATGGAGTCAGATCTATTGAATCTAATTCATAGAAAAGTACTATTGTTTATTGAGCATGTATTGTGTATTCAAAACTGCTAAATTCATAATGACTGTGTGAAACATCATTATTTTCATTTAATGGGTGAGAAAAACTGAGGCCCAGAGAGGTTAAGGGCTTTGCTCAAGGTCACACTGTGTGTGGCAGAAACAGAATGTAAACCCAATTCTATATGATATTGCTCCTTGGTAAGAAGAAAATAAGGATTGAACACTCCTTATTTTTTACTACTTAATCCCTGAAAATCCCTTCTGAAACATTTTCCAACTGTAGGAATGCATCCTCTTCAGGTCAGTCATTTTGAAATATTTTACCTCGATGTGACACTGAACGTTTGATGTGAATGTCACCAATATCAAGAAGATGGCCAGTACCACTCCCCACTGGGCAGTAATGAAAACCCCAGCACATTAGCCCTTTGAAAAGTTCTTGTAGACTGACATGATGGTGTAGATTGGTCTGGCTTTGTTTTCTTCCTGTCAATGACTTGCTGCTGCATCTGTTATGATACACCTTATGTAGGCTATCACAACAATGCCCATACTGGTAGAACTTGTCTGTGTATGATCGTGGGATTGGCTTCCAACTACCTCTCAGAACTATAACACGGACCGCCTCTTTTCCAGCCACTGCTAGCAACCCTACACAAATGTGATACATTAGTACTTGAGACAAGTCTGTTAAATTCCACTGTGACCTTTCAAAGGCTGTAATTTGAAAACCATATTGAGTCCCTGAAATATGCCGCTTCCCCCAGTTTCTTGATTTATACAGTCTTTTAGTAATTCTTCTTTTAAACTCTTAGCCTTTTTGTAACCTTCTGTTTGATTATCCTTTGCAAATTCTTGGAAATATCTGACTATATACCTTTATCGTACTAAGCAGAATGGTGCCCATTTTAGTTATGCATGTGGTGGGTGCTAGAAAAGCCAATAAATTAACTGCATATTAATAAATCACAATAGGAGTACAGTAATAGAGTAAGTGCCTTAAGATGATTTAGCTTCCTAATTTGATGTTACCAACCAGCCCATCCAACCACATTTTGTTTTTCACTAAATACTATGGTTACCCGTGGAGAAACAAATGAATGTTGAGAAATGTTGAGAATTAAAAAGAAGCTTTTTTAAACAAAGAAAGCCTAAAGCATTTCCTATTTTCAGTTGAGAATCAGTGTGACATTAAGATGATCACACCAAAAAGCAATAGAAGCTACCCTGGGGGAAATGTAAGATGATAGCCATTAAAAGCAACAGAGGAAATCGAAGTTACTCAATATAAAACCCAGCAGACACCCCTTCAAACCAGAGGCAGTCTCTGAGTGGGCAAGTGTGGAACAGCTGGACAAGTGTCATAGCATCCTGCCCCCTCCCCCCAGAGAAGCCTGGGTCCAGGTTTGCAGTTATTCCCACTCACAGCAGAAAAGCAGTTTCCCTGCCCTTCCCACTCTTCATTCTCAGTGGGTTTGTTCAGCTCCATTTCCTGGAGAGAGCATTTCCTCACAGGAACTTCTATCTCACGCTGTGAGCCTTCCTACGTTAGGGGCATGACATATTGATTTGCAGCACAATTATGTGGCCTGTCGAATGACTATCAGAGAACCGAGTAGATGTTTCCCTGTGGATCATCCTTTCCAAAGACACTGTTTCATAGACCTTCAAATCCCAGTGGAGTAAAGAACTTAACACCAATGAGAATTTTCAAAGGAAAAACATCAAAGATGTTTCCTCTTCCTCGTCTTCTTGTTCCCATAAGGGCAAGTGTGAGAAATGAACAAAGCAAGGAAGGGAGGACACAGAAAAATATAACCAGAGACTTGAACTACACAAGCATCCTCACTCAGAGAGCAACAGTAAAGCAATGTTCTAGGAACTCATAAAACACACCTGGCCTTGGTCATTCTTAATCTGCTATAAATTTCTAAAAAATAAACTAGCAAGTTCTTCTTTCTGTCCTATAGACTTAAATACCAGTTCACTAAGTCCTGGAAATGCTAGGACTGTGAATGGTATAGCCCAACACAGTAGGCAGGGACGAAAGAAAGCAAGTCAGGTCTTGGATTCTAATTACCATTTTCTCCTAAAGTTTTAATTGGCAGATCACTCTACAGGGGTAGTTATCTTCATCTGTAAAAATAGAAGTGGCAAATACATTCCGCAGGTGTGGAGAGGCAATGCAACGTGTTGTGGCATAAACTAGAGTCGTGTGAAGAATGCATTCAGCTGGGTGCATATCCAGACAATGAAGGATAGCTCTGGCGAGTCTTCTGAAAATGTGGTGGTTGATTTTCCACCTGTGGAGACTTTTAGCACCTAAAATTTAAAAGGGATGATAAGCCAGACTGCTTGCTGCTGGGATGTGTGTGTGCATGTGTTGATGACTCCACATAATTCTGAACACTTCTTAAGCTTTTGTTCAGGCAAATTTAAATTATGCCATAATGGCCTCTCTTCACCTTGACCCAAAGCCTCCTTCAGTCCTTTGTGAGGCTGCTGTTTGCCTTGTGCCCACCCAGTCCGTCACCTGGCTTAGCCTTCTCTTTAGTGTACCTCGGTCTCACAGAGTGAGGCCTCTTCATTCCATGTTTGCATTTATTTTTTTTATTTCACTTTCAGATAAAGTGAAATTTTTATTTCAGTTTTAGATAAAGATACTGTTGCGTTCGTTTAATCCAGTTTAGGTCTGCCCACTCTTCAACTTGACCTGTACTTCCAACCTTCCCTTGATGCCACCCAGTGTCTGAAATTGCACGCTGTCTCCAGGACGCCTTTTGCAGAGATGGGCATGACGTTAGGAGGCAAGTCAGAACACCATGGTTGTCATGGGACATCTTTATCCAAGGGTGTCTGCTCTTGGCATATTTGGACCTTATCTATTTCAGCATATTTTTGGTATGAGGGAGCATGTACGGACCAGGGTGATAGATGTCATATAACTAAGGAGATAATTGATTTTTATGTAACTGGCTACTCTCTTCTCTTCTCTGTCAGCACTGAGTTGGCTCCTCTTAAAACCTCCATGTAATACTTGGTGAGCACAACAAGGGGCAGAGAACTCTGCTCTGATAGGCTCTGTGCATGAGAAAGACTCATTCGAAATAGAAATGTGTGGGGGAGTGCCTCCTTGTCCTCACTGTCCCTGAGCTGTCCTGCCTAGCAGGTGCCACCTCCCACTCAACTGCAAACAAGAAGCTCACAATAGTTCTCCAGCAACAACTCTGTTGTCATTATCACCAAGTGAGGTTTGGAGCCAAGCAGCCCAAATGCCGTTCTAAGTTTGTAAAACACACAGGGATACATAAGGTGGGGGTGAGTCTGCAGAGCTCAGCACATATGCTCTGAAAACAGGGATGAAGCCCCAGGCAGAACTCATGAAAACGGACTGTGCAGACAGTCCCTTAAAGATCATGAGAACTAAATTGATATAATCCTTTGGGGGAGAGAAGGGTAATGATCCTGACCAGATTTACCTGCTTGATTCATCAGGTCACAAGGCCCTACCACATTCTTTATAATATCCATTGATCCATACACCATTCCTGTTTGCAGTTCATAAGCTATTAGCTTTAAAAAAAAAAAAAAATGTTTACTTAGAGTGTGTGAGTCAGTGGGGGAGGGGTGGAGAGAAAGGGGGAGAGAGAATCCCAAGTAGGTTCCACACTGTCATTGAAGAGCCTGATACGGGGCTCGATTTCATGAACCACAAGATTATAACTTGAGGAGAAATCACTTGTCAGATGCTTAACTGACTGAGCTACCCAGGCACCCCAGCTTTTTTTTTTCTAACATACTGTTTTAAAACTGATTTGTCTACCTTATGGAGACAAACACTGAACCATTTCATAGCCCAGCTTTTAAAAAATAAATACATGCTAGGAATGCAAGCTGGTGCTGCCATTCTGGAAAACAGTATGGAGGTTCCTCAAAAAACTAAAAATAGAACTACCCTACAACTCAACAATTACACTACTAGGTACTTATCCAAGGGATACAGGTATGCTGTTTCGGAGGGGCACATGCACCCCAATGTTTATAGCAGCACTATCGGCAATAGCCAAAGTATGGAAACAGCCCAAATGTCCATCGATGGATGAATGGATAAAGAAGATGTGGTGTATATATATATATATATATATATATATATATATATATACATACACACACACACACACAATGGAGTATTACTCAGCATATCAAAAAGAATGAAGTCTTGCCATTTGCAACTATGTGGATGGAACTGGAGGGTATTATGCTAAGTGAAATTAGTCAGAGAAAGACAAATATCATATGGTTTCACTCATATGATGACTTTAAGAGACAAAACAGATGAATGTAAGGGAAGGGGAACAAAAGTAATATAAAAACAGGGAGGGGGACAAAACACAAGACACTCTTAAATATGGAGAACAAACAGAAGGTTACTGGAGGGGTTGTGGGCAGGGGGATGGGCTAACTGGGTAAGGGGCACTAAGGAATCCACTCCTGAAATCATTGTTGCACTATATGCTAACTAATTTGGATGTAACTTAAAAAAATTAAATTAATAAAATTTTTTTTTAAAAATAAAATAAATACGTGCAACTGTGTGAAATTATTCTGGGTTCTAAAAAACAGGATTAAAACAACCAAAAGTATGAGGAATGACAGGTTGTTTAGTTAACTTGTTTACTGTGTAACTATGAAAATACTTGCCGTTTTGCCATTTCAGTGGTTTTTATTTCCTTTGCAAAACTAATCAGCCAAGTATATTACCTTAGTTTCTTGATTTATGGGTGTATTTTGTCAATATTTTTGTACTTCGAGATCAGGTATTCATTGCATAATTAAATGAAAAGCAACTTGCCAGCTCCCAGAAGTGTAAGTTGTCCTTTGTGGTAATTACCTGAACATGTATCAGTGTAACTGTATGTAAAGGTAGCTGTCCATGTATTGCCACCTCTATTGAGATATTTGCAATTGTAGTACCACCTATAGTTGAATTTCAATCACAATTGTCATTCAGTAATTGCCATTTGCAATACCTTAAAAGTTACTATAATCTAGCAGAGAAATGAGAAGTCATTAAATGCAGAAGGTTGTCATCTGCCAGATAGTTTAGAAACAGGCAGTGGGAACCACCAGTCGCTCAAAATAGAGCACAAATTTTCCATAGCTTGGTTAGATTGATATGACATGACCCATTCAAGTGCTGGTTAGGATTATCACCAGGAGATTGATCAATGCCAACAGCTTCTGACTAAAGTTAGATAGACATTGTTGAATTCCCAAAATGTCTAAGTCAGTTAAACAAGACCAACCATCCATCCAACAAGTTTAACAAGATAGGGAGAGCAGGTAAAAACACTTCAAGTATCTTCAGTTACTCAGAGTAAAGTCCTCACGATGCTAAGAATTTCAACATTATGATTGCAGGTTATAATAAGTGTAGAGTAAGTTTTATAGGTGTTTTAGATCAATGATACATCTTACAGTCCTGTGAAAAGGAACAGAATGGAATGAGAGAATTCACTGATAATCCCATGGTTGATGAAGTAAAAATGACAAGACTACAATCCCACTTTTACTTTGGCATTGAACATGAGTTGGCAGAGTGTGTGTTCTTTGGGCCCTGAGTGAGAAGGCATTTCTTTTGCCTCATCTTTCAGAATTTTTCTCAGTTGAGCTCACTGAACTCAGATACTCATGAAGATCTTTCTTACACTTTCCGTGATGCCCCATGCTTTGGTAAGTAAGCCGACATAGCAGGTTCCATTTATTTGTTGCCCTCACTTTCTCTTCAACCAAGCAACCAAAACAATTCATAGGCATAGATTTCATGTAAAAAAACAAAAAACAAGAAACACCTTGGTGCCTTTGTTGAAGAGAAGATGCAATCTTCTGCCACACCTCTCATTTAAAATACATGTCTGGAGTAGTGTGCCATGTCTGCCAGCCCATTTGCTCTTCTGTAGGATGACCTACAGTTTCAACTTGCCTGAGGCAGTCTCAGTGTGTGTCTGCGTCCAAGTGTCCCTTCTACTTGAGCATTTTTCCAGACAAAAGCATCCCTTATTGAATAGTAAATTATATAATTACTCTATTCACATGAAATATGCTAAGTAAGCTAAGGAAAAAAAAAGTCATTCTCAAGAAAATGTATATCAATCCACTCAAGTCTACCACCTACCCAGAGAAAATTCTTAGATACCAATCTTGCATATCATGCCTTTCAAAGCAAAGAACATCGCTGTAAAACACTTTAGTGTCTCTATAGCCTAATCAAACATTTGTTGATGGAATGTGTTTTTGTTGTGTGTTCTATGGAATTTAGTTTAGTGGACAGGGAAAACTACCATGCGTCATTATCCAGATACTTCTTCCTCATAAAGCTAAAGAGTACGACCTCAGCCTGACTCTGTGAGTATAAGATCAAGAATGCACAGCCATACAGAAGACTGAATGTGGTGTAATCCAGACTCACTCACTACTTTAGATGACACATGCACTGTTGGGAAAAAGGCAGCAGTAGAGTACAAATCTGTCATATTCCTGGCTAAGGACACAAAATATACAGTCATGCAAGGCCCAAATACCTATAATAGGTAATCTTGGAAAAGATGGCATGGCTTCTTCTGATGGAAAGAAAGGAAAAGAAAAGTTTCATATTGTTCTAGGAATTTCACTTATCTGAGTGATATCATCACTTGACTGGGTTATCATTTCTTTTAATGTAAAATTAAATGTGGGCACCCCATTTCTGGCTTTTTGTTACTAAGATAATTTTATTTATATGCCTTTATTTTCTATTCCTAGAGCTTTGTTATAATATTAATTACTTTGGATGATTGTTTTAAAGTTTTTCTTTCACCTTTACCCCATCACCAGTTATGATAACTAGAACTTGAAATTTTTATGCTCCTGGAAAATTTTAGATGTATCAGTTTTGTTTAACTGTTTAGCTGATGTTTGAAGAAGGCAGATAAACTGAGTGTTCCCTCTTCCCTCCAGAGAAACACCTGAGTTGCAGAGGTGGCTGAACCTTCTGACCTCCTATATCCCCTTAGATCATGGCTGTTATGAGTTACCCAGATTGAGATATGGCCCTTTGTAAGCAGTACTGGAAAGAAGCAGGCAGGAAAAGATGGGCAGTTCTGTCAGTTTCAGACATTTCAGATTCTTGGGTCTCTTCCTCCCCTCCCAATCCCAAATAACCCTACCCTCCATATCCACCCTGGCTTAGCATTTTTAATATCTGTGGGATTTTCCATTTCCAACATGGCTGATGCAGAACTAAGAGGTAGCCATTACTGGTGTCATGGCCTTAAGAATTAAATCCATGAAGGGACAGTAGAGAGACAGTTCCTCTCTCTTGTGTACTTAGAAGCCATTTCATAGAAGAATAAAATTAAATAATCCTAAAGGGCTTTTTAAAACCCAGAATTCTAGTTATCAAGGTTGGTGTAAATTTCCCATTTTCCTCTTTGATCTTCAAATTAGCATGCAAGATGGGAAGGCCTGTATAATTCCTTAAGATCATTTCAACTTGAACATGTATTGACACTCATAAATTTTCTACTCAGTGAGCTATCATTCTTCTAAGCATCTGATTGTGCTAGATAGTTTTGACAATGCTATAGTTTCTAAGTAAGCCTGGAATCCATTTAAAATAATAATTTCAGACTTGCAGACTAGAACCAGTATATGCAGAATGAAAGAAATTCCTTGTGTCTGGTTTGTTACAATAGCTCAAGTCCATGGTTCATATGTTCCCTGCACATGTTAACAAAGAATTTAGTAGGTTTTGAGCTATGGTTATATAGTAGTAGCCTTTACAATGTATTGCTGCTAAAGGGGAGAATGGAAGGCTCTTTCCCATGAGAGATGAGACAAGAACAGAGAGATAGAATGGCAAAGGAATTCTTCCTTTGACGGTAGTTATTCCAGATGTACCACATTCCTTAGCCTAAGACTTCCTTCTTTCCTCAGACATTAACTGAGCTTATTTGATGTAGCAGAAATGCTAAGTTAGTGTTTCTCAACATCAGTATTATCAATTTTTTTTTATTGGACCTGTGCATTGTAAACTATTGAGCAGCGTGCCTCACCTCTACCCATACCGGTAGCCTCCCCATCCACTTGTGACAATCACAAATGTCTCGAGATCTCAACATGGTAGGTATGGTAACAGTGGACTGTATAGAGTATTATAAGAACACAGAGGATGGATGAGGACAAAAAATAACTAGGGAGAGCAGGATGAGTTAGGACATAGATACAAGATAGTGTGGTATGAATAAAAGGGTTGGTGTGGCTGCCATCTAAAGGTCATGGCAACACGTGGTAAGAGATAAGGGTGAAAGAGAGGCAGACACCAGATCATAGGAGGCCAACTTCTTTTCGTTTGCTCTGTGTGAACCAAATTTAGCTCGCATTCACACCTGAGTCATGCCATTCAAAAAGCGTCATATAAAAGATTATTTTAAATATTGGCAACAGAATCCCAGCAGCATTTTTGTAGAAGATGAATTAAGTCATATTTATGGATCAAGTTTATTTTGTTAGGGCCAAGCACATATAGTTGAATTATTGTTTCCTAATATTGATAGTGCATTCTTTGAAAACTACTTGGAATATGTTCATATCCTCCATCATAAATTCTTGCTCCAAGTATTTTTTTTTTCTGAACAAGTGCATTGGCATCCATGTTGATTTCTAGCTGTGCTTAGTCTTACATCAAAATGCTGGCTTTGAGCAATGTTTGAGAGAAGAGATTTATCCATCTGCATTCTATTTCAGGCAGAACCATTGACTCAGGGAGTGAGACACTTGACCTACTTGTGGCTCACTTCAACGCAGCAGGAGAACTGCACAAGTGGGGCCGCTGATCCTCATAGCATCAGCACTGACATTTCCTGGCAAGAGGAGATTTAAATTTAAATAGAAGGGGCCTCCAGCATCATCATTCTGTTACCTCTTCTTGGGTGAATTAGTCCTGTGACAGTTCTGTTAAATCAAGTAAAATTTTAAAATGCACAATAATTACAGAGTCTAATGAAGCTCTGAAGCAACCTTCCCATTCTCTCTACAAAAATCAAACCTTGCATTCCCTTTGTTGAAGAATATGGGAAGACTGCAGTTCATTTCCACACATACTTATGACCTCCCCCTCTGAACTAAGCACTGGAATGTGAATACAACCTCGTGGGCATAAGGTTGACTAAGACCTGATATACTGAGGAAAGAAACAGATCATCTCAAATCAATATATTAAGTGCATGAGTGGGGAAAAACAGAAATAGCTATTCCAATGGGAGTGGTTTGCAGGATAGAATCTTTAGGGGGGGAGAGCCAAGGCATACTAGAAGAAATACTCTGACAGTTGCCAAGTAAAGAAGAGGGGCGGTTTTTCAAGAAGAGAAAAGAGCCGGCTCTAGCAGATATAGCAAATAGCAGTAAATGCAGAGGATGTAAGTGGGAGTGAGGAAGGCATGGGGGGCCAGACGTCCCCTCAAAAGGAATGCAGGCTTGATCCTGTATGTCCTGGGCCATAATATGATAAAGACAGATGGGCATTTTTGAGAAATCACTATAGTAGCTGGGTAGAAAATGAGTTGAAAGTGACATAACCACAGGTAAGGAAACTAGTTAATGGTTTGTTGTAGTTGCTCAGGTAAGGTAAGTCTGAACTTACAAAGTGCCAGTGGGGATAGAAGGGACGAGTTTGAGAAATATTTAGGCAGGCTGACTTGCTGGCTGAATGAACTTTAAGATTTTAGAAACTGTTATCAAGAGGAACAATGGAAAGTGTACCTCTGAAGGGCAAATTAAAGTTACTATAATTATTCCACCTGAAGATGACAGTCCATCACTTTGGGTGAACACTAAGTCAAATAACTAGGGGTTAAAATAAAGTAGCTTGGGGTAAGGGATGGGCGAGGTAGGAAAAGTTGGGGGAAAAAGGATAAGCAGTTTTTTAAAAAGACGCACTGGAAGTAATTTCCCACCAGTGTTATAAGTATGATTTTATCAGAATTAACAAGGAAATAAACATGGAGCATGCGTGCTAAACATGCTCCTTATTTAAATGAAATAGTCTCATGATGTGGCAGTGCTTGACACATGATCATTTGGAAGGTAGAAAGGAAGAGGGAGAAAAGCAGATTAACAAAATGGAATTATGCCAACAGCCTAAATAATAACAGGAATGCTTGAAGAAGGATTTAAAGAAATATTTCTCAAATAATGACTATCAGACACTGAAAAATCACAGTAACCTCAGTGAAGTAGTCAAGAGGTCAGATACTAGAGCTCCACTGCCTTTATTGGAATTCTGGCCCTACGAGTTAATAGCTATATGAACTTGAGCTCCTTCATTTACTACTCTGAGCCTCAGTGTCCCCATATGTAAAATAGGGACACTGTTGGAAGAGTACCTGTATTATTAGACTTTATGGGGGTTAAATGTTTGCACATGTAGTGAGCTTAGAACAGCATCTGGTACAAAGTAGGAATCATTTAATATTGACTGTTATTAATGTTATTAGAGCTGGAATTTGTTGAATATGGTGGTACTTCTTGTTTTTGGGTTGGTTGGGGACCAGGGGAGGGGCACATTCCAGTTTTTTGGGACCAGGCCAATGGTTTTGAGGTCCTTATCATTCTCAGGAATTGACTTACAAGCAAAGTCACCTGACACTCTTGCCCATCACTTTCAGTCACAAGGTGCAGATATTTTGAAGTGACAGGCAATCCACCAAGAATGTCATTTGCTCATAGTAGGGTTCATGATGTAACAAAGGCTACCTGTTCTTCTGTAGGAAATCTACTTCCTTCCTAGTCATTTTGCACCTGCCGGACAGGTAAGTGTTGGGATCCATTATCTATAGGTGCCTCAGGTTTCTGAAAAGACAGTGTGGTATTCCTCTAAATAATCATTCCAAATGCAGTTACCATAAATTTGTTGAGTTGGATTTAGCCCAATTTAGCTCGGTATCAAGAAAAGGAGATCATTTTTGGCAGCTGCAGACAGAGTACAAAATATTAGGACACACAAGACTAATTTCAATTCCATTGCATGGAATCTGCAAATTATCATTTGCCTTTGAAATGAGTTACTGGCTGAGCCCTGGAAATGGCTGCCAGACACATGCAAAATGACCCAATTCAAAGGGAATATTTTTGCACTGAAAGATTGAGGACATAAGTGTTTGCTTTAGTGAGTGTAATTGTCTTAAACGAAGCAATGACAGGGAAGGAAAGCAGCCATTTTGCAGCATTTACAATCCACAACACAAGGGAAATTATGCTATCTAATGGGCCCTTTTAAACATAGGAAAAACAGGAGAACACACCTTTCCAACTATAAATTGCCTTAGCTGATGTACGCTTCAATTAATACATCTAGAGGAACACCTTCGAATAATGAGGTTTTCTCAAAGAATCAACTGCTTGTTTTCGCACCAAATGTAAGTCAGAGTGCTGAATGAAGATGTCATTTGCCTGTTGACTGCACTCCCGCCTTCTCCCAAGTACTCACCGACTGTATGCCTTCAACTTCTAAAGCCAAGGAGTTCCACAGTTAACTGTGAAATGTCCTGTCTTTCTACATCCCAATGAAGCTTTAGGGTGTGTGTGTAGGTGGTTTGATTTGTGTTAAAGTAGCATCATGCAGGATAGCTTCTTTTAGTATGGTTACTATCTTTTTGATAGGGAGACTACAGCAGGGCAGAAAAGGGAAAACTCAAATTTGTGTCTTTATGTGTTTGTGTATGTATATTGTTTGTGTATCCTATGTTAGGCACTCCCACAGACTGTCACAGTGAAGGCATCTTATACAGTTAAACTGTCTCCCAGTACTTACCTTAGAATGCTATTTTTTTTTTTTTATAACTAAGTCCTTATTCTAAAGCAAACAACTACACATTTCTTCTCTGTTATGGCTCTTCTCTCTCCTTCACCGGTCTGTCTGCTTCTCTTCTGTCATCCACCAGCACTCTAGATTCCTTCTTCTAATTTCTCCCTTCTGTTGTCAGTGTTTTTTAAATAGGGATGGTTAAAAAATATTGGTAATCTAAATTTACAGAGCTTTCCAAAGTCTTAGTGATAAATCATACTTATTGAGACCCACATCATGCCCGATATTTCTCTAAGAATAATCCTTATGCTGAAGGTGTTTACAGACTGGAGAGAAAATGGAACATATTTGAATCACAAAATCTGAGAATTGAAAGAACCTGAGAAGCTATGTGATCAGACTTCATACTCCATGGAGGTAATCTCTCTACAACATAGTAATAAACTGTGACTCAGCCCAGGTTCCTGGGCTTGCTAGGCTGGGGAAATGACTGCCATTGATCTAAGTAATGTATATTTCTCCTGAATAATGAGATAAAATTGGATTTCTCACACTTTTTCCTGTTGGCCCTACTTGTGCCAAATTGATTTTTCTTCCATATATAGAGCTCTTCAAATATTGAAAGTTTTCTAATAATATCAGGGGTATGTCCTAGATGATTTCTTCTCACTCTATACACTTTTCCCTAAGCAATCTTGTCTGTGTGTGGTTTTATAATTCTCAGTATCATGATGACTCCCAAATGTTTACCTCCAGCTCACTTCTCTCTTGAGCATCAGGTGTGAGCGTTCATTTACTTGCACTTTGTATCTCACGTGTCCCTCAGATTCTATTGCCTTCATCATCTCCAAACCCATCTTCCTTCTCCTGGGTCCAAACCCATCTTCCTTCTCCTGGGTCCCCTGTCTTAGTAACACCCTCACCTACCTTGGTACTCAAACCTCAGAGTCATCTTTGACTTCTTATTCCCTGTCTCAGGATAGAAAGAGAGAGCCACTAAGAATTTTTTAACTTAAATGACAGAATAAAATGGATTTTTTTCAATAAAAATTTGTATGTAGTAGTATTTCAAATAGATTAGGGGTTGATGGAATTAACATAAGGAAAGCAGAACAATAAAGCAGGTTTTCCAGGCGGTAATACAGAGGTGAATGGGTGAGTGTTTGAGAAAGAGATTTGAAAATAATAGCAGAAAGAGACTGATAACACTTTATATATTAAAAAAAAAAAAGTCAGACCTTTCATATATGTATATAATACAGTGATTTCAATTAAATCTGACTGGGTCAAAAATGGTAGAAAATCATCTACTTGATATCATTAGTCACTTGTGTTTTCTTCTGTAAGGAACTGTCATCATTAGTCAAAAACTTAGAAATTTCCTTTCTATACTGTGCTGCTAATTCCCCCAGGAATGGGAGATGTAAAAAAGTGGGAGTAGTATTTTTGTTCTCATTTTCTGAGGATCCTTCCTAGGTTATTTCCTTCAGGGAGTGAGTGGGGAGAGTCCCAGGCTCGTTTATGGGATAGAAGCTTCGGTGATACTAATATTTCACTTTGAAGATAATTTCATATGCAAATAATTCTCATGGGTAGGAAATCCTATCACGTATTTAAACTATAGCTTTCATGAGACTAAATAATTATTATGGACAAATAGTGCTGCTTAACTTTAGGTGGGGTAATAATGATGATCCCTAATAGATGCATTATATTTAGGTAAAGGAGTTCTCAAAGCATTATACGAGCAAACTAAGAGCTGAGAATATTTTACAAGCCAAGAATAACAGAGTGGAGTTTGGTTGTTAACTGGTGTTGACAAGACAGGTACAGACTGGATATTTTAATTGTTGCTTGGGCCTGCATTAGAAGTAGGATTAATTTCCAAGGAACTAAAATGTAGCTGAGATGAGTTGGTAAAGACATTTTCCCTTCCTTAAGGAGCTGGGATTTGGATTGTTTTAACATTACATGTCCCATTCCTTACACCCTGCAAGAACACTGTAGAATGAAAATCATGTAGCATCAGAGAAATCAAAGAGGTCAAACCTAATGGGCACTTCAGGATGCTACCTCATACTTTTAAAATAGGTTATTTTAGGGGCTCCTGGGTGGCTCAGTTGGTTAAGGGTCCGACTTTGGCTCAGGTCATGATCTGATGTGATGAACCCATGGTGTGTGGGTTCTAGCCCACATCAGGCTCTATGCTGACCGCTTGGACTCTGGATCCTGCTTCAGATTCTGTGTCTTCCTATCTCTCGGCCTCTCCCCTGCTCATGCTCTGTCTCTTGTAAAAATAAAAACACATAAAAATGTTTTAAATAAAGTAAGTTATTTTAGTGTCGAACTCTAACATAACAAGAAAGGATCCAGAACTCAGTAATCTAATGTTTTATTAAGAATATCCTGTGAACCTATCATAGGGCCAAGTGCTGTGTGAAATGTGACATTTGAGTGGTGCCACAAAAAACTTTCATGTGAATTATTTTGTTTGAACTTCATGAATGTCTTACAAAGTAAAGCAAATATTAGAAAATCCCAATCACAAATGAGTAAAAGTTCAAAGAGCCCTATAACTTGCCCAAAATTCCAATATCAGTAAGTCGTGGTATAAGGACTTCCACATGGATATTCTGTGCTTTTCCCTGTAGAACCTACTCTCTCTCAGGACAGGCTAAGATTAACTCTTAAGAAAAGAAGTTCAGGGGCCCTTGGGTGGCTCAGTCATTTAAGCATCTGACTCTTGATTTTGGCTCAGGTCATGATCTCATAGTTCATGGGATCGAGACCTGCCCCTCCCCTCTTGCACTCTATCTCTTTCTCTGTCCCTCAAAAATAAACTTAAAAAAAAAATCCAGAAATTTATATGTTAATTAGGCACAGAAAGTAGAGGAATAAGAAAAAAAGAACAAGGCCAAATATTATTAGGAAAGGAATGATTTTAATGCAGTGGTTCTGGTTTGGTTCCAAAACCTACGTTATTTCCTCTACAGCACTCTAATCAAATGTAGGGTCATAACATTCAGCCCTATTCACCTTAGTCATATCACTCATCATGTTCACCCATATCTGGTGTGTGCATGGTATTCTCCCCTGACAGATTCTGAGATTGGTATGGAAGTGGTGGCTAAGTGACTTGTCTCAGGTCACACAGTTGAACATGACAGTTCAGGGACTTGAAGTAAAGCTGATAGAATACAAAACCCATAATCTTAACCGCTATGCTGTGCTTTTTTATGCAAATCAGGAAGCAAGTAAGTATGATTTGTTAATAAATGTTACAGAAAATAAAAGGTTGTGACTCTTCTTTCGCTGATTGTTGCTTAAAACTAAATGACTCTTACTGGATTCTCTTTAATAATAGTTGAGTAAATAAATTCATCCATCTTCAATACTTAATGAGTAAATTAACTCATACACAGATAGATGAAATACATTTTGCATTCACCCTGTTGTATAGGTTATGCCCACTACTTGCCTTAAAAAGTTTATAAAGAGCATGTCTTCAAAAGGTGATATTCATTATTCATCTCAAGAAGTAATTGAGACTGAGCCAGTTTAGGAAGAAGGAAACAAAACAAAACTCCAGAATAGGATAAAATAAATGAAAACTAAGAAATTAGAGATACATTTATTCAGCAGCCTATTTTAAAAACCTCATGTAGAGATTTAACCAAATGTGAGTTTTGTTTTGTTTTCATTTTTGTTGTTGTTTTCATATAATTAAGTGGTCCAGAAATAGGCAGCCCTAGGCTTTTACAGTGGTGTGAAATGTCATTAGTGGTAGGAAAGTCATTCACATGGGATTTTTGTCCTCATTTTGTGCTCCCAGGCATCATGTACACATTCTAGGCAGGAAGAAAGGGGAAAAACAAAGGGCAAAAAGGAGGGAGACCAAATGTATCTGTCCTTTTCAAAACACTCAAATATCCGTAGAAGATTTCTACTGCTGATACGTTGGTCGGAACTGTGTATTCTTGGCACCTGTACTTACAAAGGGATTTAGAAAATTTAGTTGATTATGTGGCTTCAGGGAAGAAAATTAGAAGTTATCATTGAGGAAGATAGTGAGAATGGATATAATGGAAGCAAGCAGCATTATCTCCCATGGAAAGACATTAACAAAGTTGTCATTATTCATAGACAATAGGTTTATGTGATAAAAATCCAAAAGAATCTATAGAGAAACTGTAATAACTAAAAATTCTAGATTAAAAAAAGATACTACATATGTATACACACACACATATATACATATATGTACATATACACACATATGTATTACATATATAAATATACACATACATATATACATACATACATTTAAATTTTTTTGTACCAGTGACAATTTTAAAATATTTTTAAAAAATATCTACAGTAGCAACAAAATTTATTTTATACCAAGGAATAAATAGGTCTAAGAAAAGATGCAGAGCTTATGGAGAAACATGTAAAAAATTTAAAAACATAATTACCTAAATAAATGGAGACTTATATCATGTTTATAAAGTTTCAATATTGACAGTAATTCACTCCAAAATAATCTGTGGACTCAAAACAATGAGATGGTTTTGTAGAGCTGTGTTTTATACTATTTTCCACCAAAACTGATGATAAAATTCACAATAAATTATATGATGTTTTTCATTTTACAAATGTTACTGATCTTAATGCATTCAAATCTATCATTCTTTTCACTTATGGTTTGTGATTTCTATATTTTTAAATATATTGTTCACCACCCTGAGGCCATGAAGATAGCATCTACATATCTTTTCAGAAGAATTTGTTTTTTTGAGTCTGCACTGTGATTCATGGAAGTTGGCAAGCAATTTCTAGATGATAAGATGAAAGTCCACAGAACGCATAGATGTAACCTAACTACTAAATACCCCCTTGAGACTTTATGAGTAGAATAAAATGCAGATGTTTATAGTGAGGTTCATCTTCTCATTCAGGCTGCCAGCATCAGTCTGTGTTAGAAACGAGGAGAACACTGATATATGTTTGGGTGGTTGGAAGGAAACAGACTCAAAAAGATGTGCTTTGTGAGTTCTATGCCCCTCCAACTCTCCTTTGGAACTCTGTCTTTGCCCTAACGTATTTCTGACTTTACCAGTTCCCATTTTTAATTTTTAACAAATACTCATTTTTCCTTGGTCTCCCCAAACAGAGCTTTTCTTATACTCCCTTAATATTTCTCTAAGCCTCAAATTTTAGTCTTCTTCTTAAATAATTGTTCCTTTCCTGAACATCTGAGAGATATAGATCTCCTTCAATTCTTGCCATCTTGACTTCTTGTGACAGTTACAGAAACAACAGCTATAGACAGTAACCAAAAATTATTCAGAGGTTTCCAAGCTCCCCTTTGGGAAACACTGAGGGGCAGGAACTGGCTCCCAGCAACTTTGATGAGAAAGGTTTTCTTCTTTTTTCCTGTCATATCCCCTAGCACCTATTCACTCAGAGTGCTTCCTCCACCTCAGGCATTTCACTGTGCAGCTTTCTGCCCCCACCTCTGGTCAAATGCTATAGTCCTGCTCTCCATTCCATTTGTCAGGCCTCTTCGCTTCACCTGATATGCAGTCTGCCTTGGTGAGTGGCCCTAGGTCAAATGGGCTTCTTTGTCGCTCCTCCTCCTTGAATGTTTGCATTTTAGGAAGAATTTTCATCAGTCATAATACAAATAACCTCAATGTGGATTGTGAAGATAGACTGTCTTCTTCAGAGGACTTTTGGAGAGGCTAAAGTGAGATCAGGTTATGTGATGAGTTTGTGGACAATAATAAAGCACCAGGTGGATCCAAGGAGTGATAGTCTTTTATTTCTGCCACTGGCAGGCAAATGAGAGGGGTGTTTACTCAGACTTCTTTCATGGCCCTGAAGGCACATCAGTTAGGTGCTGTCTCCTTGAAGCACAGGAAGCTGGGAACCCAAGGTGCTGCTTGAGTTCCAAAAAAAGGGCAGTGGTCAGAAAAGTAAAACCAAGAAGGAAGACAGAACACAAGATACATGTTTAGAGGCCTGATACAGAAATCTGGGTAGGATGTTCGAGATAATCAGCATGGTTTTATACTATGGATTTAAAAGAGGTCACCCAGGCAGCACGTTTAGGGAGAGTGGTGAACAGCCTCAGGCTGGAACCTTGGGAAATAATCCTAGGTGAGGATCAGGCCAGGGAAGAGTAGGCTGCAGAGGAGGTGGGAGAGAAGCAGCAGTGATGTCACCCGTCATTTACTGGCACTTTCTCTATGCCAGAATATACCATACTTAATCTTTTCACATGCATTTTTAACCCTATCATCACAACACTGCTCTGAGATAGAGGTTTTTATTATCTCCAGAACATAGGCAAAATATAGAGCAAAGGAAGTAATGCGTCTCATCCATGGAGGTGAGCACAGCCCTTTCAGAATTCCACTGCAGAGTAAGCTGTTGGCTCCACCTGTGTATGACTCCCTGTATCCTTGCCCATTACCATGTGACTTTGTAGGCCTTCCCGCAGAAGCAGAGTGTACCTCCCTACCCTTCAACTTTGGGCTGAGCTCTTTGAATTTTATGGTCAAAGGTATGTGGGCAAAAGTGAAAGTGTACCTGTTCCAGCCTAGGACTTAAGAGACATGCCATGCTTCTACTTGCTCTCTTGTGTTTCTGGCATCACCCCCAGCCTGCAAACTTCCTCAGCTTGTATCCTGGAATGATTGTGCAGGGAGTTTACCTGAATTGTGTCTGCAGCCAGCTGGACCAGCAGCTTGAGGTGTGTTCACCTAGCAAACCTAGTCTGGATCAGCAGACCCCCTACTGATTCTCAGACACATGACTAAATCCTATGAGATCAGCAGAGCCATCCCAGCTGATGAATGAGAAACAAATGCTTACTATAACCCAGCAAGGGTGATGGTTGTTCGTTACCCAGCATTATTGTGGGAAAAGCTAACTGATACGGAAATGGGACCAGGCAGTATGATTCTAGAATCCTATGCTCTTTTCTGACCTAAAAGATGGCAGGGGTATCAGAGGAGTGGAGTTTTAAGAAAGAAAGAGTAGCCGTCCTGGCGAAATGCTCCAAGATTAAATAAGATGGTTATAAAATGTATCATTTCAGAGTATTTTCTCTGCAAATAGGTTTGACTGCAGTGTGGTACCTCAGCCAAGCCATAGACCAGCAGCAGGCACAGAAGTTTCACACAAAAACAGTCAGGTGACAGATAAGCAGATGTCTTCAGAAAGTAAACTCCATTTAGACAACTGGCACATGGGATACTGTGGCTGCAAGTATCACTGTCATGGCCAAAGACCATGCCTTTGGCTCGGCCATAGATTACAGCTCTGATGCTTAAACACCTGGCCAAGAAGCCTCAGGGGAGGCAGCTAAATAGCACCAAATGTAGAAATCAGGCAAGAATTAATATGCTGTACATTAATGCTGTTGCCCAAAAAATCCACCTTTGTTAGAGGACCATCCCTGTTCATCACCTTAGAGAGCAAGGCATAATCAGGTCATTTAGGTCTTATTATTCTATTATTTTGTATTAGTCCATCATGTTATTAGAAATAGTAATATAAGGATAGTTTTGAATTTACTGTAATTTAAAAAAAGTTACTAAGTTTGTAATTAAGATATTGCCAAAATAGATACTTTCCTTTTTATCTAGAGGGAATGTATGCATATTTGATCTTAGCCAAAGGCTGTGAGGCCGGATCATAGTGGAAAAACAAACAGAAAATGTCAGGACACTTGGGCTGGAGTGTTGGCCAGGTTACCAAAGAACACTGTGGCTTGACCTTAGTCACTAGATTACAGATCTCTCATAAAAGAGAATAAGATAGCCATAATAGTTGCTTCAAACTTGTGTTACTTATGCAACAGCTTCTCAACTTTGAAATTACCTAAAATTAGTAAATACAGCATTGAATTCTTTGGTTAATGAAACTTGCTAAAATGTTTTACTGGATGAATATATGAATTCTTTAAAGATCATGATATAAGAATATTTACAATCCCTGACAAGATTATACTACAAGGAAGCTTCCAACTAAAAAGGGCCAAAGAAAATTTTTAAAAATGAAGACTTTCATCAGAATTTGAATTAAGGAACTGTGATAACCCCTTACCACAAAATTTGAGGAATCTTGGTTTGATATATTGGATTTACAACAGTATTAAAGACTGATTCACAAATCTTCTTCCCAAGGGAATGAAGCACCATTGCAGAGAGTAAGTAAAGGAAGCCCTGGAAATGGAAGCCCTAGAAGAATATTCCAGAAAGCCTTATGTCGGAGGACTTGGCTGAGTCCTGGAACACTCTGAAAAATCAGGTGTGGCTATTAAGAGGAGCCTCTGGTCACCTCTGGTTGAAGAACAGGCTGAATCTCGAGCAGGGCTTTGAGAGAAAGTGGCAGCTCTACCCAGCAGACCCCTTCAGAGTAGTATGGAGTTTTCAAAATCCAGCTTCCCGGCTTTAGGAACTGACTCCACCATGAGACAGCACTTTCAGAAATGAAGAGGAATCTCCTAACCTAAAGGGGGAAAAGCTAGAGGGAATGCTGTCATATTGAAAGATGAGGTTCATTTTACTCAGAGCTGCTGCAGGTAAAGAGCAACCAGAAACAGTTTTTGCTGGAGAGAGAGCAAGGCCATTGCTTCCCTGTGCCTGAACTTCCTGTCACTACGGCCAGTTAACCTTGACCTGGGAGGAACACTTTTAAAGCTACAGGCATCCCTGGTATGAAATAGAATGCACCCCTTTGGCTAGATGTCTACAGCTTCTTGAAGGAAATGCACAAAGACATAGCCACACTTTGTATCTGGAGTAGAGATTAGGCCAAATTGAGAGAGGTAGAAAGCTGGTCCATGGTGCAGTGGTACCAACAAAGAAAGAAAACCATACAGAGAAAAATTGCCCTCCTGAGACTCTACACTCCATCCCCACTGACTGTCTCTTCTGGCTACTGACACCCAAGTTTTGAAATAGTTACATGATTTGTTTCCCCTTAATTGTCATTCAGGATTGCAGATTAACTTCTAAAAGGGATATATAGAAGTTAAGGAAAAAAAAAAAAAAAAGAAGAAACCCAAGGAGAATTGGCACAGATTCTTTTGGTGTACCTACCTAATAGCCCAGACAGGCTGGTCCTCATTTAAGAATGGGTAACCAGAATAATTAATAAACACCACCATTGTGATTTGAAGAGCTTCTACAACTTGCAAGGACATGAATATGGCCTGGAAGGACCAGGTAAAGAGTATATGTCTAAAGATTTACTCCAGGAAACAGAAGTAATTGTTTGCATAGAAAATGCTTTGATTTTTTCCAAAAATATTAAAGAAAATATGGTACTGTGAAAAGAAAAAATGATAAAAAAAAAGTGGGGGGGGGCTTGAAATAAGGAGATGGCTGATAGAGCTAAGGTAAAGTTTAAAAAAATTTTTTTTAACATTTATTCATTTTTTGAGAGAGAGTGAGAAGGGGAGGGTCAGAGAGAGAGGGAGACACAGAATCCGAAGCAGGCTCCAGGCTCTGAACTGACAGCACAGAGCTCAATGTGGGGCTCGAACTCATGGACCGTGAGGTCATGACCTGAGCCAAAGTCACACGCTCAACTGACTGAGCTACCCAAGCCCCCGACCAAAGGTAAAGTTTTAAAGAGTAAAGCCACTGCAGAATTAAAATAGTGTCAAAAACCACAGTCTATTTGCATAAAATTGAGTTGTTAATAAATACTGTGTGGAAAACCATCACGTTATAGAGGAAAGAACATAAAGAAATGAGAGTATCAGAGAGAATATGATAGAGATAGAGAACAGACAAAATACAAGATTAAAATAATATTTCTAAAAAAGATATTAGAATAAATGGCATGCAAATAATTCTTAAAACTATAGTAGAATCCCACCTCCCAATCTGAAGAAAGAATTGTGTTGAAAGGACAGTCCATTATGTCAAAGGGAAAATTAAATTGAGATATCTCATAAAGAACATCAGATACATCTGATGCCCCAAATAATGCAAACAATAGATGCATATTTAGAGTTTTGAGAAGAAAAGATTAAAATCTGAAAATCTTATATCCAGTCAAGCTGCACTTCATTTATGTAGCAGCAGAAGGACTTTTCTCTACTCGCAAAGACTCTAAAAGATACTTCCAAAATGCAGCCTAAAAGATGAATAAAATTGAAAACTCTCACATGACATAGTTGATGAAGAACTAGTGGTGAGCAAAGAAACTATGCACTTTACCTTAAAAAATATAGTTACAGAGGCACCTGGGTGACTCAGTCATTTAGGCATCTGACTCTTGATTTTGGCTCAAGTCATGATCTCATGGTTTGTGAGATTGAGCCACACAAGGGGCTCTGCGCTGACAGCACGGAGCCTACTTGGATTCTCTCTCCCCCTCTCTCAGCGCCCCCTCCTGTTAATTCTCCCTTGCTCTCTTAAAATAAATAAACTTAAAAAAATTTTTTTTTAATATACAGAAGGGCCTGGGTGGCTCAGTCAGTTAAGCATCCAACTCTTGATTTTGGCTCAGGTCATGATCCCAGGGTCATGGGATTGAGCTCCGAATCATGCTCCACACTGAGTGTGGAGCCTGCTTAAGATATTCTGTTTCTGTCTCTCTCTCTCTCTCTTTCTGTCTTTCCCCCCTTCTGCCCCTCCCCCACTCAGGCACCTGCTCGCTGGCTCACTAGCTCTCTAAAAAAAAAGAAAAGAAAAGAAAGCACTCACAACCTTTTTTTTTTTTTTTTTTTTTTTTTTTTTGTAAACAGGATTACAATGTAAAACTTAGAACGGTGTAACAATAATGGACTGGAACAAACTAGAGTTTATAAAAGTCAAAACTGGGAGGTGAGTATGTGAGGTAGAGACCTGCCTTTAATAGACAGCATTTCATTCCTGCCATTGATAACTTCCCTCGTTCAGATGAGTAGATTATAGAAATTTTATTTTTCTTTTGTACCCGTCTTTTCTTTCTTTGGTGAGGGTAATAAAATGATTAGTTTTTGAGTTAGTCTTCTAGAATGTGGTTTGTTCTAGACCAGCAGTAAAATTTCAGCCATGAAACTTGAAATCAGCTTCTTGAAAAACATGAATAAAGCATAAAGTATGATTACTCTAAAAAGATGAGCTTTGTTTATCAGTACCATTAATTTGCAAGGCATGAAAAACTCAAATATTTTTGAATTTTTCTAATTATTCATGCAACTTACTGGAAGAAGATTAATGTTAATTTAGGCAATATAGGAGATAAGAAGAAAAGGATGAACATGGGATTATGGAAGATACAAATTATGTGTATGCCCTTAATAGAAACTAGTCTTTAATCTTACTCAAGGATGTTTTTCAGAATGTCATATGAAAGCTTCCCATTTTGCTTGGCTAGTGATAGAATTTAGAGAAGGTCACTGTAAAATAGGAGGGATAAGCTGTTGGAATTTCAGGCTTTTTGTCTTTGGACTGCAACGTGTCTGTTTCAGGCAACAGGCACAGGATAGGAAGACACAGCAATTCAGAAAATGATGTAAACCCCAAACCAGGTGACACTCCTCCATACCTTCCCAAGCACAATTATGCCTGAAACTAAGATTTAATAATTAGCCTTACCATATATGTCCTGGAGCATCTGTTCCATAAAATGGCTTTAGGTATTGACCTTGAGAGACAAACTTTTGCTAACGAGCAACTAGCCAGAGATCAGAAGCAAGAAATATTCACTCTGAGTGACGGGAGAGGAATAACCAGAGAACACTAAATGTGACACTCTATTCTACCCAAGGACAGTGCTAAAAGCAGAGAAGTGAATTGGGAGGGAAACTGTGACTGTGGAGAATCATTTTCAAAATCATAATAGACCTGGATCATTGCAGGAAAATGAAACACGGAGAAGTTAACTTCCCCAAAGGACCCAGTAAGTGGTAGCGCTGGGATTTGAATCCAAGTCTGATTCCAAAGCCTGGCACTTAGCACTATAATCTGCTTCTTGGATTTACTAAAAAAGGCAATTTTTAAAAAAGTCAAGACAGAAATAATTCCCATGCTGTGCTATATGTAGATACGTATATGTATATAGAGTTTACATTTGACTTAAATGTCCTTCCACCTGCAAATCATATGGTTTGGACCTGCTTTGATATTTCAAAACTGGATGTTTGACATATTTAGTGTTTATTCAGTTATCAAAACTATGTATTCATCATCAAATAAGGTATAGTTCAGCACTCAGTTCTATCAATGCGGACAGCCAAAATGGTCACTTTTGCCCCAAATTGCAAGGAAATTTCTGAGTTCTGTTTTAAGCAACTTTATTGTCTACTACATTAATAAAATAACTAAATAACCATGAACTTGCTACTGTATTTTTGTGATGTGCAGACTGCTGGATGTGATCCCTGATTTGCCTCGAAGGGTCTGCCTGAGAGGCACCAAGGATGTGAGCAGCAAGTCACATCCCTTTTACTTCCATATGTGTACATCTCTATTCATGTTCACTGTCTTCTCTCTTCTTGGCTATAGTGATATCTTCCTATTCTTTCTGTAATCACTCTTGTAGTTTCTGTAATTCATTCTCAATATCATAGAAAGATAGTTTTTATAAAGGAAAACTTGATTGTATGATCTTCATGTTAATGTATGTTAAAATACTTAAGAAAAAAAAAAAACTCTTTAGCCCCCTCATCATTGCCTGGCTAACACTTGTTTTCAGATCTCAGTTTTCCTACAGGATACCTTTCCTATACTCCAGCAGGTAAATTTCTGCCACACGTGCCCATAGCAGGCTGCCTTCTACATTGATGGCTATTATTACAGTGATTATTCCTTGCTCACTGCTTGTCTTCCTCACTTGACTGTATACTCCAACAAGGCAAGGGACTCTTTGGTCTTGTTCACTGTTCTGTTTTCGTGCTTATGACCATGCTTGGTGCTCAATAAATATTTGCTGATTTGATTGATTGAATTATAGCCATATTTGCAGTTTATGCTAATTTGAGAATAGGCAGATTAATGTAATCTATTATATTCATTGAAAGATCAAAGGGGTCTTATTTTTTAAGAAGAGTCATCAACATTTATTGTGGGCTAATAAGACATCAGATAAAATCACCCTTGTTTGTTTGAAAAAAGACACCCTTGATACAAATCAGGTGTGTGAATAAATCCCCACTGAGGAGCTGTTGAAATCCCAAGTTAACTGCACCGTTTTATTCAGGGGATCAGCACACTTTGAGCAATTTCAGGAAAAACTTACCTGTGCCAATCATTGAATTAAAAGAACTGTTTCCAGAGTGTTAAGGCTCTGCATGCTCTCTGACTCCTGCCAGGAATTGATCTTTCCAACAGAACTGTTTGTTCTGAAGAGAAGCATGGATTCTCTGATAGGTGCTTAGACCAGATTGTGGAAGACAAAACAAACCATCATCCAGGTCATGGCCCCTACTTTTTCCATTTGTACTGTTGACACACTAGTGTTTGAACTACACGTTTGGTGAATTTATAAATTTATTTGACAAATACCGTGCCACAATATCCTTAGAAAACATGTTGCATTGTGAATAAGACATACATGTCTTACATTTTCCTTGATGTGGGTTAGGAACTGGGAAGAAGCATGGAATGGAATTAACTATATCCTATCTAACTTGTCATGGTAGTGAAGAGAAACACTGATTCAGAGCATGTAACACCATGAGAGTTTGCCCATCAATTTCGGGGTGGCCCCTTAACCTCTCTAACCCTTTGGTATGTGGCCCTAGTCCTTGCCCACTGGCCGGTTCGTGTAGTAGAGTGATGAGTGTCACCTGACCTTGTCACAAAGCCCAGAGCCGTTTCTTCCCTCCAGTTGCAGGCTGGGTGTGGGTTCTGGCCAGTCATCCCTTAGTTCAAAACAAATACCTACTGAATAGTTTTTATGTGCTAAGTACTCTCACAGGTTGTATGTTGATATGATACCCCAAACAATCCTAAATTTTCTAAGTTAGTTATATCTCAGAAACAGGCCCACGTGGTAAGTCTGAGATCACAGACTATTGTAGAGAGAGCCAGGATTGGCACCCAAGCCTTGGGCTCTGTCAAACCGTGACTGCCCTGGATGGTAGGATAGTCTACCCTGGGTGTGGACCTCTGCTGTCTGACTCTCACAGACTCCTACAGCAGGTGGCATTCTTAGGGGTTGGCTCAGAGCATGGAGAGGATTTATCACAGAGGAGAGGATCAGGGAGCAGGAACCAGGGCACAAGGGAGGACTTTTATGTGTCTCTTCCTGAAGAAGGGACTAGAACCACCCCTTTCCTCTGGCTCTCCTGGCTTTCCCTGTCTCCTGCTCTGACTGCAGATTCCTCCTCAAGCATGGCTCAGTGAATTCCTTTCCCTTTCATCAGGTCACCGAAAACAATCTAAAGGTAGCAGGTGGGTGTCTGTCCAATACAACGCGGCCCAAGCTCCGACTTAGAACAAGTATGAAAAGGAAAAAATGGCTTTCTTCTCCATAACAGGATTTCTCCCCTATAAATGGACTCACCCCAAATTCTGAGAGTCACGGATATAGGGCTTACGAACAGGAATTGAGAGGATTGATCATCAAAATTTCTATGAGCTTATTGGCCAGCACGAGGTGTCATTTGTCTTTGTGTTTCCTGTCAAGCAACATGAAAACTATTGAAAAGTTTTAAACTACATCAGTAAATAAATACTTATGTATGTTCAAGTCATAGAATTTTATGCCAGAGATATTGTATGGACAGATGTATGAGGAAGAGGACAGAGAACAGATTTGATTTGTTTTGCCCCATTTCCCCTTTTTTCCTTGCAAGGTCCTCCTCTCTCACTCCCTCTTGGCTCATACTCACTGTTCCCAAAATTAGTGTCACTGTGTGTCTGGCCAAGAGGAAGATCCCAGAATGGCACTGCTGCTGGGGTGGCAGTCACATTTGAGAATCCAGCATAGAGGTGAAGATGGAGGGTGAGAGGAGAGTGACTTTTACAGATGTAGAAATTTCAGGGAACAGTAAGAACCTACAGAAAGAAAAGGCAGACTCTTGTCTTTTGTTCATTACTTGTTAGAAAATTTGTTTTGCCAAATCTATTTTTCTTAAGCTGTTTGTTTTTCTTTATATGTGGTGTAGTCATAGAAAATAAACTCCTTACTTGGGGCAAGTAATTAAAACTATTTCTTGGCTCTTTATTTGTGTGCCAGCCAGACTGCTAGAAGTGACCCAGAATTGCCCTGAATGAAAAGGTAGGAATTACAAGTTGGAGATAAACATCCTGATTCTTATGAGACCACTAACCTGAATCCAACCCAGCATCAACTGTTTTACTAAGTTGTGTTTCAGTTTTATGTTCAGATACTGCTCATTTACCGGTCCCTGCACTCAAGTCTTAGAGGAAATCTTTGGAATTTAAGTGATTTTATGTTCCTTTGTTATCAAATGGCAATTTGAAATGTATGCAAACCTTGCTGCCTACTCCTAAAGCTTAAATTGCCTCTAAAAAAAATAAAAAATACAGCAGAATAATTAGTTTTATAAAACCTCTTTGCATAATCTAGTAGCTTTTTCCTTAGACTCTCAGTGTGACTTAGGTAATCCCATTAGGCTACTTTTGAGGCCTGTTTGCTCAAGCTAAGAGAACATCATAGATTTAAGGTCACTAAACTGAACAACTGCCATGTTCTTGGAAGACTACAGGTCTCTAAACAATTGATGTCAATACATTTCTTTATAGTTTTGTCTCCATGAAGGTATTCCAGATTGTTTACAAGATCCCCTTCCCCAATTTCTTCATTTAGAATGTGATCCATTCAAACCATCAACTTAATTATCTAGTACTAGAAATTCTTAGCACTATTTTTTTCTTTGCCTACAGATAGAGGAGACACTTAGTGTTGTAAGTTCTCTTGGCTGCCTAAAAGTCTGACTTCTATGATGAGCATTGGCCACTGGTAGAGGAGAAACTATATTCTATGAGAGCTGCAGAAACATTTCCACTGTTCTAGGAATAATTCCTGGGAGAAAGCCTTTGACAAGTAGTCCCCAAATTGGGCATTCTTCTGTGTATATTTCTGCATTTGGTTGTCTGGAGGATACCGTTGTGGATGAGCTCATCTTGCCCACTCAGCCACAAGATGGCAACTGGGTCATTGACCCAGACATGCAGACACCTAAGAACTGCTGGAAACACACTTCTCATACATCTTTTAGACACTAAGAGGAAATACAGCCCATTATAGTTATTGTGACTCTAGAGAATAAGATACAGTCTGCATTTGCTTGTCTAAATGAAATTTAAACATTTACAAATCACAAAACCTTATAAGTTGTAAATAGATTGTCACTGCAAAACTGTACCTGAGTAAAGAGACGTGTCGAGACATGAAACATTAAAAATGTTACAAATACCTTAGTGCTGAAATATCAGGGGGAAAGGATGTAAGATGGATACAATTCTATTTTATAAATATATAGGTCTAGAACCCTTAAAAATGTGTTTTATAAAAATAAGTACATACACCTGGCTGAAACTATGCACCTTTAGGTGCATAATGGCCACAAGTATTTCTCATTCTCTACCTGACCCCCCACAAACAAACAAACAAGCAACAACAAAAAGCCTATATGGATTTGTGCTTGAATTTCATCAAAATATTTCTTATCTAACATATATTCATTCTTTAAATTTTTCATTGGTCTGATATAAACCATTAATTGCCCTTGATGTTCAATATCACAAATTCAAAATAGTGTGAATCTAACAAAGGGAAGCTGCTTATATTCATGAAATCTAAGAGTTGGGTTATAAATTTCAAATCTGCAGAACAAGGTAGTGTATGACTTTTTTATGACATATATTCTTTTTTGCGTCTTTCATCTAATGACATCTCCAAGATCTCCATTTGCATGAAAGTGTCTGCAGTTACTGTCAGATTGCAAACAGTGGCTACCTGGGTTTGGCATAAGAAGGTACGAATGTACTATGATTCACCACATTAGAAAATGCCACATTTTATTTTCCTTTAGTTTTTAATGACTTGAAGGGGTTTGAACAATTAATTTGCTGGTGAAAATAAGGCTTCTTGTGTAGTGTTATGTTGACTGAGAACAGACTATCTGCCAACTAGAAATACCAAAGCCCCACCCAAGGGTAATCATCACTTTACAGCTTGACACAGTGTTTTACTGGAAAGATGATTATCTACTTCAGGGAACGGCCTTTTAAAAATATGGATTCTATATGGCTTCATGAATAGAAGCCTAACCATTTCAACAGCACATGAGTTAAAAGAAGTCAGGTAAGATTATTAAATCAAGTGCACTACCAAAGGCAGTGGCTAGCATTTGGCAAACAGGGACAGAAGAGAAATGGGCATTTCTAGTTTGGCAAAACATGGCCATTGCGTTCAGGGTGAAAACTTATAATCAGTTTATCATGGGGGAAATTGCCATGGAAATAGTTCCCCAGTCCACACTACAAAACACAAAACCAGGGAGAACAGCTTTTAAAAGCTCTTAGAAATAACACGGTTCCCTGAGGATGGTTTCTTTTAAAGTCAGGAAGGGGAAACTGGCTAATATACTCATGGTTTGACTTTGGCAAGCTTAGGAGCCCTACCTAGTCAGGAGGCTTCAGCTTTGCCTGCCTGTGCAGGCAGTCACTGACTTCAGTGAGGAAATAAGATAATGCCTGCAGCAGGGAAAGAACCAGCTCTTCATTCTTTTCCCCTTCTTCCTCTGTTTCCACTCCCTTCTCCTTTCTTTGCTGCCAAGAAAATCATGTGCATGAGGCAACGATAAAGTAACTCAGTGACCAAGGTGAGAGTGGCCATTGTGGGTGTGGATATGTTAGGGAAAAAGAAGTTATACAACACTAGTGTCTTGCAACCTTGCTATTACCCCTTCTGCCAAAATGATTCAGAATAAAGTATCTGTTTTAATCACTAAATAAGGTGATTGCTGTACCATGCAAAGTTACATCCAAACCCTCCAAGAGGACCCCTTTCAGAATAGATCCCAAGAAAAGCAGATTTGTGAGATGCTGGCATGTAAGTTAGCATCTTTTTAACTCTTCTTCTGACCTTAGTTTAGGTAATGGGAACACTTATCTCAATATCAGAAGTTCTAGTTTTCATATCCCCTGACCTTTTGACATTCTCTTATATTAATTTTATTGTGCTTGCTTAAGACTTCCTCAGTGTTGACAGTGGCCTGAGTACTCTGCACAGCACCTCTGTCCTTCCCCAACTGATGTGCTCAGCACATGATGTATTTGTTGAATCACAGTTCGAAGACCTGGCCTTTGCCTTGCCATTATTTGACCTTGGGTACATTTGTCTTGTCTCTGTGTGATCAGTCACTTACATAGTGTAAGAGCATTTTCTAGACATTCATCTCCAAGTCTGTGATTCCCTGAAAATTAGGTAATATTGATTGCTCTATTTGAAAATTAAATAGTTCTATCAGGCTTCATTATAGAAAAGCCCTACCAGAGCAAATTTGTGAAGAGGGACACAAAGGGATTATGCAGATGGCCTACAGCTCCAAAGGTACTATGTGGTAGAGGCAGGAATTGATACCAGATCTGTTTTGTCATCCAGATCATGTATTTGCACTTAACCAGTATTCGTGGAATCAAAATTCCTTAACACCAAAGTTTCTAATGGCGGAATGTCAGGTCTGACAGGTATGACTGGAAGAGGTCTTACCTGGAATGCCTGAAGACGTATGAAAAGCCAGCTCCTAACTCAGTCTAACTGAAGGGTGCAACCCTTCCTTGCAGTCCTGCTTTACAAGGATATGGTGAAAACTGAAGCTCTTTGGTCTGGAGTGGAATCTGAATCATTCAAGAAAATGTCTTTGTCAAGAGATGTCTAAGGACTCATCTTGGTGACCAACACTCCTCTGTTTTGCAAATCTTGTTCAAACTAGAAGGTTTGGGAAGAGTTTATTACCATATTTCGTGTTGCACTTTTGAGTCAGCAAAAATTTTGGAACATTTGGTGCAACCTACTTTAAGCATTGTTTTAGAGAGACTGCTAACGTGATTACAGTAGTTTCTTTCCATTCTCAAGTATACCTCATGTTACCCCCTGTGTGAAGACCTAAAAACATTCATCCTAATATCATTTTTATAGTTATATTTTAAATCCTTTAAAGAATTTCACTGTTTAAGAGAGTCTCTACTGAAAAGCTTTTCCCAAGAAGGTACAGGTTTCCCTAATTCATCAATTTTTCCATTTTAAATTTCCATGTGTTGTGTCTTGCTTAAAGGGAATTATTAACACTGCGTATACTCCACACCTACTCTGGATTTTACTGCATGGATGACTCCAAGATACACAGTTTTTTTGTTTTTTTGTTTTTTAATGTCAAACCAGAAGTATTTCTTCAGCAAATAGTCTATGTGAAAGAATTTCTTGGTATTGCCTTTCTCTCCTCTTAAGAAGAAATAGTAGATAGATGGGCAACTATAGACTCTAGTGTAACTACAGAAGCTGCAGAACCAAGAGAGATTACTCAGTGTAGTATCAGCACAAGGTGGGGAACTAGGGATTGGAATGTAGGGCTGTGGCTGGAAGATGAAAGGTTGGTAAAGGAGGAGGGTTGGATCTTTGTCACAGGGAATCTGGTGAAGATCAAGGGTGCATCTGGGCTTGAAGGTCAAATGCAAGGCTGAAAAAATGAATTTTTCATTCAAAACCATAACTTTCCCCTTTCCTATTCGTGTAATTCCATCAGTGAAATGATATTCTTTCCTTTGATGAAGGGATGCTCTTCCAACCAGCGAGGCTCATGATCTTTGAGTCATCTTTGCGTCAGAGATGCATAGAATTTGAGAGCTGGATGAAGTCTTGAAAGCATACCTAATCCAATCCCTTTACTTCTCAAACAAAAATATGGAGTTGAAAGAGGTCCTGTTTTTTCCAATTCACATTTGTTCACAAGCAACAGAGCCTAATGCTTAGTTTCCTAAAGCACCACTGAGTGTTTGTCTCACTGTTCTACCTGGCTCTTCCCTTTCCTTCATCTGTTATTTAGCCAGATACCAAATCTCACTAACTCTTCTTTTGGAACTTCTCTTAGGCCTGTTATTTTCTTTTACCTCCAGTCTAGTCTAGGCTCTACTTATGATTACTTCCTAAAAATGTTCACTGTCTCTAGTCTCTGCTTCAGTCCATTGTACTCATCGTAGCTATGTTAATCTTCCTTAGACATTAATTTTGTTGTATTTCTCAATAACCCACTTGTTAAAACCTGACAGCATGGGGTAATAAAAAGTGCTTGGGTTTGGAATCAGATAAATTTGGGTTCAAATCCCTGATCTACCCCTAACGGTAGGTGAGTTACTTAACTTCCCTGAAATTCATTTTCCTTATCAGTAAAATGGGAATTAAAGTTATAAATAAAAACTATAAAAAATGGTGGCTATGGTAAGAATGGAATGACCTCATGTATATTAATTTGCCCAGTAAATAAAAGATGTTCAAAAAAATGTGAATTCTCTTCCATCTGCAATGTGGCTCCCACCTACCTTCAGTCTTGACTCTCATTGTCCTTACAGGACAGGATTTTTGCTTTAGCCAATGGGTGTGGCTCTTGAACACACTCAGCTCACTCTCTTTTGCTTGAGTTATCTCTACTTCCTGAAGATGTTCATCCCCTTTTTTATGGTTTGTACAAATCCTTCTATTTTACCAGAGTCTATGTCTCCTTGGCTGTCACTTATTTCCAGGAGAAAAAAGAAGTGTTCAAACAGAGCATGTAGACAACACTCTGAAGTCTTTAGCTCTGAACACTCAAGCAGGCCTGTGGCAGGGACCTGTGGACATCTGTTCTCCTGGAATGTACCAACCATGTCACTCCTCCACTGGTGCCTCCATGCTTATTGCCTTACCGCAACAGTCACTCATCCCCATCCTAGCTGCTGTTGCTGTGTGGCACTCTGGTGCTGTGGTTGCCCCTCTGACATCCTTTGATTCCCAGCATGGTCCTCAGCACTCCTTCCCCATTCTTTCCCTTGCTCACCATCCTTTCTGATGGCACTAAATCATGCTGGGTGACTTTGGAACCTATGGATGACTTAAGCGTACAACTTATGCTCCTCAAATCTTCATTTTATCAGGTCTGGGTACATCAGTGTATCTAAAGGAAAGGATGGCTCCAGGTGACACAACCCTGAGTAATCTGAATGTCTCACCATCCTCTTGCTGAGGCTTTTGGTAACTGTTGTTGCACCTCCCTTATTAGGCTTGCTTTCCTAGTTTGTCACAAACCCTTCTTTCCCTCCCACGGTTTTAAACTCTGGGCCTGAGCTGGGAGGCACTTCTAGGGGCTCTGTTCATTGTCTCATACCAATAGTTAGGCTTTCTGAATTCATGGAAGGCAATTTTCTCCTCCTGCAGACTAAGTTCTCAGCCCACCTGGGGTGCTGTCAGGAAGCTAGGAAGTCCCATTCACTGTCCCTTGCCACCCCTTCTCCCCTTCAGTAAGTTTCTTAAGCTCGCTTCCAGTAGTAGTTCTCAAACTGTGGAGCTCTTGCCCTCAAAATTGAATTAATCTACATAAAGCATTTCACACTGTGTGTGGATGTGTTGGTTGTAGCACGAACAAAGGTATCTTGCTGAGGAAGCAAGATACGATCCAGCCGTATGCCATTCCCAAAGCCCAAGCGTGGGTATGGGATTGACCTTCCCAGAGGAAGAGGCAGCACCTTATTTATGCATTTATTTGTGTGTTTATGCCATTTATTTATGATTTAAAAATTTTTCAAAATATAAATGAAATATAATAGAATCTTATATTAGTTTCAGGTGCACACAGTAGTGATTCCACAATTCTGTACATTATGCAGTGCTGATCACAAGCTAAGTGTACTTACGTACATACAATGTTACTACACTATTACTATTTTTCCTATGCTCTACGTTTCATCTCCATGATTTATTTTGTCACTGAAAGTATGTACACCTTAATCCCCCTCCCCTCTGATGTCCACCAGTTGTTCTCTATACTTATGAGTCTGTTTCTGTTTTTTGTTTGTGTGTTTTGTTTGTTTAGATTCCGCATGTAAGTGAAATCATATGGTATTTGTCTTTCTTTGACTGACTTATCTCACTTAGCAAATGGGTCCATCCATGTTGTTACAAATGGCAAGATCTCATTCTTTTTATGGCTAAGTAATATTCCTCCGTGTGTGTGTGTGTGTGTGTGTGTGTGTGTGTATACACATCATATCTTCTTTATCTAGTCATCTATTTATGGTCATTTGGATTGCTTCTGTATCTTGGCTATTGTAAATAATGCTACAATCAACATAGGGGTGCATATGTCTTTTCGAATTAGTGTTTTTATTTTCTTTGGGTAAATACCCAGTAGGGAATTACTGGGTCATACAGTATTTCTACTTTTAATTTTTTAGCAACCTCAGTACTGTTTTCCACAATAGTTGCACCAATTTACATTCCCAGCAACAGTGCACAAGGGCTCCCTTTTCTTTACATCCTCACCAACAGTTGTTATTTCTTATCTTTTTGATACTAGCCATTCTCACAGGTGTGAGGTGGTATCTCATTGTGGTTTTGAGTTGCATTTCCCTGACGATGAGTGGTGGTAAATATCTTTTCATGTGTCCATTTGCTTTCTGTATGTCTTCTTTGCAAAAATGCCTGTTCAGTTTCTCTGCCTGTTGTTTTAATCAGTTTCTTTTTTAGGTTGAGTTGCACAAGTTCTTTATACATTTTAGTTATTAACACTTTTAAGATAGATCACTTGCAAATATCTTCTCCCATTTAGTAGGTTGCCTTTTTGTTTTGTTGGTGGTTTCCTTTGCTATGCAAAAGCTTTTATTTTAGTGTAGTTCTGATAGCTTATTTTTTATTTTGTTTCCCTTGGCTCAGGAGACATATCCATATATATATTGCTAAGGCCCAGGTCTAAAAGAGTACTGTTTATGTTTTCTTTTAGGAGTTTTATGATTCCAGGTCTCACTTAGACTTTTAATCTGTTTACATTTATTTTTTTGGGGGGAGCACCTTTTTAAGTCTGTACAAAGATACCATTGCTTGTTAAACCCTATGCCCACCAGCTAAGGGGCTTTTTCTAAGTTATATGAAGGTTCTGAGCCAGTGTAAGCCATGGTAGGACTTAATCCAAGCTTCATAAATCCTAGCTAACATAAGTCTATTACTGACTCCAAATATTAACTGTCCCAAGAGACTGTCTCGGAAAAAAATTAATGAGATACTAACTATTAAGGGCTTTAAGTTCATGGAAACACTGAGACTGCAACCAAAGGAAGGGCATTGTAATCAAAGTAAACATTCCCTCATTGATCTTACTTATATTGTTCATACACTAACCAGAAATTTTTCCTTGTTGCAGTTGACCTTACTCAAACCTTAACAACAGGAATCTTCCGGGGGTGTCTGGGTGACTCAATTGGTTAGGCATGCGACTTCAGCTCAGATCATGATCTTATGGTTGGTGCATTCGAGCCCCACGTCAGGCTTTGTGCTGACAGCTCAGAACCTGGAGCCTGCTTCGGATTCTTTGTCTCCCTGTCTCTCTGCCCCTTCCCTGTTCGTGTTTTCTCTCTCTCTCTCTCTCAATAAACATTAAAAATAAAACAGAAATCTTCCTTTGAGTCTACCCCTTGTTTTAATTTTGAAATATAATAGGTCTGACTTAGTTATCTGCCAAGTTAGAGGACTGGCTCATAGTAGTCCTATACAGCTTTTGTTAAAGCAACAATCAGACACAGAACACATTTATTTTGGGAAAGTTTGAGAGATAGTATGGTGTTTTACTCAGAGACATACTAGGGGGAAAATGTACTTTCCTTCCCACTGTAAATGCTGCACAGTGAAATTCTCAGACATGACATCATCAGTTTCTGGTTTCCCAATGAGGAATCTTAGACTATAGAGCTAGTCTGGGGGAATAAGAAGCAGATGCACCAGTACTAGAAAAGGTGAAAACTCTAGAGAACAGTTCCTTTCTTAAAAAGGATCCAGGGGCGCCTGGGTGGCTCAGTCGGTTAAGCGGCCGACTTCAGCTCAGGTCACGATCTCGCAGTCCGTGAGTTCGAGCCCCGCGTCGGGCTCTTGGCTGGTGGCTCAGAGCCTGGAGCCTTCTTCCAATTCTGTGTCTCCCTCTCTCTCTGCCCCTCCCCCGTTCATGCTCTGTCTCTGTCTCAAAAATAAATAAAACGTTAAAAAAAAAAAAAAAAAAAAGGATCCATTTGAAGCAAGGTCTCCAGGAATTCTAGAATCTTTCCATGAGGACAAAGGGATGATTAAAGTGGTAGGTTTAAGAGAAGCAAGGTATTTAAGAATTATCTGATTTATAATATGTGACTATAATAAAACTATGGCATACTCTATTCCTACACAAGACTGTTTTAGCTTCAGGGAAATTAAAGTAGCAAACAGTTTTTTTTTTATTTTCATATGAAATTTATTGTCAAATTGGTTTCCATACAACACCCAATGCTCATCCCAACAGGTGCCCTCCTCAATACCCATCACCCACCCTCCCCTCCCTCCTACCCCCCATCAACCCTCAGATTCTTCTCAGTTTTTGAGAGTCTTTTTATGGTTTGGCTCTCTCCCTCTCTGACTTTTTTTTTCCTTTCCCTCCCCCATGGTCTTCTGTTAAGTTTCTCAGGATCCACGTAAGAGTGAAAACAGATTTAAAGAAATGCCTAAAGCGTATTGTTGTGATCATTTCTACATAAATGGCACCACTTTCAAAGTAGCTGAAGAAAAGAGATAGAAATATTTCAGTTTCAAAAAGGGATACACAATGTCCAGTGTAACATATGCATTCAGAGTGAAGGATTTGGGGAAATACTGTTGAGGGATTACAGAGCTATAAGTCAGGGACAGATGAAGCATGCGTCAGGGAATAGAGACTTCAAAGTATACTGTTCACAGTACGTATATGACAAGAAAATCTATGGACCCCCACTCTAAGTACATGTCATTTGTGAAGAAAGCTGAGCAAAGGAGACATATGCTGTTTAGAAATATTAATACCAAGAGTGTAACACCTTCCAAATCCAAGCTAGAATACCAGATGCTGATGCTTCCTGGTCAATTGCCCAAGGTTTACTATTTACTGTGTTCATAGGAGTATCACAGCACTGCCACAGTTATGTCACTTTTGGGAAATACCAGTAATCTCTACCAGGAATATATTTTTCATAAATAGAGAAGAAAGGATTTATATCAATAATATGTAAGTCATTTAAATATATACAAGTAAAATACACCCACATAATTCATAAGAGCAATAAAGCATAGCCACAAATTAACATGAATTAGATGTTCTGTCGCACTAGTTAAAGAGATGTAAGATTTAAAGACTTTTCTTTTGGGGCGCCTGGGTGGTGCAGTCGGTTAAGCGTCCGACTTCAGCCAGGTCACGATCTCGCGGTCCGTGAGTTCGAGCCCCGCGTCGGGCTCTGGGCTGATGGCTCAGAGCCTGGAGCCTGTTTCTGATTCTGTGTCTCCCTCTCTCTCTGCCCCTCCCCCGTTCATGCTCTGTCTCTCTCTGTCCCAAAAAAATAAATAAACGTTAAAAAAAAAAAATTTGGGGGCGCCTGGGTGGCGCAGTCGGTTAAGCGTCCGACTTCAGCCAGGTCACGATCTCGCGCTCCGTGAGTTCGAGCCCCGCGTCAGGCTCTGGGCTGATGGCTCGGAGCCTGGAGCCTGTTTCCAATTCTGTGTCTCCCTCTCTCTGCCCCTCCCCCGTTCATGCTCTGTCTCTCTCTGTCCCAAAAATAAATAAATGTTGAAAAAAAATTAAAAAAAAAAAATTTTAAAGACTTTTCTTTTCCTATGAAATTGACTTCAAACTTTCTTTTTTTTTTTAACTTGTCAGAGTTAGATGAAAGTGCTGAAGCTAGTGTGAGCACATAAAGCAGCATACACACTCCTAACAGGATCAAAACTCAGTACTGTCCTTCTCGAGGTCATTTGGCAATATGGGAACATAATTGTAACTCTAGTCCGATTTCTAGTAATCGGTTCTAAGAAAATATTCAGAATATCGAGCACTGGGTGGCTCAGTCAGTTAAGCACCCAACTCTTGATTTTGGCTCAGCTCATGGTCTCATGGTTCATGGGTCTCAGGGGTTCATGTCCTGCTGACAGCACAAAGCCTGCTTAAGAGTTTTCTTTCCCCCTCTCTCTCTGCTCTTCCCCCACTTGTGCACTCACTCTCTGTCTCTCTGCAAATAAACAAACATTTAAAAAAATATTCAGAACTAACAGAAGTAAAAAAAATTACACATAAGCTTGTTCATTATAGTATTTTTTATAATGGCCAAATAATAAAAACAACTATAATATCCATCTCAGTGAGTTTTAAAAATAAAACATAGTTTGTAATATGCAATATGAAGCAGCCAGTAAAAATACTGTTTTAAAGAGTATATATATATATATATATATATATATATATATATATATATATAGGGAGAATAGAGAATTGTTCATGTCATAATGTGAAACAGTAGCAAGATATAAAGCTGAATATATATTAAGATTTCAAGCATGAGTGTGAGTGTAATGTGTGTGTGTGTCTCTGTATGTATCTGAGAGGTGATACTCTTAAATATTAGCAGTGGTTATCTCTGCGTGGTGAGATTAATATTATTTTTTAATGGAGAAGATATGTAACCAGCTTGTATGTCAATTGAAATATTAGGAAATACTCCTCATTTGTTTTTTTTTTTTTTTTAATTTTTTTTTCAACGTTTTTTTTTTATTTATTTTTGGGACAGAGAGAGACAGAGCATGAACGGGGGAGGGGCAGGGAGAGAGGGAGACACAGAATCGGAAACAGGCTCCAGGCTCCGAGCCATCAGCCCAGAGCCCGACGCGGGGCTCGAACTCACGGACCGCGAGATCGTGACCTGGCTGAAGTCGGACGCTTAACCGACTGCGCCACCCAGGCGCCCCAAGAAATACTCCTCATTTGTATGAATGCATTTGCTTGACACTTCCAGATACATTCAGCACTTGAGCTGAGGAAATGCTGTCACAGTAACTGCACTGCTTGAATAGGTTTGAAGAAATATCTGTGACCTAATAAACAAATAAGGTGTGGTGGGAACCAAAGTGGAAAATCAGGATCCTGGACACCACCTTACAGCATGTTCTCTCTAATGGGACACACTAAGCCAATCTCAACCAAAAAGCATTAAAAACTCGGGGAGACTAACCCTGAATAACGAGATTTGGATGTCTCACCACAGAGTCAGAAGCAGAAAATGAGGAGTCCTGGTCTTCTTGACCTCTAGGTGGGAAGGAGAGCCATGTATTTTTCCTCATTTGAGCACAACGTAACTCCCTATATGTCTATCACGAATGCATCTGCTTCACGCCACAGAAACCCCAATCAAGTAATGGCTTAAGCCATTTAAAGGTTTTATTTTCCTTCTGTAACAACATGTCCAGCAGCCCAAAGTTGGTATGGTAGCTCCACAGTATCGTCAAATACCTGAGATGGTTCTACCCTTCCGGTTCAGTCATTTTAACAGATGGCTGTCACCATCATGCCTTTGCACTGTGGTTGCAGGATGGCTCTGTCCAAGAAGAAAGGTCAAAAGGAGACAGGAGAAGGGTAGAGGGAAGCTGCTGCCTTAAAGAACTTTCCCCTATAGTGAGAAACATAGGTCCTCATTTGTTTAAGAACTGTTAACAGACTTTCTATTCTTCATTGCAACTGAATGCTTCCCTAATGACATAGCTTATGTCCAAAAGGGCCTTTCTGATAATTCTCAACTAAGCCCTACTGAGAGAACAAAGTACATTGCATATTACACAATATTGTGTGCTTATTGAAAGGACAGCCCACTTTTTCTTCTTAACCTGGACTCTGCTTGGGTTGAACACTGGCTGTAAGCCTTCCTAGGATCTAGACTCTGCTTAGATTGGGCGCTGGCTCCAACCCTTACTATTAAATTACTCTAGGCAAGTTTTTTGATTTAACTAGAAACTTCCTCATCTGTAAAATGGGAAATACAATACTTACACCTTATATGGTTTTTTGTGAGCCTTAAATGAATGTATAGCATTCAGCTGATCTGCTAATGCTGAATGATTTAAATTATTGATATTTCTTTTGTAAACCAATTTTAATACTTATGTCAATTTTTTAATCTATAAGGAAAACAGTATTTAAGAAACCATGGGTATCCTGCACTAATATTAAGCACAGGATGAACAAAAGTCAATTTTGGTTTTCTGTTAATATTTTCAAGTTTTTATGTTTGGAAGCTTCACCTTTTGAAATTCTACCTCCTCCAAACCTTATTCACCTGGAAAATTGGTTGTGCATGTCTCACCTTGAAAATACATCTTTATGTCCCCACATTTCTCCTTATTCATTTATACCTCATCTTCTTTGCCTTCAGCTATGTTACTCAACAATAAATCATTTGGTCAACGATATTCATTGAGCATCTATTATGTTCAATACGCATTTAAAGGAGATAAGAGGGGCGCCTGGGTGGCGCAGTCGGTTAAGCGTCCGACTTCAGCCAGGTCACGATCTCGCAGTCCGTGAGTTCGAGCCCCGCGTCAGGCTCTGGGCTGATGGCTCAGAGCCTGGAGCCTGTTTCCGATTCTGTGTCTCCCTCTCTCCCTGCCCCTCCCCCGTTCATGCTCTGTCTCTCTCTGTCCCAAAAATAAATAAACGTTGAAAAAAAAAATTTTTTAAAGGAGATAAGAAAAACTAGAAGCATTTCCATTCTGTGAGAAAGAAATCAGAATTTATTAGATAGCTGTATCTTCTGTCAACAGAGGTCCGCACTCTGAGAGCTGACAGTCAGAGTCTGACAATATTTGAGACCAGACCGTTTTGTAATATATAATATTGTGTCATTTTTGAGAGTTATACATTGCATATATTTATATTGCATATGATATAATTCATCAGAGATCTGGGGCATTGCCTTATAATTAGCATATTACTACAGTAAAATGTATTAATAGTTACTCTAAGAAGAAGGAATAAATACTATAAATGGATTTGCATCAGTTGAAGTCAGCTTTTGCTACTAAATAATTCAGACCAAGTGAGGTTTTTGTCTCCAAATGAATTACAAAAATCTTTTCAATTTTTCAGGGTTTTTGTATTTTAGATTTGGAGAAAAGGGATTGTAGACTTGTACCAGACATTTCAGTGAGATGTGACACAGTCTAGATAGATGAGCAAACCAAGATGGCTTCTCTCTCAATAACCTTTTTATTACATAAATTAATCCAAGAACAGACATACATGTCCTCAGACCACATTTGTGAACCCTATAGAAGAAACAAGAAAGATATTGAGAGCTATCCAGTATTCTCCTCCCTGATTCCAAATTTCAACTTTGGAAAATCCCAGCCACCACAGATTGGAAGGAAAGTGTGTTTTTTTTAGGAGAGGAATATGTACATAAATGTTAGTTAAGACCCTAGTCTTAACATTGTAGAAGAAGTCAAAGAAATTTTTTTTTTCTATCTTATTTATGGTTTTGCGATTGTGGCCTGCATGAGTAGAGTACTTGGCTCTGGAAGTCTGAAGTTATTTTATATGAGGAATACATGTCCATTCTAAATCAGACTTAAAGAAGTAATGCATTTGAGTGAAAATGTATGACATCAGATTTTTCCTATGAGAAAATCATAAAAGAGGGATAAAACTTCATTGGCCATTCGAGAGGAAAAGGGTATGGGATAAGGGAAGAAGAGAGTGTTAAGAAGGATCCAGGGATACCAATAATGTCTTCGTAATCAGCTTCAACCAACACTGTTGAAGGCAGGGTCATTATGTTGTTGATGGAGCATTCCTTCCACCTCGCACAGTTAGTGACTTATTACTAAGATGTTTGTCCCTTCACATCCTCCCTGAAATAGCTTTTCTCCTTTTCTGAAGTTACAGCTTTAATCAGGAAATGAGGACCATTGTATAAGTTACCTATGAAAGAGTGCAAGTTGCACAGATAGAATGATCCAATACACCATCCATTAACTCTTAACTACATTGATGTTTTTTTCAAGGTTGTGACAAAAAATGAAAAGAGCAGAATACGTTCATGACAAGAGAATGCCGGTTCTAGCTAGTGTCTTTCTCAGAATTTCCCAAATAGTACCTCTATAAATAGTCACCCTCTACCCAGCAGAATTTGATTTGGAAATTAACAGCTGCCTTAGTGAAGAATTTTAGCCCCACAGGAAAAAAAAAAAAAGTTTATTAGAGAAGCAGCTGCTAATTGCACTGCTGCATTTCCCGAATGTCTGACTGCTTCTGAGCCGCAATACAATGTTCCTCCATATATACAGTGTGGCTGTTCCAACAGTACAACAGTACATCCTTAAAGTGATTTCAGTGTTGTTTTAAAAACATAGTCTCATAATGTAAGTCAGTAGAATTACAAGGCCGGATACCTGATTCACTTCAGTGCCCTCAGAGTACTAGTGCTTGGCTTCTTTATTAGTTAATCTACACTAGGCGCTTTCCTTTTGCTTCCTGTGGTTGTTCTAGGGGATAGTAATGGAGACTGGATAGGACCTAAGTACTCCCTGTGCCATGGGCAGGTGCCTGGGCAAGAGGCTATCCTCTCTGTGTCAGAAACTGTGGGAAAGCCATCGCCACAAGGTTGCTATTCAGTCTCTCTAGAGAATTCAGCATTTCTTTTAAACGTTTTGGTTTTATTGAAACCTTTTTTTTTTTTAATTTTATTATTTTTTTTGAATTTTTTTTTTTTTTTTTTTTACGTTTATTTTTGAGACAGAGACAGAGCATGAATGGGGGAGGGGCAGACAGAGAGGGAGACACAGAATCCGAAGCAGGCTCCAGACTCTGAGCCATCAGCCCAGAGCCCGACACAGGGCTCGAACTCACGGTCTGTGAGATCATGACCTGAGCTGAAGTCGGACGCTTAACCGACCAAGCCACCCAGGCGCCCCTAAACCTTTTATTTATTTATTTTATTTTATTTTATTTTATTTTATTTTTAATTTTTTTTTCAACGTTTATTTATTTTTGGGATAGAGAGAGACAGAGCATGAACGGGGGAGGGGCAGAGAGAGAGGGAGACACAGAATTGGAAACAGGCTCCAGGCTCTGAGCCATCAGCCCAGAGCCTGACGTGGGGCTCGAACTCCCGGACCGCGAGATTGTGACCTGGCTGAAGTCGGACGCTTAACCGACTGCGCCACCCAGGCGCCCCACCTTTTATTTTTTTATTGAAACGTTTTAAGTATTTTTTTTTAGAAGATGTTAAGTAGACCACTCAATGTTTCTTTGTGTGAATGAGTCTTCTTTCTCTCTCTGTGTCTGAGTTTAGAGTTTGCTCCACTGTAAATTGCTGTTAATGTCAAACAATAAAGAACTAAAAAATAAGAATGGGACAGATTAATACACTCATTAATAAACACGTAGTGAGAAACTCTTAGGTGGCCGATGCTGTTTTAAACTTCTAGAATCTTATGTCTAGTAAGAGAGAGAATCCACATTCATAAATGGCTACAATGTAAGATTTTATGTAAGAAATTCCAAAAAATGGGGAGAGATCAGGAAGGTTTAGAGAAGCGGCTGGCAGGATAACTGAAGTAGTCACAAAAAACACAATGTCTTTTGTCTCTTGTCAAGCTGTAACACTTTTTCTGTTCTCTTCTGTCCTTCCTCTGCATCATAGGTGCTAGAAGGCTGGGAGCAACATTTTCTTGAGTCCCTTGCTAGTACATTTTGGGAAAGATTCTGTCAATAAGAGGCACTTACACAAAGTTTGAAGCCAAAAGAGACACAAAACCATATTATTGTTCCTTTGCCAGCAGTAATCCAAGGGGTGAGCTACAGCATAGTTGAGGGGTTTTAGTGACTTTTGGTGTTTTCTTTAGAATTACCTACTCTCGTGCTTGAGGCCATCATGAACATCAATGGCAGTTTTCTGTGGTTGTTTGAACTGTCTTATTCTGTGAATGTTAGTGGCAAAACTAAAAACTAGTGGTACTTTTCCCTGATCTTGGTTTCCTGCCATCCTTTCAAGCACCTGTATCCTCATGTTAAACCCTTTCCTAACTAAACTTCCTATACATGTCACCCTAGCTGAGCACATAGCAGTAAGGAGGATTGGGTGTGGGTGGCAGAGTGGGAGGTAATCAGAAGCCAGGGTTGTCTAGAGATCAGCATGAGCACAAGTACATCATCTTACCATCATTAACATTATCATCACCATTGCCAATATTTGTAGGATGTGCCAGGTACTGTTCTAAGCTCATATTAGCTCCCTTAATCCTTAAAATAGCTAACCTAAGTGGTATTATTGTAAAAATGAGGAAGTTAGTGTCAAGAGGGGTTAATTAAGCTTGCCTAAGATCACAGAACTACCAGGTAGTGAAACCAGAATTCATCGTGTTTGGACAATGAAAGATACATATTTAAAAAATAAATAAATATATGGCCAAAGAAATTTAGCCAAAACATTGATGGATGATCTTTACTAGTGTAAATTACTAATTTTGTTTAAAATTTTTATTTAAAAATGTTTTTAAACTCACAGAGGTTGCAAAAAAGCAACAGAGAGGTCCTGTGTACCTCCCCACCCCACCCCCGCCATCCCTAAATTGTAACATCTTATGTAACTATAATACAATATCAAAAAGCAGGAAATTGACATCAGTGTCATAGTGTTAGCTAGGCTACAGATCATATTCTGATTTCACCAGTTTTTACATGCACTTGTTTGTGTGTTTGTGTGGTGTCTGTTATATATGATGTGATCAAATAAATTAGAGTTTTTGAACTCAAGAATTTAACTTCATAATAAAAATATGCCCTAACATCTTTTCAAGAAGAAAAAGCTTTGCTCAATATAAACTCAGTGTGAGGGAATAATATAACATGATCCTTGAAAATGGCCATAGGCTGGTTTAATAGAAATGCAGTGGTAAGAGTGGTATACATTGCTTGTGGTATACATTGCTTAGACCTCATCTGGGCAGTTGCTGTGCTCACCCAACTTAGGAGACACAAGACAAACTAGAGGAAGAGGAAAATGGATGTTGCAGAGTGATGAACAAGGATCTGAAGTCCCTGCCTTACAAAGGAGGGGTGAGAGAATAGGCACTATTTATCCATGAGAAGAAATGATCCAGGCAAATGTTGTGTCAAGTTGCTCATCAACCCCCATATCTCACTTTTACACATGACACTCAGTTAAGCCAAGTACCCACTGAGGCAGGAGCATCTATACCTTTCTCACTTTGGAAGCCATCTTCCCAGAAAGACTTCCTTGATTTTTTATTAATCCTTTCTTGAATATATAAAGCGTTATCCAAATGACCCACATAATGAAGCCTAGTGGTTATCAAAGTGTGATCCAAAATCAGCAGCCTCAGAAATCCCTGGAAATTTGTTAGAAATACTAATACCTGAACTCCACCTCAGACGTTCTGAATCAGGAACTCTGAGGGCGGAACCCAGAAATCTTTACTGTAACATACCATCACGTAAGCTAATGCACACTAAAGTTCCAGATCTATGGTGTAACCCTTAACTGCCTAGGGTATTATTGTACCAAATATGAATATCTTCTCTCCCCAATGACTGCTTTGTGAGAGAAGGTTCTATATCCCCAACTGTGTCCAGAACAAAACTAAGCATACTAAGATTGATCTAGAAGTGTTAGTCTATTTTGTTGAGAGAATTGTATCTGTTCTGACATATATCTGGAATTGGCATCCATCCAAGCATGAGAACTTTCTCTGATTTCCTAGGATTTGATATAGTTCACTGTCAAAACTAAGGTTATTAAAACTGTGATATACATTAACTGTCAGTGTTGTTAATACATTTTTTTACACCAAACTGAGAGCACAGACAATGACTTCCCTTAAGGCTCTCCTGTCATATAGACTTGGCACATGTCCTCTGTTGACCAGCTGAGCTAAGGCCATGGCCAAAGGATAACTAACATGCCTTTACTATGCAGCTCAGTTAGCTGGCTTCCATATCAAAGTTTGGGTCATGGAGCATGTGGGTGGCTCAGTTGGTTAAGCGTTTGACTCTTGATTTCAGCTCAGGTCATGATCTCACAGATGTGCTGACAGCGTAGAGCCTGCTTGAGATTCTCTCTCTCCCTCTCTCTCCCTCTCTCTCCCTCTCTCTCTCTCTGCCCTTCCCTCACTCATACTCACTATCTCTTAAAATAAATTTATAAAAAACCTTAAAAATCGAATTATTAAAAAAAAAAAAAAGCTCAGGCCAGAGAGTGTAGATTCGCCTTTTCCATTCCAGTAAGAATATTGGAGCAAAATTCTTCCATTGGAAGTCATTAGTCTTATTTCCAAAGAAGTGTCACATAATCAAGAAGTATACGTTAAATAAATGTTTCTAAGTGGTAAAAGGCATGCACCGTGCTCTTTGAGAGTTGTTTTTAGGGACTTCAGAGTGCTTCTGAGTTTAGTTCAAGAGAAAATCCTTCTGCCTCCCATCTCTCCACTGAATCCACAGGCTATGAGCAGTGAGGGATCAGGTGCCCAGGATAGGTGATTCTTCTGGGTATGACTCCCAGTTTCCTGAGGGGGTTCCTGGACTTCTTCACTGACTGACAGGGCAAGAAGAGTGGTTCTCAGCATTTAGTGTATTTCAGAGTCATTTGGTTGAGAATTGCAACTCTCAGTGTATTTGAGAACATATTGAAAATGTACCTGGAGTCAATCTACAGAAATTCTGATTTAGTGTGTCTGAAGTGAAGCTGGAAATTTTATGTTTTTAGCAAGTACCTATAGAGACTGATTCAGGAGGTCTGTGGAACACACCCAAACAAATTACAAGAAGAACAGTCTCACTTAGAGTATTTGACATAGGCTGAGACCCCAGTGAAGGGGCAGAAAGCAAGATGTCTGTTCTCTTCCCCTTCCCACCCAGTCTTTAGAAGTGTATCATTGGTAGTGCATGTGCTGCTCATAATATATATACATATATATAACCCAGGGATTATTGCACATATTATGGCAAGCTCCTGTTCTAGGCTCTGGGGATAGTGAGGGAACAAGAGAGACAGATCCACCACTAGGGGAAGACAGATATTAACCATACCAGTATCAAGGAGACAAGGAGTACAACAAAAGTACAGCGATCTGAAGAAACATAGAGTAGAACTATGGCCAGAGTTGAGGAGCCAGGGGTTAGGAAGGGCTGACACTTTAGGGCACTTAAATAAAGATTTCACCCTGAGGGAGGGACATTTGGAGCATATGCAGAATATCATATTGCTATTGCTCATCCTTTGGAAACAGAGGCTGAAGCAGTATAAATTCCTTGCAATCAATTGGCTAAATAAAATATCTTACATTTTATAAAACATAAAACCATTTTTAAACATGTATATAGAAACATATTTATTTAAATGTTATAGCTGTACATAGAGAAATAGCTGGAAATGCATGCTGAAACAATTTTGATATCTGGATTTTGCGATTACTGGTGATTTCCATTTTATCTTTGCATTGATCTACATTTTCCAAGTTATTTATAATAAACTTATTATCTTTTGCAATAAAAATATTATTAGAAACATACTAAGGCAGACTCTGCAGTAATAATGAAAAGCATTCATATAATACAATTATGGAAAATGTATTGAGCCAAAATACATTTATTAAGCATCTCCTATGTAGATAGTAAAAATCCTAGAACCATAGTCTATAGATATTCCGCTTGTTGTGTAATATTGGACAAATTATGTGTGCCTCAGTTTATTTATCTGTAAAGTAGTTCAATTGCATCCATTTGGTTTTGGTGATAATTAAATGAATAATGCATGTTAAATGCTTAGAACAGAATTTGGCACTCAATAAGCCCTGAATAAATGTTAGCAATTACTGTTTTTACTGTTATATATTATATTATATATAAATATATAAATTATATAAAGAATTGCTGTTTTTCCCTAATTGTGAGTCACCAGGCTTTTCTAGAATATGATTAGAGGTCAGGATCTCATTATTTCCTAAGATAGCCTCTTAGATTATTGAACAGTTCTATTTATTGAAAAGCTGTGTTTTACACTGAGCCAAGATATGCTTCCCTGGAATTTCCATCCATCGAGCACTCTTCTTTCTGTTACAGTACTATGGAAAATTATCACTTCTACACAAATTCCTTCGTGTATGCAGATTGCGGTCTTTCCTTCTCTCAGGCTTCTGTTCGATGAACAGTTCCTCAGATGACATAACATGAGCAGTTCCACTTGCCTTGTACTTTATAAAACTCTATCACGTGTCTTACCTGAGCCTCTCCTCAGTACATAGGGTAATATTACTGCCATCATCATTTTAAGGGACAGTAAATTCAAGCTTGGAGAAATAAATGGCTCATGCAAGATCACAGCTAGTAGGTGCTAGGACTGAGAATTAAACACAGGATGCTTCTCAAACCCAGATGTCCAAGCTTCTTTCCTCTACCACGCCCATTTTAAAATACCATATTTAAATGTAATACTCCCAACTGTACACTGAGGGACTCGGCCATGTCTTCAACTGCACCCTTTTATTATTGTAACTTGAGATCGAACCTCTGCAACTTCCAAATACAGGGAACTATCCTAGAAGGAATTGGTTACACACATGATGGAGTAGATGAAAAGTCAAACGGGGTGCAGAGGCAACCAAGAGGATAGCAAAAGCAGGAAGCCATTACCACCCCTCAGACACTGAAGCACAGTCCAAGAGCCAGGTCCACACAGTGGAAGAATTAAGATCTAGCATGGACCGTCTGTGGGAATGAGAGCCACGTGACATAGGAATGGTGTGGGGGGTGGGGGGGGGGGAAGAAATGCTCTTGCTCCTCGTCTTTTCCTGCTCCCAGTTATCAGTCCGAGCCTGGCATCGGCTGGACATAACCAGAAGCTAGGATCCAGGGGAACTTTGGAAATGCTGTTCATGAACAGAGCTGAGGTGGGGAAGAGCAAGGACTGGTTCTGAGAGAAGCCTGACTATTGGAGGCACACGTCTTGCTTCTAATTCACAGTGAGCTTATTGCCAAGGTAGACCTAGGCCCTTTTTCACATGAACTTAAAAGACTGTCTTGTTTCATGTAGTTTTAATTTGGCAAATGGCTTTTCAAATGTAATTACTTAATAATGGCTTTGCTTCTGTCTTGCTTAATTTTGTCTTTCGACTTGTGGTCAGCCTTTTAGATGGTTATAAACCTCTCTTGTCCTACCTAGCCTTGGGTAATAAATCAATTAGTATGTTTCATATACCTGTATTCAAATTATTATTAAATATTTTGAATGAGTCAGGGCTGAGTCTTGAGATCAGCAGCCACAGAGGGACAAGGTGGGGGCGCATGAGGTACAAAATTTCAAGTTGTACCAAAAAACTCAGTGATCAGGATGAACAAGATTTTTATGTACTGTTTTTAAAAATCAAAATTAATGCAAAACTCCAAGGTAAACAAAATACCAAAATTATAATTATACATAAGGACACAATCCATAGATGATTAATATTTATCAATTTATCAATTTGTCAGCCAACTACAAATTCTTTTTATGCTCTAACTTAACCCACCCATTTCATCTGTTACTGAAGAATAAGATAAAGTACTTTGTCAAATATCTCTCAAATTGTTTGATACATTATCTTCTAAAATCTAGTATACTGATTTCCTCACGGTGTGGAAGAAGAAGTCAAGTTCAGATCCGAAGCTTATATAAATTGGGGATTATCATGCTCTGAAGTCAATTATAACAAATGTATCCCTAACTTGACATCACTTTGTGCCAAATGTCCAAACTGTGGCCTCCTGAGAACAGGGAAAGTGTGGGGAGTGCAAGTGGACAGAGACAAGGGTTTTAACTGCTTGTGGCTAATATATTTTGCAAACCTGACAAATGCATGTTGTTGTGAATGTATTGTGCTGCTTCTAAGGACATGGGAGGGGTCCTTCCAAGTGAGGCTTTATTACTTTCATTTAGAGAAAATTTTTAGTAAAATTTTCTTCATGTAAAATAAGTCACAGCAGCATCTCACATCATGCATTATTACACAGATCTGATTCCTTTCTAGACCAAATCCATGTCTTCTGACCAAAATCTCTTCTTTTAAAAAAAAAAAATTTGTATGCATTTTTAAACGTTTATTTGAGACAGGAAAGAGAGAGAGCGTGCGTGTGCCCCCGAGTGGGAGAGGGGCAGAGAGAGGAAGAGAGAGAGAATCCCAAGCAGGCTCCTCACAGTCAGCGCATAGCCGAACGCAAGACTCAGTGTCATGAACCATGAGATCATGACCTGAACCAAAATCAAGACGTGGACGCCTGAACAACTGAGCCACCCATGTGCCCCGACTAAAATCTCTTCTATATAAATGAGAGGATTGGAAGACATGGTTTTGAAAGTGCTAATTTAAAAAAAAAAAAAAAAAAAGTCTATTTTGTAAAATAAAAGCTGTTTCAAAAATAATCTAGAACAAAAGTGACCGTCAATTTCCCCAACATAGGTTTTATAAAAAGAAGTCTAAATATAAAGTATATTTTTAAGTAAAATGTATCATTTACAAAAATGCTGTCCCAATTAGAAAGAACAGCTAATTCACAGATTTTTTTTTTTCTAACAAAGACAGATATCCTGGTGTACTTTAACCATGAAACCAACCAGAAAAGAGAAAGGTAAATGAGCATTAAATCTTCACAAAGTCCCACTGGTGCTTTCTAAAGAGGATCATGTCTAAAAACAAGCCCAACTATGGATAAGATTGGGAATTTTAAAGAAATGATTTTAAAATGCTAATATGAATGCTATAAACTTGAATCTCTATCTTATGTTTAATAGTTTAAAATTAATTCCCTTCCAAAATTGTGACATTGCTTTTTTTTTTTTAACTGTTTTTTAATGTTTGTTTATTTTTGAGAGAGACAAAGTGTGAGTGGGGGAGGGGCAGAGAGAGGGATACAGAATCTGAAGCAGGCTCAGCTGTCAGCACAGAGCCAGACTGGGGCTTGAATTCAAGAATGGTGAGATCATGACCTGAGCCAAGGTTGGATGCCTAACCAGCCAAGCCACCCAGGTGCCCCAGCATTGCTTTTTAAGTCAGTGGAAAACCGACAATGGCCAATTCTTCACAATGAACCTCAAAAGCAATGTGTTAGGATACATGATAGTGTGGTAAGACAATCTGAACTAAATGATTGATGTATAAGAAAGATATTTTTGGTCTTTAATCTTGGAAATGATAAATACCCATTTTAGAACAAAAGGCAAAGCCTGACTCAGCTAATCTAAATACATTTCTTTATCACTTGTGAAAAACACCCACAAATAAGAGACAGATTTTCTTTGCTCACATCATAATAACTTCCCAGATCTCTTTAAATTTGTAAAACTGCCAGTTGACTCTAATAAAAAACAATCAGCATAATTTTCTCTGGCTTGATATTTAAACACTGAATTTGATTATTTAATTGATACTGAGTTTTGAATCTCAATGTTTAAAAGCCAACTTGAAAAATTAAGTCTCGGTAGTTTAGAAACATGGATTGCACCTAAAATTCACAATAAAAAATAAAACAATGTAAACCTATGTCGTTTTACTAGTAGTACGGTATTATTTTGACAGCGACCTGGTTTTTGTCAGCATATAAATGATATTTATTTTAGTTGTTATTTATTCTAATAAATGCCATCTATTTTTAGATTCATTGTATAGTTCTTGATTTACTACTATTAGGTCCTTTATACAGTCTTCTTAATTGTTTTCTAGAACATGTCTAAATCTTATCAGATTAAGTGTAAATAAAATTTGATTTCATTCCTTCTTCATACAATGGCACCTTTCAACCAGTAAATATCAGTTGCTGTTGGGGAGCTAAACCACCACTGTAGCAAAAGATGGGAACAATATAAAGTATACTGAGTTTTAGTATCTGTAAAAACCATCCATTGGTTTCAGCTGACCCATATGAAGGGTAAGTATGTATTGTACAAATGTATTTGTAACAACTTGATTCCATGTGGTCTCGTTTATGCAAAGGAGGTCAAGAAAACCCCTAACAACCCACTCAGCTCAGCAGTTATATGGTGATAATGAACTAGTTATCGTCTGTAAGATATTCAACTACTTGTGGATAGAACAAAATTTATATTAGCATATTCATCATTATACTTTGAAATAAGTTTTGGCACTCATTACTCATGAATAAAAGAATGTCAGTGCAATGAAATCCTCTGAGGCAATTTTCATAACATGAGCATTTATTTCTTCAACCAAAACCTTCCACTACTAAGGCACTTTTTGGAAATTGAACTTAATGCTTCAAAGTACCTATGTGAAAAAAGGATGAAATTTAATTTTTGAAGGTTGTTTTTTTTATTATTATTTCATAGATTTCCACTTGAGAAGATGCAGCAGGTGCAATTCAGAATATAAAAAATAACTACCTCCTTTGTTTATGATGATGTAAATGTCTAGATTCTTATTCTGACCAATTCATATTTCCTCCTGATCAAAAAGGATCAGGTCTCAAACCTGATCTGAGCATAAGGTAATTTCTCATCTCCTGTGATGGAGATGTTTATTGGGAATTTGTGTTTTTAGGGATAAAATAGGGTCCTCTATGTTGTACCTACTGTGTATTTATAGGGCACTTTGAACTTGAGAGTATTTCAGTGAGTTTTAGTTGTCATTTCTCATTGTTTTCCTTGCAGTTGTATGATTACCATCATTTGATAAAGAAGCTCATGAACATTAAGGTTCTGGTTTACATTGTGCCAAAAATAGCTATCATTCCATCAATGCAGCTGATCCAGTCATGGCGGAGAAAATAGCAGCTTAGTCATGACATTTGGGACTATCAGGACAATAAAAAAAGTAAATAAAAATAAAAAAAATATGTACAGTACTTTTATGGGGATATCTTAAATAAATTTACTATGTTCATCTAAGATAGAAATTTATCATAAAACTTCAGACCTGGCAACTGCCCAGCATGGGAATAAATACTCATGGAGATGACACCAGATGGGAGGGCTACTCCCCACCGCCATCCCCCAAAGATATAAGTCATTTCCATCATGTGCATACCAAAACACTTCTATTAGTTCATTTCAATTTTCTTTTTCACATTAAGAATTATATTTCCCCAGTGTGAATATTTTGAAGAAAAATGATAGCTGAAATGTAGTGAGTCTTCACTGTATGTCAGCCACTATCGTGGGTTATTTTTGCCCAATCTTCAGAAAGTTCATGGGCCTATGACTCACATTTTATGCCTAATTTACAGGGAATGTGATAAAGACCCAGAGAGAGAAGACAAGCAACTTGACTAAATTCACACTAATTTTGATAGAGCTATGACTGGTACTCAGTGATCTGACTTTAGCTTTACCATTTCATCAGATGGGGGAGAAAATATACCCGGCATGATGTTCATCACTCAGATTTTTTCTCAGTCTTGACCCTAGGACCCATGACTTGGTCCCAGGTAGAGAAGGCATGATGAGTAAAACCTGGAGTACTTGTTTTCACTGAAAACTCACAAGGCAGCAGTACTGTGGTATTTGCAAAATGGGAGTGGGCCGGCCTGCACACAGCATACCATATGCTTCATGAAGACAGCTTCCACCGCTGAAGTTTCATACTCTGATTTGGCATCTGGAGGTTTTCAGGCCAGGAGCGGGGTATTGCTTTATGATGGCATCAAGGAAGACGTGTTAGGTGGGCCTGGTGAAAGCCTTTGCATTTTTCGAAGAGCAGAAGAAAAAAAAGCAAAAGAAAAAAAAAAAAGGCCAGTTTTCAGTGCCTAAAGCAACTACAAGAACACAGGAGAATGCCAGTGAGAGATTCCCTGCAAACTCCTTAATTAGGTGGGGAGGAAATAATTTCCCTGGAAGTTAAAGATTCTGCAATAAGAAGTAAGAGCAAGAGCTCAGAACACCAACATCACTATTCATCTCACTCCATTTTTACCTGCCTCCCCTCCAAGGCTGGGGCAGTCCAAGAAAACACAAAGCATGAAGTTAGTCCCCTGACCGTGTCCTTTGTACACGACGTATTTGACAAAGAGTTTTTAAAACTTTTCTCACTCCACTGTTGATGTTTTGGATTTCCATGATTTTTCTATGTATGTGGCTCACTGTGCACGATCAGTAGGATGTCATACTGTGATTACCAAGACCTGAGTTTAATCTCTTTAATACAGCATATAATTGTCTCTGACCAGAAAAGTAAATCGACATTGTAATTATATTCAAAGTTAATACATAGGTTTAGGGAGTAATACAGAGAAAACATCTCAACATCATAGCAGCCATGTAGGTGCCAGGATGGGGGCTAAACATGCTGCTACACTAACCTAATCATTGTTTTTTGTTGTGTTTCATGCTTCTGGTATTTTTAGGGGCCTGTACATGGGAAATCTTTATTATTGCTTTTTTATGGCTGGGACTATTCCTGTTGATTTTTAACAGAAGAAAGTACAGGTATGGTTTGAAGGATTTTTCATTCAAGGTCAGAAAGCAGGCAGATTGTCATGAGGTATATTGAGAATGATTACAGAATGTACACACACATACCTATATGGGCTGTGTGCCTTGGAAGAGGGACAGGGACCTTTCTTTGCTCAGTTTGAGCAGTATCAAAGTGACATGCTGGTCATGGTAAGCAGCTGAAATATAGTAATCCAAAAGAAAGAGTCTTCTCAATTGCCAGGAATATTGCCAAGGTTAGGAGGCTTCTAAGAGGTGTGGCAGTCAGGATCTGGGATTCGTCCTGGAAACACACACAGCCCACCCACATGTTTCCCTTGAATGAGGATTAGGCAATGGACACCTAGCCTTTCTTTCCCCTGATAGAGGCATGAACTTTGGGTCCCTCATGGCTCCATATGGTTACTCTCAGTGTATCCTCCCTGAATCCCTCAATAAAAGAAGCTCTGCCTACTGTGGCTTTGCTTCTGACATCCATAATAATGATTAGTAACAATACTTCATTTCAGTAGAGGACTTGGCATTCTCCAAAAGCATTTGAAACCTTTTATCCCCTGTGATGTAGAGTTAGGGTGACATTTAGCCTTGATTTGCAGAGGACACAGACTCAAGGAAAGACTTGGTCTATGTCCGACAGCTAGTGAGTGGCAGAGCCAGCGCTGATGACATCAGGTGACTTCTATTGCCACAGTCCCATGCTGCCTCTAGAGCCATGGCCAAGTTTCTGAAAAAAATGAACCCCTAAACTGCTGGAAAGATTCATCTTCAACTTTTACTTACCACAAGGGATTCTGGGCAGTAAGTCCTCTTTAAAATGTTGGATGAAGTGAACAAAGAGATGAACTTCTTTTTTATTTGTAATCTTTGTCATAAGTTTCTGTTTATCATTGACTCTGCAATGATGAGCAAATTGTTAGCTTCTCTGACGGTCGATTTCTCTATCTTTAAAAAAACAGAGGAGAGGGGGGCGCCTGGGTGGCTTGGTCGGTTAAGCGTCCGACTTCAGCTCAGGTCATAATCGCACGGTCTGTGGGTTCGAGCCCCGCGTCGGGCTGTGTGCTGACAGCTCAGAGCCTGGAGCCTGCTTCCGATTCTGTGTCTCCCTCTCTCTCTGCCCCTCCCCTGTTCATGCTCTGTCTCTCTCTGTCTCAAAAATAAATAAACGTTAAAATTTTTTTTTAAAAACGGAGGTAATATTTGCCACTTACTGATGTCACTAGAACTAAGGAATTAATACCTCCAAAGTACTGTGAAAGAGATTATTTCAAAGACAAGCTCTAGAAATAGAAATATGAGGTTTAGACTGAATACATTTAAGTGTTATTTTTGAGCTAAAATTACAATTTCACCACTGATTTTTACCACCCTGAACTCTTCATTGTTTTGTATTGTTATTATGATGATTTCTTTTTCACTTTAAGTGCCTAGGCAGTAGATGGACTTTCCAGTTTTAAAGATTCTGCCATTTTCCAGCTCACTGCTGCAGCTTGAAATCCCATTATCTTGTACCTCCACCTGAGACTTCATTTTACTTGGTTTGTATTAGCTAAGGATATAAACATGGCCTATTTTGCTCTACATAGGTAGCCATGTGTTCTTTAGATACTGACTCAGAAAAAAAAAAAAAAAAGCCTCGGATGATGGAGCAGGCTTTGCTTTAACACTAAAAGTGCCACTTTGCTCCATAATCTAACAATGACACAACAGTACCACTGGCCCTGGTGATTGTTGCATTACAGTGATAGTCTTCATTAGTCAGGCTGACATGCCTCCCACTCAGGGGAACTACAGGATGTGTAATCTCTCCAAAGAGAGCCTGAGGTGTAGCAACCAGACAGCTGAAGTCTTCTTAATTAATGACTCTACTTCAATAGGCCAGAGTTACTCGGGATAAAACTATTAAGATAGAGAGACATCTATGGCTTGCACATTTGACGTGTTATGCTTATTCTTCAGAAGCCATTTTTAGATAAGAAGGGCAGACTTACACCCTGGATCGGATCGTCCAAGAACCTGAACCAACAAAATGTTTTCCATAAAGGTGCTATTTATTATCTGTCTGTGTTGACCTTGAAATGGTACAGAAGCATTTTTCTGAAAGAACCTGAAATTTGGAAATCAGTATTTTCATGAATGATAGCATATATTATTAACTATTTCACAGGAAGTAGTTTTTTTCTTTTTTTTTAATTTTTTTTTAATGTTTATTTATTTTTGAGACAGAGAGAGACACAGCATGAACAGGGGAGGGGCAGAGAGAGAGAGGGAGATACAGAATCCGAAACAGGCTCCAGGCTCTGAGCTGTCAGCACAGAGCCCGACGCAGGGCTCGAACTCCCGGACTGTGAGATCATGACCTGAGCCGAAGTCGGACGCTCAACCGACCAAGCCACCCAGGCGCCCCAATAATTTTTTTCTAAATTAGGTTAGCATCATTTAGTTTTTCTATCTTTCTCTTGTTTTTAGAAAGACATTGAATTAATATACTGCTAAAAGTCCTCTAAGACATAAAAACTTATCTTTTAAAGGCCTGCCTTTCTAAATGCTTCCCTTAGTGTTAATGAATAGTGTCAACCACAAAAAAAAAAAAAAAAAAAGCAAACATAACAGTTTATTTCTCAAAAGGTCTATTTATTTGTTTATTTTCTTAAAGACGGGGAATGCTAACTCAAAATGCTCAAAAATGCTCATTTTGCTCATGGCCCCTCCCTTGTATTTGGACACTTGGGTTAGGGATGTGCTTTTTGTGTTGTTGTGCTTTATTTTATAAGGTAAGCTATGTTCTTTCATTAGCAAGACAGGACACTGCCCTCTCATTCGTCCCACACCCACTTAAAGCAAGCCCACTACATTTAGAGGAGAATTGACAATATCTTCACCAGAGCCAGTAGGTTGGAATATAACCAAAGATTGAGAATTTGTCCACTTTATTGAGCTAAAATTCCTTGATGTTGACAAGAAATTTTCCCCTATGGATACTTGGTATGTTTCCTATCAGACTGGTCCTGTGACAACAGTGTTAGATAAATAATATAAAATGTCTGTTACCTTTTCTGAGAACTTCTTAGTGCCTCATTGAAAAAAAGTCACTAAAATACATAGAGAAATTAAGGCTATGTCTATGTAATTGAAATAAATTATATTATTTAAAAATAAGTTACTTTGGTCATTTTGATACTAAACTGATAGAGTAGAAGAACGAGAGCCAGAGTCTACACCTTCTTTATAAGAATTTGGAGTATTGTGATGTGGCTGTGTTTTTCAAATCACAAAATTTAAGTTGTAAGTAAAAACATTGTTATAGCCCAAATATTTTTAAAAAATGTTTCTCTTGACTATTAATTCTTAGAAATCTTTAAATGCATTTTTGTTATTATGTTTTGTTATGATGACCCCCAATCTTAATTCCTGCTTTTATTCTTCTCCCCATTAAAATAAAAAGATAGCTTCAGGAAAATGTGGTATGTCACTTTTATACCATGAACACTAAGAGAAAAGCCACTTAGAATCTGAAAAACCCTAATAAAAATTTTAAGTTGGTATGCAGTATGTTTCGGTGTAATATCTACATCACTAAAGCAAACCAGCTGTTACATACCTGATATAAAGTGCATTCTTTTAATTCATGGGTAAGCCCATAAAATGTACCAATACAACTGCAATTTTAAATGCTTCAATAAACTGACAGTGTTACTAAGCTAAAGGTGAAATTCCTTTAACGTACTTAGGAACTCAGAAGAATATTACTTTATAACTTCCTTACCTAGATAATTATAGTGTCTTGGTATGTTTAGTTAGTATTGGAATTTCAGCTAATATTGACCAAAGAAGCTAGTGTGGCTATATTTAAACTCTTATCTTCATAAGAGCATCATCACACTCCACAGAATGTTTTAAATATTTTAAAATCAATAAGATCTGTTACTCTCAGAGCACAGTTCAAATTTATTCATTTTTTTCTGTCAAATTATTTTTCCAGTTTTATCCACCTGAACTGAGGGAAATCAAACAACAACTCTGTAATTCTATTTCAGCCCTTCCTTTTTGAAGCCAGGATGAAATCATGTCAGTGCTTAATATAACCATATACTTCCACATTGAAATGATAAGTAATTGATTATGACTCAGAGTCTGTAAAAGATTGGTGATTAGAGAAACCATATCCTTCCCAAATAAGTTTATTTCATTCTCATTTTCCAGATGGTACCTGTGTCATTAATGTTTTTTTACCAACATAGTTTTAATGACCTTAACAAGCAGATAAAGTAAAAAGAAAAAGCATATAATGTGTACTAGGGACTGTCTGACTAAATTTATGTAGCTTGAATTCATTTTTCTGCTGCTCTGTTTAATGAAGCATAAAAATAAGGTCACAATATTGGAAACTTGTGGCCTTTCTTTCATAGGAGAAGGAATAGAAATAAAAAGTACAGTAACCTGGGAGTGGGTCATGGTGGGTGCATCTTAGCTACATTAAACTCATGTGGGATCACAATAGGGTAACCATATAATTCATCTTCCAAATCAAGATATGATTGGCTTGGATAGGGCATGGCTAAAACTTTCCCAGGTAAACTGGATTGTGTGGTCATCCTTCACATATATGCATCATATTTTCAGTAGTGCACAGCTGTTTGATACGAGAAGAATAAAATGGACTATATCATCAATAGCTAGCACAACATGTTCCAAACCATGGAGTGAACATTGAAGGACCCTCTCCAGTTGAATTAGAACTATAAAATTATATTTCAGGAACAGTGTGAGATTTATTCAATTGAGGTTTCCTGATTTTTCTTCACTGAACTGAGTTTCTATGTCACTTCTGAATATGTAACTCCTTTCCTCATCACACCTTTAAAATAAATCAGTTATGTCTTTGGAAATATCTTCTCCCACTCCATAGGCTGACTTTTAGTTTTGTTGGTTATTTGTTGGCTGAATGAGAGCCATAGTCTACACCTTCTTTATAAGAATTTGGAGCATTGTGATGTGACTATGTAGAAGCTTTTTATCTTGATGAAGTCCCAATAGTTCATTTTTGCTTTTGTTTCCCTTTCCTCTGATGATGTGTCTAGTAAGAAGTTGCTCCAGCCAAAGTCAAAGAGGTTTCTGCCTGTGTTCTCCTCTAGAATTTTCATAGTTTCCTGTGTCACATTTAGGTCTTTCATCCATTTTGAATTTATTTTTGTGTGTGGTGTAAGAAAGTGGCCCAGTTTCATTCTTCTGCATGTTGCTGTCCAGTTTTCCCAGCACAGTCGAACACCCCAAAAAATAAATAATACAGTTAAGAAATGAGCAGAAGATGTGAATAGACATTTTTCCAAAGAAGACGTCCAGATGGCTAACAGACACATGAAAAGATGCTCAACATCACTGATCATCAAGGAAATACAAATCAAAACCACAATGAGATAGTACCTCACACCTGTCAGAGTGGCTAAGATTAACAACACAGAAAACAGCAGATGTTGGTTAGGATGTGGAGAAAGAGGAACACTCTTCTACTGTTGGTGAAAATACAAATTGGTGCAGCCACTCTGGAAAACAGTATGGCATTTCCTCAAAAAGCTAAAAATAGAACTACCCTAAGATCCAGCAATTATACTACTAGGTATTTACCCAAAGGATACAAAAATACAGATTTGAAGGAGTACATGTACCCCGATGTTTATAGCAGCATTATCACCAATAGCCAAACTATGGACCGAGCCCAAGTGTACATCAACTGATGAGTGGATAAAGAAAATGTGATGTGTGCGTGTGTGTATGTGTGTGTGTGTGTGTGTGTATAAAACTTGCTCTAATATATTCCGTGTACACACACACATACACACACACACACACACACACACACACACACATTATAATAAAACCTTGGTTTGTGAGCATAATCCATTCCGGCAACATGCTTGTAATCCAAAGCCCTTGTTTTTCAAAGTGAATTTCATCATAGGAAATAATGGAAACTCAGATGATTCATTCCACAACCCAAAATTGTTCATATAAAAATTATCATAATACTATAATGTGATACAAAATATTAAAGAAAATACAAAATATGAGGAAAAATTAATTAACCTGCACTTACCTTTGAAAACCTTTGTGGCTGGTGTGAGGGAGATAAGAGAAAGGATTATGGTGTGGGATGACTTTCACTATCATTAATAGAATCACTGCTATCTGTTGGCTCAATGGAATCTTTGTCTGCATAGGGGCCATTGTGTGCACTCACATCGATGTTGACTACAGTACAGTATTAATAAACTCTTGTCATATACTGCATTTAATGAAACTGGCAATAAGGCAGCAGAGGAAAGGGTGTATATCTGCAGGCAGCCTGACCTAGAATGAAGCGAAGCATTCCTAAGCTTACTCCTGTATAGAAAAGCAAAGGACTATCCATAGGTGCTTTGAAATGACAAAAAATACACTAGTGACAATTGTGGACACCTTACAACATTCTGAAAAATCACTGATTTCTGCCAAACACCGCTGCCTGAGACTGAGCATCTGACAATGGGAGTCAATCATCCACAATCCTGCAGAGGAGAGAAAGAGAGAGAAGAACCATTGGCTCAGTTGTGATCATGTGAGGTTTGGCGTCATGTACTACTTGTATTCAAGACACTGCTCATTTATCAAGTTAAAATTTATTAGAAATGTTTGCTTGTCTTGTGGTATACTCACAGAAAAAGTTACTCACAATCCAGGGTTATACTATGTATACACACACACACAATGGAATATTACTCAGCCATCAAAAATAATGAAATCTTGCCATTTGCAATGACGTGGATGGAGCTACAGTGTTTTATGCTAAGCAAAATAAGCCAGAGTGACATATGATATCACTCGTATGTGGAATTTAGGAATCAAAACAGATTAACATATGGGAAGAGAAAAGGCAGCAAATCATAAGAGACTCTTAACGACAGAGAACAAACTGATGGATGGAGGTGGGTGGGGGTGGGGTAGATGGGTGGTGGGTATTAAGGAGGGCACTTGTTATCATGAGCACTGGGTGTTGTATGTAAGTGATGCATCACTAGATTCAACTCCTGAAACTAATATTACACTATATGTTAACTTACTAGAGTTGAAGTAAAGATTTTGAGAGAAATAAGATAAATCAACTAAAGCTTGCCTTTATAGAATTATCTCAAAATTTAATTAAAAAGCTTAATTAAAACTTGTTCTAATATATTCCGTCTGATCCATTCACATGCTTTGTTGGGTAGGTTCCTCACAGGAAGTGGCATATGGAGAAGGATGCTTTACAACTTTTACAAGCCTATCATGCTCTTATCCAATCCCAAAATGTCTTTTGAAAACCATAGTGAACATGGACTAAAATCTATTTCAAAACATTTCAATTCTATTATTATAAAGATAGAAATATGCAAAAGCCAGCTATATGCCACTTCTTATTATGTAGAAATGGAATATCTGTATTGCATGGTTAACCTAATTGGCCATCCACTTGATTCCTGGACTGTAAATTTCTTTCTGTAAAGGGAGAACTTTCTGGCTGAATTAAAATGTGAATAATATATCTAATAGCTCTGGAACTATGATGTCAGAGGTGGTTCTAAAGTCCCTGTTTCCCTAAATATTGTTTAACCAACATAAAGATCTGGGGTTCTGTCCAACCTATCTGGCAGGTTCAAGATCTTTTTAAAGTAAATTTGAGTCATCAAGGACAGTTACTACACACATTGACAAACTGTGTTCCGAAGAACATTCTTTATGATCTTAAAAGTTAATTCAAGAAACATAGTGTACTAGGGCAAGTAAGTTTGGGGAAATTTTTATACTGTAGTCCTCTCTTGTAGAATCACAATGCAGATACAGCATATTAAAGTTCCAGAGAAGCCTTGACTTTAGAAAATCTGTTTACAGGGGTGCCTGGGTGGCTCAGTCAATTCACCATCCAACTCTTGATTTCTCTTCAGGTCATGATTTCATGGTTTGTGAGTTCAAGCCACACATTGGGCTCTTTACGGACAGCGTGGAGCCTGCTTGGGATTCTCTCTCTTTCCTTCTGTCTCTGCCCCTCCCCTACTCATGAGTGTGCTCTCTCTCTCTCTCTCTCTTAATAAATAAATAAACTTAAAAAATATATATTTACATTTATTTAACCTAGTATCTCTCAAAACAATTTACCAGTGAAGATTTTGGGGGGGGGAATATTTTATGATAGCAAAGAACTGTGGTATTCCTTAGAAAAACATTGGGAAATTTTTTTGAAGATAGTTGAGAAGGCACTGTAACAAGCAAAGCTAACAGAGGACTCAAAATGTGGGAAACATTTACATGATGAGCCTTCACTCATACATGATGAGAATGTATGTTGCTCTCACTTTGGGGCATTCCTTATTTGATTCCTTAGGAGCATGATGAATAAAACAATTCCTAATTGAAAAGCTCTGAAAATAATTTGTTAAGTAAAAGATATACTCATTACTGAATGGCAATAATATGAGGTGAAATACAGACACCCACTGATTTCAATGTAAAACAAAGAGGTAATATGCACAGGGAAATATTTAGAAAGATAATATTAAAGTAGGGGAGAGGGACACCTGGATGGCTTAATTGGTTGAGCGTCCGACTTCAGTTCAGGTCATGATCTCATGGTTTGTGGGTTCAAGCCCCACATCAGGCTCTGTGCTAACAGATCAGAGCCTGGACCTATTTCAGATTCTATGTCTCCCTTTCTCTCTGCCCCTCCCCTGCTCGTGCTCTGTCTCTCTCAGTCCCTCAAAAATAAATAAATGTTAAAAAAATTTAAAGTAGGGGAGAAATTTTATGTTTTCATTTTTTGTTATTCTTGGAAATAAATGGCTTTTCTTGTAGATCAAAAATGGTCAAATATTAATATCGCATTTTCAACCTAATAGACTCTAAAACTTAAAAACTTTTTTTTATTGTATGGCAGAGAAAAATAAGCATTGTCTTTTTTATGACTACTCAGGAAGCGTTTGGCCCAGTTGTGTCAAACTTGATGTATCTCATTAAAATCCTAAGCTTTGTCTGGTGTAGCATATATTTTTATGACTTGTTAATTTTTGTTTCTGTTTTAGCCCCCAATGTTTCTTGGGGAACTGATTTTTGGTCATAAGTTGTATATTTTAAACAAAAAACATAACTTGCAGAAAAAAATATATATGTAACTTGCCTATTTTCTTTACAATTAACTAATTTTTCACACATGAGGACTTTGAAAATATATTAATTTATGTATTTAGGTTCAGATCACTTGGGTTTTCATTGCTATTTAGGAATGTGTGAGTTTTTGAATTACTGTATTGAAGTAAAAAAGATTACTGCTGACTACATTGTTTTTTTTTTTTTTAATTTTTTTTTTTCAACGTTTATTTATTTTGGGGACAGAGAGAGACAGAGCATGAACGGGGGAGGGTCAGAGAGAGAGGGAGACACAGAATCGGAAACAGGCTCCAGGCTCTGAGCCATCAGCCCAGAGCCTGAAGCGGGGCTCGAACTCACGGACCGCGAGATCGTGACCTGGCTGAAGTCGGACGCTTAACCGACTGCGCCACCCAGGCGCCCCTGACTACATTGTTTTAACTTGAGCAATTGTAAGGTGATTGTGTGTGTGTGTGTGTGTGTGTGTGTGTGTGTGTGTCTGTCTGTCTGTCTGTCTGTCTGTCTGTCTAATCCTGGGGAAGGGAAGGCCTGAGAGTAACATACAAGATTCCACCAAATACAAAAGTTATTCTGTTTTCTTTAATAGTCTAAGTAGAAAAGTAGAATTGGTGGAAAATGTAACTGTTTCAATGCAAAGTATATTAAATCTAGATAAAACCAAAAAGCCTGGTGTTTTTCTTAGGCCTATTTCGTCATATGCCCTTCGATGTGACTAATCTGTGTTGAGAACATTCTTTGAAGTTTAATCCTTTAGTTTTTCTGCAACAAAACTGCTAGGCATACCCATAGGGTAATGAATGGAAACATGGAAGTAGGTCATTAGAGAATATAGGAGGTCAAGGTCATGTGCTGCAGCTTCACCATCCATAGATTTTGTTTCACCTCTGATGATTATGTTTCATTAACAATATGCTATAAGGAATGGAAAGACCCCTACTCACCCACATAGTTCAGATAGTTCAGAATCAGAAAGTCTGTCCATCTGCCTAAAGAAGGAAAATGGGACTAGATTATTGTGACTGCTACTAAAATTTGTATTTGAACCAACAGTGTGATTAAGTGAGGGATGACCTCTTATTCCCAGTCTATTAAACTTCCAAATTCCCCTTAATCCCAAATTTCATCATGAATTAAGAAAGTGGTATCAGATGAGTTTAATCTCCTTATGTTGATCAAGTAGGAATCCATGAAGAAAAGAAGTCCCATATTCTGGTGGAAGCCTTACATTATGAAAACTTTGGTAGGTCTTCCTTTGCCTGTGTCAGAATTTACTCCTTCGCTTCTCTTCAGTTCTCTTGAACCCTTAACAAACAGTGAAACCAGTAACACTTAAACATCTCAGAAGGGAGCTTTTGGTGAAGAACATGCTTTCCCCCACATCATCCAAAATATATTTTATAGAAATGAAACCAGCTTTTGTAATCAGAATTTGAAAACAGATAAATCCCCTAAAAGGCTCACCTGACTGTGAGTAGGGCTTATATTCAAATGTCTACAGGAACCAAAGAAGTGATGTAGTCCTGTGAGGACCATGGAGGAAGCTTGCCTCCACCAGTTGCCTCAAGTCAGCTCCAGCTAATTGCTGATATGCAGAAATGCAAATCCAATATTGCCTGGTCTTGAAATTTTTCAAAAGCAGTTGGAAATTTTTGTTTTTATATGAAAGCTCCAACAATTATGTGATGATAACTAGTTGAGAATGTTTTGAAAACCTGTTACTCCAACCAAACATCTATTCTCTGTCAATTTCTAATCTGGGCTCTTAAGATTTTCCTTATATATAGATTTTCTTATATATAGATTGTACCTTCTCCTTTCATTCCTACTAGCTCTTGGCCCAAGACATATCCTCAAAAGCATATTACTGGAGTGGAATTATATGTTTGTATTAGAACATATCAGTACTCATCCTAAAACATAAATTCTCAGTTTGCCAATGAGATTTTTTTATTGAGGTTGACTTTTATATTCAGAACTACATTTGGTTTTAAAAATACTGAAATCCAATGTATTTAAACTTCTAGTTCTTTGCATTTTTAAGTTTAGATTAAAAATTGTTATACTTCAACAAAAGACTTTAAAGAGACATTAACATATCCAATTTTAAAAATTAATTAAATTCCCTTAAGTCTTTTATATTTCATTTATAATGTATTTGACTTCCTTTTAAAATATCTTATTGCAGTTGTCTGATGTATAAGGTATTCACATTTATGTAAACATTCTAATAAATTGAACAAATTAAACTTAGAGATATGAGAAATTTAAGTTCTCATACATTATACTACTAAATATAAATGTCATAAGATTTCATCTTAAAATTCTAAATCCATATGTTACTAAAATTTCACTTTTCAATTTGGATTATAGTACTTACAATATATTTCTAGTACTAGCATACAGTTCTTTTTTTAAGTTTTTTTAAAATTTGGTTTATATTATTTAAGAGAGAGAGCATGTATGTGCATGAGCAGGGGATGGCCAGATAGAGAGGGAGAGAGAAAATCCCGAACAGGCTCCACACTGTCAGTGTAGAGCCCGATGTGGAGTTTGATCCCACAAACCATGAGATCATGGCCTGTGTTGAAACCGACTGAACCACCCAGGTGCCCCTAATATATTAATTTCATGATCTTGATTGTCTTAAATATTTTTGTGGTTAATAGTTAACGTTATTGGAATTAAGAGAGACTTCACTACTAAAACTATTATGTCATCTAAACAATTTTTGTTTGTAAGCTAAGCTGGCTGAGGTCTCATATACAACCAGAGCTATGAAGCAAGATACTGCACTACTGTTGGAGATGTCAAGGGAACGTATTAAGTCCTGTTAATTACCCAGAACATAGGAGTGATCCTCTCACTCTCAGAGCCCATATAGTCTACATCCCTACATTTGAATCATTACCATTGCTGTGCCACAGCTAGCCTATACAGACAGACTCATGAGAACTGACATTTAAAATTTCAGGAATTGTGCAGGCCAACTAGTTATTAAACACCGCCATTATTAAAATAAAATTATATACCCTTAGTATTATATAAAAATAAAGGCAATGAATACTCAAAATGCATCACTGATTATTTTGCTACATCACTTAAATATTATCAGTTTCTTGAAGTTATTTACACTATTCTATCTGTATGGTGGAAATACTTTATAATGGGGTGTTACTGTGCACTTCTTCCCAACTTCACATTCAGTGACATCACACTGGTAGCTTGAAATCAGCCAAGGTGAAAATACCTATACCGCAGAAATTGGCAAACATGATAAATCTGGGTTCTCCCAGACTCACAAAAAGTTGGTTATTAACCATTTCTCAGTACATTTCTAATGAAGTCATTATCTAATTCTCTGCACTCTCTCCAAGATGGCTGTATCACATGTTATGATTTTGCATTTCCTTAACTCTTGAGATATTTAAACATCTTCCATGTAGTTCTGAAGTTCTTTGAGATTCCCATAATCCTGAATGTTTGGTACTCTTTGTGTTTAGCAGGACTACACAAATCAGGTAATAAATTGGTATCCCAGTTCTCTTCTTTTGGCATGTTTGACGTGATCCTAGCTTTAAGTGTTATTCTGTTGCCATTGATTCCAGAGCAGTACAAAAGACAGGTATTGTGGATTTTATTTCAGTTAGGCCTGTTGCCTGTTTTCTTCTAGTAATAATTTGCTATAGGCCTCAAAGAGATAATTTGTTGTAACCTGCATGGTTAGGTTAAAATATCTAATAATTCAGTATTTCATAGCAGAGATATCTCAGTAAATTTGTTATTTTTATTTTAATTTGGAAGTGAAGCTACTGTACATCAATCATTAATATCAATTTCATTTCAGATATACCTGTATTATAAAGCTAATGCCAGGGGCAAAATCCATATATCCTATTCAGTTGAATTCCAAACATTGATGAACCATGATACTAGATTCCAACACTGCATATGGGAGTGTAACTTTTTAATTTGAATTTTTTAATATAACTAAATTGTGGTAATTCAAACAAATAGATGCTTTCCATTACTAAAGTTAATAAGGCATAAAGAAGTGCTAGAACAAAGCACGAATCTAAGCATATATAGACTAGAATGTCTTGCAAGTCAAGGAGAAAGAAAATGGAATCTACAGGTTTCTGTTTATAGAAGAGCTTATTCCAAGCCTTAGACATATACCAACTCTGTCACGCATGGAATTACTATAAAACAGCAACATTGATTTCTTTGTGTACTTCATGAAAAAATTTATTTTATTCATTTTCAGTCACCTTCATCTTCATCAGCCTAAAATCTCTGTAATGCAAAAAAAGGCCTGATGATGTTTCAAATCCCAGAGACCCAAAGCAAGAATGATTCTGGTCTTAATGCCCCTTACCCTGTTCTTTTTCCTCCTCTAACCTTCTACTGCCTGTCATCCTTCTGCGTAGGGGACTACAGATCTTAGCATTTTTGTCACTTTGGGATTAAAGAGGAAGGGAAGGTAGAGATGGGCATGGAATGAATGGAAGATAAAAGAAGGAAGGTGGGTCATTGTTTTCCTGTTAAAGCTAAGATTCATCCCTGCCCTTTCCTTGCTTTGTTACACACTCTTAAGAATCATCTCTGCAACCACACTTCTTGGGTTCCTTTACCACTGGCTCCCAGTTCATTTGGCCATTGGAAGACTGGAGGGCAAAAGGAAGGAAGGATCCAGAATATTTTGTCCCATTCTTTCTCAGCCACATAGGTACAGGAATCATCTCAAGCAGTGGCTACGTCTGCTTCATAATTTCGAACTGGTAGGAGTGACTGTGATTCTGCTGTCTGCCAGAGACTCCCAGTTCTGAAGTCCAGTATTCCTGCTTTCTCTCTGGGTCTCTCCAGCCATAGGTACAGTAGTGGCTTACTGCTGCTGTTAATATCTTGAATGCCTCACCACCTCCTGTTTGGCTCTTCCATCGTCTTTATAACCAGTGACTTCAATTAAATTCCTTCTCTTTGAAAGTGCTAAAATGATTTTTGTATTCCTGACAGGACATGACTGACACAGAGCGATCGGAAGGGGGAGAATGAGTCAGATATTTTCTTTTCTAGGTATCCAGGGTTACTGTTATTATGGGTGTGGAAGGAGGCAGAGGTTGAGCACCTTGGGTATGCAACTGCTTTATTGTCATCTTATCTTCACAGATGAGGAAACTGAAGCTGATAGACATTAGGTGTTTACTGTGATCATATTGTTAATACATGGTTGAACAGGAATTTGAATGCAGAACTGATTCCAAAGCTTTTCCACTGGAGTATACTTCTTCCCTAGCAAACATAGGGCTACTTTCGGAAATAGTTCTTGAAGGGCTGAGGGGACTAAGATATAAAGCAGTAAATGTCAGATAACCCATGATCTGGGTTCCTGTCATGGCCACACCAAAGTTAGCTGAAGGTAGCTATTACTATGCTTCAAAACTAGTATATCTTTAAACATTGCCTTTTATCTCAGCCTGTACTCTGCCAGGATTTGGGGTGGCTAACTGAGAAACATTCTTGAGGTTCGAAGGTGTTCATTAAGAGCATCTGCTATTTTGGAGTTGTTTTTATGGAATTCAGGGCCTTTTGTTTAGAAGACTATAATTTATTTGGGAATTTCTTATCTTCCTTCCCTCACTGCAAAGGTTTATCTACACCATTAGGTTTTATATACCTGGCCTCAGTACCAAAAACAAACAAAACAAAACAAAACAAAACAAAGCAAAAAAAACAAAAAAACAAAAAACAAAAAACAATCCTGGGTAGAAGGGATGAAAGAGATTTATCCTTATGTGCTCAAATCTACTCCTATGATGTTGCTTCAAGCCTGGCTACTTCCAAATATTGTTTTGGAATATTTGGAATGTTTGCTTTCTCCTGAGATGTAGACATGTATGTCTACCTGTTTTCTGGGCCTCTTTTGGTGTCCTCACACAAGTATGATTGAGCGTGTCCTGCACTCACTGTATTTTCCTATGTGGTTCTTCCTTTTATATTCCTGATTGATTTCAGTTGATGGCCCTACAGTAAAACACATTTCCCCCATTGACTGCTTGGCCAATCATCCCAACCCTCACCCTCTCCCTCAGACTCCACATTCAGTCAGGTGCCAAATCCTATTATGATCAGCTTTCTAAGTCATTCCCAAATCTATCTTCATTTATTCATTCATTCAGTATTTCACTGCTATATGGCTGGCCTGGTGTCCAGTGCTGGGAATACTGAAGTAAACCAGAAAGGCCAAAAGATATATTCCTGTCTAATTCTCTGTATGCTTTTTTTTTTCAGTTAGTCCTTTCTCCACCTGAATCCCACCATTAATCTCTTTACTGTTTGGGTTGTCTTTCTTCATATTCTCCCCTACCCATTTTGGCTATGCCCCTAGAATGAATTTTATAAAACTAAAATAGTAGGTCACTTTCTTCCTTAAAATCTTTCAGTAACTACACATAGCCTTCAATGCAGCCTATATGACTTGGGATGGCATATTGGTCAGGACACATCATGTCTATTTCTTTCAGCTTTTACCTATGATGCTTCAGACCTACATACTCACTTTTCCTGCAAACTCTTTGACCCTCTAGCATCTGCACATGTTATTTCCACTGCTTATAACACCTTTTCCTATCTTAAATTTCTGTTTACCCCCCCCCCTTTTCCAAACCCAATAAAAAAGAATTTTATTCTCTGAATCAATTCTCTAAGTCCACCCCACACCTGGGGCTCCTTCCTTATGATTCCTGTTCTTGGTTCCCACAACACCCAGTGCATACCTTTATCATAATATCACAGCACACTTATCAGATTAATAGGTAAATGAACTGTCTCCTCCACTCTGCTGTGACTTCCTTGAGGGAAAGGACAGGCTCAGGTTCATTCTGCATCTCCAATGCTGGGCCCTGATCTATACACAGTAGGTCCTGAAGAGTGGATAAGTGCATATTTTAAAAATGTGAAGCAATGTACACTGTGAAACTCAAAATGAAAGACCACTTCTTACTATTTGCAAACTCCCATTATTTTCTCTGCTCATAAAGATAAAAATAGGTTCTGCTTTTGCACACCCAGCTATTAGTGTAATTACCTAGTTTTCTTCAGCTATTACTATAAGACATTTAACCAAGACTAAAGTTGTGTTTGTGGCCAAAGAATTCCAACCAGCCCAAGTTGTTCTAGAACCTATGAAACATCCCTAACAAATTCCCCAGCTCTGACTTTTATTACTAAAGTCTAACCGGTACCGTGTAATAATTTTAGAAAAATGTAAGAGTACCACCACCGTTTCTGCACTACACTGTTCAGGATTGCATCGTAGAGAGGGCCTGATACAGGAGAGTGCTCTTTTCTCAGGACAGTGTTTTCCTCAATGGGATTACAAATGAACAAATACGTATGTGCATCTTATACAGGTCACCGTAAGTTCAGAGTAACAGAACAAGCAGTTTTTTACACCCGCCAAAGAGCAAATCCCACGGAAAGACAAAACATTCTCAGATTTGCCTCTTGGATCATTTGATGGTATAAAAAAGATGGGCTTAAAACCACAGGTTGGTTCCCATACCATCCCTCATCCACCACGCACCAAAAGGAAAATATAACGACTTATTGACCAAGTACTTCCCCACTACTGGAATTGTGTACTAGTAGTGCCAGCGGCACTGGGAGTGTTTAGGCAGGTTTAAGCTGAGTAATACATTCAGGCGGTGCACGTATTTTACAAAGCATAGCGTTTTGCCCATATTAAGATAAACTTCCTGTACCTATTGACACATAACAGAGGTGTGTTTACACAGGATTACTCTGGCTTTCAGCTCCAAGCTAAATGAGTAGGGTTTTTTTAATTAAAAAAAATTTTTTTTAATGTTTATTTGAGAGACCGGGGGGGGGGGGGGGGGGGGGCGGGAGGGAGAGTGCATTCGTGCAAGTGGGGGTGGGGCAGAGAGGAAGGAGAGAGAGAATCCCAGGCAGGCTCCACCCTGTCAGCACAGAGCCCGATGCAGGGCTTGAACTCACCAAACCGTGAGATCATGGCCTGAGCCGAGACCAGGAGTGGTAGCTTAACTGACTGAGCCACCCAGGCGACACCCCTTTTTTTAATTAAATGTTTTTAGTTTTGAGCAACAGAGTGTGAACAAGGTAGGGGCAGAGAGAGAGAGGGAGGGAGGGAAGGAGACATAAAATCTGAAGGAGTCTCCAGGCTCTGAGCGGTCAGCACAGAGCCCAATGGGGGGCTCGAACCCACGGATTGCAGGATGATGACCTGAGCCAAAGTTGAACGCCTAATCTACTAAGTTGCCTAGGCACCCCCAAGCTGAAAATGAGTTTTAAGGTAATACTCCTGAGAGAAACTGGTTGTGGATTTAGTAGGAGGACCTATTTTGGTTGTAACAAGAATAGTATTTTTGTTATAATCTTCTCTTCTCAAGCGAGATCTACCCAGAAAATGTGATTGCACTTTAGGTGTTAAGGATTACTTTCTACAAAGTACTATCAATGAAGCCAAAGAGCTAACTTTCTGGCATGCTTCTATACTCCATGTCACACCCAAGCGTGCCAAAGAATCCGTGATCAAAGCATGTGTGATGCGGTGATGTACCATACAAAAGACAGTGGACCACAATTTCTGCTTTTTCATACTCTTTATTGCCAACAGTTTAAAATGGTCAACATAAAAAAAAAAAGAAACATTTTGATAATAAATACTGCTCTTTGGGCTGTAATAAATAAAAAGTTTATTAACAAGGAATGCACTTTTCCAGCCACAAGTGTCTTCAAAAATTAACAAAAAAAAAATTATATATGGCCATAGTTCACAGTTGAGCAGCCAAAAGCTGCTCTGATTACAGCCTTTAAACAACATGGGAGCTTCCTCCCTTCTCCCTCCCCTTCGGGAAGTATATTCACAGTTCCAAGTCCTCTGTCTGAAATGCTCTCAACAGAGAGAAGAGTCAATGCACCTTCCTGCGAAATTGTCTGAAAAACCTTTTAATACAGGTACATCAAGGAAAACTGCATTCTGGTTCACTCTCAGACTGTCCAAAGTTAAGAAGTGTATGCGTCAGCCTGGTCTGGTTCCGCCCAGTCCAGCAGGCTCCAGAGGAATTGTTTTCGTACCACCACCTGTCCGTCTTTTTCAACATGCTATAGATCATCTGACTGCTTCCCTGTAGATCTCACAGTGGAAAAGAGGAGTCCCATAGGGTCCATTAAAGAAGTCGTTTAATTACATCTCTGTAAGAGCATGTTCAGAGCGTATTCCATTCGATTTTTTAATTCTGATGAACAGCCAGACATCAGCAGAGTTGTTAGTCTGAATGTTGTAGATATCCTGTCCTCATTGATGTAAGTCAGCAGGTATTCTTCATTTTGGCTACAGATGATTATTTTCGTATGATCATGGTAGAAATTCACCTTTCAAAAGGAAACATAAATATTAGATCTCTACAGATATTCAAGAATTAGTAAAGTGTGTCCAATCATTAAATGGCTACCTGAAAATCACTTTTTGTGACCTAAACACACACTTTCCTGAAGGGTTTCGCTTACCTGAAAGGTGCCATCATTGAAGAGCATCATTAAGGCCTTATCAGATTTGAGCCACTGAAGGAGGTAGAGCCGAGGTCTTCGAATATCGGTAACACTAGGCAGATCACCACCCTAAAAGCAATTGGGAGAGTTAGTGCCCATAACAATTTTGCAGTTTGCACTCCATTCTTCTAGGCAAATGCCTCTCCAAGTTGAGCAAGCATCAGAATGTCCTGGAGATTCTTGGCCCCACCCCCCAGAGATTCTGATTCAGTAGAGAGCTAAGGTAGGACAAAAGCATGTGCACCTCTAAAAAGCTTCAGAGCTGTGCAGATGCCACTGGTCTGTGGACTACACTTCAAATATTACTGCTCAAACGCCACATCCAGGAGGTACTTACATCCATGAGGTTCTCCTCCATGTAATGAGAGAAGTATTTGAGCACCGTCACTTGACTAATGAATTGTTCAGGGGCATCTGTTGCTGGGAAAACAGAGCACTGGCCAAGCTCTGCGTAATAGTGAACTGTTCTGAAAAACAGGAACCATAGGGAGAGAGAAGAAACAAAATAGAGGCCATTAGTCACTGGTTTTAGATTTCTTGAGTGCAAGAATACAGAAGTGACAGAATCTCGTTAGTTGGACATACTTACTTTTTGTCTGGAAGGAGGCTCATGTGAGCACCATTGTTGAAAAGGACACCTACAGTGTGGTCTGAGAGCTGGTACCCAAAGCCATATTTGTTAGAGTAATCGACCCATTTGGTGACCCACTGAAAGGAAGTGCTCAGCTGCTCTTTGGGAATGCAGTCAGCTTCCGGCATGTTTTCTAGACATCCTCGAAGGACTCTTGCCACTGTGTCCGCAACACTTCCCATGGTACTGTCCTCGAGGCCTAGAAAGTCAGAGAAAGTTGTAAACTAATTAACAATAAAATCTTAGGCGTTGGTAGCTTCTAACTTTCCCTCCACTACTTCTAAGGACATGAGGGACTCAAAATTGTTGCTCAGCTTTTTCCGATTCCTCCAATTTTGCTGGTACTGTGTAATTAGGCCACAAAACAAACTGACTCCAGTTACTTAGTATTAAGCACTGGCATTTATAGTCTCATTTAAAATGCCAATGATGGCAACTTACATTCGCTGCTACTGCTGCAGCTGCCAAGAGTGCCTCTGACTATCATGCGAATAGCATCTCCAATCTGCTGCTTATTTTCTACTGCAGGTGTTCCTGATCTGGCGACTGTAGTGGTAGGTGGCTGGAGCTCCTAGAAAAGAGAAGGGTCAGACAAGGAGTCAAACATCTAAAATTCATTTGAGGTTGAGAATTCTCAGTTAAGCTGAGATTGTGGCAACTGGTGGGAAAGCTTATCAAAAAGCAGTGGACACAAAAGATAGTTCAGTGACTCGAGTGCATGCCTCGTTAAACTAAAACACAAAATCTTTTAAAAGGTTCGAAGAAAAGCTTGAATCATGATCATCACATGCTTGAATCGTGATCACCATAACCCATGTGATAATTAACAAAGAAACAGAAATGATATAAAGTGTTTGTATCTATTTTATTCTTTTCCAGCATACCTCATCTGTCCTGTGTTTGCTGGGCTGCTGAGTTATTGAAGTCTTTTTCAAATCATGCCTAAGCTTGTAAATTTCTTCATCTTCTTTAGACACTCTATCTGTAAATCAAAGACAAGAATTATGAGCATTAGTCTGCTAACAAGGTAGGAACAGAGCTAGCCACATTTCCTCCTTTTGTGTTAGCAATCAGCTTATGAGCATTCAAGGCTAAACGAGCATTTTATCATTACCATCAGCTGCAATTAAGCAAGGAGCACACTTTAATGTGTATGGAAAAAAAAAAGCTATCCATCACATTTTTCAGTAGAGTTTTATCATACTATAAAAAGTTCAACAGTATTCAAACATACTGGCTGTTATGCTAACATAAAAACATTCTTTTAACTAACTTATCAGATTTAAACATACTGGATCCAGAAGAGCAGAAGAAGTCTTATAACTTACTATGTGTGTCAATGTATCTTGCTTTGTCTTTTTTGCCACCAAAAAGAGCAGCAGCTGCTTTCTTAAAGAAATTCTTAGCTGGGCTTGACAAGTGGAAATCTGGAACTGTATGACAGCAGCTGGAAGAGAGTCTGTCTGGAGTGAAGCCCTGCATAGTGTCAGAAAAGACTTTTCAGTAACCAGTTGGGTAACTGTGATCAAAAGCATGCAATAAAAAGACACAAGAAACATGCCAACCTGCAAAAAAAATTCATGTCGAATGATGTCATCCAAACTGGGACGATCCTCAGGATTTTTGGACAACATGCTAGCTATTAAGTGCTTAGCGGGAGCCAGCAACGACGATGGCATTGTATACCTGGCTTCTCTTATGCACCTGTAAGTTTCTTTCAGATTTGTCGTTTCAAAGGGGGGTCGTCCTAGTAACATTGTATACCTGTGTGCAAGATAACACTTCTTTAGGAATGGTCATAAAGTAACTCTTTTCGAATGTGAAAAAAATCTAAACCCAAATTTGCATTTTTGTCATTTTGGTGCATTTACTTACATTACACAACCTAAGGCCCAAATGTCTGATTCACAGCCGTGTCCTTGCTTGTTGAGGACTTCAGGGGAGAGATAATTTGGGGTACCACATATTGTTCTGGAAAAGCAAAATATGAAGGTCTCATTAAGAACTGTTCTACTGTTTACACTTAGTTCTCTGGATAAAACCTTAAGAGTGTTATGTTGAATTTCTATTTAGAAAAATTTGACTTTTGATTTTTGCCATCTCAACAGTTAACAGTTGACCAAGTGGCTTAATTATTTTTAATGCATGTACAATTGTTTTCAGCCACATGACAGTGTTTTTAAACCAACTGAGACCATGTACAGCAGAGCGTTTGTGTAACATTTCAGGCAAATATGAGACAGATTTGTTTCATAATCAACTTATAGGTATAAGGTCCTCTGCCTCGTCCACAGTGGGCACTTAGTGTTTCCATGGATTAACATCATTGTGGTCTGTGAATTTTAAAATCAGCTGACCCTTCTCCAACACATTAACTGGAAAATAATAAGAGCATATTTGGTCTCCGTAAAACCCTGTCAGGATGTATCTTTCTGACTCTTACCTCCTTCTGTGCTCCAAGGGTTCCAGCCTGGCTGCCAAGCCGAAGTCCCCGACTTTTAATTCCATGGCTTCGTTGATAAAGAAGTTCCCTAGATGGTAAAGAAAACAAAACCTCAATCCCCTTGAAAAGATGTTCTCACCAAATACACACACACACATCCTCTTTGGAGGGAGGCAGGCAGCCAGTTGTTGACTAGTAAAGTCACAGATTCAAAAGCAAGAGGGCACAGGCTAGATCCCAACTAGAAACACTAATACACAACGAGGGAGACAGGGAAGAAAAGAACACCTCTCCCTAACACGAAATCAGCGTTTGGAACAAAGGGCTTACCTAGTTTGAGATCTCTGTGTAGGATTTCTTGTTCATGAAGGTACTTCAGCCCAGACACAATCTGCCTGAGGTAGTATCGGACTTCTGGCTCCGTCAACACCTTCCTCGCTTTCAAGATATGAGCCATGGACTAGGAAGAGCGGAAGGAAAAAAGACAGCGTGTCAGAGTTATGGGCATCAGTAGTTGTCCTGCACAAGGTGCGTGATGAAAGTTAACCCTGCAGTAAAGTAACTGCCACCAGAGCAGAAGCCCCGATACAAGGCGATGTGAATGCCACACCAGCCGGGGGGCGCAGATGGACTGGGACAGGGGTCAGCGCTCACCCTTCGACTGCAGTACTCCAAGAGAATGTAAATGTTCTCTTTGTCCTCGAAGTAGTGGTAAAACTGCACTACATGCTTATGATGAAGGATTCTGTGAAGCTCTATCTCTTTGTCAATCTGAAAGAAAAAGCAGAACCAGGCTTATGAGCCTTCTGTCACCGCTTCCAAGCCAGCTGCTTACACACGCAGAAGACATTTTCTTAGCAGGGAAGGGCCATTCCTGCACACAAAGAAAATACTTTACTCAACAGTCATACACACCTTTTCCCTTTGATGAGGTTTGGCTACTCTGCTGTGAGGAATAATTTTTGCAGCATAGACTTTGTTGTTGGTCAGATCTGTCATCTCGTAACATTTTGCAAAGCCACCCTGAAAACAAAGCCGAGACAGCACTGAGTGTGGGAGAAAAACGGACAGTACATGTTTTTAAAAATGAATAAAAACTAGAAAGGAGCGCAACATTACGGGTGGCAGTGAGGGTGGAAAGACGTGTGCACTGTACTTTTTAAAAGCTCCCTCGCGAAGCCGAAAGCATTCCTGAAAACAGTGAACCAGTTCCCCTTCTCCCTTTACAAGAGGAGATTTATGGAGGGGGTTGGGAACAGGGAGATGAAAAATAATGTCTGAAGAGACCTGTCAAGAAAATTCCCTGGGGGGCAGGCGGAGGAAGCCAGGGGCGCGAGCAGAAAGCCCTCGCTTCTGGCCTCCAGATCAATTTCTTGGGGCTGCGGGAGGCACTGAGAGCTGAGGCTAAGGATATAAAGGCAACCCGGCGCTGTCAGCGCACAAAAGCCAGAGCAGGGCAGGTGAATACCCACGACCCGCCGGGATCGGAGCCCCCGAGAAGCCAAAATGCGGGGACTCAGGGTCCGGCCGGCTCGGGGGGGGGGGGCGGTGGGGGATGCCCGGGCAGACCTCCCAACCGCCCGTCCGGCAGCCAGGCGCCCGCCGCTCGTCACCTTTCCCAGCACTTTGCCCCGGCAGTAGCGCTTCCCCGTCGTGGGGTCGACGATAATCCGCGAGATCTCGGCCCCCGAGTGCGAGTGGTGATGATGGTGGTGCGGGGCCGCCGGCTGCCCCTGCGCCTGGGGCTGAGGCGGCTGCGGCTCCTCAGGGGGCTGCTGCGGCCGCTTCTTCTTAGAGTCCCCGCCGCAAGCCTTGCCCAGCGCCTGCTCACACATCTTGGTGCTGGCGGCCGGCTGGTAGGTGATAGTCCGCAAGAGCTCCATCGTCGCCTCACCGCCCGGCACTGCCAGCTGTCACCTCCAAGGCGCGGACACACGTCCGAGCCGGCCCTCACCCTCGAGCCCCCGCCGCCACCTCCTACGACCCACGCCCGCCGTCCGCTTCCACTTGTGAGAGTGCGAACGCCCGGAGAAGTCTTATATACGGGCCGAGAAGGGGGGCGGAGAATCGAAACGGGATGCGACGTCACGGACGACGCCCCGCCCACCGGCCGCCCGAGAGCGCGGGTCGGACGCCACGTCTGGACCGGCCGCTGGCGTTCTTCTTGCGAGCGGCATGCGGACAGGGGTCGTTTACCTCGTGCGCCGGTCTCGGGGAAGGATCGCCGCAACGGGCAGGGCGACAACAAAGAAGTCCGGCAATTCCGGGACCGCCACCCCATTCTTCGAATGCTCTCAGGTTCTGGGTTTGAAATGGAAACCCGAGGGCTTGGCGCCAGGCCCCATCCCCTCCCTCAGCCCCGCCCTCGCCCCGCCCCCGCCCCGCCCCACTCGCCGGGTGTCCCGGCGGCTAGGCGTGCGAGCCCGGCCGGGCGCTGTGCCAACGCGGGTCCCCTCCCCCGCACAGTCCTACTCGACCGTCTCGCAACCTGACGCCTCCTTTCAGGTGTGACCGTGTCCAGAGTCCACTGCACAGGCACGTGAGGCCTCGCCCTGACCATCTGGAGGACCTCGGTGCTGCCGTTCGCCGGCCCTGCCGCCACCCAGCACGGCCGCCCGCATTATTACCCCATCAGCTCGCTTCTCGATGGGGCACTGGGGGTGGTAGTGCCAGCGAAAGGCGAGGATTCCTAGAGCAAGGCGTACCGAGCTCAACGCCGGTTCTGTGAGGCGGGCCCAGGCCGGGGCCCGTAGGCTGACCAAGCCAAGTCCCATTTAGGCCTTCCTGGCCTCTGCCCACCGCGCAGAGCGGGTCTTTGTAGGAGGTCAGGTCCTTAACCTTGGAGAGGGAGACAGTCCCAGGCAAAAGGCTTCATCTTCTGGCTGCTCTCAGACTGGGGAGCAAGGGCGTCATCTCCTGGGAAGTATTAGAAGCGCAGGCACGGATTCGAATGGGGAGCGGGTTACAACGTGGGCCTTTCTTGATAGTAAGTGGTGTTAAAAGGGCTCCTGGTGCTAATTATGGTTTACCATCGAAGTCATCTATCACTTCTTTTTCGGAAGGGCTTAGGCACAATGCGTCCTTTAAATGGCTCATTAAGTCACAGGGCTGCCCTGGTGCTGGGAGAGAATGCAAGGCCTTTTCCCCCTGCAGGGGGACTGGTAGGATGAAGGGAGGGACATAGGCTAATGAGCTTCAACATGGCTTAGATTCCTGTTCCCGGATTTTGCTATTCGCTTTTGCTGACCGAGGAACACCTGTTTCCCTTGCTGTCCTGGCAACAGTGGAACATTAATTAAGAACAAGGCACCGTGTATAGTATTTTGAAATGCCTTATGTAATCCTACAACAGTTGGGAGTGGGAAATACTGTTATTCCCATTTTACAGATAAGGAAACTGGGGTTTAGTTAACTGTTCTATGTATATGTTAGTAGACCACCCAAGTTATGTTGATGAGCAGTAGGCAAATCTTTTAATCCAAGGTTAACAAGATGCGGTAAACCGTTTTTTGATACTAAATGCCAGGGGCTCTTTCCAGTACCAGATTGATGAACCTCTGGCAGGTACTTAGAAAAAGGGTTTGCTCCAGTCCACTCTCAAGTTTAGGTATGCATGGTGTCAGTTAGACAAGCATTTCCACAGGCCTTCTGTGTCAAACACTTCCCACCTAATGTAGAAGGAGACTTCACTGGCATTACAGAGTAGGAAGGGAACGTCTTTCTGGTTCTTTACACAGTTCAGGGCAAGCACAGGCATGTCTCTCATAAGTGAAAGTAGACTTTACTCCCAAGATGATCAGGGCTGGAGTGGGGTGGGGTGGAAATGAAGAATTACGTAATCTTCCCCTCCATTCATAAGCCTAGGGTGACTTTTGGTCCCCAGATTTATGCAAACCTATTCACTAGCCTATTCACAGCAGGCTTGCTGGTTAGAAAAGACCATCTTAACTTCCAGAGCTAATCCCACACCATATCTTTATTTGACTGGTTGACAATGAACTTTTTATCTCTAATTGTTTATGGCCTTCTAAGAGAAAAGGACTGTGAAGAACAGGTGGTCAGGGTATCTTTCATTATTATTTCAACTCTTTGGTTATCCTACACTATTGTATATATTTTTAGCAAATGTACTTAATTAAGCATTCGACAAACCACTTAACATTCCATATGAAGTTCAGATCTACCCTTCAAAACATTCTAGTATTTACTAAAAGATTAACACTGTGTGTGTGTGTGTTCTGAGATTGCCTGGCCAACTGTGAAAATCTGATTTTTCAGTTTGTGGTGCCATCACGTGGGCAGAACTAGAATTGCAGTTCATGGAACATGAGGAAGTAAGTGGTACCTTCCGATGGAGATCAGTCTTTAATTACAAAGTTTTATTTCTCTGTAGTTCTACAGATTTAATGCAAATACAATCAAAATCCCAATATGATCTCTAATGACACTTGGCAGGCTGATTCTAACCTTCATAGCAACGTGTAGGTGATCAAAAATAGCCAAGTCCCTTTAAAGAAGAAGAAAAGGGGCAAGGCCTTTCTCTACCAGCTATCATCACTTATAATGAAGCCGTAGCAAGTAAGAAGGCACAGTCCTCTCACAGGGATAGACTGATCAATGGAATAAAGTGCCTGGAAATAGCTCCACATTTATTAACTTATTATTTATTAACTTTGGTAGATGACCAAAGAGTCATGATAGATCAGTGAGGAAGCGAGGGACTGTTCAGTAAATGGAACTAGAAGCCAATGGTTTTTCCATATTAAAACAAAGTAAACTCCATACCTCACACTGGATTCGTTTTCCAGGGCCGCCACTGCAAATACCACAGACTGGGCAGCTTAAATGACAGAAATTTTTCTCAGATCTGGAGTCTGGAAGTCCAAGATCAAGGTGTGGGCAGGCTTGCTTTCTCCTGAGACCTCTTGACTTGTGGATGAGTGCCTTCTCGCCGTGTCCTCACGTGGTTGTTCCTCTGTGCACAAGCATCCTTGGTGTCCCCTTGTGTGTCCAAACTTCCTGCAATAAGGACAGAACTTAGAATGGAGTAGGGCTCAGGCATGTTCTCATTTAAATGTTAAATGTCCTCATTTAACCTGAATTACCTCTTTAAAGTTAGTTTGTTTATTTATTTATTTATTTATTTATTTATTTATTTATTTATTTATTTTGAGATTGGGAGGGAGAGGGTAGAGAGAGAGAGGGAGAAAGAGAGAATCCCAATAGGCTCTGCACTGTCAGTGCGGAGCACAATGTGGGGCTGGAACCCAGGAACCATGAGATTATGATGAGAGCTGAAATCGCCAGTTAGTCGCTTTACCGACTAAGCCCCTCAGGCGCCCACTGAATTGCCTCTTTAATGGCCCTATCTCCAAATACAGTCGTCTTCTGAGGAGTCAGGGGCTTCAATACATGGATGTTGAGGAAACACAGTTCAGCCTATAAACACCATATGCAAAAAAAAAAAAAAAAAAAAAAAAAAAAAAAATCTCCAGATAGAGTAAGGACTTAAATTCAAGAACAAAGAAAATAATAGTAGCAAGTGTAAGCAATCAACTTTCTGAATATAGGGTATGGAAAGAGTTTTGTTTTGTTTTTTAGTTGAGATCTAATTGACATGTAACAGTGTATTAGTTTTAGGTGTACAACGCATTGATTTGATACAGGTAAATATTGTGAAATGGTTAACACAGTAAATTTCCGTCATTGCAAATAGTTAGATTTTTTTTTCTTGTTGATGAGAAATTTTAAGATCTACTTTGTTAGCCACATTCACATATAAGAACAATATTGTTAACTATAGTCATCTTGCTATATGTTACGCCCCCAAGACATACTAATCTTATTACAGGATGTTTGTACCTTTTGACCCCCTTCACCTGTTTTGCATCCTGACCCTAACATCTGCCATCCACCAATCTGTTCTCTGTCAGGAGTTCGGTTTTTTTTAGTTTCTAGATAGAGTGAGAACACACAGTATTTGTCCTTCTCTTTGTGACTTAATTCACTTGGCATAATGCCCTGAGGCATTACGTTGTTACAAATGGCAGGATAGCCTTCTTTTTTTAATCACTGAATAATATTCTATTCTCTCTCTCTCTATATATATATATACACACACACATATATATATGCAAATTAAATTTTCTTTATTCATCTGTTGATGGACATTTAAGTTGTTTCTATACCTTGGCTATCATTACTGATGCTTCGGGGAGCATGGGCATACTGTTATCTATTTGAAATTATGATTTTGTTTCCTTTGGAGATATACCTAGAAGTGGAATTGCTGGTCATATTGTGTTTCAGTTTTTAATTTCTTGAGGAAACTCCGTACTGTTTTATACATTGTACCAGTTTACATTTCCATCAAGAGTCTACAAGGGTTCCCTTTTCTCCATATCCTTGCATGCATTTGGTATCTTTTGTCTTTCTGAAAACAGACATCCTAAAAGGTACTACATGGTGTCTCGTTGTGGTTTTGGTTTTACATTATATTTGATGTTGAGGATTTTTTTGTGTACCTGTTGGCCATTTGTACATCTTCCTTGGAAAAATGTCTACTCAAGATCTTTGCTCAGTTTTAATTGTGTGTTTTGTTTTTTACTATTATATGGGTTCCTGGTATATTTTGGATAATAACTCCTCATCAGATGAGTGGTTGGCAAATATTTTCTTCCATTTCATAGGTTGCCTATTCTTTTGTTGATAGTTTTCTTTGCTGTGCAGAAACTTTTTAGTTTGATGTAGGCTGATGACATTATGTGCATCTTCTTTGATTTTTTTTAACCTCTTATTTTGAAATAAAATTTCTTTATCCCTTGTCCATTGTTAAAAAATTGAAGAATATAGAAACACTAAAGGAGGCAGGTATTGGTAAAATTCACTGTAAGAATTCAGAGTGCCTAGGTGGCTCACTCGGTTAAACATCTGACTTTGGCTCAGGTCATGATCTCACAGTTCGTGGGTTTAAGCCCCATGTCTGGCTCTGTGCTGACAGCTCAGAGCCTGGAGCCTGCTTCGGATTCTGTGTCTCCCTCTCTCTGCCTCTCCCCCACTCATGCTTGCTCTCTCTCTCTCTCTCTCTCTCTGTCTCTCAAAAATGAATAAATGTTTAAAAATTTTTTTTAATTCATGTAAGATGCAATGATAAATAATCCTAAAGTGGTCTTCTCCCTTACTCCTCTATTATGGATTTCTTGGCATGTCATCCAGGTAGTGATTTCATTCCTCTGCTCTCCATCCAGATGGCAGTTGTCAATAGGCTTCACTGTCCAATATCTCGAATTGCTCTTTCAGCTAAGTCATTTTAACCCTGGTGATCTGGCTCAATAGTATTGTAAATGGTACTCTATTTTTTCTTTCATCATCACTGCCCTATGTTTTGAATGTTCTAAACAGACTGTTAATTCTATCACACCTGCAGAAACTGCATTCACAAAGATTTCTATTTTTAAAAATCTTTTTTTTTTAATGTTTGTTTATTTTTGAGAGAGAGAGTGAGAGGAGGAGCAGAGAGAAAGAGAGAGATAGGGAGAGAAAGAGAGAGAGAGAGAGAGAGAGAGAGAGAGAGAATCTGAAGCAGGCTCCAAGCTCTGAGCTGTCAGCACAGAGCCCAACGCGGGATGCAAACTCTCAAACCATGAGACTATGACGTGAGCTGAAGTTGGACGCTTAACTGACTCAGCCTCCCAGGCTCCCCCACAAAGATTTCTATTTAGTTACTATTCTCCTTGACCTTTCTGCAACATTTGGCACTTTTCATGCTCCCTCTTATTTGCCATCATGCTTGACTCCTAGAGTCTCTTCTGCCGTCTCTTCTAGTTCTCTCCCTATGACTTGGATCTTTCTGATCCTTTTCTCTCTCTTCAGTTCCTCCCATTCACAGGACTTCAGATTTTGGTCCCCAAACTCACTAATAAAGCCAAGAATTATGAACCCCCTCACACATTTTTAAGTTGATTCATAAATTTCTTTAACTTTATTTATTCATTTTGAGAGAGAGAGAGAGAGAGAGCAAGCAGGGGAAGGGCAAAGAGCGAGCGAGTCAGAGGATCCCAAGCAGGCTACACGCTGTCAGTGCAAAGCCAGGTGTGGGACTCAAACTCACCAACCATGAGATCATGACCTGAGCCAAAATCAAGAGTTCGACGCTTGACCGACAGAGCCACCCAGGTGTCCCAATATATATAATTTTTAAAAGATTAAGAGTTATAAATCATATCATATCTGAAACCATGAATGTTATGTGTGTGTCTTCACTACGGTTTTGCCACAACTGTAGAGCCACATGTTCAGTTTATGGCGAACTTCCATGGTATAATTTAATGGCCAAACACAGTCTTCACCGTCAAACTAATCAGTCAGAAAATTGACTTTGTGTTCATACTGAAATAAATGTGTTAATACTTGTCTTTGTGGTAACCATATTGCTTCTAAATTCTTGTGGAGCACGGGGAGGAGGAATAAAACAGAAAGAAGGGAAGGGGAAGGGAAGATGAACCCTAAGATCTTGCTGCAGGTTTGCCACTCGAAGGAAGCTTCTTACTGAAGATCTGCAGTCTTATATTTTCCCTGTGTTTGGGGGACTCCAGAGGTATTTACCCTTGGTAGAAATGAACAAGAGTAAAATTCTGGATAGATGGGTGCATGGATGAAAGATGGACAGATGAGAGATTGGCTCTCCTATTGTAAAATGGGAGACAAGCAATTGTGAAAGCAAATTTGGGATAGGAGAACCGGCAGAATTGGGTTTCTCAGGCACATCAGTTTTAGGGAAGAGTTCTTATAATAGCTGGAGTTTGTAAATTGATTCTCTTCAAACTGTCCATCTGCCCCATTGCTCCTTGAAACATCTTCAGGTATATACATATCTTCTTCATTGAATTGACTCTTCTTAAAAAAAATACTTAATTTCTATTTCACTCCTGCATAATTTACTCATTTTCACCAATCCAGTTATCACTTAGTTCGATTAAGGGTAGATGCTCAGAAACCTGTTGATCTCTTGTTTACAAGCATCAACCAGATATTTCTATTTGAAGATCTCACATTAAACTGGAGATATTCACTTCATCGTCATCATGATAGTAAAATCTATACATTTTGGTGTACAGTTGTTTCTTAAAGTTCCCACAGCTTAAGATAAAATCCAGCTATATCAGCAATAACCTCATTGTCTCTGACTTGAACTTGCCCTGGATAAAGGCAAAACCTCAGTCTTTTAGCAGGCCCTTCTTTCTCATGCAGATTCCAAGTGAAGATTAGGTGTGCTGCCTTTAGTGCAAGAAAGGAAGAGAAATATAAGTGTATAGATATAAGTATATATGTATTAATAGATAAGTAGGTAGATGGGTATAGATAGACATATCTGCTGATATTCGCAGAAAGGAACTGCAAGGTAAACCAGATACTGGTGAAAATACTGGTCGGGGCGGTGGGGGGGGAGGTGTAGAGGCATAAACAGTGTAAAATGAGCAGAAATTTAGGCAAGACTTCTTGGAGTATACTTTCCAATGGAAGTCATGTAATTCATGTAAATCATGAATCCTGTAAATGTTTTTACATATTCAGAAAAAAATGTTCCCTAAAATTGAAAATATCTTAAAAGGAAAGATACTAACTGTATATCAAAATTTAACAAAACCATTCAAAGGAAAGAATTACTCTAGATATCTGAAATATTGTATTCTTGCTGAAAACCCTTGGAAGGATATAAGGAGAAAAATAGCTTGAAATTCAGTGGTTTTATTATTAATAGTAATATTGGTATTGTTATTTGGAAATCAATCATATTACAGACCTAAAGTAAATAAATGATTATGTTACTATTATTTTAAAATAAAATTTTCATGTTAGGAAATGACTATAAAATTAAAATAAGTAAAACCCTATAAGCCAAATTTAAATTGACAAATGTCTATTTAAACTCTTTTTGAAATCATTTGAAATCAAATGTATCTCCTACCTGTATTGTCTGAATGGACCTGCATTTAAAAAAATAGTGTATACAGTGGAGTACTATGTGGCAATGTGAAAGAATGAAATATGGCCGTTTGTAGCAACGTGGATGGAACTGGAGAGTGTTATGCTAAGTGAAATAAGCCATACAGAGAAAGACAGATACCATATGTTTTCACTCTTAAGTGGATCCTGAGAAACTTAACAGAAACCCATGGGGGAGGGGAAGGAAAAAAAAAAAAAAAAAAGAGGTTAGAGTGGAAGAGAGCCAAAGCATAAGAGACTCTTAAAAACTGAGAACAAACTGAGGGTTGATGGGGGGTGGGAGGGAGGGGAAGGTGGGTGATGGGTAGTGAGGAGGGCACCTTTTGGGATGAGCACTGGGTGATGTATGGAAACCAATTTGACAATAAATTTCATATATTGAAAAAAAATAAAACATCAAAAAATAGTGTATATAACTGATTAATACATTTGCAACATAAAAATTCATGAGACCGCAGTGATACTTTTTAAAAGTTAAATTTGCTTACACCAAATCCTAATTCTGAAAATTGGTAATTATAGGGAATATATTAATTTATTCTTGTAGTTGAAGGTAACAAAATAACTCTGGTTAATGACATTTTTTCCAGTTTTTTTAAAGATATAATTGACATACAGCAGTGTAAGTTTAAGATGTACAGTAGGATGATTTAATGTACAAATATCATGCAGTGATTACCACAATAAGTTCGGTTAACATCCATCATCTCATGTAGATGCAAAATAAGAGAAAAAGAAAAAACACTTTTTTTCCTTGTGATGAGAACTCTTAGGATCTATTTTCTTAACTTTCATATGTAGGTGATCTTTGAACAACATGGGTTTGAAATGCATAGATCCACTTACATGCAGGGTTTCTTTTAATGTATATATAAGTATAGTACAGTACTGTAAATGTATTTTCTCTCTCTTATGGTTTTCTTAATGACATTGTCTTATCTCTAATTACTTCAATATAAGAAAGTAGTGTATAATACATATAATGTACAGAATATGTGTTAATGACTATGTTATCAATAAGACTTGCAGTCAACAATAGGCTATTAGCAGTTAAGTTTTGGAGAAGTTTAAAGTTGTACACAATATTTCAACTGCACAGGTTAGGGGTCAGTACCTCTAAACCCTGCAATGTGCATGGGTCAACTGTAGGTCATAGAGCAGTGTTAAATATAGTCATCAAGTTGTCCATTACATTTCTGTATTATTTATCTTATAAGTAGAAGTTTGGACCTTTGACTAGCTTCATCCAGTTTCTCCTCCCTCCCAGCCCCTACCCATTGCCTCTGGTGATGAGGAAATATTTTTACAGGAGAATACTAACTAATAAATACACAAAGAATGGATAGTACCAGAAAATTACCATTCTGCAACTACATATGGAATAACTGGCTCTTATTAAGAATCATTGATATGGATGAAATCATTAGATGAATGGCTGATGGACAGATTTTCCCATGGGTTACCCCACCGATGACCTGCCAATAATATGTGGGGGCAGAAGGGTGCACCTGTATGATGATGAGATCTGGCTGACACCATCACAGAGACCGAACTATCAGGAATGGTGGGACACCATGTGCCTGCTGGTGGCATGCAGGAGGAATTGCAGTCTTTTCTGTGAAGTATTCTTACTAAGAAATATTCAATCAAAACCTTAGTCTGTATTTCTAACTTCAAGTTCAAAGGAAATTCAGGGAACAAAGGAATAAAATGAAACCACCAGGAAAAAATAAAATTCAGAAAATGGACATTTTATAAGACATCTAGCCTGGTCTCTTCAAAAAGTCAAAGGGAGTAAGTAGTGATTCTTGCAGCTTAGGTGAATAGGAGTCCTAATGGAATGTCGCCTGTTGTCTTCAGTTGGTTCTTCGTTTGAACAAATGAACTATATAATGCATTTGGGGAACAAGTGGGAAAATGTGAATGTGAACTAGGTATTAAAGAATTCTTGTTTTTCAAAGTGTGGCTGTAATGCCACTCTATGTAAGATAGCATGTTATTATCATGTTTGTAACATACTTTTAAATGGCAAGAGAGGGGAATATGTGTAAACAGTTGTTTGATTTGGTGGTGGGCATATGGGTATGCACTGTACCCTTCTATCCACAATTATGCATATTTTAACTTTTTTTCACAATTAATGTTTAACAAAAACAGGCTCCAAGCTTCCAACCAGTCACTGCTGCTCCACAGTGAGGAGCCAGCAGCCCTAAGTCTCGGTCTCCTCCAGGGCTTTGCACCCTCTCCAGTGGCTGGAGACCCAGGGTTGTGGGCACCACACTGAGCCTCTGGAGCCAGGCGTGCCATTTGCATTCCCAACTTCCCACAAACTGAGTTAGGTACGGATGTGGAAGTGGGGGTGGTTGAAGGGGAGTGGGGGTGTGGAGAAGTATTGTTTGGGCAGAGTGGGTTTGGGACTTCACAAGTGCAGCAGGTCACTTTCCACCCACACTGCCTCTCACAGACTGTTTTTCAGGACAGGCCTCCTGGAGCAGAGCCTAGGAAACCCTTTCCTCTGTGGCGTTACCTGCCTCTCCCCAGCCCTCAGTAGGTAAGCTGCTGCTTCCCGCAGGGTCCGTGTCCTGAGCTGGGGCATTTTCTCCATGGGCTGGTGGTGATAACCTCCTAGATGCCTCTCCTATCTCTTCCTCTTGCTTCCCATTTCCCCAAGTCAAAAACAAACCAAAACGGCAAACAAAACAAAACAGTGCTTCTTGCTCACTCTTCCTCCTTGGTAGTTCCATTCATTTTTGTTCAATTCCTTTTAATAAACCAGATGCTGGAGAGAGGATCTCTCCATTGAGCCTTGGATTGAACTCCTATGCATTCCTCTTGCCCTTGCTAGTTCTTTGTGTTGCCCCTTCCTTTCTTCTGAGTATTAAATAGTAACTAATAGTATTGATCACTTAACCATGTGTCAGATGCCGCTTTAAGCACATTCTACGCATTGGCTTCTTTGATCACAACAACGTAATAAAATATAACCTTCATGGTACAGAAGGGGAAACTGAGGCACAGAGAGGGTCAGTAACTTATGCAAGATTGAATCTAGGATGTGTGTACTCTTCTCAATAGTTCTATATTTATAAATGTGTTTATCAGGAAGTAACTGAGTTCCTACTCTTTGCCATGTATTACTGTAGACACGGGGAACATAGTACTGAAGAAAGCCATGTACTTGTCTTCATGGAGCTTTCATACCTGTACAGAAGAAAAATAACCAAAATGGAATAAATAAATCAGGCATGCATCAGAAATCTTAATCAGATTATAGGAACAGAAGGAGGGCAGTCCAGGAAAGCCTCTTTCAGGAGCTAATCTTTGTCATTAAAAAAAAAAAAAAAATTATAGGGACACCTGGGTGGCTCAGTTCCTTCAGCATTTGACTTTGGCTTAGGTCATTATCTCATGCCTTGTGAGTTCAAGTCCCACGTCGGGCTCTGTGCCGACAGCTTGGAGCCTGGAGTCTGCTTCCGATTCTGTGTCTCCCTCTCTCTCTGCCCCTCCCCTGCTCATGCTCTGTCTCTGTCTCTGTCTCTCTCTCTCTACATAAATAAACAAAAAAATTTTTAATTAAAAAGATTATATGTAGTTTTCAATAGGTCATCTATTCTCTTGGTTCAAACATTAAAATGTATAAAAAGTGATCAGCTTTTCCTTCTAGAAATTTTATGCTTTATGTGTACTTAAGACTGTCAAATTATTTTTTTCCTTCCTGTTTGTCTCCAAGGAAACATGTTTTACTATACCATATGCTGTCCTCCTTGCTTTTCACAATATTTATTTTGGACATCTTACCACATCAATACTTAAAAAGCCTCATTTTGCTTTTACAGTTGCCTACATTTTCATACTATGAATTACAATCATTTATTTAATCAGTCTCGTATTGAAGGTGCTTAGGTTTTTTTCTAGTCTTTAAGTGTTACAAACAATGCTTCAGTAAATAATCCTATACATCAGGAGTTGGCAAACCATTTCTGTAAAGGGCCAGATAGTAAATATTTTAGGCTTTGTAGGCCATATGGTCTCTGTCACAACTATTCAACTCTGCTGTTGTAGCATAAAAGCGGCCGTAGACCATGTATAAGCAAACAGGCGTGGCTGTTTTACAATAAAACCTTATTTGAAAGAGCAGATGCTGAACTAAATTTGGCCAGTGGGTTGCTTTATTTACTGATGCCTGTTATTCATCATTTTATATACTGGATCATCTCCACAGGATAAATTCCCAGAAGACAGTACATGAATTTCTAATTTTGATAGTTTCTACCAAATTGCCTTTCACTGAGATTGTACCACTTTGCTTTCCCACCAGCAGTGTATTTGTCTCTTCAACACTTTGCCGATATAGTATGTTCACACAAAGTGAGGATTTTGCCAATTTCATAGGTAGAAAATGGAATTTCAGTATAGTTTTAACTTTCGTTTCTCTTTTTATGAGTCCAGATGATCCAATAGAATAATTTGTTTTCTACTGGCTAATGGGTGTTTTAAAAATCAACTGTATAAGCTCTTTAATTTTAATAAGAAGATAAACCCCTTATCTGTGATATGCTGGGGATACTTTTTCCAGTTATTTATCTTTTGATTTGACCTAATTTTTTTTAAATGTTTATTTATTTTTGAGACAGAGACAGAGCATAAGCATGGGAGAGGCAGAGAGCGAGACACAGAATCTGAAGCAGGCTCCAGGCTCTGAGCTGTCAGCACAGAGCCCGACACGGGGCTGGAACTCACGAACCACGAAATCATGACCTAAGCCGAAGTCGGAAGCTTAACGGACTGAGCCACCCTGGCACCCCTGACCTAATTTTTTTTAATGAAGAGGTTTTATTTGTGTATAGTTGCGTTAATGGATCTTTTATTTTATAGATTCTGCATTTTGTATAATAGTTAAAAAATATACCACATTCCAAGGTTATAAATGAATTCTCCCACATTGCCATATGATTTCACATTTTATATTTCAAACTTTAATCTAGTTGGAATTAAGCCAGGTATAAATTATGGATCTGTTTTACTTTCTTTCTGAACATTAACAAGTTGCCCCTGTGACATTTAGTAAATACCATACCAAAATAGTGGTTTAACCTGATTTCATTTGACACCTTCATAAAATATTAAGATGCTGTGTATGTTGGGTCTTTTTCTGCACTTTATGTTCCACTGGTTTAGCTTACTATTCATGTACCAGTATCACGTTATTTTAATTACTCAAGTTTTATGGTACACTTTGGTACCTAATATAGGCTAACCCCCCCAACACCCCTACAACTTCTCTTTATTTTAGGATTTTCCTTGATATTCTTGCCATTTTTTAAACATGATCTTTAGAATCCTACTGCGTAGATTAAATAAAAAAAAAAACTTCATTTGGATTGAGTTTAATTTTTTATTTTATTTTTTTTTTTTATTTATTTTTTTCAACATTTATTTATTTTTGGGACAGAGAGAGACAGAGCATGAACGGGGGAGGGGCAGAGAGAGAGGGAGACACAGAATCGGAAACAGGCTCCAGGCTCTGAGCCATCAGCCCAGAGCCTGACGCGGGGCTCAAACTCACGGACCGCGAGATCATGACCCAGCTGAAGTCGGACGCTTAACTGACTGCGCCACCCAGGCGCCCCTGAGTTTAATTTTTTAATCTGAGGAGAATTGACAGATTTAAGATAAACTATATTTCCCTGTCCAAGAACATGGTACAACTTTCCATTTTTCCAAGTCTTCTTTATCTTTTGAAGAGTTTTCTTCATATAGGTCTTGCACATTTCTTATTTATTCTCAATTATGTTAACTTTTTGTTATTGTTGCTTTGGTAAGTAAAGTCTTTTCTTGTGTATACTGACTGCTGTCAATTTCTGCGTATCAGTTTCTATACTGTTACTGAATCCTGCTCTTCATAAGTGATTCTTTTAAAATTTATTTTCTGGGGTTTTCCGGGAATACAGTCACATCATATGTAGATAGTGATAGTTTTAGTTCCTTTCCATTTTAATACCTGTAATCTCCCTTCTTTCATTACAAGGTTCACTCTTTCTGGTAGAGTAGTAATAGTGGTAAAGATGACCATCCCTGCTATTTCTTACCTGGAGTTCTACAGCTTTTAGTATTTCCCCATGAAGCATGATGCTAGCTTTTAAGTTGAGAGCTGTATTTTTTCATTGTAGGTAAACAGCTATCGATTCTTAATTTGAGTGTTTTTATTAAAAAATAGATGCTGACTTTGTGAAATGCCTTTTCAGTACTTATGAAATTGTTTATTTGATTTTCTCTTTATGTCTTCTAATATAAATAATCATTAATATTGCATCATGTTTGTTGCTCAGTAATATTGATTTCTCATTATTGAAGCATCCTTGCATTCTTGGGATAAACACTACTTCATCTTGATGTAATATTCTGTTACTATGCTGCTAGGTTTTATTTTATAATTTCTTATTTTATTTCATTCTAATTTTTTTAAAGTTTATTTATTTTGAAAGAGAGAGAGAGAGAGAGAGAGAGAGAGAGATGAGGGGCAGAGAGAGGGAGAGAGAAAATCCCCCATATTCATGTGAAGCCTGACATGAGGCTCAATCCCATGACCCTGAGATCACGACCTGAGCCGATACCAAGAATTGGAGGCTTAACCGACTGAGCCACCCAGGCGCCCCTCCTAATGTCCGTAAGTATTCTAAAATGTCCACAACTATTCATGATATTATCTGTACTTTTTTATTTGTTTTGCATAACCTTTGTCAGGTCTTGATGTCAGTGTTATGGTTGCTTCATAAAAATAAATTCTGAGTTCTAAAAATAAAATTCTATGATCTGAAACATCCTAAATAGCCCTGGAATTATCTTAACTTTGATAGCTTCACAGAATTGCCCTGTGAAACCATCTAGGACTGATGTCTTTTTAGGGGTAGTTTTTGACAATTTCCTACATTTCTGTAGAAATTGGTCTACTTAAACTTCTGAATTTTTCTGGGGGTCTGATCTTAGAAAAGTATCCATCGTGTCTTACTCATGTGGAATAAAGTAGTCTCCAATTATTCTTTGAATTTCCGCTGTGGTTATTTTGTTTAAGCAGGTTTTCTGTCTTTTGGCCTCTTTTTCTGAGGGAAAGAGTAGTGTGTAAGCTAGTTAACAGTTAATCTGTTTTATTTTTTAATAGATTTACTTTCATTCTTCTTAATTTATTGGCATAAACATTTAAGAGTATGAATTTGCCTCTGGGTATTTTAGTTCAGAGTTTCCCAAGCTCAAAACTATTCACATTTGGAACCAGGTACTTCTTGTGGTGGGGGGCTTTCTCATTCATCCTGGATGTTCAGCAGCATCCCTGATCTCTGTCTACTGGAGGCCAGTAGCATCCCTAGCCTCAGCTGTGACAATCAAAAACATTTTTGGATATTGACAAAGGTCTCCTTGGGCGGGGGGAGGCAAAATTGTCCCAGGAGAAAACCACTGCTTTAGCTGTGTATACCCTAAGCCTATTTTTCGCTATGTGCAAAAATTTAGATTTGCATTTTCATGTGATCCAATTGTTATTTAAGATAAATTTTCAAATATAAATTCTGGGGGCACCTGGGTGGGTCAACTGGTTAAGTGTCTGACTCTTGATTTCAGCTTAGGTCATGATCTCAGGGTTCATTGGATCAAGCCCCACATTGGTCTCTGCACTGACAGTGTGGAGCTTACTTGGGATTCCCTCTCTCCCTCTCTCTCTGCCCAGCTTGCACTCTCTGTGTCTCTCTCTAAATAAATAAATAAACAAACATTAAGAAGTAAAATAAATAAATTTAAAAACAAATAAAATATAAATTCTGAACAACTATGGTTGTTTTTTACAGACCTTACAAATATTCTGAAGTCTTTATCCCTACTTTTACTGAAAGTGAAGCAAAAGTTTGTCATTTTATTATCCATTTTCCTTTCAGATGATTTGCTGGATTATAGAGAAGTGCTAAATTGATATAGTCATTGCCATAGAAGTTCCTCATCGTTAATATTTACTCAACACAATGTATTCTAACCACTTTCAAAGCCTGTTACATAGACTATCTCATTTAATTCTTGCAGCAATCCTATTTGGTAGGTATTATCTACAGTTTCTAGATGGGGAAAGTCTCAAAATAACTTGCCAAAGATTTCACAGCTAGGAAGTGAAGTATAAATATGCCTTTAAAGGGCCTTTAGTTAATGAAAACAGCTTTGTTTTGCAGGGGCAGTGGGAAGAACAAAGTAAAGTTGTTTTTGGGTGGGCAAGGAAAGCATAAGGTGAAACCCTGTGCTAACTGGTTGTTCAGAGGGGTGTGTGCCTGAAGCATCGTGACAAACTTGAGTGGTAATCCTTTCTGCCTCCTGTGGAAGAGGCTTTGCTGGACAGGACAGAAAAAGCACCAAGGAGTAGGATATTTGAAACAAAGAACAGCTTTACCCTTGTATTTATATGTCTGTCTTTGTGGTGACACTGGACCCCCACAGAGGAAGACGTCCCTGGGGTTTCAGCAGCTACCAAGGCAGACAGTCACTAGGGTGGACTAGTTAACACTCATTCATTGAAAGAGATCAAGTGCATTTTGTCTTTGTGTGCTAAATACCCTTTGTTTATCACACTTGAATTTGATAAATACATTTGGGAGTTTATTAACTTTAACTCTTTCTAGTGTATTAAGAACCACGTTTTGGAATAGCTAATAATCTTTACTTGTGTCTTTGTGTTGTATTAAAGGCTTTGGTGCGAAGCTAAAACTAAATCTAGGCAGATTTCTTTTTCCTGGCTTTTAATTTTCCACTTGAAATACCGATAGGTTTCCCAATAAAATAGTTTTTCAAGGTTAATGGATAGTAACTGATCAGTTTTTTTCAAATAGTCTTAAAAAAATGGCAAAATGTGATCTCTTAGAATGTCAGTATTAAAATAGAATGACAAAAGAGGATTCTTGAAAGAAAATGTTTTTAAATGTTTTCAAAGGGTTTGTGTTGATCCACGCATTAAATTCCAATTGAATGGGATTTCATATTGAGTTGGTGATAAACACTTTCAAAAGTGTACATGTTACCCAACAACTCAAGTTCTGCTGCCTGTTGCTCAAAAAGCCAATAGTCAAAAGACAAGTTTTGAGTGGAAACGAACATGAACTTTATTCAGGAGGCTGGCCACCTGGGGAGAAGGCAGACTCTTGTCCAAAAACCAACTTGGAGGTTTCTGCCTGGCCCAAAGATTTTTAAGGAAACTTTAGGGAAGTTAATCAGTAAAAGGAGAGCACAGTGGTCTGTAACCTTCTTGACTGGGTGCAGACTCAATAGTGCCAGCTACAGACTGTATCATGGTGCTCAGAGGCTGTGGTGCCCCATGGCTGGTTGTGCAAGAGAGTTTGGTTCCAAGTCTATCTAGGAAACAGTGCATGATATCTAGGTATATAAAGAAAGGTTTAGTTAATTAGCCACACAGGCTAAAGGTGTTTGCTAAAACTTGAGGACTACTGGGGTGCGTGGGTGGCTCAGTTGGTTAAGCGTCTGACTTCGGCTCAGGTCATGATCTCGCAGTTCATCAGTTCGAGCCCCGCTTCAGGCTCTCTGCTGACAGCTCAGAGCCTGGAGCCTGCTTTGGCCTCTGTGTCTCCCTCTCTCTCTGCCCCTCTCCCACTCCTGCTCTGTCTCTCAAAAATAAATAAATGTTAAAAAAAGAAAAATTTAAACTTGAGGACTACTAAGTTGTCCTGAGAGGCCGATGCAGTGGCTTCATAAACCAAAAAGGTCTGTAATGTGAAGGAAAATTTTCTCCACTATTCTTATTTTTATTTTTTTATTTTTTCAACGTTTACTTATTTTTGGGACAGAGAGAGACAGAGCATGAACGGGCGAGGGGCAGAGAGAGAGGGAGACACAGAATCGGAAACAGGCTCCAGGCTCTGAGCCATCAGCCCAGAGCCCGACGCGGGGCTCAAACTCACGGACCGCGAGATCGTGACCTGGCTGAAGTCGGACGCTTAACCGACTGCGCCACCCAGGCGCCCCATCCACTATTCTTATTTTTCAAGCATGCATTTGAAGAAATGGTCTTAAATGTACATGTATGAAGGATAAGCAAACTGCAAGAATTCCAAAGGGGAAGAGAGGAAAAGATTCTTCCAAAAAAACTGTTTTGGAGAGGTCACTGAGACAGGTTTTTCCACTTCCAAGAAGCTTGTTTTTGTTTATGTTACCTTTACTTAATCATGTTTTTATTTACAAATTTTTAGATAAATTGACCTTAGGAAATAATTGTGCTCTTTAAGATAGATTCAAAAGTGAGATTACTCCTTAATGTTGATGCTGCACATCACAGTGACAGGGTGGGTAGGACTTAAAAGAACACCTGCATTTGAAACAGCCTTAAAACCTTGACAGCATTGATCAGCACTATCATTCTATACCAGTAGAGGGAGATGTAAGTCCACTGCAGTAAATTAACAGATGTCCTTTGTGCACCAGTGAGGTGGGGGGGAGGCGGGGCGGGGGTTGCTCTCAAACCAGGTCCAGGTCCAGAAAATAGAGATAGAGAAATAGAGAAATAAATGAATGAATAAAAGTTTTGGTCAAATATTTTGAGAAACACAAAGTATACATCTTCATCAAAGACTACAGGCAGGATTTGCCAGTTTTACCCATTTTTTAAACGGCAGAATGTCAAAATGAATGTAACATAAAAGTCTTGATTTGCATTGCCCTGATTATTAATGATTTTAAAATCTCATCTTGTTTATTGGATGTAAGTACAGATAAAAGATATTTAACATACTTAATGTTTAAATTTAAATCCTAAAATTAATCTTTTATATTCATTGTTATTTTTCAAAGAGTTAAATATTAAATTTAAATTTCTAATTGATTAAATATATCTCAGTAAAAAAATCTTTCCCTAACCTGTGCTCAGAAAATTTGTTGCTCATCATTTCTATTAATATTTTGTTTGGTTCTTAAATTTAAGTCTTTATACCATCTGGTGTAGGCTTTCTGTATACAATGTGTGTTATGGGCAGAACTGTATCCTCCCAAAATTCATTTTGAGGTCATGACCCTCAGTATATAAGAATATGACTATATTTAGAGACAGGGCCATTAAAGAGGCAATTCAGTGGGCGCCTGAGGGGCTTAGTCGGTAAAGCGACTAACTGGCGATTTCAGCTCTCGTCATAATCTCATGGTTCCTGGGTTCCAGCCCCACATCGTGCTCCGCACTGACAGTGCAGAGCCTATTGGGATTCTCTCTTTCTCCCTCTCTCTCTCTACCCTCTCCCTCCCAATCTCAAAATAAATAAATAAATAAATAAATAAACTAACTTTAAAGAGGTAATTCAGGTTAAATGAGGACATTTAACATTTAAATGAGAACATGCCTGAGCCCTACTCCATTCTAAGTTCTGTCCTTATTGCAGGAAGTTTGGACACACAAGGGGACACCAAGGATGCTTGTGCACAGAGGAACAACCACGTGAGGACACGGCGAGAAGGCACTCATCCACAAGTCAAGAGGTCTCAGGAGAAAGCAAGCCTGCCCACACCTTGATCTTGGACTTCCAGACTCCAGATCTGAGAAAAATTTCTGTCATTTAAGCTGCCCAGTCTGTGGTATTTGCAGTGGCGGCCCTGGAAAACGAATCCAGTGTGAGGTATGGAGTTTACTTTGTTTTAATATGGAAAAACCATTGGCTTCTAGTTCCATTTACTGAACAGTCCCTCGCTTCCTCACTGATCTATCATGACTCTTTGGTCATCTACCAAAGTTAATAAATAATAAGTTAATAAATGTGGAGCTATTTCCAGGCACTTTATTCCATTGATCAGTCTATCCCTGTGAGAGGACTGTGCCTTCTTACTTGCTACGGCTTCATTATAAGTGATGATAGCTGGTAGAGAAAGGCCTTGCCCCTTTTCTTCTTCTTTAAAGGGACTTGGCTATTTTTGATCACCTACACGTTGCTATGAAGGTTAGAATCAGCCTGCCAAGTGTCATTAGAGATCATATTGGGATTTTGATTGTATTTGCATTAAATCTGTAGAACTACAGAGAAATAAAACTTTGTAATTAAAGACTGATCTCCATCGGAAGGTACCACTTACTTCCTCATGTTCCATGAACTGCAATTCTAGTTCTGCCCACGTGATGGCACCACAAACTGAAAAATCAGATTTTCACAGTTGGCCAGGCAATCTCAGAACACACACACACACAGTGTTAATCTTTTAGTAAATACTAGAATGTTTTGAAGGGTAGATCTGAACTTCATATGGAATGTTAAGTGGTTTGTCGAATGCTTAATTAAGTACATTTGCTAAAAATATATACAATAGTGTAGGATAACCAAAGAGTTGAAATAATAATGAAAGATACCCTGACCACCTGTTCTTCACAGTCCTTTTCTCTTAGAAGGCCATAAACAATTAGAGATAAAAAGTTCATTGTCAACCAGTCAAATAAAGATATGGTGTGGGATTAGCTCTGGAAGTTAAGATGGTCTTTTCTAACCAGCAAGCCTGCTGTGAATAGGCTAGTGAATAGGTTTGCATAAATCTGGGGACCAAAAGTCACCCTAGGCTTATGAATGGAGGGGAAGATTACGTAATTCTTCATTTCCACCCCACCCCACTCCAGCCCTGATCATCTTGGGAGTAAAGTCTACTTTCACTTATGAGAGACATGCCTGTGCTTGCCCTGAACTGTGTAAAGAACCAGAAAGACGTTCCCTTCCTACTCTGTAATGCCAGTGAAGTCTCCTTCTACATTAGGTGGGAAGTGTTTGACACAGAAGGCCTGTGGAAATGCTTGTCTAACTGACACCATGCATACCTAAACTTGAGAGTGGACTGGAGCAAACCCTTTTTCTAAGTACCTGCCAGAGGTTCATCAATCTGGTACTGGAAAGAGCCCCTGGCATTTAGTATCAAAAAACGGTTTACCGCATCTTGTTAACCTTGGATTAAAAGATTTGCCTACTGCTCATCAACATAACTTGGGTGGTCTACTAACATATACATAGAACAGTTAACTAAACCCCAGTTTCCTTATCTGTAAAATGGGAATAACAGTATTTCCCACTCCCAACTGTTGTAGGATTACATAAGGCATTTCAAAATACTATACACGGTGCCTTGTTCTTAATTAATGTTCCACTGTTGCCAGGACAGCAAGGGAAACAGGTGTTCCTCGGTCAGCAAAAGCGAATAGCAAAATCCGGGAACAGGAATCTAAGCCATGTTGAAGCTCATTAGCCTATGTCCCTCCCTTCATCCTACCAGTCCCCCTGCAGGGGGAAAAGGCCTTGCATTCTCTCCCAGCACCAGGGCAGCCCTGTGACTTAATGAGCCATTTAAAGGACGCATTGTGCCTAAGCCCTTCCGAAAAAGAAGTGATAGATGACTTCGATGGTAAACCATAATTAGCACCACCACATGTGCTTATAACACCACTAAGTGCAGTGTTATTCTTGACAGCCAAGGTATGGAAACAATCTGTGTCCCTCAACAGATGAATAAAAAAAAACATGTGTATGGAATAGAATAATATTCAGCCCTAAAAACAAAGGAAATTCTCTCATTTTGCAGCCACATTGATGAAACCGGAGGTTATTATGCTAATTGAATAGGCCAGAGAGAGAAGACCAATACTGCATGGTATCACTTACGTGGAATCTAAGAAAAATTATAACTCAGAAACAGAGAGTGAAATCATGGTTGTCTGGGACTTGGTGAGGCAGGGGAAATGGGAATAGGTTGGTAAAAGAGTACAAAATTTCAGTTATCAGATGAATAAGGTCTGAGGTTCTAATGTAATAAGGTGACTATAGTTGACAGTACTGTATTGTATAATTGAAATTTGCTAAGAGAGTAAATCTTGAGTTTTCCAAAAAAGAAAGTGAATATCTGAGGTGGTAGATTTGTTCCTCACTTTTAAACATGTTGCAGTTTGTCAGGTATACCTACCTCAGTGAAGCTTAAAAAATGTAGAAAACAATGTCATCCCCAAATACTCTTGCTCCTATAATACTGTCATGCAAGGACGAGTTATTGCATTTATGTGGAGTCACTCAATGGGTTCTGAGTTTGTTCTGTCAGTCCAGGGTGGTTTATAATGACGTCTTAAACAAGAGAGAAATACTTCAGGCCGTCTACCCATCACTGAGCAGACCAGCCAGAATGTTAAGCCATATTACCTGCTCAGATTTTGCTGGCCCTTGAGTGTAATGATTTCTCATGATCAGTTGCACAGAAGTCTTATTTATAACAATGAAAGTGATACCTTGACACGTATAAGAATGGGTGTGAGAAATAAAAAGGCACATGGCCAAACCACATAAATGTCAGTCTTCTCTAGAGTTTTAGTTCTAAACATCTTCTCCTAGAGCATACGAGCCCTTAACCTCTGCCTTTCTTTTCTTCCGTACTGGGGCTGCACATGTGAAACATAAGCAAAGCCAGAAACCAGGTCAAATTTTAAGTACAGATTATAGTCGTTTACTTTCGGAGCTGGAATAGGAGTTCAGTGTGAAATGAACTCAACTTCGATTTACAAAGGTGGTCAGGTTTAAAAGGAGAATGAGAATGGAGTCCAGAATGATATGTGCAGGCTCAGTAGAGTAAGAAAAGTAAAAACTCAGAAACAGCAGAAAGGTTTGGGGAGGGGAGGTTGGTCCATGTGAAATCATCTGTTTTTATTAAATGGCCTTCACTGAAGTTAGGCTCTTACCTTCTCACAGAGACGAGGGTACAGACTCTATCTTCAGGGGTTGGCTGGAGCAAATAATACGTTTTTGGGGCAGCACTGAGTTTTCTCAGGCAGGTCTTCGTTGGGTGGAGGGTAGTGGGAGTATTGGCCTAAAGGGGAAGTCTTGAGCTATTTGAAACTATGTTAGGATTTGTCCAGGTCTTTATAGACCAAGTTTGAGGCCTAGTTGGGAAAGGACTCAGAAAAGCCTGGCTAGAGTTTGATCAAGAATAAAATATTTGTCATATTAATACTAGTGTTATTGATGGAAAATCTAATTCCACTACCTCCTTCTACCAACAGGACAATGTTGGTACTTCTTGACAACTTAAAATAATTTGGCTTTAGAGCTGCCTTAGGATCTCAAAAGAATTTGGGAGACAACTGGAGAAATATCTATCTCTGTCCTGAGGGAACTGTTTGTCTTGTCTTTGTCCTTTTTCCATTAAATATACTTCAAGAACATAAATGGTCCATTGTGTTTCTCCTGCGCAGCATCCATCGCCCTTCTCCATGTCAAAACCTCACAGTATTGTCTGGAAACCATGCATCAGTATGGGAAGAGAAGGGATTAGCCTCATTCATTAGCTCTAGGAGGTGGGAGACATATGAGCCTGGCCTGACCCACCAGAACAGCACACACCTCTAGCCAAACACTTGTTCCAAGATTGACTTGAAACCTCACTCTGGCAGGCCAGTGGTTAATTCTGGGACTTGTGGCAATATGGAGAGGGAAGCACTGTTGCCAGTATCCTGCCAGCTATAAATCTAGCAAGGCTGGATCCACAGGGATCCCACGTGGACAGGCCCTATAGAGGAAAGGGAGCCAGGCGGGGAACAGAGAGGACAATACCAATAACATTTCTTAAGCCACTACATCCAGCCCCTTTGCATTTGATTTAGCTTTGTTTCAGTCGGTCTTGAAGTATTTCAGATATTAAAGAAAGTGTGCAAATTATTATAATGAGCATCCATGGACCCACAGGATTTAAGTTTAAGACGTATAATGTTATTTTTCTTTTCTATCTCCTCACATTTTTTTTGGACTTTTTTTTGATTTTTGTTTTTTTAAATGTAATTTATTGTCAGATTAGTATAACACCCAGTGCTCATCCCAACAAGAGCCCTCCTCAATGCCCATCACCCACTTTCCCCTCTCTCCCACCCCCATCAACCCTCCGTTTGTTCTTAGCATTTAAGAGTCTTTTGGTTGTTAAGAGTCTTATGGTTTGCCTGCCTCCCTCTCTGTAACTTTTTTTTTTCCCCTTGCCTTCCCCCATGGTCTTCTGTTAAGTTTCTCAAGATCCACATATGAGTGAAAACATATGGTATCTGTCTTTCTCTGACTTATTTCACTTAGCATAATACTCTCCACTCCATCCATGTTGCTGCAAATGGCCAGATTTCATTTTTTCTCATTGCCAACTGGTATTCCATTGTATATATAAACCACATCTTCTTTATCTTTTCATCAGTTGATGCACATTTTGGCTCTTTCCATAATTTGCCTATTGTTGACAGTGCTATTGTAAACATGGGGTACATATGCCCCTATGCATCAGCACTCCTGTATCCCTTAGGTAAATCCTAGCAGTACTATTGCTGGGTCATAGGGTAGTGCTATTTTTAATTTTTTGAGGAACCTCCACACTGTTTTCCAGAGCAGCTGGACCAGTTTGTATTCCCACCAACAGTGCAAGAGGGTTCCCATTTCTCCACATCCTCACCAGCATCTATAGTCTCCTGATTTGTTCATTTTAGCCACTCTGACCGGTGTGAGGTGGTATCTCAGTGTGGTTTTGATTTGTACTTCCCTGATGATGAGTGATGTTGAGCATCTTTTCATAAGTCCATTGGCCATCTGGATGTCTTCTTTGGAAAAGTATCTATTCATGTCTTCTGCCCATTTTTTCACTGGATTATTTGTTTCTTTGGTGTGGAGTTTGGTGAGCTCTTTATAGATTGGATACTAGCCCTTTGTCCGATATGTCATTTGCAAATATCTTTTCCCATTCCATCGGTTGCCTTTTGCTTTTGTTTCCTTTGCAGTGCAGAGCTTTTTATCTTCATGAGGTCCCAATAGTTCATTTTTGCTTTTAATTCCCTTGCCTTTGGAGATGTGTCAATTAAGAAATTGCTGCAGCTGAGGTCAAAGAGGTTTTTTCCTGCTTTCTCCTCTATGGTTTTGATGGTTTCCTGTCTCACATTCAGGTCCTTCATCCGTTTTTAGTTTATTTTTGTGTATGGTGTAAGAAAATGGTCTAGTTTTATTCTTCTGCATGTTGCTGTCCAGTTCCCCCAGCCCCATTTGTTAAAGAGACTGTCTTTTTCCATTGGATACTCTTTCCTGCTTTGTCAAAGATTAGTTGGCCATACATTTTTGGGTCCGGTTCTGGGTTCTCTATTCTATTCTATTGGTCTATGTGTCTGTTTTTGTGCCAATACCATAATGTCTTGATTATTACAGCTTTGTAGTAGAGGCTGAAGTCTGGGATTGCTATGCCTCCCTCTTTGGTTTTCTTCTTTAATATTACTTTGGCTATTTGGGGTCTTTTGTGGTTCCATACAAATTTTAAGAGTGTTCTAGCTTTGAGAAGAATGCTGGTGCAATTTAGATTGGGATTGCATTGAATGTGTAAATTGCTTTGGGTAGTATTGACATTTTAACAATATTTATTCTTCCAATCTATGAGCATGAAATGTTTTTCCCTTTCTTTGTGTCTTCTTCAGTTCCCTTCATAAGCTTTCTTTAGTTTTCAGCATACACATCTTTTAAATCTTTGGTTAGGTTTATTCCTAGGTCTTTTATGGTTCTTGGTGCAATTGTGAATGGGATCAGTTTCTTTATTTTTCTTTCTGTTGCTTCATTATTGGTGTATAAAAATGCAACCAATTTCTGTATTTTGATTTTGTACCCTGAAACTTTGCTGAATTCATGTATCAGTTCTAGCAGATAGATGCTAGCAGTTCTAGCAGATAGATCCACTTTTGGTGGAGTCTGTTGGGTTTTCCATGTAGAGTATCATGTCTGTGAAAAGTGAAAGTTTAACTTCATCTTTGCCAATTTGAATGCCTTTGATTTCATTTTGTTGTCTGATTGCTGATGCTAGGACTTCCAACACTATGTTAAACAACAGTGGTGAGAGTGTACATCCCTGTCGTGTTCCTGATCAGGGGACAAGCTCTCAGTTTTTCCCCATTGAGGATGATATTAGTTGTGGGCTTTTCATAAATAGCTTTTATGATGTTTAAGTATGTTCCTTCTATCCCAACTTTCTTGAGGGTTTTTATTAAGAAAGCATCCTGTGTTTTGTCAAATGCTTTTTTTGCATTGATTTATAGGATCATCTGGTTCTTACCTTTTATTAATGTGATGTATCACGTTGATTGATTTGCGAATATTGAACCAGCCCTGCAGCCCAGGGATGAATCCCACTTGATCATGGTGAATAAATCTTTTTATATGCTGTTGAATTCGACTTGTTAGTGTCTTGTTGAGAATTTTTGCATCCATATTCATTAGGGATATTGGCTTGTAGTTCTCTTTTTTTGCTGGGTCTCTGGTTTGGGAATCAAAGTAATGCTGGCTTCTTAGAAAGAGTCTGGAAGTTTTCCTTCCCTTTCTATTTTTTGGAACAGCTTGAGAAGAATAGGTATTATTTCTGCTTTAAATGTCTGGTAGAATTCCCCAGGGAAGCCATCTGGTCCAGGACTCTTATTTGTTGGGAGATTTTTGATAACTGATTCAATTTCTTTACTAGTTATGGGTCTGTTCAAATTTTCTATTTCTTCCCATTTCAGTTTTGGTAGTGTGTGCGTGTTTAGGAATTTGTCCATTTCTCTAGGTTGTCCAGTTTATTTGGCATATAATTTTTCATGTATTTCTCAGGGATTGGTTGTAATAATTCCATGTTCATTTGTTATTTTATCTATTTGCGTCGTCTCCCTTTTCTTTTTGAGAAGCCTGGCTAGAGGGTTATCAATTTTGTTTATTTTTTTAAAAAAACAACTCTTAGTTTCATTGATCTGTTCTACTGGTTTTTTGTTTGGTTGGTTGGTTGGTTTTTTTTTTTTTTTTTTTTTGGATTCTATATTATTTCTGGTCTTTATTATTTCTCTTCTTTATCAGGGTGTGGAATGTGTTTGCTATTCTGCTTCTAGTTCCTTTAGGTGTGCTGTTAGATTTTATGTTTGGGATTTTTCTTGTTTCTTGATAGGTAGCCCTGGATTGCAATGTATTTTCCTCTTAAGACTGCCATTGCTGCATCCCAAAGGGTTTGGATTGTTGTTTTTCATTTTCATTTGTTTCCATATATTTTTTAATTTCTTCTCTAATTGCCTGGTTGACCCATTCATTCTTTAGTAGGATGTTCTTTAACTTCCATGCTTTTGGAGGTTTTCCAGACTTTTTCCTGTGGTTGATTTCAAGTTTCAAAGCATTGTGATCTGAAAGTGTGCATGGTATGATCTCAATTCTTTTATATTTATTCAGGGCTGTTTTGTGACCCAGTATGTGATCTATCTTGGAGAATGTTCCACGTGCACTCGAGAAGAAAGAATATTCTGTCGTTTTGGGATGAAGAGTTCTAAATACATCTAAATATATCTGTCAAGTCCATCACATCCAATATATCACTCAGGGTTCTTGTTTCTTTATTTATTCTCTATCTATATGTTCTATCCATTGTTGTAACTAGAGTATGAAAGTCTCCTGTAATTACCACATTCTTATCAATAAGGTTGCTTATGTTTGTGATCAAGTGTTTTATATATTTGGGGGCTCCTGAATTTGGTGCAAAGACATTTATAATTGTTAGCTCTTCCTGATGGATAGACCCTGTAATTAGTATATAAGCCCTTCTTCATCTCTTGTTACAACCTTTAATTTAAAGTCTAGTTTGTCTGATATAAGTATGGCTACTCCAGCTTTTTTTTTTTTTTTTTTTTTTTTTTTTTTTTACTTCCAGTAGCATGATAGATAGTTCTCCATCCGCTCACTTTCAATCTGAAAGTGTCCTCAGGTCCAAAATGAGTCTCTTGTAGACAGCAAATAGATGGGTCTTGTTTTTTTATCCATTCTGATACCCTATGTCTTTTGGTTGGAGCATTTAGTCCATTTACATTCAGTGTTATTATAGAAAGATATGGGTTTAGAGTCATTGTGATGTCTGTAGGTTTCATGCTTGTAATGATGTCTCTGGTACTTTGTGGTCCTTGCAACATTTTACTCGCAGAGTCCTCCTTAGGATCTCTTGTAGGGCTGGTTTAGTGATGATGAATTCCTTCAATTTTTGTTTGGGAAAACCTTTATCTCTCTAATTCTGAATGACAGGCTTGCTAGATAAAAGATTCTTGGCTGCGTATTTTTCCTGTTCATCACATTGAATATTTCCTACCATTCCTTTTTGGCCTGCCAAGTTTTAGTAGATAGGTCTGCTAGTACCCTTATGTATCTACCTTTGTATGTTAAGGCCCATTTATACCTGCTTTCAGAATTCTCTCTTTATCCTTGCATTGTGCCAGTTGCACTATGATATATTGTGCAGAAGATTGATTCAAGTTATGTCTAAAGGGAGTTCTTTGTGCCTCTTGGATTTCAATACCTGTTTCCTTCTCCAGATCAGTGAAGTTCTCAGCTGTGATCTGTTCAAGCACACCTTCAGCCCCTTTCTCTCCCTTCTTCTTCTTCTGGAATTCCTGTGATACAGATATTGTTCCATATGATTGAATCACTTAGTTCTCCAATTCTCCCCTTGTAATCCTAGATTTTTTTATCTCTCTTTTCTCAGCTTCCTCTTTTTCCATAATTTTATCTTCTAATTCACCTGTTCTCCCTTCTGCCTCTTCAGTCAGCACTGTGGCCACTTCCATTTTATTTTGCACCTCATTTATAGCATTTTTTAATTCATCATGACTATTTTATAGTCCCTTGATCTCTGTAGCAATAGATTCTCTGCTGTCCTCTATGCTTTTTTCAAGCCCAGTGATTAATTTTATGACTGTTATTCTAAATTCTTGTTCAGTTATATTTCTTAAATCTGTTTTGATCAATTCTTTAGCTGTCACTTCTTCCTGCAATTTCTTTTGAGGAGAATTCTTCCATTTCATCATTTTGGCTAGTTTTCTGTCCCTTATGCATTTTAAAAGCTTGCTGTGTGCTCTGCACCTGTGAGCACTGCTATATTAAAGGGGGGGTCATACACTCTCAAGGGCCTGGCCCTTGAGATATTATTTGGAGTGTTATTATTTGGAGATATTATATTGGAGGTATTATTTGGAGTGTTACTTGCTCTCTGTTGTTGTGACTTTGGTTATTTTATTTCCCTACTCGTAGTGGTGTTTTGGACCCTCCACCAGGTGTGCTTTGATTTGTTCCTTGAAGTAGCCCTGTAAAGGAAAACAGCCAGACAGGAGACAAAAACACACAAATACACAAACAAATAAAACAAACAAAAAACTAAAAACTAAAACAATCCAAAAGCAGAAAACCAGAAACATCAGCTACAGGGTGGAGGCGGTGCTGATGGAAAAGCATATACAAGAAGAGAAATGACAGGGGAGGGCGAAAAAGAAAAAATAAACATTGACCAGGCAGAGAGACTAAAAGGCTTAATCCAGAGAGAGAGAAAGGAAATTAAGGAAGGAGGAGGGGAAAAAGAAGTGAAGATAAAGTTACTGAGGCAGAGAAACTGTACAGCTTGATTATTCCAGAGAGAGAAAAAGGAAAGAAGGAGGTGTAGAACATGTATCAAGAGAATGGATTAAATATGTCTGTTTAAACAAACCAATAACCAGAGTAACCAGCCTAGAGAAGGGAAGAGATAAGAAGGAGAAATGGAGGGGAGAATATATCTACATAACAAGAATTGTCCTAGAATTAATCCAATCAATGCAGCTGCGCTGGTCTGGAGGAGGGGTCCATCTGGTTCCACAGCAACTACTACTGCTCCAGTGGATATGCAGTTACCCAGCGTGGAGGGACGGAGGGGCATGGTTTGGTGTAGGTGGGTCCTGCCTCCACTGTGAGCCCTGGGGACTCATCCCTGAGGCCCCACCTTGGTGGCCTTGGTGGTGATGGGGAGAAAAATGGTGACACCCCCCCCCCCCAGTCTCTTCTCCACAATCTCGTGTCCCACATCACTCCTTTGGAGCCGTCCTCACTGTTCCATGGACACAGACGAGGTTGTCTCACTCTGCCGACTCCCCTGCCCCTGTGCTGGCTAGGATTTAAACTCCCACTCCTTTTTAGCCTTTTTAGATTGGCTTCTCCTCACTAATTAATGTGCATTTTAGGTTCCTCCATACTTGTTTATGGATTGATAGCTCATTTTTTATCAGCACTGAATAATATTTCATTGTCTGGATGTACCACAGTTTATCCTCAGCCGCTAAAGGACAACTCGGTTGCTTCCAGGCTTTGGATATTATTAATAAAGCTGCTTGGGTAGGTTTTTTGTGGACATAAGTTTTTAATTGTTTTGAGTAAATACCAAGGAACACGATTGCTGGATCAATGGTAAGAGTATGCTTAGTTCTGTAAGAAACTGCAAAGATTTTGCACCATTTGTAAGCCTAAGCACAGAAGGTTCCAGTGAGCCTGGCCCTCTTACTCCTGTGCACTTGGCTTGTCTTGACAATATGCTTCCAGGATACTTGAAGGCCCTTTTTTACTCTCACAGAGATGTTCTTCTTTGACCTACCCCTATAGGCCATGCTTAGAAGCAGAAAATACAAAGCACCCCCTGGCTTTCACCTGGACATGATCCTGGTGATCCATGTTAGGGCCCCACCAGCTACCTAACAATGAGCTATATATTCTCATGGCACTTTTTAGATGGTTGTCCCACTGACACTCCAGCCTACCAGAAGGGGCTTTGTTTGGCAGTCAGGGATACTGGGACTTTCCAAAACTAAAGATACATACATAGGTAGTAAAACTATTCCAAAAAAAAAAGCAGACTAACAGAAAAATGTGGATCATTTGTATTCTGGAGATGAGGGATAATATCACAGGGTAGGGCAAATTGGGGCTTCCAAAGTAGTGGTGATTTTCAGTTTTTCTACCCAAGTGTTAATACATTGGTGCTTTTTAGAATATATGTAGGTGTGTGTATAAACATATACATAAATATTTTTACATTTATGTATAATAAATATAATATAGATATATTTATATCTATATAGATATAAATATATATATAAATATATATAGATATAAATATATAACTATAGATATAAATATAATAGTTTATACATATTCCATGTATAAATATGGAATATAGATATATATGTATATGCATATACATGTATGTTTTATTAACTCTGGTGTGTGTTTATGTTTAACACCAAAAACACTGTTGCTTTAGCTCAAAGCTTATTCTCTCAGATTCATCCCTATTGCTTTCATTTATTCACTCAGCCAACATTTATTGAACTTCCTCATATCACATGATAGACACTGCTAGAAATAGAGCAGTGAATAGGACATGATCCCTGTTCTTATTAAATTAACACTCATAAGGTAAGGGAATAAAAGAATAAACAAATATATATATATAAAATATAAAATATATAAAAGTATTAGTACTACAGGCTCTGATGAAAATAAATGATATGTTGCGAAAGCCAAAGAGAAGGAGGGGAGGGTGTGAGAGGGGATGGGAGACAGTGTAGGGATGGACTTGAGAGTGGGATGCTCCAACAAAGCATCCCTGAGGAGGTGACATTTGAGAGGAAGCCGGAAGGAGGGGTGTGCAGGCATAGGAAGATCTGGGAGAATACGATCGAATTAAAAGGAGCAACTGATGCAGGGCCTTTGGCAGGGAGGAACTAGAAGAGTTGGAGGGTTAGAGAGAAGACAGTGTCTCGGGCTGCGTGAGAGTGAGGAGAGAGGAGAAAACAACAGGCAGGGGCTAGACCTTGAAAAGTCTTACCGCCTGTGGTAGGGGTTGGGATTTAACTACCAGACTACAGGGAACCACTCAAGGGTCTTATGCAGGGGGCTGATGTAGGATTTATACTTGAGATGTAACACTCTATCAATTTTCAGATACAGCTCTGTAGGATGACCACATTAGGAGGAAGAAGACCAGTAAATTGCTCAGGCAAGAGATTAGGAGGTTTGGAATAAAGGTATATCCTTGCATATACAGAGCCCTGGGTAGACTCTATATGGAATAGCACTAAGTCCGGTCACAGCTAAACGTAAGACCATTTTTGTCATTCTCCGTGACAGTAACAAGGGCCACCATGCTCAGGCCCCATTGTGAGTATGTCACTTTCCTATGAAATGTACAGAAAAAAGATTCTTTTTTTTTTAATTTTTTTTTTGGCGGTTTGTTTGTTTTTGGTGTTTTTTTGTTTTTTTGTTTGTTTGTTTGTTTGAGAGTGAGTAGGAGATTGGCAGAGAGAGAAGGAGACAGAATCCCAAGCAGCCTCCATGCTGTCAGCACAGAGCCTGTTGTGGGGTTCGAATCCACAAACCATGAGACCGTGACCTGAGCCAGAATCAAGAGCGGGATGCTTAACTGATTGAGCCACCCAGGTGCTCCCAGAAAAAAATATTCTTCGTCATGGGCTTTCTGATCTTGCATGTCAGTTCTCTCATTTTTATACCTCCTCCATTACTTTCTAAGAACTCTCATACTTCCTTAGAACCCAAGAAAAGCTCTCCTCCAGCCACCAAACTTATTTACCCCAACCAGCTGAGCCACCACCTGTAGCACAGGTCAAATATTCTGAAAGAGAGAGGGATTCAACCGTGTACCATTTGGAATAAAGCAGGTTTTAATCTGGGACTTCTCAGGAATTTGGTTACATAATTAAAGAGTAAAAGGGCAGTTCATAATACTAATACTTTAGTGCTTTTAACAGAGGTTAAAAGCACCAGGTCTGGATTCAAGTCACATGGTCTGAGTTTGAATTCAGACTCTGGCTCAAGCTCTATGATGGCCAATAGGTAGTTCGGTCCCCTCAATGCCTCGGTTTCCTCACCTCCTATCCAGTGCGTAAAACCCATCTTTATGCTTTTTGTGAGAATTAAAAAAGAAAATTCATATAAGGGGCCCAGAGGGCACTGGGACACATGCTCAAGTGTGAAGTAGATGTGAACTATTAGTGCCATTGCAGCCAGCGTACAAATTCCTAGGTGTTTTTAATAACATGTATTTCTCCAATGAACCTTGAGCACTTTCCAGATTTTTTTTTCTTGTAACATTCTCTCTCAAGTTCCATTTTTATAGTAAAGAAAATTAAAGGGGCACTTGGGTGGTTCAGTCAATTAAGCGTCCCGACGCTTGGTTTTGGCTCAGGTCATGATCTCTCAGTTTCGTGAGTTCAAGCCCCACATCAGGCTCTACGCTGACAGTGTGGAGCCTGCTTGAGATTCTCTCTCTCCCTCTCTCTGCTCTCCCTACCCTTGCACTGTGTCTGTCTTTCTTAGAAATAGATAAACTTTAAAAAGAAAGAAAACTCAAGAGTTGAGTGGTTGATTGGAGATCATACAGCAGAGTCCTAGGATTTTAGTTCATAAAAGACCTGAGTGCTCAATACTGCTGGTAACTTCCTACCTGAGGAGCTTTTTAAAAAACTACTGATGTTTCAGACACCTGGGTGGCTCAGTTGGTTGAGCGTCCAACTTTGACTCAGGTCATGATCTCACAGTTCATGGGTTCGAGCCCCACGTCAGGCTCTGTGCTGACAGCTCAGAGTGGGGGAGCCTGCTTTGGATTCTGTGTCTCCCTCTCTCTCTGTCCTGTCCCTGCTCATGCTCTGTCTCTCTCTGTCTCTCAAAGATGAATAAACATTTAAAAAATTAAAAAAAAACCCGATTGATATTTAGTTATACCCTTAGATATTTTTGCTTTAATTTTTGTGGACTGGAACCCAAGCATCAATATCTTTAAAAGCTCCTCAGGAGATTTCAGTGAACAACTATAGTTAAGACCAATGACCTTGGAATGTCTGCATGGCTCAGTCAGTTAAGTGTCCGACTTTGGCTCAGGTCATGATCTCAGGGTTCGTGGGTTCGAGCCCTGTGTAGGGCTCTGGGCTGACAGCTCAGAGCCTGGAGCCTGCTCTGGATTCTGTGTCTCACTCTCTCTGCCCCTTCTCTCTCTCTCTCTTTCAAAAATAAATAAACATTAAAAAAAGAACCAATTACCCACTAAAATCCAATTTGCAGATGAGAAAATTGAGATTCTCTGTGATAGAATGACTGGCCCAAGCTAGTTAATAATGTCAGAGATAGGGATGGACTCTGAAGACGAAAAGGAGATAGTCTTAAAATTCTAGTAAATTAAGCAATAAAAGGCATATATCACGGTGAGAGTTATGTCTCCTAAGAAAGAACAACATGACTTTAGCCTGTTCTATGATTATTAATGTACCTATAAGGAAGCACAGACAATGGGTTCAGAGAAACTCATGTGGGAGTACCTGACAGCTTACTTGAGGCCATTAACCACTTATGCCCCACGCACTTCAGCTGTTGCTTTCTGGGTGAATGTTCTTTGGTCATCTGAAGCTGAATTGCCTTCTGAAGTCTATTTCCTAGAGGGAGAAAAGGGGACCCTGCTTATCAGGGTCTTTTCAGACAGGTCCCTAGCCCCTACCCACTCTGGGAATATTTGGCTAGTTATTTTATTCACCTCCTACTACTCCTCATGGGAATAGAGTTACACAAGACATCATCTCAGGTAGGGAGGGTAAATCTATAGAAGTTACTATTCTCTGCTTCTCCTAATTTCTCACTCAGATTCAGTGTACATGGGAGATTTTTCAGGGTCTTAATGCAAAGGATTTAGAGTTGTGCCTTCCTCTTTAAGCTGACCTACCACCCCAGTGCCCCCCTCCTGCCAGGTGTGAAATGGTTAGGCTGGTCTTCACTGTCCTGTATGTGGGAGAGAGTGTCTGCTAGGCTCCACTTCTCACATCCAGGCTGACTTTTGGGTGAAGTTTCAAACTATAGCCAGTTACTTAAAATTGGTGATCTGTTATGCCTCTCAACATTTACTGAAGAAGTTGGCAGAAGCTAACAATGATTTGGTATCTGCTGTTAACTCTAGTTTACAATGCCTTCCTCAACTGAACAGAAACTCTGTTGAAATAGTTAACAGTTACCTGACTTGTGAAATCATATCCACAGTCTAAGATGAATGGGGAGTCTTTTTACCATAGGAGTGCTAAATTATTCAGCTTTCAATTTTAGTCATGAAGAAGCAAAATGTTTTCAGTGTTTTTTTTTTTTTCTTAATGAATGATTGCTCAGTTTTCCTAATGTTTTTTTATTTCATTCTGAAGGAAAAAAAGGGGAGAACACTGGGGGAGGGAGGGAGTGTTGTTCAACTGAAGCTGAAGCAAGCTTTAAGTCGTGTTATCTGATCTGTGTAGCAATTAGGAAAGACTCATGATGAAAAGAGGGAGTTGGACTAAAAGGAAGTGTATGCTACACTTGAAAACCAGTTTCAAAAATCCTCTTCTGAATGCAACGAACATTTATATTGTTCATTTGTACTTGGTAGAACTTGAAGGAAGCTAAGGGATCACCCAATCCATTGTTGTCTTATGGATGAAGAAAGCAAGACTGAGAAGTTCTGTTACTTGCCCAAGATGCCAGAATTATTTCTTTTAGGTAAAACTGCTTTGTACTTATCTATTTTTAAGTTGAACATGATTTTTCAGCACCTCATCTTTAAGTCAAGGTGTGCCAATGAAAGACCATTTATATAATCTCAGAAAGTAAAAATTCCCTACTTTGACTGGGATGGAGCCCAAGATTCATTACTAACTCCCCTCTTTCTTACCACCAGCCTTACCAACCTCCAGACTCAAGAAACTCTAGATAAATTTGGAATTCAACCAGCTGAAAGTCTGCCTATAGTTGAACAAAGTGTTTCTCCATCCAAATGAGTAGACCAGACCAGTCTACCAAAGGAGATGGTAATCTGAATGAATAAAAAACATATCTTAGAGATATTAGATAGATTATCTCAACTTTTTGTGACTTTTTAAAGAATTGTCTTATCATACATTCCCAATTTCTTTTAATTAACATACAGTTTGCATAGAGTGCACAAATCATAAATAGAGAGCGTGATGAATGGTTATATATAACCACCACAAAGATCGAGATATAGAACGTTTCTGGCATCTGAGAAGGCTCCCAGTCTATAGTAATCACCATTTTGCTGTCTTCTACCATCATCTGTTTGTAGATACGCTTTCCATGGTTTAAGAACGGAATCTTACAGTCTGTACTCTTTTGTGCATAACTCTTTAAAGTCTACATTATATTTCTGAGATCCATCTATGTTGTTGTAATCTATTAGTAGTTCAAGTTTTTTATTGCTATATGTAGTATTCAGTTTCATGAATTTATCATGTTCTTTTTACCCACTGTATTGTTGAGGGACCTTTGAAATGTTTCTAAAGCTTTAGGATATTTTTAATTTAAAGCAGTTATAAACAGAAATGGCCCTCATTTCTGTTGAGTATATACCTAGGAGTGAAATTCCTAGGCCTTTTTGTTTTTTTGTTTTTCTTACATTATCAGTTTTGTTTGTTTTTGTTTGGGTTTTGGTTTTTGTTTTGTTTTGTTTTAGCCCTGGACTGTAATCAGACTTTTCTAAGTTGGCCAATGAACCATAACAATGTACCTCTCTTTAGGCCTGACATGAGTTTCAGGGGGCAGATTTCACAGTTTAGAATGGAACACCAATAAGGTACTATCTTTCATAATTCATTCCCAACAGCCCTTCATAACCTCCTTCCCTCAGGGGTTTTTGCCTGGAACCCTTCTATTCTGCCTTGATTAACTCCCTTTTATTTTATGAGCCTTAGCTCAGGTCGTGCCTTCCCTGACCATTCTGAAATGGATGTCTCTTTTCCTTACTCCCCATTTATAATATTGCCCATTTATAAGCAGAGAGGACTCTCTGCTTAAGTGTGTCCTTCCTAGCCCTTATCACCTTGATCTGAAATGACCTGTGGATACAGCAGCCTCTTCCAGGAGGTTTCATTGCTACAAGGCAGTTCGTTCATTATGGCATCCCCGCTGCTTAGCACAGGCACGATGCCTGGCACAATGTCAGTCCCCAATCTGTGTTGACAGTATTGCTCTTCTGATGTCTGGTTAGTGTTTCAGCAATGAAGTCTTCTTCTTTTAAATCCCCTGATACAAGGGAAATCCTCTGGAGTTGAGAAACTTCCAATGCAATTTAAAAGGCAAAATTTCCATTGCTTTATGATCTCGCCTTTTTAATTCAGCATTTTCCATTTTTATACTCTGTGGAGTTGGTCTCTGAGAAATGCTGCTAAATAAGAGATCTATGTGGGAAACCTGTTACTCATCCAAGCAAGCCAGCAAGTGTAGTGGTTTAGTACACAGGTGCCGGAGGCAGCCTGCCAGGCCACACTGGGTGGGTGATGATGTTACCACCCTGCTTCCATTTCCTCCTCTGTACCATAGGGTGAAGAGTAGCCCTATTCTCTGGAGTTGTTGTCAGAATTCACTGAGGAGTACACCAAACGTTGAGGAGACTTACTGAGTGTCCAGAATGTGCCGGTTACTATTATTAAACAGTTTTTCTTTCTGCCTACTAGAAAATCACAGAAGTAGCGCAACTCAGAATATACTTACTTGGGGAAATTCCTGTGTCATCAACTTAAAGAATATGAACACTTTCTGATCCAAAATTGGGACACTGGCTTGACAAGTGTAAATGTAACTTGCGGCGCTGGGACATAATATTTCAAAGGAGGACTCTTTTAGCAATCCCGCGAGCAAACAAATCAATAAGACCTCTATGTAACTACATTTTAAAATCTCTGTTTTTAAAAAAATTTTAAGTGCAAGTGCAAAAATGACTCTTATTGACTGTGAAGTGAGGACTGCACCTTTTATTTATATTGCACAAACAAAAGCATCTGGGCTTCATGCATCATTTTCTGATCATTTTCTGATTTAGTTGGAGAATTATTACTTGATAACAAGAAGGGCTGAGCTTCCTTTTTCAAAATCTCATGCCATTTATCTTAATTCTGGTGCATCTGATAAGAACTTCCTCTAGAGCCAGGAAACTTTGCAAGTATGAAATAATCTGAAAGGAGGACGTAAAGAAGGAAGTAACTGACCAAAGCAAAAAAGGGGAACATCAAAGCAGGTTTAACCAAAAGAACAGAAGGGAGCTTGGCACAGCAGTCTCAAGGTAAGAACCTGATTTAAGGTGTGTGGCTAATGAACAACTGTAAGAAACAAATTCATTTTAAATAATCAGTGACTTTTTTTATGTTACCAGACTCAGTTTTTAGATGGCCTTAGGTGGTGATAGGGGGAAATATCAGTTTACAAACGGAGGGTGATGTTAGTGTCTTTACCGTATATATGCTTACACGTGTAAGATTAGGCTTTTCCAACGTTTATTTATTTTTGGGACAGAGAGAGACAGAGCATGAACGGGCGAGGGGCAGAGAGAGAGGGAGACACAGAATCGGAAACAGGCTCCAGGCTCTGAGCCATCAGCCCAGAGCCCGACGCGGGGCTCGAACTCACGGACCGCGAGATGGTGACCTGGCTGAACTCGGACGCTTAACCGACTGCGCCACCCAGGCGCCCCAGATTAGGCTTTTCCAAACACAAGAACAATATCTGCCTTTGAAAATTCCAGAAGTCTATCAACCACTTGTAATTTTAGGACAAATGAATAATTGTTAGTCTGTTGGAACTGCTTTCAAGAATGAAAACAGTCTTCTATAAGATTGGGCAAAGTTAGGCTTACTGGGATGTTAAGCTATCTTTGAAGGGCTCTTGTTTAACACATGGTTTTCATTCTAGTGGGTCTTTCCTTTTTGCCTCTCAGAGTTTTTCCTGTTAAGTTATTTTAGAGAAAGGAAAAGGATGCATTTTTTCTCCTGTAAGAAGTTTTCTTGTGTTTATTTCAGTAAGTACTTCTTTTGACAAACAGTTTTAATATTTGAAATGTTCTGGAGTGCCTACATAGAAGAAAATAGATGGTAAAAATAAATTCTCCTCTTGGAAATTGAGAGGGCAATTTATTACCTTATCCTCAGCAATAGTTAGCCTTCCCCACTTTTGTTGCAAGCCTAGCACCTTTTAATAAGGTGATTAATTTTAATCTATATTTGAAATTCTGTTCAAATGTGCTAACAAATTTTTACTTAAACGAGTAATCACTTTTAACATAAAATATCTTACATATGATTGGTTCTCATCTGCTTTAGAAAGGAAATGAGATCCTAATGGTTAAAGTCATTTGCCAAATATTTGCCTTGACATAAGCATTGTGTCTGACCTTATAAAGGAGAGAATGTACCACGATTATAAAGAGATTAAAAGATGTCTAGATCCGGGCTATCTGTCCATATATTTTTATCAGATAAATTATATAAAAGATAACTGAATCTCATATGTAATTTGGTATTTTGTGTGACATGCCAAACTGAAAATTTGCACATTGACATATTCCAATGGTGAAAAAATTTAGAAAACTTTACTGTCTTGTGTGAATACTCACTGAAAGCAGGGCTCAACTTTGTGGGGTTTCCTTTTACCTGTTTATTGTTACTGTTGTTGTCCTAATGCAGTTTGCTCTATTCACTAACAAATATTTAAGAAAGTAGCTCTTCTGTGTCTAGTGCTGGATTTGGTAATGTAAAGATAAATAAGAACTCCAGCCCTCACGAATCTCAGAGCTAATCAAGCTTTAAAATTTTAGCGATAGATGTTTTTGATAGCCATTTATAGAAATGTGGCTATGAAGAGTATTTGGAGGCAAACTTTGCTTGGATCCTGATTCAGTCACTTCTTAGTTATTCAAGAAGTTATTTAAACTCTTTAATCTTCTCCTCGCTCTTCTGTGAAATGGACATAACAATAGTATCTACTTCATATGGCAGGTGTGGGATCAAAGGAGATAATCCATCTATCTAAAAGTGTTTTAAAGCTGAAACGAAATAAGCTCTTAACTAAATATTATCAATACTGACATTCAATAGATAATAATCATCCCACAAGCACTGTTCACAATATTGGATGACTATAGCTAACAATACTGTATTGTATATTTGAAAGTTGCTAAGAGGGTAGATCTTAAAAGTTATCATGACAGGAAAAAAATTGTAGCTATGTGAGGTGATGATCATCAGCTAAATTTAGTGCAGTGATCATTTCGCAATAATACATATGTCAAATCATCATGTTGTATATACCTTGAACAAATACAAAGTTGTATATCAATTATATCTCAATAAAACTGGAAACAATGAGGGGCGCCTGGGTGGCTCAGTTGGTTGAGCGGCCGAACGGCCGACTTCGGCTCAGGTCATGATCTCACGGTCCGTGAGTTCGAGCCCCGCATCAGGCTCTGAGCTGACAGCTCGGAGCCTGGAACCTGTTTCAGATTCTGTGTCTCCCTCTCTCTGACCCTCCCCCGTTCATGCTCTGTCTCTCTCTGTCTCAAAAATAAATAAACGTTAACAAAAAAATTTAAAACTGGAAACAATGAAAATGGTATTAGATGTAACTATTTCTGTGTCTAGGCTAAGAACATAGAGTAATACTATTTTGTTGATAAAATCATAATACAACAACTCAATCTGGCTATAAATGCTTTTCATTTCTCTCTTCATTGCTATTTTAAAGCATTGACAGAAAACATTCTAAAATTATCTTAATTGAAATTTTTTTTGCTGGAAGTTGTGAGAGCACTAGTGATAGGAAGGCTTTCAAAGTATTTTTAGACATTTTATGTAATATAAAAGAGCTATTGTCTTCTATTAAGTATAAATTATGCCTTTTAGAAGATGTATCTTAGTATATGTGTTGCCAAAGTGAGCGCTAGAAGATGTGCCTCAAGTTTTAAACTGTTGACTTAAGCAATTAGATGCTGACGTTAGGAGTCATTTGTTTCTTGACTCATTTATTTAATAAATATCAGTTGAACTCCTTTTCTGCACTAGCTGTTAATGGTGTTTTCTAGGAATATAAAGACGAAAAGACCCAACCCCCGCCCACCATTTAACCAGGTAGGAAGACACACAGTTCCCTGTAAGTTAGGCTATCATGCTCTACCCGGGAATGGATTCATTAATAGGGAAGTACAGAGGAAGGAGTGATTAAGGAAAAGACATCGTCCCTGACTACGCCACAGGCATCACGGAGGAGGTGATAAGCAATGGAAATTATTGCCCGTGTGTACTCGTATCGCTTCCACCTGTTGCATTCAAAGCATTGCGTTTCACTTGAAAATTATTAGCCTCATTGTCAAAAGTCGTGTTGAAATCTAATTAATAAAATCACTCACACTTGGCCAGATAGAAGTTCTCCTCTTTTTCTCTCCTCACAACAGCTAGTACTCTCTTCTCTTTTGTAGCAGGAACTCACTAAGTGCTGGTGCTTAATATGGTGGTAGATATTGGCAGATTTTTTTATTATGCTATGTAATAAATATAAAACTAATATGTTTTGTTATGCTATGAAATAAACACGCAATTAATATGTTCTTAATTTATAGGTTGTCTGGATGGCAGATCGTTCAACCTTCTCTTTCTTGAGTTGTCTACTCTGCCATTATCTTCCACTCATTTCTGCTTCATTTTGTGATTCATTTATAGAAAGGGAAGTGGAGTCAAGTAAAATCCCCCCCGACATCGTGCAAGTATACATTAATGATTGTACTGTAAAAAACCTCACATACAACAAGAACGATCTTCAAAGACTCCGTTTACTCAACCTCTCCTCTAATTGTATCAGGACTTTGCCAAATGATGTTCTTTCACATCTGAAAAAGAAATGCCTGAAAGAGCTTCCAAGATTGCTTCTTAACTCTACCCTACAAGGAATTACGCTGGTCTGCACCTGTGAATTCATTAAGGGCCACACCACACTACTAAACACTGCTTGTGCAGAAATGTTGAAAAGCTGTGGAAATACTTCAGTGGCCGTTTCTATAGGACTTTCCCTTCTTTTACTGTTGTTGATCTGTGGAATTGGGTGTGTTTGGCACTGGAAACACCATAACCCAGTGCAATTTACCTTACCAAGGTTTTTGCAGAGGAGAAGCAGCAGGAGAAAAGACTATGCTAAAACGCTCTCAGATCCCCTCACTATCAACTCAAGGCATAAAATCTCAGTTCAGACCCAAGACTATACATCTTCTGGAAGAGGGGTTAACATGTATGACAACTATGAAAATGTGGAAGTTGGTCCTCCCAGAGCTAAAGAAGAAACTGATAAGGAACTATATGAGAACACTCGGCCCACCAATTTCGAGGAGCATATCTATGGAAATGAGACATCATCTCAATATTACAACTTCCAGAAGCCTAGCACTTCTGAAGTCTCTCAAGATGAAGACATATATATTCTTCCAGATTCATAACTTTTCAAAACACTGGGTTCAGTTATTAGAGGATAAATATTCACTGGGACTTTTATTGTACTTATGCCATTGTTAATCCTGTTCTTCGAGTGAAACTCAATGATCTTTTGTCTGTCTCCTCCCTTCTGAACCTTCTCTCTGTGTATCACTGTGGGTTAATCCCAGGGATCCCCTTTACCCTCATTTTGCTAGATTAATTCTGCATTGTGTTATATTGATTCTTCCTTCTGTTACCTATTATCTTTTTCTTTTATTTCTCTCTCTACCATCTTTTCTGGCTCAAGATTGCTGTCAGTCTCCTAACAAGTCTTTCTGGCTCTAGTGTCTACACATTCACCCATGATGTTGCCAGATTTATCTTCAGAAAATATTTCCAATGCTGCATCACTCCTTTGCTGAAACCTCTTAGTGTCTCCTCTTTGCAAACGACATGCTATTTATAATTTTTTTTAATTTTTAAAATGTTTTTAATTTATTTTTGAGAGAGAGAGAGAGAGAGACAGAGTACAAGTGGGAGAGGGGCAGAGGGAGAGGGAGACAGAATCCACAAAGCAGGCTCCAGGCTCTGAGCTGTCAGCACAAAGTCCGACACAGGGCTCGAACCCATGAAGCACGACATCATGACCTGAGCCGAAGTCAGATGCTCAACCAACTGAGCCACCCAGGCGCCCCAATGTACTATTTATAATCTAACTCTAGGACTTATGATTTCCCACAGTTGGTTCCAGTTTACTTTTCCAGTGACTCCTACTAATTTCTCACTTGTCTGCTTTCCTCATAATCATATGAGAATTGCCAGACCCATCCCTCCTCCATGGCTTTGTTGGTCTTCCCCCTTTCAAGCCTGCCTCGTATGGTAACTTCTTCCACATGTCTTCTGAGTTATTCCAAACCTGCCTTTACCTTTTTCTTTTATTTCCTATAGATTTTTCTGCCTGTTTAAGTCTCTGGGAATTCAAACATATGAAAGTTTTCTATGGCATTTTACTATTTAATGTCATATGAGAATGTCTTAAATTCCTTGCTAAGTAATAAGGAAGTGCCTCATATTCCTATTTTAACTCCAGTGCCTAGACCATTATATGAGGCAATCAGTATTGTTCAATTGACAAGAATTAAGGTGTGTATTTTGCTCAGCAGTTTGGAGAAAAATCTAATAAATTCATTCATTCAAGAAATATTTTTTAAGTACCATCTATGTACTTTTACTCGGCACATGGAAGGGGTAAAACGTATAAAGAAAGACATGGGTCTTGAATGCATATTGTCTAGTAGGAAAGAAAAGACAATAAATAAACAAATATGCACTTCTTAAGCTGTAGTATCTTATCCCTGAAGTCTTCCTTTTATATGCTGTCCTGAATTGATCAGGCTGAGACTCTGCAAGCTGTATTTTTCCTTTGCCAAGTGGACCCATATAGGGCTCTGTTCAAAGGGAGCACCGTGGAAGACTGGTAGACGATTGGAACCAAAAGGGACTTACTCTTTCTCCTTGGGGCCCTGGCAGGTACCATTGCCATGTAATTTACTCCAGCATCACCAGTTCTTTGCATTTTCTAGTTTCTTCCGGCATTCCCAGAATCAGCTCAATTGCACACTGTCAGAGGTAACAAGCTCACCTTAGAATCTGAGAGGCAGCTCTTCAGAGCCTCCTCTGGAGGAGACAGATGAGACCCTCTGAGCTTCAAGTCCAAGCCCGAGGCATGGGTGTTCTCTCCTGCAGTCACTGTCTTTGTGGCACCTCAGTGTCCTCTTTATATCCTTCCAGTCAACTAATACCTTTTTGCTAATTCTCTGTATTAAATTCTCCCTCTTAAACCGGTAAGCTTTCTGTTTCCCAGGGTGGACCCCAGTATATAAATAAAAATGCTTTGAAGAAAAAAAAAAAAAAACTTTTGTTTTTGAGAGCAATAGGGTTGGGTAGGGAAGAGTTTTAATGGAATGGTCAAAAGAGGCCTCTCTGAAGACACACTTAAGATGGGACTTAAGGGTGAAAGGAGTTATCTGTGAAAGTGTGAGATGGGTAGGGGTGTGAAAAGCTTTTGAATTTAATTTAGACAGGGGTGGCTGCAGTGCAGATAAAGCCATTGACATAGCTACCTTAATCTTTGGAGGAACTGCCACAGGACTTACTGATGGACTCAGTATGTATGTTTGGTAGGGAAGGGTTAAGATTGGGGATTGTAACAGAGAAGTCTAGAAGAACCACCTTATTTCTGGCTGGAGCAGCAGGGGTGATTATAAAGCATTTCAGTGAGATGAGGAAGACTTACAGTGGAAACTGTTTTGGAGGCTGTGTCAGGAATGACTTGGGCTCCCAGTAACAGAAAAGCTGACTACATTGACTTAGGCATGTACAACTTCATTTATTTCAAATAATGTGGACACTGAAGTGAGGCACTTGAAGGCTAGCGTATTAGGCTAACAGTACCATTAGAAAGCCATGTTCTTTCTCTATTTTCTCTCTGCCATCCTTAGTGCTGTAACTTTCATCCTCATTTGTATTAGCTCATGATCACCAAATGATTGTGGAACGTGCAAGCCTTACATTTGTGTTCTGGTCCTGAAGGATAAAAGGAAAAGACCACATCAGGAGATACCTATTTATATGTCATTGACCAGAATGGTGTTACACGCATACATGGATACCACCAGGTATGAGTGGAGGAGAAATTGAATTTTGACCTTAGGAAAGGAGCCAAGGGAAAAAGAAAGTTGTAAATAGAATTTAAGTCAGTCAACCTACTACCAAAGGGGAAAAATCAATTTTGGACCTGTTTATTCTGACATGTCCTGAGACCCAAGTAAAAACCCCCAATTTGCAGTTGTATATACACATTTGAATTTTGGAGGAGAGCTCCTAAGTGGATATGTACATTCGAGAGCCATCAGCAAGCATTTAGGTGGTATCTAGAGGAACAGGGATTTATGTGATGACCTGGAGCAAAGAGTAGAGAACCAATAGAAAAAGGGATGCAATGCAGAAGTCCCCCTCAAACTGCAGTATTCTGATGTTAGGTCAATGAGGAGAATATAGCAAAGGAGCCTGAGAAAGAATGGCCAGTGAGGAGGGTAGTAAATTCTTAATGATTTTTTAAAAATTTTTTTTTAACGTTTATTTATTTTTGAGACAGAGAGAGACAGAGCATGAACGGGGGAGGGGCAGAGAGGGAGACACAGAATCGGAAACAGGCTCCAGGCTCGGAGCCATCAGCCCAGAGTCCGATGCGGGGCTCGAACTCAGGGACCGCGAGATCGTGACCTGAGTCAAAGTCCGACGCTTAACCGACTGAGCCACCCAGGGGCCCCTCTTAACGATTTTTTTTTTTTTTTTAAATTTTTTTTTTCAACGTTTTTTATTTATTTTTGGGACAGAGAGAGACAGAGCATGAACGGGGGAGGGGGAGAGAGAGAGGGAGACACAGAATCGGAAACAGGCTCCAGGCTCCGAGCCATCAGCCCAGAGCCCGACGCGGGGCTCGAACTCACAGACCGCGAGATCGTGACCTGGCTGAAGTCGGACGCTTAACCGACTGCGCCACCCAGGCGCCCCTCTTAACGATTTTTAAGAATGGTGGTTGATACTGTGAAATTTTCCAGAGATAGGATGAATATTTGATACTTGTTTGTTCTCTTTGGCCAGAAAATATAGTAAAAGGACTGTGTAGAAGTATTTAGACCGTGATCTTTCACCAATTCTTGTCTTGACTACTTTTTAAAAATTAATTTTAAGTTCTTTATCAATTGAAAATCTCTTCCTACTTTTCTTACTAGCAGGTTTTGGTGGGGGTGGGCAAAGGGAACAAAGGAGATTGTCATTCACCTTCTCTTTTTACAATACAGACTCTTCTTCATCCCTTCTCTGGTTTTGAGTCCCTCTTCTCTTTTTCCTTCTTTCATTTCCCATTCCTCCCTCACTTCTCCACCTCACCCTCCCCCACACACCCTCTTTCTTCTCTCTCCGTCTCTCTCTTTGTGTCTGTCTCCTTCATATTTTTATCTGTTTCTTGCATCTTTTATTATAATATTTCTCCATCTTCCTAAAATCTGAAAAGTAAAAATGTCCTTGAGAGATAAAGATAGTAAAATCTTTCTGCATCTATTGAGAGCAGCAGTTTGTATTTGTGTTTTATTATTAGAAAAGTGACCACATGTACCACAATTAAAGGAGGAGAGATGTCAGGGGTGAGGGAAAGGAGACAGTAGCATCAAATATAATGAGTGTAGTTTTCCTGTATACTCCCAGAAATGCAGGCAAGTTCATATCCTGTGACATGCAGCTAATCACTGCGAGACACCATGGCCAACATCCAGCAACAATGAACACCTGGCTTCTTCAGATGCTCTCAGCCTTCAGCTTGAAACATTCACCTAAGTCTGCATTATACATCAATATAAAAGGATTAAGAATATACCCCAATAATGAGGTAGAGTAATATACCCCAATCTATTATTGGTCTCCACAGCAAAGGGGCCATTACTTAACCCACTGAAAACCTTGCTTTACAACATCTCAAGCCTTGTCATTCTTTATGAATTTTCATCATTGAGTGACAAGCTATTGAACAATATTAAAATGATATTTTGACTTGTTTTGCTTTTTCTGTTTGGGGGATGATAAACATGTCAGAAAATCACTTTGGCTGTTTTTGTTACTGTTAAGAAATGAGTATCTCAGACCAGAACAAGGGGGAAAAAAAGAGATACCGCTTCTATTTTTGAAGTTCTGAGAGTCATTGACCATAGGTTGTTTTGTACTAGATTATAATCATCCGCTTTCTTTGCTCTGGAGTCAAGAATGGGAAGCTTCCAGGTAGCAGGAGACTCCTAAAAGACATCAGAGGACTGTTGTTTGTATTTTAAGGATACTATTTCAGGAAACTAAGCTCTTCTGGTCAAGAAGTGAGTGAAATATGGTCATTTAATCAGGTATTGGCATCAAGAGTGATGCTCACCTCATAGAAATTTTTGGAAGAGTTTGAACAGAACTGATATTTCTTCTCTGTTTGTATCAGCCAGACTATTTGAGCCTGGAATTTTCTATATGAGAATTTCTAAATTCAATTTCTTTAATTGATATAGTAGTATTAAGTTATCCTTGAATGAACTCTGGTAGTTTGATCTTGTAAGTTGTTGAGTTTATTATTTTTAAGTTATTCATAACATTTCCTTATTATCTTTTTAATATCTACATATGAAATATCACCTCTCTCATTCTTGATATTGTGTCTTCTCTCTCTTTTCAAATGGTTTTATTGATTTTCTTTATTGTTTGTAGGTTTCCTATTTCATTGATTGCTGCTCTTTATTATATTTTTTTCTGCTTAATTAGCTTTACTTAGCTTATCTCCTTCTAGTTTCTTAAAGTGGAAGCTGAAGTCATTGGTTTGAGTCCTTTCTTCCTTCTCTGTATAGATGTTTAAGACTACACATTTTTCTGAAAGTAATGCTTTAATTGCATCTTACACATTTTGACATGTTTTTATTTCTATTCAGAAAAAATACTTTCTAATTTCCCTTTTTATTATTTTGAACCTTGGGTTATTTAGAAGTTTGTTATTTAATTTACAAATGTTTGAGAATTTTCCTTATTTTTTTACTGATTTATAATTTAAATTCACTGTGGTTAGAGAACATATTTAATATGTTTTAAATTCTTTTAGATTTGAAATTTGTTGTGTGGACTAAAATAGGGTTTATCTTGGTAAGTGAACTTGAAAACAGTGTATATTCTGCTATTGGATGTAGTATGCTATAAATGGCATTTAGTGCCAATTAATTCAAGGTACTTGACAGTATGGTTCAAGTCCTTTACATTCTGTTTTTATTGAGATACAATTTACATGCCATAAATTTTATCTTTTTAAATTTTTTTTTCCACGTTTTTATTTTATTTTTGGGACAGAGAGAGACAGAGCATGAATGGGGGAGGGGCAGAGAGAGAGGGAGACACAGAATCGGAAACAGGCTCCAGGCTCTGAGCTGTCAGCCCAGAGCCTGACGCGGGGCTCGAACTCACGGACCGCGAGATCGTGACCTGGCTGAAGTCGGACGCTTAACCGACTGCGCCACCCAGGCGCCCCAAAATTTTATCTTTTTAAAGCACACAATTTAGTGGTTTTTAGTATATTCACAAAGTTGTGCAAATTTCATCACTGTCTAATTCCAGAACATTTTCATCATTCCCCAAAGAAATTCCCTTGGCAGTCACTCCCCATTTTCATTTCTTTCATCTCTTAGTTCAGCCTACTATTAACATAAATATCACAGATTGGTGGTTTAAAAAAAAACATTTATTTCTCACAGTTCTGAACTCTGGGAAGTCCCAAGATCAAGGTGTCACCAAATTTAGTGTCTGGTTAGAGCTCACTTCCTGGCTCTTAGATTGCCATGTTTTCATCGTGTCCTTACATGGTGGCAGGTGGAGGGATCTCCCTGAGATCTCTTTTATAAGGGCACTAATCCTTTTTATGACCTAATTACCTCCCAAAGTCCTACTTCCAAATACCATTACATTAGGTGTTAGGTTTAAACATATGAATTGGGGAGGACACAAATATTCAGTCATATCACCTGGCAACCACTATTCTTTGTGTCTGTATAGATTTGACTATTCTAGTCATATAAATAGAATCATATAATATGTGCTCTTTCATGACTGACATCTTTCACTTAATATAGTATTTTAGCATATATCAGTATTTCACTCCTCTTTATGGTTGAATAATATTACATTGTAGGTATGACCATGTTACATTTGTTTATCCAGTCATCAGTTGATGGGCATTTGTGTCAACTCCTCTACACTCTTACTCATTTTTTTTTGTCTACTTACTAAGAGATGACAGTTAAATTTTCTGATTATAGTTGTGGATTTTATGTTTCTCCTTACACTTTTATCTTTTTTATAGCTTTTGCCTTACGTATTTTAAAGTTCTATTATTTGGTGAAGAAACATTAAGTATCATTATGTCCTCTTGATTATTTGACCCCTTTGTCATTATCCAATCACAGTCTTTATACTTGGCAATAATCTTTGCTCTGAAATATCCTTCATCTGATACTAGTATAGCCATTTCAACTTTCTTTTAATTAGTGGTAGCATGGTATATCTTGTTCACCCATTTACTTTTAACCTGTTTGTGCCTTTATATTTATAGCGCATTATTTTGTAGGCAGCATAGAGTTAGGTCTTGCTTTCATATCCAATCTGACAATCTCTGCTTTCATTTGGGGTATTTGTACCACTTACATCTAATGTGATTATTATTATGGCTTTAAATATGACATCTTACTATTTACTTTCTATTTGTTCCAACTGTTTCTTATTTTCTTTTTTCCTCTCATTCTTCCTTCTTTTGGAATAATTGCTTATTAAAGCTAATTTCATTTTATTCCCTTTTTGGCTTATTAGTTCTAACCCTGTGGGGACATTAGTGGTTGCATTAGAATTTATATTACATGTTTAGCTGTCATAGTCCACATTCAAATTATATGTCACTTCATGTATAGTATAAGAGCCTTACAAAAGTAAACTTCCAAGTTTTCCCCTAAGCCTTTGTGCTGAATTTCTCATACATTTTACCTCTATATATGTTATAAGCTTACATTTGTTATCAATACATTGATCTTATTTTTGTTTAAGCAGTCAATTATCTTTTTTTTTCAAATTTTAAATATTTTTTTAATTTATTTTTTGAGAGAGAGGCACACACAGAGTATGAGTGGGGGAAGGTCAGAGAGAGAGGGAGATACAGAACCTGAAGCGGGTTCCAGATTCTGAGCTGTTAGCACAGAATTTGACACAGGGCTTGAACTCACAAATGGTGAAATCAGACCTCAGCTGAAGTCAGATGCTTAACTAACTGAGCCACCCAGGCGCCCCCAGTCAATTATCTTTTAAATAAATTTAAATTATGAAAGTCTTTTCTATTTACCCACCTAGTTAACATTGTTGTCATTTCTTCTTCTAGATCATTATTTCCATACGATATCATTTTCCTTCTGTTTGAAGGACTTTTACCAATTCCCATACTGAAAGGCTGCTGATGCTGAATTCTTTCATCATTTACATATCTGAAGAAATTTTGATTTCATCTCATTTTTGAAATATGTTTTTGCTGGGTATAGAATTCTAGGTTGACAGTAAAGGTATTGTTTCATTGTCTTCTGGACTGTATTTTTGCCTAGCAAGAAGTTCAGTTTTATTCTTTTTAAATTTTTTTTTTCAACGTTTTTTATTTTTTATTTTTAGGACAGAGAGAGACAGAGCATGAACGGGGGAGGGGCAGAGAGAGAGGGAGACACAGAATCGGAAACAGGCTCCAGGCTCCGAGCCATCAGCCCAGAGCCTGACGTGGGGCTCGGCTCATGGACCGCGAGATCGTGACCTGGCTGAAGTCGGATGCTTAACCGACTGCGCCACCCAGGCGCCCCTGAGTTTTATTCTTATCACTAATCTTCTGTATATAATGTTTCCTTTTCTCCCTGCCGCTTCTAAAAGTTTTGTCTTTCTCAGTGTTTTTCAGAAATTTTATACAGTATACGTTGGTATGGCTTTTTTCATATTTTTGTGCTTGGGTTGTTCTGAAGCTCCTTAGATTTATGGTTTTATAGTTTTCATCAAATTTGAAAGTTTTTTTGTTATTTCTACTGGGTTTTTTTTATCCCTACTCCCTCTCTCTCCATTGGAAAGTACACTATGTGTATACTAGGCTTTTTTGATAGGCTGAGAATGAAGTAATTGCAGAATATCCAGATTATAGGGTTTAGCAAATGGTTACAAAGTAAGGATTATAGCTCAGAAATGAGATCAGGGATGAAACAAAGATTTGGGATATATCTGAATAGCGGTGGTAGATGAAACTCCAAGAGTTTTTTGATTCCTTTGAATGATAATGATATAAAAAGTAGACAGAGTGGTCTGCCCTTATATCCTGGTTGTATGTAGATGATTGGCTACTAGTAAATACATTGATAATTGCACACACCCTCACTATGGAAGTGTATTTATTTACATTATCAGTAGCCTCTTTGCCAGTCCTCAAACTGCCTAATGTGGGGATGCTATGTTCTCTCATCCTTGACTGCTGTTCCCTAGATATTCATTTTGTGAACTTCTCATTTCATTTAGCTCTCTGATCAAATGACACCTACTGAGAGCTGACAAACCAATCTGAAGCAGCCCCCACTATTACTCTCTGAACCTTTTTAACCCTGTTTTACTTTCTGTCATAGCACTTATAACCACCTGGCAAATGTTAGTGGTATGATTTTAATCTGTTCTCTCTACCTAGAATCTAAGCTCCATGAAAGCAGAAATATTTCTGTCTTCCTGCTTGATCACCAGTACTTCACTTATAGAATATGCTTCGTTATGTGTACTAACCAAATTAATGATTTTTTTTCTTTATGACTAACACTTGTAGTGAAATTACTGAACTATTTTGGAAAATATCATAATGGGAAGAGTTACATATATTATTTTGAGCATTGCTAACATGCAAAGATATAGTAGGAAAGATATTTATATAAATTAAATGCCATAGGATTTCTTTGACATTTTAATACAAGCAAGCTTTGTGATTCCCCCCAGCCATTGGAGCCAGGTGGTGCCACATCAGATAGAATGAGAACAGAGAAGACCAGGGCTTCGGCCATTGGCAAGGCTGGAACAATGGGCCTCATGAAGAAGTTGGGAAAGAAAGATATCAAGAAAGGGATCTTATGCCCGTTTCCGCATTTTTAACTGCTATTCTAAGCCGCAGTAACTAGTTGGTTTTCAAAATTCAGAGAGTGGTAAGTCCAATATCCACTTTTTCGTTCTTACCTTACATGATCACTTTGCAGCATGGTAGTCTTACTCCTTATTCTTTTCTTAGTCTCCTTTGTAGTTTCCTTCTCTCTTGTATACTCAATGTAGTATGGTGATTCTCCATGACTCTTTCCTTGGCTCCCATCTTCTTTTCCTAACACTTTCTCTAAGGGATGTAGCTGTTTTATATATGAACTCTCTTGCCCTGATGTCTTTTGGAAGCATTTGACCCACATAGTGTACTACCTAATGCTTATTTCTGTCCATTGTCCTTCAGATGCCCAACATCTGAAATTTTGCATAGACTAAACTGACAGTTGGGGTTAGGGCTTGGGTGTCACTCAGAAATAGAGACATAATTAGTGATGGAATAAAAGAAGGCTCAGGTGTGAAGGGAGGGTATCCGTTGCACAGGTTGCTTGCTAATAATTTCAAAAGCTGACAGTTGAAAATGTCCCAGTGTCAAAAAAAAAAAAAAATTAGCCTCAAAGTATCATGATATCAGTGTACCATGTACTGAGTATCTGCTTCTTCAATGTCTGGCTCAAATAATCCCCAGTTACTAAAGCCTAGTGGTGTAACATTTGGAAAACAGCATGCCTTGCCTTTGCCTTTGCCTTTGCCTTTGCCTTTGCCTTTGCCTTTGCCTTTGCCTTTGCCTTTGCCTTTTCCAAGTGATCAGCTCTGAAATAAAACACTGTGTGTATAGCACAGCAAGAAGGGGTCCAGGCCTGCTAGGCATCATGCTAATGGACTGGTCTGATAACTGTAAGTTTCATGGCTCAGTAGTGCTACTTATTTAATTTACTTCCACATTTTTGTTTGTTATTTATTTTTAAGTCTTCTTAGGATAGCTACTTTGAGCTGGACCTAAAAATCAGTGTTTAATGGACTAGATCATAAAAAAAAATACTCCATAGCCCAGAGATTTTAGAATTTGTCCACCTCGAGTGATCTATGTACTGATGTCCATGTGAAATATAAGAATATTTCCAATATATCTTGAATAAAAGCACCTTCCAGTAGATGTTTGTAGTTGTATAGAAAGGAAGTTGTGGAACATCAAGGTCATGAAATAATTTATAACAAGTAACTTTAATGGTCTCAGTAGGGCAAAGTGATTTCAGACCTATAACAAATATTTATCAAGTATCCATGATGTATCAAAACTGGGGAGAGCCTTGGAAATTCAGCAGTGGCATTGGTGGATGGAGGGGGAGGGGCAGACATGCCTGTGCATTCAGTGGGCTTGCACAGTATAAGGCAGTTGCAAGCCAGTCACACTGGCTACTAAAATGTATGCTGACAGTGGTATGACAGGGAAGCACATTTAAGTATAATGAAAGACTACCTAGGCTTAGGGTTAAGAAAGCTTTCTTGCAGAAAGTGACACCTAACCAGAGTCCTAAAGGACCAACGGGAGATAGTCAGGCAAAGAGGCTAAGGGAATGATGTTGCAAAAAAAGGGGACAGTATGTGAGGACCCGAAGCATAAGGTGTGTTCAAGAACCTGAAAGAAGAAAAATACTGCTTAAGCAATTGTAAATGGGGAAGAGCATGAAGATGTTAGTTCCTGTGAGCAAAGGTCAGATGATACAGGGCTTTATGTGACAACTTGAAGACTGTGGACCTTATCCTAACAATACCCATAATATGCCATTTTGGGAGGCAGAAATGCCATTGGTTTTCCCCCAAACCATTGAGTATGCCAAGAATTTCCAGGCTGCAGCAGAATATGGGAAGCACAGATTCTGAGGTTCAGGGTATAGGATTTGATTTCAAGTAGCACATGTCTATGACTTACAGAATTAGCAGTGCTCTCCATAGCACTTAAATTATGAAGGCTCCCCTACCTTTTAATTTAAATTCAGCTCCTGCCATTTTGCATTTTGTGATTCTCCCAATAGAGAAGGGAATTAAGCAAATGAGAGAGGCTCAAACAAAGGGAAGCACAGAAGATGGTAAATTGCCAGATGCAATCAAGGCTGGCGAAGGTGTGACTGCGGCTATTGACCTATGCCGTTGCCATGGACACCAAAGCTCTGTGGTCCTGGAGTGCTTTTCCTTTCTAAGGACAGATCGGTTTTAGAGAATAGTTAAGACTGCAAATTCCTGAAGTTGGATCATCTACTGCCACGTGTATCCTAAATTCTTTTCAGTGACAGAGAATGGCTAGCTGGGTCTGAGGCGAACTCCCCAAAAGCGTAGGGGCAGAGGTTAAAGCTCAGTGAAGGTCAGAGTTTCGCTGTTGTCTCAGGCCCACCTCCCTAGCTCCATGCTCTGCTAGACTGACATATTAATTGCGATACTCAGAATTTAGGAGGAGGGTTTTACATATTATGATTTTTTTAAATAATCCTATTAGGAGATTTGAAACCCATCAAGCCAAATACACACAAATGTACTCTCTGCTTTTCTTCCTAGGTGTTTGTGAGGAGACTGTAGTCCTTTATAAGATTTTTTTTAATTGGGGTGCCTGAGTGGCTTAGTCAGTTAAGTGTCCGACTTCAGCTCAGGTCGTGATCTCATGGTTTGTGGGTTCGAGCCCTGCGTTGGGCTCTGTGCTGACAGCTCTGAGCCTAGAGCCTGCTTCGGATTCTGTGTCTCCCTCTCTCTCTGCTCCTACCCCACTCATGCTCTGTCTCTTTGTCTCTCTCTCTCAAAAATAAATACACATTAAAAAATTTTTTTAAAAAGACTTTTTTTAATTAATGTGGGTTTTTTTGGGGGGGGAAGGGGCAGAGAGAGAGGGAGAGAGAGAATCACAAGCAGGCTCTACACTGTCATTGTAGAGCTGGATGTGGGGCTTGATCTTATGAACTGAGAGATCATGACCTGAGCTGAAAGCCAGAGTCAGATGCTTTACCAACTGAGCCACCCAAGTGCCCCAAGAGACTGTAGTCCTTCCTAAATTCTTGGCATTGGAGTGTCCTCTGAGCCCCAAGCACCATAATAACACTGTGTGTGAATTATGTTTAATTCACCAGTAATCCTATCACATAGATTCTGTTTTTATCCCCATTTTATAGTAGAAGATTGAGATTTAGGGAAGTTAAAATCTGATGAAATTTCTTAGTGTTAATTAAAAAAAAAATGGAGGCATTGTTTGAACCCAGTCATTTGGATGCCAGAGACTTGCTCAGGTTTTTTTTTTTTTTGTTTGTTTGTTTGTTTAATTATACTGTCTTTGATAAATCGTAGTATCCTCTGTCTTAGCATCATGGAATTTCAAATCTGGGAGATAACTTGGAAGTCATCTAAACTGACTTCCTCAGTTTGAAGGTGAGAACAGTGAGCCCCAGAAAGTTTCTATGATTTCCCCAAGTTTATACAGTGAATTAATGACTAGCCGGGACCAGAACTCTGGGCTTTTCAACATATCTTGCTGCCTTTCTTACTGACTGAAAATGTGACCTTTGTGGGTTTTTTTCTAAGTTTATTTATTAAGAGAGAGAGAGTGAGATAGAGGGCAGAGAGAGTGGAGAGAAAGAATTCTGCACCATTAATCAGGGCCTGATGCAAGGCTTTAACTCACAAACTGTGAGATCATGAACTAAGCTGAAATCAAGAGTTGGACGTTTAACGGACTTGAGCCACCCAGGCAACCCTTGTTTGTTTTTTAATCCAAGTCTTCCTCAAAGCAACCTTTTAAGTCTCCTTTCTTAAGACCTTTCCTTTTCTCTGTTCTATTTTAGCTGAGTATTCTCTTCTCTACATCTAGAAATGGTTCTGGTTTTTCCCAGTGTGAAACAAAGATAGTCCTAAAAGAGCAGAATAAACAGATTTCTTAATGTGTGGGGCTCTTGTGTCCGGAACTATATAAGGAGGGCTATCAGTCAGGAGCAGAGTGGTGCACAACATGTCGTCTTGTGGTCATTATTCCCTAAAACGTGCTCTTTTGTTATCTTGTCTCATCTGGCAGAATTTGTCTAGACTATATACACGTTTAACTCAATTATCTGATAAGAGAAAAACATGACCAGCGGAAAAGAAGCATTCCTGGTCAGGGGAAGGGGGAGGGGGGGAAGTAGGGAAATGTCTGTGGCAATTGCACTGCAGCAGAATGGAGAGCATGTTTGAGGGAATAGCTAATGACAAAGTAAATATCCACTCTGGCCTGATATGGCCATTTTCAGTCTCTTTGTTCCAGGAGACTTCAAGGACAATATTGCGACGTACCTGAGCAAGGGAAAAATCTGACATGGCATTTAGGGGCACATGTCCTTTTAAAATCAAAAGATTTTAAAGCAAAAGATGCAAAAGCAAAGCAATTGCTACTTTTTAATTTGCTAGGTCAACTAATAAAGTCTTCGAACAAGAGTTTGGGAGAAGCCTGGAAAAGAGGAGAGGGAAAATTTAGCAAAGGACCGAAGAGATGCGCAAGAAAGGGAAGGCTCAGTAGAGTTATATAATCCCCTTGGTGGTAATCAAAAGAAAGAAAGCTCTGTGCAAAGTTGAAACGCAGACATCTATAAAGGCAAGGCCGGGAACAGAGTTGTGGATTAGAGCTGCTGAGAGACAGCTGGGGGCTCAGTCCTGTTGGTTGAGCAAGCAAACTGGCAACTGGCTGCCTAAGCTGCATTGCCATTTTGGACACTCTGCAGATGTTCCCCTTAGCTCTACATCATGATGCAGCTGTTGTTTCTATTATTTCTAACGCATCATGCAGGTCTGTGGAAGGATAAACATGCCTTAATTTTACCAATGAAACATTATAATATAGTATTAAAGGAAACCAGAGGGGAAGTGGAATGTTGTTCATTTAAGAATCATTTTCATTTCCTCTTTTAATTGGCTGTGTTACTTAATATAACAATACCTTCTTCACCCACATGTGTTGGAAAATAAAGCTGTGAGGCTTAATTTAGGAAGAAGCTCTCCAATTGCACTTAATGGAAAACAAAAAGAAAACTGTAACCAAGATTATTTTTAACATGTGGGTTGAGATCTTACTCTTGCCCCCTTTTCAAAGGCCAGCTTAAATCCCAGGTCATTTAAGAAGCCTTCTTTAATACCAGGAGTCCAAGATGACCTAGTCATTTGCTCATTTCCTTCGTCTCTCTGCCTACCCATACCTTTATTCACCTAGCCATCCATTCATCCAACAAATATTTTTTGAGGGCCTATTAGTTGTTAGGCATTATGATAGGGACTGAGGGAATCAGTGCTGAATAAAAACATACAATGCCTGCAGTCTAGATGAAATACCAAGATAAAAAAATCATGCAGACAAACGTGTAATTAAAAACATAAATAGGGGCGCCTGGGTGGCGCAGTCGGTTAAGCGTCCGACTTCAGCCAGGTCACGATCTCGCGGTCCGTGAGTTCGAGCCCCGCGTCGGGCTCTGGGCTGATGGCTCAGAGCCTGGAGCCTGTTTCCGATTCTATGTCTCCCTCTCTCTCTGCCCCTCCCCTGTTCATGCTGTGTCTCTCTCTGTCCCAAAAATAAATAAACGTTGAAAAAAAAAAAAACATAAATAAATGTTCTGAAGGAAAGAAACATGGTGATATTAAAGCTTATAAGAGAAGATCTTGAACTTATTCAGGCAGTCAGGGCAGACTACTTACCCTGGATAACTAATGTACTAATTACATAAGCAGAATTTACCTAGAAAGAAAACAAGAATTAATGACCGCCTTTCTGTAAAAGAGGCCCATTATTATAGAACATTATCATTTGTGTTGGCTTGTTTGTTTAAAAGAAAGGGCAAAATCTCAAATTGCTTTGAAGGGTTTGTAAACTGCTATTTAAAATAATTGGAAAGGAACATGAATATGTTGGTTGAGAAAACTCCACAGAGATTAGCTTTCTTTACACAGGTCTGGCACAAACTTAAATATTTCTTGGCAGTGTCCTAGAGTGGAAGAAATAAATGCTAAAACATACAGCAGACCTATAGTTGTATTGAAGTTCTAATGAATATTAGTTGTGTGGCCTTGCAAAGTGGTAATAATAACGCTGAAAGGTTATTATGAAAACTGAAAGAAATAATATGCAAAAATGCCTCCAACATTAAGGTTATTTAATACCTCACATGTATGTAAAACATTAATCTGCTGAATTACTTGTCTCGGTTACCTTACCTACTTATTTTTGTTGGGCTTTTCCCTATTAAAGACTAAGTTTTATGATTTTTTTCAAAGACTTTGTACTTTGAAATATTTTTCTCAATGAAATCAGTGTAATTTATTCTCTAATAACTCCCTTTGAAATTTCCAACAATCATGCACTTTTAACTACCAATCACAACTCCTGATCAGCATTATTACACCTGAATTTATTATATTTTCAAATTTAAAAAAAAACAGTTTCCTGCACCGTTTTTTTTTTTTAATTCAAAATAGCTACCTCTCAAGTGAACATTGAAGCAATTTTTGTCCAAATTCCTATTCAGGAAAATCAAGGGTAAGAATGCTGAGCCAAGAGCAAGGTTCAAGGAGGTTGGGCTGGAGACAGATGAGGTATGTACCCCATCCCACTCCCAATAGTCCTGAGAGTCCCAATGCACTAAGAAGATCTAGCTAACTCCCTGATTTCAACATGAAATGTTGATGAAAATGTGTATATATATATATATATATATATATATATATATATCTGTATACATAAAATCAAAACCATATTCTTTGTTGTTTCCAAGGTTTCCATTGATTCTACCATTAAGTTACTGACTCAAATGTGTGGTATGATTCTGTTGTTACAGTGGGATCTCATCTTCTGAAAGTCATCAGACTTATTTTTTGATGAGCTTTAAAACAGAGGGTATTAACATAGCACAGTTAAGTCCATATTTCTGCCTTAAAGTCATCAGCGTTCTGTACACCTTGATTTCTGTCCTTGGCTGCTACATTTTACAAGCTGCCCTCTATAGAGCATTATGTAGTGCCTTGAGAAATTCTCACGGTGGATGCAGAAGTAATATCTAAGGGGAAAAATGTCCATAAAAATTATATCCACTCCCTTTAGGCCATGGCATATTCCTGTAAGTTACCCTCTTTTCAATTACCAAGATAGTAGCAAAAGCCTGGAGTTACTTTCCTCACTTTAAACTGCTACTTGAGTGTGTGCACTTGCCTAGGAGTAAGGATTGTTGCCCGGGTCAAGGTTATTTATGGGAATCAAAAATCCCCATTACACATACCTCCTGCCTGTCATAGCATTTAAAACTCACACCACTGCAGAGTTTTCCCCTGTTCTACAATCTCTAGAATTACTTTATTTAGATGTACAAAGATATACAAAAATGTATACAATTCTTGTATGATGTGATCTTCAACCATTCCACTTCTTAATACTTTCAAGAGTTAATGTTTCACATAAGTGACAGGGATTTGGAGAAGAGCCACTACACATTTAATCAACCAATTAACTGCTTTATTTTAAGACAAATGGTAGCTGAGTCCAGAGGTTCAGGGAACTGACTGGGTTTAGGGGGACGATACCAAGCAAGCTTAGATAACTTTCTCTAAAAAGATTCTATTGAGGAAATAACGCCAAATTGTCTTCATATTGCTTCTGTGTTCTTCCCTCCTGGTTGTCGATTATCCTTTTTAATCTCTGACTTTCATCTCTATGTCTGCTTAATTCACAGCATCTCTCATGGCCTTCCAGGCATTAGTGTATGCAATACCTCAGCACAATATTAAACTGAGGATACAGATATGTAAAAGGCAATTCTCTACCCCAGAGGAGTTTACATTCTGCTTAACCTTATAACCACCTTTTCCTTTCAAATCATGAACTAATATTGCCACCCACGTGTTAACTTGCATTATTATGCCTGCAACCCCTTGAAACCCAGTACCATTCTAGGTTCAACATGCATTCCTTTATTAAAAATAATAGTTTCCATATGCCAGTGACCCTTCTAGACTGTAGAGAAACAAAGATGACCTCACAGAACTCATAGACTATTGTGAAAGCCACATAAATAAGCCAACAGTTTTCATACAATGTGATAAGTACTATCTTTATTTTTTTTCAATATATGAAGTTTATTGTCAAATTGGTTTCCATACAACACCCAGTGCTCATCCCAAAAGGTGCCCTCCTCAATACCCATCACCCACCCTCCCCTCCCTCCCACCCCCCATCAACCCTCAGTTTATTCTCAGTTTTTAAGATCTCTTATACTTTGGCTCTCTTCCCCTCTAACCTCTTTTTTTTTTCCTTCCCCTCCCCCATGGGTTTCTGGTAAGTTTCTCAGGATCCACATAAGAGTGAAACCATATGGTATCTGTCTTTCTCTGTATGGCTTATTTCACTTAGCATCACACTCTCCAGTTCCATCCATGTTGCTACAAAGGGCCATATTTCATTCTTTCTCATTGCCACATAGTACTCCACTGTGTATATAAACCACAATTTCTTTATCCATTCATCAGTTGATGGACATTTAGGCTCTTTCCATAATTTGGCTATTGTTGAGAGTGCTGCTATAAACATTGGGGTACAAGTGCCCCTATGCATCAGTACTCCTGTATCCCTGGGTAAATTCCTAGCAGTGCTATTGCTGGGTCATAGGGTAGGTCTATTTTTAATTTTTTGAGGAACCTCCACACTGTTTTCCAGAGTGGCTGCACCAATTTGCATTCCCACCAACAGTGCAAGAGGGTTCCCGTTTCTCCACATCCTCTCCAGCGTCTATACTCTCCTGATTTGTTCATTTTGGCCACTCTGACTGGCGTGAGGTGATATCTGAGTGTGGTTTTGATTTGTATTTCCCTGATGAGGAGCGACGTGGAGCATCTTTTCATGTGCCTGTTGGCCATCCGGATGTCTTCTTTAGAGAAGTGTCTATTCGTGTTTTCTGCCCATTTCTTCACTGGGTTATTTGTTTTTCGGGTGTGGAGTTTGGTGAGTTCTTTATAGATTTTGGATACTAGCCCTTTGTCCGATAGGTCATTTGCAAATGTCTTTTCCCATTCCGTTGGTTGCCTTTTAGTTTTGTTGGTTGTTTCCTTTGCTGTGCAGAAGCTTTTTATCTTCATAAGGTCCCAGTAGTTCATTTTTGCTTTTAATTCGCTTGCCTTTGGGGATGTGTCAAGTAAGACATTGCTACGGCTGAGGTCAGAGAGGTCTTTTCCTGCTTTCTCCTCTAGGGTTTTGATGGTTTCCTGTCTCACATTCAGGTCCTTTATCCATTTTGAGTTTATTTTTGTGAATGGTGTGAGAAAGTGGTCTAGTTTCAATCTTCTGCATGTTGCTGTCCAGTTCTCCCAGCACCATTTGTTAAAGAGACTGTCTTTTTTCCATTGTATATTCTTTCCTGCTTTGTCAAAGATGAGTTGGCCATACGTTTGTGGGTCTAGTTCTGGGGTTTCTATTCTATTCCATTGGTCTATGTGTCTGTTTTTGTGCCGATACCATGCTGTCTTGATGATGACAGCTTTGTAGTAGAGGCTAAAGTCTGGGATTGTGATCCCTCCTGCTTTGGTCTTCTTCAAAATTACTTTGGCTATTCGGGGCCTTTTGTGGTTCCATATGAGTTTTAGGATTGCTTGTTCTCCTTTCGAGAAGAATGCTGGTGCAATTTTGATTGGGATTGCATTGAATGTGTAGATAGCTTTGGGTAGTATTGACATTTTGACAATATGTATTCTTCCAATCCATGAGCACGGAATGTTTTTCCATTTCTTTATATCTTCTTCAATTTCCTTCATAAGCTTTCTATAGTTTTCAGCATACAGATCTTTTACATCTTTGGTTAGATTTATCCCTAGGTATTTTATGCTTCTTGGTGCAATTGTGAATGGGATCAGTTTCTATATTTGTCTTTCTGTTGCTTCATTATTAGTGTATAAGAATGCAACTGATTTCTGTACATTGATTTTGTATCCTGCAACTTTGCTAAATTCATGGATCAGTTCTAGCAGACTTCTGGTGGAGTCTGTCGGATTTTCCATGTATAATACCATGTCATCTGCAAAAAGTGAAAGCTTAACTTCCTCTTTGCCAATTTTGATGCCTTTGATTTCCTTTTGTTGTCTGATTGCTGATGCTAGCACTTCCAACACTATGTTAAACAACAGCAGTGAGAGTGGACATCCCTGTCGTGTTCCTGATCTCAGGGAAAAAGCTCTCAGTTTCTCCCCATTGAAGATGATAGCTGTGGGCTTTTCATAAATGGCTTTGATGATCTTTAAGTATGTTCATTCTATCCCGACTTTCTCAAGGGTTTTTATTAAGAAAGGGTGCTGAATTTTGTCAAAGGCCTTTTCTGCATCAATTGACAGGATCATATGGTTCTTCTCTTTTCTTTTATTAATGTGATGTATCACGTTGATTGATTTGCAAATGTTGAACCAGCCCTGCATCCCAGGAATGAATCCCACTTGATCATGGTGAATAATTCCTTTTATATGCTGTTGAATTCGATTTGCTAGTATCTTATTGAGAATTTTTGCATCCATATTCATCAGGGATATTGGCCTGTAGTTCTCTTTTTTTACTGGGTCTCTGTCTGGTTTAGGAATCAAAGTCATATTGGCCTCTTAGAATGAGTCTGGAAGTTTTCCTTCCCTTTCTATTTTTTGGAATAGCTTGAGAAAGATAGGTATTATCTCTGCTTTAAACGTCTGGTAGAACTCCCCTGGGAAGCCATCTGGTCCAGGACTCTTATTTGTTGGGAGATTTTTGATGACTGATTAAATTTCTTTGCTGGTTATGGGGTCTGTTCAAGCTTTCTATTTCCTCCTGATTGAGTTTTGGAAGCATGTGGGTGTTTAGGAATTTGTCAATTTCTTCCAGGTTGTCCAGTTTGTTGGAATATAATTTTTCATAGTATTCCCTGATAATAGCTTGTATCTCTGAGGGATTGGTTGTAATAATTCCATTTTCATTCATGATTTTATCTCTTTGAGTCATCTCTCTTTACTTTTTGAGAAGCCTGGCTAGAGGTTTATCAATTTTGTTTATTTTTTCAAAAAACCAACTCTTGGTTTCGTTGATCTGCTCTACAGTTTTTTTAGAATCTATATTGTTTATTTCTGCTCTGATCTTTATTATTTCTCTTCTTCTGCTGGATTTAGGCTTTCTTTGCTGTTCTGCTTCTATTTCCTTTAGGTGTGCTGTTAGATTTGGTATTTGGGATTTTTCTTGTTTCTTGAGATAGGCCTGGATTGCAATGTATTTTCTTCTCAGGACTGCCTTCGCTGCATCCCAAAGCGTTTGGATTGTTGTATTTTCATTTTCATTTGTTTCCATATATTTTTTAATTTCTTCTCGAATTGCCTGGTTGACCCATTCATTCTTTAGTAGGGTGTTCTTTAACCTCCATGCTTTTGGAGGTTTTCCAGACTTTTTGCTGTGGTTGATTTCAAGCTTCATAGCATTGTGGTCTGAAAGTATGCATGGTATGATTTCAATTCTTGTATACTTATGAAGGGCTGTTTTGTGACCCAGTATGTGATCTATCTTGGAGAATGTTCCATGTGCACTCGAGAAGAAAGTATATTCTGTTGCTTTGGGATGCAGAGTTTTAAATATATCTGTCAAGTCCATCTGATCCAATGTATCATTCAGGGCCCTTGTTTCTTTATTCACCGTGTGTCTCAATGATCTATCCATTTCTGTAAGTGGAGTGTTAAAGTCCCCTGCAATTACCACATTCTTATCAATAAGGTTGCTTATGTTTGTGGGTAATTGTTTTATATATTTCGGGGCTCCTATATTCGGCGCATAGACATTTATAATTGTTAGCTCTTCCTGATGGATAGACCCTGTGATTATTATATAATGCCCTTCTTCATCTCTTGTTACAGCCTTTAATTTAAAGTCTCGTTTGTCTGATAGAAACAGCATCTCCAGCTTTCTTTTGACTTCCAGTGGCATGATAAATAATTCTCCATCCCCTCACTCTCAATCTGAAGGTGTCCTCAGGTCTAAAATGAGTCTCTTGTAGACAGCAAATAGATGGGTCTTGATTTTTATCCATTCTGATACCCTATGTCTTTTGGTTGGCGCATTTAGTCCGTTTACATTCAGTGTTATTATAGAAAGATGTGGGTTTAGAGTCATTGTGATGTCCGTAGGTGTCATGCTTGTAGCGATGTCTCTGGTACTTTGTCTCACAGGATCCCCCTTAGGATCTCTTGCAGGGCTGGTTTAGTGGTGACGAATTCCTTCAGTTTTTGTTTGTTTGGGAAGACCTTTATCTCTCCTTCTCTTCTAAATGACAGACTTGCTGGATAAAGGATTCTCGGCTGCATATGTTTTCTGTTCATCACATTGAAGATCTCCTGCCATTCCTTTCTGGCCTGCCGAGTTTCAGTAGAGAGATTGGTCACGAGTCTTATAGGTCTCCCTTTATATGTTAGAGCACGTTTATCTCTAGCTGCTTTCAGAATTTTCTCTTTATCCTTGTATTTTGCCAGTTTCACTATGATATGTCGTGCAGAAGATCGATTCAAGTTACGTCTGAAGGGAGTTCTCTGTACCTCTTGGATTTCAATGCCTTTTTCCTTCCCCAGATCAGGAAAGTTCTCAGCTATGATTTCTTCAGGTACACCTTCAGCACCTTTCCCACCCTCTTCCTCCTCTGGAATACCAATTATGCGTAGATTATTTCTCTTTAGTGCATCACTTAGTTCTCTAATTTTCCCCTCATATTCCTGGATTTTTTTATCTCTCTTTTTCTTAGATTCTTCTTTTTCCATAATTTTATCTTCTAGTTCACCTATTCTCTCCTCTGCCTCTTCAATCCGAGCCGTAGTGTTTTCCATTTTATTTTTCAACTCATTGATAGCATTTTTTAGCTCCTCCTGGCTGTTCCTTAGTCCCTTGATCTCTGTAGCAAGAGATTCTCTTTTGTCCTTTATACTTTTTTCAAGCCCAGCGATTAATTTTATGACTATTATTCTAAATTCACTTTGTGTTATATTGTTGAAATCCTTTTTGATCAGTTTGTTAGCTGTCGTTATTTCCTGGATGTTTTTCTGAGGGGAATTCTTCCGTTTTGTCATTTTGGATAGTCCCTGGAGTGGTGTGGGACTGCGGGGCACTTCCCCTGTGCTGTCTTGAATAACTTGCGTTGGTGGGTGGGGCCACAGTCAGACCTGATGTCTGCCCCCAGCCCACCACTGGGGCCACAGTCAGACTGGTGTGTGCCTTCTCTTCCCCTCTCCTAGGGGCGGGATTCACTGTGGGGTGGCGTGGCCCATCTGGGCTACTTGCACACTGCCAGACTTGTGGTGCTGGGGATCTGGCATATTAGCTGGGGTGGATCGTCAAGGTGCACAGGGGCGGGAGGGGCAGGCTCAGCTCACTTTTCCTTCGGAGATCCACTTTGGGAGGGTCCCTGCGGCAGCGGGAGGGAGTCGGACCCGCCAGAGGGATGGATCCGCAGAAGCACAGTGTTGGGTGTTTGCGTGGTACAAGCAAGTTCCCTGGCAGGAACTGGTTCCCTTTGGGATTTTGGCTGGGGGATGGGTGAGGGAGATGGTGCTGGTGAGCGCCTTTGTTCCCCACCCACCTGAGCTCTGTCATCTGGGGCTCAACAACTCTCACTCCCATTGTCCTCCAGCCCCCCAACTCTCCGAGCAGAGCTGTTAGCTTATAACCTTCCAGATGTCAAGTCCCTTTTGCTGTCGGAACACACTCTGTCCGGCCCCTCCGCCTTTGCAAGCTAGACTCGGGGCTCTGCTTGGCCGGTGGGCTGCCCCTCTGCCCTGGCTCCTTCCCGCCAGTCTGTGTAGCGCGCACCGCCTCGCCGCCCTTCCTATCCTCTTCCGTGGGCCTCTCGTTTGCGCTTGCTCCGGAGACTCCGTTCTGCTAGTCTTCTGGCGGTTTTCTGTGTTATTTAGGCAGGTGTAGGTGGAATCTAAGTGATCAGGAGGACGCGCAGTGGGCCCAGCGTACTCCTACGCCGCCATCTTCCCAGGATCCCCTAAGTGCTATCTTTAATAGAAGAGCAAGTTCATAGCTATGTGAACAGAGATCAGGGAGTCTAAATCTGCCTGAGGGTAAAGTGTGTCTTCAGGAAGAAATTCATGTTGAACTAAGATAAACTAAGATTGGAAGATAACACAAGGTTTCTTTGCTGTGGAAGTTTCTGGAATAATTGAACACAAAACATGTATGTCTTAAAATGAGAGACAATCTGGGTGTCATCACTGTGGGGACCATGTAAAGCATCATGAGAAAACAAGAAGCAGCATGATAAATCCTGAACAACCAGACATCAGAGTGGGTTTTGATGCTTAGAAAACCCAAAAAGTGGGAGAGAGCCCCAAGAAAGAGAGATGGAAAGCTTATAACATAAACATACATGCACACTTTTTTGTAGAAAAAAGTAGAAAATATATATATGAGTATAAAATAGAAAATATTTGTATATTTGTAGAAAATATATATATGAGTATAAATAGGCATTACAAATAGAGGAAATTTAATAAGGGGATTGGTTGCAAAAGTGTTGCAGAACTGTGGGAACAAAAAGGAGTGGGTAATTTTACTCAAAAGGTAAGTAACTGCAGGAATCCATTCCCTTTCCTACTATAGAGAGAACCAAAGCAAAATGGTGCAGATTAGAGCCCACAATTACCATGCCCCCGAGACTGCTACTTGGGAAATCAAACTGTGTGAGTAGGAATCCAGGAAGCTATGCTCATCAGCCACTCTTACTGCTGCCATCTTACTGCAAGAGGTACCATCAGAGGGCATCCCATCTCCCCATCCTACCTCCCCATCTAAGAAAAAGCCAATTGACAGGGGAGTTTGGGAGTTTGTAAAATATGTATACCGGTTTCCATTTCCAGTCCTGAAGGTCCCAGTGTACTAAGAAGATCTAACTAACTCCCTAATTTCAACATGTGTTGGTGAAAAATTGTGTATGTAAATCTATATATATAAACTCAAAACCATATTCTTTGTTGTTTCCAAGGTTCCAATGATTCTACTGTTAGGTCATTGACTTAAATGTGTGGTATAGAAGAGAATGTAGAAAAATGATTGTGAGGTCAACAGATAATAGACGCTATTTGGCAACCACATGCCCTGACTTGGGAATCTCTCACCCTTGCATCCCTTCTTCCTCCCCATCGCCAGGTCTCCACCAACAAACAATATGGAGGACACAAACATACTTGTTTTCATTTTCTTCCCCATTACCAACATACGTAGTAATGTTTACTCTCAGGAAATAGGAAATTTTTCTAACTATGTGCTAGAAATAAATGAGGAAAAATACAAACAAATAGGAGAGATACAGGTTCAGTAGTGAACCTTTAAAAACAAGCAGAAAAGGCAAGTCGTAATTATCTCAGAAAAATAATAGTCTCCTCCATTCCCAATCTGTCCTTTACCAACACAAAGATAAGAACATCCACTTATTTTATACATTTATGCTTTTCTTTTAATATTTTTAGGTTAGCCTATCTGCTAACTCCCACTGTTACAGATATAAGTAGAAACTAAGTTGTATTTTTACAACCAACAGTTTCTGATAATGAAATGTGACAAAGCTAACTCCAATAATCAGCTATTCATGTTGTTCAAATATGCTCTATTGTATATATTTGGATAGAAAAATAAAAGGCATCCATTTCTTTTTTTTTTTTTTTAAATCTTTTTTTTTTTTTTTCAACGTTTATTTATTTTTGGGACAGAGAGAGACAGAGCATGAACGGGGGAGGGGCAGAGAGAGGGAGACACAGAATCGGAAACAGGCTCCAGGCTCTGAGCCATCAGCCCAGAGCCCGACGCGGGGCTCGAACCCACGGACCGCGAGATCGTGACCTGGCTGAAGTCGGACGCTTAACCGACTGCGCCACCCAGGCGCCCCAAAAGGCATCCATTTCAAAAGGAGATTAAATAGCTAAAGATTAGAGAACAATGACAACTAGAAAACTCAATTGAAGAGCAAAAATAGATACATAGCCAAAGAAAGAAGTTTGGATTTTCAATTCAATTTATGAAAAAGTTCTGTTTTTTAATAAAAAAATATTTTTGATCTTTAAAAGATTAATATAAAAATGAAAAAGGAGTTAAAGTAAAGCAGTAAAAAAAAAAGTATGCTTTTGCTTTTACATTTATTTCCCCTTTGTATAACATTTAATTTTTAAAGGTGCCACAAACTGGTGGTCAACAACTATACAGTATTCTTTAGTGTATATTTTAAGTGGTAATTAGATATCACTTGGCTGAAAATATAGGATGAAAAATAAGAGATGCCAGGACTTAAGCATATAAAGCAAAATTCACATCCTTCAATTAATTTTCAAAGTTATAAAAACCTCCTGTAATTGCTAGATATTTGGGGCAATTTTCATGGCATGGTCTCTTAATAAATGTATTTAAGGGGTAGGAAGGATTTCACCATAATCTTATCTCTAAGGTGATTTCACCTAATAATAGAGTCCTGCAGACCTTTTCCCTAAGTTGTTTCCTTTTGCCAAATTGTTTTCCCTGTAATATCCATTAGGTGATTTCCTAGCTTTCTTTTTTTTTTTTAATATTTGTGTATTTTTAAGAGAGAGGGAGGGAGGGAGTGAGAGAGAGAGAGAGAGAAAGAGAGAGAGAGATGGAGCATGAGCAGGGGGAGGAGCAGGGAGAGAGGAAGATATAGACTCTGAAGCAGGCGCCAGGCTCCAAGCACAGAGCCTGACCTGGGGCTTGAACTCATGATCCACGAGATCATGATCTGAACTGAAGTTGGATGCTTAACCGACTGAGCCACCCACTCAGTGGCAATTTCCTCACTTCTTTAAGTGTGGTCACCAAAAGTGCATCATTCACTTTATAATAGCCAGTGACACTTTCCTAAGGCAGCAAATGTCTTAAGACATCAAAAAGGGCAACTCTAATAGATAATTTTTTAAACACGTAATGGTTATATATTTACATGGTTCAATATTCAAAAGATACAAGAGAATATATAGTGAAGTTTTCCTTTAGCCCTCTTCCACACTTCCCACACTCACTTGTTGATGCCAGCAAAGGCAGTGAGATCCGAGATATAACCTACACATTTGTAGTGGATCACTCCATAGGATGGGGCCCACAACTGGTTCCTCTGTGAATAAAAATATTGAGAGTTTACACTATTACAGGACACATGCTCCTGAGACATGTTACACAGTTTAATGGACCATGATATTTCATTTTCTATCTCATATGGATAATTACTTTAAAGAAATCCCAGAGCACCAGAATATGACATTCTGATGTGGAGTGAGTGTTACTTCTTTGGAGAGCAATGATCAATTCTTTAATGCCTGAGGGAAACACCTCCTGGAGAAGAACATCTATGACCACTTGTATTTTGTTTAATGGTTGTATTAGTCAGATTATATAGAGAAACACTATATATTGGAATTGGCTCACATGATTATGAAGGCTGAGAAGTCACATGATCTCCCATCTGCAAGCTGGAGACCCAGGAAGGCAGGGGGTGTATAGTTCAAAGTCCTGAGAGCCAGAGAGCTGATGGTGTAGATTCTTGTCTGAGTCTGAAAACTGAGAACCAGAAGTGCCGGAAGTAGGAGATCTATAGTCAGTTCAAACAATGAGGCAGAGACCACAGGAATCTAACCTTCCTTCACCCTATTGTTCTAATCAGGTCCTCGAGTGATTGGGTGATACCTACCTGCATTAGGAAGATCCATTTGCTTTATTCAGTTCACCAACTCAGATGCTAATATTTTCTGGAAACAACCTCACAGACACACCCAGAATAATATTTAACTAGCCATATGGGCATCCTCTGGTCCGGTCGAGGTGACATAAAATTAACCATCACAATGGTCAATTTATTAAACTTACATATTTAATAAATGGAACTTTGAAAGAAATTTCTCATAAATATTTAGGTGTAAATAACACACGAATAATTAAATTTCCATTCAATTTAAATGGGAAAATAGAAATTTATTGTGACTCATTTTTTTTGAATCCTTCAAATCCCCTAAAAAGGCAAAACTTACACAAAAACTTAGCAGATCTATTACTCTACTAACACTTAAAACTAGTCTACAGTTTCAATAACTTGGGCTTAATTAATTCCTTTATTGCTTCACACATGATATTAATGCCTTCCTAGCGATATGTCTATGCTAATTTTCATATATACCTAGAGCTGTAGTAATATTTATTTTGATAACTTCTTGCAGTTGCAGTGATCTTACCAGATCACAAGTAATAGAATACCTTCTCAAACCAGGCAGGGATTTTTATTATCAACAGATGGAACAAAGGATTTAACTGCTTTCCCCAAGTGAACATTCTTTTAGTGGACACATTTTATATGTTATTTCAGTAATTCCAAGTCCTCATTACTGTGTGGATATTATTATTGGCATTATTTTGTCTCCTGGTGTCTTCCTCTAGACATAATGTATTTTTACATAATCACTTAACTAGCATTTCATAATTCACTGTCTTGTCATACTATATTGGCCTAGTCCATTAGTATTATTATAAACAGATGTATTCCTTATTAGAATTTTATTATTATCAATGGTGCTATATTGGAGCTTCACCTTCTGGCCATAAGGGACTAACTGTAGGTGGTTAGCTCTCCTCATGAAGAACATTGATTTATTTTTTATTTTCCTGGAATAGTGGTGGTTTCCCTCTCTACCTGGGCTTGTCTGTAGCCACTGATACTGAATACCTGTTGAACTCCCTTTCCACCTGATTTTTATATTGGGTCACCTGTAATGCTCATTCCTTAATAATTTTGGTACAGATTTCATTTTTCTTCCAGAACTTCTTGGGTTTCTCCAAGTTTCTTTTTTTTATTCTTTTCACTATGCACAGATGGAAGCAAGAACATGTCTATTTTTTATAAACAGATATAGAGCAGCTATATAAAAATATAGGAAACTGAACACCTTTATATTTAGTAGTGTTAAAGAACAGAAATTCCACTGAGTAAATTTGAAGATCTAATTGGCTTTATTAAGCATTAGACACCATCCCATTTAGCAAGTAAAGTGTAGCTCCAAGGAGATGTACAAAATGGAAGGTTTTTGAAAGAAGGACGGTGGGGCAAGGAAATTATTATCAGTAAAGGAAAAGAAAGAATTATTCCAGGCAAGGTCACCTTCCCCAGGGGGAAGGGAAGGGGGGGGTCTTAGTAGGTTGATCACTACATCATCCTTTTCAGGAATGGAAAGGGCCCGTGTGACAGATTACCTCCTTGGTGCTGACTAGAACATTCCTGACTGCCCAGCTAAGACTCCACTTCTGGGGGCAGGAGGCGGAAACTGCAGTTAGGTTAGGAGTTAAGCCCCTGTTTGGTGACTTGGTCTAAGTGGATCTGTTTTGGGCCTGTTTTTGTTTGTTTATTTATTTATTTTTAACAGTAGTAACTTTTCTGTATGTGTTAAAGTCATTGTAAATTTAAACATACTCTATTATATTCACCCTTTTTTTGCATGGCTAGTATTTTTAAAAAATATTTAGACAGACTAATTCTCTGTGGAATGGCATTAGGAGTTCACTAAATTTCACAGCAAACCTTGTTCAAATTAACATAGCAATTATTATTAGTGCTGTTGTTTAAATTTCCAATGATCACAACTTGACTGATAAAATCCCTTTCTGCAGGTTCTTTGTTTTTTTCAGGACTGTTCACTTTTTGGTAAAAATTGGACATATTCTGATAATTCTCTTTCCTAAGACAAGGAATTCATTACTTTCCTCCAATACCCTTTGGCTCTTAGCTGAGGACAATATTAGAATAAAAAATCTGGATGCTAGGATTGCATAAGAGCGTTGGTGGTGGGCAAAAATGTTCCTTCTGCATTTGACCCATTTTCCTTAGTGACAGAGGTAAAATACACGTGTATATATATGTATGTGTGTATACATATGTACACATGTGTGCATATAAATGCACATGTCTTTTTAAGGCATGAATTTACAGGTTTTTTTTTTTCTAATTTAGACCTATGAAGTTTCATCAACAACTAAGACTTTCTTCTACATGAACAGAGATGATTTTTAAAATTTTTCAATTAATTTTAGTGTAAAAAATTGTTTAATGCTTATTTTTGAGAGAGAGAGAGAGAGACAGAGCATGAGCAGGGGAGAGGCAGAGAGAGAGGGAGGCACAGAATCAGAAGCAGGCTCCAGACTCTGAGCTGCCAGCGCAGAGCCCAATGTGAGGCTCAAACTCACAACCTTTGAGATCCCGACCTGAGCTAAAGTCAGATGCTTAACTGACTGAGTCACCCAGGTGCCCCAAACAGAGATGACATTTCGATGTTCCTATCCTGATAGATAACTGCATTACTAGAGAAGAAAATGCTTAGCTCATGATAATTTTATAGTATTTTACCCTATTTCTGTTAAATGATTAAGGCTGACCTTGCTCTTGCCAGCAGTTCTATTTTTGAAGCTGAGGACTTGATTTACAGGATACATTTTACCAGTGTTTTCATCCCATCACTGCGTGGTGCGTGGCTAGGCCACCCTTGCAGTCTCATGGAGATGCTTTGAAGGGCCCACAGTAGCTTTCATGCTCTGCTCTTGCTGCCTTAAAATTCACAATCATTTTTGAACAAGTCTCTACATTTTCATTTGTATAGAACCCTGCAAATTATATAGACCCAGTCCTGCCTATAATGCATAAGCTGTTAGATTAGAATTTAAGGTCCTGGTCCCTTTACCCTCTTACTCATCCAAAGCAAAGGGAAAATTCTTAGCATGTGCCCTTCTAATGTATAACAAATCATATTAAATCCGAGAGACTCACCAATTCCCATATGCGATTCAAATTCTATACAAAATGTTGTATCACAGACAGAGGAAAATCAGCCTAAATATTTGACTGATTACTAAAAGTTCCTGGGAGACTTAGAAGTACAGATTGCTGAGATGCTCCCCAAACTGAATCCAAATATTTTGGAATGGAATCAAGAAATCTGTATTTTTATAAATCTCTTGGCTGTTTTTTTTTTTTTTTTTAATGGTCATGAGTGTCATGGGAAAAAGGCTACATTGCATTAGGCTGTCAAAATCTTTGATGTGAGAGGCTTGTGTTACAATACTCAGTTCCTATTGGCTATTAATCTGATATGATTTCTGTCTGTTTTCAGTCTACCAGCAGGGTACATACCAGGAGGGAACTAGCAGTTACTACTCACATCTGCTGTGAGTGTGAGACCTCTTAGCTCTTATAATCACATTCAGTTAACACTTCTAGGAAAACATTGGCAGAGTGAGTCCTTTCTCACTTCTAGTTTAATCCCCCTCCCCACATATGTCTATTTCCTGTGGTAGCTATTTGGATTTTTTCCATTATAGCTTATTCCTCTTTCTCTTCCCTGAATTTGATGTTAACTACAGCTGTTGCTTTCTTCTGCTCGGCTTTGCCAGTTTTGTGGGGAGAGAGAACAGAAGACGGGGGCAAAGCAGGAGCAGAAGTATCATCTACTTTAAGATGGCAAGGTACTGGGGCGACCCTGACATTGATGCTGCATAATCATTGACAAGAAGTGGATTATTTCCTCCTGCACGCTCTTACTTGAGGTGCACAGTCTAGGGCTTGTGAGCTTTTCAAGGACCCAGGACCTTAGACAAACAACCAAAAAAGGTAGTATTGACTCCAAAATGTACAAAACAAAGCTACAAAGTCAAAATTAGTGCTAACTAAATATATTTTACATTTACTTAATTATTACTATTAACAATCACAAAAATTCCATTACATTTGAAAACAATTTGTAGGGTATTCTTTGCTTTGTAAGAATTCCTGAATATACATAATTATTGCTGAAAATTATAGCCAAATATTAAATGCATTATCTGTCACCAAATAATTTCAAAAACAAAATTATCAAAATCATTTCGATTTTTTAAATTTATTTATATATTTTGAGAGAGAGAGCGAGGGAGTGGGGAAGGGACAGGGAGAGAGTGAGAGAGAGACTCCCAAGCAGGCTCCGCCCTATCAGCATGGAGCCCTACTTGGGGCTTAAACCCACGAACTGCAAGATCATGACCTGACCCAAAATCAGGAGTTAGACACTTAACGGACTGAACGGACTACCCAGGTGCCTCTTCATTTCATTTTTTTTTAATTAAAAAAAAGATGTTTAGGGATACAGGAATCAACTGAAAGAGCTCTAAGTGGCCAAAACTAAAACAGTTTGGCCTATAAAATAAATAGTATTAGATTATAAACTAAAGTATAAAATAAATAGCTGTGAGTCCATACTGACATAAATAAGCAACTGAAGTTAAAATTTTTAATATATTTAATGTGAGATCTGGGTAATACTGTGAGGATGCCATGAAACCTAAGAATGCCCAAAGTCCCTTAAGGTCTTAAGACACCCCCATTATGTATATACCACCAATAGGTTCGCATCACTGCTTTAATAAATTTTGGAAAGTCAGACTGTAGTTGACCTAGTAAACATTACCACAACTTGCTATGTTGTAGCAATAATTTTATTATTACTATTATTTTATTTGAGAGAGAGGGAGAGTGGGGGAGAGTGACAGAGGGGGTGGGGAGAGAGAGAATCTCAAGCAGGCTCCATGCTCAGCGAAGAGCCCAATGTGGAGCTCAATCCCATGACACTGAAATCCAGATCTGAGTCAAAATCAAGAGTCAGATGCTCAACCAACTGAGCCACCCAGGCACCCCATGATAATTTAAAATGTTTTGCTAAAGCAAAATGTAATACAGTATGCCTATATTAAAAATACAAAAGAGATAGCAGAACTAGTCACCCCTTACCCACCTGAGCAGTTCCAGGTGGCTCTGCAGAATTCTGATGCTCTGTGGAACTCAGTGTGTAATTTTTTTATATAGTAAGAAAAGCTGACCCTCATAGAGTTGGAGAAAATAATTGGAATAAACCTGTCTGATACAGGGCTTGTATCCAGATTGAATGAAGCACTCTTACAACTCAGAGAGAGGAAGATAAAAATCCCACTAAGAAATGGCAAAAAGCATAAAGAAACACTTTACTAGAGAAAATACACAGATAACAACTAAACATGTGAAAAATTTCTCACCATTAATAGTCACTCAAGAAATGGAAATTAAAGTAATGAGTCCCTGACTACAATGGGTACAATAAAAGGACTCCCACCAACTGTTGGAGAGGCTGAGGAGCAGTTAGAACTCTCACGCGTGCAGGAATGCAAAATGGTACAGCTACTTTTGAAAATAGTTTGGCAGTTTCTTATAGAGTTCAATGTCTATTTACTGTAAGACTCAACGCTTTCATTCCTAGATGTTCCCTGAAGGCAAATGAAAACATATGCCCTTATGAAGACCTGCACGCAGATGTCTATAGCAGCTGTATTCACCTCTGAATATTATTCATTTGCTTCCCTAGGAGAATATGAACTCAAAAGTGAACCATAATGTTCACACGCTGTTAAAGACTCAAAAATCTGAATTTGCTACAGAATATGGTGTATTCTAGGTGGCTCAGTTGGTGAAGCATCCAACTCTTGGTTTCAGTCAGATCATGATCTCGTGGTTTTGTGGGTTCAAGTCCCACATTGGGCTCTGTGCTGGCAAAGTGGAGCCTGCTTGGGATTCTCTCTGTCTCCCTTTCTCTGCCCCTCCCTGACTTGTGCTGGCGCTCTTGCTCTCTCTCTCTCTCTCTCAAAATAAATAAATTCAAAAAAATAAATAAATAAAATAAAAGTTAAGTACTTCTTCCAGAACCAAAGTATCATTGAATGACATTGTAACACAAGACTCAGGCTTTTGAACATGACAAACTCATTATTTAATGTTTTCAGTAGGAAATATGGTGCTAGCAGACTCAAAGCATGCTTGCTTGAAAACAAAGAGATGCTGGAACATGTTAATACTATTCTTTTAAATTACGCTAATTTTAACCTCTAATTTTAACAATTACATAGAATTCATATTTTAAAAATTCTTATTGCTAGTTTTAGATTCCCACACTTAATGGATATCACAAAGTGAGCTGACATGTGAAGTGATCATGTATTTTTACCTATCACATCTCAGAATATTTTCTTTATGCTTCAGACACCAAAAGAAAGGGGGCAATTTTCTAACAGGAAATTTAAAAATCTTCACATGGTAGAGATTATCCATGAGCATCTTTTCGGGCTGAAATCGTTAAGTCATATATGAAACACTCTTATTTTTTTTGCTTTCTATGCCTTTTGCTGGAACTAGAAATGTTTTCATAGTTTCTTTGAGACAGATTCTTAAAATTCTCTACATTTCTTTTAATTGAACTAGTGACATCACCTAATTGTAAAAGTTGTCTGTTTTTCCTCTAGGAATCTTAATTTATTCACTGTATACTTAGTCATTTTGCAGCCCAGTGATGATTATGCCTTCCTTGTCCTTGCTGTGTACTCTGCTTCTCCTGGTTAACCTTATTCTGATTAATGTTTCTTATTTTCTACCTAAAAAGTTACCTTCACTAGCTTTAAGGCTTGAAAGAACAGTGACAGTGTGCTATTTTACTGCCATACCAGATATCTTGGGCAAAATTATAAAATGAAGGAAGTGATTTTAAAATCCCTTTTAGTGTGGCTCATCCTTTTTCTTCCTCTCTTCCTATCTTGGTGCCTTTTGTGTGGTATCTTTTCTACCCCTAGCTTCTAGACCCAAATGCCAGCTTCTTTGTGTAAATTAATATGTTTTCAGGGTGCCTGGGTGGCTCACATTGTTTAAGTGTCGAACTCTTGATCTCAGCTCAGGTCTTGATCTCAGGGTCGTGAGTTCAAGCCCTGTGCTAGGCTTCATGCTGGGCATAAAGCCTACTTAAAAAAATAAAAATTTGGGGTACCTGTGGGCTCAGTCGGTTGAGCATCCGACTTTGGCTCAGGTCATGATCTGGAGGTTCATGAGGAGCAGCCCTGCGGCAGGCTCTGTGCTGACAGCTCAGAGCCTGGAGCCTGCTTCAGATTCTGTGTCCCCTCCTCTCTCTCCACCCCACCCCTGTTTGCACTCTGTCTCTCTCCGTCTTTCAAAAAAATGAATAAACCTAAAAAAATTTAAAAATAAATAAAAAATAAAAACTAATGTGTTTGCTTGCCACCAAGAGAGAAACTCTACATTTGAGAGGACCTCAATAAATCAAACAACCAGTTGTAGGATTTGAACATCTCTGGCACCTTGATAGGGAGCACACTGGAGAAGGAAGAAGTAAAGGAGGTGGTAAAAGGTAAAAGGATATTTGGTTTTCTTGCCCCAATTGAAATTCAGCCATTATTAGCTACATCATCAGTGCATTACACTGAGCTTAAATCTCGCTAGACTTGTCAGAAAATGGATTGAGGTCATCACTATAATGAAAATGTGGTTAGAACACACCGTTTAAATATTTAATGTAAAAGCCCACAATTGATATAATGTAAAAAATAAAATCCTTGCTGAAAGTTGATGAGAGTGTACTATTATCCTGATTAGTTTTTTGCACATTTGTTTTCACTTTTCAAAAGAAACTTGAACTCACTGATTCTCTCTCTCCCACCTTCATGGCTTACCTTGTCTTCTACATTTACTACAAGTTTCCGTTAGGAGGGTATGGCATATGTCCTCTCCCAAATGCCTGTTCGAAACCATGTTGCTTTACTCATTTTCAAAGTGATCCTCCACAAAAGGAAGGAAGGAAGGAAGGAAGGAAGGAAGGAAGGAAGGAAGGAAGGAAAGAAGGAAGAAAGAAAAGAAAGAAAGAAAGAAAGAGAAAGAAAGAGGCACAAATAAACTATTTTTGTCTAGCAAGAGAAAGCAAGTATACTGGTTAATTAAGAGTATGAGCTGTGAAGTCAAACAGACCTGAATTTAAGTGCTGACCCCACTCATTCCTTCTTAATTACTTAACCTTACTGAGCCTCAGCTCTCTTATCCGTGTAAAACAGAGTTAGTAATACTTTCTTCCCAAAGGCTTGTAAACGGTGCTGTAACAGTTCTCCAAGTGTCAAGACACTTCCAAATCATTAGGAAAATCTCCAACATCTACCTGAGAACCTAAAGTTTTGCTAGACAGAATGTTTTTGGTGACAAAATACACCCCTGAGTCATTTAAAGTTTTCTTCAGATCTTTCTTCATTATTTCAACACAGCAGTATAAGCTTATTGCAGGCAGGGAATCTGGTTCAGCCAGTGTTTAGTTGTATCATAATCACCAGATTCATTCTTATCTTTCTGACTTCTCTCTTTTCTGTCAGTGATTCTGGAGGTCACAGAGAGGTAAGGTGCACAGATGGGGAGTGAGAGGTATGACAGGCAAGGAGGTTGGGTGAAAAGGTAGCTTAAACAAGATTGGCCATTTGCCTAAATTATTTTAAATGTGGAAGCTAGATGATGGGTTCATAGAGTTCACTGTACTACTTTTCCTTCTTTTGTGTGGATTTGAAACTTTCCATTACATGTAATATATACATATGTATATATGCATACACATACATAAGAATACCTATGTGTGTATGTGTGTGTTTATATATGTACAGCAAAGATAGAAATGGACTGTCCTTACATGTCAGTAAAGGCAGGGGGGAAATAGAAAAACTTGGGCGATAACCATTAGTAAACATGAATTTTTTGTCCTTGCCCAAGTTTGGCATTGATGAAGGAAGTCATAAGAGTAAGGAAGATGGAAGACAAAGTCCATTGTTACTGATATTGATCAGTTTGCAGATGTGGTTTTGGGTCTACTAGGCAAGTACACTTGCTAATACTGCACTCATATCTTGGAAGGCTTGCTTCTGGCCACAAGTACACCTGGATATCCACATCTTTTCCTTGTGGGAGCTTTTCCCTCTAAAACATTGGACTTGGAGCAAAGTAAAATGTGTGGGTTTCTGTAAGTAACTGGATCATAAAATAAGAAAGGGAAGGAAAAGATCATAGACATCCATGCCCAATCCCTCTTTCCAGGCTCACCATTGTCCCTGGAAAAGTGAGTGAGAGGATGGCAGGGAAGAAGTAAGGAAGTGAATAGTATGAATGGAATATAAGAGTGCCTCCTTAAACGACCAATGGAAGCTTTTACTTGGGAAGTCAATCGTTATTGACTAATACACTTTTGCAGTTCTACCCAGGAGTTTTGTTATAGATTAGACTCGTTTATTATGCCTCTTTCTGAAGACTCTTCTGTTGACCTCCTCAAAAGTACCCTGAGTCTTGAAGTTTTGTGCTTAACATCATGATGGTAGAATATGGAAAAACTATGACCTAAAATGAGAAAGTGCTCCAGAAGTATCTCTTTTTTGGCTTGTTTAGAAGCTGGGTTTAATTATTGGTTCAGGCTGATTCATTTGATGCTTCAGAGAACGAAGCATCTTGGGTTGGTTCTTGGGAGAGTGTTTAAAATTCCAGTAGAGTTCGAGCCCCGCGTCAGGCTCTGGGCTGATGGCTCAGAGCCTGGAGCCTGTTTCCGATTCTGTGTCTCCCTCTCTCTCTGCCCCTCCCCCGTTCATGCTCTGTCTCTCTCTGTCCCAAAAATAAATAACCGTTAAAATTCCAGTAGATATTTCTGGCCTGGGAACTTTCTCATCTATCATTATTTTAGCATATATTTTCAAAGTGATTGGTCATTTTGACATTTGCCTTTTAAATGTTCCCCCAAATATTCAGCAGGTGAGGTTAAGACTTGAGGAATACACTTTCTTTTTTCCACAGTCATGCTTGGCCATTATATGATTATTTCATCCTATGATATCTCATTGACTTTTAGTACCCACCATTGTCACATCAAGAAATATTACCTTCCTTCAAACTCTTACAGGACTATATTTGTACCTCTTTTGTAATGTTTATTCCATAGCTTGTCTTGTGTCTACTGGGGACTGTTCTTGCCAATCCTGCAAAAAGGTAAGTTCCTAAAGAGCCTGAAATATAGCTATGTCAGTTCCTTATTATCACACTGCCTGGCACAAAGTATTCAATAAATGTTTTCTAAATGCACACATAATCACATGGCAATAAGCAAGTAGAATTTCCTGTTTTATTTTTTAACATTCCAGATTGTTTGGTGTGCTTTTCTCTTGCTATTATTTTTTTCTACACACCTCTTTCTGTGACCAAATGTCCTCTGCCTTTGCATATTTTTTTCTGATACACTGTTTATCAATGAGTATGTGATTCTGTTCCATCTATTTGTATATCCCTTAATCTCCAGATTTTCTAGGCTTAAAATATAGCAACCAAAAGACAAGAACATTGGGCAGAGAAAATAGACTGAATCAAAATACGTTTTGTATTTTTTAAACACTCACTTCATCAAAAAGAATATATGCAAGATATTTTTTTAAATCAAATACTATAGATGGGCGTATAGTACAAAGACAAAAATAATTCAAATCTTACCAGCCCCATTACAGCTGTCTCCTCTTGCAATCAATTTTGATGGTTTTTAGATCTTTTTTTATAAACACTATTGCATTTCTATATAGGAGATTTACACCATGATTCATGATTCTTCATATGATTGGTGAAATCTTATCCCACTTGGGCTGATACTCGCATCATCTCTATTTTTTCACACATACATATATTTTCCATTGATTACCACTGGAACATTAAATAATATGCTTTAACCTTTTATTTCATCACCTATAAATAATTTATCTTAATAGTTTTAAAATTAAGTGCCTGCTATGGACTGATTGTGTCCATACCCAAATACCCAAATTCATATGTTAAAACCTAATCCCCAATGTGATGGTGTGGGGAATTTTGGGAGGTGATTAGGGCATGAAAGAAGGGCCTTCATGAATGGGATACATGTTTTGCAAAAGATGCACCAGAGAACTCCTTCACATCTACTGCCAGGTGAGGATACAGCAAGAGATGGCTGTCTATGGACCAAGAAGCAGGTCTTTACCAGACACAGAACCTTGATCTTAGATTTCCCAGCCTCCAGAACTGTGAGAAAGACATCTGTTTTTGTTTTTTTAATAAACTACTTAGTCTATGGTATTTTGTTATAGCAGCCTGAATAAACTAAAATAGCCTCCACTGCACCATCATCTGTGCACTTTTGTGCAGTGCCCAAATTGTACAACTATACACTGAACCCTGACTTACCCCTCTTTTCTGTTTGTTTTCATTTCCCACTATTATCAAATGTAGTTTACTTTCAACCTTTACATTCTATTTTGTAACACAATTACATGCACTTTGTATATAGGTTGAATGCTATGCCCATATATTATTCATTGTAGAAAAAAGAAGTTATGATTATACTTCCTTTCTTTTGTTTTTCTGAAATTGCCAGTTTTTACTTTTTATTCTTGTTCTCTCCCTCTCTCCTTCTCCCTCTCTTTTTCTCCTCCTCCCCTTCTTCTTCTTCTTCTTCTTCTTCTTCTTCTTCTTCTTCTTCTTCATCCTCCTCCTCTTCTTCCTTTTCTCTCTCTCTTTTTCTCCCTACTCCCCATTTCAAACATTCCTTTCTTTACTTGAACCTGAATTATTTAATCTTGGCATCTTCTGCATGGAGGGGTTTTCTAATTATTTTCTTGGGTTGAAGCCATTATTTCCCAGAGCCCATGTCTTTTTTTTTTTTTTTTTTTACTTCGATCTTGTTTTACCAGGTTGGAGCATCACCTCAAGTAACTGCCTAGAGGAGGGATAAAGCCTTGCATATCTAAGTTATCTTCTCTTTGCCTTCAAATTTCATCAGTAATTTGGCTTAGAACAGAATTCTAGACTGAACACCATTCCTCTCAGAATTTTGAGTCTTGACACCACTGACTTCTAACATCCAGTATGGTAGATGAGATGTTTATTTTCAGTCAGATCCTGTCTGTGTTTTTTTTTCCTGCCTTATTCCATAATCATACCTCCACCACCAGTATAAATGTTGGTACATTCTCTTTCTTCTTATTCCTTTAAAATTTCACAACGGTTGCCTAAGTATTGTTCTTTTCAAAATCAGCTCATCATATTCTAGTATTTTCCATATGAAATCTTTTGTGTTCTTTCAGCTTGGAAACTTACCTTTTAAAGTATATTTGATGATTTCTTCACCTCCATTTCTACTCTTTCTAAAATTAATTAAATTGCTTGGTTGCAGGTCTTATTTTATCTTTAGCTTCAAAACTTCAGTCTCTTGTGTTTTAGATACCATAATAGGTTATAGATGGATTTAAATCTCACCTGCCCAACTTATTATCTGTGTGATGCATAGGAATTTCTTAATCTTTCTTGCTTTCCTCACCTATAAGATGGACTCATGGTAGTGTCTACCAATAAGGTTGTTCTGAGGAGTAAATAATTCATTAGCATAGTACCCGTTACACAGAGTAAGAACTTTTAAAATGTTAGGTGTTCTTTTTGGAAATAGCATAGCAGGTAAGTTCATAGACTCTAGAGCTAAAGTGAGTGGGTTTTAATCCTGACTCATTAGCTAACTGACCTTGCTTGGGCAAGTTGCCTAATCTCTCCATACCTCAGCTATAAAAAACAACATTATACCATTACATACATGATAGGCTTGTATTGATTAAAATGCTTAGAATACTTCTCAGTTAATTGGAAAATATTAGCTATTTGGAAAAGTTCCTTGACTTAGTCTTTCAAACTGAGAATAACTTTTATATTTTGTCAGTTGTGTTTTTAACTTCTAAGACCACTTTCATGTTCTCTCATGGGTTCTTTTTCATAGCATCCTGTATGATTTGTGGATACACTATTGTCTCAAATTTTTCTGAAGCTACTAATTTGACATTTTGTTCCTAGAATAATATTAATTTTTTTCTACACGATCTTCAAAATATGTTTATGTTCTTCTTTTGTTTCCATTTAGAAGTCTTTCCTAAAATGCCTGAAGAGTGTCAGTCAGTTACAGCTGACCCTTGAACAACAAGGATTTGAACTATGCAGATCCATTTATACATGAATACTTTTTGATAAATGCAGCACAGTACTGTAAATGTATCTTCCCTTCCTTATAATTTTCCAAATCACATTTTCTGTTCTCTACGTTATTTTGTTGTAAGAACACAGTGTACATTACAAATAACAGGCAAAATATGTGTTAATCGACTGTTTATGTAAGTAAGTAAGGCTTATGATCAATAGTTTTGGAGAGTCAGAAGTCATATATGCATTTCTGACTTTGTGGGGCATCAGTGCCCTAAGCCCTGTGTGGTCCAAGAGTCAACTGTATTTTCTGTTTCAGAACAAGGTCATAGAAGGTCTCACTTGGGCATCTGTGAACTGGAAGTGGTACAATTAATTATTCCTATTGCTTTAGGGGGAGAAGGTAAGAAACTGATCATTCTCTTGGATGGCTCCCAAATTCCAGGAATCAGTGAGTTTTGCTTTGGTGTGACAGTATTCACACTGGCTTCCTTGGTTGTCCTGGACAGTTTTTGTTCAGTTTCTTTGGGGGAAGAAACCTTATGTTTCAGGGATACACCTTCAGGGATAACTGCCGGTCTTCTGGCTGCCAGGTCTGATAGGGTAGGAAAATCAAGTCTTCTGTATTAAGGCTTTCTATTAATTTCCCATTTTTTACTCTCTCCATTTGGCCTTGAGTGTGAAGGCTTGCCAAGACTCCACGGGGCAGCTATTTGCTTCTATGGTGGCAGCACATACAGCAAGAATTCTGGGCCATGGCCTCCTCCCACTTTGCCCATACTGTAAACATCATCTTTATCCTTCTGCCTTCCAGAAGCTTATTGAAATTTCTTTTCTACTGATAGCCTCTCTCCCATTCTGTCTGTTGTTATGGGAAAATACATGTTTTTATTCTTTCCTACTGAATTCATGTGGATTTGTGAGGGGAAAGAGATAAATACAGATGTCCAGTCAGCCATCTTAACTGACCACTGCTGGAGATGTATTTTGTTTTTTACCTTTTAAAGGTAAAAATTTTTCTCTTATTTACCTTAACCTCATTTTCAGGCATTTTGGTTTTAATGACTTGGTCCCACATCATTGTCAGATATAAAGTGTGATTTGTGAAGGGGACTATTTAACTATATAGGCATTTGTTTTGAGTTTGTAAATACTGAGGACTATAGTTGCCCCTTTGTCTCTTGATACCTGTAGCTCATGCCTTCTGTGTGTCAGGAGGCTCTCCTTTGTTGGGTTGTACAACTTATTCCATCTCCTTTTGATTATAATAGCATTCCCAACAGGATATAATTTGGGGGATGTTGGTAATATGTATATTTTTATTATTAGCTGACATTATTCTTCCTTTCCCTTCTGGAAAGCCCTATATAGTCTCTTACCCTGGGGATGTGGGCTAGCTAACAAGGAACTTTCTAGAAGCACCACACAAGAAACAGAGCTAGCTCTGAGAAACTCATTTGTTTTTTTAAATCCTTATTGGAAAAAGATGTTTTAGACATTCTTTATGTGTGATACCTGAGAGATAGAGTGGAGAGCAGGATAGACATGGTTCCTTTCATCCTATACCTTTGTTCTATAGGATTCTCATTAGTCCAACCCAATCTAGTTCTTATCAGCTTTTCTGACTTTAGCACCTATCCGCAGTGTGCACTTCCAATCCTACTTAATATTCTGAGCAGAAATAGGAGTCAGTAAGAGCCACAGAGGAGAAATCTTGGATGCACTTTGCTGTGCTCCACAAAAGCAGTGTTACACTCTCTATTCTGTTTTCTTAGGGGCTCTCTCAGTGTATGTGTGTGGGGGTGGGGGGTGTTGACAGAAGGTAAGACTATTGTGTAACCATATGTACTTAAAAGGTTTTTTTTATACCTACTTAGCATATTAAATTGGACATGAGAGGAAGGTAGAATTACATTTCCTGAACAATTGTGCATTAACCAGATCTCTTATTTTCATCAGGGAACCACTTATGGTACTAACTCAGTAACACATACAAGTAAAGTCAAGAAGTACCAACATCATTGTTTCTCTATTACAGATCCCACTTACCTTTTAGTCACTTCAAAATTCCCTAACTACTGCAAAAAGAAGGCAGCCTTAGAATTGTCACATTTTAGATTCTGGGCATAGAACTCTTGAGATGACATAGCAGTTGTCCCTTCCCCCCCTCCTCCCCTCCTAATGAGGCTGATAGCCACTAGAGGCCCTCCAAGTCTGGAACTCAAACAATGGAATTGGAATGCTAAACAGCTCTTAGCAGCATCACCAGCCGAGGGGTAACTGTGGGGGTGATTAATCATTCTGAAAGCATATATCTGCCCGTCATGTCCACAACTGGCATATTAAATGCCTGCAGTCTGTTACACAGCCTGTGTAGGTTTCTCTTCTGAAGAGTACTATCTAAAATCAACAGTCCTTTCTGGGTTCATCTGTTCACTTTTTATTCTTTTCCGGAACTTTTCTCTTAATATTATTCTGCTTTGAAACAAACTCTCAGTGCTCAGCATCTTTAGTGAGGAAGTTCACAAACTGGCAAAGATGATCCTACTTTCTTATTCAGAAGAGGTTGTACAGAAGATGCTTCCTTCTATCCCTTGCATAGTAATGCCAAGCATTTGATTTCTCTGAATCAGATGAGTGACTGGGTTGAAAAACCTGGGTTATACCTGTACATTTTGTCTTGCCACTGTCTCAGTACTCAGAGGTTTAGTTACAGCGTAGTCTAGAACAGAACTTAATGGTCTGCCTTGTTCTCCATACAGGCTCTAATAACAGAAAAAGACAAGTTTGCATACACTTGATCCTTTTATGGTTGGGAGTCAAACAACCTACTGAACAGGCCACTTGTGGAATAACTGTGAACCAGAAGAACCTCTTCAACCCAAATCTTCCAGGCTAGTAATAAGGAGGGTTAAAGACCTCGCTGCTATTTACTTGGGTGACTTGCCATTACCATTTAGATAAATCCAGTCTTCTTTATCATCTTTCTCAAGTCCCCCGTGGTTAACTCCCTAGTCAAAATTGTTGTAGTACATTTTCCATTTTTCTTTGTATGATCTTTTCATCCATAATTTCATCTTTGCTGATGGCTCACCTGTTTGAAATTTTCTTAACAGTTTTCTGCAACAAGGGCTCAAGTCAGTTCCAGGAAGTTTGGTGCTAAGCAAATTTTATGAGTCTGTCCTTAGAGTGGGAGGTGAACCTGAGCCCCCTGGTCCTTGAGAGATATTCCACTTTTAACCTATTTCCCTGGTGAGGCTGTGAAAGCCCACAACATGGCAAACATACTAGCCTTCTATGGACTTGGGCTGACATATTTAGTTATGGTTATTTGTCCTTTGAGAGATACACTAGAGTTTCAGTGAACTAGGCAACATTTCACCCTGTCTTATCACAATGGGACTGAAGGGTATAGCACACAAATGTTAAGAAATTCCATTATTAGCAATTTATTTTAGCTTCCCTAAAATGGCACACAGTTGTATCTCAAGGAAGGAGACTATGATAGATCACTACTCCTTTGCCATTAATTAGAAATATTGATTCTATGATTAAACACATTGTTCATTTTGTGTTTCAGATTTGCCTGATTTCCCAAGTCGCTTGAAAGAATAATCTGTTCAGAGTTCTTCAGGAGAAGAGGATTTTGGATATTTAAAAAATCTCTTTAATGTTCATTTATTTTTGAGAGAGAGAAAGAATGAACAGGGAGGGACAGAGAGAGAGGGAGACACAGAATTGGAAACAGGCTCCAGGCTCTGAGCTGTCAGCACAGAGTCCTATATGAGACTCGAACCCTGTGATCATGACCTGAGCTGAAGTCGGACGCTTAACCAACTAAGCCACCCAGGCACCCTGGATTTTTTTTAAATCATTTTGGTCTGGTTCATAACAAAATATCAAATTATCAAGATTCTGATCTTAAGCAAATGATGTTTTTATTTCATCCTAGGGAAAAAAACTTGAAAGTACTTGGTTCAGCTTCTTTTCTTAAACCTTCTACTCCATGTCTGATGCTAAGTTCAAAGGGAAGCAGTTCTCAGAATTTTGACCTTGATTTGTATAGAATCCACCTAGCCACTTTGATTTTCAAATCTTAAAGGAAAAAATCTTGTATATTAACTTTGACAAACTGCTCCCTGTAATTGATTCCTTGTATTTGATATAGTGGCCCATTGATTCCTTGCTTTCTGAGGATGTTTCTCTATTTTTATTCTAGAAATCGAGGATTAAAATGAGCTATTCTCTACCTCATTTAAACATGGTGATTTCAATAGGACACAGTAGTTTCAATTGTTACAACCCTTGATGTTGCACATTAAAGAGCCAAATAATAATCCCCCCCCCCAAATATGCTTCTTTGGCATAAGGATTTTTTTTTGAAAAACTGCATACACAGGGGAAGCTCTGAAAATAGAGGTAGAGAGTAAGTACCCTTTTGTAAGAGAAAACTGTATTTAAAATGAAATTTTACATTAGAAAGGGCTCTTATACCTGGAAGAGAGCTATTACCAGAGATCTTTTTGCCATGAGAGGCCCATCTGCATCTGCAGGGCAATCTCTGTTTATCAGACATCCTCCTTTTTCCTTCCTATGAGTTGTTATCTCAGCACGTCCCAATATTTATCTTTTGTCTTTACCTGAACTGGCATTGAAGTTGGTGGCTTGGGCCATTTCATGGAGTTATTCATTTTTCCTGGACATCTCCCATGTATACATGAGCTATGCATGTTCATAAACTTCTGTTTGTTTTTCTACTGTTAATCTGTCCTTTATTACAGGAGGTATCAGCCAAGAACTTAAAAGAACATTCTTTCTCCCGTGCAACACCTAATGCAATGAAAAAACCTTTAGATGAAATTTATAATGACTAACAGTAGCTGCTGCTTCTGTGAAGTGGTAGATGCTGTTGCTGGGAAACTAAGTGGAAGGGAATTAGAGAAAATCAAAGCTTCTACATTTGCAGACTTAACAGGTGTGGAGGTAAGAGTTGTTTCAAGGGTTTGATTCTTTGTGGCTTGATTTAAGGTAGTTGATTGTGAGACCAGATATCTGCACTTTTAATAATTGTTGCAACATTTAGTGGTATTTTAGGTGATGATTTATATTTGGAGCCGATAATCTGAGGAATTATTTAGAGATCTATCCTGGGAAAGCACACGCGCACTCGCGCGCGCACACACACACACACACACACACACACACACACCAAATGCGATATCTAAAATGTGTAGCTTTGCCAGAAAGCAGGGCTATAAATCAGTAAAATGGGAGTTTCAAATATTGGCTACCCAGCATGAAAAGACCTTATTACTAAATCTGTGATGCACTTATAAATCAAAGAAGCCCTGAGGTGGACAATAATTTATGTAAGAATTTTGCTTTTGACTACATAATTGATTGCTCTAATTCACTACTTCTTTAGTCTTGATAACTCAAATTTGTTATTATTTAGTGTGTCACCATGAATTTATTAAGTGATTAGCTAAAAATCACAGATGTCCTAGATCAATTTACATATAAGGATAAGCAGCATTGTTAAAAAGCTTTTTACCTGCCCAGTACATATACCTTTTCCCATCCCCTTAACTAGAATGCATTTAGAGTCTAGATTAAAATTACCTGGAAATTGTATTGTCAAGAATGGTTAAAATAATAATTTTGTGTTATATAAATCTTAACACAATAATGAGTAAGTCATTTTTAAAATGACTTTTAGAGCATTGAAACAAACAGAAGATAAACCAACACCGCAGCCCTGCCTCAAGATGTTGGGATTTAAAGGCATGGGTGTCACTAAACACTCCACAGATGATTCTGATTTGGGTCCAGGGTTACTAACCCCTGACCCAGATGATTCCTTTTTCTCCAGCTGTGCCAGCTCATCCTTTAGGTGATGCTAAACGTCATATCAGTGCCTCAGACACTGCTTTATTACATCATTCCCCTCTACCAGTTTCTCACTCACTCTCCTTTACTGGGCTGGGCCATTTGCAACTGTTTAAACTGTAACTTCTATAAATTGGAAACGCTCCATTATATGTAATAGTTAGCACTTAGTATTAATTTTAATGCTGGGGAATTACTTAAAATACTGACACAGAGCATGATATATGTGTCTGGATCTTCAGGGTCAGAACCAGGTCTGCAGTTTGTAAAACATATGGTTATCCTTAGGATGAAATTTTTTTGCTTGGTGGATCAGGTCGAGAAAGCTGAAATTCCAGAATCAAGATTTTATTTTGGGGAGGAGCTGAAGAAGGGGATTGTACTAAAATGCAAATATCCATAAGAGCACAATCTGACATGGGATTGCTTTTCCTTTCTAACTGGACCATCATTCTTAAGGAAGATTTGATGGGAAATTGTTAGACCTTGAAAATGCTGGGCATCTTCAGGAACTCCCAGAATAAGGAGACGCTCATAAAAGTGAAAGTTGTTGCTTCACCATTTCCCTGTAATAGTTCTGCTTTCAGGTGTGTGTGTGTGTGTGTGTGTGTGTGCACCTGCACACACTTGTGAAATATGCATATTATAGTGGGGAAAATATTTAAGATTACAACAGTCTTCTAAGAGTAAACAATTGTTATTTGAATAGCAGCAATACCTTAGTTCAAAATTTTAAGACTGAACAATGAGAGAGAACTTGCTCAATTAAATATGAAAAAGTACCATCAAGTTGCAAAAACTAAGTGTTATGTGAATAGCATTGGAATAACCAGAGACAAATGGTCGGATGGAGAAAAGGTCAATAAACAGACACACACATACATATGTATATACGTGTTTTAGTGCTAAAGATGGCATAAAATCATGAAGTCATTGAAATAATGAATAATGCACATTACATAAAATAATGTAAAAATGCATTATTTACATAGAAAATTAAAGCATTAGGCTCCTGTTTTATAAATAGATAAGATCGATTGGTAATTCTGGGAAAACCCAATAAAACAAGAAGTTATCTCCATGTGGTAGTACTTTAGATAATTTCAAGTTTCCCCTTTTGTTTATCTGAATTTAAAATCTAAGTTATACTCATGTAACTTGTACAAAAATACTTTAACATTTTAAAAAAGCAAAAATGAAAAGGTTTTCTTTTTATATCAAAAGCTTATAACTGAGAGATAATTTATTTTGATACCATTATATAATTACTGAGGGTTTTCAAGAGCTTAGCCTGCTTATAAAAACAGAAGCACAAGGAATATAGAGCCATGTCTAAAAAAAAAAAAGAAAGAAAGACCTGTAAAATCTCAGTGGAAGACTGTATAAATGAAGTAAATACCAGGCTCACAGAATAAAATGAACAAAGGAATTATCTTCCAGCAAAGTGGACGCAGTAGGTGAAAGTTACACACTTCTACGAGGCACGGGAACTACAAGCTAGGTCAGAAGAACTCATTTTATCAATATTTCAAGTTCAAAGTGGTCAAACTAAAGGGAAAACAAAATTATTTTTTGCCTGTAGTTCTCTCTTTGCCCCTTTTTCAGGGACAACCCAGCAAAAATTGAAAATGTGCACAGAATAATGTTGAGGGTGGTGGCAAGCTGTCCACCAGAGTGACATGACCCGAGAGCCCACACAAGGATTGAGGCAGCAATATTTTCCAGCAAGCCTGTACTTCTATTGCTAAGGGAACTGTGTAAATCAGATAAATGCCAAACTCGTAATTCACCCAGACACAGCTCTTCCACCAGCTAGGTCAATCCAATTATCTCAGAGCAGGGGCAATGGGAAGAGTGCGAGAGGACATATTAGGCAGCTTTCCACTGGCAAAAGGTAAAGAAATACACAACTCCACACTACCACCTACAGGGTGGCCTCTTAACTTATAGCCACATAGAGCTTCTAGTTTCTGTCTCTCGGCCCAAATCACCTTCCTAAGACAATGGAGCAGGAGCAGACTTTTCATTAAGTGTTTGTACATGCTACATATTGATTCAAAATAAAGCCCCTTTCTTATGTCAGAATGGCTCTAAGTAATAACAGCCAATACTTATTAAGAGCATACAATATGAGCGGTGCCTGGGTGGTTCAGTCAGTTAAGTATGACTTCAGCTCAGGTCATGATCTCACGGTTCATGGGTTGAAGCCCCGCATCAGTCTCTGTGCTGACAGCTCAGAGCCTGAGAGACAGCTTCAGATTCTGTGTCTCCCTCTCTCTCTGCCCCTACCCTGCTCGCACTCTGTGTGTGTCTCTCTCTCAAAAATAAACATTAAAAAATTAAAAAAAAAAGAGTTTACAATATGCCAGGCACTGCTCTATGCCACTTGTAATTATTAATTTATTTGATGCTCATAACCTAAGGCAGTAAGTACTATATCCTCTCCATTTCCCATATAAGGAAACAAAGGTACAGAGAGATTAGGTGACTTGATCAAGATCACACAGCTGGTAAGCGGCAGAGGTGGAGTACAAACAAAACCTTCTTTTTTGGCCATGCAAGGTGTTCTGAGAGGGAAAAAATGGCTTAGTATAAGTTTAATGCTACTCACAAGATTCTAGCCACAAGATTGGATCAATTAAGTTCTTCAGTCTGATCAAATAGAACAGCACTTCACCTTCTTGAGGGTAGAGATAGAGATGAGCAGGAAGAGAAAACAAGAAAGGATTGAGGAAGGATGAAGAGACACAAATCTTGGGTAATTAAAAGCAGGGCCCAGAGAAGATAAACAAACCGTGATACATCCATATGATAGAATACTACCCAGCAAGAAAAAGGAACAAATTACTGACCGTGAAATATAGTAACATGGAATAATCTCAAGTGAATTATACCATACATAAAAGATTCTGGAATCTTTTCAATTTATATGACATGCTATATGATTCATAATCTGAAAAAGGCAATACATTGAAGCAGATCACACTGGCTGCCAGGATTTGAGGTGGGGGAGGGTTGACTATAAATATGGATGGGGCAGTGTTTTGTGTAATGACCTACTGTATACATTTGTCAGAACTCTCAGAAGTATGCACTACACACACACACACACACACACACACACACACATATACTATATCTAAATTATATCTTTATTTAAAAAACATACAGGACCCACAGCAGTCAGAACCACTTCAAAATCTGCTTTTTAAGGAAAAGTCTTAGTAGATTAATTTTGTGCTTTTTAACATCTTCATTGAGCAGTTACTGTGCACATACAGTGTGGTAGGGTGGAGAGAACACACCAATAATAATAGCGTGTGGTCCTGTCTCAGGAAGCTCAAAGCCCGGTACATTTAGTGATGTGAACTGATTCTCTCTGAAAAAATCTGAGCGACCGTAAGTAGGGAAAAGGATATAATTTTTCCTTTCAAATGAAATGTAAGTTATATTATAGTGCCTGTGTGTATAGTACAAAGTGGGGGTGCTTCACATGTATCCCAGGGATGCCCTTACCGAACGAAATAGTTCATGTAACCATTTATTTCACAAATATTTACTGAGTGTCCACCATATACTAGGTGCTGAGGTGTGGTAATTAGCTTTAGTTGTCAACTTGTCTATGTTATAGTCCCTAGTTGTTCATTCAAACACTAATCTAGGTGTTGCCTCAAAGGTATTTTGAACACGTGATGTAAGTCCATAAATGACTGTAAGGGAGATTATCCTAGATAATCCAGGTGAGGTGGGTCTGAATCAGTCAGTTGGAAGGCCTTAAGAGCAGAGCTGAGGCTTCCCTGAAGAAGAAATTCAGCCTGTGGACAAAAGTTTCAACTCATGTCCAAGAGTTGCTGCCTGCCCTTCATGATGCCCACCCTACAGGTTTCTGATTTGTCTAGCCAGCCACCACCACCACATAGGCAAAAATCTTGCAATAATCTTGCAAAAATCTTGATATGCATTTCCTACAGTTCAGTGATTCTGGTTGAATCCTGACTACTACCCAAGAGAGAGGGATATAAAAGATAGACACAGATCTGGTCCTTACCAATTGTATGGTTTAGTGGAGATGACACGGGAGTAATCTGGTGATAACAATATAATTTTATGATGGTAGAAGTACAAGGAATATATTGGGAAATACATGGCCTGGTCTTCAGAGTGGAATGGATAAGGAAAATGTCCTAGATGATGGAAAGTTTCATTTAAGTTAAATTAACTATGCCTTAAGAAAGTACCATAAGTGTGTGTGTGTGTGTGTGTGTGTGTGTGTGTGTGTTGCAGGAAGAGTAATGATACGGTGTTTCAAGCAGAAGATCTAGCCTATACTAAAGTATAAAGGCAAAAGGAAACATGGCATAATGGAAGAGACTCAGTAAAGCTGGTGTGTATAGTATGAAGGTATGAGAGGAAGGCTTTGAGAATAAGCAGAAGCTAGATCATGAAGGTCTTGTGAGTCCTGTTAAGTTGCTGGGCATGGGGGAAGCCATGAGAGGGTTTTAAACACAGAGAACACTTGATTAATTTTGGATTTCAGGATACAATATGGAGAATGGACTGGGAGAAAATGCAGGTTGGGGACTAGAAAAACTAACTCAAAGACTGATGATGGTGACATAGTCTGTGAAGAAAACAGGTAGAAATGGAGAGGATTTAATTGTAGAGATATTTAGACAGTAGACAATATCTTGGTGATTTATTGTATTTGAGGAATAATAGAGATTGTAAAGTCCAATATCAAGCCAAAATTTCTGACCTGAGCAACTTGGTGGATGGCAGAACCATTCACAAAGAGGGATGAAGTACCTGGGTGGCTTAGTCGGTTAAGCATCCGACTCCTGGTTTCAGCTCAGGTTCTGGTCTTATGGTTCGTGGGATCAAGCCCAGCATCAGACTCTGTGCTAACAGCATGTAGCCTACTTGGAATTCTGTCTCTCCCTCTCTCTGTCCATCCCTCACTCATACTGTCTCTGTCTCTCTCAAGATAAATAAATAAATAAACTCAAAAAGAGAACACACAGGAAGAAGCAAGGGTAGAACAGGGCAGGATTCTTTGGTCCTGCTGTGTTTGAGGTACCTTTGGACACATGGATGGAGATATCCAGTAGGCAATTGGCTATACCAGCCTAAAGGGCAGGAAAAGATATGAGCTCAAAATAGGATGTGGGAGGCCTTGTTAGATCAATGCAGACTAAAGATGTGGCTGTGGATGGGATTGTCTAGGATAGTAGAGAGAGGGTAGGAAAGAGATCAGGATAACCTGGAGCAACCTCTAACATATCCAATGGGGGAAAGGAGGAGAGCTTTCAAAATGGCAGACACTAGTTTTTTAATCAGGTTAAAAACATGACTTGCATGATAACCTTCTGCAGGATTATTTTTCTCCACAGTTCATGGGTGAATGTGAAATTCAGTTGGGATCTAATGATATCAAAGTATCTTTCAGTTGTAGATGTACTTCCTTTCTGTACTAATGTTGTCTAGCTAGCATGTGCTTTATGGTTAGAAAAGCTTTTTCACAGACATACATTCTTTCATTTAATCCTGAAGAAAAAGGCCTACAAGGTAGCTATTAACATTCTTCCTGCTTTATAAACAAAGACATTGAGCATCGATTCAAAAACTTGTCCAACATTTTTAAAAGTTTTTTTTTTTTTCATTTTAACAGTGTTCCTATGAAAATCATATGTAATATTACTTTCTTCTTGCATCTTCTCAATTGTTCCTTTCTTAAATTTGCCCCCTTTTTCCTATTTGGTGAGATTTAGCTTTACAGTCAAGTGTCTTTTTTCAGTTTTTGTCCAGTTCTAGCCGAGCAATAACCACTTTGCCAGAATGAATGCCCACGTGGACAGCTGTGTCATTTGCCTTGTTGTGCGGTACTTGTTCAGTGTAGATGACATTTCTCCCTGTAAATCAGGACTTATTTTGCCAATTTGCTCACTGTTAGAGTCCTCACACAACTCAGGTGCATCTCAGAGCCTCTGGCATCAATCCCTTCAGTACAGCTCTTTAGAGTGAACAGAACATCAAAAACAGCCCTGGAGCTATGACTGACCCTATATTGCAGACAGGAAAATAAAGGCTCATAGAAGCCAGAAAGGCAGTCAGTGTTTCTTACTCTGAAAATAGAGTAGCCGGATGTGCATTCAGATCTTTTGATACTGTAGAATTAGCTTCTATACCTGCTGCCTTTTAATAAATAGCTACTTAGTACATTTTGAGGGTCTACTACTTTAGTGTTATTTTTTTCTCTTTTTTCTTTCTTTTCTTTTATTTGATTTTTTTTTGAGAGAGAGAGAGAGAGAGAGACAGCACAAGCATGGGAGAGAGGCAGAGGGAAGGAAGGAGAGAGAGAGAGAGAGAGAGAGAGAGAGAGAGAGAGAGAGAGAGTGACTCAAGCAAGCTTCATGCTCAGCGCGGGGCCCTGCTCCATCCGAAGACCCTGGGATGACCAGAGCTGAAATCAGGAGTCTCTTGCTCAACCAACTGAGCCACCCAGGCACCTCTATTTTTGTTTCTTTGTATTGGTTTGTCTGAGATTGAAATTGGGCCTCTGACTATCCACAGCAAGCATCATGATTTTTCTAGCAACTCACCAACTTTTTGCCAGAAGGTATATCGTTCTTTATAAAAACAGAATAATAAAAAAAGTGTGAATCCTAGAGATTACTTTTTTGCTTTAGTGTCAGACTCTCTTGGTGCCATAAAGTAAAATTAAAATATGGGGATATTATTTTGTAACCTCGAATTTTCTACAAATACTAAATTTTATCACCAGGATTCTAATCGTCAGTTATAAGGGAATTAATGAGAAACGTCAGTATAAGTCTGTGGTTAATGCGATAACATTGAAAGCCCCTTCAAGTTTCTTCTGTATAAGTTTATAAATCATAAGAAGAATTCACCTATAAATACTTCCTTAGACTACCCCCAACTAGAGAACTACATAACATAATTAAAAACACCATATCCTTCTACCTGAAAGATTGTCTTGAAAATCAGCGACTTTATCAATATGGAAGTGACTTGTAAATGACAAATAATCCCATGAAAAGGGCATATTCTTCTCCTTTTATAAATGAGTTTTATTTTAGGTAGGCGGGGCTTTCTTGCCTCCAGGTGAATCACCCTGCTTAAAAATCCTTGATGAGAAATATATATATATATATATATTTTTTTCATCCAGATGAATTCAATCATTCCAGAATAACTCCAGCATCAGTAAAAACAGTATGCAGATTTAGGCTTGGGTATAGAAGGCTGTAGATTTTAGGGAAAGAGCCTCAGGGCCTTGGTGAATGCTGGAGGCTAAGAGTGGCTCCTTTTTAATGGTAACATTTATTTCTATGAGGTTCTAACTGCTTGGTTCCCATAGAAACTCAAGTGCCTGAGTGTTGACCCAGGGAATGACCTCGTATTTCCTGGGATGGCTGTTAGGCCCAACATAAATCATTGCTTCTTTTGCAAAACTGGCTTCCAATTTAGGGCTTTCCACTTGCTTGACATATTCTCTAGGCAATTTGGTTTTACCTTTGGTTTTGTTTCTTCATCTATAACATGAAGATTATAAACATAATGCTTCTATCACAGCTGCTACAAAGATATAGGGAATTATTACTTTATTACTTTACTTTTTCTTCAAAAATATTATGATACCACACATTTCACTTTGAAAGGAATTGAATCAATGTTACAGAATTATAAAAGGGAAAATATTTTATTTGGACATAAGAAATATAGTGTAAAAAAAGGAACATACATGTTCCGTGTATAAAAACTATCTTCCTACTACACCTGAAACTAATATAACACTGTATGTTAACAATACTGAAATGAACATAAAAAACTTATTGAAAAGCAAAACAACAAACAACAAAAAACAGAGTCACTCACAAGTGAAAAGAAACAACTGTGAACCTAATGAATCTCAGAAAATAGTAACTTTAAAATAAACTAGTAACTAAATAGTTTCATCCTTTAAAATTCATATTCTACATTATGTTTTATTTTCACCATCTTTTCCATTGATATTTTTCTTGATTCAATATTTATGTTGTAAAAGTTAGGGTGGAGATTCTTGGATAGCAAAACTCTATAGGATTTTATTTCTGAATCTGTACCTAATGAGAACTGGCAATTAGTGTACTAGTTTGGGAGTAATTTTGTTTAAAAATTAAGGAACTCAGAAATTTTGTTGTTATAAAACCAAATACCAAAGCTACCTTTGATGTTATAGGAAATTAACCAATAATTTCAAAAACTATCCTGCAGACCATTGCTTATTGTAAAAGGGTGGGGCTATTTATTCACTCATGTGACAGACCTGTGACATGGTGGATAAGCATGTAACTGTAGGGTCATATTAAATTATAACCCTCACATTTTTGCTTATGAAAAAGCAAGCTTCTTAAACTTCTTATGAGTCAACTGACTTTTTTCATCTACAAACAAAGATCATCATAAGATCCCTACTTTGTGGGTTTTATGTGAGGAGAAAATGATAAAATAGCACATGTAAAAAGCTTAGTAAATGCCTGAAAAGCCAGCTAGTGCATGCAATAGTAGACTTCTGCCTCAAAAGAGTGACTTGGGATTACCTTTGTGTGATTTGTGCCTGTGATCCCTAAGAATGAGACAACAGATAGGCTAGGAATTTAAGCTGCAATCATTCACAAGCATATAAAAAATAAAACTCATAGGGAGAAAAGAAAAACTCATCAGAAGAATTTTTTGTGTGTATCGTTATCCCTGCTGTTCCAGAAAACCATCTGAGCTGCCTGAGTTAAGCTTATAATCATTTCATGGATTCCAAGCTAATGAAAGAGCTGAGTAGCTGCCCCGCTCCTGGCTTTGAGTGTTCGACTGGAGAGTACTTCTGACATTATATATTCCCTCCACCTCATTTCCTGAATAAGAAAATCAATTTCTTAAAATCTTATATGATTTTTATCTTTTTTCCATCACCTGCCAGCCTTTTTTTCCACAGGCAAAACCAACGAACCAGTAAAGAAATAATGGAGTAAATTGAACCCAAATTTGGTTCACTTGGGTTCAATTCAAATAGTGCTGAAGTGCTTGGGAGTGAATGCTGTGTTCCAACCCAGTATCTTCTCTTAGGGATGAGAGTAATTCTCCTTCAAGTAGCTCCTGGGATGGAGAACAACAGCCACAAAGACACTTCTTACGAATCCATCTGTAAGGAAACACCTGAAGGGAAGACTCTCTGCTTGAAAGTTCATACAGTTATGTCACAAGGCCTAACAGGTGACTTTGAGAGAAACAGTTATTGTGGTATGCTAAAAGCAACATAAATTGACAGAGCCTAAGAATTCTCAGCTTCAGCTGCCTCCTAGTCACAGTGTGAGTGCTTTTCTACTGAGACATAATGTTCCATTAGTCAAGGGATGAAAAAGCGAGATCAGAAATTACATTTTGCAGCATTAACACAAACTTTGCTAAGGTTTACAGGCAGAGCATAATGCAGAGAGGAAGCGTGTTATTATTCTTCATTTCCCAATAGGGTGGGACTAACCCATCCCCAGTTTGCCTGGGATATTTGGGGATGTAGCACTAAGAATCCCATACCCCAAGAAGCCCTTTGTCCTGGGAAAACCAAGGTCCAAGTTGGACACCCTCTATCCAAAACCACATTAGTCCTAATCCTAGCTACATCTACAATGTAATTTTCAGATTTACAAAAATCCTTTCACCAAAAGTCCTCCCTTGTCAGCTTAGAATATAGTATTTTAGAAAAGATAAGTAGAATCATATTCACAAAATAGCTTAAAATCCTTCCTATGACTTATTGGTGACACACAGTCATTCGTACATTGTATGACAACAAGGAGACAGTCCCAGGCCTCCTGCCCTTAACTGGGCAGGCAGGAGCCATACTACAAGTTACCTTAATATGCTCCAATAAAGCTCTGTGATGGCAGAAGCTCCGAGCGTGATAGGAGCTCAGGGAGGAATGTACTTGAAGCCTGGAAGGGTCAAGAACAACCTCCCAGAGGAGTGATAGCTAAGCTGAGATCTCAAAAAAATTTGAGTAATTAAAGCATTCTGTAGTGACTTGCTCTTATTAGGAATCATAATCAATGGAGATGAAAGAGAGATGGTAGGTAGAGTTTCCTCAAGGGTCCAGTTGAAATGTATTGATGTCCTCACTGTGTAGTGCTGAGGACATTAGGATATGAAAGTTAAATGAGGGCAATGAAATTGGAATTTTGGAAAATGCTCCTTATGATGAAAGTATAAATATTTTTTTTTTCTCTCTACCAACCTCAGTAGGGTAGTTAGTGCGTAAAATGCTAAGAGAACTGTAAATATTCTAGTTTAACTTCTGTTTTGCCTATGACCTACAGAAGTTATTGTTTCCTTTGATTCTCAGTTTGTTCATCTTTAAAATAGGAGAATGTGTGGATCCCTCCTACTTGCCCTCCTTCTCTGCCCTGCTCCATTTTCTCCATCCTACTGTGTCTTAGGAGGCTGTGTACATGGAGACTGCATTTATAGGCTCCATGACTCTGGATTCTGGTTGGGTTCAGCCAATGAGGAGCTACCAGGAGAGCAAGAGTAGGAGGGTTGGTTATTTTCTTTCCCTGCAGGCTCCATCTTTCACAGCAATTTCTCCTAGTAACAGTGAATACTCTCTTCCTGGGCCCTGGCCACCTGGCTGTAACTTCTGTCTGGTACCCCGGTGATTGTAGCCCCAGGGTTCTCTACTTTCCCTTAACGGTTTCTGCTAACTTTGCCCAGGGCTCTGCAGATAACTCCTTTATTAAATTTTCTACAAATGACCCAGTTTGTGCCATCTTTTCCTGTTGATAGAGACAACAGTCATTATTTGTATCTCCCTAATATAGACATTAAGTTAAACTATCTGAAATGTCTAGCACAGTCTCTAGTATGAAGTAAGTCTTAGATAAGTGTGGCTCCCTCACTCTCCCTCTTCTTCCCATAGTGCACTCTGGCCTCCTTAAAGGCATGCTTCTAATTTATGCTAGTGTGGAATCTGTGCTTAATGTGATTTTTAATAATTTAACATGGTTCTCCTGGAAGAGGTCTTTGTTACTATGCAGGAAAACTATTGATTACATCAGGGTTATTAAGCAAATAAAATCAAGAAAATGCGTCTTTCAAAAAGTCATGACAACATAAAGAAAAGTGTACTTCAACCATAATTGTTTCAGCCAGAGTTAAATATGTGCTTTTTAATGATATAATATTCCTCCTTTCAGGAACATATATATTCAGACTATGAAAAAACTAAAGGCTCAAAAGAAAAAGATTTATTTGACATAGATAACACCTTCACAGACAAAATATTGCTCTCAAATATTTGTTTTGAAGATGATTGATAATCTTTCTAGCTCAAGTTTCCTATAAATTTTGTGGCAGGGAGATGAACTGAGAGTTAACTGTGACAGAATAGCCACTGAAAAATGACTCAATCCCTTTTTGTCCATAAGGTGATCATGGAAGAATGAAAGGTATTCTTACCTTGCACTAGGAGTGACAAGGCCTTTGAGTTCTTCTGCCCAGGAATTCCTAACTTCCTTACCCTCTGGGGATAGTTAACACAGAAGAAGTAGTCATCTGTTGTGGGTGTGCCAGGAAGAATTTCCTAGACACTTCTTTGTTATTAAAGGCTTAGATCTGTGTAAATAATTCAGTTGGATTTCTTACAGAGAAAACTAATCAGCAGAAGTACTGTGACTGAGGGTTGAAGAGGGTCCTATGAGGTTGATAGGTCTCTACAGGCAGGAAGGTGGTGGGAGTTCTGTTGTCAAGAGCAGCAGAAGCAAGGGCTTACTGGAACGCAGAGACTTTGAGGTGGTAGAGCCCCAGTGCAATGCTGGCCTGTGTGTTGTAGGTTGTAGCAATGGCCAACTTCTCCATGTCTTTCTGGAGCTGACTCTTTTTTTTTTTTTTTTCTTAAGCATATTTGTTTTGAGAGAGAGAGCAAGGGAGGGGCAGAGAGAGGGAGAGGGAGAGAGAGAATCCCAATCAGTTTCCACGCTGTCAGCACAGAGCCCAACACGGGGCTCAAACCCACAAAACTGTGAGATCATGATCTGAGCTGAAATCATGAGTTAGCCATTCGGCGGACTGAGCCACCCAGGCACCCCATCTGTATCGGAGTCTTTTTGAAATGTGACTTCACAGCCCCTCTTATCAAGAAGTGGGGTTTATTTTGCCTTTTCTTGAGTCTGACCTGAACTGTTACTTCTGGCCAATGTAATGCAGCAGAAGAGATGCTATGCCAGTTTCAAATCTAGGCCTCAAGACACTTTATATGTTCTGCTCGTTCTCTTAGAACCCTGGAAATCTACCATGCACATGGATTCAAGATGGCCTACTAGATGATCAGAGACACATGGCCTAGTTTTTCCCCCATTCCTCATCCAATACCCAAACAATGCCAAGAAACAAAGGTCTTTGTTGACTGGCAGCTGGCTGCAAAACTATGTGTGAACCCAAGTGAGACAGAAAGAGCTGTTCCACAAAGCCCAGTCCCAGTTGTCAACCCACAGAATCATGAACTGAGAATGACTGTTGTTTAAATCCCTAAGTTTAGAGGTTGTTTCTTACATAGCAGAGCAAACTCATACCTCGTGTGCTTATAACCTTGGGACTTTGACCAAGATCTCTGGGGCTTAGGTTGCGGGAGAATGGTGCTACTTGCCTGCACAGGGGCCACATTAACCTGAAAATAGCAACATCAGTGACTGTCAAAGATGTCTAGCATCTACCATTTTACTTTCCTATCTATCCTCCAGAATTTTTGTGCAATCCAAGGAAGAAGGAAAGAGAAACCCTCACCTCATTCTTGTAAAATCATTTGGTACTGAACTTCATAACTCTCTTAATATATGGGGATTTGGGTCAAATTTAATTTTAGTTAGAAAAATAGTAAAACTTTGGTTCCAAAGCTACTTATTATGTCACATTTTAAAAATAATAAAATGTAAAATATTTTGCAATATTTTTGAAGAAAATATTTTGAAGAAGAAAGAATTGCACTTCAGCTGTCCTTAGATTTTATACCCTGTTATCAACCAATGTAAGGGAGGGAATTATCAGATCACACATCTATCTGGAGGTTTTTGACCTCTGAGTTAATGTTGGTAATGCCATGATTTTTAAGCAAAAGTTTGGTCAAGTTATAAGACAATAAATAAGTGTTCAAGTCTGAGGTAATGATTGTTGAAATGTTTATATTTTCAAAGAACTCTGGTCTTGCTATCATGTGAACTGTATATTAATCTCGGCTCTGTTATTAATGAGTACTATGTTAGGTGAGTCATTACCCATCTTTGATCTTTGATTTCTTTATCTGTAAATTCAGAAAGAAGAACTCAGTAATCTTTAAGTTCCTTTGAAGGTCTTCTATATCTCTCATTCTACACTTACATTTAGACAGTCTTTTTATCCAGAGGCATGGTTTACTTCTCCATAAAATATTCTTGAACTGATTACTCTCTCCTATTAATCCTTAAAGCAGCTACTAATGGTAAGAGTGGGAAGGCAGCCAATCAGGCCCTGTTTTGTGTTATATCTGACACTGTTGTCTTGTTATCTGTTACCTGTTCATGTATCTGGTCTCCTGAACTAGCTTGAGCCTCCTTGAGGATGAGGATGGTGTGTTATTCTTTTTTTTGACTCTCCATTTTAAATTGTAACATGTAAGCCTAAAAATAACTCAGTGGAAACTGATACACCTAAAAATTGAGTGTATTAATAAATTTTAGCACACTTTCAGAATATTCTTTTTTCCAGTATTAGAGCCCTTCAACAGCACTGCATGACCTATGGGGCTTTAGGTAAGTCATTTCACATTTCTGGGACCTAAGTTTGTAACTATAAAATAGGAGGATTGAGCTAGATAAAATAATAATAAATAAGATCACTTCTTTGTGTACTAATCTGTCATTTTTTAAATGCTATGGAAATTTAGGACATACGTGTTTTTCACTAACCTGATTCTTCTGCTTACCTGGACTTAGTTATGAGATGTAAGCTTAGCTGAGAGTTATAAACATGTAACTCTAGGCACCAGCTCCTGAAGGCATGCAGGTTGACCATCACAGGTAGTCTGGTTGGGGTGCCACCAGTGTGCTCTTCCACCTTGCACCCCAACCTCCTACCCTCACCCCCAACCCACATAGTATCCCACACTACTTCAAGTCTTCTAAGAGTTGATGCTTAGGGGCCACTCTGTTCTCAAAGCCAGTATGTTGAATTGATTTTCTTTTGATTGGTTAGAAGGCTAGAGGTAGAAAGCTTCATCTAAACTCGTCACCATTATTTTGGGTCTTGATTATAATATATTGTCAAAATTTGAAATAGCTTTCCAAAAGTGATAATGATTTTTCTAAATAGATAATTCTATCTGCCTCTTTGGAAGTACACCAGGCTTAATAAAGATGTAGGTTACATAATCTTTTCCCCAGTCTGGAACCTGTAGTTGAATAAGTAGTTTGTGTGAAATGCAGGGATTATTATTTAGTACTCTTCTATTTTTCTCCTAGTTCGCATAATTATAAACTATTTATTCTAAAACTGCCTTCTATAAGATAGAAATATATATACTTTACCAAAAGACCTGAAGTTCCTTAATAATACTTCTAGTGAACCAAATGAATCAGTATTTATCTGAAAATGTTAAAAATTTTCAAGTGTAGGAATTTGTATGAAAACATACAAGTAATCCAGTAATTCCATGAGTGGACTAGATATATCATCCTCGTTCCCAAGTGAAGTCAACAACAACAACAAAAACAAAGGCCAGTAAAATTTCTTTGTAAGAGATTGTAAAACAGATTATTTTAAAGCAACATTAGTTTTTATGAGGAAAACTATGGGCAGGAGTCTGGGCTTTGGACTCAGATAAGTCTGAGCTTTAAATCCTGGCCCAATTATTGAGGGCACCTGTTGAGATGAGCACTGGGTGTTGTATGGAAACCAATTTGACAATAAATTATATTTAATATAAAAAAAAATAAATCCTGGCCCAATATCTTACTAGTGAGGTGTCCCTCAGGAAAATACTTAACCTCTCTATTAATTTTCTTTGTAAAATAAGATTAATAACAGTACCTTGAAATATTGAGGATTAGATGGAATAATCTAGACAAAGTGCCTACCATGGAATAGATATTGAAGAAAGGTTAGCTATCAATAATATCATATTTATGTTAAAGAAAGCATCATTTTCTTTTTATTCAGTTGGAATACATTTATTTATTTTTAAAGCACCTTACTTGTACTGATTATTTGTGAGGTTTAAGACATCATGAGCAGGAATGAGTTAAAAATGATTTTCTCTTTTAATTAAAAAGGAATCAATAACATCATGGGGATGTTTAATTTCTTCCAAAGGGAACACAAGATAATCAATAGCATTTCTTGATATGGATGTTGCACAAAGTTGAAATCAAAGCCAGTCCTAACACAGTGAGCAAGACAAAGGTAACAAGACTTAGGCATGGAAAACCTCCAGAAGTGGTCCTAGGAATATCTAGAATTAGGCACCCCGCCCCATCCTTGCACTGTGAATTTGAGTAAATCTTGAGTAAGTAAATCCCCAGGGACATTCTTATTTCTTATACCAAGTTTCAGCCATTTTATTTTTTAATTTAACTTCTAACAGAGATATGGTAACAGTGGTAGGAACAAAATGTCTATTGCTATTTATGATCTAAACAATATCATCACTACTAATTAATGCCTAATTATATTTGTTCTTGGCTCTTCTTTAGCCAAATAAATTATCTCAACTTGACCCTACCTGATGGAATGTTTCTGTTTAATAGATCTGACACAGACATGGACTGGTAACAACAAAGTGAATGATAGAGACACTAGATAAATACAAACAACAAAATGAATACTAGGAAATATTAAATAAATGTAGCATAGTAAAAATCCAATCAATAATGAATAGTGATTTGGAACAATAAAAAGAAACAAACTGAACTCAAGACAGAGATTTAAGAGATCATTCCTTTAATGATATATGTGACCCAAGGCATGTCCCCTTCTTTAGGCCTCAGGACCTTTGAGTCTGCTTGATCTTCCAGTATGGGGAGGTGCTCATGTTGCATGATACCTGACCTTCACTGTGGCCCTTTTGCCTTCTCTTAACTGTATTCTTCCTTATAGAATCTTTTAAATATCAAATTCTTATCCCAGATTCATATGTACATGAAGAAGGCTTTCCTCTTTTCCTGTTTCCCCAATAACAGCCAGAATATTCTAACTTTAGGTAATCCTTTGATTTGAAGGCTTTGGTTGTTGTTAAATTACAGAGATCCTTGGGAATTAGTAATTTTTTAAAAAATAATTAGACATTTACATGTCAGTAAAATTGCAAAGAAGACAAAGCAATCCCCTGATGCTCTGTAGGAAATGCTACCAGCTGTCTCCCAGTATCTGTTGTTCCTTCTTTTACAAGGAAATTCCTGATTTTCAGGTGGGCATTCACCCAGAATAGTGCTTACATTTCCCAGCCTACCTTGCAATTAGGTGTGATCACAAGATTAAGTTCTAGGCACTGTAATATAAGATCTCTGGTGTACTTAAAGGAATGTGGGAATGTTCTTCATCTTTCCTTCTTGCTGGTTAGAATGTGGATGTGAGAGCTGGAGCTCCAGCAGCCATCTGGTGACCTTGATAATGAAACTGGTAGATGGTGGTCTGAGTCCAAGCAAAGATAAAGTGCTCTTGCTCTGACTTTAGGGAGATTATCAGCTCCGGTCCACATTTGTTTGTTTAGTTGATCTCTGGCTAGTTTTTTGTTTTTTTGTTTTTTAATTTCCTCCACCCACTTAAATATACCCAACTAAGGTATAAGAAATGGAACAGAATTAAGTTCCCAAACCTTTTGCAACTCTAGTTTTTTTCACAACCCAATCTTCATGGGTTTTTCTCCAAATAAAAGACATACTAGAAAACTGAGAAGGTATTTCATTTTTGTAAAATATTAAGAAGAGATGAACTTCTCAAAGAATAGATAATGTAGCAGTTCATCATTTATAATATTTAAATCTGTCCCATGATACCAGAGTTTTTGAATTATGAGAATTTCAGAAAGTAATGATAGTATAGGGGCACCTGTGTGGCTTAGTCAGTTGAGCATCTGACTTTGGCTCAGGTCATTATCTCACAGTTTGTGAGTTTGAGCCTCACATAGGGCTCTGTGGCAACAGCTCGGAGCCTGGAGCTTGCTTCAGATTCTGTGTCTCTCTCTTTCTCTGCCCCTCTTCGAGTATGCTCAATCTCTCTTTCTCTCTCAAAAATAAATAAAAATATAAAAATTTAAAAAATAAAGTAATCATATTATGAAAATTACAGGAAATTATTCTGAAGAAATTAGCTGTGCAGTTGCTATGCAGATTTTTGTTACTAAATGCAATATATATATATATATATATATATATATATATATATATATATTTAAGTGTATTATTTTTGGTATTTCCCTTGGAAAAAAATTATCAAGAGATGCACTTTTATATAGATCTTTTTTTAAAGTACAGAAGTCTTACTTCTAATAAGTGCTAACATGAAACACCATGATACTGGGTTCCCTTTACCTTTTATTTGTTATTGGTTAATTTAAATGTAATTTCTCTAATGGTCATATAATCTCAACTATGACTGGAACATTTTAAGTTGTATTTTCTGAATAGTTATAAAAACTATTTACCTAGGTAATATCGTATTACATTCTCATTGTTTACAAAATTAGAAAAAAAATATCTTAGATTTCTTAAGAAAAACAAAATATAAAACAAACAGAAAACCAACCTAAAATTAGTGAGGTATTTTGAATATGGTAGGCTCCCAATACCTGTTGTTGTTGCATTATTTAGTCAATCTGTGAATTTTTTGAGGTTTGTACCTTTTAACATTTCTTACATAAAAATTCTTTTAAGACAATTTTTCTAGAATTATGGCAAAGGCACTTGCATGGGAATTGCTGGAGTGTTAGTTTAAAATGTTAATTCCTGGACATCTCATCTCAAATAGTGAATCAGAAATCTCTATGCACGTCTTGACAATATGAATTTTAAATTTTTTTTTCAACGTTTTTTATTTATTTTTGGGACAGAGAGAGAGACAGAGCATGAACGGGGGAGGGGCAGAGAGAGAGGGAGACACAGAATCAGAAACAGGCTCCAGGCTCCGAGCCATCAGCCCAGAGCCTGACGCGGGGCTCGAACTCACGGACCGTGAGATCGTGACCTGGCTGAAGTCGGACGCTTAACCGACTGCGCCACCCAGGCGCCCCGACAATATGAATTTTAAATACCTCCCCCCAAGAGATTTTCAAGCACATTTGAGTTTCAGAACCTCCCTTCTCCTGTTTTGTGTAATGCAAAGTTTCAACCTGATTCAGGTTATTACTTCCATGCCTCTGAGCCAATATCAAGTTGATTCTTTTTCCATTCTGCCTCCAATAATAATCATTTTGACCTCGTGCAAAAGTCAAGAATCATTACTGGACTGATTAACTCTTGAAAAGAGAGGGGTGTCTCTCTAGATAGGTTCAGAGAACATGGAAAGCCACACCTATGAGTCAAATGGGGAAAATAAAAGTATAACAAAAGTAAGGTTCAATTTCTAAACCGTTTTTGAACTAGTCTGGGATGAGTGCATTTGTAATGTAAGAAATAATTCTGTATTAAAGAAAGAACAGGATAACTTAATAGAGGTCTCCTATCTCATTCTGTGAAGGTGCTTCTGGGCTCTGGTGATGAATGTGTTCATTTTATGTGACTTGCTTTGAGTAAATAACCCAGTGCCCTATCAGCTCTCCAGCCGGCGGCCAGCAGCGGCTGTGTGCGTGCTAATGACGGTGAAGGTGCCTGGGGGAGGGCCTCGGAAGGGGCTGCCCAGCGCAATCGCGCCCCTGGCACTTGCTAAGAGATTCTCAGCCCTTTCTCTGCAGCTGCCACTTGAAGTCTCCACGCTTTCCCTCCAGAGGAAAGAAGCCATCTATCTAAATCAGCTGTGTCTCTGCGTCTCTCCTTTCTCCCTCCGCCAGCCGCCACCCCCACCCCTTCCATTGTGTTGTGCGTTTAGCTCCGCTTCCTGCGTGAGACCCTAACCTCTTGTAGCAGCAGGCGTTACTGAGGGTTTCGGAACCTCGAGTTGCAATGGAGCTGTACGGAAAGGTGAGCAGAAGGGAGTTCCTCTGCATGCTCTGCGCGAAATGTCGCTTTGACGGACTTTGGGGTGTGTGTGTGTGTGCGCGCGCGCCTTGTCAATGCAATTGTGCGAGTGAACCCCTTTATGTGTGTGCTAATCATCTTTCTCCCCCGCGTTTGTTGAATGAGATTGTAAAACCACCCTGGTCTGCCTATGTTAATATGTAAACTTTCCCGATTCGGGATAAGGTGTAGAGCGGAGAGTCCCAGAACGCAGAGCGGGTTTCGTTTGCATTGGGAATTAGCACAAGGTAGTGGGTTTCCTCACCAGGAAATCACAGTCTAGCCACTGAAGGCTGTGAGTAGAAAAGAAAAATCCCCGCCGATACGAGCTGCAGTCACTTTTGGCTGCACCTCGCTAGGAAATGGGCCGGGAAGCTGGGAGCAGTAACAACCAGGAGCGATTCCAAGGGAGGAGAAGGGAGGCTCCGCGGCCAAGTCCGTCTGGAGGAGCTAGCCTGTTTATTGCTTGCTTGCCGGGAGATGTAGTTCAGGGCTTGCCGGTGGGCCAGAAAAGCTCCGTGGAACAAGACTACAACTCCCAGGAGCGCGCGGGACTCCCGGCCAGTACGCGTGTGCGGCGCCAAGGAGGGGACAGCTCCGGTGCTGATGTTGGAGCCGGTTAGTGAACCCCAAGAGTGCAGAGTGTGGAGCGTGGAGCTCGCGGGCTGTGCAAGCTTGACCGAGCTCCCCGGCCAGCGCTGTCTTAACCAGAGAGGAAGGACATTTTGAGAACAATGAGACACGAAGCTCCCATGCAGGTGGGTCTATACAGAAAGTGTGGCCTCAGGAGGAATTGACATAGATGCTTTCTCCCTTGCTCCAAGCATAAATTGTGCTCGACCTCTGGGAAGGTCTAGGCTCAGACTCGGTCCTGGGGACACTGTTGGGTTCCTCTACGCTCCACGGGGCTGTAATTGGCTTGTCGATGAGGGATACGGATATTCATTTCCTTCCCATGCTCTGAAAGGAAGGTGTGAGTGTCTGTCTAAAATGTAAACCCGAGCAAACAAAAGTCAGGGAAACATGCAGTCTCCTATTGGCATTGATCTTCCCATTTGGCTGGCCTGATTTGTGATCCCTGTGCAAGTGCACGGACTTGAGGTTTGGGGTTGCGGGGTCTCTCTTGGAGTGGGGATAGAGCGAATTCCACTTGGTTAAGAGCGCGTTAAAAAAGGCTAAGACAATGTTGGGGTCCCCCAAAGTCCCCTTTCTTCAATTAGAGTGCTAGTAGTATCAGGGGAAAACAGTAAAAACATTCCAGAGGAACGGCAGCCTTTAATCTCTGTCCGCAAAACTGGTTTACTCTTGCATTTTGAAGAACCCCCTCTGAGCTTTCCTGAGTGGTGTGCCCATTTGTTGTACGTTCTCATTCCGCATTTCAGTCACATTCTAAGGTTTGCTTACTTCCACTTCTATGGAAAGATGCCTCTGCCTAAGCATCCTGCCTAGGCAAATTTTGTTTTTAAGTAAAAATGAGTGTGCTTTTTAGTTTCTATGTACAACCAGTTAATGCTAAACACCAGCCTGCGTTCATTAACCTAGCAGAGTGATGCCGTTGCGTAATAGAGAGGCACTTTATGAATGGGGTTGAGAGGAGAATGGAACACACAATTTGGAACATGTTGTCTCTCTTGAGAACCCACTTCTCCTGCCAAATCTAACAATAGAAATATTTGCTTTTAATTTTTGCCTAAACGTTTCCCAATTGTTTTCTTCACAAATTAAAGACTTTTAACATATGCTTTGGTTTAATTTGATTTTATGGGTTATGTATATTAAGGTACACAGTGACCCGACTGTTAAATGAAAAAAAAAATCTGTAGAATGTAACTGTTTGTTGAAGTATTATTTAATGGAAGCCTTCAAATTACCTTATGAGTTATTGAAAATTTGGTTTGTTCAAGAAAACAGTGGCCCCATTGTGTATCTTCTAATACCTCTGTTTGTGGCTGAGCTTTTCATTATAGACCTGATGTGAAAAGAATCTGGACAGACAATAAAGGTACAAGCTGTTGTAATCAAGATATATTGGCTTATGATAATTTTCCATTACTGGAGGCACTGCCAGGAACCAAGTGGCTAAATTAATCATATTTGATTATAAGTAAACATTGACAGTAGACTTTAAAAGTAGATTGTTAGTATTTAAGTCAACCTCATATACACACTGAAGTCTGTCAAAATAAATTACTAAAAAAAATAGCTATGTTGCATCTTGCTTTTAATTTTCTTTGAAGAGTGGCTTAGAATGTTCATAAGAGCCATTAAAATGTTATAGAACTGAATGAAATTAATGCGTTAGGAAGAATTTTAAATTATTTCATATCAACTGTGTAGTAGGTATAATATTTAATTCTATATTTTAATCAAAACTTTAATGAAAAATTAATATGAAAATAGGTAATAAAATTAGTTTACTAGTGGATAAAGTTATTTTTATATTTATATTGTATTTTATTCATTGGACAAGATTTTTGAAATTTAAAAATCAAATGTCCAAATTCTATCATAAATTATATGTGTATTTTAAGAAATCAAAGACTACTTTCTGAGGTATATTTAATTAAAACACATCCAGTGATTGCATTTAACAAGTAAATTGTTGTTATGATGACCCTCTATTACAGTCAGGTTTTCAAATATATATAATGATAGGAAGAACAAAAACTCTAAACATGCTTTATGTATTTTTTACAATGGCAAGTAATGTCTCAGGACCCATACTTCTGAAACATAATCACATTCCAGGTGGCTTTGATATATGAAAATGCAACAAGATAAATACTTCACATTTTTCTTATTTTCCATTTAAAGACTCAATGAACCACATCATCATTTGAGATACATGCCTCCAGATTTATTTTTTTTTTGGAGAAAACTTAGGTTTCTGAAAATGAGTCACAAGCAAATCCTCATTTTACAGTTTAATCATCCTAAGATATTCTTTTCCCCATTTAAAAATATTTAGTTCATTTGTTGATGTGGAACAAAACAAGCTCTTTAATTGTTGACTTCTTAATTTCCTTATAATTAATTCAAGGAAGCCTTTTACAAAATTATGTAATGTCTTTTATAATTTTTTTTTTTCAACGTTTATTTATTTTTGGGACAGAGAGAGACAGAGCATGAACGGGGGAGGGGCAGAGAGAGAGGGAGACACAGAATCAGAAACAGGCTCCAGGCTCTGAGCCAACAGCCCAGAGCCTGACGCGGGGCTCGAACTCCCAGACCGCGAGATCGTGACCTGGCTGAAGTCGGACGCTTAACCGACTGCGCCACCCAGGCGCCCCTGTAATGTCTTTTAAAAAGCATTTGATGTACTTATATAAATAGCCTGGTGGTCTATTCAAGATAGTTGTCTTTGATATATGCATATTTTCTGAAGAATATTTCCCTCTGAGTTGGTGCAAAATGAGGGATAATAATTGTTTTTTATAGTGACTATTAAAATAATACATAATGATAGTTTTTGATACCTATATTTCCTTTGTGACTAAATAACCAGGAATAGCATTTGGTAAGTGCTCCAGATGATGGGTTAGAATTTTAATGCAAGAGATGGTCATTTTGTTTTTTCTCATTCAGTGAGTCCATAAATCCTGAAGGCCAAATGAAATGGGGGATAGCAGTGCTCATGACTTGAGGGCAAAACTCTGATGAACAGTTGTCATTTGATTCAAGAGCCAGAATGAACAAATTCCAAGTTATCTAGTACTTTGTGTCAAGCACTATTCCTTGCATTCAGATCTCAGTGTGTGTGTGTGTGTGTGTGTGTGTGTGTGTGTGTAAATGAGAGAGAGAGAAATACAAAACAATCCTAGAGGTCGCCATTACCCTAATTACAGGCAAGATACTGGAGCTTATTAAGATTCAATAACTTTTCCAACATGACAGAATCAAAATCTGCCAGATTTCTCTCTCGATAGCGCATGTTCTTTCCTCTATTATTGAATTCCTCAAGAACACACACAAGACACACAGAGGTGATGTAAAGAATGAGGGGTACTATTGATATGACATGATTCATTCATTTGGTTTAGAAGAAAGAAAAATTGTCCTGTTTGTAAAATAAGGTTGTATGTACTAAACCAAATATTTGAGAAGGGTCAATGTTTTAAAAAGTGGTTTGCTTTCTGTCTCCTGAATTTAAATTTCTTGTAGGTTTATTTATTCTCTTGCAGGACCAAAATGGAATCCATTGTCTCTGATTAATGCTTATAAGGTCTTTAGTGTTGTTATCTGGAAGCTTGCTGGTCATCTCATAAGTGTACAGTGTCTGAATATTTAGGAAACCAAAGAAAATCATTTATCCAAAGAATGAAGCAGAGGCAAAAAAAAAAAAAAAAAAAAAAAAAGAAAAAAAGGAAAAGAAAAAGAAAGTTATCTAAAAACGAGTAGGATTTAATAAAGAATATAGGTATACACTGAACATGAAGCTGAGGTAAAAACTATAATAGATATTAAATACAGCCATATTTTATACAAAAACAACTTACAAAGGATTAAAGTCTAAATATCACTGTTTCATTTGGCTATGGAAAATACATGACATTCTTGCATTCCATTATTGTTGATTCATGACCAAATCTAGCCTTGTGATGATCCCTTTATCTTTATCAGAAATGGAAATTTAGTCCTCACCCCTTATAGAAACAGAGAAAACTTCTAGTTGACATTGGAGAAACAAGGACTTCTTTCCTATTCTATTTGAACAAAATCTGGAAGTTTCCACCTTTCTTCTGTAAAGGAAGTGGAGGATAGAATGGGGAATTACCTGTAGCAAACAACAACAACAACAGCAACAACAACAAAACAAAAAACAAAACAAAACAAAAACCAAAAAAAAAAACTTCTGTGATGTAAGAATCATTTTCAGTTTCCACTTTTTCATTCTGAGAAGTTGTGGATTTATTACATGGTAGAACCACAGTTTTTCCTGCCATTCTACGCTTATATCGGAACTGAAAATTCCTTTTCTGACCATCATATTCCAAGAAAGAAATACATTTTTATGCTAAGGAATGGGTTTTCCTGGGACTGTTCATACACTCAACCTAAGTATAAACAATTGTGCCACTTCAAAAATGTTGTATAGGTAAAAGATTTTCCAACCATTTTCTCCTTTTTTTCATTCATTCATTGAGTTCAGAGGTTCTAGAGGAACCATCTTAGTAGGGCACCATGACCTGTGAAGATGAAATCTTTTAGTTTTATTTTGAATTATATAGACCTTAGCATTTTTCATTTGTTTATTTGCAGTTTCTGAGATATTTATATACATTGAAATGCACAAATCTTAAATGAACAATTTGATGAATTTTGATAAATGGATATATCTATGTAACACACACCACTATGAAGATATAGAACATTTCCAATCAACCCCAAAAGTTCTTTCATTGGTGTTTTGTTGTTGTTGTTGTTGTTGTTAATCCACTGGCAAAAAAAAGCTTTGACTTTTTTTTTAAATCATAAATTAGTTTGCATTATTCTAGAACTTCATGTACTTCTGTGAAACATACAATATGAACATACAGTAGCACATACACTATCTACCCTTGAGTCTGGCTTATTTTGCTTAGTATAATGTGTATGGGATTAATCTGTGTTGTTGCATATATCAATAACCGTTCCATTTTTGTGATGCATATTATACTTTTGTTATCAATCTACCAAACTTTTGAAATCCATTTTCCTGTTGGTGGATTTTGAGGTAATTTCCAATTTGGGACTATTATGATTAAGGCTGTAAACATTATCAAATTAGTCTTATCTAATAATATGCTTTCATTTCTTTTGGGTAAATAGCTAGAAGTAGAATTGGTAGGATAAAGGGTCAGTGTACATTTAGCTCTTTAAAAAAGTCAAATCTTTAGCCAAAATGGTAGTACCATGTTACATTCTTATCAGCAGTATGTGAGCATTCCAGTAGCTTTACAATCCTCAACAATATATGGTGTCAATTGTCTTTTTAATTTTGGCCACTTTAATGAGTGTTTTGTGGTATCTCATTATGATTTGAATTTGCATTTTCCTGATGACCAGTGATTTGGGGACATTTGCATCTGTTTACTGGTCATTTGTATATCTTCCGTTGATAAGTGTCTGTTTAGCCTTTTGGTCTTTATGGAGAGTTGTTTTATTATTTACTTGCAGGTCTTTATGTAAATTTGCCAGATATATGTAAATGTTTATATATATTTAATTTATTAATATATATTAAAATATATATTTAAAAATATTTTCTGCCAGTCTGTAGCTTTAATACTTAATAGTGTTTTTTGATGAATATGCTTTTATTTTGATGAAATATAGGTTATTAATTATAGGTGGGGTTTCTATATATGTATCTCGACTCTACACTTCCTTTGATCTGTTTATCTTGACTATGTCCTGAGACCTTGCTGCATTTATTTATTTTTAGTAGGTTTTTCTTTTAGATTGCTTAAGAATTTCTACACAAACAATAGCATCATTCGCAAATAAAGGCTGTTCTTCCTTTCCAGTGATCTCCTTTTTTTTTTTTTTCCTATCTCATTCCATAGTGTAGGCCATCCAATACAATGTTGAGTAGAAATGATGAACAGACCTCCTCAATCTTGTTCTCATTCTTAGGGGGGAAGCCTTCCATCTTTCACCATTAAGTATGAGCTCAGCTATAGTTGTTGTTATTGATGTTGTTGTTATTTGTATGATACCCTTATTATATTGAGAAAATTTCTTTTGATTCCTCATTTGTTGAGAGTATTTGTTTTTAACATTAAATGGGTGTTGAATTTTGTCAAAACATTTTTTTTGCATCTATTGTGGTGATCACTTGATATAGTGATAGGGTATAGGCGATCCTATATTTTGTTGGATTCTATTGATTGACTTTTTTAGTTAATCTGTCATTCCTTAGATAAACCCCTGTTAGCTACGATGCATTGTTTTTTCTATGTATTGCTAGATTCATTTTGATAATATTTCTTTTGGGATTTTTGCGTTTAACTTAATGATGGATATTGGTGTATAATTTTCTTGTAATGCTTTTATGATGTTATAATGTTGGAATTATGCAGGCCTTATAAAACAAGCTGAAAAGTGTTCTTTTCACCCGTGTTCTGAATGATTTTGATATCTAAGATTGGTCTACTTTGATTCATAAAGTGTTTGATAGAGTTCATAAATGAAGCTATTGGAACCTAGAGTTTACTTTGCAGAAAAAAAATCTTTAAACAACTTCAACTATCAAAATATATACAAATATCTCTATCATTCAGCTCTTCTATCTATTTGTCATCTGTAATTTATCTCCCTTTCGTGTGTTGTGGTAGGAAGACTAGCTACCATCCCCCTTCCAAAGTTATCTATGGCCTAATCCCTGGAACATATGAATAAATTATGTTACATAACAAAAGGGACTTTGCAGATGTAATGGATGTTATACACTTTAAAGTAGGGACATTAATTTGGATTATCAGCTGGGTCCAGTCTAATCACATGAGTTGTTAAGAGCAGGGATCTTTCTCTGGCTGTAGTCAGAGAGATGTGGCACAGGGACAGTCAGAGATTTGAAGCATGAGGCTTGTTGCTTGAAGGTGAAGATGTCTATATGTCAAAAAAAAAAAAAAAAAAAAGGTCTCAGTCCTACAACCACAAGCAAGTGAGTTCTGCCAACAGTTTAAATGAGCTTGGAAGTTGGATTTTCCTCAGAGCCTCTAGGTAAGAACCCAGCCCTGGCAACGCGCTGATTTTGGCTTTGTAAGGCCTGAGCAGAGTGAGCAGAGGACCCAGCTGAGTCACACTGTGTCCAGACTTCTGACTCAAATAATGACTGGGTATTGTTTTAAATATCCGTTATAGCAGCAGTTGAAAACTAATTATGCATGTATAATTTGTGTTAGCTTTTCAACTATACATGTTTACATTTTTTTTTGGTGTTTATTCTAAGGATTGTAATACGTGTCTGCAACTTGTTATATAGTCTAGTTGGTATTGTATTACTTCACATAAAATATAGTTACTTTCCAATAATATAATTTCATTCACCTCATTCTTTGTGAAATCATGTCATATGTGTTACATCTGCATTTGTTACAAGCCCTCAATACAGTTCTATATTTTTAGCTTTAAACAATCGTATGCATTTTTGTTAATTGGAAGAATGCAAAAGAAACATATGTATCTGTTTTTATGTTTGCCCACTACTTATTTGTCTTACCTGGTGCTTTTTCTGTAGATTTGAGTTTCTATCTGGTGTCATTTTCTTTCGGCCCAAACAACTTCCTTTAGCATTTCTTGTGGTACAGATCTGCTGACAACAGATTCCCTCAGTTTTTGTTTATCTGCCAATGCTTTTTATTTTGCCTTCATTTTTGAATGATAGTTTTGTTGCATATAAAAGTTTTGATTTTTTTTTTCTTTCAGTATTTTAGGTTATTGCATTGTCTGCTGACCTCCATCATAATGTGAAGTCAGCTGTTTTTCATAATACTGTATTATGGTATTTGTCCCTTTTTCTGTTTTCTGTTCAACTTTGAAGAGTTTGCCTATGGTCTGCCTAGATGTAGTTTTCTTTATGTTTAACCAGCTTAGGGATTTAATGTGGTTCTAATGCATGTAAGTTCATGTTTTTCACCAAATTTTAAAAGTATTTATGTATTGTATCTTCAAATATTTTTCCATCCCATCGCAAATGTTTATTTATTTTTGAGAGAGAGGGAGAGAGAGCATGAGCAGGGAAGGGGCAGAGAGAGGGAGGCAGAGAATCCCAAGCAGGCTCCATACTGTCAGTGCAGAGCTCAACACAAGGCTTAAACTTATGAACTGTGAGATCATGACCTGAGCCGAAGTCAAGAGTCAGACACGTAAGTAACTGAGCCACCTAGGCACCCCCCCCCATATTTCATCTGAGACTTCAACATCTATATTAGATTTTAGACAGTGTTCCCCAAAACACTGAAGCTCTGCTAATTTTTTTCTTTCTCTTAAATGTTACAGTTTCTGTTGATTTATCTTCACTAACTCCTTTGCTGCCTGTAACCTTTTGATAAGCTCCTTGAGGTACCCTTGGGGCACTCTTCGTTTCAGTTACTTTTGGCTCAGTGTTGGCTTCTTTTACAATAGAAACATACTGTCAAGAAAAGATACATATAAGCTCTTGGGGTGACATGTTTGGATATTGGAAGGTTTAATAGGGTTTATTTCTGGTATGGTCCAGAAACCAAAAAAAAAAAAAAAAAAAAAAAAAAAGAAAAAAAAACCCAAAAAACAAACAAAAAAACCACTGTGAGCTGCTCATTGATATGGTGAGATAGAAATGTAAATAAAAATATTAGTGATTTAATTATTCCTTGTAGATTACTGGCATGAAATATAAATGAATGAAATTTATTTTGTGTATTTTGTATAATTTGTTTATGTAACCATAAATACGTTTACATTTTAATTTCTATCATTTATATTTCTATTCATAATTGCAATTGTGATGCTGCACTTTTTTCTTTGTGTCTTGAAAATAAAATTGTGGGCTTTATGACACTTTCAAAAATTTGAACAAAGTGCAAAATTGTAAAAATAAAATCATTTTAACAATTGCTTTATTTTGTCATGAATATATTCCTTAATAGCTTCAACTGTGCAGAAGCAAAATGCCTTTTCAAATACCAGCACATTTCAGATTGGTTTACAGAATTATGTCAGTTTTTTGGGGGTTGTGAAATATTTCTATCCATTAAATGATGAAACCATAAGAGTGAAAGTTCTAGGTTTTCATTTGCTTACAGAATCTTAAAAAGATAGGGTCAGGGTTCCCTGAGCAGGTTCCCTGCTCTCCAATAAGCTGATTGGATTGGATCCCATATTAGGAATTTTGATCTAGCAAGCCTAAGAGTTTTATTTTGTGCCTACTTTACCTCCTGACTGAGGAAAACCTGGCAGCATTGTCACTTAGCTTCTACACCCTCAGCTTTTTATGTCCAGGAACCCAAACCATTATGTGACTTTAAGAGGTGAGGCAGTGAGGGGCACCTGGCTGGCTCTGTTGGTTGAGCCTCTGACTCTTGATTTCAGCTCAGGTCATGATCTCATGGTTTGTGAGTTTGAGCCCCGCATTAGGCTCTGTACTGACAGTGCTGAGCCTGCTTTGAATTCTCTGTGTCCCTTTCTTGCTGCCCCTCACTCGCTTGCTCTCTCTTTCTCTCTCTGTGTTTCTGAAAACAAACAAACAAACAAACATTAAAAGTAAAAAAGAGTTGAGGCAGTGAACCTCTCATTGTTAGTCTGCCTGCTCTTAGTCTAACTTTAGCCCATCAAGGGTGTTATTTGTTAGTCATACAGTGGCTAAGATGCATGTCTGAGTCTCATCAATTAGAAAAATTTGCAAGCCAACACTGATGAATAAGTTCTGTTCAAATGGCCATAGCTGCAGCAGCTTTATAGAGCTTCAAGAAAGAATACATGCACCAATTGGCAAAATATGACCCTCGTGTGATACTCATCTATGATGTTAGCAATAAAAGATGGTTTTTCTTTTGAATGTTGTAATTCACTGAACACCTGTTTGAGTGGTAGGACTGACGAAAAGGGACAACTGGAACACAGTACACCCGTGGATGTGAATGCTCTTTTATAACTGTGCATGGATGGGCCTGTCCTTTGTAGCAAATAATAGTAGCAGTAGCTTTTGAATGAAAAGCAGGGATGATTGTAACTAGCAAAGGGGCTTGGGAAGTCATTCTAATTGGTGAACCTGCATGACATAGAAACACAAATACATAAAATAATAACCCACCCAGCTTCCCAAGAATGGTTCAGATATTTCCTTTGTGTCATAAGTGCATGTACAATGGGGTGTTTGCCCCTCTACATGACCTACCTTGATGAATGGAATAAGAGAAGAGAAATGTTAGGATTTGGAAGGAATCTGTAGCAAATCTCTGGAGGTATTTTTCAAGGTTTACCTATTTAAAATCATCTTTAATGTTTTTGAAATGTTTATTAGTTTTAAAATGGTTGATGTTTTAAAAATGTTCAGTGATAAAAATTCCTTAGGAAATACATATATTAATATTAAGATTTAGGCTTTTTTTTCCCCAGTGGGAATGTTTAGAGTATTTTGCTAGGTATTTTTAGAAGAGTCTTTTCACTATACCACAGAGTACTTATTTATTGTTTACATTTTATTTTCTTCTCAGGAAGAAGTGCTCTTACAAGAGACATTCTTTACCTTGTGGTTTCAACTTGGACACTGTCCTCCTGTAGCTGTCAGGTGCTTTCTTATGGAGTTAGGGGAAGTAAAGTCCACTTGTGTGTTATTTTTTAAAATGACTGATAGAGAAAGTCACGGCCACCTTCATCAGAGCTGGGCAGCACACAGCCTCATTTGCTCTGCAATTTGCTCTGCAAAATTGCTTACTGCTTCTTATGATGCCATTCTTCCTCATACTCTGACAGAGAGTTCCCAGTGAGCATCACTGGCCTTAGAAGGTTCTGGCTCTTACCAGGGCTAAGATAATTAACAGATTTCTCAGAAATCAGCTTACCTGGGCAGACTGGGCCTTCTAGAGTATAGGAATTTCTTTGCAGAGTCAACATTATGGGGATGAGATCTGTTGTCACTATTGGCAGAAGGGGTTACTAACTGGTGAAGACAGCAGCAGAGAGTGCTAGGATCCCATTTTCCACTTCCTCTGGATCTCAGCCTAAATGTCAGATTACTCAGTCTCCTCTTTTGTATATCCCTGAGGCCTTGACGATGGACACCTACCCTGATTTCCATATGGAAATTTGTTAATCCAAAGAATGCCAAACTGTCTGGTCAAAATAATCATATGGGATACTTTAAAAATTATAGATGCCTGGGCTGATACTGAATATTTTGATTCTGCAGAATTCAGGTACAGTTCCCCGGTTTTGGAAATCTAGGATCTAGTATATCCTATGAGAATCTCGTTTTGTGTTCCTGAATGAAAATGTATCCAACTAGAGAGAGCAGGTATTTGAGAACAACATGTCTGCTATTTCTTGCTACCAAGAAATGATGAGAAAGCTTTATGTGTATTTTATCCATATCTGTAAGAAAAGTTTTAAGTGGTTCTCTACATTTTATAGCTAAGAGAGAGTCCCTTTAATTTGTATAAATTGACAGATTGCCATCTGCATATAGGAAATATGAATGTCAAGAATATTTGCTGATTTTAAAAATATTTAAAACTCAATTTTCTTTAAAAAAAAGTTGCATATGGGGAAGATGGTTTCTTGGCTATGTGGGGCTTGGATTTTCAACCATTTGTCTTGTTTGCATGCCCTAGTCTAGGTAACCAACCATCCCAGCTTTCTGGGTTTTAGCACTGAAAGCCCTGCAATGTCCCATGAAACTTCTCAGTTTGGGGAAAACTAGGAGAGCTGGTCGCTGTAGCCACACCCCATAATCAGGACACTTGCCATCTCCATTCCCAAGACCATTTCAGATTCTCCACATTAAGGTTTTTTGTGCAGGCCTAGGAATCCCTCTTCTCTAGTCATTCACTTCCAAATCCCAAACTTTTGTTGCTCTTGCTTTTCTATTTCTCTTTTTCTATATGGAATTTTATTTTTATGAAAACCTTTAGTCATTGTTTTAGAAGGTTTTTGGGAAAAGATGGAGATAACCAGATTGTATGTAAGGTACTATATATATCTATACCTGTATCTATATCTATATGTATCTATATGTATATATATACGTTTATGTTTATATATGGAAACCTTTTAATGATTTCTGACCTTGAAATAATGCTATTGTGACTTAAAAACTGTTATTATTGAAATATAATTAAATGTATCATTGTATAAATTTAAGATATATAACATGTTGATTTGATACATTTATGTATTGTAATATGATTACCACTGTGGAGTTAGCTGACAACTTTATCAGTTTATACAATTGCTGTTTCTTTTATGTGCTGGTAACAATGAAGATCTAGTCTCTTAGCAACCTTGAAGTTATGTTACAGTATTGGTGTTTATAATAATATTGTGGGCTTTGGTGATTTACCAAATTTAATATCAGAAATTAGGGTGAATTTCACTTAAAACCAACTCCAAGGCCACATAAGAGGAGAGTTTCCCCATCATTCAAGTTCCTGGAGCTTCTTTCTCATGCTTTTCATACCATGTATTACTTGAATTCTGCCCCCTTATTAGTGCAGACGTGAAACTCAGGTCTCTCCCTGTTTCTACAAAAGCTCATTCATACCCAAGAGTTTCATGAATTTAGGAATTCTCTACAAGTTCCTGGGCAGCCACAATGTCACAGGAGAGGTCATATCACAGGGCATATGGCCATTGGCCACATACCCCTCCCTGCAGCCTTTTAGACCGCAGAACACTTCTGTCTGTGCTCGGGTCTCAGCTTCTGTCCTGAGAGGCATTTTGATGAGTGTATTGGTTCCATGTCATAATATTTTAAGTGAAAGAGTAACATGTTTATCTCAGCAATTATGCAGCTCCACAGAGTGGAAGTGTTGGGTGTCAAACCTCATGCCCTCTAAAGTTAGGAAATGAGAGGAAGCAAATTTCATAAAATTGGCCATTCCCATTTTCAGAGAGTAGTGCCAATGTGAGTTGGAGAAGAAAGTGAATGGGTTTGATCAAGGATATAACACATGCCAACAATTTTACTTTGATGATCTTACTATAATTCCTCTTTCATAGGTGAGGAAATTATAGCTTAGTATACTTAAAAAAATAACAAAAAATTTAAAATCGTGACTAAGTTTATGCAAGTAGCAAAATCTGGGATTCCTTCTCAGGCAGCCTGACCACAGAGTATGTGCTCTTTACCCATATTCACATCGCATGAAGACTATAGTTTTCTTTTCACAGATGCATCTGCATGCACATAATTTCAGAACTGCTAGAAAAGAAGTGGAATCGTGTTTTCTAACCTTCCTTCATGCTGTGATTTATAAGGCATGAATTGCTATTAGCCGGGCTCATCAGGACTGCACTAATAACTGTCTGGCTTCAGCATCCGTGAGGATGTGCAGGAGCCGCTGGGACCAGGGCTGTGCTTCTTTGCAACTGTCAGGATTGCATCATAAGACTCTGGAGAGCTCTCCCACTCCTGTGGTTCTCTCTTCCCAGAAAACCTTGCTCACATTCTTCTATGGCCTGGGCATCTCCTTTACTGGGCTGCTACCTGGCCTCTGTACAGGCTCTCTTTCCCTCTGGGAACCCTCTGTAACTACACCAGGATTGAGGTAGAGAATGGGCTGGAGAACGCTGGTCTTTGATACTAGTAGGAATAGTTTTTACATGCTTTGATAAACTTCATTTTTCTTGACACTGTAGCAATACATACCTAGACTTCCTAGAAGATTCAAAAACCATTATAATTAATTTAAAAATATATCAAATTGAAGTCATGCCTTTGTTCAACAAAGGAATGTATTTTTTTAGAAGCAAAGAGAAGTGTCCTTACCTCTTCGAATATTCTCCTCTGTGGTAGAAATTGGAGGCTTGTTAGTTTGATGAAGAGAAGGGTGAACTAGCTGAACCCATATATCTGTAACTCTTGAAGAATACATTTGGTCCAGGTAATGAGGACTCAGTATACAGACTGAGAGAAATCAAGATAACCTATTGGAATACCAGGACCTCCTACTTAAATTTCCTCTCAAATACACTTAGTTTCCTCAAAATGGGGATAATGACTTTGGGTTCTTCTCCGGTAGCTAAGGAGCTTGGAAGTTGTCACTGCAATCCTCACATGAGGAAAAATAAAGTTGGGGTGCCTCGGTGGCTCAGTGAGTTAAGTGTCTGACTTCAGCTCAGGTCATGTGTGCTGACAGCTCAGAGCCTGGAGCCTGCTTCACATTATTTGTCTCCTTCTCTCTCTGCCCCCTCCCCCTCTTGGGCTATCTCTCTCTCTCTCGAAAATAAATAACATTAAAAAACTAAAAAAAAAAAAAAAAAAAAAAAAAAAAAGTAAAACTTACCAACTCTTAGATTCACCAGAGAATTGAAGTCACGGAGAAAATTGCTCCCCTTAGATTGGAGGGGCAGATAACCTGATAAAGAGAATCACAAATTCCTGGAACAGAAACCTTCATGGGAACCAGTACTGAGGTAGGAAAACATGAGCTGTAATTGGTGGATTGCTGGTGCCTCACTGTGGACAAATCCAAGAGATAAAACCTCTAGTGGGTGCAGTTTGGTGGGGCCAGTGGGGGGCACGCTTTTGTGAATTTTGCCTTCAGAACCCCTGTCAAGTTCTCACAGTGAGGATTAGAGAAAATCCCCTCATGCTTCTGGCAGGGGAGAAAAGAAGCCCTTTTTAAATACACACAGTTTGTCTAATATGGGGGTACTAATAGTGAAATCCTGGGGGAGTAACAGGATTAGGTGTGATAATATATAGAGAGCATATAGTACAGTGCCTATAAGGGCTGTTACTGCAATCATTTTACCATCTTTCCGTACATAAGCTGAAAGTTATACTATTCTACTAGAGAAGCTGTGCAGGAGATAGAGATTCAGAAATGGGCTAAAAGGAGTGTTGTGAAATTTAGCCTAAGCAGTACCTTTAAAATACACAGTGATTTGCATCTTGGAAGCATTACTATCATTTGGCATACCATCATACACATTCTCCCTTGAGTCCCGTGAAAGAGTAATTCACTCCCTGCTGACAAAGAAAAGAGACCAAGGCAGTTTCTGAATGTTGCCCTACTTTTCCAGGCCTTTCCCTCAGAGCCGGGGTTAGTGTTGGAATTATCCAGTGCCTTGGCTGCTTCCAGTTTCCTGGACAGCATCTTCTCAGCTAAGTGGTGCTGTGTCCACAGTGGCATGAGCAGTGTTTTCTTGCTTCTCACCTGGCTCATTCCAGAACAAACAGCAGCAGACACACACATGGAGAAATTGCTGGCCAGAGACTGCCTAGAACATCACAATTCTGGTCCATTCAGAGAGAGACGGGAAGGCGACAAAGTGCCCAGACCGGGACCTTCCCCAGGAGAAACCACCTGGGGACCAGATGACGGACATTTGGGAATCTTAACTTTTCATATTTTCCTTATTGGTTTTCAAGTTTTAGTCTTGACTTTAGAGCTCTCAGGAATAGCTCTTCTTCTTATTTTTCTTTTTTTGCCAGGTAGCAGTGATTGAGATTTGAAACTACTTTGTGCATTTGTGCCCTTAAATACATCTGCCTCATCCTTGCTTTTATCCTTCCAGTTTCAGAGAACTACATGTCCTTTTCTGTATAATTTATCCTCCTTCATCTTCCCACTGCCCCTCAGGCAGTAGTAGTAGTGGGAACACAGTAAATTTAAAATGACTTGTTTTTGTGTTTCTCATGAGATCCACAAAGTGGCTTAGTACAATTTAGATTCTTAAGTGCCCGGGGGACTCCCTGAAAATAATTTGCTTTTCCCCTTTATTTTGAAAAACAAATGTCAAAAATGCTGAAGTGGGCTGTGATTGCACATGTTAGTCAGAGGTAATCTGTTTGGTCCCTAGTCAGTAGGACTTCTGGGGGAGCTAGAAGTGAAATGAAAACTGACACATCAATGAAATCCATGATCTGTTCACCTGCAGTTGAACCAAGGCATACCTAGGAGGGCAACACTGGTTTCTCAAGACACCAACTCCCAGAGGTTAAGAATTTGCTTTAAATTTGCCAAATTCCTTGACATATTGTAGAAATCTCATCTACAGATTCATGTATATTTAACAGGGTAAAAAGTTTATTGTTGTTTGTCTACAAACTGATTAGCATTTTGATCAGAGCCTTAAATGAATAAATCAAATGCATACTGATCAGACTTAGGAATGAAATAAATCTGGAAGGGATAAGTAATATGTTTGATGAAAGGACATAAAAATTATCAGAATTGAATTGCAAATTACAATGAACAAGAGGAAATGTAATAGGGTACATATAAAGGTTAACATTTCCATTAAAAAAAAATCAATTGCCCAAGTATAGGATAGGGATAAGGATAGGGATAGGGGAGACCTATGTTTATTACAGTTAATGTGAAAAAAGACCTGAGCATTTGAGAAGACTTTATTAAGTCAATTGTGATGAAATATAATAGTCTCATTTTACTCTGCACTACTGTATCTGGAATATTGTGAGCAGTTTTGGGGTCCACACATGGGACGTTGACATCTGAAGAGATGTCAGTTTAATCTAGCAGGATGTATGGGATTTTTTGGACATGTCTTGTGAGGGGAAAGGAGTAAAGGGATCATCCAAGGAAAAGCTTGTGGAGCTGTGATTTGTTCCTTCAGTCACGTGAAGTTCTTTCAGATGGGAGAAGAGTCAACTCTTGATTTATAAGGCAAAATTTAGGGATGCCTGGGTGGTTCAGTTGGTTAAGCATCTGACTTCTGATTTTGGGTGAGGTCATGATCTCACTGTCTTGAAATTGAGCCCCACATGGACTCCACTGTGTGCATGGAGCATGCTTAAGATTCTCTCTCTCCCTTCCTTTGTCCCTCCCCTCTCTGCTGTGTTTGCACATGCACGTACGCATGCATCCTCTCTATCTCTGTCTCTCAAATGCATACATACATACATACATACATACATACATACATATGGCAGAATCTAGACCGCATACATACATACATACATACATACATACATACATACATATGGCAGAATCTAGACCATTGCAGTTGTTCTGCAATGAAATATAGTGCTTCATAACCTCCTAAACTTTTTGTCACTCTGTGTGAAGGGCCAAGCTAGAATACTAACCTGAGATGCTCACATGCCAGCAGAAGGGACTCTTGGAATGAGTGGAAAGTTGGACTACCTCAAAGATTCTTTCCATTGGGTGATTGTTTTTTAATTAATTCAAGATGAATGCAATTTAAAGAGTTCTCTTTTATATCTCTTATGAAATCTGATTTACTTTCTGGAAAGTTACTTCACGTGTACTGATGTTTTCAAATTACAGCTCTATTTTCCCATGAAAACTATGAAAATGTTCACATGACTTAGTATTTAGAAGTGTCAGTAAGTTGACATTGTGACTACGAGTGCCTTTGACACTTATATGCTGTCAAACCACTTCATATCTGTTCTCAGCAAGATTAGGGAAATTTCTTTGTTAATCCTCTGGGCCAGGATTTGCTTCATTATTCTGAGGTTTAATGTAAGACCTATACATTCCCAATGCACATATTTTTGGCTCTTTGTGAATCTTATTGGGGATATAAGTCAGGAAATAGTAAAAAAAAATACCTTCAAGAATAGTGTGTTAGGAAACTCTTCTAATTAGTCCTTTAGAGGCTCTGGATACACCTACCTGTTTACCAGCTTTGTCCTCCTGCATCATAGACACCCTCTGTGTTCCCACCACCTTCTTTGCTGCTGACCCCACAAGGTATATCAGCTCTTGAAATTGAACCTCTTCATTTTCTCTTATCAGAGAAAGCCCCAGGATGGTTTTCTCCATCTAAATCTCTATAATTACATTTTAAAAGGTTGATGTTGATAATGTTGATATTTCTGCAGGTTTTGGAATAGGACTTGGGATTGATAGCAGCTTTCTTTGTCACATTTTCCTGTAAGGCATCCTAGAGATTCACAGGACTCAGTTGGATACCCCCTTCAAGTGATGGATTACACTATATGGTAGGCTAGCAGGCTGAGTATGGGCAGCTCTAGGAAAGTTGTAGTGTCCGTTTTCTGCTGTGACATAGCTGAACATTTTTCTCCAAGAACCTAGCATCTGGACTTCTTCATATAAAAGATGGTAGAAAGATCTTCTTAACAAAGACCATTTGCAGGCTTGGCTAACCTCACCATTTCCATAAGGGGGGGTTAGTATTAATTGGTGAAAGGACAATGTCTGCAGGAATGGGGGTGCCACACGGAACAGTTTCCTGACTTCAGAAGTCATCAGAGGAAGACACCATTGTTCAAACTTATAGTCCAGAGTTATGATCCTATTTTTGTTCTTGTCTCGCTGCTTGTGTTGGTGGAGGTTTACGTTAGCAGGTGGACCGCTGGGCCAGAAAGGAAAATCATGATATCTGCCTGTTTTAGTGGCCCAGTTTTGCATACTGGCAAACACTCATTGCAAGTTGTAATTATTGAAGACATTGGTGTGGTTGCATGGACTTAAAAAGACAAATGCTGAAGCTTATATTCAATAAGAAAGTGTGAAGTGCCATCAAAATTTTTACTGCCCTTAAATTTAATAATATATACAGATTTTCTTTTTGTCCTTATTCTTATACATATAATTGTGTTCTATTACTGTCACTAAATATCGGTAGAAAGAGAATATGTTATCTCACCGTCTCCTTTTTTCCCTTTTCCCTTAATTGTTTATAAACACATGAATGTGATTTCAACAACTAATGTTGTCTTAGATGAGGGTGAGCACTCTTTACTGTTCCAAGCATTCTCCTATCTTCCTAGGCTTCTCTCTTGGCCACCTTCCCCAAGAGACAGATTATTATTAATCAGATTTTGTTGGAAATGAGAAAAGGCTGTCTGTCTAGCCTAGCACCATCCAATAGAATTTTCTGCAGTTATGCCAATGCTCTATATCTGTGCTGTCCAATACTATAGCTACTGGCCACCCGTGACTGTTGTGCATTTGAAATGTGGGTAGTGTGACTCAGGAACTGAATTTTAAATTTTATTTGATTTTAATTAATTTAAATATAAACAGGTATTTGTGCTTAGTGGCTACCATTTTGGGGTATATTGGACAGCACAGCGATTGCCAAAGAATTCAAAGCACCAGAAAATGTAAGGAAGTACACTAATCAGTGAGGTTTACTGTTCTAAACACTCCTTTTCTGTATTGAGCCAAATGGTGTTTAGAAGTCATGCAGCATCTGCTTTGATGGCTGTTTAGATGGTCCTCAAAAAAGTGAGAAAAAATCCACATCTGTGTAAAGCGTTTATAATTAATCATAAAGATCGTTGTCTATGCTATACTAGGTGCTTCACATATCTGCTTTCCAGATATAGCATCTATTATTTCACAAGTGTTCCAAGTTAGATGATAATTATTTCCGTGTCAAGTAAGAGAAAGAACCGAGGCACACCGTTTTAAAATAATAAACCGACTCAAAGTCACACAGCCAGGAAATGGTAGAGCCAAGGTAGGAACCCAGCTGGGATTCTTCATTGATGCATTTCATAATTAAATATTTCCTACATTGTCTTTTAGAGCACGTGTGCATATTTCCCTAGTCATCATTGAGAAACAAGGTAGAGTTTAATATTATGAGCCCTGTCGCTATATTACCTGACTTGAATGGTCTTCTGACACTCATACCTGCGTGAATTTGAGTACATTACCTGATCATAGCTCTGAGTGTCATTTTTCTCATTTTCATATGAATCTACTTCATTGGGTTGTTGTGAGGTTTCAGTAAATTTCTCACACAGTGCTTGAACCATAAATACTTGCCATTGTCATTTTTTAAATATTTACTTTTGAGAGAGAGAGACAGAGCACAAGCAGGGGAGGGGCAGAGAGAGAGGGAGATGCAGAATCCAAAGTAGGCTCCAGGCTTTGAGCTGTCAGCACAGAGCCTGATGAGGGGCTTGAACCCACAAACCATGATGTGAGATCGTGGCCTGACCCGAAATCAGACGCTTAACCGACTGAGCCACCCAGACACCCCTTGCTGTCTCCATTTTTAATTTGAAAGGGACTACCATTTATTTTAGGATGTTGATTTAATGTGATGTTAATAGATGAAATAGATACATGCTGTGGGTGCACTTTCTTAGGAAATAAGAGAGACTCTAATAATTCAGATAATTCAGTAAGAAACACCCTGCTGTTCAGCCACTTTGGTGTGTCCATCACTGGGATTATAAAGTTGCAGAGCCCACATGCTCTGGCTGGTTCCTCATATCTTTGCTTTTCATGTAACCCTCATAGATGTCTCCTTTGGTGTCTTTGATTGGTTCTGAATGCTGAGCAGTGACAAACACCAACACAGCTGGAAAGAGCTGTAAGATTTGCTGTTCTGTCTTACAGCAGGGAATTATTGCCATGGATACCAGCATCAGAGGAAAACTGGGGAGCATTCTCATCTGGTCTCCTGAGTGGTCTGACATCTGTTTCTGGCAAGGCCAATAATGAGTGTGCTGCTAGCTTCATATCAAACGGAAGACTGATCCTCATTTTTTTTTTTTTAATCACAGATGGCCTCTTCCCAAGATGCCAGGTATGGCCAGAAAGACTCCTCTGATCAGAACTTTGACTACATGTTCAAATTGCTCATCATTGGCAATAGCAGTGTGGGGAAAACATCTTTCCTGTTCCGTTATGCAGATGACTCCTTTACATCTGCATTCGTCAGCACAGTTGGGATCGATTTCAAAGTAAAAACTGTATTCAAAAATGAAAAGAGAATCAAGCTTCAGATTTGGGTAAGTGACTTTGAAATGACAATGTTCTTCAGTCTATGACATTGAAGCTAGATGTATGAAAGAGAGACACTTTCTGCCTTGTTCTGTCCCCATGGGTCCACAGGCTCCATTTCTAGATTCTTTGCTTGGAAAATTCTGTTTCAAAGACAGTAGAGTGATGCCTCTTTAAGGTATGGAGACTAAACTATGCCTTATTGTGAAGTGTTGCTTCTTAGAGTCTTCAGAAGAAAGAAAATCCAAATATATGTTGTGTTGGTGGTTGAAGGAACACTCAATGAGAAGCTAGACTCTGCCTTTCATGATCTGTATGACCCTGAACAAGCCTGTGAATCCCTCTCTATGCCACTTTTGTAATCCACAAAGTTGGCAAAGTCAATCTAGCCTTTTAGATCATAGGGACCATCTTGTCCTGGGCATTGTAAAGAAAAGGTCAATGACCAAATGTAGAGAAAACTTAAGTTTGGTACCTTTATAAAGCCCCACATAAAACTTTGAACATGGTCTATTTACCTTTTACAGACTTTCTTTTCTCAGCTCTAAGAGTTATGTTTATTCACACAAGCAAAACAAAACAAATGAAATAAAATATTTACTTTAAACAGGGTTTTCCTCTAAGCAGAAGTTTTCCCACTAACTTTTGAGACCATTTGACTAGCTTTTTGCCTCTTCCCACCCCTGCAGAAGATCAAAGTTTCTTTAAATCTTTGGGATAAAATTAGGACAATAGCAAGTGAGAAGCAGAAGAAAAATGTATGTTGGTAACAGGTTTAAGGTAATATAAGAATGAAATAAAAGTTAGTGACACCAAAAGAGATTTGTGGAGTAAGCATTTTATGTATATCATGGAATATATGGGTACAGTGGTGTGGAGCATTTCTGCAGTGTTTTGGCCCCTTTTCCCTGTTTATTTGTGCCTCTGCCACTCAAATTAACTTGAGCTGTAAACACGTATTTCCTCCCAAGAGATGTTTCCCACCTTCCTCTGAGATAATTCTGATATCTACTGCCATTTTGCACTGGCCTCAGGGGTAATCTGTAGGACTGATGATAAATCTCCCTCCTCAAATATGGAGAACTGGAAGAAAGATAAATCCCAGAGTGCAAAATATAAACCTTTTTTTAAAAAATAAATACCACTTTATTAAAATATCGGTATAAACCGAGTGACCTTTAAGTATCTTAAAGTTCTTAGGTGTAACTTTAAAGATGTAGGTATGCACACAGACAGGTATCCTTTTGGGCAGCTTACTATTTTACTTATTATAATTCAGGAGTCATCCAAGTCTAAACAGAACTGGTGTAAGAGCTTGGAAAAGTTGTCAGAGGACCGTTCACTACTCTTCCAGTCCTCAAAGCCCTTTTTGTTGGGAGGGTACCTCTTTGGAACTTAAATATACAGCCCTGTCTATGGAGATAGAAAGAGCTATGTTCATTGCTTCACATTTGGGTCCTGGTTCATTCTCTTCCTTTTGAGCTTTAAGCAACCAACTGTCATATCACTGTGACTCTCATGTTCAGGCTTAAGAAAGGTCCCTCAACTCTGAAGAGATTTGGTGAATTGAAAATTAAATTAATTTTGTAACCACACATCTCTCAACTCGCTGACCATGTTTTTTTCTGCTGCTAAAATAACAGTCCTTCCTTCGGCTGACAGCTCCTAGTTTCTCCTTATACCTTACACATGCTTAAAGATGGCTGTCATGATCATTTAGGTAAAACGCCAACTTCGTGTGTTAAGTCAATCTAATAATCTCTAGTAACTTCTCAATCTAGGTTTTTGACAGAAATGATTTGTAGAGGTACATAATTATCTGTTTTTAATGTAAAAAAGATGTATTTCAAATAACATAAATTATTTTGAGAATTATAAAGTATTTCGTACTTAAAAATATTTTCTTCAAAGTACACAATGCTACTATGATGCCAGAGCTGATTCATTGACTTTTCTTGGGGGTTGAAATTAAGTTACTTCTGTATAGGTCTTACATTTGGATGAAAGTTGTTCTCCCAGCTAACTTAAGCCTCAGATCTTTGAGCTGCCTCAAAGATCTCCTCAGACTTCTCACTTCCCATAACTTCACTCAAAAAGCTCTCACAAAGGGGAGCCTGGGTGGCTCAGTCGGTTGGCCATCTGACTTCAGCTCAGGTCATGATGTCCTTGTTTGTGAGTTCAAGCCCTAAATCAGGCTTCTTGCTGTCAGCGCAGCAGAGCCTGCTTCAGATCCTCTGCTCCCCCTCTTTCTCTGCCCCTCCCCCCCCTCAAAAATAAATAAACATTAAAACAACAACAAAAAAGCTCTCACATATAACTCTCTTTAAATTTGTATCAACTCTTCCGTAATCTACCATTTTCCCCAAACCTCCAACTCTCTTCACAGCCCAGTCCAGCCCAGGACTTCATTGCAGGGCTTCCATTCTCCCATTCTGTGGATACAGATACACTCCTTCACGGGTTAGCAACTCAGGAATCCTTCCCCTTGCCCTCTCCTTAGTCACAACTGTGGTTTGGTGGCCACTGTTATCTTTGCAACTAAAGCAGTCTCTTCTCTTCCTCTTTAGGGAAATTAGGAGCTCTTAATGCACCTGTGATTTCACGGGTGTGAAAATGGGTTTTACACTACTGTATTACCAACTGGTCTACTAGACTGTGAAACATTCCAAAGAAGTACTATAAAAAGATTTTGTGCTCATTGAACTTATAGTATAATTGGAAAAAGAAATTAATATGGAGTAGTTATATACTCTTACAAGCAAACACCTACTGCATAAGCATTATATATAGCTAGCATTTATTGAACACACACCATATGCCAGGCATTATCTATGCTTTACCTCTAATTCCTGAAACAATTCAACTTTGCATTTCTTCTTCTTCTTATTTTACTTGAGAAATTTGAAGGTGGGGCAAGTTTAGTAGCTTGCCAAGATCATATGTAATGAATTACTGATTCCAGGACACGTCTATCAGAGCCTAATGCTTGGGCTTCTATTCCCCTTTACCAAGCTGACAAAATTATGAAGTTTTCTTGAATATGGTGGTGTTTTTCTGGAGATGGCAATTTTAAATGATGTATCCTGGGATGTCAAAGAAAATTTTGAAAAAGTTTGGCCATTTCAGTGAATTGAGGCATGCGGAGGAGGATAGGATAAAGAGAAATAGGGTGGTGTGCCTAAAAATAGGTATACCTACAGTAATTCTAGGGATCCTTGCTTGATGCTATCATGTAAGTATAGCATAGTTGTTATTTAACAATTTTAAATAACATAGTTGTTATTAGTTGTTATATAACAACTTTAATAAATCATTTTTGGGGGAATATATTTGGCACTTACAGTTTTTCATCTCCTAGTATTTAATAGTCAATTAACTACTTTTCCCAGCTTATAATATTTTTCTGTACTTACATTAATTTGTAACTAATTCATTAGGGTGTCCACAATCATCTTACTGACAACACTTCTGAAACCAAATGTGTGGGTTTTCTAGACCAGTTAATCCTTCAACACTCTGTGGACACCACCTGGCTGCAAACAATTTAATTCATTTCTGATGTTTACTACCTGGAATTACCTGGACCCCAGATATAAAGGGCTCAGTTCTGCAAGACTGCTGTCCCTTACTTCAGACACCCATCACAAGTCTGTTGTTTTTCTGATATACAGGCTCCAAATGCAGGGGGGGGGGGGTTCCCATTACACCACTCCTCAGAGTTGATAATTTGTTAGGATAGCTTATAGAACTCAGGAAGACAGTTTTCTTACTATTATGTGTTTATTATAAGGATAGAACTGAGTAACATCTAAACAGAAGAGTAAAGTAGGACAGTTTCAGGGCAGGAGGATAGGTACAGTTTCCATGCCTTCTCTGGGCATGTCATACTCCTAGACCGTTGATGTATTCACCAACCCAGAAGCTCTCTGAACCTCATCCTTTAGGATACTTATGGAGCTTCCATTACACAGGCATGATTGTCATGATTAATTAAATCATTGGCAGTTAGTGATTAACTCAGCCTGCAGCACCTTTCCCCTCTGAACGGTCAGGGGGGTAGGGCTGAAAGTTCCATATCTTTACCTGGACAGGCTGAGGATGTTGATATGATTCTGATTACTTTATTAGTTTTAAACTGTCCATTAAGAGGACTGTTTCCAGGTTAGGAAACCAAGGTGTTTAGAGAAGATAAATATTTGGCCTTACCTTACAATTAGTATCAGAGCAGGTCTCCTGCTAGTTGAGCCAGTCTGATTGCTACTACACCAAGTTCATTGTCAAGGTAAATGCTGTGTTATGATCGCTCTGATAAGTTTACTTGATTGTCGGTGGAATCCACCAGGCTCAGGGACATCCAACTTGAGGCCAGATTTCAAGTATTTCTAAAATATCAGGAGGAAGTGCCTGTCTGGGAAGACTCCCCCGTTCCTCTTGATGGTTTGCTTTTTGCATGTGTTGCATCCGGAGTTTCTGAGTCCACAAATGGATTACTTACTGGATTTTTAACAATTCACATGCAAATAAAGCGTTTTAACAGCTACTAGAAACCACTGACATTTCTTCATGGACATGTTACACCTCCTTTCTGTGGAAGTTCATTACTGCATTGGAATAAACTTGTTTAGAGAAATGTTCATTTGTACTTATTTATCAACTTTGTATTCCATTAGTATATTTATGAATCCCTTTATCCTTCACTGAATTTATATTTCTTACTGCATTTTCATTTTATTATCATTTTTATGCTTCTAAAATCAAAAATTTTCAAAATTTTAGAGATTCCAAGTATTTGGTCTGGTTCTTCAATTTTTTATGTGTCTGTTTAATGCTATTATGAATATATTGGGGAAAAATTTAGTGTGGTTGTCACTTTAATGAAAAATATTTCACAGCTGGGATCTATATTATTTTGCTTCTCATTTTAAAAATAGTTTAGCTTTGAGAAAAGCTGTGTAAAGTGGATGCCTTCCCAATGAGAAGACTGAAAAAAATAGCATCAATTGCGAAGAATATCACCTATATTTATTTTTAGTATCTAGATTACTAGGATGAGAGCATTGAGGCTTATAGCAATTTGCAAAGCAGAATGTGCTGACAATTATTGCAATTAGACTGTGTAGATAGCCAGACTTGACAGTGTGATTCCCCTGAATAAATAGCAACTTCCTTTGCTTGAAGAAAGCACCTGGATATCCTTTTTCAGTTGGGTCTGCATTTTTTAAGTCCTAAAATCAGGGTTGACTCCAACTAATGGAAGACTTAACTTGAAAAAGCCATAGCTTAATTGGGTAATATAGGTTTTACATGGACAGGAGCCAGGTAGGCAGAAGGCAGAGGGCATCACTGTTTTCATTGCTTTTTGTCACTCCTTGTGCCTTTCTCCTTCCTTTTTCTCTCTTTCCCCTTCTTCCTCCCTTCATTTCTGAAGCTCTGGCCAGGCTGAGTTAATTGGAAACTGATTCTCAGCATGTTCAGAGTCCAGGGCTGCCACACACAGATGCACATTGTATACTGTGCAAGGGCACCCACCAAAGGGTCAAGTGGGGCCCTTCTCCACTTACTGAGCCTTGTGCTCTTCCTAAGGGGCACCTTTTCCTTTTCTCAAAGGTTCCATCTGTTCGTCAAGTATGTGTTGCTGGACTACATGCATCTAAAGGGAATTCCGATCCCCGTATTGTAACCATGTCTTCAGGTAGGAACTAGTCAGAATCTAATGCAAGAGATGGACTAGTAAACCCAGAGAGGGACCTAAATCCTGCTTCCCTAGGGGAGGCATGGAGGAAGACAGTGTTTGAAAATACAAGTTTTATTATTATTGAAGTATGGCCAGGCCAACAGATCAGGAGACAACTGCCATTAACAACAAACAGAAGATAGTTTTTTATACTCATGGTTTCCAGGAGAAGGACGCATGGGCTAGAGGAGGGAGGCACAAGGGGAATGAGGTGAATCACCAGGGTGCATTAGGAGGTTCTTAGGGGTGTGTGATAAGAGCCTCTGTTGTGGTTTCTGTGGAATGACTGGGCACAGCAGATTTAGGATTGCTAGTTTGAATAATTTCAGCAGACCCTATGTCTGTCTGCTCAGGGGACATAGAGACACTGGTTATCTGGCTCAGGAGTGATTAAGGGAGGTGGATAGTGGCTCAAAGTGTTAGAGCCCAGTAAGAGAGGTGGTTGATGGTATGAGCTCTGGATTTGTTCCTTTGCGTCAGAAGAGTGAGCTGGCAAGTTGTTTAATATCTCTAGGAGTTGGCTAACTCTGAGAAGGGCAGTCCCTCCAGGGTCCACAAGGCCCTGGGTGTCAACACATGAGAATATAGAAAATGAAACACATGTTTAATAAAGAAGGCGGGTCTTGGAGCCCCAGGGGTGGCTTCTTTCATTTATTCTACTGAGTCAAATTCTTGTGATTTCAAATACTCTTACCATAGGCTCAGTGCATTTCCTGGTCTGAGCATTTGGAGACCTAGAAAATTGGATCCGGAAACGATCTTTCACATTTTCTGGCTTAACTCCTCATTTGATGGTATGACTGATAATAGCATCATTTACTGAACCCAGTTTTACCCACAAAGGAAACACTTTATGCTTTATGCATTTTAGCATTTATTTTTTCCCACGAGGGAAGGTGGTATTATTAGCCCTGTTTTATAGATGCAGAAACAGAGAATCAGAAAGATAAAGGAATTTTATCAAGGTCATAGCTAGGATATATTAGAGGTGGCATACCCAGCACGGCACGGAGTCCAAAGCCCACGTGTACTTGATCATGTGATATAAATGAGGTCCAGGAAGGCCAAGTGATTTCTTTGAGTTCTTTAGGTTATTCAATCTAGAATCCTACATATGTTAATTCTTAGCAAGTACTTTTGCACACTATATAATTACTCTATATTTTTTCCTATTTCTTGATTACCTATTCTAAGAAATTATTTATAGTTACAGAAAGAAATCACTTGTTTTGCTTTTAACTTACTATCCACCAGCATGAGTGGGTTGTGCATTATCTGTGTTTAAAACACATAGATATACACAGCAGGATGGATTGGAACACATTCAACTAGCTTCTTCCTGTACATTTCTGGAATGCCTGTTTTCACGGATGGGAACGTGCATATCAAGAAGGGGCAGAAAGAAGAGTCTGAGTAAAATGGAATTGGAAAATATTTCCACCTGTAATCTTTGCATTTGGTGCTCATTTAACCTAGTCACCCTACACATGTATTTCAGGATGGTGTTCACATTTTTTCATCTATTTAGAAGGAACCACCCTTTTCTGCCCAGGTGAGTTCCTCAAGAGAACCACTGAAGCCGGTGGCAGCTGCCAAGACCATTGCTGGTACTGTCACCTGTATGCTCTTTTCCCCCTTTGTATGTGTTCTAACCTAGCATCTGCTCTTTCCCTGAGAGACTGAGAAAGGTAATACTGGGTTTCACTCCTGATACCCCTTATCTGCTAGGTATTTGCCATAATAATTTTTTTTTATAATTGTTCAATACTAGACACAGAGCTAACAGTAAATGTTAGTTTTCTTCTTTCTTAAAAATAGTGTACCAACCTTCAGACAAATAATTTAATTGGATCAAATATATGCTGGGTGCTACTCTGTGGCAGGCACTGTGGTAGGTGCTGGGGGACGTAATGGTAAAGGATACACAGGGTCTGCCACAGGAGCCAACTGTCTGGTGGGGAGGTAGAGAGTGAAGAGAGAATTCCATCTGCTGTGATAAATGCTCTGGAGACATGAACAGAGGTTACACAGGAAAGAAGCCTAACCCAGTCTTGGGGACTTTGGGAAGGTTTCTTGAGGGCGTCTACATCTGAGCCATAAACTGACAAATGAAATAGAATTATTTGCTCATTGATTCACTCATTCATTTACTCAACCAACATTTATTGAGTTTCTACTCAATAAATGAGTAAGACACGGACTCTGTGAAGGAATTTGAGATTGAAAGTAAATGCTCAGAAAATCTGATGGTGATGGTGTTGTGGATAAATAATCAGCACTATAACAAATGAAAGATAGCAACAAGGGCAGGGAAGTTTGCTTTTGTTAAATGGTCAAGAAGGGTTTATATGAAGTAACTGGGCTGAGACCCAAAGGATGAGAAGGAGCTGAACATTGAAGAATAAGGATGAGTGTTCATGTTCCCTTCCTCTCTCTCCTCCCTGTGTCTCTCTCTCTCTCCCCTCCCCTCTTTCCATCCCCCCCACCCCCCATTTCAAAAGTTTCTGCTTTCTGGGTTTTTTTTCCGCTATAGCTTCATATAGAGTGCTTGTTGCTTACTCTTTGTTTATCAGATCTTCACTTTTCTCCCATTTTGCCTCCCATTTGAGCAGGTGTAGATTTAGATTATTGGAGCCTATAGCTTTGACAGATTGGTAAAAACTAAGGAACAAGTATAAAAATGCATTACTTTTGCAAAAGTATCAAAAAGCACATGACCATGTGAACCTATTACTGGCCCCCCTTAGAAGGAACCTAAAGCTTAATCTTCTGTCAGCTTCATAGCAGTTCACCACTATTTTGGGGAAATTTTATCTGCTTGTCTGGAGGGACTGAAAGACGCATGTGGCTGATAAGCAGTTACAACTAGTACAAGAGAGGAACGTACAGTCGGAGTGTGTGGGTAAAGGTGTTTTGAGCCAGCAGGATAGAGAACGGACATTGGTGCAGGACTCTAGATTTCCTGGGGCAAATGACATTGAGCGATCCCTAATGTGCCAGGTGTAGTGGAACACATTCGTGGGTTTGAAGTCTATGACACAAGATGCCATTCTTGTCTTCAGTTTACACATGAGAAAACTGAGGGGCAGAGAGTGTGAATAACTCACCCAAGGTCTCACAGCTAACAGGTAGTTAGCAGATCTGAATGGGAGCCGCCCAGCTTTGGAGCCTTTATGAACCCATTTTGGTGCACCCTCTCTCTGTAGGTGCCACTTCTGAGGCATTGCTCTGGGTGAGCCACTGAGCAGATTATATTTTTAGCACTTCCAACAACTTTGGAATGTTGGTATCTATAGAGATCTTTTTAAACGTGGAGGAAACCAAGACTCTGAGAGGTTAAATAGTTTTCTCCTGGCCACATAGCTTTCTCCACTGCTTTTTAGAGTAACTTTCAATGTTTTAACTCCCTGATTTAGAAAAAAAAAATCAGGAAGTATCCAAAATCAATGGAGTAAGTTTTTTACAGAAGTGTGCCATAATCATATATCCCATCCAGATTGATATCTTTTGTGATCTTCCAGTCAGCCCAGTTCATACAGGGACTTCTAGCCAAGAATGCTGATCTCAAACCTTTTGAAAATGGGAATGCCACATTGGTAGCAGAGAATGGGGATTCGGCATAAGTTCATTTCCAGACTATTTAAATTGCGGAAACTTTAAGCAAATTAAACATTGTAATTAAACTCTTTCTTTGTTGTACATTTACTTACCTTAAGAGGCCATGAAAAATGAGTCAATTTGTTTTGGACTGTCAGGATTATCAGAATGAACCCTTCAGACATGACTACTCTACTCAGTGGTCACCAGATATTTTCTCTAGTCTTAAGCCATTCTATTTTTTTATTATATATATTTTTAAAATTTATTTATTTTATTTATTTTTGAGCAAGAGGCAGAGAGAGAGGGAGACAGAGAGAGAATACGACACTGTCAGTGCAGAGCCTGAAGTGGGGCTTGAGCTCACAAACCCTGAGATCATGACCTGAGCTGAAGTTGGATGCTTAACCGACTGAGCCACCCTGGTGCCCCTAGGCCATTATATAGGAGATATATATATATATATATATATATATATATATATATATATATATTCTTTCTTCAATATCACTTTGTCTCCCTTCATGTTGCCAGTTGCTTTCCTTTGCCATTCTAAACTTTTTACCTCCATCATATCATTTTATAAATCACATTCACTGTCATTAGGTGACTTGAGATCACAGTGGCCCAAGGTGAGAGTAAGAGAATCTTTTTATTAATATGCATGAGCTTTGGTTTGAGGATGCTGGAAAGTCTAATTCGACCTCTCAGAAGCCTCCCTTTGCTACTATATTGTTATCTCCATGTAGTCATCACCTAAAATGTTAAATCTGCCTGATCACATTGGTATTATTTTAACCTTAGGCCTATTCTAGACTTACTTGGATCAGAAATATTACTTAGTGGTTTTGTCATTAAAAATGGGCTCTGAAGCTAGGCTATCTGAGTTCAAATTTTAGTCCTAAGGCTTCTGTTGTGACCCTGGGCAAGTTAATTAACTTCTCTGTGCCTCAGTTTTCCCATCTGTAAACTGGGGAAAATAAAAATACTTTGCTTATAGTCTTTTTGTAAAGATTAAATAAAATGATGTTTATAAAATTCTTAGCATAGTTCCTGATGCATTGAATGTGCTCAATAAAGAAGTCATTTTTATTTCTTTCCACCTGCATTTTCCAATATTGACATCACCGGTCTTACTCCATACTTTCTGTAACTGCAAATAAATTTCTAGTTCCAAAATAGGCAGACATTTATATGAAGAACTTAATTTTGGTGTTCTAACATGGTGACAAAATATACAAGCAAATTGACAAGGTGAAGCATTTTTAGGACACCTGGGGATCTTTCACCAGCCAAGAGGAAATTTTGATATGCCCAAGGGTAGTCAGCCGTGTTGTTGAGTTGTTTCGTGGTATTTTTAAGCCATCTTTACATTTAGATAAACTCATCAACTGTACAGGGAAGGCAAACCCATACAGCTGTTTAAGTGTTCATAAAATTGGTATCTTTCTCTGTAACAAAAACAATTAAAAATCACTGAATTCATGGGGAGAGTTGCTATTAAAACACAGGGAATAATTTCCTCAGGATATTGCCTAGTATCACTGGCAGTTACTGATTTTAGCTGTAAGTTATGCCTCTGTCAGTAAGTCACCCATTGTTATTTTTCTGTTGATTTGTTTAAAGTGATACTGATGGGGCACCTGGGTGGCACAGTCGGTTAAGCATCCGACTTCAGCCAGGTCACGATCTCACGGTCCGTGAGTTTGAGCCCCGCGTCGGGCTCTGGGCTGATGGCTCGGAGCCTGGAGCCTGTTTCCGATTCTGTGTCTCCCTCTCTCTCTGCCCCTCCCCCGTTCATGCTCTGTCTCTCTCTGTCCCAAAAATAAATAAACGTTGAAAAAAAAAATTAAAAAAAAAATAAATAAAGTGATACTGAACTGACCAGTCGTTCTGGCGTGTATAAACACAGCTTAAATCTGGGTACAAATGAACCTTTTAATTACTCCATATTTATTTATTTATTTATTTAATAATGATTTTTAAAATTTTATTTATTTATTTTGAGAGAGAGAGAGAAAGAAAGTGAGCAAGCAATCGGGGGGGGGGGGCAGAGACAGAGAGAGAGGGAGAAAGAGATAGAGATAGAGGGACAGAGAGAGAGAGAGAGAGAGAGAGAGAGAGAGAGAGAATTCTAACCAGTCTCCATTCTGTCAGCACAGAGCCCAATGCAGAGCTCAAACTCATGAAACATGAGATCATGACCTAAGCTGAAACCAAGCTGAGAGGGATGCTCAACCACCTAAGCCACCCAGGTGTCCCTAATTACTCCATATTTATTTCCCAAGTCAGATTTAAGGAAGAAAGTACAGCATTTCCTAAGCTGGATAGTACTTATTTTCAGTTAGGGATGTTCTTGTTTTCTCTTCCACTTTTGCTCTCATAACACTAACTTTGGTAGTCCTGGTCAATACCACAGTGGCAACTCAATCAGCACGTTAAAAGAAATAGCAATATAAGCATCAGTGGATAAAGATCACTTTGGTCAGCCTGCTAATCATTACGAAGAAATGCAAGGCAAGGTCTCCACAAAAAGTTCAAAAATCTTCCATCATTGAAAACAATTTAATCAATCTTAGAATGTCTATCAAGCATCATGGGCAAAATTATAGAGTATAACCTAAAAATAGAAGAACAAGGGAGACAAATTAAAAAGAGTTGAAGTGGGTGAATGTATCAACAGGGTTTGGGAGAGAAACACACTGGACAATTGAGGACAGTTTATTGATTTTACAAAGGTATCTGTAGTATTTAAGGCTGCACTCAGGGATGCTGCAGACCGCAGGGCTATTACCACCACTTGGACTGATGGGAATGGGAACCAGAAAGAGCTGTACCTATACAGGTAGAAGGAGCCCAAGAGACCCAGTAGACTGAGCCTTGGTCTTTGAATAGCACAGCCTCTGCCAATCAATGGCTCAGCAAGGAAGGGGCCAAAGGAAGAAATGCCCAGACCTCTCATTTTTCCTGCCCTCTGACCTTTCACCTGTACCTGTCATTGGCTGAGCCCCCTTTCCTGAGTAGCCTGCAAAGGAGCTCTGTTTTTTTTTTTTTATGTTTATTTATTTATTTTGAGAGAGAGAGAGCACACGCATAAGAGTGAAATCAGGGGAGGGGCACAGAGAGAGAGAGAGAGAGAGAGAGAGAGAGAATCCTTTTCTTTTTAATTTTTTTAAATGTTTATTTATTTTTGAGACAGAGAGAGACAGAGCATGAACGGGGGAGGGGGCAGAGAGAGGGAGACACAGAATTGGAAGCAGGGTCCAGGCTCTGAGCCATCAGCCCAGAGCCCGACACGGGGCTCGAACCCACGGACCTGAGATCATGACCTGAGCCGAAGTCGGACGCTTAACCGACTGAGCCACCCAGGCGCCCCGAGAGAGAGAGAATCATAAGCAGGCTCCACGTTTTTGGCACAGAACCCCATGTGGGGCTTGATCCTACATTTTGTGAGATCATGACCTGAACTGAAGTCAAGAGTCAGACACTTAGCCAACTGAGCCATCCAGGAGCCCCCAAAATAGCTCTGTTTTGGCAGTTCATTGAGGTTAGGCCCCCACAGCACAGAGTAGGATGGAATTGGATAAAGTGAGGGTCTGGAAAGGCAAAGGCACATATTTAGTACAATGAAGAAGATAGTTTGGAATTAATATTTTCTGTATAAAACTGTTCATTTATTAAATAAGGTGTAGAGCCCAAATGCACATTTTAGAAACTTTGAATTATAGATGTTATATGGTATTGTGTTCATGTATTCATACTCCTGATAATTTGAATAATGTACACTTCAGAGTTCTATTTTGTTTTGACTATCCATATGGTCCTTCTTAATTGTTCCAGTGGGCATTCATTGGATAATTTTACTGAAAGCTCAAGATACTGCTAATGAGTTGGCACTTTGAACACTATACGGCCATTCGTGTCTGCTTCAGAAGGAAATACATTAATGTTCACTCAAAACTGAGTGAATGTCTGCATGGAAAAAAATACCAGTGAACCCAGGGCCTTTATCAAATCCTCTCTGAAGTGCCATATCCTCTGTAAAGGGAATGCAAATGGTCTGGGAACTTTGGCAACAAAAGCCATCGAGGTATATGGTTCAGTCACAGAGAGGCAGGGAAAACCTGTGTGATGCACAAGTTGCAGAATTTGGAGTTGGCCCTTCTGCTCTGTGAGGCTGCATAAGCATATTCCCAAATGCCAACCGTGACCCACGCTGGGCTCTAACACATGTGTCTCCAAAGGAAGAACAAGGCAATGTGTTTCTTCAGAAAGCTAAATCTTCAATTTTAAGAAACTTCTACAATTAAAGTAATATTATTTATTTTAATTAATTTCTTCCCACTCTTTTGGTAATCTGATAGATGGTGGGTTTCTTTTTAAACTTTTCTTGGGGCACCTGGGTGGCCCAGTCAGTTGAGCGTCCAACTTTGGCTCAGGTCACCATCTCACGGTTGGTGGGTTCGAGGGCCATGTGGGGCTCTGTGCTGACAGCTCAGAGCCTGGAGCCTGCTTCCGATTCTGTGTCTCCCTCTTTCTCTGCCTCTCCCCGACTCATGCTCTGTTTCTGTCTGTCTCAAAAATAAATAACATAAAAATTAAAAAAAAAACCTTTCTTAGGAAAAATATGGCAGTTCTCATAAATACAGTAGCCATATGTATTTATTTATTATTTATATTATTTTGGTCTCACATGCTCAAATGTTTGGGAATAAGTGATGTGGGAGTTTGTGTGGGTACAACCCTCCTCGTCTAGGCAGTGTGGAGAGAATAGCCACATCACCAGGCAGTCACTGTATTTTAGTGACACAGTGTGTGTTTGTCCTAAATGACTAGGCATAGTGGTTGCTATGTGTTGTGCAAAGTGCTAAACCCTGGAGGAGAGGGAACCAAGGGTTTTTAAGCTTCCTATCTTCTGGCGACTTAGAGGATAATGGTATCAAAGCAAGTATGGAGATAGTGAAGAGCAACCAAATGAGGAAAGCAAAGGCTATTTACATTGAGTTTGATACAGCAAGGGAGTCGTCCACCATCGTTTGGATTTTGGCAGAGACTGAAAGGCAGGCAGAGGAGTAGGAAGGCTTTCTAGTGGAGGAAGGGGAAGTCTTCAGGTGTGTCCTTATTGCAAGTTATTGGCAGAGACATTGTACATGGACTAACTAGAAGTGGGGCATCCTTTATCACTGGTTAGGGATACATGTTTGGCTTCCTCCTAAGTTGGAAGTGGGGACAACTGCCAGTTATTAATCAAGTCCTGACCTTTTGGGGCCAATTGTTACAGAAATAATTATTTAGTTTCCTGGATTGTCAGTAGAGGTAGCAATCTGGTTCCCTGTAAGTCTGACTTACAGCAGACTGGATTCCTTGGTTGCTTATTGAAGATAAGAGGCTTGCCTTCCTGGACAGGTTGGTGCAGGTTGTGGGTATAAGTTCTTTTTTGACGTATGGTCTGCCCGTTGTCTGTTTGTATATTCAGTCTCATAAGTAAGCCAAACACAAGGCCAGCTTTAATAAGAGCAACAAAAGAGCACAAGAAGAAATAATGGGTTTTGGTGTCTGGTGGTTTCATTCTGGGAAAATTATTTAACTCTGTTATGTCTTGGTTTCATTTTCTATAAAATAAGGATATGAATCTTTGCCTTGTAGGGTTATTCTGCAGAATAAGATAGTATGTGTAATGTGCTTCGTATGGTTCTCATAATTTTGGGGCCCTTTTACACCCTTAAAAATTATTGAGGACCCAAAAGAGCTTGTATGTATATGTAGGTGATATCTATTGATATTTACTATATTAGAAATTAAAGCTGAAAAAATTTAAATATTAATTCACTTTAAAATAACAGCATATTGTGTGTAAACATAAATTACATACTTTTAATGAAAAATGGCTACATTTTGAAAAACAAAAGAAGTGAGAAGAATGATATTGTTTTATATTTTTGCGAATTTTTTTAATATGTGGCTTACTGGGGATAGCTGGATTTTCATATCTGCTTGCTCATTCAGTCTGTTGCTATAACACATGTCATGTCACCTCTGGAAAACTCCACAGTACACCTGTGAAAGAATGAGAATGGAAAAAGCAAATAACAGCTTTGTGTTATTTTTAAATGAATTTCGACCTCAGGACCTTCTGAAAGGGTTTGGGGGCTCCCAGACCACATTTTGAGTACCACTCCTCTAGGCCTCAAAAAACTGTGAACACTATTAGCAGGAGATTACAGCATTGTTGACCCATATTTGGAAAGGTACATCTTTATAGAGAGGTACTGCTTTATACTCCCACATGCGGGCAGATGAAAGAAAGGAGATCCTCTGACAATACATGGCTTTCCTGGAAACCAGGTTTGAGGTTCAGAGCTCCATTGCAAATGGAGGACAAACCAGAAGGCAGTTTTTATTTTGCAGCCGTATCTGAATGAGAAAATGAGTCAATGAAAGCTCATACCCATGCATTTTGTACCTAGCTGTTATCTATGGTACAACAACAGTAAGTCAATGGACTGGAAAGTAGGTCCTGCTCAAATCTAACTCACTGGAGCAAGATTCTCCCCTAATTCTGGGAAGGGAGGTGGGTGACAAGTATGGTGGACCATCCTCCAACCCATACTTGGTTTACAAACTGAGAAACTGGAGAAACCATTTGATTTCTTGGCCATATTCTCAGAGAGAGAGCCTTGCTGGTGAAATCAAAATCCTTGATTTTGAAATCTTTCAAATTTTATTAGAAACTTTAGAAATTAGAAATATTAATTTACACTGAGTTACATGTGACTGACAGTCTAAACTCACAAACATTCTAAGGGTACTTGAATTTTAAAACAATAGCTTGTTAACTAAAGGAATTGAGGGGCTTTCAGCAGCAAATGTCATATCGAGGCCACCTTCCCTGGACTCTTCAACTTAGACCAGCTGTGTGAAAGGCTGACCCAGACTCTTAAGGCACACTGTTGACCCTTTATGACAGTTGAAGGGGAAAATGACTTATAGAAATCACATCATTTTATTTTAGCCAAGAGATCTGTCCTCCTCTTTTAAGAAAATAGTACAGTAGTGTTTTTGTTTTCCTTCATATTTTGCAAAGCAATTAACCCCTGGGTCAGGACAAAGCTCAGAAGATTTCATCTCTACCACTTAATTCTTCATAAATTTATAACCTATTGAAACAAGAGAGTGAAAATTGAACGTGTTTTTCTCACTCTGCTCTCTGGCTAGCTTCTGTGAATGCTCTAACAAGGTCTGTAGGTCTGGTTTTGAGAGTGAAATTCTAAATTGAGTTTTGTAACAACATAGCTACCAAAGGGCTTAAACGCGGAGATGAAAGGGCAGGCTCCTTACTCAGGGGCTGGTGAAAAGCAAGACGTGCTGAGACCTTTAGCCTGGCTTTGTTGATACCTATTCAAACAGTGTGAAGGTGATTCTACGGTTGGGAGGCTCTTGAGTTTGCAGATGGGCTAATCTCAGAATGTGAGAGAAATTCATGTATGAGAATAACCACAGAAGGCTGTATGTGGCAGGGGCCTGGTTGAATGGTTTTGATCCACTGGGGTTTATCAGCACCACTGTTTCCCAAAGGAGTGTCTAGTGAATGATTTTAGCACAGAAACCATGGCTCCTCCAGAGAGAGAGTCCCCAGAGTGTGTGGTCCCAGAGGCAGACCCTTGTCGGAATCATTTGGAGAACCTCATCCCCTGCCCACAGAATCAGAATCTTTCTGTGAACAGAACTGGGGAATCTAGAGTTCTCAAAGCCTTCCCAGGTGAGCCTGATGCAATAAAGTTTGATAACTGCTGTTCTAAGGAACAGGTCTCAATTGCCCCTAAAGTACCTCCTGTCACATTGTGTCTGCTCATGCAGAGCTGAAAGTAAGTATACATTAGTCTATTAAGATTGAGGATGGATTTGGGATGGCAGGCTTGGATACTTTCCTCAAACTTCCTCCTGATATCTGAAGTCAGCAAACAGCCTTAGGTTGACTCAAATGTGGCTTCCGGCTGGAGGCCTGTCCTTTGGATGGCTGGAGACAGAGTGTTATCTGAGCTTGGAAGAATAGCATCAGAGCTTCAAGGCCTCGAACTTACTCTGTCTGCCAGCGAATCTACCTTTTGCTTCATTCCCTTCTCCTCTTCCCTTATCTGCCGATCATCCTTCCCTCACCTCAAGACCAAATATAGTCAGACTTCTCCCTGGTGGCTAACTTTGCTCTTGATTCCTTCTTTTCCCTTCTGTTCAATATACTCTTAGATACTGAGGTCTTTTAGAAGTATTCTCTCTCCATTCCCCTTCAGCTCAGTTTTCTATTCTATGTCTCTGAATATGTCATGAACTAAAATGGTGGAAGGTTCCAATACTCAGCCTCAAACAAAGAGAGGTTCATTTCCTCAAACTCTTAAGCATTTACCACAGTGATTTTTAAATGTTTTTTGTTTGTTTGTTTGTTTGTTTTTAATCATGGGGTCATTTCTTCAAAGGAAGGTGTTACAAAATCCCAATGACTAGAGGAAACTCATCTGTTTCAAGCAGGGCTGGAAGCCGAGTCCCATTCCTTAAGCATCCCAACCCCTTACTGGGATGAAGGCAGGGAGAGCACAACTGTCCATAGTATTTTTTAGAACAGGGCCTGGAGAACACACAGATATGTCTCTAGCTGCCTGTCCATGAGGCATGCCTCCTGGGGGATGGCAACTCTTCCAGAAAGAGCCCATGGCCTCTTAAAACTAAGTGACAGGACAGAAAGTGGAGGGGGAGGCAACGGATTAAGGACACCTCACCCACAGGGGAATCTGCCAGCACCTTAACCTTCTAAGGTGTGTATTTGTGTGATGAAGACTCAATACTGTGGTGAAAATGTACTATTGAAAGTCATATTATTCGTTGATATTTACATGAATAATCTGTCATTTCATTTTTGACTTTTTTTCTTCCATTAAATTATGAGTGCCTATGGGTCATGGACTGTCCATTATTCAACTCAGGGGTCGTAGCACCTATAGAGGCCAACCTAGGCCCACCCCTGTGTAGACTTGCTTCCCAAGGCAGTGGAAAGAAACTTGAGGCAATGTAGTGAAAATATATTGGGGGTTGCTGATCTTTATTACAGAAAGCATAGTCACTTGAGATCAAGGGTTTTAGTCGGACTAAAATATCACTGATAGAGATAGGGAGGGTGGGACCTTTGTAAAAGAGCAACACTTTTTTGGTAAAAGTGCATTATTGGATTTAATTCAATTTTGGTGCTCCTAGAAAGGGGGATGCTTGATGTAAGAATACTCCAAGAGGTATGACTACTCATACTATGTTAAGTATGAGTTAAATGGATGAGACATTTGAGCCATCTGTCCTGGAGATACAACACTGGGATACTGATGTGTTGTATGTAAAGTATATCAGCTCTATCTATTTTCCCTGAGGACAGAGTAGGAAGAGTGGTACTAAAATGGCCAGATGAAAAGCTGTGGTCCCATGTGTAAGGAAAAACGTCTTGCTTTGTTGAAGATGACATCTGCTGTTTGAGGGGTTAATCCACCTTAATCCAGGTGCAATAGTTTAAAGAATGCAGAGTAGTGAACTGATGACTTATAAAGGTTGCTCCTACCTCCATGAAAAGTTGGTCTTTTTTGATGTTGTTGTTTTGTTTTTCTTCTGTTTGTTTTATAAAGTTATGTCATCTGGCATGCACAATAGATCTCTGCTTTTACAGGAATGGTTTCTACAGAACTGGATATTTTTTAGCCAGACACGATTGTCATTTTAGGAATCAAAATCAGACTAATTGCATCTGGACCTTGAAACCACTTGTGTCTTGATGGGTATAAGTACCTGTTAGGACCAGGGTGGGTACATCCCCAAATTTTCCCTGACTTCTCCTAACCTCTGAGGCTGCACTCTAGAGCATACTTTACCTCTTAAATGGTAAAGCCTCTGCTTCCTTTCCTGACACAGAAAGGAAAAGGAAATAAGCTGTCTGGTATAGTTCAAGAAGGCAGTCCATGATCACAGCATAGCTAACAGGGAACTCAGGAGAGTGTAGTTCACTAGACAGTGGACAATACATAGCATTTGGCAATGGGAAGAGCAGGAGATAATAGCAAGGGACACATGTTATGCCTATGCTAACATGTTATTTAATTCTGCTTGTCTAATGTACAGTTGCATTTTGGGAATTGGTTAGAAGAAGGCATTGGAAATGTCTGAGTATGTGAAAAAGAAAATGTCAAATTAGGAAAGTTAGGGAGAGGTCCACAGAGAATGCAGCACATGTTAATTACCTATCTCATGTTCCTATAGCTCTCAAGCCTGCAAATTTGGAAAAGCTGAAATAATTACTTATTATTTTGACTCCACCCCTTCTTTGAGACCAATCTTTCCTAGATTAAGGGAATATATGAAATGTAAACTTACTTGTTCATTTATTTGTTCAGTCTCAAATGGATCTTCTACCTGGTCTTCCTGGGATCCCAATTTTGTAGAAACTGGAAATTTCTGGGTTTCTTTATCCACCATCCCAGTTCTCTAGTAGGTGGGTCCCTGTCTAGATTTCCTTCCTTAGCATATCATTTCCTTTAAAAACTGAATACCTAATGTCTGTATGTAGTTTAGATTCTGAGTAAGTGTCCATCATAGACAGAACTTTGAGTCCTATTTTTGGACACATGTCTTTGTATGTACACTTCTTAATTAGCCATCACTTTGCTTTTGTACTCTTGTTCCTTATTTTGCCTCACCTGATCGATCTGCCTGCACGCATGTTCTTAAGTTTTCTGATTTGACTCCCCATGTTCCACCCATTTTTTGGATCCCAAATTCAGCCAATGTGTCCCCCACTTGCATTTTCAATTCTGTTAAGATAATTTTGTCAGCCTCCTTTATTAAGGAAAGATTACACAAAGGAAAAAAAAATTGCCAGGCCAGGATGACAAATGGATCATTTACAAAATGGTGAATCATAATCCTTGGAATTGTCTCCTTTTCAACTCCCAGGGGAACACTGTTGCAATGAATTTGAGGACAATGTTGGCAATGACAGACCACCAAAAAGAAAGAGCTTATGAGAATTTTCAACCTTCTCATTTTTGAATATGACAGAGCCTTTGATATATGTTCTTCTTAATTTTATGCCTTTGTATAATTTTTGTTTATTCAGTACATCACCTTGAAACATTGGAAAAACTGACAAGAGCATATGGAAATGAGAAGTATGATTAAGAAAGAAACTCCTAGGGCCCTTGGGTGGTTCATTTGGTTAAGTGTCCTAACTTCAGCTCAGGTCATGATCTCATGGCTCATGAGTTCGAGCCCCGTGTCAGGCTCTGTGCTGACAGCTCAGAGCCTGGCGCCTTCTTTGGATTCTGTGTCTCCATCTCTCTCTGCCCCTCCCCTGCTCTCTCTCTCTCTCTTTCTCTCTCTCTCTCTTGTTCTCTCTCTCAAAAATAAATAAACATTAAAATTTTTTTTAAAAAGGGAAAGAAACTCCTGGTAACAAATCAACTTGCATTTTTGGTTGCCAGTTACATTTAGAGGACTGTACCTGTGGAAAGGATGTGGGCACATGGGGAACACATTATCATTAAATTTCTTTTATTTAAAGCATGTTGTTTCCATTTTTACTTTATAGTTTGAGTGGATTTTGCTATTTCTCTTTTGGTTCCCCACTCCTGATGTTTTCTTCTACACAGAGGTTCATATTTGGAAAACTGAAATGATTAATACTCTTTCTTATTTTAGGACAAAAACCAAATGTCGAACATCCAAGCTCTGTTCTTTAGTTCTGTACCTGCTTTTCTTTCTCTTCATCTACCTTCTCTCTTTGCTTTCCCCTTTTCTCTCCTGCTTTCACTGTCTTTCTGAATGAGTAGACATTCACTATATTTGTGTATTCGGGTGCTAGAACTATAAAGGAGCTGGGATTTCTATCCCTAACACCTTCAAATTCTTGCCGAAATTTTCCTATAAAAGGACTTAACTGAAGAAAAACAGACATAGAACTTAGAGTAACTCTTTAAGCTTTGAATGTATCATTAATACATTCTTGTAGAAGATGAAAATTCCTGGAAGAAAAGGAGGAAGACAGAAAAAGTAGTTGGAGCCACCCACTGAAGGCTTAGTCATAATTAATTTTGACACTAATGTAGATTTTGTGAAAAGGAAAGCATTTATTTTTTTTTTTTTTAATTTTTTTTCAACGTTTATTTATTTTTGGGACAGAGAGAGACAGAGCATGAACGGGCGAGGGGCAGAGAGAGAGGGAGACACAGAATCGGAAACAGGCTCCAGGCTCTGAGCCATCAGCCCAGAGCCGGACGCGGGGCTCGAACTCACGGACCGCGAGATCGTGACCTGGCTGAAGTCGGACGCTTAACCGACTGCGCCACCCAGGCGCCCCGAAAGCATTTTGATTAGTATTTTAAAAGTACATATGTGCAATGTAGAAAATAAGCAAATAAAGAAAAGTAGAAAACAAATTACCAGAAATGTTACCACCCAAAGATAGCTGTTAATAGTTCAATGAGTAACTCTCCAATTTTTTTTCTGTGTGCATATACCATACTTTAAAAACAAAATACACACTATGTTAGCAACTGTGTTTTCACTTATATGCTCTGAACCTTTTCTAAAATATTTAAATATACTCTGAAAGCCTGATTTTAAGGAGCAGTGTAGGAATAATTTATGTTAACAGTCCTATATTGCTAGTTTTCTTTTTCCTCTGAATTTTCCTTTTGCCATCTTAAATAATGGGACTTTGCACTGATTCCTCTTTACTTCATTTATCTCTTCATGTGGGTGGATAGATTCTAGGAAATAGAATTTTGGGGTTTTAAAATTACTGTTGCCAAGTTGCTGTCCAAAGTAATATGATTGCATACTTTTTTTTTTTTTTAATTTTTTTTTTTTCAACATTTATTTATTTTTGGGACAGAGAGAGACAGAGCATGAATGGGGGAGGGGCAGAGAGAGAGGGAGACACAGAATCGGAAACAGGCTCCAGGCTCTGAGCCATCAGCCCAGAGCCTGACGCGGGGCTCGAACTCACGGACCGCGAGATCGTGACCTGGCTGAAGTCGGACGCTTAACCGACTGCGCCACCCAGGCGCCCCTGATTGCATACTTTTAACAATGGGGTGGGAGATGTCTATTTCATTGAATCCTGAAGTGTTCAACAAGATCATTCTTTGAATTACCAATTTTATTTTATTTATGTTTTTATAATTTTTTAATATTTATTAATTTTTGAGAGAGAGAGCATGAGCAGGGGAGGGACAGAGAGAAAGACAGAGACACAGAATCAAAAGCAGGCTCCAGGCTCTGAGCTGTCAGCACGGAGCCCGACACGAGGCTCTGACTCATGGACCTTGAGACCAGGACCTGAGCCGAAGGCGGACACTTAACTGACTGAGACCCCAGGTGCCCCTTAATCACCAATTTTAAATTTATTGTATTTTCACTGTCATCTGCTGGAGAGTCTTCCAAACGTTTATTTGCCAATTTAATTTTTTTCCTATATAAGTAACTGATCTTTGTGCTGTGTATCTTTATCCTTATTGATTTGTGATACATTTTTATTTTAAATAAGCTTGTTTTTTCCACAAATAAGTTGTTTTACTAATTGCCTTTAATTTTGTTTGTGGCGTGTTTTGGCATACTTTTTTTCTTTTTTCATTTTTATGGAGTCACATCTCTCAGTTATTTCCTTTAAAGTAACTGTTCCAAAGGACCAGCCATCCTAATGTCAAAACCGTTTGGAAATAATAAATATGTCTTTCTTTTAAAATTATAACCTGCTTGGTGCCTGGTTGGCCCAGTCAATTAAATATCCGCCTCTTAATTTTAGCTCAGGTCCTAATCTCACAGTTGATGAGGTAGAGCCCAGCTTCGGGCTCCCCACTGATGACGTGGGGCCTCCTTGGGATTCTCTCTCTCCCTTTCTCTCTGCCCCTCCCCCTTCTCTCTTTCTCTCTAAATAAATAAATCAAGTTTACAAATAATTAAAATTATAACCCAGATTACAATACAACGAGATGTGGTAGGTGTTAAGTATAATGAAATCTTAAAGACTAAGGAAACTGTACAGCAACAATGTCAGAACAGATACAAAATTCAGAATTGAAAATAGCAGGAAACAGATAGTATATGCCCCCTGGGGCATCACATGTGTCTACACCTTAAGAAGGAAGGGTGTGGAACACTTAGAAGCGCCCCATGCAGTTGGCAGTATTCTGAAGTGATGTTTCCTTTCGAGTGGGTGTGTGTAGCAGACGCCTCTTAGGCCCCTGCCCATCGCCTTGGCCTGCTCCAGATGGTGAGCTGCTGTGGGCCCATCTGTGCCTGCTTGCTGTTCCACCTCAAGCCCTCATTTGGCCTTCTGCATTCTCCCCGGGGTCTTGCTGTCACAGGGCAACTCTGTAAGTCCATGCTTGCGAGCACAGCCAGGAAGTGCGGGGCCAGGAATGACCCCAACCCTGCACCAACCCTCAGTTAATAGAGGACCAGGGCCAGCGGATGAGTCCTCCAGCCTCTTGTCTTTGAGGTGGACAATTCTGGAAGTCTTTCTGGGTGCTTTTCAGAAGATTATAACAACAGCCAGACCCTCTTACCTCAGTGACCTTGGTGATCAATCCTTTACACTGTCTTTTTCCTCCTCTGTGGCCTCATTCTCCCTAATCCTTCACTTCTGTTTCCCAGGATTAGCTCCCAAATAAACCACCTGCTTTCAAGTTCTCCCAGGCTCTGCTTTTGGAGGAACTCAAATTCAAATTATATCTTCTTGAAAACATATATGCTAATTGCACTTGGATGAAATTAAATCATATTTTCTCAAAGATTTATTTTATAATTATAAAGATGTTTCCTCTTTCTTCCCCGATGATGTTTGATCATCAGGGATTCCTGGCCTTTCCAATCTCTGTGTCCCCAGATTCTGGCAAATAATGAATGATTTTTAAAGGCACTAGAGAAGTTTTCTACCTAAATGGAATCTACTGCACGCTTAAGTATAATGTAAGAACTCACTCATGCTGCGTATTCTTTTTGCAAAGACAGCTTCTGTTCCTAGGGTCATTGTCTTTATTTCTTTCTCACATTCTTTCTTTCCAGCTAACAATGAAAACAGAGGTGAAAAAAGTGGAGCAGCCTCTCCTGATTCCTTTCCTGGAGTCAAGCTCATTCCCAGCTCTTATAAAGAATGAGTTTCTAGCTGCTGGCAGTAAATTTGTCTGTCTGCCCAGGAGCTATTTTGCACCAGTCTATATCCCTTCCAGGCAGATGAATATCAGGAGCCAATGTGTGCATGTCAGAACTTCCAAAGTAGGATAACCATCACCTCTTCTTTCCCCTCAAATGCTATGCATTTGAAATAACCTCTGGGGTGGAGTGAGGAGGGAAGATTCAGGCTATGAAATTACTTGACTACACTGTTTCTATTTGGATAAACTTTGTCCCACAAATGCCAGGAAGGTTGACAGTCACCACCACGAAAAGAGCTGCATTAAAATTTATGAACCAACATCCTGGGAGGAAGTAATTATAAATAATAATTACTGTGATGCTCGGTGCTATTGTTATTTGGGTTGTACCGCTTGAGGTGGTATGTAAGATTCAGCTGAAATGCACGACTCTAAAAATACCCTCATAAGCATAGTCTAAGAATTTTTGAAATAGAAGAACAGAAGAAAATATCAGATGTCTTTCAGGGATGGTATTTTCAGAGAAGGTGCCCTCTTCTGTAGGATGCTAGCTTCACTTATTATAGAATGACAGTAGCAACTCTTTTGCCATAAACTAGAAATCTGGTGCATTATTATGATTATACTAACCTTCTAATCATGTAATGGTGGAGCTTCAAAAAGATGATTTTAGTAAAATTGCGTTGTTTGTATTTTGTACTATTTTAGGAACAAAGAAGTAAATATTTTCATGAGATCTTTCCTTGGATTGGTTTATCCCATCAGACCAAGCATCCTGGAGTCATGTTAGTGAATAAGCTACCTTTGCTGCTTTTAATCTACCCTGAAGGCTGTCTGTCATCACCTGTAATCAACTTCATACAATTGATTCCAGCACGCTTTGTCAAATTTTTTATCAGAGCAAGGTTAATGTGTGGGTACAAGATGAGTTGACTTTTAAGCAAATGGAGGGCAGAATGTGCCACTGGTAAGGGCTGTACTCAGTATTTGAGAGAGTGGGCATTTGGAGGGCTCCTCACACCCCTTCCTATCTATCAAACCTTCCTACCTCCTCATTCTCTTATCTGAGGAAAATAAGAATGAGCCCTGCCGGTAATGGTGCAAGTAAGCCCAAGAAAAAAGTCATTAGGAGAAACAAGAATCCATCTGGACACATTAAGAGTTAATATGATTGTGTCCTAATTGATCACCATCTCAGTATCTGCGTATGTCATACTCAGAATCGTAGGTAGACTAAATCAATATCCTTATCATAACATACACCCCAAATTTCAAAACAAGTTCCATACATTTATCTTATGTTCAGTGTCTATCTTAAAGATGTACAGACTTTCAGATGTTAGTTTTTATATTATTGGGAATTTAGAACACATTGTCCTATTTTAAAATGTTACAGAGAGGGGCACCTGGGTGGCTCAAAGGGTTAAGTGTCCGACTTCAGCTCAGGTCATCATCTCACGGGTTATGAGTTCGAGCCCCGTGTCGGGCTCTGTGCTGACAGCTTGGAGCCTGGAGCCTGCTTTGGAGTCTGTGTCTCTCTGTCTGTCTGCCCCTCCCCCAATAACACTGTGTTACCCCCTCCCCCCTCAAAAAGAAATAAACATTAAAAAATGTTACAGAGAATGATTTGTTTCATGATAGAGCTATCAAGCCTATATAATTCATAAGATAGCAACAAAAATTAATAGTAAAGCAGTCTTGAGAACTATTTCAAAGAAAAAACTTTGGACTGGTTTGGATACAAAAAGATCAGAAGCCTATCTAGGTTTCAAGTAAATTGTATTGCCCTAGAAACCAGGAGCCTAGCAAAAACAAAACAAAACAAAAACAAAACAAAAAAACCACAAACCTTTGATATTAATAGAAAGTGAGTTGCAAAAACTGTGCATTTCGCAAGGAGGGCATTGATCCCAAAGCCAGCATCAGATGAGACCAGGCAGCTTCCAGGAGAAAGACCCTCCCAGGGTGTGGAACCAGAGCCTGCAGTGAGTAGTGGAGGAAAAGAGCTGCTTCCAGAGACCTTTCAGAAGGCACACCCACTTCTTAGAAATATTGGCTGCAGATCAATATGTATTTCAAACTCACATTTGTTTGATAAGAATTCACTAAGTGGCCACATGTAATAGTGAGAGGCTGGGAAATAGGGTCCATAAGGTACAAGTAGAAGGAAAAAAGATTTGGGTGAACAGCTGATAGACTGGGCCATACCCACCCTTCACCCTCTTTGAGGCCCATTCCCCTCCCAGGCTAAGCACCCGCTCTTCCTACTTCCTTCCCTGCCTTCTTGAGAAGGCCTGCTGGCCCTCTCCCCTCGGTTGCCTTCACTCTTCATTTCCATTTGGTTCAGCTTCCATCGCCACAGGCCAGTGAATGTGTTCACCCTAAGGCCGAAAATTGTATCCTCAGTATCAGATACAGACCTATTTCCAGGCCTCTTCCTCAGCCACATTTTCCTCATAACTTCTTTGGATTGTTTGGCATCAGCCTTCCCCGGTTCTTCTTTCAGCAGTGACCATTTCTTCGGGTTCTCTCTTATTAGTTGTTCCTCTGCGCGTCCCATACGTACTGGGACTCCCTGGGTTGTTCCCCTTATCCTTTCCCTTTGATCTTCTACATGGATCCCACATGATCCATTTGACTTATTTCTTTTGCCCAAATGTAAATCTCTGCTCTTGAACTTTAAGCCATTCATGAGACCCACAGACAACTTCATTCCTCAGGCCCTCCACTTATTAGTCTAAAACAGAATTAAGTTTCCTTGAAAACTGCTATCGCCCTATTCCTTGGCATCCTCAGATATCGTAAAGATGACTAACGTATAACAAATATCTTCCACCTACCATGCAAGCACTGGGTGAGGCATTACATAGTAATGCATTACATTATTAAATTCTTATGGGACTGTGTGATGTCATTTCACTATCCTCATAATGAGCAACTGCAGCTCAGAGAAGTTAAGTCATTCCCTTATAGTCACCCAGCTAGTAAGTGGCAGAACTAGGATTTGAATCCAGTTCTTAGATGTCATGCTTTTAATCATTAGACTACTGTCTGAATCAATTTTCGTAAAATGAATAATGGGAATTTTGTTGTCCTGTTATTCTGCATATAATACTCAATAGAAGGTCTATAATTTGTGGAAAATAAGAAAGGCATTGTTTTGTCAATTGAAACGTATCTTGGTACAGATGAAATTGATGCTAGTCATTTTAGTTAATTTAAAAAATGTTTTTTAATGTTTTATTTATTCTTGAGAGACAGAGAGACAGAGTGTGGGCGGGGGAGAGGCAGAGAGAGAGAGGGAGACAAAGAATCGGAAGTAGCCTCCAGGCTCGGAGCTGTCAGCACAGAAGCGGGGCTGAAACTCACAAAGCCTGAGATCATGACCTGAGCTGAAGTCGGTTGGATACTTAACTGAGCCTCCCAGGTGCTCCTTAGTTAATTTTATAATCGGCATCTAGTCAGCTCTATGATTTGGTAACATTGTGGCCAATTTCACTTGGATTCGCTTTCTGTAAATAATTAAATGAACAATTCCTGAAGGTATGTAGAAAGATAAAAAGTTATCCTTTAACTTGGATCTTAAAAAATAGCCACAGGTGTCACTGGTAGCAGAACAGCTGTGAACATACTAAAAATAATCTGGATAACTGATACTTGTGTCATTTATCCTAAATTTACTTAATTATGGAATTATTCCATATTAAGTAATATTGGGGATTTTTAAAAGATAATGATTCTCTTTTAGCTGTTAGGACTTTATCTCCTAGTACACTCGACCACATGTCCTGTACTCGGGAAATCTAAGGTTACAGCACAACAAGCATCAAATTCTCAATGGCGTGTAATTGGTGATTAGCTACTCAGACTATTGGCAATTGTGCCACATTTTTATTTTGGAAACTTACGTAAATTGCTCTCAGTTGAAAACATACGTTAAAATGTCTGATTTGGCTTCCAGGTTGATACATGATTGAAAGTAATGATTTTCTACCTTTCAGGCTATCACTTGTGACCTTCTAAATTCCCTGGTGTAAATTGCCTGTTTCTGAAATCATGCATTTGTGTGACCACATCCAATTAATTGCGACACCACTCCTGAAAAGGTTTCCTGCCTCTCACTTTCCATAAAATGGTTCCTTAGCTTTGCAGGGATTTTATTTCAATACTATATTTAGTTTGATCTCCCTGGGATGTTGCAAACAGAAGTGTGAGTTCCCTAGTGGGGGAGAAACAGCAGGATTAGAAGAACAATCAAAAAGTAAATATCTGGCTTTAAAAATATTCTGGGTTTTAAAGAACAAAACAATATGAGGATGCTCGTAAATCGGCAGCACTGCGTTTCTCAGGGGCTTTCTCTTGCATGAATTATCCCAGGCAAGTCAGACTTCAGCTTTCTCTGACAGGAAAAAATAAATATGCTGTGAAGCTGAGGAGCAGTGTCTGTTATTACTGCCGTTGTAATGCTTAAAATTTTATTGAGGCCTGGTATTGAGCTCTTGTAGGTCTGATGTGTTTGGTGACTAGACTTACTAATTGCATTAAGTGGGCAAGCCGAGTGAATCTGAGCAGCGCAATTCAGGAAGTCATAGTTGTAGGTGAGGCAACGAAGGTAGAGGCAAAATCAATGGGCCAGGAGTCCAGACAGGTGGAGCGTCCAGCCTGGGAACTGTCAAGTGCAACCTTGGGTGAGTTTAGCTCATCTTCCACCAAACTAGCACCTAAAGCTAAGGCTTCTCAGGCTCTTCTTGGTTTTAGTATTCTATGACTTAATAATGGCTTAAACGGTTGAGCGCCCGACTTGGACTCACGTCGCGATCTCACGGTCCTTGAGGTCAAGCCCCGCATCGGGCTCTGTGCTGATAGCATAATTCCCGAAGCCAACCATTAGAGATATTCCAGAAATTTTATAACGTAAATGACACGAACAATAATTCTCTTCTCCATCCGGAGTTTTGAAAAAAAAAAAAAAATGAGAAAAAAGACAAAATAGTTAACAGATTTTAGCAGAAGGTTATTTTTTTTTAAATTTTTAAAATTAAATTAAAAAAATTTTTAGCAGTAAGTCAAAAAAAACCTGTATTATTTATAAGGCAAATATTGGAGACTGAAGCATTGTGTGAAAGCCCCAGAGTCAGAAAGACTTATCTCCCAGTCATAGAAGGTCCTGGTTCACCCAGGCATCTCTCGGAGGAATAGAAAGTAAACTTTTTGCAATAAAGTTAGTTATTTATCTGTTTTCCCCCTAAACTCACTAATCAGATAAGTCACTCTGGGCAAGGGTGAATGAGGGAAGGGGGGAGGTCAGGATGCTCCGCTCACTGATGGCCCCCTAGTTGGAAGGAAAAATGAAAAATGGCTAAGAAGTGCTTCCATCTTAACCATTTCTTCTGACTCTTCATTTATAATGTTCCTCATTTTCATGCCATGTATTTCCAGTGTTAAAATTATTTAAAATATTTTGATCAATACGAAAAATAATTGTTATAATAGGCACTAGCTGAGGTACTGTTACAGGCTCTATTCCCTCTATCTTCATATTTGCAAATGGACAGCAGGACAGAAAAAGCCAGACAGGATTACAGGTGATGAGAATCTGTCCCTTAAATCTTACCAACAGACTGCAAAGGAAGGGCTGAGGTGCTTTGTGTTGTTTAATAACCAAACTGACTGGTTCAATAATCAGATAATATTAATAAAAAAGTGTTTTATTATCAAAAGTAGTTGTGGCTTTGGGAAGCATGGTTTCCAAGAGTGTAAGAGGCATTGGAGCCCATGTGATTCGCATGTAGCCTCCTGATGAACCCAGAGTGTGTCTACTGGGCACTCAGTAGATGTATTAGAATTATTCAGGTCCAAGTGAGATAGAGCAGGTCTCCCTCTGCAAAGCTTATCAGGCCACAGTGCATCAGCAAGTGCAACAGGCTGATTATTAACACCACAAATTACAAATTGAGAGATTGCTGGATTCTAATTTTCTATCACGGCTCTCCTACATGAATGTGGATGACACCTATTTCCATGACCAATCATGTGTCTCACTTCTAATAGAAAAAATATGCTTCAGATTTATATGGATGCATGAAATATAACTAACTAGAGATAGAGAAGCAGAAATACACTCTTTGAGTAGGATGGCTGGGGGAGCTCTGGGTGTTCTTCAAAGGCAACAGGAAAATAAGACCACACCATTTTCCCATTCATCTTCCTCCCCCCCCCACCCCCTCCCCTGCCCCATCCAGCTAGCCCACATATGTTTTATGAGCACCTGGCATTTACCAGGCACTGTATACAAAGAGAAAGACACAGATCTGTCTTTTTAAAGCAGACAAGAGTAAAAATATAAGACAGGGGTCATTAGTGTGATTTATGAAAGACTAGAAATAGCCAAGAAGCAGGTAACATGGGAGCAGAGAAAATGAGAATTTCACTTTTGTGAGAGAACTGCAGGGGTGTTTTCCAGAAGAAGTGAAAACTTCTCTGATCCCTGAAGTCAAGGAGGGATTAACTGGGGTTTGAGAGGGTTGGGGAGCAGGGCATTCCTTGAAGAGGGAGCAGGATGAGATCACGGTGGGCCTGGGGCTTCAGGTAGCGGATACAGTTGGTCAGGCAGGGCCTGAAGGTTGACACAGTTGGTCAGGCAGGGCCTGAAGGTAAGGAACTAACACATGTGTACTCTGCTCCAGGAGAGGAGAGGCCAATTCTAGAAACAAACTTCATGCATCGTCACTTTGCTGTGATTTAGGCAGGATGGCAGCTGGTCTCTGGAGCCTAAGGGACTTTCTACAAGTATAGAATCTCATGAACAATCCTTGGCTACATGTTTTATAAGAAAGGAAGCCTAATGACTTCCTCCCCCGCCCTCCCCACCCTGCCCCAATGTTGTCCTTGATTTCTATTTGGACTGTTTTCTTTGAAATGTTGGAATCCTCTCGGGCACCATCCATGACTATCCCAAGGCAAGGTCAGGAACCCCTCTCTGTTCTCATAGCATCTTCTCTCACCACAGGTAGCATATTATGTTGTAACTGATACTTGAAAATAGCGTGTGTCTCCATTTCTCAAAGGGCATAAAGCAATGTATTTATGCAGTACCTTTGCATCCTTCCCACCTTGGCACCGTATCTGACATCTATTAGCACTTGATAAAGATTAACTGAAAGAATGAACCTATGAATACCCGAGGTAGCCCTCCTGATGAGTTTTAACAAAACCTATGTTACACGAGGTTTCATAGGAAAACCATGTCAGCAGGGCAAGCTTTCACACCAATAACCCATCCGACAAAGCAGAGGCAATGTTCGCCTGTGGGTGACTGGTAGACTTCCAGGTGATAGTAAGAAGAGGGAGCATACCTTTTCTTGGTGGGGACCAACCTCATTCAGAAGGGTAAGGAGTGCTAGAAGTGGAGATCGGATCGTGCAATGGAAGTAGAAGGCAGCAAACCAGTTTTGTCTCTTTATCATTTTGCCCCCAGCTCTCAATAGTTGGACTCTTCACCATTCGTGGGGGCAGGGAAAGCTGATCCCATGCATCCCTAACTTGGGTTTTAGTGCGTTCATTAAATTGGGAGAACAGTGATCACTCATGACCGACACATTCAATTAGGAGCTGCACAAATAATTCTCCTCAAGCTGCCCCTTGGCACCTTCTGCTGTATCATTTGAAAGTGATGAATCAGCTAAGGAGAATAATGATCCCACTCTGTATAGCTCATCTGGTATTGCAGGCTGTGGATGTTTAGCTCCGAGTCCATCCGCAATGTATCCAGATACAAAGGAACATTGTGTTAGTTGTTCCCATATTACTGCTCTTTAAAAGCCATGACTCAAATCTAATCCAGACCATTTATGTTGAAAAGCTGTTGGATGAAGCAGTGAAGCCAATTAAGAGAAAAATGAGTAGTCAGGATGATAAAAAATCCCCACAACCAGCCTGTTAGCTAATAAGGTAGAATAACAGCCTCCTCAACCCGAAACTTTGAGTTTACTTAGGGTGACAATTTATGCCTTCAAGCAACCTCACAAGAATACCTGAGAGCAGATGGTTTTGTGTTGAGTCCAGGATAGAAAAGTTCCATAGGAATTTTTAAAGGTGACACACTGAAGTTAGAGATAATGTCATTCCTCAGGATTAATAATGCACACAGCCTTACATGTACCTGAATTAAGTAGGTCTAGAGATTGAAGGCCACCCCATTCCTTTGATATTGAGTACCCTCTAGTGCTTTGGTATGGCCTTGTGTTCTCTTTGCAGCAACTATGTAAGGTTAAATGAATACTATCTGTGTTTCACAGATTAAAAATACCTGAAAATCAAAAGCTATAGGTGACATATATATGGAATGGAAAATGCTACCATTCTTAGATTACAAAAATCAGAATTTTCATGTAAGTTTTGATGCAAAGTAGTTCATGGCTGTGAACAGATCACCACTTCCCAGGGCTCACTGGAAAATGAGAGGCTGAAGCTGGAAAGTCACAAAGTCATTCAAAGAAATAAAGACTGCTAGTTCCTGGAGAATTCCACATATCATAAAATTAATTATCAGAAGGACCCAAGTCCATCTCCGTAATTACCTTCTAATTTATTTTTCCTCAGCACGTTGCTTTTCTAATAGCAATAATTTCATTCATTCATTCAAAAAAAGAAAACAAACAAACCATGTATTGATGAGTCTTATAGATCCCATACTGTGGATACAGAGATGAATGAGACTCTCCCCTTAGTATCTCCCTTTAGACAGATCACAGTTTAGAGAGATCAGAGTTTAACATGTGACTGTGTAGTTTTTGGATTTATGAAAGGGAGTTTTCAATATAAATGGAAATCCCTCCTAAATTCTTTAACATAAATGGAAATCATGCTCCAAATGTAAAACACAAAACAAAAACTCTCATTTTTAGAAAGATTTTAGCACAAGATCCAGAAACTTATTTCTTTAAATAGTTATGTAAACTCTCTGTAGAATGTTCTACGGCCTGTCAAGGAGACAAGTGAACTTAGAATTTGCTCAGATTCATCATGGAGCCATGGACCCATGGATTCATCATGGGTCCAGGACGCTGTACCACTACTTTCCCAGGCATCTCTTCTAAGTGGTCAGTGCCCATTTGGGACTAGTTGTTAAATATTTTACAGATCACAGCTGCAATCCAAGTGTCTTTCCAAGAACCATTTTCCAAACTTATGACTCTAACTTTTTTTTGTTAGGGTCACTGACCTCCAGTTTCAGATTTTATTCTCTCTTTGGGAGCTGCTGTGGATGTGATGATTGGTACCTTCCTGGGCTTCTCTGTCTTCTCTCAAACCCTGACTTAACAGCCCCACCTTAATCCACATTGTTTCCCTCCTGAGTGTACTGACCACGCAGCTGGGGGGTCTGATATTCCAAGGCACACAGAATCTTCATGATCCCCTTTGCGTTTTTTGGTCCCTCTCTGTCATTCTCCATCTAGCCTGACAGGCTCCTGGCTTCTCTTCCCTACTGTCTTCCTCTCAGTCTTCCTCCAACAAAGGTATTTCCATCTCCACCTCTTCAAAATCTACCTGGTCAACATTACTTTTCCTGGGAACCTGGGCGTGATTAGCTGAAGTAAAAACACATCTGTGCTAAAATGATCTAATGCCCCGGCCCTCCCAGACAGGACATTGGCCTGATGACTGGAGACTGCTGAAGAGAAAGCCTCAGCTCAGGAAGCAGATTTCTCTGTTCTTCCAAGAGCTAGCACAGCATCAGACTACACTGTTCCAACCCCCATTTGTGATGGGCCTTGATTTATTCTTTCTTCTCTGCAGTCCTGATTTCCTGCCTTTCTGTTTATAATTTACAATTTGTATGCAAAGAATTGTCAGCCCCTGACCCTTACAAACTGAAAAAATATTGCATAATCTCTTTCTTGGAATCCTGATTACACAGATTGAAAACCTCAGGTACATAGCCAGGGACGTTTTAAAATGAGCAAACATTAAATACTGGCTTTGCACCCTTTGCATTTTCTTAATGTGACAGGATTTCTAACTCTGGTCTCTGTTCAGACTGAAGACGCAAGGCATGTCTTGTGCCAGTGGGTTAGAAAAAGGATGTTTCTTGATAAGTTCTTAGTCACATCAAGGTAAGGGAGCAGAGATCAGCGTCTATGAAGAGAGAGAAGAAAGGAGAGAAATTAAGTGAGAGAACAAAAGAGGGAATGGCAGGAGAGACTGCGATGGCTAGACAATAGGGTAGCTGTCAAGAAAGATTAAGAGCACCAAATCTAAAAGTCTGGTTTTTTGACTGAAAAATGAGGAGTAATGAAGAATAAATTTAGCAAGTAATTGAGTAACCCTAGTCGAGTAAGGAGAAACCCTGAGAGTTTCTGACACATGTGGTAATTGGCCTATGTATGCTAAATCTTATCAACTCTGCATTCACATACAATGAAATCTTTTCATAGCGCAGTTTGTCAGCTTTCACAGTTATCGCTGTAAACTGTAAGTGGGGAGGCTACTCCTGGAAAAAATAATTGTCGTCATATTCGTTAAGCTTCTATTTATTATCATCTCTGAATTTCTGTGTTTCTGCAGATGCTTTGAGTACAGGCATTCGCAACCAGGTTTCCCAGTGAATTACTGAGAGTTGGCTAGGAAATCCCTGAGACTCATTTTGAAAATATTCTTGTACATGCCAGTGTGAAAAAGCCTAATCCCCAAGACAAAAAAGAGAAAACTCAGACTGAAATAAAGAACAGCTTTAAATGTTTGGATTAAGCAGGATAATGCATAATCTAAGGGGGATCATTTTTTCTGAGTCTAAATTGATTTGGACATTTGGTTCCACAGGAGGTAGATAACATGTTTGCCCTGTAGCTGGCATCAGTCTATGATATGTCTATGATAAGTCAGTGACATGGGGATGTTGAACTTAGGCAAATCAGACCCTACTTAAAATCAGATTGTTTCCTATTACCGTGTAACCTTCAGGATCAGCAGTAGAAGTGACCCCAGTGCCCCGACACTAACTATGTCACATCACAGGTTTGTGAGACCCAAACGTTGGTCTCCACTAGCTCAGGTCTCAGTACCATTGAACACTTCTTAATCATGACCGACACTGACCCCATTTTTTGGCTTCCTGTCTGTTTTGCATGTTTTCTGCCACTATTAAATGAGCCAATATATGAGACTACTAGTAATTCTTTAGGTCACTTGTCTTCAAACGGACAGAGGCAATGAGCATACTAGAGGTGGTATTTACTCCAGGGATGCACAAGATGACATGTTAGCAGTAAATATTAGGATATGAGTTTATGCTTTTAAAATCTATTTTATGATTGTGTTTCCACAAACATAATACAGTGGTACAATAATACCTATGGATAACTTACTACATATATTTGTGAGTATAAGAAACAACAAAACTATGTGTCATGAACAATTTTAATTTCAATCCCAAAGCATTTATTTAACCACCCATGCATTTCATAAACATTTTTTACACATATTTTGCACCCAGCACTGTGCTAGGCACTGAGAATACAAAAGTAACCAAGATAAACACAGGCCCTCTGTTCAAAGCTTACAGTCTTCTTGAAGTAATTCCCAGGGTAACGAATACTATGTAAGCATATAACAGAGGGACCTGGCTTAGTCTGGGGTTGAGAGCTGTCAATAAAGACTTTTAACATTTTCCTTCTATAGTTTTTCTTTGAAATTGGAATATGTTTTATAATACTCTCTAGTGAATTGTCCCATAGAGTGTAGCTATTACATTCAGTTTATATTCCTTAGGAAAGGGAAAGTGATTTTTTTCTCATAAAATTTAATGTTATATGTTTGCTTTATCCATTGTCTACTGTAGAGGTGAAGTAATTATTGTATAAGCTCTCCAATTAAAAGTAGTATTATACCTAAGGTTAGAGCATGGCCCAGAGGTTGTCATCATTCTACTGAGAAATGAATCACAGGACAGATGCTGTTAATGATACATTGTGACTTGCATTTCCAAACCTCTGGTACTGTTACACACACACACACACACACACACACACACACACACACACACACACACCTGTAAAGACAGGTTTTTTTTTTTTTTTTACCTTGGAAAGAAAAACAGAGAAAAGATGAGATAAATTTGCTAATAGAGAAATATATGAACTTTTGAATATTAAACATGTAAGTTAGATAAAAAGTAATTAAAATTTTAAGTGAAAATGACTTTTTAATAAAGTACATGACCTTCAAAAATTTAGTTTTAAATTACTAAAGTAAGAGTGTTATTAATCATTATACCATGTCTAAAATAGAGTCCCTTATATTTCATCACGTCAATCATAAATAAGTAAATTGAGTTCATAAATATCTTAAATGATTGTTTTATTTTCATGGCAAAACAAGAGGATGAATGGAGAATGAAATGTAACAAGCAATGAAAAAATAATGAACTTTTCCCTCAACACCAATGCAATGCTCTTTGGGCTGTTTTCTGTATTTATTCTTTTGAATACATTTATTTTGCTTAAAACAGATTTATTATTTTTTATAATTATTATAAATGTTTATTACAAAAAGTCAAAAGAATACAAATAGAGTCAAAGAAGAATATAAAAAATATAAAAATCTTGCCACACACCTATGAGAATGTAATTGTTATCACTTTGTAGTATACCCTTCTACACCTGTCTGTATATTTGTAAGCTTGCAGACCTAGATGTGCAATCTTATGAATGACATCATGTTATAAATTACTCTTGAATCTGCCATTCTATTCAATATTTTATGTGCATCAAATCCATTTCATATATAAGGATTTTAATTCTTTGTTATATGTATTACAAAGTTGTTCCCAATATCTCCTTTATTATTTCAGTTTTCCACGAATAGGTAAAATGTTTTGGAAGTACTATACTTCTAGGATTTAAAATGCAGTTGCATTTCCTTCTAGTAATTTTATTTTTGCTTTGTACATTTAAATCTCTGATTCCTACAGAAGCTATTCTGGGAAAAAATATAGGGATCTGGGCTTTTTTTTTTTTTTTTTCAAACTTACTAGCTTGCTGTTTAATTCTGTTGACTGAATAATTATTTCTTCCCTTTTGTTTTGGAATGCCACCTTTTCCCAGTATATATTTGGCTAGATTTCTACATACTGTTTTCATCAAACTCTATTTAATCCTGTGCCAGTACCTTGATTTTAATTACTCCAGCTTTATAGTATGTTTTAATATCCAGAAGGATGATTTCCATCTTTCTTGTTTATTGTTAAAATTTTCTTTTATTACTCTAACAGATAAACTTTAGAAAAATTCTGATAACTTATAAAATAACATTCTTTTGGGATTTTACTTTGGTTACATTGAATTTATAAACTGACTTGGCGAAAACTGATAGTTTCACAGTGTTAAGTTCTTATAGCAAAGCAAAAATATTAACTCTTCATTGATTCGGTTTTTTTTTTTACACCATATCATTCAGAAAAGTTGCATAATATTCATTTTATAGGATCTTCACATTTCTCATCAAATCAAGATTTTTTTGTTAGAGTGTGTTGGAACTTGACTTTTGATTTCTAAATTTCTGTGTCCCGAGAAAAGCTGTTGATTTTTATTGGTTTTTCTAAGGATCTACTTTTTGTGCTATTATTTAAAATTAATATAGGTGAGCTTTTATTGTAAATCTGGAAGAAAAATTTCTGGTCATTACTTATGCATTTTAAGTGTTTGTAATACATTCATAAAAGAAGTCTACTCAACTACAAAGGTATAGAACTAAAAACAATCCCTCTAAAAATAAATTAGTTTTATAATATACAGAGTTATAAAACAGCAACCTGAAAGGCTAATATTTATTTACAATTTTAATGACATGAGGAATACTGAGTTCAGGAAATATTTCTCTGTAACAATTAGCATCCTCCCCAAAAGCACGATCTTCAGTAGACTGAATGAATGAAGGGAAAATGGTGGGATGTGATTTGGGGAGGTGATTTGACCATCTGTGAAAGATGATCAGAAGTTGGAATTTGAAGGTAGAAACAACAGACTCTGTGATTAAAAAGATGAGGGGCGCCTGGGTGGCGCAGTCGGTTGAGCATCCGACTTCAGCCAGGTCACGATCTCGCGGTCCGTGAGTTCGAGCCCCGCGTCAGGCTCTGGGCTGATGGCTCAGAGCCTGGAGCCTGTTTCCGATTCTGTGTCTCCCTCTCTCTCTGCCCCTCGCCCGTTCATGCTCTGTCTCTCTCTGTCCCCAAAATAAATAAATGTTAAAAAAAAAATTAAAAAAAAAAAAAAAGATGATTAAAAGGGAGAAAGAGAGTGAGAAAGGAAAAGTGTTAAGATGTGTGTTTGGGGAGCCTGGTGAATGACAGCGTCATTGGATGAGATGAATAGCACAGGAGATGGTAGAGTTTTGTGTGGGTCATGTTATCCTGGTGGTAGGTGGTAAGACAGTGATAAGACATGTAGTTGGTGATGCCAATTGGAGCAGTTGAGAGAGATGGGAATTGCAGACAAAGATAAGGCATCATTTCCCTTTAGATGATAGTTGAAGCTATGGAAAGAGAAATTTTATCCCATGATAAAACTATCTATTATGGAGTTTTGTACATATTCAGTAAGTCCCATGATCTTCCATTTACGCAAAATCTATTTAGGATGCCCATTATTCATATCATCTCATGCCAGCAACCTAAAGAATAAATGAAGCGTTTTAGATTAAATGACCCAGAAACAAAATCCAAAACTATAAAAATTCATATTTTCTGACTTTATAGCCAGTGTTTTCTGCATTTGCGTCTCCCTTGTTTTCTGACCTGATTTTCTTTTGGTTGCTCCTTTTGTTCAATGAGCTGGCTTAGTTTAAGTATTTGAATGTAAAGGTTGGAGCAATTTAAGGGTTTCCAACACATTCTTAGATCCACTAGTGAACTATAATATGTCACATAGGTAATGAAGTATTGCTTGGAGTGTGCAATTTACCCGAAGGAAATCATTTTTAGCAGAAGATAATAAAAGGGCTTTTTATGGTCAAGGATTTATGGATTCTTTCTGGGGAGCTCAGTAAGTTGGAATATTTTTAAAATGAAAAGAAGAAGAAATTACAGTTTGATTTTACCCTACAAGATTTAAATCCACTTTTCAAATAGGTTATATGACAGAGTACATACCTGATTATCCTGTTTACAGTTACAACTTAAATGTTCGAAGTCTTAGGAATAATTTCTACTACAGATAGAGTACTCACATAATTAATTATAGCTAATTTTCCAAATTTTGAATGGAATTCAAATTTAGATGAGAAAATATTTCAGGAAATTCTCAAAGCAATGATAAAGTAATCGTGAAGTCCCTTCAGATCATGCTATCTTTTTCTCTCCAAAGTCTCCCACAATTGCATTTGAAAAATCTTTGAATTTATTAGTAAATATCTTTCCAAGAATGCTTAAACTCATTTCACAGAAATGATTCAGAAGCATTTGTTCATTTATTCTCTCATTCAACAGATTTTTATTGAGTGTGTACTATGTCACAGGGGCTGTCCCAGGTGGTGAAGATATGAAACAAAAATACTCCAGACAGTGTATATTCTAAATAAAAAGTAAGCAAATAGAGAAATATATGCATACTATTTCAGGTAGTGATTAGCACATTACATATATATGCACACACACTATATGTAATATATAATTATATATAATTATAATGTGTTCAACATAAATATACATAATCTATATAATTTCTTTAATGATAGATATTACATGTTTAATAAATCTAGTTTCTGAAAAGGCCCATGAAAATGTACTTTTTTTAAATGTAAGGAAGAATCTCTTGTAATAAAAGTTAACTCTGTCTTAGAGTGATAGCTTCATAACTAATTAGTGACAGAGGAGGACACTGAATATCATTGCACACTGTAAAATAGAGAGAAAGACAGACACACCTGGGTGGCTCAGTGGTTAAGCATCCGACTTCAGTTCATGTTATGCTCTCACAGTCTGTGAGTTCGAGCCCCGCATAGGGCTCTGTGCTGACAGTTCGGAGCCTGGAGCTTGCTTAGATTCTGTCTCCCCCTCTCTCTGCCCTTCCCTGCCTCAAGCTCTGTCTCTCTTTCTCTCTCAAAAATAAATAAACATTAATTTTTTTTAAGTAAAAAATAAATAAAACAAAATAGAAAGATAAAGTTTGGGAACAATAGGAACTGCTTTATATGTGTCTATTATGTTGTGATAATAGTAATGAAAACTTTACCTGCATCGCTTCATTTAATCCTTCCAACAAAACCCTATGAAATATCATTATTCCCCTCTTATGGTAAGAAATTAAAACCTAGAGAGCCCAAGTGACATACCCAAGGTCTACCTAGTAAATAAGTACAAATTTGAGAGTTACACTCCAGCCTGCCTCTCTATTCACTAAGATGGTTATTGGAGAAAAGGCAGATTATGATTTAGGAATAAGAACTTGATTTTTAAAAATAAGTAGACTATTATTTAGCAGCCTGCTAAAAATTATGCCATGGTTAATACAAAGTTTAAAATGTCCCTTATTGGTTGCATCATTTATGCTGCCCAAACCCTGCTACAGCAAGTGACTTAAAATAGCAGTGTATTTAACTTATTGTTCTATAGGTCAACAATTTGGACTGTACTCAGTTGGGTGGCTCTTCTTGTCTTGATGAGATTTTCTCATGTACAGAGTGGCTCTGTTTCTGAGAGTTGACTAGCTGTTGGCTGGGTAATGAGACAGTGAGGCTGTGGGTCACATGTGTCTCATCATAGACAGGCAAACCTGGGTTTGTTTACTTGTTACCTTGCCAAAGTTTTGAGAGAGGAAGGAAGCATGCAAGGTGTCATGAATCCTAGTTCCAGATCTGGCATATTGTTAGTTCATTCATCTCTCTTGGCCAAAGCAAATCACAATTCACATTCAAAGAGGTGGGGAAGTAACCGTCACCTTTTGATGGGAGAAGCTGCAAAGTCACATCATAAGAGGGACATGCAGAGAGGTAGGTTTGAGGAATGATGGCTGTTTTGGCAATCTACCACATCAGGCAAATGTGAGTTTGCCTTTTCCTCTAGAGTGAGTTAATCACATAGGAAAATAATGATCAATATTGTTTTTTGAGATGCACACATATGTCTGTGTACATATAAATGTAGGTATATGTGTACACATATATACATTATGTAAGTTGTATTTCCACATGATGTACTTATATTTCAAATGAGTACATACACTAAATTAAAATTACATCTCTTCTTTTGGAAAAGATAATGTCTTACTACATTTTCTTTGGTCCCTTTTAAGAGTTTCTGCCTGTCCCATAGTAAACTCCCAACAAACATTGGGTGAATAATCCTTTGAAAACTTTATACAATGTTTTTCTTCCTTTAGTCCCAGAGAAAAAGAAGCAATCATCTATTCTTATATCACGCATGTTTGCCAGTGAGGGGGATGACATGATTTTTTTTTTCTAGGTAACAGATAGTTCACCCCTCCAGAGTCTATAGTAGGCACGAACATTTAGTTACACCATGCTTGTTCATAGTGGAGAATAATTAGTCTACTATTTCCTCTGGCAGAATCAAGCTTTATTTCTCCAGCTGGCTTTTTTAAAGAAAAAAAAAAAAAACTTTTAAAATGTGCCAATATTAGACTCTGAAAGAAATAATAAAATTAATTCTTTCTAAAACAGATGAAAATTGGTTCTAATCCACTGGCCACTGATCTCATGATAATTACCTCTTGCTACCTTGGGATGCAAAAAACAAAAAGCAAACAAACAAAAAATGTAATATTCTGTCCCTATCTATGCAAAGTAGATAAATGTAAAACTTATTATGAGGTTTTCTAAGCCCATGAGATCTTGGCAGTCCATTATGGAAATTCTAATCATTATGCCTTGCCTGGGATTTGAAAAGTAAGAGATTATACAGTCTCGCAGACTATATTTATCCCTTCTCCTACGCACCCCTACCATATCCCATGCTGAAGCAACAGTAAGATAAAGATGTAGAGGGATTTACAGAGATATCTGCCTGTGGTTTCCTGGAGTTGGATCTGTGGATACCAACCTCATTTTATCACATAAATCGATGTGGGAAGGAGGCTACATTCATCAGAATAATTAATGACAATGTTATAGACCAACCCTAAAGTCTTAGTGACAGTGCAAAACACTACTTTTCTTGTATTATTTCTTTCTCACATCATTGGCTGAAGCAAGTTGGGTACTTTTCTGTGTGGCCCTTCTTGAAGCTCAAGACCCAGGCTTCCTTTGTCTTATTGAGTCAACATTTTGGATTCCTTTGTTTTTCACTATAAGGAGAAGAGAACACGGAGGAGGCATATGCACTCTTACCTGCCATGGATAGGACTTCCCTCCCTCACATTCTATTGGTAAGAGTGAGTCATAGCACCCATCTAGAGTGGATCCATGGAGTTGGAGGAATGAGAGCAACACAAACAACCTCTGTCACAGAGAAACATTCAGAGAAGCTTGATTAACACGGACTGTCAAAGTTAAAGCATGATAATGTTCACATCCCTCTAAAATCCATCTTATATCAAGGTACCATTGAAATACTAATTGTGAATATTTCATTTTTCACATCAAATAAACAATAAGATGGTTTTTAGCATATGAAAGGATAGAAACTAAAGTATACCTTAAAGTACAGTCATGTCCTAAGGGCTTTTCATTAGAATTTTGCTACCTACAGCAAATATCATTATACTCAGTGAAATAAATGCGTTTAAAATGTGTAAGTTAATGCATCAAAATCTTATCTGAAATTATGTGTATTTATCTTACTTTTTTCTTGTCATGTTATTTCTCATTTACGTGCCCATCTCAATTAGACATGCCTTTTCCACCCATGGCAAGAAACAAAACCAAAACCCAAAAACCAAAGGAATTATTAATTTCCTGGGGCCAAACCCTGGCTGCTTAAAACCATGCTTTGTGTATGTTTTTTTTTTTTTCATACTTGTTGTTGTACACCTGACTGAGCCACTATAATAATTCAAGTGTTAAAGACCCATCTAAGAAATGGAACTATAGCTGATTGACTGGAAAAGCCCTTGATGAGACACATCTAACTTTGATCAAATGCATGAGATCTATCTTTCATTTAGAACCTGACTACTCAGAAGGTGGTCATGCTTGAGCAGGTTGGGGGAAGTGGTAAGAGAGAGGGGTCTCTTAGAAAGTTAAAGCAATGCTAGTTAACTAAATCCATTAACCCAATTTTGAGAGTTGCTAATCGTTGGAAGTACAAGCCCCATCATACCTCCTGTCACCCCAATTTCCCCTGAATAGATGTTCATATTATAATATCATGCACAACAGAGGAAGGGATGGACAGAAGGAGAGTAAGAGAACATAGGCAAAATGGGATGAACACTGGTGAAAACCAAAAGAAGCTCGAATTTCAGTCATTTTCCCGTATTCGCAGGTAGAGATTTGGTGGAGGTCAACAATCAAGGAAGGAATATTTATCCAGTCCTGCTGTTCCTCCTTTGCTGCATCCCAGTCCCCCACTTGATGGAAGTGGGTAAAGAATGAGAAGATCCTTTTTAGAAGAAGGGAAGGCCTTATGTGTTTAGTCTTTTTACATTGACTCTATGAGAAGGTCCCTGGAAGCCTTTTCTGCTTTCACATTCTCTTTTTCTGCATTGGGGAAAAAGGTTTGAGCCCTTTTTCTCGAAAGTCAGTGGACTCTGGAAAGGGCAAAATGCAACCTGGGGCAGAGGAAGCAGTACTATCTGCTGTCAGGTTGTTCAAGGCCAAAGGAGACAGGGAAAAAGGAGGCAGAAATTCAGGAAGGTATCTTTGTTCAATAATAAAACTTATAATGTAGAGTTTTCTGTGTGCTGATTCCTCTCATAAGCCTTGCAGCATCTTCAGAATTATTCTCTTCTTCCTCTGATAGGAGGAAGGGGTAAAGAAAAGTATACAGTGATGTAAATTATATTATTTACATACATACTGATATAATTACTGAGCACCAAGCCAGGCACCTTGCTATTAATTCTTAGAACAACCCCATCAGAGAGGTACACAACAGATCATTTCTCAGCTAAGAAAACACAGTTTAAGTAATTGGTTCAAATGTCATAAGTAAGCTGGATGAATCTCAGAAACCTTAAACAAAGCAAAGAAAGCCAGATATTAAAGGGAACATACTGTATGAATCCATTTATCTGAAATCCTAGAACAAGCAAAAACTAAGCTTATAGTGGTAGACATCAGATCATTTGTTGCCTGGGTGAGGTGCAGGAGCAAACTGACTTCAAAGGGGCCCAAGGGAACTTTTCTGGGAGGATGAATATGCCCTATTTCTTGATTGCGGTAGTTGCTACACAAGTGTATGTTTGTCAAAACTCACTGAAGTATGTGCAAAAATGGATGTATTTTAATGTATGTAAATTTTAACCCAACAAAATTGATTTAAAAACACACACACACACAACGATCCTACCAGTATAGCGCATTCTTTCCTCAAGGAAACATTGCCAGAAAGAAAGAATCTGTATGTGTCTACATAAGGGAAAATGGGATGGAGAATATAAGCACAGAATTGGTTGACATTAAAGAAAGAGCTGTTTATGTTTCTTCTGGTTGAATCATCCAATTAGTACTTCTGCATTTTGCTAGTTAACACCTGAATGTTTCACTGTACTTAATAGATTCTTATTAAAATTATGTCTAAATATGAAAGTATGCAGAGTTCAGAATCCAGACATTCTTTTACTTAATTTTCTTCTTCAAATTAAAAATAAAGCATGTTTGGGGCACCTGGGTGGCTCATTTGCTTATCCTCCTTTGGCTCAGATCATGATCCCATGGTCCATGAGTTCGAGCTCTGTGTCAGGGTCTGTGTTCACAGCTTAGAGCCTGGAGCCTGCTTCAGATTCTGTGTGTCCCTCTCTCTCTGCCCCTCCCCTGCTCATGCTCTCTCTTTGTCTCAAAAATAAATAAAACATTTTTGAAAAATAAAGCATGTTTTGTGGAATTAAGATATTCAGATGATTGCTTTAATTTTTACTTATCTTACATCTGTAGACATTGCATATGTGAATGTAAGGTATTATTGACTAATACCTAGCTTGAAGTCAGTAGGAAATGTGGGTTATAAAATTAGTATTAGTTCAGATCAAAGGAATAGTATTAGCAGACCCGTCTTTGGTGGGTGTTCTGCCTTGTAAGAACATTTTAAGAAGAGGTTTGGGTAAAATCTCATTGTTATTTTTTGGAAAATTAATTTTCAAAAAAATTAGTCATCTTCCTCCTAAGAACTTCAAGTTCAAAGTATTACAATGTAACCCAATTTATTTGGGTGAAGGGGAAAGGGAAAGATTAACTGAAACATAAGTAATAGCTAAAAGTAAATGTTACTTGTGTAAAAGATCTGAACAAACATTTCATCAAAGAGGATATTCAGATGACCAATAAGGATATGAACAGATGCTTAACATCATTAGTCATTGGGGGAATACAAACTAACACCACAATGGGATACCACAACATGCCTATTAGAAGGCTAAAATTAAAGACAAAAATTTTCCTTTTAGGAAAAATTTTAAAAAGGTGACAATGCCAAGTGCTGACAAGGTTGTGGAGCAAATAAAGCTTTCTATGATGGTGGGAATGTGAAATGGTACAGCCATTCTGGAAAAGAGTGTGACAATTTCTTATAAAACTAAACATATGACCCAGCAAATCCACTCCTGAGAATTCATATCAAAGGGACAAAAACTTAGGTTTTACAAAAACTTAGGTTTGTAAACAGTGTTTACAGCACTGTGACTCTTAATAGCCCCAAACTGGCAACAACCCAGATGTCCTGACATGGGTAATAGTTAAACTGTAGATCATCCATACCCTGGAATAGTACTCAGCAATAAAAAGAAATGTACTATTGATACACACACCAATTTGGGTAAATCCAGGGACTTATGCTGAGCGAAAAGGTCATATATTACATGATTCCATTTAAATAATATTCGTGAGCTAACAAAATTATGGAAATGGAGGCAGATTAGTGGTTGCTAGGAGTCAGGGACAGAGGAGGGGGAGGGAAGGGAATGTGGCTCTAAAAAGGCAACATGAAACATTCCTGAGGTGATAGAAATGTTCTATAACTTGACTGTATCAATGCCAATATCCTGGTTGTGATATTATACTTTAGTTTTGTAAGATGTTAGCATTAGGGGACTCTGGGTAAAGGGTACACAGGATCTCTCTATATTATTTCTTACAACTGCATGTTAATCTATAATTATTTGAAAATAAGAAGTTTAATTTTTAAAAAAGCACACCAAATCATATTACTCTCCTCTTCCGAAATGTTCATTAGTTTTCCATCACACTCAGAATCCAGTGACTCCTCACTGTTACCTCAGAGTCTTTGTAGAATCTGACCTCTTGTACCCCGTCCCGGTTCATTTCTTACCATTATTTCTCTAGCTAACTTTTCATCTAACACATTTGACTTCTTTCCATCTCTTATTCACTCCAAGGCTATTCCCACTCAGGACTTTTAAACGTGAAGCCTGCAGCCTTTGGAATACTCTTTTTCCCAGATTTTAGCATGGCTTACACCCTCCCTTAATACAGTTGGTCACATGTCACCTCCTTAATGTCACTTATTCACTCAATGTCATTTGCTAAAAGGTCACCTCTTAAAAGAGGACTTGTGTTACCAGTGTATCTAAAATAACACACTTCCCTTTCCTATGTCATTCTCTATTCTCTGTTGCTGCTTAATATCTCTTTTGGGTATTTATTATAACCTTTTGGGTATTTTGTCCACTTGTTTTCTTGTGATAAAATGCACATAACATAAAGTTTACCATTATAGTATCATTTTAATTTGTTTGTTTATGGTAGTAAATGGTAATTAAGTTCCAGTAGGGTAGAGGCCACATCTTCTCCACTCATTAATGAATTCTTTAGACCTAGAACAAATATTTTTAAAATAAATAGTGAGTTAATGAGTGAGTGAGTGAGTGAGTGAGTGAACATAAAGCAAGTTGGGAAAGTACACGTACCTCCATGAGAGCATTTGTGTGTAAAATTTAACGCAGAAAAAATTATATACTATTTAGTCCTACTAGGCAGGTAATGGATATTGCTGTTGTGGGGGTTAGGGATACTACACTGTAAGTGAGAAAAGAGGTAAATAATACCTGATGGCTGTTAGTGTTTTGTAGAAGATGTGAGAATATGATCTAAGGGAAACTTTTGCCTACAAATTTGTTAGCATCTCCTTTCAGTTGCAGTAATTTTTTTTTTCTGGTTATTTCTTTTAAGCTGTCCTATTGAGGAATTAGCAGCCATGAGCCTATCTGTATTAGAATACGCAAAGCTTCGGCCCTACCAGGAAACAAAACATTGGTTGTGATCCACAAAGAACGGTGTCAATGATTTCAGACAGTGTAATAACTGATCGATTAAATGCTCTTGAATCCATGTGCACTCATTTCATTGCTGTTATTTGATTCATTTCCATGGATTCTCATCCTCAACAAAAGCATCTTCTCAATGTAAGCCCTGGGAGTACCTCTTGAGTTTATTCAAACTCTGTATTATTCATTTTATATCTTTATGATATCAACTTAGTGCCTTGCATGCTATAGGCTTTCCATAAATGTATGTTATAATAAGGAAATGAATAAACAGAGGATGTTTGATTCTATTTCACATTTTAGGAATAAGAACCTTTGATAAGTTTATTCACTTTGAAACCCTATGAAGTCATGGAAAACTATACTCTAGAAATTCTTAAGTAAAGTAGTTAATGAGAAATTTGCGTGTCCACTAATGACCATGACAGCCAACACTGCACACTAAATTCTTGAAGGACACAATGATCCTTTTTTAGCCTTGCATTGAAAACTCCTTGGGTTTGCTGCAATATGTTTGTATGAATAGATGATGGACTGTATTATATTTTAATTCATTGCTTCTGGCAAGTTCCAACACACGTATGGTAGTGTGAATCAAACAGTAGGCAGCTATGTTTATTTGGTTAGGGATTGTACAGGTTGACATTCATTGTCCCTCAGGAATTCAGCACAGCCCAGTATAATTGACCGTATTTTATTATGTTTGGAATGTTCATTTTTTTCCCAAGCCAGCTATGTTCTAGCCAATTATTCAGTTAAATCAAAAATATTTAAGGTATTTTCAGCTTGTAAATGGTAGTTGACAGAGAAGGTGAATAAGCTATTACTCTGTATGCGTGGGTAGCCCGAAGTGTAAGCATCTCTACTTCTGCTCGGTGTTTGGGTCAGAGATTTGCTGAAAACCACTGGCAGGACAAGGACCATGTTTCTCAAACTTAAGCATAAATTGGAATCATAAAGAGTTTGTTAAAGCACAAAATTTGGGGGCTAATTATACCTCAATAAAGCTGGAGGGGGGAAAAACTGTTTCTGGGCTCTTTTCCCAGAGATTCTGACCCCACGCATCTAAGGGAGGCACAAGAAATTGCATTTGTAACAAGCTCCCAGATGATGTCGATCTGTACAGCACAGACCTTAGATTACACCACCAGGTTAAGCAGAGTTAGCCATATAAGTAGAACTAGATATAGGGGCTGTTGGTAATCCACTTGGCTGCAATTTAGGTGGGAATTCACTGCAGAACTCAGTTGAGGTAGGAGCAGGAAGAAACTACAACTTCTCAGAAGACAGATAATGAATGTGAAGCTAATTATGTGGGAGATGACTCATAGGATAATGGAGATGATTCAGGGAAAGTGGTTCAGCAGAATTGAACGGAGATGTGGAAGCATCACTCAAGTAGTGATGCATGTGGAATGTCAGAGCAGAGCCAAAGATTTCTTTTATTGCTTCTGAAACTGTGAGCATTTTGTCCTAAGGAGACAACTAATTGCCATGCACGTTGGAAAATACAATTATATGATGCTTTTAGATAGATTATGTGATATATAAACATAAGGTGGTCATAGCTGTGTCAGACATTCCTGGTTATTTTCCCAATATCTGTTCATCCCTCCTCCTTGCCAACAGAGCCATGGTATAATATGAACTGAGGACAACCAGATTGGTTTTATATATATCGATGGCCCTAACAATGGCAACAGGTGTTATTGAGTGTAGCGGTATATCCAGTTATAAAATTTGATTTCTTAGCTTCCTGGATAGTTATGTGGACCCATATGACTGAGTTCTGGCTAGAAGGACATGACCCAGAGTCTTCCAGGCAGGCTTCTGGTTGTCCTAATGTTTTCATAATTTAAAGAAATAAAAGAACAGACTTAGGTGCATAGCGCTCTTTGCCATTTCTTCTTCCTCCTCTCCTGGAATGTAGCTGTGGGGCTTGGAGGTGTAGGAGTCATCTTTAGAAGCATGAGGACAAAAGCCAAATGAAAATATGGGAAAATCCTGAAGCTTCTACATCAGCACTTGCCTGCCGACCCCAGATTTCTGTTGCATAAGGAAAGTATACTCATTTGGTTAAGCATTTGCTTTTGTGTTCCTGTTACATGGAGCCAAATAAAATTCCTAACAGATAAAATCGTTATCATGTATTGAGAATTTACCGTATGTATGTATATGCCAGTTACTTTTCTAGGAATTTTATATGTAGTGTATCATTTAATCTGCATAGAGCCCCTGTATATTGTTCCATTGTTCCATTTTACCAAAAGCTTCTAAGAAGAATAAATCGCATTAAAAAAGAATATCCACCTGAAATAATGCCAGTGTAAATTTACTAGGGTAAATTTGACATTTATTTATTTTAATCTGATTTAACTTCTTTTGACACATAGTTGATAATGTTATTGTCCTATGTATATTCTTCTAATTATCACTCTCCACCTCCTATTGGGCTCAAATCAGATGAAACTTCTAACCGAAACAGTTTTGATTCTTGTAATGTGGTTGTAGACTATGGAGAGACACTGGCATAAGTAGAAATAGCCCCACTGTAGATGCTGCCAGTATATAACACAGCTTACCCATGCACATCCTGAAATTAGTATTGTATCCCACTGGCACAGAAGGTTTCATTAATTTTTTTTTTTATTGCAATTGCCTAACTTAAAAGCAGGTCTGTGCTAAGTCATGTTCCTTCCTTTCCTCTTTAGAGAAAAGTGATTAGAACATTAAGTGGAGCAAATTGACCTGAACCTCAGAGATAAAGGGAGAAATTAGCTTGCAAAGAAATGGTTCACACCATCTAGAATTTATTTGCAGCGTGGATATGGGGGTGGGAGGTTAGCAGCCTGGGAGACGAATTGAGAATCTAGTTTTAAATTAGATTTTACTATCAGTCTGAAATTCTAGTTAACCTCAAAATGACTATAAATTTCTTTGGCACTTGAGTGTTCCACAAAATCATTATTAAACTTCAAGTAATCATTTTAATGACTCCTACAGCCTAGTCCCCTATATGGAGAGGATCACACAAGTTTAGAAGATCCTGTCTTCTCAGTCAACATGAAGTATACAGTCACCAGGCATAATCAGGGTCAAATCATAGAATCATTAAATTTTAAACGCCTTGGGTATTAAACTGACTTAATATACCAGTTTATGTACGCAACACCGTAGTTGAGAAGTGGAAGTCATCCGTGCTAGTATCAAAATCAGGACTAGAATTGGAGGCTTCTAAATCTTAGTTTAAAATTCTTTCTAGTCTCTCAGGGTCTCCTATGAAAGGTTCCCCTATAATTTGTTTTACATTCTAAGTGTCAGTAGATGTGTCGAAATTTTTAGCTGTAGACTCAAGGAACTGATGACATTCAAATGTGTCTTTCTTTTTAAAATTAGATCTTGAGGGAGCTGGGTGGCTCAGTTGGTTAAGTGTCCAACTCTTGATCTCAGCTCAGATCCTGATCTTGTGGTTCGTGAGTTGGAGCCCCTCATCATCTTCTCTGCTGATGTTGTAGTCTTGCTGGGGATTCTGTCTCTTCTTCTCTCTGCCCATCCCCCACTTATTCTCTCCTCCCTCTCTCTCTCTGTCTCAAAATAAACAAACATTAAAAAAATTAAAAAAAATAAAATCTTCCTCCCAAGGGTGGTCACATGTGGTATCATTTCCCCTTGACAGAAATAGAGAAAATCCCTATGTTCAAAGAGTTCAAGTCACAGCAGACCATACCCAGAGGCTGCAAGAATGTGGAGGGAAGTCAGCACAAAGGGAAGGACTTAGCTTCCACTTAACCCGCTTCCTGAGCAGCTCCCTCAGTGCCAACTTACACCCCAGAGTACACTTAAAAGCAATTGTATAAGTTCAGTTTCCAAGGTCAGCTGACATCTCACTGGAGGCAGGAAGACCAGGTGTTTAGGCGCACTGGCTCAGGAGTCAGAATGCCTGGGGTTACATGCTAGCTCCACTGATAACTAGTTTTAAAATTGATCTTGAGAAAGGTGCTTGTCCTCTCTGTGTTTTGGTTTTCTCATCTAGAGAATGGTTCTAACAGTATGATTATAAGGTTCAGATGAACGAACCATGTGTGATCCCTGCTTGATCCTAGGACCAGACTGTCACAATCCTAAATACATTCATATGGGCAAGACCAAACCTTGAATCAGCCAAATACTTATCCTTCTCTTCTCACTAAAGATGGACTCTTGGGGCCCCTCAGTAGCTCAGTTGGTTAAGCATTTGACTTTGGCTCAGGTCATGATCTCATGGTTGTGGGTTCGAGCCCTGCATCAGGCTCTGCACTGACAACTCAGCCTGGAGCCTCCTTCCGATTCTGTCTCCCTCTGTGTCTCCCTCTGTCTCTCTGCCCCTCATTTGTTTGGGTACTCACTCTGTCTCTCTGTCTCTCAAAAATAAATAAATAAAAACTAAAGAAAAAAAAGATGTTCTCTTCACATTTTTTTTTTCAATATATGAAGTTTATTGTCAAATTGGTTTCCATACAACACCCAGTGCTCATTGCAAAAGGTGCCCTCCTCAATACCCATCACCCACCCTCCCCTCCCTCCCACCCTCCATCAACCCTCAGTTTGTTCTCAGTTTTTAAGAGTCTCTTATGCTTTGGCTCTCTCCCACTCTAACCTCTTTTTTTTTTTCCTTCCCCTCCCCCATGGATTTCTGTTAAGTTTCTCAGGATCCACATAAGAGTGAAACCATATGGTATCTGTCTTTCTCTGTATGGCATATTTCACTTAGCATCACACTCTCCAGTTCCATCCACGTTGCTACAAAGGGCCATATTTCATTCTTTCTCATGGCCACGTAGTACTCCATTGTGTATATAAACCACAATTTTTTTATCCATTCATCAGTTGATGGACATTTAGGCTCTTTCCATAATTTGGCTATTGTTGAGGGTGCTGCTATAAACATTGGGGTACAAGTGCCCCTGTGCATCAGTACTCCTGTGTCCCTTGGGTAAATTCCTAGCAGTGCTATTGCTGGGTCATAGGGTAGGTCTATTTTTAATTTTTTGAGGAACCTCCACACTGTTTTCCAGAGTGGCTGCACCAATTTGCATTCCCACCAACAGTGCCAGAGGGTTCCTGTTTCTCCACATCCTATCCAGCATCTATAGTCTCCTGATTTGTTCATTTTGGCCGCTCTGACTGGCGTGAGGTGATATCTGAGTGTGGTTTTGATTTGTATTTCCCTGATGAGGAGCGACATTGAGCATCTTTTCATGTGCCTGTTGGCCATCCGGATGTCTTCTTTAGAGAAGTGTCTATTCGTGTTTTCTGCCCATTTCTTCACTGGGTTATTTGTTTTTCGGGTGTGGAGTTTGGTGATCTCTTTATAGATTTTGGATACTAGCCCTTTATCTGATATGTCATTTGCAAATATCTTTTCCCATTCCGTTGGTTGCCTTTTAGTTTCATTGGTTGTTTCCTTTGCTGTGCAGAAGCTTTTTATCTTCATAAGGTCCCAGTAGTTCATTTTTGCTTTTAATTCCCTTGCCTTTGGGGATGTGTCAAGTAAGAGATTGCTACGGCTGAGGTCAGAGAGGTCTTTTCCTGCTTTCTCCTCTAGGGTTTTGATGGTTTCCTGTCTCACATTCAGATCCTTGATCCATTTTGAGTTTATTTTTGTGAATGGTGTGAGAAAGTGGTCTAGTTTCAATCTTCTGCATGTTGGTGTCCAGTTCTCCCAGCACCATTTGTTAAAGAGACTGTCTTTTTTCCATTGTATATTCTTTCCTGCTTTGTCAAAGATGAGTTGGCCATACGTTTGTGGGTCTAGTTCTGGGGTTTCAATTCTATTCCATTGGTCTGTGTGTCTGTTTTTGTGCCAATACCATGCTGTCTTGATGATGACAGCTTTGTAGTAGAGACTAAAGTCTGAGATTGTGATGCCTCCTGCTTTGGTCTTCTTCTTCAAAATTACTTTGGCTATTCGGGGCCTTTTGTGGTTCCATATGAATTTTAGGATTGCTTGTTCTAGTTTCGAGAAGAATGCTGGTGCAATTTTGATTGGGATTGCATTGAATGTGTAGATAGCTTTGGGTAGTATTGACATTTTGACAATATGTATTCTTCCAATCCATGAGCATGGAATGTTTTTCCATTTCTTTATATCTTCAATTTCCTTCATAAGCTTTCTGTAGTTTGCAGCATACAGATCTTTTACATCTTTGGTTAGATTTATCCCTAGGTATTTTATGCTTCTTGGTGCAATTGTAAATGGGATCAGTTTCTTTATTTGTCTTTCTGTTGCTTCATTATTAGTGTATAAGAATGCAGCTGATTTCTGTACATTGATTTTGTATCCTGCAACTTTGGTAAATTCATGTATCAGTTTTAGCAGACTTCTGGTGGAGTCTGTCGGATATTCCATGTATAATATCATGTCATCTGCAAAATGTGAAAGCTTAATTTCATCTTTGCCAATTTTTATGCCTTTGATTTACTTTTGTTGTCTGATTGCTGATGCTAGCACTTCCAACACTATGTTAAACAACAGCGGTGAGAATGGACATCCCTGTCATGTTCCTGATCTCAGGGAAAAAAGCTCTCAGTTTTTCCCCATTGAGGATGATGTTAGCTGTGGGCTTTTCATAAATGGCTTTGATGATCTTTAAGTATGTCCCTTCTATCCCGACTTTCTCAGGGGTTTTTATTAAGAAACGTTGCTGGATTTTGTCAAAGACCTTTTCTGCATTGATTGACAGGATCATATAGTTCTTATCTTTTCTTTTATTAATGTGATGTATCACATTGATTGATTTGCCAATGTTGAACCAGCCCTGCATCCCAGGAATGAATCCCACTTGATCACGGTGAATAATTCTTTTTATATGCTGTTGAATTCGATTTGCTTGTATCTTATTGAGAATTTTTGTATCCATATTCATCAGGGATATTGGCCTGTAGTTCTCTTTTTTTACTGGGTCTCTGTCTGGTTTAGGAATCAAAGTCATATTGGCTTCATAGAATGAGTCTGGAAGTTTTCCTTCCCTTTCTATTTTTTGGAATAGCTTGAGAAGGATAGGTATTATCTCTGCTTTAAACGTCTGGTAGAACTCCCCTGGGAAGCCATCTGGTCCAGGACTCTTATTTGTTGGGAGATTTTTGATGACTGATTCAATTTCTTCGCTGGTTATGGGTCTGTTCAAGCTTTCTATTTCCTCCTGATTGAGTTTTGGAAGCATGTGGGTGTTTAGGAATTTGTCAATTTCTTCCAGGTTGTCCAGTTTGTTGGCATATAATTTTTCATAGTATTCCCTGATAATTGTTTGTATCTCTGAGGGATTGGTTGTAATAATTCCATTTTCCTTCATGATTTTCCTATTTGGGTCATCTCCCTTTTCTTTTTGAGAAGCCTGGCTAGAGGTTTATCAATTTTGTTTATTTTTTCAAAAAACCAACTCTTGGTTTCGTTGATCTGCTCTACAGTTTTTTTAGTTTCTATATTGTTTATTTCTGCTCTGATCTTTATTATTTCTCTTCTTCTGGATTTAGGCTTTCTTTGCTGTTCTGCTTCTATTTCCTTTAGGTGTGCTGTTAGATTTTGTATTTTATTTTATTTTTTTTTAATTTTTTTTTCAACGTTTATTTATTTTTGCGACAGAGAGAGACATAGCATGAACGGGGGAGGGGCAAAGAGAGAGGGAGACACAGAATCGGAAACAGGCTCCAGGCTCTCAGCCATCAGCCCAGAGCCTGACACAGGGCTCGAACTCCCAGACAGCGAGATCGTGACCTGGCTGAAGTCGGACGCTTAACCGACTGCGCCACCCAGGCGCCCCTAGATTTTGTATTTTAGATTTAGGTGTGCTGTTAGATTTTTCTTGTTTCTTGAGACAGGCCTGGATTGCCATGCATTTTCCTCTCAGGACTGCCTTCGCTGCATCCCAAAGCGTTTGGATGGTTGTATTTTCATTTTCATTTGTTTCCATATATTTTTTTAATTTCTTCTCGAATTGCCTGGTTGACCCATTCATTCTTTAGTAGGGTGTTCTTTAGCCTCCATGCTTTTGGAGGTTTTCCAGACCTTTTCCTGTGGTTGATTTCAAGTTTCATAGCATTGTGGTCTGAAAGTATGCATGGTATGATTTCAATTCTTGTATACTTATGAAGGGCTGTTTTGTGACCCAGTATGTGATCTATCTTGGAGAATGTTCCATGTGCACTCGAGAAAAAAGTATATTCTGTTGCTTTGGGATGTAGAGTTCTAAATATATCTGTCAAGTCCATCTGATCCAATGTATCATTCAGGGCCCTTGTTTCTTCATTCACCGTGTGTCTAGATTATCTATCCATTTCTGTAAGTGGAGTGCTAAAGTTCCCTGCAATTACCACATTCTTATCAATAAGGTTGCTTATGTTTGTGGGTAATTGTTTTATATATTTCGGGGCTCCCGTATTCGCCACATAGACATTTATAATTGTTAGGTCTTCCTGATGGATAGACCCTGTGATTATTATATAATGCCCTTCTTCATCTCTTGTTACTGCCTTTAATTTAAAGTCTAGTTTGTCTGATAGAAGTATGGCTACTCCAGCTTTCTTTTGACTTCCAGTGGCATGATAAATAGTTCTCCATCCCCTCACTCTCAATCTGAAGGTGTCCTCAGGTCTAAAATGAGTCTCTTGTAGACAGCAAATAGATGGGTCTTGTTTTTTTATCCATTCTGATACCCTGTGTATTTTGGTTGACACATTTAGTACGTTTACGTTCAGCGTTATTATAGAAAGATATGGGTTTAGAGTCATTGTGATGTCCGTAGGTGTCATGCTTGTAGCGATGTCTCTGGTACTTTGTCTCACAGGATCCCCCTTAGGATCTCTTGTAAGGCTGGTTTAGTGGTGACGAATTCCTTCAGTTTTTGTTTGTTTGGGAAGACCTTTATCTCTCCTTCTCTTCTAAATGACAGATTTGCTGCATAAAGGATTCTTGGCTGCATATGTTTTCTGTTCATCACATTGAAGATCTCCTGCCATTCCTTTCTGGCCTGCCAAGGTTTAGTAGAGATTGGTCACGAGTCTTATAGGTCTCCCTTTATATGTTAGATCATGTTTATCTCTAGCTGCTTTCAGAATTTTCTCTTTATCCTTGTATTTTGCCAGTTTCACTATGATATGTCGTGCAGAAGATCGATTCAAGTTACGTCTGAAGGGAGTTCTCTGTGCCTCTTGGATTTCAATGCCTTTTTCCTTCCCCAGATCAGGAAAGTTCTCAGCTATTATTTCTCCAAGTACACCTTCAGCACCTTTCCCTCTCTCTTCCTCCTCTGGAATACCAATTATGCGTAGATTATTTCTCTTTAGTGCATCACTTAGTTCTCTAATTTTCCCCTCATATTCCTGGATTTTTTTATCTCTCTTTTTCTTAGATTCTTCTTTTTCCATAATTTTATCTTCTAGTTCACCTATTCTCTCCTCTGCCTCTTCAGTCCGAGCCGTAGTTGTCTCCATTTTATTTTGCAGCTCGTTGATAGCATTTTTTAGCTCATCCTGGCTGGTCCTGAGTCCTTTGATCTCTGTAGCAAGAGATTGTCTGCTGTCCTTTATACTGTTTTCAAGCCCAGCGATTAATTTTATGAGTATTATTCTAAATTCACTTTCTGTTATATTGTTGAAATCCTTTTTGATCAGTTTGTTAGCTCTTGTTATTTCCTGGACGTTTTTCTGAGGGGAATTCTTCCGTTTTGTCATTTTGGATAGTCCCTGGAGTGGTGCGGGACTGCGGGCACTTCCCCTGTGCTGTCTTGAATAACTTGTGTTGGTGGGTGGGGCTGCAGTCAGACCTGATGTCTTCTCCCAGTCCACAGCTGGGGCCGCAGTCAGACTGGTGTGTGCCTTCTCTTCCTCTCTCCTAGGGGCGGGATTCACTGTGGGGTGGCATGGCCCGTCTGGGCTACTTGCACACTGCCAGACTTGTGGTGCTGGGCATCTGGCGTATTAGCTGGGGTGGATCAGCAAGGTGCACAGGGGCGGGAGGGGTAGGCTCAGCTCGCTTTTCCTTAGGAGATCCTCTTTGGGAGGGGCCCTGGGGCACCGGGAGGGAGTCAGACCCGCTGCAGGAGGGATGGATCCGCAGAAGCACAGCGTTGGGTGTTTGCGTGGTGCAAGCAAGTTCTCTGGCAGGAACTGGTTCCCTTTGGGATTTTGGCTGGGGGATGGGTGAGGGAGCTGGCGCTGGCGATCGCCTTTGTTCCCCGCCAAACTGAGCTCCGTTGTCCGGGGCTCAACAACTCTCCCTCCCGTTGTCCTCCAGCCGTGCCATTCTCCGAGCAGAGCTGTTAGCTTATAACCTTCCAGATGTCAAGTCCCTCTTGCTGTCGGAATACACTCCATCAGGCCCCTCTGCTTTTGCCAGCCAGACTCGGGGGCTCTGCTTGGCCTGCGGGCTGCCCCTCTGCCTCTGCTCCCTCCCGCCAGTCTGTGGAGCATGCACTGCCGCTGCCCTTCATACCCTCTTCCATGGGCCTCTCATCTGCGCTTGGCTCCAGAGACTCCGTTCTGCTAGTCTTCTGGTGGTTTTCTGGGTTATTTAGGCAGGTGTAGGTGGAATCTAAGTGATCAGCAGGACGCGCGGTGAGCCCAGCGTCCTCCTACGCTACCATCTTCCCAGGATCTCTTCACATTTCTTTTCATCCAACCAACTCTTCTTCCATGGGATGATTTTTAGATTGCTGAAGAGTATACTTTTATTTGCTCTCATCTTCTTTTGTTTTGAGAGTTTGGAGGAGAGGCAGTATGCAGCCATTTTCAACATCTGCATGTGTATTTCCCATTAATGCATATGTCCATAGATCAGTTTTCTCCTCCTCTGTTTTCAGGACCAGTTCCTTTTTTGGGGAGGGAGTTGTGAAACCTTTTGAAGATCTAATGGCACCTGTCATCATCCCTTCTCCCACCAGCACTACCGCCGTATGCATATCCAAATAATATGCATTTTTAGGCACCCAGATAGCCCTTGATGCCTATTCAAGGTCCTTTCGGAGGACCGGTGATAAAGCCCTCCATTCCAAGCCTGCATACGCTTTTTAAAAAAAGCCTGTTTCCAAAGGATGGATTAAATTAAAACAAAAAACAAAAAACAAAAAACCTTGGCTCAGATATAATTTGAGAAAAAAATGCTAAATAACAGAAGTGATTTGTTCTCAACATCTACAGAAAAGACACATTTCTTTTCAACTGTCTTTCCCTTTTTGGTGATTGTGGACTTCCTGGGCTATGCTAAATGTGATAATATTCTAAGTTAGCCAAATCTCTCTTACAGATCTGCCAAATTTCAAAACAAAGTTATGTAATTATACATTTCCAACAGGAGAAAAAGTTAAGGTGCACATGAAAATGTGCCTGAAACTGTGGAAATGTTATCAGAGACAAATTATGTGTTCATCACCTTAAAATCTGGATAATATAGAATTGCAGTTCTTATTTTTAAACTGCATGCCTGATGTGTAACTATGTGAAAGTAAGTTAAACAGAGGCCTTATGCCTGCTTTGTGTGACAGCGGGGACATTTTTATTTTATTGACTACATTGTAGAAGTGGCCAATTTCATGGTCAGAGTCAGAAATCCTGGTCTTCTTTCCACTTCTGACTCAGTCCAGCCTTGCCTTGATGATTCCCAGAGTGCCCTCCATTTGCCATTGCCATATCTACTCAATATGGAATGACATCTGTGAAATCAAACTCATGCTAAAGTTCTGGCCATCATATGTTTTTTTGGGTAGACACGCAGAACAGAGGAAAGCTGGACTCTTGTTTCTATTTAAGCAAGTCACAATCTCTCTGTGCCCCAGTTATTCTTTCACCAAGTCACTAGTTTAGTCATTTACCTCTAAGGTCCTATTCAGTTCTCATTCTCCTCTACCTCATGATTGGTCACCAGTGGACTTGTGATTGCTTGAAGGTTGTTTCCTGTTCTGAAGATGATAGCAGTAATTGCCAAAAACCTGACATTTATTAATGCCAGGCACTGTTCTAAATGCTAAATAAAAAAATAATAATTCTCACACCAGTCTAATGTTGTAGGTACTATTATTATCCCTTCTTGAAAGATGAATAAACTGCTTATCAGGAAAAGTAAGTAACTTGGTCAAGGTCATACAGTTAGCCAGAGGCAGAGTGAGACCTCACAGAGGCTTTCTGGTCCCAGAGCCAGCGCACATAATGACTCTATTGTAGGAGTAAAGCAATAGAGTGTTTCAAATTAGGATTCCTAGAGCAAGTTGCTTATTTTCCAGTGCATTTTCCTCCAGTGGAGACATTTAACCAAATTTACATACTTTGAAATTGGAACCATTAAAAAAAATATTGCACCCTTGAAATAGTTGATATATTTATTCTTCTCTCAAACACATTTGCTTTTAATAAAGTATGATTTATACTCACAAGTCTTGGTTGTAGTTTATGTGACTCAAATTTAATTGAGGTTTTACTTTTCATATGCTTTTATGTGTACTGATATCCAAAATTTTTGAAAGTTCATTTTCATAAGAAATAGGCTAGTAGAGAAATACAACTGTTATTCAGAGATTATGAGAACATACTACCTCTACCAGGTCAGAAGCTGAGAAATTAAGTGAATTAAAATATATTAAAAACATAATGATACGGGGTCATGGGTGGCTCAGTCTGTTGAGTGTCCAACTCTTTATCTCAGCTCAGGTCTTGATCTCAGGGTCGTGAGTTCAAGCTCTACCCTGGGCTTCATGCTGGGCATGAAGCCTGCTTAAAAAAATAATAATAATGACATAACACACGTAAGAAAGGTTCTAGAAATAGCTTTAATGTTAACTAGGGATTATTTGCATACTCACCATTTGTTCTTTACTAAGCTTGGCAGATGATAAACTACGTACCATCATGCCAGAACTTTATGGTAAAGAAATGATGTGTGTTACCATAGAGCTTTCAAGTGGGGCTGAAAATTAAAGCAAAAGGTATTAAATGTCTGATGTTCCAGCATTTTCAGGACAGTGGGATAGAGTAAAAACAGTATCAGAGGAAGAGTCAGGAATCCTATGTTTTCTCAGCTGTACCATCAATTTGCCAAGTTACTCTTTGAGTCCTAGATTTCTCACCTCTCAAATAGGAGATTGGACTGAGGTTCTTGAAGGTCATACTATCTCCAACAATCCTCAGTCTTGAGACTGAAATGTGTAAGGAATCAAACTGTGGGAAAGTTGACCTTGATACATTATCATTCTTGTTTCTTCTTGGAGAGCTTCTATTTTCACCTGTAGCTCTCTTGTAAGTCAAGGAATGCTCTGAGAAAACCCAATCCACTTAGCTTTGATTAAGTCCTATGGTTCTTCTATCCCTCATTGGCCATTTTTATGTGCTAGGGAAAAGTTAAATTATATATAATAATTGTAATTTGTTGGATTCCCCCCTCATTTATTTATTCACTTCTTCTAGCCTTTACTATTCTAAGCAATCTCTGAGGATATTCCAAGGATATGTTAGTATTTAATTTTAATAAACATATTAGGTCCTTGGAGGTGGGTTCTTTGGGGGAGAACAAGGAGAAATTTTAAGAGTGCTTATTGTATTCTTGGCATTAGGCAAGGTGTGTTGCATTGAGAAATCTATTTGGTGAATAGACTGGACTTGATAGAACCTATAATCCTTAATACGTGCTCTGTTTATGTCTGTGTGTGATATTTTGTCAGCTTCCATGAATTTTCTGATTAGTTTTAGGTACTAGAGTAATATCACTTTCAGGTATTAGAAAGACTAACCTGGGGGCGCCTGGGTGGCTCAGTCGGTTAAGCCTCTGACTTCAGCTCAGGCCATGATCTCACACTCCATGAGTTCGAGCCCCTTGTCGGGCTCTCTGCTGACAGCTCAGAGCCTGGAGCCTGCTTTAGATTCTGTGTCTCCTTCTCTCTCCGCCCCTCCCCTGCTCATGCTCTGTCTCTGTCTCAAAAATAAATAAAAACATTTTAAAAAATTAAAAAAATAATAAAATAAAAAAGACTAACCTGATTAAAAAAAAAAATGTTCATCTGATAACCAGTTCAGAGTTTCTCCCCTCATCAAGCCTGATCCAGTTTGGAAAATTGTAGTGAGAAAGTGAGTCTGTTCCTTTCTTCTCCCCCACAAACTAGTTACAAACATGTTATCTCCAGTCCTCTTGACAATGCCTTAAAGTTGGCCTGTCTATTCCCACGTCATAGAAGCTGAAACTCAAACAAAACAAAACAAAACAAAATAAAACCCAATGATTTCATAGAATTTGGTCCAAGGATGTCTGATTTTAAAGTACATCATTCTCATTGCCCTGTGTTGCCTTTAAAATTTAGGTTTCCCACATGGTTAGGGTGTGGGGTTTGGGGGAGGGGGCTTTGGATTTGATTCTCTTACATTATGTTACCAAACGAAGAGGATCAAAATTTTCAGTTATGTTCAGATACTTTTTGTTTATCTGAATCTCTTTGGCAAGGTTCAAGTGTGTCACAACCTGATCATGTCTGATGCAACATAAAGGCATTTGGAATTAATGCAAAGCCAGGAGAGGGGGGTCATGGCTTCTGTCATAAAATGTAGATAATTTCTCCAGCATTGGCACAAGCACACCAGAAATAGATAATAAAAGAAATATATACTTTGTATAGAAATTACTTTATAGATGACGTAAATCAATGGATTATTAAAGGGCATTCTTGGATTAGAGGACAGGTCAGTGATGGTACAGGCTAGTTGAAGAATAGATAATAGATTATTATTCATTTTGCAAAGATGCAGAACGTTGTCATTTTTCAGAATAAGTACTCAATAAACATTTAAGAGAATCTAAACAGGGAATTTAAAAACGATGTCTTGGGATAAGGATTGGGATTATTTCATGTGCTGTAATACATACTATTTAGTAATACATACTATTTACTCATACTTTTTATGAGTATTTATGCTCTATGTGAATCATTCCCATGTATATTACACATAGATTTAGACCTAAAGACATAATTTCGCTCATTTTTCAGAAAACAACTTTAGAACTTGAGTTGTTACTTTATCTTTTTAAAAGGTATATTAATGTATTTTTCAGTAGATCTGCTGAGTCCTGGGTTTTTAATTGAAAGCTCGTTAAATAATGTTAAATATAAATCACCATTGTCTAATGGATGCTACTTGAAAGTTTTTTCTTTCTCCTCCGCAAGAGAAAAGCAGTGGGAAATCGTGCCTAATGCCAAGAAATCATGTTTTCTGCTCTGTCCTTGTGAAAAATACGTGGGTGACAGTCAAAAGATCTGCCAAATTACAAATGGAGATGATGCAGGAGGCTGTATGGTCAATACCATATAGTAACGCGATATTTAACACTACAACCTGTTTTCCAATAGCATGAAGTTCAGTATACATGGTAAGGTGTTTTACGTTTACTAATGCAGTGTTATTTTTAATGGGTAGTGATCTTTTCTATAGGTTTCAGTATGTTAGAAGATAGAAAAGTGCATTGAAGACTTAAGACACCAAAGAAAGTAAAGATATAAGGCAAAGAGACCTCATTTGTTGGTCTTTAGAAATTTGAATTCTCTTGGAAACTTGGGGAAGTTTTGAGATGAAACATCTTCATAAAAAAGTAAACCTTTACAAATCTGAAGTCTAACTCCCTTCTGAATCATAGGGTAAATGACCAAAGTACCATGGCTTTATGAAGCTTCCTTTGTTTTCCTGGGGCTTGAGCAGAGGATTCCTCTGAGTGCATTCCTCAGACCAAGTGGTGAATCCAGTACCTTCAGGATCATGTGGAGGTTTCTGAGTTGAGCCTGAAGACCCTGTCACCACTGCTCATGCATGTTCTCATTTGGAGTAGCTTCTCATGCTCACTCCTACCAAGGTTGGCTTCAACCACAAACCTATCTCAGGCTCAGTAAGCACCTTTCTACAAGACCTGGCCATGAAAATGCCTTATGTCCACCCCATATCTCGTTAATTTAGGCTCTTTGAGACTAAATTTCAGATGACATTAAATATCTCCTAAAAGAGAGGAACATTTTTTTCCCCTCCAAGGTTTTCTTCGTCTCTATCAATATCTCCTTGGCTATCCCCTTACATAACCCCCATCTCTGTAATAATAATACTTTTCATGAACCACTTAAAGATTCCATTATAAAGACACATTTTAAACTTTCTGTGTGTCGTAATTTTTCTGTCTCTTTCGCCCATCTGCTATTTAAATCTTCTTCTCAGCAGAAAACCTTGCCATTGCTTCATTTCCACACGTGGCAGGCATTCAAGCTTAGCAAATTGGAGTCACAGTTTCACTGAAATGAGAAGGAAATGTGCTTCCCAACACCCCGTCACCATCTCCCACCAGAGGCCATTTGTCTTTTCTGCTTTTTTTTTTTTTTTTTTTTGCCTTTTAAGCAAATGGCTCCAAAGAAAAAATCAGAACCCAAATCAGTAGCACCACTAACTATTGTTATACAAATTATTGGATTTGATTATTTAAAGTTTAGGATTCCTATTGAGATTATTTCTCATGGATAATCTGAGCTGAATCTATCTTCTAAGCTTTTAGTGATCCTTTCCTAGCCATCTGGTTTCCTCCTTTGGTGACCCCTCTGCTGACATTAGCCTTGTCCTCTGGGCGGTTATCTTGTGCTGAGTTCCTTTCCATTCAGTTCAAACACAGCTCTTGTAGCAGATCCCCACCTGGCCCAAGGAATTGCCCCTGTGTCCTCACTACTTTCCTGACACAGCTTGGCTCTTTGCTCTGTCAGGCACCTTGCTCCGATTAGCCTTTTGCTTTGAGGACATTTTCAAAGAACGTGTCCCTGTGTTCCCCAAACCCCAGGAGACCTAAGTTGTTCTTTCTGAGGTGTTCTCTGACACCTCCTAACTCCATTTCTGTGAAGGACCAAGGAAATTCTGTAACATTCTGACAACCTTCTTTCTATCGCTAAGGAACCCGTTTCCACACTGGGTTCTCAGCCCTTGCTTATATAGACTGTTAGCAGGGGATGGGCTATTCCTGCAGTGGTTTTGATCACCCCTTTTCCAGACCCTGCGTTGATGACCCAGAACCTGATGAGTATGTGAGGACCACATGTTATCTCCTTTTCTCAGCTTTGGGCACTCAAATGAAATTCCCAAACAGGAAGTTTTTTGTTTTGTTTTCCTTATACATTTGTATACATTTGTATAACATATACATTAGAAAAATTTTATGTACTTAAAACTTAACAATGATTGTTATGGCTTCTAGAATTTTTTAATTAAGTTTTTAATTTTAATTCCAGTATAGTTAATATACAGTGTTATATTAGTTGCAGGTTTACCTTACAGTGATTCTTCCATATATCACCTAGGCTTCTCATGACAAGTGCACTCCTTAATCCCCATCACCTATTGCACCACCCCTCACCCCCCTCCTCTCTAGTAACCATCAGTTTGTTCTATATAGTTAAGAGGCTGTTTCTTGATCTTTCTCTCTTTTTTCTTTTGCTCATGCGATTTTTTTCTTAAATTCCACACATGGGTAAAATCATATGGCATTTGTCTTTCTCTGACTTTTCTGCTTAGCATAATACTCTCTAGTTCTATCCATGTCATTGCCAATGTCAATATTTCATTCTTTTTATAGCTGAGTAATATTCCATTGTGTGTGTGTATATGTGTGTGCGTGTGTGTGTGTATACACACACACATATATATATGTATATATATAGCACATCTTCTTTTTTCATTCATCTAGATGGACATTTAGGCTGCTTCCATAATTTGGCCAGTGTAAATAACACTGCTATAAACAGAGGTGCATATATCCCTTTGAATTAGTGTTTTTGTATTTTGGGGGTGAATTCCCAGTAGTGTGACAACTGAATTGTAGGGTAGTTCTATTTTTAACTTTTTGTGGAACCTCCATATTGTTTTACACAGTGGCTATAACAGGTTCCATTCCTACTAAAAGTGCATGATAGTACTTTTTTCTCCACATCCTCACCAACATTTGTTGTTTCTTGTGTTTTTGATCAGCGATTCTGATCTTTCTGAAATGATATCTCATTGTAGTTTTGATTTGCATTTCCCTGATGATGAGTGATGTCGAGCATCTTTTCATGTGTCTGCTAGCCGTCTGTATGCCTTCTTGGGAGAAATGTCTATTTATGCCTTATGCCCATTTTTAATTGGATTATTTGTTTTTTGGGTGTTGAGTTGTAACAGTTCTTTATATATTTTGGATACTAACCCTTTATCAGATGCTGTATTTCATTTGCAAATATATTCTTCCATTCAGTAGGCTGCCTTTTAGTTTTGTTAATGGTTTCGTTCTCTGTGCAGTTTTTATTTTGATGTAGTCCCAATAGTTTATTTTTGCTTTCGTTACCCTTGCCTCTGGAGACATATCTAGAAAAATGTTGCTATGGCTGATATCAGAGAAATTACTTGTGCTTTCTTCCAGGATTTTTATGGTTTCAGGTCTCCCATTCAGGTCCTTAATCCATTTTGAGTTTATTTCTGTATATAATCTAAGAAACTGGTCCACTTTCATTCTTTTGCATGTAGCTGTCCAGTTTTCTGAACATCATTTATTGAAGAGACTGTCTTTTTCCCATTGCATATTCTTTTATCTTTTGTTGAACATTAATTGATCACATAATTGTGGGTTTATTTCTGGGTTTTCTTTTCTGTTCCATTGATCTGCATGTCTATTTTAGTGCCATATGGCTTCAAGATTTTATGTTTGCTTAGAATGGCTTTTCTCACTCTCTCTTAGATTACTAGGGCTGCCATAACAAATTCCCACAAACTGGAAACAAACTGGCTTGAACAAAAGGCATTTATTGTCTCACAGCTCTGGAAGCTAGAAGTTGAAAATCAAGAATCGTCTGAATTCTACTTCTGAAACCAATATTGCACTATCTGCTGGCTAACTAAAATTTAAATTAAAAAAGAATCACACTCTCTCTGAAGGCTCCAGGGAAGGATCACTTCCAGGCTTCTCTTCCAGCTTCTGGCAGTTTCTTGGCTTATGACAGCATAATTCTAATCTTCACATGGCATTCTCCCTGTGTGTATTTTGTGTCCAAATTTTCCCTCCTTAAAAGGATGCCAGTCATACTGGTTTAGGAACCGATCCTATTCTGGTATGACCTAAGCCTAGCTTAACTAATTATATTTGTGATGACCCTATTTCCAAAAAAGGGTCACATTCTGAGGTACTGGGTGTTAGAACTGCAAACACAGGAATTTGGAGGGGGCACAGTTCAACTTATAATATGCTCCAGTATTTATTAAAACTGTCCTTTCTTAGAAAACTTTCAGATGACCAGGAAGACAAATTGATAGTTTTTGTTATACTGGTTTGTTTTTTCCTCATCTGTGGTCTTTCTGAAACTTATTTTGATACAAAGAGTAAGGTAGGGGTAAAGACATACCTTGATATTTTACCAAAGAGTTGGTTAATGCTTATAGTATATTATCCTCTCCAGAACCTAGCAAAGGACTTGAATAATAACCAGGCATTCAATAAATGTATTTTAGATAGAATCCAATCACTTACCAGTGAACTGAATTGTTATCTTTCTAACTAGATGCTAGCTTATATAAATATTTGAACGGATAAGGGGCTATCTAAAACTTGCCCCTCAGTTTGTAAAGAAATCCTAGAGAAAAAACAAAGTCCAAAGCTGTAGTAATCTATAGGATATTGGGTTAAAGAAATACTAACATTTTCTGTTTATTGAAAGAAATTAAGTTCCTGTGATATATCTTCTTCACTAGCCTAGAGATCAGGGTAATGAACTGGAATCAAAGACTGATTAATAAGACTGATATCTTCTACTCTTACTGGGAAATTGTAGCTATTTATTTGGTGTGTGTATGTGTGTGTGTGTGTGTGTGTGTGTGTGTGTGTGTGTGTGTGAGTGTATGTGTGTATTCATTGTATGTATGTTAGGGGGTGGGCAGTAAAGGAGGAAGCCTAAAGGCAGCCATGTAAATTCTTAAAAATATTTATAAGCAACATTTTAGAGCAATGAGAAAAATCATTGTTGATCCATTCTAAATTTTAAAGCTTAGAGAATCCTAATTCACAGTGCTAAATTCACAAATATTTTTTTCATTTTATAGAAACTATTGAAAACTAATTTTTGATGGCTGGTAACGAAACTTATGTGGGTCACATTTGATATTTGGTAAGCAAAAGATATATTTGGAATGTACTACAAATAGGTGCAGTTCATACAGGATCATGTGTATTCATGCTCAAAGTGATTATAGTTACTAATTTGTCTTTTAAAGGGAGTACATAGAAAAAACAATAATAAGTAAATAAAGATTGTACATGGAGTGAACCAGGCAATTGATTAGCTCCTTTAAATGAAGCTGCTTCTGGGGCGCCTGGGTGGCGCAGACGGTTAAGCGTCTGACTTCAGCCAGGTCACGATCTCGCGGTCTGTGAGTTCAAGCCCCGCGTCGGGCTCTGGGCTGATGGCTCAGAGCCTGGAGCCTGTTTCCGATTCTGTGTCTCCCTCTCTCTCTGCCCCTCCCCCGTTCATGCTCTGTCTCTCTCTGTCCCAAAAATAAATAAACGTTGAAAAAAAAATTAAAAAAAAAATAAAATAAATGAAGCTGCTTCTGCTCTCAACAATAGCCAAATTATGGAAAGAGCCTAAATGTCCATCAACTGATGAATGGATAAAGAAATTGTGATTTATATACACAATGGAGTACTACGTGGCAATGAGAAAGAATGAAATATGGCCCTTTGAGGCAACGTGGATGGAAGTGGATAGTGTTATGCTAAGTGAAATAAGCCATACACAGAAAGACAGATACCATATGTTTTCACTCTTATGTGGATCCTGAGAAACTTACCAGAAACCCATGGGGGAGGGGAAGGAAAAAAAAAAAAAAAAGAAAAGAGGTTAGAGTGGGAGAGAGCCAAAGCATAAGAGACTCTTAAAAACTGAGAACAAACTGAGGGTTGATGGGGGGTGGGAAGGAGGGAGAGTGGGTGACGGGTAGTGAGGAGGGCACTTTTGGGATGAGCCCTGGGTGTTGTATGGAAACCAATTTAACAATAAATTTCATATATTGAAAAATAAAAAATAAAAAAAATAAATGAAGCTGCTTCTTGGGGCTCCTGGGTGGCTCGGTCGGTTGGGCGTCCGACTTCGGCTCAGGTCATGATCTCACAGTTGGTGGGTTCGAGCCCCACATCAGGCTCTGTGCTGACAGCTCAGAGCCTGAGCCTCCTTTGGATTCTGTGTGTGTCTCTCTCTCTGCCCCTGTCCCACTTAGGCTCTGTTTCTGTCTCCAAAATAAATGAATATAAAAAAAATTTAATAAAAATAAATGAAGATGCCTCATTGTGCAGGTGACAAGATAAGTCACTGACTCTGGGAAAGTGGTTAGGAAAAAGTATGTCAAGGCTCCTCTCTCAGCAAAAGAATATATATATATATGTATATATATATATTTTTAAAGCCAAATATATACATATATATATGTATATATTTGGCTTTTTTTTGTATTTTAACATAATCTACCCTGTGTGTTTCGGAGAAGAACATCAATGTGTTAACTTTTGAAACAAATCCTTGTTATATTACTAGCAAATATTTTTTTCTAAGAGGTTTATTGTAAGCTGTATAAAAATCTAAATGTAACCATTCTCTGTTTTAACAATAACCTCACTGAAAGTCACTCCAATTTCGATATAATCATGACTTTAAAAAAAAAGCTTAGAAAAACATGAATAATGCTGAGCTCCTTTATTATTGACTCAAAAGGGTCATTCTGATTAAAAAAAAAATCTTTTGCTGTCTTTGTTCAATGTGGGTATAATTAGAAAAACACTATATAACCAGGGCAAGGCTATTCTGTGTCCAAACCCAATTAAAATAAAAATTATGTTTTATTCATTTTTGAGACAGACAGAGTGTGAGTAGGGGAGGGGCAGAGAGAGAAGGAAACACAGAATCTGAGGCAGGCTCCAGGCTCCAAGCTTTCAGCACAGAGCCTGATGTGGGGCTTGAACCCACGAACTGTGAGATCATGAACTGAGCCGAAGTCAGAAGCTTAACAGACTGAGCCACTCAGGAACCCCCAAACCCAACTTTTCTTTTCTACTTGAGGAGCATTATCATTTTACCTTCTGGATTCTATGTGCTTCCTGACCTGATGGACTCCTAGATAGTGTGTCGTAGCCCCTGTCATCCTCTCCCCACCCCTCACTATCCTTGCCAGAGCAAGGAGACCTGGTGTCAGGTTTTGTAAGCAAGGAAGAACTCTGAGGAGTGAATAAAGGAGAATACTCAGTGTGGGATGAGTAGTATGACTACGGGGACCTGGTGGGTGCTTGAATGCCGAGGTCTAGGATTTGGGCCTGCTCTCTATGTGGCTTTCATTACATTCATTGATTGCTTTGAGTCTCATCAGCACACTGAACTAGATACTTTCTGTAGCCCTTTCATCTCTCTTTAGTCTTAACAGTATTTCCCTTGAAAGGGGAAGCTTTGTCCTGATTGAGGACCTAATCTTTGGTGCACTTAAGCCTTAGTAATTATGAAGCAGACAACTCTGCTACATATTAAGCCTGTGTTCTCATCTACAACACCTTAGTTCTCCTGTTGAGGCCTTTCACCTGATGGTTTTTCTATGTGGAACAGCACATTCTGTTCCTTGATAGTTTCAGAGCCTTTTGTTTCTCTGATCAAAGACAGTTTTTCCCCTTCACATATTGTTGGTGAGTGTCTCCCTGAAAAGAATGCCTTCAGATGGTCTTCACTGTGTTTGAACATTTTAACCTCAAATTAAGCTATTTAATGCTGCTTCTTGGCTCAAAACCAGAGTCAGAACCGGAGATTACAAATGTGAATTAGTCAGCAAACTCATGCAGTCTTTTCTTTGCAAGTGAAATAAGCAGAGGCAATGTTTCCTTCTGGGTCCATGAATGGCAAACATATCCTTTAGGAAACAGAATGTTTGATTTTCGGCAAGAAATGTGTGCTGAGCTCAGTCTTTTAGAGGTTCAGTTTGTCAGCAGATTTCTGTGTAATTCAAAATTTTGCTTATTTCTTTCAGAATCTAAAATTCCTCTGAATATTTTAAATACTGATAGCTACAGATAGCTACGGCCTCGTAATTGAAATAAACAGGAAAATTAGCTTTATTTACAAGTGGTAGAGAGGGAAATGTGGCAGTAATTTATAGAAAATAAAAGAAATAAAGAATGGGAAGGATTATATAATTTGTGAGTGAGAAGTGTAAAAATTTCCCATATACAGACAATGCAATACCCTTAAATAGTACCAGCAATTGCTCCTTGTAAAGTGAGCCACTGAACCTTCCTTTGAGATCGTAGAACCTAAAACAAAACAAAAACAAAACACACACACACACACACACACCAAGTAATTTTGCCAAGCTATTGAACCAAGAAGAAAAACTTACAATGTCCAGAAACCAGATCAAGAATGGTTGATAAAGAACATACTTTTTTGGGGCGCCTGGGTGGCTCAGTCAGTTTAGTGTCTGACTTCGGCTCAGGTCATGATTTTGCTGTTTGTGAGTTCGAGCCCTGCATAGGGCTCTGTGCTGACAGCCGGGAGCCTGTAGCCTGCTTTGAATTCTGTCTCCCCCTCTCTCTCTGCCCCTCCCCCACTCATGCCCTGTTCTGTCTCTCAAAAATGATTATACATTAAAAATTGTTTAAAAAAATAACATACTTTTTTGAATGCAGCATTATTAAATGGTGAAAAGAGAATGAGCTGGATGCTTGTATGTTGTATACACATGTGCACACGCACACACATATACACACACACCACACACTGCCAAACAATTAGGAAGAAAATAGTAGAGTTACGCTCTGCATTTGTTTCCCCTTGCTGCTGTAACAAATTTCCATAAACTTATGCTTTTCCTTGCTTCAGGAGGTGATGATTCTTCTAACATGCTTTCCTCTCATTTTCATGACCTCTCTATTGCCATTGACTTCATCTTCCATTTCAGGTCATTTGACTACTCTTATGGTACATCCTGGTTATCTCTTTTGAAAAGTTGAAATCAGACCTCCCCCCTTTGAGTAAAACCACTTATTTGTCCAGTTTTCTCACACAGGGGCCTTACTACACACACAATGAAGTTGAGGTTGTAAAATAATTTGTCAAACAGTATAGAATACAGAAGAGTATAGGAAGGAGACTGCTGGTTAATCAGAGAAGCTCAAATACAGATATTTCTTTCCTCTGCCCTCTAAACCTCCAATAAAATGGGGGACAAATGGAACAGGAAAGGCAGTGAACATGTTACACAGTTCTGGAACAGGGAGGGCCCCTGGCAGCAGGGTAACCGACTTCTGGGGCAGGAGCTGTGTCTCAGGTGCAAAACGAGAGTAAATTCCTTCTGCGGAAACGTGTAAAATCTCAGAACTTGGAAATATCAGGTAACACAAAAAGTGGAAACGAAGGACATATCTGATAGATTATCTGTTGTGTTTCACCAAATGACAATAGTATTAAGAAGCTGATGGCATGATCATGACCATAGTCATGATTCATGCAGGTAAGATGTGAAGAAATTATTAACTTCAAGAAAACCTAAAAGATGAACAAGAAGATACTACCTCTCTTGACTGTGAAAGATAGTTACATAGTTACAGTAATATAAAGCAGATCATGTGATTAAATGAAAGCTTGTGCTCTTTTGCTGCAATTTCATTGAGAGTTTGGAGGGAAGGGAAATTAGGGTTCAAGCCTCCTCTCTTAAAATAGGAAGCCAGTAGATAATGTCTACAGTTGACCAATTAGAAATAGCAAGGAAAACATATTATTGGGAAATATGGGTGTTAAGATTGAAGTTATATGGAGTATTGAGGCCTTAAACTGTTGTTTTTCATAATCAGTTTTTAAAATAAGGTATATATGTGACTATGATAAAAAATAACATTTATTAAGATGAAAAACAGAAGTCTCACAGAGAAAGGTAGAGAAAGGTAGGAGGTTGGGTTAGATATGTAAAGTAAAGCCACTTACGGTTTATTTGCTGACATAGATGAAAGCACAGACGTGCCATTGAGATCGCTTGTAGCAATTATTAACACTGCCCACCACAGGCTACCCTTCAGTAAGAGCTAGCTGAAGAAATTTATTTTGATTATATGCTGTCTCATGCATTAGGCCCACTATGTAACTGAGCCAACAGTTAGCAATAAAAGCCATGCCAAAGAACTAAAGCGAGTGGGCCAGCCTCATACTAGGGAGCAATTGAGTGCCTGTCCCTAGGAGCAGAAAACTCTCAAGGCGCCCACTGCAGCGAGAGACAGGTGAGTGCGATGAGGAGAGCCAGAGGCTGGACTTCCTTTCTCATTCAGGGAATTGGTTCAACTCTGTGTAGCCCCACATCGATGAATTCCATAGGGGCAGGGATGTAGTTAATGTATCCTCTGGACTTAATTAGGTGCTTGGCAGGTTGTAGATTATCAATGAATGCTGCTTGAACTGAAGTAAATGCTGTGTTTTGTTGGTTTTTTTTATTCCCAGTTTTCTTTTCCCCCCTTGAAAGCTGGATGTGATCCAGAATCATTTTTGCTTAAGGACTTAACCCTAACGGATTTTCATTAGGATTTTTATCTAGCCATGAAAGCTATAGAGGAAACTGAGCCAATTATATGTACAATTTAAGTGGAAAAAAAAATGTTGGTGCCCAAATCCTCTAATTTAGCTATCTATGTTATGTAAATCACATACGTAATTGTGTACATGTTGTCAGAGACAAACATTCAGACAATATTGTTGCCTCTAAATGTCTTCCTTTTTAGATTCAATTAACAGAAATATCAACAATTCTCTCACAACCAATGGGTTCTATAATTATTTGTGTCCCTCTTTGTCATGCTTCTTTCTGATTCTCATTCTGTCTCTCCCACTGTCTCTCCAGTATACACGCATGCATGCACAAATACAAATTTAATGCTTAGGACCAGATCTTCTATTCAAATGGAGAGGAGAGGGAAGACTCTTATCAGTACTTTTCATTTTGAAATAAATTTATAAGTAATGGGTCACCTTTTGACCCATGCAGTTGTCTAGCCCAGTGACCACTAAAATATTCAACTGACAGAGAGTAGAAGCCTTGACCTATTTAGCAAGATCTCTCCAACAGCACTACCAATTTTGACATAGCTCTTAAAATAAAGTTAAGAAAAAAAGAAAAAAAAAACTTCTGGTTTTAAATCTCTAGGGGATATCAACCATTGACCTACAGCTCCACAGGATTTTTTTTTCCATTGCTAACAACCCCAACCACCTAGCTCTCCAGTGAATAATAATGACACTGTAGTCATCTGTGTTTTCTCTAGTGGTTTATTTGGAACAAGATCATTCTGTCACCTTCATGAGTTGAAGCCCTTGTAGAAATGATTGCAGTTCATTTTGTCCACCCACTAAATACTGAAATAACCTGCTGTCTTTGCAAAATGTGCATTCACTCCCCAAATCATATTTTATGCCAAGTTTTAGAGGAGACGGAAGCATGCCAGAATTCATTTAAAATCAAGTTCTCTTTTCTATTTCTAGTGCTAGTGCATGGTAGACAGCTGGAGTTTCGTTTAAGTTGATTTCTTCCTTGACACTGTTTCTTTTCATATATGAATTAGCTAGAATCATGCTTGAAGTGGAGTTAACTAATTCTGAACTAAAATGACAACAACAACAAAAATTAATTGTAAGTAAAACCCTGTAAACATTGCAGTAATAATATGCTTGGTGTGACAGTAAACATGTTTTCCTACAGTTAGGAAATATTGATTTTATTAATGTTAGGAAACTGCACCTAATAAAACCTGGTCTAAAATTTTAAAAAAAGTTAGAAACAAATAAATCCTTATCTATATGAATGTGGCATAAATTGAGGTAGAAGACGAAAAATAAGAAGGCCCAAGTCAGCCAGAGAGCTTCAGATTATATTTAACATAAAGAGACGAATGCAAATGTTAGTGTAGCTCCTGTTGTGTATAAATTTAAAATATGCTTGAGAAAAAAGTGTTGCTGGGCATTTAGATGTACAGGTATCCTTTGTAGTCACTAATGTATTATTTGGCATAATTTAGTTTATCAAGTCTTAGACTTTGATCACTGAAGACATTTCTGATCTAAGTCCCTGAGTAGATTTGCTAAGGTTCTATTTGGTTTATAATCTCTGTTTATTTCACCTTTTCTCACCTATAAACCATCTTTGACACTTAGGTTGAATAAGCTATTTCCAATGTATCTATTTTTCTTTTTATTTATTTATTTTGAGAGAGAGTGAGAGAGAGAGTATGAACAAGCATGAGTGGGTGAGGCGCTAGAGAAAGAGAGGGAGAGAGAATCCCAAGCATGCTCTGACCTGTCAGTCCAGAGCCCCACACAGGGCTCTGTCTCACAAACCGTGAGATCATGACCTGAGCTGAGATCAAAAGTAGAATGCTTAACTGACTGAGCTACCCAGGCACCCCTCCAACATATCTATTTTAATTAATTTTTGTAAATGCTTTAGAAAGGGCAGAATGTTTGTTTCAATAGAAATGCTTAGAGTCCTTTTTATTGGTGATATAAAAGCTATGGATTTTTAATAATTTGTTTGCTGTATGATAGAGGTTGGAGTTTTCTAACTGTGACCTTGGAGCTGAGCATTCTCATGGTCTCTCTAGATCTCCCATAATGAACGAATTCCAGAAAAATTATCAATTTTGTTGACTTTTTCCCATTTACTTCTCCCTCTTTTAAACATTAAGATGTTCCTCAGAGCTCTGAACCTGGCTGGCTAAAGGTTTTTTACCCAACAGCATATTCTTTATGGCAGCCATGGATACCACAGAACACCCTACCTTACTCCCTGCCTTACTCTTTAAGGTAAATAGAAGTACCTCCAGAATCCAGAACCGGTCAAGGACAATTCTAAATTACAGGCTTCAGTATTTTGCAATGTATTTAACTCTATCACGTCTGTAATCCTGGTCTTTTTTTTTTTTTATTGTATTGGGGATGTAGTCTATTCCATTTTAAGAGGCAACCTTTTTATGCCACTAAATTTTGAAAACCTTAGCTAATGTGATGTAACATTCTTCACAACAGGTTTTACTCCACATCTCTCCTAAGAACATCTCACTACTGTCTTCTCAGGCCAGATTCAATTGAAAGATCAGGAAATCTTTATGTTTTTTTTTTGTTTTTTTATCATTTTGCCATATATTTAAATTTATTTGTGTGTTTTATTGATATTTCTTTGCCTTTGATTCTGTGAACAGAAATTCATTATGGACATATCATGCATCGTTGGTTATTAATTATGATAACTTGATACTACTCAGGAAATCAGTAGACATAGTCTCTTGATGGATCAGTGAAGTCCAACATGTATTTAGTTTAGTTTCACTTTGTAATTTTTACATTAATAATTTGTTAGTACCCTTTGGTGAGTTAGATATATATCCTCTATAATAAAGAATAAACACAGTTGACATTTATTGGCCTTTTTCAGTGTGCCAGGCATTATGCTAAGCATTAAATGTAGTTTACTCTCACTTAATCTTCACAGAAGCTCTATGAAGTTGATACTATTTTTATTCCCATTTTTACAAATGAGAAAACTGCAGCCCAAACAAATTGAAGGTAACAAGGCTACCATGACGTGAGACCAGAAGTCAAGATAGGAAGTCTGACTTCAGAATTTCTGACCATTATTATATACTACCTCTTATATGAAGATAAAACTGTTTTCTTAGTACAAATTTGATATGAACAATGTATCCTGCTCCCTAGTGCCAAATTAATGTTTCAAAACAGACATCTAAAACTCAGTGGAATTTTGGCCATCAGTTCCTATAATTTATTCATCTTTGGGTTGAGATCCTATAGCAACTTGATCTTTCAGTTATGTAGATGTATATTTTGTAACTAGTTAATTTAGAGGACAGTCCCTGAAGTAACCTTGCTCAAGATATGATTTTTTTTTTTTTTACAAATGTTTTATTAAAGAAAGTGATGTATGGTCCAGGTGAGTTTCTGGTTATATGGTTATATCTGTCCTAAGGTTTGTGTTATGTGAGCAGTTAAAATCAATGTAGCTATGTAGTCTCATGGTGAAGATAAGGCCTTGATCACTCATTTATCTATGTGATGGAGCAGATACAAAGTTGTTTCTTAAGGAGAGTCATGCTTTCGTCTCCTTGTACTCCCTTGGAAGTGGAAATGGCCTTTCTTCTGACTGTTAACCATACTGGCTTCCTCAACTTTCATAAAAGGATGCAATCCTTCTCCTTCTTCAGATAACTATTAAAGTGTATTGCTTAGTGCTTAAGTGAGATCATAGACCACTGGCACTCTTATCAAAATCTTATCTAATTCCCTGTCATTCGGTATTTATCAAAAGCTCTGTGGTATGAAGTAACATTTAGGAAGGATATCTTAAAGATTGTATGGTCTATTCATTCTTCTAAAGTGCTTTACAACCTATTCCTTTAGTTATGCATTCTAGGGAAAAAAAGATGTATGTACATCTATCCAAATCACATCCTCCTAGTTGAATAAGTCTTCTGAATTCACACCTTTTTCTAAAAGAAGCATAAAGAAGATTATTGGGAAACAAGGAATGCTCTATTGCTCCATATGTGGCTCATTCCTTTGCATTAAAAATAAATACTTTTCCTTAAGTAATTCTATATTTATTTGAGTTGGTCTAAACTTTTTTTAACTTTAAAATAATTCTTCTTATTATTGTTTAGAGAGAGAGAGAGAGAACACATGTGAGCAGGGGAGAGGAGCAGAGGGAGGGAGGGAGGGAGAGACAGAGAGAGAGAGAGAATCTTAAGTAGGCTTCACATTCAGCACAGAGCCTGACACAGGCCTCAATCCCATGACTCTGGGATCATAACCCGAGCCAAAAGAGTTGAATGCTCGACTGAATGAGACACCCAGGGGCCCCTGAAAGAATTATTTTTAAAAAATGAAGCCATGGTAACTGAATACAGTCCTGTTTCAGTTATCTATTAGTGTGTAACCAACTATACCAAAACTACGTAGCTTAAAATATCTTACCCTTTCTCATGATTTTATGGGTCAGAAATTTGGACAGTGCATGGTAGGGGTGTTTCATCTCTCTCCACATGATGCTTGCCAATTTGGAATTTCCAAAAGAGCTTCTGTACTCACATGCCTGACACCTCAGTCAGTATGGTTAGGGCAGCTGGGTAGGAATAAATCAACTGGGGTCCTAACTGTGGGGACACAGTTTTCTCTGTTGGCCTTAGTTTTACTCCATGGAGTCTAGGAGTCTCCTTCTCTTTGTTCTCTCTGCATGTGGTCTCTCTAATGGGACAGCCCACCCAGCTCCATCTATGGCAGTTTTGGGCTCCCCAAGGCACAGAAGTTGAAGCTGTCAGACCTACTTAATGCTTAGGCCCTAAAATGGCACAGGGTATTCTGCTGCATTTGTAATTAAAGCAAGTCACAGGCCCCGCTCTGTGTCATGGGCTATAGAAAGGCATGAATGCCAGAGAGTGCAAATAATTGTAGACCACCAATGATACTGATGACTAGAGTTCTATTAGGTTATAAAATAGTGATGCAACTAATAAGATTTATAATCACTAATAAACCCATTTGCCACGTGTAAAAAGTGTAACAATTGATCATGAGATAAGAGGCCATTATTGACGAAAATTTGTGGAAGTAGATTTCTATGTTAAAGAAGTTGTTCTTAAGCCATTTTTGTATCTAGCTTACTCATAATAGCTCTATATTTAAGTCACAAAGAGCCCACAAATTATGATTCATACCATTTCCACTAAAAATAAATAAATAACCCAAAAACCTCTGAAAAGTTGCCTGGATATACTCTTGAAAGTTCTGTAAGTTGGTTAGAGAAGAAAGAAAGAGAGAAGATGCTTTGTACTGGGCTATACTTAATTTCTAAAACAGATATTGTTGTGTGTCATTTTGTGTGTAATTTTAAAACCATAATCTCTGGTTATAAGGCATGGTATTTTCATAAGACTAAAGTAAAGACTGTTGCTTACTTTGACAGACAATAGGCTGTAATAGTAGTAGTCGTAATAGTATTTTAAAGAGTAGTAGAGCCAAGAAAGGAACTAACAGTGTATGGAGTGGTTATAAACCTACTGAACAATGTTTGATAGCGCCATTGAGGTATGAGCTTGGAAAATCCAAAATGTTGTGTCTAGATGGGAAAAAATTCCCTAGCAATGTGAAAGATGGAATGAAACCAGAGAAATCATTGAAAAGTATTTTTATATGCAATTTCCAAATTTTAAAATTAGTCATCTGGCTTAAGCATAATTTGCTTCATGAACGTAGCTATAGTCTTAGCCAGCTATAGATGACCACTTACTTTGCCATTTCTAGGGGTCCTTTGGAAGAAATATTGTAAATCTACTGAGTGAGTGGTAATGAACCTACACAACTCAATTCATTAATATTATGAACAAACTGCTATGGAAACAAAAAGGAAAAAGAGTGAGGTGGTAAATTCTTTATTGTTGCAATAATAAAAGGTAGACCAATGAAACTTATCCAAGTAGCAACATTTACTCTGAGTTTTGAAGCATAGTTAAAATCCTAGAGGGGTGCTGTTAGTGATTTTGGATGCCTCAACCGTCAACCTACTAGTCTACTTTGTTCTTCCTCCTCACTATTCCAAAAAGACCTCAGCTGTATTCCATAATAGGAAGAACTTGCAAAGGATAGTGGTCTTAGGCATCTGTGTTCCTTCCTCTACTACCCTGATGCCCTTTAGTGGAGTTAATACAACAGAAATCATGGTGGAAGGCCAGCATAGGATGACTGATCCAATCCTGAGGAAATCATCTTTGTCCTGACCCTGGGAAGTAGACAGGAAAATTCCCTGGATATCTAAAGCACTTCTGAGATGCATGGACATTCCATTTCAAGAGATTCTCAACTTTGAAGATTTCATAGCTTCCCTCGGGATACAGATCTAGTAGCTGTTGACCTTTTATGATCAGTTAACTTCTTCCATACAAATGAGATATATATTAAGAATCTGTTATGTGCTAAAAATTGAATTTTTACATTTGAAAGACCCAGTTCTTGGCCTAAGTAACTAATTTAATGGTAATGTTTAATAGAAGCATGAGACTAAATCCAGTCTTTTCATAAGTGGCGTGTATATGCCTTACACATATACCAAATTATAGTCAACTTTTTAATTTTCTATAATAGATTTGGCATATTTTTATTCATAAATCTTTCAAAGCTGAGGAGTAAAGATGAGTTGAATTCATACCTTCTTTCTTAATACTATTTGTTGATACATGTTTTGATACTATGATTATAGTCCACAGGCTTGCAGAGGATGGATTCCTTTGTAGTGACAGTGCAAGGAGGTAAAATGGGCAATATGTGGATTTTGTGGCCTGGACTGGAGAGAGAAGAAGAAATATATGCAATGAATCTGTGTAGTGAAACACCATCTTCTGGCTCCTGGATTGACCTGTGCATTCATTTAGTAGCACCTATATAGAATAGTCATGGTCTCTACACCTTACCACTTCTTGTAAAGGATTCTGGAACAACAGCATATAAGTATTATGTATTTCAGTAGGAACTTTTTTTTCAATGCAATTCACAAGCAAATCAAAGTAGTTTCATGAGGGAGAAACATGTTTGGTTTGATGATCTTGGCTTCAAAGGTGAAACGTTATACCTATTCTGTTCTTTGGTTGAAAGATGTGAAGGAAGCTTGTGAACAAGGGAGAATGGTCTCATTGGATACAGGGTTCTCTCCTTGCTGTGCTGACACAGGGATGAAGGTGTTAAGACTCCCTCCCTCATTTTAGCTATTATGTGCCCCCACCATCTGCCAGCTCAGTGCCTTCTCTGTGACCACAGAGATAGGCTACCACAGTGGATATATTTGTGGTGAGTAGACCTGGCATAATCATAATAATTGTTGAATTGACTGGGGCATTAATTACCTGGGTGAGTTAATGGTAAGTTTTCAGTTTTTATTTTGATAAAGTATTTGTGATTTTTGTACTTTTCAAAGCCAATAGAGCTATACATTAGGCTTTGGTATTTACAAGCCTTACTTCTTTTACTTTTCACAGTTTTATCAGGTTTCATTTCTTAAAGTTGAATTTAGTCTCACCCCACCCTACCCCAAATGCTGGATAATCACATAACTCCAACCATTTCCTCTTCCCTCCCCCACTCCTATATTGTTGACTTTGAGTGGGTCTTTATATGGTTACTGCAGTTCCAAAGAGGCTGTGATAGGGTTGTTTGAAGAGAGAAAGAGGGTCACTGTGGCCAGGAATGAAGGAGAGAGGGAAAGACAAGAAGATAGAAGAGGGAGCTAAGAAGCAGATCGCATAGGTACTTATAGATCCTGCCAAAGAGTTTGGATTGCATTTTAAGGTCTGTGGGAAGGTACTGGAGAGCTTTAAGTTTTAGAATATTGTGTGTCGTGAATGTATAGTAAGGTTGATTCTACATTTTTTTTTCATAAGTAGACTGAGGTTTATTCCTCCAAATAGAGAAAAGTTTTAACAACCAGAGAGTATTGAAGATATGTAGATCAGGTGTCTGTCTGATGAGTATTGGTAAAGTTCACAGGGAATGGAAAATCAAGGAAAGAAGCAAGAAAGAGAGGAGGAGATGTTGCTCTGTGTATATTACAGAAGCTCAGCACTGACATAGATGGAGAAGGGAAACTAGCTGTCTTTATTTATTTTTGTTTGTGTTTTGAAAGTTCACTTATTGAGAGAGAGAGTGAGAGCAAGAGAGAGAGAAAGAGAATGAGCAGGGGAAGAGGCAGAGAGAGAGAGAGGGGAGAGAGAGAATCCCAAGCAGGCTCAGCATGGAGCTCAGGTCTCAATCCCACAACTGTGAGATCATGACCTGCGCCAAAATCAAGAGTCAAACCGTAATCATTTGAGCCACCCAGGTGCCCCATTTTCACAGTCTTTAAACACAATGATTAACAGGTCTAACTAAAGGGGGGAAATATGTATAATTACTAGACATAATGGACTGTGTGAGAGGCTTTGCGTGCATTCAGAAGGAGCCATGTTGATTCAAAATGTCTTTTCAGGAAACTGAAAGCTTCTGAGAGGCAGTGAGCATGACTTAGATTTCTTTAATTGCACATTGTACCTAGAACATAGACACTTAGTGAACATTGGGTGTGTGATGTCTCTCTCTCTCTCTCTCTCTCTCTCTCTCTCTCTCTCTATATATATATATATATATATATATAATACATAACGTAGTTTTAGACTATATTTGTCTGTCTTCTGCTCACCTATGATGTCACTGGAAGAATATATCAGATAAATCTAATTTATACTATGATTTGATTATTGTGTGGAACTGGTCTTCTTGTTCTTTAATCAAAAATGAATCATTGTATCCTACTCTTTACAAAATGTGATTGTGTTCTGAAGATTGATAGACCCAAGCAGATTTTGGACTGGGAGAATCAGTCTAGACTTCAGATAAAGCAATAACATGATGCTTTTTCTTCAAGGTTAGAACACCCAAGGGCAAGTAGGTCTGCTCCAGAATTTCCATTTAATAGATTTGTGTGTTAAAGCTGGCATTAAAATCGTTCCAAGTTGTTGGATACTTAAAAACCCCAAGTATGTGTAATACAGTAATGAAAGAATAAGATTATATATGTAATTTAAATGCATTACCAAATACAGACATTTGCCTTTTTATTGCAGTGTTTTATAAGCTCAAATTTGAGCTAGTACAATATTCTGTATTTTTAAATGTTTAGATAATGCATTTGTCAAGAAAGAAAACAATAAATCAGTGTGCCATTTTCCAGAAATGTGAATATATATTTTCTAGTAAGAAAATACTGGTCAGGGGGTAAAAGACTAGGCTGATCTTATATTTACAAATACATAGTAGCTCAAGTACTGGTAGGTTTTGCTAATAACTGAGATTTCATTTTGAGGTTAAGCATAGAATTCAGCCAACTGCCACCAAGATACATTAAACTGAAGTGGAGAAATGACGGAAGATGTTATGTTTGTTCCTGGTTTTGACCTGTATGCATTATTTTTTATTTTTATTGCAGTAAACATTGAAGTGGCATTCCATTCAAATATAAATAAGCATAAACAAACCCCTATATACAGTCCCCTTATTGTCACAGTGTGTTTGATGAGTCTTTCCTTGGGTCACCTTTTCTGGCATTGCTTTTCCATTTCTACTCCATTATCAGCTACTTTCTAGAAAATAAAGTACTTAGACAATGGCTGTGATTCTTTTTTTAAAAAAAAATTTTAATGTTCATTTATTTTTGAGAGAGAGAGACAGAGTGTGAGTGGGGAAGGGGCAGAGGGAGAGGGAAACAGAATCTGAAGCAGGCTCCAGGCTCTGAGCTGTCAGCGCAGAGCCTGATGTGGGGCTCGAACTCACGAACCACAAGATCATGACCTGAGCCGAAGTCAGATGCTTAACCCACTAAGCCACCCAGGCGCCCCAACAATGGCTATGATTCTTTAAAACACTTATAATTATATAGCCCCTTTAAACTCAAAATATAATTTACTAAAACTATACAGTCTACGTGGACCAGGAATTAAAAATGTTGATGTAAACTGGGAATGAACATTTTTGGTTTCAAACTGTGACGGATAGGAGAGAATGCATCTTGCTTACTACAAACCAAGTTTTTTCTTTTTTCTTTTTTTAACGTTTTATTTATTTTTGAGACAGAGAGAGACAGAGCATGAACAGGGGAGGGTGAGAGAGAGAGGGAGACACAGAATCTGAAACAGGCTCCAGGCTCTGAGCTGTCAGCACAGAGCCCGATGCGGGGCTCGAACTCACGGACCGTGAGATCATGACCTGAGCCGAAGTCGGACGCTTAACCGACTGAACCACCTAGGCGCCCCAAATTTTTTCTTTTTTTAATCCAAAGTTATCAAAACCCTGCAATGTTGTATTCACTGTTTTTTATTAAATAGTTATCCAGCTAAGCGGTTGGGCTAAGAAACTGAGAGGTGAATGATTGCTAGAGACTACTACTCTCAAAGCTACCTGGACAGTTCACCAAGGAGTGCTCCAGGCATTCCTCTATGAGACTCCAAGTCCTGGAGTGCAGAATGTTGTCATATCCATCCCTGTGACCTCAGTGCCCAACCCAGTGACCCAAACACAGAGCGCTCAGTAAATGTTTGCCAGATGGTGTGTCAGTTCTAGATGATGCATAGAGCAGGACTCTTTCATGCACAGGCATCTGGAGGTTTCCATGAGTGCGATCAACACCCCACCTTCCTGACCAGTCCATAACCTTATTGAAAGAGGGGTCACATCTACTCATCTTTTTTTTTTAATCCTACACTCATTACGGTACATGGAAGTGATTTGTGAATGTATTTTAAAAATTAATGGAAATACTTCCGAAGACAGAAGCAGTATCTTTACATGTGTTTCATGTAATTCAGTCTTCTGAATTTCTGTAATTCAGTCTTCTGAAACTTCTGGAAAATATTAAAATCCAAAACATCCCTATCCCCCACACTTTTTTTATGTTCTGTACCGTAAGGGATAGAGACAAGCAAAAGAATGCACGTGTGTGACATTAACCTTGAATGGAATGGAACTTATTCAGAGGACTTCAGAAACAGCGAATTCACCCGAAGATCTCTTGGGTAAACTTGAGATTGTTTCCTCCAACTCTCTGAGACACAACTTGTTTATTTACAGAACAAGGATGATATTCATTGAACATCTCCTGTAAAGTTAGTCTAACCTCAAGTAAGGTGATATATGTAATTACATGCAATGAACCACAAAGTGCTTTCTACTTTGCTAGGCTGACCAGTGTAAGTTCCCTCAACCTGTCCTTGGGGGCATGATTGTACAATGTTTCACTGCATTGAATTGATTTCCTAACCAATTGGAGCAGATAGGAATGTATACATATATATTTATGTATATTTATTGTACATATATTATTACTTATATACTATATATAATATATAGTATATAATATATACTATAATATATAATATAATATAGGCATGAATATGTATATATGTGTGTGTGTGTGTGTATACATGTATATATGTATAGATTTCATCATAAAAAATCTTGACAAGAGAATAATGATGATGCAGTGTGGAGTACACTGTCTCGTGTGGGGTACTCATGACTCCCCAGACCTCAGCAATAGCTTCAAACCTTTTCTGATCACACCTACAACAAAAATATATTTTACATCATGATCCAACTTGCACATACACCCACAGACACAGACTAAAATGATACCTATTATGTGTGATGTATAGTGATCTTTTCTCTCGTATCCTATTAATTTTTAAAATGCTGTCCATGACCCACTTCACTGACTTTCTGGCCCACTCATGGGTTGCAAGCCACAATTTCAGCATCACTGCCATATAGGTCATCCATGCAGACTCCTTGTACATCCTGAAGAGGCCATTTTCTCCCACACCCTAGTGCACTTTAGACTATACGTCTTCCTGCAAAGTTTCCATACCCTGTGTGCTTCCTTCAAGCAGTCAGGCAGCCATACCTCTCACCACTGTATACCTCCGTGTCCCAGACACCCCCTCATGTCTGCCATAGCACTTTCCAGCTGGTGTCTCTCTCTCCCACTCCTTCCCTCTCTTGTCTGTCTCTTTCCTTCCTGCCTCACACACATGCCTTGTCCTGTTCCCCCTCCTCTTCTCTCCCTCCTACCTTCCCTCCTTTTCTCCTTTTCTCCTTTCTTTTCTTTCTAAATGATAAAAGATGCAATAGCCTTTGTAGAAAATTTGAAAATACAGAAGAATAAACAGAAAATAAAACCTAATTTTTAAAGAAGCCCCCCAGAGATAACTACTAATGTTTATACATTTTCAGTTAATCTTTTTTAATATCCAAGTCTGTATACTTTAGGAAACAAAAAACTAGGATCGTATGGTGGAATTTTATAACCTGCTGGGAATAGACCTGATGTTGACCTGGACTGTGAATAGAGATTAGAAACAGAATTTTTTTTTAAAGATAAAATAATAGTTTAATAGACTATTTAATAATAAAATCTAAATAATCAAATAATGGAGCCCTCTGTCAGTTTTTCAAAACATACACACAGAAAAGTAAACAAAATAGAAATATAAACACATTTTCAAATTTTTTGCCATTCAGTATATATCTGAGTGATAGATTCCAAATCAAGAAATGGAACATTATCCTTGTCTGAGATACTCCTCTTTCACTGTTTCCCAAGTGGAAGCACAATCCTGACCTCTGTTTTGAGGAATATGCATACAGAGAGAGAATTATAAAGTGTATTCTCTTTTGTTTTTTCATTGTTTCCCTCAATATTTTTAAAATCCAAATGTTAGCATGTTGTTGCAATTTATTTCCACTGCAATAGCACTGCTTCATCACGCTATTGTTATTTTTTAATTTAGCCTAGAATAAAAGGATATGAGAAGAGAATTTGTCATTTTATGTATTATAAATATTCATCTTATGAAGAATTTCCTATATGTCTTTGTTGAATATTTGTAAACACCTCTGTTGTGTATCTTTCCAACTTTGTAAATTACTTTTCTTAGCTAAGCCAGTATGTATTTGGAGTTTGTTGTGATTTTGTGTATAAAATAAAAACATCCTCTTCACACTGAGGTATTGAGATAAACTAGTATTGAGTCACCTTTATTTCTGGATAAATTTAAATTTTAGGGAGACAAAGAAGTCGAAATTTTTGACAGAAAAATCCAAGACGGCCTATTTGTTGGGTTAACAAATACTCAGGGTAAATGGTATTTAAAGTGATTTCCATGAGGAGGAGAAATGTAAAGAACTTTTAGTAAAAGACAAAATGGATAAGTCAGAAATTATATGTAGCAGCCACATTTGAACTCTCCTGATGAATCACAGCAAATGTATTCTTTCCTATTCATATTTCTGAGGGCAGGAGAAGCTTTTGTTTGGAATGATTGTGTCTTAACATCACATTGTAGTTTTTCCAGGGATTAAGCCAGGATTTGAATAAATTGCTTTACTTCTTTACAACTACTAATTCAATCTCAAAGTGAAGTCCACAGAGCACCCACATCAGAATTTCCTCTAGGATCATACAAAGTGCGGGTTTTCCGTGCTCACCCCTGTCCCATTGAATCAGTTTTTAATGATGGACCCCAGGAATTTCCTCCTTAGGTTTTGATGCCTGGTAAGGTATGAAAATCAGTGCCCTGAAATTTATAAAACTCTTTAAAAAAATCAGTGTACTAAACAGCTTTGTAGAGACCTTCCAGTGTGTATTAAATGTAAATTCTCCAGTGAAATAAATTCCTTTAAAAAGGCTTAATGGGGCTCCTGGTGGGTCAGTCAGTTAAGGGTCCTACTCTTGATTTCCAGTCAGGTCGTTATCTCACAGTTCCTGAGCTGGAGCCCCACATTGGTGCAGAGCCTGCTTGGGACTCTCTCTTTGCCCCTCCCCAGCTCATGTGTGCACCAGCATTGCATACACATGCACACTCTCTCTCCTTCTCTCTGTCAAAATAAAGAAATAAACTAAAAAAAATGGGAGGGGGGGCTTGGGGCCCGAGTTCAAGCCCCACATCAGGCTCTGTGCTGATAGTGTAGAGCCTGCTTCAGATTCTCTGTCTCCCTCTCTCTGCCCCTCCCCTGCCTGCGTGCTCTCTCTCTTTCAAAAATAAAATGAACATTAAAAACAAAAAACAAAAAACAAAAAAAGGGCTTAACCTTAGGAATCTTTCGAATTGAAAGTGACCTTAAAAATTATGTAATTTTGTCATGTCACTTTACAAATAAGGAAACTCAAAAGATGATGTGACTTTCTCAAAGCGCCAGAGGGAGTTTGTGGAAGAACTGAGTCCACTACTCTGAAAGAAGCTGTGATTCCAAGTCCAAAGCCCATTCCTTGCTTCCAGGCGGGAGTGTGCTTTACTATAGCTGCTGATTACTTACTTAGAGCCACTAATTCATCACAGCAAATGCCATTTTAATCCTTGCTTATTTACTTCCTAATGACAAATCCTGAATCTAATTTCTTTATAAAAACACATTTTGGTGTTTAAAGAGAGACACGCCTGATTTTAATGTAATTATGAAAGCTGCAGAGCCATGAAATCTTTGTTGAGTGCATACTGCTTGGGTTTGCATATAATTTGTGGTTCATAATTCTTAAGTTTGCCTGCTGGTCTACTCAGATAAGAGGAAGCAGCGAGAGCTCTGTATTAAAGGACTCTGAAAGGATCAACTGCCTAGATATCTCTGTTTACAGAAAAGGGAAAAAAATTCTCCTTGTTTAGTGAGGTGAAAAATAATCCAAATAGCTGAAAATAATCTCAAACACAGAATTCTTGAAAGCACTGAGGGTCTTGTAGTAAGCAAAAACAATAATACAAATACAAAAAAAGTACAGTACATGTACTGTATGATATCACTTATATGTGGAATCTGAATAAGCTGAATTTGTAAGAACAGGGAATAAAATGGGGCAAGAGGGTGGGGGAATAGAAGAGATATTTAAGAGTTTAAAGTTTCAATGAGTAGATAAATAGTCCTGGAGATTTAATTCACAGTATTACAGACAATGTATTTATTATAGACATCAACAATGTATTTATTATAGACATCAAACTTGCTAAGAGACTAGATAAAAAATAAAAACAAAATGAAAACCTATTGTGCCAATGAACCATGCTGAATGTGTCTGGTGCTGAAGTTCTATTACATTCCAAAACTGTAGTTATCAAAAAGGGATGTGATAAATAGGTAAAGTGACTTTTACCTTATCTGAATGATTTCGGTTGGCATATTCCCAGAAGTCTAAAGAAGAGTTTGCTCTTCTTTTTAATTGCTGTAACTATCAGTCATTCTTTGGCTGGAAATTTAGCTCCAGTTTGAATTAGGACTGGTGATACCATTGCCCAACACTGGAAAGGCTGATTTGTTGGGCAGTAATGTACTCTCCATTAATTAATACCATAAGAAACCCATATTATCAAATCAGAGAGAACTTCAAGCATGTAGCTGATGATATCAGTTTTGCTTTATTCAGAGTGAGTGTTGGAGAAACGTTATATTGTGAGCCATTTTCATCAAAACAAAGGCAATCATAACTTATTATTTTTGATAATCACTGTGATCCTTTACTATTCCCCTCACTCTTCACTAACAGTTTTCTAACCACCTGTTTATTTATGGCATTAGGTTGTATGTTAGGTAGAATGATATTCAGGGAATCTCTGCTCTCAAAGTATTTTTAGATAAACTGATTAATGGAATAATATATCACATAGGGTAGTTTTTGTGTTCTTATTTTGTAACTAGGTAAGTGGTCTTTACCTACAGGAGGAAAACAGCTGCTCACAAGTGAATTTCATTACAGCAGTTGGAGAGAAGTATCTGGTCCAAGTGTGAACTAGACTCTTCTGTCTTATGGTTAGATGTTTTGCAATATCACTGTTCGCTGGAATCCCTGGAAATTTACAAAGAATTGGCTTTCTTTTATGAACTCTTAAACACTTTGGATGATGAGTTTGACATTGTGTTATTTGGGTATTTTATTCATTAGGAAAGGAGGTAAGAGGTACTTGAATTTAAGATAAAATCTAAGATAAAATAAATTTGGTTTTCAGTGAATATTAATAATGCTAAAGAGAAGTCTTCTTTTAAAATTTTTTTTAATGTTTATTTATTTTTGAGAGAGATAGACAGAGTATGAGCATGGGAGGGGCAGAGAGCAGGGGAGGGAGACACAGGATTCAAAGCAGGCTCCAAGCTCTGAGCTGTCAGCCTTGACTGAGCCAGATGCGGGGCTCAAACTCACAAACTATGAGATCATGACCTGAGCTGAAGTCAGACACTTAACCACCTGGGCCACCCAGGCGCCCCGAGCTAAGTCTTATTCTAAAGGGAGTAGAAATTTCTTGGAACTGGGTGCATGGAGAAGAACTAGATGATGCCCAAACTTACTGCTGGAAGGACTCCTTGAATAAAATGACTTGCTCGCAAGCACTTTGTCCTCTTTTCCTTCTTGCCTCCCTCTCTGCATTCCTCCCTCTCTTCCTCTCTCTTTGGAGAAGGGCTGTTTGGTTTATAAATTAATTTAACTTGTTTCTGGAAATGGAGCAAATTAAATTTTACATGCACAATTGTACATGCACAATTTGATGCACTTGTTTCTAAAGTGTCCGTCTTCCTGTGATGGGAGGCTTAGGCTGCATTTGACCCTTTGTTGGCCCATCCCCTTCCTCTTGCGTTCACATTTCTCATGGCAGCCTGGCAGTTCGTTTCAACATGGGAGATTCCAAGCATTACATCTTTGGTGCCTCCCATATAAAATTATGACTTTATGACTCATAATGTTTCTCTGATGTTTTGGGGGATACGTGGGACAATTTTTTAAAAATTAAAATTAAAATAATTTAGCCCAATAACTGCCAAATGACCGAGGAATACAAGTGTAAAGGAGACATCAAGTATAGAAACAGTTTTTTGCTTAAGGAGTAGTCTATGTGGCCACCTTGGATGGTAATCTTTACTATCTTACTAATTAAGAAGAAAAATCAGTCAGTTCCCACTATACATTGTGGGACAGTAGTCTTAGAAGCAGAAGGTTTGAACGCCTTCTGGAAAAGCATATTTTCCAACTTTAGCCTTGGGCATCCATCCCAAATTTGTATATTTATTTACAAATAAATGGCCAATCTCCCTATGGAATTATTTAAACTTGTACAATAGGAAGAATAAAAATCAGTAATCTAAAAGACTTATTAGAAGAAAATGCAGATTTGTAATATAATGAGGATACACCTATTTATAGACTGTTGGTTTTAAAACATCTCTGCTCTGGAGTTTCCACCTAAGGCTAAAAAAATAAAACATGTCTAAAATCTGAGGTCCTTATCTTTTTAAAGATGTTTAGTAACTCCTCTGCTTCTTGGTAGTTATCAAAAACATTAACCTTCCATTGCTCTGTTTTTAGAGCTTAGGCACCATCTACAACTTTCTTCTTAAAATCTTGTTGTGTAGTTTAATCCCTTACAGAATGTGTTAACTCTTTTCTGAATCATCCTTGACATGGCTCACAAAACCTATGTTCAAACATGTCCAGAAATGAAGTAATCACCAATACATCAAGTGACTGATTTCTGTATTAGTTGGTTCTCCATTTTGATCACAATCTATACAGTTCCAATCATTTTTAACCATTGAGGCAAAGGGCTTTATCCCTTTGCAAAACCCAACTTGGATAAAGTCCCAAGGAACATCCTAGTCATTATTTATTTGCTTTTCTTTCCATGGCAATTTCCAATTTTATTTGCTTGTCTCTTTTTTTTAATTGCCTTGGACACTTCATATTGAAGTTGCTGTCCTGGCAGAAAGAAATATTAAAGCTGAGAGATTTTTGCCTGTCAATTTCAAGCAAAGTGGAAGACCATAGCAGTAATCTCATTTCCATTTGAAAAAAAAAAAAAAAAAAAGAAAAGAAAAGATCCTAATATACTGAGGAAAGACGACTTGTAAGACATCTTTACCTCTTGGCCACTTATCATTTTATTTAAATAAGAGTTATTAGCAGTGGTTTGTCGTCACGTCTTTGAAAAAAAATGGCATACAAGAATTAGGTCTATAATACCTATAAAATACAATATATGTAATATGTATATATGAATTTGTATACATATGAATTTCTGTAGCGACTCTGAAAACCTAAACCATAATGTTTATTTATTAATGTTAATTTATTAATGTTTATTTATTTTTGAGAGAGAAAATATGTGAATTATATGTGAAACATATTATTATATCAAACATTGCACTTCAGAAAGAAACTTAAAAAAAAAGATGAGGGGCGCCTGGGTGGCGCAGTCGGTTAAGCGTCCGACTTCAGCCAGGTCACGATCTCGCGGTCCGTGAGTTCGAGCCCCGCGTCAGGCTCTGGGCTGATGGCTCAGAGCCTGGAGCCTGTTTCCGATTCTGTGTCTCCCTCTCTCTCTGCCCCTCCCCCGTTCATGCTCTGTCTCTCTCTGTCCCAAAAATAAATAAACGTTGAAAAAAAAAAATAAAAAAAAAAAAGATGAAAGAGCCTCTGGGAGTAGTAATATTTAACATGTATTGCTGAGGGCCTGTGCTAAACAATTACCTGTGTTCATTCATTTATTCTTCGTAACACCCTTGGAGGTAGTCAATCATAATCCCCATTTCACAGTTGGGGAAACTGAGGTGTAGAGAGGTTAACTGATTTTTCTAAGATCACATAGTAAGTGATGGAGTCAGAGTGTGAACACCAGTCACATAACCCCAGTGTCCCTACTCTTCACGGAGAGCCAGTGTTAGTCACACTACCAGCATCAGAATGACCAAGGCAGGCATGCTTGGAGACAGTGCCAATTCCCAGAGTTCACCACCAAATATACTAAAGGAGAGCCTCTCAGACTGTGGCACTATGTTAACACAGCAACTATAATTTATGAGTAAGCCTGTCCAAAAGAAGAGGTTTCCTAAAACTTCCCTGAATGTGAGGTTAGCTCCAGTTATTTGTCCATACAAACCAGTCTGAACTACATCAGAAGTTATTGCTGTTGGCAATAGCAAAATAAGGGAAGAAACCCTGACCCAAGTGGTCATGTTCTTCAGCAGCTTAAAGTGGTCTTTAGATGTAAAGAGTCATTCATTCGTCTTTCTGTAAAGGATGAGGGATCTGTGCAAATCCAGCCTTACTGCCTTGCCCATCCACCTTTCCCTCACATTTGTGAAATGAGTGGCCAGCTTGAGCATGTAGTCAGGCAGAACAAAGAACTCACAGGGATCAGACCCTGACCTTATTAGCACAGCATGAGCATCAAGCCTGGCATACTCCAGCCTGGGTGGTACCCAGCTGGACAACTTTCTGTCTTTCCTGTAGGAAAGAATTGGTAGATGCCAGTGCATCTGCTCTCTGACTCTGCTATCAAGCTATTCGAGCAGTAGGGTCTGTTGGCATGGTAAGAAAAATACATTTGTCTGGCACACAAGCCCCAAAAGAACTTTTTGCGTTGAAAGTAAAAAACGGAATTATAGTCAGAATGCTAATGCCCTTTCAGGCTTCTCATGCCAGCAGCCATGTTGTCAGTGAAATTTAAATGTGGGAAAAATGCTTTTATGGGCTGCCAGATTGTTTGGCAAATGACTTAGGTCTATTTAATCTATTTGTAATGCAGTGATTTTGGTAACTTTTTTTACTATGAAAGATAAAAACTAAATGTTGATTTATCCATAGGTTTTATTCCCCATCAACAATGGTTTTCTTCGTCTTAGCTAACCTCTCTTCTTACATTTAAAAGGTATGAGTGTTTAACATACTTCTCTTCTAGTAAGTGATGGAGCTGCACTTCAATACAGGTTCTTTTTCATTTCATCTGGAGACATAAAGTGGCTGCTTCCTTGATAATAGTTCTGGAAATTTGCTTTTTCTCACTGAGTAGAAGATTTAACTCTTAAATGGAATTCAGGTTGAATAAATTCTGTGGATGTTATTCTGTATTTAGATCGTATCAAGTTTTAATATGAGTTTGGCCTTCCTGAGATTTTGTTTATATACAGTGCTATGGTTACATTTTACCCCTTTCAAAATCAGTCTGCATAGTAACAATGGTAAAGGGGCCCTGAGTGCCCATGGCCTGTCTTCCCTCCCCACACTGGCCTCTTTCCCTCTCCAGAGGAGAGTCCACTGTTCACAGTCAGTCCTCAGCACTGGGTCTGCCTTCCTAGCTTCCCCAGCCCTGGCAGCCAGTGTCCAGCCCTATTTCCTCCCACCCCACCAGTAAGTCCACTCCTGTCTTGAATAAAGATTTATTTTTAAAAAATCTGTTTCCCATGCTGTATCAGAAAGACTTGTATATCTTCATCTTTGGAGGAAGTCACTATTCAGACTCCTGAGACTTAATAAAGCCTCCTTGCTTTTTTTTTTTTTTTTTTCTTTTCTCCATGAGCACATCTCTCATTAACTCTATCATCTTTGTGGCTGGCCTCTGACCTCATCTCTGATTTCAGTTCCTCCAATTATAGAGCCGAACGTCAGATTCAGCTCTGCATTGGTATCTGATCAGAATAGAACCGAAAAGAGACAATTGCTTAAATACCAATTGAAGCCATCTTTTGATGGTTTCAACATAGCCAAAAAATGTAGGCAAAGAAGCCCAGGTTTGTCACCTACTTAGTTATTGGGATCTTGAAGCCTTACTTGCAATTATCCTCTATTATAGGAGGCCCTGGAAGACTTTGTGCCTTATAAAATTGAATCCTATGTAACCTCTTATGGAAATGTTATGTCACATGGGGTCATGGGTGAAATTGCCCCATGCTGTATGAGGCCTGGGTGTGACTTTCCCTGTTTCCCAAATGCCAGTCAATAGGATTAATGTTTTCCACTAACTCAACAACTTGTGAAACCATAGTCAGCAACTCAGGATTGCTTTGATGTTTAGACATTCCACGTGGATGGAAGGAATATCATCACATTATATTTTAAAAATCATTTACGTTGCAGGCTATTCATAAAGAAACAAATATATTAGACCCACTTATAAAAGAGAAATGTATGCCATTAGTAATAGCGGTGTTGTTTCTGGTCCAGAAGCCTTTCCAAAGGAAACATCCTTTCCCTGATATCTCTTTTCTCTGGCTTTCCAGTGCTCCCCAGAAGACAGACAATGATTTTATCCTCTCATGGCCCATGTCTGTTACACGGCCAGCTGCCTGCTGCGAGCTTGCTGTTTCCCTGTGTGGAGCACGTAATGAGATGCTACGGGACTTCTGTTTCTGTAGCATCTGGTTTCTACATTTTCATTTCCCTTTGTCTCCCTGTGTGTTTTAGAGAATTCATTCATCACACATCATACTCATTGTGAAATGGTTCTTATCTACCTCAGTGCACCGTAGTTTGAGATGTGGAACTCACTACTTTAACCTTGAAACACTGTTGTGATTCATTAGGCCTTTTGTCTCAATGACGGTCAAGACACTCATAAAAATAAGAAAGTGTAGAGGACTTTAAAGAAATTTGTGAGCCTAATCAAGTGATAGTCCTGATAGAGATTTCATTGTGTGTTTCTTCTTTGAAATCTGTTCCATTTTTATGTGACGGGGCATGGAGAGAGAAAAAGAGGGCATGTGGATTCTGGGTGATTCAGAAGGATTCGTATCTTTATTTCTGCTCCTTCCCGAGGGTGGAGGGTGGGATAAGTGAGGAATAATATTCTACTGAGCAGTCCATTTGCATCTTAACAGACACTTTCTCTTAGAATTTGACATGCTTGCTTCAGTTCTTTACCATCATTAACACAAGCAATAATGGTGCTAGCTATAGCATTTTATAGCTCGCATAGTACTTTTCTTATTTGCAACTTTCAGTTCAACTCAGTATCAGGTAAAGATTTCAATTTGGAAATCATGCAGCTGATGCTCAGAGAGGTCCAGTGATATTTCTAAAGCCACACAGTATGTATATCAGAGCCAGAGCAGGAACCCCAGCTGTTCTAACACCAAAGCCCTTGCTCTGTCCTCCACATGTTGCTGCTTCCGGGAGAAAAATATAAAAGAGGTTCCATTTATTGAGCACCTAGTGTGTGCAAGAAGACTTTAGATATATGAATTTACTTAATTCTTACCACAACCTTAAGGGGTAGATCATATTATCTTTATTTTAGCTAGAAAGTGAAAATTCAGGGGAACCTGGGTGTCTCAGTTGGTTGAGCATCTGACTTCGGCTCAGGTCATGATCTCACAGTTCAGGAGTAAGAGTCGGGCTCTGTGCTGACAGCTCAGGGCCTGGAGCCTGCTTCAGATTCTGTGTCTCCCTCTCTCTCTGCTCCTCCCCTGCTCACACTCTGTCTCTCTCTCAAAAATAAATAAAGATTTGGGGCGCCTGGGTGGCGCAGTCGGTTAAGCGTCCGACTTCAGCCAGGTCACGATCTCGCGGTCCGTGAGTTCGAGCCCCGCGTCGGGCTCTGGGCTGATGGCTCGGAGCCTGGAGCCTGTTTCCGATTCTGTGTCTCCCTCTCTCTCTGCCCCTCCCCCGTTCATGCTCTGTCTCTCTCTGTCCCAAAAATAAATAAACGTTGAAAAAAAAAATTTAAAAAAAAAATAAATAAAGATTTTAAAAAACTTAAAAAAAAAAAAGAAAGTGAAAATTCAGAGGGGTTTAACTACCTGACCCAGCTGGTACTGGGTCATAGATGACATTTTTTCTCTTTCATTTCAGACTGTGCATCCTGCTACAGAAGAAATAAGAATTTGTTCTCCATTTTTTTTTTCCCTTCCAGACACTACAGTTTAAAGGGGAAACAGGGCATTCTTCTTTCCATTTACATCACCAGGTGAATTTTCAGATGCAGAACAAGCTCTTCTATAGTACTTATGGATAAATATTGTTTTAGTCCCCACAGGGGTCTAGTGAAAGAGAAATTTACAAAGGAGAGCATCAGTGCCAGTCTCTTCACTCCTTGCTTTATCTCCAAGTTTCTCTATCATCCTGACTGTGGTTCTGTCTGCTGACCACCTCCTCTCAGCCCCTCAAAACCTACCTGTCACTGGGGAACCTGCCTTACCTTTTCTTGGAGCTTTTTCCAGTTCCCTTCAAGCTGTCCCTTCTTGGATTCCCCTGGAACACATTTCACCCATCACACAGTAAACTCTTCAAATACAGCCAGCTTCTCAGATTGCTTTTACAACTTTCATTTTGTCAGGTTACTGGAAATGCAAATTATTTGATTTAGATATTGCCTCTCATGGATGTTTATTCTGTATTTTTTTCACTACCCAGCCCAATGTTAGGAATATAGATTTACGTTGTTTGGTTAGTTTTTACCAAGAAGTTAACCCAGACAAAATATTTTTTTTTAATTTTTTTAACATTTATTTATTTTTGAGACAGAGGGAGACAGAGCATGAACGGGAGAGGGGCAGAGAGAGGGAGACCCAGAATCTGAAACAGGCTCCAGGCTCTGAGCTGTCAGCACAGAGCCCGACGCGGGGCTCGAACTCACAGACCGCGAGATCGTGACCTGAGTTGAAGTCGGACGCTTAACCGACTGAGCCACCCAGGCGCCCCAACCCAGACAAAATATTGATTAGTTAAAACAACCTGATTTTTTCCTTATATAAATTTTGAGCCTGAATGTTCATTTTGGCTAGACACTAAATTGCTTGGGCTAAGTTAAGAATTCATTTTATTCTTGGTTAAAATAGTCCAGAAGAATAAAGGAATGGCCATGTGATAGGATATTTTTATTTCTTTTTGAAGTTCCCTTGGGCTTGAAAACACAAGACAGAAAGGACGGGTGCCCCCACCCTCTGCGGCCGCACAACAATGCAGACAGGATTTGTAACCTTCCTCTTTAATTTTTCAAAAGAAAATTGGAATTCTTTGAGTTTTCTTCTTCAGTTTGCCCTCGCCTTTGCTTCTCAGCTCTGAAAGGCATTGCAAGGGCCTCTGATCTTCATCCTCTCTCATCTTCCTGTGCCACGGTATCACCCTATCTTCATCGTTTCAAAGGGAAACTATAAATAACTCCACTCTCCTAGGAGACCTTGACCACATTCTTGTGTCTAAGAACCACATTCCCATCATTGTACCACAGATATCTCAAGTCAAACTTGTACAAAAAACTAAAGGCAATGTAATTCTCTCATGTGTCACTGGTGTTTTTCATCTTTTGATTACAACATCAAAACTCACAAATTTTACCACGATGAAAATCAAGTTATCCAGTGTTCTCTCTCATCCTTCATTACTTCACTTCCATCCTTTTAAAGAAATATAAGTAGACAAGAAATTGTTTATTCATAAGGCTAGGTCAAGGCAAAGATCACCTGTGGTATTTTTTGGTCATATTTTATTTTATTTTATTTTTATTTATTTATTTTAATATTTTTGAGACAGAGAGAGACAGAATGTGAGAGGGGGAGGGGCAGATAGAGAGGGAGACACAGAATCTGAACCAGGCTCCAGGCTCTGAGCTGTCAGCACAGAACCAGATTTGGGGCTCGAACTCACAGACTGTGTGAGATCATGACCTGAGCCGAAGTCAGACGCTCAAACTAACTGAGCCACCCAGGCACTCCTAATTGTCATATTCTGACCCTTATTATTCATCACAGTTTTCTCTACCCTCTAGGAGAAAATGTCAGTAGTCTGGAACGTAGACCTTGTATTTTCAAGAAAGAATGAAGGTGCATACAGAACTTAGTCTATAAAGATCAGGTACACTTTTGTTAAAAATAGAAAACTATATTTTAACAGAGAATTGTATTTCAAGTCAGGGAATCTGGGTTATTGTTGATTATTTGGCACTTAAAATTTTTTTTAATGTTTCTTTAGTTTTGAGAGAGAGAGAAAGAAAGAGGGGAGAGGGAGGGAGGGAGGGAGGGAGGGAGGGGGAGAGAGAGAGAGAGAGAGAGAGAGAGAGAGAAAGACAAGTATGTGAGTGGGGCAGGGGCACAGAGGGAGGGAGACACAGAGTCCCAAGTAGGTTTCAGGCTCCAAGATGTCAGCACAGAGCCGTAGCTGGGCTCGAAGTCACAAACTGTGAGATCATGACCTGAGCCAAAGTCAGACACTTAACTGACTGAGCCACCCACGGGCCTGATTATTCAGCACTTATAAACTGCATGAACTTGATTATCTCACTGGCCTCTCTGGGCTTTCATTTCCTGATTTGTAAATGAGAATCTAAATGTTCTAGGTCTGTTTCAGCTCTGAATTCACAGAATGTTTTTAAATATATTTTTCCGGGGCGCCTGGGTGGCTCAGTCGGTTAAGCGGCCGACTTCGGCTCAGGTCATGATCTCGCGGTCCGTGAGTTCGAGCCCCGCGTCGGGCTCTGTGCTGACAGCTCAGGGCCTGGAGCCTGTTTCAGATTCTGTGTCTCCCTCTCTCTGACCCTCCCCCATTCATGCTCTGTCTCTCTCTGTCTCAAAAATAAATAAACGTTAAAAAAAATTAAAAAAAATAAAAAAATAAAAAATAAATACATTTTTCCCTCTTACAGGATTTTTGATCTAGTGCATCAGAAACTTTTTAGTGTTGAAATTGGCCCTTTAATATCTACTCTGTTACCACTGTATATGGTTATATGTTTGCCATCTTATTTTATGACTTTGCCTTGACAATCCTGATTCTATTTATTTATTTCCTGCTTTTTCTTGGATTGGTTGAGTGCTTTTATTTTCTCCAATTTCATTCTTTCCTTTATTAGTTTGAAAGTTGTATCTGTTATATATAAGGTGATTATTAAAATTCCACAGTTTATATTTAAAATAAAAATTTAATATCTTTATTTCCCCAAAATCAAATACTTAGAATAATTTAACAGCTACTGTTTCCCACTCTACATAACAATGTTATGCACTGTTCCGCGCTTAATACTATCTTGACATTTTACACCCTAAATTAGAGAACCATGTTCTGGAAGAACAGGTTTAAAGAAATCAGGACTTGTCATTGGTACCACATGTTTGATAAAGGACAACTGGGATGAGAAACAGAAATTAAACCCCTGGATATGGCAGTCAGGATGTCACTGATTACTTTAGCATGAACCATTTTAGCAGAGTGTTGGGACCAGTCGTGGTTACCACTGGTGAAAGAATGAATGGAGTTTGAAAAAGTGAAGCTGACAAAGATCAAAAAGCACATACATGAAACAGGTGTTAAATAGTCAAATGACTACATCAAACATAGAGCCAGACTGAAAAAAAAATCCGAATTGTCCAATAGTCAACCTAAAATTTGGGGGGAGGAGTAGACTGTGTGTGAGAAAAGGTTGGCCTTAGTATGATTCCTGTTATTTGCTACTTTTATGACTCAGAACTGGTGGCTAACCTCTCTATTTCTCAGTTTTACCATCTATAAAATGGTCTACTACCTCAGAATAATTAAATAAAATGATAAATGTGAATATACCCTGAAACGTATGAAGTCCTGCTAATGTCTCCATTCTTCATGTTGTCATTGTTCTATTTCACTGGTGGTTACTCTGGTGAAAAGTCTAAATCCGTTGATGTTAAATATCACACATTAGTATTATGTCTATCGAAATCCTGTTTCAGTCACACTGTGCTCAATGTCCTATGTCCATCCTCAAACCACAACTTGAACAGATACCATTTCCAGTCATTTTTTTCCTATTTAAAAGGAAAAGCTCAGGCAGAGCCCAGACATTTTTAGGGCAGTGAACTAAAAATTTTTAGGGCAGTGTATGGTACTATAATGTGACAGTGGATACATGTCACTATAATTTTGTCCAAACCCAAACCCAGAATATATAACACCAAGAATGGACCCTAACATAAACTATGGACTTTGAGTGATAATGATATGTCAAGGTATGTTCATTAGTTGCAACAAATGTACTACTCTGGTGGGAGATGTTGACGATGAGGGAGGTTATGCATGAGGCTATGCAGAGAGTATAGGGGAACTCTCAATTTTCCACTCAATTTTACTATGAACCTAAAAATTCTCTAAAAAATATAAGGCTTATTAAAAAACAAAAACAAAAAATACTCAGTATTGCTGAGCCCAGAGCTTGGTTTAAAATGTGCTTGTCACATCCAATTTAATACTCAGATTCTTTCCTTATAATCCTGGCTATATTCCTAGGGACTGGTGGTGTAATAAGAAAAGGGGTTTGACCCACTCTTTTACCCTTTCTGTACCTCCTTTTTGTAGTTACTCTTCCCATGTCAAAAGTGGAAGGAGAGCTGGGAGACAAGGAGACGGCAGACAGCTTTATCTAATGGGAGATGAATTATAATTCTTTCTTGGCTTCGCCAGCTAAGCCTGTCCTGTTGTCCACACCTTCTGTGTAACATATAGTCAAATGCTGGTTCTCTAATGTAGGATGTTCAGGGAGCCCTGCAGGGATCTCCTGCTGTTCAGTGACATGACATGGAAGTTTGCTCAGGGTCCTTTCCCTTCTAACATTCCTTCAGCTGCCTCCTTTCCCTGTTAGTATACCACTAGACTCATGCACCTCATCCAGGAGACAGACATCCAGGAGATGTCTCAAATGCAGCTACCTGCTTTGGTGTTTATTTATCCATGAGAAACTCACATAGCCTAGCCCTGTTAACCAGTGGGAAGTCAGACCTCCCTCCTGCCTCCCTGTCTACCCTGCCATTTCTCTCCAAGCCTTAGGAACCCCACACAAGTGCAGATCAGTACTCCCATTGCCTACACAGACACCCATCCAACCCACTCCAACTGGCATGTGGCTTTGTGAGTGACAGTTCCATCCCTTTGCAAGGAGTCTAGTTTGAGTCTTGTTGCCAATTTTAGGACAACAATAAGATTCCCACTGAAAAGCCTGTTATCTTTTAAAACAGAACATTTGATCATTGTAAGCATTTTGGATCGTGTTTTGTGAAGAAAAACAATCACCATCTTGACTAAAAGCTTTGAGCATGCCTGCATTTGAGTATTATGCCCCAGGTTTTGACAAAATTGAGCATAATCAAAATCCCACTGGGAAGAAGTATGTCAAAGAGATTAATTAAAAAGAAAGCAAAAATGGCATCTTTCTCTGTGTTAATCATTCTTAGAAAGCAAGCTCTTAAATAAAATGAGTGAAGATGCCTTTTACACAGCTTTGTGAGTTTTATTAGGTCTTAAAGAGTTCACAAGAGCGGTTAGTGTTTAGTGAAAGTGTCTTAACTTTCATGAGCAGAAACATACTATTGGTTGATATGTTAGGGTCTTACTGACAATGGAGTCAAAGGCTGCCAATAAAAGAGCTCTATGTGACTGTTCCTCTCTTCCAGGGAAGATGAATTGCCATGGTAACACTGCCAAGAAATAATAGGTCAAGTTTTATCCTCTGCCTCAGGCTTATTTTATTAGGTTTTACTTAGAAGTGGATGCCATTATAAAATGAAGGTTTGGGTATTTCAAAGCTAAACATCATGACAAGAAAATCTGATCAATAAACTAGTGTAAGAAGGATGGATAAAGGACAGTTGGTAGGAAGGACATCTAAATTGATTGAAGAACTATTTAGAGGCCAGTTTGTTAGTTCTGTCTGCTAAAATGTGGGCTTGACTTACAGATGATTGTGTAAGTGTGTGTAAATGAATTGAAAGGGACTGTTTGTACCAGATCAGTAGAGAAGAGTGGTTTGTAAATTTTTTTTTGACAGAAGATTAACTGCTGTTAAGAAAAAAGTTTTTACTTCATTCCAAAAATAAATATGTAGTAAGAAAACAAAATATTTAAGCTTCTTGTTTTGCTTACTATATTTATGAGACTATATGCAATGCTCCTTAATGCCTGTCTGTTCATGAAAATGAAAAAATAACCTAACCCTTGAGGGAAAGTACCATCAAACAAAAAAAAATGATATGTGATTATCACCATTTTGTTGTTGCTTTTGTTTTGGAGGGTCATGTCTCAGAATACCTCATGAGTTTGCATTTTTCTATAATAGCATGTCATTCGTTTAGGGGTAAAATACCAACATGAAGCAATATATAATTTTTGTCATTTCAAGCAACATTGTTCTTTCCTTCATATATGTATGTGTGTGCAAATATATAAAAGTCTACTTTTTAAAATCCCAGAGGTATATCAATTCACCTTTTTGTGAACAGATTTTTTTTTTAAATTTTATTTGAGAGAAAGAGCAAGTGGGGAGAGGGGCAGAGGAAAAGAGAGAGAAAACCTTAAGCAGGCTTCATGCTCAGTGTGGATCCCACGACTTTCAGATCTTGACCTGAGCTGAAGTCAAGAGTCGGGCGCTCAACCCACTGAGTCACTCAGGCACCCCCAGAATTAGTTTTATATAAGTGGAATATAGTAATGCACTCTAGCATAGCATCCTTCATGAATTCAGGCAGCAAGACTGTGTTAGGCTTCTCAATAAGGCTACCTTTAATTTTCTGTATTTTGTCTTCTGTAAAGTAGTAAGTGGGTATGTGGGTAGCTGTGAAATTTATATTGCTTCTGCCCTGATCATGAGGATTCCAGACTGGAGTCAGTGACTCCAGCAGCAATCCTGTACTGCAAATTGGGTGGCTTAAAAAAATAGAAATGTACTGTCCCACAGTTCTGGAGACTAGAAGTCCCCTTAAGGTGATGACGAGGCTACGTTCTCTCTCAGGCTCTAGCAGAGAATTCATTTCATCCCTCTCTCCTTATTTCTGGTGGTTGCCAGCAACCCTTGGCTTCCTTGGCTTCTTGATGTATCACTACAGTCTCTGCCTCTGCCTTCATATGACCTTCTCTGTGTGCTCTGTGTCTCTGTTTCCTCTTCTTCAAAGGATACTAGTCGTAGGATTGAGGCCCACCCTACCCTGGAATGAACTCATATTAACTAGATTACACCTACAAAGACCCTATTTCCAAGTCAGATTCAAAAGTTCTGGGGATTAGGGCTTCAACATATCTTTTGGAGGGAACCCAATACATCCCATACAGTGGCTATGAATTGAGAGAACCTCACCACTGAGGAGGTGGTCTCATTTACAATTTTGAATCTCTAGTCTGTCTAGTTCTTTAGAAATGGTATTTTCATGATTTTACCTAATTTTTTGTAGCCATGTAGGGGATATGATATTCTGATTAATGAAATGCCTTTAATGTGTAGAATTTTAAAATCTATAAAAGTATGTCTCCAGTAGGTAGAATAAATTTAACATAAACCAATCACTGTCCCTAACTGGTAATACGTGTTCATGAAATGTTTTTTGAATGAATGAACAAAAGAATCAATGGGTCAATCAATCTACACTGTTACTAAACTGTATTAAGCATCATTTAATCTTCATATGATGCTTCCAAATAATTCCTACAAGAGATTACTACTTGCTTGGAGGCTTGCTGACTATTCCGTTTCATATCTTTGTGTCTGTTTGGAAATTTAGTGAAGTGTGTCTATATCTTAGGTTGCAGGATCCTCCTCTTTCATTTCTGCTGACAAAACCTCTTTAGTTGTCACAAGTCACGCATTATATCACACGTATAATATCACATATTATATCCTCTAGTTTAATTAAATTACTTTTGTTGATCAACTAACATCAATGTGTTCAATTGCGTTTCTTCACATGTAAAATTGCCTACTTTATCATGTATTCGGATTATCTATCCTTTAATATGTTTTTCCCTGTCTAGTCATTCAATAAATGTGTTTTAGTTGTGGTGATGTTATCTGAGTTATATTCCTTTACTAATGTTTACTTTATTTTCCTTTTAATCCAGTTCAGAGAGGAGTAACTGCCAAAACAAAAATCAAATTACAATAGAAAGCTATTTCCTTTATCTTAAAGCTGCATGTTATCTCTGCGTAAGCCCAAAGGGTTTGAGAATGCAATATATACAGTTATAAAAAAAAAATAGAATATTTCACCAGAAAAAAATTTAAGGCAAAGACAGAGATCAAAATGCCAAAATTCAAACTGAAAATGTTCCTAGCTACTACTTATCAAGCTGCTAATGTTTTATATTTTACAGTTCTTTTCTTGACATGCACTCAAGTATTTGCTAATCAAATCTATCATTAAAGCCAAAAATTCCTCTTAAAAATGTGGATGAGAAATCACAATATTTAAGCCAACTAAAATCATTTTATTTTTCTTAAAAGAGAAGAAAATGACAGCTAACCTTCATGGAAGACAGTTTTCAGTTTTAGTCATATTTTTATCCTTCACTTTCTCTGTAAGAGATTTCCAGTTGTGTTTTTCAATTATAGGAACTCTTCATTTATAGAAAATCAGCAGGTATCCCCAGTTATCAGAATCAACTGAGCAGAGGAACAATGCAAAACCAAGGTTGGGAGCCATTTTTCTGAACAAATTGAGAAGAGGTACCATTGTAGCCAGTTATCTTCTGAGACTGCTCACATTTAATTACATTAGTGGCACTTGACATTATAAAATGTTTCTTTCTTTCAAATATAACCTTCTATCATCATTAGTAAATGTCAAATGTAATGAAGTGTTTTTCTGACTTATTTTTCTTCCTGATACCATGGGAAAGAACATGCTAATGAGTTTGTAATTCTGAAGCTGTTTTCAGTGCTCAAAACCAATGAAGAACCAACTTGGTGTCTGTTTTTTTAGCTTAGTTTTACTCTTTTTGTTGTTATCTTTGTATTTGGGAAGATTTCCTAATACACTTCCCCTATTTGGTGAAGTTTCTTATTCCTCCTAAGAGCATTTAGGTGACAACTACCTCTAATTAGATTGTGTTTCTGGGTTCAAATCAGAATGGAGTAGAAGGCCCTGACCCTTGCTGTGACTTGAGTGCTTTCTGAAAGTTTCTATTTTTTTTTCTCTTGTAAGCTGGTTTTCTTATAAGCTGTTTCTGTCTACTTTTAAATTTTGGTAATGGCTATCCAACCGTGTGGTTCCCTGTAACATATCAATCATAATACAATAGGGCCTTGATTTCTGCTCTCTCAAAGATTAACAGCACAGAGACTGAAATGAATGTTTTATAATGCTAGAACTGGTTTCTTTACTGTCAAAATAAAATTAACATCTTAAGAAAAGAGAAGCCATCACTGGAAGAGGTCAAGAAGAAGGGGATGTCATAGTTTTCCAGCACACCATTATTCAGTGTCTGTGTTGAAGACATGCTTGACAGAAAGAGTCTGGGTCACCTCTTAGCAGTGCCTTGGGTGTATTGGCTGTTTTCTCCTAGTGAAAAATCAGGGGAAAGCTGTCTGTTATATAGAGAGGGCAGCAGGAATGGGGTCCCCAACCTATGAGAAGACTACTCAATGCTAGAAAGCTTTTTTTATTTTCAGGATTTTTATCATTTTAATTTTTACACATTTTGTAACTTAAGAAAAAATTTTTTGAGTATAGTTGACACACAATGTTAGTTTCAGGTATACAACACCCTAACCCTAACCCTAATCCTTGACTGAACAAGTCTTATGTGTGAGGCTGTGCTCACTACAAGTGGAGCTACATCTGTCATCATACAATAACATTACAGTACCAAGGACTAGAAAACCATTTAAAGTTACTTCACAATAAGAAAAAAAAAGTAATTTTATAAGTAACATATTCTAGAAAGTAGGAACCCAGGATGAAAGTAGATGTTTTAAATTAATTATGAGGAGTTTAGTTCCCCAAACAGCCAAAATATATTACACAATCTCTGATTATACCATGCTTTGTAAACATAGTCTTTGGGAATTTGGTTCTCTAACTTTCTTCTTTATTTCACAATTGGATATGATGTTAACTGAATTAAATCCAACATATATCTAAGAATATCACATAAGCTTAAGACTGGCTTCTTTCTGCCTGATAAATTTGTATATTTATCTCAATTATATGCAGCTGATGATATTAATGTTTATCTTGGTTGTCTACATTTTCATATTTACGTAATATTAAGCAAAGTAAAATAAAACATTCACGTAACTTCCAGGGAACTTCTATTATGGAGGCATGCACCTATGTGGCATTATTATGCTTGGGATTCAACTCTTTTTAAAGATTAATTAGCTATTTATGTGCCTATATATAAATAATTTTTAAATTAGATTATTTAGCATTTTTCTTAATGATTTCTAATACTACTTAGCATATTAAAGATAGTAACTTTTGGTCTTCTGTACTATGAAAATATATTTCCCACTTTATTTGATTATGTATCATTTTAATTTGATTTATACCTTTTTTTATATTCAAGGAATTGTCAAATTTTCATGCAGTAAAGTCTGTACTTAGCTTTTTGTTTTCAGCCAATGGTGACACGTTCTGAAAGATCTTTTCCACAGATTTTGCTCTATTTTTGCTATTTTAGGTACCATAATTTGTTTTCATCCTATCTTTGGAACTGTATTTCCCTAATACCATCTCATAAACATCTCCCTGGTCCTTGTTCTTGGTTTCATGAAAAGTCACATGCTTGGCTAATTCTCAACTTCTTCATATCCCCATGTTCTCCCGGAATCACTTGCTGATTTCCTTAGCCTTTTTTGATCACCCTTCTCTGAAATGGCAGAGGCAAATAAAATATACCACACAGACTAGGAGAAAATTGTAAGCAGGGTCATGTTTCTTAGGGTTAGTCTATGGTGGGGTGTAAACATCTAAACAGGAGAATACCTGTGGTGAGGAATAGCATTTCCAACATGAGCCCATCCCAGTAGTGACACTCAGATGTTTGTTTCATTTTGATCACAAAGGATCCTATTCTTGTGTCATCCAACACATCAGCTTTCCCTACAAGGGCTATTAGGGCGACCTGGGTTATACTCCATGTGCAATGGAGACATTCCTGGGAGAAGAAGAGAAAGACGATCCAGACTGAAGTCAGAAGGAAGATAACATTTCTTTCCAAAGTGCCCAGCACCTAGAGTACTAGGAAAGAGAAATCAGAGCCCGGGAGATCGGACACCAGGGAGTATGGTGTCATAAGCGATAGCCTAGATCCTGTGAAGACAAAGGGGCAAGAAACAGTTGAATCGAGGAATAATTTCTTGAGCTACACTAAACTATACATGACATATACAGGTGACTTCACTGATGTATCTGCCTGATTCCCAGGTTTCACCATAGCATGCCATCTCTTCTGCAGGCCCTGAACCCCTGTATTTGTAAGCTGCTACCTCCCTTCTTGGGCTAGCCTTGACTCCCCAGCCATCAAAAACAACAGCCAGTACATGGCATCTGTTGACCACTATTCGTATGCCAGGTTTTGTGTGAAGCACTTCACATATACTGTTCTACATGATCCTAACAAACATGCTAGACTTTAGAGAGGTTAAGTGGCTTGTCCACATTCCCCTAGTCGTGTAACAGGAAGACAGAAACCCCAAATCTCTTGACTCAAACATCCACAGGAAGCATATATTTTTATTCTCATTTTACAGTTGAATAAGCTGAGATTAAACTGTATGCTTTTAAAAGCAGGGAATTTTCATAAAATTATTTTTCCCCCACAGTGGCCTCTGCTTAGATTATAAATACATAATGATGGAGCTAATGAACTCTTCTGGTTTTAAACTGTACAAAAAGCTACAGGGTTCTGATATGTATAATCTTTCTTTTTCTTTTATTTTCTATAGTGATCTTCTGTTTAATAGAGTGAACATATGTAGAAGGGGTATTTTGAGCTAGATCTCTACCAAAAAAATAATTCTTCATAATATTGTAGAGCTGCTATCTGGAAATCATTAGGGAAAACAAGACTAAAAAGATATATAGTTATACATTGCAAGCACAATTTAGACTCTCTATTATGACTGTTTTTGGAATAATTAATCACTTCCTAAAACCTTTATTGCCTTATTTTTTGAGAGATCATTATTGTTATTTTTTAGGACACAGCAGGCCAGGAAAGATACAGAACTATCACCACAGCCTATTATCGTGGAGCCATGGGCTTTATTTTGATGTATGACATCACAAATGAAGAATCCTTCAATGCGGTACAGGATTGGTAAGTAGGAGCAAATACTCCCATCACTAATGGTGTTTTCATTCAACTTTCTCTTCTTCCTCAAAGCACTGACCACACTGCAATGTAATATGTGTACTTATTGTATACTGTGATCTCCCTCATGCTTCATAAAGCAGACATGTACTAGCTACGCTAAGAGCTGTTGTTTAGGGATTGAGAAGAAGTCATTTTGGTGATTTTTCTACATTTTGTACCTTCCAGTGCTTTGCATCCTGTCATGCCTAGTTCCATGGAGACTTTTGATTTTTTTTTAATATAAATAATGAATGGTTTGGAAGTTTACTGGTCTAATATAGGGATTAGGAAACTGAGAACCATAGGTCAAATCTGGCGCAATGCTTGTTTTGTAAATAGTTTTATTAAACATAGCCATGCTCATTTTCTTATTGCCTGTGATGGCTTTCACAGTGCAACAGCAGAGTTAATTAAGTTGTTGTAACAGAAACCATATGACCCACAAAGCCTGAAACCTTTTCTATCCGGCTTTTGACAGCAAAAGCTTGTTGACCCCTTGTCTAGATTTGTTAGTTTTCAGTTTTTCTTCAAGTTGAAAAGTTTTGAAGGACTGAGATAAATGCAGAGATAAAACCAAAGCATATTCTGACCCATGGCTACACCATCTCTATGAAAACCCCTCTGTCCGTGGTGAGTATGGTTTGCAGTGGAGAGCGTGTGCCCTTGGGTGCAGCTTCCTTCAGCTTCTTCTACCAGCACCTTGGAAGGAGACATGGAAGAGCTGATGGTCACGGTCATGGATTCAAGCAGCAGGTCTGAGCAGAGTTGCTTTCTTGTGGAAAGAGCCAGAGTCTCGCTAGAGCTTTGTGTATTATTGGGAAGAAAATGGAGCTCCCGCTGCTGGTACCAGGACTGAACAGATACCATATTTTAACTGAAAATATGGCTTGTCTTCTGCAAGGAAGCATTAGCTGTACAAAAGTGAAATAAACTGGGGCACCTGGGTTGAGCATCTGACTCTTGATTTCAGCTCAGTTTGTGATCCCAGGGTCATGGGATTGTCCCCCATGTTGGGCTCTGTGCTAGTGTGGAGACTGCTTGGGTCTCTCTCTCTGTCTCTCTCTGTCTCTCTCTCTCTCTGTCTCTCTCTCTCTCTCTCTCTCTCTCTGTCCCTCTATCTCCCCCCACTCCCGCCTCTGCCCTTCTCCCCTGCTTGAGTGTGCACTCTCTCTATCTCAGAAATATTTTCTTTAAAAGTGAAATAAACTATATTTTTTTCTGTTTTACATGATAGTATAATCCAAAGTGATTTTTTTTAATTTTTTAAATGTTTTTATTTATTTTTGAGACAGAGAGAGACAGAGCATGAGTGGGGAAGGGACAGAGAGAGGGAGACACAGAATCTGAAGCAGGCTCCAGGCTCTGAGCTGTCAGCACAGAGCCCGACACAGGGCTCGAACCCACAGACTGTGAGATCATGACCTGAGTCAAAGTTGGACGCCCAACTGACTGAGCCACCCAGGCACCCAAAAGTGATTTTTTTTACATGTGTATTAGCTCAATTAAGGTTGGATGCTATTAAAATCTTCAACTTACTTTAGATTATTGCTTTTACAGTTTAATTTTCATCCGAGAAAACACCGACATCTTTTCCATTTACACACATAAACACACACACACAATGCAAGAAATGATACGTTTACAATAGCATCGCAAAAAGGAAATATATAGCTATAAACTGAAAAGGGGAAGTTTGGGATTATATGAAAAAGTAATGATCCTCCACTGAGGCACATAAAAGAAGGCCTAAGTACTCTTCTTTTTAGTAGACTGAATATTGTAAAAATGCCAGTTCTTCTCAAATTAATTCTTAAATTAAAGGCAATCCCAATTAAATACCAGTAGGTTTGGTACAGAATGGAAGGAAATAGAGAGTACAAACATGACACAAATCTATATGGGGATTTAGTTTATGATGAAAGTACCATTTCAAATCAGTGACAGAAAGGCTGGTTCAATTAAGAGTGTGGCGATATCTAGTTAATTGTCACGCACAGCTCCAGCACACATACTGCTGTGCAAAATGGTCATTTTAACTTTGATTATTTCCTCCAGGAAATCTTGAGACCCAGTAGTCCCAGGCAGGAAGTGTTCCTGAATCACGTTTCAAACTTCAGGATCCCAAATGCTGTTTGCACCCTCAAGAATTAAGTTCATTAAAACCAAATGGCAATAAGGCCGGGAGCCCAAGCTCTCTATACTCCTGACTCTAGTATCAGAAATGATGTAGAGAAGTTCAGTGTCCATACGCCCTATTCCACACCTTCCCCCACTTACTCCAGTCAACCCAGCTTTTCCCCCACCAAGGCTTCCTCACCTGTCAACAGACTACCTGCGCGCTACATCGGTCTTCCTCTTCCTCAAACTCCTTATTTGACTCTTAACTCACTCTTCGTTTTTGAAGCTCTGTTTCCTTTTTTGGGGTGGGGGAGGGGAGGAGTATTTTCCAGATTCTTCTTGTCTCACTCTAGGACTGCTTCACTTTCTACTTCCAAGATTTCCCTCACTCAGCCAAGGGTAAGTGTACCCCCATGGTTTGTTCAGTTGGGCTCATTTTTAGTTTCCTTGCCTATCTTATCCACTCACACATATCATTTATCACTTACACCAGATGGCTGCCAAGTTTACATTTCTGGCTCCAGTCTATCTTTTAAGCTGCTGTGTTGCATTTCCAGGTGCCCAAAATATTTCTTCACCTGGATATCCTGCTGGTGCCTCGGAATCAATGATCTCTGCCTGAAATTGCTCACCTGCCTGACATCATTATTTCTTCTCATTGAGACCACAACACTCTGTCACCCACGGTCCACCCTGAATCCAGTTCTAACTTCCAACCATCCTAATCTGGAACTTGATCTTGAATATTAATTTTTCCTGAATATCTTTTGATTCTGCTTCTGGCTTTCCATTCCTTCTGTGACCATCATTGCTTCTTCTAATTTTTTTTTTTCCCTCTACTCTCATAGTAGCCTTTCTAACTGATCTTTCTCCCTTTAGATTTCTTCCTGTCCCAAGCTATCCTATCCCACTGCTGCTATCAGAGTCTTCCAAAGGAATAGGATCCTAAAGATCACTGGAAGACCCTTGCCCAAAATTCTTGACTTACCATCACCTACTTAATTAATTAAAGTTTCTTCAGCCTGACTTTCAGACACACCACATTTATGGATCCGCTGTGTCTTTACAGTCTCTTCTCACTATCCTAGAGTCCAACTGATCTATTCACTATTTCTACAACACATCCTAAACTTTCCAACCTTTGTCGGTTTTTCCTTTGATGTCACACCTGCTTTGCATACCTTTTTCACAGCCTACTGCCTCTACACCATGTAGGTCTGTCAAAACCCTTGTCCATCCATAAGCCAATCCTTACTTACTCATTTTTATTCATCCACAATTGTATGATCATTATTATTAGAATTTTCTTATCCATTCAACAAATATTTATTGAGTACCCACTCTTGACAATCTGCCAGACATTTTATTTATGCCATCATTTACTATCCCAGTTAATGGATAGTAAATTCAGATCCCCCGGTTCTCTGATATAGAAGTCTCAGCACTGTTTTTGATTTCTTTTACACATCACAGCTCATTGACCACCAAGTCCAATATTTTAACTTTCTGCATGCCTCTCAAATCTATTCTTATCTTATGTCCCTATTGCTACTGTCTTCATCTAGACTGTCATTAGCTCTCATCTACTTTAGGAACCTTCTATCTTGTCTTTTTACCATTAGGTCCTACTCACCCCACATTCTATATCATATGGCCATCAGACCTAGTGAACTTTAACATGTCTTAAAAATAAAATCTGTAGTAATGTTTTATTACCTATCATAGTGCTCCCTAGAGCCCATCTGAATTACTGTGAACCTTTGACAACATGAAGAAGCCCAGGGTCCACTCTGGACATACTAAGCCACATCTTCAGTGATAAATATATATTTATTTGGCCATATATATATATATATATATATTTAATTTTTTTAACGTTTATTTATTTTTGAGACAGAGAGAGACAGAGCATAAACGGGGGAGGGTCAGAGAGAGGGAGACACAGAATCTGAAACAGGCTCCAGGCTCTGAGCTGTCTGCACAGAGCCTGACGCGGGGCTTGAACTCACGGACCGCGAGATCATGACCTGAGCTGAAGTCGGCCGCTTAACCGACTGAGCCACCCAGGCGCCCCTGGCTATATATATTTTTGAAAGCTTCATGAATGATCCTGAAGCCCCTTTCTGATTAAGGCCACTCATTCAAAATGAAATCCGAACATGGTAAACAGTGTAGCCTCCATTTATCTATTTCACTAAAATCATCTCCTGCCACTCTCCTCCTTTGGCTCTTTATTTCAATCAGAAAAATTGTCTCAATTCCTCTGCTCGGAATACCTTCTTTGTTATCTTTCCAACTCATTCACCTTTTAAGACCAGCTCAAATGTCAACTCTTCTATGAAGCTTTTGAAGATACTGCTCCCCCCTTTCCTATCCCATTTTCCAAGCCCAAGGGACAGTACTACTCACACCCTTATCTCTGCATCCATAGCATCCTAATATTTTCTACAGATCACATAAGGAACCTAGCAGGCTCTTGTTATTTGATTATGTTTTTTCTTCTGTATTAAACTGTGAATTCATTAATCTTTTTTTCTCTAGTACTGAATACAGTATAATCTTATAAATTTTTTTCTGAATTTTTATTGTAGTAAAATATACATGGCAAAATTTACAACCCTAGCCATTTTTTAAGTGTAAAGTTAGTGGCAATAAATACATTCTTAGTGTTGTCGCAACCACCACTACCATGCATCTCCAAAACCGTTCATCTTGCAAAACTGAAACTCTATACCCTTTAAATAATAACTTCCTATTATTTTCTCTCCTCAGCCTCTGGCAACTACTGTTGCCAGAATTTGACTTTTCTAAGTACCTCATATAAGTAGAGTCATAGTAATCTATTACTGTACAATAGTACAATTTATATTTTGAATGGATAATCCAAAGAACTATAGAGAAGCAAGCATTTTCTTTGTTAATATTCCAAAAGAAGATAAAAAATTATTTCAGACTTCCGTAGTCTGCAATTAATGGTTCTATTTGTCCTCTCCCCCAAAAAAGGTTTAATATTGTTACATATATTGCTGCTATGGCACTATTTATAGTCAACTTTTTATCATTCTGAAGTATCTACTTGTCTTAAGTGCTTAATAGATTATAAATTATTTGCAGAGAAATACTATCTTATTTGTTTGTGTCCCCTATTTAACATAGTTAACATTACAAAATAGGTATTTTAAAAAGTATTCTTCATTGAAAAATTGACCCATCAAAAACCTTGGAAAATGTTTAAGGAATAAAAACAGAATTGTATAGTAAGGGAAAAAAAAAAAACCTGTGTAGGAAAAAAAATCCACTTCAGCATTTCAAGCTTTCTTTGCATACAGGCCATGACTAAGCAACAATGGGGAAAGGAGGGAGCTTAGTAATATTCAGTGGTGACTTTCTACAATAGGAAATAAAGTATTCTCAAAAAAGAAAAAAAAAGCAAGCACAAAAGAACATATTCTCTAAAAAACTGGTCTCCAAGTGCTTATCTTATGGGTGCAAAAACAAACAAACAAACAAACAAACCCAAAAACAGAAAACATTTATAGCAAAAAATAAGAAATTAAATGAAAGTGATTTGCAGCTGAAGTTTCTAATACTTTCTCGTAACAAAATGCTCTTCAGTTGCACCAAAAGGAAAAAACAGTAGTTGTTTGCTGTGATCTCTGTAAAATTCTTAAACCAACTATAGGGAAATTTAGATTAAGTGTTAAATTTTTTTATAATTTCATTACACACAAATTCTAATCTGTTAAAAAGGTAGGTATAGAGACTTAGAGAAAATAGCAATAAGTTAGCAGGTCATGTTGAGGAAATGGCAGCGATCTCTTTTTTGAAAACACATTAGACTATGCTTTCAGTTTTCCAGTGGAGTTTTATTAGAGGAATTAAATAAAAATATCCTTTTTAACTTGGCCAAATTCCAAAGTTCTACAAAATTAATATAAAACAAAACTCACTGTGAGCTTATGTATAAGTTTATATAGAGTGTACAAATATTCAAAAAGACTGTGAGGAAGGACACATAAAAGACATATACAGTATGGTTAATGAAACAGAATTAGTCACACTCAAGAATCAGGAGAGGATAATTGTTTTAGCCTCATTCCCTGGAATTAGGGTGGAAAAAGCTTTCATGTTAATATTTTCTTACAAAGTATACAGTCTCAGGGCAGCCGGAGAGAGGAGTCCAAGTTCCACATACATGGATGAATCATTTTAGTAGAAGAGGGAAGCTTCGGTGTGGGAGGCAAGAGACTATGGTATTGGCCACAGGTGAGCTGCTCTGGGTTATGCCTTTCTTGTATTGATAACACAGGCGATCGTCCAACAGAGCTCTTGCAGAAGTGTTTAGCAAGAGCAATGACACAAGTGGCCAAGAGTCACCTCAAACAGGTGAAGCAAGATCTGAAAGAGCACATAAAAGGTGTCTGACAGAGAATTTACAAAGCTTATGGAAATCACAAAGATAAAATTGTTACTATATTTAAGATGAAATTTTGTTCTGAAATTCCTGGAAATCAAGGTGAAAATCAAAGCTGGGGGGACAAAAAGTAAACACAGTGTGTTATATAGCTCTCATTATAGGGGGGTGGGGAATACCATACTAATCCCCCAGGACAAAGAAAATTTTCTTTGAAATAAATTCTGATGGAAATGTCTTTTATATGGAGGCACATTGGATTTATGTCAACAATGGCTTTTTACAACTAGTACTAAAAAGACCTCACAAAACTCCTTTTTTATAGTGCCCTCAAAACACAGAAGGCAAACATTAGAGCATATCAGTGAAGGCCCTCTAAGAAGCTAGGCAAATACTACAATCTGAACACATAGATTTCTTGGAGTCTCTAACAATCTAAGAATTGAATGGTAACCTCTCAAGTGAATACTTGGATTCTATGCTATCTAGACTGTCTTCCCTCAATATCATTTTTCTATCTTATACCTTAGGTAGAAGAGAGTGTGAGGTTATGCACTCTGAAGAGGGCCTCAGATAATTACACTACATCCAATATTTTGGATTACAGATACTGACCTTTTATTATTATAAGTGTTAAGTCTTTCTAGTTTTTGGACTTCTTTTGGTCTCTTGAACTTCTCATACCTCTGGGGTTCTCTTCCTCTGGGCCTTTGAACATGTTCTACTTTCTATAAGAAATCACATCCTTCCAACCACCACGCAGATCAAGCCAATTTCCTCTCATCCTTCAAATTTCAGCTTGTTCATAATTTTCTCTGATGCTTTCTCAAATACCAGATTCTTTTAGCTGCTTCTGCAGTATACTTTCAAAACACTATCACATGTATGTCTTATAATATATTCTAAGTGTTTATTTAGTTCTCTGTTTTCCTGCTGAATTCTATGTTCCTTAAAGACAAGTACTTTGCTTGTCTTCTTTACCTTTTCATCCCAGGGCCTACCCCAGGGCCTGGCACTGAGTGGCTGGTTAAGAAATACTTATTGAATGAGTGAGTGAAACCTGCATGGAAAATGTACACCTTGTGGGGCTATCTGAATTAATTGGAGGGGCACCTGGGTGGCTCAGTTGGTTAAGCATCCAACTTCGGCTCAGGTCATGATCTCATGGTCCATGAGTTCAAGCCCCGCGTCAGGCTCTGTGCTGACAGCTCGGAGCCTGGAGCCTGCTTTGGATTCTGTGTCTCCCTCTCTCTCTCTGCCCCTCCCCTGTTCATCTCTGTCTCTGTCTCAAAAATAAATAAACATTAAAAAAAATTGAATTGATTGGAGTATTTTGTAAAAAGATGTGATAAAGTAAGGTGGCTGTAAACAACCCTCTTGGGAACTGCAGTGAGGCTTGCAATGGTTCTTTGGATTTGTCCACATGGTGAAAATATGTCTAAATCATGGTCAGTAAGTAGACTAACTGACCAGATCCCCATTTGCTTAAACTTGCAGTTTGTTAGGGAGAACACTGTGTGCAATTGCAAAGTCAAAGGTAGGAATTTAGTGGCTCCATTGCTGTAAAAAAAAAAAAAAAAATAGAGCTTACCTCTTTTTATTAAAAAGAATTTTTATAAATATTTAAAGAAATATGTTTATATTTATATTATATTTATATTTATATAATAAATATATAAATTTAAATTTAAATATTTAAATAAATATTTTAAAAATATTTATTTTTTAAATAAATAATTTATTAGAGAAACAGGTACCAAATAGATTCAAATAGTTCTAGAAACCCAAAATCACCACTGCAAATTTCACTGCCTTTGAAATGTTTCTCAGGTGAGTGAGTGGTGGCCCACAAGTTCCCTGGGTCTCAGTTGGAGCATGGCCCTGGGTGTATGGAATTTGGATCTCTTGCCATGGCTCTTCCTAAACGTCCAGCAGCTAAGACTCAAATATCTATGCCAACTGCAGTGCCTTTCAACTTGACTTAAAATCTTCTCATTCCTGACTTTAAATGCATTTCTGTTCTAAGTATGGCATGGCCACAGGCTGCTGTATTTCCTGTAGGAGAATGTCACTGGCTTATCTCCTCCAACTTTATTTATTTACATTCGGCTTTTTATGACACAATGAGGAACTCTAAATATAATTTTTTTTAAGGCAGGAAATCTGGTGAGCAGATTGATATTTTTTAAAAAACCACCAGAGTGAGGATAAAAGTCTAACACCGTCTTCCCACCAGTTTTAAATAATTCATTTCTATGACGTTCAGGGTACCATTGCAGATGTGCTAGAACCAGAATGAAATTTCACCTTCAAATATTCTCTTCCTCTGCAATTTTCCTTGTTTTTTTTTTAATCCAAAAATATATAATGGTCTTAAACGAAGGTGCTATCATATTAAATATGAATTTTAGCTTGATAGTAACAGCAAAGATAAGCCTTTGTTCAGGGCTTCTTAATCCTGTTCAAGGGTCCTATCAACTATAGAATCAGTTCTGTCACAGCTCAAAGGGGGCAGTTTTGGGATTAGAGCACAGACATCTGAGCCCAAGGCTCCCCACCACTGCACAGTGGGCATCAAGGAGTCTTTCCTCTCCCTGGATCTTACTGGCTCAGTCTCTCAGTGCTGCTCTGAACCAGCCTTAAAACATTTTTCTTGTACGGATAACCCAACTCAAGCTCAAGTTTACATTTAGAGAATAGATAGCTCCTAATCCACAGCTCCTTCCAAAAACAAACAAACAACAAACAAACAAAAATACTGAAATAAACAGTCTATTCTCTCAACTGTCTCTTCCATTTCCTGTTTGGTTTATCAGGCCAAAAACGTTGGGGTTAATCTTAACTCTTTATTTTCTGACAGCCGACACCCGGTGCTTCAAAAACTGCTGTTATATCTTGGCTCTAACTTCAAAATACTGTCTACTCTTGTTGTCCAAGGTTGTTATGCTCTATGAAATCACCAAAAATGTTCATTTAGCGACTACTGAATTGTTGCTGCCTAGGGAAAGTTCAGGGTTAGGTTGCTGTGAGCCTCAGGCCACACTTTTGCCTGCTGGTCAATACACACTTGGTTTTAGGTGTGTTTCCACTTAAAGACACTTTTTTACTTAATATGTATTCTTGATTCATGAGCTTTGAACTCATGGCCAACATCAACAAAGTCATACCTGAATGGAGCTTATCTGATGCATGTTTTCCTGCACAGGCATATACAAGCCCCTTGGTACTTATGAACACCAGCTAGCCCTTCAGCTTTATGCTTGGAGCTCACTTAAAACAGCAAAATCACCAATAAAAAGCACAAAATGTGAAAAGTACGGTGCTGAATATATTGTGAAAAAGCATTATTTACTGGAGAAGCCGAAACAAGGCAAAGCATGGCCTTTTACAATCTCTGCTGGGAATATGTGGGAATCAGACCACTCAGATTTTTCATCACTTTGCCTTTGTCTGCAAGTATCTGTGAAAGCGCCATGAGTATTTATTTTGGGATTACAAATACATTTCAGTAGGTAGGCAAATCTGCAAATACAGAATCCAAATTTGCAAATACAGAATCCATGAATAATGAGAACCAACTGTATACCCAGAATCCCCCTACCCCACCATTTCTGCTGTGTGTTCGCATGCTAGGGCTGCCATAGCCAGGTCCACGGACTGGTTAGCTAAATAACAGAAATTTATTGTCTCACAGTTCTGGGTCTCTAAGTCCCAGATCAGAGTATTGGGAGGTCTTATACTGGTGCTGTGAGAGTGAGTATTGTGAGAGTGAATCTGTTCCGGACCCTTCTCCTAGTTTCTAGTAGCCTCAGGCATACTATAATTGTAGATGGCCATCTACTCCCTGTGTTTTCATATCATCTCTCCTTTGTATGTGTCTCCCTCTGTGCCCAAAGTTATCCTTTCTATAAAGATACAGTAATATTGGATCAAGTCCCACCTTAATGACCTCATCCCAACTTGATCATCTGCAAACTACTCATTCTAAATATGGCCACATTCACAGGTTCTTAGGATTAGAACTTCGACATTTTTGGAGGGATACAATTCAAGCCATAACACATTGACACCACGTTGTTTATGCCACCATCCTCTCCTCTCTGGATTGTCGCTATAGCCTAACTGGTCACCCTTCTTCTGCCACTGTCCCAGCCCCCAGAATCTTCCCAGAACATAGAGGGAGCTTTACAAACTGTAAATCAGATCATGTCACTCTTCCCATCTCTCCTGGATTAAAGCCAAAGCCCTTATAGAGCCTTTGATATCTGGTGCAACTGACTTACCACCTCTCTGACCTCTTGCAGCCTGGTCTAGACACAACAGCCTCCTTGCTATGCCTAGAACAAGCCAGACATTATTCTTCCCCGGAGCATTTGCCCCTGCTTTTCTTACTGCCTGGCAGTCTCTTTCCCAGATATCCTTCTGGTTCTCCCCTCGCCTCCTTTGGCTTCACTATAATATCACCTTCTCAGCAAGGCCTTTTCCTCCCCCACTCTATTTCATATTGCAACCCTTTTTTATTTTATAACCTACTTATTTATCATGTCTGTCTCCCCAGCAAGAATGCAAATTCCAAAGAACAGCAATCTCTGTCCTTTTTATGCATTATTATGTCATGTGTCTAGAACAGTCTCTGGCACATGCTAGGTATGCAGGTGATATTTGTTGAGTGAATGAATGCATGCATAACAGAAAGACAAGTATATAGGACTAGGTCTTATTCATTTTCTGTCTTTGTAGTACAGCACAGTCCCAGGCACTTATCAGTTATGTGTCCAACAGAAAACTGATGACAAGGGTCAGAATAGTAACAGACAGTTAAGATGAAAATAAATCAATACTTTCAATTTGAATCTAGTTAAGGAGGTAATGCCTATTTTACCAAAATTTTTTCTTTATTATAAAATTCCCCCAGCTCTTCAGTAATATGGAGAGGATATATGTGAGTAGAATTAATAAAGAGAAATTAAAAGTTTTAGTATGTATGTTGGGCAAAGTGGCTTGAAGTTAATTTGTTAGTGTCTGTAATACATTCTAACCCTATGATGGTTTGGTTTTGGTGTGTTTATTTGTTTGTTTGTATCTCTCTTTTTGGAGGGGAGAACTTATTTGGGGAGTGAGTTAGCACAACAAATGCGTAGCACATCTTTCAGGACACCTAAAAAGAATGAGAAATGTCATCTAACCCGATGGGAAATATTTGCTCATCAGTTCAAACTTTTTCTTACTGTTTCTGTTTCCAATTAACCACTGTCTGCCTCTGGGTTTTCTTGCTTCTTTGTTGGTTTTTTCCACTCACTCATTTGCTACACTTGGTCCTGGCTTGTCTCAATGAATTCCCCAGGCTGGCAACTGAGATAAAACTTAGCTGCATGAAGAATACAGACACGCTACAAAATGTAAAGCTTTGAATTAAAGATCTTCATTAAGATCTTTCATTTGGGGCGCCTGGGTGGCGCAGTCGGTTAAGCGTCCGACTTCAGCCAGGTCACGATCTCGCGGTCCGTGAGTTCGAGCCCCGCATCAGGCTCTGGGCTGATGGCTCGGAGCCTGGAGCCTATTTCCGATTCTGTGTCTCCCTCTCTCTCTGCCCCTCCCCCGTTCATGCTCTGTCTCTCTCTGTCCCAAAAATAAATTTAAAAAAAAAAAAAAAAAAAGAAGATCTTTCATTTGACCCAATATCTCTCCAGACCTATAAGGCAAATATGGGCTCCTCGTCTGGTCAAAAAGAATCTTTTTTTTTTTTTTTTTTTTTTTTTTTTTCTGGTGACCTAGCAAATGAGAAAAGTCTTGAAGACTGGAGCCTAGCCCATATGACTTTGTGTTTTGATACCCACCTAACCTCAAGTGTACTCAGGGGTGGCAATTACTATTCTGTAAATATTAATGCTAACCTAAAGGCTGGAAGCTAAATTCTAGTTGCCGCAGCCTTAACCCAGTCAGCCTATATAGGGAATATAAAGATTAAATAAAAGACTTGGGCTCTTGGATAAAAGGTACTATATAAACATGATTGCTATTTGTTCTGCTTCTCTTGCACTTTGAAAATATACTTCCTGGCAGCTACTTTTGTGCAGTTTTGTGTGACTCTACTTATTGCAAATGCCAGGATTTTCTCATAGGATTTTCTTGGTTTCCACCTATTTTAATAAACCTTCTTTTCTTTGAAATTAGTTGCCTGCCTTTGGGGAATAGATTGGTCCTGAAGGACAATAATTATACCTGTCACGTATCACCTGAGGGAAGGCGATTGTGGTAAGAGCCTATTTTCCAGGTGTAGATGTTCATCTTGGTGTCTGGGTGGTATTGCTGATTATTATTTTTTAAAAACAAGTCTGTGGGACTGTTGGTGATTGGATTTAGAAAACAGATTTCTAGGCTTTAAAAAGGAACAGTTATTGGGACTCCTGGGTGGCTCAGTCGGTTAAGTGTCCAACTTCAGCTCAGGTCACGATCTCACTGACCGTGAGTTGGAGCCCCGCGTCGGGCTCTGGGCTGATGGCTCAGAGCCTGGAGCCTGCTTCCGGTTTTGTGTCTCCCTCTCTCTCTGCCCCTCCCCCGTTCATGCTCTGTCTCTCTCTGTCTCAAAAATAAATAAACGTTAAAAAAAATTAAAAAAAATAAAATAAAAAAACAGTTATACCTGTGGCTTTCTTGAACCTTACTAGTGTTTTCAGGTCTGTCATGAATATGGCCTCCAAATCTGCTTTCTAATCTCAGTGAATATGTTTAGTATTTCCTGATACCTATTACTTATCCTCATTTTCTAATTTCCCAATGAGCAAATACATGTGCACTCAGAATTGTGAAATGAATGGAAAGGCCAAGTCTACTATGTCTAAATTGATACAACTCCAGTCTAATCTGTACTTATTTCTAAATAGTTGACATTGTTTGCCTAGTGTAGGACTCCTTACTCTAGTGGGAGGGTTCTGGAGCCTCATTTGCTTATTTACCATTGGGCAGGGCTTGGTCATTTATCTTTGCAACTCCGTTCATTAATAAAATTATCTTAATTATTGGTTGTAAACCAACCTCCTACATACCCACTCCTTGAAAACAAAAAAAGGAAGGAAGGAAGGAAAGAAGGAAGGAAGGAAGGAAGGAAGGAAAGAAGGAAGGAAGGAAAGAGGGAAGGAAGGGAGGAAAAGAAAGAAAGAGAAAGGAAGGAAGAAAGAGGGAAAAAAGACATAAAGAAATATTCAAGGAAACTATTCAGAAAATTAGAAAAATAACACAGTATTAATCATGGGAGGATTATATTTTATCACCAGAAGTTGGGTCATGGTGTATAATGTCTGATTCCATTAAATTTAGGCAGAGCCCATACTAAGTGTTGTCAATACCTTTCCTTTTCTGTACTATCAATTTCCAAAGCAAGAGCAAGAATCATGGTGTAACTAAAAGGACGTATAAACAGCCCAACCATATATCACAGCCTTCATGCCATCAATCTCATATTCTTTGCTTATATAATAACCCGTAGGATGGTTCTCACTTAAAGTCTGTTATATCCTATAACCTAATTTTAATTTAAAATATCAAATGAATTTGGCTGTTTCTACAGTTTTCCTTCCCATAGCATATTGAAAGCAACAGAAGGCAGATGAGAGGAGAAATGTCAAAAGGCCAAGGTGGTTCCTAAGTGGTTTCCAGGCTTTTTTTTTTTTTTAACAAAATACTCACAGCAATGAAAAGTTTTTGAGTAGTCAGCCTGACATATGTCTACCCAGAGTTAGCCAGACTCAAGATTAAGGGCATAGTCCTCCACAAAATTGGCCTCACTTCAGTTTGGGGGTCCCCAGGGCTATTCTGAGTAGCTGGCTCCAAATTCAGGGTTTCCCATGACTACTGTTAGGTTTGAGGAGTCACTAAAATGACTGAGGAGTCAGGAAAGAGATATTTTAGAGCATTACTTAAAATTAGAGCACTACTGTGGAAGACCACTTCTTGGAAAACTGCCCTGAGCAGCCTTGCCAAGGAGCCCTGCAGGGCTGACTAACCTGGGCACACCGTCACCAGATGGTCTCCCCGGGCCCTCCCATGATTCTTATTTGCATCTCACTTTCCCTTTGGCATCCTTTTTTTTTTCTCTTGCCCTCATTGGCTTTCCAAATTTTGCTATATCCAAATCAGTTTCATTCCCACTGAAGATAAGGCCAACATGACCGGATTTTGTGGAAATAGCCCTCATCAGAACGCCCATGTCAAAATGTCAAAGCATTCTTTTTATGAGCAAATAGAACAACAAATATTTTTACCTCCTACTCCATCCCTAACCCCATTTCTTATCAAACCCCTTCTCTCAACCTCACACCTTTGCTGAATTCCACTGGACTTGATCCTAAACATGACATTTTTGATAGATTTGTTACCTGCCATTCAAAGAGTTAAGTATAGTAAAAAGTAGCTGTGCCCACTCCACAACCCAGCACTTCCTAATTGCATATCAAATATTTAAGGAATATGAAAAAAATCAGTGCTCTCCCATAATTGAGATTATTTCCTTTCTGTTTTTGATACACTGTGAACTTTGTATATTACTATGGTAATTTATGCAAATCTTTGCCTTCAGAGTTTATATTCTGGAGATGAGTCCTTTCTGAATTGCTGGCACACAGAATTTTATATCCTATGACCTTATCATATATATTGAAAAGTACCAAAGGGGACTTAATTTATGTAGCTTGATAAAACAGCTTATTTTAAGAGAAATTTCCTTAAGCCAGGAGGAAAAGTTGCCTTTTTTTCTTTCTTTTTTTTTTTTTTTAATTCCCTCAATTTAAAACCAACAGAGACAGAGATCTCGGGAGGAAACGAGAAAGGCAGTAAGAAGGGGCAGGATTATTGGTTAAGTCTCCATTTTCACAAGGGCAAGAGGTGCCAAGCTGAGGACTCAGGCTGGTGAGGAGAGCTGTGAGAGCTTCACAGACCCTTAATGAAAGCCCCTTGCCTCAAAGTTAGACAAATTCAACAAACCAAAATACTGTATAACCTTGGAACTTTCACAGTGCTTAAAATTCCTCGGGCTTACTTGACTATATTTAAAAGAGGTAAAGGATTCCTAACTTACAAGATGGCTGTGAGGAGTAGAGGAGAAGATCTAATGTACCTGGCATGTTGTAGACACTAAGGGACTTTATGTTGCCCTCAATCTGTATCAAACAGTAGTTTCCGGTCCAGATTGCACACTAGAATCACTTGGACATCTTTTCAAGGTATATTGTCCTATGCAGTAATTCAATTAGAATTTCGGCCATTGTTACCCCAGCCTCAGGATTTTTAAAAAAAGTCTCCCCAAGGGATTGGAGTATGAACTTACATTGAAAGATGAGAGCTTTTCCCAAGACAATTGTTTCATCACATATTATTGGAATTGGACACACATGTATTAATAATAACATTCTGGGGAAATACATAAATGTATCTTATATAACTTCTTAACCCTTGTGTTTTTAAATTTTGCAGAATGATTTTAAAATTTTTTTAATGTTTATTTTTGAAAGAGAGGGAGAGCGTGCACGCACATAAGTGAGGGAGAGGCAGAGAAAGAGGGAGACACAGAATCTGAAGCAGGTTCCAGCCTTGTCAGCACAGAGCATGAGCCAGGCCTTGAACTCGTAAACCATGACATCATGACCTGAGCTGAAGTTAACACTTAACCTACTGAGCCACTGAGGCACCCCTTGCAGAATGATTTTTAATGCCCCTACCTCTAAAACCAATCCATTAAAAATGACAACTCTATCCCACATATTTCCAGTTTAGGCTAGATCTTAATGCTACATTGTTTGCTAGGCTTTTTTTTTTTTCCCTCAGAAATTCTGTGATTCAGGTCGAAGCACAGCACTGAGTCTAAATATGGATCAGTAATTCAAACCAAAGAAGGATTCAGACCACAAGTCCTGGTCCTCTGAGGACCTACAGCCGAGCCAGCTGTGTTCTGAGGGAGGGGCTCTTTCTAGAGTTCCTCCCAGTGTGAGAAACATAAGCTTGAACCCATGGGTCAAATCAAGGATTTTCCCCTGGAAGGGGTCAAGAGATGCAGTGACAAGTAGTAAGCACTTCCTATATAAGAATTTATCATCAGTGCAGCTGCTGCAAAGGTGCCCAGGATTCACTGACTGTTTCATTAATGGCCGAAGGACAGGAATGGAAAGGGCTTCAGTAGGCCTGTGGTAAACACTTCATCAAATGTGTGTTAGTCACATGTTTTAGCAGCCCTGTGTGGCATTTCCAGTGAACTCAGTCTGGGAGCAGCAGCAGCACCTGGTTGCTGATTTGGCATGAGGTGACAAGTACATATTAACTCTTTTCAGGTTTTCATCTTTCTCTTTGATGAGATGATTACTCAGAGAAGAGGTGAGGCCAGACTCTGAACTTCTAAGCAAGCCGAACAGGGATACAGTCAGGCTTGTGGCTTCCTAAACACTATGTATATATAATATATGTAAATATATATCAACATTATATATAATATTTATTTTTGAGAAAGAGCATGAGCAGTTGGAGAGGCAGAGGAAGAGAGAGAGAGAGAGGAGAGAGAGAGAGAGAGAGAAGAGAAGAGAAGAGAAGAGAAGAGAAGAGAAGAGAAGAGAAGAGAAGAGAAGAGAGAGGAGAGGAGAGGAGAGAGAGAGAGAGAGAGAGAGAGAGAGAGAATCCCAAGCAGGCTCCAGGCTCTGTGTGGAGCTTGACACAGGGCTTGATCTCACGACCATGAGATCATGACCTGAACCAAAATCAAGAGTCAGACACTTAACCGACTGAGCCACCCAGATACCTGTGAACATTATATATATATATATATATATATATATATATACACATTTAAAAACTTAGATATGAAGCCCACAGTATGCTGAATATAGCATACAAGATTCATTGCAACCAATGAGGATTGTTTTTTGTTTGTTTCTCTTTTGTTTGCAATTAGGGGTTTTTGCATGGCAGTCACTTCAATGCCTCACAAACTTTGGGGTCTTTCAGGGGAAATAAGACATGTAGTTAGTTCTCTGGTCACCAGGCCACTATTATGGAATCAACCTTAACCCTAGAGTTGACTTCTCGGCCAGTCTCTTAGCTCTTCCCTTCCCTCTGTGCTCTCCAAGTGGCCAGGGTGTTTATGCTAGACACCCTACAATTTCCAAAGGCCCCATTCTGCCGGGTCTGCTCTTCCAAACCTAGATGAGGTGTAACAACCGCATGTACCTATCTTCACTCCAGCCACACCAGACCACGGATCATTACTCAAATGTGCGGTGCCCTTGCTACTTCTACTGTTCCATCAGAATCAGGGTCTCTACTGTAGATCTCTATAGTCCTGTTCTTCCTCCAAAAGTCAACTCACATACATCCTACTCCTCGATAATGCAGATAATGTCTTAACTGAGGCCAGCCAGGAGTTAGGTGTTTGTTAAATGTTGGTTATCTTTCCTTCCTCCAGACTTCTTGGTCCAGAATCAGTTACTTCCCAGGGGCTTCCCCTGCAATGCCTTTTATATATTTTATAAGCACTTATTTCATCCTGCCTTGTGTTATCATTATTTACCTCTTCGTTTACACTACTATGCTATAAAGTCCTTGAGTTTTGAGAATGAATTAGATCTATCTGTCTATTACCCAAGGATGTCTCAAAGAACCTTATACTTAGTAGACATTCAACCAATATACAATTGATGAATGAATGAATGAATGAGTGAATGAATGAATGGGAAAACAAATGCCCATCCTTTGCTTACATAACTCCCTCTTCTACAGGGTTTTCTCCCTCCCTAAACACATTTTGTTAGCTAATTTCTTTCATACTTTCCAGGGACTAATCAGATTAAAACAATTCACAGAATATGTAAATTGATAATTGATTTGCTAGGGTAGATGTGAACATTTGCACTTGACACGGAGAATTTTATATTTCCAAATTGGCCTCCAATTTATAAAGGATTTATGATGAATATAGATAGGGGAGACTTTTTCTTATCCTCTGAGGCTAGGAAAACAAACAAACAAAACACAACCTCTCATTCTCCAGCAAGTTGCTTTGCTTCCTGTAAAGAGTCTGTCAGGGGATAAACACATGGAGCCAGAATCATTTTGTGGCATTTTCAGGCTGCTTACCGCCCACCCTTTCTCATCACCTTTGCAAAGAGCTCAGCTATATGTGGGACCTATGGAAAACAGAGACATGACAAAGGACAGATGGGTTATATGCTGAATATTTTAACTGGGTATCAGGAAGCAGCCAACTTTCTGAGAGCTAGTGATTGCGCATATATGCACATACACGAAGCTGTCCTTATGACATTTCAAAAGAACTCCGTCTTGTAGCCTGAGCTTAACATTAAGGACTTTGATTTATGACTTCTCATTAGCAGCCACTACACATCATTGTGATTCAGTACCATCTTGCATAATAATTAACTCATCCATACGGTACGTGTTTGACAGCGAGAATGGAAAGCAATATTTGTTTCACGCCACTTCTGCAGCTGCAGAGGGAATTCACACAATTTTTCTGGAATCAAGAGTCTCATGTATATCTTTTCTTGGTGGGGGAGGGAGGCTTCCTTTGATTCTTATTTAAGCTTTGTGCAGTAATGCACAGGAGGCTAAAGCAGAAATAGATACTGCTTCTTTAACAATGAGTCCATCTGGCTTAGCCAACAAATTACGTTCTCTTCCTAACCTTTAATTTCTCATTGACCTACAAATGGGTTTAAATCTGCCTGGGTCTCTTGGCAAGAAGGTCAGAAGTCACTCTCATCTAAGGGCTCGGGTTTCCAGACACTTCTATTGGACTTAGCTGTTGAGAGAGTCTCCCCTCTTCTGCCAAATCATCTTGATCATCTCCATGTTAATCTCACCATGCTCAGTCTTCAGTGTCACTGGAGTCTCAAATAGGAAGGTGTTTCACAAAGTCAGTTTTCAAATCCAATGTGATTATAGATTCTGAAAAGATTCCAAAGCTGTAACACTCTACATATATAAAGATATTTATATTTTAATTATTATCGTTGATAATTATTTCACGAGCCCTTGTTTCTTTTTTTTTTTTTTAATTTTTTTTCAACGTTTTTTATTTATTTTTGGGACAGAGAGAGACAGAGCATGAACAGGGGAGGGGCAGAGAGAGAGGGAGACACAGAATCGGAAACAGGCTCCAGGCTCCGAGCCATCAGCCCAGAGCCTGACGCGGGGCTCGAACTCACGGACCGCGAGATCGTGACCCGAAGACGGACGCTTAACTGACTGCGCCACCCAGGTGCCCCTCGAGTCCTTGTTTCTGTATCAGAAAACTGCTTGACTGGTTCCTTGAGCTTGTTAATTTGCCCCTTAGGCGACACATACAAAAGCTGGCAAGGGGGCAGTGGAAGGGAAAACTAAAGCTGTGGACTTGACATTTGTGATTGTTCTGACAGAAATACCAAGCCATCTCACTCACATTAAGCCATACTGCGAGAGGGTACAGCTCTCACTGATCCCTCACCTACGATCAAAATCTCCATTTTTTTCTAACATTCTTTAAAAAAAATTTTTTTTAACATTTATTTATTTTTGAGAGATAGTGTGCTAGTGGGGTAAGGGCAGAGAGAGAGGAGACACAGAATCCAAAACAGGCTCCAGGCTCTGAACTGTCAGCACAGAGCCCAATGCGGGGCTCAAACCCATGATAAGATCATGCCCGGACCTGAAGTTGGATGGTTAGACGTTTGACTGGCTGAGCCACCCAGGCACACCTTCTAACTTTGCTTCTGACCAAGTCTGTTTTGAATGAGATTTTAAGGCAACAAGAGGCATGTATTATGCTGACATGTAAAGGATCTGTACTGGAACTTTCAGTAGGGTTGCACAATTAGCAAATAAAAGTATAAACTGTCCACCTGAATTTGAATTCAGGTAAATAATGAATACTTTTTAAGTAAAGTATTACCATGCTATATTTGGGACATATTTATATTCAGAAATTATTTATTGTTTATCTGAACACATCTAACCGGGCACCCTGTATTTTATCCAGCTAGCCTGTTCTTTAGAAATATGTAGACAACCTGAATATAGTGCAAAAAAATTTAAAACACTGACATTCTAACACATCTCCATTAAACTTCCCTTTCCCTGCTTCCTGCCATCTGCTTCTTCCATTTTTCTAGAGGTCACAGCTGGTAACCAAAAGCTTGCTGTTATTTAGTCAAAATATTTATTATTTCTGGCAAAAGAGTATGAACGTCTGAAGGCTGAGGTGGGAAACTTTCATAGAGAAAACAGCATAATGTGGGTTCACTGGTACCCTTTCCATGGTACCCACCCCATTCTACTGATATGTTGTTTTTGTGAATAACATATAAAATATCATATATATATATATGTGATCACCTTGTTTAAATATCCCTTTTGCTATCAATAGAATTATGAAATTCTTTAGTGTGGAACAACATAAAGTAAATCACTATAAATTTAACAGTATTCAGCTCCGAGTAATTTAGTTTGTAAATACTCACTAAACATTTATTTTAAATTACAGCAAGTGTTTTGGGGCGCCTGGGATGGCTAAGATCTCACAGTCTGTGAGATTAAGACCCACATCGGGCCCTGCACTGACGCAGAGCCTGCTTGGGGTTCTCTCTGCCCTACCCTACTTGCACATGTTCTCTCTCTGTCTCTCTCAAAATAAATAAATAAACATTTTTTAAAAATTACAGCAAGCGTTACTCTCAAGATCTTAAAAAACTCCCTAGCGCTTAAATGGTTCCAACTGAGATTTGATATCGTCTATGTCCAGTCCTCCTTTCTATTAAATAAACTCTTTAATTCTTTCAGGCCTTTAAACAATACATTTAGAGTCATCTCTGACGAAAACAAAAAGAGCTTTTACTGTCACTGCATGTGTCCATCATATAACACCATATGATGTTAGAAAGGTAGAGAACATTACCCCTATGCTGGCCCTCACACTTGTTAATATAAAGATTAGGAAATTCTTTAAAAGGCATAGGCTATTCCACATTATCTGGAAGGAATTTCAAGTAAAATTATCTATCAATCCAGAGAGAATGCTAGAAAAATACTAAGAACAATAAAGATAATTAATTCTTTTAGTCATTATCATCTATGCATTTTTTATCATTGTGTTTATCCTTGACATTATAATTACTTGCTTTTGTGTCTTTTCTCTCCCCTAAGCTGGTAATTCCTGTGAGGTAATAAGAACCCTGCCTCATTTTTTTAGTGTTGCCATTGTTTGGCAGTGCCTGGTTCATAGTATGAAGAGTAGCTATTTCAAAAAGTCTGGGAACTGTCGCTCTAAGATAGAATGTAATTGAACTGAGAGTGTTAAGTACAACTACTCAACATTCTCTTGGGAGGAATCATACCTCCCTGTTGGCTTGCCTGTAGCCCCAACTTGGCATTTCCCAAAGATCTGTAAGTCCTGTGTGTGTGGATGAGTGTGTGTATCTTTCAAAACTTAATTGTACATAGAAAAAGAAATATATATGTATATATGTATGCATGTGTATGTAGATATCCATTTAGAAAGAATTCACCAGAAAGTGTAGGGAATCTTTATGAGGTGGAGATGGCTAACTCTCCATCAGATTTATGCTGCAGGTAGCATAGTTACTGGGGCATAGGTGCAGTGATGTACTGCGTTTCCCAGTTCTCTTACACCTCGGTGGGCCATGTGATTTGTTCTCACCAGCAGCATGCCAGCTAAGGTAGTGTGTGCTACTTTTCTTTTCTGCATCCTTATTTTCCTTTTTGAGTGGGCTTGATGAAGAATCTTAGAGACCAGGGTCAAGGCGGTACAGCCAGAAAATGGAAGGTGCCTGGGTTTCTAGACATCACTCCTGAAAAGACAGCTTCCCCCGACCTCCTCAATCAGCCACATTCATTTTGGACATTATGTGTACAAGGCATAAATTTCTATCATGTTTGTGCCATAGGTTTATTTGCTTCAGAAAGTAGCCTCCCTCCTAACTAATATCATTTATTGGTAGAATTTTATTTAGCACCTATTCCCTTTTTTTTCTATTCCATCCATGCTAGAAGCGGTTGTTCAGACTATTACTTCTTATAGTTTGCCTTCCCCATCTTTCCTTCATAGTGCTTCGAAAAGTCCCAGTACTGAGAAATTGACTCTTAAAATTTTTTTTTCCAAGTGAATGGTTCAGTGTGAATTTTCTTTTCACTTTAGAAACATTTATCTAGCACTCATTCATTAGAGCATACATCCTGTGAGGGCTTGGGAATGAAAAGATAATTAGCTGATGAGTTATCAAAGGAAACAAACATATAAAGGATAAATTCCAATGGAACAGAATAAAAAATAGAGTCTCATGAAGTCTTTAGGAGTAGTCACTTGGAGCCATGCTGTCTCTGCTTGGAGTAGAAGCATTCAGAGAGCAAGGTGACCTTGAGCTAGTCTTGGAGGATGAATATAAGGTCTGCCAAAGGATATGAGTCACTGTTTACATCTTTTAACCATTTATACAATGAACAGAGGATATTACTCTTTATAAAACGATATTGGTTTGTCTTATTGAAACTGATCATATTCATCAGGAATAACTGTACGTTGTTTATTTGGAGGCTTTTGGTGAACAAAGTTTTCAGTTGCTAGTTTTACCATTAATAATTTATTCTTTTGCTCAGTCCTCATGAGCTCATTTACAATTTTTTTAAGCTTGAGGATTTGTTTTTAATGAAATTCTTTTGTCCATCTGGAATTTATGGTTGTGTATGACAACAAATTATTTCATCCATGATTAATCTATGTTTGTTAATCATTACTTATTTGTCCATTATTTTATTTCACATAGTAATTTAGTACACATATAGACTTGGCTCCATTCCAAGGACCTCTATTCTGTTCTGTCATTCTAGTCTTGTATTTTGAACTTGTATCCTGTAATTTTAACACCTGGCGCTTTATAATATATTGTTATTTATGAGTGGCCAGTTCCTCAATGTTAGTCTTCCCTTTCACTGATCCAGCTTTATATAATGTTCACTCTGGCAAGGGACTGGTTTCCGAAGGCTGGAAGTTTAAAAACCCATAAAATGAATGAGAAGAAATTGGGAAAGTTAGGGGAAAAAAGGAAATAATAAGTTATATATTTGGTACTTTCTACTTCTTGTTATTGTGAGTGTTTCAAGGAAAGAGATCTTGTTCTTCTTTGTAACTCAATTTTAAGGCCTTGGAGAATAGATGTGTGATGTATGTGTTGAAATGAATCATTACTTGGTCTTGGCTTGTTTCTTTGCAGGCCACGTACTCTATTCAAAGATCAGCTGATGAAGACTTGCATTCAACAGCTGTTTGTAATAGACACAGAAATTCTAGGAAATATTTATTAGAAAAAGTTGAAACTCTGAAGTTAAAAGGGCTTTGAAAAAGAAGAAGAAACTAGGTCTCTGACTCTCCAAAGCAATTAACTGGTTTCTATTAATATATATGGAAATTATTTCCTCAGCCAGTAGAGTCTTTTTAATTACATTGCAAAACTTTTACTTTTTACCTTTGTAGCTCATCGTAATCCATACCTTCTTTGAAAAACAAGATTTAAAACTAGATTAGGTTTGAAAGAGGTGCTGTATTTTTTAAAATAAAAAGTTATGGGGCGCCCGGGTGGCTCAGTCAGTTAAGCATCCGACTTTGGCTCAGGTCATGGCTCACCACTTGTGAGTTCGAGCCCCGCAGCTCTGTGGCTGGAAGCTCAGAGCCTGGAGCCTGTTTCGGATTCTGTGTGTGTGTGTGTCTCTCTCTCTGTCCCACACCCACTCACCCTCTGTCTCTGTCTCTCTCAAGAGTGAATAAACATTAAAAAAAATTTGTTTAAGTTATGCCATCATATATAGATATTGACCATTGCTCAGTTTGGTCTAGATCATAGTTGACACAGAAAGCCACAGGCAGAATTGAAGAGGACCTGTTTGTTCACAGCGTATCTCCAGTACTCGAGCAGTGCCTGAAGACACATAGTGGGCGCTCAGTAAACATTTGTTGAGGGATTGAAGTGGTATCAAGCATGAGTCACAGCCAGCAAAGCAGCTCACTGAAGGAATAATCATTGATCTAAGTCAGAGAGTTGGAGACACGTTTCGGAAGCAGAACACAAGATAGATTAAAGCAAGAGGCTTGGACAGAAGCCATGCATGGTGATAAGTCTGAGAGAGGGAGACCAACCTCCTGGCTTTAGTGATTGTGGATGACGAGTTTGTTAGACTTGCTTGGCCTTATGTTTGCGAAATACTTAACTGTTTTTCAGAACATGGAATTAAACTTGCCATTTTAGTGTTTTTAAATAAAGTTCTAAATTAATGATTTAAATGTGGGTCAGAATTGCTGCTGTTGATTTGCCTTCATCTGAAGCCTCTCAAACATTGTCTTTTCAGCTATACCTCAAAATAAAATAGCAAAATTAGGAGCAAAAATATGCAAAAATAAATATGAAATCAGCTTTCAGACTCAATTGTGCTTACTGTGAGTACTTTCTGACTCAGGGAAATGTTAAACAGATGTAGAACTCCACACTTTTCTTAAACTAGTAATAAAATTATTCCAGACATTAGAAAAAAAAAAGAAGTTTCTTTTACTCAAACTATGGCATGTAAGTGAAATTCTGGATAACTACATAATGAAATCACTTCTGGAACTTGCTTAGTAACTGCCAGTTTCCCAAACTCTGTAAATATGCAGTATGCAGGACCAAATCTGTCAGCTCAGCGGTATCCCCTACCAGAAGATATACCAGAAGTAACAGCTCAGTTCACAAAATACTTCTGCTATAACTTAATAATAGAACTGTATCTCATTGCTGGGGAAAGACCAAAATATCAGCCCCTAATAAGCTGTAAGGGATTTAGGAATTCAGCCAACCCTGAAAACTCCCAACAGGACAGTGTCTCAAAAGAATATACTTGTAAGGAGAAGTTCAGGCAACCATCAATTTGTTCTCTGTACTTACAGGTCTGATTCTGTGTTTCGTTTGTTTGTTTATTCATTTATTTTGTTGTTTTAGATTCCACATATGGGTGAAATCATATGGTGTCTATATTTCTCAGTCTGAATTATTTCACTTAGCATAATACCTTCTAGGTCTATCCATGCGGTCACAAATGGCAAGATCTCTCTCTTTTTTTTCTTTTTTTAATGACTGCATAACATACAAGTGTGTGTGTGTGTGTGTGTGTGTGTGTGTGTGTGTGTGTGTGTGTATCACATCTTTATGATTTCTTTGGGTAGAATAGGTCACGGGGGTGCTTGGGTGGCTCAGTTGGTTAAGTGTCTGACTTGATTTCAGCTCAGGTCAGCTGACAGTGCAGAGCCTGCTTGGGATTCTCTCCCTCCCTCTGTCTCAGCCCCTTCCCTGCTTGTGCTCTCCCCCTTTGAAAAAAATAAATAAACTTAAAAAAAAAAAGAATAGCTCAGGTAGCACAGTGTAGAAAACTCATTGAATCAACTGCAAAAAAGATTTTTTCAAAGGGAATGATGTATATTCCGAGTGGAACGTTTGCGTATGTTCATCTTAAACTGTTCATGTTTAAGGTTTTGTGATATACCAGCATTTCCAGTCAATGAGAATTCTCAGCACTTATCTCTTTTGTGTGACTCCAAGTGGTAATTGATTCCTGATGGACTTTGTCCAGCTGTTAAGTGAAGTAGCAAACAAGACAGAGGTATTAGAGCTTTGGGGGAAGTATAGAGCTCTGAAATTCCTTCATATTACTTTGCTCAGTTTTATTACTTTTCAGCTACTACCTAAAATGCATATTTATTCATCAATTTAAAATACAGTGTGTTACTTGAATGATATAATCATATACCAGCTTGCCAAAATATTATACTATGGAAATTTACTCCCAATCTGAAAATAGTTGTCGACAACTTAACTACATGTAAGGAATTAGGCTAAATGCTTTATTGCAGAAGCCATTATTTCAGGATTGCAGGCAGGGTCAGTTTTAACCTGGACCTTCAAGAGTGGAAAGGAATCATTTAAAAAAAATTACATTCCTAGTGCAAAAGCGGTTAATAGGATGTTTTGAGCTTGTTTAAACACCCTCCAAGATTCATAAATATTCATTGAATCAATTAGTTATTTGAAGCTTGATGTTCTGCTGCTGAACGAAAATAATTATCTGCTAAGGTGGGTGTCCTGTCTGGAGCCTGCATTTATTTTGAAATGTGTGAAGGAAACCAGTGGAGATTATCATTTTGATCTTTATGCAGAGGCATCTTTTAACTGAACTATAGACTTAACTTTTTCTTACCTAAAAGATATAAGAATTTTATAAAGTGGGGGCAGAAATCTCACATGCCTTTTTTCTGATTCCTGAATCATCATAGATTTTAAGCAGTCATTTCTTAAAAATAACTTTTAAGAAATGCCTAGTAAATTCTTATCAATTTATAATGGGATAAATCCTCAACTACCCAGAATCTCCAGTTTCCCTGAAACTGTTCATTTCCAGAAATAATTCTATACCATCAACTATCCCCCTTATCTCCAGTAGGCTTTTAAGGCAAGAAGGGACTCCTGAGCGTCTGGAAAAGTCAGCATTAAGGAGAGATGGAGCCAACTAAAGAGATGCTCAGACATTGGATCAGTATCTGGTCTGCCCAGGATGAGAAGGGGAAGGCTGGGAGGGGAAGGAGCACCCTTGCTCACTGGTCCTGTTCATAAAAGGCACAAAGGCAAGAAGCATGGGAGAAGTGATAAGAGGCAAGAATTGAAGAACTGGAACAAAGGGAAAGGCAGATAAACAATTCTGTTGTGTTGGTGGTGTCAGGGATAAAATGGGCGTCATGGGGCTGATGGACAGCTGTGTGTGACTGGACAGGGAGGGAGGGAAGACCCCTTGGGAACCCTCGGCTTCCCACCTGTCCAAAATTTGGTGAATGTTTGAATGTATGAATATTTCAGCATTGAAAGGTTTTATTTTCTTTGTTGAGGATAGAGGAAGAAGCATGACTTTCCATCGGTGGTAGAGAAAATTTGTCAGGTGCTAGATTTCAACTTGGGGAGGGGTGAAGGAGGCCTGGAGGTTGGGGTTGGAGTTGGGGATAGGTAGAGGTGGGACAGGTCAATTCTTTGGTTCCAAGAGAGGAGCAAAATATACACAATATTTTGTGGACACTTTCCATCATAAGATTTCAGTTCTGGCACTTATAGGGTTAATGGTCATCCTTGTGTTAAATGGAGTGAGCTGTGCAATTACTCCCTGTCTCCCTGGTTGAAACTTCCACTTTCAAGCACAGTTATTATACTGTCCATGTTATTAACAAAGGTCCCATGGAAACTCACTAAATAATTTATGTAAGCAGAGCAATTTAACGATTGTGATCCAGATACCATTGTCAGAGGGGCAAGCTATTGTGAGTCTCAGTCTTATGTCTTGCTATGATTTCTAGTTCAACCTTTTCCAACTCAGGTACCTTACACATAGTAGATGTGAAAAAAATGCTTGCCCAAATGAAAAGAGGTGAGGGTCGATGTGACCCTCAGCATGAGTATGTGTATAGCCCAGAGCCAAGTTAGTAAGGAAGACACTAAGGAGAGGTAATATTTGTCTTTGGGGGTGGGGGACAACACACACTGCCCAACACACCCGCAATGGTAATTACCCCAGCCAAGAGTAAACCAGACAAATATTCATACAACTGTACTAGCCATGAAGAGTGACAACAGCAAAGAGGAACCAGAAATGTTTATTTCATGTTCAATATGTTAACTGTGTGTTCCTTCTTGAAAGACACAAAACTGAAGCACAAAAAACAGAATAACAAATTTCACTATCTAGTATTTGTTACGCTGAGCACTGCCTGTGACCCTCTCCATCCTCCGTCCCCTAGCATTCATCCAGAAATCTTGTGGGTTTTCTTGGCCTTTTTTTTTCCTTTTTCCTTTTCTTCTTCTTTTTTCTTTTCTTCCCCCTCCCCCCCTTTTTTTTTTACTCCTGCACAAATCAATAAAACGTTTTATGCCAGCCCAAGTTAAATTGCAAGCAACATAGGCAAGGAAACCAAAAAAAGGTGAGAAAAAAAATCAGATTGGCTTTAATATGCTGAATTTAAGACATGAAGTTGCAGCTGACAGCTGACACATTATCAACTGGAAATCATTCTCTGATTGCTTGCTTACACAACCCCAAAAGAAGGCGGCCACACAAGGCTGTGACAAAGAGGGCTGTATTCCTAAGGAGGATAACAGAAGGACACAGACAGATAATTTCCAGAAGAAACTGCTACTTTCTGACTTCTTATTCTAGGGCAATGCCTTTTGATGTCCTGATTTAATGTGGTTGTAAGCCTGAACTAATCTGATGTAATAAAAGCTTAATTGGCTATTTCCAATTAACATTTTCCTTTAATCTGACTATTTGTTTTCATCTGACATAGATTGCTGTTCCTCAGGGCAGAATATACTTTGTGTATTGTGGTTTGCAAATTGTGAAGTCATTTGTGTTTGTGTTCGATTTGTGTTTGGGGTACAGTTATAAACTGTAAGTTACTCCTTATAATTGCGTATCTGAATGTCTGTCTCCCTGGGCTACTGCAAGAGACTGCTGCAGGCTGGACAGGACGAGAGGTCAGGATTGGGAGCCGGCAGGGCAGGGCAGGAGTCCTTGATGGCCTCTGGATGATTGAAGCATCCAGGGAGGGGAATGCCTCCTGACAGGGTCTGTGATGCCGGGAGGAAGGAACCTGCTGCTCCTTGGTGATGCTGTTGTCCAGCCACAAGGCAGCAGGGAGACTCCCGTCCCCCAAAATTCCCACTGAGCGGCATTTTGGAACCCAAAGAACTGCTAAGTGTGGGGACTGCTGAACACTCTGCAGTAATTTGCACACTTGCACATCATCGTTGACATTATACTCTCACTTTTGCATTTCAACGAAATTCTAGCATACAAATGTATAAACTAAAAGAATATGATGTTCTGAAGCAGATGAAGTATTAAAACTCAGGCAAGTATTATTTAATAAAGTAGTTTTTTTATTTATTGTGACTATTGGTACATTATGACATATTTCTAGCCACCTTTCTTTTTTGCTCTTTTTTTTGGGGGGGGGGAATAGTTCAGTCTTATAGATAAGTTGCAAATATAAAAAACAGTACAAAGAACACCTATATAACTTTTACCCAGAATTAATTACTTGTCAACATTTCACATAGTTATCTATGTGACTTGCGGGCACTCTTTCTCTATGACTCTTCCTCTCCATATAGATTATATACATATTATTTTTTTTTTCTGAAGGAATTGATGGTAAGGCACAAACATCATGGCTCTTTACCCCAGACTTTAGTATATGTTTCCTGAGAATGTGGATATTCTCAAGCCTTTTTTTTTTTTAAATTTTTTCTCAATGTTTATTTTTGAGAGACAGAGAGTGAGCAGGGGAGAGGCAGAGAGAGAGGGAGACACAGAATCCAAAGCAGGCTCCAGTATCCAAGCTGTCAGCACAGAGAGCACAGAGCCCAGTGCGGGGCTTGAACTCAAAAACTGCGAGATCATGACCTGGGGCAAGGTCGGACGCTTAACCAGCAGCGCCACCCAGGCGCCTGTGGATATTCTCTTACCTAGCAATAGTAGATTATTTTCAATGTTGATAGAATCCTCTAATCTACCTTTTATATCTCAGTTTTATCAACTGATCCACTAATGTGCTTTATAGCATTGCCCCCTTCCTTATAGCATCTAGTCTATGGTCCGGCATGGCGTTTAGTTGGCATGTTTATTTAGCCTCTTTTGATGTGGAGTATTTCCGCGGCCTTTTTTCATCTTTTCTAACATTGATACTTCAGAAATGTAGAATATCACCTCCCCCCACACACCTTTTAAGGTAGAACATTTCCCATTGGGATTTGTCTGATAGTTATTTGTGGTCAGCATCAGGTCATGCATTCTCGGTAGGAATATTGCATGGGTGATATTGTGTCTTTCTCTGTGTATCACATCTGGAGGTGCACAAAGTCCATCTGTCCCTCATTGATGATGTTAGCTTTAATCATCCAGTCAAGTGGTTTCTGATTTTTCCACTAGGTAATTACTGTTTAATTTTCTCTCCTATAACTAATAAGCAGTCTGTGGGGAGACACTTTAAAACCATGCTAATAGCTAGTTCCTCATCAAGATTTCCCTCTAGTCTTAGCATCCATTGGTGACTCTTGCCTAATCCAATTTTTAGTAAAATGGTGACAACATTATGATTTTCCAATTTCAGCACTCCCTCCACATCTGCCAGCAGCCCTTGACATTCCACTTTAAGCTACTTTAAACAAAGGTCTTCCATTTATTTATTTGCTTACCTTTTTATCATTAGCACAGACCTGTAAGTTTCTTTTTTTTAAATTTTATGTATTTATGTATGTATGTATGTATGTATGTATTTTGAGAAAGAGAGAGAGTAGGGGAGGAGCAGAGAGAGAAGGAGAGAGAGGATCCCAAGCAGGTTCTGCACTGTCAGCACAGAGCCTGATGAGGGGCTCAAACTTACGAACCATGAGATAGATCATGACCTGAGCCAAGATCAAGTTGAATGTTTAACCAACTGAGCCACCCAGGTGCCCCAGTAAATTTCTAATTTTGGTTATTACTTGAAATACAATTGTAATTGAATGGTTTACTGCCTACAGTAAGCCAGGCCCTGTAATCCATTCTGGGGACACAACTGTGAACCAAACAGATAGATATATATGCAGACATGTTTTTTCTGTACTTATGTACAGATGTCTGAAGACAGCTATAAGCTAGAAGAGCATTTTTATCAACCACCTGTGTTGAGAACTATCCTATGAAGTGAGGGTATAGGATAGATCTCTACCCTCAGGGAGTTTACAGTGAAAAGGGGGAAGAAGTCAACCAGAAGGTAAAGTTTGGATAAGTAAGTGGTCAAAAGAATTGCAGGTTTCAAGAAGTGCCATGAGAGAAAGAGAAAACAGGAGTTAAGATAGAAGATGATTACCGAGGGACCATGGAGGCCAGCCATTATTAAAAGAAATCTGGGATGATGGCTTCATCATGATCTCTCATGAATGTTTGAGTGGTGCTTCCCTGGGTGGATGTTCAGTGAAGTTTTTTTTTCTTTTTTTTTTGGTACTTTTCCATGACCCTCCAGCTTGTTTGCAGCAGCCTCCTGAGTAGGAACAGAGCAAATCCTTGCTGTTGCCTGTTTCATGGGTCCAGCCTGTACATTTGATCTTTATAAACTAGTGACGACATGCCAATAACTTGTACATCAGGACACAAATGATAAAATAGCCATGTCAAGACAGATTAAATTAAATACTGCATCCTTCAAATAGTCAACAGATACTTAATAATGCACTGTGTGCCCAGACATGGGAAACAATGGTGGACAAGATAGACATTTTGTCTGGGCTCCCCTTCTCACTGGGGTATCAATTTCAGTGAAGGAGACAAACACATAGGTAGGCAAGGCAGCTGACAAACATAAGCACAGTAGTAAGTACAGGATCTTAAGGAGGTTAGACAAGGATTCTAACCCAGACATGGTGGGGGTGAGGCGGGTGGACAGAAAAGGGTTTCTAGAGGAAGGGACGCTGATACTTTTTAAAGAATGGTGCACGTCATCCAGAGACTAAAGCTTTTTCCTGCCTCCAGGTGGCGGAAACAGCATGTGCATCATCACAAAACAACATCCCCACTACGTCCCTAGTGTGTGGCACATAGTTGACACTCAGTGGGAGCAATTTTGCAAAGAGCAAGTGGGGACAAGCATAAGGGATATTTCATCCTCAGGAGACAAGAGAACCTTGATAACATTCAACATAAAATTATTCATAGTATTTATCGTATAAGATTCCACTTTCTGTACTATCAACTTTACAGCCACACTATACCTTTAATTACATATTGAAGAGGACAGTCGGAAAGTTTTATTAGAGTCTGTTGGTGTTAAAATATTTTTGCTGATGCCTTTAAATAGATGACTTGTAGAACATATTATTAACACCTAGAAGAACTGGCTTCCCTCACTCATTTAATTTTTCCAATTAACTGAAAGCCAGGTTGACTTGGCTTTGGTTCAGTCTTGTGGTCAAAATTTAGCATCATGGTAGTGATTAATTAGTGATGAGTCATTTACCTTATAAGAGCAGAAGGTACATGATGGCAAATTTAGAGGATGAAAATTAGGCCACAGAGGAGCAATGCACACGAATCTGCTCTTTGTTATTAGAAATGTCACTACCAGAGTGGAACTTGCAGAGGCAGAAAAGGGAATCCAAGTCAAGCGTTTTTTCCTTTTCTGTCTCTCTGACCTAGATAAGAGACCTTATCCTGTCCTGACTCCCAGCCCCTCCAATCCTTACTGGAGACCCTCCCACATTTTCATTCGCTCAAATGTGATGAGTGTGTGAGCCAGTGAATGGCAGCATAATGAACAAGATAAATGTGCAATGAATTTATGAGTCAATAGGATTTTGGTGCCTATTTGTATAAAAAATTTAGCCCGTTACTTTTGTCTGCCATGACCGTATGGAAAAGTCATGAAAGTTTTGGAAATATAAGCTCATGGTATAACATAGAGATTGAGAGTATGAGTTCTGAAACTGGGTTCAGTTTTCAGAGCCACTACTTAAAACTTTGCATCAGATTCCTCACTGTAGAATGAGAATTTAAGGAGTACCGATACCACTTGTTGTTGTGAGTATTAAATGAATTAATGTATGTAAAGCACTTGTGGTGATTCACTCCAAGGATGCTCTCTAAGCCTGCTTTAAGTATTATGATTCTCAAGAATGGGATCACCAAAAACCTAGACTAAATTGAATGTTTCTCCCTGTTAAGATGTGAGCGATTATTAATAACGAAGCAATTTGCCTGTTATCTGGTGTTTAGGACCTAGGTAGGATATCTTATGTAATCAGTTAATATTTGCTGATAAAAACAAGAAATATCTATTATTGAGGAAGTATTTTTGAGAGCCCACCATGGACCCATGTGTGTGGTAGATGCTTGGTGCACTTAAAAACAACTTGATTTCTGCCCTCGGGGAGCTTCCAGTCTAATTAATGGATACATGGCATGGACACGTGTCTGAAAACATCAGGGCAGCAAGTCAAACAATTACCACCATAGGCATTGGAGGCTGTCAGTTAGATAGGCTCCCAGTTAGATGGGAGTATTGCTTACACATCTTAACTTTCCAAAGACAGTATTCATGCATTAAAAAAGCAGTTTAGGGGTGCCTGGGTGATTCAGTCAGTTAAATGTCCAACTCTTGATTTCAGCTCAGGTCATGATCTCACGGTTCATGGGTTTGAGCCCTGCATCAGGCTCTGTGCTGACAGTGCAGAGCTTGCTTGGGATTCAGTCTCCCTCTCTCTCTCTGCCCCTCCCCTGCTCACATACTCTGTCCCTCTTTCAAAATAAGTACACTTAAAAAAATGTTTTTATAACAACAAATTATATGAGCTTATCTCTCTTACCACCCCTATTTCTGTCTTTTTCTCTCTTTTTTCTGTCTTTGTCTTACACACACACACACACACACACACACACACACAGCAAGAATACATTTGTAAGGACATATACCAAACTGCTATCTGTGGACATGTCTGACAAAGGGATTGGGGCTAGGAATGGAGGCTACTTAGCACTTTTAAAAAATTCCTTATCCCTGAAAACACTCAATTTATCTTACATTAATGACTTTTAACCTGATAATTATATATAATTACATTATATTATATAATTATATTGTATTGTTCTCTCAATATAACTGAAAATTATGCATTAATTAATGTACGTATTTGCAATACCCATAAATACTTTTGAATTTCATTTTGAAGTAATAAATACATTAAACCCATATGTTATTTGCTCTAAAAAGAAATAAGTTAACTTCAGGATCTTGTTGATGTAAGAATTTAGACTGTTTCCAAGGTAACCAACCAGATCTCTAGAAACCTTAGCCAAGCTTATACCTCTTTCTTCATTTTGAGGGCTTGGCTTTTTTCATTTTCTTGTGGAAACCTTGAACTTATACACATGCACACACACACACACACACACACAACACCACAAACACACCTGACTATACTTACTTTCCATCAAGGACAAAAGGTACAACAAAACTCAATATATGATTATTGATCTTGAATCCATTTAATTCAGTTATTTTATTATATTTTTGTCTTTATACTGTAAACTGTAAATGATGACAACCAAATGTTCTGTGATCATTTATAGACAAATGGTACTAATTTTGTATGAATTCCCAGGTAACTGCTCTTCAGTTTGTGATCTTTCTTCTTGTTTTGTTCTTCTTCAGCATAACCACCAAAAACCAAGAATATGCCAATAATGTTTAATAAAATAATATTATTTTGTTGTTTAATTCTCTATGCCAGCATCATCCAAGAAAAATAGAATGTTAACCACAGATGTAACTTTTAATTCCCTCGTAGCCACATTTAAGTAACAAAAAGAAATGGGTAAAATTAATTTTTGAAAGTACTTAAATTTTTTTTTAATGTTTATTCATTTTTGAGAGACAGAGTGCGAGCAGGGGAGGGGCAGAGAGAGAGAAAGAGAGAGAGACACAGAATCTGAAGCAGGATCCAGGCTCAGCCCAATGAGGAGCTCAAACCCACATACTCAGAGATCATGACCTGAGCTGAAGTCAGACCTTTAACCGACTAAGCCACCCGGCACCCCTTAAAAGTACTTTTTAGCCAAATGTATCTAAAATGTTACTATTTCAATCTATAATCAACATAAAAGATTATTGATGAGATATTTTTCATTTCTTATCCTCTTTTCTAGTGTGTTGTGTATACCATATGTACAGGACATCTCAATTTGCAGTAGCCACAGTGCAATGGCAGAGACCTCCATGATGGTTGTCACTTCCTTAAAACTGTTATTATATCAGCATGCCTGGGTGTCTCATGTGGTTAAGCATTTGACTTTTGATCCCAGCTCATGTCTTTATGTTGGGGTCATGAGTTCAAGCCCCATGTTGGCTCTGTGCTGTGCATGAAGCCTACTTAAAAAAAACAATAAAAACTTCTAATTTTACCCCTGGGATATTTAAAGACATATTTTGCAGGATTTTCTTTCTTTCTTGAAATTTAGTTCATAAACAACATGTCCAATTGCCTTCTGTAATGGAAAATATTTTATTTCCACTTTTCATGAGTATTTACCCTTTGGTGAGTTTTCCCTACCAATAGCTAGCCTTCTGGGGAGATCACAATATAAATATTTCTTCCTTAGTATCTGTTAAAAGGCCATTTTCAGAAAAATGTAAAGTCATTTCTCTCATACAGATATAAAATGAATACATGTTGCAAAACCTATTTTATTGATATAGTATGATGGAAACAGGTAGATGTTATAACTGCTTCAAAGAAAAAGTCAAAAATAAAATGTATATGCAGTACAGCCATGTTGAGATGAGTTGCAAATGGGGACAAAACTTTTTTTTTTTTCCAAAAGAGGGAAGAAGTCAATTAAATCACTACCAGGTAGGACAGAACTTACACATTTATCAGTTATTTACAACTTACAAAGAGTTTTAAAACAGCTCAAAGATGGTGAATACATCTAGAATCTGATAACCCAAAATGATATGCTATAGATGATGCAGTTATCCATGAAAACACAAAAGGTGTTTTACGTATTGAAGTAATAAATCTTATTTTACTTTTATTGATTATATTTTGTTGAGATATGGATATAACATATTATGAATATACAGAATATATCTTTAATGACTGGAACCTGTCAGCATTTATTAAACTTTGTGTCTGTTTACACACCTACTATTAAAATAGTATTTTATTGAATTATTATTATTATCTTGAGTTTATTTTGAGAGAGAGAGAGAGAGAGAGAGGAGAGAATCAGTGGGGGAGGGGTAGACAGAGATGGGGACAGAGGATCTGAAGCAGGCTCTGTGCTGACAGCAGAGAGCCCAATGCAGGGCTCGAGCTCACAAAACTGTGAGATCATGACCTGAGCTGAAGTTGGACGCTTAACCTGCTGAGTCACCCAGGTGCCCCTTGAATTATTTTTATTTGAAGTTCTAAGTGCCTTAAAACTGGTATATCTACCTATGATTTTCCATTGTAATGGGAAACTAGGATAATTTTTAAAAATTAAACGTATTAATTTACCTCATTTTGTCTTTAGACTTACTATTTGCTTCTAAAATTTTTTTCATTTTAGATGATAAAAAGTTGCTATTTTAAATTAGTTGAGATTAGCTTCATCTATGGAACATCTTGAGTAAAGGGGGGCAGTGGATAACCAGGAGAAAGATATAAAAATCATAAACCCAGAGAACCCACATTATAAAATATTATAACTAAAACGTATCTCTATTGGATCTGATAATCCATTCAAAGCCATCTAAGCATCAAGTCCCAGCTCTGCCCCCAAATTATACAGTAACGTTAGGAAAGTCAGAGAGATTATACTTCATTTTGCTCATTGATAAAACAAGGAATGGCATTAGATGTTTGCTAAACCTCTTTCCACCAATACAATTCTTTGCAAGATAGATCTCCAAAAGTGTATTTTCACCTGGACCCCCCACCTGCACCCCATAGACACTGAAACAGAGGGAAAGATCAGAAGGTCCGACCGAGAAACCAGTCTTCCTGCCCTCCTAGTGATGTCACCCAACACGTATTATAAGAATTTGCAGGTTCTCACAAAGGAACAGATGACCAACCTTCTTACACATTCTAGGGACTTACCACTCTCTTTCCACTCCCACCAAAGAGGAAGTTGCCACCTCCCTGGTTTGCCACACCAGGCAATTTGTTTTCCCCACAACTCAGGAAAGAAGAGCACAGCGATTTAGAGAAGAAAGGCATTTGGTTTTCTTTAGCAAAGGCACTACAGATATGCTAATACAGAGAGAAATGGCTGGTGGCACCCTAATAGGACACCTGGAAGTCCCTTACAGGAGCAGGTGGCAGTAGTGGAAGAGCAATGAATTGCAAGTCAAGACTGTCATGATCAGCACCCAGCTCCACTGTTGACTCTTACTTATCCTTGTGAAGCCTCTCTCTGGTTGCCCCAAAGGGGTCATGTGCCTCTGATGGGGTGAGATTTTATCCTTAATTATTTCCTTTAAAAGTAAGATAAAAACCAGTGGGGTAACATTAAAATAAACCAGATTTGGGGGGGCATATATCAAGCTTTAGAATTTCATTGTAGAATTCAACCCATAATTCTTTTCTGTAAGGCTACAGAAACAGGGTCAAACTTCAGAGAGGAGAACAATTGCCTTTCATTCTCCCTCAACCTGAGGACAAAGAATCTCCCCTCCATGTAAGTTTAAAAGGACTCACACCCTGAAGATGTTTCTGACCCTAGTTTCCATCCATGTGGCCGTGATCTGGGCCCATAGGTTGTAATGCAGGACAATATGCTCAGCTGCACCCTGGCATTTAGAAAGCAGCTGCTCTTTGTGGGTGGAGGCTTGTGCTGGAGGCAAGGAACCAAGCAGGGTCCTTGTGCACTTCCTGGCCTGTGTAGGAGACGACTCTGCAGGCGGTACCCCCCAGGACTTGTTTTCTCCATAGTGCTAGTTCTCACTCACTGAGAGACATCACTGCCAGCCCAGGAGAGTTTTTTTTTTCCAGAGTATTAATTGTTCACTGCTCTTTTCCCATGCCTACAAAAGGGTCTGGTATACATGAAGCCATTTTCCATTAAAGAGATTATTAAAGTGGTACCTAGAATATTCTTTACCATTCAGTGTGTTAGAGAGTTGCTTGTATTAGGAAGATCCTCAGAGGTAAAGGAGCATAAACTTCCAGTTATAAATGAGTGTATAACTTGGTTTGTCCATGTTGGTAGTACTGGTTTCATCCTACTATTCCCCTGTTTTCTTGTTGTTGTTTTTTTTAAGTTTATTTATTTCTTTATTTTGAGAGAGAAGACAGAGCAAGCAGGAGAGGGGCAGAGCGAGAGGGAGAGAGAACATCCCAAGCAGGCTCCTTGCCATCAGTGCGGAGCCCCGCCCAGGGCTTGAACCCACAAACTGCAAGATCATGACCTGAGCCAAAACCAAGAGTCAGACACTTAACCAACCGAGCCACCCAGGTGCCCCTATTCACCTTGGTTTCAAGAAAATCTGCCACCAATTACCTGGGACATTTGTACTATCTTTCTCCCATTTCTGGAATAAATGTCTTATATTTGGGGCTATTAGTTTGGAGGCATTCAAGGTAAAATATTTCCATGGGATGATTTTATCAACCACTTTTCTTTTCAGTAATATTCCTTTCTTTTATGTATTATGATCTTTATCTTAACACAAAGAAGCATTAAGAAGAATATTGGCCTTAGGGGTCCATTTTTGCCATGCATATCATAGTTCTTATTTTCAAGCACTTCCTTTTTTGAAAAAAAAAAACATATTTTTGATACATTTTGAAATTCAATTGACTTTTTTTTTTAAACTGCCAACAAAACCAACTAAAAAGATGGAACACTTTTGGAAAAAGGAGAAGTAGGAGAAGGAAGAGGAAGAGAGAATCTGATTTAAAAACTAAGGATCGTGCACTGTTTGGAAAAAGTAAGGTTGATGACAAATAGACTGCTAACATTGTAGCTTCAGTAGGCCAGGCCCTTCTGCTCCTAAGGTGCCGACAGGCCCAGAGTCCAGCCGGCCTTTGGAGGCCTGGACCTATTAAACTCTCCCTGGCGTGGCTTTTTCCATTTTCACCTTGCTCAGCTCACATTCTCCTCTGACTTGCTTTCCCGTAGATCAGAGAAGATGTGATTATGTAATAGGTCCCTACCACTAGGCTCATCTTTCTTTCCTTTTTTTAAATTGTGTCGCTTCTTTACAAAGATAGTACTTACTCATTCTGGAAAATGTTGGTAATGTGCCACGTCGAAAGAAGAAAGCACAGGTACTTGTAATCTCACCACCATCAATATTTCTTAAAGAAAATTTTATGCTTCTCTTTATATACAGATACATAATTTGACTTGAGTGTCATACTACTTGACACGTTATTTTGTAACCGTATATTTTGATTTAAACATGTATTGTGGAGTTACTTCCATATCACTCTAGGCCTGCATCATCCTTTTGATAGCCATAAACAGTTCCACTGTGTGGGCACATCCTCTAACATTTACCTAATTGGCCATTGATTGATGAACATGATATCAAAAGATAGGACTGAAATAAAGTCCTAAAATAAAACCGTAGGTCCCAGGCGAGAGTCCAGACACAAAGCTGCCTTGTAGTATCAGATACAAATATGAGACGATTAATGCTCAATCCAAGTCAGCAAATGACCAACTGAAGAGGTGGAAATCCAGAGATTCTGGCATTTCTGGAAGAAAGAGTAGATGATCATAAATATTATAGTGAGACTGCAGCGTGAATCAGGTGTTACTGGTAGGGTTCAGAGTCTAGAAAGTAGGCATAGCTCAGCTCCGAGCCTGCAGACTTAGTTAAGGGCTTGGTGCAGAGGTCCAAATGCAGTAAGACATAGCTGTTAGGAAACACACTAACACAGGCTCAGATGTACCTGCTGATAGACTGAAGGCCATGGCAGCCAGGAGACACAGGCAGGAGCTGATTCCAAACATCAGGTGAGGGGCCCAGACATAGTGGGGTCTGAGGAAGAGGTAGGGAATAGACTTCAGGCAACTGAGGACCACATCTCTGAATCTGAAGCATGAATGTAGGCCCCCAAAACCATACAGTGTGAGAAGCGACCTAGGACAGGGGCAATCACACCTCTGCCCTAGAAATTCCTCACCCTCAGGGAGGTGAGGGTGAGTAATGTGCTCTGGCTGTCAGCAAAAGGTGGGGTTTTCTGGTGCTGCTAACTTATGAGAGAGCAGAATTATCTGTGGTGTGTCTTCACTGATCTCACAATAGGCCAACACTTTTGTAAAGGGGGTATGCAGTTTTACAGTGAACTGGAGGGGTTCAGGCTGCCAGACCTCAGAAATGAGGCCAAAATAATTCACTTGATAATGCTCAGCTCTGAAAGGTGGGCTGAGATGTTGCCAGGCAGTCTAGCTTTGTTCCATTATATAGTTTTGGCAGGCACCCAGCCAGCAGATCCTTAGCTTTATTCTAGACATTTGTTTCATTCATTCATTTCTTCAATAAATATTTACTGAGCACCTGTTATGTGTCAGACACTCAGCTATGTGCTGCAAACAGATAAATAAAACACAGCCCTTGCTCATTTCAAATAAGAGAAATTATACTGTGGCACGACTGCTAGAAAAAGAGTCTGTAAAGACATTTGGGTTAAAAAGAGAAACTTTTCTTTTTGCAAAGCAAGACTAACATCGTTTTACCAATCCGTAGGAGACTTAGGGGTGGGCAGATAAGCATTTTGCTAATAATTCATTTAGTGCTTCTTATGTATTCATTGTATTCAAGGCCCTAAGCTAGACCAGGGTCATATTTGTATTCAGCAAATATTTACTAATCACCTACCACATGCCAGGCATTGTTCCAGGCCTGGGGATACTATAGGGAACAAGAGAGACATTGAAACTTAGAGCCTGGTAGTAAGGAGAAAAATAAACTAGTGATAAGGGCTATAAAGAAAATTAAATTATAATGAGGCAGTAGTATGCCTGAGAAGCTGCTTTAGATTCAGTGGTCATGGACGGTTTCTTTGAGGAACTGACATTGAAGGTGAACTCTCAATGGCAGGAAGGAGCCAGCCCCTGGGACAAAGGATTCAAGCACACATTTAGGGCAAGGCCTCCACGTGAGCCTGTGTGAACAGCAAGAAGAGGCCGTGGCTAGAGTGGAAGGGCAAGGCACAGGGCAGGAGGGGAGAGGGCAGCGTGGAGGCAGAGACCTGTCGGGAGTATGCTGACTTTGAACCCTACAGGGCATCCAGTGGGGAGCTGCAGTCATAGCGGGTGACTCAGAACCAAAGCAGAAAGACTGGAGTTCAGCCGTGACTTTTTGTGTAATAATCACATTGGCACCACGGACAAGAGTTTCCATTCGACTTTGTCTGAACCTCATTTCATAAATGCATTCGCTGTGTTTCTATTCAGTAGGGTAGACCGGCTAGTCGTTCAGTGAGCAAAAAACTGTTGAGTACCTGCAGTGTGCCTGCCACAGACAGGCCTAGCTGCAGAGGTGGATGATAAATAAATAACAAAATCAAATCAAAACAAAAAACAAATCACTAATACAGTATCAGATGGTGATACGAGCTCTGAAGAAAATAGAGCTGAGTTAAGGGATGTGGCCCAGGAGCTTTTAGATCCCGTGTCTGAGGAGTGACAGTTGAGCAGGAATGTGACTGACAGGAGCAGAGGGAACAGCAAACGGAAGCAGCGCAACTACTTACGAGCTTGCTGCCTCGCAGAGCGGCAAGAAGGCCAGTGTGGCTGGAGCACTGACAGCAAGGGTGGGAGAGTCAGAGGTAACAAGGATCAGAGGGCACCTCAAGCTGTGGCTCTTCTGTGTGTGATGGAAAGCCCAGGTGGTGTCATAATACTTGCATTTTGGAAAGATCACTCTCGCTGTGTGTGAGTGTGGGAATCCATGAAAGGAAACCCAGGAACCATTAAGAGGCTGTGACCACAGTCTGTGTAAGATGTGATGTTCATGGGGCCCATGGGTGGCTCAGTCGGTTAAGCATCCGACTGCAGCTCAGGTCATGATCTCACGGTTCGTGGGTTCAAGCTCAGCGTTGGCTCTCTGCTGACAACTGGGAGCCTGGAGCCTGGTTCAGATTCTGTATCTCCCCCTCTCTACTCCTCCCCTGCTTGTGCTTTGTCTCTCTCTGTCTCTCAAAAATAAATAAATGTTAAAAAAAAAAAAAAACTTTTTTAATGTGATACTCGTGGGCCAATGCAGTGGCACTGCAGACTGCCGGTGAGAATGTTCAAATTCAAAATAGATACTGGAAGGAAGCAAGGCAGGGCTTGATGATGAGAGAACAAGAAGAATGATGGATCCTGGATTTGGGTCCTGCATCCTGGCCAGCTGATGGCAGCAGTAACTGTGGGGAAGATGGAGTGTCAGCGTTGGTGGGCAGTGGGATTCAGGGTGAGGGTTGAGGCAGCAGGTAGATCTTGGATACCTCATATATTCAGTTGGATATCTAAGCAGAGATGAGGATTGGCAGTTAGATACTTGAGTGTATGTATCAGGAAGGAGGTCAGGGTTAGAGATATAATATAGAGGCATTAGCATCCAAATTTCAAAGAACATGCCCCTTGGTGCTTCCTTGCTAGCAAGGACTGGGGAAGGGGTGCTGAACGCATGCCATCCTTTTCCTTGGGTTCTGTCTTTAGATGACATTGGGAAAGCACATCTGCTTGAAAATCTAAAGAGAATCCAGACAACCCGATCTTTAACAAAAGAACAAAAAAAGCATTTTCAGAAAAGAAGCATTTTCAGAGTTTGGCTTGATTTGAGGAAGCTTCTGGAATTCTGAGTTAATCTTTCGGTGCATAATTTTATTAGATTTGGGCCTTTTTATTTCTTCCCACTTTTATGAGCCTGCTCTTCAGCTGCGTCCTCATGTATAACTTCTGCCAAGAAGTGAAATAGTTTATGCATGTTTCTTTAAAAGAAATGTAACCATCTGCAAGATTTTTTGAGATGTGAATTTACATTTAATATCCTCCACCAAGGAATATTAATAATATACAGTATTTTGATCAGATTATTTCTGATAAAATATGAAGCTCTGAAGGGTGTTAATGAAAAACAGCAGCTAGATCACATGAAAAATGGCCTTATACCTTAAAATCACATTCTGTGAAAATAAATTTAGGTATATCTAGTTTAGAAAAAGTATAATGTACAGACAATGATGCTGCTCTCCATTCCGTAATGATAATTATAATTATCTTTTCTGGGTTGTTTCTATGTAATTTAATTATTCACTTCAATACAGAATAATATTATTGAAGCATAAAGATGGTAATTATTAATATGTTCTGCCCTGAGGTGAGAGTAGGATGTTTAATTAATGAACCACCCTCCTCTTACCTTATGGATGACTCATTGATAAGATGTGTGCAGTATAGCAAACTGTTAGGTATTCTGTCTTGCTAATGGATTATTCAAATCATTTTCTCAAGCAGAGTGGAAAGAAGTCACTGTCTATAACCCAGAAATGATATTGGCAAGGAAGCTGAGTAATCAGTGGAACAGCTTGGAATAGTGCTCGTTCTGGACGACTGACAAAATACAAAGAGGAAATATAGTTCTTCAGGGCTTTGATGCGAGGCTGAATCCAGTTCATGTTTTCCTGGAAATGGCTTACTTCTTTCCATGAGATGTTTTTATATTTTAGGGTTTCTAAAAGATAATGTTCCTTGAAACTATTATAAGAAAAATTCTTCAATAAATGGCATTTTATTTATTATAGTCTGCCTTCTTTAAAGAGCATGGATTTCCAGATCTTCAGCAGGAAGAAGTAAAATTTTAAAAGCTATTGCAAATTTTACCATAGTCACAGTTCAGCTCAAATGTGGTCTATAATTAATATTAATTATAGTTAATCATCATAATTCTTTTTTACCTTAAACATGTCATTTTATACCTTCTTAGTATTTATATAAAATTCATAAGAAGCAGTTAAAGATAAAACCAAATAGTTTAAGAATAGATTGGAGAATAGATTGCCTCTGTGGCTCAGCCGGTTGAGTATCTGACTCTTGGTTTTGGCTCAGGTTGTCATCTCTGGGTTTTGTGAGTTTGAGCACCACATCAGGCTCTGCACTGGCAGTGAGGAGCCTGCTTGGAATTCTTTGTCTCCTCTCTCTCTGACCCTCTCCCACTCACTCTGTCTCTGTCTCTGCTTCTGTCTCTCTCAAAATATATAAAGTTAAAAAAAAGAATAGATTGGAATAGACTGAAACACATATGTTCACACACAAAAGCATACATGTCACAGAATAATTAATAAATCTACATTTTTTTTAAATTTTTTTTTTCAACGTTTATTTATTTTTGGGACAGAGAGAGACAGAGCATGAACGGGGGAGGGGCAGAGAGAGAGGGAGACACAGAATCGGAAGCAGGCTCCAGGCTCTGAGCCATCAGCCCAGAGCCTGACGCGGGGCTCGAACTCACGAACCGCGAGATCGTGACCTGGCTGAAGTCGGACGCTTAACCGACTGCGCCACCCAGGCGCCCCAATAAATCTACATTTTTAATTAAAGAATGATTCAAAATTACTTAATGAATACTCAAAGCATTTTATAAGAGAGTACATGTTCCACTGTACATGTAGCCTGACCCACAGAGACATGAAAATGTCTCACTATCATATGATCCGACCATAAAAAGGCCAAACTTCAATTTCGGTATCAACTGTTCCTGTTCTGACAATATCAGTTAGATATCATGCATATGTCTTCATAAGGAATAAAATCATGATGAGTAAGCTACTAAAAAATAATAACTCCACAATTGCTTATTGGAAAAAAGGATAATGCTAGATGTTGGATAAGGAAGATGAAATGTACATATATATTTAATAATTTACATAAACACAGATATACATATGTAATAGGTTCTTCTTTAAAGGAGACTCCAATTTGTCAAGGGAGAAATAAATACTGAACTAAATATCAGTGATTTAAATGAGACAAAAAAATTCAAAACTCTTAGTTTGATGAAAGAATCCATTAGAATCACAGGCTTGCTATACTTACTATATGTAAGAAGGAGAGAAAAACTCAGAAAGCTCCTCTTCTTGGTTGTTTAAAGAATTTGCAAGTATTTATGCCTTTAAATATTATCTCACAATAAATTCATTGGCAGGGCAAACAATTAGATATTCAAAGTTTTAGAATCTTAAGATTAGAATTCTTGAGCCATAGCAAACATTTCTAGAGGCCAGCTGTGCTCATTAACCCTTTTATTTTCCAAATAATGCTTGCAAGGACAGGTTTTCAAGTAGCAGAGATCAGAAAAAAATGGTGATGGTTAGTTACACAAGTCTGTTTAGTGGACCAGAGATTAAGATTAATATTCTTGGGAATATTGTGAAGTTCAAAATTATTTTTTATGAGCCAAAATATTTTCTGAGTATCTGTGGCTGCAGAGGAAGTGGAAATATCCACCCCCCCTCCTTTTTCTGGAAGATGTTAATAGAAGAGCCAGCATCTGAAGGCTAAGTACTGTAATCTTGTTTGTTAGCACTATGAGAAAAGAGAAGGTTTGAGAAACTCAAACTTATAATGTGGAAATAGGAAGGAGCAATAATGGAATACAGCTTGAGTAGAGCAGAAGTATGATCCATTGTTGCGCTGGTGAAGCCAGACGGACAGTGCCTCTTGGTGGTCATAACCTCATATGGTATCCTCACGCTCACTCTAGGCTTGGCCATATGAAACACTGTTGGGTAATGGAACATTAGTAAGCATGATACAAGCAGAGTCTTGATAAGTGTAGCCTTGAAGGCCAGGGTCAGGAGAATTCACTATACATGGTTAACAATAGGGAAGTAGGGAGGGTTTTTAAGCAAAGGACTGACAGGATCAAAATAGTGCTTCAAGAATGTGAACTTGATTATAGAATGCAAAATAGAGTCACATGAAGAAGGGTGGTTGGAGATCAAGGTAGGGAGGATGGTTGGGAGGTCATATTATTTAACTCCTTCTCCCTTAGAATAGAAGAGCAAACAACACTAGAGATCGTCTGTTTATTGAGAAGGCACCACAAGAAGGGACTGAAGTACAGCAGTCTCTCTCCAACCACTAGGGATGGGTGTGATCACAAGAAGGGACTAAAGTACAACAGTGATGCAGTAGCTCTCTCCAACCACTATGGATGGGTGTGAACAGCTCTAGCCAAGTCTCTAGAGAATATTCTTTCCATGGAGATAAGTCCTTTCATGATCATGAAAACAAAACAGACGAAAGGGCAAGCTCATGTTTTTTTGTCTTCTGGTTTTATCGTTTACTCATTGCCTTGGACTCTAGACATTTCTAACTAGTCTGGATGGCTCATTTTCAACACAATGATCTAAATCTTTGGATTCTCGTGATTTCTAGAATTCATAGATCAAAAATCCTAAATTGCTCAAATATTATGTAAGGTAGGAGCATCATAGTTCCATTGAATCATAGTTCCATTCTATAAAAAGACAGAATACAGAAGAAAAACATTTTTAAGTGAAACAGAGAGATCATGATGCATTCATAGTGCCGTGGAGCCAAGGGTGAGAATATCAAGTTCCAGGTGGGAAGGAGGGATGGCCAACAAAAGCAGGCATTTAATAAATGCATACATCATTTGATCAACCCCGACCTGGAATTTTACATAAGATATTCTCCCAAGAGAGCAGCAGACTCATACTATGTACTTGGGAGAGTAGTCACAAATATTTCAGATGAAGTCCTAAGAAGGACAGGAAAACAGTGGAATAAGCCAACTTGGCTCAGCTTTAATAGTATTTTGTAAAGCAATAAAAGTGAAGAGGTGAAGGCAAGGTGAGCCTTGGGCCAAGGGACTAACCAGCTACAGGTTTGGCTCAGAAGAGAGTACATACTATTCTAATTAGTATCCAAAAGTTACAGCAAATAGGGGTTTGTATAAAGGAAGATGCGTGAGAAAGTCTCCTCCATTAGTAGAAGCATCTCCTTGGGAACTCACATAAGGATTCTTTGAAATGAACTTGAAATTGGATTAGAGTCCTCGTCCCTCAAAGGACTGCAGCTGCCTGTTCTAGAGCTCAGTAAGCAAGGATTCACCACAGAGTGGGTCAGAAATATTTGTTGTGTATACTGAAGGATAAGCTTTGAAAGCATCATTGTGTAGAAGTCAGATGGGTACCCCTTTTGGATAATTCATGAGGAGCGAGAAGAGAAGCCCCAACGAGTATATTTCAACATTTCCACTATTCAAATTTGTGTAGAAATTTATACTGGGTACACCTGGTTAGGACCAGGACTGATTCCTGGGGGGAAAGAGGACAGCTGTCAATGACTGTCATTCTTCCAAATCAGGTGAGCAACACCAAGGTTACTGAAGAGGCAGTGGCTGGTTACGTTTATGGGCTGATCCATTGATTTCCCCCCATTCCTTGGTCCTCCCACAACCTCCTCCTCTAGCAATCCCCAGGACCAATTTATTCCAACCATCTGCTTTTCTCGGCTTCTGCGCCCAGGCTGCAAGTGCTAGTGGAGGAAATTAGATACCTATGCCAACTGGCAGCAGGACAACCTCAGCTGGGCCCTCATACTACTCAGCAGTCCTTTCATGCATCCTCACCACCTTCCATTTCTGGCGCCCCAGACAGCTGCTCCCAACCCTCGCCATTTTCCCCAAGCCTCTCCTCATTCTCAGCTATGAACCTTGCTCCTATCTCGGGAGGAAGTCACCTCTGTACCCCTAGTCCCTAGAATAGCACCCCAAACATGGTAGGGGTACAGTAAATCAGTGAGTGGATAATTCATTCATTAGTGAATTTATCAGTTTCTCTTCCTTCCTGACCTGGGATCTGGACCTACCCTTGCTTTCTTCACACTGACCGTAGAGGGAGAATTCTCTTTCTGCCTTTTCAAGGCCAGACCCCTCCTGCCAAGGCTCTTGATTTCATCTGGCCACCTCCCCCCCACGCCCCCCGGGTCCCAGGGTCAGGTTCTATCATTTATGTCCTACCTTGTGTATCTTTTCCACACTGTTCTCTGCAGCCCACATACATACTTAGGTCTCTGGCTGTCTGTCCAGTCCAATCCAGCTAGAATGTGCCGGGCATCTGTCACACACGAGGTACTACTCTCAGTACTGGAGAGATATCAGTGGGAGGAAAACAAAAAAACTTAGGCCCCACAATAGAGAGGAGGAAGATAACATCCTAATGAGAAAAAACAAATAAATTAAAAATAGATGTGTACAAATGCCTTGGGAAAAAAATAAGCAGGAAAAGGGGCAGTACTAGGGAGGGACTGGGACACTCTTAAATAGAGCAGTCCAAGACTTGAAGGGAGTAAAGGAGTAAGCCATGGGGGAAATGTGCCTGGAAAGCAGAGGGAATGGCCAGTGTGAAGGTCCTGTGGCAGGGTGGGAGTGTTCTTAGTGCAATAAGGAACAACATGGATGGCTGTGGCTGGAGCAGAGTGGAGAGGGGCCTGTAGGAGGATGTAAAACCGGGGCGACCAGGTCCTGTGGGCCTTGCAGCTCGGTGTAAAGCAGTACTTTGGGTTTTTGGTGTATGTGCTGCTGAAGCAAGCACTAGCAGGGCTTCAGTTTTGACTCCAAGTGAATTGGGAAGGTCTTGGGAAGGTTTGAGCAGAGGAATGACATGATTTGACATATTTAAGAGGATTGCACTGGCTGCTGTGTTGTGAATTAAGGGGGCAAAGGAGGGAAGAGGAATCATGGCTGCGAAGTGGTTGCTGTCATCCAGGGAAGAGGCAATACCACCACTGGATCCTTCCATTTGCCACCACATTAGTCAAATGGGCAGGTTCCCTCAGGACTGCAACTCTCTCGGTCTTCGTGTAGTCCCATCTGTTTAATGCCCCCACCACTCTTCTGAAAATACTCTTGGCTAGCATCACAAATGACCTGAATACCAATGCCAAACCCTGGAGCTTCTGTGAAGCGTCTGGGGCTCCTTACAAAACTTCAGGGCTAAAACAAGCCCAACTGTGTCCTGACCTATTAAAAGTAAGGCTGAGTTACAAGCCGCCACCTGGCCAGTTCAGTGGAATCATGACAGCCATCCAGGCCTGAGTTTCCCTTTCCCATTGTTGTAGAACACTGTCTGCTAACTGAAATTCTACAAAGTCTGACTGGGAATGAAAAAGAGTGAATGTGGCTGGAAATGAAATGACCCCTCTAAGGTGGTGGACTTCTCACCCTACATATAGGTGCCATGTGGAAAGGTAACTCAGAACTGCCAGGCCTTCTAATTTTTTTAAGTTTATTTATTTATTTTGGGGGGTGGGGGGGGGAAGGTCAAAGAGAGAGAGAGAGAGAGAAAGAGAGAGAGAAAATCCTAAGCAGGCTCTGCACTGTCAGCACAGAGCCCCACGCAAGGCTTGAACCCATGAACTGTGAGATCATGACCTGAGTGGAAACCAAGCATCAGATGCTTACCCAGTTGAGTCACCCAGGCGCTTCAGGCCTTCTAACTTTGGAAAAGAATCTCGAAATCTGAAGTTTTATGTCAGTGTTTCTATTTTTATTTTATTTTTTAAAATATTTTTAACATTGGGGCGCCTGGGTGGCTCAGTCGGTTGAGCGTCTGACTTCAGCTCAGGTCACGGTCCTGCAGCTAGTTCGTGAGTTCAAGCTCCGCGTCGAGCTCTGTGCTAACAAACAGCTCAGAGCCTGGAGCCTGCTTCAGATTCTGTGTGTGTGTCTCTCTCTCCCCCTCCTCTGCTCATGCTCTGCCTCTCTCTATATCTCAAAAATGAATAAATGTTAAAAATATATATTTTAATGTTTTTAACATTTATTTATTTTTGAGACACAGAGCATGAGCAGGGGAGGGGCAGAAAGAGAGGGAGACACAGAACCCAAAGCAGGCTCCAGGCTCTGAGCTGTCAGCACAGAGCTCTACGTGGGGCCCGAACTCACAAACTGAGATCATGACCTGAGCTGAAGTTGGACGCTTAACCAACTGAGCTTCCCAGGAGCCCCTCCATTTTTAAATGTTGGTAACTGACTTAAATTTTTAAAGACACTCCATGGTAGCAAACAAAACATATCTGGGAATCCTGTGCAGCTATCAGGGCACCAGTTTTCAAATCTTATAGGAATGCCTCAGCGTGGTGACAAAGCACCCAGGCCTGGCACTCTTTAAGTGCTGAGCACGTGCCAGTTGAAAGTGTTACTCATTGTTTCCCCAGTTGCCATCCTTAAACTCCTACACGCGGCTATAGTTTGGGGCCTTCCCTTATTCAAATCTTGTTTTCTCTTTGAGTTCCTGGCACCGCTTTGCCTGCCTGACAACCTCACATCTTGCGTCGCACACTGACCGTGTTTCCACTCGTTGCTCCCTGGCTGTCACGGCACCCCTTTTCTGTTCTGCTCACCCTGCCTCCCACGAGACATAGCAGATTTTTTCCTGGTTCTCTCTGCAGCAGCTCACTCCCTCAGCCATCCTTTAGGTCTGCTGTACTTTTCAGGAACAGATGGGTGCATAGATTCAAATCCCTATTCTCTCGCTTTTGAGCTACATAAGCTTAAGGATACCATTATGGATAAGGTTACCATAAGGATACCTCATTATGCCTCCATTCTGTAATCCACAGGCTGAGAAGTGTCCATCTCACTGGGTTTTGGGGGAGTGCACCTGGTAAGTTATATTTAAAAAACACAGCACACAACAGTGTGCTTTATCACAAGTAACTAAAACAACACACAAATTTTCTCTCCCTTTCTTTCCCCACCCACCCCATCTTTCTTCTCTCAAACTCCTTTGGTGAAGTCTCCTCTCCTTCCCACACCATAAATACTGGCATTGCCCCCAGAGTTCTGCCTTTGTGTTCTCATCTCAGCCTATACTCATCAGGAGTGGTCCTTTATACTTCTTAGACTTCAAAGCATAGTTGTGTGCCAGTGACTTCCAAATACAACAAGGCTAGCTTTAGCTGCTTTGTTAAGCTTTAAGCCCATTTTTCTGGTGATTTTGTTACACTTTGGTGGCCCTGCACTTACCTCAAGTTCAACATAGGTGAAATTAAGCCTACTATTTTCTTCCTAATCTTCTCTCTTATTCACACCACTCCTCCCTTTTCTCCTGAGTATTACTCAAGGTAGTAACGCTAGCTGCTAGAAGAGAAAAACCATAAAATCTTAATGGCTTACCACAATAAAACTTGATTGCTTACTCTTAGTCTGTTGGATATTATTGTCCACTGCCATCCTCCAGGGGTGGGGTGCTGGAGAAATTCTGCCCCAAGAATATTTTAGAGCCAGACTGCCCTCCTGTGGTATGGCTTCTTCAACACCTTACCTGGAAGTTTACTGCAGGTAGAGAAGAGAGAATGCATGGGTGTCGAAGTGTTATGTATATCACTTCTGCCCACGTGCCATTGGGCAAACCTCAGATACATGAGCCGAAAGGTCTGGGAAAAGGAAGTTAGCTGTGTGCCTAAGAAGGGGAGAAATAAAAATATTGGACGTTGCTAGGATTCTCAGCCATACTGCCCAGTCTTAAAAGATAGAAACCTGAGAACAGCCTCCATTTCATGTGTTGATAAGTTCTTCTATCTCAAAAAAGTCTCACATTTTCTTCTCTTTGCAATCTTTACCTTTGTCACTTTTCACTGATATTTTTGATGCAACTCCTCATTCTTCCTTGGCTTGCTACTGCCTGTTTCAGCATAAGGGTCCATCTTGCCCAAGCTGGCTCTAAGTTACCTTCTCAGGCCTCCTCTATAATCCTTTTTGCAACTCACTCTATGCCCTGCACCCATATCCCTTGCTTCTTCCTTCAGTTAGCTGCCAGGACTCTTCATCAATGCAGGGAGAATTCCCTTGTTCTACAGTACCCAGCCCTGCCTTCCCATTTTCTTTGAGCATCAAGACCCATCTCAAATCATATTTCTTCTTAGAAGCCTTCGCAGATCCTTCAGTCAGAATTAATCTGTGTCTCTGTCTGCAGCAATTCATGTAACACTATAGCATTTTGGCACATTTAATTATAACTATTTTTATGTGTCTCTGTCTCCCATACTACTGGGAATTTCTTGAGGGAGAAGGACTATGTTTTTTGTATAATTCTGTTAGCCAGATTTGCAATCCTTAAATCTGGTTCAAAGCTGCCACATTGTTGGTGCTCAGTTGATACTTGACGAATAAATGAATCTTTTTGTAATTACATCATAATTCAAATTAGAACTCTATATTTAGAAAAATCCAGGCCATCATTTTTCTGCACCTCAGAGTTCTATTATTTATGCTTTATAGGAACTAATAGCTATCTGAATCGCATGGGATTTAGGAGGAAAAAATGCTAAAAGCAGCATCCTTCAGTAGCCAAGTTAGCAGATTTTGTTCTGAAGATTGTATAGAATCTTGCAATAGGTTCTTGGCTACATTTCAATGAGAGGTAGGGCTTTCCAGGATTTTTTCTGGGATCTGGTTATCTCTTCCACTTCTACTTATTTAGAGTCATTCCCAATAAAAAACAAGGAATGCAGACATGGAAAACTGTGAATCTCAATTAATCCACTGCTACCTGAGTTTGAAGTCCCAGTAAAGGCTAGAGTGGGCTTTGAGATTGTCTAGTAATTCCATGCTTCCTTGCTTTTCTTGTCCTGTTTATCACTAATAGTTATAAATTGTTCATTATGAAGTGAGACATGCCAAGAGCACTCACTTGCCCACCCAGTTCTCTGCTTCTCATACCCAACCTGAATGTCAAGGTAGTGAATTAAAATTATTTATACCCATGGCCTCATCTATCATGTCAATAGGAATGACTCTCAAATGTATGTCCTGAGTTTAGACTTCTCTTCCAAGTTCCCTAAATCTGATGGACTTTGGATACTTCCACTTAGATGACCCACGAGAATCTCTGATTCAGCATGTCAAAAACTGAATTTATCACTCTCACTTCCAAGTCTACTGCAGCCCCTGTCTTCCCTTGATCAGTTAATAATACCATCATCCTCTGTGTCAGATAGGATAGAGAACTCAGGGCCATCTTTGAAGGCTCATGCATTCCATTAACAATCATTTATTAAGCCACCTTCATTCTGTCTCTGCTAAAGATTATGGTAAGATATCCTCCACTCTTTCTGTTTTTCCATTATAGGCAGAATAGAGCTGAACACTTATAATTTCAATCTTATAAAGGAGAGTTCAGTCCAGTGCTAACAAAGCAGAGTCACAAAGACTAACTGACCTCATCCAGGTTCTCACTCTGGCTCTTGACTTTGACTGTCTTGACCATCAGGTCCAAGTATTTATATACAAAACCTGGAAATTGCTCTTTAACTCAGGATTTGATGAAGTCAGCAGTTACAAAGAATGAACTTGTTGATTTTTTGAGAATGCACCCATGACAGAGAGTTGGAAAGATAAGTATATGACTCAAAAAAGGGTATTTTAGAGGAGCAAGAACTGAACCACTAGTAGATTGTTTAGGTGTGCTGGGCCATCCAGTTTCCCCATTACTACAATGTGTTTGGGAGAATTTAAGGGAATGGAATGTCTGGGAAACACTAAATAGGTACTTAGCCACATTTCTTCAGGTGCATAGTACCAATAAGTCATATGGAAAATAACCTGAACCTACCCCAGAGTTGGAATCAGATAGAGAGACCTCTGGTGGCACTTTGCAGAGCGGAATGGAGATACTGTGGGAAAAAAAAAGGGGGGGGGGCTGTAACACTATGGACCCCAGCCCTCTGGTGCAAAAACCATCTCACATAAGTGGTCATGAAACTCAGAAAGATATTTCCTGCTCACCTAGGTTGAAGAGCATCAGAAGGGCAGAGAAATAGAGGTCAATGTTATGGGTATACTATTGGCAGCCAGTTGGGGGCAGCAGAGCAACAGTGGTTGATAGCAAAATGATGGTAAGTTCTGGGACTCCAAAAAGATGGGACAGCAAAGCTGAATGTAGCAGCTCTGGTTAAATGAGACAGGCCCCTGTCCTAAAGGGAGAATTAATTTCTAAAATGATCAATTTAGATGAGGCTTCCAAATTTGGTTTCCTGAGAATCAAAGCATTGATAATTGGAAGAGCCCTGAAAAATAATGTATTTGTACTCACTGCTATGAAAGACTGGGGCTTAATAGTTTATATATTTAAGTATAATAAATCATTTATAATACTCCCAGGGTACCAATATCTCTCCAAGCCCTCCTTTCTAAGGAAATAATGTAATCTTGTCTGGATTGGTTTTTTTTTTCACTTACATGTAGTCTGTCTCCAAACCATTTAAATCTGGGTCCCTAGTAACTAGGGTCCTTAGTAACGAGGTTTTGCTCTTTGCTTATACACTTGTTCAGAGTATTACGTTTATGAATTGAGTGCTTGCCAATTGATTTTTAATGAAATCTTTGCTTCCTTCCAATATATTCAGCAGAATGCAGACAGTGGCTGGGGGGTGCTACAGCTCTCTGTCTTCCTAGCCAGAATGAGCCTGAGTCTGTTTCAGATCGTTTTGGAACTCAGGTTGGGGCTGGTAATATTCAGTGTTCTAGAATCTCTTAGGGGCTTAGGTGGACCTTTTTTTTTTTTTTTTTTTTTTTTTTTTTTTTTTTTTTTAAATTTTTTTTTTTTTTTCAACGTTTATTTACTTCTGGGACAGAGAGAGACAGAGCATGAACGGGGGAGGGGCAGAGAGAGAGGGAGACACAGAATCGGAAACAGGCTCCAGGCTCTGAGCCATCAGCCCAGAGCCTGACGCGGGGCTCGAACTCCCAGACCGCGAGATCGTGACCTGGCTGAAGTCGGACGCTTAACCGACTGCGCCACCCAGGCGCCCCTAGGTGGACCTTTTAAAACCCTCTTTTGAAAGACAGAGTTCCTTGTTGTTTAATGACTGGGCTGAAAATGGGTACACCATTGCAAAGACATGTGACTCACATGATATATCTAGTATCTTATTATTAATCACTTAGGTCATAGTCTTCTCAGTTCTCCCAAGCAGGGTCCTTAATTGGAACTATTTTATGTGCATGGGAGAGAGATTAACTTACTACATAGTGTGGACACTTTTAAGGCATTAGGACTCAATTCTGAGTTGACAAAGTGGGGAGTAGAATGGCTCACTGGATCATTCTTAAGCCTCTCTTTTGTCCCTATCATCACCCTTTTCAGTCTTTCAGTGACTCCTTGAATCTAAAAATTAGGTTTAAATCCTTTAGCATATAGAGCCATCTATAATCTACACAGAACCTGCAGCCGTATCTCTTATCTCCCTTTAGCCTGGTCTTTGGGCTTATCTCCAGTCTGTCCTGGGCTAAACCAGAATGCACTTTTCCAATTTCCACCTCTGTCCCTGAGTCCCATCTCTGTATGTCTCTGTTCACTCATTTTTCAAAGCCCAGGTCAATTGTTACCTTCTACATGGAACCTCTCCAAGATGCTCATTTCTGGCTAATTGCTCCCAGATTCTACTTGTTAAATTTTGTGGCACTTATTACTGTCTGCTTTTCATTTGAAACCCCTTTGGCCTGAAAGCTCGCTAAGGGAAGAAGACCGAATCCTCTTTTGCCCCTCATCCCCATGATTAAAAGATAATGTCAACAAAGCTTTGGTGAAAAAATCAATGAATGAATGAATGGGAAGACAGTGAGCCTTGCTACCTGGTTGCTGGTATACTGTAGGGTTAAATGTCAGCTGGTTAAACAAGCTGGGCTTGGAAGAGGAGAGCATCCTGGGAGTGAGTGAGCCTCCTCTCTCTGCATGCACGCATGTGACAGGAAATGGCATGATACCTTCAACTCCCAACAAAAATTTACATGGCCCTGCTTCCTGTAATAGCCCCTATCCAAATCTCCCATCTTAGAATGTCCCCAGGTTTCTCAGTGCACATTTTAACATCTTGAATGCTGTACTTAAGTAATGACTCCAAATGTGAACATTCATCATGTCCACTGTTATTATAGGTACAGTGGTTAGCCTTTGACCGTCACTGTCAAAGCACGTATTTACTCTTGTGCTTAAACATACATGTTCCTTTGTAGTGACTGCTCATCCACCCAAACATGAAAAATAGGCACTTTTCCTGCTCCAAAATTGTCTCAACAATAACAGTTTTTAAAACTTTGCATTTCCCAAGAACATTGTATTCGAGAATGCTAAAAGTACTATTGGAACATAAGTCACACAAAGGGATGAATCAGTGAGCACTTCAGTAGGAACATCAGCTTTAAACCCAGAAAGCATTCATAGCCTTCAGCATCTGAACAAAAAATAGAAGGATAAGAATTATTAAGAGCCCAGCTCTAGGACCACATTTGCCTTTCACATTTAAAATGTGAAGGTTTTTTCTTTGTAATAGCTCAATTGTATTATGTCCTATCATGTTATTTACTTACATTGCTTTGGTGCTTTCCTGGTAGGAGACTACCACACAATCCCTCTTGACTTCTGTAACACTACACATTCATAGCTGTTCCTTTTGGCATCAGATAATTTTTGTCATCAATATAGTGATAACATTGTCAGGATATATATTCCTACACTTACTCCATCTTGTCTTTGTTGGAAACTAATTTAGTAAGAGCCTAACACACATGCATATATGTTTATAAAGCATAAGTGGCCCCCAAATCATCTTTATGACAGAGATAACAATTTTTAAGAAATTGCCATATGATATGCTCACCAAGAGAACTTTTTTCTCAGATAATGGCTAAAAAAAATCTTTACCGGGGTGCCTGGGTGGCTCAGTTGGTTAAGCGTCCGACTTCGGCTCAGGTCATGATCTCACGGTCCGTGAGTTCAAGCCCTGCGTCAGGCTCTGTGCTGACAGCTCAGAGCCTGGAGCCTGCTTTGGATTCTGTGTCTCCCTCTCTCTCTGACCCTCCCCTGTTCATGTTCTGTCTCTCTCTGTCTCAAAAATAAATAAACATTAAAAAAAGATTTTTTTTAAATCTTTACCTCAAGCTCAACAGAGAAAAAAGTGTATTATTTTGACAGTGAGAAAATTCAAATTGACACTTCAATCATTAAGAATTATGAATATCTGAAGTATAAGAATAAAGACAACATGTGGAAACCATTTAGAGCAAAAACATTTTCTCCAGTGTCTGGTATACCAAAAATAAATCTGTATTTTCTTCCAAAGAAGCACAATCTTTTTATTAGGATATATTCCAGATAAGTAATTTGTGTTTTTACTGAAGCTGATATGAGAGTCCAAAAAAAAAAAAAACCAAAACCCCATTATTTTCCAAGTAGTTCTTCCACAAAGTACTAAGGAGCAAAGGGGCAAAGTGTTTTCTATATGGCACTTGGTTTAGATGAAATGCCTTTAAAGTCTGGAACCTTGAGAAGTTAGTGTTTTTGACTTAAATTTTGAATGAGTTCAACCTTTTCTTGATAAACAGCATTTTTTTGTATGACTTTATTTTGTTTTATTTATTTATTTATATGGGGGGGGTTCCATGCTGATAGATGCAGCTTTAGTTCATTATTCCTGCTGTATTATATTTCATCGTATGGAATATTAATTTATCCATTCTACTTGTAGGCAATTAATTTTTCTCTTTTATTTTTTAAATTAATTAATTAGTTAATTTGCATCCAAGTTAATTGGTATATAGTGCTATAATGATTCCAGGAATAGATTCCAGTGATTCATCCCCTATGTATAACACCCAGTGCTCATCCCAGCAAGTGTCCTCCCCAATACCCCTTACCCATTTAGCCCATCTCCCCCACCCACAACCCTTCCAGCAACCCTCAGTTTGTTCTGTGTATTTAAGAGTCTCATATGTTTTGTCCCCCTCCATGTTTTGGTATTATTTTTGCTTCCCTTCCCTTATGTTCACCTGTTTTGTATCTTAAATTCCTCATGAGTGAACTCCTATGATATTTGTCTTTCTCTGACTAATTTCACTTAGCATAATATTTTCTATTTCCACCCACGTAGTTGCATATGGCAAGATTTCATTCTTTTTGATTGCCGAGTAATACTCCATTTTGTGTGTGTGTGTGTGTGTGTGTGTGTGTGTGTGTGTGTGTGTGTGTACCTATACATATATACCACATCTTCTTTACCCATTCATTCATCGATGGACATTTGAGCTATTGTCGATAACTATAAACATTGCTATAAACTGCTATAAACATTGGGGTGCATGTGCCCCTTTGAAACAGCACACCTGTAGCTCTAGGATAAATACCTAGTAGTGTAATTGCTGGGTCACAGAGTAGTTCTATTTTTAATTTTTGGACGAACCTCCGTATTATTTTCCAGAGTAGCTGCACCAGTTTGCATTTCCACCAACAGTGCAAAAGAGATCCTCTTTCTCTGCATCCTTGCCAACATCTGACTGGTGTGAAGTGGTGTCTCATTGTGGTTTTGATTTGTATTTCCCAGATGATGAGTGATGTGGAGTATCTTTTCATGTGTCTGTTCGCCACCAGGATGTCTTCCTTGGAGAAGTGTCTATTCATGTCTTTTGCCCATTTCGTCACTGGATTATTTGTTTTTTGGGTGTTGAGTTTAATAAGTTCTTTATAGATTTTGGATACTAACCCTTTATCTGATATGTCATTTGCAGGTATCTTCTCCCATTATGTAGGTTGCCTTTTAGTGTTGCTGATTGTTTCCTTCGCTGTGCAGAAGCTTTTTATTTTGATGAGGTCCCAGTAGTTCATTTTTGCTTTTGTTTCCCTTGCCTCTGGAGACTTGTTGAGTAAGGAGTTGCTGCGGCCGAGGTCAAAGAGGTTTTTGCCTGCTTTCTCCTCTAGATTTTGATGGCTTCCTGTCTTACGTTTAGGTCTTTCATCCATTGTGAGTTTATTTTTATGTATGGTGTAAGAAAGTGGTCCAGGTTCATTCTTCTGCATGTCACTGTCCAGTTTTCCCAGCATCACTTGCTGAAGAGACTGTCTTTATTCCATTGGATATTCTTTCCTGCTTTGTCAAAGATTATTTGGCCATACGTTTGTGTGTCCATTTCTGGGTTCTCTATTCTGTTCCATTGATCTGAGTGTCTGTTCTTGTGTCAGTACCATACTGTCTTGATGATTACAGCTTTGTAGTATAGCTTGAAGTCAGGGATTGTGATGCCTCCAGCTTTGGTTTTCTTTTTCAAGATTGCTTTGGCTAGTCGGGGTCCTTTCTGGTTCCATACAAATTTTAGGATTATTTGTTCTAGCTCTGTGAAGAATGCTCGTGTTACTTTGATAGGGATCATGTTGAATATGTAGATTGCTTTGCATAGTATTGACATTTTAACAATATTTGTTCTTCCTATCCAGGAGCATGGAATCTTTTTCCATTTCTTTGTGTCTTCTTCCATTTCTTTCATAAGCTTTCTATAGTTTTCAGTGTATAGATTTTTCACTTCTTTGGTTAACTTTATCCCTAGGTATTTTATGGTTTTTGGTGCAATTGTAAATGGGATTGATTCCTTGATTTCTCTTTCTGTCGCTTCATTATTGTTGTATAGGAATGCAACCTGATTTTATATCCTCAACTTTGCTAAATTCATGGGTCAGTTCTAGCAGTTTTTTGATGGGATCTTTTGGGTTTTCCATATAGAGTAACATGTCATCTGTGAAGAGTGAAGGTTTGACTTCCTCCTTGCCAATTTGGATGCCTGTTCTTCCTTTGTGTTGTCTGATTGCTGAGGCTAGGACTTCCAATACTATGTTGAATAACAGTGGGAAGAGTGAACATCCCTGTCGTGTTCCTGACCTTAGGGGAAAGCTCTCAGTTTTCCCCGATTGACGATGATATTAGTGGTGGGTCATTCATATGTGGCTTTTATGGTTTCAAGGTATGCTCCTATCTCTACTTTCTTGAGGGTTTTTATCAAGAAAGGATTCTGTATTTTGTCAAGATCACCTGGGGATCTTGTCCAAGTGTGGATTCTGATTCAGTGGGTCTGGCAAGCAGCTAGATAATTTGCATTTCTAACAGGATCTCAGGTGATGCTGATGCTATTGATTCACAGACCATACTTTGAGTAGAACATCAAAGGGTGAGAAACATTCCTGAAAGTAACTTTCTCTCCTTGGAAGAGTAGTGGAAGTCATCAAAGTGTTTGTTATTATGGGAAGAGGAAGGGAGATGAAGGTGGCCACAATGGGTAGAAACTCAGGTACCTGTACTAAGGATGTGGTAGGTAGAATACGCCCCAAAATGATTATGTCCTAATCCCTGGAACCTGTGAATGTTATGCTGTATGGCAAACGTTGCAGATGGAATTAACATCTCTAATCAGCTGACTTCAAAATAGAAAGATTACTCTTGATTTTCCAGGGGAACCCAATATAATCACTAGGCTCCTTAAAAGTGGATGAAGGAGAGGCACCTGGGTGGTTCATTCACTTGAGCCTCTGACTTCTGCTCAGGTCATGAACTCACGGTTTTTGGGTTTGAGCCCTGCGTTGAGCTCAGTCCTGACAGCTGAGAGCCTGGAGCCTGCTTCAGATTCTGTGTCTCTCTCTCTCTCTCCCCCATGCCTCTTTCTCTCTGTCAAAAATGGACATAAAAAAACAAGTGGAAGAAGGACACAGCAGTCAGTATCAGGACACTGTTGGAGAAGAAATGGTAGCAGCCATTGCTGGCTTTGAAGATCAAAGGTGGCCATAAACCAGAAATTGGGGGCAGTCTAAATGCGGGAAAAGGCAGAGAAACAGACTCCCCCAAGCCTCCAGAAAACAGCTCATGACTGGGGATGACACACTGATCTTAGCCCAGTGGGACTTGTGCCAGACTTCTGACCTACAGAGCAGTAAGAAAACAAGTTTGTTGTAATTTGTGAAGGCGGCAATAGAGAAATAATATAAGTCTGAGAGTAATCCGCAACTCGGGTGGGCAGTTAACACCATTCCTTTTTTCAGTAAGTCACTTGCTCATCGTGAGTCCCTTTTCTCCAGATCTGAACCTCAACCCTCCCTATGGTTTTGAGCCTCCACCCCACGCTGGGGTTTGGCAGCTGTTCAGAAGTTCGGTGGTAAGAGATGTGTTGGGAGAAGCAGGCTGGCCAGTCAACCTCTTCCCCATTCGTAGGTAGAGTATTGCTAGGACTGCAGGCTTCTCTACAAGCAGCACGTGACCACGTGTTCCCATGGGTCCTGACATCTCCCAGACCTGCTGGGAGGATGGGAGCATAGTCCTTCCATTTCATCGCCCTTCAGAGCCCAGGAGAATCTCGTTTGTTTCTGCTCTTCTCCCTTGGTGACTCTACAAGACGCTGTGTGTAACCCCGTGAAGTTCCTCAATTCTCCCAAAGGTTTGTGCTTTGGAAGATACTTTAGAAAAATGGGCAGGTTATTTTTATTTTCTTCCCAACCAAATGGCTCCCTGGAGGTGTTGAGCCCAGCTGGCTTGGCAGCTAAAGGAGCTGGGGTAAGGGGAGTGAAATGGGAACAGGGTTCACCCAGGACTGAAAAGGACATGAGTCTGTTTGTCAAAATGTTAACCATCTACTTATGTGTGAGAAGTATGCACAATTAGGATTGTTTGATTTTCCCTCTCCTCCCTCCCCCAAAAATGGTAAAGATCGTCACTACTTGTCAGTGTGCCACATCTGCCTGGAATGTGTAAAGGTGGAGAAGTAGGAGGACTTTTTGAGGCTGTTAAGAGGCAAACTGAAAGGAAATGAAGAAACCAAATGGGCAGGAGGTCAGCCTAGAGAGAAGGCATCGAGTGCCAGAAGGCCACTCCCGCCAGCCACTCTTGCACACGTAGGGAGGAGGCCTCAGCTCTGCATGCCTGTGAGTGACCCTCACCTGCCCTCTGGGGTATTCAGGGAGCTCAAGAGTCAGAAACATTTCCCCCTTGTACTATAGCCAGGCTGCTCTGGCGTCTTCACTGAGCCTTGCAGTGGACACATCAAAGAAATCCCTTCTCTTTGAATTGTAAGCAGCTTCTGTACAAATTTAAGTTAATGTCATTGTAGTTGACAACTTAGATGGAGACCTAGACTCAGGCACAGTGCATAGAAAGTCCCTTGAGAAGTGTATATAAATTAATGGTGATTGATTTGCGGAGAGTGGAACTGTGGGAGATGTTTTTTCTTTATGGTTGTACTTTCTAGAAGAATGTTTTATGTAACTTTTGAAATAAGGTGGTTTGGTTTATTGTCAAGTTAAGTATTGTGGAGAGTTCAGACTCCTCAGCTGGCTAAGGGGGCAATGTTTAGAAACAGGAAGAGCCTCTCCTACTCAGCTACACATGTGGTAACTTGCTCTGTCCTCCAACTGTGGAGCCACGATCTTTGCCTGGAGACGGGCGGCATGGCTGAGACATCCACTGTGAAGTCGAAACCCTGTGGCCCTCTTGCATTCCAGTGTTGAATGCACATCCTAAAGAGTCAGGAGTGTCTTCAGAACCCTCAGTTGTAGTCCTGACGTTGGGCTTTCCCCTGTCGAGAATTCCCCATCTTTCAGTTGATAGAAATGCAAACATAGGCTTGCATGCAAAGTCCAGTGTGTCATCACTTTGATGCGTGTCCCTTTGTTCTAATAGAGGGGTAGAAAAGTGCTTTCTGTTTCCTTTAAGCTTGGAATTTGGATTTGACTAAGCAAGGAGAAGGTTAGGGTCGTGATGGGGCCCCTCTGGAAAGCAGAGAGCTTCAAGAGAGAAGAGCTTTTTGGTAGGGAAGAACGGTTTCCAGCAGGCAAGGATGGACAGGAATGTGGGTGCTGGTCCTGTCCCGAGCTCCTCCCCATGCCCCAGATCCCTTAGCACACTGGGGAGGAGGACAGAGGGACAAAGAGAAGGTACCTTGTGGGAGACCACTTCTGTCCTTTGACACTCTGGAAAGCAATGTGATGGTGGATGGAGAAAAGCCTGGAGAGGGATTTCCAGGGGCTTCCCAGCCACAACTTAAAAGCAGCTCAGTCTCACAGGTCCTGTTGGGCACCCACACCACTACTTTCCCTGCATCTTCCCTCCCATGAGGCAAATCTCAGGCTTTACTGACCTCCCCTTTACAAATGGTGTGAATAAAGTGTTTGCCGTGAGGACAGGTGACACCTGGCAGCTGGGAGGATGGAATCTGCCCCTCCTGTGATTGAGTGAGCCAGCACCTTCCAATAAATCCTCAATCCTGGGGGCAGCCCTATCCTCCCAGGAAGGAAAGTGTGATGGACACCAGGGGGTGCCAGCTGGGGAAAGACTAGGACCCCTACATCTAGACCTCCAGGGGGCACACCTGCCAACCTCACTAGGCTGAGACTAGAATCACCCTGAGATACTGTGACCAGTCATTACAATATTAGTAAGTCTGATGATACTGGAGCATTGTGTGCTGTGTGATGTGCATGAGGACGTTGGCATCTGAGCTAGAAAGTTCAGGTTTTCTAAAGCCCTTTCCCAGGGTGTTGAACCCTCTAACATCATGGGTCAGGGACTTGAGGCCAAATGGGGGTCAAGCCTTGTCCTCACAGGTACAGGTGCCGCAGATAAGTTGCCACGTGAGGAGAGCGAAGCAATAGGAATGAAGATGGAGAGGAGAGAGCCGGTGGTGAGAGGGACTCTTACCTGCTTTCTCCCAGCCCCCACGCCACCCAGGTCACTGTTGATTTCTTCGCCAAGCCTGCTATTAGCAGTAGGCCAGAAAGCTTTGAACTTAACTGATGTACATAAAGCAAGCTGTTCATTTAATCTGCACATTTAATTCAGCCTGCTCTGCATGCTGCTCCGGGCTGGCTTCTTGCCATATAAGGCGTTTGCGGTGTCTTTCTGCAGCTCCCCTGCCTCTGTCTTGAAAATCAGCCAAAGATGGCTTTGTGTGTAATGTATGTGCTGTAGGCCAGAAACCCCGGCAGCCCGGCCATCACCTCACCCCCTACCTCCTGCCAGGTAAGTCCTGTGTGGTCCGCTCAGGGTTGTCCCTCCGGTGAGAACATGCCATTTTGGCCTTTCTGATGGGAATGAGGGGAAGGAAAATGGGTTCTGATTTTGCTTGTCTGTCTGATTCTATCCAGAAGAAATGCCTGCTGTGTGATTTCGCGTCTGTGAATGTTGCTGGACTCTGCTGTACTTGATGGGAAGGTGGCTTTGATAAACACTTTAAGCACACTGTCAGTGAAATCTGCACTCCAGATGCATCAGTGAGGTTCATAGGAATGAATAGTCTGTGGTAGGCAAAGGAAGGGACACTTTCTCGTGTATTATGTTCTCCCAAATCAATGATATTAATCTGTGTGTAATCATACTTGCATTGATATGTACCGAGACATTAAATAGATGGTTGCATTCTGGTATTATCACAAATGAGCAATGTTTGAATTTGGGGTAATGGTAATAAATGTATCCTGTTTCTATTTCCCTAAGTGGTTTCTATGGTTGTAATGCCTGTCAAGGTTTTGTGAAATACCTGAAAAAAATAAAAGATGATGCCACCATAGTAAGAGGAAGAGTGAGGGGATGAGAATTGGAGGCTCGCTTTAGGAATCTTGGCTCAGGAACATGGGCTCACCCATGGAGGGGGTGGGACGAGGCACGAAACAGTGCAGCCTAGGGAAAAGAAATAGTATCTAAAGGCATGCGAGAAGCCTCTGGGTGGCTCAGTCAGTGAAGCGTCTGACTCTTGATTTCGGCTCAGGTCATGATCTCACTGTTCATGGGTTCGAGCCCCACGTCTGACTCTGGGTGACAGTGTGAAGCCTGCTTGGGATTCTCTCTCCTCTCTCTCTGCCCCTCCCCTGCTCGTTCCCTTCTCTCAAATATAAATAAATAAACTTAAACTACGGAGTTGGAAAAAATAAGGGCATGAGACAAGGACATGTATTAAAAAGAGAAAACTGGCAAGAAGGAAAATTAAATTTAGATGCTAAGCCAGATCCCTCAGGGTAGGGAGGTGGAGACCAGAAACCACTGTTTACTTGGTTATGCCTTATCTTTGTGGCTCGTCTCTATCCACCAGCTGCCTCATTTACGATCTGTTTGCCTCACACCGTTAACCAAGGTGAACATATTACAAAACCCAGACAGTGAATGGCAGAAGCTTGTGATAAAGTGTGTATATCCACCCAGGGACAGCTGCAGACCTCAGACCAGATGGGCTTAAGACTGCTATCGGCAAAATAACAGAAATTTATTCCTGTCATTCTACATGTGGACTAGGTACCTTATCTCAGCTGTTGTTATTATCGCTAGATGCAATTGCTGCAAAGTACGTGCTCCTGTGTTGGGTGTCTTACTTGAATTATATTATTTATTACCTCTAGTTTTCTCCAAGTTAGTGCCGACCTCATTTTTACATATAAAAGAAATAAAGTGTCAAGGAAGATAAGTACCTCAGCTAAAGTCAGCAGTCTAACAAGTGGGGGAGGCAGGATTTGAACTCAGATCTACTGACCTAGGGAAGTCCATAATAAAAGGACAAAATAAAAATATTTCCTTGGTGGGGGGGGGGTGGAAATGGAACTATACCTAAGTCACCAATTAAATCCCAAAGTGTTTTGTTGCCTGAGTTTTCTAGTAGTTGAAAATTCATTGAAATATTAGTCAGACACGTTGGAGTATTACTTTTCAGTATTGGACTAACCAGAGGAGATTTAAACATACTGTGGCCTGGTTTTCATTTGTAGAGATTCTGGTTTAGTTGGCCTGAGATGCAGCCTCGACATCATGGATTTTAAAAGCTCCCCGAGTGATTCTAATACTTAGCCAAATAGACATTTCCTTTTAGACTTTTCCTGAAGTCTAGACCTATTAATTCAACTAATTCTTAGCTATCTTGGCCTTCCTGTCCCACAGCCATCTCCTACTTGGAATATCAAAAAAAGAATGTATTTTTTCACTTAACCCTGACCCTCCTTGCATTCAGGGACTGGGGAAATCGTGATGCTTCATGATCTACTTAGAAATTTTACCAGCATGGAGACCCCTTGTCTCTTCTCTGTCCTATGAGCTCCTTTGTATCTTTTTCCAACTACTCAGAATAAAATGAATATTCACCCAATTTCTCTTAGCAAAGAGCCAGACCTACCTTGTTGCAATAGAAGGTAAACAGGATTTGCTGTGATGCTTAGAAACAGTACACAGGACTTGTACTCCTCTCTGAAATGGAGAGGATATTGGATGGTAATAATAATGACTGATAAAGAGATTGTAAATATTAAATGGAATAACGTAAATGAAATAGCTTTGTAACTAGGAGATGGTATTGTATTTTTTTAAAGGAAATACCCGTGGGGAAATAAGATAGAAGTCTGTCTTATTATAAGCCACTTTGGTTTTATGTTCGTTCAGTTTGCCACCAGAAATTATTATAATTTAACATTATGAAGAAGGTTCTGCTAACTGTTTACTTTTCATCCCGGTGACTTGTACATCTGGAATCAGACCAAGAATTAAGGAAAAGGCAAGAAGGAATGCCTTCCAAGTAGTCGACAACAGCCCTAGAACGAAAAGGGGTAAAGACTCTTCCTCATGTGGGAGGTTCCATGCTGAGGTCAAAAGGCAGTCTCACTTTTGCAGTAGTGGTCAAAATGGAGTACATAGCAGAGAAGGCATGCACAGGGAAGAAAGCAAGAAGAAAAGGGCAAATGGAAACAATGTAAAAACAGCAGCATAAAGTCCAAGGGGCTGTAGCAGGGGTGTGGAGATCAAAGGCCAAGCTGTGAACCACAGGCTCTCTGGTTTTGGGGAGAGGAAAGCAGCCCAGTGTACCTGACACCAGAGCAGACCCCTCTCATAAATCCATTCTGAAGAAGACTGTGAGATGAATAGAAGTAAAAGCCAGAAATAAAACAGTATAATTTCTGTTACTGAACCTGGCATATGTGGTAGGGCTGTGCTAGTAAGTGAGATTTCTTCAAGTGAAGTAATTTTGGTGGCTATTGAATTGTACACTAAATAACAACTTGACTTTTTAGCTAGTTTGTGTGAACTAAAATTTACACTTAACCAATAATACACTTTTGTAGTTGACATTGTCTTTCACTGTTGAAAATATAAATACAAAAAAGTTCTACGCATTGTGGGCCAATTCAGACAGACTGAAGTAACTCACATTCTGAATCTGAAAACAACTGAATTCACCTATGTCTGGGGCTTGCTGTCTAACTAAGTCGTCCAAACGAGCTTCTGTGGAGATAGATTAGTATTAAAGGCTAAACAGTAAATAGTTATTTGACGCTTACAGGCATGTCTGTCCTTAGTATCAAAACTCAACAACAATTGTTGAGAATTGTGACAATTTTTGAAGGGAAGAGTACCGTGTCATTGACAAGGTTTTGTTTGTCATATTGTCTGACACATGGCAATAAAAGAGAACATTGAGATACTTTTATTAAAGCTCTGTACATAATGCACAGTTTTATTGCTTGCAACTGGGGGAAATCCATCCCACCACTGTGGGAGAGCCCACAGCCCAACGAGGAAAACATTTGGATCAGTGTTCAGAGAAGGACACATAACCTCAGCGCCTTAGTGGACTCTGAGGACTTTTTGCTAGATTATAGTGTCAGATAAAAATGAGCCTTTCCAGTTGATACTGTCTTGATCTTAGTCGTGCATGTACAACACCAAAAAAGATTTCTTTGCAAATTCAGTTGTAGGAAAAGTTCTGATTTTCTTTGGTTGCCTACCGTAAGTATTACTGTAATACAAATTAAAGATTTCATCTATGTCATTGTTGGCTTGGACAGACAGAATTTAGAATAGATGTATATATCCCCATACATACATCCCTCCCATCCACATGCATAAACCCCCACCAGCAGCACACACCCCCTACCTTCTTTATCTCTTCCTTCACCATCAGTGTGTCTCAGGTCTCTCTTCTATCTCTTCCTCCCTCTCTGTGTCTGTCTTTAATTTTTGAAAAATAGTTATTTCTCATATGATGAAAGGAACATTGTTCGGCAATGCATTTTTTTGAATCTTCTTTTATTTTATTTTACTGTATTTTAGAGAGTGTGAACAGGGCCCGAGAGAGGAGAGAGAGAGAAACAGAGAAAAAATCTCAAGTAGGCTCTAAGTTCAGTGCAGAGACCAACATGGGCCACACCCATGACCCTGGGGTCATGACCTGAGCTTAAATCAGAAGTCCGACGCTCAACCCTTTGAGCCACCCAGGTGCCCCTAATCTTCTGGCTTTATATTATTTTTTAAATGGCTGTAATGTACCCTTTGCATACCTTAGCATATACCATATTTTGAATTTAATTATATCATTTAAATATGCTAATTATTTCAGCTGTTGAAGAGCTTTCTAGTGAGTACAAAAATAAAAAATTTAAAGTTGTGGAATAATGAGAAATCCTCCACTCTGAATACATAAATTGTTCCCTCGTGTGAGGAGCTGTTAAAAAGTCCAGCCTCTAGATCGACAGAACCAAAATCTCTGGGATGAGACCCAAAATTAAAAAAGCACCCCATGTATTTCTAATGGTCATTCAGCTGGAAGAATCATTCACTGGTGACTAGATTTGTATTTTTTCCAGTTGTCCTCATGATATTTAATTATTATGGTCCTGATTTTACGTTTCTATTCTGTCATTTTATTGTCTGTGCTCTTAATTCATCTTGAACATCACCTCAATAGACAATTGGAAATAATTATTAGAGGGGAGAAAGCATCCTTTTTTCCCTTTTCTAGAATGCATGAATTCTCAGCATTGTGCATGCAGAATGCAAAGTCGTAGGTTTGAAAGGTCATAAATCAGCTGCAAGTTTCTCAGCAGGGTGTATTTTAAAATGTATGACCTTCTGTTCTTCCAGCATATCACTAAAGAATTTTCCATGCCATCAAATGCAGTGAAAATCCGTGCTTTTTATATCTTCATATACAATATATTACAAGAATCTCCCTCAGAAATGTATAAAATTGTTGTTTTTATTTAAATAATAGCCCCCTTATTTTTACCACCAGATAAAATTCACAATTGCAAAGAAAGAGAGAAAAATGGACAAAATAGAACACACAAGCTTCTGAGAAGCATAGAGAATGTACTACTTTTTCTAGTTGCTAAGATTGTATAACAGAGAAAAAAGCACTATAACACACTGCCCATGGCTTTTCCACTGGTGAATCAGCTTCTTGTAGTCCAGGTTGTCTAACTGGTTATGTTTTCAAAATCATTGTGGTATTGTCTGACTAGCATTGGATATTTAGTAAAGATACAGTGTGGATATTAACCCATGAATTCACTTTTATTTTTCATAGAAGAAACAGCAGTTTTACTGATTAAAAATGACCATTTGAGTGTTAATGTATCCCAAAGAATTAAATAGTATTTTAATTTTTATAATATTTATAGGAGAGAGGAGTTCTCCTCAGCTGAGGGAAGGCGGGCTCTGAGAAGTTCAGGCATTTTCTAAGATTATTTGGCTGGTAGACTGCAGAGCTGAAATTAAAATCCAGATGTGCAGATTGAAAAGCCTAGATTCGCATCCCTAATGCTGGTAGTTCTTATACTTTGCCATATGTAGTAATCTCTAAGAACTTGTTGAAAATGTTGATTTCTCTTTAGCGATCCCCCTTCAGTAGTTTTGAGAGACTAGGAATCTGCATTTTAACAAACATTTGGGTAAGCCTGACATCGCCCAAGGAAAGCCTTGCACTGTGGGTGACCTACACTAGAGAACCGCTCAGATTGGGGACACAAGGAAACTCCCCAACATTGTTCTGGTTATATCACCTGGGTTTTGTTTCCTTAGAACTGAGGTGACAGGAAGCTACACCCAACCTACCCATCCTGGTTTGCTGGGTATTTTTCACCCAGAAATTTTCTTAACTATCATTTCTGACCTTAAAAAGGGAGTACTGAAAGCGTGTTTTAATCTTCATTTGGAATAAAGGCCCAAAGAGCCTGTAAAAATGGAGAAAGAGAGTGTTGAGAAAGAAGGCTCAGTAGGAGACTGCTAATGGCTTTTCTGGTCTGATTGGGTCCCCCAGTCCTCACTGATGGTGGTTGCTGTGATTTACCTGGAATTGAGGGGGCTTTCGGACAAGAAGAAAAACTCCACGGCAATGGTCAAAAGGTACGAGTCAGGGCAAAAGTGTGGCCAGAAGACATAGAGAAAAAAGCAGAGAAGAGAAGGAAGAAGGCGGCTATGGAGATGGAGGGGGAGGGGGGGTGGGCTGGAATCTTACAACCAGAGCCAACCATGGTTAAACTCAACAGTGCATCATTTCCATATACCAGATGTTTGATGGTCTTCTCTTTACAATAGTTAAAGCAATTGTAAATGACTGGTTTCAGCAAAATTAATCCTCTCATATAGGTATCTCTACCAGTCAGGTTCACTTACATGATAGTTATGCTCAGTAGGTGATCAGTCTTTAATGGGAATTTGAAGTAAAGTGTCAGAAAGGAGAGAAAAAAAAAAATGGAATCATGTCTGTGAACTCCAAAACTGTTCATGTTCTTGGCGTTTGCTCCAAGTGGCCTAAGTATCTTGAAAGTGCTAAGCAGGTTATAGAAGCAGTGTAGTATTGGAGAAATGCTAACTAAGGTTTGGTTTTTGGTCAAGGTACAGTATTACACATGCCTTGGAATTTCTGTGAATGTCCATTTATCCACGTAAAACCTGGTGTTTATAAATCTGCACAGGATACTTAAAAGGGGTAAGTGAATAATCATTTAGTACAGGACCTGGTGGATAGCAAGTATAGCAGAGTCCTGTCAGGAAACAGAATCCATTCCAGATGGTTCAAAGAAAGAGACTTTCGTGGAGAGATGATTTACAAGTGTGTTGGCAAGGGTAAGAAATGGATGGCAAGGCTTATGGAGCCTGTCCCTGCAGGAAAGCATTACTGAGTTTGGGCCTGAAGTCACGAGAGATGAGTAGCTATTCCCCCACTAGAGCAGGAGCCCTGGAAGAAAAGCCTGTGAGAGCTGTAATATGGAGAGACCAGCTACTGCCAGAGAAGTGGAGTAGGAGTGGCCTCTTCATCCTCCTGCCATCTGAACTCTTCTTCTGGAGACTACCAGTGCACCAACCAATTGGAAGCCACCTGACAGGAAACCTGGGTCATAGAGTTCAAAGGGGCTGGCCTCCCTGGGCACAGAGCAAGATGGGCATGGGATGGATGCGGAAGGAGGAAGTACACAGGAGTTTTTCAGTGAAGTCTTTTCTACCTCTCAACCCTAATCTATCACAAAGACACAAATAGTCTTATATTTCCAAATAAAATTGCATGTGTAACATTGAGAGAAACAGTTTTGATTTAGTTTATTATCCCATTAATGAATATTTGTCAAGTCCAGCTATAAATTAAAGTCAAACATGACTCTTCCTTTACACAAACCTCAAGACCACTAGGGGTTATGTACTTGGAAAGACCTAACTTTTGGACCCAAATCCTATCTCTAAGATACATAATTATCCCTTAACTTGCTGAGAAATTTAATGTCCTTTGCCCAAAGACCTTCCATGAGTGAATTTGACACTGAAAATATTGGACGGTCTAGAATAAGAAAAGGAGCAAGCACCTCATTATATGCTGCTGATGCTTCTACTTCTTAGTCCCATTCTTCACCAAGACTACTTCTCCACAAATGGGAGTTACGTTTCATTTGATAGGTGGGGCCTCCCTCTTCCTCATAGAGGTACAGAATAGTCAGGTTGGTGGAGACTGGTCAGTCTGTTGGGAACAGAAAAGATGTCTCCATGTGATGGGTCTTGAGATGGAAGCAGAGATAGGATTGGAACTGAGCAACTGTCAGTCAATTGGCCAATCTGTAGGAACATCTAGATCTGTAAGAAAAGGAATATCTTTTAACCATAGGCCTGGAGGACTTGTGGAAATATCTTGGTTAGGTAACCCCATCATCTTTTCAACCACGGACAAGATTTGGTGACTAAATTGTGCTCTGCTACAACATTAAATTGACCTTGGCTTCTGCACATGGAATAAATTATAAATCATAGTTATCACTTGTTAAATGCCCCCCTATAGTCCAGATGTGCACCAAGAGTTTTAGATACCTTTGTTCTAATATTCATACCTATTAATGGATGACTAGATTAAATTTAAAAAGTAATATCTCATAATGATACTCAAAGGGAGGGCCTTCTTTATGGAAGAATGTCAGCTACTACAAGGAAAGGAAAAACAATCAAACTCACAATTACTCATCCATGAATGTAGTAACTGATTCAAGCAAATATCCTTGTGGGTGCTTAAACATAGTAAGTGAAAGGTTTAAAGGATAGAATATCCACACGTCTCCACATGTCCCAAAGCATCATGCCACAGGTTAGTTATTAATTAGAAAGGGATAACCAGCCACAAATGGCCAAGATGCCTCAAAAATGTCAAAGGCATGAAAAAAAAAATTTAGGGAAAGTGGTCTAAACTAAAACAGATATAAAGATGACAGGTAATTTTATTGTGTGATCTTTTTGGGCCCTAGATAAAGGGGTAAAAATCAGGTACACAGATATTAGTGGGACACTAGGGGAAGTTTAAAATGATCTACATACTACATAGTTTGATAGTTTTGCATATGACTTCCTGGTTGTTTTAATGGACTGTGCTTATGTAGGAGACTGTCTTTTAGTCTTAGAAATCTGTGAAGTATTTAAATGTCACAGTCTGCAACTTTGAGCTTTCAAATAGCTCAACAGCCTCAAAATGTTAAATATAGCAAATATGGCAAAACTTCAACAATTGATGAACTTAGGTGAAAACTAGATGCACACCTTTTTTTATTGCAATACAGTTAATATATAGTAGTATATTAGTTTGAGGTGTACAACTAGTGATTCAGCAATTCTATACATTACTCATTGCTCATCATGATGAGTGAACTCTTGATCTCTATCACCTATTTCACCCATCCCTCTCCACCTTCCCTCTGGTAACAGTTGATTCTCTATAGGTGAGAATGTGATTCTTGGTTTGTCTCTTCAATTTTGTTGATTTGCTTTGTTTCTTAAATTTCACATGTAAGTGAAATTATATAGTATTTGTCTTTCTCTAATTGATTTTTTTCACTTAGCACCATGTTCTCTAGATCTATTCAGGTTGTTGCAAATGGCAAGATTGCATTCTTTTGTATGGCTGAGTAATATTTCACTGTATACACATATAAAAATATATATACTATATACACACATATATATACATATGTACATACATGTTTATATATATGTAAACACACACATCATCTTTATCCATTCATCTATCGATGGACACTTGGATAATGTCCGTCAACACTTAACTGCAGAGATGTAAAGGTTTTTTTGATGGAAGACAAAAACAATAGTGTTATTGATCCCACTTATTCAAAAGTGGAAACAAAGGTTAAGGTCCCCGAGCTAGTACATGCTAGAGCTAATATTCAAAGCTAGGTCTTTCTAACTCTACTAGCTCTTTAAATATATTTTGGCTCTGGAATAGTCAATGTAAACACAATCAATGTGAAAGGGCCTTGAAAAATAATGTCTTTTATTTCCCTAAGTTCCTTGTGACCAGAATAGATAAGGGTCCCTCCCTGAGAGGTGAGGACTTGGGTTTGGTTTACAAGTAGGCCGTTTTTCCCCCTAGCTCCTTGTTAAGGGGGCAGGTATTTCCTTCTCCTCTGAATATTACAGACAGTGGCTTTGAATTCATTCAGTGTCAGTTATTAAGGCCCAATACAAACCCTCATGGAATGCTAGGATCCAAGTTAATCTTTGCATCTTCTCCGTACTACAAGCTAGCAGACAATAGGAGACAACTTTGAAAAAAGCTCCAGTAAAATTCATCATAATCAGAGCTATTGTTGTGGTTTCATTTTGCAATGATAGCACCTGAACAGAAGGGCAGGGAAAGGGCATTTATTCAAACCCTTTGGTCCTCTTTCTTCAAGAGGTTTATCACCTATTTATGAAAACAGTTATCTGTATAGTGTGTATGAAGTGATTAATCGTGTAAAAATGGATTCAGTTGAATTTGAAAGTATCTGTATCAAGTAATGCCTGTTCCATGTCCATAAATTTGGATAAATTGGTTCAGACTCTGAATGAATAGTGTATGCAAGTTTAAAATCTCTTTTAACATCTTCTATTGCTGTATAACAACATATTGTTAGGACATCTGAGCAAATCGTCATTGAATGTCTTCAGTCACTGTAATTAGATACAAAGGAAAGTCCTTGGTGCTTTGTGGACAGCAGCCCAACTTCCACTTTACATTGATGCCCTGTGTTTTAAACCTTACCTTTAGCATTTGGATTTTGTGAATTGCTGACAGGAGCCAGATCTTTTTTTGAAAGTGTTTTGTGCAGACGGGAGAGAAAAGCTCCCAGTAGGTTAGTGGTGTCATTAAGCAATTTTGTTCTTTATAGAGCAGGAAAATATAATAGGAGGTTTTAAGCTATTAATTCTATAGGCTAGTACTTCCCACCCACCAGGAAATGGTTATTTTCTCTACTCCTCAAGATGGGTGTTTTTTAATGTTTAAGTAAATCCCTGCCGCGCCTTTGTCTAATGAAAGAGCTGTACTTGAATGCTTCCTGTGGAGAATGCATCAGGGTGCAGCTTGTGCTCTGTTTCAGCTGCCACACACAGAGGGGTAAGGACGGGAAATCACATTTTTGTAGAAGGACTTTCCACATTTTTTTCTGAATGAAATTCTTTACCAAGTTTTAGGAAAAGGAAAAAAATAGAAAATGTAAGAAAATGAATTCTTAGGTTCTAGTTTAGCTGTGAGAAACCTTTGGTCATTCCCTTGATCCTCTTGTGTAACCAAGTATGAAATACTTTTTCAGACTCCGTCCAGTCATTCTTAGTGAAAATATGGCTTTACCACATGAATTCGGAGTTACTTTCTTCCCACCTGGAATGATTGTCACTTTTCTCTCAGTGTATTTAGCAGCATAAATGCATTTGCCAAGGGGACATTTCTGAGGGTGCAGGTAGATAAGGGATTATCAACTGGGCTGCAAAAGGCTCTGTCAGAGGCTTGTGTCTGTGGCACCCCCATGAGGAATGTGGTTGTATGTCGGCTCCACAGAGCTCTCCCTAGTCTTATGCTGGGGTGATTTCTAGCAAAGAAATACACAAGAATGTGCTTGAAATAAGCTCTGGTAAGACCAGAGGTGTCACTTAGAGTTCTAAGGATTAGTTGCACAAATCTGGACAAGACCATCATCGCCTGACATGATGAACAAATGGGATGAGGAATTAGAGCAACATGCAGAACTTCATCATCATGTGATCTGTGAAACTGGTGACATGTTACAGGGTAGTACATAAGACAGTGGAGTGTGCAGTGCCAGACTAACATGAAAATCAATGGGAACCAGGAGCATGTGAGTGTCTGGGGAAACTTCAGAGACCAGGTTAAAGTTCAAATCCAGCCAGTCACTAAAGATTGGATTCCTGAAAGGATTTTGGAATTCTAAAATTCTGATCTTTTTCATCTGATTTTTTTTCATTGGGCCACACCATGGAATCATCTCCTACTCATGAATAATTATGAAAAATTATGGAATTTGAAATTAATATTGGGGCTCTTGCCTGGCTCAGCTGGTAGAGCATGCACTTCTTGGTCTTGAGGTCATGATTTCAAGCCCACGTTGGGAGTAGAAATTACCTGGAAAAAAAAGCAAAAATAAATAAAATGAAATTAATATCTTACTCCTAGAGAGGGAATCTTCAGTTTTCTGGCCAGATGTCAACCCTTTGGAGATTTAAGAAGACCAGCTATAACAATAACAACAACACCAGCTAGCTGATCATGGGACTTCCAAATACTTAGCCCAAAGTCGATTCTTTAAATAGGGCAATGTAACTACTTGTTGTAATACCAAGATGGCTTTGGTGGGAGTTAGTAAATACTGGCTGGGGAGAATCTCTTCCTTAAGTAAATCCTGAGAAGTTTAATGTCATCCAAGCCCTCAGCTTTGTAAGTGTCTCCCCCTTGGCAAATGTTCCTTAAATGGTGCCTCAGCAAAGAAAATACAGAGCTACATTCGTCTCCATTTTCCATAAAACCAATATTCAAGCCACATGAATATGGATTGTGTGAAAATTTACATTTTGAGTGATGAATTAGACAATTTTTTTTCTATGAATCATTAGAATTCTATAATGAAGAGGAATAAGAATTTAGGAGTTTTTTTTAACTGGAGGCATGAAAAATACACTATATTTAAAAGTAAAAAACACCCTGCACTTATAATAAATCAATGTAACTTTTATCCTGTCCCACAGATCCCTTTAACCCTCAGTATGACCTAATTAAAAAAAATAGGTAAAGGATGTGAATGCATGTTTCTCAAAAGAAGATATACAAATACCCAATAGGTAAATGAAAAAGTACTCATAAGAGAAATGCAAATCAAAACAATGGGTATGTCCTCACAACTATTATAAAGCCAATTATCAGAAGGATGAAAGACAAGCATTGGGGAAGATGTGGAGAAAGGGGAATGTTTTATACCATTGGTGGGAGTTGATAAGACCATTGTAACAAAGAGTGTAGAGTTTCTTTCATTTTTTTTTAAACCATATTATGCTCCAACAGTCCCCCTTCTGGTTCTAGGGAAGGAAGTCAGTATTTTAAAGAGATGTCTTCACTGCTCTGTTCATTACTGCATTACTCACAATACCTAAATATGCATCCATGGAAATACGGAAACAACCTAAATATGCATCCATGAATGAATGGATAAAGACAAGGTGCTACCTATCTATGTCACTCACACATCCCGGAATATTATTTGACCTTAGAAAAAGGAAATCCTACAATAACATGGATGAACTTGGAAGACATTCTGCTAAGGGAAATAAGCCACATGCAGAAATACAAATCCTTCATGACCTCACCTGTGTTTGGAATTTAAAATAGTCAAACTCTTATAACAGTACACTGGGGGTTACTGGGTGAGAGGAGGAAAAGGAAAGATGTTGGACAAGGGATGCTAAGTTTCAAACAAGATGAAAAGTTTCTGGAGATAAAATGAGATACTGCAGGTTCAGTTCCAGGTCATGTCAATAAAGAGAAAATTGTAATTAAGCGAGTCACATTTTCCCAGTGCTTTAAAATGTTAAGGTTTTACTGTACTGTAGTTCATAAAGTGTGTGATAGCACTGTCTAAAAAAACAATGTACATACCTTAATTAAATAGTTCTAAAAAATGTTGACTATCCTCTGAGCTTTCAGCAAGTTGAAATCTTCTTGCCTGCGGAGGTTGCCTCGATAATGATGGCTGTGTCTGATCAGGTCCTGGTTGCTGAAGGTTCAGGTGGCTGTACCAATGTGTTAAAATAATGCAACAATGAAGTTTACTGCATTGATGGACTCTTGCTTTCACAAATGATTTTGTCTGTAGCGTGTGATGCTGTTTGCTAGCATTTTACCCACAATAGAACTTGTTTTGAGATTGAGGTCATTCCTCTCAAACCCTGCGACTGCTTTATCAACTGAGTAGATGTAATATTCTAAACCCTTTGTTGTCATTTCAACAGTGTTCACAGCATCTTCACCAGGAGTAGATTCAATCTCAAGAAACCACTTTGCTTATCCATAAGAAACAACTCTTCATCCATTTGGGCTTTATCATGAGATTGCAGCATGTGAGATTCAGTCACACATTCAGGCGCCACTTTTAATACTAATTCTCTTGCTCTTTCCATCACATCTACAGTTCCTTCATGGACATCCTGAACCCTTCAAAGTCCCCCATGACTGTTGGAATTAACTTCTCTCAAATTCCTGTTAATGTTAATATTTTGACTTTTTCCCATGAATCATGAGTATACTTAGTGATACCCCGAACGGTGAATCTTTTCCAGAAGTTTTCAATTTACTTTGCTCAGATTACCAGAGGAACCACTGTCTATGGCACCTGTACTCTTACAAAATGTATTTCTTAAATAATAAGAATTTAAAAATCATAATTACTCCTTGATCCATGGGCTGCAGAATGGATGTTGTGTTATCCGTGAAAACATTAATTTTGTGCATCTCTATCAGAGTTTTTAGGTGACCAGATGTATTGTCAATGAGCAGTAATATTTTGAAAGGGATCATTTTTCCTGAGTAGATCTCAACAGTGAGCTTAAATATTCAGTAAACCTTGCTGTAAACAGATATGTCGTCGTCCAAGCTTTATTCCATTTCTACAGCACAGGCAGAATAGATCTATTATTGTCAAGGTTCTTAGGATTTCAGCACGGTAAATGAGCATTGGTCCAACTTAAAGTCACCAGCTGCATTAGCCCCTAACAAGACAGTCAGCTGTCTTTTGAAACCAATTATTGATTTCTCTATGAAGGCCCTAGATGGCACCTTTCAATATGAGGCTATTTTGTTTAAAATGAAAATCTGTTGTTTAGTGTAACTACGTTCATTAACTATCATACTTACATCTTCTGGATTACTTGCTGCCATAGTTTCTCCCCGGCACTTGCTGCTTTACCTTGCACTTTTATGTTAAGGAGACCACTTTCTTCTTTCAGCCTTATGAACCAACCTCTGTTAGCATCAGACTTCTTTTCTGCAGCTTCCTCACCTCTTTCAGCCTTCACAGAATTGAAGACCATTAGGGCCTTGCTCTGGAGTCAGCTTTGACTTAAGGGAATGTTGTAGTTGGTTTGATCTTATATACAAATCACTAAAACTTTGTTCATATCAGCAATAAGGCTGCTATGCTCCCTTATCATCTGCACATTCACTGAAATCGCAGTTTTCATTGCCTTCAAGAACTATTCCTTTGCATTCACAGTTTGGCTAGCTGTTTGGCATGATGCTAGGCCTTTCTTGGCTTTTGACATGGCTTCCTTCCTAAGCTTAATCTTTTGTTACTTTTGCCCTAAAGTGAGAGATGTGTGACTCTTTATTTCACTTGAGCATTTGAAGCCTATTGTTGGGTTTTTAACTGGCCTGATGTCAATATTGTATCTCAGAGAATAGGGAGGCATAAGGAAGGAGAGAGACAGGAGAACTTCCGGTCTGTGGAACATTCAGAACACACACAACATTTATCTATTAAATTTGCTGTCTTATATGCGTGTGATTCCTGATGCTTCAAAACAATTACAATAATAACATCAAAGATCACTGATCCCAGGTCATTATAAAAAATAAAATAATGAAAAAATTTTAAATTTTGTGAGAACCAGCATATGACACAGACACAAAGTGAGCAAATGTTATTGGTAAAATGGTGCTGATAGACTTGCTCGGCACAGGTTTGCCACAAACCATCAATTTGTGAAAATGCACTATAAATCAAAACACATTAAATGAGGTAAGCTAGTACAAAAATAAGACTATAGTTAACAATATTGTATTCTTGAAATTTCCTATGAGGGAATATTTTAAGTGCTCACTTAAAAAAAAAAGGAAAGAGAGAGAATGAAAATGACAACTATATGAGATGATGGACTTATTAATTAGTTTTATTGTGATAAATATTTCACAATATATATGTACAACTAACACTCAGAGTTAATGCCAGAGTTAAGGGTACCAACATCCTGCACAGTTGAAAATCCATGTATAACTTTTGACTGCCCCCAAATTTAATTTCTAGTAGCCTGAGTTTGACTGGAAGCCTAGTCAACTAACATATTTATATGTTGTATGAATTATATGCTATATTCTTAGAATAAAGTGAGCCAAAGAAAAAATGTTATTAAGAAAATCGTAAGAGAAAATGCATTTATAGTACTGTAGTGTATTTTTTTAGAAATCTGCGTATAAGAGGATCTGTGCAGTTCACATTCATGGTTCAAGGGTCAACTGTATATCAAACCATCAAGTCATATACCTTAAATGTTTACAATTTTTTTATTTTTTTTTGTTTTTTTTGTTTTTATTATATGAAATTTATTGTCAAATTAGTTTCCATACGACACCCAGTGCTCATCCCAAAAGATGCCCTCTTCAATGAAATGTTTACAATTTTTAATTGTTCTCTTATCTCAGTAAATCTGGAGTATTGCTTTAGAATGACAGAAGTTTATTTTTGTCATCTTAATAGAACCCATATTACTTATTAATGGACTAGCACATGTTAATTCCATTTTCAAAGGGATGACAAATAACCATTTCCTGGGTTATTCTAGTGTTTGTACTTAAGTGCATGTATAGTGCAATGGTTTTGTGCCCTCAATTCCAAAGGACAAAGAAATGGTCATTTGAAAAACTGCACATTTTAAGATTAGTGACTTGATTACATCAGGTGCTGAATAATAGGGCTTAAAAAGTATTTTGGGGGGTGTCTGGGTGACTCGGTTGGGTGTCCTACTTGAGCTCAGGTCATGATCTCATGGTCTGTGGGTTCAAGGCCCTTGTCGGGCTCTGTGCTGACAGCTCAGAGCCTGGAGCCTGCTTCGGATTCTGTGTGTCCCTCTCTCTCTATCCCTCCTCCACTCACACAGTGTCTCTCTGTCTCTCAAAAATTAACATTAAAAAAATTTTTTTTAAGTATTTTCCAGCTTTCTGCTATGGGCTTAGAATGTACACAAAGAGCTTAGAATTCTTTCTAGGAAAGCGATACTACAGTAAGTGGGTGCACATAATTTATACAAGTTTAAACAAAAATTGAGTGTTGAGTAATATAAAGGCTAAACTGCAGTAACAAAAAGCTCTTAAGATACAAGGCTAAATTACATAAGACACTGCTTTTTGTCTCATTTAATAATATGACTGGACTAAGCTGGAAGGACAGGCATGTTATACAAGGTCTTCACTAGGGCATTAACCTCATCTACATGGTGCAAAGAAGGTCATAGTCTGACCTACATTACTACAAGATGGGGCATGTGAAACCGTCAAGGGCAAGTACTTGCCTTTGAGGCAGGAAGGTGAAAGCTGTCCTTATCCATTCTGCCAACATTCCACTGACCAGGGCTTAGTCATCATAGTAGTGTTCTCCAGAGAAATAGAACCAGTAGGATATATATACTATAGAGAGAGATATAGAGAGAGGTTTACAAGGAATGGTGAAGACAGTTGCAGAATCTGGGATGTAGCTTTGTCAGGAAAGAGAACCTTTATGAAAGATGAAAAGAAATCAGAATAAAACATTGGCATTAATAACACAGATGCAGGCTTTTTCTGATGCAGCCCTTGTGCTATTCTTGAAACATTGGATGAAGTTGTAGAATCTGTAAATGGTTACAACCATTTTGTTGTTGGTTCTGCTGCCATTGCTACTACTGTCACTTAGAAAAGTCACAAGAAAACTCCAGAAAAAAATCATGATAGGAGATTAAGCATCATACTAGAAATTAGCATGATTATATATGTATTAGTGAGGGTCCTCCAGAGACCTAGAACTTCTCAGAGGAGAGATAGATAATGAAGAGTTGGCTCATGTGATTATGGAAGCCAAGAGGTCCCACAATCTGCCATCTGCAAGCTGGAGCCTGGTCTGAGAACTGAGGACCCAGGAGAGCCATTGGTAGAGTTGAAAAGTCTGAAAGCTATAGAATGAATGGTATATAGTTCAACCTGGGGCTGTGGACCTGAGAACCAGGTGTGACTAGGACAGGACCTCAGTGTTCCTAGCCATCCTCCAGGACAGCCAAAAATTTAACCTTCCTCCACCCTTCGGTTCTGTTAGGGCTGCCAGTATACTGTATGTCAACCTACTCCACATAGGAGAGGACTGTCTGCCTTACTCATTGCATCAATTCAATTGTGCATCTCTTTTGGAAATATCCAGAAATAATATTTAACTGCTATCTGAGGATTTTTTGGCCCAGTCAAGATGCCACATAAGATTAACCATCACAGTTGTTTAGCCAGATCTAATTGTGAGGAGGCTAGGAAATGGTGTCTCTAGATGGTGACACTGTCCCAGGGAAAAGTAAACTGATTTGAAAGCGACCAGTAACCGTTGCACCTTTAAGAGTGTTTCTCCGTAACAAAGATCTGGTTCTTTTTACTTATTTATTTTTAAAGTTTATTTATTTATTTTGAGAGAGCAAGAGTGAGAACAGGGAGGGACAGAGAGAAAGGGGGAGAGAGAGAATCTCAAGCAGGCTCCACACTGTCAATGGAGAGCCCGACATGGTCCCGAACCCACGAACTGCAAGATGATGACCCAAGTTGAAATCAAGAGTGGATGCTTAACCTACTGAGTCACTCAGATGCCCCATCTTTTTTTTTTTTTTTTAATGTTGATTTATTTTTGAGAGAGAGAGGGGGACAGAGGATGCAAAGTGTGCTCTGTGCTGACAGCAGTGAGTCAGATGCTGGCCTCGAACTCGGGAACCATGAGATCATGGCCTGAGCCAAAGTTGGACACTCAACTGACTGATCCACCCAGGCCGTCCAAAGATGTGATTCTAAGAGAATATTGGTAATGCATAATTGAACTCACACAGAAAAAAATTGAATCGATTTTTTTTTGTCTATTTAATAAAATGCTGTCACAATAAAGTGTTGTTACAATGTTGAAGTGCCAACACTATAATAAATAGTTCTCTGGTATGAACTCTCTGTCCAGAGTATGCTTGTTACTAGGTGGCCCCTTGGTCCTGTCTGGCCTTTTAGTATTATTTTCACTTTGGCTTTTGATGCCAGAAGCATTAGGCAGACGAGCTCTATTTTGGGGAAAAGTGGTTAATGAAGTAAAACAAATTCACTGCATTAGACAAAGGGTTTAAGTTCGGGGTTTTTTTTTGATGAGACTGTAAATGCCTTTTCATTTTTACATCAGAGACTGTCTAAAAGGTGGCTTTTGGTATCTGAATCAGTGTGCGGCCCCTGAGATGTGCAGGACTTACCAGATAAACTGTTGCTGTTAACTATCAGGGGTAAATTAGTTTTCTTTAAAAAAAAAAAAAAACAGATCTATATCTGTAAAACTAAGAGCAGATTCTGATTATCTCTGCCAGCCCATTTTTTTCAGGACGAGTTTGCCTTCTGCAAATGATCTAGAACTTTGTTAGTGTCACACCTGCTGCACGTTCTCAGGTGTGGCGATTTATTGTGCAGTCAAGTTGAAAAGCATAAATCCCCGATAAAAGATAGCTTAGGGTGCAAGAAAGATAAAGGTGTCCAGAATAGTGAGCTTTAAAGGAATTCAGTGTGTTCTCTGGGGTTTGTAAAAATACGAAATTCTTATAAACTGTGGGTCTTTAGGTAATTGTTCTTTTTCTAAATCTAATTATATCTTTTTATGACCAATGTTTCTTCCATTTGTTTTGCCAGGACAGCTGGCAAAGAAAAAAAAATTTTTGACCAGCCATTTTTCATGTCTTCCCCTGCATTCAAGTGCCAGGAACCACATCGATTTTAAAGCAAGGTTTTCAGTTAGCATTTTTCTTTTTTGTGTGTCCTTTACTTTCCTGTTACTTCTCTCAGGCTTCTGATCTTCTAGAATCCTCAAGAATTGCTCATGTTTCTGATGCAGGCAAACTCCCAGCGAGGAAATGGGGTATGAGCAAGATACTCAAGTCTGCACGTAAAATCACCTGGCTTCACAGGTGCTTTCTTCGCCCAAAGGGATTTTTGTGTTACTTAGGCACCATTGCTAGCACATCTTGAGCACTTTATTTGCAATAAAGGGTAATTTAAGCAAGAATGTTAATTTAAAGCTGGATTGGTCTGAGTGCCCCAGGAGGAAAAAAAATTAGCTGTACACAGTGGTGTGTGTGTATGTGTGCGTGTGTGCGTGTGCATGTACACACCCAGTAAAGTGTCAGCAATGTTGATTCAAAACCTGAATTCAGGGGCACCTGGGTGGCTTAGTCGGTTGAGCGTCCAACTTCAGCTCAGGTCATGATCTCACAGTTTGTGAGTTCAAGCCCCACGTCAGTCTCTGTGCTGACAGCTCAGAGCCTGGAGCCTGCTTCGGATTCTGTGTCTCCCTCTGTCTCTGCCCCTGCCCTACTTGTTCATACTCTGTCTCTCCCTGTTTCTCAAAAATAAATAAACAATAAATTTTTTTTTAATCCTGAATTAATATACAAGTATTCAAGCTAATATTCCCTTCTACTAAAAAGAACACCTACAATAGATAAACTGTGACTTCTCTACCAAAAAAAGTTGAAATTAAAATAGATTTTTATCATCTTTTAATGATGACCCACCTAAAGATAATGTTTTTATTTGGTCATTTTTCTGTTTTTCATCACCACATCCATTTGCCTACCTTGAATGTTCCCTGATATTTGTGTATACTAGAGATTGCAGTGGGTGGGGGGGGGAGTCAGAATTGGAGATGGGTAAAGTTATTTTTTAACTTACCTAGCTTTCAATTTGTCCAGATACCTAGATTTATTTTCAGAACTAGAATGGCCAATTTTCACCAAGCTGCTCCTTAACATAGTCCATTTTTTAGTCATTCACTAAATAGTTACTGTTAAATACTTTGGAGAACACAAGGAAGTCTAAAACACTACCTACAATGCTTTTATACCAATACAAAATAGTAGTCCGTAGAATTAAGATCCAAATGAACACTAGAGATAGAAAGTGCTGTAAGAACCAAGAAAAAAGGAAGAATCACTTGAAGTTGGAGCTTGACCTGGGAGCTGAAGGACAGACTTGGAGTATGCAGAAAGAAAAGTGATAGTACTCTAGCCTCAGAACATAGGAAAATGTGCCCACATGAAAAGGTGGGCTTGTTGAAGAAAGTGTGAATAACTTGAGAGCAGCGCAGTAGCAAAAAATATTCCTGGAAAGATAATGTGAGTGTTCAGCCTGGGTGGACAAAGTCAGGTATGGCAGATGGGGAGCAGTACAATATCCAACATCCTGAACAGTGCCCCGACCCCCCCCCCCCCCCATCATGGCAGAGTGTGGAAAGGACTGTGGCTAGGGAGTACAAGAAGAATGTGTGTCTAAATATGAGGTCTATTTATGACCAGGATCTTAGTTTTTTTTCAGTGTAGGCCTTTGGTTTATATTAAAAAGGTTACTGGTCTCCCTTGTCATTTTTTCCTGTTATTTTAAGCAACCTGACTGTGTATGGATTCTTATCCAAACGATGACTGTAAGGGAAGGTGGGAAAATGTATCAGGGGAGAAAGAGAGTATCTAATCTTCTAGACTTAAACATGAGTGTAGAAGTGAAAGGTGATGGCTCTCGAGCTGAATCTCCTCGGTTTGCTTTCCTACACCTCCATTTACTAGCTGTGCAATTCTGGCAAGATGCTTAAACTTCCTCTGCCTCTTTTTACCCAACTGTGAAATGAGGATAACATCATGAATCTATCTCATACCTTTTTTTTTTTTTAATATTAAATGAGACCAAACATGAAAAATCCTTTTACAGGCTCCTAACACATAGTAAATGCTCAATAAATGCTAACTATTTTGATTATCTTAAGAAGGAAGAATTCAGCCAAGTCCTCATTTTTAGGTTGCAGGGAGGACAAAGGGACCAAGTGAAAGTCTGATCATCTGGGATATGTGATGAAAGGATAGTGAAACCTCTAGTAAGCTACAGGAAAGATGTTGGAAAGTTTAAATCTATTTTACCTAGTCCCAGACCTTGTGGTCCCAGGAAAGCAGCCATCATGTTGTTAGTGAATCTGAAAACCGCCACTCCCTCGAAAAGAATCCTCCTACCTAAAAACAAAAGTGTATAGTCTATGACATCTTGGATATGTCTCTTTCACTTTGTCAGTAAAGCAATAGCTATAAGCGTTCAGGTTTGGGTTGTTGCTCTGTGCTTCTTCAAAGCAACCAAAGTAGCTGTGTTCATTTGAACTGATCAGACTCTACTACTCTCACTTCATATCGAGGTAGGGCACAAGCTCCTTGGATAAAGGATTATTTAAGAGAATAATTCCCTTGGTTTGTTATAACATGGCTCCTCGGCCATGGTACTACTGACAGTTTGCTCTAGGTAATTCTCGGTTGGGGAAGGAGAGCTTATATTAAATACATTGAAGATTATTTAGCAGCATCTCTGGTCTCTATTCATTAGATGCTGGTAGCACCTCCTTCCCCCAGCCATGACAATCAAAAAGGTCTCCAGGCAATGCCAAACATTACCTGGTGGACAAAATCACCTCCAGTCAACAGCCACTGTCAGAATCATTGGAAGAAACCCACTGCTGTGTTTTTCAAACAGAAAATAATGACCACCATGGATACTGGTGCCTTTGATTCTTAACCACACAAAAATACCAAGGCTTTCATCTCCATGGACTCGTGGGCAGAAATGAACTACCTCATGTCATATCAGTATCTGTGGCAGGTGGGGTGAAGAGTCACCAACAGATGGGAGGCATCAGAGATGCCTTGATGACTTTGCAAGATTTGAATACTGGCATCTCCTAACTAACCACAATGGGGTAGCAGTGATGTCCTGTTTTCTCTTCCTCTTCAGGGTGAGAAAATAGAGTTAAGTACTTGGCTGTCAGAGTAGGCAATTTTTTATGGAAATGATCTTTGGATTTGTATCAAGTTTTTCTGGGTAATAGGAACGTGAATCCACTAGATAACTGATGCATTTTTCTTTCTCTGATAGGCTATGCTTTTTGAGTCCATGTGTCAGGCCAAAATGGTGTCATTTAAATGGTCACTGCAGCCGAGAAGCAGGACCTTTTTAAGTACTGCTAGAGAGCTCACAGCCAGAAGCTACCACTCATTTTCAAGTTTAAATTCAGTGTGAGGCAAATGTGAATTTAGGGAGTTTACTATAATGTCTGGAATTCTTATATTGCTTATTCCTAACTATCACCCACTTTGAAAAATGGTAAGATTCAAAGATATGCATTTATTTTTTTTACGAAGTGTAGTTGATGCCTAATGTTACATTAGTTTTGGGTATACAGCATAGTGATTGAAGATATTTTTGTTAAGCTGTGTTCACCTCATCTGTAGCTACCATCTGTCACCATACAATGCTATTATGGTACCATTTACCATATTCCCTATGCCGTAACTTTTATCCCTGTGACTTACTCATTTCTTAACTAGAAGACTGGATTTCCCACTCCTCTTCACCCATTTTTCCCATTCCCCCATTTCTTTCTCCTCTGGCAACCATTAGTTTGTTCTTTGCTCATTGGTTTACTCATTGTTTTTAGATTCCATATATAAGTGAAATCATATGGTACATGTCTTTCTCTGACTTACATCGCTTATAATATCCTCTAGGTCCATCCATATTGTTGCACATGGGAAGATCTCACCCTTTTATATGGCTGAGTAATGCTCTATTGCATGCATGTACCATATATATATGGTGTGTGTGTGTGTGTGTGTATATATGTACATGTATATGTGTGTATATATATATACACACACACAGCATACACACACACACACACACACACACACACACACACACACACACACGAGTGCGAGCGCCACATCTTCCTTATTCATTCTCCCATAGATGGCCACTGAGTTGTTTAGATCTTGGCTATTATAAATAGTGTTGTGATAAACATAGAGGTGTGTACATCTTTTTGAATTAGTATTTTTGTTCTCTGTGGGTAGTTGCCCAACAGTGGAATTATTGGATCATATGGTATTTCTACTTTGAATTTTTGAGGAACCTATATAGTATTGTCCACAGTGGCTGCACCAACTGATGTTCCCACCAACAGTGAACCAGGGTTCCTTTTTCTCCACATCCTTGTCAACACATAATATTTCTTGTCTTTCTTGTTCTAGCCATTCTGACAGATATGAAGTGATATCTTAATGTGGTTTTGATTGGTATTTCCCTGATGACTAGGGATGTTCATCTTTTTATGTGTCTGATAGCCATCTCTATGTCTTTGGGAAAATGTCTATTCAGGTTGTCTGCCCATTTTTTAATCAAATTAGATTGTTCTTTTTTTTTTTTTTTTTTTTTTTTTTTTTTGGTGTTGGTTTGTATATGTCTTCACATAAGATACTTTTTCCCGTTTGGTAGGTTGCTTTTTCATTTATTTGGTGATTTCCTTCACTGTGCAAGCTTTTTATTTTGGTGTAGTGCCAATAATTTATTTTTGATTTTGTTTCACTTGCCTGAGGAGAGATAGTGAAAAAATGTTACTTAGTCCCATGTCAAAGAAATTACTGCTTATGTTTGCTTCTAGGACTTCTCTGGTTTCATGTCTCACATTTACTCGGTTAGTCCATTTTAAGTTCCTTTTTTTTTTTTGTGGATAGCATAACAAAGTTGTCCAGTTTTATTCCTTTGTATGTAGCTGTGCAGTTTTCCTCAACACCATTTGTTGAAGACACTGTCTTGTCCTTGTTGTATATTCTTACCTTTTTGTCATAGATTGACTATGTAAGCATGGGTTTATTTCCAGAGTGTCTATTATGTTCTATTTATCTATGTGCCTCTTTTTCTGCCAGTATAATACTGTATTGATTATTATGGTTTGGTAGTATAATTTTAAATCTGGGATTGTGATACCTCCTGCTTTGTTCTTTCGCAAGATTGCTTTGACAATTTCTGACCTTTGTGATTTCATACAATTTTAGTATATTTGTTCTAGTTCTCTGAAAAATATTGTTGGTATTATGATTGAGATTACATTGAATTCGTAGATTGCTTTGGGTAGTATGGATGTATCAACAGTATTCTTTAAATCCATGAGCATGGAATTTCTTTATATTTATGTCATCCTCAACTTTTTTGTTTTTATCAGTGTTAAACTTTTCAGAGTGCAGCTTTTTTATCTCTGATATAAGTATTGGTAGCCCAGACTTTTTTTTTTTTTTCTACTTCTATATGCCAGCTTTTTTTTCTACCTTTTTCCCCATTATTTGACTTTCAGTTTGTACATGTCTTTAGGTCTGAGGTGAGTCTCTTATGAGAGGCATATGGATGGTTCTTGTTTTTTATCCATTCTGCCAGTCTATGTCTTTTGTGGAGCATTTAGGCCATTTACATTTGGAGTAATTATTGATATGTGTGTACTTAATGCCATTTTGTTAATTGTTTTCTGGTTGTTTTTGTGGTTTTTGTTTTTGTAGTTTTTCTCCGTTCATCACTTCTTTATGATTGATGACTTTTAATAGTGTTATGCTTCACTTTATTTTTCTTTGTTTTTTTGAGTGTGTATCTATGGTAGGTTTTTTATTTGTGGTTATTATGAGGTTTATACATAGCATCGTAAGCATATAATAGTCTATATTAAGTTGATGGTTACTTAAGTTTGCACACATCTTAAAAGAACAATTGTTTTAACTCCTCCTCTGCATTTTAAGTATATGTTGTCATCTTTTACATATTTTTATTCATAATTGTTTTCCAATTATGTTATTTTCCAACTAAAAAATTCTCTTTAACATTTCTTGTAAGTTCAGTTTAGTAGCAATTAAATCCTCCAAAGTTTGTCTCTCCTTCAGTTGTGATAACCTTGCAGGGTAGAGAATTATTGGTTCTATAATTATTTTTTCCATCCCAGCCCTTTGTTTATATATGGCCTGCAAAGTTTCTACTAACAAAGCAGCTGATAGTGTTATGGGGTTTCCCTTGTATGTTACTAGTTGCTTCCCTTCTGCTACTTTAAAGTTTTTTCTTTATCTTTAATGTTACATTTTTTTTTTAATTTTAAGTCACTTCTACACCCAATATGGGGCTCCAACTCAAATCCCAAGATTAAGGGTAACATGCTCCATTGACAGAGCCAACCAGGCACCCCTTTAATATTTTAAATTTTATTATGTGTCATGGTGTGGACCTGCTTGGGTTCATCTTGTTTGGAACTTTCTGTACTTCCTGTGCTCGGATGTCTGTTTGCTTCCTCCGGTAATGGAAGTTGTGAACTATTATGTTTTCCAAATAAGTTCTCTGCCTCTTTGTATCTTCTCCTTCTAAGACTCCTGTAATGATCATCTTTGCTTGATGTTTCCAAGATATTCTTTACCCTATCCTCATTTTTAAATTTTTTTTTTCAACGTTTATTTATTTTTGGGACAGAGAGAGACAGAGCATGAACGGGGGAGGGGCAGAGAGAGAGGGAGACACAGAATCGGAAACAGGCTCCAGGCTCTGAGCCATCAGCCCAGAGCCCGACGCGGGGCTCGAACTCATGGAGCGCGAGATCGTGACCTGGCTGAAGTCGGACGCTTAACCGACTGCGCCACCCAGGCGCCCCTATCCTCATTTTTAAAATACCTGTTTTCTTTTTGCTGTTGAGCTTGGGTGCTTTACAATACCCTGATCACTTTCCCGGGTAAAGTGATCACTGATCCTTTTTTCTACATCCAATAATCTACTATTAATTCTCTCCAGTGTATTTTCATTTCATTTCTTGTATTCTTCAACTCTGATTGGTTCTTATTTATATTTTGTATCTCTTCAGTGAAGTTTTGAGTTCTGAAAGAACAGTCCACCGGGCATCTTTATGATGATTACTTGAAAATCTCTACCAGGCGCATTGCTTAGATTGTTTTCATATAGTTCTTTTTCTGAGTTTTTGTCTTACTCTTTTGTTTGGAACATCTTCCTGTCAGCTCATTTTACCTGATTTTCTGTGTTCGTTTCTAAGAATTAGGTGGAACAGCTACTTCTCCTAAATTTGAAGGACTGGGTCTGTATATGGTCATCCCCTGCCTGTGGGTGACATTGGATAGCTGACTGGAGCTTTGTCTGGGGTGGACTAGGGCACTGCATGCTGGGACTGCTCTGATTGGATGGCCAGAGTTAAAGTGGGTGTGAGCTGGGCCAGGATGGCCCTGGGACTGCACAGGGAGGGCACCCTGTCAGGGAAGCTAAAGTTAAAGTGGGTGAAAGTTGGGATGTTGTGGGATCCTCAGCATACAGGGTGTCCTGGCAGGGTGGATAAAAGTTAAAGGGGCTCTTCAAACAAAGGCACCCTGGTTGGATGGCTACCCCTGAAGTGTGTATGGGCTAGGGCAGTTCTTGAGCTCTCTGCACAGGATGCCCTGCAGGGTAGCTGAAACTGAGGAGTGTGCAAGCTGAGATGGCATGGAGCTCTTCATACAGAGGTCACCCTTGAGGAGTGACTGGAGCTGAGTTGGGGCTTGGGCTGGGTGTCCTGGGGTGTTTCACACACAGAGGGTGTCCCAGCAGGGCTGCTAGAGCTAAAGTGGGGTGTGAATTTGGGGGGCCCCAGGTATTCCATAAATGAAGTGCTCTGGCAAGACAGCTGTAGCTGAAGTGGGCACAGGTTTGGATGGTCCTGGGCTCTCCACACAGAGGGCATCCTGGCAGGACAACTGAAGCTGAAATAAGTGTAAGTTGGGATGTCCTGAGGTCCTCAGCATAGGGGGTGTCCTGGCAGGGTGATGAGGCAAGGGTCTGGGTATATACCGGCAAGCCAGCATGTCCTGGTGCACTCTGTGCAGGGGGTACCCTGGTGGGGTGGCTGGAACCGAGATGGGGTACAGGCTGGACGTCTTGTGTTGCATCACAGAAGGGGTGCCCTGGTGGAAAGGGTTCTGGGGCCTTCCACACAGGAGGCACTTTGATAGGGTTGCTGGATCCAAAGTAGGCATGAGACAGGAGATCCTGGAGGACTCTGTTCTAGGACTATACTAGCAAGCCTTCTAGCACTAAAGTGGGTGTCTGCTTGGAGTGCTCTAGGGTACTTTGCACCTCTGTCACCTTGGCAAGATCTTTGGAGCTATAGTCAACACTGACCTAGCGTGTCCCAATGTGTGCAGCACTTTGGCCACCATGGTGCGATGGCTGGGCTTGGTGTGGGCTAGGGCCCAGGGCTCGCTGACGTGGCAGGCCGGCTACAGCACCTAGATCGTGCTCCCACCCACACTGTCAAGGTGGAGGAACTAGGTAAATCCTAGCATTCACCAGTCTCTCTGATGCAGATCATTCTAGCAGCTCCCTCACTTCGGGCAGAGTTCCAGGGCTGGTTCTTTTATGTTCTAATTGCCCGTTTAAACCACAGGTTTTTGCTGTTTTGTTTTGCTTTCCTGTAGCCCAGGGCATCTGGGGCTGGTGTGAGTCAGTGATGCTGATGCTCAGTGATGAGACAGTCCCACTATATCATCTGGACCCTGTTCCCATCTGTACTATCCGGGTGAATGAGGAGCATAAACAAGAGCGCTCACCAGCTCTTCCATCCCAGAGAAAGTTTGAGCAGCTCCTGAATCATTTGGCTGGTTTCTTGATGTTCTAGTTGCTCCTTTAAAGGTTGCCGTGTGATTGTGTGTGTGTGTGTGTGTGTGTGTGTGTGTGTGAGAGAGAGAGAGAGAGAGAGAGAGAGAGAGAGAGAGAGAGAGAGAGATCAAGGGCAGAAGAATCCACACAAGATCTCTCAACTTCCCACTGCAGTTTGCACCTTCGGGAGTGAGGATTCCCGTCCTTATAGTGTCTCTGTCTCTCTTGGTGTTCTCTGTGTGGTTTTTCTCTCTCTTTCTTTCATTCAGAAGCTGTTCAGTTAGCCCTCATCTACTTCAGGAAGATTTGCTCTCTAAAAAGGTGTAGATTTGGTCATGGAGATGAATTCAGGGTCTTCCTGTCTCCATCTTGGACCAGAACCTATCATTTTTAAAGTTGTGTTTCTACCTTTTTTTTTTCTTTTCTAAGAAAAAGAGCTTTCAAAAACTAGAGACTTCTTTTTCTTCTGTCCAAGGTCTGCCTCCAAGGAGACTTCGGGAACAAATTCTGCAGTAATATTTTGAAGTCAAAATTACCTTTTCCAGGGACAGCCATAGTTCTCGAGGGATGTCCTTCTAATCCCAGAACAATTTTTGGTTAAAATTAAATATTTCAGACTCAAAAGAAGTCCTTCTACTCCACGGAATTTAATATTCTCTTCCAGTTGTACACAGGGTTCCAGATACACTGAGTACTAACATTCTTTGAGCACATCCCATGTTTGAATTATGCTGGGCTTTTGCCCTCATTCTTTAGAATGCCTTTTCCTCAAGAAGCCAGTGACATTATCTTGTCATAGTAAAGTAAATGCATAAGGGGTAGAGGAAACCCATGACCACCAAATATGGTGCATGGAGTTAGAGATGACATTACACGTTTGCTCTGCAAATAGAATTTTTATGAACCCAGTTGTTGAAATGCTAAGTCAAAAATCAGGAGAGTTAATTGGGTTGCCAATACTAATGAAAAAATAGTCCCCTTTGTGGGTAAGGCTAGACATGGTTTTAAAAATAATAGTTGAAAAAAAAAAGCATAGTACAGTGAACAAAGAAAGTATCCACCATGTATCAGAAAACAAGTCTTTGAAAAAGCTTTCAGTAATAGTTAAGTCTGAATCCGATACAAATTAAATATGAGTAGCAGCTCTTCAAAGTAATTCTTTCATTTCATTTTAAATTAATTGTTACAAGTCAAAGAAATTAAAAATTTTAAAGAACTTTGGACCACTTAATCTATCAGTATATCAGGATATGATTTTCGTTATGGGTTTACTTACCAGATCAGCCTAAAATAATGAGAGAGGGGAAGAATACGTAAGCAATCTGATTGAAAGTTTTACTTTATTTCCTGAGACAAAGATCCAATTTTCCTGTCTTTAATTTCATCTCCAGGCTATTTGTTTTCTCCTTTGGAGTCAAGCAAGAATATTTATTTTTCAACTTCCCTCTATGCACCAGGATGTCAAATTCTCAAGAAATATTATATCATGTTTTGTCATTTTATAATTTATTTGTTTTTCCCAAAGCTAGCTAAAGTTATTTCAAATAGCTCAGTACACACTAGGGTTTTAGAATTTTGGCTAAATTGCTCTTGCTTCACATAGCCTGAATTTTTCTACACTTACTATTTTTTCTTCTTATACATTATTTTTTCTCTGCTTTTTCATTTATTAGTGCCCACTGAATTGTAACTAAACCTAGGATGTAGCCTTCATTGTTCGCCCAGCTGACAAAATACATCCATTTAGCTAAATTTTATCTTTCTAGTGTTGATACATTAGGGTGGGGGAATCTCCAGGTACATTGTTTATTATTTACTATTTATCAATTCCAAATTGTATGTTGCAGTTGAAGCCTTTACAGTAGCTGCATAAGTAAAACAGCCTAGACATTTTGGCTACAAACATTACCCTGTTTTATTTCCCGAATGAATAATATTTAAGCATTGACATAGTGTGTTGGTGAGGATTAAGTCCAGAAGATAGACCTTGGACAGGTTGTTCACTAGAGACCATCTCTTTCCATATAACAGTGAGACAACCAGAGATGGTCAACTACTTAGGTTTCAGGTAGTGTTCCTAAAGGCCACAAGCTGGGGCAGCCACTATCAAGAGCTGGAAAATAGAAATGCTTCCAGTCTCCTGATGCTGTCCTCTGGTGGAAACCAGCTGTCAAGGTAGCCTGAGAAACCTTCAGTGCAAGGGGGCAGCCTCCTACCATACAGAGCACTGCGTGGGAAGAGCAATAAAAACATAGGATAACAAATGGGCAAATGACTGACATAACTGGAAAATACTGATCAAGAAACAGAAGTGCTTCTATTGATACAGAAATTGTCTGAGTGCTTTGTATGTATGTATTACCTAAGAGGTAATTTGTTGTTTTGTTTTGTTTGAATTTAAGGTGGGATGATTACTAGTGAATATGATCTTCTCAAGCGCCGTGTTATTAGGCAATTTCTTCTGAAGCAGGAAACAGAAGGGCAGATGGACACTTCAAGAATGGGTGTCAATATACACATGAGACATACCCTCTTTTAAACTATGTACTGTTCTTACAAATCAGTTGTAGCTTGCCCTGCTCACGTGTTTGAATGGTGGACTTCAAGAATTTGCCTACACGAAAATGATGCCACCTTGTCTGCCTACAAGGCATATAGTGTGAATGTGGCTCATTCTGATCATGGAGGGGCATGAGGAGACCAGGATTTAATCCAAGTGTCTGAACTGAGTACATACAGTGAACCACTTTTCCACTGCATGACAGTGTGTGTCTACACAAGTGCTCTTGTTCATGTGTACTGCAGGCAATGAGATCCCTTAGACCATGTGTTTGACATGGATTCTGAAAGACTGAATACGAATTACTCTGTAACCAGAGGCAAATGGAAGCTGTGGAGTTTGATTTTTACATATTTTTTTAGTTTTCTGAGGCCAGAGTTGTCTCGAATGACAAAACCTCTTTGCTCTGGCTCATTTGGAAAACCAATATTTTATTTTATTAAAAAAAAATTAATGTCTATTTATTTTTGAGAAAGAGAAAGACAGCATGAGCAGGGGAGGAGCAGAAAGAGAGGGAGACACATAATCTGAACCAGGCTCCAGGCTCTGAGCTGTCAGCACAGAGCCCAATGTGGAGCTCAAACCATGAACTGTGAGAGCATGACCTGAGCTGAAGTCAGGTGCTTAACTGACTGAGCCACTCAAGAGCCTCCCCTTAACCCCCCCCCCAAAAAAAAACCTGTTGTTTTAAAGGGTTGTAGTGTGTGTGTGTGTGTGTACACGCATGCATGCACACTTGAGATAGATGATTTTTATGACAACCAACAGAACAATATTTCAGAGACATTGAAAGGGCAAATTTAAAAAGGGAAATGTGATATTGACTGAAAGCATATGGTTCCTGGTTTTTGCAGATCTGTTTTGAAGAACCGAAGATCTAGGGAAGGGACAACAGCCCCAGTTAAGCCCAATGCTTGGCCCTGAGTATAATCTTTCTTTGCCTCCCTGCTTATTCATTTTCTTTCCTTTTAACTCCCCTCCCCATTAAGCTATAAAACTCTTGGGGATAGCCACTTTCCTACAGCCACAACTCTTTTCTTCGATCATACAGGATGGCAGTCTGAGCTAACCTCACAAAAGTGAAACACTGATGGCAGCCTCAAGAGCAGATCCTCCAGACCACCCTCCCTCCACTGCCCCACGCATCACCACCGCCATTTTCAGGCATGGTGCCCCCATACAGCTCCCTGGGCCCCTCATGGTCACCTCCAGTTCTGCAGCCTAGAAACCCCACCCCATTCTAGCACTGAGGACCCTCTGCTTCAGTCTTGTCCCTTTCTCTGACATGGAGGTTAAATCTTACTTTAGACGGAGGAGTATTTTCATGACCCATCATTATTTTTTTAAGTTCCTGACTGGGCCCAATAACAAGAAGTAGAGAGAAGGATTATTAAGAGAAAGCTTAGTAAAGCTTCTTTCCATTTTTCCTTTATGAGAAACAGGAAAAAAGAAAAACCTCTTGGAAAACCTGGATGTGAATCTGTATTCAGAAAAAAAGAAAAGAGGGAGGTTAGAGAGATGAGCAAGGACACAGCCTATGGTCATTAAATAGGGTGGAAACAGTTGTTCAAAGTGAACCTCCACCCGATTACCTTACCCTTCTGAGTCTCTGCTCTCCATTTCCCTCCATTTCATCCCCTTTGCTTCTGGGACACTTGTCAGAAGCTTTGAAAGTCATGGGCCCTCACCCTGCCCATTTTAATATGAACTTTTCAAGCCAAACTTTATCTCTCTCATGAATGTAGCAGCTTAAGGACAAGGTCTAAGTCCCATTTATTTCTCTCCCTTAAGATGGTGCTGCTCAAAATTTGGTCTAAACCCCAGCATTAGCATCATTTCGGTGCTTGTTAGAAATTCAGAATCTCAGGGTGCCTGGGTGGCTCATTTAAGCGTCTGACCTCAGCTCAGGTTATAATCTCAAGGTTCATGATCCCTGCATCGGGCTCCGTGCTGACAGCTTGGAGTCTGGAGCCTGCTTTGGATTCTCTGTGGGTGTGTGTGTCTCTCTCTGCCCTTCCCCTGCCTGTGCCCTCTCTGTCTCTGTCTCTCTGGCTGAAAAATGAATAAACATTAAAAATAATCTTAAAAAGTAAATGCAGAATCTCACACCCTACCATGGCCCTCCCAAACCAGAATATCTAGGCATAGAGTGTAGGAATCTGTTAAAGCAAAGCTTCCAAGTGATTCCGGTGCCTGCTAAAGTCTGAAAAGCATAACGCTCTGATGTAGACCCCACTCTCTTGTTCACAATAGGTGTTTAATAAACTCCTTGATTTAATGTAGTTGATATATTGCACTATGGAGCCAAACCACAGCTCCCTGAGAGCAGAGACCCTATCTTTTTCACTGCTATGTCCCCAGCTCCTCACATGATGTCTGACGATGCATTTGTTAGCTTAAAAGAGAATTGGATAGTATTTTGTTTTGGCTTTGGTTTCTCTCCCACTTTAACCTTTCTAATTAAAGGTTACAAAACAGCAAAGAAAATTACAGTGAGGACTGTTTAGAGAGTAATTTTGAGATAATACATCAGTGCTGTGTGGGGTCAGGGGATTGGGGAAATAGAGAATAGGAATTAAAGAATACTTACCATGATTAAAATAAAATGCTTAAAAAATACATCAGTTCCATGTGGATAATTAATGACATCAATTTGCCAGTAATAATACCTTCTATTCATATGGCAATCCGGTTTTCAAAACTCTGGACATTTTTCTCACTGATCGTTATAAAAATCTGATATAGTATGTTCTCTTAGGAAGAAGCAGAGATTAAAAAAAAACAGAGAATAGTTCTGGTCCTCTGAAGTAAGTACAAAAACTAGAACCCAGGACTTGGAATTTCTATTTTCATGGGATGGTTTGCATTCCATTTGCATCATACAGTATCTGAGTGTTTCTGGTAACTTCCCTCACTAAGTCTCCATGTTAGTTTCTTCATCTATAAAATAGGGAGAATGATAGTATCTACGTTATACTGTCATAGAAATTAAATTACATAAAAATAAATGTAAAGCACTTAGTACGTTGCCTTGCACAAAATAAGGGTTTAATAAATGAAGCTATTGTATTATCATTTTTATAGTTTTTTTAATATTACAATATTATATTTGTTATTACACTACACTGACTCCCACAAGATTGACCACTGCTCCTTAGGTAGGTTAGCAAGGGCCAGGATCTTCTCTATCTCTGAAGGGGTTCTTTGTTAACTTGAGGGGACATTTATGGCATTCAGTCAGATTCTCATGGCTGGAGTGTTTCTGAGTGTTGCCCTTCCGAGGGTCTCTGCTCATGCTAATTCTTGTAGTCATGAAACCTCATACCCACCAGGAAGGTTGGGTGTAGGTTGTGGGCGTTGTAGTTCCTTCTCTGTCTCAATTTCAGGCTGCCTGATGATTTGAAACACGTGCCTTCCTTGCATCAGCTGTTAAGATGCTATGGTTAATTTCTTTTAAAAATGAGGTAAATCACAGCTATTACCCAAATATAAAATAGACACGTGTCAAAAATTTTATTTATCTCAGCAACTAATGATGGAACAAGTAAGATATTGCCATGGGTTTAACAGAGTATTCAGGGGACACACATGGAGGCACTCAGGAATGCTGAAGCAAATTTACCAATAGTTGCAAAATAGGTTAATAACCACGGACCAATGATCATTTGTAATCCAGACACAGTTGACTTGCATTTCTATTTCCTATCAGCAAGACTTCATTTATATTATTACCTGTTTTCTACCATCTGCAGAGCTGTAAAAAAGATCAAAGACCATGAAAAACAGATGACCTGGAAAGATGGACTAGACACAGCCCCCAGTAATCTTCTTTGCCCGCTTCAGAGTCTTTGACAATTTTTCTCTGACAATGATCCCAAAAGAGTGGGCTAGTGATAGAGGAACGAATAGAGGGTATAAGTAGACCCAGTTTTCTTGTTTCCCTGCCTGAAAAGGATGTTTCAGGGTTAGTCTTCAAAGGGGCTACATGGACCTTTCTCCTTTTCCTATCTTTATCTCCTGTTAATACCCACTTCCCTTTTCCTGCAGCTCCTACTCCAAAAGTCGTAGCTCCTCCTCTTTAGAAGTTTCACTTTCCCCACAGGCAGAAGTCCTCCCCCCCACCCCAACACACACACACACACACACACACACACACACACACACACACACACACTCCTGGTCTATCTTAATGTCTTGCAAAACTCAGTGCTCAGGATCTGGCTGAATATGTATGGAGATTGTCTTTTACTCAGACACTGGGGCTATAAAGAGGAAGGAGAAGGTTCTGGTATCTGAGTGAGGGCAGAGCAGATGCTAGATTATTAGTTCAGCTTCCCCTTCAGCAGCTCTGATTACTTAACATTAAGAAGGAAGCCATCTCGTAAAAGACCATGAATTACCCCAAAGAGAACAGACCCTTGTCTAATTTGAGGAAAGGATATTTCTGTTACCATGACTTTGGCCTTGGCTGTTGTAGAAGAATAAAGCCAGGCACTCGTGAGCAGAGGATCCACTGAAGGGGGCTCTCTGTTGTCCAGCAGGAGACGCTTGGTGCACTTAGTTGTTGTTTTTCTTTCTTGCATAAAAGAAGAGCTTTGTCCAGTAGTTACTACCTCACATAAAGTTTTTAGAAAGGGAATTTTTAATTCTGAAAAATAAAAACAAGATAAGTTGTAAGAGAGGCATGATGGAAACAGGCCCAAAATTGGATTTAGACTAACAACACAGAATCTAATGTATGCTCCAAGGTAGTTCCAGGACCCTACTGATCAAGACAACTGCTTCTCCAGTTCTTCAAATAAATGCTCAGTATCGGATCTCATCAACAAACAGATTTCCTGCAGAGAGGCAAACGAAACAGATTCTTCAGAACTTCTAGTTCTGCTCATTCCCACAACGATGATACCATATGTATGAAGATTTGGGGCATTTTTGGTTTCCCCAGGAGATATACTATTTTTTATTTTTAAAAGATCATCAGGGGCGCCTGGGTGGCGCAGTCGGTTAAGCGTCCGACTTCAGCCAGGTCACGATCTCGCGGTCCGTGAGTTCGAGCCCCGCATCGGGCTCTGGGCTGATAGCTCAGAGCCTGGAGCCTGTTTCCGATTCTGTGTCTCCCTCTCTCTCTGCCCCTCGCCCGTTCATGCTCTGTCTCTCTCTGTCCCAAAAATAAATAAACGTTGAAAAAAAAATTAAAAAAAAAAAAAAAAGATCATCAAATATTTACTGTATGCATTTCTTATGAAGTCTTGTGTTTAGTAAAATGTTACTTCTCTCCCCTGTGGAAGAAGTCAGCATGTTAGAGAAATGCAGGCATGGGGAGCCTTGGAATGTAGATCTATATTGGCCAATAGATAGGTTGTTTCAGTCAACTCTGTCCGCATCTTGAGTCTCCAGTTTGTCATCTACAAAATGAAGGAGTTGGATGACAGCCTTCTAAACCAACTCTTTCACCATGTTGAGGTGCTAAGTTACTCTTTGAGGTTGGGAAAAAAGGAAAACGTGAGCCCTCCAGGCTGGACTGATGGCTGGCCACACAGATGGCTTTTGCAGGCTGCGGAGGGGACAACACTTGCCTCCCCATACCATGGACCCTGCCAGGATATAAAAGGCCAAGCTAAACTCTGCTAGCAGTGTGTCCTAAAAGGAGTGTGGTGGGGCATAGACATTGCATATGGTGGTGATTTTTCTCCTGTGCTTTTTAAAATTTTTGCTTATATTTCTGAATTAACTTCTTAGCCATTTTTGCCACTTTCAGTCTATCATTTGTTCATTTATTTGGTCAGTAATTAAAAATTGTTTAAGGGGCACCTGGGTGGCTCAGTCATTTAAACATCTGACTTCAGCTCAGGGCATGATCTCGTGGTTCATGGGTCAAGCCCCGCTTTGGGCTCTGTGCTGACAGCCTGGAGCCTGCTTCAGATTCTGTGTCTCCCTCTCTCTCTACCCCTCCCCCACTTCTGCTCTCTCTCTTTAATTTATTTATTTAAATAATTTAATTTAAATAATTATTGTTTATTTAAAATAAACTTTAAAAAATAAAAAAATAAATAAAAACATAAAAATTGTTTGAGAATCTTGTAAGTACCAGACATTATATTAAACGCAGGAGATGTAATGCTGAATAAAACAATTGAGGTCCCTGCCCTCATAGAACCCATACGCTAGGGGGAGGATGTAGCAAGTATAAAGGTCATAGCGAGTGAAGTACAGGGTGCATGTGGGCCCGCAGAAGGGCCACCTAGTTCACAGGAGTGTGTGTGCTGAGAATGGATGGAAGAAAATGATACCATTTGACACAGGGGCAATAAATGTGAGTTAGACAGGAGCACATGTGATAGCTATAGGTGGATTTCTTACAAAATTAATGAAGCTTAAGTTTAGTTGCATATCAGTAAATGAGATATTTTTTAAAAAGAGGGAAAAAATCGGAGTTAAAGAATTGTTAATTTTCATGATGTAAAATCCATCACAGTGGTCGATGTCAGGGTGCAAACAAGTTAAAGTCAGCAATACCCAAGAGCCCTTAATATTTAACAACAGTGCTTTTGAGCCAGTAGTACGAGCTCCAAACAATGCCTTTTAGTAAGATTTGGGACTCTTACTTGGACAAGCTCCTTCAAAGTGTCTTAGTAGGCATTCCCCCAGTTATAGGGTCTGGGACAAAAATTTATATAAAAGTAGTTTATTCCAGAAGTGCAAGAAACAGGTACAGAGAGGTACAGAAAAGAGCTCGGAAAGGGAAGGAAGCCAATAAAATCTGTATTCCTACTTCAATTGGTAAATAGAACTTAATCCTGCCTGAAAACTCTGGGGATCATTGTGACAGCAGCCTGAGGAAGAAGGGAGCTGGGATTTCAGTACACCAACCCCTGTCAGTTCCTGGCTGAGATCTGCTATTTCCCTGTTACATTCGATCTCCCCTGATAGGCAGAGTGTCCTTGCGTTGCTTTGGAGACGATTTTAAAGCAAATTGCTGTAGATATTGGCAGTTGGAAGTCAGCTCACCAAGTGCAGAAGGGGTATGTTATGGGCCGAGCGCCAACATCATCTGCTCCATATTGCTTTGTACTTAATCTGTATTTGTAATTTGCATTACTTAAATTGGGCCCTCAAATTTTTATTAGTTTTAGGCCTTAAAAAACTCAGAACCACCCATCGCAACAGCTCTTCTTTGTTGAAGAAGGCAGAATATATGGGAAATTCAAAGAAATTAATAAGTCTATGTAAGAACTGGGAGAAAGGAAGATAGTTAGAGGCAAAATGAAAACGGTAGGCCACGCCCTAGGAAGGGTGTTATGTTAAATACAGCTCTTCTAGGTTTGGCTGAGATTTGCTGGCCCCTGCAGAACTCAGCTGGGCTCTCAGCTTGCCATTTCTGGGACAGGCTGACAGAGCAGCCCCATTCCAGGATAGCTCTTTCCAGGATGAAGAGCAAGAGTATCAGAGGACTGAGGGAATCTCACAATGCCTCTGTTGGCTGTGGCTCACCAGTGGCTCATTGTCACATCTCCTCGTGTTCCATTAGCTAAGATAACTCATTTGGCCCAGTCCAAAGCTGATAAGGCAGGAAAATACAATCCACCTACAGGGAAAGAGCTGATGACCCAGTGAGGTAGTAATACAATCTACTATAGAATTTTCACCAAAATGTTAGTGATTATCTGGAGACAGTGATATTTCTGGTAATTTTTATTATTTCAGCTTTTTCTATTATTAGAATCTTTAATAGGAAGATAATAATTTTACCAAAAGCAGCAAACCTATGTCTTTTTTTAATAATTTATATATATACAAACAGAAACCAATTTGATAATTTATTGTTGTTTTATATATATAAAAAACAATATATATTGTTGACAATAAATTGTCAAATTGGTTTCCATACAACACCCAGTGCTCATCCCAAAAGGTGCCCTCCTTGATACCCATCACCCACCTTCCCCCCCCCCCCACTCCCTATCAACCCTCAGATTGTTCTCCGTTTTTAAGAGTCTCTTATGGTTTGGCTTCCTCCCTCTATAGCTTTTTTTTTCCTTCCCCACACAATGAAATACTACGTGGCAAAGAGAAAGAATGAAATATGGCCTTTTGTAGCAACATGGATGGAACTGGAGAGTGTTATGCTAAGTGAAATAAATCATACAGAGAAAGACAGATAGCATATGTTTTCACTCTTATGTGGATCCTGAGAAACTTAACATAAACCTGTGTTTTTAAATAACAAAATAGATGAAATATTGGGAGCATTTATTTGAGGATACTTTTTTAAAGTCTCCTTTTGAAACTCCTTTAGTAAATGAGTTATGTACATCTAAAAATTTAGTTCCTCAACTTTCTAAAACCACCTATCAGCCTTTATAGCATATGTAAATCATTGCATTTTATTATGTTCCTATTGGTTTCCTTACCATTACTCTCTCATTTTAAACTTTGTATCTTTTTTTTTTCTTTTATAGTGTTTATTTATTTATTTTTGAGGGAGAGAGAAGAAGAGCACAAGCTGGGGAGGGGCAAAGAGGGAGGGAAACACAGAATCCAAAGCAGGCCCCAGGCTCTAAGGTGTCAGCACAGAGCACAACAAAGCCTCGAACCCATGAACCATGAGATCATAACCTGAGCTGAAGTCAGATGCTTAACCCACTGAGCCGTCGAGGTGCCCCCATGGGTATCTTTGCAAACCACTTGCAAATTCTTTGGATGTTAGATGGGAAGTAAGGAAACAGATTATTTAAAACATAAAAAGGAAAGGCTTGGGGAGTCATCCCAGTAATTCTCAGCCCCAGTTCCACATACACATCACCTGGAGAGATATTTTTTTTATATCCTAAGATGAAGTCCCTAGAGGTTATGATTCAATCGTTCTGCATTGGAGTAATTAAAAACAAAAACAAAAACTCTATAAGCATTGAGAAAAATTGAATACATGAATGATTAAATTAGTGAGAAAGTAACAGAAAGGCATCCCTATGTGATGAGCAGTAGTAGGCTGGGAAATTCCCTTACAAATTAGAAGTTGGCTGAGAAGCTATAGAGCTGTAGGGCTCCTGGAGGTTGAAGAGAATAAGGGAAATAGATGGTCCTGGAGGCATACAAGCTTCCAGAATTAAGAATGGGACTGCTGTTAAGATCTGTTCACTGGGTGAGGAAGAACAAATCCTATGCTCTTTGACACCCCACTCTTCCCATATAAAGCTCAAATCATACCCTAGGAGAGAATTGCTTTTTTGCATCACAGAAACATATTTTAAGGACTGTTTTTCAGAACATCGTGACTAGTCAAAGTCCATTCTCTACAACAGCAGGTTGAACTCCTAGGAAATTACTTGCATACCCAAAACAGGGAAGAAGGGGTAATGATTGAGAAAGTTGATGGGTTTGTTTACAGCTCTCCAATCATAAATTATTCCATGCAGAATTCATTCATCTATGTGTAAAATATGAAAAACGTTTCATCATCTTTTGCTTCATAATATGAAACAGAAGCAGAAAATAACATAAACCTTCTCTGTGTATGTTTATGGAGGAGATAAAATAGAAAAATATATGGTGGTTTTTTTTTTTTTGTTTTGGCTTTGGTTTTACCTAATAACAGATTTTTTGATAACTGTGATCTAATACTGGTAAGGCTTTCTTAATTGCCATTTGTAGAGTAACCATGGTGACAAGCATATTGCTTCTGATTCCATTAACCTTGTTGAGATTAACCATAAATCCCAAAGGATCTTTTGCAGTGACTCAGAAATAAATCATCTTTTCACATGTATGTTATTTGGTGACAGCCACGTTCTTTAAATGTGTCTCTAACCAACAAAGAAATAAGACAGCCTCTAATGAGGTGATTAAAAATCCATCTCCCAAGTAAAAAACTTTACAAAATACAGCAAATGACCAAAAAAGTAAACACATGGAAATTACACGTAAAGGAGGATTTATTCAACAAATGTGTGTCATATTCCAGCAGACATACAAGAGGAAGACCACTTTATCCCAGTTAGAAATGTACCTATGTATGACCTCGACCTCTGGAATGGAGACAAAATTTGATATACTTTAATTAAAAAGATTTGCAATTATTTAGAATATAGAAATCAGAAAGGATGAGTTGGAGCTGCATTTGGGAAGAGGGACAGCTGGTTGCCTAACCTAGGACTAATAATGTATTGTATTTGTAGAGTTGTTTACAACTTTGAAAGGATGACCCCACCCCACCTAAAACCACATTTGTCCTGCAGCAGCCACAGAGAATGAGTACAAAATGTGTTAGGCTCATTTTATAGATGAAGATATTGAGACTAAAGAATGCAGAATGATTTCCCCAGACTCAGTTAGTATTAGAGCTTTCTTTTAAATTGGTTGAACAAATTGGTAGGATTCTGAGTTGGGAGACATGGAAGTTGGATTAACATCCTAACATTCTTCTGACCTTGATTCATATTATGTCTTGATGAAATAAGTGCAAGTCAGGCATTTTACAGAATCTAAGATACACAATTTTTGTATGTTAACATCTTTGAAATTGGAATATGTCTTATAATCAGTGGCTTCTTACAGTCACTGTGCAACAGTAGCAAAGATGAATTTCATTGCTTGAACATGTGCTAACTTAGTCATAGCTGCTTTTATTGTCATTACCTCAAGTGAGTAGCAGAAAGGGCTGTAAATTTAATGTGAATGCTCATGTTGGAGTAATGACCATCATTTCATTTTTTCTTGAAAAGCAACAAGCTACAGGACTTAAGAAGGAAAGTTAACAACAAACAGTTGGGTTCATTGACTTTAGTATTGAGATAGTTATAGAATGATTATTATGTACTGAGGAAAGCAACTGAAGATCTGAAAATTGCTAAAATCCTCAGAATACATAAAAGAAATTTCAGAGCAATAAGAAGCTGATGTGAATGAGAAATGTGTCTAGCAAGACTATTGTGAAAGCATTGTGTCATAGTGTCATTGCTACTTACTTTTGTTCTTGGCCATCCATCAAATCTTCATTGTATAATTCATAGCACCTTGGATTCTATGATACGTGGTAATTCATAAATCAATCCTCATGATTCTGATCCCCTCTAGCTGGTGACTGGACTTTGCCTAAAGCTATTCTGTTGGTGGTAGACATCATCAGTAAGTCCACAGAAGTCAAACCAAAGCCACACGTTGGGTATTTGCACCCCTGATTCCAATGATAAGATTAACCAATTCTGATGGCAAATAAATCTTCTGTTCATCAGAGTACAAATACCCCAGACCGTAATTTTAATTGGTTAAAAAAAGAAAATGGTTTCTATCAGCTATTGAAGGTTTTTAGATAAAGGTTTTAAATAATTTCCTAGTAACTAAAAAAAAAAATAACATTATTCCCTTGACAATTTAGGACATTGGGGAGGTTACATTAAAATCTTAGTAAAAAAGGGAAGGGGAATGGTTTTGATACAATTATGGCTATAAATACGTTTTTACAAATAGGGAATGGTAAATGTTGTGTATGCATAAATGTATAGCTTGTCACAGTAGCCTAAGACCCCATGGGTTATTAAATCAGCAGAGATGAGACACTCATACATGTTGAATGATACAAGTACACATTCCATCAACATGGCTTCAGAGTACAAATCAGCCAAGTTGTTTCTTCTTCACCTTCACAAAGGTATACCCTGGTTAAGTTTATGCAAACAGGGTTGCAGAGGATGTTTGCCTAGGTTAGGAGTGCTAAATTTCTTCAAGTGAGCATTTGTCCCCTGTAAACTCAGAAAGCCATATCCTTTATATCCTAGCCTCAACCCCGTCCTTACCAAAAGACACTCTCCTGTGACTCCCCTATCATTAACCTCATTCTGGTTATTTGATTTCTAGCTATGTGCCAGGATAACTTTCTCTATTTGGTTCCTAACTGCATGCCAGGATAACCTTGTCTGTTCATATAAGGGCTCTCTCCCTTGAGCCTTTCCAGGCATAGCCAAGGCCAAGCCTGGACCAATAAGACCTATATGAGTGGAGGGATAACTTAAAAAATACCTGAGGAAATCCAATTAGATTTGAGTTACTTTGAAAGAACCTTTGGAATTTTTTTGTAAAACTATGTTAGCCCTTGAAATTTCGTGTGTGTTCATATATAGCATGCATTTTTACTCCTTAATTCACTATGAATTTACCATTTTTCATAGACCACAAACGTAAGTTGAGGTGAGAGAAAATTAGAGTTTTGAATGCTTGCTTTTATTTTCCCAGTTTATAGATGCATGCTGAATCTCCTGTTGCTAGCAGGGAATTGATTATTAACTTAGGTATCACTATTAGAAAGGTCATGTCTCCAGATTTTTCTGATAAAATATACTTAACTTCTGAGACGTTCACATGGGACACAGCCACACAGCCATTTTAATCTCATTTGAAAACTTGTACTTGGTTCAGGGGAATGCTCTGAAATAAAACAGTATCTGCCTTGTAGCTCTAATCATTATTCTCATAAGGGAGAAATAGTGATCACATCTTACTGGAAGACGACCTGCTAGAGTTTACTATTTGCTTTTACTCTCTTTACAAGTTGAGAACAGACTGTCACATTTCCTATTTAATAATCCTGCAAGACTTGACAGTTGTTAAGCAGAAACATTTCTAAGCTTTTCTTTTTGACATTTTACTTTCTTTTAAACTTCTTTTAAACTTTCATCGTTTGTTTTTCAGTGTTTTAGTATCTCTTTCCTGACCACCCACTGAGTGCTAGGTCTTTTCCACATATCTTAGATTGTTGGTCTCAAATAAAAACATGACCAGCAGAAAGGGAGGAGTAAAGAACGTGGCTTCCTTTCATCTTTTTCTCTAAAATGACAACAAGCACACAAGAATTTCACTTCTCAAAATAAGTAGCATGGTTACATGTTTAAGAGCACAGGCTTGAAAGCTATACTAACCTGGTTTTGATTTCCTCATCTGACACTTGACTAGCTGGCTGTTCTTGGGATAATCTCAGTGGTAAAATGGGGAGGATAATAATATCCCTCTGATTCTGAGGATTAAATTCATGTCACCTATCTGACCTATTTAGGACTATACCTGCAAATATGAACGATCACAGTTCTATCTCAATTTCAAAATCAGAAGTTGGCTGTGTTCATCATGATCCATACTAGAAACCTATTCAGAATTCTGGATATCCTGCTTATAACTTAAACTACCAGCCCATTATATTGTAATTTTTATATTAACCTGGAATTTTTCTCTGTAAAATGTAAAGCATGAGTATATTAGTTGTTAGGATCCACTTTTAAAAATTAACATTATCGGGGCACCTGATTGACTCAGTAGACTGAGCATCTGACTTCAGCTCAGGTCACCATCTCACAGCTCCTGAGTTTGAGCCCTGTGTCTGTCTCTGTGCTGACCACTCAGAGCCTGGAGCCTGCTTCGGATTCTGTGTCCCCATCTCTCTCTGCCCCTCCCACACTCACACTCTGTCTCTCTCTCTCTCTTAAAAATAAATAAACATTAAAAAAAATTTTAAGATTTAGAAATTAACATTATCCCCATATTTCCTAGGCCCTAATTGTCCTAGCTCTTTACATTGTTGTAATAAGGGAAAATGACTTTTTTCGTGTGATGGACTGACTCAACCATCTTGGGTTTCCTGGAACTGAGGAGTTTCTAGGAACATGAGATTTTTACTGCAAAAACTGAGAACATGGTGAGCAAACCAGGATGGTTGGCTGCTCAGAGTATAAAGATATTACATAAGGTAGAGGTAGAAGGGAGAAATAGTAGTAATGTTAATATCACCAAATAAAACAGAATTATTATTTTAAGTTTATGTATTTTGAGAGAGAGAAAGCACACATGAGCAGGGGAGGGGCAGAGAGAGAAAATCCCAAGCAGGCTCCATACTGTCAGTACAGAGCCTGACATGGGGCTCAAACCCACAAACCACAAGATCAAGACCTGAGCCGAAATCAAGAGTCAGACACTTAAGTGACTAAGACACCCAGGCACCCCCACAACAGAATTCTTAATACAACACCATTGTTCCCTGGATTTTTGATTCAGTCAGTCTCTAAGTATCTGAAGGGTGAAATTGCACTGAACTAATTTATTCTAAATGTCAGGCATTTGGGCTTCATATTTTGCTATTATCCTCATCTGTAGGACATATTCCTTCTCTTTCATTTTATGTTGTTCTCTCCTCTGATCATTTTTTCTTTTTTTTTTGCTTGTTCTTTTTCTTTTAGGTCAACTCAAATTAAAACATACTCTTGGGATAATGCCCAGGTTATCCTGGTTGGGAACAAATGTGACATGGAAGATGAGCGGGTCATCTCAACGGAGAGAGGCCAACATTTAGGAGAACAGCTTGGTAAGTGATAAATTCACACACACACACACACACACACACACACACACACACACACACACACCAGAGGTTGGTAATTATTTGTAACACTGCACAGAGTAACCGCTAATTGCTAGGGTGGGTGTAATGAAAAGACTGTCAACTTTGAATGGAAACCAACATATCCTTGGTAAGTAAGAAGTGGATCTCCTCCCACTTTCTCTGGCACTGTTAGAATCCAAGCATAATAACAAAAGCAAAATAGCCAGAATGTTGATCTAGTACAAGGTATTCAAATTCTTTTTCACGAGAAACACAGTTTAAGCCTTGCCTGCTATTTTTTTGTTGCTATTTTTTTCCTCCATATGCAACATTTTGTGTTGAGTGAGCACTTTATTATAATGTGTGATTATTGTCAGGTTTCTACTTGAGTTCAGAAGCACAAATAGGTCATATTATCGCTAGTGGTTCTGGGGACATCGCTGACAACTTGTTGCTGTTAAAAATGTCTTTGAGATTCCATCTCCTCATCTCTCAAGAATGAGTATCATGACCCAGGCCTACTTTACCAAGTTTTTGTAGATAAAACCAAGGTAAAAAATAGATACTAGCTTTAGAAGTCGCAAAGCCATTTTAAACACAAAACAGTGTGTCTTGAGAGAAAAATACTTGAGTGAGTAGGGTAGAGTTTTGGTGCACAGCAGGGACTTGTGACTGATTTTTCAGCTCAAGGCATTTTATACTGAGCACCTGTTATATGCCCTGCCCTATGCCAAATAGCACAGGGAATACAAAAATGTATGATTCACAGTCCCTGGGCTCAAGTTGCTTTCAGTCAAGTGGGAAAACTGGAGATACGCATAGAAAAGCAGAAACAGCAAGACAATAAAAACAGGATAATTAACTAGGAGGTGTACACCAAAGGGAAAGCAACAGGGGGAAGGAGGCAGATCAGGAGAGGGGTGCCAGGGGGTATGGGAGCAAAGTGGGACAGCAGGCAGGTAAAACTCAAAGCAGACAGGACACCTGTAGAGAAAGTGTGTGGAATTGAGCAGAACAGCTACAAAGAAATTATTGATGAGAGGACATAGAGATCATATGGGTGCAATGCCAAGATAAGGCCTGAATGGACCCTAAAGGAGGACAGAATATGAAAACCACAAAAGGGAGAGGAAACGTTATGAATAAAGGGCACAATGGAGCAAAGACATTTAGAGGAGAATGAGTAAAAAAGTTAGAACCTAGCATAATATTATGGAAGTGGAGAGTGGATTTGGGAAACAATTCAAGCCCTAGAGCAAAAGAGCTGGAATTTTTTTTTATTATTCCTCTCCCTCTTCCTTTCTCTTTCCCTCTCCCTCTTCCTCCTTACACAACAGAAAGCTTGGAAGTATTCTTAGTAGACTCTGGCTCTCCAACCTTTTTGGCCAGTACCTACAGTAAAAAACATGTTTAATCTAGCAACCCAGTGCATATGTATGTACAGAGAAAGAATGAAACAGAAGTTTCACAAAGTATATTTACCCTCAGTAGATGAGATTCATTCTGATATTTTTCTATCCTCTTCTGTTTCTCCTTTTATCTTTTAATAGTGGTCTCAACCCACTATTGATTTTAGGACCTAGTGATGGGCCTCAACCTACAATTTGAAAAGCACTGCTATGAAGGGGTGCTTTGGGAGTATTCAGCTAATACTGGGCGGCACAGATTAGAAAAGCAGAGAGCCTCTCATTGGGTCACTTTATCATGTGGTAATCTCATAAAAGAACTATGAGCAATCCAGTCTGAGAGCTTGAATACTTCTTCATGAGATCAGTGCTCTCATCAGTGTCCCTAACGGCCATTACCCAATGGCCACAAGAATCCTTCTTTTTTTTTTTTTAAATTTTTTTTTTCAACGTTTATTTATTTTTGGGACAGAGAGAGACAGAGCATGAACGGGGGAGGGGCAGAGAGAGAGGGAGACACAGAATCGGAAACAGGCTCCAGGCTCTGAGCCATCAGCCCAGAGCCTGACGCGGGGCTCGAACCCACGGACCGCGAGATCGTGACCTGGCTGAAGTCGGACGCTTAACCGACTGCGCCACCCAGGCGCCCCGGCCACAAGAATCCTTCTAACAATGTTTGTGGAGCTGCCCAGGAGAAAGTCACATAGCTGACGTCTTGTCTCTCTGTGGTTGCCCTTGAACCTTTATCATTTCATTCAGAGGGGCTCTCCCATTCTATCACTTTAACAGTGTTTTTTTTTTTTTTTCTTAAATCTGAAAACTTGGCACTCTCTCTTTAATCCCCTCAGCACTTCAAGAAGTTAGGGGTGGAGAATAGGAGGTCTCCAAGAGAGAAGGGAAACCTAGGAGAGGCTTAGCAGGGTGGTTTCTTGAAACCCTCTCTTCTCACCCTTTATTTTCTTCACTTGTCAGGCATATGCCACATTGAAGGCAGGGGAACTGCTCCACAGATAGAAAGTGGTTCTATATATTAACCTGAAAATTGTTTGGTTCAAACAAAAATATATTGAAGCCAAGTACTGTTTAATGTTAGGAGTACAAAAGAGCCTGGTAACTGCATAAATTCTTTACTACTCTAATAAAGTAGTAATTGTACTGGGTAATTTACTTGGGTGTTCCAAAGTAAATTACTTGGGTGTAATTTACTTGGGTGTTCCAAAGAGCAGGTTATGGAAGGAAGCATTAGAATGATGGGAATGCAGGGTGCCTGGGTGGCTCAGCCCTTGAAGCATCTGATTCTGGATTCCGGCTTAGGTCATAGTCTCACAGTTTCTGAGATCAAGCCCCACATAGGGCTCTGCACTGACAGTGTGGAGTCTTCTTGGGTTTCTCTCTCTCCCTATCTCTCTGCCTCTTCCCCACTCGTGTGCATTTTCTCCCTCTCTCTCTCTCAAACTAAATAAACATTAAAACAAAAAAATAATGATGGGTATGCATGAAGAGGGTGACCTTTATTAGAACGCCTATGACTGGCATCAACATAACCCCTTTCATATAATACAGAGATGTAGGAAAGTTCCTGAAATTGTGAGGCAGAAATGTTTTACACTCCTGTGCAAATGGTTTCTAATTGACTTTTTTTTTTTTGCTATTTAATATAACCCATCAGTTGTCATAGCAACCAACACTTGTGCATTCTTAGAGAGTCATTTACCTCCTTTAATGTGGCTTGTTCTGATGACTGCACACACTTCGACAAATGATCATGAGAGATCATTTGTATGGAAATAAAACCACTCTCACAATCTAAATTATTTTAAAGGTTTTTGCTTTATTTTTAAAAAGTACTAGTAAATCTCCAGGATACTCTCACATAGACACAGAGATCGGGCACTTCTTTTTACTTGTCATTTCCACATTTGGGTGGATGGTTGGAAATAACTCTTCCATCAGTCTGGTTACAATTAATTCTTCATTGTGGACGGTTAAACCCACATAACATTTGCTAACCCTGATGAGGGTACTTGAAGGAACTCAGTTGTAGCTAAGGTATTTAAAATCTGTGTATGGCTGCTGCTCTTGTTAATGCAGTTTAGTTCACCAGACCTGTACTAAGTGTTTACAGTGTGTCAGCTGTTAGGAATACCATACCCTACCTTCCAGGAGTAAACATAGTAGTACCTGAGATAAAGTATACAGACAGCATTTTTCTGGCTTTCTCTTTCCTGACTGTTCCACTTGGCCCTGTTGGGTATGCCCTCGTTGTAGAACTTGGCCTTCTTTGCTTCCATCCCATGTTGCCCTCCGTTCTCCTCCCTCCCGAGTCATACTTTCTGTTTTCTTGGAAGACCCCTCCTCTTTCTGCTACTTGCACTTTGGCTTTCCTTCTTGGGCTCACCATTCTTCATTATCTCCATGTTCCCTTAGATGTTCCTATCCACTTCCATGGTTAGACATACAGACCATGAAAACCAAATCTTTTTTTTTTTTTTTTTAATTTTAATTCCAGTAGAGTTAACACACAGGGTTTTATTAGGTTTAGGTATACAATGTAGTGATTTAACACTTCCATACCTTACCCAGGTTCATCACAAGTACATTCCTTAACCCCATCATCTGTATCATTGTTCCCTGCCTGCCTTCTAGTAACCATCAGTTTGTTCTCTATAGTAAGAATGGGTTTCTTGGTTTGTCTTTTTTCTCTTCACTTTTTTGTTTCATTTCTTAAATTCCACCTATGAGTGAAATCACATGGTATTTCTTGTTCTCTGACTTACTTCACTTAGCATAATACACTCTAGCTCCATCCATGTCATTGCCATTGGCAAGATTTCATTCTTTTTCATGGCTGAATAACATTCTTTGTGTGTGTGTGTGTGTGTGTGTGTGTGTGTCCCATCTTCTTTATCCATTCATCAATTGATAGACATTTGGGATGCTTTAAAAAATTGGCTATTGTAAATGCTGCTATAAACATAAGAGGGAATACAAGCCTTTGATTTAGTGTTTTTGTATTTTTTAGGTAAACACCAGTAGTGCAATTACTAGAAAAAAGTTGCATTTCTAACTTTTGAGGAACCACCATACTTCTTCCACAGTGGCTATATCAGCTTGCATTCCCACCAACAGTGACAATGAAATCTGGTTCTAGCCCTGACCGCTCCCTTGAGCTGTAGATTCCTCTATCTACCCCCATAGCTGTGCTTCTTATTTAGGGTGGTCCTTTAATCATCTGCAGCTAAATTGTCTGAGCTTCTTTTTCAAGTGCACATTGTCAACCCTCTCAAGCCTGTTGCATTAGAGTTTCTAAAGTGGAAGCCCAGAATCTAAATTTTTAAGAAGCACCCTCTGAATTTCACACAACAGAATCACATTTTAGAATGAGGGCTTAGATAGTGGCAAGTTTTTGGAGAGAGTAGAGAATTGCTCCTAGAGCTTTACAATATCTTATAGCTGATTCTATTCTTCTAATGCATGTTTTTAACATTTACTACAGATGCATGTAACTATAACAATATATAGGAATGTTTTAGATTTGTATTTAGTTTAAATAACATTTGTAATATGCCAATAATCTAAATAAATGTACAATATAACTTAAAATTTGAAGGTAAAACTTAAGTTCGAAAAAATAGAAATAAATTTTTTCTAAAATGGAAGTCACTTAACTGAACTGAGAACAAATAAATTTATAGAGGGGAAGGGATTTGTATTGCTTTGAAATTATAGACGAAAGAATATTTGAACTATTTTTATAAGCTCTGGCAGGGCAGAAAGTACAGAAATTCTGAAGTTTGCCAAAAATGTAGTCAAAGAAACAAAGACTGAAGATAATTTAAAATTGAGAGAAGTGATTATTTTTTATAAATAATTTGTAAGGATCCAGTTTTGAAATGTTTCTAATTTGGATTAATATTTATTCCTAAAGCAAATAATAGATACTTATTCCCTATTACTCTGCATTCAAGTAGTTGTCATGATATTATGTGCATGCATTCCTAAATTCCAGACCTTCCCCTGTATATTTTCCCTTGTCTAGTACAGACACCCCATGAGGATTTCTGACAACTATAAAATATGTTAACACTTGGCCACTTTTCCAATCTGAAATAATTTTCCTACCATTTTACCAGTGTAATGACTTACTCTGTTTTGGTTATTCATCTCACAAATATTTATTAAACACTGACAGTGACATCAGGGAGTCATAAAATATGTATCTTTTCTGTTAGGAAGCTGAACATGTGTTCTGTATATCAGAAATATAATTAATATCTTGAATACATAAATTAAACAGCTGGAAAACATCAAAACAAGTGCAATTTGAAGGGTGGAGGAGGGACATGGAATTGTATGAGTTGATAGTTGCTTCTGTTTTAGGAATATGAAGACCGACAAAACTCATTCTGTCTATACTATGAAGCACACTGATTCCATAAAGACTAGCTTAACTGATCCCTTCAAGGGAATAATCTGTTGAGGCAGAAAGAGGTAAATTAAAGACAAAGAGAAAAGGATACTCTTTCACATCATAAAGACTATACTGTTTCTTGTTGTAGTACAGACAGTATATATAATTACTTCTTAAAAGATCTAGATAAATCAAGGCAGCCAGATTTGCTATGTCTGAAAGTGTTTGGACTCTCTGTGGATATTTCTATCCTATCAAGGTTAAAAATTTGGGCGCATTGACCATACTACCTCACATGCCTTGATATTACTGGTGGAGACAAGTTAACTGAGATGAATGGAACATCATTGTAACTCACCCAGGAAAGTCTGCCTTTTTGGGTTTTAGTGATTATTCTTCAGATTCCTGCTGAACCTGGGTTCCCTAACTTGAGAATTCTTATTCCGGGTTTATGTAATCTGCTCTGCTCCTATGAATCTTTTAGCACAAACCACCCTTGTCTTTGGCTGCCAACCCAGAGAAGAGAAAGCAAGGCAATGATTATAATGTGAAATTATGTTATCCTGGGAAACCATGAACTTTTGGATCCATGTGGTCTGACCCTAAGCAGCCAGATTCTCTTCATATGTTTTTCATTGGACATAATTATAATAATAGCATTATACCTTCCCTGACCTCTAAACTCACTCCTGAGTCATTGTATCCTTAGTACAACTTTGAGGTACAGAATACGTCTTAACTGAATTCAGTTTTCTGTTTTACAGTCCAGGTGGAAATTAGTTCCTATATAACTGGTAAGTTTATTTAAACTCTGTTCTTGGATGCCACAGTCTTCCAGTGATCTACAGACTTCTAGTGGAAGATGCCAGAAAATGACTACATCATTAATTAAGGATAAATTCTCTTAAATGCATTCTTATCCAAATACATAACTTCTCTTTTCAACAAATGCCAGTCTTTTGGAGTCTCCTCCAAAATTAGTTTATTAGTTAATTAAAACTAGAAAACTCTTTAACCATTCTGTGCTTTCTTTTTCTTAGTACCTTTAGAATTTCTTAGTACCTTTAGAACACCAATTTAGAGCATCTGTAATCAAGACCACTTAAGGAAGTTCTCTTCTAAATAATGAAAAATCAAAGAATTGTAGAGTGTGCTATTATCTTGATGGTTTTATGCCCTGAGCCATATCAGACTGCTCTGAGATTGGGAATAACAGATGAATTAACTCAGAAGTCACAGGTGGGCCTCAGAACACTGATAGGATCTCTTTCTTTCTCAGCCATTCGTCACATAAAAGCAAAGCAGGGAGAGGGAAATAAATCTAGAAGGAAGATTGGATCCAGAGTAAGGATTCTGAAAAAAAATCCCAGTACTTGAGCCATATTCAGGCCAATTAGTTAGAATCTCTAAAATGGGACCCAAAGTATTTTTAAATTATTTTTGTTGAAGTATAATTGACATATAACATCATATTAGTTTCAGGAGTAAAATATAATGATATATATATATGTGTATATATATTGCAAAATGATCACAATAATTTGAGGTAACCTCTGTTACCATACTTAGAAATTTTTTTCTTGTGATGAGAACTTGTAAGATCTACTGTCAAAACAAGTTTTAAATAAAAAATACAGTATCATTAACTAAAGTCGCCATGCTATACATTATATTTCTGTGAGTGATTTATTGTATTACTGGAGATTTTTATATTTTGTCCCCCTGCACCCATTTTGTCCACCCCTGACTCTGAGCCTTTGGTAGCCATCAATCTATTCTCTGTATCTTTGTGCTTCATTTTTTTTTTTAATTTTTTTTTTAATGTTTATTTATTTTTGAGACAGAGACAGAGCATGAATGGGGGAGGGGCAGAGAGAGAGGGAGACACAGAATCAGAAGCAGGCTCCAGGCTCTGAGCCATCAGCCCAGAGCCTGACGCGGGGCTCGAACTCACGAGCTACAAGATCGTGACCTGAGCCGAAGTCGGACGCTCAACCGACTGAGCCACCCAGGCGCCCCCTTCATTTTTTTTTTTAATTGAAGTATAGTTGACATGTAATATTACCTTAATTTCAGGTGTGCAACATAGTGATTCCATAATTACATACACTACAAAATACTCACCATGGTAAGTGTAGTTATTATCTGTCATCATATAAAGTTATTACAATAATACTGACTTTATTCCCTATGCTGTACTTTTTTATTCCATCATTAATTTATTTTAAAACTGGAAGTTTGTACTTTTTAAGTCCCTTTCATGTATTTCACCTCTCCCCATCCTCCCAGCTCTTACAGCCATCGATTCTCTATATTTATTTGTCTGTTTCTGTTTTGTTGTTGCTTGTTTTATTTTTTATGCTCCACATATAAGTGAAATCATATATGTGATTTCACTGACTTATGTCACTTAGCATAATATCCCCTAGGTCCAGCCAAACTGTGATAAATGGCAAGATTTCATTTTTTATGGCTGAGTAATATTTCATTGTCTATATACCACATCTTCTTTATTCATTTGTCAGTGGACAATGCTTCAATAAACATTTGTCAGTGGACACAGTTGCTTTCATATCTTAACTATTATAAATAATGCTTCAATAAACATGCATATATCTTTTCAAATTAGTATTTTTGTTTTCTTTGGATAAATACCCAGAGGTGGAATTAGGTATCACACATTACTTCTGTTTTTAGTTTTTTGAGAAACCTTATTACTGTTTCCATAGGGGCCCTACCAGTTTGCATTCCCACCAACAGTACCCTAAGGTTGCCTTCTCTTCTTGTCCTAGCCAACACTTGTTATTTCTTGTCTTTTTGATACTAGCTATTCTGATAGCTGTGAGGTAATACCTCAGTGTGGTTTTGATTTGCATTTCCCTGGGGATTAGTGATGCACATCTTTTCATGTGTCTGTTGGCCTTCCATATGTCTTCTTTGAAAAAAGGCCTCTAGATGTGTGTTAAATTAGATGAGTACCCCTCAGACTGATCCTTCGTGTTTAGCCAATGAGCCTCTTTCATATAAAGTTTGGGTGTCTCTCATTTGGCTATCTCTGCATTAGGCCCTGGGATGTAGGTCTGTGTGCAAGCCCTTTAAGAGCTTTTTCTCACTTTACTACAATGTTGTAGGTACCATGGATGCAAGCCCCATTCATTTTCAAAGCCAAATATTCTGGAGGGCTTGTCTCTCAGGCACAGGTCATAAAATTTTGATACCATATGTGGGGTTTAAATCGTGTGCCCCTCAATGAGAAGCTTTGGGTTTTGAGTTCCTTCCTCATGGTAGATTGCTAAGCCAGGAATTAAATTTAGGGCAAGATTGTACCCCAGCTTCTCCTACCCACTGTGATGTGGCCATTTTCCTGTTCACCCAGTGGGTAGGAGTCACTCAGCTACTTTTTAGATTTTTGTTCCAGAGGATTGTTCCATATGTAGCTGTAGATTCATTATGTCTGTGGGAGGTGAGTTCAGTATTCACCTGTGTTACCATCTTGACCCAGAACCTAACTATACTTTATTTAAGTCTCAGGTTATTCTAACACATGGTCATGATTGAGACCAGTGATGTACAGGGAAAACCAACAAACCAAACACACACACACACACACACACACACACACACACACACACACACACACGGCAGATTACTCCAGAGCTAGCAGAAGGAAGTTGTGCCAAGTGATGCTTTTCATGGTTGGCAACCATGCTTCTCTGCCTCAGGAACCCACTCCACAAAGTTGGCTTCCTACTGACCCACCTCATGTGCCACCATAGTCTGGCCTCCTGTGGCCCATAGTTATAACATTTTTAAGAAGGTTTTGTTGTTCAAAAGAGGAGTGTGAAGTTATAGAACAGTGCATAATTAGTGGGTTCAGTGAGAATTTAGCAAAATCTGCTTGGGATTGCAGTTAAACTAAATGTGCTGTAGTAGGGACACATTAAGAATTTATTTCTTTGGGGAGGGGGGATAGGAGATAAATGCTTTGTTGGGTAAGTGGGAATTCATTACAGCATTTTATTCACTCATTCAGTATTACTGAACATCACCTACTGGTCAAGCACTGAGACCAAACCAACAGTATAACCAAACTCCAGCCTCCCAAGCAGATTCTAGTCTAGTGAGGGACACATAAACAAAGACTTTTAAAAGACAATATATATTGCCATAATATAGATGTTGACTCAGTGTTAGAAGAGCTTGTAAGGTAGATACTCCCTCTCTGAAGACTCTGGGAATGGTGGAATTGAGGAGATGATGTTTGAACCAAGCCTTAAAGTATAAATAGGATTGAGTAGGTTGACAAACAGATGATTGTCCTTCTAGGCAGAAGAAGCAGATCTGGAGAGATCTAAAGCTTGGAAAGCTAGCACATTATGAAGAGCCTTGTTTGTAGGGCTGAATAAGTGAGTTTTGTCGTATAAATTCTGAATAACTGTGCTATGTTTTAAACAATGTGGTGACAAGATCACATTTCACTTTAGACCAGTTACTCTGGCAGTGTTCCTAAAATTAAGATGTTTAAGATCAGCTGGGGTACAGAAAGAAAATGTTAACACTTACATTTATTTGTATATCAGTATTCACATATTTTTTAGTTGTTGCCCATCTTTTGTAATGTATTAGTCCAATAACACATCATAATTTAAAATATTTATCAGTACCAAATCTTTATTTTGGTTTTTGTTTTTTATTGAAATATATTTAACATATAACAATGTGTAAATATAAGGTGTAAAACATGTTAATTTCATATGTTTATATTACATTGTATTGTAATAGGAATGCCATTATGATGATAATTAACACCCCATCACCTTACATAATTAGTCTTTTTAATAGTTGGAATAATTAGGGGCACCTGGGTGGCTTAGTTGGTTAAACGTTGGACTTTGGCTCAGGTGATGATCTCACAGTTCATGGTTTGAGCCCCATGTCAGGCTCTGTGCTGACAGCTCAGAGCCTGGATCCTGCTTCAGATTCTGTGTCTCCTTCTCTCTCTGTTCCTCCCCAACCTGGACTCTGTCTCTCAAAAATAAATAAACATTAAACAAAATTTTAAAAAATACTTGGAATAATTACGTTCTAGTCTCTTATCAAGTTTGAGGGTTACAGTACACTATGGTTACCTATATTTACTGTGCTGTGCATTAGATTTCTGGGGCTTATTTACTAACCATTGCAAGTTTGTACCCTTCAACATCTTTCCTGTTACCCAATCCCCATCCCCCAGTAACTACCATCTTAATATGTTTTCACAAGTTTGGCTTTTTAGATTTCCACATATAACTGATATCATGCAGCACTTAAATTCATCTGACTTACCTCACCTAGCATAATATGTACAGTGACCATCCATGTTGTTGCAAATGGCAGGATATCCTTCTTTCTCATGGCTGAATAATATCCATTGTGTGTATATATACCACAACTTCCTTATCCATTCATCCATTGATGGACACTTTGTTTCTGTATCTCGCAGTTGTGAATGCTACAATAAACATGGAGTGCATATATTTCTTAAAATTCTGTTTTCATTTCCATTGGGCATATACCCAGAAGTAGAATTGCTGGATCATATGGTACATCTATTATTTTTTAGGAAACTTCATGTTTTTCATAGTGGTAGGAGTCATTTACATTCTCACTAACACTGTGTGAGGGCTCCCTTTTTTTCCACATCCGTGCCAGCCCTTGTTATCTCATCTTCTTGATTATAATCTATATAACAGGTGTTGAGCATCTTTTCATAATACCGTTTGGCCATTTGAATGACTTCTTTGGATAAATGTCCATTTAATTTTCTGCCCATTTATTAATCAGATTTTTTTATTGTGAGTTATTTGAGTTATGTATTTTAGATGTTCGTTCCTTATCTGACAGATGGTTTGCAAAATAATTCTTTCTATAGGTTGTCTTCTCATTTTGTAAATGGTTTCTTTTGTTATGCAAAAGCTTTTAAGTTCAGTGTAGTACCATTTGTTGAATCTTGCTTTTGTTGGTTGTACTTTGGGTGTCATATCCAAAAAAAATCATTGCCTAGCCTAAGTTCCAGGCATTTCTTCCCTATGCTTCTTCTAGGAGTTTTTTAGTAGCAGGTATAATGTTTAAACTTTTAATCCATTTTGAGTTAATTTTTATGAGTAGTCTAAAGATAGGGGTCCAAATCTGTTGAAGAGATTATTCCTTCTCAACCGAGTGTTCTTGGCTACCTCATTGAGTATTCATTGACCATGTAAGCAGGGTTTTATTCCAGGATCTCTATTCTGTAGTGCTAGTGTATGTGTCTACTTTTGTGTCAGTGTAATACTGTTTTTTATTACTATAGCTTTGTAGTATAGTTTGAAATCTGGACCTGTGGTAACTCCAAGCTTTGTTCTTTTTCCTGAGGATTGTGATAGCTATTCAGGGTCTTTTGTAGTTTCAGACAACTTTTAGATTTTTTTCTGTGAAAAAATGTCTTTGTTATTTTGATGGGAATTGCACTGAATCTATAGATAGCTTTGGATGCAATGGCCATTTTAAGAATATAAATTCTTTCAATCTGTGAACATAGGATGTCTTTCCATTTGTTTGTACCTGCTTTGATTTCTTTTAGCACCTTCTTGTAGTTTTCATTCTACAGATCTTTCACTTTCTTGGTAAAGTTTATTCTTCAGCATTTTGTTTCTGACACTATTGTGAATAGGATGATTTTATGTATTTCTTTTTCAGATGCTTCCTCATTAGTGTATAAAAAGGCAGTTGATACTGCATGTTGATTTTGTAACCTCCAACTTTACTGAAATTACTGTTTTCCAATAGTTTTTTGGGTGAGTCTCTGACACATTTTGAAAAACAGAATCCTAGGGGCGCCTGGGTGGCGCAGTCGGTTGAGCGTCCGACTTCAGCCAGGTCACGATCTCGCGGTCCGTGAATTCGAGCCCCGCGTCGGGCTCTGGGCTGATGGCTCAGAGCCTGGAGCCTGTTTCCGATTCTGTGTCTCCCTCTCTCTCTGCCCCTCCCCCGTTCATGCTCTGTCTCTCTCTGTCCCAAAAATAAATAAACATTGAAAAAAAAAAAAATTTAAAAAAAAAAAAAAAAAAAAAAAAGAAAAACAGAATCCTATCATCTGCAAATGACATCAGTTTTATTTCCTTCCTTCCTGATGTGGATGCCTTACAAATTTGTCTTGGCTAATTGCTCTAGGTAGAACTTCGAGAACTACAGTAAATAAGAATGCTGAGAGTGGGCATTGTTGTCTTGTTTCTGCTCTTAGGGGAAAATTTTTCAATTTTCCTCCATTGAGTAAAATGTTAGCTGCAGATTTGTCATATATGGCCTTTATTATGTTGAGTTATGTTCCTTATATACCAGATTTGCAAAGTTTTGTTTTTTTTAATGAAAGAATGTTATATTGTGTCTGATGTTTTTTCTGCATCTTTTGAGATGGTCACATGACTTTTCTTTCCTCTTATGATTGTTATGTATTACATTTGTTAGTTTGCATATGTTGAACCATCTTGCTTCCCACGGATAAATCCCACTTGGCCATGATTTATAATCTTTTTAATATGTTCTTTGATTCAGTTTGCTATTATTTTAATATTTATATTCATCAGGTATATCAATTACTTATTCAATATCCTTACTAACATTATTGGTCTAGATTTTTTATTCATGATTTAGTCTTTCTAAGTTTTGTGTTTCTAGAAATTGATCACTTTCTTCTGGGTTGTGTAATTTGTTGTCATATAGTTGTTCTTTATAATAGTCTCTTGAAATCTTTTGTATTTCTAGTATCAGTTGTAATGTCTCATTTTTTATTTCTCACAGTTTGACTCTTCTTTTTTTCTTAGTCTAGCTAATGGATTGTGATTTGTTTATCTTTTCAAAGATTCCTAGCTGGACTTACACAAATTCTTTACCTCGAATGAGTATCTGTCCTGTTTGGCACTCTCCATTTCCATCCCTTCCCCCCATTGTGGCAAGTGGGTATAGAACAAATTCACCAATTGCTGTGGATTCTTAGCGCCCTTCAAGGTCCCATCCTAATACTTTCTGTTGCATGGGTGGGTAGAAATCTCCCAGGTGTCCTGATGTAATGTGCAGAGGTACTTTTATTGATGAACGTCTAATTTGTAGTAAATAAAAAGGGAGAGAAAAAATGATTCAGAATGCTGATGTCATGATGCTGACACTACTCCATCTGAACATCTTTTTTTTGAACTGGAAGAAATATATTATTGAAAATGCTTAGAGACCACTGGTTAGAAGATGAATTGTTGAAGGAAGACAGGAAGCATATCCATGGGTATACACTGGCCCCATAAGTCAAAATCTCTGGAGTACAAACATGAATGTTGTAGCTCCTCAAGGTGATTCTAATATACAGCAGAGAACCTCTGATGTAGACCCTACCTATATGTCACCTGACTGTATTGATTGAGAAGGACAGGCCTAAATTGAGCAGTGGAAGTGAGGATAAAAATGAAAACAGAGCTTTTTAAATATATAGGCAATAGAAAAAATAAGACTTGGTGGATGTTTGGATTTCGGAAGCTGAGGGTATAAAAGGGTAAAAAATGATCTCAGGGGGCTGGCTTGAATAACTCTCATGCAGAGAAAACCTGAGAGTAAAATCAACATATTCATATGCAGAAGGGAAGCAACCTAGAAAGAGGCAGAGAGAATGGAGAGTCAGGTGAATGGAGATATCATAGGATATCCAGTCAGGTGGAGAATCATAGGGTGAATGGGTCAGGATCTATTGTGTAAGCACAAAGAATTAGTCTTTCACTAGAATCCTGAAATTCATACTTACTTACTTTATTTATTACTTTTTAACTTTTTTTTTTTTTTTTTTTTTTTGGAGAGGGAGAAGCAGAGCACAAGTGGAGGAGGGGCGCAGAAAGAGAGAAAAAATCTACAGAGAAAAAATCTCTGAGCTGTCAGCACAGAGCCTGACACAGGGCTCGAACCCAGGAACCACAAGATCATGACCTGAGCTGAAGTCAGACGCTTAACTGACTGATACACCCAGGCGCCCCTGAAATCCATACTTTCAAAGATGACAGGAAATTACTGCTCAAATGCTATTTGCATTTGCTACTTGCCACCCTTTACTATGAAATTAAATGGGGAGGGGGTTAAAAGTTGTTTCCATTAAATGCATTTTTGTATAACATAAGAATCTGATGTGAAAAAAAAAAAAAAGAAGCATAGCCTAAGAACTGGCCAGTGTAGCTATGTCTGCATTGTTCATTATAGCTAATTTCAATTCCTGGGCTTCATCCTGACCTAAGAGTATCTACTTAGTTTGCTAAGGACTACTTAATTAGCTGGGGCACCAAAGCCAGAAAAGCATGAGAAGTTCTGGCAGTCGACACTCCCACCTTGGCCATTTAAACTTAAAGCTTTCTTCTTGGGTTCAGACCTGCTATGTTCCCTCCAGCCATCCCACTTTAATAAGTAATGATGCTTTTTTCCTTCAATTTTTTAATCTTTAACCTTTGTCTCTATGAAAATAAGAATGTAATAAAGCCAGGCCGAGGGAGACAAATTTTAATAAGGAGAGACTTGCCCTGAAGTCTGTTTTTCAAAACTCAGAACACCTGTTTCAAAATGTATTGATTCTTCTCTTCAGCTTTTCAAGATTTATTTAAATCCTAAGTGTAGTGTTTATGAAATAGTGGGCATTGCCAACTTTTAGGTGCAGTAGGGAGCCCCAGCAATGGTATTTAAAGGCTCTAAGTACCTGTCTTCACACAGCTCTCTGCAGAGAAGCAGGGCCACCCAAACGTTATTTCCACTAGCTCACATTCTTTTTAGCTAAATGTTCCCACGAGGTAGAAAATAAGCCAATAGGGTACATTTTAATATGTTTGGGTTGGTTTAGTTATGATCCTACTTGTGGGGTGGTTCAAAAGGGACCCCTACTTCCCCTGGTCCTTGTCTCATTTGAGCTCCCCAATTCCAAGTAACTTTTGACCTACCATTATTTCATAACCTATGGATATCCACTCTCTTGGCTGGTGGCTGAAATGCACTACCCAGCAAGTGTCCATATCTTATAAATGAAGTTGCCATGTATCCCAGTTTGCGTGGGATAGACTCGACTTATGCTCATTTCCCAGTGTATTAATAACACCCTCTTCAGTCTCAAAAAGGACTCGGTTTGGATGATGAATTTGACGGTCATGCAATCCATGAAATGCCACCCAGGAAGCACCTTTGAGTAAAACACTCCTGTTTCTCATAGATCTCAGGGTTGTGCATGCTGCTTCTCTTCTGGACCTCCTCTCTACTTCACCTTCTCAAATCCCCCAGTTAATGAATCCTTAAGACTTGGCAAATCCATGTTTTACTCATTGCTCTCTTAGTCAACCCCATTAACCTAGGCAATCTTTCTTCGACTCCTTACTCGCCCAGATCTCCGCCGTTTATTTGATCTTTAAGATAACCCAATTCCCCTAAGTCCAGCTCCTTCAAGGGCTGCCAAAATGCTAAATACGTCCTTGATTAACAGCCTCCAAACTCCCATCGCTTTCTACCATTTGCAGATCAAAAGTTCTCCTCTGGCTAGTCTCGAATTTGCATGTTTCCTGCCCCATCTAACAAAATTTTCCATTTCTCATTTGTCTTACCTGAATTTGGCTCAGAATCAGGCCCCTGCTTCTTTTCTTAGAATCTTTCAAGCTGTGCTCTTTTCCCATTCACATGAACTTACAAACCCATTTTGTGAAATATTTAAAAACAAGCACAGTTCCATATAACAGATCTGTGCAAACTACTGGCTTTGCTTTTTATTTGGTTTTTGAAAACAAAAATTGCTATTACACATGTTATTTAACAATAAAATTAAACTTAGGTAAAAGAAATAAAAAAGTGCAGCATCTGGATAGTATTTAATCTAAGTTTTGAGAGTTAAAAGAGCTCAAATTAAGGAGGATTGTTCATGCTGAATTGTGAAATACATGCTTAGTGGAAGCAGTTGGCAGAAGGTCAGGTCTGTTCATCAGCTTTGCACACTTGCCAATGTTATTTCCTTTCTCTCAGGGCAAAATTATCAGAGCTGGGAATAATAGGAGAACAAATCACTTTAACCAAATTCACAAGGGACTGATTTCTAATTAAAAATGTCTTTTATTATTTGTACTGAGAAATGTAAATGTCATGTAGTTGATAATATTCCTGTCAGATAATCATTGCATCCTTTTTCCAGTAGTAAAAATACCCTTAGGAAAGGCATTCAATTTCATAAGGCTTCTCAGTGGCCCTAGATCAAAGAAAAGGGAATCTAGTAATGTTCACTCATTTATTCCTTATTCTAATGATTGCTTATTACGAGCCAGGCCTATGACACTAAGAGAATACCAGTGAGTGAGGAAAATTCTTCCTTAACCCAGTGGAGATGAGTGGGCAGACAAACCTGAATACCCACACTGCTCGATACACGTATTCTCCCATCTCTTTTGATCACTTTGGACAATAAGTGCTCTCCATCCTTGACTGTACTCTTTCCTGAGTCCATCCATACCAATTCCATTCTCTTTTGATGGGTGCACCTTGGAAATTTTATCATTCATTAGACCACAGCTGAGAGATCCAGCCCTTCATGTTAGAAATCTGGGAGACACCCTAGTCCCCTAAAGAATTTTTGGAAATGCCATGTTCTCACCAGAAAGTCACTTGGAATGGATTATTTGTGTGGACGATTAATCTTCTGCTTTTTGTGGTTCTTACTTAGCAACTTGTCGTCGGTCGGTGACTTTTTCCTGTCTCCATCTCAGGTTCTGAGCCTACACTCTCTTTGGTGCTTGACATCTTCCCCGTCCATGTGCAGAATAAACCATGATATTTCATCTGTGAAAGTCATCATAATAGATGTTTTCCACAATAAGTCTAGATACAATACCTTTATACTCTCTCTTTTGCCTTTAGTTTTAATTAACTGGCATTAACCCAGATTGGCTTTATTTGACAAAGAAATGGCCATTCTAAGAAAGTAGTTTAAAGATTAAGAATTCATCATCTCATCCTTTGCCTTGAGGACTCAATGAACAAACCAGCTGCTGAAGAGATGGTTCCTTTTCCAGATAGGAGATTTAATAAAGGATGACTTAATTATGCCTTTCAGAACCTATCACTATGTGAAAGAAAGTAATTTGTATAAAACTTCACATGCTTTTTGTATCTACTCTGGCCAGGACAACTGGTCTGCATTACCATACAAAAGAGCTATATTTCGACTTTGAGGACAATTTCTTGGAGAATTGGGAAACATTAAAACATATTACTCAGAGAGGATAAGAATTCCAAAGAACATTTTTATGAAGTTTCCAGCTATCATTCTATAATGTTGAGTGGAGCACTGCCAGAATATATGAAGATGAACATTAGACTTGTGCAGAGGTTAATAATGCAGGCTTTAGAGTCAGGCTTCAATTCTTTTTGTTTGTTTGTTTGTTTTTTGTTTTTACCAAAATAGGACCAAATCATTTTTCTTAGCTGTGAAATGGGCATTGTATAAGTACTTCATGGGGCTTGTCCCAAGATTAGGAAATAAATGCAAAATGCGTAGTATAGTCTCTGCACATAGTATGTGCTCCGTAAGTTATATTTAAGATTTAAAACCTTGGATAACACAATGAGCTCTCAATAGTTTGGGTCCTGCTAATTGAAAATTTATTATATTATTTACTCTCTTTCATATGCATCCTTCACGATGAAAATAACCTACTAACTGACAATACATATAAATGTTATTGTAAACTGAAATCCTATACATAGGAAGTTAATGTTATTGTAAACTGAATTCCTATACATAGGAAGTTAATGACCTTTTTGCTGAAAACTTGTAAAATTGTCTCCTTGATCAGTGAAAGCCTGTTAAAATGTTATGATAGAAAGGGAATATTAAACTGATTTAAGGGAACAAACTTTTTAAACACCTAGCACCTATTTGTTTATAAACAAACTGCCAATCATAAATGATCCTTATCTCTTCACTAAAACCTTCACTTCTCAACCTGTTAGTTGTTAGTTGAGGTGTAACAACCCTGCATTTCTTCAAATGCTTCAGATATATGTCTTTGCTTCCAGTTGAGTAGAGGTGGTTTAATTTGATTTATGGCATAATTTTTCTACAGGGCAGAAACAAAATGATAGTACTTCGAAGTCTGTGCTTGGTAACCACTTCCCTCCACCCCCCAGCAATAATTAGGCTGACAAAATTGCTCCCAGGTTTGGTCAGTGCCTAACTATAAACAAAGGAAAAACTGATTCTCTTTCATTTTTCCATTCCCACTCCACCCCTTCTCCGAACCAATTAACAGCAATCAATCCTTTAATTAGCCAACATCTGCTGGACACCTGCTCATGTCTGGCACTGTGTTAAATACTGTGTGGGATACAGAGCAGACCTAATGGGAGGCACAACTAATTGGGGAACAAAATGCCCCTAGTATGAGGTTGGGGGAGCCAGAGAATGGGAGATGACTACTTAATGGATACAGTTTCTTTTTGAGGTGAATGTTCTGGATTTATTGGTGCTAGTTGCACAACACTAAATGGTACATTTTAAAATGGTTACAAAGGTCAATGGTATGTTAGACAAATTTTATATCTCATAGAAAACAGCATCTAATAAGCTTCAAATACCTGGTAGAAAAAGAATTTGTAGGAAGCAATGATTGTCTAGTGCAGGCTAAAGTAATCAAGCAAGATAGATGAGTGGGAACCCAGCCAGGTCTTGAAGTTTGTAAACTCAAATACCTGTAAGGGAGGTGCATATGATGTAAATGATTAAATGAATAAGTGCCAAGTGTGAGATTCAAAGACAATTTATTTCACCAAAGTAAAGGATTGTACTCTTCCCCTTGAAACAAGAAGACCTTCTCTGTGTAGCTTCCATTTTCTCACTGTGAAGGTAAACTGGCGTAGCCACTGTTTCCACAGTATGGCGATTCTTAAAAAAAAAAAATTAGAAATTCTCGATGATACAATAATTTCACTCTGAGTATATACCCAAAGGAAAATAGTTGGAAAAGATCTCTGCACCCTATGTTCATTGCAGCATTATGTACAATAGTTGAGATCTTGAAGCAGCCCAAGTGTCTATTGATAAGTGAATGAATAAAAAATATGTGTTATGTATGTATATGTGTGTGGAATATATGTATGTATGTATGTATATATAGATACATACATACACACAATAGAATATTACTCAGCCATCAAAAAGAATGAGATCTTGCCATTTGCAACAATGTGGGTGGACCTAGAGGGTCTCTAAAGGATTGTGAAAGGGGGAGCAGGTTGGGGAGATGAGCAAAGTGGGTGCAGGGCAGGACTAAATAAGTCATGGGAATAAAAGGTACAGCATAGGGAATATAGTCAATGGGGTTGTGACAGTGTTGTATGGTGACAGATGGTAGCTACATCTGTGGTAAGCATAACTTAGAGTCCTTGAATCACTACGTTATATACCTGAAAGTAATGTAACAGTGTGTGTTTGAGTATACTCAAATTTTTAAAAAAGAATGACTGAAACATGGATTTCATGTCAAAGAGACAGAAGTGACAGAGAAGGTAGAGCTGGAGAGAGAATGTATGTGTGAAGTGGGCTGGTTACAGATACACAAGATATGCTGCCACCAAGTCAGTGAAAATTCCAGTTGTTTTTTAATCTTTTCACTAGTTTTTTTTTCCACTAGTTTTTTTAATTGAATAAATTTGACATGTAATATTGTGTAAATTCAAGGAGTTTAATACGTTACTTTGATACATTTATATATTGTAATGTGACTGCCATTAGAGCAATATTTATCCCATTATATAATTATACTACAGTATTATTTTGTATATTCATAACACTATGCATTAGATCTCTCTGGCTTATTTACTCCCCATAAATTTGTACTCTTAAGTGCCATAGATTTTGTGCCCCTCACCCCTGAATTCCCTGGTAAATACAATTTCACTTTTTTTGAGGTTTGATATTTTTAGATTACACATATAAGTGATATCATATAGAACTTGTCTTTCTCAGATTTATCTCACTTAGCATAATGTCCTCAAGGACCATCCATGTTTTTGCAAATGGCAGGATATCCTCCTTTTTTAAAGCTAAATAGTGTTCCACTGTATATATACCACATCTTTATATCCATTTATCTATTCATATATTGATCCTTTGATTGTTTACATATTTTGACTATTGTTAATAATACCATAATAAACATTGGAGTGCATATATGTAGTCAAAATCTTGTTTTCCTTTCCTTTAGGAATATACCCAGAAGTGAAAGTGCTGGATCATATGGTAGATGTATTTTTAATCATTTGAGGAACTTCCATGATGTTTTCCATACTGGTTGGACCACTTTCCATTTCCATCAACATTGTATAAGGGTTCTCTTGTCACCACCTTCTCCCCAGCACCTGTTGTCTCTTGTCTTCTTGACGTTAACCATTTATAACAGGTGTGAAATAGTATCTCATTGTAGTTTTGACATTTCTGTGATTAGTAATGAGCATCTTTTCCTATACCTTTTGGCCATTTTGCTGTCCTCTTTGGAAAAATAGCTAATTCTTGCCATTTTTCAATCAGATTGTCTTTTTGTTATTAAGCTTTATGAGTTCCTTATATATTATGGATATTTACCCTTTGTCTGATTTATGTTTTATAAAAATGTTCTCCCATTCTGTAGGTTGTCTTTTCATTTTGTTAACTGTTTCTTTTGCTCTGGAAAAGCATCTCAGTTTGAGATAGTCTCATTTGTTGATTTTTGCTTTTGTGCCTCTGGCATCATATGAAAGAAAATCATTGCCAAGACCCATATAGATGAACTTCTTTCCTACATATTCTTCTCTGATTGTATGGCATCCAGTCTTATGTTTAAGTCCTTGATCCACTTTGACTTAATTTTACTGAGTGCTTTGAGATAGGAGTCCATTTTCATTGTTCTACATGTGTCTCTCAATTTTATCCAGCATCATTTGTTGAATAAACTGTCCTCTCCCCACTGAGTGTTTTTGCCTCCTTTGTCAAATATTAGGTGACTATATGTGCTAGTATTGAATTCTTAGGCTCTCTCTTCTTTTCTCTTGGTCTATGTGCCTATTTTTGTGCCCATTACATACAATTTTTGTTACTGTCTTTGTAACACTTCAGAATCTGGAAGCATGATCCCTCCAGCTTTGTTCTTTTTTGTCAGGATTGATTTGACTATTTGAGGTCCTTTGTTATTCCACACAAGTTTTAGGATAGTTTTTTTCAATTTCTTTGAAAGATACATTATTTTGATGGAGATTGCATTGAATTTGTAGATGGCTTTGAGCACTGTGCCATTTTAACACTATTCATTCTTCTGAACCATGAACACAAGATGTCTTTCCATTTCTGTCTCCAGTTTCTTTTAGCAAACTTGTTTTTAATGTATAGATCTTTGACTTCCTTGCTTAAATTATTCCTAAGTAGTTTACTGTTTTTGGTGCTATTGTGAATGGGATAGCTTTCTTTATTTCTTTTTCAGATAGTTTATCATTAGTGTAAAGAAATGCAATGGATTTCTTTATGTTCATTTTATAACATGCCATGTTACTAAAATTGTTGATGAATTTCTATTTTTATGGATTCTAGGATTTTCAGTGTACAAGATAACGTCATCAGGAAACAGTCACACTTTTATGTCTTCTTTTCCAATTTGGATGCTTTTTACTTCTTTGTCTTGACTTTAGTAGTTGATCTCACAAGAACTTACAGAACTATGTTTTAGTGTTTTTGTGAGTATATTTGACATACGGTATTATTGTATCTATAACTATAAAATTAGTTTCAGGTGTACAACATAATGATTAGACAATTCCATACATTACTCAATGTTTACCACAAATGTAATTACCATTTGTCACCATACAAAATTATTACAATATTATTGACTGTATTTCTTAAGCTGTACTTTTCATTCCATGACTTTGAATTTTTTTGAACTTCTTATAGATTGTTCATCTCTGTTTCATTTAGTTCTTTTCCTGAAATTTTGCCTCCTTGTTTAATTTGGAGTGTATTTATCTTTCTCCTCATTTTATGTGACTGTGTATCAGGGAACACAGCTACCTCTCCCAGTCTTGAAGGAGTGCCCTTGTGTAGGAATGTTCTCTGTGTAGACTGTGTGCCTGGCTCTTTAGGTTGGCTGCTGTAGCTATAGCAGGCATTGACTGGAGTTCCTGGGGCAGTGTGTACCTGGGCAGTCTTGTGGGAAAGCATGCGGTAAAGTGGATATATACCAGGCTGTTTGTGCAGGCGTAGAGGCCTCCATACATAGATGGAGTGGACGCACGCTGGGGCCACCCTGGTGGGATGGCTAGAGCAGAAGCATTTACGGGGCTATCAGATTCTGGCATGCTATGCTCCAGGACCATTGTAGTGGTGCAGAAAATGGTCTGCTTTGGGGGAGCAGGAAGATGTAGTATGGGCTAGGGGTCCAGGGCTCACTGATGTGGCGGGCTGGTTAGGGCACCTGGACTCTGCCTCTATCTGAGCTATCAAGTCAAAGGGTGGACACAGACAATGGTATTCATCACCACCTCTGACCCCAGAAAGCATTCCAGAAGTTGGTCCACCATTTGGTGGATGCTCTAACATTAGTGAATGGGTTTCTTACACTTAATTTCTAGTTACCCTTTAAAACACTTTTTTTTTTCCTGAGCCGCATGTTGCAAACCTGCATGTGGCAAACCTGCATGCAGGCCCCTCTGTTACAGTCATTCCTACTGCCACTCCTTAGCATCAGTAGATTTACTGTCATTACCATGTCTGTATCTCTTATGCCATTTTTTTTTATGTGGTGCCTCTATTCTTTTGTGCAGGACTGCTCAGTTATCTTTTAGATCTTTAGGAAAAACTGCTCAATATATAGGTATAGACTCTGTGTCTGAGAAGAGGGGACTTCAGGGGGTTCCTTTGCTGCTATCTTGGTTGGACACCTTCTTCCCTCCAATACTATACTGAATAGGAATGGTGAAACTAGCATCCTTGTCTTCTTTTTTTATTTTAGAGGCAATGTTTCAATTTTTCTCCATTCAGTATAACGTTAGTTGTGGGTCTGTCATATATGGCCTTTATTATTATAAAGTATAAATAATAAAGTATAATTATTCCAAAGTATAAATAATAAAGTATTCTTTATTATTATAAAGTAGATGCTTTCTTTACCCAATGTGGTTTTATTTTTTTAATCATGAAAGGATGTTGTAATCTGCCTAGCGTTTTTCCACATTTATCAGATGATCCGGTGATTTTTATCTTTCATTTTATTGTAATGCATTACATTTACTGACTTGCATATGTTGAACCATTCTTGGATCTCACGGATAATCCCACCTGGTCATGGGGTATAATTCTTGTAAGTTACTCTTGAATTCAGTTGATAACATTTTTAAAAAAATGTTGTGAGGGGCGCCTGGGTGGCGCAGTCGGTTAAGCGTCCGACTTCAGCCAGGTCACGATCTCGCGGTCCGCGAGTTCGAGCCCCGCGTCGGGCTCTGGGCTGATGGCTCAGAGCCTGGACCCTGTTTCTGATTCTGTGTCTCCCTCTCTCTCTGCCCCTCCCCCGTTCATGCTCTGTCTCTCTCTGTCCCAAAAAAATAAATAAACGTTAAAAAAAAAAAAGATTTAAAAAAAAATGTTGTGTGTATATTCATCAGTGATATTTAGCAGCATCTAGTTTTAAGGTATGTTTATCTAGTTTTGGTAGCACAGTAATGCTGGCTTCAAAGCAAAAGCTTGGCAGTGACACCTCCACATTGATTTTGAAAGAGGTTGAGGAAGACTGGTGTTAATTCTTCTTCAGTTGTTGGATAGATTTCTCGAGTGAAGCCATTTGGTCCTGGAGTTGTCTGTGTTGGAAAGTTTTTGCTTACTGATTTAATTTTTTTACTCATTATTTGTTCAGATTTTGTGTTTCTTCCTGATTCAATCATTGTAGGTTGTGTATTTTTAGAAATACATTCATTTCTTGGTTAGGTAATTTGTTGGCATATAATTTTTTTGTAGTAGTCTCTCAAAATTCTTTGTATTTCTGGAATATTAGTTGTAATGTCTCCTTTTATTTCTGAGTTCAAGTCTTCTTTCTTAGTCTAGCTAAAATTTTGTCAGTTTTATCTTTTTGAAAAGCCAGTTCTTAGTTTTATTGATCCTTTTACTGTTTTTCTGGTCTCTGTTTCCTTTATTTCCACTGTGATGTTTATTATTTCCTTCCTTCTGCTAATTTTGACATCAATCTGTACTTACTTTTCTAGTTCTTGAGGTGTAAAACTAGGTTGTGTATTTAAAATTTTTAACTTCTTAATAGGTGTGTATAGATACAAACTTTTCCCTCAGAACTGGTTTTGTGGTATCTCACAAGATTTGATAAGTTATTTTCATTTTTGTTTGAACATAATTTTTTATTTCCTTTTGTTTTCTTCTGTGACCCATGACATTTTTTTTTCAGTGTGGTGTTTAGTTTTCACATTTATGTGGCTTTTCTTTTACTCTTGCTGATTTTTTTTCATACTCATTGTGATCAGAAAAGACAGTAGTTAGGATTTTGGTTGTCTTAAATTTGCTAATAATTATGTTGTGGCCTATCACATACTCTATCCTGGAGAATAATCCATGTGCAGTTAAGAATGTGTATTCTTTTTTTTTTTTTTTTTTAGATGCAATGTTCTTTGTTTGTTAAGTCTATTTGTTGTCATGTGTGGTTCATTCCAGTGTTTTCATGTTGATTTTCTGTCTGAGTGATCTATCCCTTGCTGACAGGTATTAAAGTCCCCTAGTACTATTGTATTGCTATCTATTTCTCCCTTAAGACCTGTTAGTATTTGCTTAATATATTTTTGGTGCTCAGGTGTTGGGAGCATACATATTTATGATTATTTCATCTTTTTAATGTATTGACCCTTTTGTAATTATATAATGACCTCCTTTGTCTCTTGTTTTTTGGCATCGTCTATTTTGTCTGTTGTCAATATGGCTGTGCCTGCTATTTTTCTTTTCTTTTTTTTGGCTTCTCTTTGCTTAAAATATCAATTTCCATCCTTTCCCTTTTAGCCTTTATGTCTCTTTAGACTGAAACACATTCCTACAGCATATTTTGAGTCTTGTTTTTTCTCCATCCTGCCACTTTGTGCCTTTGGTTGGTGAGTTAAAGCCATTTGCATTTAGGGCCATTATTGATGTGTATAAGATTTACTATTGACATTTTCTCTTTCGCTTTATGCTTATTGGTTTTCATTTTTTCCCCTTCTGTTTCTGTAAACCTTGGTGGTTTCCCATGGTGATTTGCTCACTCTCTTATTTGTATTATGTTTGTGTCTCTGCTCTAGGTTTTTGTTTTGTGGTTATCATGAAGTTCCCATGTAACATATCACAGGTTAACAACCCTTTTTCTGCCCATAGCAGTTTTTCTTCTTTCACCTGTAAAGGTTCAATCCTTTTGTCCCCCCCCCTTTTATAGTTTTGATGTCACAAATTACCCATTTTAATGCTTATTTTATTATCAGCTTGTAGTAGGTATAGTTATTATCGATGCTACTTTAATCTTTATGCTATTCCTATGTAATATACCTTTCTAAAAAATACAGTTTTCTAATTCTGACCATCTGTCACCTTAACCAGAGTTTTATGTGTTTTTTCTTTTTGTTTCAGCTTTAAGAGCTCCTTTCAACATTTCTTACAAGACAGTTCTAATGGTGTTGACCTCCCTCAGCTTTTGTTTGTGTGTGGAAGCCTTTGTTTCCCATTTACCTGAGAGAGAATTTTGCTAGATATTGTTACTTGAAATTTTTTTATCTTTTAGCAGTTTGAATATGCCATTCCACTGTCTCCTGGCCTGTAGAGTTTCTGCTGTGAAATTTGCTGTTAGCCTAATGGGGGTCCCTTTGCAGGTTACTTTCTTTCCCTGGCTTTTTAAAATTCTTTATAACTGACTTACAGTTTTAATATAATCTGTTTTGGAGAAGATATTTTTGTCTTGAGATACTAAAGTGTTCTTTTGGCTTCTTACACAATTCCGTCCCAGGTTTGGGAAGATCTTTGCCGCCTTCTACCTCTTTTCTGCTTTTGGTATACCTGTTATTCTTGAGTTGGCTTTTCTTTTTAAAATCTTTTTAATGTCTATTTATTTTTAAGAGAGAGAGTGTGTGAGCAGGGGAGGGGCAGAGACAGAGGGAGACACAGAATCTGAAGCAGGCTCCAGGCTCTCAGCTGTCAGCACAGAGCCCCATGTGGGGCTCGAACCCATTAGCCGTGAGATTGTGACCTGAGCTGAAGTCGGATGCTCAACCGACTAAGCCACCCAGGTGCCCCTTAAGTTGGTTTTTCTCATGGAGTCTCAAAGTTGTCATGGGGTTTCTTCATTTTTTACATCTCAAGGCTCTTTCCTCTAACACCTGAATCATTTCTAATTCCTGTTCTTAAGCTCACTTTCATCTGATCTATTCAGCTTGCAACCCTTTGTAATACTTTCTTCATTTATCCAGTTCTTCAGCTCCAGCATTTCTCTTGGGTTGCTTTTAGACTTTCAATTTCTTTGGAAAAGTACTCTGTCTCTTCTGTAATCTCACTTATGAGATCACTATGCCACCTTTCTGAGTTCTCTTGTGGGTTGTTGAAATACTTCATAACAGCTTTTTTGAGCTATTAGTTATACTTCAATAGTCCATACCTTTGGTGTGGGATGCTGGAGAATTGTTATTTTTTTTTGGTAGCACATTTCTGCCAACCTAAATAAGAAAGGTGTTTACTACTTTGAATGCAGCAGTAGCAGCATTTTACATAAAAAATTATCATTTTTGTTTTGTTTCATTTTCCAGAAGGTGGCACTATAGCACAGGTTTTTAGTTTCTCTTGCCAGAATGGACTGGCAGTTAAGGTTGGGAGTGTGCACATAAAAAAAATGAAATAAAAATGCTGGTGGAGAAACAAAACAAAATAAAAAGGGTGCTGGCAGATTATATGGGTGTTCCTAGAGGTCCATGGGCAGTCCTTTTGCCAGAATCCTAGGGCAAACACTAGGAGATGCTTTATTTCAGTTCTCTTTGTCTTCACTTTCCTTTCCTTCCCCATCAGTCACTGCGTGCTCTCCTGGGAGAGAGCAGTAGGTCCCTTCAGTTAGAGCAGGCAGAGGTGGACATATTCTCACACAGCGTCTTCACCCTCTATCTCCTCTGCCAGTAAAAGTATCTAGGGGAGTGCTGCCCTCCCCTGGCTCTATAGACTCCTTTGAGATACAGTCCACCCACTTTCAGGTATACAGATGGATGGATTTTGTGGCGGGCAAGGTGGAGGCTTCCTGGTGTGCTGTGTGGTGGCACTTTTGTATGGTCATGGATATCCAGTTAGTTGTAAATCAAAGGGAAAAGAATGACATTACCGTTCTCCATTCTTTTGGCTAATTTTTAACCACTGGAAATTAGAAATGTTTTTCCAGGTTATTTATTTTTTTTTGAGACATAATTGACATTGAGCACTAAGTTTATTTTAAATGGGTTTTTTAATGTTTTTTATTTATTTATTTTTGAGAGAGAGAGAGTGAGCCAGTGAACGGCAGACAGGGAGACAGAATCTGAAGCAGGCTCCAGGCTCTGAGCCGTCAGCACAGAGCCCGATGCAGGGCCCCAACCCATGAACCATGAGATCTTGACCCAAGCTGAAGTTGTACACTTAAACTGACTGAGCCACCCAGGTGCCCCGAGCACTAAGTTTAAGGTGCACAACATTTGAGTTATGTATATGGTGAAGTGATTACCACAAAAAGTTTAGTGAACATCCACCATGTCATACATAAAAAGTAAAAAAAGCAAAAACTTATCCTGTGATGAGACCTCTTCAGGTATACTCTTGTAAAACTGCTCTCTGAAACATGATTGTTGTTAACTGTCATCATCAGGTTATATGTCATCCCTAGTACTTATCTGTCTCATAAATAGTTTATGTTTCTATCACTTCCATCCAATTCCCCCTTACCCATCTACCACTTGTAGTAAACACAAAGGTGATCACTTTTTCTGTGAGTTATTGTTTCAAATTGTACATATAAGTGAGATCATACAGAATTTTTTTCATTAAGCATTATGTCTTTTATTGAATTATATATTTATTTAAAGACAAGTTACTTAACATACAGTATAGTATTGGTTTCAGGAGTAGAACCCAGTGATTCACCATTTGTAATGTAACACCCAGTGCTCATCCCAACAAGTGCCCTTCTTAATGCCCATCACCCATTTAACCCTTCCCCCCACTCACCTCCCCCTCCAGCAACCCTCAGTTTGTTCTCTGTATTTAAGAGTCTCTTATGGTTTGCTTCCCTCTCTGTTTTTATCTTATTTTTCCTTCCTTTCCCCTGTGTCCATCTGCTGTGTTTATTATACTCCACATATGAGTTAAATCATATATTGTCTTTTTCTCCCTGACATATTTCTCTTAGCATAATACACTCTAGTGCCATCCACATTGTTATAAATGGCAAGATTTTATTCCTTTTGATTGCTGAGTAGTATTCCAGTGTGTGTGTGTGTGTGTGTGTGTATACCACATCTTTATCCATTCATCTGTTGATGAACAGTGGGCTCTTTCATAATTTGGCTATTGTTGATAGCCCTGCTATAAACATTAAGGTGCATGTGTCCCTTCGAATTAGGATTTTGTATCCTTTGGGTAAATACCTAGTAGTGCAATTTCTGGGTCATACTGTAGCTCTATTTTTAATTTTATGAGGAACTTCCATACTGTTTTCCAGAGTGGCTGTACCAGTTTATATTCCTACCAACAGTGAAAAGGGCTCCCCTTTCTTTGCATTCTTGCCAACATCTGTTGTTTCCTGAATTGTTCATTTTTAACCATGGTAACAGGAGTGATGTGGTATCTCATTGTGGTTTTGATTTGTATTTCCCTGATGATGAGTGATGTTGAGCATTTTTTCATGTGTCATTTGGCCATCTGGATGTCTTCTTTGGAGAAGTGTCTATTCATGTCTTTTGCCCATTTCTTCCCTGGATTACTTATTTTTTGGGTGTTGAGTCTGGTAAGTTCTTTATAGATTTTGGATACTAACCCTTTATCTGGTATGTCATTTGCAAATACTTCTCTCATTCCATCAGTTGCCTTTTAGTTTTGTTGACTGTTTCCCTCACTGTGTAGAAGCTTTTTATCTTGACAAGGTCCCAATAGTTCATTTTCATTTTCCTTGTCACTGGCCGAGGTCAAAAAGTTTGCTTCCTGTCTTCTCCTTCATATAAGATGTTGATGGTTTCCTATCTCATATTTAAGACTTACATCCATTCTGAATTTTTTTTGTATATGGTGTAAGAAAGTGGTCCAGTTTCATTCTGCTGCATGTCACTGTCCTGTTTTTCCAGCAAAATTTGCCAAAGAGGCTGTATTTTTTCCATTGGGTACTCTTTCCTGGTTTGTCAAAGATTAGTTGGCCATATATTTGTGGATCCATTTCTGGGTTCACTGTTCTGTTCCATTGATCTATGTTTTTGTACCATACTCCCTTGATGATTGCAGCTTTGTAATATAGCTTAAAGTCCAGAATTGTGATGCCTCCAGCTTTGGTTTTCTTTTTTCAACATTATTTTAGCTATTCACCATCTTTTCTGTTTCCATACAAATTTTAGGATTGTTTGCTCCAGCTCTGTGAAGAATGCTGGTGGGTTTTTTTTTTTTTATAGGAATTATAGTCAATATGTAGATTTCTTTGGGTAGTACAGACATTTTAACAATATTTATTCTTCCAATCCATGAGCATGGAATATTTCCCCATTTGTTTGTGTCTTCTTCAGTTTCCTTTATAAGCTTTCTGTAGTTCACTTATAGATCCCTTACCTCCCCTAGGTTTATTTCTAGGTATCTTACAGTTTTTGGTGCAATTGTAAATAGGATCAATCGCTTGATATTTCTGCGGCTTCATTATTGGTGTATAGAAATGCAACCATTTTCTGTATGTTACTTTTATATCCTGCAACTTTGCTGAATTCACTTATCAGTTCTATCAATTTTTTTGATGGACTCTTTCGGTTTTCCATGTAGAGTATCATGTCATCTGCAAAAAATGAAAGTTTGACTTCCTCTTTGCCAATTTGGATGCCTTTTATTTCTCTTTGTTGTCTGATTGCTGAGGATGGAACTTTTAGTCCTATGTTGAACAACAGTGGTGAGAGTGGACATCCTTGTCGTGTTCCTGACCTTAGGGGTAAAGCTCTCAGTCTTTCCCCACTGAGGATATTAGCTGTGGACCTTTCATATATGGCCTTTATGATGTTGAGGAATGTTGCGTCTACCCCTTTGTTGAGGGTTTTTATCAAGAAAGGATGCTCTGTTTTGTCAATGCTGTTTTTGTGTGTCTATTGAGAGAATCATATGGTTTTTATCCTTTTTTTTTTTTTTTTTTTTTTTTTTTTTTTAGTAACGTGGTCTATCACGTTGATTTGTGAATACTGAACCAGTCCTGCAGCCCAGGAATAAATCCCACTTGATTAATTCTTTTAATGTACTGTTGAATTTGATTTACTAGTACCTTGTTGAGAATTTTCCATTTCCAGGTTCATCAGAGATATTGGCCTGTAATTCTCCTTTTTAGTGGAGTCTTTGTCTGGTTTTGGAATTAGGTAATGCTGGCTTCATAGAGTGAGTTTAGAAGCTTTTCTTCCATTTTTATTTTTTGGAACAGTTTGTGAAGAGTAAATACTAATTCTTCTTTAAATGTCTGGTAGAATTCCCCTTGGGAAGCCATCTGGTCCAGGACTTCTGTTAGGAGATTTTTTGATGACTGATTTAATTTCTTTGCTGGTTATGGGCCTGTTCAAATTTTCTCTCTTCTCATTTCAGTTTTAGTAGTGTGTGAGTGCCGAAGAATTTGTCTATTTCTTTCAGTTTGCCCATAGTTTTATAAGTGTTTGCATTTTTGTGATATTACTGTGATCTGTCCTCTTTCATTCGTGATTTTATCTATTTGGGTTTTCTCTCCTTTCTTTTTGATAAGTCTTGCTGGGAGTTGATCAATTTTTTTTTTTTTTTTTTTTTTTTTTTTTGGTTCTTTAAAAGAACCAGCATTTAGTTTCATTGATCTCTTCTACTGGTTTTTGTTGTTTATATATTATTTATTTCTGCTCTGATCTTTACTATTTCCCTTCTTCTGCTAGCTTTAGGTTTTATTTGCTGCTCCTTTTCTAGCTCCTTTAGGTGTAAGGTTAAGTTGCGTATTTGGGACCTTTCTTGCTTCTTGAGATAGGTCTGAAGTGCTATGTACTTTCCTCTTAGGACTGCCTTTGCTGCATAGCAAATGTTTTGGACTGTTGTGTTTTCATTTTCATTGGCTTCCATGTATTTTTTAATATTTTCTTTAATTTCCTGGTGAACCCTTTCATTCTTTACTAGGATGTTCTTTAACCCCCAAGTATTTAAGGGCTTTCCTTTTTTTTTTTTTTTCTTGTGGTTGATTCAACTTTCCTGATTTGTTTTTAGGTCTTTGAACTCTGCAGCAAGGATTCTTCACACGTCTTCTGTGCTGTTTTCAAGCCCAACCAATGGGGTCATTTGACTGCTATTCTAAATTCTTGTTCAGATATAGTGCTTATATCTGTTTTGAGCAAGTCCCTGGCTGTGACATTTTCTCAACCTTCTTTTGGGGAGAATTCCTTCTCTTGTCCTTTTGGCTAAGTTTCTATCTTTTGCTTGTTTTAAAATAATGTTATGTTTCCTGCACCTGAGAGTAATGCTATATTTAAAAGGGGTCATACATTCTCTAAGGACTGGCACTTCTCAGAATGTTTCTGGTGTAGGCTGTATGCACTCTGTTCTTGCATATTGTCTGCTCTTTGCCACTGGTCAGTCATTTGCAGAGTTCATCCTTGTTTGCAGTGGAGAGTATTTGGATCTTTAACTAGGTGTGCTTTGATTTTTTTGTTGAAATAAGCCTGGAAAAAGGAGGGAAATGTCTGATCAAAAAAAAAAAAAAAGGAAAATGCAAAACCCAAGAAACTATGAGCCTGATTCCAAAAGGAAAAAAAAGTAAGCCTATTCCTACCAGAACAGGTGCAGGTGTTGTGAACCACTCGACTTTTAGTAGACTTAATGTATCCCAGGTGCTGGCTATGCTGATCTTCTGGAGGAGAGGCCTGCTGTGTTGGCTCAGAGTCTGTCTTGCCCCAGTACATAAGCAATTGCCAGGCACAGAGGGGTGCGGTTTGGTATATATGGGTTCTGCCTCTGCTAGGGGTTGCTGTATTGCTCTCTGAAGTCCCACCATGTTGGCATGGGTGGGGGGAATGGCACCACCTCAATCTCTCATCCCTACTGGGTATCTCACACCCCCACTATTCAGGGAACCCTCACTCAATAGCATGGACAGTCAGCTCACCCTGTGCCACAACTCTCCTGCATTTTTTTTTGGACATGTGACTGGGATTCAAAACCCAAAGTCTTAAAGGACCCAGCACTGCAAGGATCTACCCACATACTCCAGAGTAGAGATTCTCCATGCTTTGTCTGAAATCCTTTGTTCCAGAAAACCAGTCACAGACTTGCATGGTGTGAAGAATGTTTGGTGTAGCACCGCTAAAAGAAGCAAATTTTATATTCCCTCTGGGTGCATCTCTGTCTCCCTGGTGATGAAAAGCATTTCGCTGGTGATTACATGGTCTTTTGTCCTTGGAGAGGCAATACACCCTGTTCCAAAAGTACTCCAGGAAGGGGAATGTTCTCTCCCAACACACCTAGAGATCTCTACACCACACTATGTACCCTGGAGCCAGCTCCCCCTACCCCAGGAGCACCACAGCTCCACTCCAAGGAAATTCAAGTACTTACAAAACCTGAGAGCTTGACCTCTAAACACTGTTTGCAAAAAATACCCTGTAACACCCAGTACTTTTTGTTCCCCGGTCCATGGTCCAGAGAGGTTTTCCTCTCCTGGAAACTAAATGCCACTGTTCTCAACCCTTCTCTCTTTCTCTGCCTTTTGTCTGTCTATGGCAGGGGATCCCTACCCCTCCACAGCACCGCCATTTTTCTCTTCTCTAATTCACTTCCACACACTTCACAGGTACCATGCTATCTCACTTCAACTGTGGAAATTTTTCTGCCACTCTGCAAGTTGACATCCTAGGTGTTTCAAATGATCTGACCTCAATACCACTGTGTTTGAGGATCGAGGAAAGCCCGGGGTCTCCCTACTTTCCTGTCTTTGTAACTCCTCCCATAGCATCATGTCTTGAAGGTCCAGCCATGTTGCCTCAAATGGCAGGATTTCTTCATTGCTGATGGTTGGATAATATTACACACACACACACACACACACACACACACCACCACCACCACTTCTTTATCCATGATCCACAGATGGATAATTAGGTTGTTCCATGTGTTGGCTATTGTAAATAATGCTGCAATAAACATGGAGGTATATCCATATTTTCAAATTAGTGTTTTTGTTTTCTTCAAATAAATATCTAGAAATGAAATTGCTGGATCATATAGTAATTCTATTTTTAATTTTGGGGAGAACCCCCATATTGTTTTCCATATGGCTGCACTCATTTGCATTCCCACCAACAATAACAGTGTACAATGGTTCCTTTTTATCCACATTCTAACCAGCATTTGTTAATTCTTATCTTTCTGATCTACCGACTCTAACAGGTGTGAGGGGATACCTCACTGTGGAATTCATTTGCATTTCCATAGTGATTGATGATGTTGAGCATAATTTCTTGTATCAGTTGGCCACTCATATATCTTCTTCAAATATCTTTTTGAGTTGTTCTCTAACTTTTAATCAGATTGTCTTTTCGCTTTTGAACTTTGAGTTCTTTGTATATTTTGTGTATTAGCCCCCATCAGATACGATTTATAAACATATTGTTTCCCATTCGATAGATTGGATTTTCATTTTGTTCATTGTTAGCTGTGCAGAAACTTTTTAGTTTGATGTTTTGTTTGTTCTTGCTTAGGTTGCTTGTGCTGTGTCATATCCAAAAAATTATTGCTGAGACCCATGTCAAGAACTTTTCCCCCATGTTTTCTCTAAGAGGTTTACAGTTTGAGGTCTTATAATTAAGTCATTCATCCATTTCAAATTAATTTTTGTGAGTGGTATAAGATAGTACATTTTTCAGTCTTTTCTCCATGGAGTATTGGCTCCCTTGTCAAATACTAATTGATTAGATTTGTGTTTTAAAGAGCTTCTCAGTTCTGTTCCACTGTTCTCTGTGACTATTTGTATGTGAGAAACATACTGTTTTGAAGATAATAGCTTTATAGTATAATTTGAAATCATTGTGCTGTTTTCTGCTTTGTTCTTTATTCTCAGGTTGACTTTGCTTATTCAGGATTTTTTTGTGAATACATATAAATTTTAGAATCATTTTTCCACCTCTGTAAAAAATGCTACTGGAATCCTATACTGAATCTATCCTGTTCTGAATCTATAGATTGCTTTTGGTATTATTGACATTCTAGCAATGTTTTTAAAATTAATGAACATAGGATACTTTTACTTTGTGTTTTCTTTGTTTCATCATTTTCTTAGAAGAGAGCTCTTAAACTTCCTTAAATATCTTATGTGTTTTATTGTTTTTGATGCTATTGTAAATTAGATCATTTTATTTTTCAGACAGTTTATTCCTATAAGAACACTACTGATTTTTCATTGTTTACTGAATTTAAATCTAACAGTTTTGGTGGAGTCAGGATTTTCTTCTGGTCTGATTGCTGTGTCTAGAACTTGAGGTACTATGTTGAATAAGATGGGTGAGAGTGGAAACAGTTTTCTTGTTCCTGATCTCAGAATAAAGGCTTTCAGTCTTTCACCATTGAGTATGATGTTAGCTGTGGGCTTATGTGGCCTTTAGATACAGGAAGGAATGTACCTCAGCATATCAATGTGTTATCATGAAAGGGTGTTCAATTTTGTCTAATGTTTTTTCTGCATCTTTTGAGATGATCCTATTTTTTCTTTCATTGTGTTAATATATTAATTTGTTGAACCATTCTCCTATCTCAGGGATATATACTATTTTATCATGGTCAGTGATTATTTTAATGTTGAGCTGAATGCATTTGCTATTTTATTGAGAATTTTGCATGTATATACTAGAGGGATATTGGCCTGTAGTTTCCTTTTGTTGTTGTGTCCTTCTTGTGCTTTTGTATTAAGGTAATGCTGGCCTCATAAAATAACTTTGGGAGTGTTCCCTCTTTCTCAATTTTTTTTGTAGAGTTTGAGGAGGATTGCTCTTCACTCTTCAAACGTTTTGTAAAACTCACCAGAGAAGCCATCCTGTATTGGCATGTTTTTGATTACTGATTCAAATGAAGAAAAACCCATTTCCTTTCTAGTAGTTGGTGTGTGCAGGTCCTTCCTGATTTAGTCTTGGTAGTTTGCATGTTCCAAAGAATTCCTTCTACATTGTCCAGTTTGTTGGCATATAGTTGCTCACAACAGTCTATTAACATTCTTTGTATTTTTGTGGTAGAAGCTGTAATGTCTTCGTTACTTTACACTGTTTTTGATTTGGGTGCTTTATCCTTGGTTAGTCTAAAGAGTTGCCAATTTTGCTTCTTTTAAAAGAGGAAGTTTTTAATTTTGTTAACTTTTTCTATTGTTTTCTTGTTCTCTATTTCTGTTGTAATCTTTATTGCTAACCTGGGGCTTGGTTTCACTTGCAAGTTTTCTTATTTCTCAATGTGTGCATTTACTGCAATGAATTTCCCTTTATGACTACTTTTAGTACATCCCTTAAGTTTTGGTATGGTGTGTTTTTATTTTTGGTTGTCTTAAGATGCTTTGTTACTTCCACTTTAACTTCTTCTTTGATCCTTTATGTTCAGTTTAATTTCCATGTATTCATGACTTTTCTAGTATTCTTCTTGTTACTGGTTTCTACTTTATACTATTGTGGTCAGAGAAGATATTTGATATGATTTCAGTCTTCTTGAATTTGCTAGGTCTCAACATATACTCTATAATAGAAACATATACTCTATAATAGAAAATATATCATGTGTGCTTGTGAAGAATAATATTCTGCTGTTAAGATCTATTTATTCTGTCGTGTTCTAATCTGCTCTGTTTGGCAGAACTATCCATTGTTTAGAGTATCAATGACCCCAACTATTCTCGTATTATTTATTTCTCCATTTAGCTCTGTTTTGCTATATGTATTTAGATGCTCTGATGTTGGGTGCATAAATATTTACAATGGTTACACCTTCCTGGAGTGACCCTTTTGTAATAGTAAGGAGACAAGGAAGATGTATAAATATTCTATTTTAAATTATTTTTAATGTTTATTTTTGAGAGAGAGAACGAGCTGGGGAGGGGTAGCGAAAGATGGAGACGCAATCTCAATCAGGCTCCGAGCTGTCAGCACAGAGTCCAACACGGGGCTCAAACTCACAAGCCATGAGATCATGACCTGAGCTGAAGTCAGACGCCCAACCGAGTCCCCCAGGCACCCCTTAAGTTTAATGTCTGTTTTGTCTGACCATGTTTTTCTCTCTTTAGCTTTGTGTGTTAGTCTCTGTTCATCCTCTTCCCTTTCTTTTAGGATTCTCGAAAGGTGTCTTGTCTATGAATAATTGTTAGTTCTTGTGAAGGAGCAGCAAAGAATAACCTATGTTGCCATTTTAGTGATGACACTCTAGAAATAAGAATTTTAAGTTGGGTCAAAATGTAATTTTTAGCAGTTTGGTAGCCAAATGTAATACACAGCCATATCTAGAGGAAACTTGGAAGTGCCTTGGATCAAGGCACTTCACTAGAGGAGGGGTGGACAGGCTTGTCGACCTTATTGACTAACTTTGGTGCTTTCTAGGAGGGGATGTCAGTAGAGTTAGTTAATAAAGTAGATTTTCTTCACAAAAGGAATAAAGCCTAGCATGGGCTACTGTAGTTGTAGCACTACCCTTTGTACTGCTAAAGCTGAGCTTCTCTCACCTACAGATAATGTTAAACTCCTGTCAGGAGTAGGAAAGGCAGGCACCAAACTTTCTCTACATCCACCATGATTTGTGAAGGCCATACAATAACCCTTATATATAAGAATCCAGATGAAGCAGGAGAAAGCCACCATCTGGTCAGGCCTGGCTAATGATGAGGACTCGGACTAGAATATTTGACTACTTATTGTAGCAATATGAATCTTTGGCTTAGTTCCGGTTCTCTTCAGCTTTGGAAGGCTTTCTCCAGCACTTCTTGAGGCAAGTATATTCAAGTTCTTATTGATTGCTTATTGATTGAATTGTGTCTTTAAAAGAGCTCACTTGCCAGCTCATTGTGCTGCTCAGAAATCCAGAGTTTTGGCCCTCATGTCACCCAGCTGGCAGCAAAATGACCTTTTTTTCCACCCTGGTTCATCTAGTTCCACAGAACTGCCATTAGAATCTGGAAATCAAAGGTCTTATTAGGAATTTGAGAATAGAAAACTGAGCACAAATCATAGACTTTTAATGAGATGAAAATGATTACTGCAGTATGGTTGTAGGAACTGCTTACTCTCTATAAAAATGATAGCAATTCTGATTATTCTTTCAAAGTGAAGTTGAAGACCGTCCAAGTGCCCCAAATAGTGGTTAGGATTTTCCTGGGGGTGGAGAAACAGACTCAATTTCCCATGACATCTTTTGAAAACAAATGACATTTCACAACATGGTATAGCCATTGACATGTACTAATACATTGTTGCCTATAAAAGAAAATTTCTCTAGGACCTAGAGTGGTGGGCATGGGAAATCATTTCGATAGAGATCTCTTATGGCCATTATACATTTTCACTGATTTAACACATATTTTAAAAATATGTATAACAGTATAATTGAAATGTAATTCCTACCTCATGAAATTGACCCATTTAGAGTGTACAATTCACTGGGGCTTAGTGTATTCTGAGTTGTACAACTTTACTGTAATCAAACTGAAACATTTTCATCACCCCAGAAAGAAACCCCACAGCCATTAGCATTCATTCTCTCTTTCCTCAACTTGCCATGTCAGCTAACCTACTTTCTGTCTCTATAGATTTGCCAGTTTTGAACATTTCATATAAATGCATTCATACAAAGGTAGTCCTTTATGTATATTTATTTAGCATAATTTTTCAAGAAAAACTTTCTATGATTGAATGATAACCCATTATATGGATATACTACACTTTGATGATCCATTAGTTGATGAGACACTAGGGCTGGTTTCTTTTGTTGTTTATTAGAAGTTGTGGCTGTAAACATTTGTATACAACTTTTTATATAGACTTGTTTTTATTTCTCCCAGGTATATACCTAGTGGTAGAATTGCTGGGTCATACTGTAACTATGTTTAACAAGTTAAGAATTCCAGAGTATTTCCAAAAACCTGGATCATTATACATTCCTATCAGTGGTGTTTAAAGATAGTGAATGCTTGACTTTACTTTCTAATGGGATGTTTCATGCACCTCTAATCCTCCCCATGTCTGGCAACCACTCATCTGTTCTTTGTGTCTGACGGTTTGTTTTTCTATTGTTGTTTTAGATTCCACATGTAAGTAAGATCATATGGTATTTCTTTCTCCATAAGCTTTAATTCACTTACTATAATGCCCACAAGGTCTATCCTTGTTGACACAAATGGCAAGATTTCATTTTGAATGTTAAATAATATTCCACTGTGTATATATATAGACCCCATTTTCTTTTTCCATTTATCAATTGACACTTAGAGGTTCCTCAAAAAATTAAAAATAGAAATTCTGTTTTCCAGAGTGGCTGCACCAGTTCACACCAATGGTGCATAAGCATTCTCTTTTCTGGACTTATTTACCAGAACTTCTTTTTAAGATTATCACTTCTCACCTTTCAAAATGACTATCTTACTGTTGCTTTGTTTTGCATTTTTCTAATGACTAATAAGGCCCAACACGTGTTCCCTTTTCATTTACCTGTTTGCCATCTATAGGTCTTCTTTAGAAACAGGTCTATTATGATCCTCTTGCCCACTTTTTAATCAGATTTTTTTTTTTTTTTTGGCTACTCAGTTGTAGGAGTTGTTTATATATTTTAGATAATCCTTAGATAATCCTTTGTCACATTTATGATTCGCACATATTTTATTAATTGTGTTGATGGTTTCCTTCACTATGCAGAAGCTTTTTAGTTTAAAAATCTGACTTCAGGGGCACCTGGGTGGCTCAGTCAGTTAGGTGTCTGACTTCGGCTCATGTCATGATCTCGCGGTTCATGAATTCGAGCCCCATGTTGGGCTCTGTGTTGACGGCTTGGAGCCTGCTTCAGATTCTGTGTCTCTCTCTCAAAAATAAATAAGGATTAAAAAAGAATTTAAAAATCTGACTTCAAAAGCAAACTAGTGGGACTATTTCAATTAATTGGCCATAGATGCCTGGATTTGTTTCTGAGCCGTCTATCCTGTTATACCTACCTATGTTATGTTTTCATGCCTACTTACACAACATCAAAGAATCAATGCTACTGTCAAGCTTTCTATATTATAAGGTTATACCTTCCATAGATAGTGATTCCCCTTACAGATCTGGGCATGGAAAATGACAACATTGAGAGAATGGATTCTAATTTTGAAGTAAGTTCTCTGCATAAAATGTTATCCAACAGCAATGCACTGCTGTTGGTGAAAGCAAGACTCCATCTTTGCTGCAAACTTCATTGTTGTCTTGCCAGCCACCCACACCATCAGCATCCATCAACCTCGAAGCAAGACCCTCCACCAGCACAAAGATTAATATTCACTGAAAGCTCAGATGGTTAGAAATTTTAAAGTATTTTTGAATTATGTACATTTTTGACACATAAACTCATATACACTGGGAAACCAAAAACTTCATCTGGCTTGCTCTATTGCAATGTTCACTTTAGCGAGGTGGTCTGGAATTGAACCGACAAGATCTCTGAGGTATGCCTCAGATTATGTCTGATGGCCACCTCCATCGGTCTTATGTAGCACAATGTATCAGAGTACCAATCATTATGATAGTTGTTTCACAGTCTACACTATAAGCTTTCACTATTGAAAAAATTAGAAAATTAACTAGATTTAGAGTATGGTTATTGATTAGCATAGAATTCCCAATTCAGCTGAAACCAAATAGTTGCAAGAGAGTGTCCAGGTTAGTAGTTCAAAGCCAGTTTTACCATTATAAACTGGGCAAATAAATGTTTCGGCAAAGAACTAGATAATTTTGTGCCTGTTTCCTTACCAGGAAATTATTTCAATACTAGCACCTACTTCACGGACGAAAGGAGGTACAATATATCAAGTTCTTTGAATAGGACCGGTTATATGATAACCATTCAAATATTTAATTAATACTATTATCATAGCAGGGTTGGGTTCACTTGGCACTTTATATTTTCTCCTTTGAGCCTTGTGACTCTGAGCCTTTGAGCTCTGTAACTAAGAAAGGCAAATGTCAAAAGTAACCTGACAAAAACATGACTTGATGGTGAGGCTAGATTTCCCATCTTCTGACTGATAATGCATTTACCACTCACCATACCCTGGCACCCTCTTCTATAGAAGACTGTTGTAATATGGTGTTATTTTCCTGGTCAAGCCCCTGAGAGAATTCTGGCTCTTGGGATTTAGGTTCATTTTACTAACCTCAAGTTGTAAACCAGCATCAGGGTGTGTCTCAAAGCCCAGATTAAAGGAATCACATGTGACAAAAGCTTACACAGATTACTGTTTTATGAGACTTTCAAGTCCAGTGCATTCCCAAATGCCACTATTTAAGAATACTTAATGAGTGAAATTCAAGCTCAAAAATAGTCATTTAACTCCATAGTATCATAACTAAATTATAAGTTTTTCCAGAGAATTGCTTTTTATCTTTCAATATTACTTTTAAAAAGTATTCTGGGTTATTAAAGTGTTTAGACATGGATGTAAAATATTAGTCTATTTTTTTCCTCCTTTGGTCTCAGGAGCTGAGATGAAATCAAATGATTTAATCATTCTGAATCCATGTGGCTCCTTTGAGATAGGGCCAGATGTAAGCAGAAGGATTTATAGGGCGTAAAATTCAGAATGGATTAGAAAAGCATTTTTGTGTCCAGCCCAATACATCCTAAATCAAAGTCCCCTGAATGGACTGGGGAGGTTGTCATGGCAACTAACAGGCAAGCTGAGCCCCTGGAATGTGAAGGCAAACAATAGGTGTTAAGATTGTGTACAGAACAGCCAACTATGGCTGCTTCTGCCCAGGTACAGTGACACATCGGTAGAAGTGTCCAACTGCCACCACCTTTTTTTGTACCTCCTGGCTATTGTGGCATCTCTTTGGGAATGTATCAGGTCCTTTCCCAGAGGTCAGTAAAAACACTGCTGCTGATAGATGACAGAAGCCCTAGGAAAATCAGCACCAACAGATAGATGCAATGGTATACAAAGCAGTGAAGGGCTAAGAGGACACAAAAATTTCTGAAAGGAGGTTGAAGCAATTTAAGGTAAATCCAGTGACTCCTTAGTGCCACCTTGTGTCCAGTTAGATGCTGAAAATTTACGCAAAGCCCACCCTCCCTCCTTTCCTGGGGCCCCAGCAGGGCGGACACAGAAAGAGTCAGACCAGACCCTGGTGATGTTTGGTAGCCCCTATTGCAGGTTAAGGAAAACATGTAGGTTAAAAGCTTTGATAGAATCTGAAATGGGACAAGAAAGATATGCCAAATAACATCCATCTTAGAGAAGTTTTCAAGAAGCTACCTGGTGCCCAGGAGTTGGAAGGACATGTGGCAGATCCTCGACGTTGCGCTAACTTCTGCAAAGAGATTTGTTGGTGTTCATTCAGCCGTGCTGGTAGCAAAAAAAAAAAAAAAAAAAATAGGGAAAAATAAAATGGGAACACAGCCATGAACAAAAGAATTTGATAGCAAGATGATAACATTTGTTCAAATTGCATCTTGGGCCCACCTCTTCTCTCTCACACAATCAACCAGCGAAAACCATCATCAAGTCCCATTTAGTTTTCAACAGAAGTGTAAAATGACCAAGCTGTGTTTCTCTTTGTTTCCTCCAGGGTTTGAATTTTTTGAAACAAGTGCCAAGGATAACATTAATGTCAAGCAGACATTTGAGCGTCTTGTGGATATCATCTGTGACAAAATGTCAGAGAGTTTGGAGACGGATCCGGCCATCACTGCCGCAAAGCAGAACACAAGACTCAAGGAAACCCCTCCTCCACCACAGCCCAACTGTGGTTGTTAATGTCCCCACAAAGGCAGTTCTGCGGGGCGGGGGGCACATCACCAACCAACAGCATTTATAAATGGTTGATTAACCTTCATTTATACTGCCTAATAATTATTTGAGGGAAATCTTTGATGTCAGTGGCTCATACATGCATTCAATTCGTGGGAGATTTCCTGTGTTAATATGTGGCAAATATGTGATCTCAAATTTGTAAGGACTATCCATCTATAAACATCTGGTATTTGCATGTAATTTGTTACTTGTCTTTGTAGGCTCTTTTTGTTTCAGATTTCTTCTCAAGATTAAGCTACTGATGGGACCTCAGACTGTAATTTCACTACAACTGACTTTTGTGCCACGGGTTCAAATTTGCAATTCACTTGTATGGATGATAAACAAGGAATTGTTTGTGTGTGTGGACAAGAGGAGATCTCAGGAGACCGTCATGGGTCTGGTTAGTTTACCGTTCAGGAAATGTGTCTGTTTTTCAGTGTTATTAATAACTGAGGAGACCATTGACTATAAAGAACTTAAAGTACTGTGTTTGAAACTCTTGCCAATTTTCTAAGACATTAAATCTAGTTCCAGTGTGAGAAGTAGAATTATTTAATAGGAACTAGATTTAAACAATCCTCTTAATTTAGTTGTTTAAATAATCAATGTCTCTAACCCAGGGTTACTGTTGCCACTGTATGTGCCCAACATTCTGAATAGTTGAGGGCACCAACAGCCTGAGAGGCATCTGGTTAAGGCATGATATGACAGTTGTTCTAACCAAGACAGGTAGGAATACCTGTAGCACTCAAAGGACTGAGTTCACCCCTATTTCCCTAATAACTGCTCCCCATTACACACAAATCACCACCACTTTCTGAAACCATCACCAATGCTCAGAATCAAGCTCAAGTTGAAGCTTGTTAGAGCCCCTCTTCTCACAGGATAGAGGCTTGCTTCCCAAACCAGTGCCTTCTGTTCACACCTCAGCTACATTCTTGTACCTAATACAAGTAATTTAAACAATATCCCAATGGTTCAAAGATTGAGGAAAAGACCATGTTTATCTCTAGTCTTTTTCAATCCAGTTCTTCCTAATTCTAATGCATATCCCCATTCCCTATAGGAATAACAAGCATACAAATCTCACCAGCTCTTTTCATTGGGCACCAGAAAGAAATTGGCATCCTCAGCACATCCAATATTATTTGCAGTTTAGATGTTAGGAAGGCACAGATTGGCAGATGTAGAAGGACAGTTTCATTAGGTAGAGTCACTTTCCCCGTCTTTTGGTCGCTATGTTCAAGTTTTTTTTTTTCCCTCTCTTCATGCACAGTTCCTGTAAAAGTATTGGGTGCAAGTCTTTTTAGCAAGGATACTGATAGGTAAATTTGCCATTGGATAATAAATGTCTACAAGCTAAAGAACTAGGTCATATACATTATTAGTAAGAAAGTGAAAATTACAGATTACCTGTGGGATGTGTTAAGCCTATCAGTGTCATTTCTCACCTTGAGCTTCAGATCCACTAATTGATAATAAATTTCCACCTTGGCACCCTAGATGGCAGGCCACAGCTTAGTAAAGACAAGAATGTCTTATTGGATTTTAATGGGCCAACAAGCTTCAAGAATTCCAGAAATGACAGTGAAGGGAAAGAGAAGGGGAGTAGCAATCAAAACATATTTGTTTGCTACAGAAGCCTATTTGCATGATAGTGCACTATTTCTATTACCTGGACTAGAACATGGCCATGTTCAATGATAGAGCTGTTAGGTTCAGTTGTATAATCTAATACCAAGCAAGAAGGCAAGGAAAACTTGCCTCTCTCACAGCCCCATCCCATATACATATACAGATGTCCGGGACCTAAGTATGAAGTCCACATGGCTTTTACAAGGACCTGGCTATATGTATTATTTTAAAGGGGAGAGCAGAATCAGGGTCAGAAACGTAGAAGGTAAAGAGCTGAGTTTTACTTTTGTGTAAACCCCTTCTCTGAGAAACTGACTGAAATTGGCCCTAAGACCAAAAGACCAAGTCAGGAGCCTACTTCACAATGCCAGACATGACTAATTAGAACTAATTAGTTCAAAATTTGACTAATTTATGGCAGTCAGGGAAGCGGGATGCCCAAGTGTCATTGCCAAGGAATTGTGGATACTTTGTTTTCCAAAACTCATTTGAGGTGGGGCTTTCCTAATTCATTCTCTGTCCTGAAGCTCCCACCCAGGTGTGAGTTTCAATGAGAAGTTTCCAGGGGGAATTGTAACAGAGCTCAATGCTATGAAGCATTAGGAAGAGAGAATATTCTCTATTCCTAATTTTACTAACAGATTTTGGTTTTAAAATTATTTTTTGTCATAAGAGGTAATGCTGGAGGATTCAACTATATTACTTAAAATTTTTAACACTAATTGCAATGTTTAACCTTTTTGCTGACAATACACACACACTCAGCCTCTTACATTCTCTCCATCCCTCACAAAAGCTTAATAGCCACAAATTGTTTTTAACGATGGCGTAAATTTGTATTTACAAGATCAAGATACCTTAAAAAGTACATAGTGTGTTCATTTAAAACATCCATCTTGTTGTATTTGATACAATTCAATTAGTGTTTCAAGTATGAATCTGTCTCTCTGATGCCCATCTTCTCACCCTCACCCCTGCCATTGCTTTGAGAAACAAACCTTGATTGTTGAGCAAATTCTTAGTTCAAGTGCAAACCTGGACTGGAAAATTTTTCATCCAAATAGGTGTCCTCCAAGTGGATGGGCATTTACATTTCAGAGGACATGAATGGATGAAGAAGGTGCATGATATTTCTCAAGTCCTAAGATGGCAGTTTAAATGTGGCATCCCATGTTTGGGGACCTAAGAACAATTGAGTTAGGACAGTCCATCCCTTCTTTGCTGCTGCACCCCTCTCCAGCACAGCTTCTACTGCCTTGGTGAACTTTGCTGTAGGTTCTTCTAATTCCTGCTGAGGTTTACCTCAAGTCAGTATCCCTTTGCTGCCTGGTAAATAAGTGCTAAGATTATTATTTCTCAAGGGAACTAGGATGCCTTCAGTTGTAGCAGAAAACTGTAGCATCATTATGATAAATGTGAAGGATAAATTCTACAAAACTAAAACCTAACTTCAACAAGACACTCAAACACATGGTGAGCATGTATCTTTCACCTACTTAACTCTGATCCAGATTCATTATAGTCCTTTTGTTGATCACACCAGTCATTTTTCAGGGACCAATTTAAACCTCCAATTTTGACCAAGTCTATGCTGAAAATAGACTTTCACATATTAAATATTTTTTAAAGTAAAAATACTCCACTATTAAATGAACTTCCATAAAGCAACAGTAGTTTTGGAATGTGGTAGTCTGTTATCAGACGTTCATCCTGATGGGCTTGGTCCACTGTGTGTCTTATTGCACAATGAGTATGTCTTATGCCATCCTCGGTTGACCATGTGGCACTTGTCAGACTATGTTTAAAATGGATCCAGACTCTACCAAGCCATCTTAAGGCTGAGGTAGTAGCTGCATGTGAAAAACTGTGACCTAAATCTTATCTTCAAGTCATGACTAAAACCCTTTGAGACCAAAAAGTGTTTGTGAATAGTTTTCATATACTATTAGAATTCTCAATCAGGTATTTCTGGTGTGGTATATTTAGGAAGTGGTCTTTCTGTCTGAAGAAACTTTAAGTTAGAGAGTTTGCATGACTGGTAACTCAAACTCTTTGTTCATTTGTGTGTATACTCAGAGTGCTATGTCAGGGTAGCATGTGAGCAACTTGACCCATGTGGCCTTTCTATTCACCCCCCTGGAAGATATAACCTCTGCAGCACTGCTTTGCTTTGCCTGTTTGTGTATACTACTTGTGCTTGAGTAGTGCACCAGTAAAATGAAGAAGCCTTTCCAACAAGCTGAACTGGTAGGGTCAGTTTTCTGGATTGCTTTGTATTTTAAGTGATTTTTGACCAAAGCAACATAAACCTGTTTTCTATTCTGGAATGAATTAAGACAAATTGGGTCAAAGATGAAATTTATGACCAGGAAAAAAACAAAACAAAAAAAAAAAAAACCTCTTTCTCCCTATGATGCACTTAAAGGGCTCTAGATTCTAGAAATACAGTATCCCCTAAGGGTGCAAAAACAGGTCTGGGATATTTATTTAAAATAATATGTATGTATTATTAGCATTTCATAAGTAAATGTTTTTTTTTTTTCTTAAAAACCTTTACAGAAATGTTGGACACTCCAATCAACTAATTCCCTTTGGTAGATTAAAATATTTACACTTAGGCCCCTTCCAACACACACACGCACACACACACACACACACACGCACACATACAGATACCTTTTATATGAAGGGAGATTTTCATATATGGTGCTTTCTCAGTGCTGGGGAAAAGGGAGCTTCTGCTGTTTTCCAACTGTAACTCACATGTTGTTTAAAAAGGTCTACACAATAGATTCTTTGCGCTTATTTGTGTGTTTGTGCACATAATTTCCAGTAATAATAGAGAAAAATACGTTTTGCCAACATCCTAGAGAAAAATAATTTCCAAACCTCTGTCAGAGCATGTAGCTGGTAAGGAACTGAACTTTCCAGTTGTGGTTCTCTTTTCCACTTCCTGGTGGGTTTTTTTTTCATTTTTTAAAGCACTATCCTCTCACTGACTGACAGGACTGAGAATAGGATGTGAGAATCAAATTCTACCACTTCCCTCCCATCAGCACTATTGTTGGTGGAGTTTCAATCAATAAGTATTTGCTGAAATGAAGTTGGGGGTTTACCTGTGTATTTCCTTCACCTGTATTCATACTTTCCTTCCTAGTGGACAACTGAGAGTTGGCTGTGGCTTTTTTTTTTTAATGGCCATATTTCCATATTCATGTTTGTGGCTAGGGATTGCTTAAGTTCATGAATCCTGTTCTTAAAGACACAGATGGTACGTGACCCATACAGGCCCCTGGCCTTTCAGGGACGTGAGCATGACTTGCATCTGTCTAGTGGTTCCATATTCCTCATCACAGTGAAATCTGGGGATTGTTTGCTCTATCAGTAGGATGGTTTTCCATGCATTGTTTCATCATCCCTAGGATGTGTGCTAAATGAAAACTTCCTGTAATTCCTGTTAATATATTGTTGTCGTCAGACGTGATGTGATACCGTTGGACTGTCCAAATGTACAACTATTTAATGGTGTTTGTGGAACTGAAATGTCTTAAATGTTGCATGAAATATGTTATAAAAATAGATTTGTTTTCTATTTTTCAACACCTCATAATTGAGGGTTCATGGGCCAATAAGTGCAATATTTAATGACTTACTCAGTGTATATAAACTAGCGTGCAAGAGTGAATTATAATGAATGTGTGAGATGCTTTGATGGCTGTGTAACTTATTCAAATTATTTCTTGTAGCTGTATTTGTCTAGTGGTGCAATTTATACAGTAAGTACCTTATTGGTGTCATGTGAAACTCCTCTGTGCCTATTTTAAAGTACTTTTTTTCCTATAAAACCAAACATTTAGTATCTGCAAATATATGTCAATTTTGCGCTTTAGAATTGTGGATTTTATTTTTAAGACAGAAGCGATGTTCATTCATTTTATATAGGCATTCCCTTCTTAAATTCAGAATTTTCCTCTTATAAGAGGCTAATTTAGATACCTAAGAAAAAATATGCACATAAGGTAAAGTCATATTTATTCTTCTCAGAAATGTTGATCACATATTCTGTGTACTAAGAATTTTTCTTGCATTTGTGTGTATATTTTGTTATTCGATTTTGTATTTTGTTTGCAAATTCAACACTGTCAACCCAGGAATTCTAAAACATTGATGTCTTTTTAGGTTGTAGTTAATGTTTTACTCACTTTCAATTCTCAATTGTCCACACTGGTGATAGAGGAGAAGCAAAAGTCAGAATTCTTAATTTTCTTTGGTATTTCAGCATAGATTCATATATTCATCCTCAAACCCCCTTGGTTAATCTTACAATTAGAGGCCTAGAATTTCAGTGAGATGCAAAAATTAAAAAAAAAAATTAGGCCATTGCTGGATTAACAAAAACTGTAATTTTTTTTCATGAGGTTTGAAATAGATCAACTACCTTAAGTTTCTATATGCCAATTTAATTTTTAAGGCAAAACACTCATTTTAATATTGTACTTTGCCTTTTCATTTAGTTAGCAAAATAAATGATGATACCCATAGGAAGAAAAGTTATGATTTGTTCACTAAAAGTGATGAGAAACAGTTGGTTTTAGATAACCTTGGCCATCTGTACATCATATGAAACCTTCCATTCTTTCTACAGCAGTTGCCTGAAATTGACATGTGAGGATGTGCCAATAATCTTAAATGGCTTTGGGCTACCACCAGTGATGTGTGGCCCTATTTTTAAATGTGATAGCATGAAATTTATACTCAGCTCTCAAACCAACTGAAGAAGTCAAATGAATGTGGATGAAGCAGGGAGATTAGGGATGACTTTGTGCCAAATTGGAAGAAAAAAAAGATGAACGTAAGCAGGGAGCCCAGACTAGAATAATTTAAGAGCATATGTAAATGTTCCGTTAGTCATCACAATTATTGAATACCATGTGCTTAGTGCTGTGGGAATTAAACAGGGAAGATGTATGGTTCCTACCCCTACATACTGACTGAAGAACAGGGAAAAAAATACCAGGATATTATGTGAATGCTAAATTATGGCAGGATAGAGGAGTAGAGAGAACTCTAAGAAGAGTGAAACTCAAGAATGTGATCCCAGCAAGAATGAGATAATGAGATTTTTCCAGACAATACATGGGCAAGGTCACATTATGTTCCCTATGAATGGAAATGTGCAGAAGGGGCAGCTATATATCATTGCTTTTCTGCAGAGAACCCAACTGGCCTTGTAAAAGCCAACAGATTACCCTGTTTGGCAGCCTCTTGGTTTTGTCCCCATGAGGAAGACAAGTTGCAGCATCGACATATTCCTCTGTGCTGAGCAGCCCCAGACTCTGCCACAAAACATCAACTGCTTTAAAGTCACATAAGAACAGTTGATTTAGACATTTTGCCCATGCATCAAACCACAAAACATTGTATAATCCAATGTCAACAAGACAGATGCGTGCCCAGAGATTTTGCTGTAGTTCTACGTTTCCCACTGAGCATTTTGGGAAATGTACAAAGACTTTTGTAACCGGGCACTTTCTGGCTCCTCAGTGACTGTTCTATGGAGCTCTTCTTCAGAAAATATTCAGTAACAGCTTAGTGCTTTCATATAGTGATTGTGACATTTAGTTGAAAACTAACTGCTGCACAGCAAATATCGTGACTCTTATGTGTCCACAGGAGCTCTTGTCTGGGTTTAAAGCTACAAAGTATTCACATTGTGAAGTTTTAATTCTCTTTATTGAAATTGTGTAAAAACTGTATGTGCTCTATTAGGTATTAAGTTTGTATGTGAATTCTGTATAGAAAGTGGTTTTTGTTCTTTGGGTTTATCTTGTTTTATTTTTTGGAGATTACAATAAATATCTAAGAGAATATATTCCTGAATTTCTCAGCTTTAGTCTGGTATTTTTTTTTTCTGTTTCCTTTCAGTTTGTATTATTTTTGGTCTTAGGATGCCTATTTTCATTTCTTGTTACCTTTCTCTTCTACAATCCTAGACACATTGGTGAGCTTGAACTAGAGAAAGAGTGTGAACATACTTTTATTTCAGGCTATGGTTTTCTCAATTGTGGATTTGGACTTAGCCAGAGGAATTAATTCTAACTGTAATCTTTGAGGGTAAATACTGTATTATACCAGACTGAATGCATTCCAGGGTCCTAAAGCTCTTGGTTAGAGAATCAAGAATGGCTGCCAACATACTAAAAAGTCACCTCTACAATGTCAAACACCATTTATCCTTGCATCTGCACTCCAGGGTCCAATGATCATATTGGTATCCCACTAGCACCGCTTAAGAGCATTCAAAAAGGACAATGTGTGAGTGTTGTGAGTTTTGTTTGATATGTGGTGCATGGTGTAGTGATGCTTCAGATGCGGTGCTGGCTTGCTTTGGTCTTGGACCTCAGGGCATGCTGAAGCATACAGCCATCAATCTCTTTGCATCACAGCTGATCTACTAGTAGTTTCAAGATCTCTTAGTGATCTAATTGTGCTCCTAGTTCTATTTCTAGATATTTTCTTCTCAATGTGTTCTCAGGACCATTTCCAGACTCTTGCTAAATGTAAGTCAAGTGAGGTCCCGGGAATACTTACATGGGTCCAAACAGCTTCCTAAACTGAATTTGTTAACAGGAGTCTCACCTATCTGAGTAGACAAAACTAATAGAATACAAAGAATCCACATGAAAGAAAAAAATAATAAAGGGCTTCCAGTTATATTGTCTATTCTATTCCTATTCTAATTCTATTCTCTATTTTAATTCATGACTCTACAAGAAAATACATACACAAAAGTCCTGACCCTCAATGAACTCATATAATTTTAACAAAGCAAACTTCCCACTATGAATTACCAACATTTATAAATTTAATTTTCCCTAAAATGTGTGTCTAATAACTGAACATTAGAAATTTACTTTAAAAGATCTCACCCAAAAATGTCTTCCTTAAAATTTTATGAAATACATTTTTTAGGGAATAGTCCTGTACCCCTCAGATACAGTGGTAAAAATCTTGCCAGGGGCAAGATTCCAAGATTACACATGCTTCCTGGTCATTCTGAGGTTACTGTGGCCAAACTAGTTCCAATGTGTTGTAGCAGAAATTCCCTCAACTTTCATCTTTCTACCTTGGTAATAGTACTTAATATTATTATTAATAAAGTAATACTTATTATTATTTAGTAATAATACTCCTGGATTTGAATTAAATTTAAAAGTGAAGCTTCTGTGTGGCTCTTGCTTCCTCAACAGCATTAACAAGGTAGACAAGAAGAATACATCTGTTACCCTTAGAAGATGCTAGGCTTCCTACTGCACTTGAAAAAGATGTCTTTTTAAGAAAAGGGCACACAGCAGGCCATAGTCTTTGTATGCTTCTTGTGCAATTGTCACCCTTTGGCTCTCTTACTTCACCTACCAAGTCCAAAGAATCTTTAGTCTGGTGGAGAGGTAGTCTAGCTCTCTAGCTTTTCTTCCTGATCTATTTATGTCCTGAGTCCTTTACATTCCAGTTTCTTCTTGATGAACTCTAAGTCTCATATAATTTCAACTAAAAATCATATTCTCTATTTTTTAATGTTTTGTCTATCCCTTAAAACAATTTTACTGGTTACCTTTCTTCCACTCAGAGTATAAGCAATATAAGGAGGACAGTTATTGGGAGAAAATCTGGATTAAGGTTTCAAAATGGTATCTTAGGAAATAATTATAGAAAAATTTGCTAAATGCCAATATAGAGGTTACAATGTGAAAGCATACAAGAGGAGCAATTAACCCAGAATGGAGGCAAGGAGATTGGAATATTCTAAGAAGGCCTACAAGAAGAGAAGAGATGATAAGCTAAACACAGATCTAGAAGTTGGGTAGGGGCAGAGTGAAAGAAGATCGTTTCTAACAGAGCAGGAAATGGAAGCCAGGGAGGTATCTCAAAGCATAGTGTATACGTACTCCAAAGCCATTCACACAAGTGACCACAGGGTGGAAGAAAAGGAGAATAAGACTAAGGCTGAGATCTTGACACTTGTCTGAAATGCTTTCCAAGTCTGGATTTCATTCTCCAGTTGTGAAAGAGTCTTAAAGGGAGAAATTGGTTTCATCAGATTTGACTTTTGGAAGATCACTCATGTGTTAATAGTGGAAACAGAAAAGCACCAGAAAAATGTCCTAACTATCCACAGTTACATGCCTGAGTTAAGGATGACTCCCTATTGAGGAAGAGTGGGAGACACAGGACATTTCAGTTTAGAAGGGAGGTAGTGATAACCTGTAATATTCCAGTAGAGGGAGAACTAGAAATCAAAGGTGCCCCTGAGGTTTCTGACTCAGCTTATTATATAGATATTAATGTCATTATCTAAGACACAACAGTACAGGGTCTTATTCAAGATGGAGACATGTCAAGATTCTGAACTCACTTTATCCCACAGATACACGAAATCTGCAGTTATATGTGGAACAACATCCTCTGAAAAAAGCCCCTAAACACCAGCTGAATAACACATAAACAGTGGAAAAAAGGAGGCACACACACCACACACACATCAAAGTGTGCCAGAGAGGAGGATTTTGCCGTTAAACCCCACCCTGGACAAGGTGACCACCCCAAGCAGGAGGGACCTCAAAACCAAGAGCTTCTGCTTATGGATCAGAAGGTCTCTCCCCACATCAGGCATCCCAACTTTTAAGGCCTGTACCTCAAAGATGAGCCTGCAAAACATCTAGATTTAAAAGCCAAAGGGACTCATATCCATGAGACTTGCAAGTATATAGCAAACTGAAAAACTGCAATGAAAGTGCATGTGGGCTCATACTTCATCACAGAGGCACTCAGCTGAGAGGAACCCAGACTTAATGGCAAAGAGGCTTATTTACTTAAAGCACCATGCTGAGGAACACACATCTAATGTAACACATCTAGAGGCTGGAGATTTCTCTGGGGACTTAAGCTGGTGGGCATCATCTTTGTATTCTCCTCTCTACCACTCCCTCTCACTGCAATCTCTTGAAGGAGAGCTGTTTTCATCCGCTGGCACCCTGATTTGTGCGGTAGCTACACAGATAATACGTCTAAATCACCTGGCTCTTATGGCCAGGGGAGCCTATGTTTAAAGGTCCCAGAGGACTGTAACCCACAGAGACACAGTTCTTAAAGGGCCACCACACTGAAAGCACAGCAAAAGGCAACAGAAGGAGAAACCACATCTTTCTGTGAAAAGAGGCCTAATAGCTTATCTTGGTAACTGGGACGTGAAGGTCAGGATTATAATTAAACACACATCTAAGCACCCACAGTAATCTTCTCCAGAAACCTCATGGAGTAGATTTTATTTGTGTTCTCCCTCTACCATGTTACACAGGGCAAGTACCTCTCAAAAACTGGTGCATGAGACGCATACAAAAGCCCCACTCTATGTCTCTTGCTAAGTTTTATGTCTTATGCCTCAGTGTTTGTTGTTGCCACCCAGGAGATGTCCCTTAAGTGCCTACCTCTGGTGGTCACTGAGAGTTGCATTCCTGGGTCTCACGGGACCTTAAGGAATAAACTGGTGTTTCTTGGCAGTATAACACTCAAGTCACTGTGCAGAAAGCAGAATAAAACACAACCCAGTCTTTCATGAAAGAGACTTATTTGCCATGCCTGGACTTTCAGCCTCAGAAATCACCTTCTCCTTTGACACACAAAAAGGGGCCAACTGAATTGCGCTGCAGGGATGAGGTCTTTGGAGACTCTCTTTGTGCTCTCCCTCTGTCTCACTTCAGACCACTTGTATCTCCTGAAAAAGACCTTGTATGCTATTCTGGCATGCTCATTTTTGTGACTGCCACTCAAGGGACACCTCTAGATAGTGTCCAGTAAGACCTATGATTGCAGTCACATAAAACTGTATATTTGCATACTCTAAAACCTGCTGCCTGACGGTCTGGCTCCAATATGCCCAAATCTACATGCTGAGATATTCCCATTTAGAATATTAACACCAGGAAATACTGGTAGCCACTAAAAATAAAATTGGCTGTTTGGAAATCACAAATATTTCAGAGACAACCAAAAGGGCAGGGTTTAAAGATAAAGTTTCTATATGAGGTCATTCCTTCAATCGTGGAAGAAGTCGCTTTTTTATCGAATGAATAAAAACCTGGGTGGCTCAGTTAAGCATCTGATTCTTGGTTTTAGCTCAGGTCATTATCTCACAGTTCGTGAGTTCGAACCCCATGTTGGGCTCTGTGCTGCTGGTCTGAAGCTTTCTTGGGGTTCTCTCTCTGCCCTTTCCATGCTCATGCACACATTCTTTCTCAAAATAAACAAATTTTAAAAATTAAACAAATAAAAACCAACATAAAGTCAAACAAAGAGAAGAAACAGAGGAGTGTCTTCCAAAAGAAAAAACAAAACCTCAGAAAAAGCCCTTAACCCAATGAATAAATCTATGTGCCTGTTCACAGGGATGTTTACTGAGTTGGGAGAAGAATGGATGAACACATGGAGAACTTCAACAAAAAAGACAGACACTATAATCAAGTATCAAATAGATGTCAGAGAGCTAAGGAATACATTAAATGAACTGAAAAATACACTAGACGTTCAACAGTAGACTAGATGAAGTAGAAGAAAGGATCAGGGAACTCAAACACAGTAATAAAACTCATCCAATGAGAGCAATAACAACAATGAAAAAGAAAGAAAGAAAAAAAGATAGCTTAAGGGACCTACAGAACATCATAAAGCAGACCATATTTAGCATCATAGGGGTCCCAGAAGGAGAAGAGAGAAAGGGTAGTAAGCTTATTTGCAGAAATAATGGCTAAAACTTCGATAACCTTAGGAAGGAAACAGACATCCAGATCCAGAATCCCCAAGAGTGCCAAACAAAATGAACCAAAAGAGAACCGCAGCAAAACACATAAAATGTCCAAAGTTAAAGACAAGAAGAGCCTCTTAAAAGCTGAAAGAGAAAAAGCCACTGGTTAGGTACAAGAGAACTATTACCAGATTTATTTTCAGCAGAAACTTTGAGGGCCAGAAGGAAGTTGTAGGATATTTTCAAAATGCTGAAAGGAAACAACTATCAACTCTACATAGCAGTTACCATTTAGAACAGAAGGAAAGAGAGAGTTTTCCAAACAAGCAAAATCTAAAGGAGACTACCACTAAACCCTTCTTATAAGAAATACTGAAGACATTTCTTCAAGCTGAAAATATAGATTGCTTATGAGTAATAGGAGAACAGATTAAAGTATAAAACTCACTGGTAAATATAAACATGCAATAAAATTTAGAATATTCTAATGATGTAAGGTTGGTGGATTAACCCTAACTTGTACAAGAAAACATAGGCAATAATCTAATATCAGCCTTATCAACATATTTATGCATATGTTTCCTCAGGCAAGCCAAACAAAATTAAAAAATGAATTATTGGGACTACACCAAAATAAAAAGCTTTTTCACACTCACCTAAACCATCAACAGAACAAAAAGGAAACCTACTAAATGACAGAAGATACTTTCCAATGATATATCTGTAAAGGCCTAATAATCGATGTATATAAAGAACTACAACTCAACACTAAAAATACAAATAATCTTATTTTAAAAATGGCAGAAAACCTGAATAGACATTTTTCCCAAGAAGACATACTGATAGCCAACAGAAAAATGAAGAGCTGCTCAATATCACTCATCATCAGGATTTGATACAAATCAGAACCACAATGAGGTATCATCTCACACAAGTCAGAATAGCTAGTATTAAAACAAACAAACAAAGCATTGGTGAGAATGTAGAGAACAAGGATCTCTCATACACTGTGAAAGGGAATGTTAATTGGTGCAACAATTGTGGATATTCTTCAAGAAATTTAAAATAGAAATACAATATAATGCAATAATTCTATTACTGGGTATTTACCCAAAGAAAATGAAAACAGTAATTTCAAAAGATATATGTACCCCTATATTTATTGCAGCCTTATTTACAATAGCCAAGATATGGAAGCAACCTGTGTCCATAGATGCATAAATGGGCAAAGAAAATCTTAAAAAAATAACAATATTAATATTATTCTACCATACAGAGAATAAGATCTTGACATTTCCAACAACATGGATGGATCTAGATGTTATTATAAGTTAATTTAGTGAAATAGAGAAAGACACCATATGATTTCACTTCTGTTTGGAATCTAAAAAAGAAAACGAAAACAAAAAAGGCAGAAATAGACACATCAATACAGAGAATTAATGGTTGCCAGGAGTGTAAGATAAGATGGAAAAATGGGTGAGTGGGAGGCACAGTCATCCAGTTATGCAATGAGTAAGTTACCAGGATCAAAGGTAGCACATAGAGAATATAGTCAATGATCCTATAATACTGTTGTATGGTGACGAATGGTATCTACACTTGTGAGAGCATAGCATAATGTACAGAGGTATTTAATCATTAAGTTGTACACCGAGACTAATATAACATTGTTCACCAACTATACTCCAATAAAAAAATTAATGACATTCAGTGGCTGAATAGGTAAAAAACAAACAAAAAAACCCTTGGGGCGCCTGGGTTGCTCAGTTGGTTAAGCAACCAACTCTTTATTTCAACTCAGATCATGTTATCACAATTCATGAGTTCAAGCCCCACATCAGGCTCTGCACTGGTGGTGAAATTGAGATTCTCTCTCTGTCACTCCCCTTTTCACACAGACTCTATGTATCAAAATAAATAAATAAACATTAAAAATACCCAAGACCCATCAATATGCTGCTTACAAGAGACTCACCTCAAATATAAGGAAACCCACAGACTGAAAGTGAAGGAAAGAAAAAAGATATTCCATTAACATAGAAACAAAAAGAAAGCTGGTTAGATGTACTTACATCAGACAAAATAAACTTTACAACAAAGACTGTGATATAAGAAAAACAAGGGCATTATATAATGATAAAGGGGGTCAATCCAACAAAAGAATACATTTGTAAATATATATTACCCAACAAAAAACACCTCTACACATAAAGCAAATATTTACAGACCTAAAGGGAGAAACAGACCATTACACAAAAGTAGGAGTCATAACTTGCACCAATGGATAGATCATCCCAGTCAGAAAATCAATAAGGAAACATGAGCTGTAAATGACACATTAGACTAGATGGACTGAAAAGATATATAGAGAACAAATTCTATCCAAAAGCAAAAGCTCATATATTCTTCTCAAGTGCAAATGGAGCATTCTCTAGGATAAATCATATTAGGCCACAAAATGAATCTTAATAAATTTAGGAAGTTAGAAATCATACCAATGATCTTTTCCAAACACACTGTTGTGAAAATAAAAATCATTTACAAACGAAAACTGACAAATCACAAATACGTGTAGATTAAACAACACACTAGTAAACAAACAATGAATCAAAAAAGATACCAAAAGAGAAATTTAAAAATGCAGTGAGTCTAATGGAAATACAACATACCAAAACTTATGAGTAGCAGCAAAAGAAGGTGTAGCAGGAAGTTCATAGTCATAAATGACTACATTAAGAATACTGATAAATCTTGGGGTACCTGGGTGACTCAGTCGGTTAAGTGTCCAACTTCAGCTAAGGTCATGAGCTCACAGTTGGTGAGTTTGAGCCCTGCGTCAGGTTCTGCTGACAGCTCAGAGCCTGGAGCCTGCTTCAGATTCTGGGTCTCCCTCACTCTCTGCCCCTCCCCACTAACACTCTGTCTTTCTCTCAAAAATAAAAACAAAAAATTTAAAAAAAGAATATTAATAAATCTCAAATGAACAACTTTACTCCTCAAGAAACTAGAAAATGGGGGACAAATGAGGTCCAAAATTAGCAGAAGGAAGGAAATGACAATGATCAGAGATCAAAGAAATGAAACAGAGACTGAAGAGACAATAAAAAAGATAAATGAAACTAAGAGCTAGTTCTTCAAAAATATAGAAGTGCCAAGCATTTAGTTAAACCCATCAAGAAAAAAGGGCTACAATAAAATCAGAAATTAAAGAAGAGACATTACAACTGATACCACAAAAATACAAAGAATTTTTAGAGATTAATATGAAGAATTATAAACCCCCAAACTGGACAAGCTAGAAGAATTGGATGAATTCCTCAGACTATATAATTAACAATAATGACTCATGAAGAAATAGAAAATAGGAACAGACTGATTACTAGCAAGGAGTTTGAATCACTAATCAAAATCTCCTAACAAACCAAAGTCCAAGAACATATAGGTTCTCTAGGGAATTACACAAATATTTAAAGGATAATACCAATTATTCTCAAGCTCTACAAAAAAGAAAAAAGAAAACCCTTCCAAATGTTATTACAAGACTAGCATAATAATGATACCAAAACCAGACACAGGCAAGACACACACACACACACACACACACACACACAAATTATGGGCCAATATCTTGATAAACATAAGATACAAAAATTCTCAACAAAGTATTAGCAAGCAAAATTCACCAATATATTAAAATACTTTTACACCAAGATCAAGTGGGATTTATTCCAGGGATGAAGAATGGTTCAACACCCACAAATCAATGTGATGTGCCACACTAACAAAAAGAGGGGTAAAAGTCAGAAGATAAATTCAATACACACAGAAAAAAGCATTTGACAAAATTCAACATGCATTTAGGATAAAAATTCTCAACAGTGTGGGTATAGAGTCAATGTAACACAATATAGTAAAAGCCATACATGGTAAACTGATAGCTAACAATGCATACAATGGTGACAAGCTGAAAGATAAGGAAAAAAACAATGATGACTACTCTAAACGCTGTTAACCAACATAGTACTTGAGGTCCTGGCCAGAACATTTAGGCAAGAAAAATAAAAGGCATCCAAATTGGAAAGAAGAACGTCACAATTTGCACATGACATAATATTATATATAGAAAATCCTCAAGATTCTCCAAAAAACCCTATAAATGAATGCAATAAGTTTGTAGGATACAAATACCAGTATACAAACATCTGTTGGGTTTCTATCCACTAACAACAAACTCTCAAAAAGAGGTTAGTTAAACCATCTCATTTACTATTGTATCAAAAAGAATACCTAGGAATAAATTTAACTAAGGAGGTCAAAGACCTGTACTCTGAAAACTAGAAAACATTCATTAAATAAACTGAAGAAGATACAAATAAATGGGAAGATATTCCATGCTTATGAATTGGAATAATATTGTTAAAATGCCCATATTAACCAAGCATAATCCCCAATTTAGTAGATCAAATTATTATCACAATTTGAACGGCATTTTTCACAGAAATAGAATAGACCTATGATTTGCATGGAATCACAAAAGACCCCAAATAGTCAAAGCAATCATAAAAAGATCACAACTGGAGGCATCACACACTTCCTAATTTCAAACTATATTATAAAATTATAGTAATCAAAATAGTATTGACATAAAAAACAAACACATAGATCATTAGAAGACACTTTAGAGTCCTGAAATAAACCTGTGCACATATCTTCCATTTATGACAAAAGAACCAAGAATATGCAATGTTAAAAAGACTGTCTCCCCAATAAATGGTTGGAAAATAGGATAACCACAAGCTAAAACATAGAACTGAACCACTTTCTTACACCATACACAAAAAGAAATTCTAAATTGATTAAACATGTGAATGTAAGACCTGAACCCATAAAACTCTTGGAAGAAACATAGGCGGGGCACCTGGGTGGCTCAGTTGGTTAAGCGTCTGATTCTTGATTTCAGCTCAGGTCATGATCTCACAGCTCATGGTTTCAAGACCCTTGTTGGGGTGTGTGCTGACAGCAAAGAGTCTACTTGGGATTTTTTCTCTCCTCTCTCTCCTCCCTCTTTCCTTCCTGCCCTCTCCCTGCCTCTCTCTGTGCTCACCACCCCCTTCTCTCAAAATAAATAAACATTTTTTTAGAAAAGAAACATAGGCAATGCATTCCTTGACACTGATTTGGTCCTAGTGATGACTTTTTAAGTATGATTCCAAAATCAACTAAAGCAAAAACAAACACAGGGCTATATTCAAATAAAAAGCTTCTACAGACCAAAAGAAATCAACAAAATGGAAAGGCAACCTACTGCATGGGAGAAATTATGTGTAAATCTTGTATTTGAGAAGACACTAATATGCAAAATATATAAAAACACTCTTACAACTCAGTACCCTTCACTGAAAAAATTTGGATTAAAAAATGGGCAGAGGATCTGAATAGAATTTTTTCCCAAAGAAGATACACAGATGACCAAAAGGTATATGAAAAAAGATGTTCAGCATTACTAATGATCAGGAAAATGTAAATTAAAACTACAAGGTATGCGATATTACCTTATACCTGTGAGAATGACTATTATCAAAAGGACAAGAAATAATTAGTGTTGGTGAGGATATGGAGAAAAGGGAACCCTTGTGCACTGTTGGTGGGAATGTAAATTGGTGCAGGCACTGTGGAAAACAATGCGGAGTTTCCCCCCAACTTAGAACTACCATATGATTCAGCAACTCCATTTCTGGGTATTTACCCCAAAAAAACCAAAAACACTAATTTGGGAGGTGCTTGGGTGGCGCAATTGGTTAAGCATCCGACTGTTGATCTCAGCTCAGGTCACGATCTCACAGTTTATGCCTTCAAGGCCAGCATTAGGCTCTGCACTGATGGCACAGAGCCTGCTTGGGATTCTGTCTCTCCTTTTCTCTGCCCCTACCCTGCCTGTTCCCCCTCTCTCCCCTTCTCCTCTCTCTCTCTCAAAATAAATAAACTTAAAAATTCTTTAAAAACCCTACTAATTTGAAAAGATATATGCACATTCATGTTCACTGCAACATTAAAAAATCCTGTGTTCACCAATGGATAAACAAAAACAAACTATATATATATGTTTGTACTGGGGTGTGTGTGTGTTTATGATGAAAAATTATTCAGCCATTAAAAAAAAGCAAAGCATGCCATTGCCATTTGCAACATGGATGGACTTTGAGAACATTACATTAAGTGAAGTAAGAGCAAGACGAATACTTTTGATCTTAGGTGATTGTGGCACCAGTGGCAGTGACACTAGTAATCCTTTTAGCAGAGTTTAAAATCAAAGTGGCAGGTGAAATTCTGAAAGGTGACACAGCCTGCAGCTGGAGGGTCCTGTGCTCTTCAGCAACACCCACGTGTCTGAGGAAAGACCTTCATGATTTGGGGGAGGGAAAAGAATGATAACAAGGCAGACAAGAAGAACAGGGAGAACATGTTTTTTATAACTGGTCCCAGGGTTTCAGGAAGAGGTCCAAGGTCAAACGTCTGGAACTATTCCATTCAAGGATCCCCCTACTGGGCCATAGGCACATCAAAAGTCCCACACCTCCTCCAGCTCTGTTTCCAATTTTTTTTAACACCCGCTTTTTTTTTTTTTTTTTAAATTAAAACAAGCTTGATCTCAACTTTAACAAGGAGTTGGCTCAAGTAAGAGAAACCAAAACCTTGGGTTATATCGCCACCTTGTGGAAAACAAAAGAAGGACTTCTAACTGCCAAACTGTTCAACTGTTAAATCATGTAAAATGATGTAAAAGCATTATCTACTTCCAGCGTGGCAGTAGAGACACATTTCATCAAGCACTCTCAAAAATTATAGGAATATGGTACTGCAAAAAGAAATTGACAATTCTCCAGCAATTGAACTAAAATATATGGAATTGTGTAATCTATCTGATAAAGACTTCAAAATACCTGTTATGAAGAAATTCAACAAGCTGCAAGAGAACCCGAGAAGACTATCAAATGAATTCAGGAATAAAATTAATGAAAAGAAGAAATTATTTACTAGATTTTCAAATTCTAAAAGAGAAACTAACCGAAATTCTAAAGCTAAAGAAATCAAAAACTGAGGTTAAGAATACTTTAGAAATTACTGGAGGGTACTTGGTTGGTTCAGTTGGTTGAGATCCGACTCTTGATTTCATCTCAGGTCATAACCTTGAAGTTCACGGGATCAAGCCTCACATGTGGCTCTGTCCTGACAGCACAGACCCTGCTTGGGATCCTTTTTCTCTCTCTCTCTTTCTCTCTCTGTCCCTCCCCTGCTCCTTCATTCTCTCTCTCTGTCTCAAAATAAATAAACAGAAAGCACTGAAAATATATCAGATTAAGGGGAAGAGAGAAGAAGAAATCGTAAGATAGGAACAAGACATTAGTCAGGTTAGAGGAGAGAAGATAACTAAGTTTTTTTTTTTTTTTTCTGAAGTCAAGAAACCCTCTGAGAGTTATCAAACTGCATTAGAAAAACCAGAATAATCTTATACCAGATGGAGAAGAGTGGGAGAAATGGACAGAGAGTTTTCTTAAAGCAATAGTAACAACGAATTTCACAGACTTAGGGGAGCAAATGGACATAAGAAGCTAATATAACACTTATCACCTCAGAACAAAAAGACTTCTCCAATACATTATGATGAAACTGTCAAAATCTATGATAAAGAATTGTAAAAACAAGAAAAATAGACAGTATCCTACAAAAGAAACCCTATTAGGGTATCAGTAGATTTCTCAGGAGAAATTCCACAGGCCAGAATAGAGTTGGAATGACATAACCAAGTGTTGAAAGAAAAATTCCTAGCCAAAAATACTCTACGTAGTGAAGTTATCCTTCAGAAATAAAGGAGAAATAAAGGCTTTCCCAGACAAACAAATCTGAGGGAGTTTATGATCTCTAAATCTGTTAAAAGAAACCTTGAAAGCAGCTCTTTAAATTAAAAAAAAATTTGAAAAACTCTGTTAATGTGAACACTAGCCAGAATTAGAAAACTTTAACTGTTTTAGAACAGATCATTTAACCATTATGCTATAATTAAGCACTTAAGAGAAGAAAAGCATTAAAATTATAACTACAATTTTGTAACCAATTCATAAAATAAAATAAATTTGACAGCAAAAAAAAAAAAAAAAAACAAAAGAGGAGGAAAAAGTGGAAGGAACCATTATAGGCAAAGGAAGATAAAATGCTATCACCAGAAAAAATAACTTTTATTTAAGAGATGTTGTATGTAAACCTCAAGGTAACCACAAAGCAAAAATCTATAGCAGAGACCTAAAACATGAAAGGGGGGGGGGCGGGGGTATTGAGCCAGTCACCATAGAAAATCATCAAGTTACAAAGGCCAACACAACCAGAAGGTAAGAGAAACAACAGAGATAGAAAATAACCAGAAGGCACAAGATAAAATGGCAGTAGCAAGTCCTTACACCAATAATCTCTGTAAGCCCAACTGATTTGAACTCAGTAATCAAAAAGCACACAGTGGCTGGATGGGTAAAAAACAACATCCATTTATATGGTACATAAAAGAGATTTATTTTGGCAGCACCTGGGTGTCTCAGTTGATTAAGTGTCCAGCTCTTAAGTTCAGCTCAGGTCATAGATCTCACACTTTGTGAGTTTGAGTCCCATGTTGGGTTCTGTGTTGACAGTTTGGAGCCTGCTTGGGATTCTGTCTTTTCCTCTCTCCCTGCCCCACCCCTACTCATTATGTGCTTGCTTGCTCTCTCTCTCAAAATAAATAAACTTAAAAAAAATATAGAAAGACTCATTTTGGCTCTGAAGACACACATAAGTTCAAAATGAAGGGATGGAAGATATTCCAGGCACATAAAAACCAAAATAAAGTGGGCCAGCTTAACTTAAAATCGATTTCATGCCAAAAATGGTAATGAGAGAAAAAAATTGTATTATAAAACAGAGGTCAATACCTCAATAAGACAAAACACTCGTAAGTATGTATGCTCCTAAGACTCAAGCACCAAAAATATATTAAGCAAATACTAACAGACATAATGGAGAAAGAGACAGTATATTAAGAGAATATTTCAATGCCCCACTATTAACAATGGATAGATCATCCAGACAGAAAATGATCAAGGACATACTGGAAATGAACCACACTTTAGAACAAATGGACTTAACAGACATATCCAGAACATTCTTTCCATAAACAGCAGAATACACATTCTTCTTTGGGGGAGGTGATTAAGATTGCAGAGTAGGACGATCCTGAGCTCACTTCCTTCCAAAGACAAAACAAATCTGTACCTACATATGAAAAACTACTTCTGAAAACTAGCTGAACAGATTTTACTACAACGAAAGATTTAAAGAAAAAGCCAAACCAAGATGAGTAGGAAGAGCAGACCCACAGTCTAGTCAGGATCCAAACCCCTGAAGCAGGAGGGATATCACCATAGAGGCCCTCCCTGAGGAACAAAGAGTTAAGCTCCATTCTGGGCTCCCCAGCCCAGAAAACTTGCACCAGGAAGAAAAGCCCCCATATCTGACTTTGAAAACCAGCAGAACTTATGTCCTCTGAAGCCAGAGGGGGCATTAGGAAACCAACACTCTGCTCTTAAAGGGCATACGCATAGTCTCACTCCCTTCAAGTCCCAGCACAGAGACAGCAGTTTGAAAAATCCCTGGATTACAAGTGAACAAGATCCATTGACTAATTTTAGGCTATGTGCCTGAGGGTCAGGGATCTCTTGGAAAGTTCTGCAGGGATATAAATACTGGTGGATACGTTCTTTTTATCACTTTCATTCTACCAAGCCAACCAATCCTGGTGGAAGATATTTCTGACACTCTCCATCTACTGTGCTAATACTGCTCACCCTTACCCTGGTATGTCTCTGAGAAGTCATCCCACCAAAACTGTCAACCCAGCCAGTGTCCCTCCCAAGTGGCCCTCCATTTTGCCACATCCAGGTGCTGACCTTGACCAGTACCAGTATTGCCTCAAGAAGCCCTCATCCTAAAGCACGGAGGGAGCTTCACACTCTAAAGTGCCCACAACAGTCACATACAGGCCTCATGGCCAGCCATGCTAGTGTCAACAATGTAGAACTTCACTCTATAGGAGTTCCAGCTGGACCTCCCCTAGAAAATGAGTTGGGACCAGTCACACTTACCAGCACACCCATGGCAATTTCAGTCCATTACCATAGGTAGTCACAGTGAGGGACAACCTCACACACTAAATGGAGCCCAGAACAGGAGGTGCACACAGCCCACACGGAGGCTTCTCCTGAGGCATCTGGCTTGGTTGGCCAGTGAGGTTTGTGTCTTTGAACCCCCCAGAATATCTTCTGCATAAAGCTACCTCTTCAAGACTAAGAGATGAAGATACTATACCCAATACAGAGAAAAAAACCCAGGGAATTTAAAAAAAATGAGGACACAGTGGAATATATTCCAAATGAATACAAGATAAAACCTCAGGAAAAGAGTAAAATGAAATGGAAATAACCCACCAGATAAAAATTTCAAAAAAGGTCATAAAGATGTTCACTGAACTCAGGAGAATAGATGCACACAGTGAGAACCTTCAAAGATGCAGAAAAGATTAAAAAAAAATCAGAGTTGAAGAATAAATGTAATAAGTGAAACAAAAAATATACCAGATGGAATTAACATCAGACTAGATGATGCAGGAGAATAGATCAGTGACCTAAAACACAGGATAGTGGAATTACCAAATCAGGACAGTAATAGCAAAAAGAATCAATAGAAATGAGAGCCATGTGAGGGACACTTAGGACCATATTAAGCACAACATTCACATTGTACAGGTCCAAGTAAAGGAAGAGAGAAAGTAATGGACAGAAACCATTATTTGAAGAAATAATGGCTGAAAACTTTCTTAACCTGGTGAAGGAAACATATATTTAATTCCAGGAATCAGAGACACCCAAATATAATGGAACCCACACAAGACTTATTATAATCAATGTGTCAATAGTTAAAGATTAAAAGAAATCTTAAAACATCAAAAGATAAACCAGTTACATACAGAAAAGCTTTGTTGAGGCTATAAACTGATTTCTCAGAAGAAACTTTACAAGCCAGAGGAGAATAGCATGATATATTCACAATGCTGTAAAAAAAAAAAAAAAAAAAAAAAAAAAAAATGCAACAAGAAATGCTCTACTTTTCAAGGTTGTCACTCAGAATTGAAGAGATAAGGGGTTTCCCAGACTAGCAAACATAGAAGGTGTTCATCACCACCAAACCTGCATTACAAGAAATGTTAAAGAAACTTCTTCACAAAGAAAAGGCCTTAACCAGAAATACAAAATTAAGAAAGAAATAAATCTTACTGGTAAAGGTCAACATATGGTGAAGATACTGGATAAACCACCTACATAGCTAGTAATAAGGTTAAAAGACAAAAGTAACAAAATTTCATAGACCTAAAATAATTAGTTAAGGACATACGAAATGATAGAATGTAAAATAGAACATCAAAAACCTGAGAGTTGGGGGAGGGAAGTAAATAGGTAGTGCTTTTAGGATGTGTTTGAACTTAAGCAACAATCAACTTAAAATAGACTGTTATACACATACAATGTTATATATGATCCTTATGGTAACCACAAACCCAAAACCTGTAACAGATACCCAAAAAATAAAGGAAAAAGAAAGTCTAATACTAAACAAGATTACCTAGTCACATGCAAAGAGAGCAAAAGAAAAAGGAAAAAGAAATGAAAAAGAACCAGAAAAAAAATCAACAGAACAAAGTATGTATCTATCAATTATTACTTTAATATAAGTGGACTAAATGCTCCAATCAAAAGACCTAGGGTAGCTGCATAGATAAAAGAAACCAACATAAATGCTGTTTTAAGAGAGTCACTTCAGATCTAAAGACACAGAGACTCAAAGTGGAGGGATGCAAAAAACTTTTTCATGAAATGGAAGCAATAAGATGGAAAAAAATCTAGGAGAGCCATATTTATATCAGACAAATAGACTTTAAAAAAACTTTTATAAGAAGGAACAAAGTAGGTCATTACATAATGATAAAAGGATAAATCCGCCAAGAGAATATAACATTTGTAAATGTACACATGCCCAACATAGGAGTACCTATATACAAAAAGCAATAAAACTAGACATAAAGGAAGAAATTGATAAAGTAATAGTTGAGGACTTTAACACCCCACTTACATCAATGGATAGATCATCCAGACAGGAAATAAATGAGAAAATATTGGTTTTAAACAACACATTAGATAGGTTTACAGATATACAGGAAGCATTCCATCCAAAAAGCAGCAGAATACACATTCTTTTTAAGTGCATGTGTAACATTTTCCAGGATATATCACATGTTAGGCTACAAAACAGGTCTCCATCAGGCTAAGATGAAAATCATATCAAGCAACTTTCCCAACTACAACACTATGAAACTAGATATACGATTCAAGAAAAAAAACTGGAAAAAACAAAAACATGGGGAGGTGCAACACATACTACATTACAACAAATGACTCAATGAAGAAATCAAAGAAGAAATCAAAACACGTTGAGAAAAATAAAAATGGAAACATTCCAAAATTTGTTCTGTGAGGGACATTTATAGTAATGCAAGCCTACCTCAGGAAACAAGACAAATTTCTACCAATCTAAGCTTACACATTACACCTAAAAGAACTTAAAAAAAAAAGTGCATAGAAGTAAAGATGAGAGCAAAAAAAATAGAACACAAAATATACAAAAATAAAAGTATTAATGAAATGAAAAGCTGCATGTTTGAAAAGATGAACAAAACTTGTAACACTCTAACTAGATTAAGAAAAAAAGACACATGGTCCACATATGAAGTGAAAAAGGAGAAGTTACAAATAATACCACAGAAATACAAAGGTTTATAAAAGACTATTACAGACACTTACATGGCAACAAATGGGAAAACCTAGAAGAAAAGGATAAATACCTAGAAATATATAATCATCTGAGAATGAATCAAGATGAAATAGAAAATCTTAAAAGATCATTTACTGGTAGTGAGATTGATTTAGTAACTAAAAAACTACCCCAATGAACTAAAGCTTAGGTGCAGATGTCTTCACAGGTCAATTCTACCAAAAATTTAAAAAGACTGAATACCTAGACTTCATAAACTATTCTAAAAATTAAAAAAGGAAAAAAAGGTGCCTGGTTGGCTCAGACAGTTGAGCTGACTCTTGTTTTTAGCTCAGTTTATGATCCCAGGGTCATGGAATCAAGCCCTGTGTTGGGCTCCATGCTGAGCACAGAGCCTGCTTAAGATTCTCTCTTTCTGCCCCTCTCACCCACTTGCACTCTATAAAATAAAAAATATATAAAATAAATTCAAAAGCAAGGGATGCTTCCAAACTGATCCCACAAGACCAACATTACCTTGATGCCAAATCCAAAGGCAACACACGCATGCGTGTGCATGTATGCACACACACACACACACAAATGCAGGCCAAATCTCTGAAGAGTATAGATTTAAAAATCCTCCATGAAATAGCAGCAAATCAAGTTAAACAATATAGTAAAAGAATTATACACTAGGATAAAGTGGAATTTATTTCAGGAATGCAAAGATGTTCCAAATACATAAAACAATCAACATGATACACCACATAAACTGAAGGGATAAAAATCAATGATCACCTCAATACATGCAGAAAAAAGCATTTCTTGAAATTCAACGCATTTTATAAAATTCAACAACCATTCTTGATTTAAAAAAAAAAAACAACTTTCAACCATGTGGGTATAGTAGGAACATAATTCAAAATAATAAAGGCCATGTATGACAAACCCACAATTAACATACTCAGTGGAGAAAAATTGAAAACACTTCCCCTAAGATGAGGAAAACAAGGAGGCCCACTATTACTACTCCTGTTTAATAGAGTACTAAATGTCCAAGCTAGGGCAAATAGACAAGACAAATAATTAAATTAGAAAGGAACAAGTATAAATCTTGCTTTTTGCTGGGGATATAACTTGATATATAGAAAATCCCAGAATCAACCAAAACTGTTGGAGTTAATCAACAATTTCTATAAAGTTTCAGGATACAAAATTAACATACAGAAATCACTCACATTGCTTTAAAGTAATGAGGAAACAGCTGAAAAAGAATTAAAACTAATTTATTCACAGTTGCATCAAAAACAATGAAATACTTAGGAATAAATTTAACCAAGAATGTGAAAAATGTATATCAAAAACCCCACAAGACTTTACTAAAGGTAATCTAAGAAGACACAATCTAAGAATCCCATGTTCAAAGATTCAAAGATGTGATATTGTTAAAACATCCATACTCCCCAAAGCCATCTAGATATTCAAAGCAATTCTCATCAAAATACTAAAGGCATTCTTCACAGAGAGAGCAAGAACGATCCCAAGATTTGTGTGGAAGGACAGAAGAGCTGAATAGCCAAGGCAATTTTGAGAAAAAAGAACAAAGTCACAAGTATCATCCATTCTGATTTCAAACTATACTACAAAACCATAGTAATAAAAACTGTATGGTACTGTCACAAAAATCGATACATAGACCAATGGAAAAGAATAGAAGTATCAGAGCTGGCTTCCAGCCTCTGTGATTAAAAAGTATTTGTCAAGGAAATCAAGACTACCCAGTGGACAAAGGATATTCTGTTGAACAAATGGTGCTAGGAAAAGTACAGAAACACATACAGAACAATGGAATTTGACCCCTATTTCACACCACTTACAAAAAAATTAACTCAAAATGAACCAATGACTTAAATATAAAATCAGAAAGTATTAAATTTCTAAAAGAAAACATATGGAAAACCTCCTTAATAATGGTCTTAGCAATTATTTTTTTTTTTTGACGTGATGCCAAAAACGCTAACAGCAAAAGCAAAAAAATCAACAAATGGGAGTACAAATTCAAAAGCTTCTGCACAGGAAAACAAGCAAAATGGAAAGGGAACCTACAGAACGGGAGAACCCTGTTGCACAACATATATTAGATAAGTGGCTAATATCCAAAATATCACACAACTAAAAAATCCAATTTAAAAAATAGGAAGAACTAAATAAACTTTTTTTCCAAAGAGGACATCAAAATGGCCAACAAGCACATAAAAAAATGCTCAATGTCACTAATCATTGGGTAAATGCAAATCAAAACAATGAGATATACCTCACACCTGTAACAACAGCTATTATCAACAAGTTGAGAGACGATAGGTACAGGAAGGATGTTGTGAAAATGGAATCTTCATACACTTTTGGTAGGAATGTGAATTGGCCCAACTAGTAAGAACTCAATATGAAGGTTCTTCAAAAAATTAAAAATATGAAATGATCCACCAATTTCACTTCTGGGCATACACTGCATAATAGAATCAGAAATATATACCTAGATCTAGACCTAGCTGTAGATGTATCTGACCTTGGCACAGAGCTCCTAAAATGTTTGTAATTCCCTTGTCACTTAAGATCTTTTGTTCTTTTCAACTAACTCCAAGTGAGCTATTGGATGGAGGCTGGTAATTAGAAAGACCAAGACATCATTAGAAGTTGGAATTTTCAGTTTCACCCTCATCCTCCATAGAGGCAAGAAGGGCTGGAGAAGAAGTGAATAACTGATCATGCCTCTTTGAGGAAGCCTCCATGAAATCCCAAAAGTATAGAGTTTACAGACCTTTCAGGGTAGTGAACATGTAGAAATGTTGAGAATGTGACCTGAGAGAGCATGGAAGCTCTGTGTTCTTCCCACATATGTCACTATTCGTCTCTTCCATCTGGATGTTAAGCTGTACCCTTTGACATATCCTTTTACAAAAAAAAAAACAAAAAAACAAAAAAAACAAAAAAACACAACAGTAAAATAAGTAAACTGTTTCTCTGAGTTCTGTGAGCTGCTGTAGAAAATGTATCACAACTGAGGAAGGGGGTGTTGGAATCTCTGATATAAAGCTGGTTGGTCAAAAGCCTTTGTGAAAACCTGATCCTGAAATAGATGTCTGAATTCAGGCGTGGGTGGGATTGAATCTTGTGGTATTGACTCCATAACCTGTAGGATATGATACTACTCAGGTAGACGACATTAGAATTAAGTTAAATTATAGGCATCATAAAAACCTCCACACATTTGGTGACAGAGTGAAGAGTTTTGTGTAATTAGTTAAGGAGACTCATAGCGAAGAAAGTCATAATAGGAAAGAATTCATTTTTCCTACAGAAGAAGGAAAAAACTTAATTTTTCCTGTATTACTGCTGTTGTCAGTGAATTGGGATTTTGCCAAAATGACCTATCTCATGGAAATGTGTGGTTTGGGAAAATAAAGGATTACAAAGTGAAAGATGAAGAACTTTTGATTCCTGGAGGGTCACCTGATTACCCATGGTATAGAGCAGCACTTGTGCAGTCATCAGTTACTAAAGGTAAAAGTTACCAGTGAATTTAGAGATGGACTCAACTCCGAGGGAGATTGTTCACTCAGTGCATGATGAAATGCAAACTAATAAGGAAAGGATAAAATGCATAATCCAATGGTTATTGTATACAATATTGTATACAATAGCTAAACTCTAATAGTGAAACTAAAAGTAAAGGAGAACACTGAGCTGGACATTGATGCTTGATCGAATTTCAATTTCAGTTAGTCTGATCTTTAGTCACTAGCCTCAAAGCCAGGTCCCAAGGGAAAAATTGTGTAGGGACAACAGAAAGTACCTGTAAGACCTTCTGGTTACCAAGAAAGTAGTCAACAAATGGAAAGGGCAAAACCAAGAAACTACTGACACCAGAGGGTATAGTGTCAAAGAGTTGTTTCCTCTTGTACATTGGTATCATCAACTCCCTGAAGAATTTTTACTGAAACGGATTGTGACTATGTCTAATTTAAGGGCTATGTCTTTGAATGCTGCAGAATGGAAGAGCATGTTTGGGTTGAAACAGGACTCTGCTCACTATGAAACAATCACAGATGGCTACATGTAATTTAGACACACAGGAGGTTATCCCTGATTGAACAGCCAGCCTGGTACACTGAATAAAAACCACTGTAAGTTCTATTTACCCTGAGAAGCATGGTTGTCCATCGCTCCCTATAAATGCCAAATGGAAGACGCTAGAGGAAGCAGCTGATATGCTTCACATGCAAGTCATGTAGGACTAGCTTTATGATGATCAGGATATTCACCCACTAAATATGCACATTAGTCATTCATGGCAAATGCTATGGTTAAGGGGGGCTCTTTCATGTGGACACCCCATACAACACTGTTGCAAAACCAAAGGAGAGTTTACAAAGCCTTAATGAATTTGTGGTCTCAGCTTTCCCTTATGGGTCTTAGAGGTATCAGTAAAAACATTTAGAGGAGAGGAAGATGGCAGAATAGAAGGAATGTGGGCTCACTTCCTCGCACAAACACACCCAGGCAAAAACTCCATGTACTGCAACTCACTGTGAAAATGACCTGTGATTGGCAGACCTTCCACAGATAAAGCAGATAAAGAAGTCCACCTGAAGAAGGCTAGGAGGGAAAACCACTGGTTCAGTAGTGACTCACAACTCAGGGAGAATATCACAGATGTGGAGGCATGCCCTAAGGTGTACCCCTGACCCTGAAGACCTATACTGAAAAGACGATCCCTTATAATGTCTGGCATTGAAAATCTACAGAACTTAACTCTGGGAACTTTGAAAATCAGCAGGGCTTACCTCTAAGAGAGGTAGAGGGTTATAGGAAACTAAGTATCTGCTCTTAAAGGACCAGCAGTCTCCAGCACTTTGCACATGACCCAGCACAGACGCAGGATTTTGAAAAGTTGCTAGGATATATGAGAAGGAGGTTTATTAATTTTAGGACCTGTACCAAAGGGGAAGGAATCTTCAGGAGGTATCTCTGGCAACAGAGGTGCCAACAGGCCCCATTTTTTATAACTCCTTCAGGCTGGCTAGCCCAACACTTGTGGAAACAGTTCTGACACTTCTCCTGTACCTTGCTAGCATTGCTTGCCCTGCCCAGGTGCTCCTGGGGGACCTGCCCCACCCAACCCCCCTGCTTCCAGAGCAACTCCCACACAGCCACACACAAGAACCAGCCTCACTAAGAACCAGCACCCCTCCAGAGCAACTATCACACTGCCCTACCAGCTAGCAGTCCTGATTGAGACTAGTGTCCCTCCAAAGTGACTCCATCATAGGGAAGGAGGGTAAGCAAGCCCCACTTGCCAGCATAGCAGAAGTAGCTGCAGCCAAGCCCCACTGAGGGTGCCCATTAGTGCTTTCCACAGCACTCAAAGCCAGTCATTGAATATAGCTAGGCTGAGGACTGCACTGCCCCACCCACAGGAGCACTTGTAGCAGTCATGGCCCAACCACAACAGAAGGACATACACAGCCCACACAGGGAGTACCATGGTTCTGGTAACAGAGTTGGGGAGGAATTACACTACTAGATACCACAGAACACCTTCTATGGGAGGCCACTACTTTTAAGACCAGATATAGTCGACCAACCTAATAGTAACAAAGGCATCAGACAAAATGAGACAGAGGAATACAATCCAAATGAAGGAAGAAGACAAAACCCAGGAAAAAAAAAAAAAAAAAAACTTAAGGAAATGGTGATAAGCAATATACCTGATAGAGTTCAAAGTATGGTCATAAATATACTCACAAGACTCTAGAGAAGAGTACATGAACTCACTGAGAACCTCTACAAAGAGATTAAAAATATACTAAAAAGAACGAATCAGAACTAAAGAATATACTAAGTGAAATTAAAAACACACTAGAGGGACTTCTGGTCCAAGATGACAATGGAGGAAGAACACAAACTCATTTCCTCCAAGGACACACCAAATCTACATCTATATATAGAGCAATTCCTCCTAAGGAAAAACTGAGGGCTGACTTAACAGCTTCTGCACAACAAAAGAAAGATAGCCGATAGAGAGAACAGCAAGACACAGTAACTAGGGGAACACTCCCTCCAGATGCTGTGAACTGCAGTGAGGAGGGATAGTAGTGACGGACTGTGAGCATATTTGTCTGGCCTGGGACATGGGGAAAAAACCTGTGGTTTACAAAGCAACTAGAATATAAACGATCCAGTACTAGCATGTTGCCAAATGGTAGGGGAGCTGCTTTGAGCACCACTACTTATATTTCCCTTCCACCTTGACAGCACACACAAGTGCAGGGTCTCAGCACCTTAGCTGGTGTATAGCCTCAGTGAGCCCCACCTGACCTCTAGACCAGCCCAAGCCCTCCATCAATGTTGTCTCAGCATAGTAGACCCTGGGACACCACAGGTTTGTGCTTACTACAGCTCCAGTTCCTTCAACAAGGTGACACAAGCACAAAGCCCTCTGATATATTCCAGGCCCATAACATTTCAGTTCCAGATGACATTCCAGGACACGTCTTGTGCAGAGGACCTCAGAACTTCATGGCCCCTTCCCAATTAGATCCCAGATGACTTGTCAGGGCACCATCTGCATAGAGAACCCTAGAACTCCTAGCCACAAGCATCTCAGTTCCAATGGCCCCACTAAGATGCCCCACTATGCAGAGCATCCTGTGAACCCCCGGCCTGGTCCCTGCCTCAATTCTAGCCACTCCACCAGAATACCACCTATGCAGAGAGCCTTGGGACCCCCAGCTTGCAACCACTTCAGCTTTAGCTGTCCTGCCAGGGCATTCTCAGTAACGAGAACCCTGGGACTCCTTGGCTTGCACCCACTTCAGTTTCAGCTGTTATGTCAGGATGCCCTCTGCAGGAGAGCTCCAGGATCACCTGGCTTGTACCCACTTCAGCTTCAGTTCTCATGCCAAGGTGCCCTACAAGCAGAGAGCCTGGGTACCATCACAGCTCATGCTCACTTAAGCTTTGGCCATCTCACCAGAGTAACTCCAGCATGGAGAGCTCCAGGACTCCCAACCTATGACAACTACATCTCTACGCAGTCAGCCAAAGTCACCAAGCACACAGTCTACAGAGTGGAGGGCCATACACAAGGTAATCCTTTATTGTTTAGGAGAAGGAATTGTTTCACCTAATTCAGGGAAACAAACACAGAAAATCAAGCAAAATGGGGAGACAAAAAAACATGCTTCAAAAAAAAGTCTCAGAAAAAGACAACTAAAAGGCAGTTAAACAACACGCTTGATAAAGAGTTCAAAGTAATGGTCATAAAGATACCTACTGGACTCAAGGTAAGCATGGATGAACTCTTTGAGAACATCAGCAAAGTGATAGAAAGTATTCAAAAGAACCAAAGTTGAAGAATACAGTAACTGAAAAATGAAAAATACACTAGAGGGAATCAGCAGTAATTTAGAGTATGCAGAACAAAGAATCAACAATCTGGAAGACAGAGTAAATGAAAGCAACCAAGCTGAACAGGAAAAAGAAAAATTTTTTAAATGAGGACAGGCTAAGGTATACCTTGGACATCAAGCCAACAAATATTTACATTAAAGGAGTCCCAGAAGGAGCAAACACACAAAAATATTTTTTATAATTAAAATATATTTATAAAAATATTTATAAAAATATTTATATATAAATATATATAAATATTTATAAAAATATTTATATATAAATATATATAAATATTTATAAAAATATTTATAAGAAATATAAATAAAATTTTTTTTATTATATAAAAAAAGATAATAGCTAAAAACTTTCCTAACTGGAGCAACCAGATATATAGGTACAGGAAGCACAGCAACTGTGAAACAAAATGAACCCAAGGAGGTCCATACCATGACACATAATTTAAATGTCAAAGATTACTGATAAAGGAAGAATTTTTAAAGCATCAAGGGGTAATTAGTTATGTATGAATGAAACCCCATAGGGCCATCAGCTTATCTCTCAGCAGAAACTTTGCAGACTACAAGGAAGTGGGATGATATATTCAAAGTGTTGAAAGGAAAAAAAAAAAAAAACCTACAACCAAGAATACTCTACCTGGCAATGTTGTCATTCAGAATTAAATGAGAGGTAGAGAGCTTTCAAGATAAACAAAAAATAACGGAGTTCATCACCACTAAACCTGGCTCATAAGAAATGGAAACAGGACTTCTTTATGCGGAAAAGAAAATGACCTAACTAGAAGAAATAAGTTATGGGATTATACAAATTCACTGGTAAAAGCAAATATGCAGTAAAGTTAGTAAATCAATCACTTATAAAGCTAGGTTGAAATTTAAAAGAGAAAAGCAGTAAAATCAATTATCAATAAAAACTACTCACCAGATACACAAAATGCAATGATATGAAATATGGTATCATGTACATAAAATGTGCAAACGATAGTAAAAATGTGCTTTCAGAGTGTGTTCAAACTTAAGCGACCATCAACTTGATATAGACTGCTATGTAGATAGTATGTTATTTATGAAACTCATGGTAACTACACACCAATAACCTGTAATAGGTACATAAAAAATAAAGAAAAAGGAATCCCAGCTTAACACTAAAGAAAATCATCAAATCATAGAGGGAATAACAATTGGAGAAGCAACAGAGAATAACTATAAGAACACCCAGAAAACAATTAACAAAATGGCAATAAGCACATACTTATCAAAATTAACTATAAATGTGAAGAAACAGGGAGATAGGAAGACAGTGCTGGAGTAGGAGGACTCCAGGCTCACCTCACCCCACAAACACAACTAGGTAACTATTAAATCATCCTCAGTATTCCAGAAATAGACCTGCAGAAATGACAGAACAAACTCCACAACTAAAGGGAGAGAAGACACCACACTGAAGGAGGTAGGAAGTGCTGAGACATGGTTTAATGGAGAAACGGATCATGGGTGTTATGGAAGGGAGCAGAAGGTTCTCCCAAAGCCATTGGCTTGGAAATTGAGAAGGGTTGAATTTTTTGAGTTCTTGCAACTGGCAGGGTATAAAGACTAGAGTTTAAAAAAATTTTTTTTCAACATTTATTTATTTTTGGGACAGAGAGAGACAGAGCATGAACGGGGGAGGGGCAGAGAGAGAGGGAGACACAGAATCGGAAACAGGCTCCAGGCTCTGAGCCATCAGCCCAGAGCCTGACGCGGGGCTCGAACTCACGGACCGCGAGACGACCTGGCTGAAGTCGGACGCTTAACCGACTGCGCCACCCAGGCGCCCCAAGACTAGAGTTTTAAAGGTCAGCAGGCTTGGCTGGGATAGTGGGCACTGTGCTGATCCTGAAGAGAAGGCAGGCAAACAACCCAGGAGCAGTATAGAAACAGCTATCTGAAGAATGCCTGGGACATACAGGGGGGAGATCACTCACTCTTTTTGGAGCCTGAGGCAGCATTCATGGAGATAATTCTCCTGTAACAAAGGAGCTGGCAGATGCCATTTCTCTCCCCGACTCCTCAGCGGAAACACAGAATCACCTGAAGGAAGCAGCACAGAGTCAACACTGGCTGCCCAACTTGCATACACTAAGCCCTACCCCGCCCTGTGCTCTGGCAGGAGTGACCTTCACGGTCAAGCTAGCCTCAGTCCCTACATAGTGGGCCATTTCCTCAGAAGACCAGCACAAACCCCTGCCTGCACCGTGTCTACCTACCAGAAAGTCCTGCAGAGCCTCAATTCACAAGCAAATCAGAGCACACCTAGTTAAAATTCACTACATTCAGGCTAAGGACAAAACACTGTCCACAACAGGCAAAGAGAGCCCCTGTAGACCACTGACCTCAAGGATACAGTAGCCAAAATGCAACAGCAGAGCACAGACAGCACATACCAGAGACACTCCCTGAAGTGCCAGGCCACAGGCACTATATGACCTTTTCTTCATTAAGCAATTACTTTCAGGAACAGGAGGCATGACTAGTTTTTCTAACACAGAGAAAAAGGCAGAGACTTAGACAAAATACCACAGCAGAGGAATTTTCCCAAATAAAAGAACAAGGTAAGGCCATGGCTAGAAATCTAAACCAAACAGATATAAACAATATGCCTGATGAAGAATTTAAGGCAACAATCATAAAGGCATTCACTGGGCTTGAGAAAGAATAGAAAACATCAGGAAGGCCTTAATGCAGAGATAAAAGAGTTTAAAAAAATAATGGATTAGATATAAAAGAAAACAATAAATGAGATTAGAAACAGGCTTGATGCAATCAACAGAAGGCTTGAAGAAGCAGAGGAATGAATTAGTGCCCCAGAAGAGAAAGTAATGGAAAATAATAAAGCTGAACCAAGGAGAGAAAGCATGATGGAACATGAGCATAGACTTAAGGAACTCAGTGACTCCATCAAATGTAATAACATTCATATCACTGGAATCCCAGAAGAAGAAAGAGAGAAGGATGAAGAAAAATTTTTTTGAAGAAAATAGCTAAAAACTTCCCTATTCTAGGGAAGGAAACAGACATCCAGATCCATGAGGTACAGAGAACTCCCATCAAAATCAACAAAAGGGGCCAATACCAAGGCATATTGTAATTAAATTTGCAAAATGCAGTGATGAAGACAAAACCTTAAAAGCAGCAAAACAAAAGAAGTCATTAATTTACAAGGGAAGATCCATAAGGCTAAGCTGGAGATTTTTCAAAAGAAACTAGGCAAATGAGAAGGGAGTGGCATGATATATTCAAACTGCTGAATGGAAAAAAATCTGCAGCCAAGAATCTCTATCCAGCAATGCTGTCAGTCAGAATACAAGGATAGAGCAAGAGTTTCCCAGACAAATAAAAACTAAAGGAGTTCATGGCCAGTAAACCAGCCCTGCAGGAAATATGAAAGGGGACTCTGAGTGGAAAGGAAAGATTGAAAATTATAGTAAGAAGGTAGAAAACACAAAAGCAAAAAAATTATTTCTGTAAAAATCAGTCAAGGAACTCACACACAAAAAAGGATACAAAACATAATAATATATACCTAAAACAGGAGGAGAGGAGAAAAGAATGGGTTCAAACTTGAACGACAATTAATTTAGTATAAAATGCTATTTGCAGAACAGGTAGATACAAATCTAATGGTAACTATATAATCAAAACCACTAATAAACATGCAAAGAATAATGAGAAAGTAATCCATATATATCATTAAAGAAAAGCAGAAAATCATGAAAGTTAACAAAGCATCAGAGAAAAATCTCCAGAAACAATGACAAAACAAGAAATTACATGGCCATCAATACACTCCAATCAAAAGACAAAGAGTGTCAGAATTGATTTAAAAACAAGGTCTATCTATATGCTACCTGCAAGAGACTCATTTTAGATTTAAAGACACCTGCATATTGAAAGGGAGAGGATGGAGAAACATTTATCATGCAAATAGAGGTCAAAAGTAAGCCAGAGTTGGGGCAACTGAGTGGCTCAGTCTGTTGAGCATCCAACATCAGCTCAGGTCATGATTTCACGGTTCGTGGGTTTGAGCCCTGCATCAGGCTCTGTGCTGACAGCTCAGAGCCTGGAGCCTGCTTCAGATTCTATGTCTCCCTCTGTCTCTGCCCCTCCCTGCCCCATGCTCTGTCTCTGTCTCTCTCTCTCAAAAATAAAGCATTAAAAAAAAAAAAAAAAAAGAATTATCAAACGTAAGCCAGAGTAGGAAAACTTTTATGAGATAAAATACACTTTAAAAACAAAAACAGTAACAAGAGACAAAAAGGGCACTTTATAATAATAAAGAGGGCAATCCAACAAAAATTACAGTAGTCAGAAATATTTATACACCCAAAATGGGAGCACCCAAGTATATAAACTATAACAAACATAAAGAAAATAATTGATAATAATACAATAATAGTAGGGGACTTTAAAACCCCATTTTTACCAATGGACAGATCATGTAAACAGAAAATCAACAAGGAAACAATGGCTTTGAATGACATGCTGGACTGCATGGATTTAGCAGATAGAGTCACAAAATTCCATCCTAGAACAGCAAGATACACATTCGTTTCAAGTGCATATGGAACATTCTCAAAAAAAAAAAAAAAAAATCACCTATTAGGTCACAAAACAATCCTCAACAAACACAAAAAGGATTAAAATTGTATCATGCACCTTTAAGGAAGAGTTAATACCTATTCTTTGCAAACTATTTTAAGAAATATAAAAGGAAGAAAAACTTCCAAATTCATTCTGGGAGGCAAGTATTGCCCTGATACCAAAACCAGATCAAGACACCAGTGAAAAAGAGAACCATGGACCAATATCTCTGATGAACACAGATGCAAAAATTTTCAGTAAAATACTAGCAAACCAAAGCTAATAATATATTAAAAAATTATTCACCATGATCAAGTGGGATTTATTCCCAGGGTTCAAGCATAGTTCAATATTTGCAAATCAATCAGCATGATACATCACATTAATAAAAAGAATAAGAACCATATGATCATTTTAATAGATGCAGAAAAAGTATCTGACAAAGTACAACATCCATTCATGATAAAAACCATCAACAAACTAGGTTTAGAGGGAACATGCCTCAACCTAATAAATGCCTTATATAAAAACCCACAAATAATATCATATTGAATGGGGAAAAACTGAGAGCTTTTCCTCTATGGTCAGGAACAAGATAGGGACATGCACTCTCACCACTTTTATTCAACATAGTACTGGAAGTCCTAGCTACAGTAATTAGACAACAACAAGAAATAAAAGGCATCCAAATTGGCAAGCAAGAAGCCAAACTCACTATTTGCATGTGACATGATATTCTATACAGAAACCCCACAAAACACCAAAAAAACCTCCCCCAACTGATAAACAAATTCAGTCAAGTCTCAGCAAATGAAAGAAATCTGTTAAATCTCATATAAAAGAGAAATCTGTTGCATTTCTACAAGCCAACAATGAGGCAGTGGTAAGAGAAATTAAGTAATCAATCCCATTTACAATTACAGTTACAAAAATAATAAGGTATCTAGGAATAAACCTAACCCAAGAGGTTAAAAACCTGTAGTCTGAAAACTATAAAACACTGATGAAGGAAATAGAAGATGACAAAAGAAATGGAAACACATTCTATGCTTATGGATTAGAAGAAAAATATTGTTTAAAATATTTACAATCATATTTAATGCAATCTCTATCAAAATACCACCAACATTTTTCACAGAGCTAGAACAAACAATCTTAAAATTTGTGTGGAACCACAAAAGACAAAACAACCTGAAAAAATAAAAACAAAACTGGAGGCATCACAATTCTGGACTTCAAATTATATTATAAAGTTATATGATCAAAACAGTATGGTACTGGCACAAAGAACAGACACATAGATCTATGGAACAGAATAGAAGGCCCAGAAATGGACTCACAACTACATGATCAACTTACCTTCCACAAAGCAGTAAAGAATATCCAATGGAAAAAAAGAAAGTATCTTCAATAAACAGTGTTAGAAAAACTGGATGGTGACATGAATAATGAAACTGGATCCCTGTCTTATACCATACACAAAAATAAATTCAAAATGGATGAAATACCTAAACGTGAGACAGAAACCATCAAAACCCTAGAGGAGAACACAGGCAGGAACCTCTTTGACATTGGCCATAGCAACTTAATAGATAACTACTCTGGAAGCATGGCAAATATAAGCAAAAATGAAATATTGGACTTCGTCAAGATAAAAAGCCTCTGCACAACAAAGGAAACAATCAACAAAATTGGGAGAATCAACAAAAATGGGAGAATATATTTGCAAATGACCTATCTCACAAGGATTGTGTATCCAAAATTATAAAAAATGTATAAAACCCAACACCCTAAAATCAAATAATCCAATTAAAAAATGGGCAGAAGAGGGGGGAGGAGCCAAGATGGCAGAACAGCATGGAAACTTTTTGTGTCTCTCATCCATGAAACACAGTCAGACCAACACTAAACCATCCTACACACCTAGAAAGCTGATTGGAGGATTAGCACAACAATCTGCACAACCTGAACCACAGAATTCAGCAGGTACGCGGTGCGGAGAGCTGAACTTGGGGAGCGAGAAGCCATGAAAGGTAGGGAACCCCTTTTGCGGGCTGAGAGAGGACAGAGACTGGTGGTGGGGGGAAGCATACGGGAAAAGCACCCCTCCCCAAAAGCAGCTGGAGACAAAGTGGAAAATTGGAAACAGCCGCAGGGACTAAACTAAAAAGGGAGTAAGGAGCAAGGAGAGGGTTTAAATTGCATTAAGACTGTAAACAAGGGGGAGCGCAAAGGCTGCAACTCCATAGCTCGATACCTGGCGGTGCTCTGGTGGGAAAGGCAAATCCCCAGGAACAGAGTGGGGTCCGGGAGGTTTTCGGGCCACACGGGGAAAAGCGGTTCCACTGCTGGAAGGACATTTGGTAGAGACTGTTGAAGCCACCTGCTCCCAGCAGACCCCAGAAGGCAGCCATATTGGCTGGTGCTGGGGCAAGGTCCTTGAGGGTGAAGCCTGGTGCCGGTGTGGATTGCGATTTTCCATAATCCCTGAGATGCTGCTGCTACACTGTCTCACAAACTTTTTGGGGGGTGGGCTGGCACAAGGCTGCAGTCTCGGGGCACCAGCAACAGCAGGGTCCAGCGGGCATTCTTGGGTGCAGCTGACATTCGGCCATTGCTCGGTGAGACCCTCCTGTGAGGGATGGAGCAGGTCAAAGCTGCAGTCCTTTGGAAGTAATGGGCCGGGGAAAACAGCTGCATCTGAGACAAAACAAAGGAATTCACCCCAAAAGAAAGAGCATGAAGAAATGACAGCCAGGGATTTAACCAACATAGATACAAGCAAGATGTCTGAACAAGAATTTAGAATTATGATAATAAGAATACTAGCTGGATTCAAAAATAGATTAGAATCCCTTTCTGCAAAGATAAAAGAAGTAAAAAATAGCCAGAATGAAATTAAAAATGCTATAACTGATTTGGAATCATGGATGGATGCAGCGGCAGCAAGGATGGACAAGCAGAACAGAGAATCAGCGATATAGAGGACAATCTTATAGAGAACAACAAAGCAGAAAAAAAGAGGGAGATTAAGTCAAAAGAGCATGATTTAAGAATTAGAGAAATCAGTGACTCATTGAAAAGGAACAACATCAGAATCATAGGCGCCCCAGAGGAGGAAGAGAGAGAAATAGGGGTAGAAGGGTTTGGTGAGCAAATCATAGCAGAAAACTTTCCTAACCTGGGGAAAGACACAGATATCAAAATCCAGGAAGCACAGAGGACCCCCATTAGATTCAATAAAAATCGACGATCAACAAGGCATATCATAGTCAAATTCACAAAATACTCAGGCAAGGAGAGAATCATGAAAGCAGCAAGGAAAAAAAGTCCCTAACCTACAAGGGAAGACAGATAAGGTTTGCAGCAGATCTATCCACAGAAACTTGGCAGACCAGAAGGGAGTGGTGGGATATATTCAGTGTGCTGAATCAGAAAAATATGCAGCCAAGAATTCTTTATCCAGCAAGGCTGCCATTCAAAATAAAAGGAGAGATAAAAAGTTTCCCAGACGAACAAAAATTAAAGGAGTTTGTGACCACTAAACCGGCTCTGCAGGAAATTTTAAGGGGGACTCTCTGAGGGGGGAAAAGATGAATATATATATATATATATATATATAGAGAGAGAGAGAGAGAGAGAGAGAGAGAGAGAGAGAGAGAGAGAGAAATACCAAAAGCAACAAAGATTAGAAAGGACCAGAGAACACTACCAGAAACTCCAACTCTACAAGCATCATATTGGCAATAAATTCATTTCTTTCAGTACTCACTCTAAATGTCAATGGACTCAATGCTACAATCAAAAGACATAGGGTAACAGAATGGATAAGAAAACAAATCCATCTATATGCTATTTACAAGAGACCCACTTTAGACCTAAAGACACCTTCAGATTGAAAATTAGGGGATAGAGAACCATCTATCATGCTTATGGTCAACAAAAGAAAGCCAGAGTAGCCATACTAATATCAGACAATCTAGACTTTAAAATAAAGACTGTATCAAGAGATACAGAAGGTCATTATATCATAATCAAGGGGTCTATAGACCAAGAAGACCTAACAATTGTAAACATTTATGTGCCAAATGTCAGAGCACCCAAATATATAAATCACTTAATCACAAACATAAAGAAACTCATTGATAGTAATACCATAATAGTAGGAGACTTCAACACCCCACTCACAACAATGGACAGATCATCTAATCAAAAAATCAACAAGGAAACAATGGCTTTGAATGACACATTGGACCAGATGGATTTAACAGATATATTCAGAACATTTCATCCTAAAGCAGAATATACATTCTTCTCCAGTGCACATGGAACATTCTCCAGAATAGACCCTATATTGGGACACAAATCAGCCCTAAGTAAGGACAAAAAAATCGAGATCATACCATGCTTATTTTCAGACCACAATGCTATGAAACTCAAAATCAACCACAAGAAAAAATTTGGAAAGGGAACAAATACTTGGACACTGAAGAACATCCTACTAAAGAATGAATGGGCTAACCAAGGAGTTAAAGAGGAAATTAAAAAGTATATGGAAGTCAATGAAAATGATAGCACCACAACCCAAAACCTCTGGGACGCAGCAAAGGCAGTCATAAGAGGAAAGTATATAGCAATCCAGGCCTTCCTAAAGAAGGAAGAAAGTTCTCAGATACACAACCTAACCTTACACCTTAAGGAGCTGGATAAAGAACAGCAAATAAAACCCCAAACCAACAGAAGACAGGAAATAGTAGATTAGAGCAGAAATTAGGTATCAAAACGAAAAAAAAAAAACCAGTAGAATAGATCAATGAAACCAGAAGCTGGTTCTTTGAAAGAATTAACAAAACTGATAAACCACTAGCCAGTTTGATTAAAAAGAAAAAGGAAAGGACCCAAAGTAATAAAATCAGGAATGAAAGAGGAGAGATCACAACCAACACAACAGAAATAAAAACAATAATAAGAGAACATTATGAGCAATTATATGTCAATAAAATGGACAATCTGGAAGAAATAGACAAATTCCTAGAAACATATACACTACCAAAACTGCAACAGGAAGAAATAGAAAATTTGAACAGACCCATACCCAGTGAGGAAATCGAATTAGTAATCAAAAATCTGCCAAAAAAACAAGAATCTAGGACCACATGGGTTTCCAGGGGAATTCTACTAAACATTTAAAGAAGAGTTAACACCTATTCTCTTGAAACTGTTCCAAAAAATAGAAATGGAAGGAAAACTTCCAAACTCTTTCTATGAAGCCAGCATTACCTTGATTCCAAAACCAGACAGAGACCCCACTAAAAAGGAGAACTATAGACCAACTTCCCTGATGAACATGGATGCAAAAATCGTCAACAAGATATTAGCCAACCGGATCCAACAATACATTAAAAAAATTATTCACCACGACCAAGTGGGATTTATACCTGGATGCAGGGCTGGTTCAATATGTGCAAAACAATCAATGTGATTCATCACATCAATAAAAAAAGGACAAGAACCATATGATCCTCTCAATAGATGCAGAGAAAGCATTTGACAAAATACAGCATCCTTTCTTGATAAAAACCCTCAAGAAAGTAGGGATAGAAGGATCATACCTCGAGCTACTAAAAGCCATATATGAACAACCCAACACTAATATCATCCTCAATGGAGAAAAACTGAGAGCTTTCCCTCTAAGGTCAGGAACAAGACAGGAATGTCCACTCTCACCACTGTTATTCAACACAGTATTGGAAGTCTTAGTCTCTGCAATCAGACAACACAAATAAATAAAAGGCATCCAAATCGGCCAGAAGGAGGTCAAACTTTCACTCTTCGCAGATGACATGATACTCTATATGGAAAACCCAAAAGATTCCACCAAAAAGTTGCTAGAACTGATTCATGAATTCATCAAAGTTGCAGGATATAAAATCAATGCACAGAAATCGGCTGCATTCCTATACACCAACAATGAAGCGACAGAAGGAGAAACCAAGGAATTGATCCCATTTACACTTGCTCCAAAAATCATAAAATACCTAGGAATAAATCTAACCAAGAGGTGAAAAATCTATACACTGAAAACTATAGGAAGCTTATGAAAGAAATGGAAGAAGACACAAAGAAATGGAAAAAGATTCCATGCTCCTGGATAGGAAGAACAAATATTGTTAAAATGTCAATACTACCCAAAGCAATCTACATATTCAATGCAATCCCTATCAATGTAGCACCAGCATTCTTCACAAAGCTAGAACAAATAATCCTAAAATGTGTATGGAACCAGAAAAGACCCCGAATAGCCAAAGCGATCTTGAAAAAGAAAACCAAAGCAGGAGGCCTCACAATCCCAGACTTCAAGCTATACTACAAAGCTGTAATCATCAAGACAGTATGGTACTGGCACAAGAAGAGACACTCAGAACAATGGAACAGAATAGAGAACCCAGAAATGGACCCCCAAACATATGGCCAAATAATGTTTGACAAAGCAGGAAAGAATATCCAATGGAATAAAGACAATCTCTTCAGCAGGTGGTGCTGAGAAAACTGAACAGCAACATGCAGAAGAATGAACCTGGACCACTGTCTTACACCATACAGAAAAATAAACTCAAAATAGATGAAAGACCTCAATGTAAGACAGGAGGCCATCAAAATCCTCGAGGAGAAAGCAGGCAAGAACCTCTTTGATCTTGCCCGCAGCAACTTCTTACTCAACAAGTCTCTGGAGGCAAGGGAAATAAAATAAAAAATGAACTATTGGGACCTCATCAAAATAAAATCTTCTGCACAGTGAAGGAAACAATCAGCAAAATTAAAAGGGAACCAACAGAATGGGAGAAGATATTTGAAAATGACATATCATATAAAGGGTTAGTATCCAAAATCTACAAAGAACTTATCAAACTCAACACCCAAAAAACAAATAACCCAGTGAAGAAATGGGCAAAAGAAATGAATAGACACTTCTCCAAAGAAGACACCCAGATGGCCAACCGACACATGAAAAAATGCTCAACATCACTCATCATCAGGGAAATACAAATCTAAACCGCCATGAGATACCACCTGACACCTGTCAGCATGGCTAACATTAACAACTCAGGCAACAACAGATGTTGGTGAGGATGCAGACAAAGAGGATCTCTTTTGCATTGTTGGTGGCAATGCAAGCTGGTGCAGCCACTCTGGAAAACAGTATGGAGGTTCCTCAAAAAACTAAAAATAGAACTACCCTACAACCCAGCAATCGCACTGCTAGGCATTTATCCAAGGGATACAGGTGTATTGTTTTGAAGGGACACATGCACCCCACGTTTACAGTTGCACTATCAACAATAGCCAAAGTATGGAAAGAGCCCAAATATCCATCAATGGATGAATGGATAAAGAAAATGTGGTATGTATACACACACACACACACACACACACACACACACACACACACACACACAATGGAGTATTACTAAGCAATCAAAAAGAATGAAATCGTGCCATTTGCAACTACGTGGATGGAACTGGCGAGTATTATGCTAAGTGAAATTAGTCAGAGAAAGACAAAAATCATATGACTTCATTCCTATGAGGACTTTAAGAGACAAAACAGGTGAACCTAAGGGAAGGGAAACAAAAATAATATAAAAACAGGGAGGGAGACAAAACAGAAGAGACTCATAAAAATGGAGAATAAACTATAATCACGGGTTGTTTTTGATCCTGAGGGTTGCTGGAGAGGTTGTGGGAGGGGGGACGGGCTAAATGGTAAAGGGCACTAAGGAATCCACTCCTGAAATCATTGTTTCACTATATGCTAACAAATTTGGATATAAATTTTAAAAAATAAAAAATAAAGTTAAAAAAAAATAATAATACAAATGGGCAGAAGACCTGAACAGACATTTTTCAAAAAAGATTGAAGATAACCAAAAGACATATGAAATGATTACTCATCATCAGGGAAATGCAAATCAAAACCACAAGAGCTTTCACCTCACACCTGTCAAAATAGCTAAAATTAACAACACAAGAAACAGTAGATATTGGGGACAATGTGCAGAAAGGGAAATCCTCTTGAATGCAAACTGGCATAGCCAATGCAATAACAGTAGTGAGGATCTTCAAAAAGCTAAAGATAGGATTACCTTATGATTCACTCCACTACCAGATATTTACCCAGAGAATATGGAAAAACTAATTCAAAAAATATATTCTTCTCTATGTTTCTTACAACATTATTTACAAAAGCCAAATTATGGAACAGCCCAAGTGTCCTCTGATAGATGAATAAAGAAGATGACACACACACACACACACACACACACACACACACACACACTGGACTATTAGTTACATAAAAAAAAGAATGTTTACAACACCATGGATAGATCTAGAGGGTATAAAACTAAGTGAAGTAAGTCTGAGAAAAACAAATACCCTATGACTTCACTCATATGTGGAATTTAAGAAATGAAAAAAAACCCCAAATAAACAGGGTTCTTTTTTTTAAGTTTACTTATTTATTTTGAGAGATATAGAGATAGTGTGAGTGGGGGAGGGGTAGAGAGAGGGAGACAGAGAATTCCAAGCAGGCACTATGCTGCCAGTGCAGAGCCCAATGTGGTGCTCAAACCCATGAAACCTTAAGAAACCAAGAGTTGGATGCTTAACCAACTGAGTCACCCTGGCGCCCCAAACAGAATTTTAAATATAGAAAATAAACAGGTGTTTACAGAGGAGAGATGAGTGGGGGGGACAGGTGAAAATGATACACTTATCATGATGAGCACTGAATAATGTACAGAGTTGTTGAATCACTATGTTGTACACCTGAAAAGTAACAGGGTATGTTAATTATACTGGAATTAAAATTATTATATATATAAATAGGCATATACTAACTTATAAAAAGTGGGATAAGCAAAACGCATAGTGATGGGGTTAAATCAGAGGTTTAAACACAGCATGATCAAAGGTTCAGTGGGCCCAAGAAATCCCCGGCTTGACCTCAACATTAGAGGGTCCTAAACAAGTAAACTCTATTGACCCCAGTTTGGAAAAATTTTTAAAGTGGGAATGTAGAGACTAGAGTAATAAATCTGACCAGCCACCTCTTGGAACAATAGTTAGGCACATTAATCAAGTTAAAGGCCGGGGTCCCTTTTGACTGAGCCCATCAAAGGGGATGCAAACTGTTCTGCACAGGAGTGGGTAAAATAATCAGGGTGTTTGAATACAGAAGTTTCCAGGATTCCTTGATACAGGAGTACCACAAACTGTACTACCAAACCCATTGATGAAACCCTGATGCGGCTACAATTACACTGAAAGAACATAAAAAATGTGAGGGCTGCTAGGATCATTAAAGTTGCCATATTCAAATAGGCTTTAGGAAGGAATTTGTGTCTCCTTTACCTGAATGTTTTATGGGAATACATTTTGTTCTTATGGGGTAACAGTTCCCCTACCTAATGTTATAAATTCAAATCTGTTGATCAAGTCCTCATAGAGGCTACAGTTTAAGAACAGAAAAGTTGAAGGAATTAAGGTAAAATTTTGTAGGGGAACTGGTATATTGAGATAGGCCTTACATGAAGGCATTGTGCCTCTTCTAGCTGACTCTATTATGGGGATGAAAACTGTACGTGACTAGAGAGTATGTCACATCCTTAGTATTACAAAATAGAAGGCATGTAAACATGATTTTCAAGCAATGTTAATAGAATGTGCTAAATGGAAACCAGTAAGATTGTGGGAACCCACACAATCAAAAGCTAGAATGACAGTAGGAATAAATTCTCTGTGCAGTACCCCTATGTGGATCCTGGACTGGGGCTATGGAAAAGCCTGTGGGATTCCCAGAGATGAGTAGCGGGACTTAGGACTAAGGAACTTCCATTTCAGAGGTGTTTACTAACCTGCTGTCTGACATTAATTGATGCTAATGTGACAACTACAGAAGTGATCTTTAAACCTAAATATGTATGATGACTAGGAAGTTATCTGAGAGATGTTCTAATGGGGGTGTGGCAGTGTCCAGAAGAGTTACATGATAAAATAGAAAGGATTGATTCAGGGTCATGCTGCCTCCTTGGGAATCCAAGGAGGAGATGCTCAAGCAGGGAGCTTCTTTTTCCCCAGGACCGACTCAAACTGTGTGAGGAACTACTGGATTCCATGATCACTTGGACAGGGTCCTATGAACAACACTCAACTGACCCAAGAGCTACCTGGATTGGGGATGGCAGTTCCATGATGAATGGAAAACACCCTCTTTGGAAAATTCCTGCATTAAGACCAGCAATGGAAAGACACACGTTGGAGATCAGCTCGGTGGGCTGAATTATGTTTTCTTACCAGTGACAGAACATCTAAACAGTGAGAAAAAAAAAAAAAAAAACACCCTCTGTTTGGGTTTTTACAGACTCCCGGACAGTGACCAGTGGCCTGAAAATTTGGTCAGATAGAAGGGCAATGGAAACTTGGTCTACTAAAAGAATACCCATATGGGGCACAACCCTACTGAAACTTAGGGGTACAATAAAGTAGGAGATGTCAACACCCATCAGAAGTAGTTTCTTCCAAGTTCAGAAGATGACTGGAATCAACAAGCAAACACTCTCATGTGCTCCCTTGACATGGCCACCTGGGGTCCAGGAAATGAATCCACATGCAGATATTACAACAACCTGGACATCATCCTCTTGCACCCTCTGTGGCACAAAATGCCAGTAAGAGCTGTAGTGTCTGTCAACAAAAGAGAAACTGCAAATAGCCATGTGGCAGATTTTCTGATGGGAAGGCTTTCATCACAGCTGCCAAGTCAGGCTGATGCTTGATGCTTGTAGCCCTGAGTCAGGCTTTAGCTGGTAGTTACAAATGGGTACTTCCATGAATAGACACTGACCCTGTATTGGACTTTACTTACCTAGGAAATATAAATGCTTACAATAGTATTAAAGAACCTGAACACATGATATGCCAATTTGAACATCTAACCATCATTTCTTTATACCAAGGATTATACTGAAGAGCCATAATGTCCAAAAGTGAGCAGGGAGTCATTCTCCCCAGTACTAGCTTGATAGAGAATTACAATCGACAGTTAAAACATTGGTTGCCTAACAGAGAGTAAAATAAAAATATGAAGGGCTTGTGTACATGCCTTCATAAGTGGGTGCTAACACTCAACATGAGTGGGATTAAAGGGGTATCCTCGCTGGATAGATTCCTTCATTTTTCTTGTAAATCAGGAGAAGAGAGAGCAGGGAAGGATGGTATCATCTTCCCTAACTCACTTTTTTTTGTCCTTTTCTTACCTGCTGCAACAGTCATATGACCAGGGCTTTAACTCCAAGGGCTGGAAACAGATGATTCCAAAGCAACAAAATATACGTATTATACTTTTTTGTCAGAATTCCTTAAGGCCTGATGGGAAAGGATGTGCCTTTACCTAGTCTCACAAAATTGGGACTAACAGTAATTGCAGCTATATTGCCTGATGGTCAAAATAGCTCACTGGTTCTCCATGTAACTTTTTTATGTAAAAGAATTTTATGTAAAAAGAATGGATTAAGCGGGAGGTTCTTCCTAGAGTAGTATTGCTGTCTGCATTTCAGATCAGCAAGGTGGCCAAATCCAAAGTCCCTTCCAAAGGAGGGTTTGGGTATCAACAGGAAGAGGAACTGTAGCTTAATGAAGTAATGAATAAATGAGGTACATAATAAAGGGAAGCCAGTATTACTTTATCATCCCAAAAGGGGATCAGAGCAAGAGAGTATTGTGTCTTAGCTCAATGATATATATAGATGTATATATGCTTCAAAGAATGAACCCATTTGTTTGTGGACACCACTCCCACTTTTGGAACCTGAAATACTGAAGGAAAGCCTGCAAATTTGAGGAAACTTGCCTTGGGGTACTTTTTTAAATTATTAATATTTAAGAGATTATGACTAGTTAAATATGGTTAAGTGATTAATTTAAGTGGTCATGTACTTGGCTTAATTTAATTTTTAATTTCTAGTATAATTAACAGTGTTAGGTTTCAGGTGTACAATATAGTGATTCAGTAATTCTACACATTGCTCAGTGTTCCTCATAAATGTACTCCTAATCCCCTTCCACAATTTCACCCATTCCCCCACTCATCTCCCCACTGGCAACCACGTGTTTATTCTCTACAGTTAAGACTTTTTAAAATATTTTTGTTTGTTCCCTTTTCACATGGTAATGATGGGCTGGGAAGATGATCAATCACTGTATGAGATGCCAGTAAGGCACTAGTAGTCTAGTCATTTCACTTCTGTATAATTTTGCTTTAAATGTGTGGCCAGAGACCATGGACTACACTGTTAGTTAATTGAAAAAATAAGTAGACTCTGCCCAGTTCTTGGCAAAGAGCTCCTAAAAGTCTTCTAATTTTCTAGGGGTTACGGGAATTGGGTAAATCTTTTGTTCTATTGAAGGGACTGAATAGCCCTACATTGCTTCCTTTAGAGAGAGGGTGGGAAATGGAAAGGAGTTAATTGCTCATGACTATAAAGCTTCCATAAAAATCATGGAGCTATGGGATATGGAGGGCTTGGAAGTTGGGGAAGTAGGAGACTGGCACAGCCAGAGACGAAAGCTCAGCATTTCTTCCTTGCCTTGTTCCTTTCTTCCATGCAGATATCCATCTTTACCCTTTAGCATGTTTTATTATAATTAACCAGTACAAGTAAAATGTTTGAGTTGTGTCAGCCACCCCAGCAAATGAACAGAACTTGAAGAAGAGATCAGTGGAATCTCTAATTATACCTTGCAAGTGGTGTGGTGCTGTGGCAGTTTTGTAGGCCTGAGCTATTAAGCTGTGGGTTCTAACGCTATGCAGGTAGACAAAGTTAGAATGGAGTTAAATTATAGGATAAAGTGTAGTCATAGACAAGTGCTTAGGATGGGAAAAGTCCTCCACCTGGTAACTAGAAGTGCACAGTAAAGGATACTGGCAGGCAAGTAACTCAGAATAACTTGGTTTTCCCCTACTAAGGAAAGAGGAAAACTGGGGGTCCAAAACATACCCAAAGGAAATGAAAACAGCATTTCCAGAGATAAATGCACTCACATGCTTACTGCAGCATTATTCACGATTGTCAAGATATGAAACCCAGGTGTCTATCAGCAGATGAATGGATTTAAAAAAAAAAAAGGATGTGGCCTATTTACACAATAAATTATTCCCTAGTCAGGATAAAGGTGGTTATCCTGCAATTTTTTTTTTTTTGACAACATGGATGGACCGTGAACACATTATGCTAAATGCCACAAGTCAGAAAAGACAAAGTAGTGCTGAATATCCCTCAGATGTGAAATCTAAAAGGGAATGGGTGGGTTGGAGGAACAGCATTTAGGCGGTTTCAAGGTATAAATGTGCAACAGGTAGCAAATAAGCCATAGGGAACTAACACACAGTATAATGAATATCAACAGTATGGTACCATAATTACATAACGTGATAAATATTGCTAAAACGGTGATCATATTATAGTACATCAATGTATCAAATCAACATGGTATACATCATAAATTCATACGTTTTTATGTCAAATGTATTCAATAACAATCCAAGATAATAATTCCAACTCTGTGAGTGGGGCAAACAAATTTCTTCCAAATGAGCAATGAATGAACTGGGAACTAGGATACAGCTCATCTACAGGCAACTGAGGCAGACAAGCTCACAAAGGAGACTTGACAAGGGGTAGCCAAACACATGGATACAGAATGGGGCAAGAGTGGGACCCAAGGAACGAAGGGATGAGCCAGCTGATACATGAAGAATGATGCACTACACATTGCTGAAGGATGTAAATGAAATAAAAATTAAATTAAAAAAAGATTTCCAGTCACTTTCATAAGAGCAGTTTTAGAGTAGTGAAGATAAGTACTTCTGAGTACTTTCAAAGAAAATACAGCAGAGACTAATTGAATGGTGACAGTCTAAGGAGCGTTCCCCCTCAAAAAAAAAAAAATAGAGGCTTATTAGTTATAGATTAAGGAAAACACCAATCAAGTTTGAAGATACAAGTAAAAATTAATATCCTCTTCATCTAAGTAATATTCTCCCACTTCTATTCCTATCTCCTCTACTCCCACCCAGGGCACGTTATTTTCAATACAACTATCTCAAACTAATTCATTTTGTCTTTTCCTCAAGTATTGCTAATCTCTAGGACACAGAGTTTCCAACAACTGCTTGTGATGAAACCAACAACACTATTTCTGAGGTCCACATTGAAAGACAACTTAAAATGATTTTCTAACTGTTTTCAAACCAACCAAGAAACGTACTACCTCATTTAACATTTTAACTACCTCATTTAACATTTAACATAGAGGCCAGGAGTCAACCAACAAGTAGGTGACAAGCCTAAATGACCTAAGGTTTTCAACTGCAGTTTTCACCAAATCACAGATCCATTCCCCAGATAAGCACAGGCTATCATGTTTCTGCAAGGTTGGCAGCTGCTCCTTTATGCTTTTTTCCCTCACTCATACGCATCTAGCGGAATCCACTTCCTGTGGTCAACATCACTTCAGAGCAAGTGTAAATTAGCATCTGTCTTGGCACCTTTCTGCCGTTGCGCCGTTGCCCCTATTCATAGAAACGAAAAGTCAAAAGACAGGGGTCAGCCAATGGAGATCAAGCCAAAATTAAAAAGATATTTAAAAATAGAGCTTGAGGGGGGGAGTGGTGTTGGTAATGGAAATCCTGGAAACCGATGCATAACTATAGGCTTAACAAGGAAGAAAATGGCCTTCACAAAAGAGCATGTGTTGACACTTGAGCTAAAGGGGAAGTTTTGCAAGGGGAAGCGGGTGGGGAGGAAGAATTTCTTAGAGATTTGATGCAATGGCCAAGAAATCGAAATATGGTTTAAAAAAAGGGGGGGGGGGGAGTCTTTCATTGAAAAATAGATGGTGACAGCAATTCCCATCCTTCAACTGCAAACCGGGTTTTGTCAGCAATACACGATTTTTATGTATTATCAAAAATTAAATGAAACTTGAAGACATCTAGAATACCTCCCTTTGTCCTTTCCTGGAAAATACAGTACCTCTTCAGGCATACTTCACATCAACTGGTGCTTGAGTTTCCTAAGGTTATCTAGAACTCTAAACAATTTTTTTTCAGTATTTGCTTACATACGTGTCTGCCTTTAAATGATAAAAATCTGGAAGATTTTCTTTGTATTGTTGGTAGAAAAGGGAAAACTCTTTAAGTGCAGTTTATTTTTAAAAAGCATAGTGAACTTATGGAATTTTTAAAATAATTTTCATTTAATTCCCAGGCCTTCTCTGTCAATGTAATGATTGTCATTTGAAAGAACCCCTGGATTTTAAATATCAATCATTTAATATCAAGACCACCCCTAAAATCACTCCATGACCTTATCATAAAAACCAAGTACAGTTTTATGGTAATTCCAATCTTTTCCTCTAGGGACATTAATGTGCATTATTTTATTCATCTACCCCAACAACTTTTATGTTAGAGCCTTTTTGTTTCAGGCATGTAAGTTCTTCTCCATGAAAACTGCAAGTTTACAGGGAGGAAAATGACCCAACCAAAACAAATACTGGAGGAAAGATCCCAGAGAGAAAGGTTTTCCAAGTTGACTCTCCACCTCTACCTTTACTAATCGGATTTACTAACCAGACCCAGGATTAATTTTTTTTTTTTTTTAAGTTTCTCAGGTGCTTTACATGCAATCCAATACTGTCAATTGCATGCACACACACAAATCCCAATAGGAGATAGGCAACGACATGTTTCTATACAGCTTCCCACAATACAGAGCACATGAGAGCTTTCTTTGCCCTCAAAGCCTTGCACCTATTCAAGAGTCATTACAGTTGCCCTTCCACCTGTGCCCTATCCTTCACCAACCAGGAATTATCAAGTCACTGAGTAACAGCTGCCTTACTTACATTAGGCTCAACATCTGAGCGTACAAATTCAGCCAGAGGCAGAGCTACTTAAGCCATGGCAACATTGTGAAAAAACAACCAGCCAAACAAACCCACAAACAATGTATGATGCCTGAAAAATTTTCCCCTTTATCTCCTCTTCTTTTCAGGCAATTTGTAATTTCTAACGGTGGCCCATGAGGATGAATTTGCCCATTCCCCTTGTAACAGCGTGGAGACATTGAAGTAATTTTCCCATCCTTGGTATTGGTGGGGCGAGCTCTTCACCACAGGTAAACTCAAGAGTGGCAGAAAGTGCTCTATGTTCTAGGAGAAGCTCATTCACATTCTGCACAGACTCGGTTGGTAAGCACCCCCCTAATGATCCCATATCCTCATTTTCATGCTTGTATTCACATTACAGTGCATCTGTAACAAATTACAACATGCTTAGCTTAACACATCACACACACACATTATCTCACAGTTCACTAAGCAGAAGCCCTACTGATATCACCAATCTCAAATTTACCTGTTGGCAGGACACATTCCTTACTGGAGGCTCTGGGTATCAGTCTGCTTCCCAGCGCATTCACATTCTGCGAGGAATTCAGTTTCTCGTGGTTGTAGCATAGAGATCTACAGTCCTTTACCATCACTCAGAAACCAGTATTTACTCCTACAGCTAGTCTGTGTATATTCCTACACAATGGAGAAAGCCCTGGGAGCTTCTTTCTAGTCACTGTACACGGACTTCATGCCTCAGAGTTGGCAACAGCACCTCCCGTACCTTGCACTATCGAGAAGCTCTCTGACTTGCCTTCTACCATTTCCCTGCACCTTCTTTCTCAGGCTGCCTCTTATGCTTTTAAGGGGTCAGGTGATTTCATTAGACCCACTTACAGAATCCAGAATAATCACCACACCTTAAAGTCCATAACCTTAATTACATTTGCAAACTCCTTTTGCCCTGTAATGTAACATATCCACAGATTCCAGGCATTAAGGAGCAAACTTATCTTTAGGAGAAGCCATTGTGATGCCTAGCACATGCCTTTGCATACTCCCTCCCCTTAACTATGGAATGGATTTAGCCAGTCAAAAGCAACAGAGGTTGTGAGATGTCACTTCCAAAATTAATTATAAAAGGAATGCAGATTCCATCTTGGAGTACTCCCTCTTTCTTGATCCCTTTCTCTGGGGATGCCACTTGCCATGTTGTGAGGCAAACGCACGAAGAGGTCCATGGGATTCAGCTTGGGAGCAGAAGCAGATCTTCTTAGGACTGGTACCAGCCAAATGAGTGACTTTGGAAATAAATCTCCCCCAGCAGAGCCTGGAAACATCTGCAGGTCCAGCCAACATCTTGATTGAATCTTCGTGATAGAACCTGTGGCTGACAGGCCCAGCTAAGCCACTCCCAGATTCATGACGCACAGAAACTAAAATAAGGCTCATTGTTTTAAACTGCCAAATTCTAGGGGCGCCTGGGTGGCTCAGTGGGTTGAGGGTCCGACTTCGGCTCGGGTCGTGATCTCATGGTGCACGGGTTCGAGCCCAGTGGGTTGGAGCCCCGAATCCAGCTCTGTGCTGACAGCACGGAGCCTGGAGCCTGCTTCAGATTCTGTCTCTCTCTCTCACTCTCTCTCTGACCCTCTCCCACTCATTCTATCTCTCAAAAATGAAGAAACATTTAAAAAAATAAAAATTAAACTGCTAAATTCTGGAAGTATTGGTTATGAACTTGGGACATATTAACCTTGGATTTAAGAAGACTGATCTCCATAAACAGAGGGAGAGAAAACCTGGAGTATGTGTAATGAATGGCCACAACTGAGAAAACAAATGTTGTCCCTCTCTTTGGTAGCTGTAGCAGTGTACCTGGCAGTGTTTCCCAAAGTGTGGTCCACGGACTACTTATAGTAGAAACACCTATGATGGTTGAATACATTGCAGATTCCTGGGCCTTCTACATTAGAAACTCCAGGGAGTGAATGTGCCTTACTAATAAGCTTCTGAAGCGGTATTTATTCTCATAAACTCTGAAAACCACTGATGGCAATGGTTAGGAATGCTGATTTTGAGCAATCTGTGTTTAAATCTCAACTCCTTAGGAAATTTTAACTGTTTTGTTCCTTCAGAATCCCCAGCACCTAAACAGCACCTGCACATAGTTGGTGCTCAAAAAGTGTTTGTCAAGTGAACAAGTGGCTGAATAAATGACCAAAGGCAATTGTCTTAATTTCACTGCTTTTCTTAATAGAAAAAAAATTAAATGAAGACAGTGACCCCTATTTTTAAGTGCTGTTGTAAGAATTAAATGAGCTGATGTGTGTGCAATGCATCGCATGGTGACTGGTACCCACACAAAGTGCACACTGCGTGCAGGTGCTTGTGTTGCTATGGTCATCACATAAGTGTGACAGCAGCAATGACCCAGAAAACCCTTCGCTCTCAGAAAAACTCAGCAGTTATAAAATGTGCTCTCTGTGAGCACTTGTTGAGATGAGCACTGGGTGTTGTATGTAAGCCACTTTCACAAATTATATTTTAAAAATGTGCTCTCTCTGCTTGTTGAAGAGATGCTAGGCAAGCATGCAAAGAGTGAGGACACATTTTCAGAAGGTTCAATTTCAGAAGGACACATTCTTTAGAAGGTTCAAATAATCTTTTCCAGCAAGGCTGTGAGGGGCTCAAAGGCCTGACATAAGGAAATATGATTATGTGCATATTCTGATTTATCCTCTGCTGCATCCTTCCCCCCCTTGCCTCCCCCCTGCCCCAACAAGGAATTTTTCTATTTCTGGTCCAATACTGCTGCATGTTTACTGGCTTCCAGCATGAAAGATATACCAACTGCTCTCAGTACAGTTTTGAAAACACTTTAAAAAGAATTCAGACTGAGGGGCGCCTGGGTGGCTGTCAGTTAAGTGTCCGAATTCAGCTCAGGTCATGGTCTCATGGTTCTTGAGTTCGAGCCCTTCATCGGGCTCACTGCTGTCAGTGCAGAGTCCGTGGGATCCTCTGTCCCATCTCTCTCTGCCCCTCCACACTCACGCTGTTTCAAAAATGAACATTTATTGAAAAAATAAAGAATTCAGACTGAAAGGTGCTCTGTGAATACAAGGTAGCAGTGGTATTTGGGAAAAAAAAAAAACACACACAAACTTTTATGTAATTTAATCACTTCACCAGAATTAAAATATTAGAGTCAGTGACATTTAATTTGGCTTAGGATTTGACTAATATGGGGTGTATTCATTATCTTGACCATGTTGCCGATTTCGTGAGTGGAGTGATTTTAAAATGTGTTCACGGGTTCTCTGATTCTCCTCCCTTCAAGGAATGGAACCTAATTCCCCCTCCCTTGACTGTAAGATGCTGTTAGTGATCTAACAAATAGGAAAAAGAGGAAGTGATGACAGACTTCGGAGGCTAGGTCATAACACACTGCAGTTTCCTCTTTTTTGCTGTCTCTTGGATCACACACCCTGGGGGAAGTCACTTGCCATTGTGAGGACACTTAAGAAACCTAAGGCATCCTGTCGACAGCCATGAGAGTTAGCCATGGGGGAAACAAATCCTCTGACCTCAGTCAAACCATCAGGCATCTGCAGTCCTTCTAACATCCTGCCTGGAACCGTAGGCCCTGAGTCTGAGGCATGCAGGTAAGCTACTCCCCAATTCCTTATTCACAGAAACTGTGGGATGACAAACGCTTGCTGCTTTAACCCACTAATCTGGGGGGTAATTTGTTACGTAACAATACATAACTACGGCAACAGGTATATACCTATGTCAAATTTCTCCCATTATATACTTTAAATATGTCCAGCTTATTAGTTCTTAGTTGCAACTCAATAAAACACAAAAAGGTAAAAGATAGTAGAAAAACTACAATTTATTATTGAGTGGAAATTTTGTTCTTTGTAAAATGATCAACATGCGGATTAAAGCCAGGTATAGAACTGGATTTTTGGTAAAGCAGACCCCCTGCCCCACAAAAAGAATTCCAGGAAATAATGATGCTACCTTATCAACTCCATACTCAAAATAAACAGCCAGCCATGGTCGCTGGATTCCTATCCCTGTTGGTTGTCAAGATATTTTCCTTATTCACCTCACCACCCCTCATATGCTAAAAAGAAAATTTGAACAAAACAATTTCTAGGAGTAGTGGAGATGCTTTAATTAAATACAGTCTAGTCTTGATTATACAACTGGAAGCAAGAATAGCTCTGGAGTGACACAAAATTCTGTTCAGTTATGGAAAAGGCAAATGTCATAGGAAGGAAAGAGTGTAAATATAATGCAATGTATATGTATATAAATTTTAGATAGATGATAGAGAATTTATAGAATTGCATTTTCTAGGTTATCTCCCATACCAATATTTGTAATGTCTATATTATAGTTCATTGCCATATAAATGCTATAATTTGTATAAGCAATTCTCTGTTATTGATATTTTCCTCATTTCTAACTCTGTGGTCATCCATAATGCTGTGATAAGCATTCCTTTAGCTAAAGCTTTACTTGCTCCTCTCTTCAGGGCAGATTTTGAAAGTGAAAATTCAACGTGTATGAATGTTGTTAAAGCTCCTATTACAAATTGCCAAATTGCTTTCCAAAAATATCAGGTCAATTTACAGACTCATTGACATGATATAAGAATTCCTGTCTCACCACATTCTTGTAAGCATCGTGGAATTTTTTTTAATTGGGCCATTTACTTTTCATGAGTTTCTGAGGTATTTTAAAAGAGTTTTACTATCCCCACCCTGCTCTTTTACAATTTTGTTTCCTTCATGGAAAACGTGTTCATTTGATGATAACTCCTTTTTCATGTATGGTAAGGCCTTTTGGTTGCCAAGATGTAGCACCTAATAGAATGTAGTGACCAAATCTCAAATAAATCACTGAATTAATAAATTCACTAATTCTTATTAAGAGCTAAATTTCTAAAACACTTTGAATAGAATAATATAAAAGCAATAAAAGTCCAATGAACAGATTCTCTTTGGAGGCTAAGTATCTGCCCCTTCCTATTTAATGAAAACAAAAGGCAACTCTCTCATAAACTAGACCCAATGAGGAAAACATTCAGTTCCCACGGACAGCTCTATGAGATGCCAACGGACAGTAAGTTCTTTTCTACCAGGAAAAATCACATTTAAAATTTATGGGAAAGTTATATAAAAGTAACAACAACAACAACAAAAAGTATGCCTAATTAACTTGAGTTTGGGGCATGCACAATATTTTTCAACAAGATTATGATCATCAGACTTACCATGTAATGGTTACTTAACCTTGTGTTTTCATGAATTACCTCATTCAGTTCATACCAAAGTCTTCTGAGACATGGTCTCTACTATCCTCATAGATAATAGGATGTGAGAAACTTTGAGACATTAAATAACTTGTCCAAGTTGACAGACGCCATAAGTGGCATTTATAGGCTTCACAGCCACATCTTTCTGACACCAAATCCTGTACTTTTCCTGTACATACTTAACAGAGACCCAGTGCATGGTTTTGTTAGGCTGTTTTTTGTCAAAGCTATTGGATTGGAGGCAGTAGGGCATAAAAGAATGAACAGACATGAACACAGGCTTTCCAGCTGGACATTCTTGGATTTGAATCTTGCCTCTATATACTAGGTTCTGACTCCTATGATCTTCAGTTTGCTTATACTAGCGTCCCCCATTGTCGTGTGACTTAAGTGATTTAATGTCTGCCACAGTGCTCAGTGTGATACTCAGTACCTACTACAGGGTATTATATATATGATCCAAAGCAGACAAGAGTAGAAAGGAAATTTGTACTCAGTTACCTCCACCAGAGGGCAGAGTAAGAATTACTGTGTCTTTTTCTGTGCCAGTTTTTGATAAGGGAAACTAGAATGTGATGTGAGTGCTTAATTTAAATAACAGTTACTAATCTTTAAATCTTGAGGGCGCTATAACAGACTTAAAAAGAGAATAAATAGCAATATAAAAAGGGAATACGTGAACAATAATAAACTGAGTATTATTTTATATTCTCTAAAGTACTGAAGCAGGAAAGTTTGATAGTGAGGAAAAACATGAAGGCATTATAAGGACTTTTACAGTTTAAAAATTACCCAGCATCCTTAAGCTTATTTTAGAATATGCTATCAGGATAAATCATCATCCAGCTCATTTCCAAATATATGATGGTTAATTACCTTGACAACAATATGATTTACAGGCAGATTTAATGTAATTTTTATTTTTTATTATTTAAAAAAAATTAATGTTTGTTTATTTTTTGAGAGAGAGAAAGAGACAGAGTGCAAGTGGGGGAGGGGCAGAGAGAGAGGGAGACACAGAATCTGAAGCAGGCTCCAGGCTCTGAGCTGTCAGCGCAGAGCCGGATGCAGGGCTCAAATCCATGAACACAAGATCATGACCTGAGCTGAACTTGGATGCTTAAAGGACTAAGCCACCCAGGCGCCCCAATTTTTATTTTTAAAGATGTTCTGGGGCACCTGGGTGGCTCAGTCGGTTGAGCATCCAACTCTTAATTTTGGTTCAGGTCATGATCCCAGGGTCATGTGACTGAGCCCCTGCTTAAGATCAACTCTCTCTCCCCCTACCCCCCCATTCACTCCCTCCCTCCCTCTCTCTCTCAATAAAAAAATTAAAAAGTTTAAAAAGAAGTGTTCTAGAACACTTGCTTGTGGAAGTACTTTTCAAGCACTGGAAGTAAGTTTAGACAAATCCATCCACATTCTTCCCAGGTTTTTGTTAAAACAACCTTTCAATGGAATGAAATACAGACATATTGAGGAATTTCTCTATAGCCATAGCAGACTCGAAAGAAGATGAAATTCCTTTGACTATAGCAACCTAACCACAGAAGACTTTATTTTCTGAAAATGACCACAGTAGTATTTCCAGTCCTGCTTGCTTCTCTAGGAGTTTGTCACTTACCCAAGAGGTGGGGCCTATGTCCCCTCCTCATGACCCTAGGTAGGTTATTACTGTTCCAATCAATAGAATATGGCAGAAGTGATGCTAACTTCCTTTCAAGCCTGGGTCATCAGAAAGGATATGCTGGGTCCATCTTTTAGGGACATTTGTGTGCACCCAGTGAGGAAGCCCAAGTTTGCCCGTGTAGAGATGAACAGATGCACACACATGCGTATGCATTTTCTCTCTCTCAAAATAAAAGTAAATAAAAGTAAAATAAAAAAATAAAAAGATGTGCATTCCTAAGTGTGTTTTAAAATGGATCTCAGACTCAATTTCAAACCACCATAAGACAAAGAAAGAAGCTTTTTAGTCCCTTCCCCAATGTATCTTTATGGGGACAAAAAGAAATCAGCATTTAAAATCTTAATTTCACTTTGTAATCAAAGATGGATTATAAAAAATCAAAAGTTAACAATGTTCTGCATGCAGGATCCTACACTTTAAAATTGTTTATTTCGGTGCCTTTTATTTTCTTACCTCAAAATAGATATAGATTGCATGCAGTAAAAACATTGAAAAAAACATAATTCTCTTTAAGTTGAAAAGTTCTGGGTCAAATTAGGAAGAATAATATAAATAATAGGACACACACTGAGGCAAAAGAATGCTATTGTGTCCTTCTAGAAACCACAGAAGCCAAGAAGCCCTTCCGTGAGCAATTGGGAAAGTAAAGGACAAACTACATCTCACTCAGGCTCGCCCAGACCAAGGTGGGAGGAAATAGCATACTTAAGTAAAAAGCCTGCTAAATATTTAATGAATGAAGATTATAAAACTGTTTCTATCTTTATAGTTTTGATTGCTTCCTGCCTTTTGCTTTTCTCTCTTCCTTTCCTCCATAAAGCAAACACTCCCATGGCTGTAACTCTCCTGCTCCAAAGCGGCCAAGGCCCAGTTTGGCAATTGCCTGCCCTACCTTTCCTCAGCTCCTCAAGCCAACTTTTCTTACTAGCCAACTCCTCAATCCAGCTCTTCTAGCTGGTTTAAAAACATTCTGTCTGTGGTAATGGCATCTTCTGGTCACTGAGGCTTGAAACCATTAATTGCCCTATGCCCACCTCCTCCTTGTCCCTAATGCCTGGTTCACACCATTTCTCCCACTGCTATCAGCCTACAACCAGAAGAGAACACAAACATTCGGTGCATGCCAGCTGCAGCGAGCCTGGAGGCATTCCCATCCAGAGCCCCCAGTTCCCAGATTTATGACCATATGGAAGTTATTTAACCTCTCTGAGGCTCCTTTTCCTCATTAACAAAAGAAAGTTGGTAATAACCATTCTTACCTCAGTGAGTTGTTGTGAGGATTAAATTACATAACATACAGAGCACTAGACGAGTAGACAGTGGGTCTTTGCTACCTTTTCAATGTAGGGCCTTATTGGGGCACCTGGGTGGGTCAGTTGGTTGAGCATCTGACTTAGGCTCAGGTCATGATCTCATGGTGAGTGGGTTCGAGCACTACTTCAGGCTCTGTGCTGACAGCTCAGAGCCCGGAGCCTACTTCAGACTCTGTGTCTCCCTCTCTCTTGGCCCGCCCCCCCACTCACTCTCTCTCTCTCTCTCAAAAATAAATAAATGTTTAAAAAAATTAAATAAATGTAGGGCCTTATCATTACACACCTGTACCTCTGTATCATCCTCCTTGCTGAGATGACTCCTTAATCCTCCAATGCCACTTGCACATATCCCAAAGATTAAGCCTAATCTCACTCCACTGCTCCCACGGTGTTAGTGGTTCTCAGCTAATGAAGAGGCTTGATTCACGTCCATCAGCAATACCCAAAATAAGTCCACAGTCTGCATTTCCAGCCCTCACACAGCCTTTGCCAACCCTGTGCTCCAGCCCCATCTATTCCCAGCTGAGTCCTCCTTAGCCACAGCCACATTCCCTCTTTTTGCTCCCATGCCTCCCGCCATGTGCCATTTCCTCCCCCTTCTTCCCAAATTCCTTATTTGACTCTGGTATATTTCAAAAAAAAATTAAAAATATATAGCAGAAAATAATATAACAAATGTACCCTCCACCCAGTGCTATAAATTCTAAATATTTTGCCACACCTATGTCACACATCCTTAAAGAGATAAAACATTACAGATGTATCTGAAACATGTGCATGCCCCTCCCCTGATCCCCTAACCCCTCAAAAGCTCCCTATAGGCAACCAATGTCCTGGATCTGGGGTATTTGTGATTTCCTTGCACTTTTAAAATACTTGTACTCATCAAGAACAAGGAAACTCTGAGATACTGTCACAGCAAAGAGGAGCCTGAGGAGACATGACAACTAAATGCTGTATGATATCCTAGGTGGAACCTGAAGCAGAAAAAGGAAATTAGGGAATAACGAAGAAATCTCAATACACTATGGACTTTAGTTAATAATAATGCATCAATATTTATTCATTATTTGTAAAAAATTTACCATACTATGTAAGATAGGATATAGGTATATGGGAACTATCTGTACTGTTATCATTTTTCTGTAAATCTAAGTTTATTCTACCATTAAAAGACTATATTAAAAATATTACCTCCTTAGCCATTGAAAACATATAGCATTGTTCCAAATGTTCTTTAGGTTTTCCAAACTGTATAAATGATATTACATATGACTATACCTATATCATTATGCATTTTATTACCCAACTAGCTTTTTTAAGTATTTAGTCTCCAGTGCCCCACCCTGATTCCATTCTCTCTCCTTCTTCATGACTCCGTGCCCCAAATGGTGACTTCTAAGAGTTGCATCTTCAGACTTCCTTACCTCTTGCTACTGGTTGAATTTTTCCATTGGAAAGCAGCAACATGAGACTGGAAAGTGTCAAAAGGGAAAATATGACATGGTAGGCAGAAAAATGACCCCCAAAGATATTCTGATCCTATGCATCTCAAATAAACCTAAACTTATGTCTTAAGAATTCTTACCAATACTTCTCAAACTCTTTCCACAAAACTGAGAGAAATGAACACTTCCAAACTCAATTTAATGAGGCAAGCGTTATCCTGGTACTAAAGTCAGACAAGGACACTACAAGAAAAGAAAATTACAGGCCAATATCCCTGGTTAATATAGATGCAAAAATCCTCCATAAAATACTAACAAACTGAATTCAAGAGCACATGTTAAAAGGATCATACTCCATGATCAAGTGACATTTAGCCCTAGGATCCAAGGATGGTTTAACATATGCAAATCAGTAAATCATACTACATTAACAGAATGAAGGATAAAAAAATCATATGATCGTTTTAATAGAAGCATAAATAGCATTTGACAAAATTCACTTTTCTTTTATAAAAGAAACCCTTAACAAATCAGGTATAGAAGGAACGTACCTCAACTTTTAAAAAGATCCTATGTGAAAAGCTGATGCTATTATTATACTTGATGGTAAGAAGTGAAAAGCCTTACCTTTAAAATGAGGAACAAGACAAGGATGCCCACTCTCCCTGCATCCATTTAGCATAGTACTTGAAGTCCTGGCCACAGAAATTAGGCACAACAAATAAGCAAATAAAAGGCATCCAAACGGAAGGAAATAAGTAAAATTATCTCCCTTTGTCAATGATGTGATCTTATATATTAAACAAAAAAAACCACTAAAGACTCCACCTAAAAACTGTTAAAACTAATACATGAATTCAATAAAGTTGCATGACACAAAATTAACATACAGAACTCAATGTGTTTCTATCTAAACATTAACAATGAACTATCCAAAAGAGAAATGAAGAAAGCAGTCCCATTTATAATAGCATCGTAGACAATAAAATACTCAGCAATAAATTTAACCAAGGATGTAAAAGATCCGTACACTGAAAATTACAAGATGTTGATTAAAGAATCGAAGAAGACACAGAGGCGCCTGGGTGGTTCAGTCAGTTGAAGGCCCGACTTCGGCTCCGATCTCAAGGATCATGGGTTTGAGCTCCGCAATGGGCTTTGCGCTAACAGCACGGAGCCTGCTTGGATTCTCTATCTCCCTCTCTCTCTCTCTGTCCCTCCCCTGCTAATGCTCTCTCTCTCTTTTAAAAATAAATCAACATTAAACATTTTTTAATTAAAAAAATTGAAGAAGACAGAAATAAATGGAAAGGTATCTGTATTCCAGATGAGAATAATTAATATTGGTAAAATGCCCATACTACCCAAAGTGATCTGCATTTTCTTTTTTTTTTTAATTTTTTTTTTCAACGTTTATTTATTTTTGGGACAGAGAGAGACAGAGCATGAACGGGGGAGGGGCAGAGAGAGAGGGAGACACAGAATCGGAAACAGGTTCCAGGCTCCGAGCCATCAGCCCAGAGCCTGACGCAGGGCTCGAACTCACGGACCGCGAGTGATCTGCATTTTCAATGCAATCTCTATCAAAATTCCAATGCCATTTTTCAAAGAAATAGAAAAACAGTTCTAAAATCTAAAAACAGTCCTAAAACCACAAAAGATCCTGGATAGTCAAAACAGTCTTACCAAGCACAAAAAAAACAAGAAGCGTCACACTTCCTGGTTTCAAAGTATATCACAAAGCTGTACTGATCAAAACAGTATGTGAATAACATAAAAACAAGCATGTATACCAGTAGAATAGAATATAGAGACCAGAAACGAAACTATACATGTGCAGTCAACCAATCTTTGGCAAAGGTGACAAAAACACACAATGTGGAAAGGATAATCTCTTCAATAAATAGCGTTGAGAAAACTGGATATCCAGAAGGGAAAAAAATGAAAGTGGATTCCTATCTTATACCACTCACAAAAAATAATACAAAATGATTTAAAGACTTAAATATAAAACCCAAGCCCATAAAACTTCTAGAAACAAATACAGGGAAAAGGCTTGTTGTCACTGGTCTTGGCAATGACTCTTTTTGGATAAGAAACCAAAAAACACAGGCAACAAAAGCTAACATAAACAAGTAGTCCTACATCAAAGTCAAAACAAAATAAAACAACCCTCTTCACAGCAAAAGAAACTATCAATGAATTGAAAAGGCAACCTTTTCAGAATGAGAGAAATATTTCAGACCGTATGTCTGATAAAGGGTTAATATCCAAAACAGGGAATAGTCCAATTAAAAATTAAGCAAAGGACCCAAACAGAAATTTTTTGAAAGAAGACATACAAATGGCCAGTGAAAAGGTGTTCAACATCACTAACCATCAGGAAATACAAATCAAAACCACAAGGAGCTATCACCTCATACCTGTTAGAATTGTTATTATCAAACAGACAAAGGATAATAAATGTTGTCAAGGATGTGCACTGTTAGTGGGAATGTGAGTGGGTACAGCTGTCATGGAAAACAGTATGGCTGTTTTTAAAAATGGCAGTTTCTCCAAAAATTAAAAATAGAACAATTATGTGATCCAGCCATCTCACTCCTGGTAATGTATCCAAAGGAAATGAAATTGCTATTTCTAAGAGATATCTGCATTCCTGTGTTCACTGCAGCATTATTCACAGTAGCCAAAATATGGAAGCAACCTCAATACCCTCAGACCCATGAATGGATACACATAATGAAACATTATTCAGTCATAAAACACAAGAAGGGCATCATGCTAAGTGAAATAAGCCAGAGAAAGACAAATACTGTATGATATCACTTGTATGTAGAATTTTTTTTTAAAGTCAAACTCATGGAAAGAGAGAATAAAATAGAGGTTTCCAGGAACTAGGAGGTGGGGGAAATGGGAAGATATAGGTCAAAGGGTACAAACTTTTAGCTGTTAGACGACTAAGTGCTGAGGATCTAATGTGCAGCATGGTGACTATAACTAACAACACAGGCAGTATTGTATTCTTGAAAGTTGCTGACAGTAGATCCCAAGTGTTCTCATAACCCTTCCCCCAACATATAGTTAACTATGTGAGGTGACAGATGTATTTACTCTCTTGATCTTGGTAATCATTCCACAATGTATATGTCTGTCAAATCATTGGGTTTGTATGCTGTAAATATATACAATTACATTTGTCAATTATTCATCAATAAACTTGGAAAAGAAAGAAAAATGCCAAAGCCTGAACTCACTATTCTCTCCATTCTCCCAGCCCTCCAGGACTATGAAATTCCTCCCTTCTCACCTGGATGGTTCAGTCGGTTAAGTGTCTGATTTCAGCTCAGGTCATGATCTCACAGTTCGTGGGTTCAGGCCCCGCGTTGAGTTCTGTGCTGACAGCTCAGAGCCTGGAGCCTGCTTCACATTCTGCATCTCCCTCTCTCTCTGCCCCTCCCCCGCTCATGCTCATGTGTTCTGTCTCAAAAATAAATAAATGTTTAAAAAATTTTTTAAAAAAGAAAGAAATCCCTCCCTTCTCCAAGGCTGTCTTGCTATTGTCCAGTATTTAGGCCCTCATTTGTGCTCTTTTATCTGGAAGGTCCTCCCTTTAACCTGCTGAAATTTCTCTTTTCCTAAGATCTTTGCAAATGTTGCCTTTTAAAAAAGAAGAAATCCCTTCCTCTTCCCTTCCTACATCGACCTCCTGCTGTGGAGCCATCACCATCATGCCAGGATATCTTTTTCTCCATCCCTGTAATTTAGGATTCATTCCATGGCACTCAGATTATTGATCCCAGCATCATGCCAAATGTAGATGTCCATAAATCCTTGTTAGTTTATAGAGGATAGAGACTATGTCTTCATGATTACTCAAACCAACTCCTACTCCAGTCTATTTCTTCCTTCAATGATTCATTGGTTTCCCATTCTCTAAGAATACAGTCAAATTCTCAACATACCCTAAAGCCTGTCTCCTCCCTGGTGTCATTCTGGGCCACACTGTCCCCTCCCTGTCCCACGCCAACCTTGTCTCTCTTGTCTTAGGACTGTTATCAGGCTGCTTATTCATTCCCTACTGTCCTGCTTGCTGCTTCACTAGAACCGCTCATATCCATCCCTCAGGTCTCAGTCTAAACTTCACTGCATTCACTTGTTCCTTCCACAGTATTCACTAGGTGCCTACTCTGTGCCAGGAATTCTCCTAGGCCCTGGAGGTAGGGTAGGGAACAAAGCACACTGAAATCCCTGCCCTCATGTGGCCCACATGCTTCCTCCAGGAAGTCTTTCTTGGTTCCCCCCAACATATGCACACAAGGTCTGTTTCGCCCTACTGTGTGCGGTCACAGCACCCTGTCACAGCACTATGACTTCTCTATACCATGTATCCCTATTAAGCACACTTACCCAAGATCTATCGTCCTTAGTAAGCTGAAAGATTCTTGAAGGCTGGGTTACTGTGTCCTCTCTTTGTATCACCAATACGAAGCACCTTGTTAGGCACATAGTGGGTCCTCAGTAAATTTCTTGGATGGCTGCACAAAGAAATGAAATGAAGCTTTGCTAGACAAAAGAGGCAACATTAGTCCAGATTGCAGAGTGGGGAGGCCGTTAGCCCTTCCCACCACGTAATGAGGTAAGATAAGGAGACTGGGCCAGGACTAGAACGTGGGACACATGACTCCCATTCCAGGGCACTTTTCATTTTAATAAAATTGTAATGGAGAAGACAATGTGGGGGAAGGGACTTAGGGCAAATGTAAAAGAGGAAAAACTTACTAAGAGAAGAACAGGCGAAACCGTTAAAACAATTTTTGTGAAACCAATGTAAAAGAACAGGAAAGGTAAGATGTGCCAACAAATAGACAGCTGGTGTGGGAAACTCCAAGAGGAGACAGCCAGCAGCAGCACTGTGCGTGTTTCTATCTGGGCCCCTTTCCCACGACTTGGTAGGAACATTTTCTTCTCTTTGCTCTTTTCTTTTCTTGGTGATAGTTAGGCAGCCGTCACCCTTGATCACTCTTCCCAAGTGTTGGATAGCCTCCACTTGCCCCTCCATGTCCTCAATCTCTACCTTTCCTTACCTTGATTTATACTTGCAAGCCTGACCTCCATGGACTGCCTCATAGACTCCCTGGACCACTGGCTTCTAAATGCTCAGTCAATGGGAGGCTCTAGCAGGAAACTGCAAAGCGGGAAGAGAGAGGAATTAGGGTATTTATTTACCCAGCTTCCCCAATACCAAGACACAAGCTGGGAGTGGCTGCCTTCCTCTGCATGAGACCACAACTCCTACAGCTACCAGTCTCACTACATTTCATTAACATTACCTGTCTTTCACATCAGATGGTAATGGCCTCCCACTTTTGCTAGCCCTCAGGAACTTGCTGGTTTCCCTTATTGTTCTCTGCACCCTCATAATTAGTTTTTCATTAAACTCCTGCATCAGTTGAGACTGCCAAGAACTTAACTAATATTTTTGGTTTAAAGAATCCCCCACCTTCACCTCTTAGGAGGCAGAGACAGCTTTCTTTACAGAAGCCCAGTCAATGCTCACCTTCCTAGCTTCCCTTGCCACTAGGGGAGAGGCATCCTACCCTGAGCTCCACCAACTGGGTGCACCCATGTGAGAGTTTGAATCTGAAAGTGGGAAGCAGGAGGATTAATCCATTACGGGGAGGGTGCCCGAAGGCACAGCTAGATCCTAGATGCACAGGCTCAACGCCTCGTTTTGCAACCCTTGCAAAGATTCTGAGACCCCTCTGCTTAACCAAGCCAGCGTTGGATTCTATTGCTGTCACGAGAAAACCATGCGTGATACCGCCCTCTCCTGGACCCATTAACGTTTGAAGCCTGCCTGATTCTCTTGACTTCTTTTCCTATCTTTGAACCAAAGGTTAAGTTTGATTTTAATGCTTCCCATTCTGCACTGGGAAAAAAAAATGCATTCTCTGCTTCCAGTCATTAAAGTTGATCTAACTTGACTTCTAAAAATCATCCTTATAAAAGCTGATCACTCGGGGCGCCTGGGTGGCGCAGTCGGTTAAGCGTCCGACTTCAGCCAGGTCACGATCTCGCGGTCCGTGAGTTCGAGCCCCGCGTCGGGCTCTGGGCTGATGGCTCAGAGCCTGGAGCCTGTTTCCGATTCTGTGTCTCCCTCTCTCTCTGCCCCTCGCCCGTTCATGCTCTGTCTCTCTCTGTCCCAAAAATAAATAAACGTTGAAAAAAAAAATTTTAAAATAAAAATAAATAAATAAAAGCTGATCACATGGAAATCAGGAAAATAGAGTTAGTTAGTACACGGTCTACAGGAGGGCCCGGACCCGAATGTCCTCCTCTTCCTTGCTTCAACCCTGGCCTGATTCTGTTTGTTAGTGGCTGCAGGAGAAACTGGTCCTGACTTCTTGTGCTAGCATTCTATAGACATTAATCATGAATAGCCACATATTTCTGACCCTGGGCTCTGCTCCTTTCAAAGGACTCAATTAAGAACAAGAAGAAAACTTATGTCTAATAAAAACCAAACAAACGAAACCAACTAAAAAATGAACAAAGAAAGAAAAAGGAGAAAACTCCTTTTAAAGTAATGTGTCACCTATATTATACACTATGGGTTTCTGCTGTGTACAAGAGAACACATGTGGTCATGTGCACATCAGTGTTTCAGCCCAAAGGACTAAAAAATGTGCCCCAATTTCTCTTTGTTCACACGAACTGCTCAGAGACCGAAAAGGGGGAATTTCATTTGTACCCAGAGATCCCTTACTGGAGATCCCAAGCCAGTCATGCCATTTCACATAGGGATCTCAATAATAATGAGTGTAATTTATCTATATCTAAAAAGTAGACCATATGATACATACTCGCAGGAGTGGTATTCATGAACTCTTCTAATCATTATGCTATTTTTTTTATGTCTTTGCTCTCACAACCCACCAACACCTAATATTCCAACTAGCAGGGGGCTTAAAATTCATCTGGTTAAATTCCTTCATTTTATAGATAAGGAAACTGGAATCCAGAAGTGTTAAGTGTCTCTCAGGTCAGACAGTTGCTAAGAGCCATAGCCAGATGCAAGCCTGATTCTTTCTGGCTTCCAAAGCAGTATAATTTCAAACCTCAGGAATCCAACTTCCCAACTAACAGGAAAAAAGTAGCTTCAGGTCTTTATTTAATAGAAGGTCTTTCCATAACACAAAGATTCATTAAAGTTTTCTACAGAACTTATTATCTATGGGGGAAATTTAAGAATGACGTGTTATTCACATTTTGAATATGAGAAATCTGAAGAATTAAAAAACGCTTGAAAACGCCTTTTTCTATAGTAGCAAATTGAAGCCTAGAACCTTGTCCAGGGAGCTGATCTTGTAAAGTGAACCATCTTTTGGCAGTGCATGCGGCTGCAAGTTCGTCTAACGTGGTGACTCACAAAGAAATCCAAGCACTAGTAGCAGATTCTGTTGTGTCCCTCTCTTTAAGGCCACATGACTGAAGTGGTGACGTTGGCATCCCGGGCTCTGTACAGAGCTTAAGAAGGGGGAAAGGGGCAATGCTGGGACCTGGGCTCCAGAATATGGCTGTTCTGATTCATCCTGCTCCATGACTCATCTCTGTGATCTTCAGGTAACTTCTCTGTGCCTGTGTTTCCTCATTTGCAAAATGGGGAGACAACTGGGAGAGATTAATACATCTAGGATCCCACACGCATTAAGTGTTCCAAAAAGTTAGCGATTATCATTACCAACAAAAGGATCTAAAAGAGATCTAAGAGCTCACAAAGAGGTTGTCTTTGGGATTACCTATTCCTACGTTTGGTGGGCTGGACGTTTAAAGAGTGTTCTCGGAACAGCCACTAGAGGGAGCTGTCTGGTCAGACTGGAAAGGCAGAGGCAGCCGCCACACACAGGCCTGCACCTGCATCCTCCCTTGGCTTTGGCAAAATACAGGACCTCAGAGAAAACCCGAAATCGAAGGCCGAGGCCCACGGGATTTATAGATGGGATGTCCACCTTGAGCTGAGGGTTCTGTGCGAGGTTTTGGAATAGGTCACTGAACTGTCTCTGCTTCTCAGGTTCCTGAAGCTATAGTACTTCACCGTCGTCAGGACTCATTTGTGTAAGACTGTTCCTGAAAATACACTGATATACTTTGTAACAGGAATGAAGCAGGTGGTGGGTGCATGTGGACTCTCTCAGAGACAGGGAGAAAAAGAGAAGGGGGGTAAGAGTTGAATCATGGTTACCACTTCATAAATGCACCACCATTCTGCATTCCCCAGCAGCAAAGAAAAGGAGGGAGCTGCTGGGAGGCGCAAACCCATGGGAACTTCACCCATTGTGTGTTTTGGAAGACAAATCTGGAAGCTCAGGACCAGGGCCTGGGCAGGGAGAGCAACACTCATCTCCAAATGGCACAGCAGCTCAGAAAGGTGCTGTCTGCAGCCTGTTTCGGTTCCATTCAGGCAAAATGTGTAAGTTCTCCCGCGGGTGAGGGAAGAGAGGTGCCCAGGCTGAGCCTCCGAGGGTGCTGACCCTCTCTGGTCCCACACTCTCTGCCCCACTCTGCTGCTACTCACCCCCAAGCCCTTCTTGGGCACAGCCTCTAGTATAACAATCCCTCCCCTCTCCTTCCGCAATCCAAAATGTTGGGAAACAGTCTTTCCTCTGCTGGATTTCAGGACGTCATTAGCATTTTCAGAAGCATCTATGTATTAAGGCAGCTGTAATTTTTGACTTCAAGGTTCTCTCTATCCTGTCCTTCCTTTACTTCCAACTTTTAGGCTCTTAAAGTGATTTCAAGCCTGACCCCAGGCCCAGAACAGTGGTTGCCACCGGACTGAAGGTTTTTACTGAACAAGTGTCTTGCTCTTTGCGTCTGTGGATTTCCAAGGGCATAAACATAAGGGAAGTTTCTTAATTGAAGACTATCCCCCTGACTCGCTCACCAGCACATCCTGTCACTACACTCCTGTCCTTGGCTGGTTTAATCTTGGCAGTGGCACTCCTACGTGTGGGGTGGAAGGATTCTGGTGGGATTCTGTCGTTCTCTGGAGTGGCTGAACCACTCTGTTGGCCTCCCATCCAAACTCATTGACTTCTGGTTGCAAATGCCGTCTGAGCAGCCACTGACCTTCTCAACTTGGCATCCAGTCCTCCGGGCTCTGCCCACGGGAAGTCCATCTGGCTTTGCTTGGGTTGTGCCCTTGCTGTGTGTGTTCCATTTCCCTTCCCTTATCGTCCCCCTGACCTCTGACACTGGGTGTTCCCCGCTCCTCTTGCTGGACCTCTCTCTAAGAAAAATCTGTCTTTTTTAAAGTACCATTGACTCCCTAGCAAGAATTCGTGCCAAGTTGCTAGTGTCCCTGATTAGGGTGCCCCCTCCCCAGCCATATAGCCCCGTCCTCACATCCCCTTGTGGACATTTGTAGTAAAAATGTGGAACTGTGTGCAGGTAGATATGCGTATGACAGGCAACAATCATCTCTCCCTCAGAAGTCCTGATGATCTCTCCCTGATGTTTTAAAAATCTTCAAATATACCGTTGCTTCTGGAGGGGTGGGCACTGTTGGCTGTTTGTTTCTTAACCACACAACCTTTTCCCTCCTTCAGAAACCATATCATGAGAGGGGAAAAAAGGACCACATAGGCCATACTGTCTTGGATATTCCCCTTGGATGTAGGCCAGTGCTGGGTCTTGTTTTATTTGTTGGAAAATTCCTTCATCACCCACCCTGAATTCTGACCTCATTCCCGGCCACTCTGGGATGTCCACAATGAGATCAGGAAACCAGTGGTGTTAGAAGAAAAGCAGTCTTCTTTTTCAAGTTGGTTTAGCTCTGAGAAAAGAAAAAAAGAAAAAAAACACACACACACAATGAGCAGAGTGGTCTTTATTGTTTTTGCCTCTTGCCTCAAGTGGTAGTTTACTGTCATTGATGTCAGGGCACCCAGAGTATATAATTTTGTTAGCCTTTTAACCACAGTTTTAATAAATGAGATACAATTGAGGAAAGTAAAAAAAAAACATAGTAGGATACATTTCTCCTTGGCAGCCCCGAAATCCAGTGTTCTCTCTCCCTTTCAGGAAACCTACAACCACACACTTCTGGCCACACCAACACAAGGGCATAGGGTCTGAGAGACTGGGGAGGTTTGGGGAACTAGCGACAATGTCTCTGCTCCCATATTCTTTTTTTAAAGTTTATTTATTTTTGAGAGAGAGAGAGAGAAGGAGGGAGGGAGAGGGAGAGGGAGGGAGAGAGAGAAGGAGAGAGAAGGAGAGAGAAAATTCCAAAAAGCCTCCTCACTGTCAGGGCTCGAACCCATGAACCTATGCGATCGTGACCTGAGCCGAGATCAAGACTCAGTCTCTTAACAGACTGAGCCACCCAGGTGCCCCTCTGCTCCCATATTCCGCATGCTCAAACACAGCATGGACCCTAGCATGTAGAGTAGACCCGGGCTGCAGGCAGTATTTCCTAACCCTTAGATACCACCTGGTGGACACGTTAAACCTCAGGGATAGAAGAAACCTTAAAGGACATATGGTCAGGCATCACCACTTTCCAGACCGAATGACAAGCCTGTGATTACAAGGAAGCAGAGTGGACGGTGAGAGCTTGGACTCTGGTGCTCAGCTGCCTGGGTTCGAATTCAGACTCTCCAGTTAATAGCTGCTGTGTGTGACCTTCGTGTGGCCCATCATGATTCTGTGCTCAGCTTCTTCACTTGTCAAATGGATATAATGAGGGTTGTAGAAAGGAGTTAATATACCTGGTGCTGGGTGAGCAATGGATACAGGGAGGGTTAATTCACTTTGCAGTCCTAGTATGGAGCAGAGTGCCGGGCGTCTGGCTGCTATGCAGTGAGTGTATAGCAATGTGTAAATAATTAAACAAGGACGAGCATACACGCTTTGCTGATAAAGAAAGGAGGGTTATAAACCTAGTAAGAAGTGAACTGGTCCCAAAACTCCAGATCCTGGGAGCTTTCTACCACACCACTGCATCCCATGGACAACGCCCATGGTAAAAGTTCAGCAGGTACATTCTTGAGGTCACCTCAACCTTGTCCTGCCTCCCACCCACACTAAGCACAGCCACTGACACTCCTTCACCTGGCACACAGCAGGCTCCGTCTACAAATGTAACCCAGCTCTTCAGCGACTCCCATTAGGTGAGTCCCTGAAGAATCTCCTCTGTGACACTCCCTGGGAGGAAGCACCCAGCATCTGCTGATCACTAGCTTTTTCTCCTTTTTTAAACCGAACTGCCAGCCCACTGCCTCTGCTCTCCTACAAACTCCCACTGGGCTGCCTCAGAAGCCTGAGGATTCCGAGATCTTTGTTCTCTCTTTGTTCTGAAGATGGTTATTCCTGCAGGGCCCTCCTTCCAGACCTCCCCTCTCTCCCCACCCCTAGTTGCTATTCTAATGAAATTCTCTGAGAATGGAACTCCCGCTGTGTGGTCCCCCCCTCCTCCCCCTCCTCTCCTCCCATTTCCCACCACCATCTCTCAGACATCACTTCCCATTCCCCCGCCTGCTTTTCTCTGCCTGTTCCTCTTGACTTAGTTTATCCTTCTGTTAAAGGGGAGAGGGAACGTCTAGCGATAGCAACCCGCTAGCAGTTCCTCAGTGCGAACTAATCAACACGGGACAGTCCTGACACCTCATCGTAAGACCATTAAAATGTCTTCTGTGCTGTTTCATTCTGCAGCGGGCAGATTAAGGACACATGCGTGTGTTGGGAGGCCTAATTGTCATTGTTCAGTTCCATTTTCCCAAGAAGCAGCCTCTTCTGACGTGACAGCGGGTGACCTTGAGCTGCCCAAGAAAAATGCTGCGTCTGTCCTGACACTCACCACCAGAACTCCCCCAGAGGAGCGGTTGGTCAAGGATGAACGGGAGGGAGAGAAGCAAGAATCACAATCACGTCACTCATCTGAGAGAGGGGAGGATTTCAGGCTCTGCTCTCTGGTTAGGAACCGAGTTTTAGTTTGTGAAAATTAATTTCTTTCTCAGGGAGGGGAAGTTTAGCCTCAAGGTTTAGCCTCTGTGATGACATCCCAGTTTCAGGGAGAGAGAAGAGGACTCAGGCTACCCTCCATTTTGGCCTCCTGGAGTTTGGGAATGAATGCAGATACTGTAGAAACCTGGGGGCATGATCCTTTTTGCTACAGGTTCTCCATCTCAGGTGCTTTGTGCCCTTTAAGCAGAGATAGTTATTCTATCTCCCTCTGTAGCCACCTGCCTCACTCTCCTGCTGTCTCACCTGTGCTTCTCTGCTTCCTCCACCCTTTTGTTCCCTTTGGGCCACATGGGTTTCCCTCTCTCCTTCAGCCACTCTTGCCCCGGAGCTTAGGTTTGTCTCCCCAGAAAAACACCGGCAGGCTGAAGGGGAGAGATCCAGCAAATAAGACTATGGAGGAATGACAAGCTCAACGCGGCAGGTTGAAGGAGTCACCACCAGATGGCACTCTACAACGCTTTCTGCAGATCCTTTAGTTCTGGTGAGAAATTCTGCTTCGAAAGAAATCATTGGAAAGCACCACGAGAGGTCACTAAGTCCAGTGGCCTCCAAATGTTTTTTATTCTCACCTCTGTACATCATAACTTTCTGATCATGCACACCCACATGTATTTATTCCTCAGTGTATATGTACTATCCAGCTATACTAAACATTAGTAAAACTTATTAAAAAATTAGATGAAAATTACAGCGTCAATTTAAATAAGCTTTGGAATATTTTCCTTCTGCACTACAAGTGATCACTTTATACACCTTCCAGAGGATCAGTGATCTACTTTGTATTTCCTTTCTCCAAAAGGGCATTTCAATAAAACAAGTGTTTTTTGTTTTTGTTTTTGAGCTCCTACTGCATACTCAGCACTGTGGAAGGGACGGAGATGATTAAAAAAAACAATAAAATTTTTTTTATATCTATAAGTTTCTTGTGTCATAGCATAGAAAAGACTTAAAGACCATGTAAAACAGCATGCATGTAGCAGTCAGAGCATTTAACTTGCAAACAACATAGCCCACTCTTACTATTTTAAAGAAAAAGGAATTTATTAAGTGGCTTACAGAATGTATTGGAGAACCATTAAGAAAGTCAGGATTGGAGGCTAAACAGTAGCCGGGCAAAAGGATCAGCCACTCAAGGGCTCTTGTGGTAGAAATCATTAGTACAATTGCCTGTCGCTCAGCACCAGGGACACCAAGGACCAGAGAGTGCAAACTGCTAGTGATGCCAGGGGAAACACACCCAGGTCACCATGCGTGCCCGGAGAGCTGAGCTCCCAGCAGGCAGCACTGGTCACGTCCTCCTTCCCAGTAGCATGGGGCTGCATCTGCTCAGCAGAACTGAGGTTGTATCCAGAACCAGGCTTCAAGGATGTCTTGGCCTCTCTTTACGCTAACGCAGAGAAAGCAACTAGAGGCTGGAGTAAAGACTGACTGAGCCAGGCCACAGGATCTGCCATGTTAGGATAGTGTCTACTTGAGGAAAGAGGCCAATGTGTGCCTTGAGCTCTCACATGAACAATGCCAGGGAGCTAGTCAGGGCCTGTCAGCTGCTAACCCAGGCTCTGGCTGGATCTCAGCCTGAGACTGCCTTAAGGAGAGTCTTAAGACTCAATAGGAGAGCTCTGAGAGACTTCCTATCTGAGATGATTTCACCTAAGTGCCAAAGGTTCCTTGCATTTGTTAGGGTGTGTCTACTTTTCTCTCCCAAGTTTGTATCTGACATTCACCCACTGCGTCAATCTAATTTCCAGTTTCTCCATTTTCCTCTATTCTTACTTAGGTGCCTGACTTCTGAGCTCAATTCAGTATCCACTTCTATTTCTTCCTGTTCCCTGGCTCCCTCCCTACAAATATTTGATTCCCTGCTTCACCTGATGTATGGCTTTTATCCTATGCCTGGTCTTGCTGTTAGCTTCATTCCAGGACTCCCTGAATCTCAGCTTATGCCTCTTCTCTTTAGTATATGTGGGCACAGCCTCAGCTAGAGGCCCTGAGGGAGTGGAGCTCTGGGAACTGGGTGACATGGAGAAGTGGAAGAAGGACCTTCTCCATAGGGACAACTGAGGGCAGAGGTGCTCTTTGGCTAGCCTGGAGGGAAGGAACAGTAGCTAATAACAGGGGCATGATAGGGCCCAATTAAGCAGAAAATATTTTTATAGGAAAAGTAGGGTGACTGCTGTGATTTGCCAAAAGGTGAATATCCCTTAATGCCTTCGTTAGACTGAGGTGATATAACATAGAAACAAAACCAAAGGTGGTTTAAACAGCTCAAAGTTTATATTTTCTTTCTCGTAAAAATCCAAGCTGATAGTGAAGTTCTTCTCCTCAAAGGTGCCAGGAGTCCAGGCTTCAGTGCCTGGTTTCCACTACCAGTGGCCACCATTTTGTCTAAACAGAAGAAAGAAATGGGAAGAGAGGGTGCACTCTTCCCTTTAAAGAGATGACCCAGCTCCCTCTCTCTCTGCCCCTCTCCCGTTCATGCTCTGTCTCTCTCTGTCCCAAAAATAATAAATAAAAAAAAAAAAAAACGTTAAAGAGATGACCCAGGTATTGCACAATTTACGTTTTCTCATATCCAATTGGCCAGAAATCAGTCACCTGGCCACACCAAGCTGCCAGGTAAGCTGGGAAGTGTGGACTTCACCAGCCATGTGCACAGCTACGAAGCTCTATATCTATTTAAGAAGGGAAAAATGAATGTTGGGGAGAACCAGCCCTCTGCGGACTGTACTGTGACTAGGCTGCAGGAGCAGTTCTCAGGGAAAGATTGCTACTGTCTTACATGTGGTCTTCGCTGCAGGCCAACTGATAGCCAATGCCTTCTTAGAAAACATCAGAATTACTGACAGCATTAGGTATAGGTATAGGAGAGAATGCAATGTAACCCTGCACAACCACCCTCCACCCTCCCAGCCTCCACCCTCCCAGCCTCCACCCCAAGCCACCCCTTGGGGTGAAAGCCTAGTGGAGCCCTTCACAGCACTGTCATCAAGTTCAAATCTGGTTCAAATCCCAGCTCTCCCATCAATCACATGTGTGATCTTGAGCAATTTGCCTTCCCTTCCTATGCCTCCATTTCCCCATCTATAAAAGAGATAGTAACAGTACCTACCTCAAAGGGTTGTCAGAGAATTAAATGAAATAATGCATATTCATAGCACCTGATACATAGTAAAGACTCAATGATTCTTGGCTATTTTAATACAGACTATACATACACAAATGAACCCTCAGCCCGAATCTGCAAGCATGTACATAGTTCTTCCTGACTCTGATGTGGCAAAGGAAAAAGAATAGATTTATGCCCAGTTCCTTCCATCACCTTCCATATCTTGGGCTCCACTGTGGGAGAAACAGTGACAACAAGAAGGACAATAGCACGATGCAAAGGTACAGAAGCAAGAGTGAGCATGGCTTCAGAAAACAATGAAAAGTCCAGAGCAGCTAGAATGGAAGTAGTAGATAAATTTGAACAGTCCAACTCATGCCCTCATCAATAAACACTGATAAAATGTGAAACCACCTAACAAGGAAACTCTCCCGTTGTTCAAACCTCATTTGAGAAAGACATTCTCAGCACTAGCAGGGGCAGCGAGAATACTTTCTACAATGGTTGCAATGAGCATCATCAGGAGCAATATCAAAAAAAAAAAAATTTAACATTTATTTTTGACAGAGAGAGACAGAGCATGAGCAGGGGAGGGGCAGAGAGAGAGGGAAACGCAGAATCTGAGCTGTCAGCACAGAGCCCGACGCAGGGCTCAAACTCACAGACTGCGAGGTCATGACCTGAGCCAAAGTCGGACGCTCAACCGACTGAACCACCCAGGTGCCCCATCAGGAGCAACATCAACAAACCCATGCTCTAACATCTAAGGTGCTCTTAATATCCTTGTTTATAATGCCGTGTCCTGACCCAAAGTGTCTGGACAAAACTTTGAAAAATTAGCACCCGTGTTCCTTCTACTCTCTCCCCAAATCCCAGGAGCATGCTGCATGTGTTAAATATCTACAAAGGTAATCCTCAATGGTAGAGAATGAGGGTTGTTTTTAATTCCCTTAGAAGACCTCAGAATCATGTGGGGGAGCTTTTCAACTGCACACTACATACGTCCACCCAGAGACTGTAATACACATTTGCCTACTTCGTAGTGACACGCTGAGGTGTGGGAGCCAGCTCCTACAAGCTCACAAGAGCAGATTTGCATTTCTCCTCCCATCTCTGTGTTCAAGGGCATCCCACTGGTAGTTTGAAAATGACATGTTGGGACTATTTACTTGGAAAATGGCAACCACTGTAAACCAGGGCTCCTGCCACTGCCCCAAACAGCTGCTTTTTCAACATTTATCAACACACCACTGCCACATGCTTTCAAGAATCACTGCAGTAAAGGTTCACGTGAGTAATGATAACATATTATACCTGCCTCCTGTCATGTGGGAGTGGGAAAAGAGAGAATTCAACGTTCTATAGTACGTGCAGACCTATGCTAGGTGCTGGAAGGCCTCTGTTCTCTAGAAGGGTCAGATGTTTGATGACTCCAGAAAGATGAGCTTAGCTCTGATTCTGTCAAGAAGCATTGTGAAAAGCCCTGCTGGGTAAAGACACAAGGAGTATCTGCCTTGGTGATACTTTTGATTTGGGTGATAGGCAAGGTACGCAGCATAAGGCAGTGAGTGATATATATATATATACACACACACACACACACACACACATACACACACACACACATTATACAGTAACAAATGGAGAGGGGCCAAATGACTGGTCTGAGTACTAAATACTCAAAGAAGAGGAGAGTTGATTGACTGAGTGGCTGCTATGTGCCACACATGGTACTAGGTTCTGGGGACTCTAGTGAGCAAGACATGCCCTGACTAGGCATCGAGTGTGGTGCCTCTCAAGGTGTGGTCTGATGACTGTCTGCATCAGAATCATGACCAGTAGTAAAAGCTAACAAGTATTAAGGGCATGCTATGGGCCAGCCACTGTACTAAGTGTTTTGCATGTATTATAATTTCGTTCTCAGACCAACATTATATTTGACCTATTATTATTATTTCCATCTCACAGATTAGAAAACCGAGAAAAAAAACACTATCTTTTTTTTTTAACGTTTATTTTTTGGGGGACAGAGAGAGACAGAGCATGAACGGGGGAGGGGCAGAGAGAGAGGGAGACACAGAATCGGAAACAGGCTCCAGGCTCCGAGCCATCAGCCCAGAGCCTGACGCGGGGCTCGAACTCACGGACCGAGAGATCGTGACCTGGCTGAAGTCAGACGCTTAACCGATTGCGCCACCCAGGCGCCCCAAAAAACCACTAATTATTTTGCCCAAGGTTGCACCATTTGGAAATAACCAAGCCATGACTGAAACATGGAAGTCTGGCCTCAGTACCCATGCCCTAAACCTACATTAAAAAGATTGTTTCCCTGGGTCCATGAGATGCCTGGGTGGCTCAGTCAGTTAAGCATCTGACTCTATCTCAACTCAGGTCTTCATCTCAGGGTTGTGAGTTCAAGCCCCACATTGGGCTCCATGCTGGGTATGAAGCGTACTTAAAAAAAATACTGATTCCTTCAGCCCAGAGTAACTGAACCAGAATCTTTGGGACTGGATCCCCAAAATTTTACGTTTTAAATTGGATCCTTAGGTACTCATGATGCTTATAGGTACTGATGCTCAATGGCCTGGAGATGAAATCTGACAATTCCACAAGGTATCGTAATAAAAATAACATTTGATAAGCATCACATAAGAGGTATACACAGGACGCTAAGGGAGGATGTGGCTTAACGGTGGTCAGGGAAGTCTTCCTAGGGGAACTGCTCACACCTGCCTCAAAGGTAGGTGTTCACTGGTATCAAGGAGGTAAGAAAGCCTCCAGACAGAGGAGCACATTTGGATCACAGGGCCAGAGGGAGGAAAGCTGCTAGGCCTTTGAAGAAGTGGAATAAATCCACCATGGCCAGAAGGTAGGATGCCTGGGCCCCTGCCTAAGAGAAGAGGCAAAAGTGGCAGGTGGAGGTGAGTCAGGGCTTCCTGCAGTAGACTACGCTGTTTGTGTACTGAATAAAGTCTCTTCATCTGCTCAGGAAAGGGCCTTTTTGTAACTCAACTCCTCATCTACATACCTCTAAGCAATCTGCACAGAAAGACCATCTGTCTTTCTGTGGCCATCAGTGGTCTATCAATGACTCTGGGTCAGATCAGGAGGAGCTTTACTTGTACGTTCAAAAGTTTGGACAATTGGTAATTGTTGTAGGATTTTAAAAAGGGAGTGACATGGTTGGATTTAGGGGTTTGAAGGATCATTCTGGCTGAAAAAGTCAGAAATTTCTACAGAGCACACTTACCATGAGCATAGGTGTTATAGATTGGATTCCGTGGTGAGGTCGCCATTGTGGCTCCTCCTTTCCCATGAGGCTGCAGATTCTTTTCCACCACTGGGACAGTGAGTTCCCTCACACACTCCCAGAACGTCATCCTGCCCCTACCCTCCCTTGTCCACATGCTAAACTACACAGCATGGCATTTAATCCTTACAACTGTATTTATACATAAAGAAACTGAAGGTCAGAGAGGTTAAGTTATGTGCCCAAGGTCATACAGGTGCAAAAATAGAATCTGAAACCATGTAATTTTTGTTCCAAAGCTTTTGCTCCAGCCACCATCCACAATTGCCTCCAAGTCTATGTAAATGGGGTAAAGCCATACTCTCCTAGAGTTCCTATATGACAAAACCTGCATGGGAAATTCAGAAAAACTCAATTTCGTCTTCAAGTTTCCACACCACAGGAAGCTATGAATGAATCAAAGATCCTTATATCAGACAGGACTAGTACAGCTCACAGAGAGAGAACACAATCAAACTGGCTTAAACCAGGAATTTAAATAGCTTATATAACTAAAACTCTGATTCTGAGACCAGTAGATCCTAATACCTTGGTTACTTTCACTGCATCTCAGCTTTCCTTCCCTCTGGGTGGCTTCATCCAATGTGAGCTCTCCCTTGATGACAACAAAAACACACAACAGCAACTCCAACTGACATCTCACCTGCTTAGATACCTCACCTGGGAAAATGCTTTTTACACTGGATCCAGAGAATGTTCTGGCATGGGACCTCACAGGTCAAGTCTGGGCAATGTGCCCAGCTCTAGAGAGGGAATGTGTCAGCCCCACTTGATCGCATGGTCTGAAAGTGGGAGTATAGCCCCCATAAAGGAAAATGAAATGCTGTTTCCAAAGGAAGAACTGGATGGTAGGCAGGGGAAACGGGTTTCAAGGACTCCACAGAATTTTCTAATTCCTCCTTTTTAGACCCAGTAGGATCACAGTGGCTTCACTTTTTCTAGAAACTTCTAGGCCTCTCTTCACTATCTAGTCAGTGATAATTTGAGATAGTTCTTAACAAGAATTACCAGCAAAAAAAAATAAAATAAAATAAAATAAAAAATAATAAAAAGTCTCTTTGGTTTCATGTACTTTAACTTAAGATACAAATTGAGAAAAGTTCAAAGAGAAGTAGAATCCTTGATTTCATGGAAATATCAAATAATATACTTAAACAGTTGGAAATTAAGTGAGAAAGTAACAAATAGGAAAGACGAGAAAATGATTTTATTTAACAAAGTTCTGAGGCCAAAGAGAATGATCAAAGTTGGAAGACAAGAAGAAAATGAAAATTATTTTGAAAATTGAGGTATCAGATAAGGAAGTCGGTGTTGGTTGGATGTTTCAAGAAAGCAGATATCCATCAACTTAATCAAGATTTTTTTATTAAAACTGCTGAGCTGTCAAGTATGATGCTTTTCTCAGTGTGACAGGTTATAGAACAAGCCAAACAAGAAAGATTTTGCTGCGCTAACTGGTTCCTCCATTTCCATCACAACCTCACGAGTGGAAAATAGTGATGCTGATAATGTCATAATCTAATTATTTTGCTCTTCCATCTTTGTTTTTCAGTGCTTAAGATGATGACCATAAGGGGCACCTGGGTGGCTCAGTGGGTTGGGCATCTGACTTCGGCTCAGGTCATGATCTCACAGTTCGTGAGTTCAAGCCCTGTGTCAGGCTTTGTGCTGACAGCTCAGAGCCTAGAGCCTGCTTCAGATTCTGCTCCCTCTCTCTCTACCTCTCCCCCACTCATGCTCTGTCTCTCTCCTTCAAAAATAAAAATAAACATTAACAAAATTTTTTTTTTTTAAAAAAAGATGATGACTATAAATTTTCTTTATTTACTTTATTCCACACAGATTTTCCTTAAAGTTGGTGGAGGGGCACCTGGGTGGCTCAGTCGGTTAAGCAACTGACTTTGGGCTCAGGTCATGATCTCGCAGTTTGTGGGTTTAAACCCCACGTCGGGCTCTGTGCTAACAGCTCAGAGCCTAGAGCCTGCTTCAGATTCTCTGTCTCCCTCTCTCTCGGCCCCTTCCTGCTCATGCTCTGTCTTTCTCTCTCTCTCAAAAATAAATAAACATTTAAAAAAGTTGGTGGAAACTGTAGGTGATATTCTGTATAATTTTTGATTCGAAGCTAGTAAGTTACAGAAATTTATAAATGGGAGAAGAGAAAATTACTTTGTCCATGATTGAACTAATGTCACTTTATCATTTGGGGATAATTCTATCTGGCTGCAAGTGAGAAGTGTCTTACTGGACTCAGATCTGCTCCTTACTGTCCTCTCTGGAAAATGAGCACTGACACTGCAGGCTCAGATATCATCTTAGGACTTGGTTTAAATTTTTTTTTTTAAGATGCTACAACAAACAGCAGTCATATTAGCTCAATCATAATTCTCATCATCCTTGAAACCCTGGAAATACTTATTTGTGAAGAGATTGCTGTATGCCAGGCACTATGCCAAACACTTCTTGTGTTTCAGTTATTACACCAAAAACGTAGGTTTAGAGGAAAACTGAGGTTCAAATTACTTGAGCAAGGGGACAAATCTAGGGAGTTGCATGGTTAGCACCTCACGTATACCAGAACCAATTAGCATTACAATGTTCGAAGACCAGAGATTTATTTCTGTCCTTTGTCACCTAAGTAAAGTGATTACTCAAACAGACTGCTGAGGGGCACCTGGGCGGCTCAGTCATTTAAGCCTTCAACTTCCGCTCAGGTCATGATCTTATGGTCTGTGGGTATAAGCCCCATATGGGGCTCTGTGCTGACAGCTCAGAGCCTGCAGTCTGCTTTGGGTTCTGTATCTCCCTCTCTCTCTGCCCCTCCCCCATCTGTGCTCTTTCTCACTCTCTCTCTCAAAAATAAAAAAAAAAAAACATTAAAATGTTTTTTTTAAAAAGAGAGCTAAGCAAAAGTATGTTCTTTAACTACTGAAAATTCAGCTCGTGATTTTCACAGATGATAATCCACACCATCTTCCTAAATGTGAGGTCTAGTATATGATAATTTTATATTCACCAAATTACATTGTGGGTAATTTAATATATTGACTGCCCACTATGTGCAAGATCCTGAGGTCATAACTTCAGGAAGAACACTTATGAGTTAAAATGCAGCCAATGTTTTGAAGAGTTTCCAGTAGGGAGCAGGGTGAAAGATGTGGAGAAAGTTCAGAGGTACCGTCTACAAGAAAACAAGCCATAATTGGAACACCATAAAAGAGCTATAACCCAAGTATCACAAGAGTTTAAAGAGAGAGAGGAATCCCACCCATTTGTGAAAAGGCTTCACTGAATATATACCATTTGATGCGGTCCTTGTGTTAGAGGAGGCAGTTAGTTAGGCTTTAACAGGATGCCTGGAAACCAGCAAAGGGAGAATCAAGTCCCCTTACCAGGAAAGATAGCAACCTGTCCTGGCAGCATTACACACACACACACACACACACACACACACACACACGGCCACAAGAAGCCAGATCAAACCAGGCAGACCCCAAGACAAAGAAGGTCAGGTACACATCCAAGACAAAGACCCTGTCCAAGTAAGGAAGAAAAGGCACAAAACCCTGCTCTCAAAGAAATCCCCTCCCCAAACAATAAATATTCCATTCCTCACTTAACAAGTGTTAGTGAAAGACAGAGACCCAACCCCTGGGCAAGGCTCTCCCATGAGCCACCCTCTCTCCCATCTCCAGAGTGTACTGTTGCTCACTTCAATGAACTCTTCACTTGCACCTCTCCAGCACTGTCTGGTCTGTCCTTGAATTTTTTTTCTCAAGACTGACTAAGACCCTCCAGCAACATTCCCCCCACTGCCTCCAGGGACAGCTGGGCAGAGGCATCAGGGCCAGGAGTTCTCCCCAGTCTATCCTGAAACACTTGCAGATTTGAAGAGATGTCACCATGCACAGAGGAAAGGAAAAGAGGGTGTAGCAGACAGAAAGAACAGCATAAGAAAAGACAAGCAACAGTATGAGTGTGTGGTCTTGTACACACTCGTGTGATGAATGAAGTATTCTAGTCTGAATGGAGATGTGGGTATGGGAAATAATGACAGGCAAAGCTAAAACAGAGGTTGCAGATTCTGCGCTTGGTCTTTCGGCACAGCTGAAAAATTGGGCTTGATGTGCCAGGCAATGGGGAAGACCTACAGACCAGGGAGCAATTGGACTGGATAAAAAAACAGTTAATTGGAATGGATGTGATCAGGTTGTTATGGCAACACCAACAAAGTATTTAGGCCAGTGCTTCCCAACTCTAAATTGCCTAAGAACCACCAGGGGGACTTGTTAAAATGCAGATTTAAATTGGCAGTCCTGAGAGGGAACCTCAAAGTCTGCATTTGTAACAAGCTCCTACGTAAGGCCCATGCTGCTTGCTTTTCAACCACAACTCAAAAACCTTAGTCTACACAAAATGACACAGAAGACATCCTTAGGCATTTGCCATCATTGTTACTCCCAACCAACTCTCTGCCCAGGTAATTTTTCTTTTTTTTTTTTGCATTTTCAACTGAAAATCTGACATTTCCACGTACGTCTCTTCCTGTCCCCCCCATATATTTAACTCTTTAAATACCATCTGGAATAGGAAAAAGCAAGCAGATTAAATGAGGTCACTTAAGCAGTTTGTGGTTTCAGCTGAAGCTTTGTGTTATCTTAAAGGGAAGCAGAAAACATGTGGATGTATAAATAGAGGTGTGGAACACAAGTTCACAGAAATTTTTATTCTCTCACTGTATAAGGATGAGCTCACATTTAGGACGCAGGGCTCAAAGCTGGTTGCCTTAGTGAAAAGTGGGATACTGGTTACACTGAGGACAACTGAGCAATCTAGGTCTTTCTGACACTTGCTGTGGACCAGATGCTGGGGCGTTGGCCTCTGGAGCAAATTAAACTGAAGGCATTTAATAGCAACCTAAATCTTAACAGCTGAAAGAGGAAATGCAGCAGAGGATTTGAAACTAGGTCAAGGAGGAAACTCTGGTAAACCTCCCAAAATGGCTGACTTTCCAAACATTATAATTCTTCCCACCAGTCATTTTCAAAAGGAAAGCCTATTTTCTCAAATGGTATCCTTCCTGACCCTAAAATAAGGTAAGTAAGCAGAAACACAGAAACCAAAATCCATGGCAGCCATGAACCTTACTTCTGCACTGCCAAACTTCTGTCCCTGCCTCATGTGTACCATGCTGCCTCCTGGCCACAGGAAGCAATGGAGGTGGAAGCAAATTGACCTGGGATGAGAATTACCCCTAAGGGCACAGATTAATGCACAGTTTGACGTCACTATAATTTAATCCATTTCAGATGGTTATTTGACTGAACAGATGGTGGCAGTGTCCATGCATAAGCTCCAGTCAGTTTCTTGACTGATGTCCACTCGCACCAAGGAAGAGATTAGCTAAGTGCAACTGGCAATCTAAGGTAAGATTAGGCAAAGCATCACCATTGCTTTCTAAAATTCCATTGGCATTCTCTTATGATGGCTTTCCCTCGAGTGGAAAGAAACAAACTTTGCCTATCCCACCTGAATATTTCCTTCAAGGGAACTTAAAGCCTGCCACAAAAAGAAAATATCACAAAGTGAAAGAGCAATCATTCCTATGTTAGATTAAAACATGTGGGACAAGACACTATTGAAGCCATGGGCATTTTTACTGAAACTGTGTTTGTGGCAGACATTGTGTGAGATGCCCAGTCCCTTTGCGAAACACTGCCCTACTGAGGAAAGGAGCCCCGAGCAGTAATGTCAGGAGAATCAGCAACGTTTCGGCCAGGAAACCCACTCTGGGGCATAAAACTACCAATCCACAGATTGTCCTGTGACCTGTGATATAGTCTCACACAACAATTTCTGTGAAAAGGGAAAAGATGATAATTAGGTGGCCAGTCAGACTTTCCTCAAAATTGGAGCTGGAAAAAGTGGAGAGAATCCATAGTGGGGGAAAAAAAGCAAGAAGACACAAAGATAAGGAGAAACCCAGAGGAGCAGACCCACAGTAAAGGCAGAGCACAGAATGAAGAGACCTTGTATTCATTCTGTGGCTCAGATGCTTAGAGGCTGGAGGGAGGGTGGTCCCAAACAGCCATCTGACCCCTCCCAGGCTTTGTGATACCCACCCTTACAAGCTTCTCTCTGTGTGAAGCTTAAGGATTCAACTCTTTATGAGCTTCCATAAGACCCAGCTATCAGCTGACATTCCCACCGGCAACATTTGCATCTTCAACTCCCCAGTCCTTATATGAAAGAGATCAAATGCTAATGCCACCATCTAGACCCCAAGACCTGACTTTTACTGCCTACCTGCTTATACTTACCGATCTTTGTCCCACATTTTTCCTTAAGCTCTTTTCCAGCTTCTCTTAACTCAGGCAAATGGAAAGCAAAACCACCACTCTAGCAACAGTGACTAGACCTCCTGACAGGACCTTCAGCTAGTCCAGACCACCCAGTCCACTTAGAGCTTAACCTCTGACTTGCTCATATGCAGATAGACCATGTAGTGACCTCTAGAATGACAATGATTATCTTTACCTCATTATAATACTAAAGTCTCCACCCAAGGAGGAGCCTCAGCCTAGTTTACATAACATACAATGTATGTATAGGCATGTATCTTTAAGGCGCATGTGTAACCTTATGCCCAAGTTTACATATTATGACAAGGATTCCTTATTTAAATATTCATCCTAACCCTCAACAAAAGGAACCCATCTGCCCTTGCTTGAGGAGTCACAGCTTTGGAAATTATTCCCTGTGATCACCTTATTTGCTGCAAATAAAGTTTTCTTTGTGGGACAAGTCAACCTGGTGCAGTTTCTGATTCACCAAGGAGAGAAGTCACATTGGTTCTGTTATGGAACCTGGAAAGCTGGCGGAAAAACCAAGTGGCACTCGGAGATCTTGGTGGATTGGAGATTTATTTTACACTGGCGGGCTCAGAGGAGACTGTTTCTCCAAAGGTCTGAGCCCAGAATACAAGCGGGGAGGGTAATTTATAGCCGACAGCCTCCATATCTGTGGGGGTTTTCACACGCACAGCAAAGGAAGAAGAAACCAGAGGAGGGGTCTCTAAGCTAGAGACCAGAGTTTGTTTTAGTCCAATCAGACATCTTTGGTGTACTTTATCCACTTCTCCAACAGTTCCATTACACTAACTAACCAGACACAGAAAAGAAGAAAAGACTGGTGGGAGAGAAGAAAGAAAAGACAGAAACCTAGGCCCTGAAAGGCTAATTTGAATAGTTTCAAGAACTTGTTGATGGGTAGATGTTCTGTCAACATTTCTGTCAGGCAAGACCCATGCATGCCAGAGATGACCAGCAATTATTTGAAAACAAAGAATAAAAAGGTAAAGGTATGTTATTATGTTTATAGTCATTCCTAAATATTTTATTATATTTTAAATACATTTCATCATTAATCTCAAGGTATCAAAACTACTTCTTTGGTCTTGTCAGTCTCCTTCTTTGAACTCCCAGATCAGTTTTATTCTACTCTGCCATGTCTTGTCATCTAGAGAAAAGGACAGATCTTTCAGATAAAAGCCACTCCCCCCCACCCCCCGCCCCACCCTGAGAACTAGGGAAATGAAAAAAAGATATAAATCTGCATTTAGTTTCATGCCTCAACCCTCTTTTGCACTCAATCTATCCCCACATTGGGAGTTCTGGGAACATTTTTTTCCAATTCTTCAGAGGTATGATTCCAGTGAGAGAGGGAAAAAAAAAAAAGAAACGATCAAAAGTTGTCTCAAAGTCCAGGGTTATTTCTAATTCAAAGCAAGGAATTTCTTTACAAAATTTCTTTCTTTCTTTCTTTTTTTTTTTTTTTTGTCACTCCATGACTGCTCCTCCTGTCATTCAAAACCTCTACTCTCATAATTTGAATGCAGGCTGCATTCTCTGGTGACCATTGTCATTGAAATTTCTTTAGTGGGTTGTCAGGAGGAGAGAGAATCCTCCTGAGTCTTAGCCCCATTGTCTCTGGCTGCCTTCAGTGTGGACATCACCATGGTAACATAAGCAGGTAAAGAGCAGTGTTATTATTCCCTGATGGGGTGAGGCTGCAGGAAGGGCCTGAGTTCCCAAACTCATCCTCTCCAACATCTGTTAGGCCTCTCACCATCTCTTGTGCAGGAAGTCACTCTCTCCCTCCTAGAGTCCAGACTGCATTCAACACACTGGAAAATATTATATGTAAAATAAACATATCAGTGAGTCACTAGCTACTCATCAGAGCATTCCTCAAACACAATATAGGCCTAAAACAGAGCCGTAAGGGAAAGGAGGAAGCTAAGGATTTGAAATCTTTTTTCCAAATGTCAATCTTTCAATCCCTCAAATAAATAAATGAAAGGTAGAAAGACCTTAGGTTTTAAAGAAATTGTGGCAGGTAGGGGCGCCTGGGTGGCGCAGTTGGTTAAGCGTCCGACTTCAGCCAGGTCACGATCTCGCGGTCCGTGAGTTCGAGCCCCGCGTCAGGCTCTGGGCTGATGGCTCAGAGCCTGGAGCCTGTTTCCGATTCTGTGTCTCCCTCTCTCTCTGCCCCTCCCCCGTTCATGCTCTGACTCTCTCTGTCCCAAAAATAAATAAACGTTGAAAAAAAAAAATTAAAAAAAAAAAAGAAATTGTGGCAGGTAAAAAAAAAAAAAAAAAGAAAGACTTTTGGTTTTGTGTGGTATATTTGTGTCCTTAAGACTTCTCGATATTTTACTTTAACTATTATCAAATTTCTAAAAAAAATTTAATGTTTATACATTTTTGACAGAAAGATACAAAGACAGGGAAGGGCAGAGAGGGAGAGGGAGACAGAATCTGAAGCAGGTTCCAGGCTCTGAGCTGTCAGCACAGAGCCCGACATGAGGCTGGAACTCACAGACCACAAGATCATGACCTGAGCTGAAGTCAGGCGCTTAACTGACTGAGGCACCCAAGTGCCCCAAATAATTATCAAAATTCTAAAGAGTATTAGAGTTTCTTGTTACTCATAATGAATGGACTACAGTTAGGCAGAAGAGAACAGTACCCACGTTTTGAGAGGAAATCTGAAAAAAATTAACACAGTTTGCTTCCTTTCTAAGAGTTTACTCTCTCCTTTGTCTCAGAGAAAGTGAAAATTCCTACATTGGCAAATTTCACTGAAAACAGGTTGTTAGTTTTTTTCATTCAAACTTCGAGCTTGGTATGAGACAGTACTGCACTGTGTTAATACCTAGCTATGAAACTGTGGTCAGGTTAATAACTTACTAAATTAGGGAGAAGTGAGTAATGTTGGTTGAGTTACCCCTCTCCCTAAATAGGAAAACTCTGCTGTAACTACAGTATTATCACTAACTCACTATGTCCATGAGCAAATCAATCATCACACCTTAATCCCCTCCCCTCCCCGCCAATATCAAATTAAGGTTACACTCTTGCTTTCCTATTTATCTCCTGGCCACGTTCCTCAGCATTTTGTTCTTTAGGGTCATAACTTCAGACAACAGTCATACCCAGGATGCATTGCCACAAGCAAGATGGCTGGCTAAAGGACTGAGCAAGTTAGATTGCAGTTTATGTTCAATTCCCCCAACCACCACTAACTCCTACTCTTTCTGAGACCAGATTTAACAGTGTGGTAGGTAGCCCCGGTAATTCCTGGCCTCACAGTAGGCACACCATTGCACAATTCTCTCCCCTTAGGTGTAGACTGAACCTGGTGACTCTCCTCTAACAAAAAGAACATGGCAAAAGTTCTAAGATATCACTTCTGAGACTACATGACAAAAACATTGTGTCTTGCTCCTCCCTCTTGCTCTCCATTTTCCTCACTCTAATCATGCTATTTGGTACCCTGTGCAGAGGTCCACAGGGAAATGAACTGAGGGAGGCTCCCAGCTAACAAAGGATCAAGACCTTCAAACCCCATTAGGAACAGAGTCTTGCCAACAAGCATGTGAGTGAGCTTGGAAGTGAATCCTACTGCTTTCCAGTTGAGCCTTCAGATAAGAGCACTGCTCTGGCCAACACTTTGATCACAGCCTTGTGAGAGACCACGAGGCAGGTGTACCTCACTAAGCAATGACTGGATTCCTGATCCACAGAAACTCTGAGCTTGTAAGGGGGTGCTGATTTAAGCCACTAATTTTTGGGATAACTTTCATGTGTAACAATAGATAACTAATAACCAATACGGTCAAAAATCATGATACAGTACGTTCAATGAAGTGGTGGTTTGCAAATGTCTATGTCTCTAATGGTTATAACTCACTTGAGTGTGGTACTGAGCTTCAAGGAGCATTTTTTAATGAAACAGAATGAAATGAAATGGAACGGAATAGATAATATATCAGAACTTGTAAGTGTTAAAAATAAACATTGCCTTATAAAACTTTTATTTTATAAATACATTTCATACACTAGGTCATGTTATAAAATGTACATGTTAATATGAATTGAACAAAAAATGTTTGAAAGACACAATCCTAAAGGGCAACTGTAAAAATCAAACAAGAAAGAAAATTAAACTTTTGCTGTGGTCTGATTATTTGTGTTTTCCCCAAATTCATAAGTTGGAATCCCAAGGCAATGTGATATCAGAAAATCACATGGGTGGAACTCTCACAAAAGGGATTATTGCTCCAATAAAAGACACACACACACACACACACACACACACACACACTCCACCTATCCCCTCATCCCTCACCAGAGTTCCCTGGCCCCTTCCACCATGTGAGGACACAATGAGAAGTCTGTAACTTAGATGGCCATCTTCACTGGAACATGCTATGCTGGAGCCAGAATTCTAGCCTCCAGAACTGTGAGAAATGAACTTTGTCTTGTTTATAAGCCACCTGGTCTGTGGTATTTAGTTACAGATACCCAAATGGATTAAGACAACTCTCTTCCCCTCTGCAAATGAAATGTTGAGACTTGGATCAAGTCGTACCCCTCTCTAAAGATTTCTGTCACCACACCAGCCTAATGGCTTTCTCCACCCCCTCTTGGAGTATAAGGCCTGTAAGAATCCAGTGTCAATAGCAATAAGTTACATTAATTTATTATTTATTGTTTATTATTTATTATTTATTGTTCAGCTTGGAGTATTTCTCCTGCAATAATAGCACTATTCTTGAGAGCAGGAGCTGTGATTCACTTCTCTGTGTTCTCCATAGTATATACTGTGGCAAGTGTAAAACATGTGAAGAAGTTTTTGGATCACCTTTGATGATGGAGGTTGATTATGAAAGAATGCAGGAATGAGGAGGAACACTATAATTTGTCTCCTTGTGTTAGGTTGAAAAACAGTACCCTTCAGAGAGATCCATATTCTAATCCCTGGAGCCTGGAAATGTTACTTTATATGGAAATAAGATCTTTCCATATGAGATTAAGTTAAGGATCTTTAGATGAGGTGATTATCCTGTTTTATCAGAGTGAGTCCTAAATGCAATCACATACATTATTTTAAATGGGAGGCTGAGGGACATATTGCACAGATAAAGGAGAAAATCATTGTGACCTCAGAGATAGAGATTATACTAATACAGCTCCAAAGCAAAAAGTGCTAGTAGCCATCAGGCTTGAAGAAGTAAGAAGAGCCTCCAGAGGGAGCAAGCACAGCCCTGGTTCCAATACTTTGCTTTCGACCTAGCAGATACTGATTTTGTACATCTAGACTCCAAAACTGACAGAGAATACATTTCTATTATTATGCCATCTAGTTTGTGGTAATTTGCTACAGTAGACACAAGAAATCTATACACTTAATACCACCTTTACCTTTGTGCCCCAGAATATCCAATATTATGATGTACAGCAGGCATTACTACTCTCAACAATGTTTCTTCAGGAAACATTCCTATTTATTGAGAAATTTCAAGGAAAATAGCCGAAGAGGCAGTGACCAACTTTCTTCCCAAGGAGGAGATTAGGCTGGGTTGGTTGGTGCCACATAATATGTGTAACTCTAATAGGCAGTCCTCTGGACAAATTATCTTGAATGCAAGTGGACTTTCCCATAAGGTAACTATGAGGTCATGCTAGTCTTGATCAGGTTACCTAGAAGCAGATCCTAAGACAGGGATTCTCATTCAAATAATGGATTGAGGGATGCTGTCAGGATAAGGGGAGTAAAAGAAGCAGAACAGTTGGGGCGAAACAGAGGTAGATGTGGTCTGAGCCACAGACTAGTTTCAGCCTGATCCTATGGAAACTTGTTACACCAAAAAGTTGGTCCCACCATGAGGCAAGGGTGCCAGCCTTTGTATCCCCAACCTGCCACTCAATGATTGAGAGATGGGAAGATGGGAGAAGAAATAATGACCTCCCAAGCAAAGAGCAATAATAATTATTATATATTTTTATTTATTTATTTATTTATTTATTTATTTAGAGACCATGCATGAGTGTGAGCACATGTGCATAATTGAGCAAGGGAGGAACAGAGAGAGGGAGGGAGAGACAGAGGGAGAGAGAATTCCAAGCAGGCCCTGTGCCATCAACCCAGAGCCAGACACAGAGCTCAGTTGTAGGAACTGTAAAATCATGACCGGGACCGAAATCAAGAAATGGATGCTCAACCGACTGAGCCACCCAGGTGCCTCTGAATATTATTTACTCACTCTGAGTGTGAACTCTGGATTCCCTTAGGCTGTTGCACAGAGTGGCAACCTAGTAAATCTCAATCTGGCTGCAGGAACAAACCTGACCTTCAGTAGAGTAAAGGTGGGATGATACTCAGGTCAAAGAAAGCCTTTACAAGATATGACATAAAAGTGGCAACATGTACATATAGACCTCTCCATAGCAGGTAAATCTACAAACTGAGGGAAGCAGAATCTGAGGGCATTTGTGACCACACCAGGATCCTTGTTTGAGCCCAGGATGAAAAGCATGATCCAAACATGGCCTATATGGAAACATAGCTATTTTATTGGGTCTTCAGACAGAAAGGGTGAAATGGCAAAGTATCCAAAGAGGCGTGAATTCTACCCTTCATGCAGGAAATGACCTGCAAAGCCTTGATTTTGATCATTTAAATCCAACACTTCCGAACAGGTCCCTGAAACTTAGAAAATGCCTCATGACTCTTCAAAACATTTCTTAGACATGCTAGACTGCCTCATTGCTGAAGTCAGCTGGTGCAAGAGGGTGGGCGGAGACAGGGGCAGTGAGGGAGGGAAACAAGGAGGGGTAGCTACACACGTCTACTGGCCCAGTGTCAGGGCCCCCCCACACCCCGGCATCCCTGTACCCAATACCCTCAGCTCTGTCCTTAACTAGCATTTCCCAGGCAGATCCTTGGGTTTCCTGTCTTGGGAAAGATAGATGGGAGAGAAAGAAGAGGAAACAGAGAGAGAGATGAATGAAATAGCACTGCAGGCCTTTTTTATGACATTTTCAAATAGTAAAACACCAAAAAGTCATCCACCAAACTACTATTTCACAAATGAAAGCCATTTGAATAATAATGATAATTAAAAAAAAATATGTCAGAGTAACAGGCCATCCTTTAAGGTGAAGAGATTTCATTTTAAGGAAAAACTCATTACCTTATGCTTACTTTTTTCATTTTACCTTCTGACAGCCAGGATTTCAGACCGCAGGCCATTTAAGCTCTCTTCTTCCCATACACATTGAAAAGAGCTGGGCCCCTTCCGGCCCAACACAAATGAAGAACAAATGAAATACGTGCTCCAAATAAAGGATGTGCAAAAGTCACGGAAACTCTTCAACCAACTGTTCCCCAATCGAGTTCTGTTTAATGCCCTAGGGAGAGTCTCATGATTTTGGTAGGCCTGCTAGAAAAAGTTTCAATAACCCACAACAAATTAAAGTTTAGCTCTTTTTTTGTTTGTTTGTTTGTTTTGAGAGAGACAGGGACAGAGACAGAGAGTGAGTGCAGGGGAGGGGTAGAGAGAGATAGAGAAAGGGAATCCCAACAGGCTCCACGCTGTGTGTGGAGCTAGATGCGGGACTCAAACTCATCAACTGTGAGATCATGACCTGAGCCAAAATCAAGAGGTGAACACTTAACCAACTGAGCCACCAAGGCCCCCCCAAAGTTAAGTTCCTATTTTACATGTTTCTATTATTTAACACTTTAAAAAATAAATACGACGTTCAACATTTATTGGGTAATTGGCTATATTGTCAGATGCTGTGCCAAGACATGGGGAAATATATATGCACTTTCCTCATATTTAAAAATTAAGATATAATTTATATACAATACAACACATACTTTCTTACTGTGTATTCTAGGAGTTGGACAAATAGGCTGGATATCCATGACCACAATGAAGATCTAGAACAGTTTCATCCACTCCAAAATCTTCCCTTTGTAGTTAACTCTTTACCTCAGCCCCAATTCCTGGAAACCATTGATCTGTTTTCTGTGCCCACAGTTCTGCCTTTTCCAGAAAGTCCATATAATAATTCTTCAGATTTCATATGAGTGGAATCATAAAGGAGATAGCCGTTTGAGTAGATAGCATTGTATACCTGACGTTCTTCTGTTATGTTTATTCAGCAATCCCTTCATTGTTACTGCAAAGTACAATGCACTTTGTTTATGTGTTTATCAGTTGAGGAACAGTTGGGTTGTTTTCATTTAGGGGGTACAGAAACTAAAATAACACTACTATGAACATTCACATTGGGCATACTCATAATATTGTGCAACCATCACCACTATCTCATTTCAGAATATTAGACAGGGATGATGATTAATTTTGTGTGTCATGTTGACTGGATCGTGGGTACCAAGACAGTCTGGATGTTTCTATGAGGATGTTTTTGAATTGAAATCCACGGTAAGAGAACTCCTTTCAGATTTTAAAACCTCTATCCAGTGGATCTGGACAGATTTGAGAGGAAAAGCCAGAAAGAGCCATATAAAATACTCATAAGCATAACTTGATGAATTAAGAGGTTACAGTCATTGGAGCATTGCCTGCACCTCAAAGCAGCATGACCAAGAAATGTGTAGCATTAAGATTCTAAAAGAAAGTTTTGCAAAGACAGGAGGAGAACCAGGAAAGACATGTACAGACTGAACCCAGGCCTGAGCTAAATTCTGCTCTCATGGAAGAATATCTCTTAGAAGGGATTACCCAACTCACACAGGAGAAGTTAAACAAGATTTATATAAAATAAGGGATTTTTTTTGATGGACCCAGAAGGTATTGATTTTATATTTTTCATTACTAGATAGCCCATAACACAAGATACAGAGGAGTGTGATTGAAAACAAATGTCTGGACCAGAAGGCAAAGAGTATGTGAAATGAAGGCAGGCTCTTAATTCTAGCAAACAATCTGAAAAAGAATGAGAGCAGCTTGAGAAAGAGAGTCAACTGTTAGGGATCAATTAAACCTTCCCCAAAGTAGAAGGGAAGCAACAAAGAAGGGGAGCACTAGAGGTGTAGCCAGGATGGCAGAGAGAGGTCAAAGAGAAAATGCTACTCAAGTCTGGAAATCCAAGAGCAAAGAGAAAAGAGCAAAAGAGGGCCTGGAGGTGTACTCAGCAGAGGCACATTTCTGGTCTCTCACCCCCTGGGGACACAAGCTTCAGTAGCACCAATAGCAACTTCGCCCAGAAATCTGTTTGGCTATGATTCTCCAAATACAACAAATATGAGAAGGAGGGACCTTCTCCAGAAAGCAGATTTTGACCTTTAGACTTTCAGGCCATTAACAGGAGATCTGAGTTTGAATATTAAGACCTTTTTGAATTGGATCTTCTCAAATAATTTTTGAAATTTATGTTCTTTTCACAAATTTGACAACATGATGGAATTTGTTATTGTTATTGTTTTAAGTTTTATTTTGAGAGGGAGAGGGAGGGAGGGGTGGGAGGGAGAGAATGAGAACGAGGAGGAAAAGGGCAGAGAGAGAGGGGGAGAGAGAATCCCAAGCAGGCTTTGGCTCTGTGCTGACAGCATAGAGCCCAATGTGGGACTAGATGTCATGAACCATGGGATTAGGAACTGAGCTGAAAGTGATGCCTAACTGATTGAGCCACCCAGGCACCCAAGGGATTTGTATTCAATCCCTTGGATTGAATGTGGCATGGCCAGGGGTTTAGTGTAAGAGCTACTTTATACATTTTATATCAATATTTCCATTTGCTCTCTGGACAGATCATCTGAGGTAATGTGGGACAAAGCAGTCAGACAGAACAGGCTAGGAAATAGACAACTGGGTGAATCCCAGTCTTGGTATAGAATGGTCTTGGATTTGATTTAATTAATACTGACCTATTTTAGAACCATCTATAAGCACATACATAACAATATGCTGGATGTGCAAATATAACAAAGCCAAAAGGAGAAAAGGAGTTGGACCTGAGGGAGGGAGGGAAGTGGACAGAGAGAGAACAGAAGGTGCCAAACACAGCAAAAACCCAGAAACCTTTGAATTCAGAAATGAAAGGCAGCGATTTATTTTTTTTTATTTATTAAAATTTTTTTTTAATGTTTACTTATTTTTGAGAGAGAGACAGAGTATGAGTGGGGGAGGAGCAGAGAGAGAGGGAGAGACAGAATCCAAAGCAGGCTCTAGGCTCTGAGCTGTCAGCATAGAGCCCGACATGGGGCTTAGACCCACAAACTGCGAGATAATGACCTGAGCCCAAAGTCAGTTGTTTTAATGACTGAGCCACCCAGGCACTCCTGAAAGGCAGCAATTTAAAATCACAAATAATAGAAAGCACCCACAACAATAATAAATGAAAGTTGTTTAGATGCAAAAGCCCAACAAAAAATAAATGAGTGGAGGTTGCTTGAGGGATTGTATTGGTCAGGGTCCTCCAGAGAAAGAGAACCAATAGGATATATAGAGACACCTGTCTATGAGGTGATTTATTATAGAAACTGGCTAAAGTAATTATGGAGGCCAAGTCTTATAATCTGCTGTCTGCAAGTTGGAGAACCAGGAAATCAGGTGGTGTGATTCAGTCCAAGTCCTTTGAACCAGGAGGACTGATGTCCAGCTCAAACAGAGAAACAAATTTGCACTTCTTCTATCTTTTTGGTCTATTCAGGCACTCAACCATTTGGATGGTGCCCAACCACATTCAGGATGGTTATCTGTTTCACTCAGTTCACCAATTCAAATGCGACTGTCTTACAGAACACCCTCATAGATACATCCAAAAATCGTGTTTTACCAGCTAACTGGGCATCCTTTAGCCCAGTAAAGTTGACACATAAAGGCAACCATCAGAGGTGTATTAAAAAATTCAGAGAAAGCAGTTTACCACCAAGGTTATATTAACCTTATTCTGATTATTTTATACTGCCTTTCCACCAAAGAGTAAAATGGAAGAAGGCAGTCCAATCTTAATTGTCTTCCCCCTCTCTCTTAGACAACTAAATGCAGAAAAGAAAAGTTGACACACACACACACACACACACACACACACACACAAAAGGAGAAATATCCTTTTTGCTAAAGGGAGTGGACCTTAACAGAAAGTCAAAGGACCTCTTTGTTCAGAGCAACATGGCCCCAATGATACGCACAACCACAAGACTAGGTAAAGCCTCACTGATAAAATGAATTACTGCAAGATAAAAGATCAGATATTACGTGTCCAAACTGCAACCCACATGAAATAAAATTAAAAAGCAAAAGAGAAACCAATGCTATTTCTGATTTTGGACTATACGATATGCCATTACTGCAGCAAAGAAAACTCAGATGACAAATAAACTGACTGGCTGGTGACAAAGGTACAGTGGCTTATGCCAAGTGGTGCTTCAGTGTGGTGCCTGGACTCTTACACAGACCTTCTCTGTGTATGTCCTTCAACCAGGGGAATCACCACTGATCTTATAAAGGACAGAATCCCTTTGCTGCTTTTCTCCTCTTCCAACAGGAAAGGACTCTAATCAGAAGGGGTCATCTAAGTATTGTTATTAGATAGGTAATATCTAATACCTTCTTAATGGATTATAAAACCTAAAATATTTGTCATTCCATCTGCCAAACCAGAGTTAGTTACTTCCATGAGTCACAATAAGATTTTAATATATGAGGTTGCCAGTGAGGAAAACATAAGGTAATATTACCTCACCCCCTTTTTTTTTATTTATCCACATCCTGGGAGTTTGGAAGCTGGCTATATTTCATCTTGAAATGATGCCCAGATACATCTATAACAAGAGGAAACTCTTGGGTAAAACATTTCTCTTCCTTTTCTCTGAAGTCCTTCCTGTATTAGGGTTAACTTTCTTCATGAAGACTTATTGTCCATTTTGTAGCTAGGGTAGCCATATAATTTATGGTCAAACAGGGACACCGGATGTAAAAGGGGGCAATGGGAACATACCAAGATTCCAGGCAAACCTGGTCACCACATGTATGACATTTCCTCAATGGCCTTGTTGTGTTAATGGCTTGTTTTATGAGCATCATGCATTATTAATTATCCTTTCGAGTCTAAGTTCTGAGTCAAGTTTTTCTGGATGAAAATAGCTGAGACACCTTAAACTACCTTAAGCCAAAAGACAAAGGGGAGAAGATTTATTTTAAGTGTGTGGACAATCCCATGCAATCTGAGAGCAGAAAGCACAGCAGGTCTCACGAGACACTTGTGGAGCCAGAGCCTAGGACAGTGTTGGGAACCAAGGATGTGCACCAGTTGGTGGTCTAACTACTCTCTCATCTCCACTTGTCTCTGCTCATCTATTTAAGTCTTCTCTTTACTCGAGAGTACAAATAACATAATTTCTGGGAAACTGTGGGGTGCAAAATGCCTGGGCTCAGAATGATAGCTCATTTTCAAGATGCCTCTATGCACTCTGGCCAACATGTCCTAACTTTTTGGGCTTTTGTGCTCAGCTATGCAAGATACTTGAGGTTTTGTTACTCACTGAGTTTTTTTATACAGTTTCTTAACTGCATTTCTCTTTCCCAAAGGGGCATGTGGAAATGTGTATTGGCAGAGGATTTAATGTGGGCGAGGGGTGGGGGGCAGGCAGGCAGACATGCTACTCCTTCCTCATTGCAAAGGAGAGCTCTGTACAATGAATTGCCTGAACCCCCTGCCTCTTCCCCTCCCCGCCAGAGGCCAACAGGACTCCTATGGAGACATACTGAAACATAGCCTGCTGCCTGCAGGAGCCTGCATGGCTGAGTGTGAAATATGCAGGTCACTGGAGTGAGATGAAACACAGTGAGGGCTCTGTGTTCAGATTCTGTCTGCCGGCTGTGACAGCAGGGAAGTACTTTCAATGGTCCTAGAGGGGAAAACAAAAACTAGAGTAGAAAAGACTGTTGTTGAAAGGTGCCTTTATATGCTAACTGAATGTCACTTAGGAACATTTGTCCTTCTGGCTACACTAAATGTGGGCCACTGTGACAAAACCTGGCAGAATAGCACTGAAAATGACACCAGTCACACACCCTCAGGTCACTGACTACAACCTTCTTCAGAAAGCATATGTTCAAATCCCCCAGAATAAAGTGAGTGTCCCTTGTATGCTGACAAGAATTGGGGTACCAAAATAGCCTGTTTTGGTCCCTGGGATATCTCAACCAATCTTATCAAAGCATTTTTAAATGCCAGAAGCTTCTATCACCTGGTTTCCATTGGCTTCTCAACCTGCTATTCCCCACAATGATTTTAGGGGATATCTGTTCTATAAGCCACAAGAATTTTTAAACCTCAGCATCTAGACCTGGTTGAACTGGCCTGATTAGGAGGTCTGCAATTACTTCCCAGATGGGAATTCTGGCTTTTTATGCCAGAGATTCTTCAGCTGGGGAGCTGTTAAGCTAGGGTTGTCCTGGGAGCATGGAGCCTCAGCTACTAGCACCCCTCCCACCTCCAGACACACTGCCAACTCTCCTCCTCTGTGCTGTCACTTGCCCACCACATGGTTATGGGGGGAAACCTGGCTCCCTGCCCCGAGCTCATCCCTTGAGGACTATTTCAAGTACTCCTATCTAGTATCAGAAGACAGGGAGGAGGATTACAAAGACATCTTCCAGTGTTATCCAATAGCTTTCCTGAATGATGGAGGAAAAAAGAAGTCCTGAGGTACCAAAATAGAATCCATCAGCATCATTCAACTTCACAGCAAAAGAGCCTCTCTTTCCCTCTTCATTATTAATGAAGTCAAAAAACAGTCTGAAGTTTCGATCCAGGAAGCACCAAGGGTAAATGTGGTAAACTGTCTCTGTCTATCGGGCTCAGGGTTGACACCTTCCAGGGCAGGCAGCTCAGTGTGTGAGCATCTGGCCTGCAATCCAGGTGTGGGCTTGCTGTGGGTGCAGAGGCATAGGGCCAGGCCTGACATAGAAGGATGGAGCACTCTGGCACATTTTCCTAGGCAGAATTCCCAGTCAAGAACCAGAGACAGATGTGCATGGACATGGACTTTTATGGAATGTAATTGTTAGTGTCTTCCTGCTCTCAAGCAGATGAACACTTTCATTTTCCTGGAACACTGAACTAACCTGTTTTTATCTTTATCCTGTGAACTCATGTCATTTCAATGACAATTACAGCCATTGGTATTAATCGGTTCTTTGAACCATTGAGATCTTTCTGCATGAGGGCTGAGGATAAAGGAAGGGCCTGGTGGGCATTCAAGTTCATTTCAGCTGAAGCTGTATCTTGTTTTTAGCTTTCCATTCTTTTTCTGAGTCAGACATCAGAAAAAAAATTTCTTTAACTGCTTTAATTTAAAAAGTCTAATATTAAATGAATGGTCTGTGAAATCCTAAGCCCATAAAAGGAAATCTGGTGATGGCTGTTCAACTGGCTCATGATACAGTAGTTTGAGCTACAGTTGGAGCTTGACATGTATAGGAGACATAAACACATATTTTCTATGACCAGATAGTTGTTCTAGACATGTAATTTCTATTCAGAGATGATTAACCCAAACTCGCCTCAGAAGATCTTGACTTCCCAGGATAAGGATACATTGGTGGAACCTCCCACATTTTGCTGTTTGTAACCGCTGACCAGCAGTTACTGGGATAACTTATTGACCTTGGAGTGCAGTCTAGCTGTGGAAGATGCTTTCTCTGAGCGAGACTAAAAGTCCAAAGGAGATTTTTATTCACTAGTTTGACATAATTACCACCAGTGGTTTAACCAATTCAGAGACATAACTTGTTCCCTATATGACCATCTCACTCTTATAGAGCTGACTGTGCAGACCACACTTCAACTTCTCCTCTTTGATACTATCCAGAATTGACTGGCTAGATTATTTTGTGCCAAGGCCGTATAATTTAGGCGATTATAATCTAACTGATATTGTCTGTGTTCCCATAAATCTCTCTAGAAAAATAATATTTTAATATGCTGTAAAAAGAACCATCTGGGCAGTTTTAAATGGTTATACAATATGATACAAAAAAAGTGCATTTGGAGTAAAAGTTTTTTGTTTTCAAACACACTCTATTTGTTCCGCATCTTCATAGTTACTGATCTTCCTAGTGAGGGTCTGCTGGTCACACACCTGGCGAGGATTAAATCTGCACTAATGAGACTTAAGGGTGGTGGCCCAGCCACACTACTCTGAGCAAAGTGTGGGTAGGTTCAGTACACTGCATGGACCACCTGGAAGCCAGGCAGTAGAGCAAGCTTTGGTTGTGTTCCTGGAAGACTGGTGACCTATCCGTGGTTCCAGCAAAAGGAAGAGATCTGTAGCTATTGCTGCTTCTGTAGTCCAGGAACTACACATTTGGCCTTTCTCTATCTTACCCGTCCATTTGAAAAGAGAAGGTCTTTTAGCTACTCACTGGCCAGTTCACCACAATATTAACATCTTCTTTCATGAAAGCTTTTTTTTAGATAAAAGAAGAGACTAGAGGTTCTGGGTGCTAGTACCTGTCAATAATTTAGGATAACATTCTCCTTGGGTATCTCATCGCTGAGACAGAAGCAACAAGCTTTATCAGCTACAATGAATTAAGACTAAAGGAAAAGTGCACAAAATAAAAATAACTACACAAATAGGAAGAAACACCAAACTGCATTCTTTGTCCTAGTATATAATCCTTTTCTCCAACCCTGCTAGTCAAGTGTGAACTCAGAATGTTTCGAAGGAAGTCTCAGATTCTCGGGTATGAACTCTCAGTTTTGTCTTAAAAATTCACAGTGCAGAATTGAGTTCTGGGCCTGGTAACACTGTGTGCTCATGTCCACACCCTCTTAGCATTCAGCAACACCCCCAGGGCTCCCCAAACTCCAGCACACTGGATCCTCTCAAAGCAGTACATTAGAACCATAGATGCTGTGTCTCTTAAACAATTTGAGGGTTTACAAACTCATGGCAGAATGTATAGAGATGTACAGTCTTGAACTCTGAGGCAAAGTTGGCTTCTAAGGAAGTATGGAAGAATGAGTTTGCTCTAGGGGATTTACCCCCTTTGGTCTTTAACAAGAAGCTAAAAGCATAACTTTTCAGTGATTTATTTGTATTGCCTGCAGATGAAATTAACTACAATTAATTTTTTAAAGTTTATTTACCTATTTTGAGAGAGAGAGAAAAAGTGCGTGCGAGCATGCAGGATAGGGGCAGAGAGAGAGGGAGAGAGACTTCTAAACAGGCTCTGCACTGATACAGTGCCCCATGCAGGGCTTGAACTCACAAACTGTAAGATGATGACCTGAGCCGAAACAAAAACTCAGATGTTTAACTGACTAAATCACCTAGGCACCCCAAATACAATTAAAATAGGACATAGGACATACTGGGGAGATGATGATCCATGGTTATAGCCTGCCTAGTAGTGTCATGTCTACAGCTACAGTTATGACCAATTTGGAACTCTAGAGACATAAATCCCAGACTGAACCCGAGTGCTTTCAGTCAGCCCTGAGCCCAAGTCATGAGAGAGCAGGGGGTTAAGGCCCTCAATCAGAAACTTCCAAAATTGGCAGAACAATCAATCACTGGGCACTACAATTATCCTGAGAGGGATGGATAATCTCTTTGCCAAACTTGTTCCAGCTCCTCACACCAGTCAACCGCATGTCTCCCCCTCCCCTAACCTAGGATAGTGCCTGGAATTCCAGTATTAGAGACTCGTTTTTAAGTACATTGAGGAAACAAAGATTTTCAGGCTTTTTTGGGAGGGTAATATGGACCCAAATTATGACTGGTTAAATATTTCCCCTAACAGCCTTCTGTGGGAAGAACTTCATTCACACTGCTCTCCCGCCATTGTTTTGACAAAAAAAAAGGGGGTTCAGAAGCATATTTATGAAAGGCAAAGTCAAGAAGACAACTTGTCATATGATAGGGTAGAACTGAAAACACTGGATTAGAAAGCTGGAGAAGGAGGAGAGGAGAAAAGAAGGCATGGAACAATCAGCTGGGTGGAAAATCCTCAAGGTCAGTTTTTACTTATTTTGTTTTATTGTTGTTTTCTGCTACCCATTTTTGCCATATTACTTAAGATTTCAAGAAAGACAGTGTTTTCCAAAGGATTTCTTGTTGGATTTTTGTTTTGAGATAAATGTTAAGGACAGAGCCAAAAGGCCCAGATTTACTTTAGGTCCATCTACATCTTAGCACAAAGGGCAAAAGCCAGCCAGATAAGAGCAAGGTTTTGGTGAGATGGGCTGAGGTATGAAAAGGAACTGAGGGCTGAGGTATGAAGGGAGGGTGTGGGGCAAGGCTCCCCTGACACACTGCCTCTCTTCAGTTCTACCCTACCCCACAGAGCTCCTTGGTTTTGGTCGATGTGCTCTTGCTGCATCGAAAGAGTACCCAGGCAGCTGCCACTAGGGAGTGGAACAGTGGCAGCTGGGAGGCTGGGCAGAAGTCCAAGGGCTCCTGGCTGCCAGCACTCAGGCCTGCCCACCCTCTCCACCCACTTGCTCCTCATTAAGGAGTCAAGGACAAACCTGAGCCCTCCTCAGTCCCTCCACTTTCTCCCAAACCCACCAGTGTTCCAAGGATGACCTTATGGTACAAACCCCAGGCAGAAGCACAGTGCTTGCTTCTCCCTTGAAGCCAGCCTCGAGCCAAATGCTCTTGTGGACTAACCCTGTGAGGGACAGGCAGAGGAAACTCAGTTAGAGGAAGTTGGCACTTAATGGCGAATCTGGCTGCCTACAAAGAGATTTATAACTGGGAATTCAGTGCCTCTGTGGTGCTTTTAGAAACAGTTCCTGGCTTGACTAAGAGAAACTTTTGTGGAAAATGCCTGTCATTCATGTTCCTGGCAGATCTGCAAGTGTTTTTATGGCACAGATGTAGCTCTGATTGCTCACTCTACAAACACAGACAGAAACTTTGTCAGAACACTGGCTATGGCATGTGCCAGGTGGCAGACTAACATGGTGGATGGAGCTCAAAGAGCAAAGGGTGATTTGAGCACCAGAGAGGTGAGGACATGTGTTCTCTCCAACACACTGATGCCACCTCAACACTGTACCCTCCACCTTAAGGATAAAGTACTTCCTTCTGCCCTCCACCCCAGAGTATCTAAGGGCAACTGGGAGACATTAAGTTCCATTTATCCCAAGTAATATGGGTTGAATCAGGTACCTCAAAAAAGGTATACTGAAGTCCTAACCCTAATGCCTCAGAATGTGACCTTATATTTGGAAATACATCTTTGCAGGTGTACTTAGTTAAGATGCAGTTGTATTTGAGTAGGATGGGCTCTGAATCTAATGTGACTTGTGTGCTTATAAGAGAAGACAAGGCCACGTGAAGACAGAGAGACAAACAGGAAGAGGATGGCTCCAGGTTGGGTAGAGCCAGAATGTGGAGTGATGTATCTCCAAGCCACTGAATGCTAAGGATTGCTGAGAACTGCCAGGAGCTATGAAGAGGCAAGGAATGACTCTCTTCTAAAGCCTCAGAGAGGTATGGATCTGCTGACACCATGCTTTCAGACTTCTAGACTTCAGGAACTCTGAGAAAATAAATTCATGTTATTGGAAGTCACCCAGTTTTGGGACTTTGTTACAGCAGCCCTAGAAAATGAGTACACCATTAAGAAAGAAAGAAAGAAAGAAAGAAAGAAAGAAAGAAAGAAAGAAAGAAGAAAATGACATCAAACAACGTTGGCTTGATAACTGTCATCCTGAGATGGCCAGCATGCAGAGGTAAGCTAACGGAGATCCCAAGCACACTTCCCCTCACCAGCACCAGGTAAAGAGTATATTCTACAGCAAAATATTTCTGTTGTTTTCTAACTGAAAATGCTTCTCTTTCATGGTCCTTGGGTAAATTCGTAATCCATTTTTTAAATGTTCATTTATTTATTTTTGAGAGAGAGAGAGAAAGAGAGTGCAACTGGGGGAGGGGCCGAAGAGAGGGAGACAGAATCCCAAGCAGGTTTCAAGCTGTTAGTGCAGAACCTGACACGGAGGCTTGAACTCACGAACTTTGAGATCAAATCAAGAGTTGAAATCAAGAGTTGGACACTTAACCAAGTGAGCCACCCAGGTACCCCTGTCATCCCTTTTCCGTATCAAACAGATCAAAGCATTAATTGTTATCACTTCATCCAAAAATAAATATGCTAATTCCTGGAGATTTTGCCCTGTGATTTAGACTTTGCAGATAAGACAATCCTGGGGAAGAAAAGCTCAAGCATGTCTATTTCGGCTCAATAAAGAAAGTCTTAATTATTCCAGAAGAAAACAACCTAGTCACCTGCTTAGGTCTAAGGGTCTGGGATGCTAGCCATACCTTCTTTGGGCTTCAGTCACTCACCTCTGATTAGAGTTTGGGGCTGAATGAACATAACCTTCAGTTTTAGCCATGGCAGTGAGTGACCTAGCAGACCTTGAGCTGTCTATAAAGAATGTCGATTTGACATCATTTTGGGGATTAAATGGAAGGGAAATTCGGCTGGAGAGGGTGGAGACTCTGTAATCTAGGCACGATAAAGCCACTACTGGAGCCAGTAGAGGATGGCGAAGTTTAAGGTTAAGGGTACAGAGTAGCTTTCAGAGAAAGAAGCAACTTGAATGTAAGCAAAACAAAAAATTTTCTAAAGTCTGTCACAAAATTCTGCATGTAGTAACAGAATATTAAGGGAATTTCCCTCATTTCACTGAGGGAAGAAAGGGTTCATTAAACTGATTTTAAAACATCTAGATTTCCAGAAATCATTCAGGCATCTAATAATATCAAATGTTATATAAAATAGGACAATTGAGAATTAAAGAACAAAAAATAGATTATATAAAAGAGACAAAGGAGTAGATGTTACAGGAACCTGGTACCTGTATAAAACGAAATGTTGTAATTGAATGCTAAGGCAAAAAGAAATAATCTACTATAGTTTTCCTTACATATAATGTACAAACTTATCTACAAACTTTTTCCTATAAGTGAGCTAGAAATCTTTACACCATTATTCTATATTCTTTTTATGAAGAAATGATCATTTTAGGTGTATGGGTGTGTGTATGTGTGTGTGTGTGTGTGTGTGTGTGTGTGTGTGTGTAATTTCTTCAAAACTTACCAGGCTCATCTACACATTCAATGCACTCCCAATCAAAGTTGCACCAGCATTCTTCTCAAAGCTAGAACAATTCTAAAATTTATATGGAACCATAAAAGACGCTGAATAGCAAAAGTAATGTTGAAAAAGAACACCAAAGTGAGAGGCATCACAATCACAGGCATTAGCCACTATTGCAAAGTTGTAATCATCAGGACAGTATGGTATTGGCACAAAAACAGACACATAGACCAATGGAATAGAGAACCCAGAATTGGACCCACAAATGTATGACAAAGCAGGAAATCTTTGGACCCACAAATCTTTGACAAAAATTGTGGGAAATTTGACAAATCTTTGACAAAGCAGGAAAAAGTATCCAATGGAAAAAAGACAATCTCTTTAGCAAATGGCGCTGGGAGAACTGGACAGTGACATGCAGAAGAATGAACCTGGACCACTTTCTTGGTCCTTTCTTCCTTTCATTTGTGTACATCATACACAAAAATAAACTCAAAATGGATAAAAGACCTAAATGTGAGACAAGAAACCATCAAAAGCCTAGAGGAGGAAAATAGGCAACAATCTCTTTGACCTCGGCTGCAGCAACTTCTTATTCCACACGTCTCTGAAGGCAAAGGACATAAAAGCAAAAATGAACTATTGGGACCTCATCAAGATAAAAACTCCTGTGCTGCAAAGGAACCAATAAGCAAAACTAAAAGGACCAACAGAATGGGAGAAGATATTCGCAAATGATATATCAGGCAAAATGCTAGTATTCAAAATCTGTAAAAAACTTACCAAACTCAACACACAAAAAACAAATAATCCAGTGAAGAAATGGGCAGAAGAGTAGACATTTTTCCGAAGAACACATCCAGATGGCCAACAGACACATGAAAAGATGCTCAACATCGCTCATCATCAGGGAAATACAAATCAAAATCACATTAAAATACCACCTCACACCAGTCAGAGTGGCTAAAATGAGCAACTCAGGAAACAATAGATGTTGGCGAATATGTGGAGAAACAGGAACCCTCTTGCACTGTTGGTGGGAATGCAAGCTGGTGCAGCCACTCTGGAAAACATTGTGAAGGTTCTTCAAAAAAATTAAAAATAGAACTGCTCTACTACCCAGCAATGGCAGTACTAGGAATTTATCCAAAAGATACAGGAGTGCTGATACATAGGGGCACTTGTACCCCAATGTTTATAGCAGTGCTTTCAACAATAGCAAATGATAGGAAGAGCCCAAATGTCCATCAACTGATGAATGGATAAAGAAGATGTGGTTTATATACACAATGGAATACTGCTTGGCAATGAGAAAGAATGAAATCCTGCCATTTTCAATAACATGGATGGAACTGGAAGGTATTATGCTGAGTGAAATTAAGTCAGTCACAGAAAGATAGATGTTTTCACTCTTATGTGGAGCTTGAGACACTTAACAGAAAACCATGGGGGAAGGGAAGGGGAAAAATAGTTTCGAACAGAGAGGGAGGCAAACTCCTAAGAGACTATTAAATACAGAGAACAGGGGCGCCTGGGTGGCGCAGTCGGTTAAGCGTCCGACTTCAGCCAGGTCACGATCTCGCGGTCCGGGAGTTCGAGCCCCGCGTCAGGCTCTGGGCTGATGGCTCAGAGCCTGGAGCCTGTTTCCGATTCTGTGTCTCCCTCTCTCTCTGCCCCTCCCCCGTTCATGCTCTGTCTCTCTCTGTCCCAAAAATAAATAAACGTTGAAAAAAAAATTAAAAAAAAAAATAAATAAATACAGAGAACAAACTGAGGATTGATGGGGGGTGTGGGAGAGAGGGGAAAATAGGTGATGGGCATTGAGGAGGGCTCTTGTTGGAATGAGCACTGGATGTTGTATGTAAGCAATAAGTCACAGGAATCTACCCTGGAAACCAAGAGCACACTGTATACAATGTATGTTAGCGAACTTGACAATAAATTATATTTTTAAAAAGGCATATTCTTTGGTGACATGAAATATTTCAAGTATCATTCTTCAACTCTAAAACAGTAAGAATTTTTGCAGGTTAAGTCAAGAATCTAAACAAATGTTAAAATTATATCACTCTTTGCCTCAAAGTCATATAAGAGTTTATCATTTAATCAAACATCTCATATAATCTACTAATTATTCTACATTATCCTTGATGAATAAAAATTCATTCAAGAGAAAAAAAAAAACCTTACCAGGCTGACATGAGGTTCAGGTTAAAGTTTGCAAATGGATTCTCTGATGTCTATGATTAACATCTATCCTTAAGAAATAAGTTTGTGATAAGGAGCCAGATTAAAAATATGCATGATTTTACAGTAAATATAGTCTCCCTTACTACTGTCAAGTCTTAGAGCCACAGACAGAGCTATGGGAGATAAATGAAAGACAATCAGATCTGACACAGCAAGAAATGAAGATGATGCCTTTAATCCTCCAGGGGTGTAATTATCTCCTGAAAATCCCAGCTAGCAGAAAAGTCTCCTTGCTATTATTAGATTTCTTTCAGTTTGGGATGTAAGTATATGCCGAACATCATTCACTGAAAACTACTGGTTTCTCTCTCAGTGTGTGTAAAATCTGAGTTCAGTGGTGATTAATTTGGTCCTTGAGCTAGGTGAAGCTTCATTTCAACTCTCCCTGAGTGCAAAGCTTAATTCTGAATAAATTGGCATGTTGCCCCTTATTCTACTGTTGTATGTGTTCCCAGAAAACAGCAGGCCTGTTCTCTTGGACAGCTAAGATTCCTCCAAGTTCAAGATTTTGTTCCAATGACTGTTTTTTCCGTCAGCAGTTTCAAAGGTTCTTAGTGGCATTTCTTTTGTAATGCCATAACCAAAGAATTGAGTGTTGCCCAATTACCTGATCAAAAGAAAGCCCTCTCATCACGTCACTTGACTTCATGTGTCCTCCGGCTTGCTCTTTGTGGCTGATGGTGTCATGTTTCCCAGAATCAACCGTTTCAACAATGGACAAAATGACTTGTAGGCTCAAAAGGATTAACAAAATCAAAGATGCACATTTTATATGTAAACGAAATATGTAGAACACACACTTAGTAGCAAAGAAATATGATGAACAGAAAGGTTAACCAAATGTGTAACTAAAAATTAATATGGGAAAAGACATTTTCCAATATTTAGTGGACGGTGTTAGTACTTGTTGGACATCTCTGTGAGCCAGGCATTGCGGACACTATATGGATGTTAACTATATCCTAAGTAACCTTGCTAGGTAACTGCTGTTAGGCTGCTTTTACCAGTGTAGAAAGGGAGGCTTTAAAATGTTAAGTGGCTGTCCAAGACCGTTCATCTACAAGTATTAAAGCAAGAATCTAACCTTGCACCTGTATTATTTCTAAGGTATTCTCATTCTCTTTCTATTTTACCAGGGATACTGATAGCAGTCACCTAAATAGAAAATAACTGACTTTTTAATACACGTTTATAAGCTAACGATATTCACTACAGCCACTTTTGAGTTAACCATAGCATAATCACTGAAGCCTTTCTTCTCTTGGCAAAAGTCAAAGGAGACTTGCTCAACTGTCAGGCCAAGTCAATGTTTTCCAACCCAACAGTCTTCAGCCGGGGGAGCCTGCTTCTTCCTTTTCTTTCCTTCCTCCTCAGAGCATGGCAGCATCAGACTTCATGTCTGCTACCCAACGCTGGATTAATTCAGCCATGCTCCTTCTCTGCTCCCACAGAGAAGTACTCCTGCTGAGCCCCTCTGGCAAAGGTCATACCATGGTGCTGACTGAAGCTCTCGGCAAATCCATGGTCTCCAACCACATCTGGGGTTTCAACACTGCCTGGCAATCTTCCCATGATCTGTAGACTGCACTATTGTCCCAAAGACACTCTTTCAGACTTTCCTCTATCTTTTATGTCACTTTCTTGAAGTTCACTTCTTCCTTCACTCTCAACACGTCCTAACCTCCTTCTTGACAGAGGATAAGGCACAGGAAAACTCCATCACCTTCATATCCTCCCTCCTTCTATTCATCTGTATTTCATCCACCTTTTTGACCTTCCATAGGGCAGTGTCCAGTGACTTCTCCTGCTACATGTTTCTACCTTTGTCGACAACTCTCAGCTGCATCAGAACCAAGTCAGACACTCGGCCCCAGCATCCAGCCACCCATGAACTTCTGTTGCTTCTCCTTCTTTAATATTGAAACTGTTATAGTAATGTAAAGATAGATGGAAATTAAGGTGGACACATTCACGCTTCAGAAGGCTTGACTTTAAATGGCACAAATTTTAATTTTCCTCATTCTTGAAGCCTCCCTTCACTTGTTTTCCTATAGAATCCTTTGTTCCAGGAACTTGGTATCCATAGTGACATCTTGCTGACTTCAGTGTATCCCTAGTAATGAGACTTGGATGGCCAGTGCCAGTCATGAGCCCATCTTGAAGACATCACGAATGTGGCTGGCAGCATGGACCAGTTTCGTAATGAAACTTCCCAGATTCTGTATTTTCCTATAAAGCCCTTCAGCCTTTGACCCTGAACGGGTCTGCAATTTTGAAGGCATTAGCCTGCTGTGGCATCCTTTGCCTGGCAAAGTAATAAAGCTATTGTTCTTCTTTATCCCCAAACTCTCTGTCTTTGTGTTACATTTCAGCTCTGGAGCACAGAGGTCAGTTTTCTCTTCTCTTCTCTTCTCTTCTCTTCTCTTCTCTCTCTTCTCTTCTCTTCTTTTTTTTCTCTTTCCTCTCCACTCTTCTTTCTTCTCCTGCCTCCTATTCTTGGTTCTAGCCATTCTAGTTCAACAATGAGCATGTGCTCCTTTTTAAATTCCTTTTGTAGTTAGAAGTGTGTCGTGGACGCAAATGGAAGTGCTTGTGTAATGCACTCGCGTGGCAGTGGAGGGTGGTGGGGGAGGTGACACTAGTGTAGAATATGGTTTGTGCCCACTCAGTATCCTTTCTGCCCTCCTAGAGCAAGAGTAGACCCTATACTGGGCATTTAAGCATGAAAGGCTGTTGTAGAAGTCAAGCATCATCTGTGGCCTCTCTTCCCACCTCCCCCACCCATCTGTCTCTTTCACACACAGCAAAGAACTGCGTGGGCTGCATGTGAAGGGGGTGCAGACAGGAAAATGATAGGGATTTTCCATGCATTTGAAAAACCGTGTGGGAATACGTTCTTTCATACCAAGTGAAAAGCGATGCAAAAGGCAAGCCTGTTGTGAATGGTGCATGAGGGGAGAATCTCTCGGATGTTCTTAGTGTGTACAAATGAAACACACCCACAAGCCCCTGAGCAGCCCCCAAATCTCCGAGTGCACTGGCACTAAACTAAATTTAAAGGCTATTGGAAAAAAAAAATTTAAAGGCTATTGGGTTCTGACAGTGTGTTCTGGCCTCCCCCAAACAGTGATATAACAAACACTTCATACAATTGCCAATGAGGAAATAATCACCAAGGATTGCTAACACTAAGCAGAAGCAAACAAAGTTGCAAATGAAGGGTTATAGGTACAAGACAAAAGTATTTTCATCCAGCATTTGGAGGAACTGGAGCTGAAAAACAAATGAATTGGGAGTGGGGGCAGGGAAGGCTCCCAAACCTAGGGGAAATTAACAGGTGAATAAGCTGTCTGCAAATAGGCTATCCACATTAATGTATAAATTCAAAGTCATCCAACCCATTACAATCTTTTGGTTTTGTCTTCCAGGAAGCCAACAGTACTGCTCTCATTTTCCAAGATGAGTCTTCCAGGAGGATGGAACAGAGAATCTGTCCATATGCATATATCTAGGGCTTCCCCTCAGAGTCATCTGCTTGCCCAACTGTTTAAGAAACTCAGATTCCCTACTGAAGAATCGTTCAAATAGGGTAATATAAAAATACAACTTTTCATGGGATGCCTGTGCAGCTCAGTTGGTTGAACGTCTGAATCTTGATTTTGATTCAGGTCGTGATCCCAGAGTCTTTGGACTGAGTCCCACTCAGAGTGTGGAATTTGCTTGGGATTCTCTCTCTCTCTCCCTCTGCCCTCTCCCTGACCTGTGTGCTCTCTCTCAAACAAACAAACAAACAAACTTTTCATATTAAACATTTTATAAACTTACCTGCTATGTACCCTTTCTGAGGAAACCACTAGTACATGAGCTACATCAAACTAAGCTAAATAGGACATACACTAAGACAACTAAAAACATTAGGATTCAGGGACGAGAAGATAGGGACCAGAAAGCGACTGTCCGGGAGGATGCTGAACAAATATTCAAAGACAGTAGTCAAGACTAGATCTCAAAGCCATATGCCTAGAGAATATTACCCCAGTTAGATCAGGCATGGGAGGCAATGAACGCCAAGGATTCCTTATGTGTTCATCCACAATAAAAGGAGACTTGTTTCAATGGAGTGCATGGGGTGAAGAGTAATAAGGATGTTGAAAACTAAGGTAATAAAAAAATGAAACAATTATTATCTCTAGGAAAGAAGCTATACAAAAATGGAAATGCAGTTATAATAGACATGGATTGCATGGATTGGTTGTAAATTATTTTTGTAGGACTATAACAGTGCAAACTTTTTTTTTTTTTCAACGTTTTATTTATTTTTGGGACAGAGAGAGACAGAGCATGAACGGGGAAGGGGCAGAGAGAGAGAGGGAGACACAGAATCGGAAACAGGCTCCAGGCTCTGAGCCATCAGCCCAGAGCCTGACGCGGGGCTCGAACTCCCGGACCGCGAGATCGTGACCTGGATGAAGTCGGACGCTTAACCGACTGCGCCACCCAGGCGCCCCACAGTGCAAACTTTTAATAATAGTGTAATAATAATGTAACCAAAACATGTGATACAATTAGAGTAGCAGACTTGAAGAGAGCATGTGAGGACAGGATCTGAGGGTAAATCCTCATCTGTGATAGTAGCAGTCAGAAGATTATACCTAAAAATCAGAAAAGCAGGAAGGAGTGGTGCAAACAATTCATTTATAAATGTGGCTCTAAGAGCAGGGAGGAAAAATAAAAGGGAGTCTAGGTGGTGGAAATCACAGTGCAGACAGGTAAAGGATTTCCTTTACTGTTATGGGTTGAACTGCGCCTGCCCCATCTATATGTTGAATCCCTAACCCCCAAAACCTCAGAATGTGGCTGTATTTAGAGATAGAGTATATGAAGAGGTAAGGTCATATGAGTAGTACTAACCCAATTTGATCGGTATCCTGATAAGAGGGGCACATCCAGTAAGGACCACATTAAGTCATCTACAGGCTGAGAAGAGAGGCTTTAGGAGAAACCAAACCTGTGGACACATTGATCTGGAACTGCCAGCCCCCAGAACTGTGAGAAAATAAATGTTCTTTAAGCCATTCAGTCTGTTATTTTATTTTATTTTATTTTTAGGGAAGCTCAAGCTTCCCACATCCTAATGAACCACGTAAGAATCGGCTTTTTAAGCAATTTACAAAATTAAAAAAAAAGCTAAAAAAAATAAACGGAGCTCATATTAGTTGAATACTATGCCCAGCTGAATCATCTGAAAGCCATCTGAAAGCCAGGTGTGCCTCACTCCAGCCAAAGATTTCCCAGTTTCTTCTGGAGTCCGAAGAACATCACAAAGACCTCAGTCCTTTTGTGTTGACAGCACTGGACCCTGGACCAGGATCTTGGGCCATCCCTTGGGAGATGCTATGCATCATTTCCACTTAGGCCCCACCACCATTCCCTGGCTGTGATCTGCTAAGCAACTCTGCAGGCGGGATTTGGAGGATAAAGAACTTCAAGGTCTCTTTGCTCATCAGCATACCCTTTTAATGCCACTGCCCAGCTCAAGGGCAGGCCTGGGAGTGATTCTGGAAGAAAGATTTAGCCCTTATACCTGGAGCCCGGAACTCAGTTTTCTTGAGATCTGCACTGATAGAAGAAACATTTTTCTCTTATAAAAGATAAAAAGTCCACATATGGTCATGATGCTAAGAACTTGAGCAAACAAAAGAATGAAATTACAAAATGCTCTAGGAGAACTTACCCTTTTTCCCCAAGGCTCTCTGGGTTGAGGAAAGAGACACCACCACCATAAACGAAAGTCCACTAAATTAGTTACCTTACAGGTGTAACCACTCCAAAGGCAGCACCTAAAACACCTGGGCCTCTGCCGTGGCACCTGCATAGGGCTCCTTCATCAAGACAGGCCCGAAATCAGGGTATACTTTGCAATCTACCAGAACAATAGAAAATGGATTGTTTGGGAAGGTTCCATTAAATAATTCCACACCAAATCGAAAGCCCCCCCATATCTATCCTTGAAGTTAGATGGGACTGCCAGGACTTCTCCAGTAAACTGCTACCAGTTCTCACAAACAGCAAAAGGGAATCTAAAATTAATGAACCAAATTCTAGTAAGCACCGGGCTCCCCTTTCTGCTTTAAAACCACACTAACTCTGGAGCCTGGTGATAGAATTCAGGTAACCGTGCCAGAAGCCAGCGAAAAGCATGTATTCTTAACCATAGTCAACTCACCTGGATCTCCACAGTGCCCAGTCCCAGTGGGAAGAGGAAGGTAGTTTCCAGTTCTCTCTTCCTCTCCAAGTCCTGACTGGTCGTCCATCCTGTCTCTCCCAGGAACAGCAACTGCCTTCTTGTTTCGTTTTGTGTTCCGAGAACTTAACTTGGCTGGACTATTACTTAAGTAAGCCATTCCTATAACGTTTTCTTCTCTGTATTTCAAATAATAATCAGGACTTTTGTAGAGTGCAGAGCAGGAACAGACAATAGTCATAATCACCTCTTGTCTTTTTTTTAAAGTGTAATTCCAGTGAAGAGTAAAAGAAGGAGGAAAGAGGAGTCTCTAAGGGTCAGTGGAGAGAGTGTCTCCAGGATCAAAGGAGAGAACTTGTTTGCAGCAACTTGAGTAGGTAGTAGTGACGCATTAGAAGCACATGCTCTTTTTAGACACCAAAACTACATAGTGAGTTTAAGGAAGTAGGGCCCCAAAGCGGGGTTCCCAACCTCAGCATATATACTGGTCTATCACATGCACAACGAAGAGGCGAAGGGCCAGGGACTGTAAGGAGTCACAGCTTACGCAACACAGAGGTCTGGTGCTCAGGCTCAGCTGTAGATGAGAGAAGCTTTAAGTTGGGAGGGAGGGGCTTGTGCTAGTAAAGACAGAGATGGAAATTCCCAACACCCTGGGAAGACACGGAACACAAGTTAATTAATTTAAATGAAACAGTGTTTCCTGCTCCCAAGTCTATGAACTAAGATTCAAACCCACTGCCCTGTGTTTGATCTTGAGTATTTGGAGACAGGAGAGTATCTGTGAGGGAAACAGCACCCAAATCAGAAAAGTTGTTAAAGCACAGGTGGAATTCTTTGAAAAGAGGCTCCATGGGTAAGCACATTCCCTCTGCAGGCAGAGCTCCAACATGGAAATGGATCCTCCCAGCCCCACCCCTGCCTCAGTGTAGTGTTTTGCTGTTTCAGGTTCATAGCTGTGGGTCTGAGGAAATACCTCCAGGTCAAAGACGGAAACTCAGATGGGCTCAGCACACCCAAATTGGCCTAAATCAGCTTGGGGGAACAAGTGGGGAAATAAAGCTGTTCGTGTTCGGTCCCATAGTCTCACCTTGGAATCATAGACTCTGAGGAATTGAACTTGAGTTTAGACCAAGAATTCCCTGAAGGCACCTTTTGGCTATTGTCACTGTCATTCCTTGTGGTAGTGGGAGGAAATCAGTGAGGGGCTAAGCATATCATTCTATTTTGTTATCCTTATTCTATTTGTTAGGTTTTGGGGGTTATCTGGGGATTAAATTTTTGCTCATTTCTTTACTCTCCTATCACAAAAAATGTTTTTTGTTTTTTTGCCATTCAGAAAAAAAATGTGAGGAAGAGGCAAGAGGAGTTTTTGGTTAGCATTAAGATATAAAACTCTAAATTTTATTTATCTGGGATCTTAGCAAGCTCAAAACCAAAAACAACCAGAAAAATGTTATGGTCTCAGTGTTAAGAATTTCTCTAAGACCCCAAAATGTCTTATCACATTGAATTATATCCAGTATCAGTTTGGTGGCTATATTCAACAAATATTAAACACTGTCCCAACAAGGCATGGGTTTACGTGTAAGGGATATACCAGTAAGCAGACTTTGCTCTCATGGAGCTATGTTCTGGTGTGAGAGTGAACAAATACACAGATATACATGTCAATTTATAATAAGCATTACAAAGGAAATAAAGCAGGGTAAGGGATAAAGAGTGTTGGGGGACCGCTGCCTTCCTTCCACTTTCTCTAGGGCTCTCATTAGTACTTCAGACGTTTACAAGTACAGTTAACTGGTCTGGACACCCTTCCGTTTCCTATCAACTCTCCCTTCTTGCCTCGTTACCTCTCACTATGCTTTGGCACTCAGCCCCAAATCGCTTCCTTAAGGAAGCCTCCTTTGGCCCTCTGGAAGAAATCAAGTTCGGATTCCTGCTTAATCACAGTACCCGGGCTTCTTTGTTGTACGGTACACTTAATGATGATATGTGTTGGAAGTGTTCAATGCCTCCGTCCCCTCCAGAGTATGTGCTCATGAAAGCAGAAACTGGCTTGTTCTCTGTTGAATCCCTAGAACCTTGTCATTGGGAGAGTATGTAGCAAACAAGTGTTAAATGTCTGAGTAACTCGGTATACCAGAACACTTCATTAAGCAGAGAAGTCCCCCTCCCAACCCTATTTGAAAACAGTGCTTCATCTTAGGGGCCATCTAAATAGTTTGGGCAATTCTCTCTGTAACAAAGTGAATCTACATAATTTATTTGGTGTCATTGGATTATAAGTATGAGTACTAACTTAATGCTACTATTCTCCTTGCATTTCATTTCATCCATCTTCAACATTCTTGGAAACCTGTGCTGACTGGCCTACATTTTAAAATGAATAATCTTTTATTTGTAAAAGATTGAGTCATAAATAGGCAGAATCAACCCATGCTTTTATTTTCATTGCATATAAAAATTTCATATGAAGGTATTGATGTACAGTACTATCCCCATGGGCTGTAAAGAGGCTAAGAAACCACTAAAAGAATCATCATCATTTGTAATGCGCACACACAATTTACCACTCTGAAAACATATCCTAAGAAATAAAATTAAAAACAACTAAAATCAGGAAGGATGTTTTTCATAATTATAGTGTCCCCTTTGTACTGTTTAAAACAAAAGTAATCAAATTCCTTTGGGCCAGGGCTGCTAAAATCTACAGTTTGTGTCAAAAAAATAAAATAAAGTAATAGGAGGCTCATTTTTTCTAGAAAAAGAATCTCTCACTAAGTCACATGTCCTGAGGGCTGGGCAAGAGTGGGAGGCAGTTTCCATGCCACCCACTGGGAATTTTTCAACGCTTTTGGGAGTTGACAACAACAAGGTTAACTTTGAAAATTCTACAGCCATAGAAGTTTTGCAGAAACAAATTCCAGAGAATGGCGAATCATTTTTGTGTGAACTGGCATCATATAAAAACTGTTTTATCTTTAGATTCACATACATATATTTGGTTGATCTTAGGTAAAGTCAAATTCCAGGGTTAAAAAAAATGACCTTTTCATATTACATTTTCTTTTCTTTTTCATATCACAAATTCTCCTAACATGACAGGAGCTGATGAATAAATGATTGACCATCACGTGTGACCTATGGCTCTAGTTTCAAATCAAGTTCATTTGCCTATGTGCTAAAGCAGTGAAAATGATTTTGTTATCATTGGACAAGAATATATTTTCCCAAGTAGTGTTTGAAAGTTAAAAAAAAAATAAAACAACAATCAGATGTAACTAACTGAAGTAGCTCCTGATCAAGAGATAGGAAGAAGAATCATTATATATCCAGTGCTGTTTCACAGTAAGAAGTACTTAAAAGCTTGTAAGTCAGAAGGGTGTCAGAATCTTCCAGAGGTTGACTGTGATTTTCTAAATTCCAGCTGTTGCCAGAAATCCAATTGGTTCAAAGCTTGGATGTAAAATGCCCAGCCCTAGCCCGCCCCCATTGACTTACTTTCAAATGCAGCAAAACAGAAGAAAATATTGGTTAAAGTTAAGGCACAGCCCTGGGACCAAAGACCTGCAGCTATGTTTTTTAAATTTATATATCTTTATGTATTTTATAGTTTTCTTGAATCTTCCATAAACAAGCTCTAAGGTGACAAGACTATATATATTACAGGAGAAAAGAAAATGTACAAGGAGTATGTATACACACCATTCATTCTCTCACCAAGAGTTTCCAAATATATCAACACCATCCCATCGTGGGATGATGTTTTAATAAGAACTGATAATTTACAATTAACATTACAGTATGTACATTACAATAAATACATGGTTGTAAACAGACAAACAAGACTGTATTACAGGTAAGGTCATTTGGTGAGAAAAAAAAAATGCATGGCACAAAAAATAAATAATGCATTCAAAAATTATCATAAAGCTTTCTGTAAAATCCATTTCATTCAAGTTTTTTTTTTCCTTGTCTGCAATTTGTTCTATCTACATTATTTTCTTGTGGATTTTAAGTGATGTAAAAGAAAATTAAAACAGCATTATTGTGTTTAGTAACTTGCAAGCTGAAATGTACTGGTTTTATGCAAACTTGGACTTTTTTTCCCCATACAGTACCCAGATATTGCATTTTCTTATGGCATTTTAGGAAATGTAAAGCCACTTGTAAAAGGATGTTCTCTGTAAAGCGGTGCATAATTCTGAAGCACACTTTGGCAAGAGAGAAGGGAAGAGAAAGAAGGGAGAGGATAAGCAGACTGTACAGTGCATTAGTCTCTGTCTCTTGGATATTGCCTTTTCTACAATTTGATTGTCCATCGGTGAGTATCTTCACAACACGTGATCATTATAAACCAACAAGTTGAAAACAAAACAACTCTGCTTTTCAATGCAGTTACAAATCCTTTCAGGTCCGGATTTGTGACATATTGCTACTTTAATTTTTTTTCTATTATTATCAAGATTTTAGGCACTCTGTGGGGGAAATACCAAGCAGTAGTGAGAGGAGGGAATGAGAATATTTTGGATAAAGGAATACACTCTAGATTGTTTGCCTTTTCTTCTAGACTTCCATCAAGAACAAATAAAACAAGTTTTCAACTGTTCTTCTGAAACCACTTGGCTAACCACAGGACTTTATTTGAAAGATTACTGATTTTTTTTCAGGAAAGAGGGTGGAAATCTGATCATTAATTAGTTGATTCCTGTTCTGCTCTAAGAACAGATCAGAGCTACATAATTTTTCTGTCAGAAGTTCCCTTGTGGATCTCCGGGGATTCAAATAGGGACTATGTTTAGCTTGGGTCATTTCCCCTGGCTGATGACTTGGTTATTAGTCGCCAGAAGGCCCTTGAGAAATCCCAAATATAAATGCTTTCCAAGGTTATAAGTTTTCTTGACTGTTTATTTTCAATAAATAATATCAATGTGAAAAATGACTATTTGGGCTCCAAATTCTTCATAGACAAGGCAAATACTTTACTAAGAGCTGGAATGGACAGAACATCCAGACTAGGTAAGTGCCCCGGGATGCCAATTGAAGGTAAATACTGGAAAGTAATCCCTAAAATTGTAATACATTTCTTGGTGCTAAATGCAGCCAAGAATTAGCTCTGTTACTTAGGTGGAATCTTCTTACCCATCCTAGTATTTTAGGGTGGCATTATATTACCAAACCTCTGGTGCCAGCAGCATCATCAACTTCTTTCCCTTGGTGCATTTAATATTCTCCTCTACAAGACATACTTGTGGACCAGTGATAACTGTGAGAGCAATTTCTACATTATGAGGCTATCCATTAAGGAAGAGTAGTTGCTACACTTAAGATCTCTTCTCAAGAATATTCCTCATATAGTTCTTAATCCCATGGTGAAATCATGGAAACAAAGAGCATTAGTTGTACTGGTGTTTGTTAATATACTCTGCTAATATTTTTAAAAATTACCTAGCTAGCTGTTAACTTTTCTGTGTAAATCAAGAGTTAAAGTTAGGCATTATATTTGGCCTTGTGGTAGAAATAAATGGTGACTCTAGCCTGACTACCTGCTACTTTTCATCACTCAGAATGGTGGTGATATATTTGATAAGACCCCATCTAGTGAACATGGACAGAGATTCAAACACACACTAAATAATAAAGCAGCACAAGGGGAAAAAAGTTCTTACTACAACTGACTGTGAAAACAATAGAAATGAGCATAAAATGTGAGGGTTATTACAAAGACATGCACTTGTGAAATGAGGGTCTATTGACACAGCAAAAAGTTATCAGAAGACACTAAGTAGGAAAATACCTAAAAAAGACCATTTTAGCTACTGTGTATTTATATATCTCTTACTTGCTTCAGACAACACCAACTGATGACTGTTTATGAGGCTTAAGACACATTAGACAGAATGCACATCAAAGTATCACAGAACAAATATTCACTTTGTACACCGTGAAAAAAATATCAGTGAGAGCAACTCTGCTTATCTGAAAAGACTGAAATGAAAAGCAAAGTAAATGAAGACCTACAAAAAGGTTTTCCTGCAACATAAAATTGGTTTCTGTTTTAAAATATGGAAGTCATTGGTATATAAAACAATGAATCACTACAAATCAGTTAATTGCTATGAACTATAAGGTGCAAGTAAAATTCGTAAATTAGATTTATCCAGTGTAGCACAGATTTGTACTGAAAACTTGCAAGTTACTCCTTAGAAAAAAATAACCAGTGGCAGATGGAAGTTTTGAACATAGTTTTTTAAATATAATACCTCAGTACATTTAATAATAAAAGTAAGCTCTACAAAAAATCTGTTTTACATATCATACAAAATGTAGAGGTCAGTGCAGCTCAGTGAACCACACTATACAGTCATGTATCAGGAAGACTTGAAATTAGAAAATTATGCAATTTCTGTGGCTCATCTTCCTCCTGGTAACAGATTCATGCTGTGTCCTGTTCCTGACACATTTGTTGCTTCATCCATGAGTTCACTCTGTCTGTGTAATGCCTTCTTTCTGCTGAAAATATTGCAAACAAATAAAAAGTAAAGAACCCCCAAATCATAACTTTTGGGCTGCCCGATGAGCCACTCTATTGAAAACATTTTGCAGTTGATTTTCTCTTTGTCAGCTCTACCAAGCTGAAATCTTGTTAAAATGCTGTTCGTGAAGATGTCCCCCTTGCTCCGATGACATGGAGGTGAAAAAACTGGTTACAATATTCCTGAGCGCCAGACTGAGTAGTCAAGGTCAGTTTTGTTCAACAAACATCCTGGCAGATGACAGTGAGGTGTGACCATGGTTGTGGCATGTGACATGCACTTTGGAAACAATTTTTCTACTTAAATTAAAAAAAACAAAACAAAACTAAACTAAACTAAAGGCGTGAAAGTCTCTGCACTGTTACGTGTCAGGAGAATGATCTTCTATTACACAGGCTTCGGGCTGGCTGTCTTCTTCCTCCCCTACCGTCTCTTCTTCCACCTGTTCATCAAGGGGAATTTCAGTCGACTCTGAGTCTTGAGTACACAGAGTCTTGGAGTCACTGCAGCTCGTGTCTTCTTCCACTTGACTTCCACTGTCCTTTTCGGTGTCTGACTCGCCGTCTTCCTCTAAAGTTAGTTCAAACTGGAACTTCTCCGTTTGACCCTGCCGGCCTTCCTCCTGGTCATCAGGTGCTGGGGAGGGGCTCTGAGGAATTGTGCTCTGGTACCATTCACGATTGTCCTCCAAAGTGTCCAAAATGTCCTGGGCGTCAGGATGCACGAGGTCTGCCCACGTCTCCCACAGAGGATGAACAATATAGTCTATGAAGCCCACCTATTTAAAAACAATTCTGATTTAAGTATAAGACTTGGGACTATGAAACAATGGAAAAGGTTAACTAGATTCTGCAAATATACCTGAGTATGTATCTATTTACATCAATTTATATATGTAACATAATTTACATTAAAATATAGCAAATATAACATGGCCCACAAATATAACACTGAACACAAGACTTCTAACCTGAGTTTGGTAAAATGGTCACTATTTTAGGCAACAGACCATATAAAAGTACTGTTAATAGCTGGTGAAAATTAGCAAGAATTCTTATTTCAGGAGTATGTTTATACTGTAAAAAATTCCATTTGTTTACATAGTAGGGTATCAGACCTGGCCTTTATTTTAGAATGGCCAATTTATAGGTGAATCCAGACAACTGAAACCAGGCCAGGTACTCTTTGACTTCATATGACTGAATTCACTTAGGAGTTCAGATAGCGGAAATTCTCTATATATGTATGCTCTATATGAAAACAGTCATAATGAAAGAATGTGATGTCATGAGAAATGTATATATGACCATATGAATTAAAATCATACGAATGAGAGTTTTTTGGCTCATAAACACTAATATGAAATTGAGCCTTTCGAAAGAAAAATAATTTAAAAAACCCAATGAAATACTGTATGATGTGGATACAAAGCAATCAAACATTCAAGCTGGAGTTTTGTTTTCTCTGCAAACTTTATGCTTAATGCATCACCTGTGATTTTTCCACAGATGCATTGTGCTTGTCACACATAGGACTTATCTCCATGCCCCGCTCTCTCTCTCGGTCTCCTTGGCGGAAGAACTCCTCCATTATGCGGTCAGTCCACTGGCGGTACAGCTGAAGAGGCTTTGTTGGGTTGCTCAGATCTGCACAGTGCACCATATTCTGAAGGACCTAAAATAGACAAACGCTTTCTCTATTCAGCACCTGCTGCTGTTTCTTTTCTTTTCTTCTTTTTTTTTTCACTAGAAATTCACATTGGATGAATGTGACACTTAAAAATACAAGTAGTGTAAGATTCCTTCCAAACAGCTCAACTATATGTCTGTGTATGGTTCACACTTGTCTTAACAGCCCTAACTTCTGCCACTTCTACCATACCTAAATTTCATAAGAAACAGTTCATGTGTGCATAGCTGATTAAATTTGGAGCTGCTTCAGTGGTTGGTTTTGTGAGAGGTTAGGGTTTTTTTTAATGCATATGCAAATGAAGAACCAATAGAATTTATCTGGCTAATTCTCAAGATTCAGAATTTGGTTATTGGGGCGCCTGGGTGGCTCAGTTGGTTAAATGTCTGACTTCAGCTTGGGTCATGATATCACATTTTGTGAGTGTGAGCCCCGCGTCGGGCTCTGTGCTGACAGCTCAGAGCTTGGAGCCTGCTTTGGCTTCTGTGGCTCCCTCTCTCTCTGCCACTCATGCTCTCCCTCTCTCCCCCACTCACGCTCTGTCTCTGTGTCTCTCTCAAAAATAAACATTAAAAAAAGACTTTGGTTAAAAATTCTGCTTATAATTACTAAAATCGTAAGTCAGAAGGAGACAAGTCTTATCAAAGTTAGACACAGACACGTGTGCAGAAACAGAACAAATTCAAATAACACTTTACCTGAATCCTATCAGAATAATTATCAAGAAGAAGAACTCCAGAACTTGTCACTTTCTTAGTTTCCACCATAGTTTTCAAATCAGCCAGTAGATTCATGTGTTTTGACATGTCTGTTGCAAGTACCTTAAAAGACAAGAGTATTTTAGTAAGGAGCAAAGTCCAGAGGAAAAAAAGTCAGAATTTGCATATGACAATATGAATGCAGAGCATGAAAAAAATGAAAAACCACTGGGATGTCTGGTGGCAGGGAATGGGAGTCCTACACTACTCATTTGTGCAGCCTCTTCTGCTCTGTAGGGTTTCTTGAAGCCCAGATAAATACATGCAATCTACAGAAGGTTAGCAACCAGCAACCACTTTCATGGTGAAAAAAAGGGATGATGCTCCTACAGATAAGAAGTTAGCCCATGTTCTGAAGTTCTTTCTACTCCTTTGATTAGAAAGTGGCACCTGGACTACGATGAAATCATTCAAGGTTGCTCACAGAGTACTTCAGAAACAGAGTATTCTGGCTAATTTTCCGCTGACCCAAGACACGTGATTGCTACCTTTGTGTGTACAAACTTATAAGTCGTTGATGACCAGAGGTCTTCCTGTGTCTCGTAATCACTGTAAATAATATGCATTAAAAAAAAGTCATGGATATCTCTAAATAACACTGTGTACTGATATAAATGTATTTTTTTTCCATTTTGTGAGTGGAAAAAATCCTTTTGTACTAATAGCTTTTGTTAGTCACCTTTCCCTGCCTGCCACTAGACTGGAGAACTTCAGAAAATAAAACTAGAATTAAGAGGGTGAGCTGTCACTACTCTTAACTCCCAACTGCCAGAATGAGAAAACCCATTACAGAACATCACTGCCAGCAGCACAGGAGGCTTCTCAGACATAAGGGGCAACAATAGGTTTTGAAACAAAAGGTTCCATTTACCTGATACTCATCTCATTCTTATTCTTAAAAAACAACTTGCATCACATCTCTCTTTTTTCCTTTTAGCAGCTACTTACAATGTCAATGACCATCTTCCTTAATGATTGTCTTTGCTTTTTGGTCAGATTCTGGAAAATGTCACAGTTTTCTTCCTGAAGCAACTTAAAGCCCACAGCCAGATGATGGTTCTCCAAGACAGAAGAATCATTGTACATCAAGGCAAGTTCAGAGTCTTAAAGAAAGAAAGGAGACAGAAGATAAGCAAAGCCATTTTTTTTTCTAAGTTTTTTGAATTCTTCACATTCTAAGATACTTTGGGTTTAAGAAGCATTTTTCTTCCACACCTCTGCTGGCCTTACCATTACAGGACAATACCCAGGAGAGGATATACTAGTTAATGTATATTAACTAGTGGAAAGAGCAATGGAATCTTGGGAGTGAATTCTAATGCTACTGACACATGACAAATCATTTCACTCTGCGGACTTCTCAGCTGTGTCTCTTCTCAAGTGGGAGAAGAGTTGGACCAGATGTTCCTGAGCCCCCCCTCCAGATCTGCCACAGGTAGCTTCATGAGCAGCAGAATGTGACATCACTTTTAACACTGGCAACATCTTGACAGCTTAAGTTGTCATGTTCCTGATAACTATGGACCATTACCCAATATTTCACAGAATGTAAGGATGATGTGATTTTGGACTGTACTCAAGAACAGTTTGGAACAAATGAACAATATACTAGATTTGTTCATGCTGCTTTTACTCATTTTCTTCCACAGTATAGCTTTGAAAGTCAAAGCTTTACTCATTTTTTCCATGCTATTTTCTGAGTATCAAGAGACAGGTGTTCAGCTACCTACATAATAACTCCATGGTGAAGATTTTGCTGCTCCCTTAGGACTGCCCTGGACCTGTATGTTTTAGGCAGCAAGATCCTGCCTCTTTCTTGGTTCCTGTAAATAGCAGACCCAACTCTATAAGGCAGTCATTAAAGAAAATTGGTGCATTATTCTGTTTCCACTTACGCCACTATAAACACCAAAAGCACATGTATTTGATCTTTTTTCTGACTAATGTATGGGAAATACACATTCTTTTCTAAGAAAGAGTCATTGCTACTCAATGACTATTTAAAGGAACTAGGAAGGAGAAGAGACATTCAGGACATACATCTATTGTGAAATCCTATGAATTTACTTGTACTATAGACCTACAAATTTATACATGTAAATTTTTGCTCTGAAACTACAGGAATAGAGATGTCTAGAATACCAAAGAGTAGGTGTGTATGTTCTCTTTTGGGGGGATAAAACAATAGTGTTCATTCATTCATTCAGATAGTATCTGGTCAGATCTGACTTTTAAATTGTCTCTAAACGGGGTGCCTGGGTGGTTCACTCACTTAAGCATCTGGCTTCAGTTCAGGTCATGATCTCACAGTTCGTGGGTTCGAGCCCCACATCAGGCTCTGTGCTAACAGCTCAGAGCCTGGAGCTTCCTTCAGATTCTGTGTCTCCCTCTCTCTGCCCCTCCCACCTCCTTCATGCTCTTTCTCGAAAATAAACATTAAAAAAATTTTTTTAAATAGTTTCTGAAACTCTAACTATGAACATTTATCTATAGGTGGTTAAATATATAGAAATAAAAAAAAATAATACTATATAGGATTTTAGCACCTGGTATTATTGTTTGTATAGTAGAATCCTATTAAATAAACATATATTGAAAGGAAGGCAAATGTTTTTTGACTGGACAAATAATGCCCAATTAATCTTTTATGGTTCTTTTAAGGGAATAAATATGCATGCAGATAAGAGGCATTGATACATGAACTGACTCAGGCTTACAAAAACCCAGACTGACAAATATACCTCATGAAGAAAGAAACAAGAAGTTAAGGCTGTGAGCCTGCTGAAGAACAAGGTGAGCAGCTGTTAGTTTAAGGAAGAGGATGGTCTGTGGTATAGATGCTACAACAAAGAGTCTCAACTGTAATCTATCTAAAGATGCTCTTTCACATAGAAGGTGGTCCAAGAGCCTTGGAATGAGAATCCAGACTGGACAGAAAGCAATGAAAAGACTCCTTACTGAGTGGATCTCCCCCACTGCCTCTCCAGTTTCGGGGCTGTTGACAGGAAGGTGGTGGATACTGTTGCAACTGAATCTCAGGGCAGTCATTTAACTTTCTACTCTTCCTTAGGGCTGAAGGCACGTGGTAACATCTAATGAAAGATTTTGCAGCTCCTGAGAAGTTTATTTGCCAAAAATGCTACCATAGTACTTCTACATAGAGTCCTTGAAAGTTCAGGAATCATCAGAAAGTTGCCTTCATACTATGCTTTAAGGTACAGTAGTACAGAGGCAGAGGTAGGGTCCAGAGTAAGAAAATACGTTATAGAACATTTCTGTTGAAACCTGTTCATCTTCAAAGCCCAGTACAAGTCCATGAAGCCTTTCCTGATTACCACAGGTGGAACTGCTCACTTTCTGCTGTAAACTCTTTTATACTTTGTACCACTCATTTGGCACTAATCACATTCCAATTTATTTGCCATCATCTCTGTGCATGTCTTCACAGTCTCTTCCATAGACCTCCCAACCCACTTAGAGACTTAAGACCCTATATAAAATGAAAAGTTATTCATCTGATGTGCATGGTTCTCTGGTTTCTCCTGGCACTTCTAAACAACATATTTCTCCTTGAAATGGGGGAGGAAGTGGTAGTTTTATTTTCTAGCTGCCAAGGACAAAGGATTATAACTGTTTGATTCACTCAATTCATTCACTCTCTACGTCCATAACCTGTATTATTTTTCTCCACCAAACTAGTGCTATCAGATATTCACGTGTTATAGTCCTTTTTTTTCCCAGCCAAATGAAAGCTTTTCACAGCCAGACCACTGTCTTGCCCACCCATATATCCCTAGTGCCTAGAACACTGATTGGCACATAGTAGACTCTTCTCAATATTTTTTTGTTGGCTAAAATAACAATCTCTGTAGTATTTCTATATAATCACACTTCATGAAAATGAATTTATCCTTGTTTTGAAAGTGTTATATTTAAGCAGAAAAAAACTTTATATATATAACCCACAGATAGGGCTATGGAAAGCTTATTTTAAAATGAGACTAGAGAAATAAAAGTGTGTGTGCACTGGTAGCTAAATCTAGCTCCAGTTTAATATAGTGAAACACTTCTGCTCTTGGAAATCAAAACCATATGCTTTGAACACATGACTAATGTGACTAAATCTTTTCCCCTAGAGCTTAGGCATCTTTGCTATAAACCCAAATTACTTGTTTTCCAAGTAAAATTTAATACTATATATATTCTGCACCTCTGACAACGCTTTATTGTTTGAGAAAAGAATGCTGTGAAGTCAAATGCTTTGTTATGATAAATACTCTCCAGCATGTTATATTCAAAACCATATGATGCTATTTACATTTTGTGAGTTTATTTACATGTACTGTCCTTGAAAAAGACTTACACAGCTTCTCTCCCTGGAATTTCAACTTCTTAAAATCCTACTCAGATTCCTCTACTCCCCCATATCATTTACAAAACATAACCATCTGCGCCAGGTAGAAACAATGTCTCTATTTTCAAAACCTCCAGCCTGTTAACAATGAATGTATGTATCATTACTATCAAATGATTTGGCGCCTACAGTGGAACAAATGATGGAAATTATTGTCACAACTAAGAAGCAGAGGAAAATCTGGACTGGGAAGCAGCCAGGTGAGTTCCAGAAAGAACTCTTCTTCCAGAAGGGGCCATGCAAACTCACTGTGCCTCTAGCCTCCTTAAAATAGGACACGTGACCTCCCAGCTATGGGTTTATAAATGTATAAATTACAAGAAACAGATTCAACCCTGGGCTTTGGACAAGTTGGTAGCACCAGCTCCAAGGTGAGAGCTGAGAGTGTGCTTGTGTGAGCCACTGAGGGTCAATCAATCCATGAAAACAACAAGAAACTTACACTGTCTATAAAAAAGGGTTTGCGGCAAACTAAAAATAATCACATAATTTTGATAGAGTATTTCATAAAGCTTTTTATTATAAGTTTACAAGTTATGAGAGGGACTCCTTTATAGAGCACTGTGAAGTTAAAACTTACTTCTTGTCACCATTACTTGCTAAGCCTCTTCTGTGTCCTGAAATAAAATGCCTGCTGGCATGACCCCTAGTCAAAAGCTAACTAAGGGAGTGAATTCTCACAAGGACCTGGGGCCCTGATCAACCCTGGGATACCTTCCTGTACCAGGTGATGATGCTGATTCATTCACTCAGGAATAACACAGCCTCCTCACACCCCATTGTCAAGAAAACATCAGCAGTCCAAAGCTGCCCTGGGAGCTGTTAACCTCCCAGTGTTGCTGAGATCTCACAGAAAGGAGATCCTCATGCCATCATGGAGTGACAAAGTACTTCCAGAAGCAGGACCGGGTGCCCTTCCCCCTTGGGCAAGTCATCAGTGAGATGACCTTAAAACAGACACCACCCTTGGCTGCTGTCACCATGTTTATAATTATCCCCTAAATGTGACCGTTATCTATCTCACGGGGTCTCAGGCTTTGGAGGGCATCAGATTCATCTGTGGACTGAAGCCTCACTAGCTTAAATTTCAGACTCCATGGGTACCCTAATGCCTGCCAGAGCCCTCCAGTGCCAGCCTAAGCCCCTGTGACCTTAGAGGGTCTACAAGAGAGAATAATAGAGCTGGTTCTCACTTTTCTTTAAAAAATTATCAGAGTACTTGGAGACTTTATTATCAGTTGTTTCAATTAATTTGTTCTCTAATCTCTTCTTAATTGTGATGTTAGAATAAGAGAACATACAATACTGTATAAAGTAGAATGCAAAGGTAATACACCAGTCTGTATTTCTGGTGTTAATTTAAAGGAAAAATGAATACCTTTTTAAAGGCAGACATTAAAACAAAATTTTTATGTATTAAAAATTTGTAAAATTAGGAACATAACAAAACATGCCTAAGAATCCAAATAATCATGTCAGCTTAAGGAAAAGTGCCAGCATACAGTAAGCTGTACTGTATGACCTCTTTGCTCTTCTCAGGACAGTCAACCCTCAGCACTGATACTATAAACTCATATACCTGCATCTAATGTATATTAATATTAAGATGTTAATACTTAGTAATGCTTTGATGACTCTTGAAAGCACCCCATCATAGGTTCTCATAAGATAGCTGGAACGTGAAATGTTAGTCTGCCTAAACCTGGGTAAATAACTTCATAAACCAGACTTCTAAAATGTACTTGAGTAACCACACCTCTCAGGAAATCCATGACTTTCCCAATCCTCTTACATATCAATGAGTCACTAAGGTGTATTTTGTTACAAAGTAGTCCAGAGGTAAATTGAGATATAAAAATTGATACAATTTTAAAGACCTAAGTTAAATCTCTCAAACTAAGGCCACATTTAAATTGTCTCTTTAAATCTGGCTGCAGCAAAGTATAGGAAATAAATGGGGAATGAAAAGATGCCACAGTTTGACTTTTTTAGTCATGAGAAGGCTATTATCTACAAACTCCTAGAAAAAAAAGAAAAGATTTTTCACAGATATAAAAAAAAAACTCTTTTAACAACTTTGAATTTATTTTTTTGTATATAAAAGTAAATGTATAACACTAATTTACCTGTTGTGGGAGGAAATTAAATAATAGTATATTTAAATCATTTACTAATTAATTTCAATTACCCAAAGAACAGAATTTCTGTAAAACTAAAACCTCTTTTCAAAGTCGTAGCTCAAGCACTACCTAAACATTCCCTACCAAGGTTTTCTATGCAGCTGTGTGTCAGACATGTCCTATTAGACAGTCTCTACCACTCCTCCTATTTATAAATTCAGCGACAACTTAGTTGAGAACTTTTCACGAGAAAAAATTTAATGGTTAAAAATATTTAAATAAAAGAGAAATCAGAAGAGACAGTACATCAGAGATGTTCCTATAGCCCTCCAGAGAAGACGGAAAAAGGAAGGGAGGTGGGAGTGGTGGTGGTGGAGAGGAGCAATCATAGCCTCTGAAGAGGATTCAATGACAATCTCCATAAAGTAAAGAAGGTTTAACATGAATTCTTACAACTTTTCCTGTTTTTATTTAAACAGGAAGACAATACAACTATCTGAATCTTTCTGCAAACTTCCACTTCTGATTACCTTTGTCTACTGACACAATATTTCTAAAGAAGTACTGGAATGATGTTTTCCAAACACGACATGTATGTGCCTCCTGGGATAGAATGATCATTTTTAGAGCTGGTTTACATTAACACACACTATCAATAAAATGTGTATTTACACATCTCAAAAGAACACTGTGGCTCTGGAAACATCCCAAGTTTATAAAGACCCTCATTCAGTCTCAAATGTACAAAGGAAAGTTTTTTTTGCAAAAATAAATTTTACTCACTTGTATTGATCAGAAACTGATTTGACACACCCGGATGATCTACATCATGTATTGCACTGGCAAAAATTGCTGCAAGAATCTCCAAATCTGTAAACACGGCCTGTAAAACCAGATAGTATAGAAAATAACTTATTACTCTGCAATAATACAAATTAAAAGTATATACAAATGTGAAATTACTTCCTAGAATTTGATGGAAAACAAAATGAAGCTTCAAAATATTTAACAGCTTATTGTAGAAGTATTTAAGATGTTTAAGGATATTGTGAAAATGTACATAAAATTAATGACAAGAGTGATTATTTTCTTTCATTCAAACCAGGAACTCCTGATCTCAGCAGAATTGACATTTGGTTCCAGATTAATTCTTTGTTGTGGGATGCTATCCTGTGCATTGTAGTACTGTTAACAGGATCCCTGACCTCTATCCATGAGACACCAGTACCATCTATTGTCAGTTTGTGACAGACAACAATTATCTCCACATATTGCAAATGTCCTTGGGGGATCAGGGTAGGAGGACAAAGGAAGAAGCACCCCTCAGTTGAGAACCACTCACTCAAATGGTGAGGTATGAACACAATTATACAATGAAAACAATCTGAGCTAAAAAATACATTAGCAAAAGGGAATCTTTTCCCCAAACGATTAAGGAAATCAAATTGTCTTAATTAGCATTCAATGGAACACATTCTTAAAATCAGGAAGAATTAAAGATGTGTTTCTGAAAAATTCTATGAAAAATATCAAAGCACTGTCTACATTTTATAAGTAATAATCATCCTTTCAACTATAAATACAAAACCCATCAGACTAAATTTCAAAAAACTAATAATTGAAACTGAATAAGCCAGATGTACTTTATGGAATGTTCACTAGGTCATTTCAAAGCAGTATCACAAACACATGAATCCCTAAATCTCTGACTAACTCATACAGGCAAAATTCATCAAAGACTGAAGTGTTTATTGACAACAAATCTTCCCCCTATAACTCAACATACTACCAATGAAGCCAATTATTTCCTGCCCTGCATACCCTTCAGTATAAATGTTTAAGAGATGCTTAAGAATGGCAGGTTAATGGTCTCAATGTTTTAGAAACCAGATTTACCTCCAAAGCAGGTGTAGATAACAGCACATGTGTTGACTGGACCACATCTGCAGCATGAATATTGTTGTGGTAGGCCACATCAGCATGGTAATGGTCTTCCAGGGTCATAAGGTATGTAATCAAAGTGTCTACTGGAATTTTAAATGTTTTTAATAAATCCCGTTCCTGTAGGAAAGAAAATCCTCTTCACATTTTGGTTTTACATAAAAAGATTTTCCACAGAGTGTGTTAACAGCAAAACCATACCCAATATCACCTATGGATAACCCAGAAATGGAAAGAGCACTCTTGCAGTGTCTAGTGAAGGAAACAGAACAATCTGAGAATATCCAAGGACGTTGGGGAAAAAACCAGGGTAGGGTTGTCCTGTTGGGGCCCAACATTTGCTTTCCTCAAGAGGAATACTGTTGGGAATGAGCTGCCAACTATAAAAATGTGTGTTCCATAATCATGAAAGCAGATTCAATCCAGTATTCTTGCCTTAGCTAGTGGCTCACACCAACTGGAACTCAAAATGGTCTCTAGAGCTGGACTATGCCAGGCCAGTACCGAGGGATCTACAGCCTCAACTCCTCATTTATATCCTAATTCTCAGCTGGGGCAAAAGCTCAACAAGACTGGGAAGCGGACATGGAGAAGAGAGCAGTACAAAAAACAATGACTGAAGAAAATATAATTTAAGGTAAGTCAGCAACAAGAAGTTTATTCATTTTTTAGTTAGCACTCCATTCTTGCTGCAAGAAGTCATGTAGATTTTTAAAAATCATGCTTGAATTTTCCCATATGACCTCTTCTTCTTAAGTGGAAGAACAATAACAAAATTGGTTTAGTTGTATTTGACACCACACTCTAACCTTTGTTATCATGTGTCCCTTGGTATGGGGCAAATAAGAAAAAAGTATCAAAATAAGCAAAAGAGGGTGACTAGTAAAGAAGATAAAACACAAGCACATTTCACAGACTAGACATTGTATCACCAAAGAAAGGAAAGGTGACAGAATTTAACCATGTTACCTGAAAAATAGTATGCATGATAACAGTCAAAGGCCGGTTACCAGACAGCTCTGCTATTCTGAAAACATGAAGGCCCCATTTGTTTACATCTTCTAGTTCCTGGGGTTAAATAAAGATTGAAAAAATTATGAGGCAGAAGTAGAACACAAATCAATGAGCATGGTCATTTAAACATTACTGACTTTAGCAAAAATAATGTTAAGTTAAAAAAAAAGATTCATTTTAAATGCAATGGATGCACCGTGTAAGTACAGGCAAACTTTAGGTAAACCCACTTAAATGTACTGAAAACTGCATAGTATGGCTTAACCTAATGACTTTGACAATACATTACTTACATGCCTTGACTACCAATCTCAAGGCATTTCTTTTATAGATAAAATCTGTTCACAAAACCTTAACTATTCTGAAACCCAAAAGATATAAAAGATTTCTAAATCTTTAAGCTTGAATAATCAAACGTAGATGTAAAAAAGTAAGAAACATATAACCAAACCACCTGTCTAAATCCACATATTAATAATACCCAAATTATTTATTTACTTACTTATATTTAACATTTATTCAGTTTTGAGAGAGAGAGACAGAGCGCGAGCGGAATGGGGCAGAGAGAGGGGAAGACACAAAATCTGAAGCAGGCTCTAGGCTCTGAGCTGTCAGCACAGAGCCTGATGTGGGGCTTGAAACAATGAACCATGAGATCATGACCTGAGACAAAGTCGATCACTTAACTGACTGAGCCACCCAGGCACCCCAATACCCAAAAAATTTATAAAGAACTTTATAAAGTACTTTCCCACCTTCCAAAAGAAAATAACCCCACAAATTAATGAACTAATCCATCTATTTAAAAGAGAATCTATCAAAATTTATTAAAAAGCATCCCTGCATAATATGATCACAGTCCTTAAAATCATCTTACCTTGGCAAGGACATCTTCTTGTTCAGTTTTAACCCCAAATCTCGGGATGCTTGAATTTGTCAAACTGGAGCTGTGCATCAACTTCTTGACCCCGCTGATCTGAGACATTGGCCTTTTCTTTTTCTCCTTTTCCTTCTGAGTTGGAGAAGGAATTTCCACTTCATGTTGCTTATCTTAAGAAATTTAGAAAATGTTCTACATTTACTATGAATTCAATGTGAGTTACTACTTTTTAATCATAACATCCATAACTGAACAGGTTTTAATTAATCACTGTATGTTCCAGAAAATGTTTTCAAGAAACACTTCTTTTAGAGAAGTTGAGTATTTACAATTGATGTGGACTTACTATGTATGATACCCTTAAGCACAAAATTGAGCAAGTACATCCCACTGCAAAATAATTAACATCAAATGTATTGAGTGGTTACTACTTGGATAGAATGTCATAGTAAATTTTTTTGCAAGACTTATGACAGCAGAGTTGGATAAAGCAAAACATATTGGTTATTTCAACTGTTCATCAACTCTGTCCCTATTTGAAATCACTTAGTGGCTTAGAAATTGCTCTTGCCCACTCAGTATTCCAGTTTTAATACCTAATTTGAAAAGGAAGGAACTTCATACAGAATTATCATAAAAACAGCACTGGGTGAACCTAAGGGCTTAGTGAAATGGGTCATAATGTAAGGATAAACACAATATATTTGAATGGCTTAGACTGTTTCTGTTATTTTATATTTTCTGTACCATAGTGAGATAACGGTTATGATATAACAAGGGGAGCACAGAGAACCACCAATAGCATGTGATAAATGATTGTCAGATTCAACTGTTATTTTCAAATAAAAGACCTAAGTAGATGCCTCAGTTTATTCATCCACTATTTCAAGGTAGTGAGCTCCTCTAACTCATCCTTGCACATAGCATGTGTTCAATAAATGTCTGTTTAGTGAAAATGCTAATTAGATGTTACAGCAATTTTGTTTCGAAAGTACATTCAAATCAAGGATATGTTCACACTACTGACTTTCAGCAACTGAATTTTCTTTCTGTGGATGTAGGGTGGGGTGGTGTACAAAGCATTCTCAACTATTCTCAACTATTATTATCAGCAAGATTTTCTTTAGCAGTTGTAGTGTATTTAGAGCTTGGTGTTCATTAGACTGTAACTCATTGATGGCAAGGACCTTTTCTAATTTATCATTACCAGTGCCCAGCAATGTCTGGCATTTAACAAGAACTTGTTGAATGCATGCATAGAATTCTCTATAAAATACATTTTACATTTAGTGATTTGAAAAAATTGGCAATATACAACTTGAATCCAGAGAATCCCTGAACTTCTGAATAAAACTAAAAAAAAAATGTACTTTATCACCTTAGATTTCAAAGCTTGGAGGCTCAGATGGTCAAGTTACTAACAGGATGAATGAAAACAAATGGAATTCTTAGCACTTGTGTGGTTTCCAAAATGAGTTAGTGCCCCCAATCTACCTCCAAAAACAAACACCACAAAATAAAACTTTTAAATTGCATTTAAATTATTATTCTCACCTAAGAATGTGTTTGATATATACTCTGACACTTGATTTCCAGACCGACTCATTTCAGAGAGATGGGTGAGCTCCCGATTAAGCATCCTTTTAAACTGAAAAACAGAAAAATAATATGAAATAACAGAAGAGGAAAATGTAAGTGAGGTAACATAAACATACTTGTAACATACAGAAAACATGCCCAAAGATTTTTTAAACTGTCCTGACAGTTTAGATCAGTGCCATCCAATAGAACTTTCTATAACGTTGGAAAGTTCTAGAATCTGAGATGTCCCTTACAGTAGCTACTAATCGTATGCGTTTATCAAGCACTTGCAATGTGCCTAGTGAAAACGAGGAGCTGAATTTTGAACTTTCATTGTAAATTAATTTAAATTTAAATTTAAATAGCCACACGTGACTAGTGGCTACCATACTGGACCACACAGATTTAGACACTCAAGGACATTAGTTAAGGGGGAAAAAAAAGGAAAAAAAAAATTAAGGTGTATTATTAGTAGTTAGAGAAGAAAAAAAACCCCTAACTTATAAACACAAAATATGCTGCCACACAACAGAACATGATTTATCAATTAATTTGTCATTTGCAGAAGTTAGTATGTATACTTGTCAGAGGTTAAAATATCTTTTACCCCAAAGCAAAAGTGAATAGATTTGAGTACTCTTTCAGAATTATGGAGAAATGAAATATCTGAATTGATAAGTATATAATTTTTCCTTTTAAAGTTTTTCCAAGTAGAAGGTATAAGATTTTTTTGTTTCTCAGCATCCATGGGATTTCCCAATCCATATCTCTAAAGTCACATAAATACAAAACAGGTCCATTTTCAATACGCAACTTCATTTCTTCACAATGTATTTTATTGATGCCATGGTGACTATATTATCCTAAAAAACACTGGAATTAACTTACAACAATCACATGGCAATACCCAATTCCAAAATTCTCAAAGACTTCATGCTTTCCCATCCATCAGCTGTTTCTTAAAGTGTTGCCCTTTGATTCCCAAAATAGCCCAAATGGGCCTTTAATTTAAATATGCCTTAATATTTATCTTAACAGAACCAATAATTTTTTTTTCTATTATGTGGGTTACTATTAGATACTTGATCAAAAAAAGTCAAAACACATTATACTCTAATATTCAGTAGCCTTTAAAATTTTGAATCTCACCATAAATTCTCACTTAAATCTAGGAAAAAGAGAGTAGTGAATTTATTATTTAATGATGTTTGAAATGTAATTTCTAACTCTGTATTGAGTTTATTAGAATTTAAGAAAAAAAAAAAACGTGCTTCCCTGGATAATTTATACCAAGGTGTCCTAACTCAAGATAATTTGGCAAATCACTTCCAAAGTCCATCTTATTGACCATGTAGATTAGATACAGGAATTTATCACAAAAGATCAATAAAAATATTTCAACAGACTGTTGAATATAAGAAATGTATATTTATATTCTCCTGTAGAGAAAACTGAAGAATTGACCATAATCAGTATAAATTTTTCTGGTTGTTAATTTACAGGTCTAAGGAGCTTATTCTCAAACTCAGGAACATAAAGATCATTTTTTTGTGCATGTATTTTCTTAATAACTTGTCTCTAATTATAAAATGCATACATGATACTGAAAATCTAGAAAGCTATATAGACAAAATTAGAAATCATGTATATGCCAGTTGCTCAGAGATAACCATAATTACCTATATTTCCATCTATGTCTTATTTCTCACATTTATATGTATATATTTTAAATTGTCATCAGGCAGTATACAAAACAGGCTGCTGCTTGGTTTCACTCAGTATTATACATTCTGATATCCTGGGAAAAACTGGCGGCCTCCTAAGAATATTCAGGAAGACATTTATGATAGTGTTCAAAACATTTTCTGTCCATCTTTCATGATATTATATTTTCTTGAATTAAAGTTATAAGCTATTAACTAATTAAATGAGTTAATAGAAAGTGTCTTGTTTTTTTTTGCCGGGCACATAGGAGATGCTCCTCAGTGAGTTCCTTCTATCTCCCAGGTCACTGGGCCTTTTATAGATACCTGATTTTTATCACTCCAGGACAGATCGAAGATTTAGCTATAGTTATGCCCACAAAAAATACACAGAAATATCTAGCTCCCCTACCCATTCCCAAAAGTAATTTGGGATATTATTAACATAGGAGATAATCATCATGATTCAAAAACAGAACAATAATTCAACATGCAAGGCCCAAAGACAAGTAAATCCTTGCTTAATTAATGAAATTAACTCTCAGAAAAATCTACTCTTTAGACAAAACAAGGCCAAAGAGAGTCTGCTAAACATTTAAAACATATACTGAATGAAATATCTCTTTGAACTGAAATTGTCCATGCTACAACTGCCTGCATGGCAAAGTGTATTTTATAGAGGAGGTGGGGGGCTATGAGGGACTTTCAGCTATTCCTAGCCCCCCTTCTCAGTCTCTACAGCAGCTGCTGTCCACCTGCCCTCCATGCATTTCTCTCCATGTAAGTAAAATATGATGCAAGCTTGGGAGTCGGGGAGGGTACAATTGGAAAAGTTAGGGACCCAGTTTTTCCATAAAACTACCTTCTAACTTGCAAGCAACCTGGTATAAGGAATATGTTGCCATATATGCCCTGCAGAAAAAGTACATGGTAACTGCAGGTGTGCTACACAAATTATTGGATTCTCTGGAATAATATAAATAATGAATTTTAATTTTTCCGGCAGTTCACTTACGTAATTTCTCAAAAAAGCCAGTCACTACAGGTATAACTAAGGTAAAAAACACCAGTGAAAGGAAATCTATTCTACAGATGGATAAATTTCAGGTTGCATTATCTACTGATTGTATCTGCATCATATACATATACTCTAAGACTACTCTTATGCTTTTGTTCAAAACCCAGAAGTGTGGGTGGAGAAACGTTTCAGTGCACACCTATATCTCTACCAGGGTTTGTCAGGTGCTCTTAGGAAGGCAACATTTCCTCTTAACATGATTACAATAGACAGTATTTTAAACAATTCTCTTTCTTCCCAAGGGAACGGGTATGGGATATTAAAGACAGTTTTCAAAGAGTCATTAAGTTAGAAGAGCATTTTCTAAAAGGAATTAAAATTGCTTCCCCCCCCCCCTTTTTTTTTGCTGTTGATATAAAACTTTCAGGAAAGCTAAATTAATAATCACAAAAATTACCATCAATGCTTTCACAACTGGTAGTTGATCTTACAATATGGTGTTGGAGTGTGTGGCTGGCTGTGCTAAAGAACAATACACTGAACGATTCAACAATCATTTTAAAATGTAAGTGGAATGTCTCTCACTTTAAGATAACTACATACCATTTACTAGGTTAACTATACAAAATTATCATGAGGAAAATGATTAGAAAAGGTAATAAAATGTGGTTTTCCTAGAACATTGTTACAGTTCTCAATTTACAGATTTAGAAGAGATAAAAGACAGAACTGATTTTACAAAAGAAAAAAGAAACTGGTTGGAAAATGCAAAACAATTTAATTGAGCATTTAGATATTTTAAAAAGTGACCTCCACATATTTGCTGCTGATGAGTTCTTCTGATTGTTTTTGCTTTAATAGTACAAAATAATCTATGGAATTATTGTTCCAACAGTGAAAAAAAAGATTAAGATTTAAGTGAATGCTTTCAAATCCTTTGTTCTCATTAGGCATCAGAATGAGTGCAGCATGTAAAGCATAAAGGAAGCTGAAAATGCAGTTGAAATAAGTTCTGTATTTTGCTTTTAAACTCCAGTTTTCCAATTTATGTTCTACATTTAAGACTGCTGAGGAAGCAAGATTAAATAATAAAAAAATTAAAGTATTCTTTTAATATGAAATTTATTGTCAAATTGGTTTCCATATAAAGTATTCTTAACTATAATCCCTGTAATTCTGTATTCATGCCAATGTACTGGCTGCATTTTATATTCTCTTAGTGTATAATTAAGAAGGTGGTAAAGGTCAAACATTAAGAAAATGCCTACCCTGCCCCACCCCATCCCAACCAATATTCTACTAAAAATCATTTGAAAATGCTGCACTGTGATACACTGCAAGTTTGGTGTATATCAGCATTAAAAGCTAAAATAAGTACTGCATTGGCTGTATAAAAAGAAACCCTTCAAAATGCATAAGAATAAATATATTTATATTTGTCCTTAGGTGTTTTTAGCAGTATACTATTAAAACATAAATAAGGTGGACCAGCAAAATTTTTCCTCAAAAAGATAAGCACTATAATTATTTATTTACATTCTTGGAGGTCTTGTTCATAATCATAATACAAATATGAAGCCCTTCAAAAACATATCAAATATGAGCTATCTAAATGCTAAGAGATGAGTTGTAGGGAGATTATGGGATTTTCTTTTATTACTTTCCATACTTTAACGTACTAAAAATTTCTTAAGCCAAAAAATGGCTAACAAAATTCAAATAATAAAAGTCTGTACATTTCAAAAACAATTAAAATATATCTGGGCCATCCATAGATTTTAGAGGAAGTGGGGAATCGTGACTCCTTGGATAACTAAAAATGAAGTAAGTTTTCTTAGAATGCAAGTAAATCTCACAACAAGGAGAATATTTTCCTCTAAAAAGAAACAAAGAAAATGAAAAATATTTCAATCTGAGACTCCTTAAAGTAACAGAAAAGGATTCTTAAAAATATGTACTTTGATTGGCTCAAATGTTTAAGAATAGATTTCAAATTCTGAAGTGATGCTTCATTTAGGACTGAAAAACGTTTCTCTACCTCCTGCTTCTATTCCAGAGATAGGATCGCCAGGCTAGCATTATCATGAGGCAGGCATGAGGCTTGCCAAGAAGGAATACAATCTTAGTAAATTCAGTGTATTACTTCATTTCCTGAGATTAACAAAAGTTATCATATGAACTTTTATATTTCTTCAAGTTTTACAAGTAGATAAGCCAGTTTTCATTTTAATAATATACCAAATAGTTAAGAAATGTCAGTTTTTAATGTCACCTAGATCTTTTGTATCTGAAGATAAAAAAAAAAAAAAAAAAGAACACTCATCGGGTCAAAGTGATATATTTTTAGGAAGAGCCACAAATTAATTTTTATAAACTTTAAGTGCTACATATGAATTGGAACCCATACACCAGCATAATTAATTTGTCCCAGTAATTTATTTCCATTAATTTTGTATGATTACCTTCATATTTAAAAGCACAATTCAAATCTATACAACACGACAAACCGAAGAACCAATGAAAAGATATTTTAACATGCAAACTATAGCTAATAAAAGTTATACAATTTCTCCTTATCTTGACCACTAAAAACACACATTACTTCTGTAACTCACATCTAAGGGAAAAAAAATAAATGACTGTTAAAGCTTAATGCCATAGTAATTTATTAAAACTATCAGTTATGTAATCAGAGCAATTAGGAGCTAAATAAATCTTACCTTTATGTAGCCCCAAGACACTGACAGTAAATAGTTTGCTTCAGGCATTTTTGATTGATTATATAAAGAGACAATTAGTTCTAAAATATGTATATTTTCAAAAACCTTGATACTTTAACAATATCCGCAAGCCACAGAGAGTGTGGGTTTTTGAAGATTTTTGGTAATTAAGTATACATAAGAAAGCCTTTCATTAGATCCCATCCAGCCGTCTTCCCATTGAACACATGCCATCTGTAAAACTCCAGAATGGAACAGAATTCTACAACTATTCTGAATAAAGAAAATTCATGTGATAAAGAAATATCTAAAGATCTAAGGGTCTGCATCTTTTTCTCCCTGAGCTCCAGGGCTTAATGAATAATGTATGTCAAGATGCTTAGCTGCAAGAAAGACTAGTTCTGTCAAAAGCTACCAAATAAGGAACTGCGGGGAAGCCAGGAAGAGTGACAAGAAACCCCTCCCATAAAAGCCCAACTATGCACCAATCACACTCCATCCCCTGGTCTATCAGGGCAGGGGGGTGTGGATTCAGAGCAGGCTGCTTCCTGATTGGTTGGCAGGGGCAAATCTCTGGGGAGGAGGTTTTTCTCTTCACCTCTGCTAAACGCCATTTAATGATATCCCTACAGCTGAGGCTGCCGTGTGAAAAGATGAATGGGGTTTCCCTCTCCCAGTGATGAATATAGACCATAAAACTTTTCAAAATTCATAGTTCATTCTTAAATAAGGATTTCCAACCTTTTCTGAGTTCTTTCTATGCATTTTAATATTCTCTGACTTCTTTGCTTCCTTCAAAATAAAAGTTGGTCTGAAAATGGCCATTAGGCATTTTAACTACCCCCTTCTCTCAAATCCAAGACAAGTGGCTTCCCCCTGGTGACACATATATAACCAAAGTTCTCCCTCCAACATAAAAGCATACTGTGATTATAAAATACAATTAATGTCCAGAATTTAAAAATGGGAATGATACATTTCCTCACCCGTGGGGCATGGCTGTTCTCAGCTCCTTTTGTTTCTATTTTTACATGTGTCTGAGCTCCACAACCCTAAAAATCTAAAAGTGGGTATAATTTATCATGAATCTGGTGGTGGGGGGTGGACTGAAAGCTAATGCACTGTGTATAGTTAAAGAATGCAGAGTTTGGTGTACAGATTTCAAGATCTGTATTTTGACCAGACGAGAACACTTTTATGACTGCTCACAAAGTTAAGAAAGGTATTAACAGGGGTCTTGGAGGAATACAACATTGATCTCAAGAATAATCATGCCTTTTGTAAGGAGACTTAAGAAATCTAAATTTTTTCAAAGAAAACAATCTTTTCTATTTGATTTGGGGTCATATTATTCTGTACCTTGTATACTAAAGAAGACCTGTGGATAAAAAAATGAGGAAAGTCTAGCTTTTACTCTATTTTACCATAAAATTCTGTTGGTTCTACCTCATCCCCATCTCAACACACTTAACTGATTTGTGCTTCTGTGACTTGCTGATATTGTCAATTTTCAGTTTTCCTGCATTTGGTTTATCTGTTCTAGATAGTGCAGGAAACATCCATGTTCTACTCTGCCTCTCTGAAGGTGTAATGGTCCTTGGCGCCCAAAGTCTTCAGCTGCACTTAACACCTGTTGTGTTAATTTCTCACATTCCTCTTAATCTTTTACAAAATAAAAAAAATTAACCCCCCCCAAAAGGTCACTAAAACTGCCTTCAGAATAAAAAGGTGTTCCTCTTTCCTTGTTTCTCACTCTCCTTAACTTCTCACAAGTGTTCAGTGATGTACTCTCTCTAATCTCCTTCAAATCCCAGGACTGTCAACTGCTTTGGTTTTCTACACTCCTCTGACCATTCCTTTTTGCTTTCTTGTTTTCATCCGCTAGCTTGGGATATCCACAAGACTGTGTCCTAGGCCACGCTCTTCAGTGACTGCTTCTAACCTGAATTTCAGCACCGTATTTACAAGTGACTTGTAAGATTCCCTCCCTTGTCAAATGCCCTGCTATTCATCACAAACTTTTTCAGAATTGATGGATCCATTTTTTGATTTTAAGTAGTTCCATTTATAACCGCTCTCATTTCAGTCAGTGGGTTGAGATTTCTCCCAGTATCACAGACTGAAATCTTTGTCTCTTTGCTACCATTCAACAGGCATTTGATGTGAGTCAGCCACTATTAGGTGTTTAATATAAATCATCTAACGGGATCTCTGAATAACCCTAATGTGTTCCCCATCTGTATCACCTTCCCTCCGTCAACTTTACTACCAAGTTTTCTTTTATAAAATGCCTTTTTGTTTAGTCTGTTCCTTCCCATCCCCACTCCTATAATCTAAATCGATAGGCTTAAACCCTGAGAGAAATGGAAAGCATCTTCAATATCATTTCCTTTAATTCCCTGATTTCCACATAAAGTGAGACCTAGAGAGAGAAAACGATTTTCCAAGTTCATACAGGTACTAAGTACATAGGCTTTGTATCAAATCCTTTAGTGCATAATCTTTGACAAATGATCTCACTCTTAGCGTATCAGTTTCTTCACCTGTAAAATTGGGTTAGTTAGTCTCCAAAGATGCCTGCTAATGAGACATCCTACCCTATGTCAAATCTGAGCTGGTTTCTATAACCAACAAGTAGTGCTGTCACAAGTCTTGAAGTCTTCACCTTGGTTACTTTGAATGTGCTATTAGGATCCCTGAGGCACCCCGCTAGCAAGCCTGACTATTCTAAGACTACCATGCTATGAGAAAGCCCATGCTAATGTTAGGTAGAGGCTGAAGAGAGGTGGGGGCAGGGAGTGGGGTGGAAGGGAGAGAGAGACAGGGAGAGTAGATGTGTGCCTGGACAATCTCTAGCTCTGTCAGCCATTCCCCCCAGAGCCAGACCTGAGAGTGAAGAAGCCATCTTACTCATCCTGCCAGTGGAGCCTTTAGATGACTCTAGCCCTAGCTGCCATCTGACTACAACACATGAGGGAATCAAAGTGAAAATGTTTAAGCAAGCCCAGTTGGCCCACAAAACAATAAAAAATTAGCAAATTGATATTTTAAGTTCTAAGTTTGAAGTGATTTATTTTATAGCAACAAATAACCAGAACAGTTATTATGAGGACTAAATAAGATTATATATGCAGAGCACTTAAAACATCTGATACATAGTGACAAAAAGATATTAGACGGTGATGATGATGATACAAACAATGATGTGGATTATAACAACTATCCCACTATGGGATAGTTTTTTAAACTCCCAGGCTTATCCTGTGTGTGTGTGTGTGTGTGTGTAACATATCATGTTTTATTTTAACTGCATCACATCATTATTTGTCTCAGACCCAAAACCCTAAGTCCTTATAAGTGCTTAACTCTTCTTCTTTGGCTTTTCTCCTTCCAATTCTATACTCACCTCTACCGCCAGGCCAATTTTTCTCAAAGCCAGCCTCAGCCTGCTGCTTCAAAGCTACCACCTCATCACTCGGCATCACCTGCCTCATCACATCCATGTGAGTTCTAGATTGACAACCTGTGACCCTAATCCCCAACTCCAAGCCCAAATCCAATTGCTCTTTATACCCATGCTCTGGTCCTGAAAGGCTAGTATTCCACTCAGCTCTATGATTTAGCAGACAGTCCCATATCTATTTTTACCTTCACTGAATTCATTGCCTAGAATACCCTCTTTCTCTTCCTATACCTCCATTAAACTTTTTACAGAAAAAGTCAGATATAAATCATTCAAAGTATATCTCAAGGCCAAATATCTCAGCCCTTCTCCAAAGTCTATTCTGCACTCACTCCTGTATTTCATAAATACTTTATTAAGCTCCTACTGTATGCCATGCACTGTCATGGATAACAGGACACAGCAGTGAACAAAGCAAAGGTTTTTTACCTGGAGCTTGCATTGAACAACTAAGTCAGATATATATACTAGGTCATGTGGTGATAAGTACAATGGAGAAAAAAAAAAGGGTAAGAGGCTGTGGCGTGTTAGCAATGTCAGTCCCTATATTATAAAATGATCAGGGATAGCCATTTTTTTAAAGTTTATTTTTGAGAAAGAGAAAGAGGATGCATGTGTGCAAGTGGGGGAGGGGCAGAGGATCTGAAGCAGGCTCTGCACTGACAGCAGTGAGCCTGATGTGGGGCTCGAACTCATGGACTGCAAGATCATGACCCAAGCTGAAGTCAGACACTCAACCGACTGATCTACCCAGGTGCCCAGGGATGGTCTCTTTGATGAGACAACATATACTCACAGATCTGAAGAAAGAGAGGGAGGGAGAAAGTCATAAGGATATATGGGGCAATGGAGAGAGAGGAGTCAAATGAGGGGAACACCAAGACCAAAAGCTCTAAGATGGGAGAGAGCATGCTTGGCGTGCTTCCAAAGAGCAAGGCATGCCACACAAATATTATTTAAATCCAAATTATGCTTTCTATCCATCCATCAATCTATTTTATTCTTTGACTAACTTAAAACTAAGTTACTTCTGGGGCGCCTGGGTGGCGCAGTCAGTTAAGCGTCCGGCTTCAGCCAGGTCACGATCTCGCGGTCCGTGAGTTCGAGCCCCGCGTCAGGCTCTGGGCTGATGGCTCGGAGCCTGGAGCCTGTTTCCGATTCTGTGTCTCCCTCTCTCTCTGCCCCTCCCCCGTTCATGCTCTGTCTCTCTCTGTCCCAAAAATAAATAAAAACGTTGAAAAAAAATTAAAAAAAAAAACAAAAACTAAGTTACTTCTATTTTTAACAAGTATTTTTATCCTGATAAAAAATTCCTAAATACTCTTCCAACATACACACTTTACTAAATACACCTACATATACTAAATAATTCCTATATAGACACTTTAAAAGAATCCAGTGTCATGGCTTATCAGTAACATACAGGAAAAATAAAATTATATTAAACACTGCAAAATACAAATGCTTGTATGCAGGTATATTAAAAAACAAGTCAAAACTTTAGATCTTACTATCACTTAACTGTGTGACCCCGAGAAAGTTATTTCAACTTTCTCGGTTTACTTCATCTTTGGTTTACTTGCTTGGAAAGTGAAAAGAATAATAGAAGCTACCTTACAGGTTGCTGTAAAGATTAAGTGGGCATACATGTAAAGCACTCAGAACAGTAAGTGCTCTGTTAAGTGTTTGCTCTGCTTCCTCCAATATATGGAGAATTACCATGAATGTGACAGCAACATGGAAACGAATACAGGAGTACTGTATTAGAAAAACAATCTTTTTCCAAAATGGTGAATGACTCTTGAAAGGTTTCATATGTAACAAAGTACAATTCTCTTTCAGTATACACTGTGGTAGCATTACTGAAAAAATTAGTGTGGATTAAAATCATGTAAAAAAACCATTTTGTGTTAAAAGTAAAAAGTAGCTGTGTTCCAGACTCAGAATATCGTAAGTGAATATTTTGCCTATGTGAATGGTTTGTTGGGACACAAAACAATTCCTCCTTGGTAAAGGACTATCCCAGATATTCCAGGACACCTAGCATCCCTGGCTTCTGCCCATGAAATGCCAGCAGGACACCACAATCAGTGCACTCCGAAATTTCCTAAATGTTCTCCAGTGTTAAGAATCACTGTTCCAGTTACTTAAACTGCCTTCAACTTTGCCTCCTCAACCAGGGTAGAGGGTCTTTGGGGCAAGGAAGATACCTTATTCTTTCTTTATACTTTCCAAAATAATTAGTGAATCACAAGCACAAAAGATTCAACTGTAAACCCCTAATCCAGTGCAGTAAAGGCGATAATAATAATGATAATAATAGTAGTAATGTTACAGTAACATCAGGTAAAAAGTATTAAAGAAGATTTACATATTTGTAAGGAATAAGAAACATTTTTTTCTAAAGCTCTGAGCTACATTAAAATTCATTTCATTTTTCCCCTTATGAGAGACCGACTAGATGCTCCTTCTGTTTGCCACAGTAGTAGTAGCTGGCAGAAAAAGTCTAGACAAACCAGAGGAGAAATTTGGATGGGGTCAGAGAGATATAATTCTTAGAATCAGACCTAGCTTCTGACAATTTTAGTGGGGAAAGTGTAACCTGGTACAGCATTTGTTAAGCACATACTATGCACCAAGAACTTTATATATCTTAACACTAACCTTTGAAACATCCTGGTTAGATAGCTAGTATCCCTTTGCAGTGGAAAGACAGGTACTCTAAAACAGTCAATAACCTGCCCAGGATATGACAAGGCTGACATATCAGGCCAGGTCTTTGCTATTCATAGTGTATGAATAGATTGCCATAGAATTACGTGTTTACAGACTCTGTGATAAATGGTATGAATTTAGGGGTGGAATCACTTATCCTTAAAAGTTTATTTATTTACATAGTTTTAGTATTATCTACACCCAACATGGGGCTCAAATTCATGACCCTGAGATCAACAGCTGCATGCTCTTGTGACTGAGCTAGTCAGGCATCCCAGCTTATCCTTATTTTTTGCACTCATTTTGCAATATCCTGAATTAAAGAACCATTGTTACTATCACTGTGGTCGGATCTCCAGACAGGGTGGATCATACTAAGCAGCGAAGTCAGGAAGCCTGTGACCAGAGACAGGCAGCCTCACCTGGCAGTGAGAAAGTGGCTTACATGTCTCACATGTAAGGGACAGTGGGACAGTGAACACTTACATGTGGGAGTGCTCCATGAACGAAACACAGATGTTGTTGCACACAGCTAGAATCCATATTTCTTCACTGGTTGTCTGCTATGCTCAAACACCAAAATGACTGTATATACAAATGTGTGTGTGCCTGTACTGAAATTAAAAATATATTCTTTTTCTGTCTTTTCCTAATAATATTCCTCAAAATCTCTGGATACCACTCCTCTTTTATTCTTCATTTTCTCAGTCCTCAAATGATACCTCAAGCAATCAACCTTTCTGGATTATTTACTTAAGTTTCTGCTGATGGAATCAAGTCTTTGACACACTAACAATTGCTGGAATTACAACTTTACAACAGATTTTAAGAGAGGTAAGATACATTTTTGACTAGGGGAACAGAAAAACAAACCAAACTACGAAGGAACTGAGGCTCAGTAGTCAAGTGTCTTATCCCAGGTCGCAAAGCCAAGTAGCAGAGCCGGGATTTAAACCCAGGCTTTCTGGCTGCAGAACATTCTAAATTGCCAAAAACAATTTAGGGATTAATCTGTAGTTAGCCTAGAGTCTATAAACAATATGTTTACTAACATAATAGATTCTAAGCTGTACACTGTATTATTTTGCTTGAAATATTCAAGAAACATTATTTAAAATAAGTGTACCGTTGACTTTTACATTTCTACAACCTAAAGGATTTTCCTGGAAATAGCATTGTTTTTAAGAGGACTAACACCTTCGGAAAATATTTTATTCTATAATCAATCTATATTGATTTTACATATTTCTACTTAAGATCAAAGTTCTGGGAATTGTTATTAATCAAAAAGCAAATCTGTGTGAAGTGGGCTGCCACATATCCATTACTGTTCAGCTTAACATATGCAAATCCTGTTGTTAAATGCCCCCTGAAGAATTCTGAGGCAAGAGGAAACTTCAAATATTAAATACAATAACTACTGCACACTGGTGTCTCTAAAATCACTCAGCGTTCCTTTGCTTTCACTATAAAAAGTTTAAGGGGCAGGCAATAATCTAGAACTCATCTATAACCTATATTTTAAATAACAGAATTTTAAATCTATTCTAACATTATAAAAACTACACTTTCTCTGATGAATGCTAATTACAAAAACCACCTTAACTCGAGTAAATCCAGAAAATCGGTTTGTGTTTACTGCCCTCTAGTGATAATGGATCCAAACACGATTTAAGGAACAGCTCTCTTCCTAAAGGTCATCACATATCAGAAAACAAAAACATATCTTACATATATTAAAGAAGCTTGAGACTAAGAGGAACTACAGGTTGATTTTAAAAATGGAATCATTATCTGAAAAGGCTAAGGATCATTTTCCAATTAACCTAATTTGAGAATTTTCACCCAAGTTTTATTTATAATAAGAAAAACCTCTAACATTTACTGAAAAAGGGAATTCCAATACAAGAAACTGTATTTTTGTAGGGGTGCCTGTATGACTCAGTTGGTTGAGCATTTGACTCTTGATTTCGGCTCAGGTCATAATCCCAGGGTTTTGGGATCGAGCCCTGAGTTGGGCTCCATTCTGAGTGTAGAGCCTTATTAAGATTCTTTCTCTCTCTCCCTCTGCCCCTCGCACCCATTCCCACTCTCTCTAAAGTAAAAAAAAATAATAAATAATAATAATAATAATAATTTAAAAAATAAAAGAGAAACTCTAGTTTTGTTGAGAGGTACTCTGAGGCTGAAATAACATCAAACTGACCTGATGATAGCTGTATTTGAATTCTGCTTCTACATGGTCTCCCTGTCATAGTATTTTATAATTCTTGATTCATCGTGAATCATATATGCCAGATACAAATTTTTCTATGTTCACAACTACTGAGTAAATCTAGCGGAAACCACTACCACTACCACCATCATTATCACATCTACAAAGGACTTTTGTTTCAATGAAGAATAATTAAGGCAATGAATGGGTGCAGAGACCTCACATAAATGAAACCTACACAAAAATAATCTTGTATGAATATAGAGTTTCTACTTAAAGGGAAAATTAGGACCCTCAATTTACTTAAACTCTCCTAAGTCAACACCAATTTTCCATGCTTATGATGGCCATCATAATCACCATAAAATACTTACTAATATTCCCTCTGTACTTCGTGGTATGCTTTGGAAAAATAATTTAAACAGAGAATACTTGTCTCCTAAGGCAATAATAAAAAAAGCAAATAGGCAGATTTCTAGAAATACATATTTAATCTTTTATTTTATCCACACGTATTGTGGATTTTAAAGTAATTATAAGTCATAAAACTTAGGCTCCATATTCCTTTCAACAAAGAGAATTTAAACAAATGGACATCCATTCACAAAAAAGTGAACTTCCACCTTTATTTTGCACCATATTAGTATATAGCTACTCAAAATGGATCCTAGAAATAAATGTAAAACCCAAAACCGTAAAACTGCTAGAAGTAAAAACAGCAGAAAATATGTGTGATTAGGCAAAAATTAGGCAAAGATTTCTTGGAACACAAAAGAGCATATAAAAGACAAAAATGATAAACCAGACTTTATCAAAACTTCTCTTTCAAAGACAGTGATAAGAAAACAGAACAAGCCACAGACTGAGAAGAATGTATGTATAAAATATGTATCTGATAGAGATTTATATCTTGAATTTATAAAAATCCTTACAATTTAAAAAGATCAGTAAGCACATAAAAAGATGTGCAACACCACTAGTCATTAAGGAAACAAAAAATAAAATCAAAATCTAATGCTACTACAAACTTACTAGAATAGCTAAAATGAAAAAGACGAGCAATACAAAATGCTGGCTTGGATGAAGACCAAATGGAACCCTCATAGAACACTGGTAGAATTGCAAAATGGGACAGAGACTTTGGAAATAGTTTGGCACTTTCTTATAAAGTTAACAATTATATTCATTACATGTTCCAGCAGTCCCACTCCTAATTATTTACCCAAGAGAAATGAAAACATATGTCCATACAAAACCCTGGATGTAAATGTTTATAGCAATTCTATTAATAACAGCTGAAACCTGCAAATAGCCCAGTTGTCAATCAACTGGTGAATGACTACACAAATTGTGGTATATCCCTAAAATAAAAAAACTAGAAAGCAATAAAAAGAAATAAATTACTAATACATGCATAGTGTTATTATTGGATGAATCTCAAAAGCGTTATGCAAAGTGAAGGAAGCCATTAACAAAAGGCTCTTTGTAACTATATGCTTTTATTCATACGACATTCACTGCTTGCCAGGGACAGTAGTAGAGGGAGGGGAATGAGTACAAAAGGAGCATGAGAACTCTTTTTGGGTGATGAAATATTCTACATATACATTAAGGTGGTAGTTATCCAATTGCATACATTTGTCAAAATATTCTCAACTAGATCTAAAAAGTGGACATCTTACCTTATGTAAATTATACCTCAAAATCTGACTCTAAAAATGTTAGGTAATGTTACTCAATTATTTCAATCCCAAATTTGCTTAACTTTGCCTAAAGAAAATGAAAAACCAAAATCTCAAGCATAGTTACATATGATAAAATAACATTTTTACTTTAAGAGCTCCACCAGTATATCCCAGAAAAAAAGGCATATATTTGTCTACAGTCTATTTTAACTTTGAATAATGCAAAATATGGTAAATTCCTAGTTATACACAGTATTCAGGCAATATAATAACTATTGAAATATCCTCATAAATACTAGTATTTGAGATTTTAATTCTTTGGAACAAAACATTTCCTAAATACATTAGATATTTTCATGCTTTCTTAAGCAAACCAAACTGATCTTAATTTAATGATTTAATGGTGATCCTGGGCCACCTTTATTCAATCAATAAATAGTCAATTTTCAATAGTCAATAGTCAATACAGATAATCAGTCCATACAGATTATTTACTGTATGTTCACTCTAGGCTAAGCACTGTGTGAGCTGCTGGAGACAGAAAAATCCAGTAAAGCAGGAAGAGCTGTTTGCAGAAAACCCAATAGTCCCAACTGCTGTGGGTTCTTTTTGAATCCTTCCATTACTTTTTCATAGTTTTTTTTTTTTTTTTCTGAGTCCTTGTTTTATAGCCTGTTCTCCTTATAGTTAGCATAAATCTGCCTCCTTGTAGTCAATATAGCATCTCTTTCCCTATCTTTTATGATAGATTTTTGTCTAAGGCAGCAATTTTTAGAATGTGTTACAAAGAACAGCAGTCCGATGTGATAATTCTCAAAGAAGACATTGAGAGTTAAACTTTTGACATAGTGCTAACCTTCTTGGAGATGGTGTACATTAACATATTAAAGGCTTTGCCAAGGACCATAATATATAACCCTGTTTTACTTTGTTTAAACTAGTATTTCTCAAACTTATTCTACTACCTAACTCTTGGTTCTCTTCACATTTACTAACAAGTAAAATCAAACAAACAAAAATACCAGGGTTTCGGGAAAATAAAAACAGAAAATAGAAAAGAAAATAGGTAATTCTGGTGGAAAGCAACAGGCTTTAAATATCAGAAAACAAACTGCTTTAGAATGGTCATTCACTTATTTACTCAACAAGTATTTATTAAACAGCTACTATGTGCCAGAATGGGGGATACAGTAATAAACACAGAAGAATTTCCTAAGCATGTAAATCTTGAACTGTTGGGGCAAAAAGACAAGAAATGAATGAGAAACATACTGAATGGAAGACAAGGGGGTAATGTGATACCATGATAGTGGACTAGTAAATTAAATAGGAAAAGCTGCACTGAGAAGGTGGTATCTGACACGAGATACAAAGGATTAGAAAGAACTAACCAGAAGATCTAGGGCAGAGCATTCTCAGCAAGGAAAGTCAGAATGAGGGAAGACAGGTATAAAGAACGAGATTACAAGTATATCAAGGCAAGATCATGTGGGTCCTTGTAAGTCTTGCAGAGAATACAGGACACCACTGAAAGGTGCTGAGTTACATGATGTGATTTACATTTTACAAAGCTGTCTCTGTGGAGAATGGTTTATGGAAGGACAGAGCAGACAGATGGAGAGTGGATGCAGTGAGGAAGAGTTGTCCAGACTTGAATGGAGTGCTACAAGTGAAGAGAAGAGAAGAATCAACACCTAGACTTCTGGTTTGATCCGTATATGACTTGGATGGATGTTTGTGCCATTTGCTAACATGGAGGAGACTGGACAAAGAGGCAAAAGAAGAGTTGTATGAATCAAGTGCAAGAAAGTTTAAACACATGAAGTTTATTTTACTGTTGAGGAACCCCCTCAAACAAAAAAACTCTGCTGTACTTGACCTATATGTGAAATCTAATGCCCTATGAGATGAGTCAATTGCATTATGTTAGATGGAATGGGATCATCAAACATACCACAACTCTGATTCTGTGAAATACATCCAAGCTGGAAAGCTCCACTGAAGACATTTAGTCCAATCTACACAGACAGGAGTCCTGCAAGTCTTCATATATAATAATCCACTTCTCCTGGATTTCCTCCACTGTGGTGTAAGTTTTTCACTTTGAGTGAAACTAGTTTTAAACCACCGAGCTAATACTGAGGTAATGATCATTAGCTTGCATTAAGCTAATAACATTTTTCAAAAGGTCTAAAGACCTTATAAAAAAAAACAAACCCTAAAATTGATTTGACTATGGACACAGCAAGAGAAAACAAAATATGGTTCAGGGATTTTATTACAGAAATTGCAATAAGCAGAAGAGTAGTAAATATCCTTAACCTTTCATATAAAAAAAACCTAGGTCTTCTAAACAGTGATAAACAGCTTAACATGAGCAATTGTAGCTTGGGCTCTTACTCTTTCCTAATAGGCAGAAAATCAAGGATATGAATTAATTAGGACGTATGAACTTCCACGTGGCATAATGAGAAAACATGACAAGAAAATGGCTTTTATATAGCTTCCACAATGCCAGTTGTGGAAGTGCTGAAGACTTTCCTGGAATCATTTCATTTATTTCTAGTAACAACTCTATGATGACTAGTATTATTCCCATTTTAAAGAGGACCCTTAAGGTCTTAACCACCAACTCTGCACAGGCAACTGCCAGGTAAGGTCCTGTCCCACTACTGGCAATCTAGTCCTGACAACTGAAGGTTTTTCTTTTGATACATGGTCTCACCTCAACTTCATGTCAAAAAACTTAACTGCTATCTTTCACCCCACCCTCAAACTGGCTTCTAATTTTCTAGGTATCATCCTTTCTATGTTTATGTGTAGAATTTTATACTTTCTTCTTATTCACTGCAGTCCTGCTACCCCAAATCTGAGATAACTTGTCTTCCTTCCCACACAATCCTTCTCCTACCTTTTATCCCTTCCTGTTTTGGTCTATCATCACTTACTTGCCTAATTCTCTAACAGACCCTTCTGGCTTTCACTATTGCCCCTCAGTATGATCTATGCCCCCACCAGACTTATCTTTTTTTTTTTTTTTAATTTTTTTTTCAACGTTTATTTATTTTGGGGACAGAGAGAGACAGAGCATGAACGGGGGAGGGGCAGAGAGAGAGGGAGACACAGAATTGGAAACAGGCTCCAGGCTCTGAGCCATCAGCCCAGATCCTGACGCGGGGCTCGAACTCACGGACCGCGAGATCGTGACCTGGCTGAAGTCGGACGCTTAACCGACTGCGCCACCCAGGCGCCCCCAGACTTATCTTTATAAAATCATTTTGTTATTTTCCTTCTAATATTTTCCTTAAAATACAAGGGTTCTTCAGGACTTAGAGGATAATGTGCAAATGGCTTAGTTTGGCACTGAAGGCACTCTTCACTGTGGTCCCAAGTCTATATTTCTCATACCTGCCTCTGTTTCCAGCACCAGATTTTCTGTTTCAGGCAGGCTCACTCTTCCAAAACACCCACTACTTGCCCACTCCCACAAACACAGTAGAGCGAAATCCACAGTAGTGCCCCATCCTACCCAGCCTCATCTAGCCTCTGGAATGCCATCTCTTCCTTTGTTAGCAATCTGTATCAATCTTCCATGTTAAAGATCTAGCCTAAGTAACTCTTTTTTTCTGGGATGTTTCCCAATTAATTTGGTCCTCAGTGTTTAACACACTATAAACTTCCCTACAGGACCAGAACACCATGAACTATGCTATTATTCACTAACACACAACACGTTTACTTACATGACTAGTTATATTTTTAGTTTGTATATCCATATGCCTATCAATCTATTTTCTATCTTTTTATCTATCATCTATCTTTTTATATACCTATTTTATCTACCTATTTGAATACAAACATACATACAAAAATCTCATTTGTCTCTAAAAACCTCTAGAGCACATATACATTCTACAGCAACTAGCCAAAAACAAAAATCTCTTAGTGAAAGCCTAAATAGCAGATTGTGATTATCTGAAGCCAAAACAAAAAAACAACAGAAAAACTTCCTAATGATTTATTTCTCACATAAAAATGGTATCTGGTCTAGAAACTGGTCAAGGAAAAAACATAAATAATAAACTAAAAATTTCACTTAAAAGTGATTATGTCAATAAAGAGCAAAATCAGGGTCTTATGTCTAGCAACAAAAATTTTTATTTGCCACAAGATAAAACCTTGACCAAAACAACACAGTACTATTTTGTTCTGAGTCACTTCAACTTTCCTGTGCCTTGATACCTCATCTGTAAAATGATGGAGATCTCACAAATTTTTTACCTCTAAGGATGTATGGAATTAAAAAAGAAAAAAAACCCACAACTTTTATTAAGCATACCAAAGTTTGATTTGTCTGCAAAATGGCTGACAGTAAGTAGAAAAAGGAAAGGGATCAATCACCTATTCACTGACTCATTTTTAATTCTTAGAACAACTACACTACTGGGGAATTTGCTCTCCCTCTGCTATGGCTAGTATCAGACTTATGACTAAGACTTTATCATGGGCTGAAATTAGGTTCAAGGTGATTTCATCCACTCCTCTGTTTCTCAGTGAGATTGTCATTTTAAATCTGTGCAATGATTAAAGACTTTATTTTGGTTCCTGTTTCTACCTTCCCCAAGAAGAGTTACCTAGTTACCTGATATCATTGATACTTGACACTCTTGTAAGTAATCATACTCTCAATATTTCACAGAATCAAAAAATCATTTGGAGGTGTCTTGAAGGACATCCAAGGTGAGGGAGAAGTGAAGCATAAGCAATGTACCAATATTTAGACAGAGTGGAATGGAGATCTACCTGAGACCCTCACAACACTAATAAATGTTTCTTTCATGGCTGCCTTCACACATATTCTTTCAAGGTAATCATAATTAAGGAGTCAAGTAAGAGTGTAAATAAAAATATGCTATCATAGAGTGCTAGGTAACCAAGCTAAAACTAAAGTAAACAAACTCAGTGGGCCATCACATATGCAAGCTAGTGAGGGCCCATAAATCACCATGACTGGGTATCAGGATTTCAAAGGCACACTCTGTGAGCTCTTTTGCCCAGGCCTGTTGATTCAAGCTCTAGTTGCATTGGGTCACCTATATGGCAGCATATAAAGTTCACCTTTTAAGTTTAAAAATAGTCCCAATCCCCATCCCTACTAAAGATAGGCCACTTTATATGCCTATTATGTGTGTGTACCACTCAATGCACTTTAGTCAGGTTTTCATCTAATTTGTACAACAAGCCTCTGAGATACATTTTGTTAGTCCTGATTTGCAGAGAAAAAAGGTTCAGAGAAGATGAAGCAATTTAATTACCCAAGGTCACAACTCTAGTGTGGAGTGATACCGAAGAGGAATTGCTAAGCTCATTGGAATTTAGAAGATTTACAGGAGAATGAAGATAAAAGTTCAAATCTATCAACTGCTATTCTGTTCCACTTTACTCTTCTTGCATCTAATAACTTATACTATATTAGAGTGAACCAATCTATACTTATTTTGATGCAGTCTCTCTTCACCTTGTTCCAGCTTGTACCTTGTTGCCCCGTGTCCTCACCCCCAGGCACCCTGTTCCTTAGGGGATGGCCCAGCATTTGGATGTGACAATCCACCCATGCTGCTACTGGGCTATGACTCAAGGAGGCAACAGGTGAAGTAGAGGATGCCAGCTACCAATGCTAAAAAAGACTCTAGCCTCATGTACTACCCTTCATCTGTAAATCTTCCCTCTCCAGTCAGTTGCCCTAGTCACTATCCCCACAGCTGACTGTCCTCCTCTTAACCATTCACACCCTCGCCATGATCCATTTGGATTTCTTTTTTTCTTCAAGGCTGTCCCAAAAATTCATTCCAATCAGATTTCACCACAGGAACCCTGCAGTAGAAAGTGGGCAGGAACATGATGAACCCATCAGTCTGCCTCTAGCCAAGGAAAGTCCCATCCTAGGTGAGCCCAATCAGAGATTTCTCCTTCTTAGACCACACCTACCCTTCCTCATCTGTCTGAAAAAGTCATCTTTCTATCTTTCTTTCCTGCAGTCTTCATTCCTCATTCTATCCTCAAGTCTTTCTTCCCTCGCCACTTTGCCCCCACCAAGAAAACAGACCTCCACATTACCATGGTAATAGGCCATTTTAAAAATCCTGACCCCTGCTTACGCCTTCCCTGAGTTTATCCTGTATCTTCTTCTGCCACGCTCTCCAGTATCAGTCAAGCTTCATTCCATCCAATTATACCCGTACCCTCTCCAAATCCCTTCCAGCTCAGGATCTCAGGTCTGCTTTTGCCAGTTTGTCTTTTCAACCCTCTGACCCCATTACCGTCCAGTTTATACCTGTGCCCTGTTAACTACCTGCTTGCTAGGTTGACTCCCAACCTAACATGCTGTCTCACTATCATACTCTTTCTAGGAGCCAGAAACTAGGTCCTGTCTACCCAACCTCTCATGACGCAAAGAACAAGGGACACAGAATAGGATTCCCCTCTAGGAATTATATTTTGTTGAAACTATCCTTGCTATTTGAAATCTAGTACTTATTTAAAAATTATATTTGGATATATTTTGAAAATGCAGCCTGAGAACAAACACCTGTTCTTCTATCTCCCCATCTTTCCCCAGATGCTACATTCAGAAAAATAAGTGTCTTTATATCTATTAACAAGCACATGGATCTTATACAAGTCTAATTGAGCCTCAGTTTCATATCTTTAAAAATGAGACATATTTTTTTTTTGACATGTAGTATACTGTTTCTGGGACTAAGTTAGAAATTTAAGGCTTGAAGTACGAGAGTATATCAGGATCATACCTTATATCAGAAAGTAAGTTACATACCAGTGTTTCCTGACCACTTGTAGTCAAAGACTGCTCATACATAGCAAAGTGATAATATTAAAATGTTTGAAAATATAGCTAAGGGATAAAAAGTGATTAATCTGTCCAATGAGTTATACTTTTGAAGCAACAAATTGCTTCCAATCTATAATGATGCAAGCTCTTGGTTTTATCTCTTCTAATATGTACTCTTTCATCATTTTACTGCTCGAGAACACTACAGAGAAAAATTAAGATTTAGGCCCAAACAGTACCTTCCAGGAGAAATTAATCTAAACTTTCCCCAATATATGATAAAAAAAATAAAATACTTCTAATAAAGGGCACTTGGTGGCTCAGTCGGTTAAGTGTCTGACTTTCAATTTCAGCTCAGGTCATGATCCCAACAGTTTGTGGGAATGAGCCTCACGTCGGGCTCAGCATGCTGATAGCTAGGAGCCTGTTTAGGATTCTTTCTTTCTCTCTCTCTCCCCCCTCCCTCTCTCTCCCTCTCTCTCCCTCTCCCTCTCTCTCTCTCCCCTGCCCCGCTAGCACACACAAGCATGTTCTCTCGCTCTTTCAAAATAAATAAACTTAAAAAAAGGAATATTTTTAGTAAAACATTCCTAGGATTTCTTGTAACCTAATTGTCACTTACCCTTTTAGAGATCTAAGAGACCATGCTGAGAATATATGACTTATGTAACAAAAAACAAAATCAAAGTTTATGCCCAAGATAATGTTAATTAGTTTCATTCTTATCAGAGCATATTGTTGAAATAGCCTTGAAATTCTCAAAAAAAAAAAAAAAAAAAAACAACAACAACAAGAGGATCAGTGCTTATTTAAAAAAGGGAAGGAACAAATCAGCAAAAATCCACTGAATACTTAATCTATAAAAGACTCTGAGCAAATCTCCCAAAATAAAGTTCAAAACTTCAGTTCTCCTAAATCTAAATTTCTGCATACTCTTTTAACAGAATTATAGCTTTTTTTGCATCCTTTGCAATCTTTAACTTCTTTTGTGAAATAAGGTTTCCTTACAAATAATGAAACGATACCTATAAATCATTTAAAGCACCCACGACAGCATTTTAGCTCTTCTATGAAAATTGTTAAAGCCCCTTCAAATTTAAAATTTATCGAAGTTCTTGTGACAAAGCCCATCACCATTCATTGTTAAATTTGTAGTTCATTATTTATCTGAAGATTGAAAAAAAAAAAACAACAAGCAAACATAAAATAGAAACTCTCTTGGTCAAAGAATGTACTCCTTTTCTAAAACCTGAATTTGATGCAAAAAGGCATAAACAATGGAAAGCCAACTTACTAAGAAATGCTCTTTTCTTTGTAATTCTGTAAAATTAGTATAATTTATGATTCTTTAAATAGATGCATGATCATTTGTTTTTTAATTTTTTTTAAGTAATTGTCCATTGCAATGAAATGTCTGTTCTTTCTCCCTAATGGGTTTGCATTGGATGACCAAGTGAAATTAAGGGAGAACAACAAAAGGAAAACACTTGGATATAGTCTCTCAAAATATTTTGGAGAGTATTATTTAATTATTATTAAAGACATTTAATATGTCTTTATTCATATTTAGGTCTAACACAAAAAGCAACAAAAACATGCTATGCCAACAATGGAAAAGCCTTAAAATCAGCCAGTTCTTTTCTGAAATGAAGAAGACAGATATCAGCCTGCACTTAACTCCACAGTGGCAGCCTTGCTCATCTTTGCTCAGTTGCTATGGACACGCCCTGTCAGGCCTGTGCCTTCTACTCTTTAGACCTGTTTATGACAGGCTGAGGTGTTTCCTATTATGGTGCCTATGTCTGCACAGCGCACTGCTTGCCAGTAATAAAAGCCAGAGGCTGCCACTATAGTGATTACAGCACAGCAGACCAGAGATGCTGACGGAAACCCAAGCACGCCCTGGGTAAAACTGCACAGAACACTCCCTAACAGGCAAAAGCCAACAAACACATCCTTTCTTCCCAGGCTAGCAGAGAAAGTGCTCAGAAATGTCATTTTTAGTTGGAACAAAATTATATAAGAATATTGTTGTTAAAATATGTATGGAGGAAAGAGAATAATTTAACAGCCACCAATATGGCCCGCATGGTTTTGTCTGTGCATTGTAAACTTTTAATTTAAATGAGAGGAGACTAATGTGAACATAAACTATGCTAAAATTTCCGAGACCCAAGTGTATAAGCAGAAGTGAGACGCTTAAGTGGAAATGATCAGGATTCTTACCAAAGAAAGGACTGTCTTGCAAGGCATCAACCATAGTCCATAGACTCTGAGTCTATCAATTCAAGATGAGAAATGGCATTTACATTAACCAACATCACGCATCTGGTACTAATTTATGTGACCAAATACAAAATAATACATTGATATGCACTAGTTTTGGGCTTGAAGCCATGTCTCATCAATACTCGTAGTGGCTGGTAGAAAACTCACTGTTTGTGTATTTAAACAGTTATTAAACCAACATGCTTATCAGAAATATAGCTTGGGGGCACCTGGGTGGCTCAAGCAGTTAAGCATTCGGCTCTTGATTTCAGCTCAGGTCTTATCTCACGGTCTGTGAGGTCAAGGCCCACATCAGGTTCCATGCTGTAAGTGAGGAACCTGCTTAGGATTCACTCTCTCTCCCTCTTTTCCTGCCCCTCCTGTGCTCACTCTTTCTCTCAAAATAATTAAAATTAAAAAAAAAAAAAAGAAATATAGCTTGTATTCTATTAACACATTCAAATTAAAAAAAAAGTATAATCTCCTTCCCACTATTTATGAGTTAAGATAAAGGCTCTGATCCTAAATGAGGCTGAGACCCTCTAAAAAGTGAACTACAAAAGAAGTCAGGAGATTCCTTAGCTACCCCGGTGTAACTGGATAAGTTTTGGGCCTCATTTTCCAATGTACACTAGATGAGTGAGACAAATGATCACTTTTAACTTTTTTAGTTCTAAAACATAAGGTTTCAGTCTGAGATGGACAATGGATAACAGTTAACAATAATGCTTTCAAATGCTGATCATGCTAAATACTACCAAAACTACCACAAAACTGTGGTAGACAGGAACAGATTATAATTTTACTTATTAATTTACATTTGGACTCAAATGACATTAAGCTGAAAATTTTCTTCAGTTCTTTGACCAAATTTCAGTAACTTCCTTGCAAAGGGTCTGATAAACAGTAAAATTAAAGCTAACACCCATAAAAGAATAACTTTGAGGGTTTTTAGGGCTTAGAAAATTGAAATTAACTTTAGTCCCTGAGGACTGATCAGTAATGATTCTATAGCACTGAGAGGAGAAACAGTTAAAGCTGCATTGCAAGGACCAAAATACCATTAATATGATTCACCCAATATTTATTGAGCACCTACTTAACAAGGCTTTCTGTCTAATGCTATGGGTGCTGGAAAAATGAGTAAGACTAACAACCTACTGTACAACATAATGTCAGTAAAACTAAGAAAAATATTACAGTATTTAGAGTTAAGGGAGTTAAGAAAGACATGACCACCTAATCAGGGGAGGCTAGGGTGGGAGATATGGGAGAAGAGAGGACAGAAAAAACTTCAAGGAGGAGGCAACATTCCAAATAGGCCTTAGAAGACAGTTAAGATTTGTTTAATAAATTTTTTATTTTAGCAAAGTTTTAGATTTATAGAAAAACTGTGAAGTACAGAGAGTTCCCATATGCCCTTCATCCAATTTCCCCCCACTATTAACACTACATTACTATGACATATTTATCACAGGTGCTGAATCAACACTGATACGTTATATTATTATTACTATTATATTTATTATTGTTATTATTATTATTATTATTATGTTTATTTATTTTGAGAGAGCACCAGTGGGGTAGGTGCAGAGAGAGGGAGAGAGAGAGAATCCCAAGCAGGATCCACACTATCAGTGGTAGAGCCTGATATGGGGCTTGAACTCAAGAAACATGAGATCATGACCTGAGCTGAAACCAAGAGTCAGACACTTAACCGACTGAGCTACCCAGGAGCTCCCAACACGGATACATTATTATTAACTGAAGTCCAAACTTTAATCAGATGTCCTTAGTTTTCACATAATGCTCTCTTTCTAGTCTAGGATCCTATCCAAGATCTCACGTTATATTTAGTAACGTAGGCTCTTAGTTGTGACGGTTTCTCCGATTTTCTTTGTTTTTGTTAACCTTGACAGTTTTGAGGAGAACTAGTCCGATGTTTTGTAGAATGTCCCTTAGTTAGGAATTATCTTATGTTTTTCTCATGATGAGAGTTGGGTTATATGTTTTTTGTAGAAAGACCACAAATGTAAAGAATTATTTTCATCAGAGCATATCAAGGGTATATACTACAACCTGACTTATCACTGTTGATATTGACTTTGATGACCTGACTGAGGTAGCTGTGTGTGTGTGTGTGTGTGTCAGGTCTCTCCATTATAGAGTCATTCTTTTTCCATACTGTGCTTTTTGGAAGGGAGTCAATATGTACAGTCCACCCTGCAGGAGGGGAGAGTTTTGCTCTCCTTCCTTAACAGCAGAATATCTACGTAAATTATGTGGAATTCTTCTGCACAGATTTTTCTATTCTTATTTATCTATCTATCTATCTATCTATCTATCTATCTATCTATCTATCTATCAGTATTAACACAAGGGTATTTTTTATTTTGGGTTACAATCCAATAATAGTTTATTTTCTTGATCAAATTGTTTCAGAATTTGGCAATCAGAAGCTCTTTTAGTTTGCTCTTGTGTCCGTCTGATATGCTCCCATCAACGTGGGGTTTTGTTTGAGCACCTCCTTACTTTCTGGCATGACAACATGCTCCTGTCTCATTTCCTGCCCCAGTTCCAGAGTCAAATATTTTCCAAGGAGTCCTGGTTTGTTGGGAGAATGGAAACCAAGATGAGGGTGCTGGGTGTGTTTGTTGCTACTGGGGTGCCATTTCTTTAGGCCTTCTCAGCTGACAGAGCAAGCAAGTATTTGTGTACATACCAGATGGTTAAGATGTTGAGAGGTGCAATGGGAAGCCATGTCCTTAACAGGATTTTCTTAACATTAAATATTAATAAGAGAGTCTGTGTCTCGGTTATTTTCAGTCTCATTCACAGGATTAACAGGGAAGTACTCATATAGACTATTCTCTACTGTTTTATCTTTTTCCTAGAAATATTAACAGAAGTCCACACTTTATTCAGATTTCTAAAACCCAGGGAGTTTTAGATATTATGATAAAACTTCGTGTCAGTTTGAGGAGTTGTACTGTAAAATTACACAAAGAAAACAGAGTTAAACTACTTGAAAAGTCACTGAGAGAGAGAAGAGCCAATGAAACATTCCAACAGTATTCTTTGATTTACATCAACATCATTAGGCCACTGTTGCCTTTTAAAAGCTCATGACAAGTATAGGTATCAAGACAGCAAATAAACACCTTCTCTAGCCCTCACCTCACAAAATAAGAAAAGAAAGACACTATTAATTTCTGGATGGAAACGAAAGACTTAACACTATTGGGCATCTACAATGTTTCTGACTCTGTCTAGACAATTACTGTCTTTTAATTCATTAAATCGTCATACCAACTATTTAACAGATGAGGAAACCAAAGCACAGAAGGTAAGCTGTCCAATTTGCACCTAGTAAAAGGCAGAGAGTGAATCCAGCTCAGGTAGTCTAGCTACAGAAGGGTGCTGCAAATCCAGACCATTCTGCCTGAGGAATGAATCTCTAATGAATGGGAGATTTCTGCTAATGAAGTTTGGCATTTTCTCCTTCAGTGGGGAGGTCCCATTAATGGCAGAGAAGGCAAACCATGGGTTGTTTAAAACATATCTTTCTCACTAAAGATGACTCCTAAAATTGTTCTTGTTGTTGCTTAGGCTATCCAAAAGTATACTCATCTGTGAGTGGTAAGCAAAATGCTTTAAAGTGGTACATGGGTGAACATTTTCTCACTTTGTCACAAATTAATTTTAATGTGTGTTAAAAAGTGTATATTGGAAAAAATATAGCTGGGACACCAAACCCATGGTTTCATAAATATCCTTGATTAAGAATGAAGCACTCAGATGGGTATTTACATTTTAAAAATACTTCAAATAAAAACTTTCAACATATAGCGTATTTGATATACACAGAAACCACAAATTTTGAGCAACACTAACTTAGACTTACGACAGAATAAAAAGGTCAGGTTTTTCTTGTAAGAAATATTATGTTGTTACATTGCAAAGAATATATTACACAGGGTTTTCTTTATCTCTCTTGTTTAGTATATGCTAGGCATAGAATAAATTACATGTAATTTGTTGAGCATGCAGTATGTGATATGCACCAAAGTGAGCTTTGCATACATTATATCGAATGCTGTCAACAACCTTTCAATTTTATTTTCCCCTTTATTATCTCCCTGTATAATGAGGAAGTGGAGATTCAGGGAGTGACACCTGTTGCCCCAAATATTAGGTCGGAAGCAGCAGAGCTGAAATGTGAAACCAAGCTTGCCTAACGAAAAAAAAATCTATATTCTTTCCACTCTATAAAGAATCACTGGTGTACACTGGCAAGCAAGGGAGGAAGTATCACTCACATTCATCATATACAAAGTATGGCAAAACAATAACAAAAAGTCCAGAACACTAACCAATGATAACAATGAAAAATACTTCATTAAAAATAAAGCATTCTTTAAGTGTAAAGAATAATAAACCTGTTACTACTGCAGTTGGTAATCCAGTGTAACTAGTTTTCTAATAAATATCACAGAAGTATTTGTTGTTTAAGAAAGAAATCCTGTCCCCGTTCTCAGTGTAAATAAAATAACTTCTTAAAATGTCTCTTAAAACAACTGTGAATATTAAAATAAAGGGTTGCCCATTCTCTCTATTTCTGATAAACATCTGAGACTAATAGTGCCAACTGAATGATCACGATTAGCCAGGCACGGCCCTACTATCTCAGCAAAGCTAGGCCATCACAAAATAAACTCTAGCTATTTCCAGTTTTAAACGGTTGGCCTCTTTCTATAAAAGAGAAAATTAGATTCTACATACTTTCGGGATAATCTGAAAATCATTACATTATCAACATTTCGTATCTGCCATATGTGTGTATCTTAAGTAATAGCTACAATCTGTGTGACTCTCAGAGGGATCTTCTTAAATTGAACAATAGCATTGTCTATCATCCTTATTACTTGGGAAAAGAGTTTGTTTAATCTGACCACAGCTTTGAAAAAGTAGTGTTTTATTCTTGCTTTGAAATTAAAAAAAAAAAAAAAAGGACATAGTTCATTATGCTCTCAGGCCAAAGTCACCACTATCCTATAATTAAATCAAAATGTAATAAATGAAAGTGATTTTTCTAGTAATGACTAATTTACTGAATCACAAAAATTGGAGGTTTTTGATAATTAAATGTTAGGTATATTGAAGCTTACTGACACTAAATACTGACACAAAAATGGAGTTGATGACAATAGAGACAAATTAAGACTTGTTTTAATGTTTAGTGTTTTATTAAGTTAAACATTAAAATTAAGTAAGGGCTTTACTATTCAATGAAAAATGAAAATTTCTGTTAAAAGTATTTCCTGCTTTCTACTGTTACTTTAAAAAAAAGCAAAAAAGTTTTTTTTTTCCTAATGGTGACCATAAAAATAAACATTCTCAATCTTCCATATTAACTTTAAGGCACTGCATATAAACTACCTAAATCTTTGCCACATCTACTTTTAATAAGTAGATGAAAAAGCAGACAGCAAACTCCAGACATTAGTAAAGTTGAATTTCTATAGTTATAGAAGATACTTTCTTTTAAAATGTAAGATTTTATGTTAGCCATCTTAACTCAACAATCCTCTTACGACACTATCAGTAAATTTTAATATTTTAATGTAGAAAATATGTGTTATTTGGTATTTGCTCTTCATAAAATTAAAATGCCTTTTCAGCTTCTTTCTTAGCAAAAGTTAAACATTTATTTCTGTTCTGAGAGTTATATCCATGTAATGCTGAAATATTTTAGGATTTAACCACTCCTATGAACATTCTGTATTCATTCCAGCATCTCTCTTGCCCAGAAGAAAAAATATCAGCAGTCACAGAACGCTCTAGTATACTTTATGTGTGCACTGACTATTCAAAAGCACCAGGGGGAGCAGACAGCAGAAGAACTAAGAACAAGCACCCCAAAAAAGCAATTAATTTATAGGCAACAGAAACATGATAGAGACGTTGGTTAAAAAGTAAATAGACAAAATAAATTCTGTAAAGAGGTCATGACCGCATTTGCAAAGCTGGCTTATGCATATCTAGAATTAACTAAAGAAAAACCTGAAGTCTCTTGGAAGGATGCTTGAATGCTAACTTCAAGAGACTCACAGCTTGAAGCACGGCCGTTTCCAGCAATGCCAAGCCTCGAAACTGCCCCCAAATTAGAGAGGAGAAACAAAATATATTTTTATAGTGGTATATTTTAGGAGGAAATCAAAATGATTTTGTTTTCTCTTTTAAACATCACTGCACTCACAGAGACACTGAAGGCCTTCTGAAATATGTATTATTAGGTCACAGGAGGATGAAGTGACAGGGTTCCATAGCATGATCTTTGAAAGTCCTGAAGCTTAGACTCTTGGCCTGACCTCCTCACATCCTCAAGTACTTTCCTTGAGGGAAAGGTAGCCAAAAACACTGTGAAACTATCCTGCCTTAAAAACAGTCTAATGAGGTATTTTAGCTTTGCAAATTCTGTACAAAATAAGGTATTTTAGCTTTGCAAATTCTGTACAAAAGAATGGAAATGTTTCCACCAAGTCCATTTATGTTTAACATGCTCCAAGAATTAGTAAGCGCTGTGTTTTTAGTTTTAGAGTAAAAGAGAAAAACTATTTAGCACTTCTGTCTGGATTCTGTAACTGGAACTTAAGAAGAGACTACACTTCTAATTTGAAGTTCAAAATGTTTATATGAATACTATACCAAAAACTGTGTATTATCTAAGCATTTTAAAATAACACAGACATGTGTACTAAAGACTGTTATCTAAGGACTGCATTATAACAATCCATGAAACTTAAAATGTCAAGCAAAAATTACAACTGAATGGTAAAAAAAAAAACAAAACATATTTTGGCCAAGAAAACAATCAAGGAAGTTTTACCTAAATCTTAAATATTAATACCAGTAATAACAGGTATAGTGCCTACTATCACAAACTATTTATGAGCTAGGCTGTTATATATATACACACACACACATATATATACATATATATACATATACATAGTCAAACTCTTACATTAACCTTTCAAATGGATATTATTGTGCTGATCTTATACAAAGTAAACTGAAGCTAAAAAATTGAAGTCATTTTTCTAATGTACGTCAGCTAGCAAGGAACAAAACCAAGATTTAACTTCCAGGTCTGTCTGCTTACAAAGCTTTGAGACCTTACCAAAACCTCCCTCAACTGTAGCAATGAGGTTCCAAAGGAAATATGAACAAATCTCAAGGAGATTAATGTGCTTATGAGGGTAAATGCTGTAGTTTTAATCACTCAAATTAAATGCCATCTGGAGTTTCCTACCCTACTTGGTACAAACATCCTACATGTATTACAGTCAACGTTGGCCTTGGCCAAGAGTTCAATAATTTTCCTGCCTCAGTAGCATCCGTAAGTATTATGCACATTACAACAGCAATCAGGAAACACAGGTAGTTGCTTCTGAAGCACCATTTTAAAACTGCAAATAACTTGGATTTCTTTAATTAAGATTTTTAAAAACACAGAAATAATCTGTTAACCCAACTGGTTGAATGGGTTGGAGAAATCAATTTCCTTCTTCATAATACCCAAATCTATCTCTACAATAAATATTCTCTTTCTATAATCACTTAAAATTCATGACCTTACTAGTATTTTTATTGTTATTTTATACTATTAAAATAAAAAAAAATCCAAGTGAGAAGAAAACCTAAAAATGTCAGGATTTTTCAAAGGCAGAAAGACAATAACCAGAAAATACTGGCTGGTTCAAAGAAGTGCATGTTAAAATAATGGATAGTAACACAACTGAAAGCCAGAAAGCAATGTTGCAGATGTATTCATTCATCCTCAAGAGATATGTGATGCAAGCTGTCACATCTCCAATTCAGACTTAGGTTGGGCATCACGGGGACCTTAAGATCAGCTGCTCCCACTCAGTTTACAGCTCATGTGGATGGGACTTATTCCTGCCCTTGTTATCAAGCAGAAGGGTGACTGACTATACAACATTCACCAAGAGCTCTTTTTTCCTTCTGTTAATCCTTTTTCACCCACAAAAAGTTTCACAAGTGTAGCATTCTTTTAAAAACGAATGGGTTAAAGAAAGGAAATGGATAGCTAAGAAATTAAAAGGTTAACCAACAGCTTCAGCCAAGTTGAGTTTTTTTAATGTTAAAAATAAGTGTCCTGTCAATAATCTTTCAACCACAAGACACAAACAGCTAGAATCACTACCTTTTTGAAACGTCTTTTCTCACTTAACCTGCATTTCATTTCAACCAAATAAACACACCTTTTAAACTAAATCTATAAATTAACTCAAAGTTTAATTGGGTGCCTTCACAACGAAGATTAAAAAATATATATTCCTGTCTTATTTGGTGCCATAAAGAAAGAAATCATTTTGATCAATTACTATGACCTAGAGCTGTATTTTTTAAAATCTTGAAGTATAGATAAACTAGTTACTTGTCAGCTGCTGTCACTTATAACACATTATTAGATTTCAAGTTAATTTTTAAATTCAAACACAGGTCTCATCATTAAGAGTATGGATTTCTGGGGAAAGTAATTATAGCCGCTCAGGATCATTTCTCTGAAAAAGTACTGTCAAATCATCTTGAAAACATAAGTAAATGTGTGCATATCCCTTGAGGTGCCTTCAGATTCTGCTCTTCTTTTTTTTATGTACAGTTAATCAGACAAGAGAATTAAGAACTCAACCCCACTGCAGAATGGTCCCATTCAGCATGTAGGACGCTGAAGATACTAGGCATAGTCTACTGCTATTATGAGTCAAATTATTAAAAAAAAAAAAAAAAGATTCGTATATCATAAAATTAATCAATGAACTAAGAATTTGTTAGCCAGCTGAGCACAATGGCACCTGATACCACAGCAGGGAGTAAGAGAGCAATGATGGGTTATTCTGATGAGAAGCCATACCAAATTTCTAACTGAGGCCCAAATAACAAAAACCAAAATCCCAAACAACCATAAAACCCAGATTTGACCAACACTGTGCATGTGGGTTAGGTCAGCATGCTTATGGGTAGGTTAGTGCCTATAGACAGTGTGTGAGGAGTCTCTTTATTTTATTTGAAGCTAACTTTTCACTGTGAAAACAGCGCTATCTATATAAACATTGTCAACAGAGAAGACAATCAAGGGGCTGATATGCTATGATATTATAAAACACTGATTGTGGAAAAAAACAGGTGGGATAAAAACTACAATAAGCTATGGAAAAGCATCACTCGTTTAAAGATACCTGCACAAAGATAAACCATAAAATGGTATAACCTTCCTGACCTTGTAAATAGGTGGCCAAAGATGTTTAAATGTCTTTAAGGGACAACTGTTTCTAACTGCCACACAAAGTTACCAGTTTTTACTGGTTGACTCCCTCAGTCATCTGCACCCAATGTGAATGTGCCTCCTTTCCTATCCTGAGCCAAATAGTCATTAAACACATACAACATCCCAATTGTTTCCTTACATAACTAAAGACAAAAAAACACAGGAATTCCAAAAAATAGAGTAAAACCGATAACACTATACCTTGCTTTAAGGCTGTCTCAGGCTGAAGGTGACTTCTCAGTCCCCCAAACTCCATTGGCCATCAAGACCAGCACTTCGGCATATGACACAAACGACCCATTGAAACATCACTGTAACTATATGACCTCAGAAAACTGGGTGTCTGTCCAAGATTCATGAAAGCAAAGGTAATGATCCTAACGAACTTTCTAAGTTTCCTGACATTTCCTGTGGACACCGAAGGCTAAGTGAACACATAAAGGCTCAGTTCTCACAACGTACCATGACATCTAGATAAAGGAGAGGTGAAGTTCTAAGTTCAGGGAACTCGGAGTGTGAGTGCCGTAGGTAGTGACATCCTAGAGGTTTCACTGACCTCCAGCAACTCTATTTCCAACCGGGAATCCCAAGAATACCCTTAAGCATGCATTGCCAACTGACCCGCCTGGGTTTCTGCTGCAAGGGCAAAGTGTCACTTACAAGCCCACTGCCCTCCCATCCAAGAAACCCCCCCCGCCCCCCCACTCACTGTGTCCTGGGAGTACTGCAGTCAAACTATGTCAAAGTTGCTTCTGCAAAATGTTTGCTTTGTGTGGAGTGAACGTAAGAGACAGGGAAGGCACAGAATCAGGAACCTCCCTTCAAGGGAGCAGAACAGCCACCATGCAGCGTGACAAAATCCCTGCACGTCTTTCTCAGGACCACAGGGGCTGGCGAATTCACCGGCGTGGGAACCGCCAGTCTAGGGGCCTCGGTGAGAGGCCGAGCCAGGGCTTACCTTGTTGGAGGCCATCTCACTGACAGAGTGCCTCGTCTGCAGGGTCTCTAGCTGGTCCAGACACCAGTCCAGCTCCTCCAGGGTCTCGCTGGCCAGTTTCTGGTAGGCCTCCTCTGCGAAGAGATAGGGAAAGGGGGACTCAGTTCTCAAGCGCTTCACGGGGCCGCCAACGAGTTCAAAGGGGGCCATCCTGCCGTACCCCGCCATGCTCGGACGCCCGGTGCCCGCACATGAGGGCTGCTCCTTCATAGTGCCGAGCCTGGCACCGCGCTGGGGGCCGAGGCTCAGCTAGCGGGGCGGCCGGCCTCGGGGAAGCACGGTTGCTCCAGCTCGGCGTCTCAGTCCCGCGTCCGGGGAGGGCGCACGAAGCGCGGCAGGCCAACTTTTACACGGAGGCACGGACAAAAACCTCACGGCGCGACTCTTCGACGGTGCGGCGGGCCCGAGTGCCGGCCCCGGGAGGCTGGCGAAGGGGGCGGCGCGCGCGCCTCTGGGCCAGCCCCGCGGCGGGAGCGCCCGGTCCACGGCCGGGTCTCGTCGCCGGCCGGCCCGAGCGGCGTCCCCGCTCCCGCTCCGCCCGCCGAGCCTTCTCACGACGAGAATGAATCAGCCGCGGCGGGGTGCGCGGCCACCACGTTTCCTGTTTTCTTTCTCAACTCCCCCGGCGCCCGGCGCAGCGCCGCTCCATCGCCGCGGCTTTCCGGGAACACTCCCCCTCACGCCCCTCGCGGTCCTCGCCGCCGCCGCCTGGCCCCTCCTCAGCTCCCTGACGAGGAGCCTGCCAACTGCCAAGGCCCGCCCGCGCCCCCCGCCGCCGCCTTCCCCGAAGCCCCAGTCCCGACAGCCCCGCCGCCTCGCCGGGGCATCACCCCGCGCAGCCCGGCGCCGCTCGCTTTGAAGCCGAGTTCGGGAGGCGCGGACGCGAGCTCGTGTGTCTGTGGGGCTGCTGTGGGGCTGCGCGAGGGGGAGCGGCCCAAAACCCGGCGTGGAGCGCCTGCCGCCCGGGGTCGCGCCCGCCGCGGGGCTCAGGCGGGACCTGGCGCGCACGCGCGCGCGGGCGCGCGGCCGCGCACCTGCCCCATGGGGACCCCGCGCGCCCCTCCCGGTCGCCCCGACTGCCCCAGCCTCCACGTCTCCACCGTCGGCTGCCACCTGCGAGGTTTCGCGGGAGAGTCCGACGGGCGGCACAAACAAGGTTATTTAGGACCCGCGCGATCGTTTTTTGTGGGCTTGGGTTTTAGGATTCTTGAAGCTTCGTTTCTGAAGACTTAGGATTTACCTGCTTCAAGGGGACAGGGTAGTTAGGGGAATAAAATTCTTTCTGTTGAAACCAGACTCTTTCAGTACGCAGCCCGGCCCCTGCTAAGTACCAGGCCTCTACATTTTGGCGTGGACATAAAGAAGCAAACAAAAACAATGTTGGAGGCTTTAGAATTTACAGATTTGACAATATGCTGTATTTTCACGCTGAGAACTAAGAGTACTCTTAAAGGAACAGCAATGTGAATGCCCATATAATATGGGCAGGTGACACATGTCCTGCATACATGCTTCCTCCGTGCTTGGGACTGCAAATCAGAGACCAGGATGATCTTGTAATGCCAAAGGAAGAAGCCTGGAAGGGTGTTTCTGCCCACCCTGCGCACAAAAAACTACAAAGGTGAGAAAATGAAAAGACCATATCCAAAGGTATCATATGGAAGCTGGTTCCATTTACAAAAGCTGACCCTAGGGACCACAGGCAGACTACATAAAAGGATCAATTGCAGACAACTTTACTGCATTAGCAAGCAGATAAACAAAACTTTCAGGGGGGAAAATAATCCAAACTCCAGAGTCGCATCTTAAAAAACTTGGTCCTTGTCAATTACAAAGACTACACTGAAAAGCTTAAGTGAAGTCGGTGAGATCCCTTTTCTTTGTCTTCAAATCTACAGGAATTGAAGGAGAAGAAATTCTGCCCTTGAAATTTAGACTCCATAAAAGATCAGTGGGACAACAAAGAACTTCGCACACTGAATCTTGGCTCCTGGGATTTACCAGATAGGTTTTAATACAGCATTTGCAAAAGTTAGAATAACTTTCAAAGTATTTGCTACATCTGCTACATGGCTCATCGTTATCAAGGATTCTTGGACTGTTTGGTATTCACTTTAGGGACTTAGGTTAAAATTTGTCTTTTTTATTCCTTTTTCTTTTAAGCACCATCTCTGTAAATATATACTTTAGGTGCACCAACAGCTGCCTAAATCTTGCAACGTAAATTAAAGAGTAAGACTGGACCTTTATTTCCCCTAACAAAAGTAACAACCTTAAAGACAATTTAAAATAATAAAAATAAAGTATTTTATCTGTGTAGCCTTTCCCTGATTATAAGAATATAAAAATATTAAATGATTCTTATAAAAATGGAAAAAGAGAAACATGACACAACGTACAAAGTCCCTTGTAATCCCATACCCTAAGGATCACAAACAATAATTAAGCCTATGACCATAACACAATTTCATTTTACTTAATACCTTCCATATGCAAGTATAGAATAACCTAGTTGAAATGGTAGTATGTCTACTATATGGTTTTATTTTGTTTTTGCTTTTTTCCCCCTCTACTGCATAAAATAAGGATGCAGGACATTTAGAAAGGAAATTAACTTATTTTAGGTTGAGTTGTCTATAGTAAGCACATCCAGTGGGTTAGAGATGCAAAACCATTGTTCATTGCCATCTCTCCAGTCACTGGCAACATAAAGAAGCCAGGAATCTTCTCTCCGCACCTCTAAGGGTTGGTTTTCCATGTTCCTCTCCCTTCACTCCATATCTTTCAAAGTCTGAGCCCCAAAGCGATCTTCCCAGTGTAAGTAATCTTCTCCTCATCTTCACCAACTTCTCAAACTTTTCAGAAATACAGGTCTTGGGCATAGCTGAATGTGGTGCCACATATTATATTTCAGTATTTACTTTTTAATCATCATGGGGGAAAAGTAATTCAGTCAAGTTTCAATGCTTCAAGACATCATACACTTAAATATGGGACTTGACCTTAAGAAGGCAGAATAGCAACAAGAGGGAAAACTTATTTCAGAAGATCTACTTTATGTTCATATCAAAAATTAGCCATTTTGACAATCAGCATTTGGGTACAATAATAGTGTGGTACACATGTATATGTTAAGTGCTACCCACTTCTGCATGCATTGTATAAATTTAGAGAGTGGTCACTACCTACCAATAACCAAGAAAATAATTACTGACAGAGCAAAGACGTTTGTTCTATAAAACTGTTGTTCAAATAAGGAATTATTGCTGATATTAGCATAGAGCTAAGAATACTACTTTTTCCAAATTCCTAGGTTTATAGGCAATATGGCCAGCCACAATTTTTAAGGATCATTATTAAATCTTAACTTTTAGGAATTTTAACCCCAAATATTCTAAGACATCGAGTGACTGACCTTTTCATCCCCACTAAAAAAACCTCACTGTGGACTTGCCAGCTATCCTACAGGAAATTGAGTCACCATACCAAACAACACACCTAAACGTCATCGACAGCTAGCAGGACAAAAACAGTGACCTAGTTTAATTTTGGATTTTACCAAGAACATACACCGCATTCATTAATAAAATGCTTTCTCTCCAAAGTATTCAGTGTGGCACTACTTGAAAACACTATATGAGAGGTTTTGTTTTTTTTTTTTCAACCATCCAAAATCTTGCTAAGTCAAGGAACTGCAAGGAGAAAAATGCCCAAGGAACAACTGTTAGCTAAATCCCATCAAAGCTAGGAGAGGACTATCAAACAGCAACAGAGAAATAGCTTGAGCTCTTGGAAGTCCCCTCTTACAGCAGTGCTCATTTTTTGTTTTTTGTTTTTTTTGTTTTTTTGTTTTTTTCAAGCCACCCTTGAACTATGTCACACCCGTGTTTCTGCTCAGGATCTTCTGTGAACAAACAGTCCTCAATTCTTGCAGGCCAGCACTAGGCTTCCGTCACTGTGATGCAATCAAGGGTTCCCCTGACACATGGCCTGAAACAGTGCCAGGGGCTCCCGGAGAAGATGCTGAAGCAGCAGCTTCCTTTTGAAAAGGGGAAAAAAGTCATCGCCTCGGAGCCACAGCAGTTAGCTAGAGGCTGAGGTGGTTTTCTTGGGAAACGTTCAGCCAATTACTCTTCTCCATGACTTAAAACAAAGCTGACTATTGAGATGAAAGGATCCATTCTAACTGATGTGTAATTGTGTGGATATTGGTTCTTTTTTATGGCCCGTATTTGAATGATTAAAGGTCCATGTAAGTTAGTGATAATTCCTAGACAGGCCTATTGGTGTAAATGAAGAGAACAGGTACAAAAAAAAAAATCACTTTGGGTACCATTTGTTTACATTTAATTAAAATATAAATATAAATACTAACAGTTGATTCAGATTTTTGTTAAAAAGAAACTTCACTAAATATCTTCAGAAAGCAAATACTTAAATACATGTATCTTCCTAATCAGGTTCAGCTTCTCCCATCCTAATTCCCACCAAAATTCCCTCTTTGTTCCTAAGGATGGAGTTAATAGTGTCTAAAGTAGGTAGAACTGGAGGAAAATGATTCCTATTTCACCATGTATTGCTTCAAGGGAGTTACTCCCTGAGTTTGCTACAGTAGAAGATTTGTCCAGGTTAGCTCTAACTTTTGCTGACTTATGTTTTTTTTTTTTTTTTCCTTCTATACACTTTATCTGATGGGAAATACATGAAGGGATTGGATTCACTTTCAATGTATACATGTAACAGGTTTAAGCAGAGCCTTGCTAGTGGCAAGCTGCTCTCATTGCCAAGTGTATTACTGACATCAAGTTCTTGTTTTGAAGTTTTTTAAAATCTTATGAAATATATAAAATTTCACTTAGTACTTCCAGAAACCTCCAAAGGGAAGATGTACATGGTTTTGTGAGGTTTCTTTTTTTCCTTTGTCTTCCTACCATCTATTGTTGTTTTTTTTTTCTCTAATGCCATCTAAGGCTCTAGTAGAATTTTTATAATGAAATAAACACAATATTAGGTTTCAATTGACTTCTACAACCAGCAGTAATTCAACAAACATTTGGTTAGCACCAACTATGTGTCATGCACTTTATTAGAGTCTATAAAAACAAGGTGACTAAAAGAGTGTGTCCCTTATCCAAGGAAAAGCTAGACTTTGACACTGGAGATGATTTAAGCATACTATATTGTAGAAAGCATTCTGAAAGGAGATAGCATGTAGGCTATTGGAGAATAAAAGAAAGCTATTTAAATACACCATTCCCTGACATTTACAGGCACTCAATAAATATTTGTGAGTAAATAACCAATAAGTACACATGTATTATGACAAAAAGAAAATTTCTTTGCAAGTAATATTCAAGCAGTAATAGTTTCCTGGGTATGGCTCTCTAGATATATTCATCTCTACCTATCTCTTAGGCTCAGTCTACTGCTTTCTACCTCTCCTACTTGTCTGTTTTTAAAGAATGTCAGGAACGGGAGTGCCTGGGTGGCTCAGTCGGTTAAGTGGCCAGCTTCGGCTCAGGTCATGATCTCATGGTCCATGAGTTCGAGTCCCGCGTTGGGCTCTGTGCTGACAGCTCAGAGCCTGGAGCCTGCTTTGGATTCTGTCTACCCTTCTCTCTGCTCCCCCTTCTCCTCACTAGTGCTCTGTCTCTCAAAAATAAATAAATGTCAAACAATTAAAAAAAAATAAAGAATGTCAGGAACTAACATTGCCAGAACTTTGGTTAAGTACACCATGGTGTCTTTCTGGAGAGCAATGTTAATATGATGCTTAAAATGATAGATATGGTAATACATACATAAAATGATCTTTACAAAATCAAAAGAAATTTTGAAAGAACCCATCAATACACTAGTACGCAGCTTGGGGATAACAGGTGAATGAACTAAAGGTCATGTGCCATCCTCCCAAGATCAGGAGAATGTAAATTAAAACTGCGGGTATACTGAATCTCCTACTTACTCTTGCTAATTCTAAGTCTAGCCAATCTGTAGTGCTCATGTTACTTTCTAGCAGACGCATTTAAATGTATATTTCTCTCTCCATATAACAAAATTAAATACTGTCTATCCCCTCTCCATGTGATTATTCTATGTTTTCACTGTTTCATCTCCATCATCACATTCCCATCTGCTTTCCCATCCCTGTGCCACACACACGCACACGTGCGTGCACACATACACACACACACATACACACACTGTTGGTTTTTCGTTTCTACGTTTTCCTTAGAACATGACTTTCCTGTCTTAAGAACCACTTCTTTTTTTTTTTAATTTTTTTTTTCAATGTTTATTTATTTTTTGGGGGACAGAGAGAGACAGAGCATGAACGGGGGAGGGGCAGAGAGAGAGGGAGACACAGAATCGGAAACAGGCTCCAGGCTCCGAGCCATCAGCCCAGAGCCCGACGCGGGGCTCGAACTCACGGACCGCGAGATCGTGACCTGGCTGAAGTCGGACGCTTAACCGACTGCGCCACCCAGGCGCCCCAAGAACCACTTCTTAGTCTTTATATTGTATTGACCAGTTATATTATATGATATATTTATTTTCTGTAAAAATTTTACTTAATTCCTTGCTCACTATTCTATCTTGCACATTCCATCATCCTCATTTCCTGATCTTTGTTCTGATGTTTCACAAGGAAAGAGGACCTCTGTAAATGATTGCCCATAAAGGAGACACTGGTGGAAGGTATATCTTTTGATTTCTTGCACTTTAATTTTTTTTAATGTTTATTTATGAGAGAGAGCGAAAGAGAGAAAGAGTGTGAGTGGGGGAAGGGGGCAGAGAGAGAGGGAGACACAGAATCTGAAGCAGGCTTCAGACTCTGAGCTGTCAGCACAGAGCTCAATGCGGTGCCTGAACCCATGAACTGTGAGATCGTGACCCGAGCCCAAGTCGGACACTTAACTGACTGAGACATCCAGGTTCTCCTGATTTCTTGTACTTTAAAAGGCACGGTGCTTCTTAACCTTTTCAGAAGTTCAATAAACCTTTGAGAATCTGATGCCAACCTCCCTAGAAAACTGGACACAAGTCGGTGTGATCAACTTTTTTATTTTCAAAGTATTCACTGACTTCCCTGAAGTCACCATGGACTCCAGGTTGAGAATTCCTATCTGAATAGGGAGGAGAAAATACTTGTTTTCATCAAGAATCTTTCATTCAGAGTCAGCACCTCTGCTGCCCTCTTTGTTTCCTTACTCCCCTCATTGTGAAATACCTAAGAGAAGTAATGCCAAAGGGTCACTCATTTCGTTTAAAGGAATTGAAGTCAGGGCTAGGAAAAAAAATTACACAACATGTGTCCAAAGAAACAGTAGGCTCTTTTAAACATTAAGGCTATAAACAGAGTCTCAGAAGGGTAATTTATTATGTCCAATTTTTGTTCTCACTACTTGTGCTATAAGTAGAACATGTGAGTGAGAAGCCATGTTGGCCTACTGGTAAACCTGCATTTGTTAAATGTATGCATAATACAGAGCCAGTTTCAGAACTCAGGACCACATTAGGAATACTTGGCTTGCATACTTGTAAAAAGTTTGGTCCATGCACAAACTTAATTAAAAGAAATTAGTTTTCTAGGTGTATGAGAGTATCTAGGGATATTTAGATTTGGACAGGAAAGTTTTTTACACATGTACAAGAATCTACAACCTATAGAGTTCCCTACCAGGGGTAGTATGACAGATCAAAAAGAGCATGGCTTTTGGAGTCACCCAGAATTTGAATTCTGGTTTTGCCATTGTTCTAGTTGTGTTATATTAAATTAGCCATTTAAATATCCAAACCTTTATAAGTAAGTTGGGAAGTTTTATGAGAAATGCATTTAAAAATGCATGAAAAATCCCAAGGGCCATATCTGACTTATAGTAGGTACTCAATCAATAGCAATTATTATTCTGACTCACCATATGAGGTTGTTTAAATAAGTTAATCTGCAATAAGGCATTTAACACATGAAAGGTTTCTTCTTCTCTCACAGGTTCTCAATCCTTAACCAATTACTTTTCCTATCATTACCATCAACACCCAACCATTAACCAGTTCTGGGCTGAATATTAACAAGGAATCTACGATCTAGAATAGCCTTCATAAGACCACACCAATCATGTCAAATCACTGTGTATAAAAAATATGTATAAGGTAAGTCACGGGTTAATAAAAGAACACCACTTACTATGAGGTTACTGGGAAGTTCATTCTAATATTTCCCAAAGAATGTTCAACTGATTATTACTCTTATAAGATTCTTCTTACCAAAAGAATTGTGTAGTCAAACAAGTTTGGGAAATGTTATATTTGTAGTCTCTTTGCTGTCCTTTGTAATGGACATGAACCTACCAAAAACTATAAGTTCCACAGCAAAGAAACCTGTTTAATGTCATTTAACACATATTACCTAAACTTACTTGATCCTGAAACAGGTTTTTTTCTCATGCAACCATTATCATCTTTTGAAGGGTACTTTGGGAAAGTTTGTTCTGTACCATATTAGATGAGTCCAAAAACATAAACACAATATATACCTTTTGTAGGCTTCCATGTATTTGCAATCTGTCATGTTTTCGACATCTAATTTCCCCTCCTCAGAGCTTTGTGTACTGTTGAGAAATGGTCAGAGAGTAATCTTCATCCTTTCCTTCCTTTCTTTTTTTGTCTTTTTCCTTTCCCCAGAAAGAGAGCGGTTAAAAAATCTATAGATATTTATTGAGTCTCTCTGATGTGCTGGTGTCTGTGAAATGCAAGAACATGAAAGATTCAGCGGCCTGGACCTGGGAAGGAACTTACAATATCCCGCTGAGAAAATCAGACACGTGACCAGCTGCTGCCTAGAGAAACTGTGAGGTGGCGTAGAAATCATTCAGTATGTAAGTGCTACTGTAGTTCAGAGCTGAGGGTGGGGGGTGAGGGGGTGGGGAGAGATGTACTGTAGCTAAGCGTGCAGGGTTCCAGGAAGAAGGTGAACCTGGATGTAGGTCTTAGACAAAGTCTGTGGTTTGAATGGCTGTGGGAGGAGGGTATCAGCCGGCATTCTTTTCAGGTGAAAGAAATGTGTGAAGCCTGAATAACAGTTATATGTGTGGGCGGTCAATAGCCTGGATGGAGTAGACTCCTTCCAGGGAGGAGAAGGGAAATAGGGTTGAACACTTTAATGCGTGGCCTTGAGCTAATGGGTATTGAGGGAATTGGATAAGTGCACTGGTAGGCCAGGAGGATGAAATAAAAGAGTGAAAAGGACAGAGGTTAAGAATCCATTCCAGTAGTCCAGATGTATAGTGGTAAGCAGGGAGTTCTAGAAGTATTCATTTTAGTGGCCTACTCAGACAGTAATGGGCAACAGAAGTAGCATGACACTGGAGACAGAGATCTAGGTTCCTCGGTTGGCTCTGCAACTTAGCAACCATGTGGCAAATTTAGATGAATTATTTAACTTCTCTACCTCAGCTTTCTCTTTTGCAAAATAGGGCCCAAAATACATCCTACCAAAGGTCACCCCCCCAACACTGGCCATTTTCCACATCTTATTTGAATTTTAAGACTAACTATAATTTTAAAATCACTTTTCCATCTGCCTATCTCATTTTTGTTTCATTTCAACTTAAATGCATAATTTGTTTAAAAAATTATAAATATTTATCAAGTCACTTACATGTAATACATAACACCTGCTTTCAACAGCAGTGCATCTCCCCCGCCCGTCTCTTCTTAAAATACAAAGGTATCAAAACAATTCTGTACATATTTTTGATAACAGTAGTAGTCAGCACCTGGATCTCTCTGAAAATTAACCCAGTTAGTATTCACTATACCTTCTACTTTAAGAAATTTAAACTATAGTCGTTTTATTAAGCAAGATTAATAAAACATGCTATTCATGTTTTATTTTATTCTGAAGATTAGATTTTGAAAATATATATTATCCCATAGCAATCTGGACACTTCTTGCCATCCATGATCATGTAACTCCAACTTTTATTTTGAGTATTCCAGGTTTATGTTTAAATGATATCTCCTTGATAAGAGAAAAAAATAATTGCATAGCATTTTATTCCCATTGTTTAAAAACTAAATGGCTACATACACACAAACATGTACACAACACACACACACACACATGTATGTGTGTGTGTATGTATTTATCTCTGAGGCATATTTACTAGCCAGAATTATTTTATTTAATGTGTGGGAATTTTGCTTTGAGATCTATTAAAGTATTAATGTGAGTAAAAGATTTTTGACTTAAGACAAGCTTGAGATCCACTAAAAGTAATTATTGTAGTATGGACTTCTGGTGACTTTGTATTTTTTTAAACAAGTTTTCTTTCCCTCTTCTCTCTTCATCCCAGTTTGTAATAAAAGTCTGTGGAATACCAGGATTTCTAAAGTACAAGCTATCTAATATGCAGATACTTTGTAAAGCATTTCTCCTAATATGTGTGAATTTCTGGAGCACACCAAGGTTTACCAGTTGAACACACAAACAGTGATCACTCACTATGGGAGCCAGACACATCATGTGAATGAAGGAATGATGTGGTGAGTGGGGACTTCCGGAGCAGCAGGTGGAGACTTCAGAGGTCATATGTGGGAATGCTGCCCAACTGGTGCCAGATCTTCAGACTGTTCAAAAGAATCCCGCATTTGAATTTTTTAATGCAAAATCTATATTTTTAAAATTTTGACAACAATTCAAAAAAAAGTTAAACATCTTAAGGACGAAACAAAAGTCTATGGACCTTAGTGGCCAGTTTGCAACTTCTAATATCAACAGTGCTTAGCACAAGTGACAGAGACCTTCCTGAGAGCAGTACTTCAGGTAAGCCCATAAGAACATTATAATTTCAAGGTAGAGAAATTAAGTTAAGAAGCATTTCTGGAATCTAGGATGCTAATATGGTGTTGTTAAAAGACTATTTGGAGCCAAAAGGCAGATTCCTTTCCAGGTTCCAATGGTTACTCACAACTGGTCTGGCCCAAATAATCTCAGCTGTCCGTGGACCAACTGGACCCCAATGAGATGTCCTATGAGGAATTAGGCCTGACCAAAAACATCTGACTCTAATGACTTAACAATTGCTAAAGACCCAACCAATCAGGGAGCACTGTTTCCCAAAGACTGCCATGCATCCTAACCCTTTCGTTGGCAAATGAATAGGAAAAATAAATCTTTCCACTTAGCCTTCATTTTCCTTTCTAGTTCTTAGTATCTTACAAATAAATTCCTGGAACACCTATCTGTTTCCTCCATTTGTAGAGGTTTTTTCCTTTGTCAACCCCTCCTACAAAATCATATGTTTCCAAAGCACCTCTCGTATAATAATATCTGTCCTTAGGCAAGACCGTATCCTGGATTTTTAATCCCTACTGGCTAGCATTCAAACTTGTTAGACTCTCGAGAACTCCTCTAAAATCCATCTGACTGGACCCACCTGTCCTTGCCATCCCCTGTGGCCGATCCCACCCACATACCCACCTTTTGTCAGCAAGAGTCCCGTGTCTTCATATTTGGTCATGTTTGTGGCTTGCTGGTCCAATACTGCCCTCCCACTTTCCTTCCATCTATTCAATTCCTACCTTTCAAAGACTAAGTCCTTTATGCAAAGTTTCCTTCAAAGGAAGCTCTGCAAGAAGCAGACGACAAACTCTCCATAGGAATAACAGGAAGTTCTCCGGTGGAGGAAGTCAGTCTTGAGATCATCCAGGGAAAAAGGCAGTACTCAGGAGGAGATTAAGGGCAATGGGTTCCCGAGTTGGAGGGAAACCACATACTTTATTTGTTTTGGTTTCACCTGGACTGAGTCCTTTCCACAGACAAAGTTGGGAAACTAGGGACTGTTACATGATTCATCCTTATATAGTTAAATGTTAGTTTGATTCAACCAGTAGACAAATACTTGTTGAACACCTGCTGGGAGTATCTGGTAGGCTAAGAGGTACTAAACTTACAGAGCCGAATGCAGATCTCTGGCTTTAAGGAGCCTACCGCTTAGAGGTAGTGAGTGACAAATGAACAATCACAGAGATTTCAAAAGAAATGCATGTATGTAACAGCAGAAGCATGCAGAAGGTCAAGAAAACTTAGAGGATCCAGCCAGGCTTCCCCTAGAGGCTGCCCATGCTCTGCTCTACCTGCTAACTCATGGTCAGAGGTTGCAAACTTAGCTGGGACTTTAGAGAACAGTGTGTCAACAACAGAAGAGTGGGTCTGGTGGCTCAGATGGGGCAAGAACCAGCTCACGGCATAAGACCTCAGGCACACCATGCACAGAAGGGTCTTTTCCTTCTCTAACTCTCCAAATTCTCCAGGGGAAGCCTAGGAATGAGGGGGAAAGGGACATAGGGAGCTACAACCACTGCAGCAAAAGGAAAGAAGAGGCCCCAAGTCTCTGACAGTGTAGAAACTCAGCCAACTGTAAGCTGGAACATCAAGATGATAATGTTTATTCAAAAACTATAAAGAGGCAACTGTGGGAGGGAGAAGAGAAAAACTGGGACTGCCTGATAAGTGGGTGAAGAAAACCCAGTACCTTAAGAACTTGATTGTATTTTATAGCTTGAATTCCTCACTTGCTGCTGCCTCTGCCTGCCTCCTCATCCTCGTCCTCCTCCACAGGAGCAGGCCTCCATGGCCCCAGAGTCGTGATCTCTTCGTGGGGAATGAACATTTAGAAATGAATTCATCTAGGCAAGTAACCATCGCTAAATTAATTTTCCTTCAGGTTGAGTGAGATTGGCCCTTGAATTTAGCCTGTGTGGTGAGGTCCTAGAGGAAGGTGTGGGTTCTGCCAGCAGAAAGCCCCTACTCCAGCTCTAACCCCACCCGTTCCTTTATTTAGAAACAAGGCCACCAGGTCCTTGCTCTTTTTACTCCCTGAATGGACAATATGCTGACTTATTCTCGTACAGAGAGGGACCTTACAAGGATTGAAAATCCAGGAGAATAGTTTTTGGGGTGAGGTAGTCCTTGTTTCCAAACCTAAGCTTTGCCACAGACTAACCTGAGACCCTCATACAAGCTCATTAACTTACCTAAGCCTGTTCTCTGATTTGTAAATGGAGAAAGCAGTACCCACATCATACAGTGATTTTGAAGATTAAATAGAATTATGAATGTAAAGCAGTGCTTGAGAAACAGTAAGTGCACCAAAAAACAATGATGATGATGAATTTTATATGCAGGCACATAGAGTGTATTAGGACTTTTTGAATGATTTCCAGCTCACTCCAATGCTTCACTCTTCTTCCAGCTTCTCTTATCCACTGACTGACTGATGGTCTCCTCAGCATTTATTAATGTGATCAAGAACAGTAATTCTGGAAAGTACTCTCAAGTTATTTACCTAATTAAACAAACATACTTTTTAACCCAGACGCCCTAAATCTCTGGTAGCTTGTCTTTGCTGATTTGGTCTGAACAGCTCAGCTGGTAGGGAAGGACTTTCTGGTTGGAAAAAAATATATAATTAGCAGACTGGAAAACAAGGACCCCTGAGTTTTAAAAAAAAAAAAATCACTAAAACAGCCTGATCACCCTGTTTACTTTGCCATCATATCTCATGTTAGTTGGGGACTGGGAAAATCCAGGTTACCACCCAGCAGGAGTTCCCTCTAAAGATAGAGACTGGCAAATATCATATGTGATGCATGAAAGCCAAATTATAAGTTTCACTCTTCAAGTAATTAAATCACTAAACAGTTTAGCACAATGATTTGTTTACTAGTAGACTGATTTTCTCCAGGGTTGGAACCATATCAAATTCATTTTTCAATCTCTGGTGCTGGACATTGGCTGTCACATACAAGGTATCCAGTAAATGTTTTTTGAATTTAACTGAAAAAGCATGGAACATTCCCTTTATTATAAGACTGATTTTTGTAACGTTTCCAGACTTTCCAACACATCTGAGAATCAATAACTAGATTGCTAGAGGAATATTAACGTGGTAGAGGGGCTTGGAAACCTCATTGCCTATTACACGATCACGGGACCTTTTGTACGGGGGACAGAAATCACTGGCAGACTGACCCAAATCTCCATTTTTCCCCTCGTAGCAACCTATAGGACTATTTATTCTCCAGGTACCTAAATATACTAATACATTTATTTGCTTAGATATCTGTTCCTTATGGGTAGGGGGTCCATACATCGCAACTGGCCTAGAATTTAGTAGGTTTAAATCTGTTATTCAAGGGTAGTTATGAATAGCACTGCCTTTCACTCTAAAAAGTGTTCTGGTTTGGATGCTAAATCATATGGACACTACTTTTGGACAGTCCATCACACATCATTTAGCCATCCAGCTCTACCTCCCCTGGAAGTCTGAGCACTATGCCTGTCCATAGCTTTCCTCTATGGAGGTGGCTCTGTCAATCACTGCATTCAGGAGCTTTGGAACTGCCCCCGAAAGAACAGACACCTCTCTCTACTGAGAGAGACACTCTCAGTGGAACAACAGCAACAAAAATCAATTCTCGAAATTCAAGTCTTTCCTTTCATCTTAGGTAGACCTTTTACAAACACTAAGAAACACTAAGAAACAAAGGATTCCTAATAATGACAACCCCACATTTACTGAAATCTAGAAGACATGCCCATTTGAAAATTCTAATCTAGAAATTAAACTTAAGCTTCTCAGGTTATACTGCCCCTTAATAACATAGCTTATTTTGTCAAAATCAGTTAAAGCCCTCTAATGGGATTTGGAAGAAAGGGACAGACAAAAATTAAAATGCAGCTGGTCAAGGTAATCTGAAAGCTCAATTCATTCAGTAAATAACAATGGCACTTTAACTGTTTTTTTTTGTTTTTTGTTTTTTGGTTTTTTTTTTGTTTTTTTGTTTTACTAATTGGATGCAATTGTGCTTGGCTTTAATTTCTTATAATGATGGAACAAATTTTATTACTTCATACTTTTAGGGACATTTGGCTACATCATGTTTTGGTGCTTCCATAAACCCCAGTGGAAATGAAATTAGCTCTGTGATTGCTCATTTCCCTATTTAGTGATATATGTCTGCCTCGTGTCAGCAAAATGGTAACCATTGTCTACCTTAAACCACGATACTGCAGTAGATTTAAAAGAAATGACCTCTTCTGACCCTCTCCTTTCAGAATTCCCTATTTGTAGCTATCAAATTTTGACATGCTAGTTGGGACGCAATCTTGTTTGAACAAGCAAAGTAATTCTCATGTGAGACTTTAGGATTCTCTGTCCTGTAAGTTCTAAATGTACCTATAATTCAAATTTAGATGAGGGTATGAGTTGGTAAGAACATGAAGAGCATCAAACAGTTTTAAGAACTCAAACGACTTGTACTTTGTGCTACTAGCTTCTCCTTTCCCCAACTCCATGTGGACATGCAAGTTTGAGGTAGGGAGTCAATTGCCACGTACTATGAAAAATAATTAGTCAGTAGTCTAACACATTTAATCTTGAGGCTCTTATCCAGAGCAGGTAAAATATTCTAGCAGAACTCAACACAAGTTTCCCCGACACTGTAGCTACTAAGCTCATACTGTGAAAGGTTATACTATGAAAGAAATTGCAAATACAGTGTTGCAGACTGACATTGTTTAAAACACATGCAGCATTATTATAGGCAATACAATGGCAGAGACTGCTAGCTATCCCCTAACATTGATGCTTTTCTTCATCAGTTCTATTAGAATTCTAGTTTTACTTAAGCATATGACTGCTTAAAACTGAGAACATTCTCAGACTCCTATGTAGCCAGATGTTACCACAAAAGTTAGTTCTGATAAATGGGTTGGAAGTAGACATGTTATGTGGAAGTTTCAGGAGCTTACATTAAAAGATATCTGTCATATATCTTTTCTTTTTCTTTCTTTTCTCTTTCCTATTGGCTAGAATAAGAAACTGATGGCTGGAGCTAGAGCAGCCATATTGGACCATGAGTTACATTCAGGCATACAGGTCACATCTAAAAGCATCAAAAGGAAAGGCACATGTGTCCTTGAAGTCTTTGTGGAACAGTGTTGCCACATTAGCTCTAGTCAGCTTACTTTCAGATTTTAACATGATAGAGAGAAATGAACATTTATCTTGTTTAAGCCACTTGTATTTTAAATCTGTATTTGTGCCAAACACTATCCCAACTAATACAAACACCAGTAACAACACTCTTATTCACCTATGACCTAAGACTCTATTTTAGTCTTGTTAATAAAGTGTGTTCATCTAGGAAAGGCTAAAATTTAGATATTGGATGACTGGTTTCCAGCTTACCATAATTCAAAGATATTGTACAATAATACACTGCTAGTTAAGAGCTTGCTCCAGCACTACCTCAAAATGATTTATAGAAAATACATCAAACAAAATCTATAAGAACCACCCTAGAGTTTCCCTTGGGGTTTAGATATTTGTCTTTCCAGCCAGATTTGAAAGTCACTCTAGACTGGAAGCCATGACTAAAAAATGGTTTCGCTGCCATGAAGAAGAATACTGTCATTTTGGGGAGCTTCTCCTTTGGCCCCCTCTCCCACTCATTTATACCCTTGAATACATGGATATTTACATATTTTTTTTCTGACTCAATAGTCTTTGAGCACATTGCTCTTGTTAAATCATTAAAATCTGGAGGGTCTTTTCAAAATTCTGTGATCTATCATTTAAAGCCAATGTTCTCTCTTCCTGCAAATCCAGCAGCTTTAAAACTAAACTCTTGCAGATCCAAGTCATGTCTGAAAGGTTTATAGAATGACATACTGTGGTCATATGGTCAGGGCACAAATACCTCTGATGGTACAATATTTTAAGGCAAAACAGTTTATGTGTAAGCTCCATGAGGTTATAGACCATGGCCCACTTATTTATTACCAAATCCCCAGCTCCTGGAACAGTGCTCCTCAACAGAAATCTGTTGAATAAATAAATGAAGAATCTGCCTGGTGTAGTAAAACTGTTATTTGCACACACATGAGGTCCATCTCTGTGTGTACACTGAATGTACATACATAGCCTCCTGGATGACTTTGCAGTACTGGGCCTCTATATTGTCCACCTCAGTTACCAAGGGACTCGTTTTTCATAAATGGCTCCAGCATCACACTCTCCTCCTACAGAGAGTTTTGCTGCCCGTTCTAAACCCTTAAAGCACTGCCATTCTCACTTAGGTCACCCAATACATAGGTACACTGTTGGACATACTTGGGTGGAGAGGGATATGTATGCTTAAATTCCCTTTGAGCAAAGACCGCAACTGTCAGAAATGTGTTAGTTATCAAAATTAGTTCCATAGATTATGAAACATAAATCTCAGTTTCCTGTGTTCACAGCCATGTAAACTTGCATTTTTAAGTTAAGTGAGGAAATAAATATAGTTATAAGAACCATTTTGGGAGAGACCTACCATTATCTGTCTCATTGAAGGGACAGCTGTGGTGCAGTATTAAGACGATTCCCCACCAGACCCCTGCTCTCTAGAATCTATTCAGCATCACCAGTGCCCTTCCCACTTCCCTACTGCTGACCATCAGACAGCTAGGCAATGGCATTGTCTAAATAGAAACTACTTTAGTCTTCCAAAACTTAGAGTTATCTGATCACAAAAAGAAAAAACAGGATCAAAACTACAGAAAGGCAAGATGTTCTGTCTGACCTAGTGAATGGCGGCCAATACTAATGCCATCTGTAAGTTCACTAAACAGATAAAATGTGTTAACTAAGAGGAATCTCTATTTGTATTAATTCATCCAATCTTCCTAAAATCAGTCATTTCAAACATATTGACACACCATGTATGCTTGCAAAATTTTAAAAAATGAGTGATATGACTTTTTTTAAAAGATAATTCAGCTGTTCTTTCTACCAGTTTTAGTATCTGTGTAAGAATTTGAGGTAAAAAGTACAAATAAGTCATCCTGAAAAGTTCAAAGACAACCAGATGTTTGAGACTGTAATGTAGTTATAAGGAAAACTGTCCATCTTCTTGGGAGGTATACATTGGGGAGTTTGAGGATGGAGGGCTATGATGTGTATAGCTTTCTCTATGGTGGGTCAGAGAAGAAAAATTTTGTGTGTGTGTGTGTGTGTGTGTGTGTGTGTGTGTGTGTGTAAACAAAGAGACTATGAAAAGTACATAAAGGGGATGTTGACAATGGTGAGAGATGTGCACATGTTCTTTGTAGTAGTCATAAAGCTTTCCATTAAATTTGAAATTATTTCCAAATAAAGTGTATTCTAAAGGTGATGAGAACAGTGACAAAGAATAAGTCATTTCATGTTTGAGCATTTTTCCTGCTCCCAGTATAGACACACACCTCATATACAGACAAACATAAGTGACACTTACTGTACTTCCTTGCCTACATAGTAAGTGTTAGCACAGTACATAATGGAAAACTACATCTTGCAATCTATTCATGCATTAAAAGTCTAAGTGATTCTAAGAGACCTTTTACACAATGATTTGATGTTTGAAACAATGATTTTGAAGATGCATTGTACTTCCTTATGAATGAGGCCACCCTTCATGACATATTCAACGTGCTGAATGGGAAAATCTGCAGCCAAGAATATTCTATCCAGCAAGGCTATCATTCAGAATAGAAGGAGAGTCAAAGAGATAAGGAATTTCCAAGACAAACAAAACCTAAAGGACTTTGTGACCAAAAAACCAGCCTTTCAAGAAATATTAAGTGAGATTAATATTAATTGAATGGGAAAGAAAGTCAAAGAGTGACAAAAACTAGAAAGGAACAGGGAAAATCTCCAGAAACAATGACAAAACAAGCTATAAAATGCAATAAATACATACCTATCAATAATTACTATGAATATAAATAGACAAAAAACTGCAATAAGAAAACATAGGGTGTCATAATAGATTAAAAAAAAAACAAGACTCATCTATATTTTGCCTATAAGAGACTTATTTTAGACACCTGCAGATTAAAAGTGAGGGGATGTATAAATATTTATCATGCAAATGGAAGTCAAAAGAAAGTCTGTGTAGAAATACCTAATATAAGGCAAACTAAACTTTAAACCAAAGACTGTAACAATAGATGAAAAAGTGTACTATATCATAATAAAGAGGTTTATAGAACAGGAAGATCTAAGAGTTATAAATATTTATGCCCCCAACATGAAAACCCAAATATATAAAGCAATTGAGAAGAAACATAAAGGAAATAATCAATAATACAATAATAGTAAGGGATTTTAACACCTCCCTTACATCAATGGACAGATCTCCTAAGCAGAAAATCAACAAAGAAACAATGGCTTTGAATGACACACTGGACCAGATGGACTTAACAGATATATTCAAACATTTCATCCTAAAGCAGCAGAATACACATTTTTCTCAAGTGCACATGGGACATTCTCCAGAATAGATCATTTACTAGGTCACAAATCAGGCTGCAACAAGTACAAAAAGATTGAGATCACGCCATGCTATTTTCTGACCACAATGCTATGAAACTTGAAGTCAATCACAAGAAAAATTTAGAAAGACCACAAATACATGGAAGTTAAACAACATGGTATTAAAGAATGAATGGGCCAACCAGGAAATCAATGAAGAAATAAAAAAAAAATACATGGAAATAAGTGAAAATGAAAACAAGACTGTCCCAAACCTTTGGAATGCAGCAAAAGTGGTCTTAAGAGGAAAATATAGAGCAATACAGGCCTTTTTCAAGAAGTAAGAAAATTCTCAAACAACCTAACCTTACACCAAAAACAACTAGAAAAAGAACAACAAATGAAGCCTAAAGCCAGCAGAAGAAGGGAAATAATAGAGATTATAGCAGAGATAAATGATATAACAACAAAAAAACAGTAGAAAAAAAAACAATGAAACCAGGAGCTGGTTCTTTGAAATAATTAATACAATTGATAAACCCCTAGTCAGACTAATAAAAAACAAAAGAGAAAGGACCCAATAAATAAAATCACAAATGGGAGAGGTGAGATAACAACCAACACCACAGAATACAATTATGAGAATATTATGGAAAACTATGTGCCAACAAATTGGATAATGTGTAAGAAATTGATAAATTCCTAGCAACATATAAACTACCAAAACTGAAACAGGAAGAAATAGAAAACTTGAACAGACCAATAACCAGCAAAGAAACTGAATCAGTAATCAAAAATCCCCCCAAAACAAAAGTTCAGGGCCAGATGGCTTCACAGGGGAATTCTACCAAACATTTAAAGAATAGATAATACTTGTTATTCTCAAAAATTTCCAAAAAATATAAATGGAAGGAAAACTTCCAACCTCATTCTATGAGGCCAGAATTACCCTGATACTGAAACTAGATAAAGACTCCATTAAGAAAGAGAACTACAGGCCAATATCCCTGATGAACAATGGATGCAAAAATTCTCAACAAAATACTAGCAAATTGAATCCAACAGTACATTAAAGGAATCATTCACCACTAACAAGTGGGATTTATTCCTTAGATGCAAGGTTGGTTCAATATTCACAAATCAATCAACACGATATACTACATTAATAAAAGAAAGGATAAGACCATACAATCCTCTCAATAGACGCAGAAAAAGCATTTGACAAAGTAGAGTATCCATTCAAGATAAAAACCCTCAACAAGGTAGGGATAGAGGGGATGTAGCTCAACATAATAAAGGGCCTTATCTGAAAAAACCCACAGTTTTTTGGGGAAAAAAACTCAATGGGGAAAGTCTGAAAGCTTTTCCTCTATGGTTAGGAACAAGACAGGGAGGTAGTGCCTGCTGGCTCAGTCAGTTAAGTGTCCGACTCTTGGTTTTAAGTAAAGTCGTGGGTTGGAGCCCCATATTAACCTCTGCGCTGACTGGGCAGGGCCTGCTTGGGATCCCCTCTCCCTCTCTCTCTGCCCCTCCCCTGCTCACACTCTCTCTCAAAATAAATAAATTTTAAACAAGATTAAAACCTAACTCAAGAGGTAAAAGATCTGTACTCTGAAAACTATAAAACACTGATGAAAGGAATTGAAGAAGAAATAGAAAAATGTTCCATGCACATGGACTGGAAGAACAAATATTGTTAAATGTCTATACTACCCAATACAATCTACACATTTGATGCAATCCCTCTGAAAATACCACCAGAATTTTTCAGAGCTAGAACAAACAATCCTAAAGTTTGTATGGAACCACAAAAGACCCCAAATAACCAAGCCTATCTTGAAAAAGAAAAGCAAAGCTGGAGGCATCACAATTCAGACTTCAAGTCATATTACAAAGCTGTGATCAAGAGAGTATGGTACTGGCACAAAAACAGACACGTACATCAATGGAACAGAATAGAAAGCCCAGCAATAGACCCACAACTATATAGTCAACTGATCTTTGATAAAGCAGGAAAGAATATCCAATGGAAAAAAGACAGTCTCTTCAACAAATGGTGTTGGGAAAACTGGACAGCAACATGCAGAAGAATGAACCTGCATCACTTTCTTACACTATACACAAAGATAAATTCAAAATGGATGAAAGACCCTAATGTGAGATAGGAAATCATCTAGATTTCCCTAGAAGAGAACACAGGTAGTAACTTCTTTGACACTGGCCATAGCAACTTCTTACTAGATATGTCTCCTGAAGAAAAGGCAACAAAAGCAGAAACTATTGAGACTATATCAAAATAAAAAGCTTCTGGGGGCACCAGGATGGCTCAGTGAGTTAAGCATTCACCTTCATTTCACGTCATGATCTCATGATTTGTGAGTTCGAGCCCCCATCGGGCTCTCTGCTGTCACCCTTCTCTCTGCCCCCACCTTTCTCTTTCTCAAAAATAAACATAAAGGAAAAGCTTCTGCATTAGTGAAGAAAACAATCACCAAAACTAAAAGGCCACCTACAGAATGGGAGAAGACATTTGCAAATGATATATATGATAAAGGGTTAGTATCTGAAATATATAAAGAACTTATAAAACTGAACACCCAAAAAAACAAATAATCCACTGAAAAAATGGGCAGAATACACGAATAGACATTTTCTCAAAGAGAGCTTCCAGATGGCTAGCAGACACATGGAAAGATGCTCAATATCCCTCATCATCAGGGAAATACAAATCAAAACTACAGTGAGATATCACCTCAAACCAGTCATAAAGGCTAACATTAACAACACAGGAAACAAGAGGTATTGGCAAGGATGTGGAGAAAGGGGAACCCTCCCACACTGTTGGTAGGAATGCAAACTGGTGCAGCCACTCTGGAAAACAGTGTGAAGTTTCCTCAATAAATTAAAAATAGAACCATCCTATGACCTAGCAATTGCACTACTAGGTCTTTACCCAAAAGATACAAAAATACTGATTCGAAGGGATACATGCACGTTGATGTTTATATCAACACTACCTACAATAGTCAAATTATGGAAAGAGCCCAAACATCCATCAACCAGGGATAACTGGGTAAAGAAGTCATATATATATACACACAATAGAATATTATTCAGCTATCAAAAAGAGTGAAATCTTGTTATTTGCAATGGCATGGGTGAAGCTAGAATGTATTATGCTAAGCAAAATAAGTCAGTTCGAGAAAGACAAATACCATATGATTTCATTCATACATGTAATTTAAGAAACAAAACTGATGAACATAGGGGGAAGAAAAGGAAGAGGAAAACCAGGAACCAGACTCTTAACTATAGAGAACAAACTGAGGGCAGCAAGACAGGAGGTGGGTAGAGGGATGGGTTAAATAGGTAATATGTATTACAGAGGGCACTTGTGATGAGCACTGGGTATTGTATTTAAGTGATGAATCACTAAATTCTATACCTGAAACTAATATTACACTGTACGTAAACTAGCTGGAATAAATCTATTTTGTTTATTTATTTTTATATTTTTATTTTTTATTTTAGAAAGAGAGAGAGGGCACAAGCAGGGGAGAGGGACTGAGGGAGAGAGAGAGAGATATTAAGCAGGCTCTGTGCTCAGCACAGCTCAACGCAGGGCTCGATCCCATGACCCTGGGACCATGACCTGAGTAGAAATCAAGAGTATGACGCTCAATCTACCAAACCACCCAGGCACCCCCTAACTGGAATTTAACTAAAAACTTGAAAAAAAAATAAATGAGGCCAGCCTTTTGTCCTTTCAGATTTGGCTAGCAATGGCCCATGGTATACAACTACCTGAAAGCACACCCTGGAAAAAAGACAGCTGAGGCATATTGCCTAAACCACAGGCTATTGAAAACTTGGCCCAAAGTGACTTGTTTGGACTGCTGACTTCAAAAGTGCTGATGAATACAATGAACTGTGGAAGATGTATGATTTGTTTTGAATGCATTTACTATGATTGATGGCCCAGATTTGGCAAGTTAGTTCACTCCCAGTGGAGATGAAAGTTTCACTGCCTTGCCTCTTTCAACATTCCTGTTGAGACAGATTTCATTCTTATTGGCCAATGTACTAACAAATCACGTAAAATTTGTAGCATAATGAATTTATTAGCTACGCTGTGGATCAATGCTGTACATAATATTCCTGAGTCAACATGAGCTCTTAATTAAATTTCCTTATTATAATGCCTCTGGAAATTTTTCTTCAGACTACTAAACTTCAAGACATGAGTTTAGGTTTCAATCAGCAATTATGCTAGTAATTTTTCTGAGATAGGCCAGGGCCATGGTCAGGTTAGAAAGTGATCTATTATGAATGGCAGGTTATAAAGCTGATATATGCGATCAAAACCACCCATAATTGACTCAAATCATTCTGCCTCAAGTTATTCTGATACCCAGAATATTAGACTCGGAGCAAGTCAATTTCAGTTATTCCATTGCAAATATAAAAGAAAAGATAAAAGTGGCAGAAATGTGGGGAATGAAAAAGAAGAAAGTTAAAAATAAGTGAGACTAGGATAGTACTAGTACTTTAGTATGAAATTGAAATCCTTACTTTAAATTGCAGATCATTGAGAAGTACAAAAAGATCAGCGAGGGCATAAGAATGTAATTCTAAGGTAACTCCAAGGAAGACGTTATTTAAATAAAAAATCTGACCTGGATTGTGTCCAAATCTCAAGTGTTTTGTTGTTGTCATTAATAAAGGAATATGGGAAAATATGTTTCTCTTGGTACCTACCAATAAAGAAGAAAAGTGGGAGGGAGGCAAGGAAGGGAGGAGAGAGAGAGAGAGAGAGAGAGGGCAGGGAGAGAGAGGCCCACAAGAGACAAAATTTCAGATGGTAACTAGACTTATCATGGTGATCATTTCACAATACATACAAATACCAAATCATTATGTTGCACACCTGAAACTAATATAATGCTAATATAATATTATATATCAATTATACATCAATTAAAAACCTAAAACAAAGAGACGAAATCGGGCGAGAAACAAAAAGCTTTAAGATCCCCAAATATGCTGTCGTGCCCCTTTAAAATATCAAATTTTGCTTACATATATTAGAAATTTTTTGAAATTTTTTATGTTTATTTATTTATGAGGGATGGAGACAGCATGAGCGAGGGAAGGCAGAGAGAGAGGGAGACACAGAATCTGAAGGAGGCACTAGGCTCTGAGCTGTCAACACAGAGCCTGATGCAGGGCTCAAATTCACAAACCATGAGATCATGACCCGAGCCTAAGTCAGACGCACCCAGGTGCCCGGAGAAATGTTTTTTTTAAAATCAATTCGTAGGCCAATTAGCCAATGTTACATTTACATCCTTGGTATTCTCTCAAATTAGCTCCATGGGCTACCACCAAAAAGCCCTAGCCGAGCTCTCATAGGCCCACTTTGCTCTAGATGCTGGATACACAACACAGGCTCTCAGAAAAAAAAATCACACAGCCTGATGCTCACGCTGCAAAAGTGGAGTTTGCTGCCAGGTCCTATAAGCCACCTCATGCCCCAGTATTTTACCACAATGAACCAGATGGTTATGAAATACCTAGGAACAGGCCATAAATCTATTGGCAATGAATTTTCAATATCTTGCACAACATGTGATTTGTTAATATAGATTGAGTCTCTTTTAAACTGGCTTTTTACTCCTCTCAAAAATATCAATAAACCATCTGCTTTCACTTGTTTATCAAATAACTTTTCAAAAGTGTGTTGAACCAAAGAATCAGTAACCCATGAATCAATTCATCCGCTAGTGACAATGCCCTCTCCATGCTTAGTTTTCGTTTTAGGCACTAGCTTTTGTTTCCTATCCTTCCAACATACAGCCTGACTGCCAAGAGTAAGGAGAATTTCAGTTGTAGAAATGTCCACAGGGTGCCCTACTTTCATAACAGGAAATAAATAATTAAGTTTTACTAAAGGAAAAAAAAAGTCAGAACATTCTATGCTTGCTTTATATACAGACTTCAAGTTCACTCATATCCAATTTTCATATTTTGGGGGTTTTGCTTTCTGCACATGGGGCTCCTTTCATTCCTTGGCTACAAAGGACAATTGTGGCAAGTAGTCACATTTGTAATGAAAATTAAAAAATCACAAAATTTTCTTTGCAGAATAAACACTTTAAAGCTAACATTTCCTTGGAAAATGAGATCAAGAAATTGTCAAGAAAGTGTACATCAAAAAAATATTCCGTCAAAGAATACCAAGTACACTGATAACCTAGAAGTCCTGTCTCTTCCTTTGACTCATACTGCTTTAATCATAAGACATCATGCATATCAGTATTTGAATGCTATTAGGACATTTCAACATAATATTGTCCTCCGAATCTATATTTTGAGCTTCTCTTATAAGAAAGTCCATTTTATAGCAATTTGCTTTGTTCCTTGGCAACTAAACCTCCTTTGATAAGATCTGAAAATTAATATTCATATTTCATAAAGAACACAAGAGAGATGCAGGTAGGTGGTTTTAAAGTTGGCCTCTGTCAAAGTACTTTTTCCTTTAAGTAGTCCCGATTTTTCCTGTGTGTTTTTCAGATCCTGTTCTAAGAAATATACCTTATTCACTCTGCTAATGGAAAACCATTGATTTCTTGATTCATTCAACAAATATTTATTGAACAGGTAGTAATACAGTAAACACTGGAGAAGATGCCGGACATGAAAAGATGAATAGATAAGGACCTAATCTTTTTTTTTTTTTTTAATTTTTTTTTTCAACGTTTATTTATTTTTGGGACAGAGAGAGACAGAGCATGAACGGGGGAGGGGCAGAGAGAGAGGGAGACACAGAATCGGAAACAGGCTCCAGGCTTTGAGCCATCAGCCCAGAGCCTGACGCGGGGCTCGAACTCACGGACCGCGAGATCGTGACCTGGCTGAAGTCGGACGCTTAACCGACTGCGCCACCCAGGCGCCCCGATAAGGACCTGCTCTTAAGAAACTCACGGTCTAGTGAAGAAGAGAGATGATACTAGCATACAATCCTAGGGTACCTCTTGTGATAAGGGCTCCAATAGCACATACACAACGCAGAGGCATCTAATTTGATCTTGGAGTTGGAAGGCTGCCTATAGGAGGATACTCCTGACATATCCAAAGACAGGAGGAATTAGGTACAGGGAAGGGGAGCAGGGGTGGAGTGGGGGAAGGAGTGAATAGATGGGGAGGAGTCCCAGACTGATAACATGGACAAAGGCACAGAGTCACAGGAATCCAGTGCATATGTTACAGTAGACGCTGCATGTGCAGGAGAACAGTGTGAAACGAGGCTGCAAAGACAGGCAGAAGAGGGTCATGAAAGATGAATTACTAGTGAAGGGAGCTGGGCATGTCCCCAAGTGCTGGGGGAGCATGGAGAGATTTTTATTTTTAAGATACTGATTCTTCTCTTCTTTCTCATTCTATGGAGAATAGAAGAGACAATCTGCCTTTACGGAAAGTGAGTTGAAAGGTAGAAAACAGGCATAGGTTTCTGAAAAGAGAAAAGGATATATGATCAACACCCTGACTCAATCGGGACTTTTTTTTTTTTTTAATGCACTAAGTCATCACATACCTTCCCACATTTGTGGTCTGTATGATGGTATTGAAATATTGACTCGATTTCTGATACAGTTTCTGGAGTCTGAATGTCACTGCAGGGATGAATAAACCAAACAGATTGGATTCATATGGGTTTGCCATATGACACATTTTTTTCCACATAAGATTAGAGGAAAAACTGATTTCACTCAATTTCCTGCCTTATGTGGGTTAGAACTGAAGTCAGTGCCATTATCCCTTTGCCTATTCTTTTGTATTTAAATTTGATGTGGGATTGTACTGTTACAGAAGAAATAATTTAATACCTTCTGCTACCCCTTCTTTTTTCTCATGGGTTTAAATTTAAAAAGAAAAACCGGACATGCACTTTTCTTTTCTTCATGGAAACCACACTATTTTTGGATTTTAAGAACTTTTTAAGTTATCAAATAAACACATTTGTTAATTTATGCTAACTGCATTGTAATTACTTACAGGCTAAGTATCTTGTAATATGTGCAGTCTTTTATACTACTCGTATGTGGTCAGTTTTTAATAGCTCAAAAGTTATGAAAACCTCAGAAGACCACCCAAATGAAATTCTATTGTAGGTTCTACAGTGACAAAACATGAACCACACTGGTTTGAGGTCCAGAGCTTAAAACTGCCTACTCAAGCTCTAGTTAGAAAATCCCTATACGTATGAAATACAGAATCTGACATCTCTACAGAGTATTCTGAAGTCCCAGTATCTTTGTTTATAAGAAAGTAAGCCCTGGCCCTACCCCATACCACCAGCATACTGAAATTCCCTTAGGATACAAATTTCATTTGGGTCAACAGGACTGTTGATAATGGTAGTATATTTCACACACAAAAAATTAAAACTTAAGATATCAGTGTCTATACAGACAATGAGGACAGCGAAAGTAAAAAACAGAAGTGTTGTTTTGCTAGGAACTGGATCTCAGTCTTTCTGCTTCATTCATTTGTTCATTTGTGTACTCATTGGTTAGTTTATTCACTCAAAAATATAATGAATGTTTCTGTGGCAGATACAGTGACAGGTGCTGGATTCAATGATGATTAAAACACATCTTGTTTCTATGCTTAAGGATCTTGTGGAGCATAGAGTCAAAGGATGGTAACATATTATAAAAATTTTAAATCTGATTAACATTCTATGTAAAAATGCCTTCCCCCCCAAAAAAAGATAATTTATCTTCCATTAAGGAATGAAGGCTCAGTCACTGAGGAAGATAAACATGTAAACAAATATAAATTCAAATGACCAGTAGGTGACATAGATTTCAAAAAAATGAAGGGGCTTTAGACAGTAAATCCTGGCTTTGGATTTGAGCTTCAAGTCTAGTCATGTGCTCTTGAGCCAGTTGTTCAAGACTTCTGAACCTCAGTCTTTTCTTCTGTAAAGTGAGAATATAAGCACCTTGGTTATTGGATAGTATGAGGATTATCTAAAGGTATGGGCAGCTCATTAAATTGCAGTTCTTACAATTGTTACCTTCTGGAGTCATAGAATTTTTCACATTGGAGGGAACATTTCAACACTTGCTCTGAAAGAGCAAGTAGAGTTTATCAGGCAGAAAAAGTTTCTTAGGGTGTTCCAGAGAGAAGGAACAAAGTGTGTAAATTCATGTGAGCAGAATTAAAATGGTTTCTTGGAGGAACAGCAAATGGATGAGTGCAGGTGGGAGCACCATGGTGTCTAAATAATCTGTTTTTCTATGCCTTCTTTCAACTGATAAACACAAGAAAGCATTCTAAAAATCAATTTAAATTCTTCTTTCTCTTTATCTCTTTTCCATACCCCACACCATTGAAATACACACTTTTTTCAGAGTAATTCAATGTTAAGAGACTTGGTATATCAAGATTAGCAGATTTCACGGCATTAGACAAAAAAGAGAAAGACAAGATAACAGCAAAAATGTTTTGTGTGAGAGCTTGAATGCTCCAGCAGGTTCGGAAGATGCAATTAAAGGGCTTAAAAACTGGTTCAGAGGTATTTATTTATTAGCGCTCCTGTCATCATCTTAATCACTCTTTTCCACCTAATAAAAAACCATTTCTTCTTTTTTTAAAGTTTATTTTATTTTTGAGAGAGAGAGAAAGAAAGAGCGCGAGAGAGAGAGAGAAAGAGAAAGAGGGGCAAGAGAAAAAGGGAGAAAGAGAATCCCAAGCAGGATCTGCACTGACAGTGCAGGGCTCGAACCCACGAACCAAGAGATCATGACTTGAGTCAAAGTCAAGAGTTGGACACTTCACTGACTGAGCTACCCAGGTGCCCCTAAAAACCCATATCTTGTTGCTTATACTACTTGTGAATTCTGTTCCAGGAAAGGAGTTCCTTTTTTAGCCAATGGGAAAGCCCTCTCCTTTTTCTCTGGGAGATGCCTGAGCAACCACTAACAGTCAATGTGAGCATGTCCACTACTTGCATGGATCCTTTTGTGTGTGGCAGTCGAAATGACTCACACTTCCAGATGGCAGTGTTGGTCTTCATTTAGATTCCACTGTTGGCACAATTAACCCGATCTGGTGCTATCTCAATAAATAACTTTTTCTGTTATGAGAACCAGGCTTTTTAAAAATTAAAACTTTTTACTGCCCTAATTTCTGAGTATGGAAGTATCCTTTTTTCATTATAGATTGTCTGGAGAAAAGGGGTACAAGAGAAAAAAATTGAAAAAAAAAAACCCAGAATTTAATTACCCATTAAAGAGATAATCACCGTGAACATTTTGATGTATTTCTGCCTAATCTTTGTTTTCTTTGCCTAAGTGGATCTCTTTGAGATTTCTAACAGAGGAATTACTAGGTCAAAGGGAATAAACATCTTTGAGTCTCTTGATGAATATCACCAAATAGTTTTTTAAGAAACATTATACCAATTTCTGCTTTTATAGGTACTGAGAATAACATCACGTGATATTCTACCCCAAAATTATCATGAGATATTATAAATATGTAAAACATAAATATGTCATTTCTTTGCTGTAGTTTGTACTTCTTATTACAAATAAGAAGGGTCATTTTTTTTATTTTATTTATATTGTTTTCCTTTTTTTTTTTTTGAAGTATAGTTGACATACAGTGTTATGTTAATTTCAGGTGGCTCAACAAGTGTGATTCAGTAAGTCTGTATGTTATGCTATGCCCACTACAAGTGTAGGTACCATTCGAAGAAAGATCAATTTTTAAATGTATATTTCATTTTTAGCAAGGTTGTATAGACATATAAAGAACTTAATAATACCACTAAGAAAAATAAAAATCCCCTGCACTGTCTCCCCTAACTCCTGCCCATACTGGTACCTTCCACTCCTCAAAGGTAGCTACTTTCAGATCTTGTGGGTGATTTATTTGCTATATTATTCTATACCTCTAAATGACATACCTGTATTGCTACTTGTTAATATTTCAATTTTAGGCATCAATTATTGATATTCAGCATAAAGAGGGGAATTTAGCTTTTCATCTATTCATACTTCTTAACTTCTTTTGGTTAGAATGAGTCATTGTCTTTACTTTCAGTGGGGCTAAGGAAACTCTATAAGTAGCTTAAACTATGTCATGCACATTCATTAATTTTGTTTTCTTCACAAGTTTTTTTTTCTTTGTAGTTGAAGATTCTTGTCCTGGTTTGCTTCTCTGTTTGCTTAAGTGTCTATATACTCATAACTAATTCAGTCCCAAACTGTGCCCCAACTGCAAAGCTCTCCTCTTAAATACAGCTCAAATGCATTAATAATATTATCAATTTCATTTTCCTGAATAAGTCTTTCCCAAAGGCCTCTTCTAATCTGGAATAGACATTCCCTATATCTGTTGCACAGCTCTGACTTTGTGATGTTCCTTCACCATTATACTCATAATAATGTTTTTTAAAATTTACTTCCTTGTTTTGGTTAGCATATTTTAAGCAGTTTCTTGAATAAGTTTGAATCAAGGCAAATTTTTTGAGGACACGCGTCTTTAAAACTGACTTTACTCTATGATCACTCCTGGTTGATAGTTTGGGTGAGTAGAGAATTCTTGGTTGAGAATCACTTCCTTTCAAAATTTAAAAGGCATTGATTGTTCCACTGTTTCCTAGGTTTCAATGAGCATCCTAAGAAGTCTGATGCCCTTTTTATTTTTAATGGTTTGTATATGACCTGATGATAATCTTTCAAAAAGTCTGTTTTATATACATATTGTGGTGGATGCTCCTATTAATGAGTTCTGGAAATTTTTATTCAATTATTATTGCCGCTTACCCTTTTCCTTCTAGAATTTCTATTTTTTGAATGTTAGATTTCTGGGATTAGTCCTCTAATTTTCTCATGCTTTTATTCTATATTTTCTATTTCTTTGTCTTTTTCTCTATTTTCCCAGACATATCCTAAAATTCATCTTTCAACTCTTCTATTTAGTATTTTTTTAATTTCTTTTTTTTAATTTTTTTTATTTCTTCCTCCAGCATCTGTACTTCTTCTGAGTTCATCTTTTAAAATTTATTTTGGTTTCCATCTTTCATTTAAATTCTTTCCCTAAAGGTTTAAATGATAAACCTTATCTATCTATTCATATTTAGATTAGGGTGTTAAAAACTGGAATGGAAGCTCTGTTTGCATGGATAAGATTTTTCAACTACAGTTTTTACCACAGAGTGATCTGGGTGGGGTATTTCATTCAACAACCCCTGTATCACTATCTTTGGGTCTTTTCTCAGGGGCTGTTGAATTCTCCACAGGATACCTCAATCTCCTATCCAGAGGGTTTATGCATAATTAGAAAATTAGTGGGGTAAAAATATTGGAATTCTCAACCTTTAAAACTCATTCAACAAATATTTGAGTATCCGTATTTTCCAGCCTCCATTCTAACCTCTGAAGTAAAGTGGTAAATAAAATTGAAAACTCCTTATATTACTATGAACAAAATATATAAATGTTTACTTAATCCCTTTGTTTTTATTTTTTTTTTCAACGTTTATTTATTTTTGGGACAGAGAGAGACAGAGCATGAACGGGGGAGGGGCAGAGAGAGAGGGAGACACAGAATCGGAAACAGGCTCCAGGCTCTGAGCCATCAGCCCAGAGCCCGACGCGGGGCTCGAACTCACGGACCGCGAGATCGTGACCTGGCTGAAGTCGGACGCTTAACCGACTGCGCCACCCAGGCGTCCCAATCCCTTTGTTTTTAATATCACACCTCAATTTTCATCTATGCCTGCTGCTCCTCAGTGTAGAGACTCTTTATACTCTTCTGAGGATAAATGCCTAGTGTTTTGTTTGGGTAAATAAGGGACAGTCGTACCACTCCATAGAGCATAAACTGTGATCTACATGTCTAACAGCTTCTTAAACAGTTTTAGTTTTTACCCCACTTTTTAAGGTATTGGGTATGGCTGGTTTTTGTCTTTTGGTTGTTTTGTACAATTCATGGGATTGGTTCTTTTTGGCTAGCATAGGATTCAGCTTTACTTGTCTGCAAAGGCTATAGATAGTAATAAATAGATTTATTTTCCAGCTTCCAAAATTTTGCTGTTGTTACTCCTTTCCCACTTTCTTTGTCATTGTAGTTTATGCTTTTAAAAGATCTTTTAATTCTGAAAACTGTAACACATTGATTAAAGAAATTGAAAAAGACACAAATAAATAGAAAGGTATATACTGTGCTCATGAATTGGAAGAATTAATATTGTTAAAATGTCTATACTACCCACATTAATCTATACATTCAGTGCAACCCTGATCAAAATACCCATGACATTTTTTTCCACAGAACTAGAATAAATAATCCTAAAATTTGTATGGAACCCAAGAGATCCTGAATAGCAAAGCAATCCTGAGAAAGAAGAACAAAGGTGGAGATATCACAATACCAGGTTTTAAACTACTACTACAAAGCTAAAGTAATCAAAATAGCACGGTATTGGCACAAAAACAGACACATAGATGAGTGAAACAGAATAGAGGCCTGGAAATAAACCCATGCTTATATGGTCAGTTAATCTATGACAAAGAAGGCAAGAATATAGAATGGGAGGACAGTCTCTTCAACAAATGGTGCTGGAAAAGTTGGTCAGCACTATGCAAAAGAATGAAACTGGACCACTTTCTTACACCATACATTAAAACAAACAAACAAACAAAACAAAACAAACAACACCCTCAAACGGATTAAAGATTAAAGACTTAGATGTAAAACCTGAAACTCCTAGAAGAAAACACAGTCAGTAAACTCTTTGATATCAATCTTAGAGATATCTTTTTTTTGGATCTTTCTCCTCACACAAGGAAAACAAAAGCAAAAATAAACAAATGAGACTATATCAAACTAAAAACTTTTACACAGTGAAAACAAAATAAAAAAAGGCAACCTAATGAATGAGAGAAGATATTTGCAAATGATATATATGACAAGGGGTTAACCTACAAAACGTACAAAGAACTGATACAACTCAACACACAAAAAAACCAATAATCCAGTTTAAAAATGGGCAGAAGACATGTACAGACATTTCTCCCAAGAAGACATATAGATGGGCGACAGACACAAGGAAAGATGCTTAGCATCACTAGTTATCAGGCAAATGCAAATCAAAACCACAGTAAGATATTACTTCACACCACTCAGAATGGCTAGGATGAACAAAAAACAAGAAATCAGGAGTGTTGGCACGGATGTAGAGAAAAGAGAACACTTGTGCACTGTTGGTAGAAATGTAAATAAATTGATGCAGATACTGTGTAAAACAGTATGAAGTTTTCTCAAAAAATTAAAAATAAAACAACCCTATGATCTTATAATTCTACTTCTAGTTATTTTTCTGAAGAAAAAAATACTGATTTGAAAAGAGATATGCACTCTATGTTCATCAGAGTGTTATTTATAAGAGCTAAGAAATGTCCACTGAGAGATATATGGGTAAAGAAGATGTGACATATATCACTTGACCATATAATGTGATATAATATATATTAGTTGGTCATAAGATATAATCTTGCCATCTGCAATGACATGGATGAACCTTGAGGATTATGCGAAGTGAAATAAGTCAGACAAGGAGAAACATAAATACCATATTGTATGTCAATTATTCTTCAATAAAAAATACAGACAAATTAAAAAAGTCCTTTTATGGTTTCAGAAGGCAGAGGTGTTAAATGAATGTGCTAATTGCTCTTATCCAGAGGTCCAAATGGCTTTTCATATTCTAACTTGTCATTTACCTATCCTCTTTTGTGAATTGTCTGAATGTCTCTGATTATTTAACATTGAAGCTTTAGTGTTTTCCTTACTTAATTTCATGAGCTCTTTCTTTGTTAGTGTATTAACCAATGACCTGAAATATCTTTAGGGTGACTGACCTCAAAGCTCACTGAGTTACCTATAGTTCTAGTGGTTTAGAAAGTATGCAAGTCATGAATTGCTAAGATGGAAGAGATGTAATGAAACTTACTCTGAATATTTTACCAAAATACATATATTTAAAATCACATTAATTGACAACCACCAATCACTACTAGACTTTAAACCTGTAACAGGCAGATATTCACCTTTAACAATATTAATTCAATAGAGTTGAACAGTTGATATGTGTGAAGCACCATATGCCTGAAAGTACAAATACCAAGGGTCTGAATCCCTTCTTTATAGGATTTTCAGGAGAAAACAGATCAATAAATAATTGTAAAACAATGAGGGCTGATCTATATCAGAAGCACAAATCTTAGGACAACTCATTTGACCTGTTAGGGAGAATTAGGGAAGTTTTGGAGCTAAACAGCTAATATTTGGGTGGACCTTGCAAGGTGAACGCAGGTTTTGCTAGGTTGCAAGGTTGACAAAAGGCATCCCAGGATGAAAAAAGAGAATGTGCAAAATGTTGTAGATGTAAAAAAAAAAAATGTGTATTTAAAGAATGGTGAAAAGTCTTAAAGCGTTGCTGAAGGTATAGAAAATAAAAAGTTGAAACTGGACTTGATTGTAAAACCAGAATCTAGCCTAGTCCCCTTAATTTTACAGACTGGAAATCAGTGCTAGAGAAGTTACAGGTTGTCAAAAATTCCACTCTTAACAACAGAACTGGGACTGGGACATAATATTCTGACTCATTTTAGAGCATTTTTTATTGTATCACATAGTTCTTTGCCTCTCATTATAGATACAGATTATTTTCCTAAAAGCAAGTATAAAAAGGACTGATCAGATAATTTGGGAGACAAATTAGAATTCAATTCTAATCTATTGCTAGTGGCAACTTTGAAGTCCTTTGTAGAGAAGGCCTACAGAAAAATGCACAATTTCTTTATGTCTATTTACCACGGGCATAGGATGGGAAAAGTGGCTCGTAATTATCTTCTGAGGATAGGAACCACCTAATGGGGAATGAGGAGTAGAAAATGAGAAAAAGAATACACCATATGTAATTTATGACTAATCTCCTTTTGGCTTAGTTTACATTACAAATTTATTCTTCTGAAAAAGTCCTTAAATTTTGGATTAGATCATTTGAAACCTCTCCCTTTTCAAAGTTAATTTCTTTTCTTGTTTTAGTTTGCTCATTTGGCCACTGAATATGCTTGCTATTCAGTATTTAAGATTACACAAAACTATTCTTTAGTCACTGTCATTCCTTTGGAGTGGAAATTTTCTTGTTTTTTCAATCTTTCAAATTATTGCTATGCATTTTTGTTGCAAAAAACACATTTCTGTCAGATTTTAGTTTCTCACTCAAATAAATAGGTATTTATTAAGACTGCATTTCTTAGAAATGAAAACAATCATCGACTGTGTTCAAGCATGCACTTATTTGGAATCAGGTACATAAGAAGGAAAAGTCTTTTTATAATGTAGAATTATTTTAAAAATCGATTATTACTTCTTACAAATGTAGAGCATACAAAAGATTCGCATCATTTTTTTAAATTGTAACATTAAGTGACATAGGTATTATCTTTTAGCATACTATGTAATTTTTTCTAAATTTTTCCACAACCTATTTATTTTATCTGTATTTTCAGCTATAAATATCTACTTGTATTTTTTAAAATTTTTTTTTTCAACGTTTATTTTATTTTTTGGGACAGAGAGAGACAGAGCATGAACGGGGGAGGGGCAGAGAGAGAGGGAGACACAGAATCGGAAACAGGCTCCAGGCTCTGAGCCATCAGCCCAGAGCCCGACGCGGGGCTCGAACTCACGGAGCGCGAGATCGTGACCTGGCTGAAGTCGGACGCTCAACCGACTGCGCCACCCAGGCGCCCCACTACTTGTATTTTTTAAAGACCCATACTATTTTTCCCTATGTGATTTGACCTAAAATGACATTCTATGTATATGAGGTAATTTATTCATTCTTCTACTTTCTGATGCTTGCCAGTTCTACATGCCATTGTAGATCCTTCTAGAAAGCACTATGAAGAATTGTGTTTTATTCTGGCTCTCTTGAGTAACCTGTTGAGAATTCTTGGAATAAACCAGAAGGAAGGCTACAGAGACAAAAGAACACTATAGCTTCCTTAAAGTTAATGAGACAGAATCCCCTGACTCATGTTAGTAATCAAACTAAAATGGCAATTTTCACATTAATAACTTCTATTTTATGTAGAACATACTTTATACTGAAATTTATAAATAGGAAAACAACAATTTCAGCTATAATTGGAGCCTTTTAGAAAATAAAATAAAAACCTATTCCCATTAGTAAAAAATTGGGGTTTAAACCTAGAGAACAAATATTTTAAAAATTTAATAGAAAAAAAAATCCCTGATTTGCACTCTGTGTAAACAATTAGGTTTGAGAATATTGCTGTATAACACAGAAAATACCAGCTAGACTGTCTGAAGTCTTCAATGACAGAGAAACAAACAAAAAAGCTAGCTCTACAACAATGAAAATATGGAACTTGGAGTGTCTGGTGGCCATAAATATACACCTTTATTAGCCTAACAATTTATATACAGTTCATGCAATTAGCAAGTTTGACAAATATGATCATCACTCCCAAGTTGAAACAAATAGTCTTTGCTAAGAGCAAAGGATGGTTATTCAGCAGATTGTATTATTTTTCTTGCCAATTTATATTCATAAAACTCAATAAATGCTTAGCTTTAAAAATGTCAAATAACTGAGATTTCAGAATAATACATACCAACTAATCTGCTCTGCTTATCTCCACCCTGTCACTCTCCTCTTCAAGAGCTCAAACAAGATAGTATGATTGACACCAATGAAAGCAAAAACCTAATCTTGCTTACTGCTACATGGTCTTATCTATAATGTACCATGTCAATATCTTATAAAAGATAACATAATTCAGAGCAATAATATACCCCAAAGTGCTAATCTACAACACACACACACACACACACACACACACCCCCACACACACATACACACACACACACACACTCACACAGTATGTAGAACATTTTTTTTTATTCCTGTTGGAATTGCCACCAAGAAGAAAACGTTTCATTGCCAGCTAAATAAGAGTTCATTTCCAGTCTGGTGTTAAAAGCTAGAGTTTTAAATACATAAAAAATTGGGTTTGAATCCTAACTGCCATTTATAAGCTGTGTGACAATTCGTCAAGACACTTAAACTCTCTGGTCTCAGCTTTTTTATTCATAAAGTTGTGAATATGGGGTTCTTCTGAATATTAAAAAGGCATTTACGTGTAGAGATCTTAGCATAATGTTTGCATAGAGTATATATTTAACAAAATGGTAACTAATAATATTGGCTTAGTTATTAGAGAACTAAAGTTTTACATAAAGTAAGGAGTTGTCCCTAAGGTGCATTCAATGCAACTTTGATTTTTAAAAATTCCTTTTTGTCACTTTGATTTTCTAGGGAGAAAACCTCACTCCATTTTTCTTGAATTTGCTTTGAATTGTAAAAGAGATTTGTAGGCAATTGAAGCAGTTACACTGTACTACATACGCAGAAAACTGATAGCTGGTTTTCAAGATTTGGCAAGAGTTCCCAACATTTTTTCTCAAACACACCTGAAGGCTACCATGCAAAAGTGGTAAGTCAGCTGCTCTGGGAGACTGCTACAGGGATAGGGCAGGACAGGACTTAGGAACAGAACTAGCCAAGACTCTGTCCTTCCCACCCAGCAGACACTTGCCCTGTCCCTTCCCTGCCCCAAGACACAACCTTCTGGCTATAGATCAGAGGAGTCTTTCTTTTTTGTACAAGAACAACGACAGCAAAAAACATCTTAGCAGTGTGGGTTTTTACCTGAACTACTTAGAAGCCCCTGAATTCCCCCAAATCCCTACTCTATAGTGGAATTGCTATTACCTGGGTGAGCATCTGAGTCTTTTTTGGAGTCTGATGGGACACAAGGGATGACTATTCTGTCTTCAGAAACATCTGATTCTATCTCCTTTAGTCTCCTCTTCTTTTATGCCCATCCCCCAGCTTATTGTCTTTCTTTCCAACTTTAAAACTAGTTCACTGATTTAAAAATCAATAGAACAGGGGCGCCTGGGTGGCGCAGTCGGTTAAGCGTCCGACTTCAGCCGGGTCACGATCTCGCGGTCCGTGAGTTCGAGCCCCGCGTCGGGCTCTGGGCTGATGGCTCAGAGCCTGGAGCCTGTTTCCGATTCTGTGTCTCCCTCTCTCTCTGCCCCTCCCCCGTTCATGCTCTGTCTCTCTCTGTCCCAAAAATAAATAAACGTTGAAAAAAAAATTTAAAAATCAATAGAACAAATAGTCAGGCATAACACTGTTCATTGCAGTGCTGTTTGTAACTTAAAAAGTCCTATCTACTGGTAGAGCTGTATATGTACTTAAGTGTAATAATCTCCAAAACATATTACACATAAAAGGCAGTCACAGAATAACACATGCAGAGTATCACTTTCAGTAATAATAATTCTTTGAGCGCCTCGGTGGTTCAGTTGGTTAAGCATCTAACTTCTGCTCAGGTCATGATCTCACAGCTCCTGAGTTCAAGCCCCGCATTGGGCTGTGTGCTAACAGCTCAGAGCCTGGAGCCTGCTTCAGATTCTGTGTCTCCCTCTCTCTCTCTGACCCTCCCCCGCTCACGCTCTGTCTCTGTCTCTCAAAAATAAACATTAAAGAAAATAATTCCCATAATTCTAATATATGAGTATTCATTTAAAAGTTCTGGAAGTTTATACATCAAATGGTATCATTGCTAAGTGGATACTTTTAGGGAGAGCAAATCCAAAGAAACGTGAAGGACTTTCTCATATTCTGTATTGTTTCAAGTATTTTGTGACATGAATATACTTACATATTTATATATTACTTACACAATAAAACTATTCATTTAAAGAAAAAAAAAACCGGGGCGCCTGGGTGGCGCAGTCGGTTAAGCGTCCGACTTCAGCCAGGTCACGATCTCACGGTCCAGGAGTTCGAGCCCCGCGTCAGGCTCTGGGCTGATGGCTCAGAGCCTGGAGCCTGTTTCCGATTCTGTGTCTCCCTCTCTCTCTGCCCCTCCCCCGTTCATGCTCTGTCTCTCTCTGTCCCAAAAATAAATAAACGTTGAAAAAAAAAATTAAAAAAAAAAAAAAACCTCATAGTAGAAATCTTAGGAAATACAAAAAAAGTAGAGACAATGCAGAAAAAGCACATATAATTCTACAACCCAACATTTCTTACTATAATTTTTTTTATTTTTCCCAATACATTTCTATACATATATGCACAGATTAAAATTTTAAAGCATTATTGGGACTAATTTTATTAACCTGATACCCTAAAATGTTTGAAATATCAAAAAAAGGTAATTTCTATTAAGAAGCAGCAGTAGTAAAAAGTGGGCAAGCAGGCTGTGGTTTCTAGCTGTATAGCTCGAAATCCAGTTGAAGAGAAAATACATAGAACAAGGATGCTACAGTCATACACACACACACTCACACGTTTTCCATGTTATCAATCCCAGTCAGGTCAGAGCAGCTGAAGATTGCCTGGGGGCCTGCACTGTCTTAAGCTACTGACCTAATTCTTAGTACTTCATTCTGGTCCATTTCCTGCATGACCTCAGAATGTGTCATTGTGAATTCCATAATCGACAGCAGTTGCAAATTTTGGAATGTGGATTTTGATATACGGCTCTAATAAATGTAATGGACATGACACTGAAGCTCTGTGAGCCTCAGGTTCCTCCTCTCTATACTGAACTCAACAGCCCCTTCCAGTATAAACAGTCTAATTTACTAAAAACCACAAAGAATCATGTTGAATGGACCACCACTACATGCTACTTTCAGAGATCTTAAATTAATCCCACAGCCAAGCTTCCTGCAAAATGACTTCACTGTTGCATTGTGTGGCATTTGTCTCCATTCTCCAGAATGCTCACCAGATGGTGAAGGAGTGTATCTATCCATGTTGCAACATTTTCATAGTGTTCCTTGCCACTCACTATTCAAAAGTTGTAAAAAACCTGTGGAAGCAAGTACTCAGCTGGAAAATGTGGCTTTCTCTTTAGGAATTGTCTGCAGGGCAACACAGGGGTCCCCAAACAGCTATTGTATGATGATACCTATGATCCATGGTTTTGATCTTCTTTGAAGTTTATTAGAAAACAAACTTGAATCTGTATCAATCTTGACAGGCATGGGAGTCAGAAGCACAAAGAGGAAATGTGAATCTCTCCCAATATTCTATTTAGTTTTATTATACAATCATGAAACTCATTATAATTTGAGATCTGCACTATTACTATGAAGGAGATAGTACATAAATATTTAATCTTATCACTGTGGTAAAATCTTGAGAATAAAATCATGGTTTGATACTATCAGCCATTGTGAAGGAGAAGAATAACAAAGTTTTCATCAACATCCTATGAAGTTCATGTTAGAAGCTTTTAATGAAACAGGGATAGATTAACTTCAAGTAAACAGTCATACTAAAATTGTTGATTGTTTTGTTTGGAAATCTGTTGTCTATAGAACAATGAGGGAAAACCGTAAAGTCTTACTATCTCCAAGGAGAAGTCATGCTTTTAATGATACCAAGCCATCCATGATATGAAAATCTTTTTATTTGAAAAAGGTTAACAATCATCAAAATGGATGGTATGGGGGCCAAATATCACTTAAGCAATATTTTACAGAAACTGCAAATTTGTTGAGAGAGGTGACTACAGTATCAATTACTGGTGTTCCCTGTTTCAGAAGAGAAGTTGAATCCTGCCCTATCTCTAAAGAGTAATAACTTCCTTCTGTTCGGTTTTGCGTTTTCTAAGTGTACATGATAAACAGCAGAAAAGTAAGTCTTTTTCATAGTTTTAAATTGAAGTGTGATTGACATATAATATCCCATTAGCATCAGGTGTACATCACAGTTATTCGATATTTTTATACATTATAAAATGATTCCATAAGTTTAATTACCATCTGTCATCATACAATTTTTTTACTGTATTATTCACTATATTTCCTATGTGGTATATTATATCCCCATAGCTTATTTATTTTATAACTGGAAGTTTGGACCTTTTAATTACCTTCATCTGTTTTGTCCCCAACCCCCACCACAAACAGGTCTGTTTTTAGCACTTATGTGTAACATCCATTAAGTATCAACATGGACATTATTCTGAGTCTTATGGACAAGAAGAAATCAGATAAGGAAAGTGGATTTGTTTTCTGATCTATCTCTTAAGTTCAATCCTCCTGTATGTATTTTATCTCTAAAGAGAGGAATGTCCTTATGATTACAGAATTATCACTGGATGGATGGTTCAATTACTAAACAGTTGTCTATAGAATTTCCTCAAAATCATATTTATTCCATAATGTTCCCCTATAAGATAAAATTGAATCCACAATCTCTTTCCTAGCATTCAACAATGTCCCTCAGCTAGCCCATCACACTTACTAAAGAGTTGATAGTAAAACAGGACTACTAGTACAATAAGAATAAAAGAATGTTCCTCAGTGCTACTCAATAGTTTTCATTCAACATGTGTTTTAACACTGAAACAAATCAGAAATAAGACAAAGATGATCACTAGCTCCAGTATTTCATGCTGCTCAGGAAATTCTAATGTAAGCAATCAAGAAAATGAATATGAGCTTCAAGTGTTTGAAAGGAGGGGGCCAAATTACATTTTAAGATGACAATTCTATAACTGTTCAGGAGAATCAACTAAAATGTGTAAGGAAGGAATAACATTATGACTTATAATAATGGTAGAACACTATAAAACACATACACACAATAGACTTTTTATATAACAGTAATAACCAGTTAGAAAATGGAGACGATTCCATTTACAATAGTCAGGAAACATATACAATATCTAGAAATAAACTTAATAAAAATGTAAAGATCTTATATAAATAATATTGTAAAACTTCATTGAAGGACATTTTACAAAACTAAAAAGTATGTAAACATATGCAATTTCCTGGGTGGGAAGACTGAGTATTACAAGGAAAGATTAATTTATAACTTAAATGCACTTAGTTTGGCCCTAAAATGTTAAAAATTTCTTAAATATGCAATTTGATTTCTGATATCTACTTTCTTCTTGAAGACATTTTTCTTGGAGCCCCGTGACAACTCTTTCTAATTTAGGCTCCCTACTTTCTAGGCCTATTATACTGTTGTCATTCTGTAATTTATTTTTATATGACACCTGGGCTAGTTCCAGCACTCAGTGTACTCTGAGTTATCTTCTGTATAGGATTCTTGTTGTTTTGTTTGGCTGAAATATATCTTCAAAAAATGTTTTTTTCATTAGGAAGGACGTGTAGGAAGTAAACGTATAAACTTAAACCCTGTTATGTTTCATCACATGTTTAGTTTGTCCTAACATTCCATAGTTTGGCTATCAATTCTGGGTTCTAATTAATCCTTCTCAGAACTCTGAAACATTGCCTCATCTGTCCCAGATACCAGCTTTGCTGATGAGAAGTCTGATTACTTTGAAAGGTCCTTTTTTGTTCTCTAGAAGCTTTTAGGATCAATTTCTTATCCCTGGAATTCCAAAATTTCGTCATGTGTTTTGGTATGTATTCTTTTCCCCTCTGTTGAGCATTGGATAAACCTTTTCAATATGAGGACTTAAATCACTCTTCAGGTCAAGATTTTTTCCCCCAAATATTTTTCCCCTGCCCCTTGTCCCTCCACTGCTTCTCACACTTTTCATATTTCTTTTTTCCATCACATTTTATATCCTTGTCTTTTTGTTCCACATTCTGGAAAATTGCTTGATCAATTCAATATTCAAGCATGTTCAGTGTTTCATCTAATCTTCCTATTTTTTTTCAGCACCTGCTCCTATTTCACGGAAACTTAATCATACTTAATGAACATATTTTTCTCCTTAAACTCTCTGAAAACTTAACATTTTAAGTTTTTCTCCCCCCTGTACTTTGTATCATCTCTGTTTCTCCTGGAAACAGAAGACAAATTTTCGTCAGAAAAATGCATTTGTTTTGTTCATTCATTACTTTCTTTTCATTCATGCTATTGGTTTTCTTCAAATGTCCAGTGATTCTTTCTTGACTGTGAATATTTATAATTTAAGAACTAGGAGTTTCTTAGATGGTTGGCAGGGGTCTCATAAGTGGTTGTGCAGTACTTATAAATGGATTAGTTAGCAGTCTAATGCAAATTCAATCACAAACTCAATGGGATTTCTTGGGAGGACTTCACAAATAGATTATAAAATTAATTTTTGTATTTAAAAATTAATACTTTTAAATTAGCAAAATCAATTGAGAATAACTGGGGAAATTCTAAAAAATAAGATTAAGAGAGTGCATGTTCTCTCACATACTAAACTGTATTTTTTTAGCCATAATAATTATAACATTATAATTTTGGTATAGGAATAGGCTGTAAAGATTAAAAAAATGGAGCCATTATTTCAACCATTATTACCTTTAATAAAATATAGAAGTAACATTTTAAGCCAATAAGGAAACTATGGATTATTTAATAAATAGTGTTCTGAAAATTTAGGAATCAGAGGTAAAGAATATTAGTGCTCTGACTTACTATAAAATTAATTCCATAAATATTAAAGATTTAAACATGTAAGGCAAGTCCATAAAGGACTAAAATAAAATGGAGGTATATATACATGCTGGGGTAGGAAAAGTCTTGCTGAGGATGTATAATATATTTTTATTTTTAATATACTTGTTTATAGGCTATATATTAAACAATTTAAAACTTATGTTTATTAAGGGAAAATATCTATAAATGGAAAATTATAAATGTGGGTTGCGGTGGTAGAAAAGCAAAGAAAAAAATATTCAGAAGTCGCTAAAAGCAATGTTGTATATATAGAATCATCCTGACTTGTATATATAAAATCACCCTACACCCTGCTGTATAGGGGTCTATACAGCAAAGAAAAAATAAGGTAATTTGATGACAAATTACTTCTAGTGCCCCCATTTTACACATCAACAAATTGAGACTTGGAAGTTTACCAGACTTTCTGAGGATCACATAACTAAGAGTGAAGAGCTGTGATCTGACTCTAAAGAGTCTGGTTTCAGAGTCCATCTCTCACTCCTGTGCTGTACTGCGGATTCCAGCCAACCCTCTGGTATGAATTTTATATACCTCTCTGTGAGACTTTGCTTAGAATACTTCTCAACCCAGAACCCAGAACTCTTCTTTCCTGCCCTACCAGTTCCCCTTGTATTTCCACACCCAGTTCCATTAAAAACTTCTCTACAAAGTTTTTTCAACAATTCCAGTCCTTCTTGGAATTCCCTCCTCCCTTGGATTTGAGAACACTCCGTTGGTTTTCTGCCTACTTCTCAGTCACTCTTTTTCAATCTCTTTGTTGGATTCTTCTTTCTCTACACATTTTTTTTTCACTCTACTCAGTGTTTCTGTGAGTACATTTATTCCCCAAACTGTAACATCTACCGAGTTATGTTCTGAGAATGCTAGCTTTGATCGCTGTTCTGCATTCCATAGATATCCATCCACCTGAGTGTTCAGACATCACAAACTCGGCATTTCCAACACTGGTATTTATTTGTCTGCTATTTTTACTGTCTTACTGAAATGTCACCATCATTCACTCAGCTAGTGAAGTCAGAAATCCAAGCATGATCTTTCCCTTTCTCAAGCCCAGGTTCGGTCTGTTTAACTCTCTAAATAGCTATTGAGATTTCCCCCTCTCTTCCAAATTCCCTTAGTTCAAGCCCTTTTTGTTTCTTATGTGAGCTGGTTTTCCTCGTGCCTGTTATCCCTCTATTCATTCCAATTTGATCTCCACATCAGCATTTCTCAAATTTGAGAGGTCACAGATTTCCAAGGACACTTCTATAACTCTCAAAGGCACACAGTCTCTATATGATAAACTTTCAGCAAAAAGTTACATACTTTTCATCAGATGACAATATGTGGTTAATGTGATAATTCATGCATTGGTAAATGCAAAGGAAAAATTCAGACACATGATCCAGAAAATGTTTGCATTTGATTTTTCTAAAGTATATTAAAAATGAAATCTCTACTCTGAAAACTACAAAATATTGATGAAAGAAGTTGAAGATGACACAAACAAATGGGAAGATATTCCAGCTCAATGATCAGAAGAACACATATTGTTAACATGTCCATACTACCCAGAGCAACAGATTTAAAGCACCACCTATCAAAATACCAACAGCAGTTTTCACAGAACTATAACAAATAATCCTAAAATCTGTATGGACTCAAGAAACTCTGATAGTCAAAGCTATCTTGAAAAAGAAGAACAAAGCTGCAGGCATTATAATCCCAGATTTCAAGATATACTACAAAGCTGTAGTAATAAAAACACTATGGTACTGGGACAAATACACACAGATCAATAAAACATAGTTTAGAAATAAACCCAAGACTATATGGTCAATTAGTCTTCAATAAAGGAAGCAAGAATATGCAATGAGGAAAAGTCTCTTTAGCAAATGTTGTTCAGAAAACTGTATAGCTACCTGCAAAATAATGAAACTGGAGCACATTACTATAACATATACAAAAATCAACTCAAATTGAATTAAAGACATAAATGTGAGATCCAAAGCTATAAAAATCTTAGAAGAGAGCACAGTAATAATTTCTCTGACATCAGTCATAGCAACATTTTTCTAGATAGGTCTCCTGAGGCAAGGGAAACAAAAGCAAAAATAAACTATTGGGACTACATGAAAATAAAACCTTCTGCACAGAGAAAGAGAGAGTCAACAAAACTGAAAGAAAGCCTACTGAATGGTAGAAGATATTTTCAAATGACATATCCAATAAAGTGTTAGTATCCAAAATATATAAAGGAATTATATATCTCAACACAGAAAAAACAAATAATGTAATTAAAAATGGACAGAAGACATGTACAGACATTTCTCCAAAGAAGACATCCAGATGGCCAACAGACACCCAAAAAGATGCTCAATATCACTCAGCATTGGGAAATGCAAATCAAAACCACAATGAGATATCACCTGATACCAGTCAGAATGGCTAAAATCGAAAACATAAGAAACAACAAGTGTTGGTGAGGGTGTGGAGAAAAAGGAACCCATGTGCACTGTTGGTGGGAATGCAAACTGGTGCAGCCACTGCAGAAGACAGTAGGGAGGTTCCTTAAAAAATTAAAAATAGAAGTACCATATGATCCAGTAATTCATTATGGGGTATTTACCCCAGAAATATTAAAACACTAATTCTAAAAGATATATGCACCCCTATGTTGATTGAAGCATTACTGACAATAGCCAAATAATGAAAGTGCCCATCAACAGATGAATGGATAAAGAAGATGTGGTATATATAATGAAATATTACCCAGCCATAAAAAAAAAAGAATGAAATCCATCCACTTGCAACAACATGGGTGGATCTAGAGAATATAATACTAAATTAAATAAATCAGTCAGAAAAAGACAAATACCATATGATTTTAGTCATACTTGGAATTTAAGGAATAAAGCAAACAAAAAAAGAGACAAACCGAGAAAGAGACTCTTAACTACAGAGAAGAAACTGATGGTTACCAGTTGGGTGAAATGCTTGATGGGGATTAAGAGTTCAGTCATCATGATGAGCACACTCATGAGTAATGTACAGAACTATTGAATCACTATATTGTATTGTGTTGTATGTTAATTATACTGGAATTAAAAATTATATTAAAACTTAAAACACAAAATTAAAAATATATATATTACAAAGACTCTTTCAAATACACAACTTTAAATGGTGTCAAAATGTTTTCATGACAAAACTTTAGACTGATTTTTCTCCCTTTGAATAAAATCACCACACTGCTTAAAGAAAAAAAAAGCATGACATTCAAGACATAGCAGTTCATGATAGATGGCTTCTTTTTCATTTTTCTGTCACCCCTTCCCCATCACCCCTGTGTCACCTACTGCAACCTATTTGGGGCTGTCTGGTGCCTTTCACACTACAGTATTTTCTTGGATCAATGACACCAAACCATAATACAGCTTTCCTAATCTAGCTAGTTTCTCATCCTTTAAGTCTCAGCTCAGGGATTTTCATCTCTAGGAGAATCTCTGATTTTCTTCTCTCTTTTTCAGTCTTGAAATGATATTTGTGCACCTATAGCATGCCATGGCATAATTGACCATTTGTCCTTCTGTTTAACCATCTTCACTGCTGGGTCCATAAAATGTGGAACTGTCTTAATGCACCTTCCAGTCTCCAAGCCTACTACAGTTTTGAGGCACTTAATACATGTTAAATGGATCAATAACCTTCCAGCTATATTTATCTTCCCTTTTTCTACTGCAACTCATTCATTCATTTATCCATTCACTAGTCACTTATCTATTAGTTTCGGAGAACATAAACAAGAATAAGACATAGCTCTATCTGCTACTGAACACTTTATTATTGTACTGTATCATCTCTCTCTTTTCCCCATAATCATTTAGTTGCATTAGTCTTTTCTTCACAAGAATAGTAGAGTCTCATCCTATCTTCTCTGCTCCACAAAGTTCTTAGACTGTTGTAGAAGTCCAATATATATTTGTGGAATAGGGGATATTTTGCCTTTAGGGGATACCTATTAATGTGTAGTTCTATCAGAGGACCCTGCTATGTAGAAATCTCAAAGTGCTACACTCCAAAGCAGTTGTAGCAACTTAGAGATTTTGTGGCATAAATGTCCTAAGTGGGCTGATGGGTGGAATTGTGAGTTCAGGAAAGAAACAGAATGTTGTATATGATTCCAGGTCATTAGCTGATCTCTGAGGGTGATACTGATTTTGTCAAGATAAATAGACTAATATGTAGTGAATTTTAGTCAGAATTAAATATTAGTTTTACAATATTTATGGACTACTTATTTACATATTTACAGATAAAGAAAACAAAGCAATTGATCTAGGCTGATAGGTACAAAAAAGTATTTTTAGTTCTGGTGGCTCTATCTCTTATTATTTCTGGATAAACACGTTATTCATCCTTCAATACTAGATAACAACAGAGCTAACAGTTTTTGAGCATTTATATCAGTTAAGCTCAGTTTTAAGCATTTTTACATGTATTAATACATTAAATATTTACAATAACTCCTATTATACCTATTTCATTGCTAGGAAAACTGAAGCATAGACAGCCTCAGTAACTTGCCCAAGGTAACTTGGCTAGTTAGTGTGGAGCTGGAACTTAAACACTGGCAATCTTCACTTTTTACAATTGATTTATGCTACTTATAAAAGGAACACTGGACTGGTTGTTACAAAACCAGCTTTCTTTTTATTTTAAGTTTTTAATGTTTATTTATTTTTGAGAGACAGAAAGAGACAGAGTGTTAGTGGGGAAGGGACAGAGAGAGAGAGAAAGGCACAGAATCTGAAGAGGCTCCAGGCTCTGAACTGTCAGCACAGAGCCCGACTCGGGGTTCGAACTCACAAGCTGTGAGATCATGGCCTGAGCCGAAGCTGGACACTTAACCAAATGAGCCACCCAGGAGCCCCACAAAACCAGGTTTCTAATCTTGAACTCATGATACAATAGTGGAGAGAATTTAAGGATGTCATTTCATTTTATCTTCTGAGTTTCATTGTCTTTGCACCCCTTACAGCCTGTGAGGAGAAGTCTTCATGTATTATAATCTAAAAAGCGTTATAAATTCAAGGTTTTTTTTTTTTTTTCTACATTCAAGTTAATTTTAAGAGTCTGGGAAAGAGTCTTCCAGAAAGTCTTTGTGAAGGCAGAGACAAGGTGAGGCACCAGCACTGAATGTTCAGACTCCTACTAACCATGTTAAGCTGCACATTTTATTGCTAAACCTAAGGGAGGGATTAGAGGCGAGGGGATAGAAAGCAAGAAGGTATGTAGCCTGGCTTTTTAGAGTAGTATAAATTATGTTCTTGATTAGTTTAAGAGCATTAACAATTACTTCTAAGATAAGCAGGGTTAAAGGGGACTCAGGGAGGAGTAAAATTATAAAAAAATACAATCAAATTATTAAAAATTATCAGAACTACCTGTAAAAGCATATATAGTTTCGTTGTATCTTTCTTTCAAAAAAAAAATACGCTCTAGCTGGTTGGTATCAGCAATCTGGTGATGAACACTCCTCATATTTCATGCATAGAACAGTTGACACTATGCCTAGTGCACTTGCATTATTTGCCTAGGAGTTAGAAAGCCCAAGTTGTGTGCCCATTTGGTTCCAGGTCAATAAAGAAGTGGATATCTTCCTCTGGGGAGATGTGTTTCCTCGAGTAATAGGGAGCATCTTGAAGTACCTGCCCCCTCTCCAACTCAAAGGGACGCAGTGAAGATTGGTAAGACAGTGCCTGTAAAGTTCTTTGAACTCTTTACAAGATAAAACATACACAGACATACTGGCATGAGAAGCACTATCCTTAACTCCTTGATAGATGAGAGCAACAAGAAGGAAACAAAAATATCTCAAAGGCAGTCCCCAATTATAAAAATATTGGGCAGGGATGGAAAATGTTATTGGATAGAAAACAACAACAATAGCAACAACACTGAATCCAAACTAATATTTGTACTCTATATTCTACAGATTCTCAGAAGGCCCTTCATTGCCCCAGAGTATTATTAGCCTTTCTTACTGGCATGTTGCAGCGAATATTTTAACTTATGTGGTCTTTGGTTTCTGAAAAGGTGCTTAAAAATTCTTCTTAGAAATACTTTTCATGAAGAAGTACAACCACAACACAGAAGAAATTTAAGTATCTACTAAACATATGAATGAGTGCTCACCCTCATTACTACTCAGGGAAATGGAATGATCTCATTATAGAATCTCCTTATTTGGAAAAAAAAAACAAACAAACAAACAGAAAGTCTGACAATATCATGTGTTTCTGACTAGGATTTAGAGTGACAGGAATTCTCATACACTTTTCATACACTTAATCAAACGCTTTCCTTTTACCTAGTAAAGTTAAAGATATACATGACCCAGGATTCCATTCTTTGTTATTTCCCCTACAGAAATGCATGCTCTAGGCACCAAGATACATGTATGTGAAAGTTCATAATATCTTTATTCATAATATTCCCAATCTAGAAACTGCTCAATTTCATAACAAAAGAATATTGTGCAAATAAATTGTAGGTCCTTTATTTTATTTTTAATTTTTTTTTCAACGTTTATTTATTTTTGGGACAGAGAGAGACAGAGCATGAACGGGGGAGGGGCAGAGAGAGAGGGAGACACAGAACCGGAAACAGACTCCAGGCTCTGAGCCATCAGCCCAGAGCCGGACGCGGGGCTCGAACTCACGGACCGCAAGATCGTGACCTGGCCGAAGTCGGACGCTCAACCGACTGCGCCACCCAGGCGCCCCAATACAACACAATACTATATACTGATGAAAATCCTCAGTTACACGCAACACTGATGTATTGTACAAGTATAATATTATGTAAAAGAAGGAAAACATAAAAGCAACTACAAGATTAGTCCATTTACACAAAATGCAAAAAAAAAAAAAAAAACTAAACTGAACTCCATTGTTTTGAGATGCATATATAGGTAGGAAACCACACCACAAAGGAAAGCAGGAAAAGAGAAAGAAAGTTTAGGATAGTGGTTAACTCTTTGAAAAGGAAGACACAGAAATAAATAGGGTATTTCTGAGGGATGATTACAATAGGTATTTACTTTACAACTATTTGTTAAACTTAACACTACGTTTTATGTAAACTTTTCTAGATGTTTGCTATATTTCACAATTTAAAAATTTACAAAGACACTATTAAGCTATAGTAATCAAGGCAGTGTGGTACTAGAGAAAGAAGAGACAAATAAATCAATGAAACAGACTAGAGGGCCCCAAAATAGACCCATATAAATGCACTCAACTGATCTTTTACAAAGAAGCAAAGGCAATAAAATCGAAAAAAGATATTTTCAACGAATGGTGCTGGAACATATGGACATCCACATGAAAAGAAAAAAAAAAAGAATCTAGATACAGACATTACACTCCTCACAAAAATAAACTCAAAGCAGTTACCAGACCTAAATGTAAAACACAAAACTCCAAAACTCCTAGAATATAACATAGGTGGAAATCTAGATGACTTTGAGTTTGATCATGACTTTTTAGATAAAACACCAAATGCATAACCCCTGAGAGAAATAATCAACAAGTAGACCTCATTAAAACTGAAAGTTTCTGTTCTGTGAAAGACAATGCTAAGAAATGAGAAGACAATCCACAGAACAGGAGAAAGAATTTGCAGTGATATATCTGATAAAGGACTGTTATTGAAAATACACACAAAAATCTAAAATCTTGACAATAAATAAATCAGAAACTAGATTTAAAAAAGGGCCAATTCCTTAAGAGACCCCTCGTCAACAAAGATACTCAGATTGTAAATAAGCACATGAAAAGATGTTTTACATACGTCATTAGAAAAATGCAAATTAGAACAAGGAGATACCACTTCACACCTAATAGAATGGCCAGAATCTGTAACACTGACCACGCCAAATGCCAGTGAAGAGAGGAAACAGGTTCTCTTATTCATTGCTGGTGCCAATGGTTCAGGCACATTGGAAGACAGCGTGGAGATTTCCTACCAAACTAAACACACTCTGGCCATATGATCTGGCAATTGAACCACTTCGAATTTACCCCAAAAAGTTGAAAACTTTCATCCACACAAAAACCTGCAAATGCATAGTTATAGCAGCCTTATTCATAATTGCCAAAACTTGGAAGGAGTAAGCTGTCCTTCACTAGGTGCCCAAATAAATAAACTGGTACATCTGGACATCTGGTGGTACATCTGGACAATGGAATATTATGGGAAAGCCCTATCTTCTGCTCAATTCTGCTGTCAAACTAAAATTGTTCTAAAAAATAAAATCTATTAAAGAAAAAACTCAAAAACAAAAAAAGAAAAGTCTGAGCACTTGTGGCTTCCTGGAAGTTTACAAAAATTCCCCAAAGCTTAAAGAGATTAAAAAAAGATTAATTATTTGGAAACTTTTTAACTCTAAATCAACTACATAAGTGCTGATGAAGATCACCTGGTGAATAACATAGAGATTTTACATGAAATGTCTCCTTAAATAACATACACTTACTGGGAAGAACACAAAGTCCAAATTGCAAACTGTTAGCAAGGGAAAGAACTGAAGACTTTCTCTTCAAAACTGCCAGGCTCCTCTGGTTTAATTGAAATTGATGGCAGAGACAACAGAGCACACTTAATTGAATTTTAATCTTAATGATCTCTAAGCCATGTTTGAAACATAAACATACATGTGAGAGTTCTTCAAGATGTTGGATATGAATGTTTTCATAATTCAAAAGCATACTTTGCTTATGAATCTCTTTTAAACAAGCTTTGGCTGGGAATTCTTTTCTTCCAGATGTTTGTTGTTGCATAGACACAACCTCCATCTCTCTGCATATAATTTCAAACAAAGTTATAAGGAGTATATTTATTTTACAAAAGTAAGATTCAAATGAATTGTCTGTAGGTTTATATAGTGATGAATACTTAAGTCTCATAAAGTCCTTCAGATAGCAGCTCTTCACCTGAAAAAAGACCTCATTACTTTCAAACCTAAAAGCATTTTATATTTCTAAGGTGTTATTAAATTGGCCTTATTAACAATTTTGGTAAAAAGCTGTCCAAATCATACATGGAAAATTATTTTTTGTTATATGCGTTTTCATTTAAAAACCCTGTTTAAGCAACTTACACGAGGCAAAATAGTTTGATGGTTAGGAGGATAACCTCTAAAGTCATATCTGGATTTAAATCCCAGCTTTACCCTTTACTAACTTAGACAAGCCATATTGCCTCTCTGTGCCTCAGAACCTACTTCCTGTTAGGTATGTCTTATTCTTACAAGGATGAAAAATATATCCCATGTAATGCACTTTGCAAGCTCCAAGCACAGGGTGAGCACTCAATAAATGTTATCTATCAGCAGCAGCAACATCTTCTAGAATCTTCTTGATCTTGTAACCAAACTGTTTTATTCCACTTTTTTCCCCTACTATGAAGTGCTCTTTCAGGCCACCTTCCTCCTCAGCTGTGGTTCCCTTGGATTTCTAGCAAAAGGTGGGGAAGCCATACATGCTTTTCTTCTCTTTCTCTTTCTGAAACCTTACTAAAATGAAAGTAAAGAAATAAAAAAACACACAAATCCACAAAGGCAGAGGTAATGGGGAGGAGAGATCGGCAAAGGAGAGATTCCAACTGATTTTTCACAATCAGACAGTGGATAGAGGAGTGGAAACCGCCTTATCCCAATGCAGGAAAAGGGAGCAAATTTGAAGAGAAAGTGAACTAATATGTTCTGGTAAGCCCAGAAAGATTCAGTGCTTAGAGGCAGCACACACTAAGGAAGGCAGGAATTTACTGAGAGGCCGAAAGTGTATTAAAATTATATGGAAGCATTGGATCCCAACTACTTCTCTCTCCTCTAGGACACTGAATTTTTCCTTTCTGGAGAAAACAAGCTAGAGAGATCTCAAACTACCAACATCAGACATTGTGGTAAAGAAGGTGAGGCCCAAAGTTGAAAACAGATGCTTAACTGCGGAGTTCCCAGTAAGATGCCCAACCTCCTTATATGCCATGCTCCCCAAATACCAGCTGTTAGGTAAATGCCCCTAGGCAGATATCTTCTAGACATGATTTAGAGAATCTCCTCATTATGATATTGGAGAACTTCCCAAAGAATAAGCCAGTCATGCTACAGTGAAACCCTAGAGCTGATAAGCCCCATTCATTTTCACCCAACTTGGATGGCATTGTTATTGTTGTCATGATTGTTTTATTATCTTTGTGCAGGTGTATGTGTGTGCATGTATGTGTGTATCACTTATAAATAAGAATGGACAACCTTGAGGAAGCTCTCCAGAATGAAGAAAAGAGACTAGAAATTAGCAGACCACATCAACTGAATAACGAAATCCACAAGAAACAGAGACTGGAAAACCTCTGAAGAGCTATTGTGCTGTAAGAAAGATATTGAATTCCTGGTATAACAATAGATTCTATTAAAAAGGAATCACCAAAGAACAAGACAGTATTAAAAAATTATGACCAAAATAACAATTTAATAAAAAGTCTGGAAGATAAATTGGAAGAAATCTTGCAGAAGGTAGAACAAAACACCAAAGAGGTAAAAAAAAAAAAAAAAAAAAAAAAGGAAGGAAATTAAGGATCTGATCTAGGAGATCTGATATCCAACTGTCAGGAATCCTTGGGAGAGAGAGCAGAGAAAATGGAGAAGGTAAAATTTTGGTGAACAAAAAAAGCAAAAATTCCAGAATTATAGGACCCATATGTCTGGAATGCGTGCCTGGGATAATGTAAGAAGACACAGGCCGCGACAATTGATCATGAAATACAGAAACACTAGTGATGAAGAGAAGTTCATAAAAAATTTGTACACAGAGAAATAGGTTTTGAACAGAAATCCAGATGTCATTCATGTGAGAAAACAATGGAATGATTCCTGCAAAATACGAGAAAATACATTTGGAACCTAGATTTCACCTGCAGTCAATCTATGCCTGAGAGGACCAAAGGTTCAAAGGCAGAACATGTGGAATCTAAGTAGTATACAGAGTAGATTCCCGGAGAAGAGACCTCACAAGTCTAACTCAATGTTAGAGACACAAGAAAGAAAAAAAAAAAGGCACTCTCAACACCACTCTGAGATTCTGGATACCCTGCGACAAACGCTTCTTTTTGGCTAACGCCACTGAATCAGGTTGTTTATAAAATGTGCCAGCCTTTGTGCTTCAGAAAAAGAGTCCTTCCTTTTCATACAGATGATACTTGTGAAAAAAATGGTCAGTGGGCAAATTGCAGCAGGAAATGAAAGCCGAATACCAATTCCGAAGTCAGTTTTGCTTAGACTTTGTATATTGCCACCAAATTTTGCAAGTTATTAAAAAATACCTAAGAATGACTTTTTACTTATTGGTTAATGACCCAACATTCAGCTATCTTGGATGACAAAGCAGAAAAGTATTTTTTTTTGTTTGTATGCTTATTAAATTATAGTGGAACGATTTTATTAACAATCCCATAATGTGGTGTTTTTAGATGCTAATTCTTACCTGAAAGGACTTGAACAACAAAAAACAAAGACAAAACCAAAAATCCTTCTTGGTATTCTAGTACTCTTTTACAAAGATCCAGTTTATCACAGTAATTGATTCCCTCTCTTACACTGGGAATATTACTATATTAAATGGCTAATGGATAAACTTAGGTAACAGTGGCACTACAGTTCTTTCAGAAATAAGATAATTAAGTAGCTATGTGTGCCAAGAAAATTTGCTTTGAACATTTCTATGGTACCCTCTCATTATTTCTGGCTACATGATTAGTAGTAAACTTGAGTGACTGCTTTCTTCTGATACCATTTCAAGTCTGCTCTTGAGTTCTCCAGGCATCACTCTGACTACCAGAAAAAAAAATGAAGACAGAATTTTTTTCACTAGTTAAACAATACGCTGAACTGTTTATAACATTGAGTTTTTCTCCTCCTAATTCCCCAAGACAACTTTATAACTGGCTAAGAATGACAATAATAGATTAATAAGTATGAAATAATCATTACGAACACTCCTACTTAAAATAAGGAGAGTTTCCAGAAGCTGAAACTGAAAGAGAATTCAAACTAAGCAGTTGAACAGGCTAATTCTGGGATTCCCAGCTCATTCCTGGTAAGGGTAGATTGCTTCTTATTTACCACAAATATTCTTTATTCATTTCCCAAACATTGCTTCACTGTGTCCCATGCGCAAAGCACTGTGGTAGTTACTGTGTAGGAAACCAAGGGGGGAAAGATCTAGTGTTTTCCTTCATGATGGAGACGGGTATTAGTGGCAGGGTCCCCTGATGAGGAAACTGATGAATAGGAGGGACTGAAGAAAGTCAGGATGAGGAAATAAGTAGTGTATAAAGGCGGGCTCTAGTGACAGTTAATTCAATAATTAGTGAAATGTGGTTTATGTTTAGCCCTGCTTTCCTGGGCAGTCCTCTTGAGCTATAAACAGACATAACTGGCCTAGAGTTCAAGTGGGCAGTAAGACTTCAGAATCTACTCGTTAACTCTGATCGGTCTGTCATGGGCTGATGTACAGGAGAAGCTGCCATCTCATCAAGAAATAGGACTGTATCTCTCTTTGAACAACTGGTTGTTATGGATGTCCAGCATTCAGTTCTCCTTTCTTTTGAAAACAATGTCCTGATTTCCTTACTGTTAGGTGGGACCACTGTGATTGCCTCAGGGTAAGGTCTACCACCTTTAATTATATGGGAGCTACTAGAGAGAGATGCTCTTTTTTTTTTTTTTTTCTGTTAAACATAAAACCTGGAGAGCTGTAGCTCTAGGATCCCGACACTGGTGCTGTGCCTATGTGTTTGGAAACTGAGAACAAAGCCTAAAATACAAAGAGTAAATCCTCACAAAGGATTCTAATGCAAATGATAGGTACCCATAGTCTATTTAAAATTTCACGGAACCTCATTAAGCGGGGGACGAAGCCATCCACACACTACTTGTAGGACAAATGCATCCAGGAGGACATTTTGCCATGTGTGAAACAAGTGTGTAAAAACTGCTTAAGAGTATACTCTTCACTAGTATACTCCACAAGGTCAACTTTGCCCTTTAAACTGACTGAGGCATAATCACAAGGCAACGGAAAAAAACAGAGTTGCTTGTCAATTTGAAGAAATATTTGAGTCAATGTAAGGTAACACTTAAAAACAGGTTTTAAAAAAGGAATTGTCTCTTTCTGAAAATAATTATGGAACTCGCACACGACAAGCACTGTGATAACTGACACATGTAAGCCAACAAGCAAAACTGACCAAACAGGAGAACATTTAGGTATGTGAAAAATGAAGCAGTTCTTCTGACAGCCAAAAAACAACTTTACAAGACCACTTGAGTTATGTATTTTGACTCGTAATGCGTCATGTTAGTACTTTTATTTAAACCACAACAACGTTTGTCTTCCTAAAAATAGTTTCTGCACTTTAGAAAAGTACAATATGAAGTTGCAGACGAGTGCTGGGCTTAACATACCACCAGAGTTGTAAGAGATTTTTGAACCCCTGCTCACTGGATTTCACAAATGTCCCATCTCTCCTACCAGGTCCAGTCTAAAGGTACATGTAGGTAAATCACAACACCATAACATGATTATGATTGAAGAACACCATGACCTGCAAATTACAATCTGAAAAAGAGAATTACTGAAGCAAAACTGAAAAAGATCATATAATTATCTTAGAAGAGAACTTTTTCCTTAAATGTAATTTTTCTTCCCACTGAGCACGCACAGAAGCCACCCGTGAGCACTCATGTGGTTCCTTTTTAGCCTTTACCTGTTTGCTTTAAAGACGAGAGAAGAATCTGCTTAAAAGCCAAATATACTGATAAATGTTTACCGATAAAATCTTCCAGATGGGCCTACTTTCAAGGAAGGTCAATTACAAGCCTCGTGTCTCTCCTTTTAATGATATCCTTTAATGATCCCCTTCCTCTCCCAGAAAATTAAATCACAAAAACAACTGTGGCTGAGAATGACCCAGTAATCCTCATAATCACATTGCAATAACAGACAAGGAGATCAAAGCACAGGTGTACTGAGAAATAGAGGTTTCCATCTTGCCATAAAATATGAACTTGCTACAAACTAAGATCAAACGTGCTTTTAGCTTCCCAAACCCCAACAATTTCCAATATTTTACAAATGCTGTAGTCTCCTTGATTAATAAACTTCCCTCGATTTTCCTCCTCCCAATTTCTACCAAACATTGGCATTTGTTCATGTATTGTAGCTGTTTTTTCATAGGTTTAAGAATTAATTAATTTTGGAAATGTGGTGGATTATGTTGAATCTCTAATTGCACTAAGACCCCCAAGTTTGTTAGTAAGCTCTTATCTCCAATATTGTAAAGACAGAGCCTAGTGATGGAAAATTATGTAAAGATAAATGTGATGCTAATATATTAGTTAGAAATTGAATTAGGCAACTACTAGTATCTTCAATAAGAGAGCAATTTATTTTTGTTTCATGTTAAGAAAATCCAGAGATAGGCTGAGGCTGGAATGATGACACCATTTTCACTGAAGATCTAGGCTCCTATCATCTTTCTGTTCCACCATCCTTCACACATGTCTTGCATTCTCAAGGCCGTTCAGGTTTCAGGATGGCCACTGACGCTCCGCCCATCACATGAACATCACAAGTCTATACTATAGGAACAATGGCAACAGCGAAAGGGAATGTTTCCAGGCAAGATCTCCGTCTGCTTACATTTCATCGGTTACACCTATCTCTTAGGGAGGTTGAGAAAGCAGTCTTTTGTCTGGGCAGATGCCCCCCAGTATAACTCAGATTCACTTATTGGTGAATATTGGTTACCAACTGAACACATTGGTTCACATACTGGTTACCAACTGAACAAATCTGTTGAGGATACTTAGCACTTGCAGTTTTTACCATACCATACGTACAATTGTTGATTTCTTAATATGAGATGGAGTTTGGTCTAATCCCTTGCTTATAGATACAGAAACTGACAGCAGAAAGATTAAAATGTTTCCCTAAACTATAGAATCAGCTGAGAACTGGAAGCAAAATCCAGACCCTCAATCTATCAGTAAAGATCCAGGTTTTAACCGACAAAACAAACTTCAACAAGGTTAGCCCAGGACATTCAGCTAACCAACTGAACAGTAACACATCTTACTACCTGGGTAAGACCCTGTGACTCATACTTCAGGCTTTACGGTCATAACTGCTCACAAACTGTAAAATCCACCCTCTTTGGTAATAAAGTGAGAATCACCATATTTACCACAAGACTTCTACAGGTTCCTATGGCCACTAAATTACCAAGAAAATGCCACATAATGTGGCAGTATGGGTTGCAGTTTGTAGGAGAGCAGAATGTTCCACACTCAAGGGCAAAGACTGGTACTTGAATTTCATGAGTGAACGCAAGGTCTTTTATGGTGGTGGCTTTTGAAGCACACACACAAACACATTATTATGGTGTGTCTTGAAATTGATGTTCTCAAAATAGCATCCACCATTATACAAAGGAGGTTTGGATGTTTTGAGCCTTTTTCTTTTTTTTATTTTAAGACATTGCTCTTTTCCTCTTATCTCTTCTTCAGTTATGGTCATCACTTCCTCACCCTCTCCTCCCAGCAGCCTTCTCTGCCAACCACAGTACACGATGGTAATCCAGGTACTGTATGTTTTCCTCAGCACTTTGAACTACATTTTTAGGCACTTGCTCTCATGTTTCACTTGTTTTATGCCTTATGCTTGAAGAGAGCAGGATCTGTATCTGCTTTACTTTTCTCACTACACAATACATGACAAAGATCTCAATTTTCTTCCACAATGTCATGCTCAGAACATTTCAATATTCTCCCAAAGTAGTCTCCCTCTCTGCTTCCAGCAGTTCCATGGATCCTCCCTGCTCAGCCACACTCACCATGTATCCCACCTAGGTCACCTAAACCACAGTACACAGCAAGCCTGATTTATCCATACTCGGTGGTTCACCACTCTGTAAACGTAGAAGTAAGATTTTTTAGGAGGTGGCCCCAACCTGCATTTACACTTGGTCTTATTCCTTGCTATTCCATCTATTTGCACCCTACTATAAGCTACTCAGAAATAGTCACCTCTTGTTTTACATGTCTCTGACTTCACACATGCTGTTCCCTCTGTCTGAAATGCCTTTCTTTCACTTATGAAGAAATTCCAAAAGGCCTTCAAGGTGTAAGTGAATTACTATCTGTGAAACTCTATGCTATGTATATCGAGTCTTTTCTAAAAGATGGGGAAGCTTGAGCATATCTGTACAAGTACTTCCATTATCACACCTATTCTATTGAATTTGGAAGATTCCATGAGTTTATAATTATATTTATTTTAGTTCACTGTGAATCCCAGGTTCTGGCACATGGGAGGTACTCAATAGTTTGTGAATGAGTGTCAGATTCCCTAACTAGACTTGAATAATTTTATAGAGTCTTTCTGCTTGTCCTAATAGATCTTGTGTCATTTGATTCCATACTCACAGAGGCTAGCATAATGCTTACATGTAAATATCTTCACATCTCTTCTGTTTTTCCAGTTAATCGTTGATCCTAGAGCTGCCATTTCAGTGGGGAATCTAGTCTGTTGCTCCTTGAAAACTCCCCCTCTTTCAAACTGCCCATGAACCCCGGGAGTTATTTAGGCTAACATGGAGTTTTGCTCCTAAACTTTAGGTGGAGAAAGGATTTCCAATTAGCATGAAGGCTTCTGCTGTTGTTATGTGGTATCAGAGTTGAACACTGGTCCTGTAAAGTCCTGTGTCCTGCTGGTTCAGGTCTCCCCAGGCTTCTAGGATAGCCCAACGTTGGACTCTCAAGATTATAGTTCTTTGATTTCATCTTGCTTGTTAAGACAAAAGTCAGTCCTCAGTCAACAACCTTGGGCCATTGCCTTGAACAGGCATCCAGGCGTTTCCTTCCTTCCAGATTTGTTAAACCTCCTGGGCCTGTTCTATCAGCATTCTTTCCTCACAATAACTGCACAGACCCACTCGATCTATTCTAATGGGTTTTCCTTACTTTTGATAGCAGAGAGAGGTTCAGCCTCTCTTCCCCCAGTAGACTACTGAAATTTGTAGGGAATTTGGTCTACTCTCTTAAATTTGACCAAGGGGGGAGGGGCAACTTCTAATGAAAAGGGGGAGGTATTGTCACACACTTTTTCTAGTGAAAAAGAGGCCAGCCAGGCCTTTTATTTACATAACTAAGAGACACCCCTTAGTGATTCATTTCAAAAATCATAAATATATGAACCCTTAGGATGTTTTCCAAAAACAGACTGAGTAATGGTAAGCACAGATTTAGAATTTCTGCTTCTTCAGTCATCCTCTTACATATGCAAGGAGATGCTTATTGAAATTTAACAGTCATTTTTTTTCCCAAGTCCGTTTTTCTTAGGAACAGTAATTTATGACCATAAAGACAAGGTAGGATTAGGACAGTAGAAAAATCCTTGTCCTATAATTGCCCTTTCCTGAGAGGCCAAGAAAACAGGGAGTCTGATAATCAGTTATGAAAAAAAAAAAAGGTGAATGGCCTTAACAATCCAATAAGACAACAAGAGATTCATTCCATAGTTAAGATGTGGCAGTACAGGGTCATGTTTGAGTAGGATAGGAGAGATACAATAACAATAAATTTCAATTAGATGACAAAGTCAGCCATAGATCACAGTGCATTTTCCATTAAGAACTGGAAAAGGGAGGCTTGCCATTCAGCTTGTATTTGTTTCAAGAAGACATATAGTAATCCTTTCCCCAAATGGGTTTACCAAGTTTAGCTTTATATAACATAATCCAGGGGGGATCACCCCAAAGTGAGGCTTAATTTACTGAATTGAAGTGACTTTGAAAAAGCACATTCTTTTCCCATGTTTTTAGTGCCTCTAAAATCCACAGGTGTCTTACAATCGATGGCATCTTGGAATTGATAAAATGAAGTAATTAATCAAATATTTTTAATGAAATAAAATGCTTTAAAAATATAAAAATGGACAACCTAAAAATTGTTCATACATCCAGGTTCCAGTTCAAGGATATGACTACATTAGTCTATTAAAACAGAGACACAGATAATAGTAGCAGGTGAAGATGAACTGGAGCAAGGTGGTTCTCAAAAGGGGTTCCCCATCAAGCAGACCACCAACATCAGCATCACTTGAGAAGTTGTTAGAAATGCAAAATGCTCAGGTCCCACCCCCAGAAGTACTGAATCAGAATCCCTGAGGTATAAGGCTCTGCATCTGACCTTTAACAAAATCTCACCATTGGTTTGAGAACCACTCCTACAGCACCAAAGAAGACACTTCACCAGCATTATTTGGCATCTCTTGGAAAAGAATACAATCCTAGTATTTCAACCCAGTGGTAAGGCTACCATAAAGACAGAAAGATTCTAGGACCTGATGCAGGGAAGTACTTCTTTAAAGTACTTCCTCAGTTCCTAGGTTCTGACTCAATATTCATGAAAGCAGCTTCTGATTAAGAGTTAGCTTCCCAGAGGCTGAATTACAAGTAGAGAATGAACTGATCAGGCCAATGTGGTATCCTGTCTACTTGGCAATGCATTTCTCACTGTAAATTACTTAATTAGTGTTCTTGCTGTCACATTAAATTCTTGAGTTCTGAGTATCAGTCACAGTACCCAGTCTAACTAGGTTCTGAGAAAATCAAATTTCTGAACATGAAAAACCAAAGGTCAGTCTCTAAAATTTCCGTATGTTGTGAAGACACTGCCCAGAAGGCAGTATGACCAGTGCATACATAAGCTATTTAAATGGATTTTTTTTTAACCAGGTCAAGAGAAGCAAAGAATTAAGGACAGTTAGGTCAAGGTTGCAAACTGGCAGTCTTCTGGCCAGATGTGGTCCACGGATGTGGTTTGGCCCACACACATTGTTTAAAAATTGGGAAATTTCACATAAAATTTTGGACTTCTTCCTGCCTTAAAAAAGCTAAAGATTTGACAACAGGGAGCCCACATCCTGGCACAAAAAGAGCCTGGAACTAAGTAGAAACTGCTTCCTCTAGATGGGCTGTTCCCTTTAGTTTGCTGCAGTCCCTATGGCTCCTTATTGCCTCATGGCCAGCCAGCTTGTCCTTTTATATTACCTGCCTGACCCCTGATGCGTTTGAGTTTGAGGACCACTGATCTACATAAATATTTTTCATGGAATAAATAATTGAGATGATTTGAACAAAATAAATTATTCAGAAAATTAACAACTTTATTTCGTACCCTTATGGATACTGGTATATATGTGTAGGTCAGGGTGTAGAGGATAGTTATCCTTAAAAAGAGACATAGTGGTGAGAATGAAGGTTGTGGTGGTAGAATGAAAAGTGTACTGGACTGGTCCGCTAATGCCTAGATCTGGATCTGCCACACTTAGGGTTTACTGTGGTGATTAAATTAGATGATGTACGTTCAAGATCCTGATATACCATAGGCTTTAAAAAATGGTTGTTGAATTAAACGTGGGATGTGTTTTTTTACCTGCATTCTACTTTAGAAATTATACATAACACAGATAAACATAAAAAAAAAAAATCAAAGTTGACCCTCTGAAAGCCTTATGTTGCAACGAGCTAAAGGAATTAATGTTTACTGACTACAAAGTATAAACCGTGGGATGCTTCATAAACAGTGTCCCCTGCAGCAGTACTCTGAGTTAGTATTATCCCTCTTTACACATTGAAAATCAAGGCTGTAAAAATTTAGGTAATTTACCCAAAGTGACGCAGCTAGTGTTAACCCGGGTCCATCTCACTCCAAAGCCTTTACTTGTGAGAACTTCAGCAGTTCTCAAACCAGCCTAATTAAAAGAATCTCCTGGGTTGCTAGTTAAAAACAGAGGTTCTCCTTTTCCTGTCCAAGCTTACTGAATCAGATTCTAAAGGGAGTAGCCTGAGACTCTGCATGTTGTATCAAAGCCTTAGGTCATTCTTAATAACAGCAAGGGAACACTGCTTGAAAAAGCTGACAGAGTCAAAGTAAGCAGACATAGAATTGCTTTGCATTATGCTCAATAGAGGGAAGAAAGGAAGGAAGGAAGGAAGGAAGGAAGGAAGGAAGGAAGGCAGGCAGGCAAGGTAAGGAGAAGGGGAAGGGACAGAGGGAAGACAAAGAATCCTGGAGCTAATGTCTATGCCATTTGAAGGACTACGAGAAGGCACTTACTAGATGGGTGCTTTCTTTCTAACTGTACCCAGGCTGTTTAATGCAAACACAGGAGCCAGCCAACAGGAAGCGCAGCTTGCCACTGCAGAGGAGTAAAGCACTTTGAACTACAGGCATCTTGTACACCCAAATTACATGCTGTGATACACATAGTATTTGAGCTGTTCCGCAAGACAGAAGCCAATTATTCTTGGCACATACTTCTATCGTGCTATCCAAATCACCATCCCTCACATGTGGAACTGTGCCACATCAAATGCACCAAGCCATAAATTCTTTAAACTCTTAGAGACGAAAGTCAAACATTGGAGAAAAAGATAGTTTGGTACACACACCATATAGCTGAAAAGATGTATGCTTAACTTATCACTGCTGAATCTATTAAGAGAAAATGGGCAGCAAAAGTCTGCTTTTGGAATTTTTCAGAGTGCAAACTGAACTTCTTCAATGTAATTCAGCATAATCATTGCATTTTCAATTTTTGGTGAGGTCACTTTATTTATGGTATTCATCTTAAAATAATTGACTTTTCAGCCTCTTTCTCTAAATGTTTTTGAACCCAGGGGAAAAACATAGACACTAAAACCAAGAATAGAGGCTGTAGGTACCATAAAATTCTGTTGGGAATCACAGAAACTACACATATGTTCGGATTGGTAGTGTTATTTAACAATCATATCGATTAGTTGACCCACTCCCCCATCTCTTACCTCTTATAAATCTTGAAGTTAAGAGAAGGTTTCATCAAAACTGGTAGGTGATATTGAAATAGAAATCCAATGATAATTGTTAATGTTATAATAGAACATTTAAAAACAAAGATCCTGAAAGATTGAAACAGGACTAGGGGCACTAGTCCTGGGCTTCTCATCCTTTAATTTGCTTAGTCACATCCCAGGAACTTTGTTAAAGTGCAGATTCTGATTTAGGAGGGCTGCATTTCCTAGTGCTGAAGTTCTGCAGCTCTAACAAGTGCTCAGGTGGTACTCACACTGCTGGTCTAGATATCATAATAAGAGTAGCAAGTCCACCAAATTAAGAAAGCTCACACTGGTGAAGTTGCCAGAGACATGATAAAGAATCTCCAGTAGGAGGGCTATAACGTAGCATTAGAGTCACTTAGACATAAAATGCAAAGATGAAAGATGGAAGGTTTACATAATTTCTCCAATTTCTCTAGAAGGAATTGGTTACACTGCAATAGAAAAATAATTTTATTTTTGATTCATAAGACAGGAATTCTGAGAGGGTAGGCAGATTTAAAATCACTACAACTGGGGTTCTTAAAGTTTAAAAATATGATGAGCATACTGGACTATCTCCCCATAAAAATGTAGATGTGAACATGGACACACATTTCTGCATGCAATTACCAAAGGCTCACTGAGCTTTCTTCTGAAAAGCATGAATCACCTAGGTAGGGGCCCACAGATTTAAGATTACCAATGAACAAAATTGGTGCACAGGGAAAATCCATAGTTTTAAGAGTGACAGAACAACCACAAACCTGCTTTTGTATTTGAATGATGATATTATTGTATAAAGGATACTAGTGCCTGAAACATATCCCTTAAAAAAAAAAAGCTGGCTGAAATGTATATTTTCCCAACATAAGACATTAAGCTTCTTCATGTTACTTAGGAGGAAATCACTACATTAACAAGTTAAATATAAACTGTTTGGAGAAAAATAACACAAGACAAAGCTCCAGGTATAAAAAATACTATATAGAAAAAGGATTTCTAAAGATATAAAGGGCAATTGTTTTATGCTGATGCTCCATGTTGTCTTTTTTTTCCCCAATAGTTTTGAGCATCTCATCACCTATATATTTATACTAGTGAGAAATTATAAATACTTAATAGTTGTCAATTAAAAGGCATAAGAACGAGTTTATTTTTTCAAGACTTATTGATCATCTAATCTTCAATAAGTAGCTTAGAATCTAGAAAGGAAGTTAAATGTGTGTGTGTGTGTGTGTGTGTGTGTGTGTGTGTAACTATACACCAAGGCATGATACGAAATATAGCCACAAAGCTGTATGAGTCCTGGGTACTGAGAGTACTAACAGAAGGGTGATTGCTTCCAGAATGAGATAATGGGAGTGTCAAGGAAACAGTCACAGAAGGAGCTTTGAGCTGGACCCAGAAAGATGAGTAGGATTTCAATAGATGCAGAAGTAAAGGGAAGGCATTTTATGAAAACAGGCTCATATTAACAAAGCATTGCAGAGGTGGGGTGAGGGGAAATATGCACTTTGGACCAAAAAGAGTATGATACTCTCTTATATTTGTTATAATAATACAACGTGCAGAGTCTCCCCTCCTTGAATCTTGGCTGGGACTGGGACTTGCTATATGTGGCAAAATTGGTTGTGTGCCAGTTCTGGGCTTATGCATTAAGATGGCCTGGCTTTCATATTCTTGGCAGTTCTGAGCTGCCAGGAAAGGAAGACTGACTACCTTTCACATGGAGATCACATGGAGAGAGAAAGCTCTGAGCCTACATGAAGTGGACAGTAGTTAGGGTCATCCCAGCTGAGTTCCCAGCCTCCAGTCATCTGGCCCAGGGAATACAATCACATTCAGAACTAAAGTAAGACAAGCAGAACTGCCTAGCTGAGCCCGGTGGGGACTGCAGAGTAGAATAGTTGCTTTTTAGGGTATCAATTTTTGGAATAGTCTGTTATATGGTAATATACAACTGAAACAGAGCATTTATTCCCATTTTTAAATCAGTACCTTCTATTGATAAATATTAAGCCTGCACACCTACCTGGAGATTCAGATGTAGCCCTTTCCTTCTACTCACATTAGTCAAGACTTGTTTTGAACCTTATTGCTGGAGTTTAGTATGCAAAATTCTAGCATTTTTTTTCTTTTTATAAATCAACAATGCCTGCACCACCCCTCCTTTCACGTCTCCTTGATAAGAGCACCTTAGATTACCAACGGTGTGTAACTTTGTGCGTGAGCATGTGTGTGGGTCTGCATGTATGTGGGTTGTGTTATATAGACATATCTATCCTAAAACAATTTACATTAAATAATTCCTTATATGTGATGCACACTTATTTTTTCTATTTTATTCAATTTCCTTTTCTTACTGCTTATTGTAGCCCACTGCATTTGTTTCATAATGCACGAGTAGGTTGACATCTTCAGTTTAAAAAATCCTGTCCTGTTACATGTAAAAGAATGAAACTGGACCATCTTTCAACACCATACACAAAAATAAACTCACAACGGATTCAAGATCTAAATGTGAGACCTGTAATGTAAATACCCTAGAAGAGAAGAGAAGCTGTAATTTTTCTGACATTGGCCATAGCAACATTTTCTTATACATGTCTCCTTAAGTAGAGAGAAACAAAAGCAAAAATAATTAGGACTGCATGAAAATGAAAAGCTTTTGCACATCAAAGGAAAACCATCAACAAAATTAAAAGGCAATCTAAAGAATGGGAGAAGATATTTGCAAAGGATACACCCTATAAGGGGTTAATATCCAAAATATATAAACAACTCATACAACTCAACACCAAAAAATCCAATTAAAAAATGGGCAGGGGATGTGAATATTTTTTTTCCAAAGCATACATACAGATGGCCAACAGACACATGAAAAGATGTTCAACATCACTCATCATCAGGGAAATGCAAATCAAAGCCACAATGAGATATCACCTTACACCTGTCAGAATGACTAGAATCAAAAAGATAAGAAATAAGCGTTGACAAGGATGTAGAGAAAAAGGAACCCTTCTGCAATGCTGGTGGGAATATAAATTGGTACAGCCACTGTGGAAAACAGTATGGAGGTTCCTCCAAAAAATTAAAAATAGAAATACCATATGATCCAGTAATTCTTTTTATTGGGTATTTACCCAAAGAAAATGAAAACACTAATTGTAAGTGATATATACACTCTTATTTTTATTGCAGCATTATTTACAATACCAAACTATGGAAGCAACCTAAATATCCATCAATAGACACATGTATAAGGAGGATGTGGTGTATATACACAATGGAATACTATACAGACATAAAAAAGGATGAGATCATGCCATTTGAGACAATATGGATGGACCTAAAAGGTATTATACTAAGTGAAATAAGTCAGACTGTGAAAGACAAATACCATATGTTTTCATTCAAAAGTGAACCTCAGGGACGCCTGGGTGGCTCAGTTAAATGTCTGACTTTGGCTCAGGTCATGATCTTGCGGTTCCTGAGTTTGAAGCTCACATTGGGCTCTGTGTTGACAGCTCAGAGCCTGGAGTCTGCTTCAGATTCTATGTCTCCCTTTATTTCTGCCCCTCCCCACTCACGCTCTGTCTCTCTCACTCCAAAAAAAATTTAAAAAGTGCACCCCCCCAAAAAAAAAAAACCAAAAAAGCAAATGAATAAATGAACAAATGAACCAAATGAATAAAAAATACAAAGCAGAATCAGACCTATAAATACAGAGAATGAACTGATGGTTGCTGGGGGAGGAGTGGGGGCTGGCAAAATGGGTGAAGTGGCGTGGGAGATACAAACTTCCAGTTATGGAATGAGTAAGTCATGGGAATAAAGGGCACAGCATAAGGAATACAGTCAATGATATTGTAATAGGGAGGTATGGGGACAGATGGTCATTAACACTCGTGGTGAATGCAGCATAATGTATAAACTTGTTGAATCACTATGTTGTATACCTGAAATAGTATGCCATTGTGTGTTGACTATACTCAACAAAAAAATAAGGTACAACAAATAAATATTTAAACAACTAAAAACACTGCCTTAAGAGGCATTAATCATCCATTGAATATTCACTAAAATTCTCTAATCTCTTGGGTACAATACTGAAAAAACAAACACAATTCCTTCTTTCATGGGCAGAATATTCATTAAATAGCAATAACAACAAAATAGGTACAAAGTATGACCTAATTCCATTTTTAATACATGCTGAGAAACTGTGATAAAGAGACCTTATTGAATCTGGAAAATTGAGGTGGATTTGTTCATGGATGCCAAGTTAGGGAAAGTCTGAAGCAACAGAGGTCAGTCTTCAGACAAAGCATTTCCCCAACATTCTGGTCTGTCAAGGCTGGCAGAGGAGGACAGCAGGAGGCTGCTGAAAAAGTAAGTGGGTCCAAGTCGGGTCATGCTCCATCCAATCCAAAAGATAGTTGTAGGGGCTGATACATGCCTTTAGTCTGCTGAGCCCAGCTTGTATTTAACACTTCCCAACAATTCTTGACTTCCTGGGTCTTCTTGGGAGAAAAGACTCAAGCACGCTACATTGAAATAGTCCTCTCAGAGCCCGGAAATGAACAAAGTGAAATTGTCTACCACATCTCAATATCCAATTAAGACACTGATCCAGAGTTATGCAAAATCATCTCCAAGAAACTCCCAAGCTGGACCCTGAGAGTAACTGGTTAAGGATGTTAACACATCTGGAGAAAGAATGCTCCCATTCAAGGTGGAGGGAGGGTAGCAAGTAAATCTGAGAAAAAGGAGAGATGTGCTGTCCATGAGGAGAGGAAGTACCTGTGTGGGACTGGGGAGGGGGCCTGTCCTACTGCAAAGGACCAGACTTGCTGCTCATTCCAATGTCCTAGCTCCTCAAAAACAGGAGACAGTAAACATTCTGATCCAATTTAACTCTGTCTATTCTAAATCTATCATTTGGCTTTCTGAACTTACCTACAGAAGGAGAATGTGTGTACTGGTAAAACCAAAACATTTTGTAGCTTTTAAGCAATCAATTGATATTGTGGCTTTAAGACTCTGGTGAGCTTTGAGAGTGGGAGTCAGCATAGTCAGGGAAGAGGACAAGATCATTGTTCTAAGACTGTGTGTCTGAGGGGGAAAGCCTGGAGTACAGTTAATACACCAAGGAAAATACTACTCTGTAAGGACCTGTCTGGATGGCCAACTGTCCTTCCCCAGGCAATATTCCCAGCTAATTCTCTTTCCCTTCCTTCCCTTCCCCCCAAGTACCATTTTTCATTTAACATTTCTATAAGGGTAGTAACTAACTACAGCAACTATCCAGTACAACAGCAGGTAACTTGTCCAATGTTGCCCATGTTCTAGGCATTGTGCCAAGCACAATGTGGATTATCTTATTTAATCCTCATTCTAAGAAGGTACTATTATTATTCCTACTTTACCACTATGAAAACTGAGGTTAGGTACAAGGTCTCATAAACAGTAATCTCAGAGCTGGGATTCAGAGCAACGTGATTCCAGAGCTGGCACCTTGAACCTATGTGGTTTACAGAGTTTGTGCTCTTTATTTTTTTTTATTTATTTTTTTTTTTTTTAAATTTTTTTTTTTTTCAACATTTACTTATTTTTGGGACAGAGAGAGACAGAGCATGAACGGGGGAGGGGCAGAGAGAGAGGGAGACACAGAATCGGAAACAGGCTCCAGGCTCTGAGCCATCAGCCCAGAGCCTGACGCGGGGCTCGAACTCACGGACCGCGAGATCGTGACCTGGCTGAAGTCGGACGCTCAACCGACTGCGCCACCCAGGCGCCCCAGAGTTTGTGCTCTTTAAAAGGAGGAGGACAAAGGACCTCAGCCTGTATGCTTTGATGACCTACACACCTTTCTTGGTGTCACACAGGACTTCAATGTTTCTTCTTCTGGGCTCTCCAGTGCTCCATTTAAGTCAGAGAGAAATAGTTCAGGTTCCCACCTTCAACCTCATCTTTTCTCTTGGCTTTTCTGTGGTCTCATAGGGTATATAGTTCCTTCGTAATTAATTTGTTTCAATTTGCTTCTTTCCAGTCTAGGATCATTCAAGCATGATCCTGGAACTAGAAAATGTGCGCTTATCCTCCAGTGAACTTTCTGTAGTTTCTTAAGGTGATAATAGCAAGCTACTTAGGATCTCACTTTAGGATAGGCTCTTGGATTATGACTGTCCCCCCAGATATCTCCTAGGCAACTGGCCTAATGTAGGAATGGCCATTTACATAAACCTCAATCATTAACTAAGGCATTATTTTTCAAAAGATGTCATCTTGGGGTGCCTGGATGGCTCAGTTGGTTAAGCATCTGACTCTTGATTTTGGCTCAGGTCATGATCTCACGGTTCCTGAGATAGAGCCCCACATTGGGTTTTGTGTTGATATCATGGACGGAGCCTGCTTGGAATTTTCTCTCTTTCTCTCTTTCTCTCTCTCTCTCTCTCTCTCTCTCTCTCTGCTCCTCTCCCACGCAAGTGTGTTCTCTCTGCCACTCAAAACAAATAAACATTAAAAAAAAGAATGTATTGAACACTGACCATGACTAAAGCAATATTCTACATAAATCTGTACCAGTGAACAAAATGGGTGAAGACCCTCACCCACAAGTAGCTCACAGTCTAGGAGGTGAAAGAGACTACCTAATAAATGCAGTGAATTATGTGTCAGAAGGAAAAATGGTATTTAGAAACAAACAGATACACCCACAAATAGAACAGGGACTGGGAAATGGGGGTGATTCAGGATGAAGTTAAAAAATATGATGGTCAAGGCTGGTCTCATGTGGAAGATGAAACATGAACCAAATCTTGAGGAAAATCAAGGAATTGTTCTGAGGTTTTTTGGGAAAACAGCAATCCATGCAGTGCCATGGTCTTAAGGCATAAGCACATGGGAGGAGCTTGACGATCAGCAAGAAGGCTAGTGTGGCTGGACCTGAATGAACAAGGGGGAGAAGAGTGCACAAGAAGGCCAGAGATGAAATAGGTACCAAATCAGGGTGGACACTGTAGGCTGCAATAACCACTTTAATTCTGAGAGAAATGGCAGCCATTGCAAGATTGTGAACAGAGGAATGATACAGTCTGCATTGGCTCCTGTCTTTAAAACAAACTGTAGTGCAGCCAAGGTAGAAGCAGAGTGACCTACTAAGAGGCTACTGCAATCATCCAGGTCACAGAAGATGGTGGCTTCCAATAAGGAAGTAGCCATGGAGGTGATGGGAAAGAGTGCGGCACTATGGGCTTCAGGGGTTCCTGATAGACTGAATATGAGATCCTCACCAGCAAACAGAGCAAGAAAGACAGAATGAGGTAGAGAGGTGCAATTGATGGGAGGGGACTGGCTACATTTTACTTCTCACCACGTACAAATTTAGCTCTTGATATTAGCAGATTTAAATAATTCATAATTTTAAAAACATAATTGGAAAATGTATCAATACTTTCACATCAATTTGCATTAAAAATTGTGTTAAACTGGAAATTAGGGTTTCATTGTCAAACTGCTGGTATGTTTTTTCCCCCACCATATTATCAAAAACAAACAAACCAGAATAACCACTGGTATGAATGAAACATTCATCACTATCTCATAGAAATGGTGTCTTTTTGCTTCTCTGTCCATTAAAGGTTTTGATAATTTAGCTAACTATATTATTTACTGGTTTTATTCTGAGAAATTGAACACTAAGAGGTACATTCTAGTAGAAAGGCTGCCCTAGGGTAAAATAAAAAGCAGGTTAGCACTGCTGTAAAGAGTCTGATCTTTGGAACAGACTGCTCAAATTTGACTGTTGACTCTGTTACTATCTACATGACCCTGGGCTACCTTAGTTTCCACAACTAAGAATAAGAATAAATAATAATAATAAATAAATAAATAAAATAAGAATAATAATATATTATTATTCCTTCTTATTATTATTTTTATATTTATTATATAATAAATATAAATATTTTTATATTTATATAAATAATATAATTTATATATATAATTTATTTATATATCATTTATATTATATTTATATTTATTTTTTATTTATTTATTTAATTTATTATTATAAATTATATTTATATTATTATTATTATCACAGATTTATGGTGAGGGTTAAACAAAGTCCTTAGAAGAGTGAGGCACACAGAAAACCCTCAATGAATGGCATTACTTATTGAGCTATTGAGTATACTTGCTACTACCATGCACCCGGAAATTCTCACCTCTCTTCCCAAGAGATTATTTTTATATTTGATAACTCTTTTTTTTCAATAGTCATTTCTTTCTTATGGAAAAAGTGAGAAAGGAAAGAAAATGGACAACTGTGATATAAATGCTCAACACTGTAGGCTCAATAACACTATTGGTTAGAACACGAACAATTTCAAAAATAATTTTGAAGAAGTATATTTTGAGGCAGAAGACTATTGAAAATTTTTTGCTCAATTAAAAAAAAAGTGTTGCAGTGGCAAATGGTCAAATGATATGATCTCATTAAAATATATTTTATTTTTTTTATTTATTTTTATTTTTTTCATTAAAACATTTTAAATATACAAAAATTTGGAAGGAAATATTAATGGCAGTTATCTCTGCACGGCTAGATTTGTAGAGTTTTAAACATTTTGTGACTCATTTTTGTTTTATTTTCTGAATGTGTATGGAATGCTCAGATGACTCATTCGTGTCACCAACTGAGATACAAAACAGAGGAACAAATTTAGGAGAAAAGCTAAAATTGATTTTGGGTATGAAGAATTTGATAAACTTGCAAGGTACTCAGGTAAAAATTTTCAATAAACAGACCAGTTTTCAAACTTCATGAAAGTGTCTAAGATGGACTTGGATATGAATTATCACATAGAGATGGCAGTTAAAATCACAAGAATGCATGAGCGAATTCTGGAAAACCTGCAGTGACTAATGTCTAAGAAAGGGTGAAGGAACTGCAGACTAAGAGGAAAACAGAAAGAGTGTATGGCCTCACGCCCAAGAGGGAGAGGGTTTCAAGGAGGACAGAATGACCATCGCCTTACTGAAGCCTAGTAAGTAATGAGCTGAAAAGTGTCTGTGTGATTTGATAATTAGGAGATGGGAGGAACCAGAGTGTGAGTATTTGCAATAGAGCCATGGAGCTGAAGGTAACTGCAAGAGGGCTGAGAAAAGAAAAGGAAGGAGCAAATCTACAGTTTCCTTTCTACAAGTTTGGGTGAGAAAATCAGTAATGATAAGGGGAAGACACAAGATTAAAGAAGAAGGGGTTTTTTTCCCCTTAGGAATGGAGGAACTCAATGATTCTGAGGGAGAAAAAGCTACCAGCGACTAGGTCAAAGACAAAAGAAGCAGAAGAGAAGATGGATGGAATAATATCCAAGAAGAGGTATTCAAGGGGACAGAGGTTAAGTTTGAGGTTATTTTGACCTCTTATTTTTAAGCGCACAAAATAGATATCTTTCTACAGTGTAACATAAAAAATCAATACAGATTGAGCAAATTATAATTTAGCCTTTCTTGGATAACTCCATGTTGTCAATCTGAATGTCAATTACCGCACTTAGCTGTCCAGATGGAGGTGCGCTGTTAAGGTTTCCTAAGACAGTTTGAGCTTATTCCACCTTCCAAAAGTCCCCCAAACAGCAGTGCTGTTTTTTCTGGGTGATGTTGATAGATTCTGTTTCCTCCTTTGCAGGTTATCAGCCGCCACTTGTCTACTAGCAGTTGTGATTTTCCCTGGAATCTCCTATTCACCTTTTTCTGATTTGCTTATCTGATTTTGGAAGGCATGGACCCACTCATATATCAGTATACATTTCTCTTGCTAGCAAAGTGCATTATCTTTGGTAGGCAAAGTCTTGAACGTCTATTTTGGGTGCTCAGAGACCTCTTTGCTTCCTTCCTGGTGCTCATCTTTATTACAGGAAGAAGGGGACACTGTGGGGGTTGGGGGCTGAATTCTTAATAGCTGGGATATATACTGCTGTTAATAATTGAGGTCTACATATATATCATGTTTGCTGAAACATAATGTGTATATAGAGAAAAGGCTGAGGGAACACTGAGCTTACTTAGCAAAAGTTATTTCTCTTCTACAAAACCTACGTTGTTTGTTGAGTGATTTCATCAGAGTCATCTGCAAGCCATATCTATGATTACATAAATAATTAACAATAGTTTTAAAATACCTTTGGACTGATTTTGGTTCTGTTTACATCCCCAACAATGTAACTCCCACAGTATTTTGACAGGTTTATAATTATTATTGGAAAATACATATCTTATCTCAGAGAGTTTGTGAATTAATGTTTACTGTACAGCTAACAAATATATAGACAAAAATGTGTAAATGGCTAGGAAATGAAATGGAAATCTTTGTCCAAATTCATTATCAACATGTTTTCAGCATGTATTATGCTAAGCTGCATTATAATGTACTTTCCTTGAGGAAATACATTTAAGAAATTAAAATGGCATAAAGCATACAATTCCCCATTGTATAATCCAAATAAACAAGAATGATTTTCAGAAAGCTCATCCCATGGATTTCTTTTTAATTTATACACTATAGGTAACTTACACTCTATGATGAGTATACTAACCAAAATTTTGCCCTCTGACCCTGATTTACCAATTTTACACAATTCAGACTTCCTAAGACAGGATTTGAAAATAAACAATATTTGCCAACATGTGCAAGCATGCTCAATGAGCATCTATGCACATGTATTTTACTACCTTTCCTTTCTTTTTCAGTCTGAGTGCTTTTAAAAATCAGCATAACCACAATAAAAAGAAACCACAACTGCCCTATTATTGAATTACAAAGCAATGTGTGTGGGAAACACCCCTCTGGAGTTTTAAGAGAGTCAAAAGGAAGATGTCCTGCACGTACTCCACGGCTGCAGGAATTCTGGTGAAAGGAGATACCAATCCAGAACTGCTTGAACGATGACTGTGCAGCCAGCAAGAGGTGGAGGAATGACGGGAAAGCTTGGGAAGCTGATTGGCAGGCAGGAGAGGCAAGCAGGGAGGAGTGGAAGATGAAAGTCAGAAAAGACAGCAGGAATGAAAAGAGGTGCAGATGTGAAGCTAGAGTAGACCACCTATTCCAAGTTTCCACATTTCAAGCAAGTTTTTAAAAAGTTCAAAGAAATACAACCTTCTGCAAGATGAGAAGTTGCTTTAGGGAACTGATTTTAAATAAGTAATAGTTGGCAATTACTCAATACAATCATTAGCAACAAAAATGGCAAGATTAAATACCAATAAAATACTTCACAGTACACAGTGCAGCCAGGTGCAGACTTCTTTATCCGAACTCAATTTCTCTACACTTAAGCCACTATTATTTTTGTGGCTTCACAGTGGCTTTACCCAATACTCTAGAGTACAATTTCTCCACATAGGGGTTGTTACAAAACATCGAGATTGCTGCTGAGCTGAATTACTCTAACCTACGTGAAGGAGGTCTCATTGGCATATTATTCTATTCTGGGGTCTCACTGCTACCAACTCATCTAGTTGTCACATAAATCACCTGAAAATACTGTTTTTGTCAAAATATTACCATGCCCATCTGTGTTCAAAAACCATTAATGACTGACTATCAACTTTAGGTTCACATCTGAAACATCTTAGTTTGGCCAAGGCTTTCCCTTCTAATCTCACTCATGTGGACCCTCTACTACAGGACTATTACACTTGTCACACACATCTTTGATTCAACACCTGTGCATCTTATGTGGGCAGATTGATCCCCTGTATCTATTTAAATACACTCTACAGTAAGCTGCTTAAATGTTAAACCCCATATTTTCCACCTATGTATCCCAGGTCTGACATGCCTGGCATGTAGAAGGTGATCCAATCAATATTTGTTGATAGTGAATACAGCAACTTAGATAAATAAATAAAGCCATATGTATGTGGTAGGTCTACTCTGGCTCTTGTTCATAGCACTGACTACTGTAAGGAATAGATCTCAGTGACTGCTACAAAGCAACCACCAGGGAACAAATTTCAAAGAGGAAAGAATTTATTCACAGTCTTATGAAGATTTTCAGTATTGCTTTCTTCCTAGGCACCATCCAGTGTACCTGACCTAATTCTCCTTGTTCTTCAGAACAATGGTCTGTTCTTCCAGTTTAGATGTTTTTCTTGTATGCATTTGTTGTCTTTCTTCCCTTTATCAGCACCAACAGCAGACACACCACAATTCAAGTGAAATCTTCTTGACCTTGGGAAATCTTCACAGTTGTTCTATTATTCTATGCTTCATACCTTACAAATGAAAATTATGCCACAGGATTTGGGGCAGTGAAAGAAACAAAGGAGGGTAAAGGAAAGCATGAAAGAATTATATAAATTGGGGTGGGAAGGATGAAAGAAAAAATATTTTTGAGAGCCAAAAGGTAGTAAAATTCTAAAACTCTTAATTCAAATTTACTGCCTACCTCCTCCTTTAAGGAAGATGGCTGATGTCATATTCATACAAGTGAGTTTCTTCCTTAATGGTCAAATTCTTATTTTTTGGTTTAAAGATCCAAGGATCCTTCTAACAATGGGCAAACAAAACAAAAATAAATGCTTTTAGAAAAACGCTAATTAATATTAAATATCAAAAGAATGGGGCACTTGGGTGGTTCAGTTGGTTAGGCATCTGTCTCTTGATTTCAGCTCAAGTCATGATCTCATGGTTCATGGGATCAAGCCCAATGTCCAATTGCGCTGATAGTGAGGAGCCTAATTGGGATTCTCTCCATCCCTCTCTCTCTGACCCTCCCCTGCTCATGCTCTCTGTCTCTCTCAAAATAGATAAATAAGCATGAAAAAAAAAAAGAGAATAGAGGAAAGTTATGCCTTGCTTATAGAATATGTGGGTTACCAACATACAGGCTCTATCTATTGAAGTAACATTATTTGAGGAATTGAAATAATTCTTTAGACAGTCCAGACAAAATGTTTCTAACACCAGAGCAGAGGATGTAGATTAATTTTATGAAGTCTGACTTTCTTTACTGTTTATAGAACACCAGATTGTTATTATGTTTTCCATCTCATTTCTAACTTGTGCTTTTTCAAAGGTGCTTATATGACAAAGAAAATAACAGACACTATAATAAGAAACCTTAGAATATAGTGACTTTCTATCCAGTTATACTATTTTTCAATCACTGAGCTCTGCTGTATGTTTTAGCATGAGCCATTCAGTCATGCTCCACAAGGGATAAGGTGAAAACATCCTGTGATTCATTTCAATTCCACTACTGTTCACATTCAGAGAAATAGATATGAAGGGCCTGAGATAGAAATGCAGAACAAAAGAAAAGCCTACTTGTAATCTACAGTTCCACAGAGGTTGATGGGGAAAAGTGCAAAATGAAATAAAACCAGCAACACTCTAAAATCCAAAAATATTAATTATTCCTACACCAATGCATTAAACAAAACAAAACAAACAAAAAACAACAACACAACAAAACCTTGAAGGTAACTTTCATTTTGTTCATGGTTATGTTTGACTTTCCTTTACTACATCCCACAACATACGGGGTTGCTGCATGAAATCTTCTTCACTGACTGTGACCTGGGCAGAATCATCCATTCATCCATTGATCAAGCACATATGAATCCCATTTATGTGCCAAGCACTTTGAGTACTTCGAAATCCAATATCAACAAGGCATAGTGTAAACTCTAAAGAACATCACAGGCTTACAGTTAGCCAAGGCCCTATCTTTTAAAATTCATAAAGCTATACTCTGAGGTCCTTAGTGCTCCATTCTTTCTTTCTTTTTTTAACGTTTATTTATTTTTGAGAGAGAGAGAGCATGTGCAAGCAGGGGAGGGGCAAAGAGGGGGGTACACAGAATCCCAAGCAGACTCCAGGCTCTGAGCTGTCGGCAAAGAGCCCAATGTGGCACTTGCACTCACGAACCGTGAGATCATGACCTGAGCTGAAGTCATATGCTTAACCGACTGAGCCACCCAGGTGCCCCCCTCCCCATTCTTTATTTTCATCTAAAAGTTATTTACTGAGGTGACAGTCACATAATAGAAAATTAAATTTTTAAAGTGAATAATTCAGTGGCATTTAGCACATTCACCATATTATGCAACTACCACCTCGGTCTTGTTCCAAATATTTACATCATTCCAATAATATCCCTGACCCATTAAACAGTTTCTCCCTCCAAGACCACCATCAGTTTCAAGGTGTAGGAGGCAGGAAGCTTTCATTTAAAAACAGGCTTTGAAAAAACTCATCTACACAAGGAATCACTCTGAGGAATTGTGTAGGAATTATGTAGGAACTGAGGAAAATATACTGAGGTCAGAGAGCCTTTCAAAATCAGAGTCAGCCTCCAATCTTAGGGTTTTAAAAATGGCATTCTTCATTTTGTTTGGGGGTGTTGTGTTTTGTTTTTTAGACATGGCCAATTTTCCAGATTCTCATTTCCAAAAGCCTGTAGATGTTGCCTTTGGTCCAGTGGCTAAGGTGTTGTTGTACTGATAATATTCTGACACACCAAATTTCTAAAGATCAATTAATACGAAGAATTTTCAGATCTGTGTGTTTATTTACCCTCTATGTCTTAGGGCTTCATCTAAATCCCAGGGCGTGCATTCTGTCTTCACCATAAGCAAATAGCACAGCTGATTCTAAAAATGTCTCCATGGTATCTTTGTTTAAGTTTCTTCAGCAAACTCTTCTTTGAGATTTACTTTCTTTGCCAATTCAGGTAATGGGGTTGATTAAAAAAAAAAAAAAAAAAAAAAAAAAAAAAAAACAACAAAACAAAACTCTTTCCAGGTAATCTTTTTTCCCTTTCATCGTCTGCTGTTTACAAATCTTCTTACTTCTTAATTTTGCTGAACACCTCCAATTCTTTGTTCCCAACTGTTGTTTTGCCATCAGAACATTTGATTCCAAAGCTTACGACCTTTCTAGTTCATTAAAAATATGAACTGCCAAGCTTCTTGCTCTTGACATTGTAGTTCTTACTAGAAGCATCAAGCCAAATGTTTTACCCTCAATTCTACTCCATTCCAGACATCCCGTCCCCTAATACTTACAGATAGGAAAGAGGTGAGCCCCTGTAAATCTGAAAACTTGTGGATGTAGAAGCCTAAATGGCAGAGACAGGTCAGTAACTGTTTTAGAAGGAAACTGTACTGAGGCAACATAGTGCAGCACTGTGGTTAAAAACATATTGTGAAAACCAGATGGCCTTGGGTCCACATCTTGGCGCTACTACTTACAAACTACAACCCTGTACATGTTGTTTAAATTCCCTGAGTAGCAGCTTTCTCATCTGGGCTATGTAAAAAGGTAGTATTATTTATTTATTAAAAAAATTTTATGTGTATTTATTTTTGAAAGAGAGATAGAGAGACAGAGACAGAGCATGAGTGGGTAAGGGCAGAGAGAGAGAGAGAGAGAGAGAGAGAGAGAGAGAGACAGAATCTCAAACAGGTTCCAGGTTCTGAGCCATCAGTACAGAGCCCGACACAATGCTCGAACTCATGAACCAGGAGATCATGACCTGAGCTGAAGTTGGACATTTAACCAACTGAGCCACCCAGGTGCCCCAAAAGTCAGTATTGTTTAATGGACAGATCTTGTCTTTATACCAATCATAGTATTTACACAGCAGTCAATTCAATGAATTGCCTCAGAAACTGCTGAAAAGTTTCAATTGTTGGAAAATGTACTCATAGAGGAACAATTTTTCCTACTCCAAGCCCAGTTTCATATTCTGCCCTGAGTGGTATCTGTATATTATAACACCTTTTTAATCTTCACTTCCCTAGTTATGAACTGAGGGAGACTGAGTGATAAGTTGTATTCCTTGCATTTGGCCTCTCCTACTCTGGGATTTTATTTTACAAGAGAGGACCACTGAGGAGTAAGAGAGAGGCTGTTGTGGGCAGTGGTTTGCTCAAGGTTTCACAGAGAGGCCTGCTGCAAACCAGCTCATTCTAACCTGGTTCTCAGCAAGTTTGATTTTCACTTATGTAAACCATACTTTCTTATTTCTGTCTTCTCATTTATCATAGCTCAGCCTGACTCTAAGCTTCTTTCACTTCTACCTCCCTAAATTTTGCTCTAATAACTCTGTAACTAACTAACCTACCTCTCTGAGAGTTCTTCTTAAAGTGCTTGTTCTATTAACCTCCCTAAATCAGTTACTTTACCACTACTATTCTATTGCAACCAATTAAAATTAATGGGATCTATAAGGTAAAACAGAAAATAGGAAAAAAAAATCAAACATACATGTTGGATTAAAAATTGTAAGCTAAAAAATATTAATGAGTTTTCAAAATCATAATATATTCAATTATCAATAAATTTATGCAGAAAAAAGATGAAAATGTGGACAGGATGATTATTTCCTACATTTACAGTAGAGACTGTTCTAGAGAAGGAGGCAGGGAAATGGACTTAATGGTGGTAGTGGGGACATGGGGTCCTCAAAATTCATCTCTATAGTTTTATTTCTTCTTTTAAAAAAACCCTGAAGTAGTCATAACAAATATTAATATTTGAAAATTCTAATTTGTGTATACAATTTTTTACATATTGTAATCCCTGGTAATTTTTTTTTCCAAATTAATTCTAAAAGAGTTATATGTGCTACTCAAAGAACTAAGACATCTTAGATCTCTCACTGAATGGTTCAAATGCTGAGGTAAGACCTGTACTACGACTATGTGTAACCAAAGCCACAGGGCTCCCAATACTTCTAGTTTTGGATTTCAGCAGTTAGAGGAGATTGGACTATTTTGTTTCCATGGCTCATTAAGCTCGGGTTAGACTGGTGTCCATAATCAAATTCACTGCATTTATCCCTGCCTCCTCCCTATGAAATCAGGCCGGACCTTAGGGAAAAGAAAGAATAAAACATACCCCAAATCCATAGTAATTCTGCCCATAAAGGAAATTAACACACCTGAAACAGATTAAATTCTTTTTCCTTTTCTAAATGATCCCCTTCCTTAAGCTTCCTCTGTCAGTTGACTGCCAACCCTATTTGCTAATTCCCATCCCTCATAGGGTTCACTAGCACTTCCTGTTGCAAATTAAGTGTTCCCTGAAACTGAGCCTGACATCTCCAAAACACACCCAAACTCTGGGGGCTACTGGGCTTCCTGCTGGTGTGTCTGGTGCAAAGGGCACCCAAACATCCACAGGGGCTGATCCATCATTACCTGTGGCCTGGGAGTGTTCCTGGTGTGAGAAAGGAATAGTGAGAGACGAGAGGAAACCGTGGGTAGGAAGAAGGGAGAGGGTTTTCATTATTTTTCAGGGGAGGAAATGACCTCGACTGAGAATAATGCAGAACCAAAGGAGAGAGGTGGGACAGATGGAGAGATGACAGACACAGGGACAGACACAGGAGCAATATGGAGTAACAGGTCCGAATACTTGTAACCAAGGCAACACAGCAGTAAAGGTACAGAGAATGGTAATAGCAGGTCTGTATTGTGTTAATAGGATTAACATCAAAGTCAATTGCTTTTTAACCTTTTTGAGGACAAAAGCCTTGTGAGAAGACTCACCTCCTCCACCCAGTGTACCATCTCACACTCAGGACCGAGCAGGTGGAAGGAGGGCTCTGATCCTCTGAGAGCTGATCGAGAACCCTTCCTATAAGATCTTGGTTCTGCAGCTGCAGAATCCTTTTTTTTCTTTTTTTTGGCAATAAAGACACGTATTATTTTAAAAAAGAAGAAGATAAGGTAGAAAGGAAGGAAGAGAGGGAAGAAGGGAAGGAGAAAGATTCCATTTATAAGCCTCATACAAAACTAAAATCAAAACAAAACAAAACAAAATGGCCAATATGAACCAAGTTACCGATTCATTTGTGTCTTTCAAGAGGACGAGTGGATCCCTGCGTGGATAATTAGCCCTCTTTACAATATTAGACTGAGCAAGACAGGTTAAGCGTACATAGTAAACATGCTTTGCTAAAGACCTTCTTCTTTTATTCACTCTGTCCCATTAGATGGAAGAAGTCCATTTTAATGTAATCTTTATTTTTAAGGACAAAGTTGAGGGAGGGGTGGGTTCTACCCTAAAGATTCATTGTGTATTTGAAAGGATTGCTGCTTTACGCTTCTTCATTTTCAAAATGAAACAGGTCTTGGAAATCGAAGAACCGTTACATTACAGAGCTTCTCTCTCACACAGCTCCTCCTCCAGTACCGTCCATTTAAAGTAGGAATTTCGAATAATGCAGCTTATTAAATCCATGTTTTCTGCCAGATTCTGCTCTACGTGCATATGTTCTTTTGTTTCCCTCCTAACATTTCCATGGCTCAGAAACCAGTCTTTCTGGTATAGCTGAAGGATATGGATATTAAAATCAGATCAGCAAAAGATTTTATAGACTTGGGAAGCTGCCAATCAATGTTGTAAAATCAAGCAGGTCATGTAGGTGGTGATATCATCAAGTCTATTCTATGTAGTTTCAATATTGCTGTTGGATGAGGGGCTGGAGCCAGGGTCGAGCTGGCGAACAATTGGGAGTGGGCAAGGCAATGAAAGGATTAATTGTGGAATTTGAAATTGTGGGGGCAATTTACATTAAAGAATTGTTTTCAAAGACTTCCTAACCTCCAAGACATTTTCCAGTCTAGGTAACCTTTGAATCACAGCTGGAGGTGATGTTCTTGGAGCTGCCTCTGAAAGCTGAAATCACAACACGCCTGCAGCGTTCCCTTCCCAAACCCACAACTTTGTCATCTTCTCAAGCAGACACACAAACACTCAAGAGTCCACAGTACTGTTTTGGGGTGGGCGGGGGGGGAGAGGGTTTGTTGCTTTGTAGTAGCTCTTTTGAAGTGTTTAATTCCTCCTTTGTAATCTATTCATCAACACGCATTTCAAGCATATCAGTTTTAGCTCAAAGATTGCATTCACAGGGGTTTATTTTCTCCTGTGGCTCAGGGCCTCTGTCCAGCATCTGGGTGGCACAGTTTTGTTTTATCTGAGTTCAGAAACGTTAAGAAAATTAAATTCTTTCTCTCTCCCCTCCTTTCCACTGGCCAATTCAGGCTAAGATGTTACTGAGGTTGGGTGTGAGCAAGTGAGTGTGTGTGCAAAGGAGCACCGTGTGCCTGTCTTTGTAAAATACAGGAAATGCATAAAAGAAAGAAGAGTTCAGCTGGAGCCACTGCTGCTCGGCTTTGCTTCTTTCCCCTCCTCCCCTCTTCCTCCTCCCTCCGAGCACCGGCTTTTAATTTTCAACAGCACTGCAATTGCTTGGTGTGGTTTCAAGAGCTGGGGTGCCATTCTCCCTGATGATGACTCTGCTGACGTCAATGGCATTCTTATCATGCCTAGTGCGACATCAGAAACCAGCCCTCAGAGGCTCCTCTTATTCAGGCTGTCTGGGCTCTCAGTAAAACGTGGACTGGATTTCTCAAATGAAAAGGACTTACGCTCCGATCCTAGCAAGGAAGCTCTGCTCTCAGCCAGACACCCTTCTTCTGTATGACAGCTTGGCAGTTAAAGCTTTATTCCTTAGTGTTCTCTTCTGCTCAGACTCCCTGAAGGAGAAGAGAAGACTAAGTGGAGCACAGGGCTACCTCTGTGTCTGGAGCTTTCAGAGACGTGTGTGTGTGTGTGTGTGTGTGTGTGTGTGTGTGTGTGTGCGCGCGCGCCTGTGTGTGTGTTTCCCCACCACCAAGGCAAAACTGCTTGACCTGATTATTCTTTCGGTTTTGCTAAAGCATTTGAGGTGGTTCCCCTCTATACAGTGGGCCAGATCCACTCATTTAAGTACTCCTGGCTTGCTGGCTTACTTTCTGGGTCAGAACTGGAGCTCAGGTCCAAACATCAAGCCCATTTTCACTTCCAGATTGCAGCAAACACCTCTCTCCTCTTTTTTTTTTTTTTTTTTTTTTTTTGGTAATAAATACAGGTTGGGAGAAGCAGGGAGGTAATTATAGCTAAATAATAAGAGTAATGACAATAATAGCTGAATACACATTGAGAATTTAACATTTTCCTCTAAACACTCATGAGTTTTTAAGAGGTCTGATCTCAAAGGCTAGAATTATAAGATAGTCACTTGATGCTAAAATCCACCATTAGCTTTCCACCCAGCAGTTGGAGAGCAACTGTTATGATGATGACAAAACTTCCTTTTGCAGTAGAGTTTATTATGGTCCAAATCTAGCCTAAACCATTTCAGATACGTGTATAGTTCAAATCTAAAGTCAAGGACATTTAACATGAGGAGAAAATGGTACATATCTAGGTAGGTTTCTTTGGCCCAATTTTTCCTATAGACAAATCAAAATGACCTTGGTATCTACCAACCACATGACGATGGTTCCTCTTAAAGATTGCTGAGCCACCCTTAATAAACTTTTTAGAAGCAACTCATCTAGAGAGAAGCCATTTAACAATGTATGACATGTATAATCATTAATTCCATCTAGAACTAGTTGGAATCATAACATTAAGGAACATAGGCTTACACCTAGTTTAACCCTTCCACCTTCACATGAGGAAACTGAGGCCCAGAGGTGGTTTCATGATGTACTCAAGGTCATGCAAAAAAGAAGTGGCATGACTGAAAAACTCAAGCCATCTCGCTCTTTATGTATGTTCTTTTCACTTCTGCTGCTGATTATTTACAGCCCAAACTTTTGCTTAGAAGTTTTTATTTGTCATACAAATATGAATAGTAATTCTGAATTTCTTGATTGAAATGAATTTTTAGGAGTTTTTAGATTAAGAGAGTCATTACAAATTTCTTCTTCTTTTCAGGAAGTTCTACAACTAGTGAAAACATTATTAAATGGAATGGGACAAAATAATATACATTGCAGTACTATGGAGTGGAATTCCATGGAATGGCATGGAATTCAGGTGGCTTTTTAAAAAAGTAATGATGGAGCCTGAGTAGAGACATTGGAGATTTACCTGGACATTCCACATACCTGAGCCCCCTGCATCTGGCCATCATCCTGCCTCATTTACTACTTACCTTGCAGCAGCCTGATTGTAGCATGGGGATACTCATATAATTTATTCACTTTCTAATTCAAGCCATTGGCTTAATGTTTGCTACCTTGTACACTTGATATTTATAGTTACCTTCTTCCCTCCCCCTCATATCAGTCTCCTTACAAGACTATAACTGCTTTGATAAGTCACTTTTAGACACTCTCTTTTGGGCAGATGCATCATCACCCTCTGGTCCGGAATGGAGAAGAGATGAGACCAAGTTGAGAGATGCTGGGTTTAGGGTTGGAAACCTGGCTTGCTACTATATAATTATAGGGTATTTCTTAAACTTTCTGAGCCCCTGTTTCCTCATCTGTAAAATAGGAATAATGATCCCTAACTTATAGGATTATTGAAAGAGTTAGAGAGGCCCCTGGGTGGCTCAGTCAGTTTAGCGTCCGACTTAAACTCAGGTTATGATCTCATGGTTCCTGAGTTTGGGCTCCATGTCGGGCTCTGTGCTGACAGTTCAGAGCCTGGAGTCTGTTTTGGATTTTGTGTCTCCCTCTCTCTCTGCCTTCCCACTGCTTGTGCTCTGCCTCTCTTTATCTCGAAAGTAAATAAACATTTAAAAAAAATAAAAAAAAAAAAAAGAAAGGGTTAGAGAAGATGTTTACTAAGCTCCTGTTAGACTACCTGGCACATAGGAGAAACTCAAGAAAGGATAATGCTGACATTGATGATAAAAAAATAACAGGTGGGGAGAATCATAAAATTAGTAAGGACTAATAAAGTAGAACAAACAAAGGACAGGTAGTATTTTTCTCCTTGTAAGCAGAGTTAGTCCTGAGGAGTGCCACCACAATTGGAAGAGCAATATATCTTCAAAGATTTTTTTCTAGTGAAAAATGAGTTATCTGAACCAAATACATCAGCATAGACCTGCATGATAAATTTCTATAAAATGTTAGTGGAATGCATTTTGCATTTGGTGTTTGATTGCAATTAGATGTCAAGTAGCTACAAAACCTAATTGTCCTCTTAAAAAATCTTCAAGGATTATTTTGAAACTGGTCTGTGAGAGCTACTTTAAAGGTAAACCATTCTGGGCTGATTCAGTTTCTGGTTCTGCTCTCCCTGAGACAAACTGCCAATAGTCCACTAGGCCATAAGTTGCTTTGTGTACACTGAGATAAGAAGACAAATTAATTCCTTAAACTTAAAGGGAGACCCACATTAAGGTCACAAGGGTTTTGGAAAGCCTAGCTCTCCATTAGGGAGATAAACCATAGCATCCCATAATACACATTTTCACATTTCACTACAAAATTGAGATCATTTCATTAATAACAAAATTTATCAAAATATAAATGCTGTCCCCTTTGCAGAAATCAATAATTTAATATAAAATAAAACTAGCATTTGACTCAGAAACAAATCACAGCCATGTCTGTTTAAGGTGGCTCACCCAAATTTCATAATAGGAACCAAGAAAAAGAAGTATGTAGATTTAGGAAAGGGTGTTCATCTCTGTGATTTGGCCCTGAAACCAATCAATTCTGCCTGGGGCAGTGCAGAAAAAAAGCTCTCCTTTCTAGTGAATCTTCATGTCTCACCCACTGAAAAAAGTTTTACACCCCATTAACAGGCTGGTCAACTTTTAACATTTGATGTCCCTTTCTGCTTCAACTCAAGCAAATAGAAAGAAAGGGTTTAGTCACATCTAACTTCTCCAAACTAGTAAGTAAAGTTAAAATGCAAATTTGATAGTGTGCTTCCCCTTCCTTAAAGCCCTTCTTCAACAATGCTCCATTCACTTAGCCAGGGGCCCAGTGGTCAGGCCAGTGTAAACCTGAGGAAAGATCACCACTTTCTAACTCACCTAGCCTAAAGGACTGCCCTTCTGTAACTTACCTGACTAGAGATGGTGTCTTTTAAAAATATGCAAAAGGTGGGGCACCTAGGTGGCTCATTTGGTCAAGCATCCCGACTTTAGCTCAGGTCATGGCTCAAGCCTGGCGTCAGGCTCTGTGCTGACAGCTCAGAGCCTGGAACCTGCTTCAGATCCTGTGTCTCCCTCTCTCTCTGTCCCTCCCCCACTCATGCACTGTCGCTCTCTCTCTATCAAAAATAAATAAACATTCAAAAATTTTTTAAAAATATGCAAAAGGTGTATTAGGTATACAAAAGGCACAGAGGCGTTCCTTCAGAATTAGCTTCATGCCGATTTGATTATACGCTCCCACAACAACTTGCATTTTGCCTTCATGGTATTTAAGGCATTTCAATCATATATTTTTAATTTTTCTTTGCCCTACTAGACTGTAAAGTAGGAATTGTGACCACATAGTTCATCTATATATCCCTGGCTTCTATTATAGTGCCTGCTACACAAGTAGTTGGTTAAAAAACATTGTTATATAAAGTCAGTTTGCCATGTTATGTTCAATAGTTGATATGATTCTTGATAAAAGTTATTACTGAGAGGATATGAAATAATTCTATATCCTCATATGTGACTTTATCACGGTTATTCCCAAACGCCAAGGGCATATGGTATTCCAAAATAAAGTGAAATTACAACAGTAATAATGATAAGGCCAATGTAACACAGTTATACATACACACACAGAAATTAATGAAAGGTTTCAATGGCTCCCTTTTGGGGATGACTGCCCTTTTTTTCCTATTTTGTGATATTAAATGTATGTGGAATGCAAGACATAAACATCCCAATATGAAATCATGACTCTAGTAAATGGCAGTCGTTCTGTTGAAAATAGCTTTATTTGGCAAAAGTTAATAAGAGTTGATGAGTTGGTAATCCTATGTTGGGCCTCTCAATTTTTTTTTTTTTTTTAATTTTGAAATTCCAAAGTCTGGGAATCATCGACTGAGCAGAATTTTTCCCATCGGAACAGACTTGAGGATTTTTGTGATGCACATCTTAGTTTCTAATCATGTGTGGCTCCAACTTGCAATCCTTCCTACATTTACTTCTCCATCCTCATACTTTGCCTTTTGTGATACTCCCCATGACTATACTTTCTCCGAACTTTATTATTTTCAACAATCGATACCGTATAGTTCTTGTCCCCACTTACAGCCACTTTAGGCTCCCAAATCTTTGACATGGTTTATTTTGCTTTAAGAGAAATAGGTTAAGATTTTAAAATTCTAATTATATACATTATAATAATGGGTCTGATACATTCACCTGCAGGTGACTGGAATAACTAAAGGTATAAATTTTAAAGGTAAAAGTAAAGCAAGTTTTCTTTGAATTCATTAAACTTCCTAAAGATTTGATAAGGGGTAGGGATCACAGTTGAGCCAGACAGTGATTTTCCTCAGCTCTTGGAGCAAATGAGTGGGAGAATAAACACAAGTCACATTTACTCTAGCAGTCACTAGAAATATAATTATCTATGTGTGCCATTTGGGAAGCACTGGTCCAAATGATTTCCATGATTCAATACACATGTAAGTTGAAATTGACAACACTCAATAGCAAAACTATTCAGAGGATGTTATTTGATGGAAAAATAACATTTAAAATTTTATATTCCATTATAGTACATTTTCCGGTATAGTTTTTTTGAAATGGTTAATATAGAGAAGCATACTATCAAGGAGCAGATGAAAGTAACACCACCTTCCTCCTCCCTTTAAGGAAAGTTCCTATTGGTATTCCTGTTACATATACAGGCTTGGGACTTTTTGGCATTTACGGCATATTGACATGATTAACATTTTCACTTGATTGAGGGAAGTGGCATTCATTTTTAGCTCTGCTTTGGAATATTATTAACCTGATTTGAAGATAATATATTAGAAATGTCCTTGTCAGTCAAACCCCCTGAGCTGTAGAAATGATCATGTTGTTCAACTTGTTCAGCCTAATTTGACAAGGGTAGCAAGCCAAGATTGTTCCAGGGAAGAGAGATCGCCTATTGCAGCAGGAATATCTTTATTCCTTTGGTGAAAATTAGTACTAGGATCAGTGTATGTCAAAGAAGACATTGGCATCATTTCACCCAACGCTTTTCCATTCTCTTATTATTTGGATAATTGGAAAATTCACCACAAGAATCCAGACTTGTCTGTCTCTCTGTCTCTCTGTTTTTCTGTCTTTCTGTCTTTCTGTCTCTCTCTCCCTCTCTCCCTCTCTCTCTCTCTCTCTCTCTCTCTCACACACACACACACACACACACACACACACACACACACACCTATGAAAATCCGGCCACATGAGGTAGAGATTTTGTTGTAAGAATGAAGCAGAAGACAGCTCCCTTCCTCACCGCTACTCAGAGCTAGAACTCATACTTTTCTAGTAGGAAGAGTAAAGTGGATGCTGACTCTATAACATAGGCTAAAGGCTTTAGAAGTAGAAAGCCTGGAGTTCAGATTCTAGCTCTGCCACTTCCTAGCTCTTTGAACACAAGCAAGTTACTTAGCTCTTTAGGTCTCTGCTTTCTCATCTATGAAATGGAGTCCAGAAAGTTCTGAGGATTACACAAAAGCATTTAGTTGAGGCACTTAACACAATACCTTGTACAAATGAGGCACTCAAATGACAGGTGATACAGCACTAAACTACAGCACACTATATCAGGACACCAGGGAAGCTTAATTTAAGAAGTCTTGGGTCTCATCCATTCTAATTTTGTCAGTAAACTGTAGGTAAGTACACTGGGCCCCTGTGTACTTGGGGCCTTCCCAGGCCCGCTTTACCCAATCTACCCCTGGGGCAGAAGCTACTTTCCTAGCTTCCTGGCCATAACAGCCCCAACAAAGTGTTGGTGATCACTGCTACTGCCTCACCTTTTCTGCCTTACCACCCTGGTGGGCCTGGCCTGGGCAAAAGCCTCTGATGTGACAGGAACCATCCAGCTACATGTCAGATGGGGAGCTTCTGGCTTCCTCAGGGATTTCTGGGAGAGTCAAAAGAGTCAAGTTCTGTAGAGCAAGCTGACCAATTTGAGACAAAAGACTTCTGGGCAGAAAAATTGTTCACCCTTTCTCCCCTGGGTGGAATGTTCCAAAACATAGAGGTTCTATACAATCTCACAGGTGATATCTTTTGTAACTTAGTGGCTAGTTGTGTTTCTGGTAAAGGTGTGGCAAGCTTAGTAGTGCAAGGCCTTGGCTTTACTTTTCTTCTCCTCTACTGCTATTCTTTTCACCTTCACCCCTGCCCTCTCTCCTGCTTTCTTGGGATTGCCTGATTCTCCATCCCCTGTAAAATGGGAGCAGGTCTTGGGCTACATCTCAGGAAGTTTGGGCTAAGACTATGACATTTGGGGAAAAAATGAGGCAATGGGAGTACAAGAATAAGAAAATTCACAGTATTTGACACCAATCTACTTATCTATATATAATTCCTGGGATTCTGTCAATAGTGGAAGCTCTTAAGGTGACATTACTGCCTTATTAACAAAGCATAACTGATCAAATCAGGAGCACAAGGGGCCTTTGAAGACAACTCATCATTCCTTTCCTTCCATAGAGTCAAATTTCAATTACAACCGAAGATAACATATTTGTAACCACTTAATCCTGTCTTTCAGGAGAGAAGACAGAGAGACTGAGAGTGAAAAGAGATTTTTCTTTTTGAAAAGTCATGTTCCTTTTTATTTAACTAAAATGTAACAGGATGCTAAAATGCAACGTTGGCATTTTTCTTTTCTTCAGAAATATGCCCACATTTTATAGAGAAAGCTATATATTGAGGTTCTGCTAAAAAAAAAAAAGAAAAAGAAAGAAAGAAAGAAATGCAATTTTCACATTAAACATAGATTCTAATGTCTGGCATTTCTCCTAGTGCTCGCACATAATTATCCATAATTGCAGTTTTTCCAACAGGGGACCCACGGTAGTCACTCTGATTTATTCCACATTATGTGACCCTCTCACACAGTGATAATGATCTTCAATTCCAGCAGCCCCGGCTGTCGCCTCTCTTCAACCTACATGGAACACTTTTCCTCTCATGCCTCATGACGTCGAATATAGGAACTCTAGGTTGTTATTCAGGCTTCTTTCATCCTCATTTTCTGTATTTTTTATGACTGCTTTTTGCATAGGCACATTTGCTGAGTTGGCACCTCACAGGTGGTTTGGTTTGTGGCATATTTTAATAGCTATGAAACCATGGGTTCAGCTATTGGGTTGCAATGAATTACATAATGCATGTGCAATTCAGTGCACTAACAAGAGGATTTTCCTAAGACCCCAAATGACCCAGGAAACTGACACATGGAAGGGACCGCATCTCATCGAATGTCCCCTGACACAGATACACTTATCCTGAAGGGCACGCTCTTACTCTGAGGGATGGTGGTCTGTGGAGGGCAGACCTGGTAGCCATCCAATTATACTAAGGCACATTTCTTTCTGCTGCTATTTGGTTCATTTTACTTTGGTTTGGTTTGTTTTCTGTTCTTAGCAATCAGGCCGTTTTATGAGTACTTTGGCAAGCAGGAGTCAGAGTTGTTTTCTCTAGGAAAGTTTTAACCTTTCAGCACAGTAGCAATGTGATAGACATTATAAATTCAATGAAATGTGGTCTCTGGTCCAGGTTTGTGGTAACCCTTTTTATTTCTCTTGCTTAATTTACTTAGAAATAAGTGTGATGCTCTAGAGATATTGAGATAAATTGAATGCGGGGCCTGTACGCACAACTGCCTCTGGTCTGAGCTCATTTTCTAGGAATGCTGGTCACTAGTAGAGGAGGATAGAGTCCATGCAAGCTGTATTTATTTCATTATTCTCATAGTCCATTCATTCATTCCACACATTTAGTATCTTCTGGGAGCCAGGCACCGTGCTAGGTGACACGGTTAACACGTTGAGCAAATCCCGGCCCTAAGATGACACACCGTAAGGTTCTGTTGAAATATAGGGTTTGGCATTCTTTTTCCAAATCTCCATGTATTATAAGGAGGAACATAAGCAAACAATATTATTAATTTATTCACACATTCATTAACCATTCATTTAAAAAAAATACTGAAGATCTACTATGTGATAGATACCGTACCAAATGCCAGGAAAGTAAGGATAAAAGAGAGCATCTATAAACCATAAGAAAAGGATGAATCTGACTACAGAAATAATTTAAAAGCCTAACTGTTAAAACACCCTAAACAAAGTTAGAGTTAAAAAAATGAAAAAAATTGCCATAAAAGGGATCATTTTCTTAATACACCCAGAGCATTAACACATCAAACAAACTGATTCCCCAAGGATAACTGATTTAAGGAATCTTTTACAGGAGGAAACTGTGGCCAATAAACATATGAAAAGGTGATCTATTTTATTTATAATTAAACTAAGTGGCAAAATGTTTGTGAATCCCAGGGTCAGTGGATATGGGAATACACACACATTTGTTTTTAAAGTTTATTATTTTGAGAGAGGAAGAGAGTGAACAAGCAGGGGGAGGGTCAGAGAGAAGGAGAGAGAGAGAGAGAGAGAGAAGGAGGGTGGGAGAGAGAGAGAGAGAGAGAAAGAGAGAGAGAGAGAGAGAATTCCAAACAGGCTCCACACTGCCAAGGTGGAGCCCAATGTGGGACTGGAACCCATGAACCATGAGACCATAACCTGAGCTGAAACCAAGAGTTGGATGCTTAATGGACAGAGCCACCTGGGTGCCCTGGGAATAAGCACATTTTTATGCTGATGGTGGTACTGTTATTTGATGTAGTCTTTGGAAGACAGCTTGGCAATACCTACAAAAATGTTGCAATTTCACTGCTAAGAATTTGCCTAACAAATACACTTACAAAAGGATACAGAAATGTTCAGGTATAAGGAAACTCAAAATGTTATTTGTAGTAGTAAAAGAAAACTGGAAATTACCTTTAAAGTCTATCAACTGAGTTAAATGTATTATTAACTTAAATGGATTATTACATATAAGGGGATACTATGCACCGGGTAACAAGAATGAGGTATAACTCATTGTATTTATATAAACACATACAAAAGAGCCTCAAGACGTGTGGTTCAATTTAAAAGAGTCTGGTGCAGAGTGGTATTTATAATACTATCTGGAAGGATGTGCACGAAACTGTGAACACTTTACTGAACACAGCCATGAACAAACAATTGGAGTTGACACAAGTGACAGCTATTTGCTAATCTGCTCTCTCATGTGATAGCGTTTACTCTATGCAGGGTTCTCTCTGAGTATGTGCTGTTCTAAGATCTTCAGATATTTGCATACAGCTAAAATCAAGAAGAAATGAAGATCAATACATGTTTTCAAATGAATTAGGACTCAGGGTGGGGAGAGAGAGACAGAGACAGAGAGAGAGAGAGAGAGAGAGAGAGAGAGAGAGAGAGAGAGGGAGACATAGCATCAAGGAGTAGGCAGGGGCATCAACTTACCCCAATTTGCCTAGGACTTTCCTAGTTTGAGCACAGAGTGCCCCATGTGCTAGGAAACTCTTCAGTCCCAGGCAAACAGCTGGGAATGGACTGGAACAGCTGGTCACCCTGGCCTGTCTTGGAGTTACTACAGAGACTTGTGCATTAACCCTATGCACAGGAGAAACTGACGTGAGGAACTCGCTTTCTTACTTGCATTTTTCTTCCCTATACCTCTTCCTAGATGCCAAAAGGTCTCTGCAGTTTTCTCCATCTGGAAGTTCCATCACCGCCCCTTGGTGCAAAGATTTCGACACTTGCTCTAGAGATGTGATTTTCTGGATTAAGATTTCTAAAACTGGGGTTTTCTGGAGGTTGTATAGAGTTTACAGGAGAAGAGAAGCCATTGTAAAAGCATTGAGAGGTATGGAATTTGGGTATGAGGGAAAAATGTTACTTGTGGAGCTAGGAATAATAAATCCAAAGAGGTTTTCAAAGGTAGGAAAAACCTGATGGTATGACAGGAAGGGATAGAGCAATATTCATTAGAAAAACTGAAATGGTGTCTATGAAAGTAAGTTAGATAAAGATGGGGGGCATTTTAGGGAAAAACTTTCAGAACAAAACACACCAACTCTTAGGAACTACTGGATGTAATCAGCAATTTATATGCTTCTGACACTTTCCATATGACGTAGTATGCTGTGGAAGGAATAGCTGACTACTGTAGAACACTGAAATTATCCCTGGTGGCAGGTGTTGGGCTGTGTGTACACGACCACCCTAACAAGGTTAAAGGAGAAATCCCTGGAGAACCTCGTTGTTTTCAGTGCCCATGGCAAGAAGGAAGCCAAATATGGCCACACATGTTATACTACAATCTTGTCCAGAAAGTGGGTGATGTTTCAGATTTGAGAAAGGCATCAGAAGCATAGCTATTCAGTGCATGTGTTTCTCATAATGATGTTGGTATTCCTCTCACATGTGTCCCCACAGTAACCATTTACTGAAAGAAAGCTAATGACATTTGAGCGTGGTTGCATTTTCTAAGACTTCCTATAGAAAGGAATCCTCATGATTACTTAGAAGTCACTAAGTCTGTTGCCCTCAACATTTTTGCCCATCTAAGGGTGAGTGTGCTCCTGTTTTGCATTGAGATATTGGTAGCTATGCCACTTTTGCAAAACCATGTTTATTCTGTACTCTGGACCATTCATTTTATCATTTAATATTTACCAGGGAATAAGTGGGGGCCTGGGGTTTCACAGATGAGTAAGACACAGACTCCATGCTCAGGAGGTAATGGTACGTTAGAAAATATAAGACCAACTAACATGACAATGTAAGATGGAAGACATGAGAGAAAGATTTTACAGCAATATAGAAGAGGTAAAGAAGATTATGCTCAGGAGGAATTGAGGAACTGTCTTCAGGGGCAAAGCAGATACCCTCCCGTTTCTGGAAGAGATGAGGGTGGAGAAGACCTTGAAGGGCCACAGAAAAATGTATGCAAAAGCTACAGAGGTATGAGACAGCATGGCTTAATTGGGAAACTGCCAACCACGGGTTAAATCTGGGGGGAGCACAGAATCGAATGGTACGCATGTGGGAGGAAGGAACCAGGCAATGAGGGGAGGGTGGAAGTCAAGGCAGGCAGACTTATTGAGCTCCAGGCTTTTACATCTGGTATCTCACATGATGGCTTCCACAACCTCCTGACATTGTTCATTACTCCATTATGCCAATGAGGAAACAGAAGATGAGAAAGGTTACACCTGAGGTGACCCACAATTCGAGGCCAAGTGTATCTGACACCACAGCCCCTGGTCAATTTACCACGAGCCAGTGTTTCTAGGTGAAGGGTAAAGAGTTTAAACTTCACCAGGAAGGCTCTAAGTACTTTCTAATGGGAGTCAGTAGAGAAAGATAATTATAACTGCATTTTAGAAAAAAAATAATCTGAATCCATGTGCAGGAAGAGCAAGTGGAGGCAGTGATGACAGACAGGAGGACAGAGAAATATTTTTCTCGTTTTTTGGCAACGAAGATCAGAATCTAGTGGCACACACAGACAAGTCCAGGTTTCCTTAGGCCTTGACTTCGTCATACTTGCATTATGCTTAGAAATATGCAAGTGTCAAATACCAATTACGAATCTGAAGATGATGGATTCCAGGAACTCTGACCCATCTTAGAGGGGAGCAGGGCTGGAGAAGGGGCATAAGGGCAAAGTAATGATGAATCTCTAGGACTGAGAAACATAATGAAAATCTCTGCAGATGCAGTTCCATGAATGACTAGAAGACACCCATTCTTAAGGGCGATAGAGATGCTGGGAGCCGGTGAAGCAGTTGTAACTTGCACTTGTGTAATTATTGCAGAGGGTTACACTTTGGTTAAGTGATCCTGTTGCTTTAGAAGTCTGAGATGATGCCTGGCCTAAGAGTTTTCTTTAGCTGCATGTCTCACTGTAGCTATAAATTTCAGTCAAGTTATGTCCTGCAAATTGGGCCTAGTTAAAGAACTCAGGAATGGGGAGGTGGGGGGTGGACTGGGATACAGACTCAGGGCTGGTGGAGTTAATTTAATTCTTGGATTGAAAATCTGATAACCATTTTAATCCTCTGTGGTTTGAAAAAGTAGGTCCTTAAAATACATTCATTTGGCACAAATGAAAGCAGTAAAACAAAAATCAGGGAGTGCTGAAATTCTTAGACTAAGGGCTACTTTATCATAAGCTCTAGTAAACAAGACTAGAGACTGTTTCTGGTTGAATCAGAAAAAACATTTTCAGTGAAAAATTTCCATCTGATCTTTCTCAGATACAGTAACAAGACATCTATATTCTACAGTAGGTACAAATGTTTGCCCCAGACAGTCAAGATTTTGAGATGGTAAGCAAACATTTTTAGCATAAACACACGGTTGTAGAAACTAACTTCAAGAGTAATAATATTCCTTAACATGATTTTGTCATAAAAGGTTAAAACCTTTACTAGATTTACATCTTAGGGTCAAGGAGATAGTCATTCTTTTAAAGTTGCAACAGTTTGGTTAGATTCAAATCACTAGAGTGTTCCTTTGAAGGCAAACCTTGTTCCTTTGAAGGTAAAATTTATATCTATGCATACATGTTCCATTCGTAAAACTGGAAAGAATCCTTCACAATAAACTATAAATGGTGTATACATACTTTAAATGGATATTATACTTATATGGCAGAGGGAAAATTCTAAAGGTTTGAGGATCCATAGGAGGAAGGAAAATGCAATGTAACATGTAGATAAATGGCAATCCATTTGGTAATTTTTAATGATCATTAATAATCACCATGATTAGTAAATCATTTAAAGAACACATTTCCTACAATTGCTGTTACTTGAAGATTTACAATTAGGTAATAATCTCTTTGCACTTAAAAAATAAAGATATCCCAATGAATATATGATACCACAGTTGAATAATATTTCAGGTCCTTTTCTGTAGCGCATATGCTTGCCTCAGTATGTTGTGATAGCTGTGGAAAACAGTTCACAACTAAAACCATCTTTAAAAAGTAGGCTACACCCATATTTCACTGATAAGGCCCAGAAAGATAAAGTAACTTTTTCAAAGTCATGTACATACTTGTAGTCTGTTATTAGCAAAGTCAAGACAATGACAATTTCAGGATCTTGATTTTTGGTGCTTTCTTGGTTCTGAGAAGTTCCTGACAGTCCTGTCCTGGGAAGTAAATAAGATAAGGAGGCAACCAGGTGGGTGGGGCTCCTTACACCACACCTGACTTCATCTAAAGCAGGTCTGCTGTGTGTGTTATGCAGAGTTAAGCTTCTTTCTGAATAAGGTTTACTTAAAGAAAGACCTCTTCTACTAAGTGAAATTTTTTAAATGAGTACATGCTGAACCACACTAATCTGCTAGACATGTGGATGATAAAATGCTCTAGACATCAGTGGGCACTCTGCATGTTCTAGAAGGTCAGAGCTATGTCATCTTGGAATTTTCTCCAGAATCTAAATTGGTGTCTTACTGCATAAAGGCTATTAGGTCTGGAGGTTCTTTTAGTTACACCTCCAGGGGTTTCCTTCTGACCTCAGTTCCATAATCACCTCCTTGTTTTTTTTCACTGATCCATGAGATGCAATTAGCTTGCATCTCTTAAGGCCAACCTTGACTTTTTTTGACATACGCACTTTAGAGTTGGGGATACATTCTCCCAGTTGGGACCCACACTTGTGTCTCTGCATAAACCTTGAAACACATGAAAATGAATGAATAAATGAATGAATACGAGTTTGATTGTAACTGCAGGAAAGAGATAAGAGCCAACAAAATAATAATGATGAAATTGATAAGGCTGTAGAGTCCCTGATATTTAACAAAGGAAAATGAGTTCAATCTAGCTTTCCACTGGTCCTCTTAGAAATTTTTCCAACTTCTTTGGGGTGCCTGGGTGGCTCAGTTGGTTAAGCGACCGGTTTCGGCTCAGGTCATGATCTCACAGTCCGTGAGTTCCAGCCCCGCGTCGGGCTGTGTGCTGATAGCTCAGAGCCTGGAGCCTGCTTCAGATTCTGTGTCTCCCTCTCTCTCTGACCCTCCCTCGTTCATGCTCTGTCTCTCTCTGTCTCAAAAATAAACATTAAAAAAATTAAAAAAAAAAAAAGAAATTTTTCCAACTTCTTTCTCTCCTTTTTTGTTTCCTATTTTATTCTTGAGAGGCCTCACATCCTTGCCTACCTATAATGTCTTCAGAACTCTTCCCTGAAGGTGTTTTCTTGGTGAATCCTAAAGAAACTTTTTCCCACTAAAATGGAAGTTCAACATGGTGATAAACAGTGCTAAGTAAAATATTATTTGGGGTTAAGTGGGAATATAAAGTAGGATTTGGAAGTGTGTTCTTAAATTTACATTCATAAAATAACATAGTAGCAGAGGTTCTAGGGAGGCACTAAGTTCCTTTCCCTTTCCTTTTTTACCTATCACCCCTTCCTTTATTTTCCTTTATCTTTTCATCCCTCCTTTCTTTCCTTTTTAGAAGCCTCAAATGTTCACTTTTATTTATATACAAACCCTAATTTGACTGGATTTTACAGTTACCATTCCATTTTGAAGAACACTAAAATCAAATGTCACCATCAATAAATCAACTAAAGTATCAAGAAGGTTTATAACATGAGCACAGAAATTGATTTAGCATAAATTAAGACGTTATTGACTCAGCCAGAACCCAGTCTGGAATCCAGCTCTCCCATTTACTGTGCATGTCCTTGAGTGAGTTAATCAAAGTAAATCACACATCTTCCTATGAAAAATGGAGATAACACCATCTCCAAGTGTAATTGTAAAGATTAGATGATACTATGCACATAAAAATCTTGGATGTGCCTGGAACATAGTGAATGCTGAATAAATATTATAATTGGTATAGCATTACTGGACATTATAGTATCTTACACTAGGCATATCATTGTGAATTGATAAAGCAAAAGACATTCCAATATTCCACCTAACTAAACAAATGAGTACTTAAGCAATAATTAATTCATGTACTTCCAGTGTTGTTTACAATTATCTTATTCAAATGATATTTTGTCAAAACTATTTGATCCCTCAGTCAATTTAGATTTTAGGACCAATAAATAATTGACAGGCTTTACACTTAGGAATGCTCAAGATAGTCTCAAAAATTCCATAGGTTTGGGGCACCCGGGTGGCTCAGTCAGTTTAGCGTCCACCTTTTGGTTTTGGCTCAGATCATGATCTCACGGTTCGTGAGTTTGAGCCCAGCATCAGGCTCTCTGCTGTCAGTGCAGAGCTGGCTTTAGATCCTGTCCCCCTCCCTGCCCATCCCTCCCTCTCTCTCCCACTCTCTCTCTCAAATAAATAAACATTAAAAAAAAAAATTCCTCAGGGTTGATGTTGGTTTACTACTTGTCACCATGTGTACCTTTTTCCTGAAGCTGGCTAGCAACGCAGAACAGGGCAAAGGTACTTCAACTCCTTCATGATCACATGTTTTCACTTTAATACAATTATGGATATTACCACATGTTTTAAAAATCACAGATCCAAATAAAGGAACCATCAGGAATTTCTCTATGGTTTATAAAAGGGAAACATCTTTTATGACTTTATTAGTTTAATTTTCTATTATTGGTAAAGAGAAAAAAGTATTTCCTTTGTTCTTTGTCTTGTTAAGAAAACCAAGCGCGCTGTGAGTCACGAGATGTGAGTTCTGGCCATTGACCAGCTGTGACCACTGAGTACTGAGACAAGTCTTCTCTCTAAAATGGACCCTGTGCTGATGATCAGTGAGATCCTTTCCAGCACTAACAGCCTATTATTTCACACCATGTTACTTTTCCAGATGAACTAGAAGGCTGTAAATGGTATATTCAGAGAAGACAAAAGGGGACAGAGTGAAAAAAGGGTGTAGGAGTGTCCTCAAAAAGCAAAGAAAAAACACTCAATAAATGCTATTCATTAGACTGTTAATGAGAAAAAAAAAGATAAGCAGTGTTTTGAATATTGATCTTCACGATATTTCAGCTGTTAAAATTATAGTTAATTGACTGTATACAACAGGGCTTTGTATGTCTTAGACAAGCATTTGTTGAGCACTTTACATTTAGGTGCCAGGGAGTTCGATAAAATTTGCGTTTAATGAAGTCTATCCTGCAATAGCTTGCAAATAAAGTGGGCAAGTAAGAAAAATGCAGATTAAAAAAAGTTTATTCATTTTGAGAGAGCCAGAGAGAGTGTGCACACGTGGGAGAGGTTATGGAGTGTGCAGAGAGAGAGTGTACACACGTGGGTCAGCTCAGGTCATGATCTCACCATTGGTGAGTTGGAGCACTGCATCAGGCTCTGTACTGACAACTCAGAGCCTAGAGCCTAGAGCCTGCTTCCGATTCTGTGCGTCCCTTTCCCTCTGCCCCTTCCCCACTCGCAGCTGTTTCTCTCTCTCAAAAATAAACAAACATTAAAAAAATTATAAAAAGTTGGATGCCAAACCAGCTGAGCCACCTGAAAAATGAAGATTTAATATAAATTTCCTAAAAAGTGACACACAAGTCACATCCAAACAAAATATCATCCTAGTTGAGTAACCTAGGGTTATGACTTAAATGGTTTACATGTTTAACACATGTCTTTGGATCTCTCTTTTAGAGATCCTTTCTCTTCAACAATTTAAAAATGATTACCCAGAAGCAACTGTGTTGTTATTTTATACATGCTATTACTCTTTTAAAAAAATGTTAAAGTAATGTGTTTTTTTAGAGAATATATACCCATTGAAAGATATTACAGTAGAAAATATATACCCATTAAAGATATGATGGTAGAAAACATAGAGGAGGTTTTTCTCTAATTTTAAAGAAAAGAAAAGGTAAATTTAACGGAATGACCATTTTCAAGTGCAAAGGTATATTTGTTGAATGCTTTTTGTGTGTTGCATGCTCTCCATAGAGTCTCATTTAATCTTTGTAGTAACTATGGTATTATCACCATTCTGTGTGACAGATGATAGAAATGAGACTCATGGAGGTCAAGCGATTTTTCTGAATTCACCAGGTAATTAATTAGGAAAGTATGATAGACTCTAAAACTCATGTTCTTCCTATTTTCTCAAGCTTCTTCTCATTCTTAGCACTTCTCTGGAATTGTGTGTACAGGCAGGAGGCAGAGGGCACCTGCTTTTCACTTCTGAAAGACAGAAATGGATGAAGAAAATAATCCTGTGAGATTTGCTGACCAGCTTGGGTTACAAAAAAATGTACATCTATCTTCCCTGTGGGTTTTTTTGAAAAAGCAGATTCGCAATGAATGAACTTTAAATGCAATTTTCTATTTTCCTACAAAGAACGTGCAGGTCCTTCCTAGAGATTTAAGACCGCTACTGAACAACAACAACAACAACGACAACAACAACAACAAAACACTCTGTCAGAGAGGGGTAAAAGCTTGCTTCGTTGCCATACAAGATATCCTATATCTAATATCGTCAAATCCTAATTGAAAACTGCTGATTTCATTTACATAGTCCCATGTTCAGGTAAAATATGCATTGTTTGTAATGGATATAAATATATTTACAAATGGATAAGAAACTTTTAAGATATGTCTCTGAAGACAAGTTTAATAGGTTTTGGAAAAATATAATCTTGTTCTTATTTTTAAATTAAAAATATTATTTATTTTTGACAGAGACAGAGACAGAGCATGAGCAGGGTAGGGGCAGGGAGAGAGGGACACACAGAATCCAAAGCAGTCTCCAGGCTCTGAGCTGTCAGCACAGAGCTTGATGTGGGGCTCGAATTCACAAACTGTGAAATTGTGACCTGAGCCAAAGTCGGACACTTAACCGACTGAGCCATCCAGGCATCCCAATCTTATTTTTAAAAAATACTGAAAAAAAACACAGGAAGATTTTTTTCCCCTATTGATATCTTTCAAAATATTAACCTAATAATATTAAACATTTCTTATATTATATTTTTAAAAGGTTGCTAGAAAATACATATCTTACTTTTACACGCATAAAACGTGTTTACATAGCACAAAAGAAACACCATTTCAAATTTTGGAACCCTTTGAATTTTGTATTTTGAAGCATGAGGATATATTATTTATTAAAATGTTTTCAATTATGAAAAAATTTCCTAGGTTTGAGGTGTAATCCCTAAAAGTAGTGTAGGATAGAAATGTAATATTTTCAAAGCCACTGAAGACGGTCATTTCCTTGAAGTGAGTAAATGAGATAGTTATTTCATCAAGAAATGGAAACGGTCTGACTCACTTTCTTCCAAATCAAATAATGCGGTCCAGTGAAAATTGTTGAAAGAGTTTTGATTCTTTTATTCCCAAATTGGATTTGGAGAGTTTCTTCTTATTCAGACTCTGTCGCGAGCAAAGCAGCAAGACTGAGACTTAGATAATGTAATTGGATAAGGCTTTACAGAAAAACTGCAGAAAATAATCATGTATGACTTTATTTCCTCAGTAAAAAACATACCTTGATAAAATATATAGAAATGCTGAAAAGAGTATATTTAAGTTAGAATTCTACTCCCCTTGAACAACTCTTTCCCACCTCTGACCATAACGTCAACAGGTAAGGACATGTCAATTCCACACCAATTTGAAAAATTGACTATTTTGCACTTGTGTTTCAAATATTCCTTACAATTCAACAAAAAAGAAATTCTTATGCTGCAGTTGAGAGGAGCGATAGGTACATTTAAAAAGTAGGGAAAGAAAGACCTCTTAAGAGCTTTCAGTTGAACTGGAGGAGATTTTTTCTTAAACCCAAATATTGTCTACACCATAAAATCATTTTTAAGAAGGACTGTTTTGAATAAAATTGATAAAATTCAGTGCTTGTCAAAGCTGCCTACATTTTTCAATGAGTTGGGCAGTGTGAGTCATCTACAGTCTCACCTTGAATTCAACCCCTGGAAACCAAAAGTTGTGAAACTCTTTAAATCTCTACTCCTTTAACACTTCTCTAAATAAATGGCATTTAGAACTTTGTAAGGTCTTGTTTTTGTCTCTAAAATCCTAAATCGGATTTTAAAATCTTTCTACAGTAACTCAAAAGAGTTTTAATTTAGGAACTATATGTCCTCATATAGATTCTCTTGCCAAAATTTCTGTTTCTCTCCGATGGTGTCCATCAAGTGAGATATGGTAATTACTTCCCCCCATAAAATTCTATCATTTGAATAGTGTCTTCTTCACCTTCTCCTTCTATTGTCTCCACAATCTTTCAGTAGGAGAACTGTTACAATGTCACCCATACTAAATTGTATTAGGCCCAGTGTATGATTTATTGGTATGAGGGGATTTTCAAATGTCTTCCTAACTCAACAGCCACTGTCATCATTTATATCTGAGTTATTTCCTGTTTTTCTTAGTTCAGGGATGACTTGCTACTGAAGCCAGTGATCTTTACTTTGTAAGTTAGTCATGTCATTATTGGAAGTATCCTCAATTAGAAAAACAAAAACAAAAACAAAAACTCATTTTCCTAAACTGTTGACTGACTTGGTTGGGATTTTGGCGGTGGTTATTTTAGATTTCTGTCTCTATAATGTATAGGCTATGTGACCTTATTTCAGTTGAGAGTAGAGGAGGAATATTATATTTTAAAAGTGGGAAAGAAACAGTAAGACCTTTCAGTTGAACTGAAGAAGGCTTTTCTTTTTTCTTCTTATTGTAACTCTTCAAATATTGTCTAAACCCTCACGTAATTCCTCTTCTTTAAGTTTCTGTGTTCTCAGATGACAATGACAGACCTGCACCTCACATAGTATGGGGAGGGGGAAATAATAATGCAAGTAGGAAGCTTAGCCCAGCACATGGCATAATAAACACTCAGGGTAAGTTATGTGTTATTACTTTGATTGGGTATTAATTGTATTTTACATATAACCTATTCTCCCTGGAATACATCCATCACCAACGAAGACTTTTTAGAAGGAACTCCATGGATGATATTGTTATTCATTGGACCTATAAATAAGGATTCACTGGAAATAAAACTATTTACTGAAGGGTGCCTGTGTAGCTCAGTTGGGTAACTCAGTTGGTCCAACTCCTGGTTTCGGCTCAGGTCATGATCTCACGGCTTTGTGGTTTCGAGCCCCCATTCGGGCTCCATGCTATCTCTGTCTCTCTCAAAATGAATAAATAAATAAACTTAAAAAAACACTTACTAAAACCAAATACAGATTATATATATCATATATATACGTGTGTGTGTGTGTGTGACATATATATGATATACATATGGTATAAAATCTATATATAATTAAAAAAAATTTTTTAACATTTATTTATTTTTGAGACAGAGAGAGACAGACCATGAACGGGGGAGGGTCAGAGAGAGGGAGACACAGAATCTGAAACAGGCTTCAGGCTCTGAGCTGTCAGCACAGAGCCCGATGCGGGGCTCGAACTTATGGACTGCAAGATCATGACCTGAGCCGAAGTCAGCCGCTTAACTGACTGAGCCACCCAGGGGCCCCTATATATAATTTTTTAAGAATTGGTTTTGTTCTAAATAGGTTTTGTTCTAAATAATGAAAAAATATTTTCATTATTTTCAGGTACATGTGATTCAAATACACCAATGATGTTTATTGTTCCAAGGAAAAGCTAACTAATATTAGGCTGTGGAATCCTGTAATGCTTTTGCTTAATGTGAGCCTGGGCATATGGATTATGTGTAAGAAAGAGATGCTAGACCTATTTTGGTAGTAATGGTACTCATCATTGCCTAAACCTGGCAATCATTAGCTCACAGATTTTGGTGCTTTGAGCAAAGGTGTTAATTATTTCTCTCCTCCCTTTCTTCAAGAGTTCCCCTTACTTAAAGACTACCATTTTCTCTTAAACTAACACACATCCTCAGGCTTAACTAGACAGAAAAGCAAACATGGAAGAAGTTGATGGGCAAACAACAATGAATCTGAGTGCATATTCCCCATTTGATTCCAAAACTAATGCCAAAGTCAGTTTGGTCAATAGTACATATTTCCTCTTAATCACTGAGGTGTCAATAGAAACAACAAGAATTAGGGGTCAACACCTTTCCATAGTGTTAAGTTCATTCACTAAGGTACCAGGTTCTTTCAGGTGCTATCTTATTTGGATTTTAATTTGTCCTAACATTCCTCCAAAAACGATTACAGCACACCACATCACTGTATCCATTTAACTCCCAAACCACGGGGAAACTGGCTGCAGCTTCAAACAACACTATTAAAAATACCACAGGGGAACCTTGGAGTAGGAATTCCAGGCACAAGTACAGCAGAGGGACAAAGAGAGGCTGTAAAGACCTTGAGTGATACTGGGATGGAGATTTAGCAGAATTTCAGAGTCTGAAACAACAGTCCTTAAGATTCTTATGTCGGGTTCCCAGGGCTGGTTCCGTGTGGTTGTGCAGGTTTGTTAAAAGTCAGGATAAACTTCGTCTCTCCTTGCCTCCCTTGCATTTGTCTTGTCAATAGATTTGTGACCCAGTGTAACTACAACTCACAAAGGCTTGGCAAAGTTGTCCAAAAGGAGGCTCCCTGTTACTGGGCCTTGCAAAGAACAGCAGACTCATTAGTGCATATTTTCTCTTTGAACCTGGATATCTTTATTGTGCCATCTAAGCAATTAATTGGAAGTCTTCTGGTGAAATCCTGACTCTAAGGGTTTAAAATGCAAGCGCAGAAATTAGCACAGCCAGGGCTACATGAGAGGCCCCAGGCATCCAAATGTGAATGAGTGTTTTGGAAATCTAGCAGACTTAATGGATTAGTCTAGAGTCCTGCCACTTGGGAGGTCCAAATTCAGGGCCTTAGATCTGGGAAGAAGATGTTACAGTTGTGTTGGTAAAGGAGGAGTCGGAAGAAGAAAGAGCAAAGGAAGGAAGAGGAGCCAGTGCGGCCTTTCACAAAAAGACACCTTTTCTGGGGGGGAGAACAGCAGAGCAGCTCATGCTTTCAAGCTCTTAAACAGAATCATTGCAAACTGAGCATAACAACAGAAGAAAAGGGGTTTGGCATAAACTTGTTCATTCTTCTTGATTGGCTTACATGCTTCTGGATTCTTCTTAGAAGATCCAGTCTGCTAGACATGATTATTTATTCTAGCAGGAGATTCCAGGAGCACAGGAAAGCTGGGCTTCTTCTGGTCTGCCACTCTCGTGGAGTTTTTCCTCTGTATCACATATTTGTTTGGAATTTTACATTCTGCCCTGTGAATATTTTATTAATAGACACCTCCCTTCTCCTGGCTCCCAGGCTATAGGGACTCAGGACAGGGATAATGCTTCTTTTGGTCATCATTGTATCCTAAGAGCCCTGCTTAGGTCTGGCACATGGAGACCATCACAAAATTACTTGTTAAAAGAATATTATCTAAAATGTGAAATAGACCAGGTCTGGAGATCTAACCCAAAGGCAAGCAATTCATGGGCGCACAAGTAACAATGGCCTCTAATAAATGTGCCTAGAATAAAAAATTGTCTACTTCTAGTTATAAATATGCAGGTTCTAGTTAACTGAAATTGTCAATGAGAAACTACAAACAAGGTAACTTGTGGCAGGAGAAATAAACAAAACAAAACAAACACATGTATAGATGGTCTGAAGTAAAGTCAGAACTAGAAAAGCTATAGCAAAGCTGGGACACTGAAGAAGTAGGTTAAGAAAAAGAAAACACCAGACATGCAAACAAACAAACAGGAGAGTCTCAAGAAAGATACTCTATGTCCTACCTCAGAAGATTAACTAGCAGTTTTCTAGAACTGTGATGAGTCCTCCAAACTTTCATGCCCTAATCCTTGTAAGAATGATGTGTATTTTGATCTAGTTATTTCTGATAACTGAGCCAATCTGATGGAAATGCTCCCATATGCTGATGCAGGACCTTCGTGAATTACTGTGTGAAGATGCCTGCTTGTTGCCAGTAGCCTGGGACCTGGAGTGCTTTCTTGGAACTCTCAAGAGTGGTTCCAGGAAAAGTCACCCAATAACCTTAATTCAAGGAAATGAAACTCTTCTGTTTTGTACTGGCTGTTTGAAAATATGGTCACTTGAGTGAAATAGAATTTCTTCCAAGTACTACATCATGGTATACTCCTCAACATTTACTGCAGTTATACATAGGCATTTGACTTGTCTTGAATCTCACAGTCCTAGAGTTGGTTTCTGTTTGCTGCCTGGAGCTCACTTCCTGGTAGTGATCTTAGCAAGATGCATCATCTTTTTCAACTCACTGGAGACCATCTGGGGTTCAACAAAAACCTAATTTGCAAGATATCTGGCAGCAATGAAATTCCCGTTTATAACTGCTTTATAATCATGAACAGCACTCCTTCTGTATAGGAGCAGAGTGGCACAGGCTTTTCTTGAATCTATACTTGTGCTTAAAACCACACCCCCCTCCTAACTCATGCACAGATGTTGGGAAAACAACTGTAAAGAATGACAGAGGGGCAGGGTCTCAGCGGCCTGGCAGACACTGCGGTGAGGAATGAGGAGGTATCATGAGGGAAGAAGGGGGTGTATTCTGGAAGCTTGGAATTAACATGGTAAATAGGGTAAGGAAAGGGACATTAGATAAGATATGGGAGATCATAGAGAAATAAGCGAAGGAGGCAGAGCAGAGAGTAGGAAAAAAGGAGACAGGATAAAATGAAAGGAAAAATGGGAGAAAATGCAGTGGAGAATACGAGAAAAAAGGAGCTATGGAAGAAACAAAAGTGAATGACAGTGAAATGAAAGGGAAGCAATAGAGGGTTGTTTTCTGGGTATAGAATCTGAAATATAACTACCAGGGTTTGAATCCCAGCTGTCAACCTTTCAGAATAATGATTATGGGAAATTATGACTATCAGCCTCAGTTTCTTCTTCTGCAAAATGCTGTAATAATCCTACCTAACGAAGTTGTGAGAATTGTGTGATCATGTGTGTCATCTTAGCACAGAGTGTGGCACAGAGTTGGTGTTACTGTTAATGAGGTTAGAAGAGAGGGGAACAGAAGAACAAAGGAAGAACAAGATGGAGGAAGTAGGAAGGAGAGATATTTAGATAGTAGAAGAATGAGAAAGAAAGAAGTTAATTTCTCCTAATGATTTTAACCTTTCTTTACCCATATTATAATTCAAGTTTCTATGCCCACTATATTATTTCTACATGTTTTAATGACAATTGGGAAAAAACAAGTACATATTGAATATCCTTTTTAAAATGTATTTTTATATTGAACTAACCTACAGTAGGTTGTATTTCTTTAAGAGTTGAAATTATTCCCTGGAAATGAGTAAGATCAAGGCTACATGATGCTAAACCAGTCATCCAAAAAACCCATTTATTTTCCCTTCCTCCTTACTGAATTGACCGGCCATTTGATGGAACTAAATGAATTGACTGGTTATTCTGAAATGTGTTAACCCAGCTATAGCCTGTAGGAAGAATAGAGCACCTAGTGTTCTTGGTGATGTACCTTTCCAAGTTTCTCTCCCCAACACTAACCACTTCCTTTTACTTGAAGTCATTTTGCTTTTCTCATTAGTCTCACAATCCAGGGCTAGTGTTGGGTACTGAGGCATCCCTAAGCCCAAGACCATAAAACAATGTAATGGAATTGGACCAAGTATAAAAGGAAGGAACTATGGAGTTAGTTGTCCTTACCCTCTCAAGAAAAAAAGAACAGTGGAACGGTTTTTTGCTCTCAATTTATTTTGAGAGCACGCACACACAAACATGAGTGGGGGAAGCGCAGAGAGAGAGAGAGACTCCCAAGTAAGTAAGCTCTGCACTGTCAAGCTCCACGCTGCCAACGTAGGGCTCCAACTCACGGACCATGGTATCATAACCTGCGTCAAAATCAGGAGTTAGTCGCTTAACTGACTGAGCCACCCAGGCACCCCAAAGAGATCTATTCTTATATTAGGGAGGAGATAGGAAGCCACAGCCCAAATCAGAAGGAGAAAACGCTACATACTCCTTGCATAAGCGCTCCAAAGTGCCCTTGGCAGGGAGCTGTGCACTTGTCACATCACAGACATGCCTCCTTAAAATTTCCACAAAGCTGGAGAAATAGTGTGCTCACAGACTTGCAGTGAGGTGATAGGCCAACCTTCAATGACCATGAGTTAGGCTACTCTTAAATGCCATTCAGAATAAACCGAAAGGAGTTTTATCTTTTTCACATACACATGCCCTTCCATAGGACCATGCGAGTTATTTAAAATAGTGGCCAATGAACCTAGGCCAGTTATGACACTGCTTCTCACATTTTTCTCATTCAGAGGTAAGACAATAGAGAGGTCTCCCACTGGTCCCTTCTTTCACGTTATTCCCTTCTGTCAAAGGGGTTAAGAAGCACAGTTTTATTCTATATTCTTTCCTGTGCAGGAGAAACAAAGTTTTCAGTGTTGCCTTCTACTGCCTTATGTTTTGCTTCTACACTCTATTTAATAGCAATTTTAACATGTTCTGAGAGATCTGTGTAAGGACCTCTTGACTCCAGGTCTTTTGGACACGGAAGTTGATCACGATGGTGTTCTAGCACCGTATACTGCACAGTGAAGACACAACAAAAGAATTAACATCTTATTGGGGAGGCAACAGGAATAGAGAGGCAAAAACTACAATTTTTAGAACAATTTCATTAGAGTTATGCCAGAGGTAGCTATGGGGGCTATGGGAGAAGATGGGCCTGGCCCAACTTGGGGAACAGGGCAGGTCTTGGATTCAGGTGTCATTGTACCCAAACAATTAGGTGAACTGAGCCAAGAAATTAAGAGAAGAAAGTGAGGGGTACCTGGGTGGCTCAGTCAGTTAAGCATCATGGTTCATAAATTCGAGCCCTGCATCCTCAGCACAGAGCCTGCTTGGGATTCTCTCTCTCACTCTCTTTCTACCCCTCTGCATGCATGCAAGCTCACATTCTCTCTCTCTCTCCCTTCCTCCCCCACCCTCTCTCCTCTGTCTCTCCCTCTCTCTCTGTCTCTCTCCCTCTCAAAATAAATAAAAGTTAAAAATAGAGCAAAGTGAGTTCTAGATGGTAAGAAGAGAGAAGCAAATGCAGATAGCTATGAAACATGGCACACATGGACGGAAGAAGTTGGCTACTGGAAGAGGCAGGTGGTCCTGTGTACCACTGCCAAGGAGATCAGATTTTATCTTCAGGCTTATCACAGAAGGGTTTTAAGCAGGGAAGAGACATTCTGAGACTAATTTTTCAACTATATCAATTTGGTTGCACTGCAGAGCAGACAGCAAAGTTAAGGGGAATACACAAAAGACAGACTATTTAAGAAAGTGGTTCTCAAATGTTTTGACATATAGTAAGAAATACATTTTCATGGAAAAAGGCTATGAATGTTTGTGTGTATGTCAACAATTTCAGAAAACAACACTTATCCTTGATATTATAGATGTGACTTTACATTGTATTACTTTCTATTCAATTCCATGATATATATATATATATATATATATATATATATATATATATATATATATATTACAAAATGCTAAATGCAACTGACAGTTTCAAAATACTACTTCTGTATTCTGGGGTGAGCTGATGAGTACCTGATCTGGAGAAATATCATTGGCATGGAGAAGAGAGAACAGGTTTGACAAATATTTATGAAGTAAACTAAAAATATAGTTATTTATTTGATAGAGGAGTGTATGATTTCCAAGTTTCAGTCTAGGATAAAAGTGCTGCTTAATTGACAGGAAGAACAGATCTGCAAAGAAACAGAAGTACAGTTTTGAACATGTTGTATTTAATTTTTTAAAAATGTTTGTTTATTTTTGAGAGAAAGAGAGAGAGAGAGCAATAGAGTGGGGGGGGGGGTCAAATAGGGACAGAGGCACAGAATCTGAAGCAGCCTCCAAGCTCAGAGCTGTCAGCACAGAGCCCAACGTGGGGCTCGAGTCATGACCTGAGCCAAGACTGAACGCGTAACGGACTGAGCCACCCAGGCGCCCCTTCAACATGTTGTATTTAAACGGTGGAGTATCATCAGGCACTGTGCTTTTGTAAGAGTCTGAAATCAAGGAGGAGTTCTGAGGACAGGCAGTTTGGGGAATACCAAGTTTGAAGGTAAAACTACATAAGTATATGTAGGCATCTAGAGAGTGCACAAAATGAGAAAAGCAATGAGCCAGAAACAGAATGTTTAAGGAGGGGAACGGGGGAGGTAGACATAAGAAGAAGAGTAGTCAGAGCAGCAAAAAGAAAGTAGAATCGTTTGGGAGAGAATGGTTCCTAATAAATACGTGTTGAATAAATATTTACAGGATAAATCAATGAGGAAAGGGTTTCTGACAAAGGTCTCTAAGATCAGGGCAGAGAAGGCAAAAAAGAGCTCCCTGGACACCGTAGTGAGGGTGGTGGGAGGAGGTGTGTATGAGGACGTCCTCCTACACTGATGTGAGGAGTGTGTGGGAGGTGAGGAGGTGGAGTGGCTTGACCGAGAAGGAAAGGGCAAAGAAGCAAGCCAAGGGATCAGCAAGGGTTCTGTTACCGGGCTTCACTATTGTTTTGTTCTGTATTGTTTTTATGATTGAGACAGACATGAATAGGGAAAGAGGCAGGAGGACAGGAGAGATTGAAGAAGAGAGAAAAAGAAAGGAAAATAGAAGGAGAAAGGTCCTGGAGATACTGCGAGGAGAGGTCCGAGGGCACAGATGCAGGGGTTGACTTCGAGCAGGAAAGGGATGGGTTGCATTACCTGCTGGGACCGGAAGGGAGAACAGGATGGGTATGGATGGCAATGAGAGGATACAGAAACTGGGGAGGTTCATGTCTTCACAATGAGTTTCTTGATTAGGCTGCACGTGAAGGCATTTGCTGAAAGGTGATGAGCAGCTGTGGCGCCGGGAGGCTTCACAAGGGGAGGAAGTTGGGAACAAGCACCAAGAGAAGTGAGAGGGCACAGAGCAAGGATGAAGTGTCAAGTGGCACTGAGGGTCCCGTTGAGGTGAATGCCTTGACTTTATTTGAATCCATCTTGGAGTGATGTGGGATTTTTCCCGCCGGAGTTCAGATAAGGATGTGGAGCAGGCAGATAAGAAACTGACAGTGTTGGGTTTTTTCCTGAGAGGTGTAAGGAGAACAGGATGGCAAAGAATTTGAAATAGAGCCTGGGAAGGCAAAAAGGAGAGGAAAGGAGATGGAAATTCCCAAATGAGGGGATTGCCGGACAAAATACTCTATTTCCCAGTCTCCCTTGCAGCTACACGTGGCATATGACTGAATAAGCCAAAGGAGATATAAATAGAAGCATGCTGTGGGGTTTCTGGGAGTTCTCTTCCAAAGAGAGGGGATGTGCTATTCTTCTTCTCCTCCCCCGTCTTACTGCTGGCAATTTAGATGTGATGGCTCTCTACATGCCATCCTGGACCATGGAGGCAAAGCCCATACTTCAGGGATGGTGGCGGAATTATCCAAAAGAATCCTAGATCCCTCACAATGCTAGAGCAGTCACACCAGCCCTGGGCCACCCACTCTGGCTCTCTTTTATAGGAAAGAGAAACAAACTTTCATCTTGATTAAAGCATAATTTTTCAGGTCTCTTTCATTCCAGATGAACCAAAATAGTGTGCATATATAGTGCCTGGAACACTTAGAAGGCTGCCTTGGAAGAGAATGTTAACCCTCCACTGTGTAATGCCACGTAAGGAGCACATTTTACAGTAAGCAAAGAAGCTTTGGTCTTTTTAGGAGATTACAGGCTGCTCTTGATTTGAATGGAGAGGAAACAAAAGCTGACACTTGCATTTCTTCATTAAATTTTTTAAAAATAAAAAAAAAAAGCCACATGGATGTTATTGCTTTTTTTCCTGTGATGGCAAGCAGTCGTCTCTATACTTTTTGCAAAGAAGTGTATTAAAAGTAAGGACAATATTAACACCCAGCATGACACATTTCCACGGTCTTACATTTTTTTTTCCTTCCCTGAAGGGTCAGAATTCCCATCAGGCGGCATAAAATGAGTGGTCTAAGCCCAAGCCTAGTAAATCACTGGTATTGCGTTGTTTTTAAAGTGACCAAACAGCTGTAGTTTTCAAGGTCAGCTGAATCATCTGCCAGGGTCACACGTGTTTCACATGTCAAGAAACGTATATGGGTTCCACTCCATGCAGGATTGTATGGAAAAAGACACTTGCAAACAAGTGATCTGAGGACATGTTTCCAAACAGCTGCTATGGTTATGTGGATAAGAATTACTACGTAAACTGTGTTGAGGACTCTGTTTCCAATCACTCAAAAAGAATATTCATTGCAATTCATGATGTCCACGCTGAGAGGGCCAGTTTGCGATCATGAAGACACATAGTAAGTATTCGATTAGGATACAAAGTAACAGTATATGATTGCTATTATAATCATAGTGACCTTTTTCCTGTGCAAGTGGGAAGAATGTGTACTAGGTATAAAAACAACACCAACCAAACACATAATTAAGATGGAACCTAGTTAAATAGCTAAGGATGGAGGACTTCAAGTAACAAGACTTGGCTAATACTTCTCCCTCCAATTCACGCTGCAGGCAACATTGACTAGAAGCTAAAGACGTGACTCTTGGATGCTAATAACTTCCTTAACAAGCTGGAGTAATTGGTATTATGGAGCCAGACTGATGGCACAGGGAGGGGATGACCTCAGGATTTAAGGAGTTTAGGAACAGAAAAACATGTTTTTTAAATTCACATTTTAACTCAGAGCATAGTTAGAGATGTCTGGCTTCAACAGAGAGAAGGAAAAAGCTACTGATTTTTGCAAACAGCTCCTCCAGTGGATTGCACTATCTCAAAATGGATAATTGGCTTTGAAGAGTAGCTCTTAGATTGAATTTTTATTCAGTTCTCATAATGTTCTTGGTATGTGCTCTTCAAAGCCCACAATCGGCCTCTCATCTTGTTGATATTTACTAGTCCTAAGGATCTCTCATGTGTGAGACATGTTGAATGAAGACTGCCTTCTGACCAGTTAACCTCTCTCTGCATGTTTCAAGGTTGGCTTCTGTATTCTATAAGCAAAATAGCAGGCACCTCCAAGTCAGCAGAGTGGCGCAGACAGGCATAGACAAATACTCACTCTAGCTAAGTATGGGCTCCAGTCAAGCTGGAAAAGGTCTCTCAGCTCTGAGTCACTTAGACAATCAAGTCCCTGAACATGTTTCTGTCCCTAATATTTTGTTGCTCTAGGCAACCATCAAGTCCACACGAAGACTTCTGCCAACTGGAGAGGATGACGAGCCAGGGGAACCAGAATTTTCTTTTAACTCTTTGTTGAAAATTCAAAATAGCAAACGGTGGGTATCAAAGACATTCTCTAAAGGATCTATATTGGGAAAAGTGGAATTCATATATTGGTTTAGTGTATCTTTTCACCACTACTTAAGGAAGTATAATGATAGAAAATAAAGGCAATCAGAAGCATGCATTTTTAAAAAATTTAAAAAATGCACAAAAGAGCTGGTTGGATTTTTAGATATTTTTAGTAATCTGATATCCTCATTTTATTGATGAGAAACCAGCTTAAATTACGGACCCAAGGTTAAACAGGGAGTTAGTGACAGCTGGATTTATAGCTTTGGTCCCTAAACACTGGGGTTACTGCTCTTTCTACAAGTTTCACAAGTCCAGTGCCACATGCAGAATGAAGGAATGTCAGTAAATCATAAGTAATCACCTCTTTTGTAATAGCAAATGGTCCTGGATGAAAAGGGCTACTTTCCTGGGTAACTGGAAGCAGTCCTAAATGTCTGCAGCTATGTAGTGATCATCCAGGAGGGACACATAACTATTCTAAACTATCTGAAAAGCATTCAAGGTCTATCATTGCTCATCTGAATTTGATCTTTGCTTCCTCTGAATTCTTAAGACACTTACTCTCTGTGACACAATCCTGGGAGTATCTAAGATTCTTGATACGTTTTTCATATGTACAATTATATCCTGCTAAGTCCTTGTAGGTAGGATTAGGTCACATTCATTTCCATTTCCCTGAAACCCAGAGTACAGAATTAAACATGTTTTTGTTCACTGGTTGATGATAAGTCACTATTAATTTTATTAGCTCTAGTAGTTTAGTAACAATCTACTTATCCAGAAATGGTCTAGGAACGTATACTATTCAATACCAGGAAATAGGTGTAAAGAACCCCAGAACAGTCAATAAATGCATTTAAAGACTTACTTGTTAAAAAGTGGAATCAGGTCTATAAGTACAGAAAACAAATTGATAATTCTTAAGTGCTACTTCTTCCAGAACACCTTCCATATCTTGCTTTAGATCTCCAGCAGAGAAGTACTAACATTTTCTCTGCCTTTCTTTTTAGAGGTGCCATTTGGTGCTTGGGCTCGAAGAGACAGAGATGGTGGTGTGGGAGTGGCTCTCCTAGTTTTACTTTTTCTTTGTAGGGAAACACCTAAGGAGATCTGTCACACTTATGAATCTAACCCCTTTGAAGGTCTTATTTGAAAGCAGATTGTGCTACACTGTGCACAAAGGCATTTTAAATTTGCAGGTGTGACTGCCCAAATTAACAACAATACTTTGAACTTTTACAGAACCTTTCATCAAATGATATCAAAACAACTCAGCTTATAAAGCCTTAGGAAGCTGGTGGACAAAATATCCTATTGATATATAACTGGGGATTTACTGCATTAGCTATGTTAGTGATTTGTCTCAAGTTCCCAGACAATGGTATGTTTAGGCAAAGGATACTATTTTCTGCGGGCTACATCTCCAAATTGTGATATTTAATCTTGAAAAATTAAAAAAAAACAATCGTTTTCTTTTCAAATTTTTTGCTGAATTTTAGTTACCAGTTCACATGGACTTGCTTGTCATCCTTGGGCAAGTGCCGTGCTATTCTTTTCTCTATTGTTCCAATTTTAGTATATGTGCTGCTGAAATGAGCATAGAACCTGATAATTATTTTTCCTTCTTAATTTGGCCAAGCATAGCTTCTTTTTGGTGATCCAGAGAAAAGCTCATAGAACACACTAAAATGGACTTCACCTGTGGTGAAGGAGAACCATACTTACCAGTGGGTTTTAAATGAACAAAAAAGTGTCCTACAAATCTGTTTGAGTCTTCTGGTTATTATTATTTAAATGTGTAGCTGTGTAGCATGTTTCTCCAAAAATGCAAATCTAATCTTTTTCTGTTTTTCTCCTTCTGGCTTCCTTCACTCTTTTTCCTCACATACATTGCCCTCAACTGGGAACAGGGGTGCAATCCTATTTTCCCAGATTTTAAATCTGTTGTAAAGTAAATATGAGCAATATGTGTCTGAAATGTTTATCAGACTATGGTTTTTATTTGGCTTTGTCCTAGCATATTAGTTTTTTTTTTTAATTTTTTGCCCCATTTCAATGGTTTCTTTGATGTCTTGTTTTGACCAGCTGCTGAGCTTTTTGTGGCTGTCCATTTACATCACTTTAAAAAATGGTACATAAATGAAATTTGAACAAAATGAACAGTACTTTCACATTGTTTCAAAATCAAACATGTTCCTAAGGAATCTGATTTATGGCAGATGGAGAACAAAACCTTCCAGAGGGAGGACTGTTAAATGAGTCTTAATTGCTTGCATATGAAAATATAGTGACTAAGATTGTGTGCACAATTAGGAATTTAAACATGTAGAAAAGAGCTGGCCGTGGAAACATTTTAGCAGGCATAGCTAGTTTGTATGAACACAGACAATAGAAGACAAGTTAGTAAAGGAAAATAATTTTAAAAGAAATTTAGTTGTTTACTTCATCATTCCTTATGTCAAGCTTCCAATTGTAAAGATGATTCATTTACCTCTGAAACTCAATGTACACTAAAAAAAAAAAAAAAAAAAAGAGGTTTATTTAAGAACTAGAATTTCTTTCTCAGTCCCTACTATGTGCCAGAAAGTAGGCTTGGTGCTTATTCATCTCATTTAATCCTTAAAATAACTTTCTGAGGTAGGTTAATTATTAACTTACATTCTACAGATGACAAATTGAGGCTCAGAGAATAAGTCGCTTCAAAGTGAAATGGCTATCAAGTGATATATCCAGGGTTCTCTGTATTTATTGAATGAAACCAAAGCCCAGCTTCTTACAGTGCCTAGCTGTTCCCCTGGAAAAACACATACCTTTCAAAAAAAGTAACGCTAAGGGTGCCTGTACTTTCAGTTTTGCGTCAAAATGCTTTCCTTGTGTTGGGTGACATGGCGTGGTATGGCTGGGTGGACGGGCCAAAGTTGGTCAGGTCTGGGAGCAGGGGTTGGGACAAAGATGGCAGATTTAGACACAGAGGCCAGAGCTGGGTGGCCTCAGAAGCTCCGTCAGGGTGTTGGGTTGGGAGGGCAGTGGTCAGGTGGAAGGATCTAGTCAAGAGATTCAGCGCTTCAGTGGCTCTGTAGGCAGCCACTGTGGGGGCAGTGAGGTTCCACCTGATGGTTCTGCCACAGTACGCGGTACTCAGTCTAGCTCCCCACAGCTAGGGTTTGGGCCCTCCTCCTTATGATGACCCGGATGTTCCAAATGCATAGTACAGTGTTCTATCGTGAGCTTCCGTTTGTCTTCAGAAATCTAAGTCCACGTCATGCCTCTAATGGACCGAAGTGTCTTTTCCATGGGACCTCAAGTCATCCTTCAGATTCTTTCTCCTTAGGAAATCTTCACCTTCCTGGAATGGGGGTATAGGCTGTTTCTAAGGACTTTGATGAAGGTCACTATGTGGATATCCAAAACTAAAGATCAAACAATGAACCTTCAAATAAACGTAGAACCCCAACTCATTCATATACTGGGGTCTACTTACATGTTTTTTTCTCAGAAAGTTGAAACGCTTAAAAACAATCTGTCTCTATTATTCTGTATTCCTTAAAGTAAACCCAGACCACAGTTCATTTAAATTACTATTAAGCCAAGATCATAGAAATGTAAATTATTCCTCACTTTGATTCCTTATAAGCAAACCGGGAGCCACAGATCATGAAACTCTGTATAGAACTAAGCATAAACGTGTGTGTTTTAAATGGTCAGGCAATCAAGTCACTTTTGTACCTTCAGAGGAACTGGATTCCCAGGGATACATTAATGAACAAATGTCATCCACATTCCTAAGAACCTTAATATTATAAAGAGCAGCAAGCTGAGAGATATATATTAGCAAAATAAAGTGTGTTGTGGCCAATCTTCTTTTCTCACCATAATCAGTAATAATTTGGGGTCCACCAACATGTATTTCTTTTTTCTACCAGTACCCTAATTTGTTTCAGGAAATCATCTGGTGTCTCCATTGGATAATTGTAATAATAGCATAGTCCAAAGTGATTAAGTGCTTCCTATGTGCCATGCATAGTGCTTAGTTTTCCATAACTATCATCTCAATTTTCTTGAACTCCTTATGAGAAAATTACTACTATTATCCCTACTTCAAAAACCAGGGACTTGAGTATATGGAAGGTTAAATGAAGTGTTTGAAGAAAAGCATCTGTAAGTGGCAGAGCTGGGATATGAACCCACATAATCTGGCCTTATAACTTACGCTCTTGGTACAACCTTATGTTACATAGTGTGGGAGAACAGCCAGATGTCCTATTCTCCTTTAGCCAAGACCCAAGACCCAAACTAGACCAGTTAGACCCCTTCATTGGAATTTAACTCTTAGACATCTTAACAAAGAAACTCAAAACAGTTATAGGAGGCTCTCTAGATTGCTCCTGCCATGAGAATTTCCCTTCATTTGTGCCTTTCTAGCACTCTGAAGATGAATGGAGTCCTTCATCCCTGATCCTTCAGCCTCCTGACTAATTCTCAGGGAATTGGAAATTATTTCCAATATTCTATTTTACTGAAGTAAAGTAGATTCCATTTTACTACATTCCATTTTACTTAAGTTAGCAGAGTTGGGTTTTACCTTGCACTGGAGGATCATTGCTGATGTACCATCATCTAAGGGAAGGGTATAAGCCAGCCTAGAAGAGAGCTGGGTGAGAATCCTCAAAGAATAGGATGCTGAAGGACTGTAAGTGCTCAGTGATAATATGATAGACACAGTGAGAAATAACCTTGTAGTATAATGCCAGGTTGATTTCCTCTGCTTCTCTTTCTGTTGAAATGATGAGGGCTTGGGCCCCTCTCTCAGCCAGTAGGGCTGGGACACACTGGCCTTCTCCTTTATCTCCAGGACCTTCAGCAGTTTCCAGTGAAGAGAACTGTGCTGGGAAGATCTTTAGAAATGCAGACTGTACAAGGTGTGTTGAAGAGGCAAAAAGACTCTGAGAGACCGTTGCATTCTTCTCAGAAACTGACAGGATTTCAGATGAAGCTGACTCTTTCAAAGTGTCCCCTGTGAACACCTACCTATATGCTTGATTATTCTATATGTTGCCATCACTCTACAATCCTAGGACATTGTCTTGGGATTTCCTTGCCACGTCTGTTATACTTCTTCCAAATGCCTCAAAATTGTCTTACCCTTGGAGTGGATTCATTTCTAGAATTAGCCTGATCCAGGCTATTCTGACATCCTGTTTGCTGACTAGCATTGGTAATCATATTGGAAATAGTATTTCTTGTCAAAAGTGAAGCATGACAGTAAACCAATGAGGTGACTCTTTCCTCTCTGGCCTATAAGCTATTCCCAAAACTATTTCCAAAATACTCTCAGCAGTGGCATCTGGACTAAAAACAGGTACATTTTACAAAGGTAACTACTTTGAGGATCAACATGAATGGCACAATAGCGTCTACTGATAGTTTTGTAATGCTCATTGATATATAAGGCGCTTTTCACCTTTTAGTAAGAGCTGCCATTTATTATTACCAGACACTGTGACAAATTTTCTACATGCATTATCTTGTGTAATTCTCAAAATTAGGAGGATATTATTATGAGTATCCACCACATTTTAACAGAAAAGAGTCAGGGCATAGAGTAAGTTGTCGAAGGTCACAAAGCAGGTGAGCAGGAGAGCACGGCTTTCGTGAAACCCCGATCTCCTGACTTCTGAGCCCTCTTCTTCTCTAGGTTCCCACTTGTACATCAAATTCACAAATACAACTTACAACAATGTGTAATTTTTTTTTTCAAAATAAAAACCTGCAGGAAAAGAAAACCTAGGTCTATTTGTATGTAAACAATTCTTGTTAAACAGCAGAGTCACACAGTCAGAGACTTGAAGTGTCTCAGAAGCCCTTGCCTGTTCCTCAACTTCAATCTCTCAGTTCCAGGACTAAGAGTCCTTTTCTGTCACCCTCTCTAGTTATTTGGAAGACATTTACTCTTTTACAAGTCTGTCTTCTACTTTCTCATGCTGTTAAGTTTTCCCTAAGTTCCTGAACTGGGTCCCCAGGACTCTTTGCAGAGTCTGAGCTAAAATCCCAGCGCAGACAGCTTCCTGGTTCTGTAGGAAAAAAGGCCTCTCATCCTGACTCATTTCTTCCTCACTCCCTTCCTCCTGCCTTTCCTGATTTTAGCTATTTGTCTATCCAAGCATTTGTGAACCCTCTGCTTTCTTTTTTACTTAATGCTCTTTGTCAATCAACAAAACACATTTGATCTTTTTCAATTCAGAAAACTTCTAGGATGATGGTTCTAAAGCTCAGGGGAGGTATTTTATGCCTCACTGGGTCCCAGAGCCTAAACACAGTCTTTCACAACCTAGAAACAGAGAGAAAAAGGGCAAACCCAGGAGGGCACACAGAAAAGAGATTCTCCACATAGACAATTCAGTGTGCAATATGCAAATATCAAAAACATACCAGAAAGAAAAAGTCATAAGCACCCATGTAGAATACAGTGAAGCAGAAATACTTCCAGACTGCCCACAGTGCCAGAAAGGAACCACAGAGAAATAGAGGATAGCACACTAAAAAGCACTGGATATTTAGACATCGGAAATATCTACAGGAAGTGCTTCTGGGGGATAGGGAGCTAAGGAGCTTCATGGCTAGAAATCGTGCCCAAGAAAATATAACAGGTATGATGGGCTTATCAAGAGTCTAAAACAAAGACATGATGAATCTTATCACTTGTAGAAAGTGCCATTTCAGCAGTTAAAAGTGGTCCTAGAAGCAAGGTGAGTAGGAGCCTCAAGCACTGCTTTTTGCCCCTAAACTTCTGACATACTCTATGTGAGGCACTTCTCACACAGACCACACCGCCGCTCCCTGTGGAAGTTCCTGCCAGGGTACTCTCAGGAGGTACTTCAGGAGAGTCAGGAAGAGGATGGTAGGAATTAAAGAATGCTTCAAGAATTCTACATCCTAGGCAGGAATCCTTTCCTTAGCTTATGTAACTGAGTTCTTAGGGTTTCCCAAAGGTTTCTCTGTATCCATAGACTTTATCCATTCTCTTTTTAAAAAATTTCTAAGTTTATTTATTTTGAGAGAGAGAGAGAGTGTGCCGGGAAGGGGCAGAGAGAGAGGGAGAGAGAAAATCCCAAGTAGGCTCCACACTGTCATCACGAAGCCTGATGTGGGGCTCGAACTCATGAACTGTGAGATCATGACCTGAGTCAAAACCAAGAGTCAGATTCTTAAGCAACTGATCCACCCAGGAACCCCAGACCTTATCCATCATCTTATCCTACTATCCATTCATATACATTCATAACAGGACCATATAAATTTATTTTCTGTCCTCCTTAAAAAAAAAAAAAAAAAAGAACAAAAGAACAAGAAAAATTCCTAGGGAGTCACTGTCCTAGAGAAGAGGCAGATGACGACAGATTGTATGTTTGTTTGTTTGTTTGTTTTTGTGCACATGTCAATAGATCTTAAGAAGGGAAACCTTTCCTTTGAGTCAGCTGTAATCTACACTTTGTCATTTGTGGCTGTATATAGGATCCTCATATGGTTTAAAGGAGATTATGCCTGTAGAGTCTTCAGTAAGTATTAAATGTCAGAAAATGTTACCTTTTATTAATGTCAGTATCCATACCATCTCCAACTGATTTTCTGAAAGTATTTTCTGAGATGGTGAAAGAAGGCTGCTCGAAGTGAACTCTCTGTTGATTCATGGAGTCAAACAATTCAGTGTCACATTTAACCAGTAAAATTTGGGAAATTAGACCAAAAGGAATTTTCACTGCTTTGCCCCACCACAGTAATGTATTTCTGAGTATGCCTAGAATATTTTCTACAGAATACATGGGTGGGAAGCCCTTTGTGGGTAAAGGGAGCAACTTAAGAATGCAGCTTTTGTTTTCTTTCTTTCTTTCTTTAAGGAAACTTGGTACTGTGTCTAAGAACACAAAAACAATACAGTTACTAAACATAACATTTCCCAAGCCCGCTCCCACCCTCACACGCAAACATGGACATGATACTTCTCTTCTAGGAGAAGAGCAAGCTTGTCTAATTAAAATCTTGTATACATTTTGAGAGATAACAGCAATGGCAGCCCAGTAATGACGACCATGATGACGTGCTTTACACTGATAATAGTATCACCTTGTCTTTCCTTCCTAATCACACAGCACTTCATACATAGTATCTTGTTTATCTTAGACTGCATTGTTTGTTACATGGGGGTGTGAATGTCACTAATACACTTTCCAGAAAGACAGTGATTTTCCAGCAAATTATGAGCAACTCAATGACCCCACTGTGCACTGGCACTCTCACCCACATCATTCAGTATTCCATGATTCTCCCAAATTTGGCTGCCCAAATGGATCATCTGGGAGCACTCATAAAGACTGTGAGTCTTGTCCCAAAGATTCTGTTCTGGACTGTCTAGGAATCTATCCTCTTATTTTTGTTTTCAAGCATCCCCTGGTGATCTCTTTTGGTCAGGCAGGTTTGGGAAATACTGCCCTTTTCAAACTCAGGGCAGTAGGAAGGGATATTGGCTGCAGTGGACTTGGGTGAACATTCAGATCCTCTCTTTCCGTGGTAGCTTTGCTCGACACTAGAAGGATAATACAATAGTCAAGCCATAGGCGTCATAGGCTCAACAATCAACAGATAGAGTACTGTCCTATCTGAGGGATATATTATTTGAAAAAATAGTTAATTCTTCACTGTGGCTCCCCAATACTGAGATATCATTAGCCAGCATCTCATTAGTACCTTTTCCAAGTGAGAAGAGGCAAACAGTTGAGACCCAAAAAATACATGTTTGTCACTAGAGTCTATATAAAATGATTAAGCTATCAGCCTTTGCTACTTACTAGTCAACAGCTAAGAATGTCTTAAATTTAATCCATTACACATAATTAAAATGTATTAAATGTGTGCCTAATGCCCACTTAGCACCTTATCATGTAGTCTTTAAAATAGTAGCATTTTTACATGATTAAAATTTTGCCATAATTCAGGTAAAAACTGTTTTATTATAGGTTTTTATAACAAAACAGAATTCCTACAGTATTTATTATTATTGGGTTGTTTTCCATCTTTTATGCTTATATACATGTGCTGTGATGAACACCGTATGACTTCTGTTTTCACGTCTGTTCTCATCACTCTTCAAGGTAATCAACTGCCAAGTATTCTCAACTCTGTCTCTGAAAACAGTTGTCAGTCTATCCCCTCATCTTCACTGGAGACACCACCACCCGAGTTCAGAGTTGCGTTATCCTTAGTGTGTACTTGACAGATAACAGCCTGCTAATGAGGATGGGGCTGCCTCCAGTCTCTTCTTTTTGGTATGTTTTCTATCCTGCTTCCAATATTGTCTTTCTAAATTATATACTTGCTCCGCTGCATAGAAACGACTGATGACTTGGGGCACCTGGGTGGCTCAGTCAGTTAAGCGTCTGATTCTTGATTTCGGCTGAGGTCATGATCTCATGGTTCCTGGGATTGAGCCCCACCTCGGTGTCTGCATTAACAGTGCAGAGCCTGCTTGGGATTCTCTCTCTCCCTCTCTCTCTATGCCCCCCCCCACTCATGCTCTCTCTCTCTCTCTGTCTCTGTCTCTCAAAATAAGTACACTTAAAAAAATGATTGATAATCTTCCCTTGCCCATAAAACAAAGTCCACCATGATCAACACTGGCTTCCAATACTCTTCACTGCTCCTGTTTTGTTGCTCCGCACACTTTCAACTCTCTTTGTCTTTTACTGTCCCTAGTCTGCTGATCTGACAGGCACCCATGCTTCCACACCTCACTCTTGCTGGCCCCTTGGGGTCAGGTGATCGTCCCTTGACTATACGCAAAACTCTACATTCTTCAAAGCTCAGCAAAGAACTTTCCATAGATAGTACCTATATTTGAAGTTGCTTCAATTATGGCCACTTGGCTTGTACATAATCATTCATGATCCCTTCTCCCCTCGATTGTGAATTCCTTGATGCCAATAGTCACATTTTACTCATACCTTGATCTCTAAAACCTACCCTATTGCAGGCCATATAGAAGGTACACAGAAAATATTTGTTCACCAAATGGATAATAATCATAATCATAATAAAATTCTAGCACTTACACTACCTACCACTTGTTGAATACATTCTTGCTACCAATCACTGACTTAGAATTTACTGATGAGAAAATGAAAGCTTAGAGAATTTATGTAAATTGACCACAGTTAAAAAGCTAATAAAAGGAAAGCTAGGTTTTCAATCTATAGGGTTCGACTCATACTGGCTGACTAAATAACATGCAGTTTCATTTAATTATGTCAATTAATGTTGTAACAGAATACCCAGAGCAGATATTCAGGCAATAGATATTCAATTAATTATTTTCCCCATGATTACACATTTGTTTTTTTCACTGTTTATAACGCCAAGTATTATTTCAATCACTTCCTGGGTGAAAAGTCATTGTGTTAGACCTGCTTCCCCTCTCTCTCTGTCTCCACACACACATATGTATTTATAAATATATATTTAAATAGAAGTATAGAAAGGCAAAACAGGTTAGCTTATAAAAAAGAAACAGACTTTTATACCTCTAAAAGATTATAAGTTTAATAATCATATAGTCATACTTCAAGTATTTAAGGAAATCTTTCAATTCATTGCTTTTTCTGGAGAGGTCTTTTTCATGAAGGAATTTTTATAAAAGTAACCTCTTTTGGCTTAAAAACTTTAAAACACTCGATAGTCAGTAGATGTGTTAAGTGTCAAAGTAAAATAAGAAAAAAACTTGCAAAAAAGTCAATGTACAGGGGAACCTAGGTGGCTCAGTCAGTTAGGCGTCTGACTCTTGATTTTGGCTCTAGTCATGATCTCACAGTTGGTGAGTTTGAGCCCCACATCAGGCTATGCACTGACAGTGCAGAGCCTGTTTGGGATTCTCTGTCTCCCTCTCTCTCTGCCCCTCCCTCACTTGCTCACTCTCAAAAATAAACATTTTTTTTTAAAGCCAATGTACAAATAGTCCCATACACAATCTTTATCCATGTTTCCTTCAAGTTATTAAACCACATGTACTCAGCATTTTTCAATCACATTCCTAACAAAGCTAACTGAGCTTCCATTTCCTGCAATTATCAGAGTCTTGCTATAATGTGCTCTTATTAAAGGAAAAGGGAAAATAGGGGACGTACATGGTGAAGTGGTGCCTGCTACTAGTAGAGTGGACTTGTGTGCAATGGATTGGTCTCCTCCTGCACGCACACCACCTTAACATGCATTTGCATCCAATGTCTCTTTGACCTCTCTCACCTAGACCCATTTGTCTTCTTTATGCATATCTTGCTTTCAATTATTATTGCACATATTTCTTTTTATGTTACATACACTATTTGTTATTCTCTCTCTCTCTCTCTCTCACACACACACACACACACACACACACAGACTTATAATGACTTAGCTAAGTACCTAGCATCACTATTGTCACCATAAAATACTTTCTTGGTGTCTTTTCTTTAATAAGCTCAAAATGTTAAATGATTAGTCCAGATAATAACACAATAATTGTTCCAGTTAAGTATCTTTGGTATTCTTTTTGTCCCCTCATTGGATTTTAGGAATGACTTTGTGCTTTAGAAGAACAATAAACATGCAAGGTTAAGTTTATTCTCACTGGGTTTCAACTAATTAGTACTATATGGATAATTTACTTTTTATAGTCTACTTACCGAACTGACTAAATTCTATTTAGAAAACACTTGGTTTTTAAGGGGTTGTGAATATTCAGGGTAAAATATGTGGAGTGGAGACTTACACCAATTTTTTTGTGGACTAAAATCAATTTTGTTTTATGCTAGTCACTGTATCACATGACTCCCTCTATAGGTAAAGTGTAAGCAATTATATTCACTTTATCACTTATAGAGAAAAACTTGTATTTTTTAAAATCTTGAGCCAAAAGACATTTGCCTTAAACCTCCAAGTTCGATTTATCTGAGAGCCTAGAGGTTATATTCAGTGAATAGAATCGAAACAGCTCTAAATATAAAGACTTATCCAGGGAGGAGATAGGACATGACTTTTTTTCTAACTTTCAAGTTTATGCACAAGAAATACAGTTCTGTATCTATTGCTCATAAATTAGTATCTTTTAATACTTCTTATACTTTCTCAACGCATACACTTCTAAAGTGGGTCTGAAAGCTACCCTAATATGATGAATGGTTTTACAGGGGTGTAAGAAGGCCCCTGGACTCAGAGATATATATTCCTGGATCCATGTCTGAGTACCATTTACTCTCACTAGGCCTCAGTTTTCTCAACTTTACAATAGAGAAGTTTAAATTTTCTCTGAGTTGCATTCTTGCATGAAAATCCTTAATTTGAAAATGATTAAAGGGATTGAAAATGTGGCAATTAGAAATTTAGTGAAAAGTGATACTGTGAAGACATGACAAGATTGTATGAGGTAGCTTTTCCTGAGTTAACATCATTTGTAAATGAAATGCTCGAAAGGACTAATTGTGTCTAAAGAGGCATAGCTAAACTCCAAAACCTATACAGAACAGCACAATACAGCGATGGCTTGGCCATCTCTGATGCTTTGCTGCCCCCTCATGTTTCAACACACTCTAGTTTTATTACTCACTGCCCCTTAAGGACCTTAAGTAGGTGAGCCTTGCTCTAAGTAATACAAGGATTCCTAAAATGTCCTGTGATTACTGTTTGAAAACAATCATTGATGAAATGTTCCAGAAAAGCTGACACATCATCAGTGTTTTCCTCCTCTACCTTACAAGCTTTCAAATTAGCTTTAAGAACAACAACAACAATAGATGCCAGACATGGATTAGGATTATAGGAAGAAACACTTGGGGAGTTACTCATAACCTGCTGACTTCTGGTCTTTGTCTAAATTATCTCCCCAAATTTCTGCAACAGCACTGAGAGTTAGCTACTCATATCTACATTCTTCAAATGAGGGAATACAGCAAATGAGAGACCCAGGGTTTGTACTCCAGCTCCAAACCCCACATGCCATGTGTTTGTTATATCACACTAAAGAACAAAATAGCTCTTTAGTAATGAGACTCGTTTATAAATGTACATTTGGAAATGTACAGTAGCTATGGAAATAGAAACTGCCAAGTGATTTACCCGCTTTAACCCTAATGATATAAAATCAAACTTCCCTGGCTTTAAAACACATGTCAAATGGAATAATCTCAAAGGAGAAAAGGGTATTGTAAGTTCTGTGGGACAAAGCTTTAGAAAACATAGTGTGACGCACGTAGACAAAGTTCTTAACTGTTCTTTTACAGAAATCAAATAGTTGATTTACAGAAAAGTTGTAGAGAGATCATTATTTTAGATTTTGAAAATGATTCTGCACCACACTTTATTGCCCACATCACAGGGCCACCAATGTGTGTGGCAGTGAGGAAAAGGAGGGACACAGCACTGGGAGCAATAGGAAGACCCACTTTTGACAGGCACCAAGGAAGTGGGTCCATTTTGACCATTTTGGGGAGCTCCATATTTTCTCTCTTATGACCCTACAAGCTTCTTTCCCTCATTTTTTCCTCCTTTCATCTCTCTGCCCTACTCATTCCATCATCCCTTGTTCTACCTACAGAGAATAAAAACAAGTGCAAAGCAAAAGAGGAAATGTCTTGCATGCCTGCTCTGTGAAGCAGGATGCTGAGAGCATCCATATGCGAATGCCCCTTACTTAGCAATAACTGTATGAAATATGACAACCAATTTATAAGTGGGGAAACCAAGGCAGAGAAGGGTATGTGGCCTGCCCAGGGCCACACAGCTAGCATGGTAGAGCATGATTTGAATTCTAGACAGGCAGAACACCCATGCTACACAATTCCAGGGGTGGTGCCCATCCTTGATGTTCTCAGTGGTTGCCCTCCAGGGGCCCCTGGAGCTGTGCACCACAGCAGCCTTTTGGACCACTCCTGGACTCTGCCATATGGTGCACTGTTCCTCCAGATCCTAACCAAAATATCTAAGAAGGTCAAGTTCATCTCAAAGGGTGCCCCACTGACCCTTTTTAACACTCTTTTCTGCCATTCCCAGGACCATGACACAGGAATAGCTGGGTTCTAACAATAGGAGGCGTGAACCTGGATGTATAGGTCCTGAACAGTCAGCGGCTGAGGAAGGAGATGCACTTTTCTGTGTACCTCAACTCTTACTTCTATCCAAGTTTATGTTTTTAAGAGCCTACTTTTTCAGAATGGGCTCAGAGACAGAAATCTTTTCCTGCCATTGCCCTCATTCCCACAGCCTCCATTCCACTTTTCCACCTTGGTTGGCTAGGCTGGGACAAGGAAAAAAGACTGCCATTCTCTAGTTAATTTCCCATTGTGCTCTGTGATGAACACGGCTGCACTAAGCAGTTAATGACAGTTAATTAGTTTCCCTTCCTAGATAAGATATTTCTGTAGCCCCACTGTCCCTAGGCCTCAGGTCAGGAGCTTGTGGGTACAAATGAGGCCATATTAACCTTAATTCTCAGATTTCAATGGCTCAAAGTTCCCTCTGGTATAACTCCTGGGCCTCAACACTATGTGAACATTTGTGGGGGCTTCTATAGGGTCTCTCACATTTGTTTAAGAAAAGTCTGTGCCCTTTTGAGTGCAATTACTCTCCCTTTAGTCACTTCCCAGCATCTGCCAGGGTGGTTGGACAGCTGCCTGGACCACTGACCACCCACCAGCTCCTGATGGACACAACAATCTCCACCGATACCTGCAGCTGCTCTCTGGAGAGGATGCTCCTGTGAGGCTGGCTCATATGTGACCTCAAGCTACACAAGCGTGCAGGAACCAAAATAGCACTGCGTTCTGTTCAAACTACAATGTCAGAGTCCTGCTTGTGGCAAAAATAGTAGGGGAGGGGGGAGGTGACCCCTCTGCATAGGGGTCAGATCTAGAGCCTGAAGCAGGGCTGGGAATGAGCTTCCATGTGGCCTCTCTCACTAGAAGCCCCAGCTGCAGGCTCACAAAGGTTGGCCTGCTTGTCCCTCAACATAATGGGCAAGTGTACAGAGACAGGGCCATCCAGTTCTACACCCCTATCTCAGTTGAGACCCATTGACATTGAACTCAGCTTTCTGGGAAAAAAAAAGTTGTTAATCAAAGAACTTATTTTAATATACAGGAATTTCAGTCTATATCTTGAACAATGACAGGAAGAAATGTGATGGACAAGGCATACACTATGAAATGACACTTGAAAATCATCACCAACAAGATCTTGAAAGATAAACATAGGAAAAAGAACCAAACATTTAATATTCGTTGAAATACAAATCCCATTCAAAAGACATTCCAAAAAGAACAACATTACCAACTGTTCCAGAATCAACTCTGATGTGACCGCAAAGGAGACCAGATTAAAAGTGCTGACCTGAATGGGGAAGTTAACTTTCAAGCAAAGTGTACTCACTAATAGCTTAATAAGGAGCTCTCAAAATATTCTGAGTTGGAGTCCAAGGAAGGCACTTGAATCAAATGAAGTAATGGTCTAGTTTGGAGAATATGTTAATTTTCTTCTGGTAATAATTTTAGAAAACATAGGTTTTCTTTTCCAGGCAATTATTTTAATGAATCAATTGGGGTTTCAAGAAATGATTAAATGAGTTCAATTTGGTTTCAGGTTCAGCAAAATGAGATCATTTGTTCTGTTTTTGGTTCAGTTGAGGTCAAGCCCCATGTCTAAAATAGATTAACAGGAATTGGGATGATTTTTTTTTTTTTTTTGCCCTTTATGTCCCTCATCCTTCTTTTCCTTCTTTTCCCCAAACATCTGTTCTTTTGATCTCATTGAACTTTCCTGTGTTGTATAATTACTTCTCTCCCCTCCCAAAGTAAATTTATTCTCACTTTGAGCCAAAATCAGGACTACTGGAATGGTGTTCCTTCCTGCACACAACTGGGATATCAATTAACCAGTAAGGTCCCTTTTATTTATGCTTTCCCTTTCATTAAAACAAACTACCACACAATAATATCATGCTGATGGCATAAGCCTGGAAACGATATGGTCAACATTTGGAAGGTGACACTATCTCTCATAATACAAATGCCAAGAGCAATGTATCAGCACAGATTTAAATGGTCTTTAAAGACGGCACATCAGTAAAGATTTCCCAAATAATAGCTTAAATGGAGAACTTGTGGACTCAAGGATAGAAATGATAATAGAGAGAAAAAGGGAACAATTTCTTTAAAATTATAGAATTGCAATATAAAATTGGTGTTAAGTGTTATGCTGAACCTTGGAAGATATGATTTTTTTTTTTTTTCTAGACAGAAGAAGAGTAAGCCTCTAGATCTTTCTTACCTGTTATGGTGGCTTTGTTGATGGATGGTTGGTTGCACATGGGTGATCTTCTGACAAAGAGAGAAAAGTACAAAGCAGTAAATATGTGGTGCATGTTAATCTCAGGACTCTCGGAGTCATCTCCAATATGCCATTTTAATTCAAAGGATTATTTTTAAGGCAGGACATGCAAATGAAGATTTCTCTCAGACTAGCCAGTTTAGTTCCTAGTCTATAGTTAATATCACACATGTCAAAAAAGCAAAGAGTTAAATATCACAGTGATAGACTTTGGGGAAAATAAGGCTGAAGTAAATGTCACAGGAACATGATAGAGGAGGAAGTTCTTATTAATTGACTGCATTCAATTAAACCAGGGCTTACAGAGCAAACACAAACTTTGTGAATTTGAAGAACAGTCAAGCGACAAGTGGTTTCCCTAATACAGTGATGAGAAACTTTTGTTTTGGCATAAATTCTCAGAAGTGAATGACTCCTTGGAGACTGTGTTACAATTAGAGAAGCTATTTAAACACTTTCCTTTTCCTTTCCTTATATTGAGAAACATCTCTGATACATTTATCAGAGAGGTATATCAATGTTTTGTCCAAATAGATGCTATAGAGACTGCAGAAACACTATAAACCAAAGGTACTTAAATAGGTTCTATCTTGTATTCTCTGATTTTTCAGATGCTTGCAAAGTTTCACAAGGTGATTATATTCCCCTTGAACTGAAAAACCCTGCTCTAAAACTAACATGTATCTCTACAGAGTCCAGCCACAACGTATCCACTATTCAATCAGTGCTTAATAAATTATGTTGAAAAGAATATCACTTATGGACTATAACTTACTGACAATTGGAAGCTTTTAAAATATTGCATAGTGATCTTTAACACTTAACTAACACTTAACAAAACACTTACTGTGTGTCAGACTCTGAGCTAAATGAGCACTTTCGATGAATAATCTACTTTGATCCTCAAAAGAAACCATAAAGCAGGTTATCTCATTGTTTTCGTTTTACAAAAGAGGAAAACAAAGCTTTGGGAAGTCGAGTCACTTGTTCAGAATAAGAGCGCTGAGTTTTCAACTAACGCAGTGGGATTCTAGAGCCAGCGCTCTGCCATACTGCCTTCTTTTTAAGATGCTTTTGTGGAAAGAGGACAAACAGCCATGCGTCTGTGCAAATGACAGACTCTTGGAGAGCTGTGTTCAAATCTGCTTTCCTGAGATGACACATCTCTTAATTGGGAGATGCAATCTAGTGCTTTCTAAATTCTCACTGCCTTGGTTCCAGGCAGTGTCTGGCTCTGACTTACTGCTTTTAAGTTTATTGATGTCACTTTAGGATTGAAGTTTTGTGTTTGGCTGGAAATGCACCACAATCAACTGCCAAGTTATTCTGGTTTTTATTAGTAAATGAAATGAGAAAATGTAAAACTTGATTAATGTTTCATAAAACAGAAAGGGCGATGCTTTAAATTGTTACTCTGAAATAGAGCTGATCTTCTTGCTGAGAGTATATTATTCAAATAATTTAATCTTAATTACTCCTTTTTTAGTCCTTGCTCTGTGAAAATCTAGAAAGTGTTTTATCTGAAAAAAGGTATCAAATGAATAGTCCTAAGCTCATCTACAGTTTTAGAAAACCAAGTTATTGCCTTTTTATTTATTATCTTCTCTTAATAACAATCCTACAATTTGGGGACTTGGGGAATTGATATTTCAACAAATAATGACAAGCAGACAATATTAATCACTTGATCCATGGTTACAGTGGTAAATCATTTAATGAAGAATGGGTCAGAACTCACTGTGGAATTAAAAATCTCAGGAGCAAGAAAGAGCAACATGATAGAAACCAGTGATAGACTAGTAAAATCAGCAATGCACATTTGAGTACCCACAGGGGCCAGGCTTCACATGCATTCCTCATGGACTTCTTTCCTATAGCAAACAAAAAGGGTGGATTGTGCAAGGCCTCACATGCCTTCCATGAAATCCAAGGGTAAGCTTGGAAATGTTTTAGTGGCATTGTAAGTGTCCAGCAGGGAAAATTCTGATTTCCTCATGGTCATCATGTGACAAGCCAGAGTTATACCATTTCACTATCGCTATCTGCAGCAGAGCTTAGCTGTGTAGACTAATTTCTGCTATTCTGATACATGAAGAGGTTGATTTAATTTGAATCAGTAAAGGAGGTACAAATCTGCATTAGCCAAGAGAGAGACTACAAAGGCCTTTACTTCAAGACTACCGGCTAATATTGTTTGGTTAGATGTCACTGGACATACAATAGGTCAGGTTTAGGCATAAACTATGAGTTTCTATCCTCCTCTAGCTGCTCTTTTCCACTTTAATCTGTTTCATCCTTGCAAATCAGTTGAAAACTTTATCTTTCAAGGGATGGGTCTTAGGTCGTCTCTTTAGAGACAGAAAGCCAGTCTGCTGCCTTCACACCTGTCTGGTAAACTGTTTGCCTGACACAGGTTTAGATGTTGGTACCCAAGTGACCATGTCTGAAGGAAGTATAAAAGGCATTATAAAGTTTGTAGTTTGCCTATTCAAAGACATGCCTTAATATTTGGGACTAAAATGTTTGGGAGTGACACCCGTAATTTCATGCCTCCTGTGAAGCTGAGACTTTCCAAAGAGGAGGTGACGTTACCTAGGAGTTACCAAATGCCAAAATACCCACGGGGCTGTTGAGATCACTGGGATATTATATGGCCATGGAGCACAGAAGACACGTTTGGTAATGGTAAACAAATACTGCAAGTAAACCCTCAGATTTCACATGCTACAGTATCACTTTGCTCTTCTAGCCAACAAGCACATGCAGAGTGACTGCTCTGTGCTGGCTCTTGTGTGAGGCACCAGGAACACACGTCAACCACATACACCCCCCGATGGCTGCAGGCTGACATTCTTCAGGGGGCGCTCAGACAAGTAAATAGGTACCCGGAGCACAGAGGGATATGTGCTAACAGAGGAGTTACGTGCAGTATGCAGTTACACAGACACGGAAGGACGTACCATCAAGTCTGGGACCTGTGTGTACATGTGTTATGTTGGGTGCTAGCCAGGGACGATGACCCCAAGTAAATTATATTTAAGCTGTGACCTAAAGAATGAATTGCAATTAGCCCAACGGATGAGGTGGGGGTGGAGAAGAAGGTGAGAAATGTTCAGAGTGAGGAGACAGGACTGCGAAATCATTACCTGGAAAACAGGACAATTGACTGAAGCTTCCGGGTTCCATTTGAATGATTACTTGCGTTGTAGCATTTATATTGGTTTTTAAAAAACCTTTGTTATCATAGAAAATGCATACATAGTGGCCAGAGCTTTTTTAAATTCACATGGAAAATGTGAATGTGTCAGTTACATTATTATGGGATTATTATTTAAAATTATTCAGATCTTTTGGGGCATCAGGGTGGCTCAGTCAGTTAAGCATCTGACTCTGGCTCAGGTCATGATCTCAGAGTTCACGAGTTTGAGTCCTGCATTAGGCTCTGTGCTGATAGTTTAGACCCTGGAGCCTGCCTCAGATTCTGTGTCTCTGTCTCTCTCTCTCTCTGCCCCTCCCCTGCTTGCACTCTGTCTCTCTCTCTTCTTAAAAATTAAAAAAAAAAAAAAAAATTAAAAAAACATTTAAAACAATTAAAATTATTATTCAGATTTTTCCATATACTTTTATAGACTTAGATAAGTTATAATTTTAAATAAATTTCTATCCACTGTTATCTTAATATTTATTTAAAGAAATGTTTTTTTCTTCTGGTAAATTATTTGGACTTGATATTTTATTTTATTATTAATTTTTTAATGTTTGTTTATTTTATAGAGAGAGAGACAGAGAGCACTAGCAGGGGAGGGGCAGAGAAAGAGGGAGATACAGAATCTGAAGCAGGCTCCAGGCTCTGAGGTGTCAGCACAGAGCCCGACGTGGAGCTCAAACTAGTGAACCTTGAGATCGTAACCTGAGCTGAAGTAGGATGTTTAACTGACTGAGCCACCCAGAGCCTCTGGAGTTTACATTTTAATGACTTGTTGTTTATTATTAATGATAGAATGCCAAAATAAGGAGCATTTGAGTAATTAGTTTTCCACTTAATCGTGAAAAATTATTTTCTCTTTTTAGATTTTTCACCTTTATTAGATGATTCAAATTATAATTATTTCCCATCTCAGCTTTCTGTCTTTCAAATGCTTCCTCTGTTATCACAAAAAAAAAAAAACAACAACAACAACAAAAAAAACAATTTTATTAATTGCTCCATGAGGCTCCTTATCTGAGATTCAGTAACAGCAGGAGAATCAAAGATCTTTGATATGATACAATGCTTCTCCAAGTTAAACTGGTGTCTTAGAATTAGGAGGATGACTTTGGATTGACTTTAAGGCTTGATGAGATTATATGTCCACGGTTAATTTATGAAGTAAAGCCAAAACGATAGAGTTACTCTGAGTGTGAATAACTGGGCAGAGGACTGATTATGCCAGGTGATTTCTGACAGATGCAGGCACCATATTTATTTCTCATACGGCTTCATTTCTGATATTAGAACCATCACTGCAAGTATTATAGAAAAGTGACGGGACAACTTAGGCCTTAGTGTAAATGGTTAGACAACATGGCAACAACTGAGAGAAATCAAATACATTGACTTGAGTTCAACCAGACTCAGAAAACACTGTCTAAAAGTTTAGCATGACGGGGTGGGGAAAGGATAACTTACTTGCTAGGTGCTCGATCTTGCAAATTAGTTAATGCAGCAAAGTTGTTTCGTACAGTTCGCAGGCTGGCCAAGACCTACAACAAAAAGGGACTCTTTAAGCTCCTTGGAACAGAGCCATCTTTAGTGCAATTTAAAATGGTTTGGTGATGTTAAAAGTAGTTTGTTAAGTGAAAACCTGATACTGCTTGCAACCTAGTTTCACATACCACTAAAGAATCTTTTAGCCCTTAGTGAAGTTTACATGTATCTATTTGAAATCTGGAGTGGTCAGACTGCAAAGATTTCCCAGGTATTTCTCCTCATTGTCAATGAATATGGTGACGTAGCAGAAGCTGACACAGTATTCCTGGATTCCTCAGCCACCAAAACAATATCTTAGGCAATATACACACAGTATTGTTATGAATTATGCAAATTTAAAATAGTATAATACAAAATAATAAGAAACTCTCACTTTAGGGGTAAAATTTTAAATATATGTTCCCAAATTCTCTTTATTCACTAAGAATGTCAGACTTTCAAAGTCAGAAATGTAGGTGAATTTAAAATTTTTTTTTCACTTTTGCCACATGGCTACCTAGCAAAGAAAAATTCTTTTCTTTGTTAAGGTTATCTGAATCATCAATTTTAAGATTCTTAAGGATGCATTTTCACATAAAATGGGACCACCCTATGTGCTCAAAACTGGGCCTAGAGAAAGTACTAAAGAATTTTGTTGAAGAAATGAATACATAGACACAACACACCCATATACACAAGGCGGGACCAACATGTCCCATCTACCTCTGAAGGTCCTTCTCTTTTTAATCTAGTGTAACTAGAAGGTGGCAAAAGAACTGGAAGTGAGGCCAGGAGAGAACATTTGCAAGAGCTTTACCTGCCTCCCTTTGCACTAGAATGGGTGAGTTTCCCTCAAGGTAGAGCCTACATCAGGTGAGATTATAAGTAATGTGGGTGACAATCAGAATGTTGAGTTTATCTAAAACATAGATTTCAATTGTCCTGTTAGGTACTACGTAACGACCCAGACTGCCTGGCTCTGTTACGTATTCAGTGAATTTAGACAAGTTACATAATCTCTGTCTACCTCAGTTTCCTTTTCTGTAACCCAGGATAGTGATAGCTGTCTTTGAGGACTGTTGTGAAGATGATATGAAATGACAGGTTAGGTGCCAAGGACAGTGCCCGGCAAACAGAAAGCACTCAAAGAATATTAGCCCATGATGGCAGCATTCCATTTGTTTAATGATCTGGCATGTGCATGGGGAGTTTACTTAGTGCCTATCATTGGTAACAAAGGGGGGTGGGGAACACAAATCCATCGTTGTTCCCACTGCTCCAGAACTACTTCCAAAATGTTTTCATCCAGCTCTGACTTAGACTAAAGCCAGTCTAAATGTTTTTCTAAGACAAAAATGTCTCAGAAATTTCTGAAACGGGCATTGATTCTTGTTGGTCACTGGGGTGCTGTTTACACCCCAGGACAGTGACCTACAGCATTATCCCCTGAAGGGGTTAACGGTGCTTCCTGAGGTGCCAACCATGATTAACTCAGTCACTGGAAAAACCTGGCTCATTATCACATGTAAACAACTCACAGCACTGAAAGGTCACGCTGCCTATGACGGAGTATTCAAATAACCAAGTGCTGACATCAGAGCATGCTGTCTTTCATTAGGCATGAAGTCTTGAATGATGCAGAAATAGAAATAATCTGATAAATGATCCACTGTCATTAAATCATACAGGCCTAATTTAGACTTTAAGGATTGAATATCAAATATACTAATAAAATATTTTAAATGAGATTACTGCACTCCCTAAATACTCCTTTTTTCTAGACAGAATTTTAACCTCAGAATTCTGAGACCTTTATCTAATAAATTATAGTGAGTGCACTGCATTTGACACCTGGATAAACAGAAATAGTGCTGCAGCTAATTCAAATTCTACACTCATTTGAAAGAAAACATTAGTTCATGAAAGATAGACTATAATTGTTTTTCTGTGAAACAATTTTTGACTCTGTTATAGTAAAGGTTATTAAATCAGATAATTTTGTTTCAGATATTAATTTAAATTTCATGTAGTTTTTGCATAATCTATCTTCACACAGGACAGAGTTTAAACAGAACAAAGGGTAGAATGTAAACTATATATCTCCCTCATTAATAAAGACAAAAACCAAAATTATTGTTATTTGTGAGAGCAGGCAGGTAGATGAAATTGACAACATATGCTCAGGGGGTGTTAAACATATTGGTACTGTTCTACTTCTTTAGCTGCTGATTTTAGTGTCCTTTATATTTTAGATAATAACTAGATATATTCCCTTATATGCATGAATTACTTCAAAATAAAAAGTGTAAAAATAAATTTCCTTTCCAGCCCCTCGTCCAGGCATGCCACCTATCCCCTCTCCAAATTGACTTGTAGGTTGTCTCCTCACGTTTGCTTTTACAAACACTGCTGCAGTAAATAACTTTGCAAATACATCGTGCCTTTTGTGAGCTGATATTAGATCACTGTTTCTGTGGCAGGGCAAATAATACTTTATAAAATTTCTAATAAGGATTAATTATTATCTCCTGCACTACAGCACACATATGATACTGGCAGAAGTATAAATAAAAGTTCCAGACATATGCTACAGGGGCGTTGCCCTGGATTTAGCTGATTGATCCTGGGTGCCTACATCACGAATGCACGGAGTTAGTGTTTCAGCTCTCACTTGTCTTACAGGCCACAGAGTGAAGCATCTGGAACTCTAGGCTGTGTGGGAGAACTGGAAACAGTTTGACTCAAGCCCCTCAGTAAGGATCTAGTTATTCTTTGCTTTTGTTTCAGGGAAACTCTCACTCCCCTTGAATTCAACCTTTTGAGAATTATAGTCAGGGCTTTGCAACTCCTACACTTTTCTCCACTCCTTAAGGTGTGCTAACCAAAAAGTACCTTGAGGTTTTTCCCTTACACAGCTCAATGGTTAGAAAATGAAGGCCATTTCTTTCTCTTCTGCCCCTCCAAGCAACAGTGTAATCAGTCAAGGTCAAAAATACATTTTCAGTGATGAGACATATATACACTTTAGGAAAGAAATCGTGACAGCACTATGGAAAACTTTTGCAGAGGTGGATGATGTATTGGCCCAGGAGAAGGATTAAATATTATTTATACACATGAATCTTAGATTTTCTTAAATACTTTTAAACATTTATTAACCAATAAGATTCACTGAAAATAGCAGGAAACTATGGGTTTCATTTAAAAGTTAAACAACAAACAACTGAACATAATAGACTAAAAGAAATGTATATTTCTGTCAATGATTTCTTAAAAAGATGTCAAAAGGAGGTTGCTTCAAACAAACAGACAAAAAAAGATGTGGCAACAACATTCTCCTTAAAAATCCCTGCTTAAAAGGTAACAAAGAATTTTGAGGATTACTTTTCAGTCCAAATACACTTTATACCAATAGATGGTGCTAAAACACAGACCAAGAGTTGCCAGTGGCCTTGAGGAAAGGGAGAACAAGAAAGAATTCCTTGCCTTGGTTTTACTTTCAGAAAAAAACAAAAACAAAAACAAAAACAGTAACAATAAAAATGGAGTCAAAGTATAATTATTTATAAGATAGAAAGGTCATTTTGATAGAAAACTTTCCAAGTTATGTTTTAGTTAAACCATATGAAATTGCTCTTTTTGTAGGTCAACAGAGGTTGAATATTGATGGTTTCATATAATTAAATCTCAAAAGTACTTTGATTCCTAGAAGATGCTAGCTGTAATTTCTTTTAATAAAATATCAGGGAAAAACTAGCAGAAGCAACTGAAATGTGATGACCAACTTCTTTTACAAGCCAGTAGGGGCGCCTGGTGGACTCATCAAGCTGGAGATTGAGATGAGCCACAAGGTGGCTGCTACTGGGTGAAATGGGTCAGGGATACTCAGGGGCCTTAAAAATGTAATACATTGGCAATGTTCTATTGCCAATGGAACAGTAATGTTCTATAGAGTTAGCGACTGGTACATTTTTACAAAATTATCCTAGGTGCTATATTTTGCTTACAGTAAAGGTAAAATGACTCGTCTGTTCCTACTCTGTATATCTCCTTAGTTTTTTAACATGGGGGTTTCTCCAGGGATCCCAGATAATAGTGGGTATTTTCTGGCTTTTCCTTAGTCAAATATTACACTTCTTTTAACAAGATGAGAATTTCACCTAGATGAGAATTCTAGTTGGCTTACAGTTTTACAAGGTAGTCATATCACATATCTGGACAGGTGTGGCCAGACGTAGCTAACTAAAAATCAGAGTTTGCTAAATTTCATCAGTGTTGTGTCTCACTGGTATTCCTTAGTCTATGGAAAGAACTCTGGCCAAACTGTTCCTATACTTTTAGGAGGAAAAGGCCAGTTGTAGAGAGGCATGATGTGGCATGGCATTGGGATTCCTCTCAATACCTAGCCTTTGTGCCTAAGAAAATCCCCACACCAAAAGATTTCAACAAAAACATAGGAGAATATTTCAAGATGGAAATAAGACACATCTATAAAGATGTCACTTTTTTGAGGACCAAAAAGATTTTGAGGTTATAGGGGAAATATAAGAAATTGGAAGTGGCAAAGAGTTTAGGTTAAACACCAGCAAGAATTTCTTACCCGGACAGTGTTGTGGACATGGGAACACAGTCTGAAGCAGTGTTGTAGGACCCCTTCTGAAGATTAAATCTGTCCAAATGGGTTAGGTTTCAGCCATGTCCATCAAATTGGATGTCTTTCTAAATTGTCTTATAACAAGATTTTGTTCTCTTAGCTTTACAGAAATCCATGACTGGGGAATAAAACACGTTTTGGAGACTCAGGCAGAAAGCAATGAGTTCTCAAGTAGAGGCAGATGAGGTGGGTTCTGGAGACCTTTGACCTCTTTAGACAGTGTGAGGCTGGTTATTAAGGATTATGGAAAGGAAAATACACTAAAAAAAAAATAAACCTAGGGAGATGTAAAGTAAAATGCCAATACTAGTTATTTGGGGGTTTGGAATTATGGGAAATTTCCATTTTTTTCTTTTGCTTATATTTCTTTTTAAAATTTTTATGGCAAAAGAAGTTCTATTTTGAAAGGAGAATGTCTTTTTAGCCAGAATAATTTAGTGTGAAATTCTAAACTCCAAAGCATACTGGAGGAAGGGGATAATTCTTGGTCTGTTTGAACACTGCCTTGGGTGACTTGTCTAAAATCAAGTCTCCTGTCCATTTGCAAAAACAACTATGACATATTAAGCCAAATAATGCAGACATCACTTCAAGTGACTAAATATCTTTCATTTTAAGCATTATCTATAATATTTAGCATTCAATGGTATTATATCTCATACTAAAAATTTAAGGTATTACTGGTTAGGTCAACAAAATATTCTAGGAGGTATCCAACAGGGCTTAAGAGAAGGTCATAGACAAACTGTTGCTTACTGGGCCTTTTTATCTGCTTTCCCAAAGATGCCCCATCAGTGGTGAAACTGTTCAGTACTTAACAGGCTTTTTTTTTTTTTTTTCTTTTAATTCTAGTATAGCTTTCCAGATCATGTACTTGAGTAAAAGGCCATTTGTGAAAATACGAAGCATTTAAAAAACAAAACAAAACAAAACAAAACAAAACAAAACAAAACAAATCTGCAGCCTCTGGGCCAATGACCAACCACCTTCCATAAGGTGTTATGAAACATTGAGCTAATCATATGCAAACTCTTCTAAATACATTCCAGGATTATTTTCAGGCATCAGATATGCCTATATACTATGCAGAGTTGGTTTATATCCTAATTTCAAAAGTATTAAGTATATATATTTATTTAAAAAGTTTGCTAACATAGAATAAATGATTTTTTACATGTATATATTTCTCAGTGTACTAAAATTCTGTTGGTTTTTTTGTAGATCATAGGAATAGCATAGAATATGTATAATTATATAGATTTCTTGGGAATTTAAGACCATCGATGGTAAGGACCAAATCAAATTTATTAATCTATTTATTGGAGAAAAATTTATTTTTTAAATAAAAGTATTTGTTATTTAATAAATACTACTTGAAGTATCATATACATATTTTTTCTCATTTTTTACCATATATTTAGATATATTTTTCTTAAAACAATATCCAGAGACTTTAGTCAGAAGCAATAATAGTTAATTACCTGAGTAAACCATAGTTGGAATGATTATTTCTATGTTTGGTGATGGTTACTTATATTATTTTACCTGATTTTAATTTCTCACCCAGCTCTCACTCTTAGAAATAAAATTATGGGTATTCAATAGTAATCAGTTAAAAATCCCTAAATTTATATGATCTTGTTATCACAAAATATGATTAAAACAATGAAGAGTGTAAATGTTTTTCGAACACAGAAATATGGGTACTAGAAAGAATTTATGATATCTGGAAAAACCTTAAGCAAAAAAGTCATTACTCTTCTAAAAGATATGGTGGTAATATTCTACTTTTCATTGCTGGCAGTAATGAAAAAAATCACTATTATATGGTGTGTTATTTATGGATTAACTAAATTTTTGGTCTAAGTTATAGCAATTATAAAATTTCATGAAATTTGAAAAAGTAGAAGAATTATGCATAATTCTATTATCTACACCCTGTGTTATGTTTTTTTTAAATTATTATAACATTTTAGACATGAAAGAGCTCTTACTGATAACACTTAAAATTCATTTTGTTTTCTAGAAATTGTGCAGAGCATTTCACAAGTTTATTTTAATATCTTAAAAACCTCACGAAGTGGGTTCTATTGGAACTGTCATTTAGCAGAGGAGTAACCCAGGCTGGGGAAAGTTCCTTGATTTACCCAAGGCCATTCACTGAGCAAGAGGAAGAGAGGGGGTTTGAAATGGGGTCTACCTTTATCACACAAGTCCTTCACCTTTGCTGGTTGAAAAAAGAAGCCTTAGAGAAGTTAAATGAGTTGCCCAAGGCACTAGAACTAGTTTTAGTTATAATTATGATTAGCCTTTATCATGATTTTTATAATCTATCTGGATCACTTGTATTCTCATACTCAGTATTTCTTTTTAGCAGTCAGTGTTGTTTTTAAGCCTGTTTCATGCCCTGGTTAAATCAATAATACTCTATTCTTTCCCGAGTCTATCTATATCAGTGACTCTCAACTTTTCCTGGAAAAATACCGGGCCTTTAAAAAATACAGGTACTTGGATCCAATCCACAGATTTTTGGATCCAGTTGATTAGGGATATGACCTAGGGCCTGGGATAACAGCTTCTAGGTGATTCTAATGTACAGCTAGGGTAGCAAAGCACTGACCTATACAAAGAATATCTGCTTTTCAACCATTTAATATACATTCCAAATGCTTTAGATCATTTTATCATCTTCCAGTATTTATGTCATATGGTTATTTTCATGATTTGTAAGCCTAAAGGGAGCAAATAAAGATAAATTTAAATCTGTACAAATGACACATAAAAAAGGGAGTAAATAAAGCATTAGGTTGAACTGAAATATTAAATTTCAAGCACTGATCATGTACCTAAATATACTAAATGTAACTTAATCCATGGTATAGATTTCTGCTTCAAGTGTTTATATCAGCTAAGGAAATATGGTCTCATTTAAGTATGTCACTTAGGTAATTTGTAATCTGAAGCAAAGACATTCTTCGGGTCTATGGGTTTATAGGAAACAGTCCAATATGGTTAAGGTCACATCCTCTAACATTGCCTTTGAATTACTTAAACGAACCACAGAATTTTTATTTATACTTGCATTTGATTTACAGTGACATTAAGAACCAGAACTAATCCCCCAAATTAAATTCTCAAATCTGTGGCAAACCTGCCCGTTCACGAAACGGGGCTTACCTGAGCAAATGGAGTCACGATCAAGTCATCTCCATGTCTGAAAAACAAACCAAATCCTGGGTTAGAAATTATGATAACTCTATCACCACCTTTAACCGATATTAAATGTAAGCTCCACGTTCATAATTTCCCATTGAGAATTACAGTAATTCCATCCTTATTCTTCAGCACATGGTCTTCCCAGCCAGTGGGTTGAAAAAAAGTCTTCTGGGATGTTAAACATTGTCCAGGTGCCTTGGTGAAAAAGGGCTTCTTGATCATCAAGCAAGGTCACTGTTACTTATTAAGTACACAGGACATACAATAGCAGAAGATGAGTTCCGGCAGCGGGGCCGGAGGTTTACTCGTGGCTTCTTATGGTAGGTATTAGTAAGGGTGCTGTGGAAGGGGCTGGCAACTGCAGTGGCTTCAGTGAGAGGCCTCTGGACCAGCTAACACTTTGAAGGTGATGAGCATCGAGTCTTCCGCATCATGGTGTGTGACTTTTGGACAGGCTGGCAACTGTAGATGAAATGGACTGCATCATACACTAATAAAAACTCGGCGAAACTTTTCGACTGACTCACGTCCCGCTGCTGTAGCTACGGGGGAATGTTACCCCGTGTGTGCTGTTGCTGCAGCAACCTCGGCTACACCGAGCCTGGGATGCGGGAGCAAGGTGTCAGCATGACGTGACTGGGAGAAACCGGGAAAGGCAAGGAAAGTTGTGCAACATTCTACTCAGAGGAAAAGTGAGGAACCGGGGCCTAGAGTTCTTTCGTGGTATCTCTTAGCGTGAGTAACTCGTGAGAGGCACTTCTACAATCTCCGGTATTTCTTGATCTCGCTGGCTGAAGCTCTTTCATCAAAGGTGAATGTAATTACTCGACACAGAAAGCTTCCTGGACATGACTTTGACTGAGAACACTGCAACTGAACTGTTCACTCGGTCATGAACGATTCTGAAACGGACTGAATGACCTAAAACAACACCCATGAAATATGCTTCAGCACAAGCTGCATATGGATGACGTCAGTACACGGATCATTACCAATGATTAGACCAGTTGTTACAGACATCATCAAATTACAGGGATCTTGGAATTCAAAGTGTGGGAAAATAAAAAGCAGGGAAAGGTCGGTACACACTTTAAAGGAAACGTGCTATTTGACAACCCTTCGCTCCGGGATTACATTTGGGGAGGAGGAGGACACCTGTTTTTTGGTTTTTTTTTTTTTTTTTTTTTTTTTTTTGTATATTAATCAGATGGTCAAAATTAAAGTCAAAATGAAATCTAGATATTTTCCCAAGAGACGGTCTTCTATTTTATTTTTTATAATTGCCTGACTATAAGCTTTATTTTCTAAGAACTAAGTTATCCTGACCAACGCATACCACCAATCTGAAATTGAGCCCTGGAAATAAGTCATCTAGTTTTTTACATGAATTACATTGGATGACTCTAAACTAGAAAGGGTGTGAATGTTTATTAAAACACGAATTCTTTCTTTGGTTGTATTTCATTCCCAAGCTTTGTAAAAAATATATTTAGAAAATACAATATTTACGATGATTTATCAGTCTTGCTTCCCTTCCCTGTCAAAGCAGAAAGAAAGACAGTTATAATTTTAGTGATGGAGAGACTTCATTCTTTTAAATTGCTCAGAAATTGTTTTTCTCAAATATCTCAAGATTGTCTCAGTTCAGTAACAGTAAAAATATTTCTATTCTTTCTTTTTCTTTTTTTTAAGTTTATTCAGTTTGAGAGAGAGAGAGTGGAAGAGGGACAGAGAGAACAAATCCCAAATCCCGGTTTTTTTCAAAATGATGTAATGCTTAAATCATCTTTGAATATATAACAAATATATAATTTTTAAGTCTTTGTCTAAGCCCTCACCTCAGTATTGAAATGTTTTATTGGACCTACTGTCACAAGTACAATGGTGCAGGTAAAATGTATGTTGTTTTGTGAATGGAGGAAAATAAATACTATATAAACATATATTTTAGTTGTATCGTATAATGTGCATATTATAATAAAAGACAGAACTGGTAAGTATGATCCAAAGAAGATTGATTTTGTTAGTATTGGCAATTTGGCTTAACGTATTTGTGAATTTTAATCACCTGTAATTGTACACACGCACAAAAGCCTATGATAGAAAATGATTCTGAAATGTTGCATTTGAATAGCATTGCAAACAAGGAACTTTTTTAAACAAAGAAACTTAGCTAATTAAAATGTAGCTAGAAGGAATTATAATAACACACGACAAGATCATGGGGACTCCCTAAAATGGGAAGAGACTGTAGGGTCCCCTATCATTTGACGAGAAGTTTGCTTCAAATTTGCAATGAGTATTGTCTGGAGACTTGAAATTGTACCTCCTGGTGATATGATTCTTCTGAAGAAGATTATGTAACAGTGCTCTCTCATTTATATAAAATCAAACATAACAACAAACTTTAATAAAAAAGGAATGGGAATGCTTTCGGGGAAGAAAAAATAGCTTTTTTGGGGGATTGGTATATTTATAGGGACAGGTGGGAAGAGAGTGACAGGGAATGGGTGGTGGGATCAGAAATAAAGCTCCATTTTCGATTTTGTATGTAAATATGTATGTATGTATGTATGTATGTATGTATGTATGTATGTGGGCGATGAGATTGGGGCCTAGTTAATAGTCACAGCATTCCATGCCATGCACCTCTGGTCTCATGATGTGGAAAGAAGTGCTCAGTCTCCTGCTGGGGCTACTATGGGCTGAAACAGAGTCACCTACTCTAGGCAGGGAGGGCTGGCTGTGCCCTCTTCCAGAGAGACATGACTGGGTCCCACGAGCCGGGAGATACAAGGCTCAATGCGCACTGTCGAATTTTCTGTTTTTTCAAAGAGGAATGACAGTAAGAGTTAAGAACTACTCCCTGTGCCTTTGGCCATCCTTCCCCTGCTTCTGTATCACTTCCGACTTTATTTTCTACCCTCATCATTTCTGTAGTAAGAAGCCACAAACATTAGCAAAAAACCTGAAGAAGTGAAACCCAAAAGCAAACCCTTTCACAGAGACTTCAATGGGATCCAGAAACTATTCAAGTACTTAAATATGGGGAAAAAATGTGTGTCATCTAACAAAATGAATTCAACCAACAGCAGCACCTGAGAATATAATTTTGTAAACTAGCTCATTTCAAAATCATGCTGATGCACACTAGGGCAGCAACCTTTCCATACTTTATTATTACTAAATCAGAAGGAAAGGCAGAAGAAGTTAATGGGAAGAAAGTGTTACTTTATTAAGCAAAGATCCCTAATCCTATGATACCAAAAGCATTAATGGCTACAAAGTACCTGTTGCATCTGTTTGCTATACACTGCAAACTTTAGCACAAATGGTTATATGAAATAACGCTCTAATGCAAGCCATGGGCTGAGGCTTACTTTCTAAATCTAATCTGGGGCCAACTTCTGTATCTTCTGTGCTTCACTCTCTGTTGCTATAAAACTAGAAAGAAATTCTCCTCTGGGGTTTGTCAGGAGGACTAGTGGATTGATCAACATACAGATAACTGGTCTTTTGAAATCCTGGTGTCTTTTTTCCCTTTGGCTCAAAACTATCATCCGTCTTCAATTCACCCTTAATCCACTTGTTTTGGAATTAGAGAGAAACAAGTACGCTCCCGTTTCTAATATGTACATAAACATGTTTCTGGGCACCTAGGGTATCTGACAACACCCAAGAATGAGCCACAGGACGAACACATCTACTCACCATGCTGCTCCCATGTTCACACAAGTACAGACATACACAATACACAAACAAACAAACAGACAACACAATCTACTCCAGCCTCGCATCAGGCTCTGTGCTCACGGTGTGGAGCCTGCTTGGGAATTCTCTCTCCCTCTCTCTCTGCCCCTCCCCTGCTCACTCTTTCTCTCTCAAAATTAATAAATAAAAACTTAAAAAAAAACACCATCTACCTCAGCTTTTAAAAAACTGATACATACAATGTGAATGTAAATCATGTATAAACTGTAGGAAACTTGGAAAATACAGAAAAAACTTTCAGCACTACTCAACAATAACTGGCAATGACATTTTCCTTCTGGATTATGTAAGCACATGTATTTTATATATGATTTTTTTAATTTTTTTTTTTCAACGTTTATTTATTTTTGGGACAGAGAGAGACAGAGCATGAACGGGGGAGGGGCAGAGAGAGAGGGAGACACAGAATCGGAAACAGGCTCCAGGCTCTGAGCCATCAGCCCAGAGCCCGACGCGGGGCTCGAACTCATGGACCGCGAGATCGTGACCTGGCTGAAGTCGGACGCTTAACCGACTGCGCCACCCAGGCGCCCCTATATATGATTTTTATGGAATACAGGATTTCTTACACAATTAGAGTCATGTTGTATATTTCATTTTATATCTTGCTTTTAACATTAAATATATTGAATCATGAAAAATTGTACATGCCTTTATACTTTTAAAACATTTTTAATATTTCTTGTCTATTTTTAGTAATCTCTAAATTTTTCAAGTAGACACCAATCCAAATGTATTAAAATATAAATGCAATTCTATTTTAAAATTAAAATGATTTTAAATAATTATACAAATACTCAAATTCATTTTAGTTTTTCATTTCTTTAAAAACAACTTAGTAAAGGGGTACCTGGGTAGCTCAGTTTGTTAAGGGTCTGACTTTGGCTCAGGTCATGATCTCATAGATCATGGGTGGGTTCCAGCCCCACATCAGGCTCTCTGCTGTCAGCACAGAGCCCACTTTGGATGCTCTGTCTCCTTCTCTCTCTGCACCTCCTCCACTGATGCTCTCTCTCTCTCTCTCTCTCTCTCAGTCTCTCTCTCTCAAAAATAAATAAACATAAAAAAAAACAACTTCACTAAAGAAAATGTGCTTATTTCTGGTAAAGCACTCATAAGATAAAGCTAAGTGTTAAAATATTACATGAAGAATTGGGTTCATTGAGAAAAAAATTCATGGAGATGTTGAATATTTTATCTTGTAACCATTTTAATTAAAATCACAAAACTATGGTTTCAGACAATAAATGTACGATGGAAAATTTGGCTACCAAGTACATTTTGAGAAACTAAATTCTATTTTTCCATAGATACCATTTTTATTTTTATTTTTTAACGTTTATTTATTTTTGAGACAGAGAGAGACAGAGCATGAACGGGGAGGGGCAGAGAGAGAGGGAGACACAGAATCGGAAACAGGGTCCAAGCTCCAAGCCATCAGCCCAGAGCTCGACGCGGGGCTCGAACTCAGGGACCGTGAGATCGTGACCTGAGCCAAAGTCAGACGCTTAACCGACTGAGTCACCCAGGCGCCCCGTAGATACCAGTTTTAAAAGGTGATCTATTTTTCCAAAAAAATAATGTTGGCTTTGAGAAACTATAAATGTCACATTTAAGAATATAAGGAACCCTCCAAAATTACTTATGAAGAAGGCATTATGATTTTGATAAACTCCTCAGTAGGCATTGTATTGCTAAAACAAAGAGACAAACAACAAATGAAAAAATGTACTTCATTTGTATCAGATTCACTTGATGACACTGGTCCTCTAAAGTGCTCAGCCTTTTAATTTAGAACTGGCTACACTCTAAGTAAAAAAGTAAAATAAAATAATAAGTAGTACCTACATTTATGAACCCCAGGGAATGATGTTCCTATATAACAAAGCCAACCTCTGGCAGACCTGAATGTGATTTTCCTCCCTGAAGCTACTGCCGTGTAGAATTCATATAATCCATTACCACAAAAGTTTGGTCCCTCGGCCAAAAGTCACAACTACCAAAACTTGTATTTGAGCAAGAAGGTCTAACATTTTACTGAAAATCCAAAATAATGTAAATTAATATAGGAGCAAAATTAAAGCTGTTCAATACTGTATAAGGTAGTATGTTCCAATTTCTTTTTTCACTATCAAACTCCAAGCCACGTTTGTGGGTATTTGCATATCTAGCTTTGATGTTTTTTTGCTAATGTGAACTATAGTTACCAGTCATCAAGTTGGAATGTTTACCCCATTTGAAGAGCACCTTGGTGTTTATACCTCATACCAGCACAAAAAGGAAAAACAAACTTACAGATCTTTCCTGAATTTTAACAGAAAAATAAGCTAATATAAAAAACAGGTGAATGAGGCGATTCAAGTTCTTAAGTTTATTGAGGAAACAGCCTATCTTATATGCTTTTAATCCTTTCTTTGCCCTTGAATTGTAATTTCCTAATATACTTGAGTAATAACTTGTTCTGAAGACCTTTACCCTGATGCCCCACAGAATAACTCAATGTCTTATTGGTTTCAGCACTGATGGCCCTTATAATATGTTACTATTTTTTTCTTAAATGGAGCTTTCAATATAATTATTAAAAAATAAGAGTACAAAGATCTAACAAAATTATAAATAATAATGGTAATAATCACAAAGAATTATACTTATTATAAAACAGAAATGACCACTAACATTCATTGAATGACTACTGTGTGCCAGGCACTGTGTAAAGCACTTCACATTGAGTGTCTCTTATTAAAGTCTTTTTGTAGATGAGGAAAGGGAAGCCTAAGAAGGACAAAAAATGCATGCCTATGGAGTGATGAGTCCAGGATTCAAATTTGGGCAGTATGACTTTGGTGGGTCTGCAAGTAAATACTGCAAATCTGTGTCTGTAATATATTTATCAATGCCCGAAGCACATTCAAAACAATGTCCAACCTCTAGTGCATTTTCCATTTATGGAAACCATTAGTATCAATGACTTACAAAACAAACTTTGCCCACCTACTGATTTGCAGGTCCTTCCACCCTGAAATGAAATAATAAATACAATGAAGTAAAATAATTTTTGGTTTCTAACCAGGTTCTGGCTGATAGATGAATATCATATGTCCATATTCAGATTGTAGCAAGACTGTATGCATGCTGTATGTAACAAAGTCCTCTTGAGATGGCATTTATGTGCATATATGTAAATATATGTAAATGTGTGTGTGTGTGTGTGTGTGTGTGTGTGTGTGTGTGTGTGATCCTTAGGGAAATTTTATAGGCTCTCTTTCCTTTTACATAAGTATGTTGGTCTTCTGCCTTCTGTATTTCAAATAACGGAAAAAAGTACTGGGCGAGAAAACCCATCACCAGCCTCATTAGTATAAATAGAATTTCTTATTTTGCCTGTACAATGCAATAGAAAGAAACTCTTTAAAGAACATCTGCTCTGCAAACAGTATATTTTATGGAATGTTTCATTTCATATGATTAAAACATAACAGAGCCTGCGATTTGGGGTGGGGCAGGACATATATGGGGAATTTCTGTATCTTCCTCCTAATGTTGCTATGAAACTAAAACTGCTCTAAAAAGTAAATTCTTGAAATTAAAAAAATTCTTGAATATATAACTCTAGAAATGGATATGACCTGGGTGCCTGGGTGGCTCAGTCGGTTGAGCGTCCGACTTTGACTCAGGTCATGATCTCACAGTTTGTGGGTTCGAGCCCCGTATCAGGCTCTGTGCTGACCTCTTGCTGAAAGCCTGGAGCCTGCTTCAGATTCTGTGTCTCCTTCTCTCTCTGCCCCTCCCCCGCTCATGCTTTGTCTCACTCTGTTTCTCAAAAATAAATAAATGTAAAAAAATATTAGAAATGGATATGACCTTAGAAGTCACTTAGTCTACTGAAATTTAGATGATTTGCTCACGTCTTATTCACATTTTAAGAATTACAAACGAGACTGATATTTGACTCCCCTAATTCTTAAAACTCCTCAGTTTTTGACCCAGGCTTGCTGTTATCACATGTCCTGATGATAAAGCAAATGGAAGTGGAGTTAATGCAACAGAAGCAAAACTTCTCTAGTTTGAAGTGTAATCTCTTTATTTGTCATAAAACAAAAATCTGGGCATCATCAGAGAAGGTACATGATGCCAGTAAATCAACTCAAATTTGTTAGCTATACTATGGCACAAAAGATAACCTAAAATCTCTAAATTTTATAATTTTTTTATAATTATACATCAAACCACTTTCCAATTTTAATAAGTTACAAAGTGTATATAGCTATAGTCACTAAGCACATTAGTTATTTTGTTTAATAAAAGCCACTACAATGGAGGGATTCTTCCAAGAGTGCTTATGTCACAAATTACCATCATAGTTTTGAATAGGGACTTTTGTGCAGGGTGAGGAGTGAAGGAGAGGGCTGAGGACTCAGCAAGCTTTCACAAGTGCCCTCACTTTGTGTTCTAGGAATAGGTTCCTCTTTCACAGGAATGTATCTTATCTGACAGTCTCATTCTTAACGTCAGTGGCCCTGCCCTCTTGGTTTTTCTCCAGGATGGGTTAGGAAGAAAGATTTATGGGGAGCTAATGCAACAATTCTTAAAGATCTTCATGGGATAAAAAGATTCGGTGTATTAAAAAGAACAGTGTGATCACATAGAGAAGAGTAAGAGTAAAAGTAAGAAGCAGTACCGTCTTATGCATCCCTACTATGTGCCAGACACTGCGCTCTGTTGGCACACAGTATTTAATTCTGAAGACTGTGCCTTAATCGGATGCCCATATTCCCATTCTAAGATAAGGATGTAGGCTCAGGGAAACTTAAGTAACTCAGTGGCGGTCATGCCCTTGGCAAGCAGCAGACTTCAGTGGTTTCCAAACGCCAAGGCGAGAGCTGGTGCTTGCCCAACAGAATGTTCATTGGTCCTTGTCAAAGTGAGAGCAAACATGGACCATGGGGTAGGGTTTTGAACAAGGCAAACACATTCCTTTTGAAAACTCTCCTTCATTCCAAGGTCATGTCCTTTTTTATTGAAATGAAAATGCCTTTTAAAAATAAAATGATTGTGTATATTGATAAAGATTTTCTTATTAATGTCATTTACATGGCAAAATGGCAAAGCATGTGGTTGCTGACCTGGGGGTCAGCCTCCCAGGTAGTTTTTGAAATCTTACTGTGTCACGGAATCCCAAGACATAGAAATGTGTAGTGTAGCTGGACTTAAACTCAGGCTTTAAAATGCTGTTTAGTTTCTACCACACCATGCTGCCTTCTGCATGCTTGAGTGGATTCAGACTATTGTGCAGTCACATAATAGTACATATTCCAGATTCTGAAATAGCACGGTCCAACAGAAATTTCTGCAATGACAGAACTATTAAATATTCTCTATCCATGTTATCCAATACAGGATCTACTAGCCACATGTGGCTACTTAGGACTTGAAATGTGACTAGTGCAATCGAGAAGGTGAAGTTTACGTTTTATTTAATTTTAATTAATTTAAAATATGAGAAGATCATAATAGCTGATGATTATCATGTTAACCACTGCAGTTCTTGAGCAATCTGTAGAAAACTTCACTTGCAAGTCTTCTGAGGGAAGACAATCTTTAATATAACTGAATAATAATAAAAATCTACTCTCAGCTTGGAGGCAAAAGAACATTGATACATTAAAATAACAAAAATTCCTGATTGGCAAATGGCAAAGACCCTCAGCCAAAAAAATTTTCCCAGATGCCCATCAGGATTCTCCATCCCTTAAAGCAAACCATAAAAGACTCTTAAATACAGAGAACAAACTGAGGGTTGAGGGGGTGGGTTAAATGGGTGATGGGCATTAAGGAGGGCACTTGTTGGGATGAGCACTTGTGTTATATGTAAATAATGAATCATGGCAGCCTATTCCTGAAGCCAAGACTACACTGTATATTAACTGAGTTGAGGGGGAAAAAAAGATTCTCCATCCCTTAAAGAGAAATAAAGATTTTAGTTTAATTGTTTTACTTATTTATTATAGTCTCATCTAGAGGCTGCTGTCCTGCCAGCAAATACCAAAGGAATGGTCTAGCAAAAGCTGGTGATCAAAATTATCATATTCAGGGTCAAGATACCTGGACTGTAATTCATGGTGTGTGTGTGTGTGTGTGTGTGTGTGTGTGTGTGTGTGTATGCATGCATATGCAGATGTGCTCAACCACATGCAAAATATTTCTAGGCAGAAATTTGTGATTTCTAAAACTGAGCTAATGATATTTTTCCTAGTTTTCTTAATATGATTGTTTTGAGGATTAAGCATTAAATTTTATGGGAGAATTCTCTATCAATTATAAGGACTATCCAGATGCCAAGCAATTTTTTTAAATGCTTATTTATTTTAAGAGAGACAGAGGCAGAGAAAGGATCCCAAGCAGGCTCCGTGCTGTCAGCACAGAGCCCCATGCGGGGCTCGATCTCAGGAACTGTGAGATCATGACGTGAGCTGAAATTAAGAGTCAGATGCTTAACTCACTGAGCCACCCAGGTGTCTCAGATGCCAGGACATTTTTAAGAACATATTCCTATCTGTATACTTCTAAGCATGTATCAAATACTTGTCAAAAACTAAAGGTATGTGCTTCACTCCTCAGAGTCTACTGAAGCTTAGCCACAAAGGAGGAAACATGGTAGACCTTGTGAATATACCAAACTTAAACTGATGACTGCAAGGTCTGTTCACGAATCTTTGAACATTTGCAAAGTGCTCCTGTGTTTGGAGAACTGGATTCTAGACAAGTTGTCTGTCTGGGAAACATCAAATCTCCTCCCTAGATAAATAGTATAAAACGGGCTACCTATAAACAAATGCAAAGCAAACAAGTGAAACCAAAAAATAGTGAAACATGTGTTAGAAATTTTGCCTCATCTCTACAGTAGGTGAAATAAATGAATAGAAACTCAATGGACTGAACACAAAGAATACCTATGAAAAGACAACATGTGCAACTAACTATGATTTAATGTAAAATAGTTCTTTTTATCAACTACCTTCTTTTTAGTTTCTGTAGGAATGTATTCATAATTGAAAATAATAATGATTAGATGAAAGTTTTATTCCAATGCAGTTAAAAAAATTGCCATAGGGATCTTTAGAGAGCACATAAATCATAATGCTTGTTTTCTGACTTTTCTAGCAACCCCCTCCAATCCCCCCCCCGCAAAAAAAAAGCAATCAAACAGAGAAACAAAAAATAACAAGCCAAACAAACAAGCTGGCCCTGGTGCACAGAACAAATTCAGTTTGAAGTTTTCAAAGATGCAAAACCAGGATTGGACATTGAGACAAGGAAACATGAGATCTGCATATAGCCTTGTTCTCCTTGGGAGTGAAACAATGAACTGAAAGGTCTTGGTTTGGGGACCATTCGTAACCATTTACTAGGAGACAATGTTGTCCACTGAACTGCTTAAATGATTCTCTGTGACAGTGCAGCCTCCCGCATTTTCAGAGAGGCAAGCAGCTATTCTCTCCTCCTGCTTTAAAAAAATTTTTTTAACGTTTATTTTTGAGACAGAGAGAGACACAGCATGGACAGGGGAGGGTCAGAGAGAGAGGGAGACACAGAATCCGAAACAGGCTCCAGGCTCTGAGCTGTCAGCACAGAGCCTGATGCGGGGCTCGAACTCACGGACCGCGAGATCATGACCTGAGCCGAAGTCGGACGCTCAACCGACTGAGCCACCCAGGCGCCCCTCTCCTCCTGTTTTTAACTTGTCACTTCCAGTGAGAAGTTACAGAAACTGAAAGCTTACATATGTCTAGACATAAATTGTCCAGTCATTAATGACAACACACTTTTCTTTGTCCAGGGTTAAGAAAACCCCTGAAATCTCAAGACAGTTAATGGAAACCTGACACAAAACCAAAGAGAAATTGTACTGGCAGGTGGAATCATTGTGCTATTTCTACAGCAAATCTAACCTGTGGTACACAGCAAGGTGCCAGAAATCTAATAGCAAAGTCCAGTGTCTGATGTTCTTTACCTGTTTTTTTGTTTTTTTTTTTCCCTGAAGAAAAACCATGGGTCTCGTTAAAGGCTTCCTTTGTCCACTTTTGTAATACTATACCTTTAAATGCTTCATATTGCAGGGATTTAGTGGGAATGAGTTACTCATACTCCCTAGTACATCTTATCTCAAGAAACACATCCCATAAATGTTCTAGGACTATGATTACTTTATATGGCTCAGATAACAGTACAGAAGACATGGAGAATAATTCACTAAGGATCTAAGACTGGTAAGCAAAATAAATATTTAAAGTGACTGATATGTAAGTGAAACAGGGATATATAGGAATCTTAATATTGACTGGGAAAGTCTCCTTTTCTACCTAGAATTAATAAAAAATAAGTGACAGGAATGCACGATCCAAACAAAATTTTTCTCTTGTTTCCGTGGGCCTATGGTATCTTCAAACAATACCCTGGCATGGAATAGCCACTGTCAATATTTGCTGAATGAGGAAAAACATTTCACTCTGAACTAAAAATGCAGGCAATTAACACAGTCCTTTACTTGGAAAATGGTAGAAGACACGGACGTGGCACTTCCGTCAGGAATGGACTGTCTTCTTTCTCCCAGCCTGTCACCAACTGCCCATTCCTACCACCCATCACCAAAATTTAAAATTCAGAAAATTCCATTTTTGAATACACTGGAGCATGGTTTTTATTTTAGTCCTCCTTAATACACAGAGGAATGAACATGGGGGAAAGGAAACCAATGAGATCCCTCAGGCCCGGTGTCCACACTGACAGAACTAGATAGAACCTCTTTTGTAATGGCCACCTGCCCCTGACCAATCAAGAGACAGGAGCCAATAATTTCCACCCAAGTCACTCACCTGGGGCCACTCAGCACTGACAGTGCTGGACAGGCTACAGTGCTCATTTTTCTTATTGAACATGGTTTTAAAAATTTCCTAATTTTAGTTAATTCTACTCACAGATTGCTCCGAGGGATTGTGTTCTTTGTACACACTGAAAAATAAGCTGGCTCCTCCATGACTGAGGTTGATTCAAGTTAACTCTCCAGCAGGAGTCTGATGACTCACAGAATTGTGGGGTGATCACTTTTATTTTAAGCACCTTTTCTTCTCTTTTTTTTTTAAAGTAGATGTTACCCTTTGTTAAATAATAAGTCTAAGGTAAGAGTATAGCTGTATCATCAAATGTTTACAAGTTTAAACAGCTCATTCTCATAGACCCTTTTCTTCTAGGTATTGGAGCTGAAGAACACTTGGGTGACTATCTTTATGTTTCTTCCCTGTGCCCCCTTCCCCCCTGCCACACAGTTAAAACTAGAGTCCAAACAACTGAGGAATGTACAGGATATGAAGAAAATTCAGAAAGGAAAATGGCACACTAAATATTAGGGCAAATTCCCCTGAAGATGTAATAGATTGCAGGAATCTAATCACAGAAATAATGAGTTTTTAAAATTTTTTCAACATTTATTTATTTTTGGGACAGAGAGAGACAGAGCATGAACGGGGGAGGGGCAGAGAGAGAGGGAGACACAGAATCGGAAACAGGCTCCAGGCTCTGAGCCATCAGCCCAGAGCCCGACGCGGGGCTCGAACTCACGGACCGCGAGATCGTGACCTGGCTGAAGTCGGACGCTTAACCGACTGCGCCACCCAGGCGCCCCGAAATAATGAGTTTTTAATGTTTGGTCATTCTCTATTTCTGTTTTCCCCTGCTTTAAGGACCTGTCAAAACTAATACTTATTTTCCCATTTCCCCTAAGACCTCAAGATATATCTATTATTTGGCACTGATAATCAAAGCCTATTTGAACAAATAACTTAATTCATTTGTTACCTAAACATGCTCACACCATCTTGCTGGAGTAATGCATTAAAATCAACTCTTTATTTTTACTCTATGGCATCAATAGACATGATCACTTAAAATGTCAGAACATTAGAACTTCCTTTTTATAATTTTTTAAAAGTATGAGATTAGAAAGAAATAAAATGTGTACTTGGCTGGTATTTTTAATTCCTTAATTCAAAGACGCAAGAAGTATGTTTAACTACTTTACAAATATTGTTTTTACCATTCATGGAATTCTTATTTTTGGTGTAGTTTTTTTTTTTTCTTGTTGTTGTTTTGGTCTCTTGAGGCAGATGTAAAATGACCTCAGTGACTAGACAAAGAAGTGGAATTATAAAAAAAATAGAGAAGAAAAAAACAATGTAGCAAAAAAAGGTATTCTACGACCTAAGAATAGTCTGCCAACAGGCTTCTTGGTATTTAATGGCTAGTGTTAGTGTCTGCATCAATATTCTACAATGATAATAGTAATAGTGGCCAACCCACAGGGAATGGAAGAAAAAGTATGGTTTGTCTGGCTCATTATCAAAATAACATTGCTTTTGACAATAATCAAAGGTTTTTGTCTACCTGGGGTCCTAACATAACTAGAAATGGAACAAATTCTCTACTCTAGAGCTCAAGAAGTTCATGGCTTCACATCTGTAGAGTCGTTTTTTCTTTCTCTTAACCAAATCTCTCTTCACCCAGAGATTTGATTTAACTCCAATCCTAAGGACATGTACAATCACTCTAACACAGAGGTTCTCAGACTTTCTCAGTTCACGACACTCTTAGTTCTCAGTAATTGTTTATGGCAATCGCTGGCCAAAAGAAATAATGAATAGCTACAAATATTAAGTATTTAGGTCCAAACTATTGAATAAGGTTTTGTCACGGCAGTTTAGCACTTATTGAGGACCCCACAACTTCTCACTTTGGAATAAGATTGGATGATGTCTCCCTCATTTTCTGTTCCACATTAACTTTTGTGTAGTACTTGCTTTTGATCACAGCAATCATCAAAAGTTCAGTTTTGCAAAGATAAGGTATCACAGAAAGAAAAAATAATGACCTAAAGTTGAAACTGGGAACTAAGTCTAGCTATTGGTTCCCCAGGTGACTGACAGATGTTACAATGTTTCCTTTAAAATACCCCAGGCAGCCATGTGACTTCTCTGCAGTGCCCCAGGGTACTGCATGCAGCCCACGTTTTGGCAATGAAAACATGGCCCTGGTCTCCTTACTCTCATACCATAGACAAAGGGTGAGGACACCTCAGTCAAGAAAACTCAGGAATTAGGGCAGGAATTATGTGGCCATTATACCTTTCTGTGCTTAATTCCAGAGGACTCTCGAAGGGTAAATGAAGGTTAGAAAGGAGATGGACTCAATGGTATAATAACGTATCTTTTTCTTTTTCTTGTTAGAGATACCCTAGTAAGAAGACCAAGGAAGAATAATGTAACCTGTAACAGGAGAAATGAATAGAAATGTAAACAATCATCCTTTCCTTTTTCAAACTCAGGACTAGAGGCAACAGCATCCTTCTACTCAAGAAGGGGCCAAGAATGGCTAGGACTGAAAATTCACAATCGAGGCTCAAGAGTTGGTGAGGCAGTTGCTAACTACTAAAGGCTCAAGAGGTGCTGAGGGGGTAGCAATTTGAGACAAGGGGTGCGAGATCATGTCAATTCGCTGGGAGAATGTCCAGAAGTGCTGGATGTCCAGAGTGCTGCGGCACTCCAAAGACATGATCAATGTGGCCCTATACTTTTATGGGATGATGGGGACTAAGGACCTAGACTGACAAGTGTGCCCCCATTTTCCGTGGTATATTGAGTCTACTCACCTCCTTCTCCTTCCCTCTTCTGCACCTTTCCCCCATATTCTGTAGCTGTAAGTATGTAAGTATGGATAAAGAGCTACTTGGATTGCCTCTGGTTCTGTACGTTAATGTTTATATGGCAGAAGATTGGGGCAAGAGGTGAACTGAAAAACTTTTCAAGTGAAGTGGTTTGACAGGCACCGTGTATTCAATAAACTCATAGTTTTGTTACTAAATTCTATTTGTCTTGACACTGATAATTCTCCCGTTAAATTTCCTGGGATATCCGTGTATTTGCAAATATAAACAACATTGTATGACTGGAGGAAGTGCAACAAGAGAAATCACTGTAATTCAGAAGGATAAACAAGGTTAAATGCATTTTGGAGAACTTTAAGAGGGAAAAAGCTGCATACATTTTATGTAATTATTCATTTATTCTGTAATTTTCTGCTTGTTTCTTCATGACAGCAATCTTGTGTTATGTAGTTTTTCCTATTTTTATAAAATACCTTTTATGATTAATGGTAGTTTAAATTTACTTTTCACGTATTTATTTCTCTACTGTACTTATGCTGGTGCTTTAAAATTTTACTCTTTCTTATTATTCTTGCTAATGGGGACACATTGACCAAACTATGTGGTAGCCTTCTGAGCAGAAGCTGCCAGAAACTTCACTTTTGCCTTATATAAGCTTATTTTTTAGATGCTAAATTTAGCCTTGTCCTATAGAATTGTATGTATTTTCCAAGAGTCAGTCACATATTTTCTTTATTACTTCTTTTGACTTATTTGAGCTTTTACTTAATTTTATTCTTAAAATATAATTAAAAAACAAATTTTCATAATGCCAAATAATCCATTGGGTCAAAGGAATTTGGTTAACAGTGACTTCTGTTTCACAGCAGATTCTGCTACAATAGTTCACAGCACTTTGTTTATAACGGCATTTTCAAAAAAATGCTCTAGAGATGATTAAAATTTTTGTTGTAGCTTTAAAAAAGTTTAAGCTCTGAGGACCTTGGATCCCTCATTTATAAATTGGTGTAATGATGTTCCTATCCATAGGGCTATTAAAAGCATCAAATGAGGTTGCAGACGTGAAAATACTTACAAAAGTAAAGGGTGACATACACAGGCAACATGTGCTATGATCACCATTATGACCATTATTAGTCTTAATTTCTCCCTATTGTCTCCACTGTTTCACTAGGATCTATTTATAGAAGATAAAATGATGATGTCCTGTCTATTAGGAAGTAATGATTTTTCTTCTCACTTTCTCAATAAATTAAACAATTATATTTCAACTTAAAGAGCATTTAAAGGTTTTCCCAAACATCTCATTCACATAGGTAATCACAGACCTTCAATGGTACTGTTTGAATTTGAAGTTTCTAAGGGGTTTTCTCAATGGATATGCTTAACTAGAACGATAAATATAAAATCATCAAAAGTGATTAAAATATGTGATGGTATCATTCCCTATAAAGTACAGTTGAATTATAGACACTGAATAATATTCTCAGTATTATCATGAACTAGGTAAGATAAGAAAATGGAGGCTTACATATGGCTACTTGTGGAGTCAAGTGAAGAGAAGGCATAATCCTTTACGTGTAGAAGATATAGGTACTGTCAGATTAATGACTAAAATGGTGATTATTTATTCTGTATTTTAAACTAAAAAAAATTTTAATGTTTATTTATTTTGAAAGAGAGAGAGAAACAGAGTGCGAGCAGGAAAGGGGTAGAGAGAAAGGGAGACACAGAATATGAAGCAGGCTCCAGGCTCTGAGCTGTCAGCGCAGAGCCCGACATAAGGGCTTGAACTCATGTGGACTGGAAATCATGACCCGAGCCCAAGTTGGAAGCTTAACCAATTGAGCCATCCAGCTGCCCTGGTGATTATTTATTCTATTCACCTTGCTTCTCTGAGAAACTTGATCTCCCTAGGGGAAAGTATGCTTTCCAGCAGTCTGCCACTTTATTGCTCCAATGTAAATATCCAGGGGGAATGAAAAAAAGCTGAACGTGTCAAGACATTACTTTTCAAAAATTTATAGAGTTGCATCAAGGCCTGATTAAATTTGTCAATCTTACATAAACCCAATCAGATTAAAAAAAAAATGTCTTGCATAGGTACAGGGAAAAATTAGGTCATCCTTATAGTTTGCTTCAGAAAGAAAAACACAGTGTAAATATAAAATATAGGCTTTTCATAAAATGCATGGAATATTTAATCGTTACCAGAATACACTAGAGGGTATAAGAGAACCAATCTGTGCACTTGTATTCAAAAATCAATTTACTAAAATTTTAGACAATAGATTACATCACTTTTCTCTACCACTTTGCCAAAGTTAATCCCTTTACTTGAGCTCCTCATTGTATTTTTGTCAGTGGCTACAGCTCCATATTTAATGCTTCCTCTTTCTCTCAGTTCACCTGTCCTGAATTCCAAGAAATTTTCCTTGAACCTAATTCTCCCTAAAGCAGCTTTACTCCTCCCTCCCCCTTTAATTTATGGACTTTGAAGGAGATGCCTACATTTGTTGATACCTCGGCTTTCAGTTCACTCCTCAACCCACTGGGCTTCTAATTCTGTTATCCTCACTCAGCTGTCAACACAAACCTAGCAATTACAGAAAGTAATTGGTTCTTCTCATTTCTTCTCATCCTCCGGAGAGTTGTTTCTGCTCTCTGTCCTTGTCCTTTCACTATAGTCTTGTTTCCCTTAGAGTTTTATCCTCACAATATAAGAGCCAAATTCATCTTCCATTATTTGCCATTACATTGTCTACTCTCCATCCTGTGTTCCTTATGTCAACATCACCACTCATTTACTTGTTCAGGATGAAAACTTCAGCATTCTTTTTGACTCTCTATCCACTGGCTGTCCCCCAACACACACACATGCACGCACGCACGCGTGCTATTTTGTAATCCTCCTGCCTCTGAACCAACTTCGTCATCCCACCCCCACTTTCTTGACTGAGCCTGCAACATACTTAACCTACTTTGTTTCTACGAATTTCAGCATGATCTACTTCCCTGTGGTCACTTCACCCCTATATAATCACTTAACAATAGAGTAATCAGAAGCAATAAAAAGAATGTAAGTGTGTTGAATCTCACCTAAAAACTATCAGGCCCCATAGACTGTATTCACGTCTTCTTTCCCTCCTGTCACATTTCACTATTCACATCAACCAGATTGTTATTTTTTAATGGAGCCATGATTTTTCTATGTCTAACATTATGCAAATATTACCACCATTAGCCTGGCTTTCCCTAACTGTCAAAAGGTCCTTCCCTTCTCTCTGCTCCCACAGTTTTGTGAATGCCTCAAGGATGATGCTGACCATATTTTATTTTACTGGTCTAAAATGTCAACCCTCCCACTATCTGCAGATTGGCAGCTTTGAATACACTATATTTGCTCAATAAGTATTTTTATGATGGGTGAATGAATAAACAAATGTCTTGAATTTCAAATATGAGAAAATGGGACAAAAATATCATAGAAATAGGGTCATTGGGAAAAGGAAGTTGTTTTGGCATGTCTACATTTTACAATGAATTAATGACAGATATGTATTAATCATGAGGGTAACAGTTGAACAAGAAAGCATAAATTTCCAGAAGGCAATAGTGGTATAGACCTAGAGCTCACTTGTTAATAATGAACATGTACTAATTAAGGACTGTCAGGTACAGCTGAATAACAGAGTACACATTTCCAGAAAACATGTAAGTGCTAGAGATCTTGAGCTCAACTGAGATTGCAGGGCCAGAGATACTGAGAAGTCATCCGATGAAAGCTGATAGTTGAACCCATATACAAAAGGGTTTTCCAAAGCACAGACCACAGGTCAGGAGCTATACTTTGGGGAAGTATGTTGCAGTGTGATACAAGATGTTGGTGAAGAAGACGTCTGTGAGCAGGAGGGAAGAGAGGACCCAAGAGTGATGAAGGCCAGGGGATGAGACACACCTTGTGTTTCCTCTAATAATTGGCGTCTTCCTTCCACTCTGTGGGTGACTGACAAATATTACTTAAATAAATGGATTTTCTGAGGTCAATATGAATGGAAGATAGATTTCAGAATACTGAGGCAATATAACATGGTAAGGAAATGTAGATCTGTGGGATAGGGGCAGAAGGATAGGGAGACCTAGAACTTACTGAAAAAGTTTCATTGCCAAAAGGGCAGAGAAAAACAAAAGGAAACTGAATATTTCTGGAAAGATGGTGCAGACCTATGCATAAAGGTAGGTGGTGAAGTACCGTTACCTATAGCTCACAAGGACACACATTAGGGCTTACATGCTATCTTTTCCAGTAATTATTAGATCTGAGACCTGTCATTCCATAAGGTTATTAGTTAACTGGGGTCAAGAACCCTGTCTTACAGTTTTCTTGTATATCCTGCAGTGCTTCAAACAAAGACAGCTACTAAATAGGAGTTTAATAATTCAGTATTTGAATCAAAATAATTGCAGTTTAGGGGTGACTGAGTAGCTCAGTCAGTTAAGCATCCAACTCTTGATCTCGGCTCAGGTCATGATCTCACAGTTTGTGAGTTTGAGTCTCACATTAGGCTCTGTACTGACAGCATGAAGCCTGTTTAGGATTCTCTCTCTCTCTTTCTCACCCCTCTCTCTCTGCCCCTTCCCTGCTCATACACATATGTCCTCTCTCTCTCTGAAAATAAATAAACTTTAAAAAAATGATTGCAATTTAGTTGGAAGGAATGCAGTATTATCATCTAACAACTATTAATAAAATGGCAACCGGAACGATACTTGCGAAAAATGGGTAAAGCACAATTTCACTTCTAGGACCTCACTTAGACCTATAAAGCTACCTTGATAACCTGTAACCATGCCAGGAATATCACTGAACCCTCACAGACTCCATATCATCTAACTCCTGTACAAGGAATTGCAACCTGTATCGAGTTTTTGAGATAGTGTCATGAAAGATGGTGAGTGTTACTGGATAAATCTCCAGATGCAGAGGAAATCGACTCTATACAGAGGCAGAATTACAAATGACAGCACAAGTCCTATTTAGAAACCTCCAGAAATTAGAAAACTAATGAACACTACAGTAAACACAAAAATGGAATGTTCTGAGAAAATGAGCTAATGACGTATATGATCTGCAAATGTGCTTATCAGTTTTAACCATTTTCCAAGCTGTGCAGTGTCTTAAATGATATTCAGATCTGTCTGATGTTTTAAGCGCTTGCCTCTGGTGATTAATATTCCAAAAATGGTTTAATTTTAGGGGCTCCTGGGTGGCTCAGTCTGTTAAGCATCTGACTTCGGCTCAGATTATGATTTCACTGCTCGAGTTCGAGCCCTGCATTGGTCTCTATGCTGACAGCTCGCAGCCTGCAGTCTGGAGTCAGCTGCAGATTCTGTCTCCATCTCTCTCCCCTACTCTCTCTCTCTCTCTCTCTCTCTCTCTCTCTCTCTCTCTCAAATATAAATAAACATTAATTTTTTAAATGGTTTAATTTTAGCAAAGCCCTCCCAAGATCTCTCCAATGATATGGCAGACCAGTGCAAACATCCGTATGGTACATCAACTGGGATATGTTAAAAGTGCTATTCATTCTAATATCTCAAGATTCTCAAACTGAGTTTAAAGCACTTTGAAATATTATGAATGTTCATGTGGCTAGGTAGCTAAAAGTCAGTTTCTACATGAATATAAGCTAATGTTTTAAGTATAAATGTTTCCATTTAAATTCTATTTCTCACTTTTCTCAGACAATGTACTCTCTGGGAAAATACATGTTTCTTTTCAAGAGAGACAGGGTACTCAAGGTAAATCTACAATTTATTTCCAGCTTGTATAATTTTACTCACTGTTCTTTCTAACATAGAGAATGATGCAGTTGAACAAATGTCATTGGTTTTATTAGATCATCAACTGACCAAATAAATGTACTTGATTTCCTATAGAAGTTCCCTCTGCCCTTTGTTCATCATTATACTTACATATCACTGGCAATGGAGGAGTTCCGGGACATAGACTTTGGAGACAGGTCATAATCGCTGTCGGATCGATACAGAAAGGACTCCCGACGTTGACTGTGGACGAAGTTTGCTTGGAGAATTAGCCCAGATCCCGGGCTGGTCATGGGATCCAAGGGACTCCGTCCCGCAGATGTGCCATTGTCCACATCAAAACTGTGAAAGAAGGAGAGGAATAACACTGCCATGAACACTTGCATGTTGATATGGTGGTAAAGGGAGATTCTGGTTTAGGAAGTGACAGTGGGAACATTCACAGCTGATTCCAACTGTTAAAAATGATAACATTAAAAAACACAAAGGTAAAAAAAAAAAATACACTGACTTCATATTATTGTCTTCTTTAAGTTTTGGGTACTTTTGTTAACTGGCCAGATACAAGACACAGGTTTCTGTAAACTTAAGTTAAAAAGCCATTCTACTAAGAATAGTTCTACTAAGTTTCTTTTAGGAAAAGAAGAAATACACAGTAATTCTCTAACTACTTGGGTTCAATTCAACAAGTTCCCATTATATTGCCTAATACCACTGCTTCCCCAAGCCTGGGCTTTCTCTCCCTCCTGTCTATGCCCATCCAGTCACAAATTTCTGCTGTATCCACTTCCCTCCATCCCCAATGCCAACATATTAAGTTCAGGATTTCACCAACTCTCACCTACATTATTGTAACAGACTTTAAGTTAGTCTCTTGAATCCATTTTCCACTCTGTACCATGAGTGAGTCTTCTTAAAGTATAAATCTGACCATGATTTTTGTCAGTTCAAAACCTTTTAATAGCTCACTCTTGTCCTCAGGGTAAAGTCCAAATTTCTTGGCTAGAATGACAGAGTTTTAACTATCCACTTTCAGTCAACCATTTGATTGAATCAATGCAATCAACCATTTTCTCAATCTCAACATGCAACCCTCTTCCATCAGGCACTTGATGTTCCACTCACTTAACCATCACATCCTTGTCTCAGGCCATCACTACCTAATCTCCTGCTCCCCTGACTACTCTACTCAACCTTCCAGTCCCCTGCCTCCTTGTTACTATTCATCGAGGACTTAACATTTACCTTAAAGGCTGCCCTGATGCCCCACACCCTTATGACATGCCTTCCTCTGTACTCCCAAGGCATCTTTCCACTCCCTATTGGTAGCATTTACAATGAACTGAAAATGCTTACCAATTGGTCTCCATTCCTAGACTGTGAGCTCCCTGAGAATGGAAACTCTGAGTGTTCCTAGCACTTCACATGGCACTTCAGAAACCTTTTCTAAGTGGTTTGAATGGATGATTGAATAAATGGAAGGCACTGTGCTTGGCAACACAGATTTCAGATTTGGGAAAAGACAGAGCCACAAATTTACAGTTCTTGACCTCACAGTCCTTACAATATACATAAAATTTCCACAAAGAGCTCTTCTAGTCAAATACTAAGCAGTATTAAAGTCAAGTCTTAGGTGTTCTTATGAGAAGAGGGTAATAGTTCAGATAACCCAGTAAATATGTAGTGTAAAAAATTGTTGAATGAATAAACAAATGAATCAAGTTTAGCTACTATCAATCTTTTTCCCATTACAAATTTCACCCCAACTATTAACTACCTAATTTAAAAACATTTAAAAAAAACATTCTTTTACTTTCTCCATTGGAGTTATTAATAAATAGTGTTATCACCCAAAAATTAGAGGCCAAAGTGGAAGATCAGCAAGGGTCTTGATGTTTCATGAATCATCTATGTATCGATAACTAAGAATCATTTGACTCAAAATCAATCTAACTTGTAAAAAAAGAAAAGAAAAAACTCATAATCTAGCATGGACATTCATAAACAAGTTTTCCAATCTGAATTTTTTAAGAATTGAATCACTGTATGGGGCACTCAGTCATTTGAGTGTGTGGCTTCTGCTCAGGTAATGATCTTGCAGTTCATTAGTTCGAGCCCTGCATCGGGTTCTCTGCTATCAGCACAGAGCCTTCTCAGATCCTCTGTTCCTCGCTGTCTCTGCACCTCCCCACTTGCACTCTCTCTCCTCTCAAAAATAAATAAACATTAAAAAAAAGAATGGCATCACTCTATAGATGTATTTATTTGGTCATAAAAGACAATGAGAGGTTGAGTTGAAAAGACTCATTTAATAGACAAAGATAGCAGCTTCTAGAAAAGTTAATGGCCAAAGTTACCGAGCTAACTAGATTTAATCATCCACTGTTCCTGAAGCTCTTCCAGCTCTAATGAATAATTATGTAAACCATAAATGTATATTGGCAACTGTGACATGCAAACAGGGGACATCTGTTTCACCTGAACAATGCCTTCATGCATGTGGGACTTTGGGCAATCCTGAGGAAGGCCAGAAGGAGAAGGGATCTACAGTTATGAGAGACTTATTCAGGATCTCTGGCAAGCTCTTCTTGGCTATGCTTAAATAAATAAGTGCTTATTAAGCACCTATTATAAGCACACCGAGATACAAAAATAAAGGTGATGAGATGAATTCAAGTTGGGTTGAATCCAGACTTCTGAGAAGTTTTCATACAATAGTAGTATTTAAAGAGGGCTTTTGAAGGCATTCAGTATTCAGCTGAGAGACACTAAAGTCCTTTGAAAGGGGGAGATTTCTGCTCTGGGGACACTGTTATGGCAGCTCTTCAGCATGGGAAGGACCTAATGTGAACACATAAGAAAACATGTTGATTTCTTTTCAGTATCAAGATGATCATACTGTTTTAAAAAGTAAAATATATTTCCCTGCTATGCATAAACAGAAATATAAGAGATATAGGAATGTGATTTTTGGTTTGGTTTTTCTCAGTTCAACTGAGTAATACCAATATAATTCCCCAAATCTGTAAACTTCTGAATTTATTATTATAATTTTTCCAATTAAGTTAAGCAGCTTAAATAAATTTTTCACTCTAAGTTTAGGGAAAAACAGTGCTAAGTATATTGAAATATTTGATAGTCTTTATAATAATGTTATTTATTAAAACCAAGAATTTATTCATAGTTCATAAAATGCTTGATAATGGGATATTTTAGTTTTGTTATTTTTCTTTGTAAGTTGTAATATAACAATTTGTCCACTAGATGGAGATCATTGCCTGAAAGAACATTGACTGTAAATAAAGGCCCAAACTATTTTTTAAACTCAGGAAAACAATCCCTTAACTATTACCTAAAAATCAAACCTCACAATCTATAGGAAGTGATTACTAAAAATCGATAAAATTATATTAACTAGTAAATATTAGTATAGCTTTACAGATTAGGAATGATCTAAGAAACGATCACTGATGTTTTTTTATTATTTACTCTTAAAACCAAAAAAACAAAAACAAAAACAAACTGAGAAGCTCTTTTGTTAAAAAATTAAAATTAAGGAGCTTCCTTAAGAGAAGTGATGTTTGGGACAAATCAAGGCAATACTGCTTCACCCAATGAGTAGTAAATTAACTGAGAGTTAATTTAGTCTGAAAATATACAGGGGCTCAAACAAGCTACTTATTTTTGAAGCATAACTTTATAAACAGTGCCTAATCATGGTATTATTAATAAAACAAGAAGGTGATAAGGGTTAAGCCTATCTTTAGACACTGGAACCAAAGAGATCAGCTGTGAACTTCCTAAGCACATTCTTTGGCAAACACTTTCATATAATGAATCCTCTTTTGACTCACTGCCAAAAAAATGGAGTCCAAGCAAAAAGATTAGCAGAAGCTTGGGAAAGTAAGTGAAGAATTGGGGAGGGTAATGATGATGGTGATACTAGTAATCCTAATGATGATAACAACAATAAAATTTTGGAACACTTTCCATGAGACAGACATTGTGCTCTGTACCCTATATACATTATCTCATCGAATCCCCACAATAACCCTTTGAAGTAGGCTCTCTATTTTCCACTTGACCAATGAGTAATCTGAGTTACTGAGATTAAGTAATGTGTTCAACACCATACAGTTTGTAAAGGGTTTTGTTTTTTGTTTTTTTTAAGATTTACTTATTTTGAGAGACAGAGAATAAGCAGGGGAGGAACAGAGAGAGGGGGACAGAGGATCTGAAGAGGGCTCTGTACTGACAGCACAGAGCCTGATGTGGGGCTCAAACCCACAAACCGTGAGATCATGACCTGAGTCGAGGTCAGACGCTTTAACCGACTGAGCCACCCAGGTGCCCCTGGAAGTGGGTTTTAAACTTAAGCTGTCTGATTCCAGAGCCCAGGAGAACGGTCCCTGTGTGCATGTCTCTACTGCAAAGCCTCCTATTATCCATTACAAAAGTACAAGAATTTCTCTGGGCTTTCTCACATGGATGGAACTTCAAATGCTAACTCTTTGAAAGTATCATTTATACAGAAGTATCTTTAACTTACAGATCTGGCATGTCAAGGCTAATTCCGAGACTCTGCCTTTATAAGTCTCCAAATTTTGGAATTTGCCACATTTCCTATTTTTCCAATTTTGAATACAACAGTAAGGCGTTAAAGAGTCTATGCTGTAGCCCATTTGGTGATCTCTTTATAAGTTTGAGAGTTCATTTGGAATAAGGAGAGTCAGTGGGTCTGCAGAGGGTCTTAGCAAAGGGAACTAAGTGAGGCACACTGTTATTCCACATGTTAGCTGTCCTTCATGCAGTTCAAGGATGCATACATCCCCTAAGGGAGTTGGCTTTTACCCAGAAGGCATCTGTGGAGAAGCACCGATGTGGTTGTGGAGGGCCCCCTGTGGGGGGGTGGTAATGATCAGAGCCTGTTGCAATCAGAACTGTTAAAGGCCACGTGTACTAGCACTACTCAGGACCATTCATTTCACAGGCCCGTCCCTATCTAAGGAATACACTCCACACAAAAACCAAACAGATGACAAACTGAGCACCCGGCCAAACTCCTCGCCACCTCTCCACATTGCACCGTGTCAGTGGAATTACTGGCTACTTGTCCTGACCCACCTTCCCTGCAGCTTCCTCCGCTATTCCTATGATTTGTGTCTACTGACCCTGTAATTATTTGTCTGCTTGGAGTCATTTCCCGTTCTTTGGCCTCATGCTAGACCCCGCTTCTGGTTTAAACATTTTGCATCTCTTCTTGACCATTATGTGGGCTCTCCCATGAGCCACGGTCCTGCTATTGTCCTGGGTAAACAGCTCATCTCAGGTAGGGACCTTTCATCCCCAGTGTGGAGCCCAAAGAAGGTGCGACACATGAGGACTCCAGGGGAGCAGCTGCTGGATGCCCCCATCAACAGATGTCCCATTATCAAAGCATCTGTGAAGAGCTCCCAAGGGAAGACTCTGGAGAGAACATAGCAGCTGCTGAAAGCTGTAGGCTGGTGGGAACCCTGGACGCCTCCACTGATGCCAGGAACATCTGAGAGCTGCCTGTGTCACTGTGTATTAAGAACACTGGCCTGTTGACAGTAAAGATCTTATCGCTCCCTGTCCTGGAGTAGGGAAGACACCAAAAATGTTCCTGTTAAAACGTTACACTTGGGAGATAGAAAAAGTGGGTTAAATTTCAAATCTTGGACCTCCCGCTTTCTAGTCCTATGTTCTCGGATAAGTTACTGTACCTCTTTAAGCCTCCATTTCTGATAAGAATAATTGCAGTGCCTAGCTCCAGGGCCACTAAAGGGATTAGAAGAGAAAATGTTTGGAAAGCACTTAGCACCCTGCCAGGCAGCTAGTACATTCCCAGTATTTAGCGGCTATTGTCATCTTTATTGTTATTGCCCTTTAGCTTTGAGGGGGCCTCTCCATCTAGGTCATTCTCTGAACCTGCATACACTGCTTTGGGAAGAACCTAAAGGAAAAGAAGAGAGAGAATGGAGTGTTGGCCATCCAAGCCAATTGAATCAACCCTGGTGAGCAGTGAGGTGAGAGACGCTGGAGCCAGATTGCTCTTACAATTTTAGCGGCTTTTATGTCTCCACCCAACTCCATAATTCCAGTGTGATAACCTCTGGGGAGAGGGTGGAGAGCTGATTTTTCTTGAGATATTCCTCACTGAGGAGAAAGAACCATTTCCTGCTAGGAACTGTGGAGGGCACGGAGGTCCCAACAACCTGGGTGGGGATCTAGCTGAATATGATGAGAATATAATGAGCAGAAACAGTTCCTCAGACCTGAGGTCTCCAGCCACTGGGTGTACCTCGGGGACCTCAAATCACAAGTGCGTGGCTGTTTTTTTCTTATACCTGACCCTCCCGTGTACACAGTAGTCCATGCTGTTGGCTGTCCAATGGAAGCCATTTTGGTGCTTTGCCATTCAGAGGGGAGGTGCTTGGTTCACCCACAGGCTTAATGTAAGTGTAATCAGAGTTGGATAATTCGTTTAAAATATTTTTTCTCTTTATAACAAATATTTTACCCACTGTTATTAAATACCACGAGGCTATGAAACCTGTTTCTAATTAATGCCAGTGGTATTTCCCATTCAAGATTTCTCTGCAAGTCAAACAGCTTCCCTGGAGTAAAGACAACAGTGCTTCTGAAAAGTCCCCATTTTAATATTTCTTTAGTTCAGATTACCTATAGAAACGAGACTATGGAATAAAGCATTTTACAGGGATATGCACGAATGGCATTATCTTCCAATCAATCAAAAACTGCATATCAAATTTAAAGAGGACACCCTGAGAGGACAGGGTATTTAGCCAGTCTGGCAGATTATACAGTCAAATGATGGTGGGCATTTTTGGCATGCATCATACTTGTGTTTGCATGGAGGATCAGCATTTAAGAACAGGAACATTTTACCCTTTGTTTTCACAGATAATTCTTTATAAACAAAAGCCCGGCACGAAGGCAAAAGGTGTATGCTTGTTTATGAGGGAAAATATCAATTCATCTCCAGAAACACACGTCACTTGTGTGTGACTTGTCAACGGCACTCTCAAGTGACACAGGACAACAAGAAGATTCTGGGTGAAAATGACAGTGCACGTCCAATGTGTGGACTGGATGCCAGAAAGGGCAAGCTGGATGGGAGGGAGCAGGTTTGTGCCAAATGAGATGCCCAAAGGCACGTTTTTCAGGAAAACGTGTGTTAGCTCTAAAAATTTAAAAGTGCAAACCAAGAATTGTTTTACTTGAGGTTTCTAATTTTTCAACGGTCATGGTAAAGGAGTCTCTTTTTTTTTTTTAATTTTTTTAAAAAAATTTTTTAACGTTTATTTTATTTTTGAGACAGAGAGAGACAGAGCATGAATGTGGGAGGGTCAGAGAGAGGGAGACACAGAAGCTGAAACAGGCTCCAGGCTCCGAGCTGTCAGCACAGAGCCCGACGCGGGGCTCGAACTCACAGACCGAGAGATCTTGACCTGAGCCGAAGTCGGCCGCCCAACCGACTGAGCCACCCAGGCGCCCCAAGGAGTCTCTTCTTAAATGAAATTCTGCTTGGCAAACCATCCCGAGTGGGTCCCAACATGAGCACGCCGTCGTGAGTCAGCGGCCAACCATGCAGCCGCTGACTGAGGCCCGTGTTTGCAGCATAACAAACAGTCCAAGTCATATACGTGTATTTAACCCGAATATATGCTGAAGACGGGATGTGTCTGTTTTCCCAGTTGTTGATGGCCCTTAATTTATGTAAACCAGTCATTCAGGCCTCTCTGTAAGAATAAAACAAGCAAGCAAGCTAGCCTTTCCCGTGTAACCTGTTCTCATTTGTGGGTCTCAAACTAAGAGAATGGAAGGGATGGAGAGAGCAGCAAAGACCTGGGCATCTGAGGCAATCCCACAACCACTCGGTTTTACCTTCCTTGTGCTGCATTTAAAGGCCTACTACTGCCAACCTGCTGTTCTCTGAGACAACTTCTAAGCTGTTACAGTCCCAAAATGCAGTTTTCCTCAAAAACACGACTCAAGAAAGCTAAACTCCAAGAGGGACAGTGTCCTGTTAGCAAGGCGGAGGTGAGGGTGTTTCTGTATTTATTTTTCTGTGATACGGAGGGTGTTTCTGTATTTATTTATTTTTCTGTGATAAGCCCATAGTGGAACACTGATATTTAATGGTGTGCCCCCTACGTCTCCCACACACGCGTTTCTTCTTTCTCTTGCAGACAGAGAAATACTGCAAACATATAATCAGATCTCTGCTACCATGACTCACCATCCTCCAATGGCTTCCTATTTTATTAACGGTGACTATCTTCACAGGGGCTTATGGCCTTCCAACAGTGATCTAGGCCCCAGAGGCCTATCTAATCTTCTCCTGTACCTCTTTCCCTCTTACTCACTCTGCCTCATTCTCTGAGACCCCAGAAGTTCTCTGAACACATGGGGGCACTCCCTCCTTGAGGCCTTTGCTCGTGGAGTTCCCTCTACCTCCAGTATTCTTTACGGAGACATCAGCTCAATGGCACCTTCATGAAGAGATATTCCCAGGCTACTCTACTTAAAATTGTCACCCTCACCTCCTAGCCTTTTCTAGCCTCCTAGTGGGAGGAACCATTGTACACATTGGTGGGAATGTAAATAGGTGTGGCCACTATAGAAAACAGTTTGGAGACTCCTGAAGAAATTAAAAATTGAACTACCATATGTGATCCAGCATTCCCACTTCTGGGTATATTCCCAAAGGAAATGAAATTGCTATCTGGAAGAGATATGTGCATCCCCATGTTCATTGCAGCATTATTTACAATAGCTGAGTCATGTAAACAACTGAAGTGTCTTCTCAACCCATGACTGGATAAAAACAATGGAACATTATTCAGCTATATAAAAAAGAAGGAAATCCTGCCCTGTACAACAATATGGATGAAATTTGAGGGCATTATGCTAAGGTGAAATACATCAGAAAGAAAAAGTCAAATACTGTATGATTTCATATGTGGACTCTGAAAAAAAAGAAAAAAAAACTCACAGATACAGAAAACAGATTGGTGGTTGCTAGGGGCAGAGGGACGGTAGAGGAAATAACAAAGGAGGTCAAAGGCTACAGACTTCTAGTTCTGAGAAAGTTCACAAATGCAAAGTACAACATAGTGATTACAGTCATGGCAGAGTAACTGTATTAAATATTTGAAGACTGCTAAGTGTAAATTTCTAAAGCTCTTGCCACACACACACACACATCCACAGGTTGTCACTATGTGTGCTAATGAAAGTGTTCACTAACCTCATGTTGGTAACATTTTACATATAAGAAGTGATTAATATATATAAAATCACTACACTGTACACCTTAAGCGTATACAATTTTTTTCTGTGAATTATATCTCAGTTATGCTGGAAAAAAATTAACTTGCCAGAAAAAAGTTAAATAATACGCTATCCTAATCTCCTGGCTTTTCCTAGCTTCCTTTTCTTTCTTTTTTCCTCCACAGCATTTAACAGCTGCTGATAAGATCTATTTACTTATTTTGTTAATTTTACTCTCCTCATTAGAATGTAACCTCTCAAAGTGCAAAGATTTTTTATCTATTTTGGTCATTAGTATATCCCCAGCACCTAAAATAATGGCTGGCACATAGTAGTTGCTCAATAAACATCTGTATTGTGAATGCATTAATATCTTTAGATGCAGCACTACTTACTATACCCTCATTATTTGCCATGGTTACCTGTGTGGCTCTATTTCAAATGGACTTTATTATTGTATTTCATTTTGGCCAGGAATCAGTCACTTTTTTTAAAGAAAGAACCCTATCAACTAATGAGACTGATTAGTTCACTTGAAGAAATTATCTGGAAAGGCATTTAAAAGCCTGGGGTTTTAAAAGGCATTTTCATATGCATTATTTTGAATATCTTTCTGTCTGACTCCCAATCAGTCATAGAAGCAGGGTCAGGATCCAGGTTTTGTGGCATATGAAGGTTACACAATTTTGAGAGTCTGTTCTGGAAAAATTAATACAAAAACAAAATCTTACTTTCGCAAATTTTATAGAACCTATTACTAGGTGATGCTGCTAGCACCCCTCCCTTCTAGAACTTAGAAAGGGCCCAGGCCAGTGAGGGGCTCTGAGTTTGATGTGCATTAATTTCCCAGTTGATGTGCATGTGAGGCAATGACAGAGTAGGAAAAAGAAAGGAAAAACAATAAAATGACTGAAATTGAAAATGTAATACTGTATTTTTTCATAACAGGTGAATTATTCTAGAGGTTATTTTTTCTTCATCCTTTTTTTTTTCTTTTTCCTTAAAAATTTTTTTTTTTTTACATTTATTTATTTTTGAAAGACAGAGAGAGAGCACAAGTAGGGGAGGGGCAGAGAGAGAAGGAGACATCGAATCCAAAGCAGGTTCCAGGCTCTGGGCTGTCAGCACAGAGCCCGACGTGGGGCTCGAAGTCACAAGCCATGAGATCGTGACCTGAGCCAAAGTGGGAGGTTTAATCAACTGAGCCACCCAGGATCCCCTCTTCATTCTTTTTTTCTATTTATGTATTTATTGTTCAAATTTTCAAACCTTACTCATATTTTTCAGGGTTTTTCTTGCTATTTGCACATTTATTCTTCCAAATTAGTGATTATCAGCTGTCCTGGGGGAGTGGGGAGTGATTCCACCAGGTAGGGCATTAGAATCACTTTGAAGGTCTGAAAAGGGATGTTCTTTAAACCTTACCTGTCTCACAGAGATGATGATTATCTTTTTGAGAGGCGGGCTTTTCAAATGGTGTTCTTAGTCTCATTCCTAGCTACTCGTGTATTTAGACTCATCAAAAATGATTTCCAAATGGTTTAATTGAATGAGTAAGGATTATTAAATTATGAATTCCTTGTGAAAATACTTACCATTTAAAATGTTATATATGAATTAGATTAAGTCTAAGCAAGACTATAACTGAAAACAGAAACTGGAAAAGTTCTCCTAGAATTGCTTTTAAAAAATGTAACCTTGGGGCACCTGGGTGGCTGGGTTGGTTAAGTGTTGATTCTTGATTTCAGATCAGGTCATGATCTCAGGGTTCCTGGGATCAAGCCCCACATCAGGTTCTGTGCTGCCAGCTGCTTGGAATTCTCTCTCTCCCTGTCTCTTTGCTCCTCTCCCACTCATACTCACTCACTCTCTCTCTCTCTCTCTCTCAAAATAAATAAACATTTAAAAAATATATAACCTAAATCTGAACTTTTTCCACTAATGGATATGGAAACTCAAACACCATGTTTTTCTCTGAGTCTGGGCTCTCCCTCATACAGGTCAGGAAACAATTTACCAGCCATACTATTAAATCTATTTTGGAGAAGTGATATTACTCCATTTCCAACCTCAATGATCCAAACAGATGGGTTTTTCCAGTTTAATGGGAGTAGAAGAGAACAGAGACGGGCTTCAGGGAGCTGTGGGGCCTGAATTAGACACCATTTCTTCAATGCTACCAGGGTAGAGCAATTATAAGAATATCATCCTATGATGGTCATAAACAAGCACTCTCTTCTGCAATTCTTTAAAAATGGATCACGGAGAATAAAATACTGACACCAAACAGCACACATATCATTGTGCTATGGGCACAGTGAAATTAGATTTCCTTTGTGATTTCTTATATTGGGTGAATTGTACGTGCTTACAAACGATCCTTCAAAGATTTTAAGACATTGGGATGGACAGCCCACAAGCTGTGAGATCCACTTCCACAATGATTTTAAAGAGTAAAGATATATTTTATATTTCTTTGAAATGGTTTGGTATGGGATCTGGACTAAAGACAAAACAGCCCTGAAAAAGCACAGAATTCAATAATCATGACCGTGAATGTGGCGAATTCTGCTCGCTGTCTGCCAAATCCATTCTCCGCTTGTTCCTGGGCATGCAAGAGGTCCTCGTTTCCACGCTTCTCTTGCAATTAGATTTGGCCACGTAACCGGAATATCGTATGCCACTTTCAGGACTGGCTCAAGACTCCTCCCACATGCTCATCTACTTGCTCTTTCTCCTGCCAGCTGGATGCCTGGAGTGCTGAAGCCAAGGAGGATGGTGGAAAAACAAGATGGCAAGAGCCTGGCACCTGAATGAGAGCAAGAAATGCTGCCCTGTCCCCTCAACACCACCCTACATAGTCAGTTGATGAAAACGGAATTATTTTTTTTATGACACTTGTTTTGGGGCATTTATTTGTTAGCACAGTAACATCTAATGCACAACACTACGCCAAACTGAACTGGTAGTGCTGAAAGGAAAACTGTCAAACATTTCACATTCGATCTACCTTTAGCCTAAAAAAAAACAAAAAAAACAAAAAAAAAACAAAACCCAAAAAACAAAAATGTTCCCCACAGAGGTCCAAGTGAAACTCAGGATCTCTTTAAATCTACCATCTTTTCCCGCTCTGTTTAGTTCCCCACCCCCTTGATCTTCTTTGGTTACACATATTTTCATGAAAACATTTCTTTTTTTTTTTTTTTTAATGTTTATTTATTTTTGAGACAGAGAGAGACAGAGCATGAACGGGGAAGGGGCAGAGAGAGAGGGAGACACAGAATCTGAAACAGGCTCCAGGCTCTGAGCCATCAGCCCAGAGCCCGATGCGGGGCTCAAACTCACGGACCGTGAGATCATGACCTGAGCCGAAGTCGGCTTCTTAACCGACTGAGCCACACAGGCGCCCCCATGAAGACATTTCTTATCATCCAAGTGCTTCAGTGTTAGATAATACATTTATAATCTTTGCACAGAGTTGTTCTGTAATTGTTCTGTAAAGAGCAGAAGCCAGTCCATTTCTGTTCTGCATCGATGCCAATGAGAAAAACTGGAGAGAATCAGTTCAAGCATGGAGTTGACCCATGAATGTGTCTCTGAATCACAAAGGAGATTGAGGAAGAAAGGAGTCTGCTTCCTTCAGGATTTGGAGCCATGCTTCACTTGAGTCAATGAGATCTCTGGAGTACCAGAGCCAGCTAGACTAGCATTATTTAGAATGGGATTCTGGACTGAAATGCCATTCTGAATGCATACATTTCTAGGAGTGTGGGCCAAAGTCCATGGAAAAAAAAATTCTAGGACTCTTTCATAGCTTACTCAAATCTAGAATAAAACTACTCTACTGTTATCTAGCTCATTTGCAATGGAATAAGGGATGAGCTGGTTCTTCAGGCTGGGAATGTGGTAGTTTAAATTAGTGCATAAGGCCCTTCCTGTTTGAAAGCATAGACTAAATAGCAAATCCAATGGACTTCTCTAGAGGCAGGAAAGGAAATTACCTGAGGCATTCTCTTGGTCATATAGCTTCTGAAATAATGGGGGGTCCAGTTTATGCTTCCCTTCACTAAGCTTCAATGTATTTCTGGCATGAGAAAGCAGTCTGTGCTCATCTTAGAGATCAAACTGAAGTGACCACTACATTCTGAAGGTGACAGAATAGGTCACAGAAATGAGTCTATCCATTCTGCAAATATTCATCAACCATCTACTATTGCCAGACACCTCTCAGAAGGAATGAAGTTCACTGAGAAGACACAGGATTAGCAGTTGCAGTGAGTTTCTGCTTCTAGATTAAAATGGGACATTTTTTCCCCCTCACAACAACCAAATACATGGTGAGACTGTTCACAAATTCTAATGACTTGCCAAGTCCATAGCTAAGAAAACTACATGTCTGTTTTCTAAATATGTTTGACCTCTAGTCTATTCATCTCAAGTTGCAAAGCAATGTCATTGCTGACCTCCTCTGCTTTGACATTAACTGTTTTTGAAAAAAGTTAAGTTTTCCTTTTTTAGCCATTAAAATTCCTTTCATTTTTATGCAATGATAGATCTCAAATATTTGGATATAATTGTCCATTTCTGCCAACTTGTCTATTTTTTGGATGGACTCTGATATTCATCTGTATATATTTTGTCTCTCTTTTTTCTTCTTTGTCAAATTTATTCTGTAGAGTCCTGGCTCCGTTTTTTGGATTATTTCCCATTTACACTCATTTTGAAAAATTACCTACGCTTCTATACTGGAATTAAAATAAAAAACTTAATAAAATACCAACTTAATGCCTTATTGGGGTGAAATGAGTGAAAAGAGTCAAGAGGTTCAAACTTCCAGTTATAAAATAAATAAGTCATGGAAATGTGATGACTATGATCAATGACATTGTAGAACATATCTGCAAGTTTCCAACAGAATAAATCTTAAAAGTTCTCATCACATGAATTTGTTTTTTGTAATTTTGTGTGGTGATAGACGGTTATGACTTATTATGATCACTGAGCAATATATGTAAATATTGAGTCATTACATTGTACACCTGAAACTAACAATGTTATGTCAATTACACTGCTATTAAAAAGAATATATATATATGTATATATATGTATATATATGTATATATATATATATATATCCTTTGGTTTTATTTATTATTATTATTTTATTTAGAGAGAGAAAGAGAGCACAATAAGGGGAGAGGGGCACAGAGAGACAGACTCTTAAGCAGACTCCACACTCAGTGTGAAGAATGATGTGGGGCTTTATCCCATGCCCCTGGGATCATGACCTGACTTGAAAATCAAGAATCAGATACTCAACCAACTGAGCCACCCAGACGCCCGAAGACTTAAACTTTTTTAATGAGGAGTCCAAAATGGTACATTGAGCTCTAAGGACAATGTAAACAAGGCCATGTGTAATAGGACAAACTTTCAATCCAGCAAAGATTTAACTGGCTATAGATGGTCATGGCAGAAATTTTAGATATAGGATTTCCCAATAGGAACTGTAAATATTTTGATTCCTGCCCTGTAAAATATTTAGTACTACATTGTACCACCATAGTGTAATATGTGAATAGACACTGAATCTGCAGACTGCCTATAATAAGTACCACTGGTAGATAATTTAATTTGAAATTTACTTTTGCAGGAAATAAATTTTACAAAATAAATTCTATTTTTTTTACATGTATTAAGCTGCTAAGAGGTCTAAAAAAGAACAGATATCAGTTTTTTAAACTTAGGTTGGAAGAAAAACCCAAACATGATTTTATATTTTGCTGACTTTCAAAATTTAATTTTGATCAAATATTGACAACAGGTCTGGAGACACCTATACCTGATGAAATCTAAATCAGAGTATATTATAAGCATTTATTCAGTGTAGGTATCCTTCTTGCTTTTTTTCTATCTTTAGAACTTAAAAAAATTAAAACTTAAAATGTGAGTTTTTTACCCTTCTTAATGTTTTCCTATAAAATTTAGAACTAGAAATTAAACTTGACAAGAGGGGAGAAAAAAAATCCAAACTATGTCTGTCTAATGCTTATTGTTCTCTTGGCTTCTCCATACACAGCTGTCCTTTGATGGGGTTCAGAGCAGACTGCCCCAGAATGTGCCATTTTGGCATGTGGATTATTTGAGCTGAAGGCAGTTAAGGCCTAACAGACTCAAGAAGAGCTTTTAATCTCTCCCTTAAATGCCTAAAAAAATGTAGACAGGGAGCCTGTACCAAGAAGAGAGCTATTACCAGAGATAGTTTTCTACACCAGAAAGACATGTGCATGGCAGGGCAAACATTTGTTTACCAAACGTTTGCTCTTCCCATCTTCCTGTTGATTGTTTGCCCTCTCTTGGGGGCACCAAACCCCTTATACCCTTCTGAGGCCAGGATGGCATATAAGCCTCAATTGCCTTTGACCTTCCCATGTGAGGCTCCTTTATGGACAAAATTAAATGTGCTTTACTCCTATTAATCTGCCTTATGTCAATTTAATCATTAGACCAGCCAAAGAAAGAACCTAGAAGGGAAGAAGTGAAAAGTTTTCCTCCCAAATGCCTTTCAACATGGAGCGTAATTACGAGTTTGAACAGCATGTTTGCCACTAATGTAGTTGGTCCTAAGGCAGCAGGGAAATAATCTCTTGGGGTAGTGTGGGTGCTTTAGCCATTGTCTTGTCCATGAGCTCCAGCTGTGTCTCCAATTATGAGCCAGACTAAGATGACCTGTCCTGGGGAAACAAAGGAATTCCTCCTGAAGGCCTTTCCCTCCTGTGCTTCTGGCATGGTCCCAGTGTTTCTAAAGCGCTTTCATAGCCATTGTTCAATGGAATTCATACAGTGACCCTGGGCAATAGACGGGAGGGGGGTCGGGGGGGGGGGGGAGTGGATTCTTGTCCTCATTTGCGAAGAGGAAATTCAGGAAGGAGGGCAATGTTTTGCCCAGTGTCTCACTGATTTAAGTGGCTGTATTATGACTCAAACCAAAATCTTCTGATGTTTTACTAAAGATTTAAATGGAAGATTGAACAATTGGATTAATTTTAATTTCATAAAGCCTGAAACAAAGACAAATTCTTATTTTAATGTCCCCTATTAGAACTCACTTTGAGATATTATCTAGCTGCCTTGAGCACAATGTTCAAAACCTTTGAGTAGAATGTGACACTTTGCTGAAATGAATGGATGTGTTTGCATGTCTCTCAATAATAGTATGACAAAATGTTAAGAGGGATTATAGTAAGGGTCCTCTACTTTGGCTACCTTGTCAATCATCTTAACCACACTGCGATGACTTACTCATTTGATAAATGTTTAATACTATTTGGGGGAGGGTATCTAAACAACAATGTGGTTAAACTTATTTAAATACATTACAGACCAGCTTTGCAAAACAAAGACGGTCCTATTTCTTCCTCTAAGGAATTTTTGAGAAAAAAGGAATGTGTTTCTTTATAACAGAAAGACAAGAACGGACCCTAGGCTAAAGTACTGGTCTGGGAATTGGGAGCTCCCAGTTTGAGTTATGCCTCCCCTATTAACTACGTGTGACTTTGTCACAACTTGACGACTCCTGACTTTTCTGGGATTCAGTAATTTTAAATAAAATAAAGAGACTGACTACCAATCATTCTCGATTACGGATTTGCACTCCACTCAAGAAAGATTTTTTAAAAGTAAAGATTCTTAGGTCTCCTTTTGCATACTCATGAGTTCGTAGATCTGGGGTTGGACCCAGGACTCTGTATTTTTAGCAAGCTGTCCAAGAGATTCGATGTGTTGTCAACTTAGGAACACAAGATTTGTCTGCAAGACCCCTTCCAGCTTTAGCATTCCTGTTTCCAACTGCACAGCACTGAACTCCGATTCCTTTACTCAGTGCTCACTTGGGAGGCTTAAGTATTCAGATCCAAAGTTGTTCTCAGCCAAATTATCACACCAGTTGCCCAGGTGGTGTCCTGCTCACATGTGCTGTTGGTCTACACTCTTCTCTACACTGAAGTTAGGATTTCGTATGTACACTGGCCCCAGTTCTCCGTGGTTTTGCTTTCTGTAGTTTCAGTTACCTGTGGTCGACCACAGGCTCAAAGCAGATTGTCCCCTTTTGCGAGATTATCCAGAGTTCAATAGTAGCCTAATGTTATGTCACAATGCCTACGCCATTCACCTCACTTCATCTTGTCACACAGTTACCATCTCCTATCACCACAAAAGAAGAAGGGTGAGTACAGCACAATAAGATATTTTGAGACGTGCCTGGGTGACTCAGTCGGCTAAGTGTCTGACTTTTGATATTGGCTCAGGTCATGATCTCACAGTTCATGGGATTGAGCCCTGTGTCGGGCTCTGCGCTGACAGTATGGAGCCTGCATGGGATTCTGTCTCTCTCCCTCTCTGCCCCTCATTTGCTCTCTATCTCTCTCTCAAAGTAAATAAAAATAAACTTTAAAAAAAGGTATTTTGAGAGACACCATATTCACAAAACTTTTATTACAGTATATCTTTAAAATTGTTCCATTTTATTATCGGTTATTATTAATCTGTTACTGTGACTATTTATAAATTACACTTTATCATAGGTTTGTATATATAGGAAAAAAAAAACAGTATGTGTAGGGATTTGGTACCATCTGCAGTTTTAGGCATCCACTGAGGGGCTTGTAATGTATCCCCCATGAAAAACAGGGGACTACTACAGTTGAATGGAAGTAAGAAAGAACAGAAGAAGGCAAGAGAGGAAAGGAGGGAAAGAGGGAGGGAAAGAAGGGGAGGGGAGAGAGGTGAAGTGGTGGAAAATGTGGTGATGTTGCTTCCTTAAATAACTACTCTTGTAGTTATCCCAACTACAAAAGAAGATTAAAATTCTTTTTTTTTTTATTAAGATTAAAATTGTTTTATCACGGTCATTAAATTACTTTAAACTCTGGACCCAACCTTCTTCAAATCTCATCTCTGGCCTCTCCAAAGATATCTGGAGTACATTTTACACATGGTGAAGTGTTACCCAATTCCCACCATTTCTACCTATGAAATCTTGATTATTCTTCAAAGCTCCACACGTACTAAACTCATGTCTCACAGGAACCGATGTCCAGTTCCTGCCCCTGCAGTTCCAAACATCTTATTTAGGTCCTCAATAAAGCATTATCTCAGAATATTGCAGTTAGCTTTAAAAAGATTTCTCCCCCTTATCAACTGCCCAGTCCAGCTATTTGAGGCTGACAGGCTACATACCATGTACTTTAAACATCATAATAAAAATAAGAGTTTCATAGTGCTTTACCATTTACCAAATGCTTTTACATCCATTATTTTATTTGCTTATAAGTTATCTATGAAAAACATTTTATTATCATCCCCTATTTTATGGATGATGAAATTGTAACTCAGAGAAATTTCATGAATTGCTAGTTAATGATGGAGCTGAGATTTGAACCTAGATCCTGTGAGTTTAAATCTTGTGCTTCCCATATAGTGCCTAACAAGGCATTAGCAAAGAGCAGATGTTCAATAAATACATATTAAATTATTATGTGAATGAATGGGAAGAAGAGGCATCATGGCGTAGGAAAATAACAGTCTTTGGTGAAGGAGAAATTCTGTGCATCTTGAATCAGCCACTTGCTAATTGGAAAATGTTGGATAACTTACTTAATCTGCCTGAGCTTCTGTTTCCTTGTCTATTGCATGAAGACGTAATACTGCCCTAATTAAGTTGTGCATGTGTGTGAGGTGGGATATGGGTGTGGTGTATGAGCTCAGTTGTATAAAATTTGAAATGTACTTTCTCCAGTGCATGCACAGAGTAAGTACTCTTTTTGTATGAGAGGCAATCTACTGTCAATTGTGTTTCAGTTCTGAACGCATAGACCTACCTGTGGAGGGTAATCAGTTTCTGAGAATTTAACCTCTTGTCTTCAAAGAAGAACTTTACAAGGCACTATATCCTGATGGTTAAGAATACTTGGGGGCGAGGCTATCTGGGTTCCAAACTTGACTCTCTTCCTTATTAGCTATGTGAACTTGGCCAACTTACTTGATCTCTCCATGCCTTAGTTTCCTCTTCCATGAAATAGGGGAAATAGTATTTAGAACAGTACCTGGCATGTGATCAGGACTCTGTAAGCACTGGCTATTTCCTGTGTCACAGAATGGCATTTAGCTAAGAAAAGGTATGCTTAGCATAGGGACAGAATATTTGCCCTTTGTGTTTCTCAACAAAATAGACTGATAACTTCCATAAAATAGGAACAAAAGTAACACTGTAACCTTTTCATTTTCAGTTTGATTACTAAAAATGCTAATTACATAAGAATTTGGGCAACAGGTTTGAGCTCACAAATCTAGAGGAAAAAGAAATAAGAGTGTGTGTTTTGTGTTTAAACACAATGAAATATCAGTTCTCACAGATATATGAATGAAGTAAGAAAAAAGTCATTTGACTTTTGTTGAGCAGCTCAGATTACTACCTTTGATGTTGTCATCTGAAATAACAAAATATGCCTCTTCCTTTCCCCAGCTCTACTACCAAAGAGGAAAAAAAAAACAAAAAACAAAACAAAACAGAAGGAGAAAGGTGTGCTATACTTTAGAAATGGTTCCTCTGAATCATTTATCCCTTTTGAATACTGTATTGAAGGCTCTATTTCACCTGAAATATCTCATACATGTTTAAAAATAGTTCAAAGTTGTAATAAAAATATGTGCTACCCATAATGCCAAAATATATCAAGCAAAATGCAATAATCTCTTTCATTTTCCAGTCTTGCATATAGCGTGAGGTAAAAGCAAAGGTATTTTTGACTGTAAGGTGGTAAGTAATGTGAGATCAATGTCCTTGGGAGTAACTAGAAACCTAGGCTATTTATTGCATAGACATGATGTTTTATGTTGTCTACTGATGTGGAGATTACCTCAGAAAAGTTATCTTTGGAATGGTGGAGATTAAGTTTGCTTTTGGAAGGCCAGGTATTCCTGTTACCAAAATAAATACTGCTTAAGTAATGACAAACATGGAAAAGGAAACACAGAAGAAGGGTTTTTCCCATCTCCTTACTGGAGTTCTATTTGGTAAAGTGAAAAAGGCCCAACAATTTTGGGAGCTCAGTGTTTAAGTCAACTGTTGTGTGTTGATAGACCCAAGCTTTCTCCTGGTTGCTTGAAACTCTCAAGGCTGGTGTCCTTGAGAGAAAGTGTGGTCTTTTAACATCTTTCACAGTTATGCTAATAGTGATTACTTTGCTGAAATGTCTCCTCCCTGGAGCCCTGACTATCTGTCAAGTTCTCTTTAAACCAACCTCCCCCCCCCCACCCCGCTGCTTTCCCAGACAGAATTAGAGCAGATAGCCTAGCAGCTAGCCCTCCAGACAGTCCTAGTGTGGGCCATTCAGTGTCCATGGGAACCCTAGTGCTCCTATTCTCTGGGCCTTTGTTCAAGGATAACACAATAATAACAGTAGATAATAGTAATAGAAACATGCGATTCTTAGCATTTCAAATCCATCATCTCATTTGATTCTTATTTCTATGTTCAATAAAGAAAGGTGCTCAGAGAAGTTAAGTAACTTGCCTGACATTCATGTTTTCATCCATTATACTTTAGTGCTTCTTTAGGATACTTTCTTTAGTTCCCTTATAAAAAAAAAACCTGATACTATTAATCACAACTAGGTCTCCAGATGCTATTTAGCTTCCCAAAATATCATATCTTAGCAGAAACTACACAGCCTTTGGAATCATATCTGGATTTAAACAAGCTCTGTTCCTTGCCAGATCTAGGACCTTAAGCTAAAGCTACTTAGGCTCTTTGAAAAGGATTATAAAACACTCACATTTAGAAAACCAAAATGGGCTAATGAGCGTAAAAGTGCCCAAGACAGTGTTTCAAAGTGGTACAGGTTGAGTAAATGTTAATTCCCGTTTTTACTCTTTCCTTTACATATATTGGAATTTCCCATCTATTTCTTTGCTATTTCAATAAGATGGTCCTAATTTGGTTCACTGCATACATCTTGAGGCCAGTGAAACACTAAAGAAACTATCATTTGCAACCCTTCCAACTACTGAAATTAATGGCCAACACACAATCTCCTCAGCTCACACAGTTCACCTCTATTTTAAATGGAGGTGGTAGTATATTTATAGTTTCTATCATAAACAATTCTGTAATTACTTTGACTATAAGACTTTTACGTGGCTGTGCCTTTGTGAGAGCAGAACTAGGATGTGATTTTGATCCTGGCTCAAAAAAAAAAAAAAAAAAAAAAAAAGAGGAATCTCACTACTGTAAACTAGTTAAAAACTCTTTGTTATTGAAAAGCATATTCCAATCCATGCTTAAGATAACTGGCAGTTTTAGCAAGATAAGGTAAAGCTAAAAGGAATGTTCCAAATTTATGATTTCTCTCTGAGCTCACCTCTTATTTTCTTGCATCTTTTCTAGTTTTCTGGGTAAAGTTTATTTTAAAAGCTAGTATCAACATGGTGTTGTGGCCCAAGAAGAGATGTGGTGAAATGGCAGTGGTAGTGAATGGCCCTGAAACACTGAGCCACAGCCACAAACCTACAGATCTTCCTGGTGAACTAATCAAGTAGCTAAACTGATAACACAAGTGTAGACTCCCCAAAGGTATGGAACAGGCTGTGTCTGCTCAGATCATTCTTTTTTTTTTTTTTTTACATTTATTTATTTTTGAGAGACAGAGAGAGATGGAGCACAAGTGAGCAAGGAGACACAGAAGGAGAGAAGGAGACACAGAATCTGAAGCAGGCTCCAGGCTCTGAGCTGTCAGCGCAGAGCCCGATGCAGGGCTCAGACTCACAAACCCTGAGATCATGACCTGAGCTGAAGTCTAACGGTTACCAGCTGAGCCACCCAGGAACCCCTCTGCTCAGGTCATTCTAATAAAAGTCCACACACACAGCCACCCTGTGCAGAGAGTTTCAAATTTTGGAGATCAGAGATCCCTTTAAGAATCAGATGACTTTAAAATTTTCACAAATGTAGACTTCAGGAAAAAAAAAAAAAATCACACACACACACACACACACACACACTTTGGATATAATTACAGAAAGTTCAGTATGGCCTAGTGATTAAGCCAAAGGAATTTAGACTCAGATAGCCTTGATTAAAACCCTCATTCTACGGCTATGTAGTTAAAGACCTTCTGCAAATTATTTAACCTTGTTAATTTTTATTTTCCTCATCTTCAAAAAGGAAATAAATACAGTGCCTATCTGATGGGGCCATTATGAGGTTTAAATGAGATAAAGCATGCAAACTGCTTAGCACAATGTGGGGGACTAAGTGCTTAGTAAATTTTTATTATTATTTTAAGGGAGTTACAGATCCTTAAAGCCTATTTATGGACTCCATGTTAGGAATTTCTGCTATGAAATGGGGACAAAGTTCAAACCAATTAAGGACAACCAGCTACCATAAAAGCAACAAGACCCTACTAAATAAAACAACTATCAATAAAAGGGCATTAAACGACCACTACCCTGCCTGGAGCTGAGCAAGTGGGACAATGGGTCCCGCCATACCCTCTGCTCTTCTGAAGAAGCACCAGCCTGTACCAGCCTGGCAGTAATGGCTTCTCTCTGCACTTGAGCAAAACAGCCTGCTGGCTGCCTGAACCTCATAAGGCTATTGTTATGTTCCTAACATATTCTTTACAAGGTCCTCAGTATAAGAAAGGATAGTTAGAAGGTTTGAATGAGAGAATATTTAAGTGATCAGCTTAATGAGTGACACACAACCTCTCAATAAATGTTGTCTCTTGCCATGGATCAGGAGGGAGGGTAACTAACTTAGCTTGACAAAGTCACAGCTTCAGGAGAAATTCTACTGACACTCGGGAATGGCTAAGTTATGTAGTTTAACTAAATAGGACTTGAAATAAGTAGGCCTTTGAGAGGCCTTTTCTTTGGGAATTGTATAACGATTTTGCTGGTATATTTGTATTTTCTCTTAAGACTTTTGCCTTTTGCTCTAAGGTATTTTATTTTAGTCAAAGTAGAGTCTTTAGCCAAATTAGTACATCTTGAAATGTTTGGAATATCTGGCAGCCAGCAATTCCATCACATTAGTCTTTAGTAGGAAGTAGCCAGAAATCGAATAGTGCCTGAAGGTTCTGTATCATATTTTTTGTTCTGAAATATTATCACAGAAAATGGATGAATTAGATCACTTTAATATATTCATTTCTAAAAGCCCAGAACCTAATAAATTTCTGACACCATCTATAAAAACTTAATAACTATTTACAAAATTAATTTGCTGTACAGGGACCTCACTATCCACTTAAAGAAAAATTAGCATTTACAGAGTATTTACTATGTGTTTAAGATTGTGCGAAATCCTTCTGCATGGCTAATTTTCTTAATGCTCACAACAATCCCAGGCAGAGAAAACTAGTATTTCCCTACTCTCTTTATAGATAAGGAAATTGAGGCAGAGAGAAGACAAAGAGTTATAGATGGATGTAGAACTGGTGTCAAAGCACCAAGGTCAGAATTCTTCATCATCATACCAATATTTCTAACAGTGTGACCCTGGACCATCTGCCTCAGAAAATAACTGGGGTGCTCGTGAAAATGAATAGTTCTTGGCCCTATCCAGAGCTACTTAATCAGTCTTATGGATGAAGTCCAGGACTCTGCATTTAAAAAATGCACACATAGCATTTTTTTCTGTGCACCATAGTTTGAGTACCAGTGTCTGGAAAGCATGGATTTCACTGCATACTATTGCTACATGAACCAGACTGAATACAATGATTCTTGTTTTTATTGTAGAGGACCAAGTGTTTTTTTTAAATTTTTTTAATGTTTATTTATTTTTGAGAGAGAGGGAGGGAGGGAGGGAGGGAGAGAGAGAGAGAGAGAGAGAGAGAGAATGAGTGGGGGAGGGGCAGAGAGAGAAGGAGACACAGATTCCAAAGCAGGCTCTAGGCTCTGAGCTGTCAGCACAGAGCCCGATGCAGGGCTCGAACTCACAAACTGCGAGATGAGATCTGAGCCGAAGTTGGATGCCCAACCGTCTGAGCCACCCAGGTGTCCCAATAGAGGAACTACTTTTAAGAGTCAAAATCTATCACCACATTTAAAATGAACACTGAAATATTCTCCACCAAAAACTGTCTCAATGACTGAACTCATTTCACCAGAGAACCTAAACTCTTTCTCTATTGAATTGATAATATAAATATAACTCCTTCTGGCCAGGTTTTAAAGATAGACTTTTGGGCTACTGTCTCTTTTTTATGAACGTTAGACCTTAATTTCCCATCTGTAAAAGAAGAGTGGTGGTGCCTGGGTGGCTCACTCAGTTGAACATCTGATTTGGGGAGGGTCATGATGTCACAGTTTATGAGCTTGAGTTCCACTTTGGGTTCTGTGCTGCCAACACAGTCTGCTTCGGATCAGATCTTCTGTACTCCTCTCTCTCTGCCCCTCTCCTTCTTGCTCTCTCTCTCTCTCTTTCTCTCTCTCAAAAATGAATGAACATAAAAAAAGAATGTCTGACTGAAGTATAAAAAAAATTAAGATTTTATTAAATACCAATGACAACTTTTTGTTTTTTTTAAAGATATTTCACTATAATATTTGTTTTTAAAGACCAATTTGTTAATAAATTGGTTAAATAAAATAAATTGTTAAAGACCAATCTGTTTTAATAAATATTTGGTAAAATAGTGTATATTGAGAGATTTATAAACATCTAAACTCTTTAACCCAATAATGGCATTTTCAAGAATTTTGCCTAAGTAATTAGTCACAGATAAAGATTAAGATTTCTATTACGAATATGTTCAACGAACCATTATTCTTTAAAAAAAATTTTTTTTAATGTTTATTTTTGAAAGAGAGAGAGACAGAGCATGAGCTGGGGAGAGGCAGAGAGAGGAGACACAGAATGTGAAGCAGGCTCTAGGCTCTGAGCTGTTAGCATAGATTTCAATGCAGGGCTGGGACCCACAAACTGCAAGATCATGACCTGAGCCGAAGCTGGACACTTAACTGACTAAGCCATCCATCCAGGTGCCCTGAACCATTATTGTTAATGGAAAAAAAAGGGGAAAACATAAATGCCCAACGATTGAAAGAAATGTAAAATAAATCATTTTATTTTACATAAAATGAAATCTATACCACTATCAGAATATCAATTTTTCCTAGAACACTGAGTGATATGGGAAAATGCTTATTAAAAAGGTTAAGTAAAAAATGCAGAAAAATATATATAAAAATATATACAGTCACCTGACACATAACAGGATATATCTGGTAGTCATCATGTTTCAAATGTTCAATTTCTGGGACTCAATTTTGTTTCTTCTTTATTTACATATGTGTGTGTGTGTGTGTGTGTGTGTGTGTGTGTGTGTGTGTGTGTATGCTTTAAAAAGTGATACAGTGAATGGGTCGCCTGGGTGGTTCAGTCAGTTGAGCGTCCTTCAACTTCAGGTCATGATCTCACACTCATGGGTTCGAGCCCCACGTCGGGCTCTGTGCTGACAGCTCAGAGCCTGAAGACTGCTTCAGATTCTGTGTCTCCCTCTCTCTGCCCCTCCCCTACTTGTACTCTCTCTCTCTCTCTCTCTCTCTCTCTCTCTCAAAATAAATAAACATAATGATAAAAAAATTAGAAAAAAGTGATGCAGGAAATAAACCAACATATTTTACTAATGGCTACCCCTGGATGCTGTAGTTACAGATTATTCATGTTTTATAACATGTATTTTCTGTTATGATTTCTGTTCCCAATTTTCTACAATGAACATGCATTTATTTTCTCTTTAAATATGTCTTATTATAAAATAATTCAGTGAGCAACTACTTTTGGAAATACATTTATGATGCAATGAAGCATGTCTGCTTTGCCCTCCTTGCTAACAAAAAGGTCTCTGAAGCAGTCCTCACCAAGGTTCACGCAGACTGTAAATTTGGCGATAATTGTGCTGTCAGGGGAGCTCCAAACTCAAACGCCACAATTATGAGCTTGGGCACACAAGAACATATTGGAAGTGGCAGGCAATGTCAGATTCCACTAAAATAATGGTCAAGGGATTCTGTGCTTTTGCCCAAAAAGGAAAGTAATGGGGCTGTAACTAGATATTGTAAATAAGTGGTCAAAGGATCCCTAAATAAGCAACATCACAGAAGTCTCCTTGCAGCATATTTTTCCTTCTGGGATCCATGTCAGGCTCACAGACAGGAAGGCAGCCAGAAAACTGTTATCTGTTTACCTCTAATTTATTTTTATAACCGTACATGCCAGCAATGGGAGAAAATGTTTCTTTAAGAGAAAAATAAAATTGGCAACAAACCTTCTGATTTCTTGAAAAAAAAATTAACAAACCAAAACTTCTGCTTATCGTGTGGTTGTCAAACTTAGCCTCATCAAAACTTTATTTTCAATCGAGTATGTATGTATGTATGTATGTATGTATGTATGTACGTGTGTGTGTGTTGCAATCTTGAGACTTGGCCTCAAATCCTATCTCTGCCAGTAGCTTTGTGCCTTTGTGGAAGATTCTGTAGCTTCTCTACATTTTGGTTTTGTCATCTGTAAATGGAGACAGTCTTACGCCACGCAAGGTTCTGCAGGCTGGGTGAGCGAGTAAGAATAAAGTACAGAGCACAAAGCCAGGCACATTGTCAAAACTGAATAAAAGTCAACTTCATCCCATTCCCTTCCTAGTTTCTGCTTAAACAACAAGAAACCTTTGAAAATCCTTTATTGTCCCTGGTGAGCTCTGTTCAGGTGACAATGCTCACTGGTCAAAGAAAAAACAATCCATTTCTCTTCTACAAAGTCAGCTTTGTTTAAACACCACAATGGCATCTATTCAGAAAGGTACGCGTCTTTTTTCTTTTTAAATATTGAGGCAAAGCTCTCAGAGGTTTCTTTAAAACCAGTGGCAATAAACATGTTTCAACCTCTGTTTTGCTTCACTGTACGCTCTGTGTGTGGTTAGGTTATGAAATAAAAATGAGCTTGACGTTACAGATAATATGTTTTAAAAATCTATACAAAATGATGTTGATAACTCTGTACTTATTATCCTAATATAAACACATAAATTTTCAAAGAGAAATACACTATTATCTATTAGGCCTTCCATCTGTTATTAAATAATAGTGGTTAATGTCACAGCTCTAGTCCAAACAAGCTCTGATCTTAATAAATCTGATATAAAAACATATCGCCAGATGGGGACTATATTAACCTTATGTGTTATTTTCTACCATGATGACTAATGGTTATGTCATTTTTATATGGATGCTCTTATTGAAAGAAGAGTAACCATTTATGAAGGAATTCTACCTCCTTGAAAGGAAGGATGGATCTATATACACGTCAATATACTAATAAAAAGTAAACACACAATGAAGTTAATCAACAATCTGGAATTGAAGTCATTTTTATAGTTCCAGATACTGATCTTTATCCAGAAAAAGTGAGACTATTTTATTTCTTTTTTAGAACTTTAAAAATTAAATACTTCTATCACTCAAATACACACTCAATCACAGTGTGTGTATATGTGCATGCACATAGGCTGCACATATGTTATGAGAATCCAATTTAATTCTGTTAAAATTATTTCAGTTATGGGTCATAATGCCTGTATGACACATTTTTTGGTAAAACCACCTAGACCCATGCACTATTGTAATATGGCTTTTTAAATTATTTCATGTGCTTGACCTCATTTGATCATAATAGGAACCACAATGTAATTGACATAAAAGCCTCTGCCATGAAACTAAGTCAGTTAGTGACTACAAAAGCAGTTGATTTATAGGACTGTCCTACCCACAACCATGCTAACTGAGCAAGTTAATGACATGCGTCATACATGCTCATTAAATTAGTGAATGCTTTTACATTAAAAGGCACACTATAAACAATCCTTTTAAAGCACAGTTTAGGGGCTCCTGGATGGCTCAGTTGGTTAAGTGTCCAACTTCGTCTCAGGTCATGATCTCACAGTTTGTGAGTTCGAGCCCTGCATTGGGCACTATGCTGCCAGCTCAGTCTGGAGCCTGCTTCTGATTCTGTCTCCCTCTCTCTCTGCCCCTCCCCCACTTGGGCTCTGTCAGTCTCTCTCAAAAATAAAATAACAATAAAAAACTTTTTTATAGCACAGTTTAAATATTTGCTCAGATATACAGTATAAATAAACAGACTGTCTCTCTTTTACATAGAAAGCATATCATATGAGTTTATACTTTGTCATTTACATCCATTTTAAGGGTTCTAGTATATTAGCACATAGCACTTGTTCAAAGTATTTATTTAGCTAACATCTAGAAAAAAGCAACGAACTAGTGTTCATTTATCCACAATTTTATTTAAAATTTAAAATTTAAAAATTTAACCTCTTTGAGGTTATGCAAAGCAAAATAAAATGCCAAATCATGAAAATTGTGGGTTTCATACTTTGTCACAGAGTTATCTTAAAGATCTGTTCTCATGACCTATTGTACACATATGTACATACTACACATGTATATTGTAGTGACTCTAGTTCGGATCACTGGCTACTTCAACAGAGAATTAGAAAACCTGAGAATGGAGGCTGAAGTTTTCATCTACTTCCGACTAACAATCTATAATTAAGCTCATGTATTTCAGAAGTGAAACTCTGAAATAGAAAATGTGACTCAGTATGTTGAAGATGAATTCACACTTGACTTTTCCTACAACATCTTATTGTATAATTCAGAGTCTACACCTAATTGATACAAGGTCAAAATGAGGGGAACAAAAATGAAGTCCCTCAACCAATGTTTAAATAAGCACTTTAGAGTGTATGCTTTTTGTGACAGTTATCTTAAAATCAGACAAATATTGGGCATGATTTTTGTGAAAATGGAGTAAAGTGCTATTTTTCAGGAGGTGGGCTAGTATTTTCAATGTTTGTGGGCACCACTTAAGGTAGAAGAAGCCTACGTTCACTGAGCAAAACAAAAATCAGAGGCCCTGCCCATATATTCTCAAGGCTAAAGGCAATTTCAGCTTCCCAGAGCTTCAACAATGGGCTCTTCAGGAAGGGTGGGGTCAGGATGGCTAGACTGGATCAAATGCAATGGCTTTTTACATTGATAAAATTTGCTGTACAATTTCTATTGGTGAACTCCTTCTTATAGAAATGGAGGATTCCCTCTATTATACATTAAAATGTGCCTGAGAAATGGAAATTTGATAAACAGGTGGCCTGGACCACAGTTTCTGCAACCCACTCTTCTCTCCAGTGTTGTCGTTTGACCCTTAACCTGATGCCCTTGCTCCTCTAGAAATAATTTGGATTTTAAGCAGGAGCAAATTTAGGTGCCCTCCTGCAACACTTTCGGAGGATGGCATCACACCACCCTTGCCTCAGTCACCTTGAATACATATCCCATCTCTGATCATTGGCTTCTGCCTTGATTCCTTGTCCTGTCTTTGTTTTCTAAGACTCCGGTTCACATGACTTCTGGATGTGGGCTTGAGTTGCTGTTTCTGTTCCATCTCTGAATCACAAGCTGATATGTATAGGCCTTCCTGAGGTCGCATGATCTAGCTGAGTGATCTCAAATCTTCTGAGATAGTATATTTCTAAATGCAAGATCTCCATCATGTATTTTTAATAAGTTATGTTATATTCTTGTGTTACTATACCAAACTATTCTACCTTATTTTTTTTTAATGTTTATTCATTTTTGAGAGAGACAGCATGAGCATGGGAGGGGCAGAGAGAGAGGGGGACAGAGGATCCAAAGTGGGCTCGGTCTGACAGCAGTAAGCCCAATGCAGGGCTCGAACTCATGAACCGTGAGTTTATGACCTGAGGTGAAGTCGAACGCTCAACCAACTGAGCCACCCAGGCACCCCTTCCAAAATATTCCACTTTATAAAGTACACTACAAAGATAAATTTTGAAAGGAGGAGAAAAATAAAATTTTTTATTTCCACATTCTAATAAGTTGTCTTGTCTACACCCTGGGCATATATTTCTAAGAAACACATACTCTGAGCCACTTGTTAGAACATTGTCATGTTTTGTCCCTAACTATCAGTTGGTACCTTACATTTCCATAGTCTGGTCAGATGGAACTCCCTCTAGAGCCAATTAGGGAAATGGCTTCCATCTACCACCCCCACCCGCATATCACCAGGTCCCATCAATCTCTGCTTTATCTCAGTGGAAAAGCTCATCCAGGTTCCAACCACTCTCATTTCGCCTTACTCTAATATAATTAACTAATCAAGTCTCTGGGACAAGAAAAGATAAAGGTTTCTACAGGGGTTAGCAAATGGGCACAAGCAATAAAAAGTTTTCAAAGGCAAATATAAAAATAGACAATTGCAATAGTTTTAATAAAGTATGTTTCAATCAAGAGGCTGGACAGGGTTCTTTTTTCTTACTAGTTTCTATTATGATGCTAATTGTAAAATGTAATTTTACACCTAACAAGTGTACACATGACAGATATTTATATAAGATTTTATATGTAATACAAGGCAATAAATAAAGTACATGATATTTATTTATCTATTTATTTATAAAGATTTTTTATTTATGTTATCTCTACACTCAATATGGGGCTCAAACTCATCATAGGTCAAGAGTCACACACTCCACTGACTGTGGCAGCCAGGCACCCCAAAGTAGGGGATATTTAACAAATGGTCCTGGAACATATGGTTAACTACTTGGGAATAAAATAAATTTATATTAAAATAAATTCCAAAGAGATTAAATAATTAGGCAAATTGGGGTGCCTGAGTAGCTCAGTCAGTTAAGCATCTGACTCTTGATCTCAGCTCAGGTTTTGGTATCAGGGTCCTGAGTTCAAGCCCCTCATTGGGTTCCATAGTGGGCATCAAGCCTACTTAAAAACAAAACAAAACAAAACAAAACAAAAACAATTAGGTAAAAATTTAGTCAACAAATAGAGAAAATATAGCTAAATACTTGCTTGCTCTCAGTATAGAAAAAAAAACCCCTCATATTCTTAAAGCAAAGAAAGGAGTTACAAAAGAAAAAAAATCAATAGATTTGTCTATATAAGGCACATGAATTGCTTTTACAATAAAAACTGTTTTTTTCTTTTCTTTCTTTTTTTTTTAGAAAGAGAAAGTACACAGTGGGTAGGGTCTTAAACAGGTTCCACTCTCCCCAACATGGGACTTGATCCTCTGACCTTGGAATCATGACCTGAGCTGAAATCAAGTTGGATGCTGAATCGACTGATTCACCCAGGCGCCCCCAGTGAAAGCTATTTTAATAAAAGAAAACATGTAGGGGTTAGGGTGGCTTGATTGTAAATATTTTGCAGATTGTCTGGCAATGAGGTCAAAATTAGTACTGTTTTTCTATTTTTTTAAATTTTTATTTATTTTTGAGCTAGTGCAAGTGGGGGAGGGGTAGAGAGGGAGACAGAGGATCTGAAACTGGCTCTGCACTGACAGCAGCGAGCTCAGTCTGGGGCTTGAACTCAAAAACCACGAGATCATGACCTGAGCTGCAGTTGGACGCTCAACCAGCTGAACCACCCAGGCACCCCTTTTCCTATTTGGTTAAAATATAAAGGAGTCCTCAACAACAGAATGGAGTTAGAACTTGTGAAATATTATTTCATATTTGACTTGGGGGCAAGACTTTACTGTGCTGTAGTTTATTTAAAACGTTGTATTAAGGCAGTTTCCCAAGGCAAGTTGTCTGAGACACAGTAGAGCAGAACGTGAAGGTGTAGGCTCTGGTGTCCAGTAGTGTGGGTTGGAGCTGGCACTCTACCTTGTAGTGCCATGACAGTGCACAGGTGATTTCACCTCTGCAAGCCTCAGCCCAGTTGACCAGATGTCACTGTTTTCCCTGCACAGATGCCTTATCAACCCCATTTTCTTATAACTAAATAATGAGTTAATGCAACAATTCACATTATCTAGATTGTAAGTGGAAAAGTGATAATATGGAATGGAGAGAATGGGATCCAGAAATAAACAAATGCCCAGCAATACTCTTGCCATTGTCTTCTTCACTGGATACCTGTGCTCTCCCAGCATAACAATATGCATAACACAATCAGTGTTCTTAGCAATTGTAACTAGATCAGGATCAACGGTTCAGTCACATTCTCTAGTCATATTATACAAAAGAATATCAAAGAATTTTCTTTTTTCTTTTTGGATGAGGAAAAAGAGTAGTCAACTGTGAGGTTTTTATGACACAAAATTCTTTGTTAACTCTATTGACATTGGGCAAAAGAATTACTGGTTGCCTCATAGTAGTAAAATATCTATACCTGAAAAAAATTCTGTGATTACTCAGTGTACTCTTCTCTAGAAATAAATAATATTTATTTAAGGGAAAATGTATCATGGTTTAAAAGGAACAAATTTTATGTAAAATATCTCCATATTTAAATAAAATGAAATATAATAAGAACTTCTCTTTGCTTACAATCATCTTATTAAAACAGGCAGGTCAATTGGATGTAATACTTGTTCTGGTAGCATCTTTCTTAATTCCATCACTCAACCCCTTCCAACTCCAAACCCCCCTCCAACCCCATAGCTATGTATAGCCATAGTTCCTCATTCTCACACCAGGATGTAAACAATAATTACAGAAAAATGTATGTGTTTCTTCACCTAGGGTTTTGTTCCTCTGAAAAAGACTTTTTAGCTTGAAGGAATGTCTGTTTTTATTTTTTTAATTATTTAAAAAAATTTTTTAAAATGTTTTTAATGTTTATTTTTGAGAGAGGCAGAGCACAAGCAGGGGAGGGGCAGAGAGAGAGAGAGAGAGAGAGAGAGAGACAGACAGACAGACACAGAATCCTAATCAGGCTCCAGACTCTGAGCTGTCACCACAGAGCCCCATGAGGTGCTCGAACCCACGAACTGTGAGATCATGACCTGAGCTGAAGTTGGCACTTACCCAACTGAGTCACCCAGGCGCCCCAGGAATGTCTGTTTTATAAATTTCTGATAAAACCAAATTATTTTACATCCTCCCTTACGATTGAATTTTTATACAATATTTTCTCTATATCTTGATGTACTTTTAAGCTAATTCATATTGATTGCTGACATTACCATTTTCATTTTATAGAAGTAAGTGAGTCAAAGTCATGTAATTTTCAAAATCAGGTTTGGTTAACGAATGTAAAAAACAAAAAAACAAAAACAACAACAAAACTTTAAGGCTTTTGACCATTAAGGAATGCTACATTATTCTTTATCCACCTGGAAATCATGCCCTCCAATGCACCATAGAAGGAACCATGACTCACTGAGGAGTGGTGTCACAGCAGTACTGAATAAATACGAGCTTCATGAATAAATGAGTGACTGCAAAGATGAACAAAATCAGCAAGCAAATTAATGTGAGCACTTTTGTGTCACATAACAAGGTAAGAGAACTTAACCAAAGGCAGAATTCAGAATTGATTCCCATGTTTAAGATATATCAGTATAAAGAGTGCCTGGGTGGCTCAGTTGGCTCAGATCATGATCTCGTGGTTCGTGAGTTTGAGGCCCTCGTCAGGCTCTGTGCTGACAGCTCAGAGCCCGGAGCCTGCTTCGGATTCTGTGTCTCCTTCTCTCTCTGCCCCTCCCCCACTCGCACTCTCTCTGTCTCCCTCTCTCAAAGCAAATAAATAAATAAAGATACAATCAGCATAGATTTTGTCTTAAAAAAAAGAAACACTCATACTACAACAGCTGGTTTCCAAGCATGGGTGAGAGCAGCACAAGGCCGCTTCAGAACTACAGGACAGGTGCTGTGCAGGGGATCAGAGGTGTTCCCTCTTTCAGTCACCGGTGCACAATACTTGGACACACTGTACAGAGAGCTGTGAAAGACTCCAGACCAACCAGACCTGCTTGTTAACACAGTACCTTTCATGCTCAATTCACCCATCCTTTTCTTGTTTCTCAACCCCATGATTCACACTGATGTTCACTCCAGTTTTTTTCATTTTTTCTTTTTTTTGCCTTTTATGTGGATAGGCTTGTATAGGACAGTTGGGAAACATTATTTTAGAGTAAGAACTCACAGTGTCTGTCTTTGAAATGATACCAAAGCTCTTAAAGATAGAAAAGCAGACATTAAATTTTGCTCTAACATCTAAAATGACATCAAACTAAGCAGTAAATAAGACAGGTTGTGCAGCACTGACCACTTCACAGTTCAGAATGACTGATACAAATCACAGGTCAAGAAGCCCTTTGTCTGTCCATCATTTGTCAGAGGAGTACCAAAAAAAAAAATACATTTCTGCTTTTTTCATGAATGAATCATATTTTCAATTGAAAAATTAATCACTGCACTAAAGCAAAAATCTCCTAACTTCAAAACAGTGAGTATTCAACCCCTTTCCACCTCAGATTCCCAAGCCTGTAGGCTACCTTCTTTCCAAAGTGAGCAACTACTACCATTGTCTTGAGAGCACATGCAGAAAAATGCCCGCAGGTAAAAACATATTCATGTATGCTGACAGTCTTTCCATTAAATAAAAAGTCTTTCCAATTAAATAAAAAGAAATGTTGTGCCCTAACTTTTTCATTTAAAAATATACTTAAATTGGGGCGCCTGGGTGGCTCAGTTCATTAAGCATCTGACTTGAGCTCAGGTCATGATCTCAGGGTTTGTGAGTTTGAGCCCTGCATCAGGGTCTCTTCTGACACCTGGGTGCATGGAGCCTGCTTCATATTCTGTGTCTCCCTCTCTCTCTGCCCCTCTCCCGTTCACGCGCGCTCTCTCTCTCTCTCAAAAGTAAACAAACATTAAAAAAATATACCTAAACCGAATTAATAATGATGCAAGTTATTCAGTGGAATAATTTTCTGCAGTAAAAAGAGTGAGAATAGAGCCACTTTGGAAAACAGAAAATTGAACAGAGAGAGGTACTATTTGATCCAGCAGTTCCAATACTAGGTACATACCCAAAAGAAATAAAAACATATGCCCACACAAAAACTTTTACATAAATACCCACAGCAGCATAATTCATAATTAGCCAAAAGAGGAAAATAACTCAAATGTCTATCAACTGATTGATGAATAAACAAAATGTGGTATAGCAATATAATACTATTTCTCCATAAAAAGGCATGAAATACTGTTACACGCTACAACACACATGAACCCTGAAAGCATTATATTGAGTGAAAGAGCCAGTCATGAAAGATCAAATACTATTTGCTTCTATTTATATAAAACATTCAGAACAGGCACATTTAGAGAAAGAGATTAGTAGTTGCCTAGGGCTGAGAGTGGGGTGAGTGAAGAGGGAAATGGAGGGTAATAGCTAGATTATCCTGTGTTTCCTCTAGGGTGACACAATGTTCTAAAATTGACTGTGGTGATGGGTGCACAACTGTGTGACTATACTCAAAATCAATGAATTGTACGCTTTCAATAGGTGAATAGTATGGTATGAGAATTAATTCAATAAAGCTCTCCCAAGAAAGATCAGGAAGGCTCTTCACATACTACCATATTGTCAAGTTAAACAAACAAACAAAAACACAAGCTGCGTAACAAACTATAAACTGTTCTCCTTTTTGTATAAAAAGGGGGGGATGAATAGAATTCATATTCTCATTGTCTGCACTTATATAAACAAACTCTAAAGGATACACAAAACTAATGAAAGTGGATACCTGTGAGAATGAGAAATCTTTTCAAATTATGACAATAATAATAATAAACAACACCTGGACAGAGCTCCATATCAGAACATAAGAGATCGTCCTCAAAGCTACACAATATTCAATTATTGCTGCTCCATAAACTGTTCAATCAACCCCATTCTGACCAACATTTAGGCTGTTTCTAGTCTTCTATTACAAACAATGCTGTAGATTATCTTTGTGCATATATTTTTTCACCTACACACAGGCATATAAGCAAATTCCAGAAAGTAGAGTTGCTAGATTAAAGATAGACAATATAAGAAATCCTTAAAGTAATGCAACCAAAGAATACCCTTAAATTTGTTACAGTTGTAGCAGCTGTTACACTCCCACAGAGCTTAATTGCAATTACTGAGCAAAACGCATTTTTCTGAAAAAAGATTAAATGAAAATTTAGGATTTTCTCACTTAGTGTTGTGAGTGCATTAAAGAAACAGCACAATAAGCTCCTTTTTAAAAAATTCAGACAAAACCAAGTGGTTTATTCAACATAAGCTCTGAAACTTGAGAAAAAGAGGCCTCCTTTTAATACGGCATGAATTCATTATGTGGTTTCCCAAATAATGTGTACATTTAAAGTGACCTTTCAGACTCAAAGTAGGAGGCTCAGAGCAAAAGGATGAAAAAAATCTCAGTTTTAATTAAGATAAACATCAACTGATAAGCCCCAGTTAGACTACTTGGAGTCCAAGAAGGCAAAACTGTCATCAAAAGAAATGGAAAGCATCAGGACAACAGTAAACTTGGTAAAATTTAATTGTGTGAAGTTTAGATGGTATAAAGTGATATTACTGAGTTCATGGAACACAGGACTATGTTTAGAAGCATTTGTCTCCTTTTCTTTCTACTGTCTCTGGCTCATTTTGGAGTTGTTTCCAAGTAGTTCTATTTAGCTGCATTCTCATCTCTGCTTAAAGAGACATATCTGGGCAGAGGAAACTGTTATTTTCTAAGGTCAATGAATGCTAAGCATTACCTAAAAATATGCTACGGTTGACAGAATATATAGTGTGCATGTATATGTGCATATATTTCTCTGTATCTATTTATCCATCCACCCACCCATCTATAATGAAGGTTAGGAAGTCAGAAGAATTAGAATGCAATCTATTTCACACTAAAACCTTGTGTTACTTATTTTTGTTGTTATTATCGATTTTGCCATTATTTTGTTGTTTTATGATCCAGAAAGTACTTGAGAACTTGGATTATGAGCACAGAATTATGGCGGTGGTGATAACCGGTGATGGGCTTTGGTTAATACAGCCTAGAGTATATTTGTTCTTTGAAGCTAATAGAATCCATTCATGAACTGCTTACAGGTGGCCAGAGAAAAGAACACTACATATGTTGTGAGCAGTCTTCTCAATTAGAACTTCTGTCTTTTGTGCTATTTATTGTGTCATAGTAAGCATACCTTACTACCAGCTGAAGGTCAATATATGCTTTGGGAAGATTACACCAGCTAGCTCATATAATCATTTTTTTTTTACACACATATATCTACTAGCCAATTACATTTTGAACTCAAACCTTAACTAAAGTTAGCCCATAGCATCATCAGGACACTGAAATCCATGTACTCATAGCAAAGGACAATTCAATACGGATTGCTTCATGGGAAACTTGCTATCTAAAGTTAAGGTATATTTACCATGAAGAAATATAGATGCTACTTTTTTTGTTGTTGTTCTTTTGTTTGTTTGTTTGTTTTTGTTTTGCTTTGTTTTGTTTTTAAGTGGTCACATTACTAAATAGTTCTTACCCATTTCTGGAAGTTCTTTCATTTCCTTGGCTGAAAGAAGCATTGGAAAATAGAGGGCCTAATAAAAAACGCCATTCAAATCTAGCAAAACAAATCCCAGGAGATCCTTACACTTTGCATAAAGAGGAGAGATTTACAACAAAGCATTGTGAGGGCACTTCTACTCTAGAAGGCTTTCCTTCTATCCCTAGGTCAAGTTCACTTTCTCTGAATTTGGCCTACCAGGGCTTGCAGGAACACATTCTAGCACCAGAGGTCAGGGTCAGATACACAAAGAAAACAACCCAGACAAAGATCAACACTGAGGATTGACAGCAGGGAACCCATGATTCTGACATTTCCAGATTTTCACAGCAAATGTGAATGTGAATACCATATAAATTCAAGGTCTTTAGAGGGCATTTTCTCATTTCTTTCCTTTTTTTAAAGGATTGAAAAAGATGGCCTTCTTTCTGCTCTTCATACCTACTACACCTACTACATATTCAAGGACTTTACATTGTAATCGTCTTCTACCCAATTTTGCTCTGCTAGTTCCTTTAGTTCTCAGCTTCCCTGACCACCTTAACAAAAGCGCATCTCCAACACACACACACACACACACACACACACACACACACACACACACTCCTCATTAACCAGTCTTTTGGGTATTGTCTTCACTGCACTTGCAATATTGGAAACCGTCTGTTTAATTATTTTTGCTTAGTAAGCTCTATGAAGGGAAGGAAGGAGGTACTATCATATCTCCAGTACCTAGAACGTACAAGAGACTATATATTTGTCTTTATAGAAATATACTGAAACTACTCTATGAAAAACAACAGAAAATTATCCTAAATAAAAAGCCTGGTTGAACTACTTCCAAAAAAACTATATCTCTATCTTCTTAAGGCCTCATTATAGGCCACTATTGAAATAGAAATCATTTATGTATATTAAAGAATGCATAAAGAAAATAATATATATTTTAAAAAGGCTGTATCAAAGAAGTTTCTAGTCTAGATTTAGCTAGCAGTGAATTTCTTCCATATTCTTGTGAATTTATTTAATAGAATAAGTTTAGATTAAGATTTACGCATATTAATCTTCAACTTAAAGAATAATTACGTTCTACCTAGAGCTGTCACGACATTTTCTCAGTAAAATTTCCATTATCATTGCACTCATGAACATTCTGATATGAAAATCATGTATATGTCATATCATATACCATTTTCTAAACAGCTAAAATCCTTATATCCTCAAATAGTACACAGTATCAAAGCATAACTTGTGTCAGAACTAACAACTTTATGTTATAAAAACATAAACAAGAAAACATTGATGGGGTTTTTTGCCTTCTGATAATAATAAAGTGGTTAATATTTATTTGGCTAGCTGTGAAACCAGCATTGTGCCAGGTGAGCATTTTCCTTTTTTTTTTTAATAAATTTTTAAGTTTATTTATTTGAGAGAGACAGAGAAGTGTGGGTAGGGGAGGGGAAGAGAGGGAGAGAGAGAGAATCCCAAGCAAGCTCAGCATGCCAACGCAGAGCTCAATGAGGGGCTTGAACTCATGAACCGAGAGATCATGACCCGAGGCAAAATCAAGAGGCGCACCCTTAACCCACTGAGCTACCCAGATGTTCCTGGTGAGCACTTTCCATGTATTCTTCCACTGAACCTTCACAGGAACTCCATGGGTAGTTTTAACCCCTTGTCCAGAATCAAACCAGTTTGTAAGTGGTAGACCCTAATTTTGAAGTCCACTGGCTTCAGGAGCTACCCAATTTCTTCAGTAATTATGTCAGCAATTCCAAGCAGCCTTTGAATTTCATTAGCTCAGCTCTAGGCTGTCATATGCTGTCATATGTCAGGGCCTCAAGAGATAGAGATACTTTGAATGCAGTCAAGCAGATAAAGTTTGATATCCAAATGATATCAAAGATTAAAACTACCCATGGAACAAAACAGAGTATCTATAAAGCTATTCCAAGACAGGGCCATCTGGCCTATTTCTGGCACAGGAAGATTAAACATGTGACACCAAACTTTCTAAGCGCTTTTTATTTCTGTCTGTAAAATGCTTACAGGGTTTCTTAGATAACTGAGAAAAAAGAACTCACTTTCTATTAAAATTCCAGATTAAATATCTGTATATGTAGCATAATTTCCACCTACCCACCTACCAGTAACAGAAACTCAGACCTACTCAGACCCTCCCCAAATATCTTTTAAGTCACCAGAATTATTCTGAGGAAACCAGGCCTTATTTTCTAACTTTTACTTCCCTTAGTCAGAACGTCTATATTACAGGGAATATTTCCTTCTCTCCAGTAGCATGAATTAATTTATTCAGGATGTTATACTAAATCAGAAATAGCTAGGATTGAGACCAAACTCTATACAAGTTTTCATGGATTTAACTCCCTTTCCCACCAAATGTTTTAGGAAATTGCAAGTTCCAACCTGAGTTGATACACAAGGCACAGACTTTTCTCCTATTTGACTACATGAATCTATTCTATCATAGCCAAAACAGATTGTCACGCATTTAAAAATGCGTGTCCTGAGAGTAATTTTTTTTTTCTTTTTTTCTCTTCAAATAGATTCACATTCTAAGTTTGGGCACTAATGAATATAGAAAGTCAAGGAAGACTTTAAAGCAACTTTTTATTTAGAAATATTTGAGAAGACAATACGGCGTTCATTTGGTATTCAATTAAATCCACTTTATGTGAATTGAAATTTACAGAGTAGTTTATCCCTATGCAATATTTAGGAAGTGACTAAGTGAAAACGCCTAGAGCGATTGGCACCAAGGGAATTTGGTACTTTAATTTAAAATATTTTGGGAAGCCCAAGTTTGCATGTGTAGGTCTGTATTCTGTATTCTTTTTGTATCTCTTACGTATACATTCACTAATACACAAATGGCATGAATTATGGAAGCAAATGTGTTTGATGCTTTGAACAAATTATCCAGTTTATTGAAGTAAATTATCTAAAATTTATTTGTGTATTGGAAATTCAAGCATTTTTTGACTAGAAAATTACATGTGAGGATTTTAAAAGGATTTTAAATTACCAGAACTTTATAAAGAAAGTATAATCACCAACTAGACAAACCAGAAGTGGAAAAAGAAAAACACACAAACAAAACTTCAAAGTTTTTTAACTGTTATTTAAGAAGGGATGACTGGGGAGCCTGGGTGGCTCAGTGGATTAAGCATCTGACTTCGGCCCAGATCATGTTCTCATGGTTTGTGAGTTCAAGCCCCACGTCAGGCTCTGTGCTGACAGCTTGGAGCCTGGAGCCTGCTTTGGTTTCTATGTCTCCCTCTCTCTCTGCCCCTCCCTAGCTCATGCTGGCTTGCTCTCTCTGTGTCAAAAATAAATAAACTTAAAAAAATTAAAAAAAGAAGGGATGACCAAGGATACATAGGTGGAAGAAGGAGGTGATTCAAATGTGAAATTACCTTAAAATTTACTAAAGTCTCATAAACAAAGTTTATAAACCAAATATCACACTTTTTCTGACTACTGGCTAAAGTCCATACAAGTTCTTTATGGAATTGACCACAGTTTGTACAGAAGAGACAGGGTATACTAAATGGGGTGGGTTCTGAAGTTAGACTGACTTCACAAGTAGTAGCATAGGACCAGAGCTGTTATAACTGCACAGAAATGCCTGTAGTCCAAATGTATGGCTGAGAATCATGTAATAATGTGGCTCATCGTTAAAGTCTGATAATAATCTGACATTGGCAAACAGGTTGTTTTCCATCATTCCCTTGTATGGCAGTTGTAACCTTTATGGGCAAATCCTTTATGGTGAACTGGAGTGGGACACGAATGACGTTGCCTTCTGATTTTCAACATGACAGTTCTTTCGAAAGCCCCTATTAGATCCCATTGGATGAAATGGTCATTTGCGTAGATTAACCCAGTTAAAGCCATGGATTTTACACGATGTTATAAGGGAATATAACCGGGAATATAACTATAACTCAACCATGGTAATAGTAAAATGAGTTTATTTCGTAAGCAGGCAAACTAGCTAGTGGCAGTTATCTGGGGAAAGGAAAAGTTCATTTCCCTTATTAGTGAAACAAGGCCCTAAACATTTTATAACATTTAACTAAGATCTATAAAAATTAAAGTCTCCTAAAGATTATCCGTAAAGACGGACATTGGACAGTAAGTTAAATTATGTTAAATATTAATTCTATGACTTACTTTTGTTTAAAATTCACTTCTTTCCAACTATTTTTCCTGATGTTCCCCTCACATGTTCCCTTTCTATGTGTACATTAAAATTTCCCAGTTTATTTTAAGTTTGAAAAATTAAAGGCTAAATTCAACTAAGTGAAAAAGAAATGTGTTGGTTTTAAGGTTTATTTAAATAAAATAAATTTAAATATTTAACTTGGCTGGCACAACCTTGTTAGGAGGTGATTAAATAAACAATTTATTTAAAATGAAAATATCCCTCTAGCCCAGGGAAAATATTTTGGCCTAAGAAAATAAAATATTCTACACTTATTTCATATTATGCAACCCCCTTTCCCCAAATGCAAGCAGTGAGAATAATTTTTAAGTTTTTCTGTTCACTACTGGATTTCTGAGAGCAACTGAAACACCCTTAAACTACAAATGTTTCCTCTTACCATGAAACTAAAAAATATTCCAAGAGATATAGTAGCAGGTAAAACTAGAAATCCTTTGCCCCACAGGAATATTTTAGAAAGTCACTAGATTGGAAATTTTATGAAGGTGAGGACTATATATTTCATCAATGTCTCTCTAACAGCCAGTAGGATGTCTGGGGCAAAACTGTGTTAATAAACATTGTTAAATGAAGCAATGAAAAATGCACTTTACTTTTGCAACTAATAGAAAAGCTACAGAAATAGAACACTTCTTTAAGAACTGTACATTTTAAACTACAGAATCAAATTAAATGATCCAGTGGTAGAAAATGTTTTTGTACAACAATGAAAGCAAATCACTTCCTCTATCATTAAGGGTTAGGCCTTAATTTCTTAGAATTCCAAGCTATTGAAGTCTAGAAGTGTGATAAAGCTAAAGGCTAACTAATAACGGGAAGTGTTCACAGTACAAGCAGGAATGCTAACTCAGCCTTTGGAGGTCAGTGGTCAATTCCATTTGTTAGGGCTCTAGGACAAGCTTGACTCTTTGACTCAGCATCTCAGCTGTGGAATCTGCCAGTTGTGACAGCTGTGTTGGGCTTCAAAATGTTCACAGTGAAGCTAGAGTGAGCCTGGAGTGGTGGTCTTAGCACCTCCCTCCAGCTGGTCTCCTAGTTGCACATAAAAACCACCCCACGGATAGAGACAGAAGTTGGCCATGTTACCTCAGTGATTAATATGTGCAACACACACTAGCATGTTCTGTTTGCCCTGTTTCTTACTAGTTGATGATGCTGAGATGAGTCATTCAGGCAAGGAGAAAACGTTGAGGAAACGTGGGAAGCACAGAGTCTAAAACAAGAGAAATATGAGGGGATGAGAGAAGTGTTGAGATAAGAATTACCAGTGGAGATGGTAAACTACAGGTGAAAACCACAGGACAAGCAAAAGTCATCTCAGATACTTTACAACTCCTTGCACAGAGAGTAAACTCTATCTCATAACTCACTCAGTACAATCTGTAAGCAGAGTGGCATCTATTAAAAATAAATAAATAAATAAACTGGGGCACCTGGGTGGCTCAGCTGGTTGAACATCAGACTCTTGATTTTGGCTCAGGTCATGATCCCAGGGTGGTGGGATTGAGCCCTGCGTTGAGTGTGGAGCCTGCTTAGGATACTCTCTCTCTCCCTCTGCTCCTCTCCACCACTTGCCCTCACTCTCTGTCTCTCTCTAAAATAAAAAAATAAAAAAAAAATTAGGAATGAAAACAGCTTGTAACATTTCTTTGTAATGGAGAACAAACAACTCACTGTTCTTCTCTCTTCCTGCAGAGATATTGAAAAGCCCATGATGGCAAAGGCACTGTGCTGGGCACAACGGTACAAAATGAGAAAACTCAGTTTCCCCTACAACACACTCATAGTCCAAGGGGCTACAGCAGGCCACTCAGCAGACAACTACTGCAATGCTTCAAGAGCTCTAATAGAGACATGTCCCAGGTTTCATTAGGACACAGAGACAGGAGTCTTAATTCTGAACGGGGAGGTCTAGGAAGATTTCCCATAAGAAATGTTAGGTGGGGGAAAATCTAAGCAAGAGTCTGGACATTAAATTGTAGTCAAATGATTACTGTAAACTGACAACAGCTTTAAGTGCTCATGTAGTCCTATATACCAAATTATGATTTAAACAATTAGCATATCTGAGTTTCACCCTGAATTTACACTTCGGACAAAAGTTCGTGAGAGTTTATGAACTACATATATATCAACATGGGATAAACACTCAAACAGCATTTTGTAGAAAAAAACCACCGAGACACAAAATCGTACATACTGTATTGTTACTTTTACATAAAATTCAAAAGCAGAAAATAATGCAATTTTTGAAATCAGGATAGTTGTTACATTTGTAGGGGGTGGGCAGTGGCTGAAAGTGGCGCAAAGGTGGCTTCAGGATTGTTGATAGTAGTATTTTCAATCTGGGCGGTGATTACCCGGGTGGCCACTGAGAACCAAAATTACTAATTACTTTTTATTTTTGGTTTGCAATATCCACAAAGAGTTTTAATGCTTTGCAGGATTCACACATAGTGTGTTCTTTCTAGGTGACAAATTACCAAAAACATGTCAAAATTTCTAAAAAGTACACATTTATATGTATGTATAAACCCTGCTTTTGCTACAACTTTTATTTGCATGCAAATTTAATGGCAGAGTTTACACATACATAATGATTATGAGGTCATTAGGCCCACTTAAATGGCAAGCAGCTACATTATGCCCCTTTTTTCTCTAATAGATACCACCAATTAATGGCAACAATTTTTCTCTCCAAGCCCCAAAGTAGCTCCTGGTACTTTATTGCATATCGCTATTACTAACTGACCAGGGATGAAAAAGATTAGCCATCTTGACTTTAAACAATGAGGACTGTCTAGTTCTTTATTTACATGAGAAGTGTCTTATAATTATGGAGAAATTTCAGGTGTATTTCTAGGTAAGGGTGTAATTTCATACCTATGTATATAAAATGATTTTCTCAATTTCAATCACATCTCAATTAAAAGCACATTTACTAAAAGCAGATTTGCCTTTTGTTTTTTATATTACCCTAGAAAACACTTGCTGATTCATATACGATTAGATTCAGTTTTAACAAGAAGACTCAAACAATTGGGACTAATTTTCCAAGCAAGAAACTCAGAGCATCTTTAGTGGGCCAACTTTTCCCCCTAGGGTAGTTAACTGCACCCTCAATCACACCTTTTAACCCAATGTACAGTTGTTAATTATGACAAAGTAATGCCTTTACACATTATTATTGGTAAGGATTCATGAAAAAATAAGTAGATACCAGAGATATTGGAATCTAATTGCCAGATCTCACTAAGCCACTGCATTCTCCACATTTCTAGCCCCTCTGCTTTAGAGTCCATCCTGAAGTAACACTTTAGGCCCCAGGAACTGATCTAACCAGATCTCGTTTTTTAGCTTGTTGTCTTTCTAGAAATGGAGAAGGAGGCTGAAGCCCTTTTTGCTGAGCTGGGATGAAAGGGTAAACTAAACAGGGGTCCTACCCAGCCTGGGGCCTGGTAAGGAGAATGAGAGTCAGGCTACAGAGAGAACAATCTGCAAACAACACAACCAAGAGTATAAGGGGAGGAGCATAGGGTCTGGACAGGTAGGGAAAGGCAGGCAGTGACATTGTTGTAAAGACTGGACCACCTGGCAGCCCTGAGTAGGAAGGTTACATGGAGAAAGTCTTCACAGTTGGACCCGGCGATAATGTTCAGGCACTGTCTCTTTCTTTCAGATTAAACCCCTGCCTGGAACCGCTTCCCTAGAGGATTCTGACCAATTTTTAAACAACAGACTCAGCAGTGTTTTAGCATCCAGTTGACTTCTTATACTCCCCCCTTCTCTGTGTACTTTATTGCTTTAACCCCTCTGAATAGAAGTATATCTTCTTTGAATCGCAGCACTGGTGTGATTTATTCACAATATCTAGCTTTGTATAAGTGCTCAGTTCTGAGATGTGCCCGAAAAGGCTGGCTGCCTATGGAGAAAGAGCCCTTATAGATTAAGTCAGTGTTCACATGTAGAGTTCTTGATTTTTTTTTTTTTTTATAAGTTACACTACAAACAAAGGTAAAAAAAAAAACTGCATTACACAAGCCAACATTTCCTAGGCACTCACAGGAGTCAGCCACTGTGCTAAGGACATTAGGTTTACTAACTCAGTTGATGTGTTTACATATATACTATCGCTAAAGGTAATATTTTATAGTTTTTAAGGGTATACGAACCCATGAAATTCTCTTATTGTCCCTGCAATCCTGGGTTAGTCAGTTTACTTCATGAGGCCTCAGTTTCCTCAACTACAAAATGAGGAATACTAATAATGGGTACCTCACAGGATTTATGTTGAGGACCTAATGTGATAATTCCTGTCAAATGCGCAGCATAGTGCCTGGAACATAGTAAGCATTCAGTAAATAGTCATTACCACTATTTTTATTGCTGCAAATACTATATTGGGAAAGCAGAATTTCAAGACATGAATTTTAGCTACTTAATTAACTATGTGACTTCCAAAAAATTTAATGATCAGGTTCAGTTGTCTAGGGAGGACTTTGGTCAACACAGTGCTTTGAATTTCCTTCAGGGAATTGCTGGGGCCTCAACCTCCGTACCTCTCTATGCATAATCCTCTAATCCAGTTGTTTGAGAAGTGATGATGTCATTATCATGGTATTAGTTAACTTCACAGACCTAACTTTAGAATTACATTAAAGTCCCATACAAATTATAATAGCACTGCTTTCACACACTTGCCTAATAGACAAAGTTTTAATTCTCTATTTGACTTCAAATTTCATTTATGAGGTTTTTATTTAAAAAAAAAATTAAGGTTTATTCATTTGTCAGAGACAGAGAGAGACAAAGCGTGACTGGGGGAGGGGCAGAGAGAGAGGGAGACATAGAATCCAAAGCAGGCTCCAGGCTCCGAGCTATCAGCACAGAGCCCGACATGGGGCTCAAACTCACAGACTGTGAGATCATGACCTGAAGTGAAGTCGGATGCTTAACCAACTGAGCCACCCAGGTGCCCCCTTTTTTGAGTTTTTAAAAAAAATATTTCTCCAATAAAAATCTTTGCCACATAAGCACTGACATTGTTTCTAACAGTTTTTCTTGACCCTATTTGACTAGAAATGTTAAAGACTAGCAAAACTTTTCTGCTTCCAAAATGGGGTCAGGGATGGGGAGAATTAGATTATAGGTTACTCTCTGTGGTCCCTTTCATTTCAAAGAGTTTATGGTTCTACGGACTGGTCAAATGCCAGAGAGGAAGAAGGCAGTGCAGTTTATAGTCTGACTGAGGGGAAGAGTCAATAAACTGAATGCCTCAGGAACTAGCTAGATCTCCAAAAAACGGAGCCGTGTCAAAGTCCATTTTCTATTTCTTGAAACATCTGCATGGTTTATGGTTGAAGGCTTATATGAAGAGCTCAAGAAAGAAGGCAGACAAAATACAGAGATGTTCTTGAGTTGCACAAGGTTAAAAGGAAAAAGCCTACTGACTCATTTTCGGAATACCATGAAGCAGAACTGTGCATCACGGAGGCAGTTCAGAAAGTGGAGAAAAGCAAGTAAAACAAGAACAACAATGGCAACAATAACAAATTGGCATTTAGAATTAGATCACATTTTTGTTTAGCTCCCTGATTAACAAGCTGGGTGATTTCAGTTTTACCTCATACGATCATTCTGAGGACAAAATGAGCTGAATTGTGTAAAGGACCAAATCCAACGTCTGACAAACAGTAGATGCTCAATATATTGTAGTTATCATTACAACAGCTACTACTTGGACTATCACTACAGGCTTAGGAGCTGCTGTCCTAACTCGTTGGTGATCCAGGTACAGGTCAGTTACCTGCTGTTCCATGATAAAGCTGCAGCATCAGAGAGAGCATTACAGCAATGGCTCATTCACATTCTAGAATGCCACTGGTTAAAAGCTGACACATTTTGCTATAATTTATCCTAACTAAAACAGTATCAGTCATATAAATTCCTTGACACAAAGAAAATGTTGTGCCACATTGCAATAGCGTGAAATCATGGATGTTGGGAATTATTATTTTCTCGATTTCATATATATATATATATATATATATATATATATATATATATATATGAATGTTCCATGCATATTAATTACAAGGAGTTGAATTCCTCATCTTGGATGTATTTTTTTTTTTTCAACGTTTATTTATTTTTGGGACAGAGAGAGACAGAGCATGAACGGGCGAGGGGCAGAGAGAGAGGGAGACACAGAATCGGAAACAGGCTCCAGGCTCTGAGCCATCAGCCCAGAGCCCGACGCGGGGCTCGAACTCACGGACCGTGAGATCGTGACCTGGTTGAAGTCGGACGCTTAACCGACTGCGCCACCCAGGCGCCCCTTGGATGTATTTCAAACAGGAAGGAGACTTAGTTACAATGGGAACACTCTTCTGTGTGAAGCCTGAAAACAATTACATATTGAAACTATGTTTTATAAAACATTTTTTTTAGCAGGTCACACTGGTGCCATCTACTTTGCAATTCAAAATGAACATTGTGTGGTATGAAATGAGAAAAGACCACAAGGTCACTTACTAGCAGTTTTCAAATGTCTTAAAAAAGAATCTACTTATCTTTTGACTCACTATCCTTATATCCACAGATTACTAGGTAGAAATGGGTTAAAATTTTAAGCAAGGGAATTTAGAACTAGATATAAATAAAACGTCCTAACTGCGGATTGTAAAATATGAGGGCTGTTTTCTGTAAGAAAGCTTTGGAAGGTGCAATCCTGATATGTATATATTCTATACCTAGTTTCTAGTTTTCTAATTTCTTGTTCTCCCTCATGTGTAGTAGAAAAATGAGATTTGCAGTTGACTCCCTTTGTCCTCTGGAGGAAGTTTTTAAGGCTGAGATGAAGGGATAAAATATCTTCTACATTCAAATCCATTAATTATCACTTTTGCCCGGAAGGTGGCAGTGTGATTAAATGGGGTATGGCGCTACATGGTGGATGTTTGGTTCAAAACTGGATGCAGTTCTTGCATTCTGGCCTCCTTTCTGATCTTCGCTCCAACTTCTCTAGCCACACTTCCTCACCCCTTGCCCACAATCTTTCCCTTGTATTTTTTTTTCTATTATTCTGAAGTTCAGTTGAGCTTAGCTTCCCCAATTCACATCCTCACCCATCCCCCAGGACGTTCCTAAGAGAAACTCCCTTAAAAGGCTGAAGGTTAATAATAAATACATATAGTTTAAATTTCCCTGCTAAGAGCGAGATAACTAAGAGAATGTATCCATAGATTCTGGCTTCTCCCTACTCTCCATTCTTTTAAAGAACTTCCTATTTTATGCTAAACCTGACCACAGGGCAAGGTATTTTGAGAGTCATAGGCACAGCCTCTTGTTAGTTATCTTTACAAGATTACACTTAATAGTACCATGCCCAAGCTCACTGTCTTCCGCCTTGTGATATCCCAGTCCTTTCTGGAGCCCCTGATCCCTGGATAGATTTGGTGCTTTTGGCTAGAATATACCTTACTTCCACTATCCATTTTCTAATAAATCTCAAACCTCAGCTTTATCTCTTGAGAAGCTGGATAATCTCTGGAAGGGCTCCTAAGAAAATCTATATTGGCTTTTAATTAAGACTGTGCTTTCTTTGTAACTACATTCTTCACCAACGTAGTTAATAAACCCGCAAGTCCCATGCTTGATACCTTTATCCAGGCTTTAACAATTCTATATGTTTAACATTAGTATTATTCAGAATATTTATACATAGCTCTCAGGTATATCTCCCTAAGAAAAATCTCCTTGAAGACTTTATTAACAGTCTTCCTTTTTCAGGTTCATCTTAATTTATTGTTCTTTTTCTTTTTTCTTTCTTTCTTTCTTTTCTTTCTTTCTTTCTTTCTTTCTTTCTTTCTTTCTTTCTTTCTAAGAGAGAAGGAGAGCACAAATGGGAAAGAGAGAGAGATAATCTTAAGCAGGAATCATATTCAATGTGGAGCCTGAAGTGGGGCCCTATCCCTAGACCCTGGGACATGACCTAAGCTGAAATCAAGAGTCAGATGCTCCACCAACTGAGCCACCCAGACGCTCCTTCCGCTTCATCTTAGAATCTACTTTTCTCTATCTTGCTAATCACAGTTGGATGGATGCATGACTAACCATTTCTATATCTATGACTACATTCATGTCCTCATTCATTCTGACTTAGCAAAATTTACTACGTGATTGGAATGACTGACAAAGGGACTAATAAGATGAGCTAAACTTCATCTTTGTTAAAAGGCAAATTTTTGTAATGGGGACAAAACTGATCTGATGTGCTCCAGATCAATAGGGAGGAAAAGAGTGGAACTACATATAGGACTCAGTGGACTGCACATACATCCACAGCTAGTTCTATTAATGTGGAGCTGATAGAATGCAGTGTCCCTGAGAAGAGTGTTGCATGGGGAACATTATCTTGAACTTTATTCTCCAGTGACATGACAGAAAAAGTGGGTTGAAAATCCCATTGGGAAACACCCAAACTAAAGAAACATCTTTCTTCTGAAGGATTCAGTACCAATTCATCATTTCTTTACCAACCACCATGCTGAATTCATGACATGTCAACTATGCATACATGTAATCAATGATGATTATCACACCCAAAACAAGTCTAAAATAAGTTTGTAGAAAGTAAGAAGATGCTAAATAAAATTAATGGATCTTAACTATTATAACTCTTCTGTGATTTTTCACAAATGAGAATCATCCCATAACTTTAAAGTCTTTCAAGGTAGAAGTATGTGAACTATTGCTATTTGAACTTCCCAGGAAGTTTTATTACCAGCAAGTTTATCCTAGTACGCATAATGATACAAAAAACACAAATGACTCTCCAGTGGTAAGGTAACACTACAGAAAATAGAACTAAAAAAGGATCTTAGTAGTTCATTAGCTTAGTGGTTTTCAAATACTATTCCTTGGAACCTTAAAGCTCTTTTTAGAGGTATTGCAAGAACAGGGATTGGATTCGAGATAGTGGGAAAAGGGCAAATTCAGTGGTGATTTTGTTATATGTATGTTTATGTATTTTTACCAATATATTTCATATATATGTATGTTTTAACAATTTTACCTCTACATATCAAATATGCATACAATTTTAAATCTTCCATATATACTCACTTATGTACATTAGCATTTCATTTATAAAAAGTGGTCTATGGAGAAAAGCATATTTGAAATTCATGGATCTAGCTCACCCTCTTTAATTTAGAGTGAATAAACACCCCTATAGAGGGATGAGGTGGCTTCTCCAGGGACACAGCAAGTTAGAGGTAGGCTGGACAAAGGACAAAGGACTTTTTCAGGGAATCATAATTTATGACTTTATTTTTTTTTTTTAATTTTTTTTTTTTCAACGTTTATTTATTTTTGGGACAGAGAGAGACAGAGCATGAACGGGGGAGGGGCAGAGAGAGAGGGAGACACAGAATCGGAAACAGGCTCCAGGCTCCGAGCCATCAGCCCAGAGCCTGACGCGGGGCTCGAACTCACGGACCGCAAGATCGTGACCTGGCTAAAGTCAGACGCCTATCCGACTGCGCCACCCAGGCGCCCCATAATTTATGACTTTAAAGATTATATCTTTCTGTGATCCACTCTGTGCTTCCCTAGTTATGTTTTAAATGATACTCAAGGGATCCTGGGGGCAACTGGTGGCTCAGTCAGTGTAACACACAGCTCTTGATCTCAGGGTTGTGACTTTGAGCCCCAATTGGGTGTAGAGATTATTTAAAAATAAAATCTTAAAAAAGTACTCAAGGGATCTTAATCACTTCTAAAAGTTGTGTATCTTTAAGTCTATTATATAACAGAGGTGATATAAGCTTACATAATAGGATCAAAAAAGTTTATAATATGGTCAAAACTCTGAACCGACCTAAGCCAAGTCACAGAGTATATTGCATAGGGAGGAAGTATGCAAATTCCATTTGTTTTCCCATTTATAAAAGCTTCTAAGATAAAAGGTTAGGAAAGGGGTGCCTGGGTTGCTCAATCGGTTGGGTGTCCAACTCTTGATTTTAGCTCAGGTCAGGATACCACAGTCCTGGCATCCAGTCCTGTGTTTGGCTCCATGCTGAGCATGAAGCATGCTTAAGATCCTCTCTCTCTCTCCCTCTGCCCCTCTTCCCCACTCATGCTCTCTCTTTCTCTCTAAAATAAAAAAAATAATAATACTTAAATAAATAAAATCTTAACCATGTAGGAAAGAAGATTCTGTACCTTTTTCAAAGGTGACTTAAAACAGTATGAAACTTCATACAAAGTCTGAGATATAGTATTTATTTCTAAGCTGAAGACTTACAGAGCTTTCCAAGAACAAAGAAAGATGATCTATTCAAAACTGGGAGATGCTGAACTTCTGCTCTTTATTTCTGTAATTGGGAACACATGACCTTATTTGCTACCAAAAGAGAATATACTAGTCTAGAGGCTATGACTGCAGTAATCTCTCAAACAGCCATTTTCAACACCCATCACCATCCCTAAACTTCATAGGCTATCATATGTTTAAAAAGACAACTTCCAATCTATTTCTACAATATCCAATACTGTATTTAGATATATTCAAAAGATGCACAATTTTAAAGTCATTAAAATGATAATTACATAGACAGTAGAGGGAGGCAACATGCTGAAGTAAAAACAGCACTGTCTTTGGAGCAGGCCCACTTGGGTTATGATCCCAGGCTTCCCTGGCAATTAAAGGTCCTTGACCAAGTTATTCTATCTTTTAGTCTCATTTCCTCTTCTGCAGAGTGTGGATTGATAACTCTCTCAATGTGGTTATGAAAACGAAATAAGATACTGTATATAAAATTCTCCACAGAGTTTTCATTCATAAAATACACTCGTTAAAATGAAAGCTACAAGCATTGTTATTAGAAAAGTAGAAAAATGTCACTATGTTAAATGAAGCAGAACACAAAAATGGTATTTACAACAACTGATTCAAATATACCAGCTAAGCAAAAAAAAAAAAATGAAAACAGTTGAGATAGGGGTAGTGAGAGTTATGAGGAATTTTCCAAAATACTAATCAATATTATTACATCTTTTTATTTTCAATTATAAAATTAGTAGTTTTAGTCCAATCAATGTTTTTCAATGGGTGGTGTGATTGAGAAGTTATAACAGAAAAGCTGATAAGGAGAAGACATTGTCTTGAGGTCAAAATAAGAATTCTCAGCCAGCCTGAATTTTTACCTTAGGAAGAGAGAGTTGATAGAAAAACACAATAATTTATTGATCTGAGCAGCGACATTATTCAGATAATCGAATTTGCTACATATTGAAACGCTTATTCCCCATATTTTGGACATTGAGCAAACTGTTGTTTACCAGATGTGTAGATATTTACACATAAAACTATGAGCTTGCTTCTGCACATGGTAGTTATATTTTGAATATATTTAAACATCAAGGTAAAATACTTCCTTGATGAAAACACTCATACAATAATGCAATGAAGTTCAATGACATGCCATTACCTCCCTTCCTGCCACTTTTACCCTCACAGATAAGCAACCACTATCAAAGCCTTTGGAAGAGCTTTCCAAACTTTTTGTATGTCTTAATCCTGAGTATAATTTTCACATATTTAATAATGTTTCAAAATTTACTTCATAAAAAAACCCCACAGTTATATTTTAGATAGTAGTGTCTCTTTTTCCCCCAGCATACATAATGAACAATCTTAAATAAAACAAGCATATGCCAAATAATGAACATCCAATAGCAGGAAAGAACAAAATCCAGTTTTATAAGCCAAATATCTCTTTATACTTATATTTGGAAGGTTAATAACTTTTCATTTAAACTGAATTACATAAGTCTTAATTAGACTAGTGAAAAATATCTCTAGGATAGGTTTATAAATGGGAAGATACTATAATATTATAGTATTATTATAATATATAATTGTTGACAGAATTTAAAGGCAGACTATTATTATTGAAAAAAACTAGAAAGGCAAACAATGCCCCAATCTATGAGCTTGCTAATTTTATTAAAATTTTATGAGTGTAAGAAAACACATATATTAAGTTTTTCTTGATTTCACACATTTATACTTTTAAAGGAATGCTAAAGGATAAATACTATAATCATATTCTGTTAGAACCTGGCACATACTCAGTACTCACTAAATACCAGTTCAATAAATAAAAGTAACCTAGTATTTATTCTTGTTATGTAATATTCTAAATTTCTGACATCTATACTACAAGGAAACAAATTGATTTCAAGTTTATTTTTATTTTACTTTTTCGAAATTCATAAAATTTTAACTATACATAAGGCTTTTCTTTTAAGTATATGGACTAAAACGAAAGGTATAAATTATCATTAGGAGTTTGCCATGAACCTCTTTCAAAAATGTGACTATCTCACAGGGCTGTGAACACCAAGTTAGTACGGATTGCTTTTTCTGGTACTGGTTGGAGAGATACAGACAGAACAAAGTAAAGGAAAAGTAATCTGAAGCACTGGATTCTTGCAGAAGGCAGTTCGAAAACTTCCAAAAGATAGCATTTGGCTTGGAAGCATCCAAGGGGGACTAGACAGTTTTGGAAAAGTGGACCAATAGAACAGAAAATAGATTTACTAAGCAAACTTAAGATGGTCAAGCCAAATGACGGGTCTCCAAGAACAAAGTATTCTGATGTCCAGAATGAAATAAAACCATGTGAAAGAGGGATTACTGGTAAATCATTTGGTTTCTTTTATGGGAAGTCAACTGTAAAGAGGATGAAGTAGTCTCTGGCATCTGAAAAGGAAAGGAGGTGCAGAGTGGGGGGGTGGTGTGATTGAGAAGTTATAACGGAAAAGCTGATAAGGAGAAGACATTGTCCCACAGAGCTCCCTGGGGCCTGTGCAGAGGCGCGGGGAGAATGATGCTGTTAGTTCTAAAAATTAAGTATCTATCTATATACATACATATATTTCCTCTATATACCTAATCTATAATCGGTAGAGATTTCACTATAGATAAATATAAATAAAGGTAGGTGTAGTATTTGAGTGAAAAAAGGACATTGGAATGTTAAAACTGTAACTACAGCACTTACAACCTCAGGCCAAAAGATTTAGAGACAACAGTGATACACTCAAGCAGTTACGTTATTAATAAGTCAGATATAAGATTAATAACTGGAGAGGCATCCCCACTGTTAAGCCTAGGAATAATTAGCATAAAGAGACATTTATTTCTTACATAAAAAGCATTCTGAGCCCAACACCATGCAAAATACTTACATGGAACAATATACACAGCCACAAGTCAGTATTTTTAAAAATTTATTTTGATTTGTTACCTTATTTATTTATGAGAAATACCTTATAGAATTTAGAATTATAAAATAGAATAGTTGTGGATAAAAACAGACTGTCAATCTCAGAGGAGTAAAGACTGTCACTGTTACCAGACACCTGCAATGAACCAATTATTGCCCATTGAACCTTGACTTTAAAAATAGGTCTCCTGGGGCGCCTGGGTGGCGCAGTCGGTTAAGCGTCCGACTTCAGCCAGGTCACGATCTCGCGGTCCGTGAGTTCGAGCCCCGCGTCGGGCTCTGGGCTGATGGCTCAGAGCCTGGAGCCTGTTTCCGATTCTGTGTCTCCCTCTCTCTCTGCCCCTCCCCCGTTCATGCTCTCTCTCTGTCCCAAAAATAAATAAATGTTGAAAAAAAAATTTTTTTAAAAATAGGTCTCCTGGAAGCTTAGGCAAAAAGGGAAATAGGTTGGTTAGATACTAGTTACTCGGGTATCAGATTAGTTTTTCAAATAGCCAGGAGAGAAATCACAAATTAATAAAATTCATATATTTTATAAATTCTGATTACCCATTTATTTTGGTCAGAGATTTATATTAGCTGTGGTGATTAATAAAAAAGATTCTAAGTATTTCCCAGGATTCATTATTTGGCATAAAAGAACCATACAAATTAATTTGCAGATGCAAGATTTTCCATAAATAAACTCAGGAGGAACTTATTGCCTGTATTACTTAAAAAGATTTTTTTGCATATATTCTTTTCTAAGGAATCACAAGTGACATAAGAGACAGAGTCTGCATCTATAGTTTTTAAAAATCACAGAAACACTACTGAAGGAACAGTTCTTGAGTCTAGCCCCCTATGAAACACTAGTACAGTAACAGCAAATGATAACCCAACCACATAAACACGGGCTGAATTCCTTACGCAAATATCATGAGTATTTGCATTTGTTTGACTGCTTAGATAATACGTAACACATTTAGCCTGTCTGCTTCTATCCTATCTCCAAACACCTGCACTCCATTATTCCTTTCATTTCTCCTATATGAGGCATAGTTATTTCCATTCCAAAGAGTGGAGCTTATTTATTTATAATCAAGTACTAAGATAAATAAAATAAGATTAGCCGCTGAAAAAGTATTCTGTAAATAGCTATTCTAGACACAGAAGTCACTTTACTGGGAAACTATCCCTTAAGGGCTATTTGTTTGTAAGCATATCAAATCAATATTGGGGGAAATGGTAGAATAAAATATTACAATAAATTGAACTTAAGATACTTTTTTAAATCAAATATTTGTTCTATTATTGTGTTAGATAAACAAAGCAATGAATATCAAGCAAGTCATTTTTACTGCATCTCTACCTGTACATTTGCTTCTAGATTGAATTTATAATTTTTATAATCTTGAACTGGTACTTTTCATTAGAGTGAAAACACTAAAGTTATCAAAAAACATTACCAGGGAACATTATTAATAAAACAAACAATAGACGATGGAATGATAAGCAACTTGATTTACATGTAGCCACTCAGTTAAATTCAAGTTAGTCATATGATTAAAGATATATAACATTATTAATTTCTCTAACATATCTGTGCTAAAAGCCAAGGCATCTTCTAAAGACAATGGCGTACTGTCACCTACTAGCCTGCTTGTAGCAGGCAAGAAAGATGAGAAAACAAGACCAAACCAGACAGTGAAAAAGGACAAGCTTTCACCTAAGCTCCCAACAAGTTTCCTTCCTTCCCTAAAAATCATCAGGAGATGAATCGCTGTAGTCCACATGGAGTTAAAAAAAAAAAAAAAAAAAAAAAAAAACAGCAACAACTGTGGGCACCCCTGTTTTTACAGGAGAAAAAAATGGGCATAAATTAGACAATAAAAGTGTTACCAATACCATGCTTTCTTACAAAGCCTTAACATCACACCTAACTTCTGAACTTCCTCAGCAATTACTAAAGACTCAAGTATTACGTCAATCTTAAAAGGGGAGAAGCATGAGAGAAAAAGCACATTACCAAGCTGCCTCTGTAGTCCTTAAGGAACTTGTAGACCGGGATCTTGGCTTCATAATAATGCTCATTTTGAGGAAAACAAAAAAACAAAAAAACAAAAAGAAAGAAGGAAAAAAAAGCAAAAGGAAAAAGGGAAAAATGTCTTCAAGTATTCTGATCAATACATTTCAGCTGTCTTTCTACAAAGATGATTTTAAATATATTCCATTTCCAAGGGAGGCTGCTTGAAGAAATCCAAATTCCCCGGGATCCAGCTGAGGCCCCCAGTCCAGCACATAAGGAAGCTTCTAAGACACAGGAGCTCTTTCCTCTTTCATGCTGAATTTACTCCAGCACCAGGCTGTTTGGAAGTGAACAGTTTCCTTTATGTTTTGCATTGCCAACGGAGGAACTGAATTTTGAATCTATTCTTCATCTGGTCACAAGGGAAACCAACACAGTGAAAGAGCCACTTGTCTTTGTCTTTTCTGCAAATCTCTCATAACAGGTTTAAAGATTTCCAACACTCGCAAAGTACTCAGGTAGAGTGAAAGGGAAAGAAACCGACTGCGAGGTACTGTAACACAAGAGAGCTGTCAGGGAAGTTCCATTTCAGGGCGACCACAGGCAAACACTCTTCTGGGGCAGCCAAGAAGCCAGCCAGAGAAAGGAGCCCTCCGCACTTCAGTTGGGCCCAGTGCTTTACCTGTGAATGTAATTTCCGCTGTATCCCCTGCTTAGAATCTGACTCCAAGCCTTTGTGAATGAGAACTATCATTCAATCTCTCCAGGCAGAAACTATTCCTCAAGGGCTGTATGACGTCTGTAGGAAGGCAGTTCAAAACATCGCAGGGAAGTGAGAGAGGAAAAAAAAAAAAAAAAGCACCCAGCCCTGCCGCGTCAATTGCTTAAACTTACAAAGCTAAGGGGCAGACAGACCAGCGCCAGAGACCAGAACTGTAAACCTACCAAGCCGACAGACCTCTCAAAACTTATAAAACAATTTCCTTCTCTGGGAAATGAGGTGTCTGTGTTATTCAGGGTAAGATTCCCTGACCACCTTTATAAGGAACACACCCCTTTGCAAATGAGTTGTCTCTCTCCCCTTCAAAAAAAAAAGTGATTTTCTCAAAGTCTCACACTGAAACTAAACACTCTCATCAGAACCAAAGTTGAGAGAAATTGAAGGCTTAGCAGTTGTTATTTTGAGCCTTTTTAATGAAATGTCACGCTTTGGGTTTGGTTGTAGAGATGCAAACTGACTCTTGAAAATTAAACAGAGGGCAGCAGGAATCATTGCACCAGGTCGTGCTGGAATGCCTGAACTGAAGAATCAAATATATTACTGCTGGACAAGTGACTACATGTACGAAGGCTGTTCCCTTGCACAATGTTTTCTAAACCTTATTTCTTTTTGAAAATCATATGCAAATTTTACTGATCTCTGTACACTGAAGGCTCTGCATTTGTTAAATCTTCACCACTCTCCAGTGAGGAATGAAGCTCCTATCACACTATCTTAACATCCTATTATTGTGAAGACCAATCCCTGCCCCACCTCCTACAACTGCAATACAAACTGTTCTATTGTAGCAGACATAATCTAGAATGATTTGAATCACTCCTAAGAGAAGGACCCTTTGATCACCCTGGCTATCCTTCTGGACATTTGCACAGAGAATATGTATTCGTCTGGATATACCAACTTCAGTGACTTTGCATGTGAATTATCGACTGAAAATTATTTAAGCATCTGATTCCTCAAATTACATTAGTTAGTACGTTGGTTCTCTAGGCTGACGTGAACTTGGTATTTATTTAGCATTTGCAGGCAGGATGTTGGAGTGCAATTGTGACCCACCCAAAAGATTTGGAAAATTAATGCAGTAAGGCATCCCTCCAGGGGCTCTGGCTGCTTACTGCAACAAAAGCTTCAACTCCTCCCCTGGTCACACTTTAAGGTGCAGTTGTGATTTTGTCTCCTCTCAGGGACCCTCAGGCTTCCTAAGGAAAATGCTAATAAACAACTTTCAATATAGTTACCTCCTTAAGCTTTCCAGTTGTCCTATGACTGCTCAGGAACAGTGACACATTCTTAGCTCTGTCCCACGTTTAGTGTATTGCTGGTACTTTAAGGCAGATTAGCCAATCACATATTTTTAGAAGTTCAAAAGAAGGTTTGTGAGACTACTCACTTTGGGAGGGGGGAAGGGGTTTATGGGAGGAGGTCTGTCTTTTATCTCCTCAGAATTTTAATGTGGGAAAAGGAAGAAAGAACAGAGTACAAGTAAGCCACTACTATTATTTATCTGAAGCACTGTTCCCTTCCAAGTAAGGTCTATGAAAAATCCTCTGGTTGCCATTTCAACAAGAAAATGACAACGATAACAGAATGTAATGTCTGAATGCTGTGTGTTAAACTTTGCTGAAATAATCCAGCCCTGTATTTTACCATCCCCCAGAAGGCTCTCTGTCCCAGCGAGATTACTTAGCTCACTGTCCCTCCCTTTGCTGTCACATACACGTAAGAGGTTAGTGCTGCCCTATAAACTTTTCCTTCCTTCCTTGCTCAATGTTCTGTGTATTCTAAGAATCTATCTCGGAAGATTCTAACGCACTTTTTGGGTATCTCCTAAACACTGTATAACCATCCTATGATGTCTAATACATCATTCTTGTCCCCAAGGAAAACAAGTGTTAAGTGGAGTATCTGACAATGTATGCAACTAATCAGAATACTCAATGCTTCTTGGATGGGTACATCAAGGTTGCCATTACAGAGAAAGAAAGATGAACAGTATCATCAGGCCACTGAGATTTAAAATTTTAATTGAACTTCTACCCATAATATTTAAGGTAGTGACAGATTAAACAACTAACAGTATTCATTCAATATTACAGTGTTTCCTCCATTCTAAGGCAGTTTTTCACATGTACATTTCTGAAATAATGATTTACAATCTGAGTGTTGTCACTCTTTTCCTCTGAAAAGCTTCTCTGAATGGAGCAGATATGACATTGCCCTCCAAATTCCTGTCAGCAAACAAATATATAATAGTGTACGGGCTGACAAAGATGTCTGAATCTAAGAGGACTGGACATTAGGATCATGCAGCTCTTGTCTAAAGAGCTTTGGAGAGTATGCATTTGGTCCAGAGGCTGCTAATATTTCTAACACTCAACTGTTGTATCAAAGTATATAATATTATATAGACTTCTCTTTGACTATTCTCACCACAACATTTCAATGTATCTCAGGTGTATAAGTTCATTTGGGTCATTTATCTTTATGTATTTTGTTGAATGAAACCAGTACAGAATACAATGTTTACTGAACTTCAATCATTTGAACGTCCACAAGTTTTGCAATATTGGCACACAATCCATATCATTACTTACTTGATATTTTTCTTCATTGACTCAATTTGTTAACTTAAATAGCATAAATTTAAAAGATAATTTTATATTTATTCAATAAATGTGTTTGATATGTTGGTTATCCCTACCCCCACCCCACCACCAATGCAAGTATTAAGAGTAAAAAAAGAAAGAGAGGGCAGCTGACTGGCTCAGTAGGTTAAGCGTCCGACTCCTGGTTTTGGCTCGAATCATGATCTCACGGTTTGTGGGTTTGAGCCCCGCACTATTAATGTGGGGCCTTTTGAGGATTCTCTCTTCCTCCCTCTGCTCCTCCCCTGCTTGTATGCTGTCTCTCTCTCAAAATAAATAAAAAAACCCTTAACAACAACAACAAAAAAGAGAGTCCAAATACCACCTAAAATTTCTCCCATCTACTGCATACTAGTAGATTAGGTGTACCCTAAAATGTGATTTCCCTTCTCACCATTTATCTGTTTGTTTGTTTATTGAGAGAGAGAGAGAGCGTGCACACGTGAGCAGGATGGGGCAGAGAGAGGAGAGAGAGAATCTTTTTCTTTTCTAATGTTTATTCATTTTTGAGAGAGAGAGACAGAGACAGAGAATGAGAGGGAGAGAGGGAGACAGAGAATCCAAAGCAGGCAGGAGAGAGAATCTCTCTCTCACAGAACACCGGGCTCAATCTCGTGACCCTGAGCTCATGACTTGAGCCGAAATCAAAAGTAGGTTGCTTAACCAACAGAGCCAACCAAAAGCACCTCCCTGCCACCCTACAGCCTTCTCTTATCATTTAATGGTGAGCATGTCTTATAAGCCTAATGACCTTTACCAAGCACCAAGAATTAAACATGAAGCAGTAACTGAAATCCATTAAATGAGGTGTTAAAGAATGATTCCACCATACAATGCAAATTTTCTCAGATATTATTACTTTGAAGTACTCTGTCCATTTTGAAATCTGTACTGAGTCAACTCTTATTTCCAGATTACAGTAGATACTCTGCACTTTCCAGTCTGTCATGAGCAAATTTTTGAAAATGATGTTACGAACTAACAAAACATTCAAGCCTGTCAAATGTGCTTAAATTCAGCACTACAAATATGTCAAATAACATTTTGGGAAAAATAACCACGGAGGTGCAGTTTTTAAAAAGTTTCCTGATAGTCTATATTGAATCCTAACATAAATAAGAGCAAGTCACTTTGAGTTCTTGTATCATTTCCTTATTATTGAGAAATAATGTGGTATTTTCCTTATCTGGAGGGGAATTTCAGGCAGATTCAAGCAGTTTCTCATCTGACTACATTCAGTAAGTATACAGTTGGATTCAAGGACTTTCCTAAATGGGTGAATCTCCTTGGAGCTAAATCCCTTCATTCCTGAGGAAAATCCCAGAGTATTCTATTTTGAAGGCTTCGGACCTTCAGATTTTCTACCTCTTTTGTAAAAAACCAGGTTAGAATACTAACCATCATGATTTTTATGTCTCACATATTTTAATTTTGCTTTTACTGCCTGTGCTTTTGGTGTCATATCCAAAAAAATCCTCAACAAGATCAATGTTAAGGAGTTTCTCCCCTATTTTCTTCTAGTTTTTTTGTTAATAGTTTCGAGTCTCATATTTAAGTCTTTAATCCATTTCAGGTTAATTTTTGTGAGTGATATATGATAGGGATCCACTTTCATTCTTTTTCATGTGGCTATCCACTTCCCAACAACATTTATTGATGAGGTCACCCCTTCCCATTATATTTTCTTGGCTTCCCTGTCAGAAATTAATTGACCATATATGCACAGCTTTACTTCTGGACTTTTTATTCTGTTTCATTGATATGTAAGTCTGTCTTCATGTCAGTACCATACTGTTTTGGTTACTATAGCTCTGTAATATAGCTTGAAATCAGGAAGTATAAAGCCTGCAGCTTTGTCCTTTCTCAAGAGTGTTTTGGCTATTTATGGTCTTTCATGGTTCCATATAAATTTTAAAATTCTTTTTTCTGTTTTGTGAAAAAAGCCATTGGAATTTTGACAGGAATTGCGTTGAATCTTTACATCAAACTAAAAGTTTCTTCACAAAGGCAACCATAAAAAAATTATTTTTTGTTCTGTTCCCAATTCCAATATGTGTCTGTGTTTTGAGGGGAGAGTGGGCTTTTCCACACCAAAAAAATAATAATAATTATTTGGCATCAGTAGAGTCCAGAATTCAAGTCAATTCTAACTATCTAACTAAGGCATCAGATTGGAGAGGTTAAAGGCTCAGTTCCACAAAAATGCACTCCCTCCCCTTCAGAGGCCAGTCACAAGCCTGGGTTGTTACATGTGCTTCTGACCTACCAGCTATAGATTGGTGGTTCCCACAACCCCCTCCTTAGAATCAGTTGTCACCTGCACTACTGACAGAGGGGCTATAAATCAGAGATTCCTCTCTGATCCCCTTCTTGAATCTGATCAATTTTCTATTTGCTAGAACAGCTCCCAGGACTTAGAAAACTTATTAACTCACTAAGTGGTCAATTTATTATAAAAGGATATAATTCAGGACAGCCGATGGAAGAGACGCACAGGGCAAAGTATGGGAAAGGGTGCACAGAGATTTTTGGTTCTCTTCCCTCAAGCCACTCTACCCCATCTCCACATGTTCACCAACCTAGAAGATCTCTGAACCCCCTCTTTTGGATTTTTATGGAGACTTCATTATATAGGCATGATTGATTTACTCACTGATCATTGAACACTGATTCAATCTTCAGCCCCTCTCCCCTTCCCACTTCTGGGAAAGGGTAGGGGGGACTCAAAGTGCCAACCTTCTTATCATAGTTGGTTCTCCTGGCAACCAGTGCCCATCCTTAGGTTACCTAGGGGTGTTCCCAAAAGTAACCTCATTAGCATAACATGTAACACTTTTATCATTTTTGTCACAGGAAATGCAAGGGTTTTAGGAATCAAGAACCAGGAACCAGCGGATTAAGATCAAGTATGTGTGAGAAATATATTTTGTTCATTTGAATAACAAAATATATATTTCTCACGAATCACAATGTCCCAAATATGAAAAGGCAACCTATGGAATAGGAGAAGACTGAAAAGGGGTTAATATCCAAAATATATAAGGAACTCATACAACTGAATATTAAAAAAAAATCCATATAATACAATTAAATAATAGGCAAAGGACCTGGGTAGACATTTTTCCAAAGAGATGTACAAATGGCCAACAGGTACATGGAAAAGTGTTCAACATCATTAATCATCAAGGAAATGCAAACAAAAACCACAATGAGATATCACCTCCCATGTATTAGGACAGCTTGTATATAAAAAACAAAACAAAACAAAACAAAACACTAGAGATAAGTGTGGAGAAAAGGGAACCCTTGTATACTGTTGGTGGGAATGTAAATTGGTTGGAAAACAATACAGAGGTTCCTCAAAAAATTAAAAAAAGAGCTACCATATGTCCATCACTCCCACTACTGACTCTATATCTAAAAATAATATAAAATAAATCAAATCAAATCAAATCAGTATCTCAAAGAAATATCTGCACTCCCATGCCCATTGCAGTTTTATTCACAGTAGTCAAGATTTAGAAAGAACCTCAGGGTCAGTGGATGGATGAGTGGATGGAGATGATGTGATACACATATACATATATAATGGAACATTATTCAGCCATGAGAAAGAAGGAAATTCTGTCATTTGTGACAACACATATGTGGAATCTGAAAGAAAAGAAGAAAAGTTCAACTCCTAGAAATGGAGAGTCAAATGGTGGTACTAGAAAATGGGGGGTGTGGGAAATGGAGAGATGCTGGTCAAAGTATACAAGCCTTCAGTGTTCTACAGATCTAATGTACAGTATGGTGACTATAGTTAATACTGTACTGGATATTTGCAGTTTGCTAAGACAGTAGATCTTAAGCATTTTTACCTCCCCACCCCCAGTGTTTAGTTATGTGAAGTGATGGATGTGTTAATTACCCTGATTGTGATAATCATCTCATAATGTATAAATGTATCAAATCATCACACTGTACACTTCAATTTAAACATATACAATTCTAGAGGCCCTGGGTGGCTCAGTTGGTTAAGTTTTCCAACTCTTGATTTCAGCTCAGGTCATGATCTCATGGTCATGAGATTGAGCCCCATGTTGGGCTCAGCATGTAATGTAGAGCCTGCTTGGGATTCTCTCTCTCTCCCTCTCTCTCTGCCCCTTCCCTGACCATTCTTTCTCTTTCCCCCTCTCTCTCTGTCTCAAAATAAATAAGCTTTAAAAAATTAAATATATACAATTTAATTGTCAATTACACTTCAGTACAAAAAGTGGGGAAAGGAGAAAGATTGACATTATTTTATTTGATACAATATCGAGAAACTAGAAGAGAACAGCTAATTAAACTCTAACAGTAGAATAAAAAAAAAAAAAAAAACATGAGAGTATGAAACAATGACACAGAAAAAAAAATACATAAAAAGGAAAAATCATCAGAGCCAAAGCTGATTCCTTATAAAGAATAATAAATTGACATACACCTGGCAATTCTGATCAAACTAAATTGAGAAAACACAAATTATCAGTATCAATTCCTATAGACATAAAAAATAATGAAAAAATATTATGAATGAGTTTATGCCAATAAATTTGAAAATGTAAGCAACATGGGCAACTACCTTAAAGACTGACAAAAGACATGGAAAAACTAAATCATTCTGCACTAATTAAAAACTGAGGGGCACCTGGGTGGCGCAGTCGGTTGAGCGTCCGACTTCAGCCAGGTCACGATCTCGAGGTCCGTGAGTTCGAGCCCCGCGTCAGGCTCTGGGCTGATGGCTCGGAGCCTGGAGCCTGTTTCCGATTCTGTGTCTCCCTCTCTCTCTGACCCTCCCCCGTTCATGCTCTGTCTCTCTCTGTCCCAAAAAAAAATAAATAAACATTGAAAAAAAAAAAAAAAAAATTTAAAAAAAAAAAAAAAAAAAAAAAAAAAAAAAAAAGAAAAACTGAATCTGTATTTAAAAATTAATTAAGAACAATACAGCTGTCACACACAAAAATAATAATCACTATTTTTTATTAATCACCTGCTGAGTATATTATATACACTATTTTATTATTTATTCATAACAATAACCTTGCAAGTTAGGTGTGATAACACTAATTTTATGAATAAAGAACACTAGTGATTTGTCAAAGTCACATCATTGGTGGCAGAAAAAGTATTTGTATCCAGATGTGTCTGGGGTGTGTGTGTGTGTGTGTGTGTGTGTGTTTGTGTGTGTGTGTGTGCGTGTGCGCATGTGATGGGAGAAGAGTGGTGGGAGATTAAAAATTGCTGCTGTGTTATTTGGAATTGTTTTTAAGCCGCCTGTCCCCTTTAGCTGAACAGTGGAAATGAATGAAAATCCATTAAAAATTATGTGTATGTTACAGGTATAACAACGGACATATTTAATAGCCAGCAAATTTTAGTTTTAAAGATATCCAGGATTAAACAATATAGTTCACTGTCCTTGTTTCTAATTTTAGGTTTATAAAGACTATGAGGAGGGTATATATAACAATATCACAAGTTGGTTAGCCATAAAGTGTGTTATGGTTTTTAGCTAATCTCATAACGTGGGTAATGGTGGTGAGCTGTTACCTACACAACAGATGGCATTTTGATGCCTCATTAGGTAATACAGGCTAACAAATGATCGTTTTAAAAGGTAACAATATGTGAGACCTCTGATAATGTATGGATTTCAACATTTGTCAACAAATGACATTTTCTACTGAAAAGAACAGAAAACAACTTTTTAAAACTAGAATCTGGGGAACCTGGGTGGTTCCTTCGTCTGACTTCGGCTCAGGTCACGATCTCTCAGTTCATGATTTTAAGCCCCGTGTCAGGCTCTGTGCTGACGGCTCAGAGCCTGGAGCCTGCTTCAGATTCTGTGTCTTCCTCTCTCTCTGCCCCTGCCCCACTCGCACTCTGTCTCTCTCTCTCAAAAATAAAGATTAAAAAAAAAAACTAAAATAAAACTAGAATCCGCTTTTATGCCTGGGATCAATAATGTTGACATGAAATGCATTTTGTAACTGACTTTCAAAACTTTGCACTAATTCAAAATATGAGATAAAAAAACATTGTAGGGATCAAATAAATGATCTAACCCCCAATTTCTTTTTTTTTTTTTATTTTTTTTTAACGTTTATTTATTTTTTTGGGACAGAGAGAGACAGAGCATGAACGGGGGAGGGGCAGAGAGAGAGGGAGACACAGAATCAGAAACAGGCTCCAGGCTCTGAGCCATCAGCCCAGAGCCCGACGCGGGGCTCGAACTCACGGACCACGAGATCGTGACCTGGCTGAAGTTGGACGCTTAACCGACTGCGCCACCCAGGCGCCCCTAACCCCAAATTTCTTAAGTGATATTGTATTTCTTTTGTATTCTAACCCTTCTCTTCTCCCCCTGTCACTCTTCATGGAGGTCTTGCTAATCAGTTTGCAGATGTTCATTCAATCCTACTGTGTGCACAGTTATCCTTCTCCCCTCCGCCCCGCCCCCTGCCAATTATTCCAAAATATCTGCCTTCTATTGGGAGGGATGTGAGGTATACTGACTATACTGAGAAGAGAGAAGGCTCATGGGTAAGTATATGTTATACACACTTTTGCCAACTTCCTATTTTCAGAGCCCACTCATCTTCCAAAGTCCTTTCTGGGGTTCTGGGGGCAGCTCAGCTTACTTCTCTTCAGTATTGTACCCTTATTGGGTTAACTCATTGGCCATTTCTCCATCCACTTCTATCTTTACTTATGGCTGGAAGTTACAGACAGCAACTAGTTTCCTCAAATATAGGATTTACCTTTTTGTTCCTCGTACTACTAATTTGGGTGATGTTTTTTTGGGAAATATTGGAGTAGGAAGGTCTTTTACCCACCATTTTAAAGCTAAATCTTTACATTTTACTTTATTTTTTCTTAATTGTTTGTTTTTGAGAGAATGAGAGAGAGAGCAGGGGAGGGGCAGGGAGAGAGGGGAACAGAAGATCTAAAGTAGGCTCCATGCTTACAGCAGAGAGCTCAGCACGGGGCTCAAACCCATGAACCTTGAGATCGTGACCTGAGATGAAGTTGAATGCTTAACTGAGTGAGAGACCCAGGTGCCCCAATACATTTTACTTTGAAATAAAGGAATTGTCTGTGTCTATCAAAGCCCATGTATTAAAAATTCTTTTTATCAAATAACTCTATTTTGGTTCTCTGTAAGTATAAGTCAAAACTATATTTCATTGTAGTAAAATATACATAAAATTTACCATCTTAATCCTCTTTAGTGTACAATTCAATGGCATTAAGTACAATCACTTTTGTTGCACAACAATCACCACCACCCATCTCCAGAACTTACTCATTTTCCCAAACTAACACTCTGTACTCATTAAACAATAATTCTCTATTCCCCACTGTGTCCAGCCCCTGACATACACCACTGTACTTTCTGTCTCTATGAATTTACTATTCTAGATACTTCATGGAAGTGGAATCAGGAAGATCACTTTTTTTTTATTAAAAAAAATTTTAATCTTTATTCACTTTTGAGAGAGAGACAGAGTGCGAGCAGGGGAGGAGCAGAGAAAGACGGAGACACAGAACCTGAAGCAGACTCCAGGCCCTGAACTGGCAGCACAGAGCCCAACACGGGGCTTGAACTCACGAACTATGAGATCATGACCTGAGCCAAAGTTGGATGCTCAACCGACTGAGCCACTCAGGTGTCCCAGAAAGATGACATTTTAATGGTAGATTTAAAATCTGATAGTCTTGTTCTAGTCATCTATTTTTTTTTTTCAATTTATTTATTTCGAGAGAGAGAGAGCACACAAGTGAGTGAGGAGCAGGGAGAGAGGAGAGAGAGAATCCCAAGTAGCCTCCACATGGGCTTAGCACAGAGCCCGACATGGGGCTTGATCTCAGGAGCATGAGATCATCACCTGAGCTGAAATCAAGAGTAGAATACTTAAATGACTGAACCACCCAGGTATCCCTAGCTGTCTCATTCTTAAAGAGGAAAATAAGGCATTAGAAAGAAAAGATTTAAGACAACAATTCTCACTTAAAGAAATCAATGTACTTGCTTTATTCACCACTGACTTTCTATAAAAGTATTGCTTGTTATTATATAGACACAGACAAAGCCAAGAGCAAAAATATCTGCCTTGACCAACATCTGTTGAATTTTTTAAAATAATCTCTTTATCTGTTATTTTGTTTCAGTATATACAAACATTATCAGAGCATATCCAGACTAGTCACATCATTAACTTCAGTTCTGATTTCAATTTTATAATAACCTCAATGTTTAATTAATCAAGTGTTTCCTAACTTTACCTATCCTAAGATATAAAGTAATATTCTAAAATTAAATTATGTTAATAAAAATCATTTTTAAAAGATTTTTTGAAAGAGATAAAACAACTAGAAAAAAATCACAATGCTAGGTGAAGCCCTCTGTAATATTGGAAAGTGAATGGAAATGTTCAGTAAAGTAGGATTTGGAAAGTAGTCTGTCAGAAATGTATGCACACAGAATGTGCTCTAATGCTAATGTAGTGCCTGATGCAACAGACAATGCAGACAAAAGATTTATTAGAAAGCAAACTTTTGTTGGGCCCATTTAATTTACATTCATGTAATAACATTTTCCCTTGGCATGTTAAAAGTAACGGTAAAACAATCCAAGCAATTTCTCCTTGACCACACATTACAAATAAAGATCTGCTCTTTGAGATAATGCCTATTAATTAGGGAGGGCATACAGGATCAGGTTAAAAAGTGGCCTTTGGCATCAGGCTGCCTGCATGCAAATCCAAGTTCCACTAATGACTAGTTGTTCGACCTTGAACAAGTTACTTAGCCTCTCCAAGCCCTAGTTTCTTCCACTATAAAATGGAGACAAAATAGGGCTTTGTGAGGACCAACTGAAACAAGGAAAACCTTGGCAAAGTGTTTAGCATACATTAAGGGCTCAATAAATAATACCTACTATTAAAGATAAACTTTAAAAGAGAATTCAGTGAAAATGGGGGAAAGCAGAAGTATATGTTACTATAATACTTTTATTCAAAATAATTAGTTTGTGTTTTTATCTTAGTTTTGACCCCAACCCACTGACTCCCTTTACATAATGGATTGTAAATAGCCCCCCCCCCCACTTTGGTCTCAGGCATTGAGGGTTTAGTCTCTGCAGTGTCTCTGAGTTATCTTTCCAAGACATAAGCCTCGAAATGTTAAATTCCCTGCTTAAAAACCTCCAGTAGCTTCCCGTTCCTTATAGAATCGATGGCAGCCTTCTCTGTGTGTTAAATTACAACTTCTACTATTTGGATGCAATTTATCATTCAGCCTTGCCCTCAATAACTAATTTTTCATAAACCACAGTGACAGCCACTAGCAGAGCATGCCTTGCCCCAGATCTGCCTGTGCTGTTTCCCTTGCCTGGCAAGTGTTTTACTTTCTCCCTTCTCTTCAAGCAAATGCCTTACATGTCCTTCAATTTCTAACACAAGCAGCAGTAAAGGCCACCTAAGTCCAAGACAAATGTAGAAGTTCCATCTCCTTGGCTTCATTCAATCTATGAACATCTTGGGTTAATTGTGACGATGATGATGATTCACTTGGGTGTGATGTATTTACATTGTATGGCAGCATACACTGGAAATTATAGGGACATCGGAGTTCCTTAGTCACTGTTCAGCCCCTCATTTTGACTGTGTTACCTTCAAAAACAAATTAACCTCAGTAAGTTTCAATACCTTCTTCGGTAAAATGGGACAGCACATGCACATTAGGATTAATGAGAGAACACTGGCATCTCTATCACTTTCAGACCTTTGCACATGCTTCTCTGGCAGCATCGTCCATTTTCCCATTTCCTCTCTCTTTTCTTTTTTGGGGGGTGGGTCAGGAATTAACTCAGGAGTCAACTCCTCTAGTCCTATGCTTTTCAGTTTGAATTATGTGCCTCACATCAAGCAAATCTTTAGATTCTGGCACTAATTCCAACCAAGGGGCTTCCCATCTGTGTGTTCCCAGTGTCTGGCCCTGAAGAGACACTTGGACCTCCATGATACGTGATTGGTTGAAAACGGAATGGGGTTTATTCCCCTTTGCCTTCACAGTACCTAGCACAAGATCTGGCTCACAGGATGTTTGCTTGATGACAGAATAAATCTTGGGTCAACAGTGGCAGATAAGACTTCTACAGATTTTTCTTCCTGTGCCCTTTTGTGGCATTTGCCTCATGGTCAGAATTTCAAAACTTAAGTCTTGCCTGCTTTCTTTTTCGTAAACCTCTATCCCTGAAAGCTACTGTTGACACCTTCTTTGCCAAAACAGAGTTCCCACATCCTTACAATAAAAATTTTCTCCCAAGTCCAAAGGCACAGGGTACAAAATACACTGGGAAAAGTTTTAGGCAAGCACTGAGCTGCTGGAGCATCACTGTTGAGGAGGGAAAGGTTCTTTTCTAAATATTTAGGAAAAACCATCTTAATACGGAGAAACTATTAGGTAATGTACTATTCAACTGAGAAAGGGAATATTTGAATTCTCCTAGGGACCTTCTGGAAGCTTGGTTCAAAGGAATGACTTTTCCAGGAAGAGTTTCCCCACATCTGGGGAAATGGGAGAGTGCTTGTGGCATCCTATAAAATCTGCCTAACTCAGACTACCCGTCAGCCTACGAAAGAGATGGCTGTGCTCCTGGAGGCGAAGGCAACATTCTGGTGAAGTGCTCTGAAAATCTGTTTGGAGTCAGCAAGTGTTTTATATGTACTAGCACATTCACTTTTATGATAAACACATGAAGACTTTATCTACCCATTTATCAGATGAGGGAACTGAAGTACAGAGAGAGTACTTGTTCACCTAGTTGACTGGAAGAACCAGACCAGAGAGAACTCAGGTCTTCGGGCTCCGGGGGAAGGAATCTAACAATGACAGCAGAACCGCTGTTCGAGTAGTGCTCACCATGTGACAGGCAGAGGGTCTATACACACGTCGTTTCTTTTAACGTTTAAAATAAACTCATGAGATAGCTGCTATCATTTCCTTCATCAAACAGTTGAGGAAACTGAGGTTTAGAGGAAGTTAAGTAACATGCTCAGAGCTTTGAGTTGGGACTTGGATTTGTCTTTTATTTTATTTTATTTTTTTTAATTTTTTTTTTTCAACGTTTATTTATTTTTGGGACAGAGAGAGACAGAGCATGAATGGGGGAGGGGCAGAGAGAGAGGGAGACACAGAATCGGAAACAGGCTCCAGGCTCTGAGCCATCAGCCCAGAGCCTGACGCGGGGCTCGAACTCACGGACCGCGAGATCGTGACCTGGCTGAAGTCGGACGCTTAACTGACTGCGCCACCCAGGCGCCCCAGGATTTGTCTTTTATAAGAGCCAAACGTCATTTGGGGAAAACTAGTACCTCAAAAACTGCACAGCATCTCAAAAGCAGAATTATTTTTAAACTTGTTTAAGCAATTTTTAGGCAAATATGATACAGTGGATAAGCTTATCACCCCCGATCAAAGGGTGTTTTGTTTTTGGTGGGCACGACACTAAAATCATTAGAAATGAATCATTATTTTCACTCTAGGAACTAAAATGTATAAATATTTCATGTATTTAGATACAAGACTGCAGGTGTATATATGTATGCGGTATTCAACAGTAACTTCTGAAAAAACAGTGCATTTGTTTTTACTATGTTGACACTTTTTATTTTTCAAAATTAAAACTAATTTTTCCTTCTTCAAGAAAAATTTCCATATGTATATTATATTTAGAGTTAAAATATTGTTTTTAGATCAGATAGCTCCTGTCTAAGGCATAGGAAAGCAACTTAGATACTATTTAACCTGACCTTGTGTATCAATTTGTGATCTTCTAGGGAGAAAGACAGCCTGTTCATTCCAGGCATTCAGTGAACTATAAAAAAATACTCGCAAACAACACAGTACTGTGATTTTCAGAGGAACCACTCTAGTGTATTCCCTGTGTTCTCAAAGAGAGTGCTGTGTCTAGTATTTTTGCAAAATTGTCGGGTCTTAAGGATGACAATCGGCTTTATGGAAAACTAAAAGCAAATGAGTGAGAAGAGATAATGCCAAAATACTTCGTACACGCAGGGCAGATTGTTATTCCATATGGGTAGAGAATATGAAAAAGTTCCCCTGCCCAATTCCATGAAATTTAAGCCTTCATTCAGCTGATAATTCTTTGGTGAGTAAGATTCCCCCAAGACCTAAGTTATTCCCTGGCTGACTCATAGACTTCTCTACTGACAGTTAATCTTTTTCGTAAGAGTCATTTTACAGGAACTCTAAATTATAATTAATTTAAAATGCAGCCATTTAAAATATCAATAAAATAAAAAAATCTATTTTAAAAATAACAGCTGTACAAATGGGTAGTAGCTTAGGCAGGGCTATTGTAACACTTTTGTGGGTTCCATCAAACATCATATCCAACAAATAAAAATGCACCCACTTCTCACGTTTTACAGTATTTTTGCTATAAAAATCTAGAAAGAATAATTATAATAATTATGTTTTTAGAATTGCTTGGTTAAAAAATAATAAAAAATTAAAAGTATTTGCTTCATATTAAATTCATTTAATTAATGACTGGCCCTAACTTCCCTGCAATCATCCAGCATGTTCGGGAATACCTGTAAGATGACAAAAATTCAGTCCACAAGTTGTTTGCAGATGTAATAAAGTTTTTTTTTTAATAATAATGAATTTAATAAAGTTTTATGAATAACTTGTTTCACAATTATTGAAGGTGACACTTTATACTTTGAGTATTTAATTAAAGTCTAATCTTAATTTTGCCATTTTCTTTCTGTATTTTGGAGTCAATTGCTTCAATTTTTCAATTCTCAAATATTTTTTTCTAATGTTTATTTTTGACACAGAGAGAGAGCCAGAGCATGAGCGGGCAAGGGGCAGAGAGAGAGGGAGACAGAATCCGAAGCAGGCTCCAGGCTCTGAGCTGTCAGCACAGATCTCCATGCGGTGCCTGAACCCATGAACTGTGAGATCATGACCTGAGCCGAAGTCGGATGCTCAACCGACTGAGCCACCCAGGCACCCCTCAAATATTTTCTTAAGCCCATAAAAAGCTCATACGCTCTAAACACTGAGAACCATAGTATGTCCCATGGGCAACAAAGCCCCTGGAAATGGGATCTGTGAGGAAAGGGAATTCTTGTAAGAGGTGATTCAGACAGGACCCCTGGGTGGCTCAGTCAGTTAAGCCTCCGATGTCTGCTCAGGTCATGATCTCACTTCGAGCCCCACGGTAGGCTCTGTGCTGACAGCTTGGAGCCTGGAGCCTGCTTTGGATTCTGTGTCTCCCTCTCTCTCTGCCCCTCCCCTGCTTGTGCTCTTTCTCTCTCTGTGTGTCTCTTTCTAAAAAATAAACATTAAAAATTTAAAATAGAAAAAAAAAGAGATGATCCATGCAAGGTGGCATATTTAATATTTCCAGATAGTGTACTATTTCCTGCTAAGGAGGCGAATGAAGAAAGGCATCAAACATTCCCCAGAGGGACTTACTCATGATTTAGCACATCCGAGATCCCATAAACGATAAAAAAGCACAAGACATGGTTGCTACCATTGAGGACCTAACAGTTCAGTTGGGCAGAAAAGTATCATTCTTGTTAAGGTTTTCTCTATAATAATCGAACACGTGAGATTGTAAGATAATAAATTCAGTGTATGGGTACCTGAATGACCAGACTAAAACAATAATATCGTTGCTCGGTTGTAGCAAAATAATGTGTTAAATTGTCCTTTAAAATAATGGTTAGTGACTTGTGAACTCAGATAGTTGCTGGGGCCCAGCAGTGTTCCCATAGCAGAGGAGGAAGTATTAAAATCCTTATGAGGGATGATTTTATTTTCACTCAGTCCCTGGAAAATAGTTTTGAACTGGGATTAGGTTTCTACTCAATTAGACAAAAGAGAAACAGATTTTAGCCCAGAGTGAAACAGGTATATCTAAGTGTAAACCTTTGACTCCCATTCTGCTTGATTGCTCACTGGGGATGGTCAATATTTTTTTCTCTGAAACAGACTTTGTTCTCTAAGGATAACTAGGATGTAGTGTTTTGAAACAGCACGAGATATTCAACAGAGGCCTCAAGTACCAAATTCTTTTTCTCCATTGTTGTTGTCATTATCTAAATAGGTTCTATAATGGAAATAGTATGGCTACAGTAATGCTGAGGAATTCTCTCCCTTTTGTAACTGGGTCACTGTGTGTGCAGATTTGGCCACCAGGTCAAATTTTAATGTTTGAGCGACTCTCCTGACTCAATGGGAGTCACACACCACTGGGCACAGTTGGCTGTAGGGTCACCGTGTGTGCTGCTGGAGGATGGTGACTCACCATTTTATACTAAGCTCCGCAACAGTATGGAAAAGTTACCACCACTCCACTCACCCATCTCAGGGAAATAAAACTGTAAGCAACTTGTCTCCAACTGCTCAGAGATGATTTCTGACATTTGCCTTCAATTATTTCTTGAACATGACTGGAAGCGAAAGAAATAGCTGCAGAGGATTTCAATTCACCTGGACGGACTGCCTAGCAGTATTAAGATTATGTAAAACCAATTGTAGAAATGTAATGGTCTCCTTTGATTCCTAGCATGAGGAGAGACCTAAGTAGAAGCTGCTTTTGAGGGGCAGCTAGTCTCACTGAGAATCATTTAAAGGAAGAAAGAGGAAACCACTTTGTGTGAGGGGTCATTTCGACAGAGCTACTGCATGTCTGTGCAAAGCGGACCAATGCACAGCTCCAGAGGCTATCGTTTACACAAGCTACAATGTGAACTGTCCCCTTGGAATCACACAAGATGGTGATCCTACCTTTGTGTCTCAAATAATGAGAAAGGGCAATGATATTTCCCATCTTTAAATAAATCCCAAAAGCCTAAGGTGGGGCACTGAGGCTAAGGCTCTGAGCCATACAGAGAAAGCAGCATCAACTGAAAAGTGGCTAGGAACACCTCAGACTCGGAGTGGCACAGTGTAAATCCCAACTTGGCCCCTTATCCCAGTCACATTACTTAACTTTTCTATGCCTGAGTCTTTTCAGTTGTAAAATGGGTATAATCAGGGCAGTTGGGAGAATTTTATTAGATGTTACAAGTAAAATACTTACAAGAGTACTCAGCACACAGTCAAGGACTTAAGACATGTTAAGCCTGTACCATTAAAGAAGAAAGGGTCTCCTTTTTGTTCCATTATTAGGATTCTGGAATGAACAAAAAATTATCACTGCCGTACTATCATGATTCTCACGTTTCAAGTGTGTTTATTGTTCCAGGGAAAGATTTTCTGTGTGTCTTTTAGGGATTAAAACTGGGAACAGTTTAACAGGATGCTTTCGGAGAAAATGAAAAACAGCATTTTGTGATTGTCATTAAGAATTTCTAAACGTTTGTTGTAGGAATTATGTCTGCTGGGTACTTCCAAATGTAGCTATCCCTGAAGGCTAATAGAAATCCAGAAATATTCAGATGTTGACAGAAAATAACAAGCATTCCAAAAAATAAATATGAGCAGAAACAACAAAAATAATACTATTTTCTCTGTTTTTCTTTTTTTTTTTTTTCTTTCAGAAGGCACTGAAAGCAAGACAAAAAGATCACTGAACAATTTGGAGAGTTTTAGATGTTAGGGTAATCCCCCAAGAATGAGAGCCCCAATATGACCAATTGTTCTCATTTGTAAAGAAAGGTTTGAAATTATAGGAGAGACCTTCCCATTTTAAATATTTGTGCTAACTCAAAATGTAAAAAATTCTGTCTGGCCAATAGTGTGAGGTCAAACAAAATAAATTTGGGGTATGGGTGGTGGTGGTGTTACCAGGTTTTCTTTGAATCACTATTTAGGACCCACCAATACTGTTTTATTAATATATAAGAAACTTCTTTATGTGAAATAGCTAATGCAACAATGGGCTATCAGGTATTTATATTTTAATAGTAGATACAGTAAACAACAACGACTTAACGCAGTGGAATTTCCAATGGTAAACATTGCAGGCCTTTAATGAGGAAATGTTTGAATTGGAGAATTAATTGTGATGAAATGTCAAATGACTATTCCATCCATGCATAAAACCAAGCAATCCTAGTGACTTAATTTAAAAAAAAATCTGTATTGTTACTCTTTAGCTAATCATTAGTCCATATCTGAGTGAGTAGTTGAATAAGTATTTGGTTACACAAACCAGTGAAGGGGAAAGAAAACTAGCATTTATTCAACACTACTATGTACTTGATTCTTTATTTTATCTTCTTATATTCAAAATGACCTTCTAAAATAGTTATGATTATTCTGTATTTTGTAGCTATAAGTTGATGTCTCGGGAGGCCAAACTCCTTTGAACCAAACTCTCCTTTTATACAATGGATGTTGATGTGGCCACATATTAATTCAGAAACTGGTTCAGAAGAAATCAGTGAAGTGTATGTGTGTGCCTGTGTGTGTTCATACACGTGCACATGCACACACACACACACACACACACACACCAGCATTTAAGAAAAGGTTAAACTTACTAGGTTAGACAGGGTCACTGCCATATGCTAATTCAAAGGGAAGAATTCTCTGCTAACAAATGGAAGCTTTTTACTTAATTTGAGTCATCATGTGTCATTGTTAGGCACTGTATACAGAGAATTCATTAACTAGAACCTCATACTTCCTTATAACCATCACAAAGATCAACACTGGGCTGAGCATGAAATTAAACATAAGTAGGTGACTCAAACTTCCAGATCTTTCTAAAGGAAAGATGGGAGGTCTGATATGTTGGCATGGGAGGGATCAACAGAGATTAGGAGAGGGTTAAGGGACCACAGAATATGTTTTGATTTCAAAGAAAGTAAAGCATAGAGGTGAAAGTGAAACTAAGTCCTACACCTCTATGACAGTTTAAGAGGTAACAACTTAGAACAAAACATTCCTATCAACACTGTGACAATGGTTAAGGCTTCCACAAGTATAAAATATGTCATTCCTTGCAATAGCAGCTATAGTTATGTTAGCAACTTAATTCAACTTCACATAAATCCCAAATGATCAAATACTACCTATTAAGAATATTTATAAAGATGGATCAGTAGATATTTATGGGTCACTATGGTAAATACAAATGAATAAAAGAAGGAGTATTGCTTCTGGGAGTTTATAATAAAAAGAGGGATGAGTGGAGTAAGAGACATACTCCCAGGGAAACACAACATTAATGTGTTTTATTTACTTCACAGGTCTATCATTATCTGAAATGTTTTTGTTCTTTGTAGATCTCACCTAATAGGACAGAAGTTCTATGACCACAGGAATTGCCTGTGTTATATCCTCCTATGTCTCCAATGATGAGAATAGTGCCTGACACATAGGAAACACTCAATAAATACTGGGGAAGCAGATGAATGAATGTATGACACAGATCATGAATGTTATGATAAGAAAGTAGAGAAGGAAAATTCCTTGTGAAGTGGACAGTCAGAGAAGAATTCAAGGAGAGGGGATCCTTATAAAAATGAAGCTCAAAATTTAAGCTGGTGGAAAGAAGAAAGCAATTCCATGTGAAGAATGGTAGAGACAAAAAGCAAAGGCAAGTCTTAAGAGGCACCTGCAGCAATGTAAAACTGATATTCCATCAGTAAATCTTGATGAAGAGATTGGGGTTATACAGAGGATTTTTTTTTTTTTCTTTAAGTAGTCTCCATGCCCAGCCTGGAGCCCAACACGGCTTGAACTTACTACCCTGAGATCATGACCTGAGCTGAGATCAAGAGTCAGATGCTCAACTGACTGAGCCACCTAGGAGCCCCTATGAAAAGAACTTTCTTAGGAAAAACTGGATGGGCTCCTTAGGATTGGTGAGAGGGACAATTTATGAGAGAAGAGGTGTTGGAGGTTTGGGTGAAGACTATCCAGCAAAAATGTGATAGAGGGCAGTCAGGCTCTGAGGAGTGAAAGGCACTTTTAAAGTTCCCTCTAACCTTGGCATTCCAGTCCTCTGTTTTTGCTTTAGTGCTGAAATGATTTAGGGGAAGTTGTGTTTGGTTGTTTGTTTGTTTTTGTTGTTTTTTGAGAAATTCTTAAAATCCCTGAATTAGTCATAAATAGAACATTGCATTTTTCTTCCTAAATCAAGAGAAAGCTGGATTAATCACAGGATTATTTTATCTTATATTGGGTGAAATCACATTTCAGCTGGTGGGGAAACAATTGTTTTACCACTTGTCTCTAAAAGCAGTAACTGAGAGTGACATTTAAGATTTCAGAAGATGATTAATCATTTTGTCTTGGGAAGGCTTATGATACGATAAAGTATTTGTAAAGCCCATTATAATTAAACAGCTTGCAGAAAAATATCTTTAAATCTCACCCTATGTTCGAAGCTTTTATTTCAAATGGCAGTCTACAGAGAACTTCAAATAAACCTATAGCTATACATATGATTTTTGTGATACATCAAATGAATTTTCCTTCTATTTTTTAAGATCATCTTTGATGTTATATATTCAAATGCCAAAATACCAATACAAAAATGATAATAGTTCTTTTAAAAAATTTCAAACACACAGAACAAAGAGAGGCCTTGATTCAAATACTCGTACACATATTCAGGTAAAATTGACTCGGTGTCTATGACTCTCAAAGCCATTTACTCCAAAAATGTGCAACTCCCTGACAGAAGGTGATTTGTTTTTTAAATATCCATGAATCTCTGCCTAAGCGCTATTTTCTGGCCATAGTTTAATGCTTAGCCCATAGATAAATAAATCAGAAGCAGTGGGTTGTTAATGATCCCCAGAAAACAGGTGATAGATGGGGCAGCTGGCGGAGAAGTCCCTCCAGCAACCTTGCCTCTTGGAGGAGATAGCCCTGAGGAGTTCTGCACACACTGCCTTGCAGAGGCCAGCAGTGGGTCTGGGCTTCACTTTTCAACTGCAGTAACTGGCCTGATGATGCAGAATTTGTGACCTTCCGTTCTGTGCCTCACTTCCTCACACTCCTTTACTTCTTTTCCACGAGCTTTCTAAATACACTGCTTGCACTCCTTGTCTTGGGGTTTACTTCTGGGGTAACTTAGACCAGAACATGCCTCTTCCACTATTTTGTGACAGGAAAGAAGAGTCTGAATTGAGACTTGGAAACTGTAAAGTGAGATTGTTGTATGTGTTTGTTCCTTGGCAAACACTGAAATGCTACCATTTTGTTTTATTATGTCAGTTTTCTCAAGTCCCTTCTTTCTTCTCCACATCCCTGCTCTTCCTTGTCCTTTGGTCTTTTCAATCTCTGGCACACACATATGAACTAGGGTACCCTGGGGAAGGTTAATGAGAAACAGTTAAATTAAAAAAAAATTACAGCTTCACAATGCTTACAACATGAACCAAAAATACACTTTACTATTTTTGCGTGTTAGGGGGTCATGTGGATAGATCATATATTGGCACGTGAATGTGTTATTTCTAGCAGAAATGGAAATGTTAATTTATGTGCCTGGGCTTAAATAAGTGTTATTCTGAAACCAGTATATTTTCTGAAGGTGTGAAACTAATACCCACAAATGGAAACATGCACGTACACACAGACACACACATCTCTATACCCATGGATACTTGCTTGACATACATTTCTTAATAAAATGAACACACTAAAGATACTGTCAATCAATCAACAACAGATCTTAAATTCAGTGTTATTGCCTAAAAACATGTCCCTTTTCTAATAAGATCTGACTGTCTTAAATTTAAAAAATTAAAAAAAAACCACCAAAACTGGAGTTACCAAAGATTTATATAGGCTGGTCATTAGTGAACACGATTTAAAAGCCAGATATATCAGAATGGCTCTTGAATGTCCTAGCAAGTATTTTAACTTGGGGAGAGGAAAAAGACAGATTTTCTTCAGATGTCCAGGGCCTTTTTGACTCTTTTTCTCCCTAAATATTTAGGAAAGAAACACCTCACTCTGAAAGGTTAAGGTGTGGGGAGGGGAGCATATAGACACTTTGGTGTGATTTGGGTCTCCATTTTGCTGAATAGAAATACAAAGGAGATTTGAGGTGGTTTGAATGTAAAGAGAGAGAGAAATAAGAAAAGAAATGAGAGGACAAATAAGGGTAAGAAGTTTCCAAACTTTTCAGAATAGCTTAAATATTTGATCAAAAGGTAAATAGAAATAATGGCTCAACCCCCCACATTGTAAATGCTTGTAGCTTCAGAGCTATGGGGCTTTGCAATCACAAAGGCATTATCAGGGATCTGTATTTGGATTTGGAATCAGTATAACCCTAAGGTTCATGAAATACTGAAAATGATTTTCTTTCATGTTCACAATATAGTTTTAATTTAGTCCTTTAAAAAATACTACCTGAGCTCCATCTTTGAATACGGAATATTTTTTTGTTTTGTTTTGTTTTTTGTTTTTTTTTGTTTTTTTTTTTTATGTTATACAGATAGCTTAAATAGTTGACAATAGGGTAAGAGCTGCCTGAAATTGGTCCTGGCAGTGATTTTGTGGCACTCAAAGCATAGGCAACAAAAGCAAGAAATACAAGTAGGACTACATCAAACTAAAAAGCTTCTGCACAGCAAAAGAAACTACCAACAAAATGAAAAGACAACCTACAGCATGGGAGAAAACATTTGCAAACCACGCATCTGAAATGGGTGAATATCCAAAATATACAAGGAACTCACACAATTCAATAGAAGACACCCTAAATAATCTGGTTAAAAATGAGGCAAAGAATCTGAATGGACATTTTTGCAAAGAAGAACATACAAATGGCCAACAGGTACATGAAAGGGTGTTCAACACCCTTCCCTTTGCAGGGAAATGCAAATCAAAACCACAATGAGCTATCACCTCACACCTGTTAAGAATGGCTTTTATCAAAAAGCCAAGAGATAAGTGTTGACAAGGGTGTGGAGAAAAGAGAACATTTGTGCCCTATTGGTGGGAATATAAATTGGTGCAGCCATGTGGAAAACAGTATGGAGGTTCCTCAAAAAATAGAACAACCATATGATTCAGCAATCCCACTATAGTACAGGGAATATATCCAAAGGAAATGAAATCACTATTATTTTATTTTATTTTAATTTAATTTAATTTTATTTTTAGAGAGAGACAGAGCACATGTAAGAGGGGCAGATGGAGAGAGTGAGAGAAAGAGAGAGAACATCTTAAGCAGGACCCATGCTCAGCATGGAGCTTTGAACACTGGGCTCAATCCCGTGACCCAAAATTAAGAGTTGGAAATTCAACCAGCTGAGCCACCCAGGGGCCCCTGAAATCACTATCTTGAAGAGATATCTGCACTCCAACGTCCATCGCAGCATTACTCACAATAGCCAAGAAATGGAAATAATCTATTTCCATTAACAGATGAATGGATAAAGAAAATGTACATAGCACAATGTAATATTATTTAGTCATGTGAAAGAAAGAAATCCTGACACCAGAGACAATATTGATGAACCTGGAAGACATTATGGAAAGTGAAATAAGCCAGACAGAAATAGAGAAATAATGTAGACTCTCACTATGGAATATAAAAAAGTAAATGTGGAATATAAAAAAGTAAAACTTTTTTACTTGGAATAAGGAATGGAATATAAAAAAGTAAAACTCATAGAAGCAGAGAATAGAACAGTAGTTACTAAGGGCTAGGGGATGGGGAAAATAGAGAGATGTCGGTCAAAGGGTATGAACTTTCAGTTACAGGATGAATGAGTTCTGATATCTAATATACAGCACGGTGACTACCATTCAAAATGTTCTGTATACATGAAATTTGCTGAGAGAGTAGATCTTAAGTGATCTCATCACACTCATCAAAACAAAAAAAGGGGGGAGTACTGTGAGGTGATGGATGGGCTCATTAACTTCACTGTGGTAATAATTTTAGTATGTATATACATATGAAGCTAATTCATTACACAGCTTAAATACACACAATTTTTGTCTATGAATTATACCTCTGTAAAGCTGGAAAAAATAGATTGTGTTCTAGAGCAAGTGAAGGGAAGTCTATCTTGGGTTTGAAATGGGGAAGAAGGGAATGCAAATAGGAATAAGTATTTCAGCAGGTTGAAAACATCATGAAGCTCAGAGTAAATTTCCATCTTGCTGCTGCTGTGTATATAACTATGCTCAGGTAGAGAGAGAAGTAGGGAAATCATGTGATCTACATGGAAGAAGGAAAGGTTATATCCAGTTAAATTTTCACAACTATTAACTTATCCACAGACACAGCTTTGCATAAAGAACTCTAGAATGTGGATAGTATCACTTTCAGCTGTGGATGGAGAAGCCTTCTTCACCAAACTTAAATGATGGGGGCTGTGAAAGCTGGCACAGTGGGCTGTGGAGAAGAGATGCCAGCATGACCACTGGGCACCTGTCTTTCTTGGCTCTCTGAAAATGTCTGTGACCTTAATACATGGGCAGTGATAGAGAAATGAGAAAGCACGTCCCGAGACACTTAAGTCCAAACCTGATGCCAAGTTCAAGTGCTGTCTCACTGGAGTATTTCCAAGTCTATTTAGGGACTGAGACTATGGTGACTCAAGAAACCCTGGTCATGGCCTCAGTGCCACAGGACCAGCAGGTACCATCTCTTCAGTTGTGAAGCCATGCTGATAATTTGAGATCTAGCAGCTGGGGATATTCCCTCTTCACATACCAGCTGCCTCTAGCAGATCAGTACATATCTCAGCCAAAGAAGATGTTTCTGGCACTGGTCTAAACATTGAGAGCTCTCAATGGCTTTGTGGGCAGCAAGTGGTAAGAAGGGAGACCCCCAGCCAAGGAAGGTTTTGAGAAGGCCCCGTTGTGGCACTTCAGAAGGAGCTGCATTTATATGACTCCTTAGAGGAAGCAAACAGAGCCCGTGTACATGTGTTATCTGCCTTCTTCAGTCAGTGGGAGGGAGGCCAGTTAATGATTTTTTCAATTCTTTATCAAAATCAATTAACACACTGCTACACTTAGATAGTAGCACCCAGGCAGAGGACCACTAGGCTTCCTCAACAGTCTTTTCATCAATGAGATATATTTTAGGCCCATCCTACTCTACATCACTGCAATATAACATGACACCCCAAATTATAGGCAGGACAGTTTGCCGAACAAAGGGCCACACACTCTTCAGGTGACAGAGTCAACTTAAGTCTGACTTAATCTGTTTATTATAGTTATCAATAACTTAAGACCGGCTCACGCACAGGCAGTGAATTAGCAGGAAGACATGATGTGAGGATGCAGGGATATGGGTGAGAGAAGGGCAGGGGATGTGTTGCTCACAGGAAATGAAAAGCTCTAAAGCCCAAGGCATTTCCTTTCATTTTTTCCATGTAGTTCCCTTGAGGTTATGCAGCTGAATGTTCTCAGAGCTAAGAGCAGACTGGCTTGGCATAAATGATGCATTCTACCTTCTGATATTTCCAGGCCTTCTGTTATGACGATTGATTCAGTAGTTATTCCTCAAATCAAGGCACATGTGTGTCTAAGGTACCCAATCTTAGTGTCTTGGAAGGCAGAAAGATTAAAGAACATACAGAATTTCGGATGTCACTTCTTCCTTTAAAGACAGTTCTCCGGTTTCTGTAAAATACGCCTGGAATAATACAGTTTTGACAAATGAGAAAGGGATGAATTTCTAAATCAACCACATAATAAACATTTCAGGATAAGTCACAGTTTCTTCTGGTGTGTGATATACTAAAGACATTTCAATAGATGTCACAGGGTTACTAACAAATCTGGTGCATTGTTTCAAATTGGTCTTTTCTGTCAGATTGGAGGAAATTAAGACTAAAAACAATACTAACAATAGCAAATACAGCATTTAGCCATTACCCAATCTGTGTATTATCCACATTTCACATGTGAGAAAATTGAGGTACAGTACAGTAGGATAACTTTTTTATATCACATAACTAGAGACATATACCTATAAATTGATATGAGGGTATGAGATTGAATACCTATAACTTGATATGAAGGATATGAGATTGAATTTTTGCACATGCAGCAATTAACTAATTAAAATCACAAAATTTTCTGTATTCTCCTCAATTTTTGAAAAAACTGTCTGTTCACTGAGGTGTAGCAACTTATAAAATATATGCAGTAGACATAAACTGAAACTGCTTCAAATGTACAAAGAAGTCATTAAAAAAAAGAAGAAGATTCTAAAAGAGGGGAAATATTCTCTTGTAGTCAATAGAGCAGAAACAAAATGTACATTTACAGACTGATTATAATTCAAGGAAAGAGAAAATACATAAAGAAATATTTTTTTTAAAACTGTCAACTATAATTATTGTGTACTTGTGATAGAATAATAGGCAATATTTCTTTTTACTTCTTGTTCCACAATTTCTGGATGTGTATGTGTGAGTGTGTGTGTGTGTGTGTGTGTGTGTGTGTGTGTGTGTGTGTATAATTAACAACAGAAATAAACTATGTAAGCCTAGCTTCTTTCTGCACAAGATGGCTGCAGATGGTGTACTATTCTAGCTCAATATACACGTAGATTAATTTTTATGATCTTTTATCACCAGTCATGAAGTTGGGAAATTCTTCCTTTATTTTAAAAAGAAGAAAGAACACAGTCTTTATATTCTTTGGGGGCAGTCATTAACTAGGCAACACACAGGGAAAAGAACAGACTACCAACTATGAAGGGTATTTATTTCAAAAACAAAGTTCCTGCTTTCTAAGTGCTTAGAATCTAACGAAAGACAAGTTAAACTAAATCGGGAATTGGTGTTTAGTATCCTTACACTATTTGCTAATTTTAAATATGAGAGAATATGTATACATTTTTTTCCAGAAGCCCTTCTTCCCTATTTAAAAAAAAAAATGAAACGAAAGGAAAATAAATGAAACGAAATGGTTTGGAGTTGGCTCAAACTGTGAATATTTGAATTTTAATTTGGTTCTAAACTCAGAAAAAAAAATCTACCCTTCTGGTATAATACTTTTAAAGCAAATGGAATCCATCATGCATGAAAAGCTAATCTCTGACCTTTAATGGTAATTTTACCAATTGAAAAGAGTTTCAAACACTCAGTTGTGGAAAGGAAACAGACATTTGCTCACAGTCTGCAGACTCCAGCTCAGCTGAGAGTAATTTTCCACTGATGGGGAGAAATCATGGAAATCGCACAGCTATGGCTAGCTTTAGGCTGGTCCTATATCAACTTTAGCCAGGATATTGTGTGTTTTCTTTTGTGCAGGTAAAACATCAACCAAGTCTGTATAAAAAGATGTTACTAATATTTATGAGGTGACCTATACTTACAGTATTTGTTAGATTTTTGTCTCCTAGATTTACTGACTATATATTTGACACACTTGCAATACTTATACGGGCACAGTTAAAATTCTGCTGGAAAAGCAAAAAGTACTCAGTTTTGAAATTTTTTCTACAAACTACAAAGTTTTCAATGACTTTACAATTTCCCTATCATAACTCTTAGAAATGTATTTTTCCAGATGCAGATGTGAGGATACCTTTTAAACCTTGAGCCAATTTTGTAGGTATCAAGAGAAACATCAAAGAGTAAAATAAAATGCTACACATCACTTAAAAAGCAACGAAGCAAAACTACTGTCAAGGGTTGGTGAGGAGCCACCTGGCCTCCGCCCATTAATGCCAAGATAGTCCTGATCACATCCCCAGACACATCTTTCTGAATCTCTGTGGTCAGTCTAGTGCTCTCCTGTTTTAGAATTCCACAATAGCCAGAATTCCAACTGCAAAAGTGTGTGTGTGTGTGTGTGTGTGTGTGTGTGCGCACGCGCGTGCGCACATGCTTGCATGCACATGCACACATGTGTGGATGTGTGTGCTAGGAAAACTCACTTGTTAGGAATGAAGTGTTGAAAAGGCTAGAGAAATATAAGCCAAGCAGCCTAAATGAATTAACACATGTAAAGCACTTAGAACATTTTTTGACACTTAGTCTTTGGAAACATAGGTAACTATACATAATATCAAAAAAGTTATCTTTTGTCTATTAAAACATAAAACTATCTGTTTCCAGACTTTACAGAGACTCTCTAAGTATAAGGTATTATTTATGAGAAGCCTTTAAAAAAGGGGAAAGTTAGGGGGAAATATTTTGAATCATAACAACTTATTGAATTTTAACTTAAAAGCATTTACTTGTAATTATATTTATTTGATGTAATTTGTTACCCACTTTGGTCTTCAGTAACCTGTAAATAACATGTGAGCTGCTAACACTGTTAATCATCTATTTAAAATCCAAAAACCATTTAATGAACACAGCACAGTGAGATGTGATAAATCTAATTTGTGAAGATTGAAAAAAAATGGTACAAGATTTAAGAGGGTTTAAGTTATGAATGAAAGACAATGGCTTTCCAAAACAGTAAAATTAGAACTCATATTTTCCTTCCTGATTTCCCTCCCTTTGCTCTCTCTCCTTCATTTCTTTCCTTCTTCCCTCCTTTTCTTGCTTCCTTTCTTGTTTATTCACTCACTCACCAACTGAGCAGCAATCATTTGTTGAATTTGTTAATTTTTCACTAGGACAAACCAATTAAGTGGTCTACTATTTTTTCAACTGACAAATTTATGTGTAGTAAAAAGAATAAGTTAAAGTTATTCGATTTCTCGGAGCGCCTGGGTGGCTCAGTCTGTTAAGCATCCGACTTCAGCTCAGGTCATGATCTTGCAGTCTATGGGTTTGAGCCCTACATCGGGCTCTGTGCTGACAGCTCAGAGCCTGGAGCCTGCTTCGGAGTCTGTGTCCCCCTCTCTCTGCCCCTCTCCTGCTCATGCTCTGTCTCTCTCTGTCTCAAAAATAAATAAAAATATTAAATATATATATATATATTCGTAAAAAAAAAGTTATTCGATTTTTCAAGTTGTTGCTCTAAGGATCCAGCCCAGCAGGGGAGTACTTAACCCAGGGACAGGACACCAATTCTCACAATGTTCATGTTAAACTTGATCTGATTCAATCTGTATCTTCACAGGCTCACTTTACTATATCTATTGTGCTTTCATATCCCTTCTGATTTCTCTTCTACAATTATTCCTCCAATATGGCACCCTCACGGGTTCTCAAAGCACATCTGCGATTACCTAGACTATGTCTTCTCTCTCACTCCCTGGGAGAGCACTCTTGGAAAGTGGCCTTGACTAAGACCTCCTCCTAAGACAGGTACAGTGATGAATGCTCACATGTACTGCCTGCCTGGACAAGATATTTATGCTCAGGGTTGGAATCTGATTTTTCATGCACAATCCCTGTTAACAACTAATATTTAGGAGTCTCAGGAGGACTTAATATGTAAAAGATTAAACATGAATATATATCTTAAATATGGCCTTTCGCTCTTCCTCCTGTCTTCATGGTTTCCCTGTTCTTTCCTCTCCCTTGAAGTCCTCCAACATCAAGGAGAGTCTGTAATGGAAAATAATCATAAAAGAGAAGCCAGAGCTTTGCTCTGAAATGTCTATGGGATGGAGAGAAGAGATACAGTCACATATTATTGTCTTGGTGGTATGAAAAGGAACCTTGGACAGAATTATATCTGGGAAAAGACCTCTTTTTTTTAACCATATTCAGTCACACTGGTCATTGCCAGCAGTACAGAATCCACAGAACAACCTGAGAAAAGTGCTGAGTGGAACTGGGAAGTAGACGGAAACAAAAAGGGAGCTCTTCTGGAATAATTTATAACTATGTCATTAGTATCCATATTAAAAGATGATCTTCTAAAAATAAGACTCACACACAGTTATACTCAAGCACCACAAGACTATTTGGGCTTGAGAATTTATGTATCAATTAATGCAATTGTAGTCATATATATTCAACTCAGAAACTCAAAATAGCTAAAATTTCTTGCTTTATGAAGCAGTTAAGGAGAGATATAGAGATAGCATATTTTAAGGATATCTTCAGGTCTAAGGTATGCAACTTAGCTGCGACACGATGGGAACATTATGTCAATTCCATGGGCCATATACTTTTCCAGAGATAATTAAGATACATTATTGGTATAATAACCACCAAAAGGGCTTACCTTGGCTTTTAAAAATGTGCTAGATTTTTGGAAGAAGTCCAAAAGCTACATGTTAAGGAAATAATGAAATCATTTTTTATTGTTTTAGTTCTTATCACTCACATGTAGTGTTGATGAGGGAGGTAATATCAACCTTTAACCAGTCCTAGAGGAATAAATTGATAGTGTTGCATGAAACTAAAGGAAACTAATCATGACCATGAAATGGTCAAATTTGGTTGCTCTTCTGATTATGTCTAAGAAGCTGAGTGGATACTCCCCAGTTGAGAACCCTGATGTTCCAGGAACTATGTGGTGGATGGCTCAAATCCCATGACATCTCCAAGTTCTATCTAGCCTCGTGTCAAAGATTAGATTATTATTCAGCAAATATTCACTCCCTTCCCTGTCCTCTCCCTCCCCCACCAACTCCCTGAATGATATCAAGCTTGGCCATATTATGAGTTTTGACCAACAGCATGTGGGCATGAATAATATTGCCTATTTCAAACTGAGGCCTTACAAGTTATAAAGTGTTTCCACTTGCTATCCTGTGAGTTTTCAACTCTGCCAGGACAAGAACCGGTCCTGGGAAACCACTGATTCAAGAAGAAGGGGAAACACGAGGAACAAACATGAACACAACCTGTGCCTGAAGCAAAGGCACCCCAGCCCATTAGCAGACACACAAGCAAGAAACAAATGCTTATTGTTCTACGCTACTGATATTTTATGGTTGGCTGTTATGTAGCATTACTGTATCTACAGCTAACTAACACACCTTGCAATAAAGATTGTTGTAGGTAACATGTATAATTTTTTTCTCTAGGATCCCAGGGTTCTGACCAATGCAGCCAGTTCACAAATTATATTTTATTGTATACTTGCCCTGGCAACGGAGAGCAACACCAAACCTCATAGTGAGTGCAGTGTTCCTGTCCCTCTACAATTCCCCTTTGTCCAGTTTCAGATTCTCCCATTCTTTTATCTCTGAGGAAGCAGCATTTTGTTCTCTAAACTGTATCCGTTGCTTGTTTACTTAGCACCTTCTGAAACAAATTATAGTACCTCTAGTATGGTCTATGTTACTTATTGGTGAATATATCACTCAGCATGTGAAAGTACTCTAAGAACAGGAATATCTCTCTTGAATTTCAGACAGAATAGTCCTCTCAAACTAATTAAGTACACTTTAAATCAGTCCACTTCCCTCCAAATTGGGTTCTCCTTTCTAAATCCTAAATAAATGTTGTCTCTATCTTCTGAGTTGTCCAAGCCAAAAATCTTAGTAATTATGAATCTCCACTTCTCTCACCTCCTATTAACTAAGTCCTGCTTAGTCAAAACTCCTAAATGTCAATTAAATCTATCTACCTCTCTGTCGCCCCATCACCATTTCCCCCCTGGGATTATTATAATTGATTCCCACCTGTTCTTACCTCCACTCTTGTCAAATACAAATCAATTTCTCACAGCAGCCAAGGACTTTTTTAAATTTTTATTTATTTTGAGAGAGAGAGAGAGTGAGAGAGAGAGAGAGAGAGAGCACATGAGCAGGGGAGGGACAGACAGAGGAGGAGAGATCAAGAATCCCAAGCAGGCTCCATACTGTTAGAGAGGAGCCCGCTGAGGAACTCTATCCCACAAACCATGAGATCATGACCTGAATTGAAATCAAGACTCTGAGGCTTAACTGAGAGAGCCACCCAGGTGTCCCAAGAGATTTTTTTTATTTTTTTTATTTTTTTTCAACGTTTATTTATTTTTGGGGACAGAGAGAGACAGAGCATGAACGGGCGAGGGGCAGAGAGAGAGGGAGACACAGAATCGGAAACAGGCTCCAGGCTCTGAGCCATCAGCCCAGAGCCCGACGCGGGGCTCGAACTCACGGACCGCGAGATCGTGACCTGGCTGAAGTCGGACGCTTAACCCACTGTGCCACCCAGGCGCCCCAAGAGATTTTTTTTAAGTGCACATCTAATTATGTCATTTGCTACCTAAAATCTTTCATTGGCTCTACAATGCAGCAAAATGAAGCATAAATTTCTATATGACTTTTAGATCTTTAATTATTTATCTCAGTATGTTTCTCCAGTTTTATTTCTGATTGACACCCCCTTTGTGCTCTGTACCTTAGGCAAACTGAATTTTCTGCATCTCCCCAAACCCACTATGTTCTCTCCTATCCCCAGTCATTTGCACATATTCTGTCTATCTGAAACCCTCTTTTTTCTCCATCTCCCTTCCCTTGTTATCTTTTCATGTCCTTTATATCTCAGGTCAGGCAACTTTCTTTAGAAGACCACTCTGACTCTCTGGTAACCCTTGCTAGGTGCCCTTTTGGTGTGTTTCTATAGCATCCTGGACTTAGATGCTTCCCTGTAACACTTATTATTCTATACTGAAATTTCTGATTACCTTGTGGCTAACTCTATAGGGGGCCTAATCAAGAGCCATTTCTCCTTCCAACTAGACCCTTAATACAATGCAAATATCCACACACCGTTGCATGTACTTACAGGGAGGTGAGCCACAGCTCTTGCTTCCATGAGGGGAACTCAACTGTCCCAAATATTCATGTAGGTACCATTTTTGTGGTAGTAATTGGTAAGGACATTAGCATGTGATGCAATTCGGAACAATAAGGCATTGAAGAGAAGGCAGACACAGGAAGTCTGTTTGGGAAAGATGTTTTTCCATCTTAAAAGAAGTAGTAAAAGAAGATCCTTCTTCTTCTTTTTTTTTTTTTTCCCCACCACTCATACTTATCTGAATTTGATGGCTACAACTGTGACAGACACCTTGAGATCACAGGTAAACATGTCAAAAATAAAAACAAAAACAAAACAAAACAAAACAAAAAAGAAAACAAGTACTTGAGAATGGCAAAAACTAAAGACAGACAGGACTCAGGTCTTTGATAATGTCACTGAATTGCTTATAGTGACATGAGCTTTCCACTTTAGGGTTGATTATGCTTTAATCCAGTTGAGTTATAGTTTTCTGCTACAGCTAAAAAAAATGTAACTAACACACTTGCCTATTGCCTCACTGCATTGATATTAATAGCAATTCACGCTTGTACATAGGAGCTGTAAAAGAACTAAGAATTTAAAGAAAACATCTTAGAAACCTGCATAGCCTGGTAACTAAAAAGGAAGACCTTATTGATGTGGTAGCATACAGAGATTCAGAGTTAGCTTTTGAGGAGAAGGCTGTAGAAGTCTACTGATTTATCCCTTGGGCCAAAAAATAAAATGAAACTGTGATATCCCTTTGAAAAGCTGAGTATGAAATGATCACAGCGATCATATTGTAGCAAATTCATAAGACTTGAGAAATGTCATCTGGCTTTTCTGTTCTACCCCTTTCTTTCTTACACCAGCCCTAGTTTTACTTCAAAAGCTGAAGAAGTTAAAAGAAGAAAATCTCACCAACATATTCACCTACGCTTTGAACAAAGATCCAAGAAAAGGTCAAGGTAAGATCCAAGCCCACAATTACATTAACCTTTTGTGGACTGAACATCAAATAATGCAGTAGTCTCTTTGCTTCTGCAGAATTTCTTATTAGAAACAGGAATTTGAAGAATAGTAAGAAAGAGAAAACCTTTATTTTTTGTCTATAGATCTCTAAAAATAATTGACAAGCTTAGATTCCTCTGACAGGTAACTTCTTCTTACTTTCATTTTTTTTTCATTTAATATTAAGTGGTTGGCCCATGCAACCATCTATTAAATGGTATGATAAAATAATAAAACCAATTGGCCATTTTCAGAAGGAAGTGAAAAGTAATAATAGACAGTATGGATAACTAAGATTATTCTCTGATAACATTTTTAAAAAACGGGTTAACAATTTAAGCTTCTACTAGTGCTGGAAAGGAAACTAATTATATACATGAGGACAGTTACTTGTAAATAACAAATTACAAATTTATGATGAGACAATTGAGACAATTTACAAATGATGAAGTTCTCTCTTCCTTAAAAGTTTGGTAGAAGTTGTAGGTAGAACCATCTGAGCCAATACTTTGGTGATTTATTTATTTACTAATTTGGAGGGGAGTGGTTAAAATGGTAGCTAATGATTCAATTTCTCTAATGCTTACAGGTCTATTCTAATTTTTTAAATATCTTGTTGAGTCAGGTTAAATTTTATTTTTGTGCTTTTACATTAAAATCAAGCTTTAAAAATAAGCAATAAAAAATACTGTAGCTTTAAAAAAGCATAGTAATCTTACCCTGTGATACTAGAGATATTATCTAACAGGGCTACCCCAAGCCACATGTACCTATTAAGTACTTGAAGTATGGCTAGTACAAATTGAGATGTTTCAAAAGTACAGTATATACTCTGGATTATGAGAACTTAGTACAAAAAATTTAAGACAACTCATTAATAATTTTATATCGATTACATCTTGAGATTCTATGCTGGATATATTGAGTTAAATAATATACATTTTAAAATTAATTTTACTTTTTTGAACCCTTTAAAAGTGGCTACTAAATTTTTTAAATTGTGATATACACTATATTTTCAACGGGTAATACTGTTCTAGGTCTTTCATTAGCTCTTCTCACATCATGCTCTGGACTATAGATACTGACACAGGTGTAATCTGTCAAACACATTATGATGAAAAGAGTATACTCCTAAATAGTATACTATTTAGTATAATATGAATAATACACTATTCATCTCTTAAAATAAAAAGGGCTATATGAGACGATGACTAAATTCCTTCCTGATTTTCATATGCTTAATGAATTCATAATTCCCTGAATAGATACCAATGCAGGGGGATACAGTTTATGTGATAGCTCATTAGTTTAATAAATATTTCTGGAGCATCTACCATGGGTTAGGTCCTGTGATAAGGCAATTTTACGTCTAAACAACTTTCACTGTATTTAGCACTATTTACTCTTGGTAACTCTTTGAGAAATATTTATGGAACAAATACATTATTATTCTGCTCTGTCTTACAGGTTAATACAGAAAGAAAAAATCCACACACACACACACACACACACACACACACACACACACACACAATGACACTCCAGGAAACTGGCTGTAAATGAAATATCAAAAAATTTTTTGAAAAAATGAGTTGTGATTCTTAGCAGAAACTCAAGTGCTCATATAACTGGGTGGCTAAAAATGCCTTGCTCCTTATGAAAAATGCAAAATGCATTTTGATTCTACATAAAGAACACTCCAATTTTATCTGCCTTTGTCCTCTTTGAGGCTTGCCTGGGTCAATAATTAGCAACTCAGCTTCTGGGACCAAGTGAAGGAAGAGAATGATAAACAAGTGAAAATGGCTACCTTGAAAAAGCAGTAGCATAAAGCAAGAGAGCACTCAAGATTTGTCCTGTCAAGGTGTTCACATTAGCCAGCCAAGAAATGAGAGAGTAAAAATTAATAAACTGAAACCTAGCTATACGCACTCACGAGACCTAGTCCACTGTTAATATAATGCATTTTCACCTTCTACTTTATTAAAAAAATGTTTATTCATTTTTCAGAGAGACGGAGAGAGACAGAGAGAGAAGGAGAGAGAGAGGGTGGTGGCACAAGTGGGGAAGTGGCAGAGAGAATGGGTGACACAGAATCTGAAGCAGGCTCCAGATGCTGAGCTGTCAGCACAGAGCCTGACGTGGGGCTGGAACTTACCAACTGTGAGATCATGACCTGAGCTGAAGTTAGATGCTTAACTGACTGAGCCACCCAGCTGCCCCTCAGTTTCGACTTTAGTGAGAACTTACAAATTATTCTAAAACCCTCTACTTTAGTGAGAACTTCTAAAATTATTCTAAATCTTTCTGAAAAAATTCTTCTCCAGTGTTACTGGGATTCTTCTCATTTTTTTTCAAACTTTAAGACAAAAAAAAAAATAAGGGAACAGTATTATATTCCGTAAAAAGTACTGGAGACTGAGAGAGAGGAAATCTGATTTCTGATCTTAGAACTGCTACAAACTTGTAATGTGAAACTGAACACATTGTTTAATCTTTTTGATGTTTCGTCATTTCCAAAATGAGGATAAAGCCCTATGTATTCTAAAGACTAATGAGGGGATCAAATGAGATAATTCATAAGGAGAAACATTTAATGTTGCATAAATGTTCCACAAACAATTTTATGCATAATTATAGAGAAGTCTCTTATGAGACTAAAATCTGGTAATATTACATGTGGTCCTAGATCCAAAGGAGAAGACAAAGAAGAAATATAAATAACAAAAAACATTACATCCCATATCAGAAATAGCAAAATATTCATAAAACCAATATTTAAAAGCATATGGTGCAGCAGTTCATTGTATAGACTCTGGAGGCAGACCAGAAATATCTGATATCTGACTCTGCTCTTTACTAGCTGTGTGATTTGGAACATACCACTTCATCTCTCTATTTTTTAGAACACCTCTCTAGTTTGGAACATATCACTTCATCTTCTCTACCTAGTTTTCACATCTGTAAGATGGGGGTAATAACAGCACATACCTCCTATGTTTATTGCTAAGAATTAAGTACTTAATATATATAGAACATTAGAACGGTGTCGGCATAGAGCAGGTATGATACAAGTGTAGCTGCTATCTGGGAGTTCATTCTATGATACTTTATACCCTAGGCGAACCTAGCTAGCATTTGTCTCACATTGTTTGAAAAACAGTATAGATTTCCCACACGCACATCACATGGTGGAAGGATCACAAGGACATGCTGTAGCACAAAGGAAAGCAGCTGCCATACTTAATTCACAAATCAACAGCCTGGGTGAGCTACACTTTCTGGGTGCCTGCAGTAGATTATCAAACAAAATTATCTCATGCAGGACCTTGGTAAAATCTGTGGCTCTATTTTTACCTTTTCCTCAGGTACTGAAATGATGACTGAAAGTATGTTGTACTTGCATTGTGATTTCAAATATCATTTTCACATCTATGACCTCATTAGAACTTCAGGGCTATTAAAGGTCGACAATGAATTTACTTTCACCCTCACATAGCTCTTTGAGAAATTGAGTCACCTGAGTACTTGTGCTTGAGTAAAAAAGGTGGGCTCTTTGACAGACACTTTCTGGCATCTCCTACGCCTGATCTTTTCATCTGAGCATGCAGCTTGGAAGGATCCAAAGGGGCAACTCATCTGCTTGGCAACTCATCTTGCTTCCCCTGTACTGTGTGGCCAGCCACACTGTCCACAAGCAGCTATCTGTCGATAAGTGAATCGTTGACTGTGTCCTCCTCTAAAGAAAGGCCATTTTGAATGCTTTACCAAGTTCAAGAGTGTGAGACAGAGAAGAAGACAGACTAGTCAGGGATTTTCTTTAGGATTTTCCCATTGGCTACACCCAGTGGCATCATTCCATCTGCTGGATTCAAAGGTGATTTTCCATGAGACTGTACCTACTGGTAAGGAAAGTCTTGGGCTATTTCTCATCTAATTTGACCAACTGTTACATCAGTATTGTTGATTTAGAGCCCCAGGATCAGGCAAATATGGCAGAATTCCATGCAAATGCTTTCATGGAGTCATACCTTAAACAAGCCCAATAGAGAAAAGCAATGATATAAATCATCTTACATGTCCATGTTAAATCTAATCAGAATGCTTGCTTCATAAAGAAATTGTGCTCAGAAATGACATTGTCTGATCAAGTTTCTCTGTTTTCTCTAATTATTCACTGAAATCCTTAAACATATCCTGACACTGAAATATACTAAACACAGGTTAATCTTTTATTGTGCAATATAGTGTAATGTGTGAATGCCCAAGACTTGGATTAATGATTATAGTAAGACTTTAGGTTTTGAATGTATACAACTGAGTACATGTGCATTCACTCTGGGACAAAATAACATGGTTTTAAAAATTCCTTTATTAGCTTGTGCTCTTTGATTTTGGTCCTCCTCCTATGATTTGAACTTAAACCTTTAAGGGTTAAGTGAGAATGTAAAACAACATAAAACACCTAAAGGCAATTACTCATTTTCTATTTATTCAAAATCTTGCCCCCAATACCTAGAGCATTGCCTGAACCATAGTAGTTATTAAAAAAATTCATAAAATAAATAGTTATCACAGAAGGTTGGTCATTCCAACCACACTTTTTATCTACAGACATAATAGTGTTAAAAACATAAGGGAAATTGATCAATATTAAATAACAATAGCAAAAACGTTTTCGTTTGCAGGAACATAACACTAAATTGCGCAAAGTCAAAAAGTAATCTACAAATTAATTACAGAGCATTATTAAATGAGTCAAAACCATTCTATAAATAAATAATGCAGTACTTTGCTAAAGGTTGTTGCTATTATGTATAAGCCCTCAGGATGAAAACAAGGAGTCCTATTTTTAATACGTTCGTCACATTAATTAATGAAAAATATAAACAATTCATGCAAGCATGTCAGCTAAGCTTTACTCTCGGGAACCAGCAGGACATTTAGTAACAAGAGATAAAAGCAGGGAGCACTCTCCTGACATGGAAAACTAATTCTAAATTCTTGATTTTCCCTAATGGGTAGGGTTTAGGCAAGATATGGCGCAGAAGTGAAATATATAATCAAAGCCAACTTTCCCTTAGTAGGGGAAACAGGATCCCTTCGCTATTTTGATAAGATTTGGATGCTGTTTCCATACTGGCCCCAGTCAGCCTCTTCTGTGTGGTACTCAGAGCATCTCATCTTGCACCACACACTCTCTTGCAGAAGGAGAGGGGGCATGTCTCAATGCTCTTCCATTCTCCACAAATGCCGATTAAAATCTGTTCTTGAGACAGAATCTAATCTCACATATTCAAACTTGTATGAATTCAAATCATAACTTTACCTTTCCATGAAGTGTTTGCCTTTTTGGTCTTACCTCTGTGCAAAACACAAAGGTGAGAAAGACCCAAACACAAAAAAATTGTTTTTATTTCCTTCTCAAAAGAAATTTTAAGCAGTAGACATCAGCAAGATGAGGTCTCTTTGTTTATTTGGTTTTAAAATAAAAGACCTTTGTCTGTCACTGAAATTACATAAAAAGAAATTTAGTCATACTGTTTCAGCTCTTTAAAAGGAATGCACAATCCATTCTTCAGTGGTTCATGATCTGGCACTTTGTACTCAATATTGGCTTACTTGGCCATCTCATCACTTTCTTAAAGTCTGACACAGATTTTTGACTTCTTGATGGATGCCTGTACACTGAGAATTCAGCACCTCCTGAATGGAAACACAGCTGAAACCATAGCCATCTTTTTTTTTTTTTCCATCAAGCCACTGTCCTTCTCAACTTGCCCATTTCCCAGTCTTTACAGCTCAGTGATGACTGACCTTTTATTTCCACACCCCACTGCATTATAGTTGCAAATTTCAGTGATGTTATACCTATACAAAAGATCCAGAAACTGCCTCCTTTCTAATTCTACTTCCATGAATTTAGTGTATTACCTCACTCGTCTTATTTTTTTCAACAAAAATAATATCTGCTCATGGTATTAGGTTGCTAGGGCTGCTATAACAAATATCACACATTCTGGCTTAAACAGATATTTATTTTCTCACAGTTATGGAGGCTAGAAGTCCAAGATCAAGGTGTGAGCAGAATTGGTTTCTTCTAGAGGCCTCTCTCCTTGTCTTGTAGATGGTCATCTTCTCCGTTTCTCTTCGCAAAGTCTAGCTGTGTCTGTCTGTGTATTCTAATCTCCTCTTCTTATAAGGGCACCAGTTGTATTGGGTTAGGGCCCACCCATATGACCTCGTTTTTTTTGTTTGTCTGTTTGTTTGTTTGTTTGTTTGTTTTTACGTTAATCATGTCTTTATAGGCTCCATCTCCAAAAAGAGTCACATTCTGAGGTACTGGAATTAGGATTTCAACACGAATCTTGGAAGAACACGATTCAATCCGTAACACTCATATTTTTCCTATAGCACATGCTCTCATCCTTGAATGCTGGAGTTCTCCCTTAACCACAGGAGGTATATTTCAAGACCCCTTGTGGATGCATGAGACTGAAGATAGTATTGAACCCTATATATACTATTTTTTTCCTATACATGCATACCTATGATAAAATTTAATTTATAAAATAGGTAAAGTAAGAGATAAATTATAATACTAAAAATAAAATAGAAAAATTGTAAAAATATACTATATTTTTATAGTTATATGAAAGTTATATGAATATGGTCTTTCTTTCTTTCTTTCTTTCTTTCTTTCTTTCTTTCTTTCTTTCTTTCTCAAAATATCTTATTATACCGTACTCACCTTCTTCCTCTTATAATCATGTGAGATGATAAAATGCTTATGTGATGAGATGAAGTGAGGTGAGTGATGTAAGCATTCTGATGTGACACTCTGAAGGTGTGTCAGAAGGAGGATCATCTGCTTCTGGGCTAATATTTTTCCCAGAACCACTGTGATAGTCTTTAGAAAAGCCACGTTCCACAGCTACAGACACATCTTTCAACAAAGCAACTCCCTTCAGAACCCAAAGCCTCTCTGCCCCATGTTGATTTCCTCATTCAAGGCCTTCTACAATCCAAATTCTTGTTTTCAAGTTTTCTCTCCTATGATTCCAGTACAACACAGCCATGCTGGATTACTCACACACAGACCTCTATATCCTACTTCTGTCACTTCCACTTACATTTTTCTAAGTGATATCATTTTGTAAGACTCTAATCAAATGCTACTGTACTTCAGCATAACCATTCTCAATCTCATATACACCCTTCCAAACAACAATGGCTCCCAGGTCCTTGAGCCACACCCCATTTATCCGACCTTCTCCTATGTCATCTCTCTTTCTCTGCCAGTTTTCTCACTCTCTAAATCATAAGTTCTCCTTTAACAGAAGATTTGTTGCATCGTGGATACTGAATAAACAATTTACTGAGTTGATTAAAGCTGGTTTATTTGCCATCGATTGTTTCAGAGGTTAATAAGGCTAAAATATCCCTAACAGTTACTATTTATTGTTGTGTTCATCTTATAGACATGGCATAAATCATGGCTTCATGACTAAGAGACAGCAATGGTTACTGTGGTTGTTTATTTTTCTCCTGCAAAGAACATAAAATTTTAACTTTAAACAGTTACAGATTTTTAATTTTATATCTATCCATGTATTTATATAAATGTATAGACTCTCTTAACCAAATTTTTGAGGGGGGCATCATTTTTGAAAACTAGGAGAAATGCTTTTATTATCTACCTTGTGGATTAGAGAACCTTAGGGTTCATTACTGACTGGCTGCCTAAAGTTTTGTACGATCTGATGTCAAGATACTTTTTGATCATTTCTAGTTGATTTTTCCTTTGCTCTTCACTCTTTGTAAGATTTAATCTGCATTTGGAACAAAGATTTTAGTTCTTCCCTATCCTCTTGTCCTTGAGAAAGCTTAACAAATTAACTTTAGGCTTTGAAAACACTATATTAATATAGGTCAAATGTGGCCACCTCTAATAGTCTTGTTCATATAGCCTTTTCTATCTCTCATCATTCTTGGTGCATTTATTATAGAGACTAAAGAGTAAATATTAACTTTCTGATTCTTTCCCATTAGAGATGGCCATACGGTATGGTTCTGGCCAATGGGCTATATGATGAAATCTTTTAAGGGCTTTGAGGAAGGCTTTTGTGTTTCTGATAAATGGAATGGAAACATTTAGAGATGCCCCTCCTCTCCATTCCTTTTCCCTCTTCTCAACACTGCATGGAACACAAACATGTTACCTGTGGCTGCAGTTGCCATCTTGTCGTCATGAAGGACCAAGAAAAGTGCATAGATGTTGGCCTTCAGCAATTGTTGATAACATCATACAACAGCTGAAATGCCTCCAGGGGCCGCTTCATTAAAAGTAACTCCTCTCTGTTTGAATCATTGTAGGTTCAGGTATCTTGTTATTTATAACGGAACACATTTAGAACTGATACAACAAAGTTGGCAGTTTGAATTTTTCCACAAAGAAAAACTCTTCTGTGGTTACAGAAGGTGCCTCTTAATCAAAATCCAGTTACAAGCCCAGAAATTCAGTTCCCTAGGTTGTAAGGAGGTAAGGGAGAGTGAGTTGGCTGCTTTCACATAAATTGCTCACCAGTAAGGGGATCTCTGTTATCTTCTTTCTTTTCCCTCAGGGATTATTACTATTTTTTCCTATATTTTTCAAGATGAGGGGAAAAATTAAAATTAAATGGAAAGGAGGAACTTTGTGAGTAATTTCTTGATAGCCCTCACATAGGATTATTATAATCTGCTTCTCATAAGTGAAGGAGACATAGAAATGGTATAAAATTTTGTTGTCCATCTGTTTGTTCCTGTTTTGTTTTGTTTTTACATTCCCTGTGCAGAATAACTCATAACTGTGATGCATTGTTGACAAGAATACCATTCATATCTAAAAGAAATTCAGGAAGCTGAGTGTGCCTCCCTCGAGCTCATTATTAGAGCAATTAAAATCAGTTGTTATAATGTTGTTTTAGGGATCCGATTTTGTAATTTATGTGGCCTGGGCATTATTCATTTTTATGGGGAGATTTTGGTTCCAGTTCTGCCACATCCTAAAGAGTTCTAATTAAAGACTCCTTGGGGAGTTTTTCCTTGATGCACTGGATCCAAGACTTTTTACCAAACATCCTGCTAAGATTATTTCTGGTGGGGATGATTTTTCTTTACTTTTAATGCCTTAATTGTATTTTACACACATGTTGAAATCCCAAGACAGTAATCTCATTAAGAGATACAAAATTGTATCTATAATATAATGAAAACAATAGATGGCTTAAGGATGCATGCAAATCGTTACACCTGCAGGTCTTGTTTATGCTGAACCAAAGTTGAAAAGTCATTAAAGAGAGTAATATTGCTGCTTATCTGAATAATAGATACCCTCATATATTTCTTTAATGCTAATTATAGGACTATCTGTCAGGCACAAAATTTACACATAAAATGCACAGAATCATTATATCTCAGAGCAGTTCCATATTAAACAGCATCCTTTCTCCTTAGGTCTCAGAACCTTGTAAGACTGGCAGCTGGTCAGACAAAAGAAGCTCTGTGGTGAGGAATTCTGGGAAACAAGTGGGAGGAGGTGACCTGGAGGACCTTCCCTGAAGCTGTGCTTGCACAGTTAAGCACAATGGTTTCAAAGTTGTTTAGATTTTTATGTTAGTTGTGAGTACCAGTTGTGGAAAACCAGTTACCAGTTACCAGTTGTGGGAAACCAGTGCCTTCCAGCAACCCCTTGATACCACCACTGTTTTACTGAGGTTTACAGGGAAAGCGGAACTACATTAACATGGTCATAAAGCATTCATCGGGCCTTCTCCTCACCTCCTCATTCTTTGAAATAAATGTCTTTTGCTTTTAATGTTTATTTATTTCAAGAGAGTGAGTGGGGGTGGAGGGGCAGAGAGAGAGGAAGACAGAGAAAGAATCCCAAGCAGACTATTCAGTGTCAGCACACAACCTGATGCAGCGCTTGAGCTCACAAACCATGAGGTCATGACTCGAGCCAAAACCAAGAGTTGGACGCTTAGCCAACTGAGCCACCCAGGTGCCCTGAAATAACTTTCTTCTTATATTCTATTAATTACGTTGCATGCATAGCATTTATGGAAGAGATAAATCACTCAGTCAGTCTCTCCTTAGTAAAAATAATGGAAATCTGACTCTCCCCATCTCTTCTTGAAATGTTACTGGTAAATGTTTTCCCCCTTTTTAAAACACTTTCTTCTGTTTTTCACTTGACTAATTTTTATTGACCTTTCCTTCCTCAGCTTTTATATTATTTCCTTCCACAAGCTTTGATTTTCCACTCCCATATTAATTGGGTCTCCTCTTTATCTTTTGGGCTCTTTACTTCTTTGATGCACTTTATCTGATTATGCATTTAATTTTGGTATGGCAAGTTTAATGTTCGTCTTCCCTACTCATTTGTCAGGCTTCTGAGGTTGAAACCATGCCTGTTTTATTCACCAGTGTTTCCTCAGAGCTCAGCCCAGGCCAGGATCATACAGTATAAAATGCTCAAAACATTTATCCATAGTAAAGGGCTCAGATTGCCCGCCTCATCTCAGATCATGAGAACCAACCCTGAACAATAACAACAATAGGAGTCTTCAGAGAGCAAAACACCCATTTTGCAGAGGAGGAAGCTGTGAAAATTAGAAGGTGCCCAGACTCTGGAAAAAAGCAGGAAGGCAAAGGAGAATTACATCTTTTTCACAGTCTTGCTCATGGTCATGCTTGTGGCTATTAATCTCTGTTACTCAAGAAACATATATATTTTGCCCCTATATGCAGGGGAGGTCAATGCATAGTGACTGTAAATGGAGTTGAACCATACAATGTGCATTCGTCATTTTTACCCAAGGATCAACTTAAAATAAAGAAAGACATACGCAGAATAATAATGATGGCTTTTTTTTTCTTGTTAAAGATTCTGTGGTAGCATTACAAGTGTCTCCCTCTCAGGGATGAACGACTTGGTTCTTTAAAACACACCTTTCTGTAAAAAGATCGGGGGGGGGGGGGAATTGTCGAAGGAGGAAACAGGAAAAGTCAGATGGGAGACGACTGCCTTGGTTTTATCTTAAGCTTACCATACCCTTATTAATGAACAGACAGGAGAAGGCTTCCAATCAATGTGGTATTCACATACATAATATAAATAGTTCAAAAGATTCCAAAAATAAGTGTTGCCATTTGGAACCAGTATGGTTTGGAATTTTCCTCATCTCTGTGATTCTGAAAAAAATGGTCTAGACTCAATGTCTATGACTATATTCAGATGAGCCCTATTCATAAAATGAGAATACAGAATAGACTGACTACTATAACAGTGCCACCACTGGGAAAACAAATTGGCTCAAGAAGTAATAAAATAACTGTGGAGGCACCTTAAGGTAATCAATTTTGTCCTATGTCTTTTTGCTGTGACTCTGAAGAAAGCTCATTTAGTTTCTGCAAGTAGTATCTTGCTGCCTGGAATTGGTACCCACAAGCTTCAAATAAACTATTGCATGAACTTCAAGCTGCCCTTGACAGAAAGAAGGGCACACTCAGCTCCCAGCCACCAGGGAAGGTATAATTTCACAAGACGAGACAGTCAGGGAAAGTGATCCGCAGAGGGAACCCTTGCAGGGGAAAAAAAAAAACAAAAAACAAAAAAACAAAACAAAAAAACCCCCACAACCTTACATTCTCTCTCCCTCTTCATCAGTAACCTCGACAGAGCTATTTTGTGATTATTTCTCTATCCCTATTTATGACTGTTATCATATTTTTGGAAAAGTATTCTTCGTGGTTGTTCTTGGAAGCAGGTACAATTAATAAAAGTTTAATCCCACGGCTAGGTATCCCAGGGTCCAAACCTCAGCTGCTTAGCTACCTGTGAGCCATATGACCTTCAGCCGGCCCCTTCCCCATGTGACTTCTGTTTTCAAGGCTGTGAACAAAAGGATATGTGGGTGATAATAATGCCCACCTCTCAGAATTGTTGTGAGGATTGGTCAAATTACCACTGAAAGGCCCAGCCTAAGGCCAGGAAAACGGAATGGACTGAATACATCGAAATCTCATTCCCTTTAATCTTTTTGGCCTTTTCTCCTTCCTGTTTTTCTCCATCTTCAGCATATCACCCTCAGTAATAGATGATTATCTGGCTTGCCCGCCAAGCCTGCTGCCCACAGGGAAGCTCTGTGTGCGTGACACAGGATGTAGCCCCATTAGGGATTTAAGTCTGTTTACACAATGCTCAGTTCATGTCAGAATGCAAACATTCCTCAGAGAAAAAAGCACTAATTCGTGTCTAAGGACTTATGTATACTTTGAAGTCTTCTTCATTTTTTTACAGTTTACTGTGAGCATATTCTGCTCAGGAGAATACAGGGAGAACAACGGCTTCGACTGAGAACATGAAGGTGTGCAGGGGCACAGGAAGGGGAGAAGCATGAAGAGAGAAGGGGATCTCAAAAGCAAGCTGTTTGCATCAGTCACTCTGTTGAAACCTGCCCACCCCGCTGCCACCCAATTCTTAGGTAAATCAAACATGCATGCTTCTTAAATTGTCCACTGTTAGTTTTTCATATTTTACAGCCAAAATATTTATGTGTAATATTTGTTAATGGCAGTCCCCCACCCCCACTCCCACCAGGGGATTTCCTACAAAGTGTCACGGAAAAAACAATTCTCCATCTTGCCTGTCCCAGCAATCTGATCCATTACCAGAAGCTCTTCTAGGGAGGATTCTTTGAAACTGTACTTCAGAGATTGGTACATTTACATTGTATTAGTTCTACAGGTAGTTACGTTAAGAATTAAAAGTGAAGTAAGGGCAAGTAGAGTTGGAGGCTAGAATGTCCTACCTTGGGGTATTAGCCAGAGAAATACTGTTAAAGTGAAATATCTTCCCTTTTGTTTAAAATGTAAGAGTACTGGGGTGCCTGGGTGGCTCAGTCGGTTAAGCATCCGACTCTTGCTTTCGGCTCAGATCATGTTCTCACGGTTCATGAGATCCAGCCTCTTGTGAAGCTCCAAGCTGACAGCGCAGAGATTGCTTCGGATTGATTCCCTCTTCTCCCTCTGTCTGCCCCTCCCCTGCCCTGTACACACCCTCAAAATAAATAAACATTTCAACATAAATTAATCAAAGAGTACTAGTTGACGGTTACCTCCCAATTATTTTTAGAATAAGTTGTATCCATATGAGGCAAACACATCAATCACTAGATTTGTTAAAGGGTTTATGGGTTCTTTTTTTTTTTTTTAATTTTTAATGCTTATTTATTTTTGAAAGAGAGAGCACAAGTGGGAGAGGGGCAGACACACACACACACACAGACTCCGAAGCAGGCTCCAGGCTCTGAGCTGTCAGCACAGAGTCCGACACAGGGCCCAAACCCACAAACAGGGAGATCATGACCTGAGCTGAAGTCAGACACTTAACCGACAGAGCCACCCAGGTGTCCCAAAGGGTTTATAGGTTGTAAGAGCCTTGTGTTCTCCATTCTGAAGATGTAGCTAATCTTTATTACATATTTGATGCAGGCCTATAATCTATGTTAAGTTTTGCACTACTTATGCAGAGTATTTTCCTGACACTTTGCTACCTGTATTTAATAAATTCTACAGGAATTTTATTTCTTAAAATTACATATGCAAACAATAGTGTTACTAAAGAAAAAATTTTGTTAATCTTCAAATGTTTCCATTTATTTATTTATGTATTTATTTATTTATTTATTTATTTGGAAGAGAGCACACTCATGATCAGAGAAGGGGCAGGGAGAGAGGGAGAGAAAGAATCTTAAGCAGGCTCCATGCCCAGCAAAGACTCCCACACAGGGCTTGATCTCACAACCGTGAGATCATGACCTGAGACAAAATCAAGAATAGGGCACTTAAGTGACTGAGTCACCCAGGTGCTCCATTCCTAAAGTGTTTTCAAAACCACACTTTTAATCATTAAGAAAATTAATTTTAATATTCTAAAAAGTAAACTGGAAAGTATGAATTTCATTTGTCCATGGGTGTGCGCTGAGAACAACTCCAGGTTACGGTTGATTATTATTCTCTGAATAAAAAGAAAATATAAGAGATTTAGGATCTTAGAATCTAAGTTACTGTCTTCAAGTACAATCACAGACTTGGTGAGTAATATTTTGAGTTAGGTACAGTTAATTATTTTGTTTCCTTACTAGTATCTTCGAAAAAAATAACACCTATATAAACTTCTCTAAACCCTGAACACAGAAGTGTTAGCTTGCCATAAAAAGAGGTCACGGCCATTTATTTATGCTATATTCATTTTTATAAAACACAGAACATTTAAAACATGTTGCAGTTTTGCCAGAATAGAACTTGATAGCCAAGAGCTTATTGTCGTTTTCCATTATTAGCCCCTTTTATATTCTCTTAATAGAGCTACTTATTTCAAAGGAATAAGTACAAGTGAAGGATATTGATAAACCTGCCCTTTAATGATGATGGCTACAAAAAGCAGCGGTAGAAGTAGTAAACATCTAATGTTTACAGGGTACTTATCATATGACAGGCACTATAGAAAGAATTTTACAATATGATCTCACTAATTCCCACAGAAAGCTTATGAGTTGTGTATTACTATCATTTCCATTTACAGATGGGGACACTGAAGAAGAGAGAGGGTTCACAGCTCGTAAGTGAAGGAACAGACCAATCTGGTCTGACTCCAGAGACCAGGACTAAGCCTCTCTTGGAGGAACTCAACAGAATCTACATGCAATTCTACTAGAACATTCAAAATGATATTATAAAGTCATTTTTTCCCTTCTTTCAAAGTGATTCTTAGGGAATTCTGAGAGGGCATGGAGACATTTTAAGAAATCATAGAAGCATTAGCTTAAATCAAGGAATGCTATGAGAACCCTTCATTTTGTGGACCCTCTTACCTACTACCTCATTCCTATCCTCATTCATGTTATATGCAACACATTACTGTAAACTACTTTTCTTTGGTAGTGAGGAGGAATGTTGTGAGGAAGAGACCTAGAGAAATCCATAAGTGAAAAATCAGGAGAACCACTAGTTTCATATATGATTTCCTATGAATGTTGAAGACAATCTCTCAAGGATTCTTTAAGGTTCCATAATCTATGATGGCCGCCAACAAATGTTGCATCCCACAATACAACTTTATATTCCTATGCTATTTAGGAAACACATCTTATTTGATTCACACAGAAAACTTGTGAGCTGATGAGGAAAGAGAAAAATGGCCTTAACGTACAGAGCAGAAAGAAAGATCCAAGGCTATATGGCACAGTTCAGAACCAGCATCTAGGTTCTCAATCCCAATCAGTCTTTCATGAGTGCAGAGGTCATATACATATGAATACATACATATATATATATATATATATATATATATATATATATATATATATGTATGTATATACACACACACACGTTTATGTGTATAGTATTTATGTCTATATATATGGCCTATGGCTTGGTGTAAACAGTCTTCTCAGTGAACTACATTTTGCGTAAGGAAACCAAGGGCTCAATAGTCTCATATCCTTGTTTAGTGTATTTTAGGATTCATTCAAGTGTCAACTCCAAAGGAGCTGGTTATCTCAAAAGAATGTCTGGCTAAGCAGAGCTGGAAGAATGCATGTCATTAGCTCTTGAAACCTGTTACCCTGAGTTCATGTTCCTAAATGGTTTCTTTCTGAGAGGAAGCTAGAGGATCATGTTTTGAATCCAAGATAATGGAAGTCAGATAGACATGAAAGAAATGGGATTTGGATACTAATCAGAAACTCCAGGGTAAGTATGCAGCTTCCAAGGTCCCAGAGACATACATGTCTTGAAGAAATGCTCAATTTCCAAATAAAGAATAGTTAAATAACAAGGTTTTATTTTTCATTTGGACTCTTACAAATTTCTCATTGCTGTAGCAACTATAGACAATAATCTGTGTCCATGATCCTTGATGGCATTTTAGCACAATTTATAGAAAAAAGTCAGAAAATAAAAAAATAATGTAAACTAAGAAATACATTATGAAATTTCTGTCCATTAGGTAACCAGCACCAACTGTACCATCATTAGATTTCTGATGGCAATGATGTGTTTGTCATAGTGCCATGCTTGTCCAAGTTCTTACTTAGAAGTTTACTTTTATTAGAAGCAAACCCTACTCTATGTACACTGACAACAGACTCCTTGTACACAGTGATGATCCTAAATACAGCTTTCTTTGAATCTCTCTGGATCACACACTCTGGATATTATAACTAAGAAATGCATCTAAGTTTTTAAATCCCAGGTTTGATTCTCTGATCAAGCTAGAAAGGAGCCATACAAACATCATATTACATATCTTCCTGAATATTTTATATTTTCCCAAAGTCATTTTCACTTGTTACCAATAATAAAAATCAACAATAACAGATCATAGGAAGCAGTTGAATATATTTCAGTATTTCCATACAGCAGTGCTCTCTAGATGATTGATTCCAGCATGTACACATGACATGCCATAAAAAAAAACCATGTGAAGGGGAAGGGTGTTCTGTGGTAAAATAAGTTTGAGAAAGAAATGTAACAAAATTCAATAGTTTTTAAGTACTTCCCAGGATCTTTAATGTGCTAATGAATGGATAATGTTCCACAGGGAAACAGAATACATAGCTTTTCTGAAAACTATTTGAGCATGAAAGCATTATTTTCTAGAGCAGTTCCAGGGACCAAGGTCTCATGAGTCTCATTTTGTCACAGTAGCTTGGGAATCACACTGGGATGAATTCTTGTTATAGCTCAAAATTGCTCTGCAACCTTGAAAGAGTTAATGAAATACAGTAGCCCCTCCGCTCCCCCACTTATTAGTGGTTTCTCCTGTAGTTTCAGTTACCTATGGCCAACCACAGTCCGGAAGCAGATGATCCTCCTGACATATCATCAGAAGGTCAGTGTTGGCTTAATGCTGCATCACTATGCCTGTGTCATCCAGCTCACTTCATCTCATCGTGCAAGCATTTCATCATCTCATATCATCACAAGAAGAAGAGTAGAGTATAAGATACTTGGAGAGAGAGACTATATTCACACAGCCTTTATTAGAGTATATTGTCATAAACTGCTCTATTTTATCATTAGTTATTGTTGCTAATCTCTTACTGTGCCTAATTTAGAAATTAAACTTCAGGGGTGCCTGGGTGGCTCAGTCGGTTGAGCGTCCGACCTCGGCTCAGGTCATGATCTCATGGTTTGTGAGTTTGAGCCCCGCCTCGGGCTCTGTGCTGACAGCACGGAGCCTGGAGCCTGGAGCCTGCTTCGGATTCTGTGTCTCCTTCTCACTCTGCCCCTCCCCCACTTGTGCTCTGTCTCTATCAAAAGTAAATAAATATAAAAACAATTAAAAAAAAGAAATTAAACTACATCATTGGTATGCATGTACAGAAAATTTAAAAAGCATATATAGGTTTTGATACTATCTGTGGTGTCATGCATCCCTTGGGATGCTTGGAACATATCACCCACAGATAAGGTTGGGCCACTATAGTCTAAGCCTTACAGTCTTGAGCTTAAAAAGGGTCATTTAAAAATTATTTAAAAATACTGGGGAAGACTTCTTTATATCCTTGACATCCAAATGCATCTAGGATCTTCACAAATCTGCAAATTCACTAATACTACTATAGCATATACTTTTCCCTTAGAAAATTTACTAAAATAAATACTCTCATTGCTGCTTTCACCCTGTTACTTTATAGAAATGTTTTTAGTATTCTTGCCTTTCCTGGAATCTGACTTCTATTAACAGCTCTGGTTTGCTAACATTTTAATTCTCACTTGGTGAACAATTTTGCACTGACTGGAACATTTCAAAAATATTTGAAAATATTTTCTCTTTCCTGAACACAAGCATATTGTGGGCTATACTGGATTTGTTCATAGGATTTATTATTTATCACTTCAAATTTCACACTTTTTAAATAATTTTTCTATGAATTATTTTCTTAGCTATTTTTTTCTAGTCACTTTTGCCTAGATTAGTGCTGTTCAACAGAAATATCATGTGATCCATTAATAGGGGCCATACATGGAATATTAAATTTTCTAAAAGCCACATCATGAAAAGTGTTTAAAGATGAGGTAAGATTATTTTTTTTCAGATTTATTTTTAAGTAATCTCTACACCCAACATGGGGCTTGAACCCACCCTGAGACCAAGAGTCACACGCTCTACAGACTGAGCCAGCCAGGAGCCCCCCAGGTGAAATTAATTTAATAATATATTTTATTTAACCCAATAGGTGCAAAATATTAACACCTATACAAGAAATCATAATAAAAATTACTAATGAGATGTTTTTCACTTTTGTTCCCACCTCGTACTTGAAATCTGTGCATTTTACACTTCCAGCACATCTCACATGTATTAGCCACGGTTCAAGTGCTCTGTGGCTACTGGCTGTCTTGTGGGAGAGCACAGTTCTAGATTAGCAGTCAGCTTTCTTTGGGGGCCAATTTTCTACACAGATACAAGATAAACTGATACACAGAGTTAGCTGAATTTGCAAGGAAGGATGGAGAGTGAGAAAACCATATTATGAGGTGGATACTAGATGATCTACAGGCTCCTTTAATAGTTATGTAACTTAAATCCACTGAAGAGTTTAGTTGTACACGGGCTCATCTTACTTGATACGAGGCCCCAGAGTCCCTTAAAATAGCTCCATTCACTAAAGTAAAGGGGTGATTGTAATTGATTTTCAAGTAGAAAAATCAGTAACATCGATTTGAAATGTAAAAATAAATAAATTCTGTAAATATATGTTGAACATCATTTGCATATATAACACTTGACTAGGTCCTGGCTTTTCGTTATAGTTAACAGATATGAGAAATCCAATTTCCCAGGCAGTGGTATGTATGTACACACACACACACACACACACACACACACACACACACAGACACAGCCACACACAAAAATACACACATGTATCCAAAGACATACCTATATGCTCATATGCATGTATGTATGTGTGATATAAATCCCAGTTCTTTTTTTTTTTTTTTTTTTTTTTTAGTTTATTTATTTTTGAGAGAGAGAGAGAGAGAGCAGGGGAGGAGCAGAGAGAGAGGCAGACACAGAATCTGAAGCAGGTTCTAGGCTCTGAGCTGTCAGCGCAGAGCCCCATGCAGGGCTCAGACTCAAACCAAGAGATCATGACCTGAGCCAAAATCAAGAGTCAGACACTTAACCAGCTGAGCCACCCAGGTGCCCCATAAATCCCACTTATTTTTATAGGGTCAGTGGTTGGTGCTTGTTATTTCTCTCTCTCTCTCTCTCTCTCTCTCTCTCTCTCTCTCTGTCTCTCCTCTTTTTAATAATGGGCACCACAGAAGAGAAAGGAGAGACTCATTCTTGTTCTATAGCCAAGCTTGTTATGACACTTAAGCTTACTCTCAATGGAAAGAAATCTGTAGCTTATTCTTGCAAGTAATGATAATTAACATAAACTGCTTCTATATGCCACACTACTGTATGCATGCATCATCTCACTTAATACAGCAGTGGATGATGTAGGTACAGAGGCAACTGAACAGAGTACCTTTAAGAAGTTTAATAAAGGCCATATAACCCATCAATGGAACAGCCACAATTTGAACTTAGGAACCTCTGCTCTGTCATGAAGCTAAACTATTCACTTTAAATTCATGATGTTCTAAACACTCTTTCGATAACAATTTGTTTTCTAAGCTGAATTAGGTACTTGAAAGCAATGCTGATATTTCTTATGACTTAAATATCTCTGAAGATCTTAATGGGAAAGAACATTGTAAATACCTACTTTTATACTTAGCATAACCTCTCACTTTATTTTATTCCAAGATCCATCCCGGAAAAGACTCAGCTTCTTTGTTTAGCTCTAACAAATACCAGAATCTACAACATATGGCGCCTCTTACCAGGATCATTTCTCCCAGTGTTTTCGTTCATCTTTAATGTGGATATTCGGTGGTCTGCTGGCTCATGAGAGATGACAGACATCCTCTTCTGTAAACTGTGAATAACTATATTTGGACTTGCTTCTTCATGCTTTTTTACTAATCCTTTTTGTTTTTCTCATTTGTTAAACTGAAACCTTAAAATGATCAAATTTATCTTAATAGTATCTATATTTTTGTTTTGGTACTGTGACAGAGTTTAACTCATTACTAGTTGGACATCAATCAGTTGAATCAACTGGACAAGTAAATAACCCACAGATTTCACAGTAGTCCATTTGAAAGTAGGCATCAGGGAGGTTTCTGTCTTAAAGCACCAAATAATAGAAGGTAGACAAAAGTAGTCTTCATTTTCAGAGCCATACTCTTGCTTTTACTTACTAAGTGTATCGAAAGAATAATTACTGTTATTCAGAAGAATAATGTTAGCAAAAGAGTCACTTTTGGAAGTCTGCCAACCTCTGATTTAAGCAACATATATCAGACTTGAACACATAAAATTTGGGGCTTCGTGTGTCTAGCAGATCATACATGCTCATACATTGGTTAAATGAACGACTGGATTGCATACAAGTTCAAGGGGTCATTGAACTATTCTTTGTTCTTTCATTGAACTATTCATTGATCATCTTTGATCTTTCCTGAGCTTGGTGTTAATATCAATATTTGCTTGATTATGAAGAAGTATGTAGGTAAATACCCTGGGTCATTTATAGTTATTTTTACTTTTGTAATGTTATTTCTATCAACTTAAAGGGATAGAGTCGTTAAATAGTTTGCACAATCAATTTCATGTGAGAAGGCTGAGGTATATGGAAGTTAAGTACCTTGCCTGATACTGTACGATGAGCAAAGATGAGAGTGAAAATCTAGTAGAGCGAGCTGCTGCTCTTCCAAGCAAACACTGGGAGAGTTCATATTATCATTACCATATAAAAGTAACCTAAGTAAATACTGAAGTGCTGGGACTTCATCCTATGATAATAAAGAATGTTTATATTGAAAGTAAGAAATTAGGGGCGCCTGGGTGGCTCAGTCGGTTGAGCATCCGATTTCGGCTCAGGTCATGATCTCGCTGGTCTGTGAGTTCGAGCCCCGTGTTGGGCTCTGTGCTGACAGCTCAGAGCCTGAAGCCTGTTTCAGATTCTGTGTCTCTGTCTCTCTGACCCTCCCCTGTTCATGCTCTGTCTGTCTCTGTCTCAAAAATAAATAAACATTAAAAAAAAAAGTAAGAAATCATATTTTCTGTGGTGAGTTATACAACAAACAGTAAAGAAATGAAGTCTGATGTCGGATTGGAATATGAAAAAATATATTAGCCTTCATATAATATACAAAATAATTTATGGAAAGAACTTGTTCATGGGTGTTATAATAAAACCCTTTCTATCTATTTAGTCATCCCTTAGTTTTCATTTTCAACAAAGGAAAGCTAAAAAAAATGTCTTGGCCCCTGTCTTCCTCTCTCCCCTGTAACTGATCATAAAAGATGAGTAAAAATGCTTGAAATGTGGCCAATGATCACTGAAATTTTAACACAAACTTCCTGATATTTTCAGTGATATAGGATACTGGTCAGTTTTCTCAGAAACATTATAAATTTTTCTCTGAGGATGGAAACGATATTGGAGGATGAGGCCAGGTTTCAGACTCAGTCTCTTAAATTCTTACTTTAGATATGTCTTAGGGATCTTGTTCAGTGGTTTAAATAATTCATGGAAAAGCAAATGTTCTGGCAACCTCATTCTCAACATCTCAAAAAAAAAAAAAAAAAAAGCTTATATTCTCTGTCTTTAGTTCTCATCTTCCCTGTCATTGGTGTTTATCTTAACACTGTTTCTATCAATGGAACCAGGAGTAGACCATTAAAAGCTACAGATATGTATTTATTTTAAGCATTTACAAGAACCCTCATGATTCATTTTCAGGGTCTACACATTTTGTCAGTGTATCAGTGTATTATGTTATGAAGTCTCTACTATACTAACAATAATTAGGACTAGTTTTGGATCCTACTAGGGGGACCGCAATTGAATTTTGACTGATTTCACATGGAGGTAGAAATTTGTATTTTATTTGCAAAATTTACTCTCTCTGAAAAATTTATTCTTTTTAAAATTTTTTTTCTTTTTTCTTTTTTTTTGAAGGAGACCATTGCTTCTACACACAGAAAACTCAACAGCATACACCTGGCCCAGTTTTGAGGCTACTTCCTCAGCCTTTGCCTCTTCTAGTCTGGAACCGTGAGCCACAGATTTTGGACACAGGATGTTCCTTCCCAAGTGACAGCAGATCTCATCATATCTGTCATTATAATTGGTCCTGATAGCTTCTACCAGCTTAGCCAGAGCTCCTTTGTCTCCTGAGTTCACCTGTGTGAAGGGGATCGTGGTGCAGATCTTCCCATGGACCAGATGCTCCAGCCTAGTCTTCCTCTTGATAATGCAGAGGGATCCTCATCTGATGATACAGGGCAGGCAGGAAGACTACCAGCTCTATAGGATCCATATCATGTGCCATCACTACCAGCTGAGTTTTCTTGTTTTCCACCAAGATGGTGACAGTACTAACCCTGTGGAAGGACTGGTGACCTCTTAGTATGAATTTCTCCTTTGCACTTCCAATCTCCTAAACCCTTTCTACTCATCCCAGGGTCCAAGGACCAGCATCATTAGCACCATCTTGGAGGTTGCTAGGGATGCAGAATCTCAGGCCTTATTCTTGACCTACTCATTCAGAATTTGCATTGTAACAAGATCGTCAGGAGATGGGTGTACATCCAGTTTTTTTTTTTTTTCAACTTTTTTTTTTTTTTTTTTAATTTTTGGGACAGAGAGAGACAGAGCATGAACGGGGGAGGGGCAGAGAGAGAGGGAGACACAGAATCGGAAACAGGCTCCAGGCTCCGAGCCATCAGCCCAAAGCCCGACGCGGGGCTCGAACTCACGGACGGCGAGATCGTGACCTGGCTGAAGTCGGACGCTTAACCGACTGCGCCACCCAGGCGCCCCTGTACATCCAGTTTTTAGAGGCACTGGCCTAAGGCATAGAACTTAGTATTTAATTACAAAATGTCTTGTTCCTTTCAGCAAAAGTGTCAGTTTCTCTTCAGTTTCTAGTACCAAGCATAAGCTATTTATTTAAATATAATAAAATGATTGAAAACAAAGAAGAAAAGGAAAAAAAAAGCTTTCTAAGGTAAAAATAAAGCCTGAAGAAATCATGCCCTTTATTTTATTTTCCAAAGTTTTATTTTGCTGTCAGATTCTTTTACAAACCACTGTCTCAGAATAAGTTCCCAAATGGAGGTCGACTGTGATCATGCCTGGTGGACCCATCTGCATTCGATGACTATAGGCTGATTATCTACTTAAAGGATGATCCTCACCCCTAGCACTCCCCTTTCTGTATGAATTTGAATATTTCATATCTGCCCTGTCCAGCAGGCAGGACAACAGGGAATGAAAACAAAGATAAGCCATTCCGGTCTTCTTTAGCAGTTTTGCTAAAAGATTTGATAGTCTGAAACACTGGTTAAAGCGAATTCTGTAGACTTTAATTTACCATAGCTCAGTAATAAATTTTAATTTACCATTGACAAAATGATTAGCTATCCTAGGCTGCAATTTGGTATGTATTGGGAAGAACATTTTCGGGACCTGGAAGAATTAATACAAGTTCCAGTGGGATCCAAGGAGTTTCGGGCACCAAATGTTGGTCCTGAGGATTATATTTTTAGTAAAACCTCATTTCTGAGGAATTTAAAAGTGAAGCTCAAATATAACAACTTCAAGAGCCCACTAAGGTAGAGATTAAAATTTAAAAGAGAACATTGTAAATCCTTAACTCCTTTCCTAATTTTCAAGTCAGGTGACATTATATAGAAACTCTTATTTTCAAAGTTCATGATTTAAAATGTCTGTCCAGAGGGGCACCTGGTGGCTCAGTCAGTTAAGTGTCCGACTTCAGCTCAGGTCACGATCTCATGGCTTGTGAGTTTGAGCCCTGCGTCAGGCTCTGAGGTGACAGCTCGGAGCCTGGAGCCTCTTCTGATTCTGTGTCTCCCTCTCTCTGTGCTCTTCCCCCACTCATGCTCTGTCTGTCTCTCTCTCTCTCTCTCTCTCTCACTCTCAAAAGTAAACATTAACTAAATAAAAAATAAAATATCTGTCCAGTAATAAAGTATACATCGTTTCATGTCATGAAACCCCAAGAATACATTTCTACTGCCTTAACTTTCCTTTGTGTTCTGCTGGATATGCCGCCAATTAGAGAGACATATGATTGGATTTTGAAAGACTCAAGAAATAGGAACCACAGTTATTACACATGCTAAATGTCTTCAGTCATTGTCTAAAATTAATGATCACACTTTGACATGGTACAAACTGAACCAGGGTCAGCTTACTTACTTGATGTACCAGAAACCAGACTGGTATCATAAATCAGTTTATGATGAGCTTTAGAGGGTATGACATACAAAAGGGGATTATATGTCACCAGGATCTTGACATTAAAAAAATAAATAAAGACACAATGAGAAAGAAAGAGGAAAGAGAATAAAGGAAATGTACTGTATAATAACTTACATTGCCTATGTATTTGCTAGTGTGTTTAAACAGGTTAGGTTGGCTTAGGAAAAGTCCAAAACAACTTTTCTAAGAAATAATTTATGGGAGGGAAAACCTCATTTAAAGTGAGCATAGGATATATAGCTAGAACCAAAAGTAGGAGATGGACATTTTAAAACAGAATAAAATATTATTAATTGTTTTGGCTCACAATGGTTATTGCTGGGTTGACAAATCAATCTGGATAAAATGTAAGAATACGATTATAGATTTAAACTGAATACATGTCAAAGATGGGGTCAATTCTGTTTCTGCACAATGTGCCATGTTTTCTACTAGGCCTTCATTCCATAGGTGTGTTTTATTCACCACGAGGAGAAACAGAATGTGAATGCCATACTATTCCTGGAAAATCAGGTTTTATGAATCAGAATATCCATCTCCTAGGTAATCACTTATTAAGATGCTGTCATTGAAAATGGAATACGGGGGCGCCTGGGTGGCGCAGTCGGTTAAGCGTCCGACTTCAGCCAGGTCACGATCTCGCGGTCCGTGAGTTCGAGCCCCGCGTCGGGCTCTGGGCTGATGGCTCAGAGCCTGGAGCCTGTTTCCCATTCTGTGTCTCCCTCTCTCTCTGCCCCTCCCCCGCTCATGCTCTGTCTCTCTCTATCCCAAAAATAAATAAACGTTGAAAAAAAAAATTAAAAAAAAAAAAAGAAAATGGAATACGTAGATGGCCTGCCCTTTGGCGAGGATGTGGAAAACTGGAACACTGTCTCAGAAATTATATAAATGGTACAATCACTTTGGCAACTTATTTGGTGATATATAAAAACATGCATAAACTGCAGTCCAGAAATTCTACTCTTTGGGATACATCCAGCATATGTATATGCACTCACACTTACACATAGACCATAGTCATTTGTTTATCAGGTGACATATACTAGAATGTTCATAGCATCTCTATTCATAATAGCCTCAAACTGAAATACCCAACTATATGTCAACAATAACATTAATGAGTAATTGACAGTATATTCACTCATGATATATTATCATGAGAATGAACAATCTACAACCACAAAAAACAATATAGATGAATGTTAGTATTGCAATGTTGATGGGAAGAGGCCAAAACAGAAAAGTTTATATTATATAATTTCATTCATAAAAAAAGTTCAGAAACAGGCAAAAAAAAAAAAAAAAAACCTTCTGTGCTCTTAGAATTCTGGATAGTTGTTATCTTTGGAAGCACTGTGACTGCAGAGAGCATGAAAGGGTATCCTTGGTCATGTTTTATTTCTGGATCTGAGGGCTGGTTATATGAATATGGCTAAGGCTAAGCATTTTTTTTCCTGAGCTAGTTGCATATTCACACCCATCATCTTGAACCGATAGATTCTCATGGAGCACTAAGGGCTATATACAAGAAAAGAGAGTCCCTTTCCTTTTTACCAATACTGGGTGGGCAACATAGTTATTTTTAAGTCATCTAGAGCTAACAGAAACATTAAGCCTTTCAAGTTCATTTCAAAACAGAAGACAATTGTCTCCCCTGCCAATAATTTCTTCTTTACCTTTCTTGGCATTTCTGCAAGTGAGATCTCTCTGACATATCTGTTGTCTCAGTCCAAATGGATCTTCTTTAGGAAGAGGAAAACAGTGTGGAGGTTCCTCAAAAAATTAAAAACAGATCTACCCTATGACCCAGCAATAGCACTGCTAGGAATTTACCCAAGGGACACAGGAGTGCTGATGCATAGGGGCACTTGTACCCCAATGTTTATAGCAGCACTCTCAACAATAGCCAAATTATGGAAAGGGCCTAAATGTCCATCCACTGATGAATGGATAAAGAAATTGTGGTTTATGTACACAATGGAATACTACTTGGCAATGAGAAAGAATGAAATATGGCCTTTTGTAGCAATGTGGATGGAACTGGAGAGTGTTATGCTAAGTGAAATAAGTCATACAGAGAAAGACAGATACCATATGTTTTCACTCTTATGTGGATCCTGAGAAACTTAACAGAAGACCATCGGGGAGGGGAAGGAAAAAAAAAGTTATAGAGGGAGAGAGGCAAAGCATAAGAGACTGTTAAAAACTGAGAACAATCTGAGGGCTGATGGGGGTGGGAGGGAGGGGAGGGCACCTGTTTGGATGAGCCCTGGGTGTTGTATGGAAACCATTTTGATGATAAATTTCATATTTTAAAAAAAGGAAAAAAAAAGAAAAAAGGAAAAGGCACCTGACGGTGGTTGTCCCTGAATATCTCAGTCAAGGGTTAGGGGAGCAGCTCACACAAGAGAAGTTGTAGAGTATCCTCTTCCTCAACAAGGGGACACAGAACAAAAATGTGCCCACCACCAGCAGCAGCACCACTGGCAGCTGGCAACTGGCTTTGCTTAACACATTTTGAACTTCATAACAAATGGCTACAGAAGGTTATGGTGGGAAAATGTCCAGTCATTTTCTAGGAAATGGTAAGTATATACATACGTAAAACAATTATAGGAGCAGTAAAATGTTTTTGTCTTTCAGTTCATCTGAGATCGAGACAGTGACGCTTTGTGGAACTCACGGATGAGAACTTATTATCAAGTACAACCCAAAAATGGCAAAAGGATTTTTCTGTTATGGTTTTCTCTCTCGTATGGTGACCACTCTTTCACTAGAGAATGCACTTACATCATCAAATTAATGTGATGCCTAAACAGGACATAAATCTTCCCTTTAGATGAGAACACTAATCAGATTCAGCTAGTTTTTCACTCTCCATCCATCTAAACACTGCAATTATGTGAAAAGAAAAACCTCTGGAAACTAAGAATACTTTACAAACTTAGACCTCTCTTCCTAGCCAATCCATTTTACTATCCTATATAAACAAATTCTGCCATTGCATTCCTTTATCCATAGCAACTTCAAGTGGATAATCCACAAATCAATTAAAGACAAGTTAATTGCCAAAAGGGATCAAGCAACAAGCATTAGAAGCATAATATTTACAGGCACCATCTTAAAATTTATGTGTTAGAGAAAAGTTGGGCTGGCTAGCTCTCCCTGTAATCCAACAATTTAAATGTGTATGATAACTTTTGAAAATAAAAAAAATGCATCACATTATTTCTCCCAGCTTATGACATCTCTATTTTTAGGGCTGACATGGACAGATAAACCAAGCCAAAAAAAGGTACTACTGTAGGATATGCTACTGCTATTGATTTTTAAATTTCATTTTTTAACTTTAATATTTTATATCATGGAACTTTTTGAGGATTACACAAAACAATGTAAAAGAAAGTATGATATCCACCCCCCTTTCCTTCTCCTCTTTGCATGTTTACAGTTAAGGAGAAGCAAAGACAAATTCACTGAGGAGACGAGTCTGATATGACCAAGAACACAGTCAATAATGAGGTGAGTATCCATGTGGTTCCATCAACTGGGTGCAATTCTTAGTTATATCTTGCCTGCCTAGGACTGCAAATGTACTCACGGATATATGGAATGGACACACTTCAATTATATGTAACTAAATAGCTCTTTTCTTTACGAAGGCTTCCTTGATTTCTTCAAGCAGAATCTCCTGTCTCAGTACCTATGTTGTTTTATGTAGTTGTTAACTTGTTTATGCTTTCTTCCACTAAGAGGTAAGCTGTGTGAGAGCAAAGATCTCATCCATTTTCCTTATCATTATATTCCTAATATAAGGTTAATACTGTCAGGTGGCTAGTAAAACACCAGACAAAGGGGTGTGCTAGAGCTGTCCACACCAGCTGAAAAAGCAGACTCTTCCATGTTCAGGAGTATTTCTAAATTGGTCATTTTACCTACAACTGTAAAAAGTTAAATGATATGGGGTACCGGGGTGGCTCAGTCGGTTAAGCATCCGACTTCAGTTCAGGTCATTATCTCACAGCTCGTGGGTTCGAGCCCCACATCAGTCTCTGTGCTGACAGCTCAGAGCCTGGAGCCTGCTTCAGATTCTGTGTCTCCCTCTGTCTCTGCTCCTCCCCGGCTCATGCTCTCTGTCTCATTAAAAAAAAAAAAAAGTTAGAGAGGGAGGGAGCCAAAACATAAGAGACTCTTAAAAACTGAGAACAAACTGAGGGTTGATGGGGGGTGGGTGATGGGTATTGAGGAGGGCACCTGTTGGGATGAGACTGGGTGTTGTATGGAAACCAATTTGACAATAAATTTCATATTAAAAATAATAAAAACACAAACGTTAAAAAAGTTAAATGATATAAACTTATTAAATAAATGATGTTAAAAACACTAGTAATAAACATCCAAAACTCTTTAGTTCCTAGCACTTTGACTACATTGTTACATTATGTACATTCTTGAGTTCATTTATATCAACATATCTGCCTGCACTACAAGGCACCTCTTGCCAACTCTCCATCAAGTGACCTCTACAACTTGAAATGGGCCACTGGGAGGATTTGAGGAGTTTTGAAATCAGCAAATATTACAAACAGCCTTTTTTTTTCCTTTTGGTGTCTTCACAGAAAGCTGGCTGTTAACATTTACCATCCCACTACTGAACAGGCTTGTCATAGGCATTCAAAAATAGTTTGTGAATGAATGCATTCATCTTTTATGTGAGTTCTGATTACATTTGAGTGTTTGTTCATGGGAACATTAGTTTTTAACTTATTCCTTTAGCCCACCACAAAGTTCATCTTTTTCACTCTCAAGTTTTCTTTTCACAACGGGGCTTACATACTTCTTGCTCTTGAAACATCTGCCTTTCACATTTGATTGACTTCCCATAGTTAAAGTACTATGTATCGACTCTGTCCACAGATCCATCTTTTCTCTGCAATATTTTAGTTGTTCCCCTTCCAAATTTACATTATCATTAGGTGTCAAACTATACAATTTGACAAGTTTATTAGTTTCATAATGTCGTCTCCCTTGCCAATGAGATTTTCTTTTGCTCTGATTCACAGTCACTCTGGGCACTTATCTAACTCAGCCTTACAGAAATTAAGAGGCTTTCTTCAGCCCCTTGTTAAGAAAATTAGAGAAGCTCTTCAATTACGGTTCAAATGTGAAAAACATAATGGAGGTTAGGAGGGGACACCGGCAAGGCAGGAGGTGGGTATTCGGCGGTGGCAAAGCACACAGGGGCGGGAGCCTCCACAGCGAGAAGAAGCAAATGAAGGGGTACAGAAGCAGATGTTCCCCCTCTAGGAAAGTGTTCATTATTTGCTATGCTCAGTCTGAACAAGTCTTCTCTGGCCCACTCAATTAAGGTACTAGCCCTTAAAACTGTGTGCTGGGATTTCCTCAGTTTAATGACTTATAGCCCAAATTCTACTAGCTAAAAATCTAGAATCAACATAATGACAATATTATAAATTTTATTCACCACGAATACTCACATCCATTACACTTCTAGTTTTAAGCGTAGTATGGCTCTCATGTTGACCATCAGAAATACTCACAAGCATGATTACAAACTCTCAGCAGTGGAAGGTATCTTTCCTTCTTCTGCTACCTTGATTTCTGCATCTCCTGCCAGTCCACATCTGACTGTGCTCCAGGCTGGTGTGTAGCTCCCAGCCACCTAATAGCATCTGTACTTTTATAATAACTACACACAATTTTATATCTTTCTGTCTGTGCTTGCTCCATGTGCTGTCTTGATAGTACAGAGAACTCACAAGCCCTATTTCCCCTCTTCAACTCTGTGTCTGGTCAGCACTGCTAATTGCACAGATTCCTTTGGATGTTTGAGATATGTTTCTTTCAATTTAGAAAATCTTAGCTAATGCCCTCTGCAAAAACCCTAGTTACGAAAAGGCTCTTCCAAATCCCTATTGCAGCTGTTGTAGGATGGGATTTTTAGATTTGTAGGTAAAGTGTCTGAGTGTAGTCTTCCTTAGAGGACTCTTTCTAGTATTTAGAAGCCCATCTTTTTGTGGTGGCTACCCAATTTTGACTCTTGCACTCCTCCCTAGTTGTAGAAAGTGGGCACCAAATCATTCTGTTTGCCGCCTTACCAAAGACTGATTTAAATGGGATCTACACTGAGGTTGGGGGGGGGGGGACATTGGAGAAAAAAATTCGTGCAGAAGCACACAGAACCATGGTTTGTACAGGTCTGGCTGTGACACCATCAAATTTCATAACCTGGGTCTCTCCAGATCTTTAGGTTTTTCAATGTAAGATGATGGGTTTGAGCAGATGAACTCTTAGGTCTCTCCAACTTTAACTCTCTCTTCCATGAGTTTTGGAAAAGGAAGCAGAGTGTCCCCATTCTTGTCAGTGGTCTAGAAATATTTGCTGATAGCTTCATTCATTCAGTGTGTATACATCAACCACCTACACTATGTCACACACCCTTACAGGCGTTAAAGAGGTGGAAAAAAGAAGGCAAAAATCGCTGTCACATGGAACTTACATTCTAGTATTAATAATAACTAACATTTATTTTAGTGCTTTCACGTGCCAGGAATTACATATGATTAACACACTTACTCCTCACAACATCTCATTTTACAGATAAGGAAACTGAGGCAATAAAGTTAAATAACTTTTGAATGTCTCATAGCTGTGAATGAAAGTATGGAAATTTGAACCTCAGCTATATGGGTCTAGAGCCAGCCAGCTCCCAACCATCACTCCACACCACCTTCCAACGATGCAGACGTTTGACCTGCAAGCCGCCAGCTGTATTGCTCTAATCTGTAACCAAATGCAGCCCCAATGACGATGGGTAACCTATAAACCTATCTAAGAAGCATCACAAAATTGGTGAAATGGTAAGAGAACTGTGGGAAATGCTATAAAAGAAAGAGGGGGTAAGCAGCTGATTGTTAAATACATATTTTCGCTGAAAGGCACAATGGCTTTGTGAAGTAGGCATTTATATTTTCCATTTATAGACATGGAATCTACTGATGGCAGTTAGGGAAACCACTCAGTCAAGAAAGCAGCAGAGTTGGCATTCAAACTTCATCTGTTCAGCTCTAAAGCCAAAGTCTTTCCCCCTCTACTATGCTACCTCTGCCCACATGTGCAGTGATTGTCAACCTCTCTGCTATTCCTATAATGACTGTTATGTGACCTATAAGGTAACTATGTCTTCCCATTTTCAATAACACTATTACTCTCCATTTGGAATATGGTTAAGAAGGCCAGTTTAATATTCACAACAATGCCAGTGGAATAAATAGGCACGGAACAGGATGAAGTTGACCTCTTTAAGCTCAGACAATCTTCAGGCTCCACTGAACAGCTGGCCAAGAAGCAACATTTTGGCAGTAAAATAAAACCACATGACCAATGTATTTGGCCAGATGATATGAGCCAGATGGAAGCCCACAAACAAAACCCAGTGAGAGGATAGAGCCGGGCCACTTAACTCACCGATTAGGGATTGTTTGTTTCATTGTTTCTTAACATAAGAAATACTTACAATTGGGCATTCTTGCTCAATACTGCTCTAAACCAATATCAATTAGTTTAGATGACAGTTTAGGTATTATTTAGTAAGTTTCTATTTTCATTGACCACCAAGCCATGTTCTACATCAAATTGCAAAATGATCTCTTTTCAGGGAAAGATTCGGAGTTGAGCCCAGCAGGACAGTAAATCTATTGAATCACACTTCTTGGGGCACCTGGGTGGCTCAGTCGGTTAAGCATCCGACTTCAGCTCAGGTTATGATCTTGCAGTCTGTGAGTTCGAGCCCCGCGGCGGGCTCTGTGCTGATGGCTCAGAATCTGGAGACTGCTTCAGATTCTGTGTGTGTGTATGTGTGTCTGTCTGTCTGTCTGTCTGTCTCTCTCTCTCTCTCTGCACCTCCCCCACTCTCACTCTGCCTCTCTCTCTCTCAAAAATAAATAAACATGCAAAAAAATTTTAGAATTGCCCCCCTCATTAGGGCACACTCCTCCCTGTGTGGCCATGAGAGGATTTGCTCAGGAAACTACAGGTAGCAGACTGACTATTTAGAAGTCTAGGCTCTGGGACAGACTGCCAGGGTCCAAATTTGGGCAAGTTTCTCAAACTTTGCCTAGTTTCCTCAGCTGTAAAAGAAAGAAAACAGTTGATCTACCTCATGGAGTTGTTTTGTGGAATGAAGTGAGACAACACATGTACCTTACTGGGAACACGACATGGCACATGTAAGTGCCTAAGAGAAATTAGATCTTATCAATTACTTACTTGTTACTTATATTACTCCAGACTTTAGTCTCTGGGTGTGTGTGTGTGTGTGTGTGTGTGTGTGCTCACACGTCTGTGTGTGTGTGTGGCCTCTAATCCCTGAACCTTCAATTCTTTCTCCCTTATTTGGTGGTATTTCTCCTCACTTACCCTATAGAATTAATGGAGATGAGCTGTGGGACAGTAAAAACAATATTTATCACATCTCTTACATCTGAAAAGCTTTACACAAATGCTGTGCAATGGGAGGCATGAATGTGGTTCTTAGAAAGTTATATCCCAGTGTATTGACTTGTTGGTGGCACTCATTTCCCTTCCTAAGGCCTGGGTTCCAGCCTGCTTTTCTAGTGGGTATTGCTAGGCTTACTTTGACAATGACTGAGGTGCTAAGGCTCAGGTTTTAGTCGTAACACAGCAGCTGAGACCGCACTCTCCTCTTGTCCCTGCTCATGGCTGCCTCTATCAGATGTCCAGATCCAAGCTGCAGATCTAAACATAGATTTGTAAGAGCACAGGGGATGACTTAAGGTCATTGATGGTTTTTTGTTCTAGTACATGTGGCTTTTCATGACTCTAATATCACTTGTGCTTTTGTTTCTTCATCTGATTGTTAATTCTCCTTTCCACTGATCAGTCTATTTCACGTTAAAAATATTTACTTCTTAGTCCTTCTACAAGAGGTACAGGTATGTGCAAATGAATTTAATGAATCACCTATTTAGCAGCTCTGTTAAACCGCTGGGGGAGCGATGTTGACGTCGATGTTGAAACTACCGGCAAATAGAGATTTGGAGATTTTCTGAGAATCTCAATTATTTAGAGTATTCCATGACCCCTGTTAGTATAAGAGACAAGAAAACTAGAACTGCTTTCTGCTTCTGGCTTGTGGGATGCTAGGCGAATCATGTCTGTCCTAAATGTACCTTGGATGGCTTTCTTTTCTATTTGCATACAACCACCCCAGAATCACCACATAAAATGTTTGTGTGGTTTTTTTCTTCTTTTTCTTTTAGCATCCCTTTCTGAGAAGATGGAAAGCAGAAAGTTTTGTGAATTGTTCTGGTTGAAAGACAAGACCATCTCTTGAAGGGTAACTTTCTATTTAAAGTTTCCTTGAACATTACAATACTTTCAAACAATAGCAATTAGACAAACAAAATGTCCTAGTGTTGTTCCCTTGGTGAGCTGGCAGAGTCCATCAACCTGCTAATTCTTAGCTCCTCATTCTTTCTTTCCTTCTCAGATCATTTTCTGTCCAAACTTTTAGGTACTATATTTAAAACTCCAACATAAATTCACACGTTATTTCTTCAAACCTAATGTGAGGAACACATCATTCCCTTTTCACTCTCCTCAAAAACATATATGAAAGATGTGGCTCTAAGTAATAATTGGCACTCATTCCATATCCAGAGAGGAAAATTAGTCCCTTAGTGTGCAATCCTCTCTTTCTCTCTATCAAATAAAATGTGGCTTCATACACTATATATTAATCATATTTGGCTTTTTATAAAAATGTATTTTGCCCACAGAAGACAAAAATTTTGTCACTGCTGAAAAACTACTTTCAAATCTATTTTAAGCATTGTTTAACTGTCTAAGATTGTACTTCTCAGAGATGAAGAGTCATCCAATGTATATGATTTGCTCTTACTTTAACAAATCAGACTCTAACTGAATTCCACAGATTCTAGGCTTGGCTTTCCTTTACCCTGAATGCTACAAGAAAGTGAAAACAATGCCAAAGAAAACTATTCCAGATTAAAGGTAAGTGTACCATCAGTATCATGCATTCATGTCCATTCCATCTTCAAAGAAAAAAAATTATATTATACTAGACACATTTCAGGATTTTACAGAATATGAAATATTTTTCTCGAGCCAATAGTCTTGTATAGGGGAAATTCAATGAAGAAAAATTAGCTGATGCCCAGTTATTTCAGTCGCTTTAATAGTAAAATCATATCCAAACCCTCTCAAGGGTCAAGATAAGCTTAAGCTACTTCCGTTTTTTAAGGATCACATATGTTAAAAAATGAATTAAAAAAATTTCAGAAACAAGGTTGCAAAATTGTAGGAAAATTTAAACATTTATATTAGTTTAACACCTTTAACCCCAGGAATGCTAGGCAATAAAAATGTGCCATTCAGAAGATAACTGTAGAATTTAAGTGTATGTGTGTGTGTGTGTGTGTGTGTGTGTACACATACATACCTATATTGATTCACAGTGCATTTGAGGTGGTGTGGCCTGTTAGAGTTTACAGTTAGATGACAAATATCTTTTTTCATTATTGTCAGTACACTGCTGTAGCTGAATGCATAATCTTTTTGAGCAAAGATAGACCTCTGAAAATGTGAGACCAGAGTGGTCAACTGGCCTCCGACTTCCCTAACTATCTCCTGAACCCCTGGACTCTGATAGGCTCTGATTATTTCAACAACTTGGCTTTGCAAATAAAGTAGTGATACCAACTAAGATAGTATAGCAAATGCTTCATAAAATATGAATTAATGGCACTCCTGTCACATGTAAGGGAGCCCCTGGCCTCAAAGAATTTACAGTCCAAATAGAGAGACAAAACAGGACCCAAAGAACAGTGAAGACAGTTCATGCAAATAATTTAATTATTACATGGGCAATTTGCATTGACATTAAAAGTCTATCAATGAGGGACAAAGTCTCTCAGGTGCCAAAGTGGATTGGTCCATGATGGTGATTCGGGATGTCACTCTTACCTCTTGTTATGAAAGAGGCTTGTTAGAATTAAGAACCTGGGCTGTATTTTGGAAAGGATCAGAACTTGACCAACAGACAATGAAGATAACTTTGCCAGACTAAGGCAAGTTGCATAATATATCTGCAAATCATACAGTAGAGCTTACACTGCATTTTTTGAGATTTCTGAAACACTAGTCCAACATGCTATTCCTTTCACACTACCCAGTAGTTAGGCACGTATGACAGCCTGGGAAATATTATCAGATCTCGATGATGAGGGGAGTCTAGAAGCCACCATCTACTGGAAACATGCACTGTAATGTTACATATCCTTGATGAGCTTACAACAATTATGAACATGCACATAAGAAGCATGAGATCCAAATAATAAGCATGAGATGTGGATTGATTAGAATGTAAAATACATAGTAGGGCATATAATTTCTAATGTTGAACTGTATACATAACTGATAAAGTATTTATCAGTATTGTATTTATTTTGTTTTGAAATAGAAATAAATGAAATTCCTATTTACATTTTTAGCTGTCAACTTTTACTTATCCCTTGTCAAATTTTGCTTATGCATTGTTACTATAGGTGAAGTTCATAATTTGATTTCTCTGATTTCACAGTTCCCTAATAAATTCCAAGGGCACTATCTTCCATACTGCCTAAAACAATTAATTTCCTTGAATTATTTTAAACCAAAATTTGAATTTTTTTATGCAAGTAAGTCAGAAAGTATTTTAATCCAACTTTAACGCATACTTCTATATAGGCCTAGTAATTTCTAGATGTTACATTTGGTCTAAATAAGAAAGACATTCTCAAGATTTTGCAAAACAGTTTCAACCGTATTTGCTCTTCCTGAAACAGCTTTTACTGCTACAGACTAACCAATCAGAAACAAACAAAAAAAAGTGTGAAGAATCAATCTTTTCCTTGTAAATAGCTAGCATACTTAAGCAAAGAAGGAAATCAAATATTTTTCTGTCTTCTTTCTTTTTTCTAGTTGTTTGGTTAAAATAAGCTAACTTGGATGTAAAACAAAGTTGTCATTGACAAATTATTGAGGTGGTGAAGTGAAGATTCTTCATGTGATTTCTGCAGAAATCCTTAGAAATAAAAGATTAACAAAACTTTGACTTTGATTTTATGGGGTCTAATTCTCCTGGACAAGATAATTATCATCTAGATCGCAGAGACAGTTTCCACTTTTCCACGTGAATTTGCCCAGAAACCCTTAGAGCATGAGAGGAGCATTTCCTTCCTTTGCTTGGTTGCCTGTTTAATCAAACAAGACCCCTTTCCTGACACTTGAAGGATTCACTGAAAGTTAGTATGACCAGTGCAAGGCTATATTAACTCCATGAGGTATGTTAAGACCCTTGTTTTCCAGATGTGAGTAATAGGAATGTTGTTATTTGGTTTTTGGGTTTTTTTTAAGTTCACCATTTGACTCTCAAAATCAGCTTTTAGAGTTAGTCAACTTCCTGCTATTTCTCAGGTTCCCACACACCCCAACTATTTTAAGGTTCATTTCTTTGTCACTCATATTTTGCATACTGCCAAACTAAAGCATGTTACAAGTTACATAGATCGACACAGGGAAAAAGAATATTTGCAGGGGGAGGGGGCTAAAGCCATAGAGACTGATTAAAAAATTCTTCCCAGCTACAAAAAGTAAAGAGTGATACCTGTAGGACTTTGAGAAACGCAATCTTGTTTTGGCTCTGGGAGGTTGTCCTGGCACTGTGACTCCCTGAAGATCCCAAAGAAAAGCCATTTGTAAGGAAAGTGTCAGGATCGCTGGAAACTGCAGAAAGTCAGAGTTGGTACAGGGCCCGGGGGCCAGAGGGCCCCGCCGCGCGGAGCAGGAGGCACAGGAGGCACCGGTGGCTGAGTGAGGGCATTTCCTCTGTGTGGTGGTATGCACTGACAGGGAGGTGGCAGCCTGGCTGAGGCAGGGGTGGAAGGGATGGCCAGGACTTCCTGCTGCATGACACTTGCCCTTTGCGACAGAGCTTGCTTCACTCAGACCTTATCTCATTAATAACATGGGAAACACTCTCTCACAAATTTGCTTTTAAATATAGTCCTGATTAAACAGCAGAGTCACATGGCACTCCTGAAAAGCACAACACACACACACACACACACACACACACACACACACACACACACACGAAAAGTATGACTAAATGTGAGTGAACCTTTGTATCAAGTGTGAAGTTTAAAGAAAATGTAAATAGAGAGGCTTTGTTAAAAAAGAAGTGATTACTTATCTACAAGGGGGAAATTCAACAAAGATTACTACATTTCACACAACTAGCTGCCTAATATAATTTTCCTTATTCCAACTTCTCTTACAAACAGGGATGGACATCATTATTTGCAAACCTTCCACAAGGATTTAATCGTCTTGAAATACCAGCACCTCCCTGCAAGTCAGTGTGAGAAGAAAACAGGCAGATCACTTTCAAAGCTGTTGGCAGCTTTCCCCTCAAGGAGATGGTGCGTCACCTTGGAGAGTCAATTATAACGCATGACTTTGACAACAAAGATCAATTTTCTTTTTCATTTTCTATTCCCTAGAAACATTTCTTAACTCCCTGATAAATCCCTTGAAACAACTTTCGTTCACGTTAAATAAATGATGAAAGCCAAACAGAGTCCTTCACATGTTTTATGAGTCCTGCACATCTCAGGGAGGCATGTATTTCAAGATACTGTATGCAAGGAGCCAAAGGACCCCAATGCCATCATCAGTCCTCACCGCAGAGTGGTATTTCATGTTAACAATGCAACATAATTCCATCAGTCCCTGTCCAAACACTGCCACACGGGTGACCTCAACTGTAAACCAAGGCAGAACTCCGCTTCTCCCGGATAAGATTAGAGAGGCTTGGAGTGCCCAAGAGTGAAATTTAACCCGCTCTGAACGGGACAAAATTGGCCAATAGTTGAACTTAGTTATCATTGCCATATCTGCCAAATTTTGCAACCCAGATAGCTCAATCTATCGCTTCCATACCCAGGGGGCTCCAAAACATTCATGGAATTTCTATAAAAGCTCAAGTAAGCAAACAGGACACTTATTTTCACAACAGCATCCAGCACATCAAGGGTTCTTGAGAACACTACAGGTTCCATATCAGCTTTGTGAAGGAGTAATAGAAAACATTTCTATGGTTTCACCTCTTTGTTATCTGACAGATGGGCCAAAGAGTGCGTGAGTGAGAGCTGACCAAACAGCAGCAAACTTGGAGGAACCAAGAGTTCATAAATAAACACGTTCTCTCTGAATCAACCAACAGTATCTGAACACTTCACGAACGACAGACACCTTTTTGCATTTGTATACGGATTCGCATTGCACAAGAGCAAAATGGGTGGCCAGCACCCAGGTATTTTTGAGAAAGACTGAGAACGTGCCTATACCTACAGGAGTCTGCCCTTCTTGGGGTATGGAATTCCAGCTCTCATTATTTCATTCTTCTGTACTATTTAGTCTCCAGGTCAGGGCAGCTCTTAGAAAACGCACGCACTGCCGGCAGAGTTAACAAGTTGCTGAACAACTTGGTTTCTAGTAGAGCGGCTTCATCAGCAACTGAGGTCAGGCAGTGTAGGAGAATTGGGAGTTAGGAGGATGTCCCCAAGAGCAGCTGGAGCGGGGAGGGGGAACACAAACATGCTGGTGAGCAGGAGGGGTAGGGAGCGCTGGCTAAGATGAGCCTCTTTTACCTCTCACCCAACAGGAAACTCTCCTTCTGTCTGGTGGCATTTGGCATTTTAGAGGTGGAATAGCCTCAGTGTTTAATGAAAAGAAAAGCTGCAGTCCACACATACAACTTTGCAAGCAAAAAAAAACATGACTTCACTGCTCCCTCGAATTATACTTATCATGCCGGGGGGGGGGGGGGGTGGGGGGGTGGGGGGGGGTGGGGGGGACCTGTCTCCCCAGAGAGGCTAAAGCCAGTCATAGGCATTTTGGCTAACATAGGTCTCTGTTTCCATTTCAATTTACATTAAAATTTTTTAATTTATTTATTTTTAATATTTCCTTCTTTTGAGTTTATTTGAGAGAGAGACAGAGAGAGTGAGAGCAAGAGAGAGAGAGAGAGAGAGAGAGAGAGAGAGACACAGCATGAGTCTGGGATGGGGCAGACAGAGGGGAAACAGAATCCCAAGCAGGTTCTGCACTGTCAGCACTGAACCCATGTGGGGCTTACTCATGAACACTGAGATCAAGGGTCGGACGCTTAACCAACTGAGCTACCCAGCGATCCTTCCAATTTACATTTTTAAAAGAATGTTCTGTTAATTGATATCTAACTGATAAAACATTAGGGCATAGTAATAATGCAGAATGAAAATACTGTGGAACGTCCAACTTTTTCTAAAAGCAACACAATAAAGGAGATGCAAAGTTGTCTTTTTCATTACTGCCAAAGCATTCCTTCTTACTTTTCCCCCCTGATTCTTGAGATCAGACAATTAGAATCTTAAGCAGGATAAAAACAATGGAAATGGAAATGTAAAATTACGACCAGGGAAATGGATAATTTCATCCTTTTTTCCTATGTGAAATTGGATACAGGTGCAAGAAGTATCTTCCAATGTTAATGTTATTTTTTTCCTTAAATAATTCCTTACAGCCACTTTTTCATTTCTTCTGTACAGTTATACATGATCCCCTCTTAGGTTACCAGGCCTCAGCAAGGTCATAGAAATAAGCTACTTATTTCTGATATTAATCATGAGTAAAATTAAGACTTGATTTCAACTATAAATATCAATATCCTTTTGAAGGATTGGCTAGTCTTTATAGACATGAGAATTTAGACAACCGGAAAAAATTAAAATTAAAAATTAAATAATAAGAAGTCTGCTAGGATGAACCTTTGCTGTCATTTATATTTGAAACAGTTGTTTATAATTTTCACTGCACATGTACTAGATGGTAGGAAAGGAAATAAAGTAATATTTTGATTATTTTGTCATTGGTAAACACTTATCTATCCATAAAAATATTACCAGGAACGGATTATTCAGTGGCAGAGAAATTCCATCCCGGGACAAACCCTTCTTCTACAAGTTGGAAACTAAACTTATATCCCTGGGAAAACCAGATTCTGAGATCTAAACTTTGCCACCATCAAACTGTGATCCAATAACTTCTAACATCCCTCAAATCTGAACAACATGCCCACCTCCTGCCAATAATGTAGATGTTATGCTCTGCAGGTCTAAATAAGGCATCTTACTTGCCTCCTGAGTATTTCTGGGATTTTGGTTCCAAGATTCCAGATGTTACAAGTGGCAAATTTGGGGTTTGTTGTCTGACACAGAAACTCAGCATTTCCTTTATAGGAGATAGCAACCATGAATCAAATTGAAACTCCCAAATCTAAAAGTGGAAAAATTTAAACATAACCCACATAGGCATTTGCTTACAATAAGTCACTATTTGACAGGTGGGGGGTTGGTGAGCTGAACTTGAGAGAAACAAAGAGTTACATTAGTGGAGTTGCATTGTGTTGAAATACGTTGCCTCAGGAAACCAGAGCAGGCAGAGATAGGGTCCAGGATAACGTATTTTGAAATAGTAGTTGGTCACAGACTTAAAGGTAGCACAAGTGAACTCAGGAGCAAGCAACCTCACTTCAGGTTCATTTATCAGCTACCTCTGAAAGAAGTCCATTGTAAGAATTCTATTTTCAGGGTGATCCATTGCAAAAGAATGTGCCAAAAGGAAATTTAACAAGGGGACTTGCGCATTTCTGTAAACTAGTATTTATTCAGTATCGGCAACTGTGGTTTTTATTACATTAATGTATTATCAAAATCAACTATTGATTATGATTCCAAATGGAAATGCTGCAAAATAATGCTAGCATTTGCTTTGATCCGCCTTCAAATAGTCATTCTAAACCTTACATGTGTCTACTTGATTCAGAGGTCAATTCTTCCCTGTTCTAAAATGGAGAACAATTATTCTAGAAGTTGTAACACTAACAGAATGCTAACAGAACTGACAGTAGCGGTACTCTTAAGACCATTAGGAAAGCATTCTCTGTGTTTTAAGCTGCTACCAATGCATACTTTATTCATATATGTCTCAGTAGACAAACAGAAATAAAATGTAATTAAAGAGCTAATATTACTAACACATAGAATAAAACAGCTGACAAGACGCATGATAAAAATCAGAATGAAAGATAAATAAAACTGGACTGTGAATCCAAATACTGTACTATACACTTAAGGTTCTCATCTACATTAGAATATTTTATAATTCTTTTTAGCAATTCAGACATAATTAAACCAAGCCCCTTTTAATCAAAAAAAGTACTGAGGTCCTTGTAAATACTTGAGCAAATGGGGTTGAAGGAAAGAAATCAAGGAGAAAAACATGAGAGGGAAGGGAAATACATTCTATGTTTATTAAGTATCTACTAAATGACCCATAGAGTCCTAGGAGACTTTTCTAAGTAGTCAACAGGAAATATACCGATAATCAAATTATTTTAAAATTTGGAATTAACATATGCTAATCATTTGAAATAAAAAAATAAACACTATGTTTTAATATGTAAAAAAGTATTCTTGGGTTAATAATTGTCCAATTTTCTGTGCATAAAGTTTTTAAAAGTCAGAAAATTTTGTTCTTTTCAATATTGTATCCATGAGTGTAGACTGAGAAAAATAATAAACAAACAAACAAACAAACAAACAAACAAAAAACCTCTCTCCTGAGGTCTTAACTGGTAAGAGAAAGGACAGATTATGGAATTTCATTTTGACAGCCACTTCCTCTGACAAGCCTTCCCTGCTTTCCCGGACCAAGGGAAGTCTCCATAGCACTCTGCACTTTCTTCTTATCACTGTCAGCACATTTGTAATTACTATTTATTTAACATCTATCTTCCCTGCTAGACCTAACCATTGTAAGGACAGAGACCATGTCTGCTTTCCCACTGAATGCCCTGTGCCTAGCAAATGACCAGGGAAAAAAAGTCCCAATAATGTTTGTTTAATGAATGAACAAACCAATAACATCAGGGCTTCTTGAAAATAAGATGCATCACCTGTATTATATTTTTTGTGTGTTCCCAAATAGGGGCGAAATATTTTGCTATGGTAGGAGTTATTTATTTTCTTTTTCCTTACATGTTCCCTCTGACAAAGCCATAATTGTAGCAAGAAATAAATAAATAAAATAATAAAACCAGAAAAAAAAACATACTGTCACTGTTATGACCAAATGAATTACAGGTTTGTCCTCAGACTAGTTTTTTTTTTCTTTTTTTGGCTTAGTTTTTGATGAGGCATCATTGGGAAAATATGCAGGGCAGTCCTGATACAGGGTATTAGAGGAACAGTCATGCCATCAGCTTGCCGTGTGACCTTGAGTACTGCTGCTTGACCTTGTTACGTTTCATGTCTCATCCAAAGGAAAGCTACTGTGAAAAGGTTTTGAGAGGAATGTAGGGTAATTTATGTGAAAGCTTCTTGAAAACAACCAGACTAGATTTTAAGCACCACTACTCATAATGTTAAGCTTTTGGTCTGCTAGAAAAATTATTTGTATACTGTTAGAAACACTTCCAGTTTTAAAAATTTTACAGTCAAATGGGTCACCTCATAAACGTGGTAAGTAGGAATACCATTTTACCAGTTGCAAAAGGGGTCTCAATCTTAAATTTTGATCAGTAATTTTTTCTCCCATTTGAAATCTTCCTATGATAAGTATAAAAGGATAGAATATTTTACAAGTTAATACTTCAACAGAATATTAAACTCTTACTTGCAGGATGAAAACCTTCTATTGGTTCTGCTGACTAGAAGTAAATAGAAAAAATAAGGGGCAAGGAATTCTATTAAACTAGCTCATGGAATTTTTCACAATTGTTCAAAAATCCTGGGCTTCCCCTAAATATAGGAACATTCCCATTTACTTTCTGAAAACTTGGGGGATCCTGCAGACAGGTTGTTTAACTGAAAAAGCATTTGCAACACTGATTCCAACCCATGCTGTTCTCATTGTTGACCACATACCAAATAAGGACAGAAATGGCCTCTTTTCAGCTTTTTAGAACTATGTTAACAAACAAGTAAAAGCAGTGATGGAATTACCAGGCTGAGAAACAAAATCCCTCCCTTGGGAGAAAGAAAAAGACCCCAAATACCAAGAATCTCTAAATAACAACAATCTCATGTGTTCAACTTTGGCACTGTGCATTTTTTCCATGACAGCGTTCAATATCTCGCTAAATCTGGATATCCATTTAGCGGAGCCAACATTCATAAACATTCCCATTCCTGGGTACTTACTGTCGCCCTTGTTACCCCCAGACTCCCTTCCTCATCCTGACACTCCTCATGTGTTGACTGAGTTTGTGAAGCAAAGGTTACACAAGGTCAGAGTATACTTTTAGAATTCCATATTCTACTATGATGGTATCAACCACTAATTTGGTATTTATTCTATGATAAAGGCCTAGCATTCCTTTTATTATCCCCATAATACTGTATCTATGAGTTTAGTTGTATTTTTATTCTGTTTTACGACAGAAGAAAAGGAGGCTTCGAAGGTTGAAGTAACCTGCCCCTATGATCATACAGTCACGGAAAGGCAGATCTGAGATTAAAATCGGGGTCTTCCCAATTATAAAACCTATGCTTTTAACCCAAAAAGACCTAGAATATAACTGAGGAATGAAGGAATGAGGGCGGTGGTCCCTTTCTTTGGAGAGGTAAGTCATGGAGGAAGTTTGGGATTTTCATAGAAAGAACAGGCATATGCACAATAGTTACATAATCTTATTTCATCTTTTTCTTTTTAACTTTTTTTTTTTTGAAAGAGAGAGAGAGAGAGAGCAAGTGTTGGAGAGGTGCAGAGTGAGAGAGAGAGAATCTTAAGCAGGCTCAACACTCAGCACCGGGCCTGATGCAGGGCTTGATCCCACTACCCTGGGATCATGACCTGAACAGAAATCAAAAGTCAGATGCTCAACTGACTGAGCCACTCAAGTGCCCCTAATCTTAATTCATCTTAACCAACTTTCAGGCAGACATTATTGTTGCCATCTTATAGACAAGAAACCTGAGGCTCACAGAGGTTAAGTAGCTCAGCTGATACCAGAAAACTAACTAAGGAGATGTGCATCTGAGTCAGTTTTGCTTATCTCAAATCTTGTCTCCATGGTAGCTGGCTTCCCCAAGCTCTTTAGATCCCTAATTCCAGAGCCTGGAGACTGAGGCTGAGGGCAGGGCTGCATGGGCTCAGCTGTGATAGCCAGAGAGTTACAGAGGGAGCGAGAGAGAGGAGGCCTGCCAGAGGATGGCGAGACTTGGGGAAAAGTGACAGTGCCAGAGGGTTCGAATGCACCACTTACCACTTCCGCGCTGCATTTTCCCTTTGCATATTTCACATCAATACACACAGAAACACTTTTCAGTCTGTCTAACCAATGGTTGCAATTCACTAAGGAGCTAAAATAGAAATCTGGGTATTTCAGTAACAGTGAAAGAAACAATGTGTATTTATGTTATTAGTTTTTTATTTTGTAACAGGAGGCACAAAACTTAAGGTACCATTTTCTAGCCATACCTCAAAACCACCTAAGGAATTTGTAACAGACATTTATACAATTATGGCATGAATAAGAAAATAGGACACATCCTGGCCCTTGTTTCCACTGTTATCATTAGTTTTAGTTCTACTGGTTCAGTGGAGTTTAATGACTTTCCCGTTTGGTAAGTGGTAAATGATGAGCCTTGAGTGAAACTCTAGCTTACCTCTAAATTTTGGAAAACAAGCCATTTCTATGTGTATGTATATATATATATATATATATATATATATATATATATATATAATTTTGAGAGAGAGAGAGAAACAGAGAGCATGTGGGGGAGGGGCAGAGAGACAGGGAGACACAGGATACTAAGCAGGCTCCACGCTTTGAGCTGTCAGCCCAGAGCCCACTGCAGGTCTTGAACTCGAATTCATCAACCATGAAATCATGACCTGAGCCAAAGCGGCCACTCAACCGACTGAGCCACCCAGGTGCCCCATGCCATTTCTAAATTAGTGACTTCTGTTAAATTCACTGCCTTTAAAATGTAGAGGTCAAGTGGAGAAGAAACAGTTGTGCTTCATTGGTTAGGTGATATCAACTAAAGTCATCTATTTATAGCAAATTCTGATTCAAATTTTGATTTAAATTGTATCTATAATAGTTTGATATATAGGTTATACGTAACTCTTAAGGGAATGAATTTACCTATGACAATAAAATAAGTTGCAGTCAAAGACACAAAATCATAGCTGCGGGTTTTTAAGCAGTATTGAATATTAGATAACGAAATGTTTGGGGAAGTAAGTATTTTTCTTGATATTCTAAGTGACCTTAACTAAACCACAAAGTCCTAAAAGATGTGGCCTAGTAAACTAGTTTCCATATGAAATTTCGTTCAACAGCTAACTCTCCCTTGCTCCCTCCCTCCCTTCCTTCCTTCCCTCACTTCCAACTTTCCTCCTTTTTCCCTTCTTTCCTCCCATCCACTCAGAAATACATATTTGGCATCTATTATGTGCCAAGCACTATGCTATATACATGCTAAAAATCAATGGTGAAGATAATTATGCCCAAACAGACCTCAGAATTGAATGAACCAAAACCAAAACTTCAGGCTGATGGGAAATTGGACTGGGTTGACATTTTTTACAAGTATCAAGGAAGTAGGAAGAGAAAGGATATAAAATATTTATAGAATTGGAAAATGGCTTGAGGTCTTGTTTATGAAAAAAAAATGAGTATAACTAAAGAGATGGTAATTTTTCAGATGATCAACATTAAAAACACATCAAATGAGATATTTTAGGTAAAACACTTTTCACAGCAGCTGGCCCAGGGGAAACACTTCTCCAACAGTCAATTCATAGAGCTATACGAAGCTGGGAGGCTTGCAGGAGAGACACATTTATAACGAGGTTCTTGTTTCATGAGTAGTGCCAAGCATGGGTCTAAATCCGTGCAAGGTGGTTGGGCATAGAAAAGAAAATGGGGGGGCGCCTGGGTGGCGCAGTTGGTTAAGCGTCCGACTTCAGCCAGGTCACGATCTCGCGGTCCGTGAGTTTGAGCCCCGCGTCAGGCTCTGGGCTGATGGCTCGGAGCCTGGAGCCTGTTTCCGATTCTGTGTCTCCCTCTCTCTCTGCCCCTCCCCCGTTCATGCTCTGTCTCTCTCTGTCCCAAAAATAAATAAACGTTGAAAAAAAAAATTAAAAAAAAAAAAAAAAAAAAAAAAGAAAAGAAAATGGGACCTGGTCCCTCTTGAGAGAGATTTGCAACTGGGAAAAATCTCACCTCATAAAAATGTCATCTCTGTCACCTATAGTGGTTAATGTTTTCTCAATAAACTGTATCAGTAGTGCTCACAACCTTAAAGCTGACAAACTGTGCCCTGGCATCTTTTACAAAGAGAAAAATAAGCATGCCATAAATAGGGCAATCAGCCTTGCAGTAGTCCAGAAGGAGCTGAATTACAGATGTTTAAGACACAAACTTGATTGGGCATATAAAACTTGTTTCAGAAAAAAAAAATGTAGACTATGGTTCTTGCCATATCAAAATGAGATTATTTTTCCAAAAGAGGAATATGAAAATTCTCAAAAATACATAAATGTTCGAAGAATTTTACAGTGAATACCAGGGTACCTACCACTTAGATTATGTTGGTAACATTTAAGAGACTGTTTCCTCACAGGAGATTATCACACTGGACTTGAACAATGAGCACTGTTCTATTATAATACTATTCATCTGAGTAATATTTATAGATTGTATATTATGTTGTACCTAAGATACAAGTCTCTATGCTTTAACACCCAATCTGCTTTAAAGGCTGGACTTTGTACAGGCAGAGAGTGTGGGTTGTTTCTTTCTTTTTTTTCTATGTAATATAAAGAACATAGTAAATGTGAATCCCTATATCTCATTAGCAAAAATAAGTTATGGTAAAACGTAAACATTAAAGATACAGTGAAAGATTATGAATTATGCAAATCAATATCCTTTAAGTGATAAAATGGTTAACCATGAGGTTTTTTTCCAGTTTAGTTCTAGGTAATATGCTTTCAGAATTTTTTTATACACGGTAATTTTTAGCAAATTATGAGTTCAGTCAGGTGGTTAGGAATGGGATGATTGGGAATATTCCAGAGTTATCAATATTATACAAAATATCCTATAAAATCTATAAATCTGGTGTTTCAATAAGTGCAAATTTTCTAGTTTTTCTATCGGTTTAATTTTTTATTTCCTTTTGTTATATTTTTAATGAATTTTATATAAATGTTAAGTCTAGCTTGTTATTGACAAGAAAGAGACTCTATTACAGTAATAAATTACAGTAATATTACAGTATTAATTACAGTAATTACAGTAATAAAGGAAATAGAAAATCCCAACATCACTTAATATGTTTTTCACCTACTATTTCTTTTTTTTAAATTTTTTTTAATGTTTATTTATTTTTGAGAGAGAGAGACACAGTGAAAGTGGAGGAGGGACAGAGAGAGAAACAGACAGAATCTGAAACAGGCTCCAGGCTCTGAGCTGTCAGCACAGAGCCCCACATGGGGCTCAAACCCACGAACTGTGAGATCATGACCTGAGCTGAAGTTGGACACTTAACCGACTGAGCCACCCAGGTGCCCCTTTCACCTACTATTTCTGATATGCCTACGGAAAAGTCAGCTTGCTACCTTCTCAACAATTTGACATGCAGGTCAAGGTCAAACAACACCACAAGACTGACAGAGGAAACCTAATTTTAGTCTCCATGATACTGAAGAACTTAATACAAATAAGTACTGAATACTCTCGGCTCATGTTTAGAGTTGATACTTGAAAAGGAATCCAGTCAAAGAGCAAGTGATGCAGAGTCGTGTCCAGAGTCAGGGTGTTCATGTGCTCCGAGGACTGTGGAGCATCTCAGATTCAGATAATCAACTTTTCAGGTACATTTAAGGATGTGTATTTTCCACTCTAATACAACCTCATTCCAGCAGTTCAGTGAGAATAGCAAATATAGCTATAAAAAGTATGCAGTGGCTTTTTCAAGATGTTGGTATTAATACTTTGTTGAGGAGTGCAGTATGAAAGCAGTATGCGTATGTAATGGGATGTTACTCAGCCACGGGAAAGAAGGAAATCCCAGCATTTGGAGCAACATGGCTGGGCCTTGTGGATTATTACGTGAAGTAGTCAGAGAAAGACAAATACTGTATAATATCATTTACATGTGGAATCTGAACAAGTCAACTCATAAAAAAGAGTAAAATGGGGCTTATCAGATGGGGTTGAGGGTAGTGTGGTTGAAGGGTACAAACTTGCAACTATTAAATAAATCCTGGGGATTCAATGCACAGCATAGTGACTATAGATAACAATACTGTATTATGAGCATCAAACTAGCTAATTAACTGGATCTTAATTACTCCCAACACAAAAAAAGAACTGATAATTATGTGAAGGAATAGAAATTTTAGCTAAGGCTACAATGCAATCATACTGCAACATATAAATGTATCAAATCAACATCTTGGCCACCTTAAATTTGCACAGTGTTATATGTCAACAGTATTTCAATAAAAAAGAAGTGAATTTTGAAATTGCTAATACTAAATACAATCTAATTACTCATGAAAAGCATTTTACAATTAAATCTAATTAGCTAAAATATACACCAAAATGTTTTCAGTGTTATGTCTGGATATTGGGATCATAGACATTTTTAAACTTTCTTTTCTGTAGTGTTAAAATTTTTTACAACAAATAGAAATTACTTTATAAAAAGATTTTTAATGTTTATTATTTTTGAGAGACAGAGAGAGAGAGCAAGCAGGGAAGGGGCAAAGAGAGAGGGAGGCACAGAATTGGAAGCAGGATCCAGGCTCTGAGCTGTCAGCACAGAGCCCAATGCAGGGCTTGAACTCACAGACTGCGAGATCATGACCTGAGCTGTAGTCGGCCACCCAACCGACTGAGCCACTAGGCGCCCCAGAAATTATGTTTATAATAACTAAAGATAGGCTACTAAAGACTCAGATAGCCAAATTTCTTTTTTCCCACCAGGACTTTTAAGTTTTTAGTTTGATGAGATTTCAACCAAAGGTCCATGAATAAAAACTTTTGAATTTATATTAGTTTAAGTAGGTCTTATAGTTTACACGTTGCTGAACTGTGAAAGGGTCACAGAGAGAAGTGCTGGAAAGCCAGATAAGCACGCACATCATTTAACACCTATGATGATATGATTTAAAATCAAATTAGATGCAGCTTGATGCGGTCTGCAGACATTTCACTAGCGAGGACAGAGCGGTCTGCCCCCTAGAGGTGGAAGAGCCAGGGCCAGAAAAAAGCAAAAAGAAAAATGCCGAAAGCTTTATAGATTCAAAGAGGAGCGCCTCACGCCAGTCTGTGAGAACATTCTTTTCTATGAAAACAGCTAGATGTTTGCAGAGTGTCCCCTTCTACAGAGAGGTTCTCATCACTCTGCCTTCACCCAAAGAAAGAGCCAGGAGCTTCGGCTAGCCATGAAGGCTTTTGCTTATTATCCTTCACCACCTGATGAGTGACTTCCAAACCTTTCAGAGGGTGCATATGCAGGCACAGGTGACATGCAGGCTTGGTATCCTACATCTCTGTTATTAAAGATGTACATAAATATTCTACACGGTTATGTGTTTTTTTAATGTTTATTTATTTGTGAGACAGAGAGAGAGAGAGAACAGGCAGGGGAGAGGCAGAGAGAGAGAGGGAGACAGAGGATCTGAAGCAGGCTCTAACAGCAGAGAGCCTGATGTGAGTCTTGAACTCACGAACTGTGAGATTGTGACCTGAATGGAAGTCATGTGCTTAAATGACTGAGACACCCAGCTGCCACATCATTGTGTTTTTTAATGGGCAATGCTTTAAAAAGAAGTTCTTAAAATAAGAAATTGGCGGGGCACCTGGGTGGCTCAGTCGGTTGGGCGGCTGACTTCGGCTCAGGTCATGATCTCACGGTCCGTGAGTTCAAGCCCCACATCAGGCTCTGTGCTGACGGCTCAGAGCCTGGAGCCTCCTTCGGATTCTGTGTCTCCCTCTCTCTCTGACCCTCCCCCCGTTCATGCTCTGTCTCTCTCTGTCTCAAAAGTAAATAAACGTTAAAAAAAAAATTTTAAATAAGAAATTGGCATTATTTGTCCCCATTATTTCAGAAACTTGTTCTTTTTCCATTTCTCCATTTGACAAAAGAAAACAAGTACTGAAAATTGGAGAATATATTCAAAAGCAAATGTTGCCTATTTATCTTAAAAATATAGAACTATTTATTTATGAAATGTTAGTATGATTATGAGTACCGTATGGAAATGTATTAGTCTCCTGAGACTTCATGTGAGTCACTGATAAGAATACTGCCATTTTAGTAATGTGAGAATGGGGGTATTTTTAGGTGTTTGAGTTAACTCTTTAGTTAGGCTAAAAAATCTTATGCACATAAATGATTCCCCTGATTTAAAATTACTGAATAACGGCTCAGCAAGAAGAACCAAATTCTGGATATTTCCTGCAAAGGACAAATTACTGTGAAATGGGATACAATGTATGCAAGAAGATTTGTGCCTTTATCTCATCAAAACATGAGAGAGGGCACCTGGGGGGCTTAGTCTGTTAAGCATCTGACTCTTGGGTTTGTCTCAGGTCATGATCTCAAGTTTCATGAGATGGAGCTCTGTGCTGGGTTCTGTACTGACAGAGCAGAGCCTACTTGCGATTCTCTTTCCCTCTCTCTCTCAGAATAAATAAACAAACATTAAAAAAAATGAGAGAAAATTATTTGTTTTCACCTTCCCTTAAACAATTGCTTGGAAATGAGTACAGTCTTGACGTTGCCTGCTGCTGGCTGCACTATGTCACACAACTCATGCTTCTGAACTCTGAGCCAAGGTAGTGAAAAAGTATGAGTGAGCACAAACCACAATTAAAGAGCAATGACAACAACCAAAAGATCGCATGGGCTAGCCCTTCATAATCTCCACCAGTTTTTCCAAAACCACCTAAAATAAGCATTTGGGGAAGGAAAAACAATGTGCTTCCTACATAAGTGCACATTCAAGAGAAGTCCTCAAGATCCCCTTAGTTGTAATAAATTTGTCATCAAGTACTATTCAAACTACCACTATCTAGAAATCCTGCTGTAGCTTCTGCTAAAAGTTCAGACTGTTCATTGACCACCATCAGTGTGTCCGCATGGAAAGGAGAACAGAAGAAGGAATAAGTATGTATAGGAACCTACCCATATTCAGATCTTGGGCAAACGGCTTTCAAATAGTCTTGTAAAAGACTAATCCTTCCATTAGTTATATCCACCTCCTTCTTGGATTTCTAATAGTCTTCAGGTGAAATCCCTCCCAGGCAGACCCTACAAAGTCTTGGCATGGGTGTTTAATTTGGAGAGAAGGCGTGGAAATAAATATATGCACTTAGGGCAGCAGGGAGAGAGTAAAGTCAAGAAAGTGTGCATTAATAAGCTGTGAGTAAATGGAGCTCAATCTTCTTGGGGACCTTCTAAGAGGTACGGAAATGTTTTGGCATCGTCCCTCTGGAGAGTGTGGAACCGCTGTATAAGTAGTCCCTCAATGTATGTAAGTTACCCCTAGTTCCTCAATGTATGTAGGTTACCCCTGGGAGTAGTCATAAGCTCTTCTAGGTGGCCCACACACAATCTAGTAAGCTCCTCTGTACTGGAGAACGTGTACAGGTGTCTCAGATGAGAAGTTGACTTGGCATATAGAAATCGCCCATCACACATACAGGTGAACTCTGAGGTGAGTCAATAAGAAATGGGGTGGGGCTTGACGCCCCTGTCACAAATAGGACTCTTACACCTAGGATGCCCAAACTGAATTTTTGGTTCATGTCTCCATCATCCCATCACTAAATCTACTCTTCCCTGCCTTTCCCCAACTCAGCAAATTAAAACACAGGTTTCTAATTTTTTCAGGCAAAAATCCTTGAATCATCTTTGGCTCATTTACTTTTCTCTTACCCCCTGTGGAATTCCAACACCAAACGCCGTCAGCTTTATTTTCAAATTATACTCAGAATCTGGTCACTTCTTACCAGTTCCACCACCTCCAGCCTCGTCCAGGTCACCACTGTCTCTTGCCCAAACTACTGCAGTGGCTTCTTAACCATTTTCCCTGCCCCTGCCCTTGCTCCAAGTGTGTTCTTCACAGAATACCAGACCACGCAGAGCGACACTTTGGAAAGGTATGTCATTTCTCTCCTCAAAACCCTCTACAGGTTCCCCACTTCACTTGGGATAAAATCCCAACTCTTTACCATGACTTACAAAAGCCCTTTCCTATCTCATTCCTATTTCTCTGACCTCTTTTCCTTCTCCTCTCTCATCTTGTTTACTTGATTCCATCCACACAGGTCTTGTCTGCTTGCTTGCTTCTTTCTTTCTCTTTCTTTCTTTCTTACTTTCTTTCTTTCCTCCCTCCCTCCCCTCCCCTCCCCTCTCCTCCTCTCCCCTCCCCTCTACTCCCCTCCCCTCCCCTCTCCTCCCCTCCCCTCCCCTTCCCTTCCCTTCCCTTCCCTCCATACTGGTCTTTTACCTAATCCTTAAACACAGTGAATCTGCTCCTACCCCAGGACCTTTCCCCTTGCTGTTTCTGTTCCTGAAATGCTCCTCCTTCAGATATCTGCATCATTCTTTCATTTTGTTAAGGTACAAATATCAGTTTAATAGAAAGAGCTATTTATTCTGACTGTTCAATCTAAAATAGCATCACCATCACTCTATTTCTTTACTCTGCATGATTTTTCCTCATAGAACTTATCATCACATAGTTATTTTGTATATGTTTGAAAATTTGCATTGTTTTTCTCCCTCCCCCTCCCAAAAAAAAGTTCCACAAAAAGAAAAAGAAATGAAGAGACTCTGCTTTTTTCACTGCTGTGTACCAGCAACTGGAGTAGGGACTACTAGTGGTAGGGGTCCAATATAGATTTGCTAAGTGGATGAATTCACTGATTTGACCACGATAGGAGATACATATTGACATGTAATAATCAAACACTTATAACACGGTGACTGGCATTGTCTGATAACAAGTATAAGCAGCTGCTGCTCTTTAGAAGCATAATATATCCAGGTATGAGGATGGAAGACATATCCTGTGCATGGTGAAATTATTGGCATTCTGAGGGCAGGTTATTATACACAGTGATAACTAGGAAAATGTAAGAAAGAAAGGCTGAGACTGGAGTGTGCAAAACTTCGAATGTTATGTCAGGAGTGGAGAATTTGTTCCATTTAGAAGTGAAACATCATCAACAGTTTCTCAGAAAGGGAGTAAATAATTAAAGAAGAATTTTCAAACAATTAATATTTGATTCTACTCCACAAGGATTTGAGAAGGAAAGACTAAAGCCAGGAAGATAGTGTCATAAATTTTTCCCTCTCAAATCCTCCTTTCTCTCAAAATCCAAGACATTGTCCTCTGTAACAGCCATAGCTGAAAAAAAACAGCTTCATAGTGGTATAACAGTTACACAAAATATGCACGGATTTAATGTATACAGTTTGATGAGTTTGGACAAATACATACATCCAAGAAACTATCACCACAATCATGGTAATAGACATATCCATCACCTCCACAATTTTCCTTGGGTCTGTTTGGTGTTGGACGTGTGATGTATGTGGTGGGTAGTAACACATAACATGAGCCCTACCATCTTAAATTATCAAGTGTGCCAACACAGTGTTGTTAACTATAGGCACAATATTGTACAGCAGATCGCTAGAACATACTCATCGTTTCAACATAGTTTTTAGACTACTGTATCATTCCATACTTTTCATTTTCATTTAGGAAGCTTTTGTCCTTATTGGTAATGTTAACTAACATACTTTAGCTCAAAAAAAAAGGTCTGTCCACAGTTTCCCTGGATTTTAACATGAACCTACTACAGGTGTGAAAAAAGCTCAGATCCATTCTCCTTCAGGTTATCTGAGAACTAATAAATAAGGTAGTGAAAAAAGATAAGATTGGACATGAGGACATGAATGTGCTATGGGCTGTCTGGTGAGATATGGATATGAGTAAATGGAAATAAATATGTCATAGGTGTCTATGGTAAATGGAAAGTAATCTTTACTTCTCTAATTTGTTTCTTATTTAGGGCATAATGCATATTGTCATCTCCCTTTCTCTCTGAGGGAGTGCCATGAATAAAATGAGAGCAATATGCTCAATGTTCTGCTGGGCTGTGAACTTCTGGGGCCATGTAACCCTGGGACTGCCCAGCACAGTAGGAGCTAGGTAAACATATGCTACACGAATCCCTCCAACTCTTCAGAAGACAGACTCCAGAGGAATTTCATTATCTGGCTCTAAATTCTGTTATTCTTCTAAGGGATATGTGATTCCGCTTTGTTCCAGAAAGGATTAAAAGTTTCTCTATTCCCTTTGGTAATTAGTTTAGATAAGCCATATCTCATATATCTACCCAATAGACAATAGCTAATGCTCAAATATTTATAGATTTATTTGCACCTGGCTATGTCTGAGAACATTTCATATATAAAAACCAGTAACTATCACTTGAGGATAATAAGCTGGCAAACTTCAGACTATCTGAATATCTTTGTGAACAATCCCAAATGGCTGATTCTGTCAGTTTATGATATTTTTTAAAAAATGTTTATTTATTTTGAGAGAGAGAGCATGCACGTGCATGCTCAGGAGAGAGGCAGAGAGAAAGAGGGAGAGAGAATCCTAAGCAGGCTCCATACTCAGCACAGAGCCCCCCCTGCACCACCCAACGGGGCTCGATCTCACCACACTGAGATCATGACTTAAGCCAAAATCAAGAGTTGAACACTCAACTGACTGAGCCACCCAGGCACCCCCTGTCAGTTTATGTTAAAAGCCATTTGGTCAAAATTAAAAAATAAAGAGAAAATTGTATCTACAGAGAAAATTAAAGCATAAGGGCTGTTTGAAGGAATTAGCTAGTCTCAATTACATCTCGTCACTCAGTTCTCAATCTCCTAGGCACCAGGGATTAAAAGCTCTGATGGAAATGTTAAAAAATACATAGTGAATTAAGAAAAAAAAAGTATTCTATGTAGCTCAAACTTTGTGACTTTGCTTATGCCATGTTCACTCTTTCAGACGTCTTTTTACAAAATAAAAAAGGAAGAAACTACATTTTTAGCACATCGTTCCTGCTACTAAAAGAGTCACAAGGAAAAGCTGAATTGAAACTTTTGCTTTGTCACATGATTGTGACATGTGACAAGCTTTTGCTTTGTCACATGATTGTGGCATTTTCTGTCCATATTATTTATGGGACTTCTTGTAATATTTTATGCAAAGCCACCCTATGGAATTTTGTGCTCAGAGTGCAGTCCAATTTGGCATCTCAAGTCTCCTGTTTCTATCTCCAGCCCTCTCCACGCACATTCCCTGAGGTCCACTTTTAAGGAAAGTCAGGGCAGAAAGCAGATATTGAAGGAAGAACAGGGTGAGAGGGACGTGCAAGTGCGCACATGCGCATATGTGTTTTGCATGTGGCCTGCTTTACCATAGTCCAGGGAGCTTCTGGGGAAGTTCTGTGCTAAATCTCAGCACCATAGGCCTTGGCAGCAGGCTCTTGCTTCCCTGGTCTTTTTTGTGGCCTCATTCCCCTTTAGTGTCCAGGTACCTCAGCCCTAACAGAAGGGAGACAAATTAGCTTATCCCATAGAGTTGAAAAGGTGACTCTAATGATGTGCCTGCCTAACAATCAATAATTCATTTAAATGCATTTTCTGATGCATAAAATAATATACTTTTTTTATAATTGGCTTTTATCAGCACTGACCTAAGAATCAGACAGAAAAAAGCGCTCTGAGATGCTGAAATCATTTGCAGCTTGAATAATATTTTTATGATTATATAAAATGGTGAATGCTTATTATAGAATGTTTGGAAAATGAAGAAGAGCAAAAGAAGTAAAGAAAAATCATCTACACCCAGAGGTAGATGGGTGTACCATCTACCTTTTGGATTCTGCTTTGCATTTCATGTTATACTATAAACAATTTCCCATATCATTTAAAATTATTTGAAAATCTTTTTAATGGTTGACAATATTCTACTGGCTGACACTAACATCAAAATTTATTTAAACATTACCTTATTGGGAAGACTTATAGTATGTTCAGGTTTTAAATAATATAAGTATTTCTGTGGCAATAATATCAGTTGTTAATCTTTATAATATCTCAGATTACTTCTCTAATCTGAATACGTATAAGTAGAATTACTAGATGAACAGGTATGAACATTTTTGGGGCTTGAAGTCCTAATGGTTTAAAAAAAATGTTTATTTATTTTTGAGACAGAGAAAGAGAGAGAGAGAGAGAGAGAGAGAGAGAGGGAGAGAGAATGAATGGGGGAGGGGCAGAAAGAGAAGGAGACAGAATCTGAAGCAGGCTCCAAGCTCTGAGCCATCAGCACAGAGCCCAATGCAGCACTGGAAATCAGCTGTGAGATTATGACCTAGTAGAAGTTGGACACTTAACCAACTGAGCCACCCAGGTGCCCCACATGTCCTAAGGGTTTTTAATCACTTTTATGAAATAAAAGCCTCAAAGTAGTATAAAAATCAAAGTAACAAACTATACTTGCATGTATTATTTTATTATGACTTTATTTAAGATGAGAAAGATAAGAAAATAGAAAATAATTTTGTTTTACTACAATGAGTTCCCACACCACATGAAAACTAGAACCTACAGCAATTTAACAAATGAGTCTTCTCTTACAAAATGGGGGAAAAATCTACTATATAAATCTAAGCTTGGCCACATTGTATGAAAAGGTCAAAAGCAAGCTTTAAAAAAAAAGACATATGGCTATTATTATAGCACACAGATTGGTCAACCACTTCAAGTTCTTGTGGCCAGTGAGGTCACTGGAGCTACAGGCCGACATTTCTGACAAATTATGCACACTGAGGTCACAATGCTCTATTGAGGCAGTTTTTCATAATTGTAGAGTTGTGTTTACAAAAATATCCTTACTTAAAAATATCCTTTTGTGCCCTCTAGTGTTTAAATTCACCAAATCTTTCCAGACATATATTTATTTTCTCTAAATTGTTGTTGAACACCATTTCATTCCTATTTATACTAAGGGTTTACCTATATATTAGAAGATGACCAAAATACATACCTTTCCAAAAATTTTTAAGATTGCTTAAAATTTTTCATTTCAAAGGAAGTTAGAGGAAGGGACTGGAAACCTCCCCAGGGCAAATCCCACCCACCTCTCTTTTTGTAAATAAGGTTTTATTGGTACACACCATGCTAATTCACTATGTATTTGTCTGTGGGTCCCTGCGTTTCCTCTACAATGGCAGGGTTGAATAGTTACTACAAAGATGTTGGGTCCTACAAAGTCTAAAATATTTACTATCTTGCCCTTCACAGAAAAAGTTTGCTGGCCGATGGGCTACAGAATTTCCATGATACTTAGATTTTTAGAGAAAGAGAGAAAAAAAATACATGTATTTTCCCAAAGATGTCGTGGCATTTTATAACGTCCTTTAATTCTACTTTTTTCCATCAAGCAGTGAAATATTAGTTAAAAAAAAAGAGCTGCAGGCTTCGTGGTTCAAGTACCAAATTTATATTTTCTCAGTGAAAACATTTGCAGTCCTTCCTTTTTTATAAGATCTACTCAGGGTGATAATGTTGACTCCATCATGACTTTGACATTGATATGGTTATATTGGTGAAAATATAGTAAGATCAAAGTCTTTACCCATCCAGATCAGGGGTGCAAGAACATTTTTTACCTTCTGAGCTACATCACATCTTTCTGATTAGGCAGAACTTAGACTAGGAATAGAATTAGTGTTCCTATCTCTGTTTATTTGTATACATTTAACAGTAAAGCTTGCAATAACTTCTAAAGCACATACAGTCTGTTTCGAAAGAAAACCACAGGCCCCAAATGGTGTCACTTAGGTAGAGTCCTCAAACCAGAGGTTCATACATAATCTAATTGTAGTTTCAACCTGCACTAGAATTGTAGTCTTAACCAGTCAGTCAGGAAAATTCTGATGGGGACCAAGGAGTCCTGAATATGGGCCCTCTCCCTCTCCAGAGGGAAGATGAGGTAAACTGTAGGATAAAACCCTCTGCTCTTCTCCCTAAGGGAAAGTGACCTCCTCTGAAGCAATCCTTTTCTTTTGTTAGTATTTTTTTTTTTTTTTTTTTTGCTTCATCATTGCTCTAGGAAAGCCTTCCATTTTGTACAACTTCTTAGAGATCTTCTCTACTTTTAGGTGGACTGCTGCCCAATTCAATTGTTAAAGTAATTAGATCTTCAAATTTACTCAGTTGAATTTCATTTTTTAACAAATCTGTCTTTAATAAAGTAAACATACCATTTATAGTTAACATAGGTTTACTTCAGTGATGTACTTAATTCAAATCTCGCACAGTCACATCTTTCACATAGGAACAAAAGCACAATGCACACCAATAATGCTACAGTCCCATGTAGGCAAACTAACAGGCTGCTTCCCTTCCCCAGTACAAATCCCAAATCTTCTTAAGTGTCTGAAATTTTATCTTCTCTTTTGTGTATCTAGAAGGTCTAAAGAAATTTCTGTCCTCTTTTCTGCAATGGTTAATATATATATTTTTTCTTTCTTCTCTTTTCCCTTTTCACATGGTTTCCAGGAAGTGGATCTTTTTTATGGCTTTCTAACTTAAGATTTGACTTTGGTTCAAAATGGCACAGCCGTTCTTTTTTCAAAGATACATATCAGCCATACCCTGGTCAGAAATTTGGCATGATAATAGAAGAAAACACAAAACCAAGGGCTTAGAAGAGTGAATGAAAATAGTCTGCATGAACAGGCATCTCATTCCTGGGCACATATTCACGGTGTTTGTTTACTATATGCCTGGAGCTGAAGGTTACTGCCCTTCTCAGCTTTATAGACTCTCACTGCATGAATATTCTTCCCTCTTCTTATATTTCCCTTACCCCCAATACGATCCCCCTCCTTTTATCCAGCACAGAAGCCCAAATAAATACCCTGCACAGACTTACTTTATGGAATCACGTACTTAAAAATGCCTGACTCGAATACCTTAAACCCACAATGACACCTTCAGAAATGTGCAAGAGCAACAATAGCAACAGTAACAAAAAAATGCATGATGAAACACATCATCTCTTATGCACCACGTTAAAAGCAATTAAAATAAAACTTAAAAAGTGACATCATACCTTTATTCCATAAGCAAAATAAATTATTTCCAAACTTACCTGTAAAAGAAAAGAAAAAAAAGCAATGAATTTCAAATCAGAGTGCATTTTAATTCCATTTACTCTAGTAAGGCAAAATTATCATCGTAAGTATAGTTAATTCTTAATTGTTACTGTGAATCATTCTCTGTAAATAATGCTTTCTAGTTCTTGTAGATACCAACAGGGCTGGCAGCGACATTCTCTACGGACCAAATGTCACTATAAATAGAAACTCTTTCCATATGTAGTGTGAATCTGGCAGGTCAGTTTATAAATTTTTTTTAATGTTTATTTATTTCTGAGACAGAGAGAGATAGAGCATGAGTGGGGGAGGGGCAGAGAGAGCGGGAGACACAGAATCAGAAGCAGGCTCCAGGCTCTGAGCTGTCAGCACAGAGCACGACGCAGGGCTCCAATTCACAGACTGCGAGATCATGACCTGAGCCGAAATCAGACACTCAACCAACTGAGCCACCCAGGCGCCCCTGGCAGGTCAGTTTTTAGACCAAAAATTTAATTCCCTGGACCTAGGAAATCTGTGTGTTACAAGATCGATTTTGGGAGTCAGATGAAGACAGTAGGGAAGATTGTTTCAGTCAGTCAGACCAACCTGAAGTTAAATCCCAGTTCTCCTACAGCCTGATAACTCATCATTTTATACCCCTTGAACCTCAATGGTCTCATCTGTAAAGTGTGAACATTGTATTTCACTAATTGGAGTATTCTGTGTATTAAATGAAGTCATATTGTAGAATCTCAATAAATAATGTCTTTTTGCTATACTCAAAGCTTCATTTTATGGCAATACTTTGCAGAAAGATAATGTTTAGTGCAATATATAAAGCATGAAAGAAAGACCTTTAAGCAATTCACAATGGACAGAAAATATAAACAAATTCTACATTTTTCTGTCTTTCTCATGATGTTGCCAAGTTGGTTTATATGAAATATTGGCCATCTGCTAAGTGGTGAGCAATTTTTCTTCCATTGCAAGTTCAAGTATTTCACTGAAGTTCAAGCAAAGAACCTAGGGTATAGCACTCTGTAGCATGGTCTCTGTGTCTCATATATACACACTATGTCCCCTATTACTGTTGCCTGGGCTTTCTCACTGCAGTTTCACCAGCCTACACTCCATTCCTGATGAGAGCATGGATGCTCTAGCCTCAGGAACTTTGTATTTGCTGCTCCCTCTGCCCAGGAATCCATTGTGCACACACATGGCCCTCTTCAACTCTTGCCTCAAAGGGCCTTTTCTCGGTGAGCCTAACCTAATTTCACATTTGAAATTCTAAACAGACCCTCAGCCTCTGCTTTTAACTCCCCTTCATTGGCACAGTCTTTTCCCAGCACTTCTAACCTGACACATTATATAACATAATGCCACGTCTTATGTTTATTGAGTCTCCCTGACCCTAATACTTTATATAAGCTACCTAAAAACAAAGGTTTCTGTCTGTATTGCTTGCTGCTGAATACTCAGGATCTAAAATAATGCCTGGTAAACAGAAGGTATTAAATTTTTGTTTGTTTGTTTAAGAAATAAATATTGGATACATAAAACGGCCTAATATAAAAATGTAAATTATACCTATGTAAGAAAAGTATTTTTATTTATGTATCTATTTATTTATAGATATTTAATTTTTATTGATAAATATGGGATACAGATATTTGTTTATTATATAAATGAATATTTAAACTTTTAGCTAGAAGTAATCATTTTATTTTTATTTAATTCTGATGACAGGAATTGTGGTAGTCATTTGAACTATTGACTAGTATTTCTAGCTCTCCATCTACCAATCACATGTAGGAGCACCTAATAAACCTCTTGTGGTTGAATGGGGCCATCTGACTAGTCCTGACCAATATCATAAAGTCATAAGTGGCCAAGAACTGAATTGCTGGTGTGAGATCCTCCACCCTTTCCTTCCCCTCTCTCTGCCAGAGAGACTAGCAAAGTCCAGGATGGTAACTCTTGATCAGCCTCCATACTGCAGTGAGGCAGCTACATGTAGCATGGGAGGAAAAAAAGGTAACCTTTGTTGTCACAACATTTTGAAGTTTGCTTGTTAAGACAGCTTGACTCAATCAATCATGACAAAGAGAAATTATGCACATATAATTAAAAAGTTACATTCAAAGTCTTATTTTTAAAAAAGCAACTTATTTTCTGTAGTTATTCTGAATGCCCTTTAACCAAATCATTTTGTTTCTGCTGGTATTTAACTCTATATTTCTAAGTAATGTTTACATTGTTTTTTCTTGATTTTGAAATTTTTAGCTATTATCCATTCATTTATTGTGTAATCAAGAAAGATTTAATTCTCTTATACTGCTCCCCCTTTCTTTTTTCACCTAGTTAAATCACACTTTTTAGTTAAATTTATAATACTGCTTGCATATATTTACTGTATAAATCTTATTTACTGCATGTGCATATGATAATATGTCCTTTATGCTATAACTTTTGTTTTACTTTGAGTTAATAATTGCCTTCTTTTTTTTTCCTATGAAAAATTTTCATTGTTTTAAACATTTTTTCCCCCAAACAGTAGCTCATGTTTGCCATAGGGTCAGCTGAGGCTTCTACTGAGGCTTTAATCATCTTCCTCCCCTCTCCTAAAAGTGTCAATCCTGAGAACACTTTTCCATGAACATCTGTACCCAATCTCAGAACTGGCTTCCCAGAGAAGCCACCTCTGACCATAACAGAGGTGTTCCTCTCATCCCTTGTTTCAGCCCCACATTGCAAACCCACAGTGTGATATATCTGCTCTCTGAGTCATTAAGCCTCTTCAATAACATTTCTTCAGAATATTCTGTGGTAGGGACTGAGGGTGGTAATAGTGTGTGGGTGGAGTGAGGTAGTCTTCCCTCCTACTCCATTCCCTTTCTTTTAAATCCCTCTATTTAATTATAGATGATATGAGCACGTAGTCAATTTGTCACCTTAATCACAAATTCACAGTTTTTAGATTATTGATACAATTGCTCTTCTCTATTAACATGGAATAAAAACCACTTTATTTAAAATGGAAATAAATGTGAGAACTTTCTCAAATGGTTGCATAGAATACTCATTTTTTAGATGTTAAGTGTTTAGTTGAATAATAAAAATAAAGACTAAAAAATAAAATAGTTTGGAAAATATTGACTTGGCAGTTTTAAGAAAAAACAGTTTTATTGCAGTCTTTCTAACAGCTTTGGGTATAATGATTGGAATGTGACTACTCTAGAAGGTAAAGAACATCTGAAGAATAATTGAACCATTCTCCCCTGGAAATCAGTGAATATTAGAGTGAATCATCTTTTTAGAATACTACTTGGGAATTACTGCAGAAGGCATCTTAAACTAAGTTTTATACCAATCACATCTTAAACTAAGTTTTATACCAATCACATCTTAAACTAAGTTTTATACCAATCACAGTGTTTCTGCTGGTATATAACTCATAATTTCAGGTGATTGCTTTATCTATTATATCAAATTATCTACTAAATTAAAATGAATCATAATTGAATTTTGATAATTTAAGGTAAAATTTCCTTTCCCAGAATATTATACAATACAAGTCAATTTCTGACCATCCTGAGATTTATTCAAGCAATCTGTGTACATTTTAAAATCTATCTTGGGGCTCCTGGGTGGCGCAGTCGGTTAAGCGTCCGACTTCAGCCAGGTCACGATCTCGCGGTCCGGGAGTTCGAGCCCCGCATCAGGCTCTGGGCTGATGGCTCAGAGCCTGGAGCCTGTTTCCGATTCTGTGTCTCCCTCTCTCTCTGCCCCTCCCCCGTTCATGCTCTGTCTCTCTCTGTCCCAAAAATAAATAAACGTTGAAAAAAAAAATTAAAAAAAATAAATAAATAAAATCTATCTATCTTTGTATCTCTAGTTTAGCTTGTTCGAAATGTTTTGCATGGAGTACCAACTGGATTAGTTACTCTAGAAGCAAACAAAAAGTTCCATCTTTAATAAAATTTGGGATATTCACGTAGTATCTCTTTCATGAAGATTAAAATATTTATTTAGTCTGTTAAAGACTTTGGGAATCTTCCACTAATATATCATTTTAAATTTGTGAATCTCAGCTTATTTGACTGTAGAACCATTTTGTATGCTGCCCCTGTTAATATTATATGGAAACAACATTTCACAGAAGCTACTTTGGGATACATTAACATAGGCTACAAGGATTTTTAAGAGCAAGAGATGAAACAAAAACTATTACAAATGTTAAAGAAAAAAAAAAAGAGCTCCAGTGGTCTCGCATGAGAGGTGATTTTTGTGAATGCACCTGATTTCTCAATGAAAAAGGATGAGGGAATAGAGAACTAGCAGTTTGACTCTATGTAGTTAGGGTAGCATATGATTCAGGACCCTTTGCTTAAATGTGTCAACCTCATAATGGCTTAATTTACCCATGGTTGTGGGGTTCAAGGCTAAGATGTAATTTGAAAATACATCTTTTGTTTTGGATAGAAGGAACATCAAGGATCTTTGAGATATCATAAATGATATTAGCCTAATATCAAAATTTTATCTTTGTTGATGTCAGACACATTAAGAAACTAAAAACTATACATACTAAGATTTAGCTTACAGACTCAAACAATATAGCAAAAATATTTCATCATGATTTTATTTACCTATCTATTTTATGAAATTGTGTGAGCATAGTGTTTTAGAGATGAAGAAATAAGGGGATCAAAAGTTATTTTTCAACCCTAAACTTCCAGATCTTCTTTGTGTATTATATAATGTAGGAGTTTAAACTATGAAGTCTATGAGCAGTTTCATGCAGGGAAGTTGGTGAAACATCTGAAATTATATGCATAATTTTGTATATATTTGCATTTCTCAAGCAAGTGGAACCATAGAATTAATCGGATTTTCAAAGCACCCTTAAACCTTCAAAAAGTTTGAAGTGGGGCGCCTGGGTGGCGCAGTCGGTTAAGCGTCCGACTTCAGCCAGGTCACGATCTCGCGGTCTGTGAGTTCGAGCCCTGCGTCGGGCTCTGGGCTGATGGCTCGGAGCCTGGAGCCTGTTTCCGATTCTGTGTCTCCCTCTCTCTCTGCCCCTCCCCCGTTCATGCTCTGTCTCTCTCTGTCGCAAAAATAAATAAACGTTGAAAAAAAAATTAAAAAAAAAAAGTTTGAAGAGATCATTTGAAGAGATAACCTCTAAGGACTGTTTTTCTTTTCTGATCTTAGTTTTGTAAGATTTTTTATAGACGATGCATAAGTCATGTTTTGATATTTAATACTTTCTTTGCTGGGATTCTTATTTTTAGATATTCAAAAAATTTAAGAAAACATTGTAAAGACTACAATTAGTTTATGGGAATTAGTTAAATATGTTTAATTGTATAAAATTGTACTACAGTTTTTTTGTCTTTGTGTGTGTGTGTGTGTGTGTGTGTGTGTGTGTGTGTGCGCACGCCCATGCTTCTGTCATTCTGCTGCTACCATAGAGAGAGAACCACTTTAAACATCTTATTTGAGTGAGAAACTGAATTGCCCACAAGATGGCTCTCCATAACCTTGGGTACACAAATTTTCCAAACCAGTTTCTCAAAAAGTGACTTTTAACATCTTCTCTTTTCTTAAAAATCTTATACTCACAGTAAGTGATTTCTCTGTTTTATTTCCATGCTTGAAAATCTAGCAATGCCTGACAAAGCATTTGTGAATATGTTTTGAGTGACCAGTTTAATTGAACAGATGTTCTAGACATTCATGGATTATTCACTGTGTTATCATTACATTGTTATTTATCTGCTACATACATGGCCTAGTACTGTGCACAGTTGGCTGAATTAAAAACAAAAAGAGTTAAAATTAAAGAGCAAATTATGGTTCTCATATTTCAGGGAAGGTAAATTTCATACCAAAACATTTCAGAGAATATTTAAATGAAAAATGATTGGTGTAGAGAAATTATAAATATACAAAGAAAAGGAGACATCAGTGTGGGGTTCAATTAGTTGAAAGACCTTATGAGGTTACTTTGGCTTATAAAGAATGTACAATTTTCATGAGAAGAAGGTAAAGGGAAAAATATTTCAAAAAGGGTAAATAGCACAAGAAAAAACTTGGAGTTCGGCAGTCATGGCAGAACATGCTTAATTATTATAATTAAGACTAGGTGAGTTGCAGAGATTGTTGAAAGTCATTCCAAGGGAAAAGAAAGACAATTAATATTCATATAGGACATACTCAGCATGTGATTTGCGCTGTAATTAAATGATCTCTCTACCATGACAATATATGGGTCTCTTATTAAATATTGGAATTTTTGTGTTATATTTGGAAATTTTGAGTGTAGCTGGTTCTGTGTGAATTGTAGTAAATCACAGTATACAATTACCAGAGAAAGATCCTCAGAGAAAAACCTAGAATTAAGCAGGTGGACTTAAGCAAGCAGAAGAGGAAGCTGTCTTGATTCTCAATGTCCTGGGTGCAGAATGTATTTTTTAGAACTCTCTCTTGTGGTAAGGTTAAAATGGACACCTCTGCTGTCCACTGCGGAATGGGAGTCAGAAGTAAAACTGCTCTTAAGGGACTGACTAAATTTGTCCCATCTGACTTTTTGGCAACTCCATTCTTCCAGTTGTTCAGCCCCAAACTTCGGTCAGCCACCATTATTTCTTGTGACGAAGTATCCTCCTTGGACATCCTGCTTCTTTCTTTATCCCTCTAAAGTCTAATTCCAAATTAGTAATCAGAGTGATCCTGGTAAAACCTTGTTCAAAGTTCCTTGCCGGCTTATTGTTTTACTTAGAAACAAGGCCAAAGTCACTACTAAGAGCCACCGAGCCACACAGGATTTGCCATGGCTCTGGCCCTCAGCCCTGCCCAGGAATCCCCTTACGTTTCATCTCCAACTTTGTCCCCTCTTGCTTTATTTTTTAATGTTCATGGCACCCAGGCGCTCCTCCTCTGGTACTGGGGTCCTCTGCGAGCCTGATACTGTTCACAGTTGGCCGATTTAAAAATAAAAAGAGTTGAAGTTGAAAGTTGAAAGTTTAAGTAGAAAGTTTTCTACTTTGCTACTTTCTCTCAGCCTCCTTACTGTTCCTCATCATGGCAGCAATATTCCTTATTCTCCTCCTGCCTCGTACATTCTTGCCTCACATATCTGCCTCCTGCATGTATTTATGAAATGCCACCTCTGCAATGACATCTTTCCTAATCACCCTACTTAAAATTCTACCACAGGCACACATACTCACAACCTTCTTCTCTGACACATTTTTCTTCGTAGCATTCATTTTTCCTCTAACAAGAACATTATGAAGGCAGAATTTTTGACAGTTTTGTTCACTGCCATATCTCTTCTAGCACACAGAATAAAGTTCAGACATAGTCTGTCTGCAAGTAGATATTTATTACATCACCTTTTTCTTTAAGTCTTGATTTCTGTGCCCTGAAAATCAGAAAATCTGCCAACATGGGCCTGTGTTTTCACGTGGCAATAGCTGTTGGGAGCTTAGAACAGCTGCAAAGGCAGATGAGGGAGGACTTTCCCTGTGGCCAGGATTATCACCTGTGAGAGTTGTGCCCTCTGCTGGGGAAGCCCTGGATGGAGAGTGACAGGATCAAAAGAGGTCTATCAATACACCAGCTGGAAGTAGCAGGTGGGACCGATGAAGTAAGTGAGCCTGGATACAGACTTGCCATTTGGTGCCTGGTGTCCAAGTCCAGGCATGACTGCGTGTGAGGACTTGCGTGAGGGTGATGTGCTGGAGAATGAAGGACAGAGGAAGCTGGGTTTGGAAGAAAGATTAACAGAACTTGAGGATGGACTGGATTTGGAAATGAAGTGAGTAGCGATGACTGCAGTTTCTAAACTGGTGGATTAAGAGAATGGTAACCCCTGATGTCAAAAGAGAATTTGGGAAAGAGTCGATCTAGGAGATCAGAAGGCCTACAAATGCAAAGTAACATACTGATCTCAATGAATGCAACTTGAGTTTGAAGACACAGACTGAAAGGTATTTGATAACAAAAATGGACTTCAAGATCAAAGCCAGAAATGAGGACTCAGGATTTAACTTTACATATTTTTTGCCTAGGAAAAGGCACATTATGATAATGACCATCTCAATAAAAGAATATCTAGAACAAGAGATAAAAATAGGGGACAAACAGGAAGAGCCCCAATTAGAGGCCAAGTGGTTAGAAAGAGATTTAAAGGAAAAACTCCTCTCCTTCCCCCACTAGACGTACAGACTTATACAAACATAAGTGTCATTGATTCAGTGTGTTAAAGGCTGCTGCTTCAACATTCCATGTGTGCCCACATTTCTCCATTCTATATCCAATATTATCTCATTGTAGTGAAAACAGATTATAAATGAAACCATGTATATTTAAAAAGTTTCCCTCCTTCTTCTTTCTTGACTTTGTATTTCCAAACCATATATACTGTGTGGAAATCTCTGAATAAAGAGGAAATAGTTCTTTGTGCTGCCTTTTACATTATTTAAAAAAAAAAAGACTGGTTATTTTTAACTCAAACGCCATGCAAAATTCATCTTTGCCAAAGGGCATGTACCAAGGACAGCACCACAAATATAATAGGTGGTCTCCTTGCTTTTCCTTTTCAATGAAACTTGAATCAAGCTAAAGTTATACTGTTCCAGAAAATATGTAATTTAGTTAAAAGTAGAAGATAAAAGTGATAAAAGTTTTCCTCAAGCTCTTTCAAGCAAGTTTAATCTGCGTAGGTTGGAAATAGTATCTTTACTCTGTTATTAAGGGACAATGCCTTGTGGGGCCTAATGTTTCAGATTTCGGATACTCATTTCTTTGGATTGAAGGTATCATGGGGTATATTTCCATCTTTAATGCTCAGAAGTGGCTTCCTTTGAGTTGCTAAAATATAGTCTGTGATTTTGGCTGCCAAACAGACCCACAGAGGCCTGCTATTTGTATTGGCAGATAAATGACAGCAGATGGAATCAAGCATGCATCCTGTCTCCTTGGCAAGCCTGCAGCCTTAGAAAAAGGGATGTGTCCCTGAAGCGTCATGCAGGTTGTTCCACTAGCATCAGTGTCACTGTCATAGTTGGTGAAAGGGAAATTGGCAAATCACTATACATAGTAGGCAAACTGCCACCCTCACAATTCCTGTAGGCATATTTTCCTCACTCACATCTTGTCTTTTTGCCGAGGGCAGGCTTCTGGGCCAAGATGTTTTGCCATCCTAGAACTTTTTTGGCCCAGTGTGTACAAAGGTAATTAATATTATCATGAAAGTATGTGTTGCCACCAATATCCCATCAGTGCTATCCGCGTAGGAGGAAATGAACACGAAAGTTGTTAATTACAATTTATCAAGCGTATACTATTTACCAGCTTACCATGCTATACAATCACCTTGTTTTACTACTATTAGTAGAAATAATAAAAGCAAACACTTGGAGAGTGCTTATCACAAGGCACAGTTGCAAGGCTTAAACATATATTAACTTTTAAAATGCTTACAACTTTATAAGCTTTTCATTACCAACCTCCTTTTAGAGAGAAAACTATGACGGTTATTACTTGTAGTACTCCTAGTGGTAATGAGACCAAGCATGAGTGTTTACTAGGTTTAGGCTCTATCAATGTATGTATGTTATATGTGTGTGTACATGTGTGTACATATATATGTATATGTAGGTATATATTCACACCCATGTGCATGCATATATATGCATAGAGATTGTGTGTGTGTGTGCATACATGTATACACACATAGACACACATTTTTAATTCTCACAATAGCCCTGTGACTTTGGCATCATAATTTCTATTTAGAAATGAGGAAACTGATAATAGTAATAATTAATAATGCTGATAAGAGTAATAAAAATGAATGTGTAAGTTTAATATGTATCAGCATATTAATGTATGCAATGCAGATATTATCTCAGTCTTCAAGAGGTTGACATTATATACTGGTTCTAGAGATGATGAATCTCTAAGAATTCAAGGACAAGTAACAACTAGGTGGGGGCTGGGTTTTCTAATTAGAGAGGGTTCAGAGTTGACTGCTTCACCAGTGTGCTAGACCACAGGCAATATATTCTGGAAACACAGGAGTGAATGAGACACAGAGAGTTAAGACAGAGTGAAGTGTGTTTTAGAACATATTACAGCATTTGGAAAATGCAATCGAAAATCTTTCTCGATTTTTTGAGGGCTCACTATGTGCAAAGTAATGCACTAAACCGTGGGAGAAATGCAGGATGAAAGAAATACACAAGTCTCACATTCATAGGAACTTGGGATCCTACAGGGGACAGAGATGTGTATGTGGATAATGCAAGAGATCGACTGAGGAGGGCAGAAATGGGAGGGAAAGTGAGAAACGAACTCTGTGCCAGAATGCCAGGCTTATGGTGCAGAACACTAGGGTATTACACTAAAATATTCGAGCTTCTCACTGGGCTATGTGTGTCTCTCTCTTTTGACTCCATTTACATTTAGATCTGCTGATGTTCTTGCAGCCACTGGCTTTCTCAATTAGTAGAAAAGTGAGGGAACAGCATGGGGTCATTGGCTATAGCTGCTCAGCAATAGAACTGTGCTGCTCTACAGGGAAAAGTCTAGATGTTGTGAAATTCTGTTTACTCTATTCCTGACACACCTGGCTTTCAGGAGGCCTGGCAGTCGGATATGCCAGAGGAACCTGTGCTGGAAAGCCCCTCCTCTGGACAAAGCACAGGACTTTTCTGTTAAATCAAGGAGCTCTCACAGTGTGTGTTCTGCCAACCATGCTGAAGGTCACAAAAACTATCCGGATGCTTTTGAGCCAAAGGGAATTGGAAACCTGCAAAGAACAGCCTGGGTCATGGTAATTCTGACAGACAAAATGTGACTGTAAAGGAGCCAGATGTATTCTGCAAAGCCCTGCACAGAAAACCAACTTCCTTACGCTGTGGTTTCACTCAAGTAGGGTCAACAATGGCACGGAAATCATGGGTTTTATTTTACTCTTTGTAAAGATAATCTCATTGAAGTGTGAATTCAACAACTCACATTGATATAGTGACGTCTTATCCTGATTATTTTACATGATTATCTCCCTTACTAGTGAGACAACTAGAGGGGGAAAGTATCAGTGATAAGTCATCTCTAGAATGAGAACTGCATAGGATAACCTGAACAACGTAACTGCCTTCAATGTCTCCAACCTCACTCATCACCAGCACTAAAACTGCTGGGGTGGTTGGCCAGATTTTCACGTCTCCTTTTTCCTGAAAGGTCAAGGGAAGCCAGTCTTACCTCTGCCAGCAAACAGTACCACCGAAGCAACAATGTGATATCTATCAAGCATTAAAAGGGAAATGGAATATTCCACTCAAATATTGAACAATCCCAATTCAAGACATTTAACTGTGATCATTCCAGTTGACACAGGACATTTATCATATTGGGAAATTTGATTGCTTTTGTTCCTTTTAAATTCACAAAACAATTATTTAACTGTTTTCCCCTAATCATACTACATAAGCATAGACTAAGAAACAAGGGTTCTTTGTGCTATGCCTCTCACTACGGGTCTCTGAAACTCTTTTAGTCCATTCTCCCTGTATTTAATGCCACACATGTATTAACTTCCCATTATGGATAATGAATGATTTTTCACTCTTTCCCCAGCTCCCTTCCCCACTTCTCTGCTTCTATCCTCCTACTATAGTTATGTAACAATTGATGGCTAATAAATATTCAGTTTTTATCTTATTATCCCTGGGATGTAATGTTTATTGATAAGCTACATATAATGTCATGACTATGTTTCACTTACTGAATAAGCTTTTCTTTTTTCTGAAGTTGTAAATTGCCTCTTTTAAAAAATTTGCTTAATTTTATGTAGCATTATCAGTAATTCTTCCAGAATTTCCCAATATGATTTTAAATAGCTCTTTGAAAAATGTTTTCTGCCTGGGTCAAGCATATCAATTATTTTATCAGTTCCTCACACTTGACTGATGATTTAGCTGGCTTTAGAGTTATGGGCTGCAAATCATTTTTTCTTAGAAATTTGAATACATCATTCCATTGTCTTGTAGGTATCAATGTGCTTTTGAGAGGATAAATCAATACCACATGAACCCCTATGAGAAATGTACTGTGTGGGTTTTTTTTCTTCTCCTCTTAAAGTTTTTGGGAACTTCTATTTGTAGCTGTGGCCTGAAATGTCAATACATATTTTTCTAATGGGTCTATTTGCATTATTGTGATAGGTACTCATAAGCCTTTTAATGAAGAAAAATATGTCCTTCAATTTAAGGAAATTTTTGTGTTTTTTATTTGACAAGTTTATTTCCTCTATTTTCGCTCTTTCTTTCTCTCTCTCTTTCTCAAACACCTAGTAATTAGATCTTAGACATAGAATTATTTTTCCAATCTTCCTAGCTTTTATTATCCATCTCTTTGTCTCTTTATCTGCTGGTAGATTTCTAAAACTACATCTTTCAGCTCTCTCATTGCATTTTTAATTTTACCTATCATTGTTTTAAATTTTCATAAGTTTTTGTTCTTATTAATTTTGTATGGTATCATTTTGTTTTATAAATGTAGTAAGTTTACTACATTTTGCTTAAAATTTCTATTTGTTCCATAAATTGTTTTTATATCTTTTTTATTATTGTTGTTATTATTAAAATTTTCATTTGTTTTGGACTTTATGTTGAAAGTTTCTTTAAAATTTGTGGGGCCTTGGATGTCCATTCATTTTAAAGAGGAAGATACTAAAATGCTGAATGGGAGCTCTGCATGACTTAAGTGGGCTTGGGCTTGGAGAGTCTTGGGATTCAGTGTAGGGTACATGGGGAATAAAGAACCTCGCCTTTTCCACCAGGCAGCCACATAATCACCAATGGTGATTCCATTTTTCTACAGGATTCTTCAGTCTCCTGCCTAAGCATTAGAAGCCTAACTGACAGAGTTCCTGTCCCTAAGCTTCACTAGAGAAGTCAGGGCTTCTCTATTCAATTGATAGACTTTTTATTTAATCTTCTACCTTCCACTGTGCCTGGTATCTCCAAGTTGGAATCCACCTTGTTGAATAAATTTCCAATCCTCTGATGAGGATGGAGTGGAACTGGTCTCTACCTGTGCAGCGTAAGAGGAAGACCTATGGAAGAATCCACTTCATATGCAGATTTTCCAGAAATTTCTGCTTATCTTAAAATATACTTGGTTCTTCAATTCCCAAGTCTTCCCAGATGTCCACAAAGGGAATGGCTTCCTTTTCCTTACACTTTCCTCTTTAAGCGCTTTGTAATTAGCATTCCCAACCTGGCTGTTTCGTTCTCTATTTTCCATTTCTAAAATATACCTTTGCATCTCCAGTTGTCTCCTTTCTCATCTCACTATTCTTGGGGATTTATACTCTCCTATTCCCTTACCATCATTTTCATTTGTAGGATTTCCAAAGGTAGCAATTTGCCAAAGGTTGTGAGTTTGCTTAAGCTGCCCTAGCAAATACCACAGACTGTGGTTTAAACAAGAGAGACTTATTTTCTTACAATTTTGGAGGCTGGATATCCAAGATCAAAGTTTCAGCAGGTTTGGTTTTTTCTGAGGCTCTTTTCCTTGGCTTGCAGACGGCTACCCTCTTGCTGTGTTTTCACATGGTTTTCTCTCTGTGTGTGTACATGTCTGGTGTCTCTCTTCATGCTTCCAAATTTCCTCTTCTTATAAGAACACAAGTCATACTTGAAAAGACCTACCCTAATGACCTCATTTAACCCTAGTCATCTTTAAAGATCTTACCTGCAAAAACAGCTATGTTTTGAAGTACTGGGTATTAGGACTTCAACATACGTGGAAGACATAATTCAGCCTATAACAAAGGTCATGTTTTAAAATTATTCTAAAACCTGTTGGGGTGCCTGGGTGGTTCAGTCAGTTAAGCCTCTGACTTTGGCTCAGGTGATGATCTCGCAGTTCATGAGTTTGAGCCCCACATAGGGCTCTATGCTGACAGCTTGGAGCCTGAAGCCTGCTTCAGATTCTGTGTCTCCATCTCTCTCTCTGCTCCTCCCCCCCTTATGCGCTCGCTCGCTCTCTCTCTCTCTCTCTCTCTCTCTCTCTCTCTCTGTCTCTCTCAAAAAAATTAGTGGATATTAAAAAATTTCTGAAATTTTTAAAAATTATTTTAAAAACTCTTAACAGTATTCCAAGCATTCAAAGAATACTGTATCCTTTTGCTTAAAGACACTACACTTACCTATCCAAGTTAATAGTATTCTCTGTGAAACAGCACACCCTTCATTAATTCATTCACTCACTTATTAAATAACCACTGTCAGGCATCTATTTTTGCAAGGTTCTTAGTTTAGTAGCACAAGGGATACAAAAGTAAGTAAAACACAATATCTAAATATAAGAGAGTTTCACTGAGAGTGACAAGAGCTAAACGCTTGAAGCACATTACAAAGCTCTAAAAAGTCTGGCACATGGCTTTTCTCACTTGGCAAATACATGGGGTTGAAGAGCACTGCTACATCTTTTGCTTCTCACGGGTATTGATCGACAGAAAAATATTAATGATTAACCTAAACTTAAGCAAAGAAAGGCTGTAACTTTGTACTGACAATTTTTGCCTTGGCCCTCTATATAAATTACATGCAGAATTAGTATAAAGCAGTAAGTAAACAATCATTTCATTTATTGGTAAGCTATCCTGGTCCTTTGTCAAAATATGAGGACTAACTTTGGTCTAACCTGAGTCTCCTTAATGAGAAGTTTTAACTGCTATCCCTGAAATGTTCTGTGCATATGTGCATATGAATGTTCTTTGCCCCTCCATTGGCTAGAGAGGATTTTCTGTGTGTAAATATAAACTTAAAAACAATAATTTATGCAAGGTTTTCTTTGCTCTGTGTCTTTCATGGACAATTTTCTATATTTGGCATGACTACTATTATGGTCCAGATATGAAATCAAGCAGACTTAAACTTTGCTGATACTAGAGAGCATTTGGGAAAGAAATCATCTAACTTTTAGGATTTTCCAATCAAAAGACTATTTTTTGCAGCAAAGACTCGTTACATATTATGTATATGTATTAATTGTATTTAACAACAGACTGTTCTTATTCTTTTTCAGGAAAAAAGAAGTTCAAGTGTCATTTGTCATTCTTTACAGCAATGTTGAGCATTGGGGATTTACACTCTATTATTCCCTTACCATCATGTTAAGAGAGGATTTTCAAGGGTAGCAATTTCAAATGTTCTTTGTGGGAATGTGGGAAAAAATAGAATTGAAGAGATTTGGGGAAAAATGTGTAAATTCTGTTTGAATTTCCTGCCACTATCACTTTGAGATATGGATTGATTTGGGAGGGACTCAAATTCTCCGAGCCCCAGTTCTTTGTGGATAAAATAGAAACATTACCAACTTGATCACAGACTGGTGCCTTCTGGTAGGGATTAAATGAGTCAATATACATGAAAGCACCTCTCTCTTTGGATATCTGTAAGTATCCACATATGTATCTGTTTGTATGTGTATGCCCACCATTCAACTACATGCTAGCTATAGTCCAGAAACTTGTAGTCTGGGAATAAAGCATATATTCTAGAGTGATTCAAATGACAGTGAAGTCTTACACTAAAAGATATTTCAAAAGCTACATGATTACATGCCCTATGATCAGACTAAAAATAACAGAGCTCCCATATCTCTCTGAACTCACAATGAACATCAGTATATACATTATCCTTTATATTCAAGATAACCTTGAAGCCTAGGTTTTGTTACTCTTATTACATAGAGTATGAATGTGAGGCTCAGAGAGTGTAGGCAATTTGGTCATGAAATCAGACAGTTTTACTTAGACCCTGAGCTTGGCCTTCTTCCATTAGGCTAGGCCATCTTTATACCACAGCACAGTGCAGCATGTGAGGCTCTGCAGATGTCGTTATGGAAGAATGATGAAATAGACCTTGACCAAAGGGGAGCATTTGGGCAGGTCAAGAGGAGAGTGGGAACACCTTAGGAGAAGTTTTCATGAGCCAAGGCATGGAGAGGGAAACAAGAAAAGGCATATCTGAGGCAACTTCAGACCAGTTTGACTTGAGTTAAACTGTGTGGATGAGAAGCAGAGATAGGACCAGGAAAGTAAGTTGAGGCTAATTTTCGAGGCCTTGAATGTCAGACAAGGACTGTCATTAGCTAGCTCATACAAAAAACAAGAACATACAGAGAGAGTACTGTGCTGCATTGTAGAGACATAAGGACATAAAACAAACAAACAAACAAACAAACAAACAAACAAAACCTGTGAAGCAAAACCAGCAACAAAACAGCATTAGTCTTTGTGGGGCCAAGGGTCCACACACCCCAGTGTGTGGAATAATGCTCTGGGGCTGTGAAGGATGTCTGGGGGTCGGATGCACTGACACATGGAACAGGGTTATCATTTGGATGCTCTATCATGGGCAAAAATTTGTCAAGAAAGGCTTCATAGAGGAGATGCATTTACTCTGGAAGTCACAGGCAGTGAAGAAAGTATTTGAACAGTGGAGTTATGTGATAAAAATACCATTTTCAGGAGATTAATCCAACAGCAGCATCTGACAGGCACAATGCAATGGTTGGAGACTGGAAGCTGAAACTCAGTACCTAGGGGGCCATTGCACTGGCGAGATAAGAGGAGCAGGTGGTGGCAATGGATATGGAAAGGCAGGAAGGCATAAGTCTCTAAGCTGAAAACTTGGGGGCACCTGACAATCACTGACAGGGGTGAGGAGAGAGCTGAATTCAGTGATGACTCTAAGGTCCTGGGTTTAGAGAAATCAGTTTTGGAGAGAAATGTGTGAGTTCTACTAAGGATAGCTGACATAAGCAGAAAGGGGATTTGAGGTTAGCCAGGCTGACACTCTGATACCAGGACATCTAGGCAGTTGGAGATATGGGTCTAGAGAAGGAGGGGCTTACATTTCTGCATGTGGTCCAGCCTCTATCTGCTTCACAAAATGAGAACTTGATTTCTGCCAGACACTCAAAGTTGATAATGTTATAAATTATGAAAGCAAAATACATGACAATAACACAAACAATAATAATAACAAAGGCATTTGTTAACAAAGGCAACAAATAACAAATATTTGTTGAGGACTCATTATATGTCAGGCACTGTATTAAGTGTTTTATATGTATTATTGGTATTATTTCATTAATCCTGATTAGCCTTCTGATGTAGGTACTATTATTATCTCCATTTTACACATGAGGAGACTAAGGCAACAAAAAGAGAAAGGAACATGTCCAAGATAACACAGCCAATGAGTGGCAGAGTCTGAGGTAACCCAGACAGTCTAAATATTGGCTTTCCAATATGGCAGACACCAACTACACAAGGCTATGAAGACTTGAAAAGGGGCTAATCTGAATTAAATTTTTAGTCTTATTTAATTTTTACTAATTCATGACTACATTTTAAAACCAATAGTTGATTCCATTATTGGATAATTTTAAGTACATTTGGAACAGCTTGAGTAAGTGAATTTACATTTCCAATTATAAATTTTATGAAATCTAAATAAAAATCAAGTACAATTAATGAAAAGTTAGCATCCAAATTGATATTTATATACGTATACAGGATTTCCAAGACTTTAGAATAGGGAAAGAATTTGAAATACCTCAGTGATAATTTAAAAAATTTTTTAATGTTTGTTTATTATTGAGAGACGGAGAGACACAGAGCATGAACAGGAGAGGGGTGGAGACAGGGGGAGACACAGAATCTGAAGTGGGCTCCAGGCTCTGAGCTGTCAGCACAGAGCCCGACGTGAGGCTTTAACTCACAAACCGCGAGATCATGACCAGAGCTGAAGTCGGTTGCCCAACCAACTGAGCCACCCGGGCACCCCAATGATAATTTTATATATCGATTACAGGTTGAAATGATATTTTTGTATAGTGAGTTAAATAAAATACATAGTTGAAATTAATTTTACCTATTTCTTTTTAGTTTTTATTCTATTTATTTATTTTGAGAGAAAGAATGTGTGAACAAGTGGGAGAGGGGCAGAGAAGGGGACAGAGAGAATTTCAAGCAGGCTCAGCACTGTCAGCACAGAGCCTAACACAGAGCTTGATCTCACCACCCTGGGATCATGACCTGAGCCAAAATCAAGAGTTGGATGCTTAACCAACTGAGCCACCCAGGTGCCCCTCTTTTTTCCTTTCAAATGTGGTACTAAAAAATTTAAAGTTACAGGTGTGGCTTACCTAATATTTCTATTGCCCAGCACAGGCTTAAATACTAAGAAATAAATAAGAAGTCAGCTGCATGACAAGACAACTGACAATGTTAATGGCGCGCAGGTTATTCCTCTTCCTGTTTTGAGATCCTTTTTTTTTTTTTTTGAGAATGTCTGTAAAGAATACAGAAGTTGTCTTAATTCAATGAGACACTGAGCCCTGGATCTGGCTGCATTGCTGATGTCCCCACTCTTTTGTCTGGGTTGACTCCTCTACAATTGCAGGGAAGACAGCTGTAACTACCTTCTCTTATGGGTGTGTCTTATATTTGTTTACTTCTCAAAGGTGAATTATTTTGCTCACAGCTGTTTTCTGTCTTCTAACCACAAGCTCTGTCTTCATGTCAGTCTCAATCTAAGACTGATTTATCAGAGAAACCCAGAGGAGAGCCCAACTAGAGCTTCTTGGAGTGGTTCTGAGAAAATAATAACCCCAAACTAGCAGTTATTCAATACCGACGTACAGCCATCTATGCTGGAATTTTTTTGGAGGGGGTTATAGTCTCATAGTGTGTACACACATAACTGGTGTGTTTGAGAACTTTTGATAATAATTCAGATGTTTGCCCTTCTAAAAGCTGCATGCGTGATAGATAAAAGGTAGAAGATTTTAACTAAGTGGGAAAAAAGGATGATAGCTAAGCACTTGTGAATCTTTTGAGTATTGCAAAAATTAAGGCAGTATCATTTATCAAGAAAAGAAATCTAAAATTCGACCAATTTTCAGGCATTCAGTGTATATAAAGCAATATGTCCCCAAAGTTAGAATCATCCAGATGTTTTAAATTGGTCGGAGTAAACATTTGATTCATCACAGATTCACCAGAGTCAGAAGTAGAAAATTCACATCTACGTGCCAGCTAAGTGGGGTAGTACTTTTTGCATTCTCTACACCAGCTGTCTCGACATACTTAGCATCTACTCACAGAGTATTTCAGGTCAGTGGATTTATAGCCAAATGCCATTATAAGAAACTCTGATAAAATTATATTTCCATATTTATACATATTTATACAATACATGTATGGAATATTTCATCCTCCATGAGATCTTCCAATTTTTGAAAACATTGTCTATTAAGTCTAAGTGTGACTAATAAACTGATCTACTTCACTCATTTCTAATGTCTATTATTTTAAAATAGTGACTAAGCATCTTTTGTTGTAATTCTCTATAAGAGATCTTAAGCATAAATTCTTTACAGATTTTAGTTATAAGTCATATACATATACATATATATATATATATATATCTTATTATAAGTATGTCTGGAATGCCAAAGTACCATAATCTGTGGGTTATAGCAGTGAGGTCCTCACATAATAAGGCAAATATAAAGTAACTTCCCTGGCCAAGTTCAGGAAAAAGAAGGTTCAGGAAAAAGATAAACAAATCCATTAGAGAGGACATTAAATGCATTTGAAATGATCTCAATAAAATAGGTAAGCTCCTGGGAAAATAATGTATCTAACCGCTGATAAAAGTGCTTTCAGAACTACTAAAAGGGAGTAACACAAATACCCACATCTAGCCTATTGAATTTCCAGGAAGAAATGTTTTGTTAAAAAGAAAAGGCTATTTTGACAGTTTTTTGTTTTTTTGTTTTTTTGTTTTTTTTTAACAAACAGCACAATATAAAGGATAGAATACAATCTCATAGCTAATTTTCACTGTGTGACTAGAAGCTTCTTACCGGTGACTGGGGAATGGCACATTATTTTTGTTGGTTCCTTCTCTGTTCTCTTCTGTAATTCCAAAATCAGGTATTCCATCCACAATAAATATCAGGCCAATTTTGGTTGATATCTGGAAATTGTGCCTCTTAAACAAATTCTCATTTAATATTAATTGCTGAGAATGTAATAATAGTATTGGGTCATTTGTGTCTTATTGAGATTTACTTTTTGTAAACATGTGTTGGTTATAAAAGTTTCAGGATTCAATATGACAATTAGATTTGAAATTAATGGGCAGTTTAAAAATGAATGCCAATTTACAAAGCATTTGCAATTTATGTGTCTTACAATTTAGTGAGCATCTGAGAGATCTCAGCAATAAAGTATTTAGGAACCAAGTCTGATTTGTTTTGGATGTTTCTGTAAATTATTTATCTTCTATTCAAACTGCATTTAGAGTTCTGCATGATATATGACAGAGTGAAAGTAGGCTCTGAACTGGAAAGAAATAAACAAGCAAAAAACAAATTGACTTAGGACTTTGAAAAAAATTAAGCTTTGTTCAATGCAGGTGAACTCCAAAATGTAGATGTTCCCAAAGGGTCTTTGCTTGGTCCTCTTCAGTTTTCATCTCCAATCCTGACTTCTTATTCTTGGTTTGGTATTTGTTGCCTCACATTCATATTTTGGCCTAACAAATTCTCAGAATCAATTTATCTATCAATAAATCATTATCTTTCCTATCAAACCTGCTGCTTCCTCTTCACAGTCCCTATTTCTGTTCACTCTTCAACTCTTCTCCCAGAAATCCAGGACCATTATGGTGTCCAGGTATCATCATGGTAACCGCATCCTCTTTTCCTTTCTTACACAAGTTTTCAAGTCTTGCCAGTCCTTTCTCCATATATATGTCTCTTTCCTATCCATATTATTACTAAATGCATCACTCTATTTTAGGACTTAAATATTTGTTCTCTCTTAAAAAATATTTTTCTTATAAATTTTTATATAGTCACTGTAGAAAATTTAGAAGATATAGGGGCACTTGGGTGGCTCCCTCAGTTAAATGTGTGGCTCTTGATCTCCACTCAGGTCATGATCTCACGGTTTTGTGAGTTCAAGCCCCGCATCAGGCTTTGCACTGAGAGTGCAGAGGCTCTTGGGATTTTCTCTCCCTCTCTCTATGCCCCTCACCTGCTCGCTCTCTCAAAAAAAAAAAAAAAAAAAAAAAAATCAATAAATAAGATAAACTAAAAAAATTAAAGAAAATATAGAAGATATAAAAAGAATAACCACAATTAATAATGTGATCTATCATCTTGTGCTAATTAGCACGTTCTTACCTCTGGAGTAGATTATTCCTTTAACTCTCTACCAGTCTCTTTAGTCTTCCGCTGCTCTAGGTTATGTTTTCATTAATGCCATTTTATTCTTTCTTGAGTAAAACTAAGACCATAGGTAGGAATCCCCTGTTCAAAGATCTTCAGTTGCTCACCTTGGTTCAGAAAATATGCCTTAGCTTGGTTTTTGAGACCCTAAAAATGCAGCCTCACTATCTCTTTCCAATTTCATTTGTCATGATTGTTTCTTAAGTTATTAGGTGTTGGCCACACTCATTTATGTTCCCTAATAAACGTTCCCTTATTTTCCTATATCCGTATCTTTGCCAGATTCTCAGCTTCACATAACTAAACACAACCTGCAACACTCAGTGCCATTTTGCCCATGAAGCCTTCTATGACCTGCCCAGTTAGAAGTAAACTCTCCCTTCTCAGCACTGTTATAGCATTTTACTTCTGCTTTCTTTATGGTGCTTAATAGAACGAAGAGAACAAACTTTGGACAGATGACTGGGACTTGGGTACCAATTCTAGAATTTAAATAACTCCATGGCCATGAGTAAACCGTTAAGCTATTAAGGCTTCAGTCTTCTCATCAGTTGATATGATATCAAAGAAGACGATACATTAAAATCTACTTGTAAACTACAGATTGCTGTATAATGTGGGTTCTTTCTCTGAGTGCCCCGTTCAAGTACTGCCTTTCAGGAGAATGCTTCATTCTCTTTCAACACCTCATTTGTAAGACCTTCTCTGAGCAGTCCAGTTGGTGGTGGTGTTTAGCCCATGTGCTCCCAGAGGGCAATTAACATCCTTATGTGGTGTAATTTTCCCTTATAGTTTTGCTTGAGCAACTAGACTGTGATCTTTTTGAAGGCTGGGATTTGTCTTACCCAGGTTTGAAGTCCTACCATAGAGCCCTGAACTCCGTGTCTGTTCAGTAAATGTCTATTGAATGAATGAATACATAAGTGAATGAACACATGCATGGATGCCATGTCAATCTTACAGAAGAGTTATTTATGGTCAGTATTTGTCATCTCTCTTTGGACTGTGAACTCCATGAAGGCAGGCTCTTGGTGTGACCCATCTTTGTTCCCTATAGTTCCATGTACATGATATGAAATAAATATTTGTAGGAAGCTGAATAGAAAAGTGTAGCTAAGCAGGATCATGAACTGGGATGCTCCAGTATATAAATAAAGCTTTCCTGTACGACAAGTTTTTTTCCTGGTGTGCATGTAATCTTCATATCCTTTTAATTCTGTAAATGAAGGTAATTATACTTGCCATCAATATTGGAGTTCCTTCTCAAATTGAATATAAGGATGTTTATAAACAAAGATACATTTTTTGATGGTAGAGTAATACAAACTACAGTGGGGAAATATACTACTTAGTTTAAGATCTAAATTTTTTTTAACATTTTTATCTATTTTTGGGAGACAGTGAGAGAGCAAGCGTGAGTGGGGAAGGGGCAGAGAGAGAGGGAGACACAGAATCCAAAGCAGGCTCCAGGCTCCAAGCTGTCAGCACAGACCCCAATGCAGGACTCGAACCCACAAACTGCAAGATCATGACCTGAGCCGGAGTCCGACCCTCAACTGACTGAGCCACCCAGGTGCCCTAACTTAGTTTCAGTTCTAACTTCAATCTTTGTGGCAAAAATCTAGTATAGTAAATATCACCATGGAGAATCCCTTAAATAACCCAAATGTAAGGCAAGATGTTCACACAATGGCAGGCCTATGGGAACCGAGATAGGGAGACAGCAGAAGATTTACATATCCCACCTCACACTAGTGGATACAGATCCATTCAATGTGGTGGCAGGTGAAAAAAGTGGAATTGCACTATTTACATTGCTAGCTCTCTCTCATCTATTTCTTCAGTTTTGCTTAGTTTGTATATTTGAATTTGTATTATTATTTTTAATTTTTTTTTTCAACATTTATTTATTTTTGGGACAGAGAGAGACAGAGCATGAACGGGCGAGGGGCAGAGAGAGAGGGAGACACAGAATCGGAAACAGGCTCCAGGCTCTGAGCCATCAGCCCAGAGCCCGACGCGGGGCTCGAACTCACGGACCGCGAGATCATGACCTGGCTGAAGTCGGACGCTTAACCGACTGCGCCACCCAGGCGCCCCTGAATTTGTATTATTAAGTGCTCAGAGAGTGCAACTATTGGATTGTTCTTTTATAGCAAGTCCTTAGTCACAATAGCCTGGAAAGATGAATGGGTCTGTCTAAATCTTACTAGCCCTGAGTAACTTAATGCCGATCATCCCTATACTAACTTAAATCCTGATCTGACATGGAAAGGAATGTAGTCAAAATAGCAATTTAGTTTTTAAAACTGCCAGTAATGCGAAGGTTAACTTTCATTTTCTTACTCTGTTTTTAGGAGACTTTGAAGATATACTGGAGACAGAGACAATGGTAACCCCAGGGCTGGAATGTTTTGCTTCCATGGGACTCATCACACTGAATTTCTGACTTCTATCAACCTTAGGATGCAAATAATTTTTCCCTCAGAGGGAAGAAAACTTTACTAAAAACCACCACCAAAAAAACAACAAATATATTTATATTATTTATATTTATATTTATCAGAGAGAAGCACAATCTCTTCATCTCTTGCATGTCAAAATGACTAAGGACTCCCGTGGTAGCAGAGTATGATTCCAACCACAAGCAAGAGAAAGGGAATACAGGATTGTGTTACTCTTGGTGTCACAGTCACTGAATTCCTAAAAGAGAGAAGGAAAGGAGGAGAGAAAGAGGGAGAAGAGGGAAGGGAAGGAACAACAACAACAACAAAAAGGAACTCAAAGAGAACAGAAAACTGCTGGCATTCTTGATGTTCTTGTTATATACAAGAATAATTACCATGGTAACATCAGTATCATATAGCTCACCTTACATGGGATACCAGTATGTATTGTTCAGAAATAACAGTACAAACAAAAGTACGTATTTTGAGTCAAAGTGGCAGGGACCAGAAGGAAATTATAAATTTAGGAAAATTGTATGCCCATCATAAGGGCAAGCTGAATAATTTGTGACTGCTCACCGGACTTTGAAACGTCTGTAACTGTCTATATACGTATATATTGTTTTCTAACTTTTGCCTGGATTAAGAATCAATGACTCAATGCCACAAACTTACAGTAAACTCTCATGTATCATGACAAATTGAAAGCTACATATTTGGGAGATGGTTTACTGTGAATTCTTATACAATCATAAGCTCAGATTTCAAGAAATCTTAGGCGAATTTTAAACGTTTTCATCTTGCGAATTAGACAAAGTCATTGTTCTCTAACTCAGCCAGTCCTCAGAAAAACAAAAGAAAAGAAAAGAAAAGAAAACAAAACAAAACAAAAAACACCAGAGAGGTAGAATGTGTATGTTTATACTTGGGGTCAATTAAAAACCTTTGGAACTGAATATCTACCACCCAAAGGGTTTTGTTATACTAGTACTGTAGAAAAGTGAATAACACTGTAGCAACAAAAAGAATCTGACAAACACACATACAGCCCTTCTGGGTGGATTCTATGGAACCAATGATGTAAATATCACTTAAGAAGCTCTATTAGTAGGGGCGCCTGGGTGGCTCAGTGGTTTAAGCATCTGACTCTTAATTTCAGCTCAAGTCATGATCTTGCAGTTATGAGATGGAGCCCACATCTTGGGGTTCTCTTAGGATTCTCTGTCTTCCCCTCTTTCTGCTCCTCCTGCACTTGTGCTCATTGTCTCTGTCTCTCAAAATAAGTGAATAAAATTTTTTTTAAAAAGAAGCTATAATAGTAGATATCATTAATAAGCAGGAGTAGTTAAGAGAGAGCGGAAGTGACTGCGAGAAGAATTCACTTACAGATACATGGAACTCAATGATGATAGAGGGAGCTAAGATAAAGGAAGGTGAGTAAGATGACTCCTGTGTTCCAGTTTGGATAAGCATGTAGTAGTCAAGTAAGGTTTCTAACCAAGCAATAGAAGAAAAGGAATAGATTTTAAGACTAAGACAATGAGTTCAATTTTGGCCATGAAAACACCCTGATAAAAATTTCAGGCAGTGAGTATCATAAAAGTTTAAATGAGAAAAGTGGCCAGGGCTTGAGATGCACATTTGGAAGTTGCTGAAATGGATGAAATATGTTTTTCTAAAAGGTGAGCATGTACTTAACTATCTCTGATTACTTTCTTATTCCTAGTTGGAAAAACAAATTTCACAAAAACTCCTTGAATGCCTATTATATGTCAGGCCCTGTACAAAGCATTTGACACATGGTAATTTAGAACACAGGCTTAGACCTTGTTCCCATGGTCCCATAACTGAATGTGGAAGGAGGCTCTTAGACCAACAAAATACATAAATATGTGATTACAATTGTGAGAGCAGCTAAAAAAAGGATAATGGTGCAAAGAAAGTATATAAATAGATGCCTAACATAGTTTGCATGTTAGGAACTGTTTGCCCAGGGATGTTAGGGACTGAAGAGTGAGGAAAACCATGTCCTACTAAGAACCACATGAATGGAGCCCCAATCACCTTTCAAACTTCAGAACACATTCCACCTGTCTGGGAAGCTGAGTATCTTTCCCTTGGACAACTACAACTTCCTTCTCATCAAACTTCTCTCCAGGATACCTCTCTTCACCACTATTGGTAGAACTATCTTCTTCACTGGAGTAGCCTTCCTCTGAGGCTCATAGAACACATGGCATTATGGATCTAGTCCAAGGCCATCACTCTTGTTTCAAAGGCTTCCGGAAGACTGACCGACCACTGCTCTTTTTTGCTTTTGCTTCTTTCAGATATTCTATACTAATACATTAAACTATTTGATAGCAAGGTGGCTATCCTAAACCTGGAGTACTTTGTCAGAATTCACTGCTTCATTTACCACAGTTTACAAAGTAAAATTAAAAGTGATAATAGAAGCTTTCCTTTCACAGCACCAGTTTACCTGTATAAATAATTGTGTTCAGTGCAAGAGAAAGTTATGGAAAAATAAAAAAATTAACCACAGCAAAACAACAATGAAAAAACAATTAAAGCGTAAGTAATTTAATGTCTCTAACTAGATGTAGAAACATGACAAACACATGAAGGTCACTGTGATTACATATAGTCGCCTGCACTTTACTGGCAGTAAACATCATAAGTATTGTAAATAGTCCTATTCTACTCTTTTTGGCACAGGTAAAGTTAGGTGATGGGTGAGTGGAGAGGGACAAAGGTTAACATTCATGACCGTTTTTATTTATCCCTTGCAGTGGGCAATGGATTGGAAAATTGACCTTTTTAAACTTCAGTTGGAAGGTATTATCTATCTATTGCTTATTTCAATGTTTTGGAATCCTAAATTATAAATAAGACACTAATAATTTGTTTTTAAATTGCACTTCCAATGAATAAATTAAATTACATAATCATTTACTGTTTCTCTCCAAAGTGAAATCAAGAATTATTCAGTTGACTCACTTTTTAAAAAGAGCCATTGCCCTGCCTACCTTCTCCACTTCAGTTTTGCCACTCTCCTCCTCCCTGTGTCATTATATGTCAGACACCCGATCTTTGTAGTTTCTTTAATGTTTCCATCAGGGCTCGGTTCACACAGTTTTCCATAGAACATGTGCTCATCTTCAGGCTTCATCATCCCCATGGGAACATTTTCTAAATGTTCAGACTATGTTAGCTATCTATTCATGTACTCTTATTGGGCCCTTGCCTCCTTTTGAGCAGTTCTCACAACTGTAATCACATATTTATGTATTTTGTAATTGCATTGAAACCGTCCCTTTCAAGATTTTACACCACTTGCTTCTACTAGGATAGGGATTAAGTCTTTTCCGTTTCAATTTATGTCACATGCCACTGCCAAACTCTTCTTCCTAAAACAGCTATTTCCATCATGCCACTCTTAAAGAGGAGGAAAGATAGAAAATATACAAATAATTGAGGTTCATTATGAGAATGCTGTGACGGATATGTAAGAAAACGAAGAGCTGCTAGCTGAAGAAGAAATTTCCATTTGGAAACAAGGAATTAGAAGAGGCTTAATGAAAAAGATCTCAGGATCAGTTGGGGTTAACAAAATCGGGGGAGCAGGGAATTGTAGGTAAACATATAGGTATCGTAGGTAGTTCTTTACACCTAAAATGAGGAGTATAGTGGATGATAAGTGAAATTTACAAGAATAGAGAGATAAGAAGGGTGTAAGGGCACCTGGGTAGCCCAATCAGTTGAGCGTCCAACTCTTGGTTTGGGCTCAGGTCGTGATTCCAGGATCGTGGAATCCAGCCTTGCGTGGGGCTATGCACTGAGCATGGGACCTGCTTAATATTCTTTCTTTCTCTCTCTCTCTCTGTCCCTCTGGCTGCTCCCCTACTTGTACTCTCTCTCTAAAATAATAACTCAAAAATATTTAAAAAGAAGGGAGTAGATGATCACCATTTGGAATTGAGACTGTTTTGTCGGCAATGAAAAGCCACTGCTATAGGCATGGAAGTGTCAAGGAAATTTGAGAAACTTAATCTGTGGATGACTAATCAGAACAAGGATGACAGTAGAATAAAGATGCCAGTTATGAGACTAGCAGTGTTTCCGGAAAAAGAGCACTAGTGCTTGACTTTGGAGGGCATCCTGGGGATGGCAACAACGGGATGGAGGAAAAATGCACTTGATACCAGCTAATGATGGAGTGGTTAGGCTGAAGGGAAGGAGCACTGAGGAGGACTTCTTGATCTGGCCATGGATCACTGAGGAAATGGGAGATGACGAGGGTCCCTGGGTCATTTACTTTCAAATACACTGAGTTTTAAGTTCTCTGGAGGACCTCTGGATCATAAGCAGTTGGTTGTAGTGTGGAAGTGAGGAGAGAATGAGCAATCTGGAAACACACTCTAGTTTGAACTATGACTGCCAACAATTTTTACCCAAATGTAAGGGGGGTCAGAAGAAATCTCCAGGATAATTAGAAATTTTATTTGGTTAAAAAAATAAGGGCCTTTCAACAAAGAAAGCACTCCCTTTCCCTCAGGGTTTTCTGTTCATGAAATGTGATGCTCTTCGCTATTAGGATGAGCTGAATCTGAGGATAACATCCGTATGGCCTACACGTTCACAGTCAATGGGCCCATGCACATAGGTGTGGGGATGGGTGGTGAGGGTCCAACAGAGCTTCATTATACCAGGTCAGTAGGACGATCACTTAATATTTGTTATATTCTGTGTAATTTCACCTAGTATTTTTCACTTCACTTTGAAAAGCAGATCAATGTTTAGCCCCTGGCCTGGAGCTATAAGAATGTATTAGGTCATTTATTCTGCTCTCTGTAATGAAATCTTAGTAGTACCTCTACTGAAAGAATAATAGGCCCTGACAATGCAATAAAGCCACTAATTCAGACAAATCAGAGGATCAGACAGGTTGAATCACAGAATATTTTAGACCATTTCAAAAGTGTGACAGGTGTCTATTTTTAACTAGGCTAAGAAAGCATTTATCTATTGGTTACCATGAGAAAGATAAGAGAAAGTGCTTTTATGAATACATTAAAAAATATCAATAGTCTGGATATTAAAAATAAGGCTTTTGAGGAGCTTTGAAGTACTCCCCAATCAAATTTGTTTACATAAGTGTTTCTCAATCTCAGTACTATTGAGATTTGGAGTCAAAAAACTCTTTGTTGTAGAGGTTTTCCTTATGTGTTGTATGGTGTTTACATCCCCATCTTCTACCTATCTTGACACCATTAGCCACCCACCAACTTATGGAAGTCAAAAGTGTCCCTACACATTGTCAAGAGTCCCTGGGAGTAAAAGTGCCCTAAGGAGAAACACTGGTTACACTGATAATTAATTTAATACCCATTTAAAAAGACAATAGAGGGGCGCCTGGGTGGCGCAGTCGGTTAAGCGTCCGACTTCAGCCAGGTCACGATCTCGCGGTCCGTGAGTTCGAGCCCCGCGTCGGGCTCTGGGCTGATGGCTCAGAGCCTGGAGCCTGTTTCCGATTCTGTGTCTCCCTCTCTCTCTGCCCCTCCCCTGTTCATGCTCTGTCTCTCTCTGTCCCAAAAATAAATAAACGTTGAAAAAAAAAAAAAAGACAATAGAAAAGCAAATGTTGGCCTAGGCTCTGTTTAAATGATTATAGATTCCACATGAAACAGGTTTTATTTGATGAAGATTTGTTGTTCAAAATGTGTAACTGTTTTCTTTGCTTTGTACCTAAGTAGGCAGCTTTTTTTTATATTTAATATAATTTATTGTCAAATTGGTGCCCTTACAATACCCAGTGCTCATCCCAACAGGTGCCCTCCTCAATGCCCATCACCCACTTTCCCCTTTCCCCCACCCCCATTAACCCTCAGTTTGTTCTCAGTCTTTAAGAGTCTCTTATGGTTTGCCTCCTTCCCTCTCTGTAACCTCTTTTTCCCCTCTTTCCCCTTCCCCATGGACTTCTGTTAAGTTTCTCAGGATCCGCATGAGTGAAAGAGAAGCCTTTTTTAATACTCTGTAATGTCTCACTCCTGGCAGGGTCAGACTCACTGAGGAAATACATTTTTATGAACACAAGGACACTGATTATGCAGGAATCATACTGCAATTCTTTTCCTCTTCTATAGGCAATACTATTGAATCATTGCTAGGCACACAATGTGCTATCTGCTGAATTGTGTCTCCTCAAAATTCATATGTTGCACCCCTAATCCCCAGTACTCAGAATGCGACTGTATCTGAGACAGGGTCTTTAAAGACATCAACAAGGAGGCCATCAGGGTGAACTTTAATCCAGTCTGACTGGAGTTCTCATCAGAAGAGTAAATTTGGACACAGACAGACACCAGGTATGAGCACACAGAGGAACCAACATGTGAAGACACAGGGAGAAAGCGGCCATCTGCAAGCCAAGGAGAGAGGTCTCAAGAGAAACCAAGCAGGTTGACACATTGATCTTGAACTGCCAGCCTCCAGAGCTGTGAGAAAATAAGTTTCTGTTGCTTAAGCCACTCAGCCTGTAGTATTCTGTTATGGCAGCCCTAGCAAAATAATACACCATTCAAGTAAATGGATTGCTTGATGATTGGGCAGACATCTAAGTGTGCAACTTTGTAACCTCTCCCTGAGGAGAAAATGGACTGATTAACATACACTGAAACTCATTATTTTCCTTCTGGTCTTCTGGACCTTTGTATCCTGCTTTTTTCTAATCTCAGAGACAATACATAGAACAAGCCTACCTACAGGATTTAGAAAAAGAGAAGCCAGAGAGTGTATGAGAGAAGTAGATGGAAACAAGAAGGAGCAGAGGACACAGGGTAGAGGCACTGAATATCTGGGCAGAGGGCTGGGGGAGGCCCAGCACTGAACTTGGCTGTAAAAGCCAGAGCGCTAGAGCACAGACACTTTCCACAAAAGTGGGACACTTTCCACGTTGGGGTGCCAGTGAGCTCTGCCTCATCACTCCTCTTAGTTTGTTTACTATTCTGATAGACATCTCAGTGGGTTTTACATGATAGCAGGACAAACAGAACCAGGGCTCACATTTCACAATTTTTGGTAACTCACTTTATTAATTTATGCACTTATATCTCATTTCTTATGGTTGCAAGGTTTCTCCCTCTCTAGGAACTCCCCTCTGCCCACTTGCACCTTGACTTTTTCTCCTCCTTTCTACTACATGGAGCTTTATATATATACTTATGAATACAGAAATGACTTCCAAATTCTGCTTTGGTGAACTGGTAATAACAAAAGCTGTGATCCCCAACCACTTAAGCCAGTGGTCTAAAGTCAGTCTGTACGCAGCTTCTGTAGGTAAATAAGGAAGGAGAACACAAAGGATCCAGAAGAACAGCAAAGGCAAAGTCTTGCCAAAGACTCTGTACAGTGGCACCCAGGAAGTGCTATATATGCCTGTGCCAAGGTGAATAATACACTTTCTCATCATTTATTTATTAAACAAGTATTTATCATCTGATCTATTCTGGGCTCTTTCCTGGGCACTAAACAAGACATGATAACCATGAACAAGACATAATCTACATAATCAAAAGCCCTGCGGCCCAGGGTGAGGAGGGAGTGAAAGAGCCAGATTACATCTGGTTACTCATCCCAATGTATTAAAATTAAGACATCACAATTAAAAAAAAAAATTAATGTTCACTTTTGAGAGAGAGACCGAGCACAAGCGGGGGAGGGGAAGAGAGAGAGGGACACACAGACTCCTAAGCAGGCTCCAGGCTATGAGCTGTCAGCACAGAGCCCAACAAGGGGCTAGAACTCACAAACTGTGAGGTCACGACCTAAGCTGAACTCAGAAGCTTAACTGACTGAGATACCCAGATGCCCCAAGACATCAAAATTTTATAAAATTAAAAAAAATGTTTATTTTTGAGAGAGAGAGAGAGAGACAGAGAGAGAGAGAGAGAGAGAGTGGGGGAGGGGCAGAGAGAGAGAGAAAGACACAGAATATGAAGCAGCCTCCAGGCTCTTGAGCTGTCAGCATAGAGCTGGACAGGGGGCTTGAATTCATGGACCGTGAGATCATGACCTGAGCCGAAGTCAGACGCTTAACTGACTGAGCCACCCAGTTGCCCCAAAATTTTATAAAATTTAAAGGAAATTATATTTCTTTCAGGAGTAAAAACAGTTCTAGAGTTTGTAGAATCAAAAGCAATTAAAAGAGAAAAAACTGAACTCAAGAATATGGAAAATCCTTAGTATCACAGATGGTAGGATTGCCATTCTCTTCAACATTGAGCTTAATTAATATTTAGTTGTGTTAACTGTGCTGTTAATGTCTTCAGTGAAGCTTGAAATAAAAATTAAGAACTATTAAATGACCATGTGGTCACACTTCTAATAAAGCAATTTTTTAATTTGGAAATTATTTCCATGTGTTCCAAGAAAACACAGTGTTCTTTCATTAAGGCATTATAAATAAAATGCATTTGGGTTTTAAGTGAGCTATATTTTGCATAAATGGTTAGACTTCCTTCTTTTTTCTCCCAATTTAGTAAAGTCAAATTTCTTTTTATTACCTAAAATTTATGCTTCATTGAATAGGTTACAATATCAACATAGGCCCTCTTCTTTACATTTTTTTCTTTTTCTCTCCTTCCTTCCTTCCTTCCTTCCTTCCTTCCTTCCTTCCTTCCTTCCTTCCTTCCTTCCTTCCTCCTTTGTTCTGTACTCTAATTAAGAAAGCAATGTCCTTTCTGCCAAAGAGCACAACTGTGACTACATGGAAATAAAGTCAAAGATGCTGTTTTAGAAAAATCTTAGATGAATCCCCACAAGCATTTCTGAAAATGTAACCATTTAATTTGGGGTATATTTTAGGGAATCTAGGATGATAACACCATTCCAGGTGTAATGTTTTCTTAGCAGACTACAAAAAACTTCAAATAAAGGTTTTAAAATTTAGAACTTAAAAAAAAAAAGTGCTATACAATAAAAATACATTCTCTCTTATTTGGATCTTCATTCATTCATTCATCCAGCCCCTGCAACCAATGTTTTCAATACATGTTTGTTGTTATACTTCCATGGGATAAAAGCTCTATATATAATGATTTAATGATTACATAACTTTTCACAAAAAGCCATCTATTTTATTTACTCTCTCTATATAAGCAATGCACTATGCTAAAAGAAAAGTTGGGCCTGTCATTTTCAAGGAGTCTATGCTACAAAATGTTGGTTATTGCCAAACGCCTGGCAGGAATATTCGCTTGTCAAAATACAGTGTTATGTTCAACGTAAACATCAGTTATTTACCTATACACCGAGCATGAATCTGACAAGGAGAAAATAATCCATTATTTTGTAGGTCTGAATTTGCCTGGGTATGATATAATATGCTAGTAGTCCACGTTATATGCACATACACATTGGTTTACATAAACACAGAATTCTCCTGACTTATATAGAAAGTTGATTACTTCTAAGCAGAAAAAAATACAGTAACATGAATAGGGACGTAGCAGCTACATGTGAACTTGGCAACTTACAGGGTTTGTTGTATCACAGAACTAATTACAGAAGGGAGTAAGGAGACAGCAGCTGTGCCATGTGCCAGGTCTTGTGTCTCAAGACATGTTTTCCTGAAGTATCTTAAAATAGTTGGTAGTTAGTTGCCCCTAGCCTGTTACAAATTCAGATGGTGCTAGAACTGAACAGAAAAACCTTGATACTCTGGGAAAGAGTATACAATATTTCCCCTCAAAAACATTTAAAAAGGTCATTCCCATAAAATCATAAAACCTTTTTTTTTTCTTTTTTTTTTTTCTTCAGTTGTAAACTAATCCAAGGCATTTCTGAAGGTTTGGAAAACTACTTTTTTTTTAATCAATCAAACATCTGAATGTTACTTCATGTTTATAACCAGGTCAAACCTGACAAAATATATACTGTGTGTGTGTGTGTGTGTGTGTGTGTGTGTGTGTGTGTAATTACAACAAGAAAAGTAGAAGAGTAAGATGATAATGATAATCTTCAAGCAAAATATGTTACTTTTAGAATTTTGGAATTTTCTTCTTAGACTTCATCAACCTCGGGAGAACTGTCATTTTCAGAGAGAATGGAACATTCTTATAAAATGCTTCTGATGTTCACTGTGAAATGCTGAATAACATGACTGTTTAAAACCAAACTGAGGGATGATTTGGGGAGCCATGAGTCAAACATATCATCCCTGTTCTGACACTGCATAAAAATGCTGGAAGACAGAATGAGTTTACTTAGTGTACATCCACTTTCCCTCTAATGAAATTACTGGGCTCAAGTTTGAGATTCCTTATTACACAGCCTGAGTTTGCCTATGTAGTGTGTGTGTGTGTGTGTGTGTGTGTGTGTGTGTGTGTGTTTGCGTGTGCATGCGCATGCATGCATATGTGTGGTGAGGGAGTGTATAGAGTTAGCAGAATCCTGGAACACTTATCTACAAATGGCATTTTGTTTGCCGGAAAAATATCTAACCCTATACTGGCCTCCACAGTGACCACATGAAAATTAATGCTTTTAGTAGAATTTTAACATATTTACTGCACATTGCGCTTGAGGAATTTTATGGATAGATTAAGAGATATTGGGTATTTGGTAATAAGAGCCATTAGTAAATATACCTATTATTCGACTAAAACCTCTTTCAAGTATTCATTATGGAAGATTCTGATGTTCGTACAAGCACTAACAATGTTTCAAAATCTTAAAATCTACAGTCTCTGAAACCAGATCAGCTTTTGCCAAACAGCAAAGACTATTTTCCAGCTTTTCTCTTTGGTTAATATTTTTCTAACTATCCAGTATCCTGAATTTTAAAATTAATCTCTCAGCCTGACCCTCCCACCTCAGCAGACCTCCAAGCAGCTACCAAAGGGTAACAAAACACAATTTCACTGACAAACAGCTAGAAGAAAGGAAAGCAGTTACCGTCTCCTCTGTGGCTTAATATCAATTGGCTTGTTGATTGCATAAGGCGATCCATGAACATAAGGGCTTCGGAATCTAGCCACCTTCCCCAGCGTTAGGTACTCACAGCTGGTTGGCAAACTCATTTTATCCAAAAGGCAGGAAGTAAAAACAAATCTTAGTAGTCAGACCAGCATTTCTGTGAACGCTGGAAAGAACATGTCAGATAATGGATTTCAGACATATGCTGCTCACTGGTCGCTGGGTGCTGCTTTTCTTCAAAAGTAAACGCGTGTTTCTCCCAGGCTACTCGCGCTACCTTGTTTTCTGTTCATGGATACAGGAAGCTTGTTGCTTATTTCTAACCAGAGTCGTGCTCTGACCAATTACTGGCTGAGCAGATGAAGTAGAAATTCTGTAGCTCCACAAAACCCCATTTCCACTCAAACCAAGTCTCTGAGTAGGCAGCAAGGTTTAATCCATTTGTGTCTAACATCTAAAAGAACATCAACCCAATGTAACAGTGGTTGGGAAATCAGTTATTTACCTATACACAGAGCATGCATCTGACAAGGAGAAAATAATCCATTATTTTGTATATTTTCAAAAGGGGTAAATTGTTTTTCTAAATTGATTACAGATATGTAGAAAATGAGATGGGCACATGGAAATGATTATGGGTGGTTTTCCAATTTTCTGGTCAAAAATTGTGGGTTCTCATTCATAAATTACTGTTCACAATAGAACGTAACTCAGCCTCTCAGGGACCTAAATGTTGTACACTAAGGTCTTCATACACTAACACTTTGATACTGATTTTCTTTCTTATTAGAAACATTCTCTAAGAAATGTCTGCTCACTGGATTAAAACTGATTGAAAAAGAGGAAATTCTTTAATAATTGTTTGTATGTCAGTTCTTCATAACAGTGAGTGACAAAATGTAGAAACTGTAAATTATACCAGATAAGTACACCTAAGGCAGCAGAGTCAGAGCAAAGTTACAGGTTTAATTAGCTCACAGTTTTCACCAGCCCTTGCCCCATTTCCTAGTGTTCTAGCAACAAAACCACTGAGGCCCTGGGGACCTACAGAGAGGAGGAGTTCAGAGTACTGCAAAGGGTAATTTCTAAATTTGAAAAAAATTTCTTATCCAGGATTTGAATAAACACAACCTATTTATTTCAGAGTCCGGGACCTGAGCAAACACAAAGTTGCTGAGAGAGAGAGAGAGCTATATTCTATTGTGTAGCAGCCAAATTCAGGCACTGTTAGGGTTGAAATACAAGCATCAGTTAAATTCAGAATGTTTCAAAGTTCAAAAGGGAAGACAATGTTCCATTTCACAATAAACATTTCTATCCAATGAGTCTCTTCTTTATACTTTTTTATTATGAAATGATGCATGCTCATTGTAACATGTCAAATGACAGAGAGGTGCATAAATAAAAATGTTTATTATCTTTTCCTTCCTATTAATCCTACTTTTTCTTTATGATTATGTCAATGTATATGTAGACCCATAATGTATACACAGACAAACACACACTGATACATATCTCCTTCCTTTTTGCACAAATTAGGCATATACTATACATAATCCTCTATAAATATTTTTGTATTTAAAAAATCATGAACCTTTTTTCAGTAAATGCATAGAGATCTAGCATGCCCTTTTTAAATAGTTACATAAGATTCCACGGAATAGATGCACTCTTATTTGTTCAGCCAATACTTTACTGGCAGACCTATAAGTTTGGGCGTCTATAAACAATGAATAGATTGGTAAATATATTCTTACTGATTGGCACTTTTATTTCTGAAAGGACGTTAGATCACAAACTGCATATAGTTTTTCATTTAATAGGCTATAGTAATTTACACTCTTACAAGGCATGCAGAAAGATGTCCATTTCCCCACCAGTGCTATCTCTTGATGTTCAAAACCAGCTCTCCAAAATGCCCAGTGATTAAGTTCCTTGCTAATATGAAACTAAGGTGCCTGCAAAGGTAAAAACAGCCTATTTGAACTGAAATCTACCAGCCAGAAGTCTGGACCCTACATCAAAATGAAAGAAAACCCAAGCAAGATATAGTTAGAAGATTTTTTTTTGCTTAATGTGCATAATTAAAGAAGATAAACCAGGGAAGGAGTCCCTGCTATGTTTCCACTTTTCAGTAAATTTTTCTTAATCAGGGTAATATTTCATAATTTGGGGCAATTCACATAATTTTACAATGTGGAGGTAGTGCTTAATGGCTCCCACTTAATTGTGATGTACAACTGTGTATAATTTATAGTTTTTGAATTTAAGAGGCCCTTTGGAACTACTGCTTTATCTTAAAACAAATGTAAAGTATTTTTATCTGTAAGATAATTTAGGGGTCTTTGTCTAATATTAGAGAAGAGCTGTTTCCCATAAGAATTTCCTTAAGAGGGTAAAAATAAAAAAAAAATAAGAAAAAGAAAGGTAAGACATAAACCTCTATGGGAGGGAAATACGTGTCCTGTGATGGGTAAAATTCCTTGGTTTTCTTAGCGGGGACATTTTTGCTTGTACCTGGTCAATGATTTACCATGAACCTGGCAGGGTCTCATGGGGATTACTTGTACTTAAATTGGGATGAGAAAATATTACTGCTAATATCCACCTTGCCAAGAATCTAGAATTTGTGAGAACACTGGCCAATCAGCAGAGAGCCGCCTCTAAAGGAAACTCAAATCAGCCTGTCTTCCGAGATTCCCTTTCTCTGAGGCTGGGCAGAGATAGTTGGGGACTTTTCATTTAGGAAAATAAAAAACATACCGATTGGAGAACCTAAATTCAACTACAGATTAGAACCACAGTCTGTAACAGGTTTACAGCAAAATAGGGCTACAATCTCACCAAGGAATGCCCAGGTTTACCCAGTGGTGTTCCATTTGCTTTTTTGTATACTGGGATTTCTGTGGTGTGATGGGCACAGTGTCAAATCTCACTCATTATCCTCATGATTCTAAGCTCTGGGGAATATTTGAACAAGGGCATTTACCACACTAGAGTATCAAGAACACCAATATTTTTCAGTATACTCCAGACTATGATGCTGGTATTGTCCTTAAGAGCAATTAAAAGCAATTGCTAGGAGGCAACGTTTGAGGTCACAGGACTTTTCTAATATTTCCAGTATTTATTCAAGATAATTCTTTCAGCTGTTAGATCTAACCTGGCCTGAGTTCGGCAATTTGAAAAGCTGGAGGAATTCTTTCAGGACATTTGGACATCATCTGTTCATGACCATGACAGAGAATAAGAATTGACTGACTCATTTCCCCTTGCTTCTGGCTGAGAATGACTCCCTCCCTCCCCACATTTGTGTTCTCTGCCTTGCCCGCATGGGAGAGCAGTAATCCTGGGGTCCACACCTGTCCTCAGCAATTCAGGCTCTTGTCCCCTCTGACCCATACACTTTCTGGTCAATGCATCCAACCCAATGACTTCAAATACCCATTATATGCTCAAAATTTGCACATCTTTTTCCAGAGTCCATACCTTTATGATGTTATAATCAAATGCTCATGAGAAAATTCCATTTGGAAGTCCCACAGGTACCTCCTGCCAGCATTTATAATGTAATTCACACTCTTTCTCTACCTTCAAAACATATTTCTTCCTGTGCTCTCTGACATTATCCCCATTCACCCAACCATAAAGCAATCACTTCTAATCAGGCCACAAATCCTAGAGACATGAATGTTAAATAATATAATATTAACAATAATATATTGCATTATTACAGAATTATAACAATGTTATATTATTACAACAAAAATATTAAATTAACAATAATATTAGTAGTAAAAGTTGATAATAGCTAACATTTCTCAGATTATTTTTATGGTGTTAGACACTGTTAATGATAGTAATTCACCCTTTAATCTTCATAAAATTATATGAGTTGGACACTATTGTTATGCTCATTTTGTAGATGAGCAAAACAAGGCAAAGGACAAATGAGACACATGCCCCAGGTCACAAAGAGTGTTATGTGGTGGGGTCAGAGTTAGGAGTCAGTTAGTCTAGCTCCAAAGACCAGACTAAGTTATTCCTCTCTACAGATTGTAGTTTCCTTAATATCTTATTTATCCCTCTTTTTTGCCCATATGTTGCCTAGAGTTAATACTTTCAGCCTTCTTCTCCTTAATCCTACCCTTCACTTGAATGCTATATGGATCATTTTAAAACGGAAATCTGAACATGTGATTCTCTTGCTTGGAAACATTCAATGGTTCCCCATTTCTTTAGTGGTAAAGTTCACAATTTAAGTTCCAAAGCTTAGCACGGCAATCCTCGATGGTCATGCTCTGATTTCCTTTCCTGTATCTGCCAAAAGTAACCCCAGTAGTGTCCCATGCACAGCCTGCTCTTTCACACCACTGGCCTTTCACAAAGAATAAGCCCCCTGGCCAGCACTTTCTCTGAGTGGCTAACTGTTTCTACTTGTCATCTCTTCCAAAAAGCATTCTCCATTCCTCAGTTTGATTCAGATGCCTCTTACCTATTTTCCCTCATCTACATATGACTATAGTGCATTGTTTCATAGCTGTTCATACATTCAAAACTCCTCTCCATGGCACTATAGTTCCTGTGGGGCAGGCATTCTGCTTTATTTGTACTTTGCAATTCCAGCACCCAGAACACCACTTGCTTGTTAAATAAAATAGCTGACATTTAACTACTGATTACACATTCCAAAGACCTGTTTAACTCTCTCCTTAGCTCCCTCACTTTAGCTACTTCCCCATAATAATAATACAATTAGATATTGAAATACATTGGAAATTGTGGAACTATTCAAGAAACACTAGCAAACAGAATTAGTTAACAAAGAGCACCCACCATAATATGAGAGCAACATCTCTTCTCAGGAAGTGAGGGACATATATGGATTTTAGTTGGAGGCAATGGATATGTGTCTGTCTGGGTGGATAGTTTCAGTTCAATAATAAAAATGATCAAAAGTAGTTATCCTACTACTTGAATAAGCTTGTGATTATGCTTTTATTTTATCATGTTCTATGTTTTGAGAACATAACAAGCACATTCAAAATTAGTTAATCAATCTTGTCCTTTTAATGATTAGCCACTTGTTGGATAATCTACTTCTTAAATACTGAACATATGACATTTCACACAGCTTGTACAGAATGGCTTCAATGAGAAGGGAATTCCCAAAGTCCACAGTGTTTTCCAAAATATTAAAATATCTTTAATGTCCAAATGCTTAAAGAAAATATGGAATATCCACTCAATGTAACTATCATAAACCCATTAAAGTGATTGTACTGAAATACTTCTTTAACTCTACAAAAAGATATGCTAATAAATAACTTAACATGAATTCTATAGTGATATACATTTAGGAAGTTCTAGGTGAAATAAAAACAGATAGCCTTTTTTTTATAAGGAATCAGGAATTCTTAGAGTTTTTATGATGCTAACATTTGCTCTGAACTGTCAACAAAGTATGGATCGAGTATATGGCATCCTTCATAGGAACTTATGATAACAAAGCATCTCATGTGACACTATGTTTTAAAATAATACTTAATGACAGAAAGAAGTATTCATAAACATTAACTTAGTAAAAAAATAGGTTATAAAACAGTATATTAGAATAAAATTATTTTTAACCAGGGAAAAAGATATTCATATATTGAAAAACAAGAGAATAAAAATAATATACATTGAATACTAAAAAAAATCTGAATAGGGAAAAATATATGATTTTAATTTTCTTTTTCTCCTGTTTGTATTATCTAAATATTCTAGAATGTCTCTTTTTTTTTTTTTCAAAGTTCACTTATTTATTTTGAGAATGAGAGAGAAAGTGGGCGAGCATGTGTGTGTGTGAGTGGGGGAGGGGCAGTGAGACAGGGAGAGAGAGAATCCCAAGCAGGCTCTGTACTGTCAGCGTGGAGCCTGCAGGGTTTGATCTCATGAAGCCTGAGTTCAGGACCTAAGCTAAAATCAAGAGTTGGACTCAACTGACTGAGCCACCCAGGCACCCCTAGAATGTCTCTTGTGCTACTGTTTTATTTATTTATTTTTTAAATTTATTTATTTTTTTTAATTTATTTATTTTTGACAGAGACAGTGGCTGAGCATGAGCTGGGGAGGGGCAGAGAGAGAGAGGGAGACACAGAATCCAAAGCAGGCTCCAGGCTCCAAGCTGTCAGCACAGAGCCTGACGTGGGGCTCGAACTCACAGACGAACTGTGAGATCATGACCTGAGCCGAAGTCAGACGCTTAACTGACTGAGCCACCCAGGCTCCCCTTGTGCTACTGTTTTAATAACAAAAATGAGATTGTTATTAAAGTTTTAAAATCTGAATTCTATCAACTAAAAATAAAAAAATACTGATTGAGATCAATTAGTAAATTACATAGCAGAAAACAATAGAAATATTGATGACTGTTTCTTTGTACTTGGTGTCTGTGGCATCTTTGGTAATGTCTTCATATACAGTTGCAGAAGTAGCAGAGAATCACTCTGATTTGATTAGTACACTAAAAGAGAATATAGTTCTCATAGATAAAGGAGGCTCCAAAATATGGGTATCCTTTAAGACTAAAGCTGGTAAGAAATCACAGTGTGGGTAAGATTCATAGACCATTGAACTGCTTTCAAAAACTTCAACCATTAAGGTGTTCCCTTATTTATTATTAGGAAATATATTTCTATGAAAATAAATGTGTAAACTTTGGCAATGATAGCACCTTGAAATGTACTAAAATAAAGGATGATAGGATAATTATAAATGTAAATAGAGGGGGTAGTGGTCTTGGTGACATGGGAAATTATTTATAATAACAAGAGTTTTGAGTATTCTAAATCTAACTAACTTGATTTGTTTATGTGAAAAAAAATTCTTAAAGAATAAAGTGAAATATAGTGAATAGTGAAAAAGCTACATAACCTCCTTAAGAAGCTATAACTCCCCCTGATCTGATGGACATTCACAAACTTTCTAATCTATAATTTGGCTTCTTAAGTACAGTCATCTAGCAAATAGGAGTCACGTGGAATTGGTGTTGTTCTTAGACCAGTTATATCATCAGTTGTAAATGATAGTGCTAACATCATGATATATAAATTAATATTATCTTGAAAATTTTATTACCATGACTTAATTCCTCGGACTGTGAAAACCAACGAGACTTAATGGCATGCCTTTTAGAATTTAAAGAACATAAAGTCCCATAAATCAGAAAGTCAGCAGGCTTAACTCAACTTTATAGCAAGGATAACTTTTATTTAAATCAATCAGCTGCTTCATTTCAAAAGAAGGCAATCTGGGGATGAATGAACCCTAGGTTCTTAGCTCCTTAAAAAAGTTTTTTTATACATCTAGTAGAGTCCCCATTGGAAGCAATTTCTCCCAAAATCTTATTTTATTTCCTAACAATCAATTCTTCAAAAGCCCAGCAGAAACCTATTGATCACATAAAGTTAAATTTATTAAACTGTCTGCAAAAGGGAGATGAGCAGTTGGACCAAGTATTAATAATACCTTAGAAGAAGAAGTCAGAGAAGAAAGAAGCTAAGTTATTTCTGCTTGTTCTCAGTTTTGTTTAATCCAGGGACAGGAAATTCTGTTAGTTTCAATTTCATTCCCAATAAAATCCCATGACCACTGATAATCTTATCTTAACAAACCCATTATATATCTACAGTTTAGGCTGAGTTAAAGTAGCAATAAAACCAATGGAATAAAATGATGCTCATTCACTGAAGTTCCAGGTAGTCCCACACAATTCATAGCTCCAAGTATTTTTATAAACTGTCTGAACGTTAAAAGGAGTGACATTTTGCTTTAAAAGGTATGAAAATGGAAACAAATGAGTTTAATATACGTACTGGGCTTTGACAACATGACTTCTTCAACAGATGTCCTACACTACTTCCCACACTTTCATCCTTAAAAAGCACAGTCTACTCGCCAAGATATACACTGTTGCCAAAATTCAGCTGCAAAAGAATCGCCAACGGTAAGCACCAGTAGAAAGAATTAAAGCACTTTTAAGCTTATTTCCAAATAACCAAATATCTTATATCATTATCAAATCTGAAGATGAAACATAATCATGCAGTAAGTTCTTCCAGTTGGTGAAGCAAAGAGATTAGTTGGTCAAGCAAAGAGGAGGTGTCTTTGGCAAAGATTGTTCTATATCTGGTTGCTAGATAATTTTTAAAAAACACATCAATTCATCCTTCTACCTGAGTTGGTTTGCCAGCCAGCCAGCATGAGTTAAACATTTATTATATAAACAGACAGAAGTGAATGGTCTGACTCTTAACTAGAAAAAGTCACATAATCCATTCAGTGTCCAGTTGATGCATTATGACAGGATGCACTTCAAATGACCACCTATGAGAAAGAAATGAAAGGCAGTACAGCGTCAGTGATCCTATCTGAAACCTTGTGGTTGGCTAATATCACATGAAGCTGACATTCAGACTATACCATCATTTCCTTCTTCATATTGTTTTGTTAATGTTTTCTCTCCTCAAGTGGGTTATAAACCACAAGATAGACTGATCATGGCTCACTGATCTTTGAAGTCTCCATAGTCCCTGGTACGTTGCTCTACATAGAGTAGATGCCCAGTAACTCTGTGTTACAAGAAGGACTTGCACTCATGGTTTATCTTCATTAACTTTTTAAAACTTGGGGTCCATATTACTCAGTTTACCTGAAGCGTATAAGCTGTTGTCCCAATACTATTATTAAATAGTGCTTTCTTTTTTTCTCAAAAGTATCACTGTTTAGATTATAAATTATCTGGCTATCATCTGGCTCTGAGATTGTACATGTACAAGGCTAGCTTAGCCACTAGACTGAAAAGAGCTCAAAGGCAAAGACTGAGTCTTACCCATTACTGTTCCACTGCATTCCGCTTTTTCTAGGGTCTGCATTGATGACCCAAGAAATAATAACAGATAATAGGGAAGCTCATGATATATTTAACCAGACTGAATAAATCCAGAGAGAAAACATAATGTGAAGGAGTGATCTGTATAGATAGGATCAGGTAGGTAAACATCCACCTTGATATTCTCTTAAATTCAAATGATAACAAAAGTTATCTTCTTGTATTCAAATCTATAGAGCATGGAAATTCTGGAATTATTTGTAAATGAGGGAGAGACTAATAATGAAGATGTTGGTTTTGAAGCCAAGTAACTTTGGTTTATAACCCTGCACTCCAAAAATGGGTTAGGTAACCCAGCAGCATAAATGACACCTTTCTAATACCAGTTTCAATGACATTTAAGCTTCATTAATTCATTCATTCAACAAATATTTGTCAAGTCACTATTCTATGTGTTGGGAATCTGGGAGCAAATAAAACAGACAAATATTCCTGCCTTCCTGGAATGGACATTCCAGAAGAGCCAGGTGGATGGACATACAGGTGAATGAAATATATAAGAGAGGTGATAAGTTATAGGGAGAAATATGCACTAGGAAAGGGACACAAGGAGTTCAAGGATAGGGGCCTTGGGGTCAGCTTCTGGGGCCATGAGGTATCAGAAAAGCTGCTCTTCCTGTGGTGAGTAATTCAAAGGGGAAAAAAAGTGAAAAGGATACTATACAGAGGTGAGAGTGCACGTGCAAGCCAAGATAGTGCTTGGTACATTATTTGTTGACTGAATGATTAAGTGAGTGAATTAGTGAATCCCTTCAACAGATAGCAGCTGCAATCCTGAGAGATAAACAAATCTGTCACCTGAGAAAAAATTTCAACGAAGCTAATATGAGCTAGAATATTACTGTTAAGATTCTACAAGTCCCTAAACTGAAACAGTCCTCTTAATTAATGGAAGATACCCATTTTTTTCTGATATGATTCATTGCTTTGTTAGTCACTAGATAATTTAATACAAGCAACTGTGATTTAGTAACTGCTTAGAATTTTCCTGTTAAATTTGATGAATAAATCCCCAACCCAGGTAACATAGAATGTAAAGGCAATTACAGAAAACAGAAAGTGGCAACAAATTAAGAGTAAATCAGTTACACATATCATAGGCCCTTATTAGTTACCTTAATTATTTAGCAACAGAAGCTGAACTAAATTTTTAAAGAGTTATCTTCTCCTATTCCCTTCAGACAAATTGTCAGTTACAAAGTCATGGATTAGTCTTTACCAATAACAATTATGGCTCATATCTACTGAGCATTTAATTGATGTCATCAGGCACTATGCTAAGAACTTTTCATATCATCTGCTCTCATAATTGAAAGATTTGTTGTAAGTGATTGGAAATGCAGTCTTCTAATGCATGAAAACCCTCCAGGGAGAAGCAGGAATCTGCTCTTGGGTGAATGCATCTTGGTATGAGAACAGCCCTGCTTCATGGCACAGAATGCTTACTTTGAGTAGATACCAATATTGTAAAGTTATTTCTACTAAACTAAATTTCACCTTTGTAAAAGTACTGTCTCTCGACTGCAGATTTGGAATCATTCAAAAACAGGCATAATTCTTTTTTTTTACTCCGACGGCCTTGTGATCACCTAAAGAGAGCTTCCATTTTCCCATTTCTAGGCCACCTGATCAAAGTTCTTTTGATTGTTCCTATCTTGCTTCTGGATTTATCCTTGTTTGTTGATTCCTCTTGAAATTAAGCCAACATTCTAGGTGTGATATGACTATTCAGGGGGCAGAAAGAGATAATCATCTCCATTTCTCTGTTCATTGTAAATCTATGAATGAGATTTAAGACAATTCTCCTCACACTCTTAATTCATGAACCACTTCCCTTAGGATTCCACTATCCAATTCATATTAATTGTGAATTTGAATTTGCAATCATTTTTATTAGCAAAAATAAATAACTGTTGATCCTGACCTTGCATTCCACTGTATTCACAGTCACTTTCAAGTCCACTTTTCTGTACATCTGAATGGATGAATTAATCTCCCAACTAGGCTAACATTTACTCTTTATTCAATACTTCTCATCTATGTTGTTCAACTGGTAATAAGTCCACTTATCTGCATTTTCCCCTAGCCTATATATCCACTAACCCTGCAACTATAACTCAAGAGACTTTTTCAAATACCTTACCAAAAACATTTTTTAAATGTTATTTCTACAGCATTTACTGGATTTACCAAGCAATAGGGAGATTATGACTAATTTTGTGTAAATGGAGAAATGCAAATGATAAAAGTGGGCTTTGGGACTAGACATTTGTATTAATGAGACTGAATACTTTGTGAGAGAAAAGTCAGAGAAATGATAGGTAGCATCTTGGCAGATCATTCAGATATTAAATTGAATATGAATATTTTTTCATATGAAAAACCAATTTACTTGAACCGAAGCAGTGTAACTTGTGGGGAACATCAAACAGTGAATACAAATGAGGAATGACAATGTGGTTTGCCAACAACAAATGTACGTAACAGATAATTCACTGATAAATCATCAAGTTAAAAGCTCACCAGAAAAGCAAGAAGGTCAAACTGGTGATGAACAGGGACACAGCATGAGGGTCTTTGAGCTCACTTTCCCTTTATAGACTCCCTGACCAAATGAGAGCCCTCCCTCAGTTTGAAGAAGGGCACTCAGAGAACATTCATAGAAGAAGATACTGGGACTGAGAAAGAATGTTCAAATAAATTGGTATCATTTTGCCTAGAGATGAGAAGGTACAGATGATTTAATGCATGGTTCAGATACCTTTTGCAAAGAATAATGATGCCTTCTGAATTCTACCCTCTCTTACGAGGTAAGGTGTGATTTTAAAGAAAAGCCAAGGAATGGAATACAGCAATATAGAAAGGTACCTGGCAGGAAAGGCCTATTAAGCACCAGAAGTTTGTTGGAAAGGCTTTCAAAATATCCTCAGGGTCCCTTTCAGCCACACCCTAATGCCACAGAGATTCACAGAGGAGCAGCCCAAGTTAGAACACTCTATATACCTGAGTTAGGTGTGGGTAAAAGAAATCATTAACCTTCACCGTCTACGACATGTGCCAACTTAAGCGACAACTTTTTAAACATTTTCCCCTATTTTACAACATTAAAAATCATGTACTCATTATTTATTTTTCCCTTAGAAAAGTCTGCAGAGTGGGAAACTTTGAGAGACACAAAAGGAAAATCAAATGGTCACTGCCCTCACAAAGCATACAATATGTTTTGAGAAGAAAAAGACTCCAACACATGAATAAATTTGCTGTCATTGAGAGAGAGTACATTGTGTGTGGCCCAGACATGAAATGTTGTAAAAGCTCAGGGAGAACAAAATCAATATCCACCCTGAAGTAAACTCATTCAGTTTACACAGAGATGCATGCTCTATATCTTTCCAGACAGACAACAGAATCCCAGAAGATAATTGATTGCATAGTTCTAAAATATGCATAAGACAATCTGATCATTTCTCCCATGAATTTACATAAAGAAGTAGATAAAGACAGCAAATATTATGCTCAAAAGCTTACATAATGTTACCTTCAAAGATGGCATATGTTTGCACTTTATTTTTTATTTCCATAAATGAAATGTTCGAATTCCTGAACTGATACTCTATTTAAGAAACACCATGTACTCAGTTGTTCTCCTTTCCGATATGAGAAAATCAATGATATAATTACATGGAGAAAGAAAAAGGCTAGGTCATCTGAATGAACAAGGTCACTGCTATTATGAATGACAGTACAGTTTCTAGAATTTATTTAACATGTGATTATTTTGCTATCATGGATAATGTCAATACCCAAGGGAACAGATGGTATAAGCATATTCTAAATTATTCAATGAAGTGTAGTTTTTAAACCAGAAATGTGTGGTAGCATAGTGGGTTTATTTAGCACTTAATCCTTGCTTATGCTTTTGCCCTCTTATATTCTAAGAGATAACCCTAGTCAACTGAGAAGTATCTCTTTTTTATTCTTGACCTTTTGGATACCAAGGTAACCAAAAGTAGGTAATCAGGAGGTGGGACCGGGGAATCACAAAATTTAGTCGGAGATTGGAAAAAAAAGAGAGAGGGAAACAAGAGAAAATGTACAATTTTTTTTTGGTTGGGACAGTGGGGGAACCATGAAAGACAATCTTTTTTTAGCAAGTCACTAAGAAGTAAAGTAGTTGAGATCAAGCAGGAAAGTACTTAATCCCATTCCTTTGTGCCTTTCTTTACGGACACCCTTTTCACATGAAACATACCCTCATTTTAGTAACTGACCTGAACGTTTCAAGGCTCACAATGGCCAACGTACTTTGTCTTTTTGTTTTGGGCTATTTATCCTTAGAGCTTGGTGAGAAAAATAGGAGAAACCTTCTGTGCATTTTCTAAAGATATCAGCAGTAAATCCAGAACTTGGCTATAGACCTTTGGCCTTGCGCATAGCTGTAGACAAACTGGAGTCTAATAATTATACTTCTACATATGGGAAACACAGGAAATCACTCCAGTACCAAAGAGGTGTAGGCTGGGGTGGGTGAACTGGCTGTCTTTGAGCCATATGTGGCTAGCAGACCTGAGTTTGACTGACACACTGTTATTTTTTCCTTTTTTTTCCTTTCTTTTTCAAAAAAAATTTTTTTAAGTTTATTTATTTTTGACAGAGACAGAGTGCGAGCATGAGCTGGGGAGGGGCAGAGAGAGAGGAAGACACAGAATCCGAAGCAGGCTCCAGGCTCCAAGCTGTCAGCACAGAACCTGACAAACTCACGAACTGTGAGATCATGACCTGGGCTGAAGTTGGACGCCTGACTGAGCCACCGAGGCACCCCATGTTATTTTTTTTTCTTTTCATCCAACATTTAAAGCACTGAGGGAAGGTCACAGTCACATACAAGGTTAGATTTGGCTTCTTTTGAAAATTGTAAGGTCTAACATGTGGGACCTTCCCCCCATTCCTATATGATGGATGGAAACCAGAGCGGAATATTCACTATCTTCATTACAAGGGCAGGAATTCTTCAAGTTGACACAATCCCCACCCCAGTCACATAACGCTGATGCGTTTTCTCCTGGTTTCTTTAAGCATTTAACTTGAAGTGAAACTCTGAGGTGGAAAAGAAGTATATCTGCTCTCACCTGGTCAAATTCTAATCAAAACATAAGCACTCAGTTAAAATAAGGCCTGGTCTTCCCACCACATCTTACCAGTCCCAGAAACCATACTCCACTCTCAACAAAGAGCTCTTTACACAGTCTACAAAGCTTTACCACAGCCCTGGAATTATCTCATTTGGATGTAACAGCGATTCTCCATGATATTAAAAAAAATGTTTTAATTTACCAATACAGATTTGTATTTAAACCGAGATCAATAAGTATAATCAATTGTTGTGAAGGAAGGAATCATTCATTTTTCATGTACTGAAGAAACATATATTGAGTTTATGCCAGGAAATACTTTTCCAGTGGGACTGACATGTATTGTTGGGTCTGGTTTATGGTGACATGTCCAAAGTTTCTAATAATTCTGTTCTCAACATTTACTTGCCATTAATTGCAGATTAAGCTGCCTGAATATGTAGACCCTATTGTAGTTATAAAGTGAGTCAATTATTTAATGAGAATTTAAGAAGACTGTCTACATGATATCAAAAATACCAAATGATTTAGCCAAAATTATACTTTTCAAATATGTTCAGACAGCATGTTGGCACAGCTTAAATCAAGTCTTAATCAAATGCTTCAGATTCATTAGCAGAAAATTTCAGAGTTTGGGAATTACATTATTTTATATTGCTTACATACATATGTATACATGTACTTTTTTACATATATTTGTGCAAAGAGGACACATAACACTTTACAAAAATGCATCGCTTTCTGCTTTACAGTGTAATTTATTTTTAATGGCTAGAAATGCTAAAGAACAGAAAGTATGATACATAGCATACTACGGATAGTTGAAAGTAGTCCCTGACTATCCCACATGGTAATACATAGTCGAGGGTTAAAGAGTAAAAAGGAAGCTCCATTGGTCTACAGATACAACATGGAATAATGAAATAACTTATCTGATATTATTTGCCTGTTAGGAATTTCTCATGCAACAGAGGCATTTGGCATTTGCTTAAGAGCATAATATGGATTTTTTAAAAATTGAAAACAGCTATAAAAGAATAATTTAATTTGCTAACTGGGCTGTGTGTGTGCATATATATATATGATTCTGTACATTTCTAAAAGTATATAAATATTATATATAACCTATCACTTATTAATATTAATTTCTAGCAATTACTAAGAAAACTCTCTATAAAATAATGAGAATGATTTTTCTATGGATAAATAGAGCTTGCTTGCTCAATGAATGCTATCAGGGCTGATGACATTTCTGGCATAACCCCTTCAGGAATTATCATTACAGGCCATTTCCAACGTGCATAAGAAAACAGCTTCTTGATTTTATAGTCACTTCCCATTTGACCAAGACAACATTAGCCAAATGGATCATCCACTTTAATCATCAGACTTCACGCCAAAGAATTTTTGGCAGCTTCATAGAATCAGATCCACCTTTAGCAGATGGAGATGTGTCAGCAGTGAATTAAAAAGAAAATGTGGGGGCGCCTGGGTGGCGCAGTCGTTTAAGCGTCCGACTTCAGCCAGGTCACGATCTCGCGGTCCGTGAGTTCGAGCCCCGCGTCGGGCTCTGGGCTGATGGCTCAGAGCCTGGAGCCTGTTTCCGATTCTGTGTCTCCCTCTCTCTCTGCCCCTCCCCCGTTCATGCTCTGTCTCTCTCTGTCCCAAAAAATAAATAAATGTTGAAAAAAAATTAAAAAAAAAAAAAAAGAAAATGTGTAGTACAGGCTCTGAAGGAAGTTCAAAAGGAGAATCCTCCAAACATGTGAACAATGGAAACATCCCTAGAAGTGGATAGCTTCCCATAGGCATCATTTAGGAAGGCTCAAACTTCACTGATCAATGAAGAAAATCTTGTGTGTTGTAGTCAATCTCTTCCCCTTTTTTCTCTTCACATCTGTTTTGAAAGTAGTAAAACAAGATCTAATTGCCAGATTCAACATGAGATGTTAATGCTATATTTAGACTTTTTGATAGGGCAGATTTTCATTAATGAGTAAGTAATAAAATGCCACATCAGAAATCCTGAAAAATAGTTACCGATTTATACATTCCTTTAGTGACTTTATGTCATCTGTGCAGGTGATTCAAGATTAGTTTTCTGGGGGGAAGCTAATAAGGGTCAGACTTGTCAGACTGGGTACTGCACTGGCAATTTATTGTCTCAGTTCCTTAGTGCTCTGGGATGGGTCAGACTTCGCAATAACCAAGCTTAACGTTATATGGACTCATGTTCAGGATGCAAAATTCAAGAAGAATTTTACCTTCACTCAACAATAGTCCAACTACATCTATCAACTTTTCTTTCCTTGAATTTGCCTCCTCATACTTTTCTATGGAGCGAACACCAAGCCACTCTTTAAGATTCCACTGTGATTTCTACTTCTTTTGCAAGATTGCTTGTTGGAATGGAGCAAGGTGCGAAGGTGGAGAAGGCAATGCAAACAGTCCCTCATTTATCTATTAATTCACGAACTGCCAATAGCTACTTATTAGGGTTTTTGTTATGTGCCAACCATATGCTAGGGACTCACGGATGACTATCACCTTCCTCCTCCTCTCAAGGTCCCACCATCAAGTAACGGAGAGAGGTGAGTAAGCCAGACAGAACAGTGCTCCTGGGTAATGTGTGAGTTTGTAAGCATAGCTAAGGAGAAAAACAGAAGTAACTTATCACAATGAGAAAGTGCCATTAGGAACAGAATGAGGGGTACTACACAGAATATATGTTAAATTTTTTAAGTCATTTTTGAAATTAACTTGGAGGATTGCGATGGATTATATTATTTACAAAACATTTAAAGCATTTCTAAAGCCATTCCTATCCAAGAGTCATATTTCCTGCCTCATGGTTTTTGAGCGTAGCCATGCAACTTACTTCGGCCAATGGCATGAGAGTGGAAGAGATGTGTGGCATTTCTGAGCAGCAGCTCTAAAAGCCATTGTGTGGCCCTGCCATCTCCCCTTTCTTGTGCCTTCTCAGGATGGGCTGTTCCTTAATGAAAACAGTAAGGAAGAGAGCACCATGAACCAGCTAAGGATGTGCAACAAGAACAAGAAACAAAACTGTGGTTGTAGTCAGTGAAACATCAAGGTAGTTTGTTACCTCAGCATAACTAATCTAAACCAACTGAAACAAAGAAAAAGTTCATAACTGTCTGAACAGGTTGTGGGAGATCTTTTTTTTTTTTAATTTTTTAATGTTTATTTTATTTTTGAGAGAGAGAGACAGAGCATGAGCAGGGGAGGGGCAGAGAGAGAGGGACACACAGAATCTGAAGCAGACTGCAGGCTCCCAGCCACCAGTACAGAGTCCAACGCGGGGCTCAAACTCAGGAACTGGAGATCATGACCCAAGCCAAAGTCAGACGCCCAACCAACTGAGGCACCCAGTTGCCCCTGTGGGGAGATCTTTTTAATTTTCTTTACACAAAGAAGGCTGACAAAGGGAGCTTGAGTTAGTAAAGATTACAACATTTTGTAAAATAAAAGGATACCTTCTCTAATTTCTCATGTTTTTTGGTGATGAGCTCTGAGAAGATCCTCTGGCTGCCGTTTGAGGCAAAAGTTCCATGCTTCAGCACTACCTCAGCCACATTGAACAGAAGGTTTTTCCTATTTCCCTTCTCTCAATTCCCTTCTCTGGGCTCTGGGCTCTGTTCTGCCAAGTGCCCCAGGCATTCCTCTCTTCAGGCTTTCAGAGTGCTGGTTGAGTTGGGAATGAAGTTCCTTGAATTTTCAACACACCAGAGGATCATTCCCATAATCATCTCAACAATAATCCACGTAAATTTATAACCAAAGTAATTGTGGCCACAATTCAAAGAACAATCTTTACAGTGGTAATTCTCAAAGCTGTTTTGTTTTGTTTTGTTTTGTTTTCTGTGCCAACACAGAGAGCAACGGCAGGGATGTTGCGGTTTGGGAACAAAAATTTAAAATTAGAAAATAAAAAAGCTATTCCCCAGGTGTTACAACCCTCCACCTTCTGACCACATGTTGTCTGATGACTCTAATTCCAGGTTGGGAGGTGGAGAGGACCTGCTTCACAGGACATCTGAGAGATGACTCATCACAAACAATGCTTGTGATGCACCAAAAGATACAAATACTACAATTAGCAGACATGTGCTCAGTTGTGAACGGCTTTACTGCCCCTTACCCAAGGGTATTCCGCTTTGCCTATGACCTCCCTGCTCTGCCTGAAGTAGCCCTGCTTTTACCTGTTTTGGGTAACAGGTTTTCCTGTGACATTATTAATATTCCCCCTTGTACTCCTGGATAGTGAACTGTTTGGCCACTCCAAATCTAGGCTCATTACCAAGCAATGTTTAGGCAAAGGAAAGCTTATGTCAGGGATTTTCCACAGTGCTCTCTGAGACCAGGCTCACGTGGTTTTCTTCCCAGGTCTACCCCTTGAAAAGTGCTTTGAAAACTTTTAAAATATCCCACCCAATTAAATCATGAACTAAGTGTCCAAAATAACCTTGGAGCCTTTATATTAATTATTCATATTGAACTCCATTTTCATACCTGTCACTAATTCCTGGCAAGTACAGAGGCATATATCAAATAATTAGAGTTTGGGGTTCAAAAGGACAACTTTGTTTTCAGTGCTTTAAGAATGTCTGTTATTAACTTGGTTCCATTTTGTTGGTTTTCTTAGTCTAACATCTCATGTTGGGGCCTGGTGGGAAACATAAGGAAGTGACAGCTGCAGGAAAAGGCCACTTGTCATGGTCCATTCCCTTTCTCAAACTTCATTATGAAACAGTAAGTAACTCCACAGAATGACTTGAGTTCCTTGAATCACTTCAACTTAAATGGCACTGTTTGCAGAACCTTTTCAAAAGCAAAGATTTAGACTAATATCTGATAGTTCAGTTACCCAAGAGCTCCCATATGTTTACCAAATGGGAGCTGACTGATGGAATTCAGTTTCTGTGTGGTGTTTGCCATTTGGAAGCTATTTTTCTAGCATTCTGGTTATATGTACCATACTGACATCCAGAGAAATGCATTTTCTGGTTTATTTTCAAATAAAATGTGAAGCGAAAGCTCTATTCTGACTATGCAAGTGATCTCCCAGTGCCAAATCATCAGCATTTTTAAGCAAATAATTTGGAAGAGATGGTATGTTATGCATGTTACACTTGGTGTGAAGGCAATTCGTGTGTTTCCTAAAAAGGTTGTTGTGGTGCTAGAGTCTTTCTCTGCCCCATAAACTGTATGTAAAATTGAGGGATGTGTTATTTAAGATTTTTTTCCTTAAAAAAAGGTCTTAATTCACATCAAGAAGTTAATACGTCAATTTACCATCTTATCAGTCAGTATTGGCGGGTAACAAAAGGAACATGGCAGGTCAGCATTTCATTTATTTTTAACGTTTATTTATTTTGAGAGAGAGAAAGAACAAGCAGGGGAGAGGCAGAGAGAAAATCCCAAGCATGGAGCCTGACATGGGGCTCCTTCTCATGATCATGACCTGAGCCAAAATCAAGAGTCGGACACTTAACCAACTGAGCCACTGTTGCCCCAGTAAGTCAGCATTTTAGCACAGAGTGATCATTTCCGGCTAGCTGTCAAAAGGGTGAAAATGTACTCAGGGAGGTTTAGCAGTAAAATGTAAAAAGGCAAGGCTGCTAATAATTCTGAAATAACTATAATCCAAGAGGCTTACATTCATTTTAAAATTCTAACAACTATGAATCATCTCGCTCTCCCATTTTCCCTAAAGACTATAGAAAATATCTTTCTTCTTTTGCTCAAATACTTGCTCCCCACTTTCCACACACAGCAGATGATATTTCTCTTCAAAAAGGAGAGTAACCTTCAGAAAGGAAAGTTCTCCATGTCCAGCCATCAAACTGGCAAATTTGTCTGCACCCATATTCATGATTTCTATTTTATCCTCCTGTTACCAGTCAGGCAAAACCTGCCACCTGGGCTTTGGGTCTCAGTCACTCGCATGTCCTTAGGAGCCCGGCTTCATCAATTACCTCCACTACTGTCTTCCTCTTTACCAAATCCCTTTCATCAGGATTCAAATGCAATCAAGTATTTCCCATCTTAGATAAGCCATGCCTCAATCCCTACTTCTTTTTGCAGCTACCTTCATACCTCCTTCTCATTCTGAGCCAAATCTTGAAATAATTTCCTTTATATCCACTGTTGTGGCTCTCCCTTCACACTTACACCTCAGCTCACCATAATCTGGTTTCTGCTGCCACCACTAAGACCTCTCACAGGCCACCAACTGACGTTTTACTCATCAACGGATGTTTCCAGAACTGCTGACCACTGCCTTCTTTCTGAGACACTTATTTCTCTTGGCTTCCACCACAGACACCTAATTTTCTTCACTTAACTCTCTGCTCATGTTTCAGTTTATTTTTCAGCCTCTTCCTTACCCTCCCATTCTAGTGTTGGTGTTTTCCAGGGCTCAGACAGGGCCCTCTTGTTCTCCTCATCTTGCATACTGTTTGGTTGATCTCATTGACTCAAATAGCTCCCATGACCATCTGTGGATGGACAACTCCCAATCAATTTCTCTAGTTCAGATCTGTCTCCCGAGCTTTAGACACACATACCATACCTGACATCTCCATATGGCTATCTCTCACACATATTTCAAGCTCAACTTTGTAACTCTTTCTCCTCCAATAAGTATTCCCTTTTGCTGTGAATACCACCCCATTTATTTACCAAAATATTATTTATCAAAAAAGTTGCCCTATTTTGAACTCTGGAAACAATTCTAACTCCATCCTAAACCTTATCTGCTGAAGCCGATTAATTACCAAGACATGCTGACTCTACCTTTATCTCTGTCCCTCAGATTGGTTCACTATTCTCTGTTGTCATGCCATCATTCTATTCCACTCCACCATCACCATCTGCAACTGTCCTAAATGGTCCTTTGCCTCCTTTCCAAAGAATTCTCTACACTGGGGCAACTTTAGAAAACAATAATGCCCATATCACTCTACTTTCTACTCTCATGCTTTCCAGTTGACTTGAATTCAAAACCCTTAAAACTTGAAAGCCGTACAAGATTCTCACCCTTCCTCCCTTTCTCTTATAACCCGCACTCCAGTTATCCACATGCTTTTAGTTCTCAAAATGGGCCTCATTTTCTCTCCTTTCACCACATGATGTACAATATTTTTCTCCATCTCCACTGATAGATTCCTACTCATACTTCAGGTTTTGGCCTAAATTTTACTTTCTCGGATACACCTTTATTGACTGCTCCTAATGTAGGGTCTTTCTCTGTCACTCTTACCAAAGCTGTATCAAATAGCACCTGACTAAGAAAATAGAAACACTGTACCTATTTCAAAAGGGTGAATTTAGTATCATTTACTACACAAGGTGATAGGAGAGTGACATGCCACAGACGGACTGTGAGGCATTCCACGGGTTGGAAAGGCTTCAAACAATAGGAAGCCACTACCACTCCTGATCTGAAGGAACAGAAGAAGAGCTGATGCTTCCAGAACCTGGGGTCACCTCACTGAGGCACAGCTACTGCTTGATATGCTGCTGCAGGCAGTGCCTCCAACAGACAGAATCCGTCTAACCACCAACGGAAGAAGCCTGGAAACCACAGCCTTCAGGGGATAGCCTCCCATAACAAAGTGCAGAAAACGGAGGAAAGGAAGAAATGGATCTGCTATCAGGCAAAAGGCCAGCACAAAAACATTCATTGTATTAACATCATTGCTTCCTAAAATTTTTCTTCTGCTACAAACTTCAAGGGTCACAAGGGCAAGAATTCAGGTGTGTCTGGTTTATCAGGCTTTCCCTTTGTTCTAACAACGTAAGTGATATTCAAGCAGTGTTCCAAAAAAAAAAAAAAAAAAAAAAAAAAAAGGCTGAGTGTATTAAAATGAAGGCAGCACCAGTGTTCACATTTTCAGATGGGGAGAATAAAGCCCAGAGAGGGAAACACAGTTACTAAGAAGTGAACCTTCAATTTGAGTCTAGCGTATCTGAGACCATACTCTTGTTACGATACTATATTGACTCTGTGACCTGCTTTATTATTATCACTGGTATTGTTATTATCATTATTTTGCGCTCTGAATCAGTTTTCATGATACATTGATGAGAATGAACACACAGCCGTTCTATGGTGGCTTGATTCATATCACTGAGATTGCTTCTTTCACCCTTTTACTTACTTCCACTCAAAGATTCAGGGACTAGCTAATAGGTTGGGCTAAACCAAAAACTCTGGGTGGAAAGAAATTATCAGTTGTGCTTATCACTGTCTTGCCAGAGCTTGGGACAATGTCTTGGCAATTAATAAGCATGGCAGGGACTCCATTACGTACATTTGGTGAATGACATATTACGTAAGTAGATTTTAACGCCACCTGCTGAAGACTCAGAAAGACAGCTCCTGACATTAGGAACTCATGGGAAAACTTTTCTGGAAAGGGCCTATGAGTTAGTCAATGGGCACTGAAGGATATTGAACTTCAAAGGATTTATATATGAAACAGAGCAGGCCCCACCTGCCAGCCTCCTGAGCTCAAACTGCTCCATATGTTCTCTGGTTTCTGTCTGAGGTGGGTTCCCAAACCCCTCCACACCTACTAAACTGATTTCTCCATGCTAAAAATAAAAAAGAAGAGAAAGAAAGAAAGAAAGAAAGAAAGAAAGAAAGAAAGAAAGAAAGAGGAAAATAGAGGCGCCTGGGTGGTTCAGTCGGTTGAGTATCTGACTTTCGCTTGGGTCATGATCTCACGATTCCTGGGTTTGAGCCCTGTGTTGGGCTCTGTGCTGATGGCTTAGAGCCTAGAGCCTGCTTCGGATTCTGTGTCTCCTTCTATGCTCCTCTCCAGCACATGCTCTCTTTCTCTCTCTCTCTCTCAAAAATAAATAAAGATTACTTTAAAAATTAAAAAAATACATCTGGAAAAGAATTACACAATTGATAAATGAGTGATTTTAAACCATTATCAAGGTCTAACTATCTCAGAGAGGCACCAAGAGACAGATGGGCTGACTGTAAGCAAAGAAATTCAAATCTATTAGGTAAAAATCAGATGTAATTGTAATATTCTCTTTTGGTATTCCTATGATCCCTAAAATAACTTGGTTAGAATTTTCCACTTTGTTCTTATTTTTCATTGTACTGATAATCTTATAGGTTTAAAGATAAACAATTAAAATAATTTCATAAAAATTAAAAATAGATTTGTAAGATCATAAGAATCAACTATAATGCCTTGTAACTGAACCTAATTTCCCATTTCCTGACTGGGAAAATAAGAACGAAAGTGCTGCGTGAAACTGAGGACTAGGGATTATCTTTAAAAGAAAAAGATAAATACGGGTCAGTTAAATAAGCCAGGGAAAGAAAAAACAGTCATATTGGTACCTTGTTAAAATGTAACTATTTTTAGACATAGTAAATCCTTAATCTCTCCCCTGCCTAAATAAAATGTCATGCATAAAAAGAACGCAGAAAGTTTAACTGACATAGTTCTGTCTGTTTGAATATGCTAGATCTGCAGTGAAATCTGATTATTTTCACTTCCATGAAACTTGTGATTGAGATCAGTTTCCTTCACCAATCTTATAGTTTATTGGTAATGAAGAAAGATATAATTTACATGACATTCAGAAAGTAGTAAATTAGAAAAACTAACCACTTGAGAATAAAAACTGTTCTCAGTGACCTTCTTAGCTGGACCTTCTTTAGTTTTGCTGTTATCAAAGCAGAAAGACTGCTTACTTCATCCCTAAGTAATTGGAAGGGAAAATTGTGTTAAAGTTTAAACAATGGTATTTCAAAAGACCAGGTTAATTTTTAAAAGTTTTGGGGTATGTGGTATCTTTATGACAGGTAAAATATTCTCATACAGGTAAGATAGAGGTGAGTTCTTCAATTTTTTTTTTCTATCTTGATTGTTCCAACAGCACTTACCTATTTCATGTTCTATTCATTCAGGCTTCAAGTCCAGTGGTTCTCAGCGCTGGCTGCACCTTGACTTGACCCCAACCCTGACCATTTAATAGAACCAAAATCTACCAGGTAGAGAGGACTAGGCATCAGTATTTTTAACATTACCCAGGTGAAACAAAGCATATAAGTAAGGTTTCAAACCTTGGCTGGTCGGATGTTCCTATGAGATTGAAATCATTCAAACAACAACAAAAACAACAACAACAATAACAACCAACATGCCAAAGGTGGCTACCAAGTTTCAGGAGTCCAAAAATCTAATTAACTTTATGGTGGTAATTAGGCACTCACTTAACTTATTCAATCTACTTTGCTCTTTTAGCTGTGAAAGGAGAATTAACTCAGTCCTGTGTGTTCTTCACATAGATCTCTGACCATCTGATGAAGTTAGGGATACATTCTCCAGAATACTGCACGTTTGTACAAATTTTTATGTACAATTTCAGTGTCCCCAAACGTGTGAAACCAGCCACCTCTTTCTCTAAGGTACAAAGCTAAGAACATAACTAATTGAAAATCAGGCAAACTTCAAATTGGCACAAAAGAGAATTTATAATAAGTAGAGTTGCCCCATATTACAAAGGCATTAAATAAGGAAAATGATGATCATGTGAAAATAATATAGAAAACAAACATAAGTGGAAAAGGACAGGGCAAAATTATACATACAGTTTGGTTAAATGTGCACGTTATATAGATACAGATTGGAAAAAATGTAAATAAGAAGAAGCATAGGAAACAAATTAACATTTTATTGTAAAATTCTTTAATAAAATTCTAGTTTCTACAAAAATTGTTAACAAGTTATTACACTACTTAAAGCAGTGATTTTTATAATCTTGCCTTTGTGGAAGACATGGAAGGATTAAACAACACCAAATTACTTGGAAGAAAGTGATGCAGAAACCAGCAATGTTAGAAAATTAAACAGGGGTCACCCAACCAGGAAGTAGGCCAAGATGTCAGTTTGGTTACTATTCAAGCCTGTCTAGGAATAATGATTTAACCAGGAGAGGACCATGTGTGGCACTGTCCAAAAATGACCTTGATAGGTCACACTGGGTTGTTTGAACAACGAACTAGCTGTTGGCAGCTTCCCCATTCTCTCATCTAGAGAGGTTTCTTCCACACTCAGCTTCCCACGAGACCAGTAGCTATCTTTTCCTGGCTGAAGGGGCTGCAACTTCCCATGCTTCTCTGAGGTCTCTAGGGCTGGCAGCTGGCGTTCCTACACAACTCCTTTAAAGAGCTGGCATGTACACCAAGACAATTCAGCAACAGAAAATGTTGTCTATATCCCACGACAAAGTTCTTCTCTCCAGGTGTCCTAAAAAATGGGTCAGCTGGAGGGAAGACACAGGGAAAATGGACCATAGCTTTCTCTCTTCTTACCAACACTTGAATAGTAAGGTACTCAAAGCCTGTTCCTTAAATAGTACTGTTGGAGCACATCAGCTCTGACAGGACATGTGGCAACTACAAAGGAATCCACCTGTCTGGGTGGTTGGGCAAGGGGGGACGGTGAGGATGATAGCTTTCTCACGCAAAGCCAGGCATAGGTTGACCCAAAGTTTATAGACTACTCTTAGATACCAGGGTTTCTCTTGGAGACTGTACTGCTTTTGTTCTACTTAAAAAGCTTCACAGACAGCTATCTATCTACATCAGTATCCACTGCTCTAAGAAATTTTAGGCTAAAAAAGTTTGTTGAAAAGCGTGTTGTGAATTTACATTCAGTTAAAAAAATACATATATTTACACATACAAAAAAGTATATATATCTATATCTATATATATAGATAGATAGATGATACACACACACACACACACACACACATACACAAAAGCTCTTAAAAATAGTTATTTAAAGAGAGGGGAGGGAAGATAGCAAACATGCATTTTTTACCTAAGTCTTACATTTCTGCAATGTTTGGATGTTTTACAAAAAGATTGTAGTACATATATAATCAAGACAAAATAAAGCAGACATCAAAAGATTCAAACTTCTTGGGTTTATCTAATTTAATTTATTTAGTTTCCATTTTTATTCTACAGAGCGAGACAGAGTGAGGGAGAGGGGCAAAGGAGGAGAGGGAAGGAGGCAGGGAAGGAGGGAAGGAGGGAGAGAGAGAGAGAGAGAGAGAGAGAGAGAGAGAGAGAGAAAGGAGAGAGAGAGAAAGAAAGAATCTTAAGCAGGCTCTGCATTCAGCATGGAGCCTGACATGGGGCTTGATCCACACTGGAATCATGACCTGAGCCGAAATCAAGAGTCTGATGCTCAACTGACTGAGCCACCCATAATCTCCTCTTATTTATTTTAGACAGATTTTTGAAAGTTAAGTTTCCTACAGGATGATACAAAATAGTCATTTGGCAATTAAGAAATTACTCTCTATACCATTCTGGATGCCTACTAGGCCAAAATGCTTTCGCCCTTTTGCCTACATTCAGTTCAGCTATAAACAATGCAAAGTGATAAAAACCTAAAAAGACTTACAGACGAAACTTTACATTTTTTTTCCACAAAGTTGGGCATTTGCTTGATTTTACCAGCTCAGTCAAAATGTTTTATTTACTTACTTATCTTTTTGTTTTATATTTACTTATTTATGAGAGAGAGAGAGAGAGAGAGAGAGCGAGCATGCATAAGGAGGGTAGGGGCATGATGGGGGGTGGCATGGAGACAGAATCTGAAACAGGCTCTAGGCTCTGAGCTGTCAGCGCAGATCCTGACTCGGGGCTTGATCCACGAACCATGAGATCATGACCTGAGCCGAAGTTGGAAGTTTAACTGGCTGAGCCACCCAGGTGTCCCAGTCAAACCTTTTTCACTGGTGTATTTGTATAGACTTGAATTTATCACTGCCTCAGAGAGAACTAGACTTTTCCCAAAGGATTTTTCTTTAGATACCTAATTTGTTTTTCTAATCTGCAACTTTGTAAATTAAACAGATTTTTCTATAATCTGGTGATCCTTTCCACAGACTCAGTAATATCTCCCACTCATGATCGTATCTGGTCCCTATTTCTTGTCATTTTAAAGGTTCTTAATGGGAAAATAGATTGTTTATGATTTCATGTAACAATTACTAGTACAGTATTTTGTTAACCAAGATACTGGCCTATGTAGTTGGTATTTACAAACTTTCATTCTTAAGAGGTTAGCTATGCTACGATGGTCAAGTTAAGTAATAGAAGTGAGTAACATAAGATAACATTCATAAAATTGTTTTGAATGAGCAAATTAACACATCAGTTAAGGCAATTATTTAATAGGAAATTGTTATTTTTCTAAAGCTGAAAAAAATACTCTGAAAAGAGCAAGTATAACAATTTAACGTAGTGTCCATATCTCTTTCCCAAATTATTTTAGTCTTCACTGTCTTCTCGTACCATCTAATTGTGTCACTTGACAAAATTTTTTTTCTTGGATTCTACAATTTAGCCTGGCAAGATTAGCTAGTATCTATAGACGGTACCAAGATACGCCAGGTGTGTGGGTTCACACGGCCAGGCATACATCATACAAATGATGGGCATGCCGCTCCTCTAATTTACAAACCAGCACCTCCCCCAAGTCAGAACAGTTCTGAGCATCCTGGGACTTTGTGAGAGTCAGATGAATACAATACCATACTATCTTATCACATTTTCTTTCACATATGCAGAAGTCAGTCTGCTACACAGATGTATTTTTCTTCTTAAACATCAAACATATCCACAACGTTTTTTTTTGTTTGTTTGTTTGTTTGTTTGTCCATGGATGGAATTCACTTGTGTATGTTTCAGTTATTTAGGTCAACATCTTGCATGAAATCTACTAAATGGGACAGAAAGGAAGGAAGAGGAACCTAGACTGGTATACCAAAGATATGTCTTTGGATCTATGGACAGGTAGAGGACTTGTGGGTGTTGGCTTTAAGCGTACATACTCCAAGTTTTTATCTTCTTGCAAAAGCATTGGAGGACAAAACAAATCTCTTCAAAGTATAATTGTGAATATAGTAGGGAATTCATCTTTTTACCCACTAAAGCCTGGTATTGGCTTCGTATAATTCTTGGGATAGGAGACAAACTCCTTAATATAGTCTCCATGGCTCTGCATAAATTGACTCCATTAAGGAGTACCATCCTCTCTAGCTACTATCTTACTTTTTGTTCTTGCGTCCCAGCCTCACTGGCCTTCTTTGCGTAAACTGCACTCTCCATCCTGCTTCCATGGCAAGACTCTGCACATGTTGTTTTCTGAATACCAATCTTTTATTTATTTATCTTCCTGCCTCTCCTTTCCACCACCACTACTACCGCTGTGACCATAACCCTATTACTACTGGAATACACACACACACACACACACACACACACACACACACACACACAGAAACACATATACCTTCCAACCTAGCTCGGGTGTTATATTCTATTTAAATTTTTTTAACGTTTATTTATTTTTGAGACAGAGACAGAGCATGTCTGGGGGAGGGGCAGAGAGAGAGGGAGACACAGAATCGGAAGCACGCTCCAGGCTCTGAGCCATCAGCCCAGAGCCTGACGCGGGGTTTGAACTCACGGACTGCGAGATCGTGACCTGAGCTAAAGTCGGCCGCTTAACCGACGGAGCCACCCAGGCGCGCCTTGTGTGTTATATTCTAAGAAATATTTCCCAACATCTTCCATATGCTATCAAAAAAAAAAAAAAAAATCCAAAACCCAAACCAAACCAAAAAACCAGTTCTCTCCGTTACAAAATCTCCTAGCTCTGCATAACACCTATTATTGTTCTAATTGTACATATATCTTTGGACCTTTTAGTTAATGCCCACCTCTCCATGAAAACTGAGACTCTGCTTCTTCTCATCATTATTTAACCAGTATCCAGCATGAAATCAGGGTATATACTACCTAAATACTGTTGAAATGTGAGAATGAGTGAACCAATCGACTGCTCAAATCTGCACCCCTTTTCTATGACAGATGTTTAATACACTGGGAAAAATTCAAACTAAAGGAGTGATTTAAAAAAGGAACATTTGTTAAACTCCACTATTTTGCAAGGACTGGACTAACTGCTATGCCTATCTTAATTTAATACCAACAACTACCCAGTAAAACTCATCAAGTAAGAGAAAAAGCACCATGGTTCTACTGAACTTTGGTGGGTTTTGTATTTTCTTATGATTTTCTATAAAATGTGGAGTCATGTTTATAACTACATTAAATGAGCATTTGCATAATTTGAATTTAGGATAATTCTATTTAAAAATTTTTTTTTTCAACATTTATTTATTTTTGGGACAAAGAGAGACAGAGCATGAACAGGGGAGGGGCAGAGAGAGAGGGAGACACAGAATCGGAAATAGGCTCCAGGCTCTGAGCCATCAGCCCAGAGCCCGACGCAGGGCTCGAACCCACGGACCGCGAGATCGTGACCTGGCCGAAGTCGGACGCCTAACCGACTGCGCCATCCAGGCGCCCCTGGATAATTCTATTTTAAAGCACTGAAAATACTTTCTAAAATTTTTTTTAATATTTATTTATTTTTGAGAGAGAGAGAGAGAGACAGAGTGTGAGTGGGGGAGGAGCAGAGAGAGAGGGAGACACAGAGTCCAAAGCAGTCTCTAGGTTCTGAGCTGTCAGCACAAAGCCTGACAAGGGGCTCGAATCCATGAACCATGAGATCATGACCTGAGCCAAAGTTGGACACTTAACTGACTTGAGCCACCCAGGCACTCCAGCACTGAAAATACTTTTTAATGTCAGCTCTAGAAATTATGGAAAATGGAATATAACAAAAACTGAAGTACACAAACAAAACCAACATTTTTAGTGTTGGAAATTTAATAAGGTAATCATCTTACATAGAAGTTAGAATATATGCATTTAGAATTATTAGTAAAGAATTAAGTGGGATTTCAGAACTTACATATGATTTCAAGAACTAAACTTTATTTTAGTTCCAGAACACTCAATTTACCACCTTGGAACCACTAATGTGTTCATGGTTTTACTCTCCAGAAACCTGCCTCTAGTTCAAAAGACTCTTAATTAGGTAATTATTTTCCACAAACCCAAATGGTCCTCTGTGGTATGTGCCCAGGTTCAACACCCTTTACACTTTCACCCATTTGCAGAAGTCAGCATTACCCTTCAGTGGCTTGCCTCTACTAACCAGAAAGCTGATGGGGCCCCCAGGAATGAAACAGACACCCTGCATTTTCCCAACACCTTACCCTGAAACCTAAGGCACTGGTTTCCTTCCACCAACACAAGGAAGCTCAAGTCATCAGAAATTGACTAAGCGTCCCTCACTTGGTCCTCTTATCCTAGTCTTTCCAACATTTCCAGACAATAAATATTTGTTATTTAACATTATATGTCTGGCCCTCTAGGCACTATGAATGAAGTAAATAAAATTTAAAAAATGATCAGTACTTATTTTTGAGACTCATGTTCTAAGTGGTGAGGACAGAACTAATTTACATAGAATGATTAGAAAATTTAAGTGAAAAACTGGAATATGAATGGTTATGGGCAGAACCCATACACTGAGCCCCATGGTTATGGGGTTGTGCCCCCCCCAATTCATATGTTGAAATCCTATACCCCTTGTATCTCAGAATGTGACTGCATTTGCAGATAATATCTTTAAGGAGGTGTTAAATTAGAATTAACTTTTTAGCATGGGCCCTACTCGAATATGACTAGTCTCCTTTAACAGGAGGAGATTAGGACACATACAGAGGGAAGATCATGAAGATACAAGCAAAAAACAGCCATCCACAAAGCCGGGTAGAGAGATGCTTCAGAAGAAACCAATGAAGCTGACATCTTGATCTCAGACTTCCAAGTTCCAGAACAATGAGGAAATAAATTCCTACTGTTTAATCCACCAATCTGTGATACTTTATTATGGCAGCCTGAACCAATATACACAGACCCTACTGAACAATAATTTAGGACAGGGCTGAACCAGGATGTGTTGGAGTACTAGAGAAAGGTTTGGGGCAGGATAAGGGGTCAGAATTGAATACAGACAAAGCCACGTGAAGGAGAGACAGAGAGATGACATTTCAGGACAGCAGAAACTCGTTGAGTTAAGGAGAGTAATTGATAGAGAAATTAATTTAGTCACTGGCAACAGACTCTAAAATCTTTGGATCATTGCCATTTGTTTGTATTAAGTATTAATGTATTTCTATTAACATATTTTGTCACTTATATTGAATAGAAAATCTCAATTTACATTAAACATAATACATTATTAACAGGGCTATACTGACATTAATATAAGCATATACTTTTCTCATGCATTTTTAAATCTTGAAATATACAGCCAAATAAAGAATGACTGTTCAGGCAAAATACTATTGAAGCATTATAAATTCAACTGTATTTTATATGTTATTTCGTATGTACCTGGGAGCTATACTTGTAAAAAGAGAGAGAGGATCCCTGCAATCCATGACATGAAAAAAAGAAAGAAGGAAACTATCTTTGATCTCCTTATCCACATTATATTCATTTATCATCCAAAGCTTTAAGAATTTTTTTTCTAGATGAAGTTTATACATATATTCATGATCATATGTTACTGAAGCATTTAACTAGATAGTTTCATGCCAATTCAAATAAAAATTAGATGTTAAAATACTCTTTTCTATTCTTGACTCCCTTTTAGAAACAAACTGACAGACAGAGAGATAGACAAAAACTTGCAAGCATTGCCCACATCTGTTTACATTTGTGATTTTCAAAAAATGTTTAAAAGTAGCATTTAGGTCAATAGTTTTCGACTGGGGAATGGTGAGCCAGCTCAGAACCATCAGCTGTTCATCTACCCAAAAAGCAGGTGAGAATAAATATTTCATGAACATTCCTTACAATCTTCTAACTCTCACAGCAACAACCCCATCTTTCTGTACTGTTACTCCCCTTCCTTAGAAAAGAGAAGAACATTTGAAGGCCACTTACAGTACTTACTGGTATCAGGTAGCATGTCATGCTTTACAGCTCGTGTTATTTTTTATCTTTTGGTTTTTGTGTTTGTAAGCCATTTGTTCTACATCACGCAGGTGCATTTTCTCTCAGCATTAAGGAGGAAGAAAACTAAAAGTACTTACCTAAAAAACAAAACACAAAAAGAGAAGGATTAGAGTGAATTCCTGGGACCACTTGATTGCTTGACAAAGCACTGAGGTTGGGGGTAAAGACACTGAAAACACCTAACAGACTGAGCTCTCTAGCAAACCAAGAGCACGAAGCAGCCCAGAAATGTACACAGAATGTGCACACTCTTCTGTAAGTGAACAAAGAAAGGTGTATTCCTTATTATTGAAAAAAAATGAATAGGTAAAGCAAAGTTATCATTTGATATTCTATTCAATTTTCTAAATAACTTAGATTATCACAGACTCCACCTGTGTTTATCATCCCTCTCTGTTCTAGAACAGGTTTTGTTAACTGCTTATAATAATGCTTTTAACATTCTAATCCAGGAGGCCTTGACCATGGACCTTAAGTCTACTGCAAATCAGAGCCTCAGTGTTGTGTCTCCCAGCAGCATCAGGAAGAGAGGACAGGGACGTGCTAGACATTGATAAGTTATGACAAAAACAAAGGCTTTGCTAACAGCTATCTTCATGGCTATGAGGTTTCCTTTAATATAAGCTGTTGTGATGTTGGTAGAAGGGTCCCTTTATGAGACTGGGGGGCAGGATTAACAGAGATGCCATCCAAGTTAACACACAACACCAGGTGCAGCATACAGCAAAGAATGACAGGTTTTATATGCACTTAGGAAAAGCTACATTCAAATCCTAGATGGCAAATATCTGTGGTTTTCATCAATGTGTAAGCTTTGTATATGTGTGACACTTTTGACAATATGCTGATCACAGAAAGCCCTCTACACCGGGAAAGCAGGAGACATGCTTGGCAGAGCTTCAGTGAGTGACAGCTCTGGAATGGTTGATAGAAGGCACAGGACATACCACGTGGGAAGAAATTTGTTCACTCTGTCAGTTATCAAAAGCCAAAGGAACAGTTCCTTCAGAAGTAATGATTTTCCTGTTCTTTCCTTGACAGACAAGAGCCAAGCAAAGGAAGAGCTCCAGCAGAAAATGAGACTTTTGAGAGAAGAGTAGAAGAGCTCCCATTTTCTATGAGGACATGGCGCCCAGCTAGAGCTGCCCACTTTGGTGCTGGCTGGTAAACAGAAGCAAAGGGCAGATGCACAAAAAGGCATCGCTTTCCAAGCCTGCAGTGTCTCCCAATCACCGTGCCACTTGGTAAAAACATGACATTCCTAGGACTTACCTAGACCCATTGAATCAGTGTCTCTGGAGGTGACATCTTGCACTTTCCATTTTAAATCAACTCCCTAAGTGGATTTTATCTAGCCAGCCAGATGCCAATCAACACACATAGTTTTAGGTACTACATACTAGAAGGTGTGGCCCCTCTCCTTTAAGTGCTGCTTGTCAGAGATCATTCTCTGAGGTGACTGAGCTATATCATTGTGTCAGAATTTAATAAAACATCCTGATTTCACAAAACATCAGTTACAGAGATAGAGGCTCTGTCTCTTATTTATTTATCTTCACCAAAAAACTGCTTAAAAGAAAAACAAAACTAGCACAACTTATTATTTTCATAGTTAATAGTGGCCTGTGCCACGAATCAATGTTCTTTCCCATTCCTGCAATATACTGATTCTTGCTAATAAGATGCATTCTGCACTCCCACCCATAGAGGGCACTACTTTCTTATTGGTGCCTTCTGTTGTGGGTAACAATAACAAAGAAAACACACAGAACCCTTCCTCAGTCTCATGGGGAGTTGATCCAAGAACTAGTTCTGAATGTTACAGAATACAAAGCAGAATCTCTTTAGTGAAAACTCCCATGAGCCTGAGTGGACTGTAGCATCCTTTATCTAGAATCTGTAGACCTGGTATACCTTCATTTTCACTATTTAGTCTGAACTATTTTTACTTACTAATGCAAAATGAGAAGCTGGTTTCTTTTTTTTTTTTTTTTTTTTTTTTTTCAGAAAATGTTTTGATTGCATTCTAATATTTTTTTGCTTTTGACATTTAGAAATCTTGATTTCACTTATAGGATGTTCTGGCATATTTGAAAGGATGAAACAGTGCTTCACAGGAGTATATCAAATTTCATACTATATCCAAAGAGATGCTTTTTCCAGACTAAGGTGCTCTACCACTAAGGGAAAAAAATAGTCATAATACCAGCAAACTGTGAACTGACCTCAATATTAATACTTATATTCATCAAAGGCTAAATGGAAATGGATGTATGTTTCATATTTGCAGTTGAACCTGGACTGTGATTTTAGAAGATTTTCTACGTGTCTGTCGTGGCATGTAAGCATTCAGTTCATATTGCTTACACAAGTGAAAAGACAATGAATACTCAATCAAAGAAGTGAATAGGGTTGGCCAGAGCTAGGAGACTTCGGGGTAGAGGTCAGTGCAAAACTTTTTAAAATATCTCCCACATTTTAAAACATAAAGGTGGAGTAAAGATGAAATATTAACTGACACAGGGCACAAGGCGGCACAAAGCAGCACAAATAGCTTTAAAGGCTTCTGTAAATCCCAAGGATCATTCTAAGACTCACATCCCTCCACACTCCTCCAAATCATGTTATTCGCTTCTTTTCCCTTTTCAATTGCCCAAGTGGCAACAGCTACAAAATGCATCATCCAAAGGAAGATGGTTAGAATGGCCTGAAGAATATGAAGTGACATGCCGTTTGGCTCTGACTGTTGCCTTTTTCTAGTAGCACATAGACTGTTGTCTCCCTTTCCTCATTTTTAGGTGGTATACAGAACACATATTATAGGTCTAAACCCATCACAAGTAGCCAAGCTTCCAGAGGTAGCCACACTGTTCAAAATAATTTGTTTACAGTACAGATTTCATTTTTGTATTTATGAAAAAAAGGTTAAAAACATTTGTTAAAAATATTTATGTTAAAAAATCATAACTTGCTTTATTCCACATGAAAATGGTTTAATACACACATAGTAACTAGGGATATAATGCAAGTATCCCTACCAGAGACAGGTCAGACAGCAGGGACATAAGGAAAACAGACAAGGAGAAGGGAAGGGCTACTTTAAAAAAAAAATTGCATATTCTTTTAATTCTGCATATTCTCTTTGAAAGCACAACACTTTATTAGGCTCAAATTAAGCAGGCTTTGTTCAAGTTTAGCCAGTTAAACTACAAAGATTAAGTAAATATAAACCTAAAGCAAATATGCATGTTTACTGAAGCATCCAATGCCAATCTCATTAGTGAAAATCATACCAAGAACACACATGACTGCAAGCCAAAGCCATGCAATGTTTTTCATATACAAAGGCTGATTTTACACTGGAAACAGGAAAGGAGAAAGAGCCAAAAAGCTGGAAGAGAGATATGCCACGGTCAACCCGGCTCCCAAACCAAGATGGTTTTCATATGCTGTAAATCATTTCCCCAAAGGCAATAGCCCATTTCACTTGCTGACACTGCACTTGAACAGCTTGCCTGACAAATAGCTTTCTCATTAGCTTTCAAAGACATATCTTATCTGCGCCCTTCCTCTCCTGCAAATGCATGAATATAACCTTTCTGTCACCTTGACTTTTCATTTCCCCTTCAAATAGGAATCTTATGAATTGTTTTGACAGGTCATATAAGTCTTTGAACACAAGTCACAAAACTTGTCTTTTCATATGCTTTAAAAATTAAGATTATAAACCAGTTCCATATTTTCACACTAATGCCTACCTGAAACCTAAGCTGAAGACAGCAGGCTAGCCATACTAGGCCTCATTAAAGGGCTAATATTTCAAAAAATGATTGAAAAATTACTGGAGGCTGAATATTCCTACTTGTTAACAGCTTAAAAGAAACAGAAAGAACTGTGACTAAAATGCTCTCAACATACATGGAAAATAAAGACTAAAAGCAGACTGTAGGAGGATTATTTTCTTGCTCACATGAAGCTTCCTCCACACCTCTTAGTCCCACCAGGCACTTAAATAGGAGTGCATTTAATCTAGCAACAAGAACATAGGTCGTCTTGTCAGGGACAGATACATTCATGCCCTTTAATCTACTCATATCTAGTTTGAATTACTCTATTTTCTCATGAACAAAAAAAAAAATGGAGGTGTGGAGGGAAATATAGGAAGGAAGGGGGTGGGTAGGGAGGAAGGAAGGAAGGAAGGAAGGCAGGCAGACAGACTTAGAAGAAAACCTGGAATATGGTATATATAGAATAGATTGTGTTTGTTAAAGTGATTAAGGGAAAAATTAGTTCAAAGCACAAAATTAGTCAAAAATTGGTCTAAAAATAGTCCAAAGGGTAAAACTTTAGACTTTTTAAGTAAGGATAAAATTCTGTGAAGAGTCTGATAACCCCTGCTGTGTTTAAATTTTTTTAAAATGTTTATTTTTGAGAGAGAGAGAGAGAGAGAGAGAGAGAGCGAACATGAGTGGGGGAGGGGCAGAGAGAGAGGGAGACACAGAATCCCAAGCAGGCTCCAGGCTCTGAGCTGTCAGCACAGAGCCCAACGCGGGGCTCGAACTCATGGACCATGAGATCATGACCTGAGCTGAAGCTGGCCTCTCAACTGACTGAGCCATCCAGGCGCCCCACCCCTGCTGTGTTTAAAACTAGATTCTCATAAAAGAAATTTGTGAAACACAGGCAGGTTGACCTAACTTGGAAGGACTCTTTTTAGGCCTTTGTATATGGTCTCTGATCTGACATATAAATAAACTCCAAGCTAAACCTCTTCCCTGACAAGTGATTACCTACCACTACTTTGGAATTAGCCACTTAAGAACATGCATCCCTTCACTGCTACTTGTCCCAGAGTGAGAGTGCTCCCTTACAAGCTATACAAGCCCATACTATGAAGAGTTGGTTCTGCTGGTTCATTACTTGTGGAAGGTGCACTTTGGGAATTCTTTACTCTCTCTTGTTTCCTCTTTAGCTTCTTAATGAAGATATTCTCAAGACTGTTCTAGGTCTTTCATTTTATCACATAAACTAGCACAGCAAACTAATTTACACTCATGTTTTTAACTACATAATGTCTCCCACATATTCAGTTCAGACCCTAATTTCTCTTTTTTAAGTTCTATATTTATTTTTGAGGAAGAGAGAGAGCATACATGAGTGTTAGAGGGGCAGAGAGAGAGAGAGAGGGAGAGAGAATCCCAAGCAGGCTCTGCACTATTACTGCAGAGCTGATGCAGGGCTCAACCTCAAAAACTAAGAGATCATGATCTGAGCTGAACTCAGAGTCCAATGCTTTGACTGAGCCATCCAGTGTCCCACAGACCCTACTTTCCTTTTTTTTTATGTTTATTTATTTTGAGACCTAGAAGAGTTAGCAGGGGAGTGGCAAAGAGACAGGGAGACAGAATCCCAAACAGGCTCTGTGCTGTCAGTGTAGAGCCTGATGTGGGGCTTGCACCCACAAACTATGAGACCATGACCTGAGCCAAATCAAGAATTGCAAGAATTGACTGAGCCATCCAGGCCCCCCAACCCTATTTTCTAATCAAAGCTGTGTTCTTTACTTTCCAGTGGTCAGAGAAGAAACGTCACATAATTCAGCATGTTATTATAATAATAATACATGCACTTTCACCAGGAATTTTTGAACGGACAAATATGCACTAATAATTACATCTAAAGCCTATAATTAGTTGTGCTAGTTAGAAGATCGTAGCCAATGCCTGATCACTCCATCAAACCTGCCAATGACACCTTTCCTTTCTCTGGCAAATGGTTAAAAAGACTTGGTCAGAATTCTTATTTATTTTGCAAAGACAAGAATTTCTTGCTTGTTGTAGCTACCTTCTCAAAATTCCTCTGCTTTAACCAAAAGACCTCTGTGCTAGGGCTTTTCAATGTCCAAATTTCCAGATGTTATTATTCCTGACAATGGATCTGCATTGATTTCATATGTGTTTAAGAAATCTGTGAAGCCAGAGCTCATCCAACCTGTCACTATCACTACTCATCACCCTCCAGCAAATGGTCAGGCTGAAATAACAGTGCAGCCCACTAAGGACACCCTAAAGTGAGCTGTGAGAGGAAAATGACCAATAAGATTTGCCAAGTTTCTCATCACTCAACATGTCACTCCAAGTGGGACAAGAGGAGTCAGTTCTGCTGAATTAAAAAACAAAAAAAACAAAAAAAACAAACAAAAAAAAAACAGAGCAATTCTGTAATTGTTCCTTTGACAGTTTCCATGTAGAGCTTACCTTAGAATTGAGATAGACTAGAATGTATTGTGGATGTTGTAACATTCTTAATTTAATTTTTCCATTGAAGTTGGTCTTGATTGAGAATTTTATTTATAGGTTTCTTAAATGTTTAAGAAACATTTAAGTGGGGGTGAGTGGGGGTGGGTCAGAGAAAGAGGGTGAGAGGGAATCCCAAGCAGGCTCTGTGCTTTCAGCACAGAGCTAAACAAGGCTCAATCCCACAAACTGTGAGATCGTGACCTAAACTAAAATCAAGAGCTGACTGCTTTACCTACTGAGCCACCCAGGTGCCCCTTGCCAGAGAATTTTAAAGTTAAATAGAGAGGGACATGTTCCTACATAATTGAAATCACAGTGGATGTGATATTTTAAGGGCTAGACTATTGATCACCTAGGGTGAAATAATACTAATAAGAACAATTTAGTGTTATGGTCAGTTTTGTTTTTTAATTCCTGGTTCTATTTTATTTCTTTTGAGTTTATTATAGGCCATTGTGTACCTGCTTATTTTAAGTTCAGGTTCATTATATAATACAGTTCCCCTGTAGTTTTTTTTCGTCACCAAAAATATGAGTTAAGGCCTTTTCTCCTACTTAAATGTAACCAGATCTCCAAAAAGTTAGGAAAAAAGGAGGGAGTCCAGAAAAGAATAACATCATAATGTGTCTACCAAATATTCTTAGCTTTTCTCTTTCTGGACTCATGGTAGGATTGCAGCCTTCATTTCACCCTCCAATCAGTGTGGAGCACTGCGCCTTAAACTATAAGTTAGATTGGCAAAGCAGAAACCCTAACTTGCAAAGCAGGAATTCTAACCAGGATGTTAGTTAGAATTAACTTCAAAGGTTTGTAGAAAGTGTCTTGGAGGGGCTGAGAATTCTCAATTTTCTTTTTTTAAATTTTTTTAATGTTTATTTATTATTGAGAGACAGAGAGACACAGAGCGTGAGCAGGGGAGGGGTAGAGAGAGGGGGAGACACAGAATCTGAAATAGGCTCCAGGCTCTGAGCTGTCAGCACAGTGCCTGATGCGGGGCTCAAACCCACAAACTGTGAGATCATGAACTGAGCCAAAGTCGGTCACCCAACCGAGCCACCCAGGTGTCCCTCAATTTTGTATCTTATCTCTAAGGTCTACTCATGTCTTCCTCTGAAAAGACAAACAAAGGAAGTTTGCTTAGCCTCCTACACATTGCTTTTTTGACACAATGCTTTTTGTTTATTTTTTTTGTTTTTTTGTTTGCTTGTTTGTTTTTTGTGTTTTGTTTTTTTGGACTGACACATTCTGAGATTTCCAGGTACATCAGCTATGGAGCTCAGCTTGCTGATCACCAGTCCACATGCCTCAATGTCCCCAGGCTTCTAGGGTGTTCCCACTGGCCACCCAAGCCCAAAAGGAAATTACAGGGCAGGGAAGTCCTTTAAAAACAGTCTTGTTCACCCTACATTTCTGTTTCCATTTTATCATTAAAACTACAAAATAAAGTTCTATGATGAATGTGTAAAGTATCCAAACTAGATACTTTTCAAAAACTTCACCATGTCACCAAAAGAAACAAAGCAAGGCTCATAAAGCCTTGGTTATGTATGTCATTGTGTAGAGAATGAATGAGAAGTAGGAATTTCTTCCTAGCAACCTATTATTCCTCTTTTCCCTCCATTTTATGGATAAAATGGTAAAATTAAAATCGAAGTTCTATTTCTGGCTATGATAAAATATTTAAAAACAACAACAACAACACTCCAATCAAGAACATATAGTTGTTTAAAAAAAAAAAAAAAAAGACAAAATGTAATCTAATGTGATAAAAGGCAGGATTTTGGTTACTCTTGTGGGGTGAGGTAGAGACTTTGTAACTGAAGTATGGTACCAGAGATTTCTGGAGACCTGATAATATTCTATTTCCTGATCTAGATGATAGTTACCTACTATATGTTCATTTTGTGGATATTCATCATGTTGTGCACTTACAATTGGGTGCTTTTATGTAGGTTTTATTTCAGTAACATATTTTTTTTAATGTTAACTGGTTGTGGGGCACCTGGGTAGCTCAGTCAGTTAAGTGTCTGAGTCTTGATTTCAGCTCAGGTCATGATCTCACAGTGTGTGGGTTCAAGCCCCACATCGGGCTCTGTGCTGACAGCTCAGAGCCTGGAGCCTGCTTCGGATTTGGTGTCTCCCTCTCTCTAACTGCCTCTCCCTCGCTCGCTCTCTCTCTCTTTCTGTCTCAAAAATAAACATTAAAAATAAATAAATAAATAAATAAATAAATAAATAAATAAGTTAACCGAATGTAGTAAGCCTGGTGACTGCCTGGAAATACACTATTAGCAACATGTAAGCATAAGTATATTTCCTCTGAGGGCCTTAAATTTTGGTCATTTTGCTGAATGTGTTCAAATTTACCCCCAATGAAATTATTCTCCTCTGGCACTTTTACCTAAGTCTGAGATAAAATAGTCTTTGGCTGGCAAATTCGTGTGTAACATAATCTTGTATAAAGCACTGCCCATTGGGCATTGCATTTGCCTCAAATATGGTTTTGGGTTACATACTCTGGAAAACAACACTGCATATAATCTAACGTCTATCTCCCCCTACTCCTGTAATTCAACGCAACATCAACTCAACATCAGTTTCATGTTGGAAAAGGAGGATATTTTATATAGAATCCATGTAGTCTGTAATTACAAAATAAATATCCTGTACTACACTTTAAATAGACAAAACTTTGAAATATTGCTTACAAACTACCCTTCTTAATGCATTACAACATGTAACAATAGATCATTTTAGAAGACAATTAAATTAAATCTCAATAAATTTCAACAGCCTGCAGACAAACATTCAAAGGTAAGTATAATACATAAAAAAAGAACAATAGGACAATCAGTCTATAAAAACAAGCTAGGGAACAAACATTTCACTATTTCCAAACTCAGTAATTTGAATTTCTATTCACAATTTACAGGGAATTTCTATTCACAATCACAATTCTAAGGCAGCTGTAAAAATTGCCTACAGAAATTAAAGTGAGAATATTTTTTTTTTTTTAATTTTTTTTTTTCAACGTTTATTTATTTTTGGGACAGAGAGAGACAGAGCATGAACGGGGGAGGGGCAGAGAGAGAGGGAGACACAGAATCGGAAACAGGCTCCAGGCTCTGAGCCATCCGCCCAGAGCCCGACGCGGGGCTCGAACTCACGGACCGCGAGATCGTGACCTGGCTGAAGTCGGACGCTTAACCGACTGCGCCACCCAGGCGCCCCTAAAGTGAGAATATTAATTTTGCTTTAGGAAGAAAGAACTTGATAGTGATATTAAGATAAATATTTCTATAACTTGCTTATTTCACGGAGCAATAGTGGCTACTAAATTGATCTTACATAAAATAATCATATGAATATATTCACATGATTCAATATCTTTTATTCTTGAAAAGCAACAAGAAACAGATTATTGATAGCATAAAAATACTAAGGAAAAAGTATGCTCAACAAAACAAATCAGTAAAGGCTAACAGTGTATATACTATAATGAGATGAACAGAAGTGGATTCAGGCAGGTTCAAGTAACAAACTCCTAGAGAATTAAAAATACTGGATTTAGTTTAGAACATGTACTAATTACCATATAGGAATATTCATATCTTGTTTTCTTTTAGACATTAGTAAATTTTTCCAGTGTTACTAATTAGAAATGGTAAAAATCTCCGTAAGCACAGAGCTAAGGTTTGCAGCCAGACAACTTTTTCTCAGATAGATCAAAAACATCTACACTAAATTTTGGAAAAAGATTCCAGAGGCAATGTTGAAATTACCTAAAAGAACAACCTGTTTTTAAGAACTTAAGTGCCTGTTTATGTGTGAAAAATGGATATGCTAACTATAACATTTTATCTTCTTATTAAATTGGGTACAGGAAGATCTTCTATTTGACAATACTTTAAAACTCTAAATTAGTTTACTAAATGTTCAAGAAACTGTGGAAAGCAGGTCAGTCATTACATACTGAAGAGATTAAAAGCTATGGTGTGTGTGTTTGTGGAACAATTTTACCTAAAATCTATGACTAAGTTATAGAATTCATTTTCTATTTTGAAAGATAATAGATAACATTCTGAGGATTATTTAAATGAATTATTTGAATAAATATAAATTCTCAGAACCATCCACTTTATGTAATTAGTAAGATTTCTCCTGAGCCATATTCAACTGGCAAAATAGTACTTAACATATAACCTGCTCAATGGATTCTTTATAAGATTTTAAATTAACCATAGCTATAATACCTTAGTAACAAGGATCTTAAAATGTAAAGTTTAACAATGTGCATAACAATGTGTGTTTACTCAATCTAACCTCAGTAATTTTTAAACATTTATTGCTCTTGGGTGATGGATATGATGCATCTGAAAAAACAACACAGAAAAAAATAATTGATAGAATGGCAAAAATACTCAACACAAAAAACAAAATCATGGACTCAGAATGACCGTTGATGCTCTAAACCCTAACTACATATTAGAGGTAACTGGGGAGTTTCCTAATAATCCTGATACCAGGCCTGGTGCTCACAGATTCTGATTCAACTGGCCTGGATTTCTTCATTTTTCAGTGTTCCCCAGGTGATTTCAAAGCACTTCTAGGGCTGGGAAAACCAACTCCACAACAACTTTTAGGTAGATACTGTGTACTAAGACCATAGTCTGCCGTTACCAGCTACAGTTAAGTCTAACAATTCCAGATCAGTATCTAATTACGTTTTAGACTAGTTTCCTTTGATCTGTCCTCAGAAGAAAGAGAAATAAAATAATAAAACTTTTGGGGCGCCTGGGTGGCTCAGTGGGTTAAGCGTCTGACCTCAGCTCAGGTCATGATCTTGCAGTTCCTGGGTTTGGGCCCCATGTTGGGCTCTGAGCTGACAGCACTGAGCCTGGAGCCTGCTTCGGATTCTGTGTCTTCCTCTCTCTTTGTTCCTCCCCCACTCACAATCTGTCTCTCTTTCTCAAAAATAAAGATTTAAAACAAATTTTAATAAAGTATTAAAATTCAACTTTCTGTTTACTAATCTTACATCCTTGATTGTGTTTTCAAGTTCCACATTTGGAATTTCACCTCGGGTCAGTATATTCAAGTGTGGACTCATGACCAATGCTAAGGTTGTGAAACAAATGACATGTGGAAAGAATAAGGATGGCTTTGTGAAAAAACTTTTTCCCAGTTAAATTTGTATATCTATGTGTGTGAATGAATACATGTATTCTGATGGGCTCTCAGCCAATTCTCCTTTCAAAAAATTGATACACTTCTATAACTTCACGAAAATTCGTACTTTATCCAGTCATAGTTTTAACAGAAGCAGTGCTGAACTAAAAATATCTTCTAAGGGGTGCCCGGGTGGCTCAGTAGGTTAAGCATCTGACTCTTGATTTCAGCTCAGGTCATGATCTCACTGTTCCTAAGATCAGGTCCTGCATCAGGTTCTGCACTGACAGTGTGAACCCTTCTTGGAATTCTCTCTCTCCCTCTCTCTCTCTGCCCCTCCTCTGCTTGTGCACTCTTCCTCAAAATAAATAAGCTTAAAAAATTTTTCTAGTAGAATAACCATGGCATATATCCTGTAAATGCAGACTGCAGTAGGGAGGCTATACAAACTAATTTCTAATCACTGCTAAGGATTTTCTTCCCTTTTTTCTAAATATTTCACTAATATCTTGCAGCAAAGAACATGGTCTTCCTACTCACAGGGGACATTTTTGGAAGCTGTGTTTTTAATTCTGTTTTTTTTCAATAGTGAAGATTTTTATAAGTGTGAACACTTCAGTAACTTAATTAAAGGAGAAATTCTCTAAGATTTTTTCACGAATATTCTAGGAGTTTTTTGTTTTTTTTTTTAATTTTTTTTTTCAACGTTTATTTATTTTTGGGACAGAGAGAGGCAGAGCATGAACGGGCGAGGGGCAGAGAGAGAAGGAGACACAGAATCGGAAACAGGCTCCAGGCTCTGAGCCATCAGCCCAGAGCCCGACGCGGGGCTCGAACTCACGGACCGTGAGATCGTGACCTGGTTGAAGTCGGACGCTTAACCGACTGCGCCACCCAGGCGCCCCTCTAGGAGTTTTTTTAGTTAACTATTCAGTGATATTTTTAAATTTACAAAGTTATCAAAAAAAAGGTGGGATAGTTTATATAGGAGAAAATGGTGTTGCTTTTGGCAATATTATTGTTCAAGCACATGGAAAGTATGCATATCTCTTAAACAAACAAACAAACAAACAAACAAACAAAAACAAACCTGTCCTTTCAGGATGTATAGTGTTAACAGGGAGATAATGCTTCTCAATGTTCCCTGAAGGGTCTAAGATAAATATTGTTGGTCAATATCACAGATGACATCCCTTATTTGCTTTCCCACTTTTATCCAACATCTAGGTTCTGGTCCAGTCTAGGCTATTCAAGAACCTTTCTATTTTTTTTTTTTTTTTTTTCATTCATGATGGGCACTATAGTTGTACTATCAGGGTGCATAGCCATGTTGGGTCACTGAGATTCATTAGCAGCAAAGTCAGTGGAATCAACATGCTAGGATGGGGTACCTTGTGAAGCTAGGCTTACTTATCATTATGTGATATCATTAAAATCATTTTGTATTACTCCAATAAATCTTTTCACCTGAGCTAATTTTAATAGATTTATGTTCACTCATTTACTTACTGAGCCCTACTGTGTGCCATACTGGTAATAATGATCAACATGGCAAAGTGGCCCCTGCTTTTTTGGAGTCTACTTCCTCATAAGCAAAGTGCCCCTACTAAAATAATGAAATCATTCTCCTCTCTTGAAATGGACTTAACGTCAAGTTATATATGCTTTGGTGTTTGCAGAGTAACCAGGACAGCAACCACCAGGATGCACCATGCACATGGTATACTTGAACTTGGCAGCTGTTTGTATATCACGGTGTTTGCAGGGACTCTTTCTCTCCCATTTTACCAGAGGTCCTAAAAAAGCTAAAGACAAAGCAATAGAAGGCAAACAATCCTTGCTAGAGGATCTTGTAGGATTTGCAAAGGTGCAGCTTTTGTAATCCTTAGCTGACATCCCACATTCAGCTTCTAAAAGAGGCTAGAAGGACCAGTAAAGACACAAGAAATTCAAGACAGGATTTCTTTTGAGAGAGTTATAGGGATTTTGAGTCTCACCCTTCCATTGGGTTTTAAAGGCACTGGAGGAAAAGACAAGTGTTTTCTGACTGTTCATTAGGGTAGCTGTGCTTTACATTATTTTATTTTTTAATGTTTATTTATATTTGAAGCAGTGGAGGAGGGGCAAAGAGAGAGGGAGACACAGGATCCAAAGCAGGCTCCAGGTTCTGAGCTGTCAGCACAGAGCCCAACAGGGGGCTCAAAATCATGAGCCATGAGATTATGACCTGAGCTGAAGTCACCGATTGAGCCACCCAGGTGCCCCGGTAATTATATTTTCTAATAAATTGAGAAGCAATAGAACGTCAGTTAAAACACACGCACACAGAGACACACACACACAAATCAGGAAGTCTAGTCTGGGATTGACACCAACTAGCTGTGTATCTTTGAATGTATCATTAGCCCCTCTGAGACACACCTGCTTCATCTCTAAAATGGGACTGAATGAAGCCTGTGGAATGCTCCAGATGTAGATCTCCCTAAAATTTCTGGCTCCTCTTCTCTGTTCTGCAGCTGCCTCTGCATAGGGGTGGGGAAAGGGCGTCCCAAGGACACAGTCTGAAAATTCCTTAGACAGAATACTGTGGTCTCTTCCAACATGAAGATACTATGATTTGACTTTTTTTTGAAGTAAAGCCCTTGGTCACTGTGGTGTTCCCATGACTGTCACTATTAACATGCCCTCTTTGTCAAAACTATTCCTGATTTTGTGGGCATGATTTTCTTTACATTCTTTATGCACATGTAATATACTTCACAGGAAAAATAACAACATACCAAAAGGACTGTAACTCTCACGTCTTCAGTCCACACATCAGACTTAAAACAGTAACCTTCCAGTCATCCAAATCCCTTCAATATTCACACTCTCTCCTGGCTGTCAACTAACAAACGACAGACATTTCTTCTAAGCTGGATTTATTTGAGGCTTCTTATATGCTATAGCATTACATGGTTTGACTCCTTAAAAAAATAATTTTGGAAAACTGCTCCAGAAATGATGTTTTTATTGAAATATACATGCTGGTTCAACTATTATTTAATACTGTCTACTTTCTAGGGAATGAGATGGGAATGGCATTCTAGGGAATGTTAAGGGAAAAGAGAGGCAGCATTTAGTTTGGCACTATTCTTTAAAATCCACTCTTCAAATTGACCTCTGCTATGGTGATGAGCTCTACAGAAAATCACTTGGCAATGCCATTTCAAATATCCTGAGACAGAATCATCTTTACAGTACTTAGTGAATATGTTCTTGGAAATGCAAGATTTTTCATAAACATATATCAAAATAAATTTTAAAAATGAAAGAAAAACATTAAATGATACACTAGTAAATAAGGACAGGTTTTAAAAGTGTGCATAAATCATTATCATAACAGTACAAACCTGTTCAGCTCTTGCTTAATGATCATCAGCAAAGACATCTCTCAAATGACAATTACCTTCGTATGCTCCTCTTTAATAGAACCGCACATTTTGCTATATCCCATATGAATTCAATCATTATGTACCCATAAATGTATATGGTTGGAAATAATTTTTAAATCTTTTAAATAAGAAAATATGTGAACATCTCACATGTATTGCCTTGAGACCATCCCCTTATTGAAATTCCATAGATAAAAATATCCATATCTTTAAAGTATTTTACTATTCTCAAGGACCTGCCTAGAGCAGCAGAGTTGCTGAAGGGGTACTCTTCCCTGGCTCCTTTTATCTGAGTGATTCATATCAACCAGGGACTAGAGGAGGTAATGGAAGGGGCATTTCAGTTGGTGCCTAAAAGACCATACATAACACTCACCAGTCTGTATTTCCTGTTAAGGCTCGTTGCCTGGCAACAGTGGCCTCTCCCCAAACTGTACTGAGGATGCAACTTAGTGTTTAGGGACACACTTGCACCTCCCTTTATCTCTAAGGCTTTGTCTTTACTAGAAAAGAATATGCTCTCTTCTTCCTTATTCAGGCTAATAATGTTAATGATCATTTACTAGATGGGCAGACATTCACAGTATAAACACTGAAATTGAACCAATGTGGCAAAGAATATTATGGTTTCTGTTCAAGTGGCAATGTATCTACATTCCAACAGGAAGAACAGTTTATTGGGGTTTGGGGACAGGCACATTCTGGTTTTTACTTGGGTCTCTTCCCCTTATGGGACACTCTTGACACTCACCTCTGCTCTCTCCCCTGGTTATGCCCTTCTCCCTGATAACATCAACTACAGAGAGTTCCAACTAAGTAAACCATTTCTGGATAATTCCACTGGCATCCAGGTTTGTCCATGACTGGAAGGTTCTTAGAAGGCAAGTTAAAACAGTGGTTCTCTAGGGGCTTCACATTTGCATACTTCAAGCCAAATGTATTTCTCGTAATACCAATACTAACTAGTGATTTAGTGGTTGACAAATAATGTTTTTGTTTTCATGCCCAACATGTAATGTACTGTGGTTGTCTAAAGCCAACCAACTGGCATATCTTTATTTTCCCACAGTGGTCCTATAAATATTATATCTAGGAAAATGGCATCCCTGTAATTCAAGACTTGGTGACTATGGAGTTCTGTACTTTGAGATAGTCTAGGTAATCCTACACCAGTCAGAAATCCCACTAAGATTTGCAGAACGACATCTTACTTTCTTATTTTGCAGAACCCCATCACCATTCTAGAAAAATAACATGAACTAGGTACCATGGTGATATTTGTGCCCCTTCCTTTTTCTCATCTTTCGTCAAAAGCAGCAACAAACCCAAGATGCTGTGTCTTCATTCCCATGATGGCACTTTTAATCCCACACATTTCTGTGATGCAGTAACACTAGAAAGAACATCAGATCTCAGCAGCCTATACTTGAAGCCTCGGTTTTGACACTAACTAGTTGCCTCATCTCGTGAAATCACTTGGTTATTTATTTCACATGTTCTCTTGTGTAAGCTATAACTTGAGCCAGCTCTAAATTTCTCTGAATTCTGAAACTCCTTGATTTTATGATTCATCAACCACTGCTTAACAACTAGTAATATACACCATGATGCATGAGACTGAAGTTAGTAAACCAGTTAGTTAAACAACCACCACAACAAACTCAGCTCTGGCTTTGGATCACTATTTTGTTTGTTTGTTTGTTTGTTTGTTTGTTTGTTTGTTTAGAGAATGTGCACAGGGTGGGGGAGGTGCAGAGAGAGAGTGAGAGAGAGAGAGAGAGAGAGAGAGAGAGAGAATCCCAAGCAGGCTCTGCACTGTCAGCATACAGGCAGGGCACTAACTCAGGAACAGTGAGATCATGACCTTTGATGGGGTTCTGGAGCGGTGGTGAGAGTCTGGAGGCAACAGCCAAGATAGAATTCTTGAGATGTCTTTGTTGCAAAAAAGGTGGTTTCATTAAAGCACAGGGCCAGGACCCATGGGCAGAAAGAACTCAGTTATAAGTGTGAGGGGTGAATGATTATACACCTGGGCATTGAGGGAGGGAAGGAAAAAAGGAAGTTCCCAAAAGGACTTTCATATGCTAAAGAGGACTCTCAAGATACCATAGGCCTTGCTATTGTCAAGTTAATGTTGTTTTCCCTCTAGTAAGGAATTAACATTAAGACAAGCCACAGTTTATTGGAGGCATGTTTTACTGTACCTGCCTCAAATATTTGTCAATGGGTTGCAGGTTAGAAAGAAACTTAATGGTATTTACATTTTCTTCTTGCCTTTGTTTCCCACATCACTATGGAGGGGAGGGTAATGTAGGGCTCTGGGACACTGAGTCTCTAGGTTTCTGGAGACCAGGCTATTGATAAGATTGCCTTTTTCTTGTCATTTACTAAGACATTTGTAAACCAGTGGAGACTCTTGTCCTGCATGACTGTGATCTCTATCAGTTAACCACTAGTTTTTCCTTTTCCTTTGTTCTTGGACAGCCAGGAGTGCCTGAGGAATGTCATACATATCCTACCTGGGGGATGGAGAGGGTTGCTAGCTTGTACTTTACCTTCCGCTTGCCTTATGCTCCCTCATCAACCTGAGCTTAAATTAAGAGTCAGACACTTAACTGACTGTGTCACCCAGGCGCCCCAAGGATCACTCTTGAAAGTAAGTTCTAGAAACCTAGGCAAGCCTAGAGCCCAAGGATAATAGAGATAAAAGGAAATGATGTTATGGTAGTACATGGCAGTATGTTTTTAGAATCCACCTGGTCAGTAGCACAGTACTTAGTTCATAGAAATCACGGTAGTTACTTGTTATTTGATTGATGGGTAGAAAGATGATCTGTATCATCTATTAGTATTCAGGAAACTAAGGAACGACTATATAGTACATCCAATGATTTCTGCAATGTGTCAGCCATCTGGGCTTTATTTTCACTGTATGTCATTGCTATTTATTAAAGAGTATGAATAATTAAGACAGAGACATCTGGCCCTGCCTATATACCCACACTGAAAGTTTTTCAAAAAGATATACACAGGAAATTAACATGGATACTTGGACATAAAAGGCTGGCGTAATTTTTTTTTTTTAGTCCCTACCAATAAGGCTTTACAAAATAACCTCTCTTCCCAAGAATGATGCCTTGAATCAAGACTTCTATCAAATTTTTAGATGTGTTATATAGGTACATATATTTATTGTGCAGCTAATACAGTCTTACTGCAGAACAGTTTTTCTAGAAGAAGTGCCCTGACCAAAGACCAAGAAGGTAATGTTTCTGAGTGCTTTTATTTCTGCATAAGATAAGAGCTAAAGCTGTCAGAAAATGATTAACACTCAGACATTCTCACTTACTGTCAAAGTCATCCCCAAAGAGGCAGAACGCAGGATCGCCCTGGGCTTTCCTAGCTCCCTGATGTCAATTCTGATCAAACTCAGATAACATGTTATGCCAACTGCTTGATTCTCCCAGGTTCTATGAGTATACAATTCTCTGCAAAATGAGGTTGCCATCTAAATGCCATCAAAACTGCTTTGAAATATTGGCAAAAGGGTTTAAGCTTTTTCTAATGTCTTTCACCTACCACAAATGCAAGCCTGAAAAAAAAAAAATGATCAAGTCTTTCCTGTTCCCTTCAACTGAAATCACAATCATAACATAAAATATTTTTTTCTGGATTCCTTTGTTCGACTTGGAGGAGAGACAATGGGCACCCTGTTAAAATTGACCTCATATGGGTTCATGGGTATGATTTGGTTATGGGCTAATGCATGTGCCACCTCTGAGATTCTGAATGCAGTGTGGCCTAGGAAACCATATTATGTGAATCATTTGCTCCCCACTTCTCATTTCCCATCCTTACTTTCCTCGGTCTTTTCTCTGTCACTATGTAAGGTCACGATAGACTATTCATGGTTGTTCCTCAGAAATGGAAATAGGCTTTCAAATATTGGAAATATCATCACAACTGTTTGTGCACTAAAGCTGTAAACTTTTTATCTTAGTTACAATAGATGTGTTCCTGTGCTATCTTAAATTATTTATTAACAAAGAAATAATAGCTAACACTTAAAAAATATTATGATGTGATATACTGTATGGATTATACAAATATATTATTTCGGTTAACCATTATAACTCCTTTAAAAAGTAGATATTATAGGGGCACCTGGGTGGCGCAGTCAATTGAGTGTCCAGCTTCAGCTCAGGTCATGATCTCATGGTTCTCATGATCTCATGGTCAGCGATGGGCTCTGTGCTGACATCTCAGAGCCTGGAGCCTGCTTTGGATTCTGTGTCTCCCTCTCCCTCTGTCCCTCCCATGCTCACTTTCTGTCTCCTCTCTCTCTCAAAAACAAATAACCTGGGGCGCCTGGGTGGCTCAGTCGGTTGAGGGTCCGACTTCAGCTCAGGTCATGATCTCGCAGACTGTGAGTTCGAGCCTCGCATTGGGCTCTGTGCTGACAGCTCACAGCCTGGAGCCTGCTTCAGATTCTGTCTCTCCCTCTCTCTCTCAAAAATAAAGATTTAAAAAAATTACAGAAAATAAAATAAAAAATAAAATAAAAAACAAATAACTATTAAAAGATAGACATTATTTTCCCAGTTTTATAGGTATGCCCATAGCTGTTGAGTTACTTAAAATTTTCATGTGTGCTCAGTTAAGCAGAGACCAAGAGAAAATGAGGAAATATGACAGCAAGGTGTGCACAGGAAGGCTAGAGTCAGGATCCAGGGCTTGCATGCCTCTCACACAAGAATTCACTGTGTGACATTAGACAAGGCACTTAAATTTAGCTTTCTTATGGCTAAATGATGCTATCAGTTATATCCTTTTCTTAGTTTTTTTCTATTTTCTTATACATGTTCTTATTCGAAAGAAAGGGTTTAAGGCAGTTTTTAAGGATACATACGCTCAAAGATTTTTAAAAGGTAGATCAGGAAGGGGAGGTGTCACGAAAAAGTGACAGAAATGAGGCTAATATGAAAAGACATGTCTTGAAGAATTAGACCCTGGCTATGAACTTGACTCAAAGCTAAAGCAATCATTGAACAAGCAAAACCTGGTGAGTTGCACAACTGCAGAGGAGAAATAATCTGCCTCCTAGCATTGCAAGCAAATCAGTGAGATCTTGCAACAACAAACGTGAACTTCCCCACCCCTCCTCTGCTCTATGCAATGGCAGGCAGTCCTGGAGCAGCTGAGAAAGGACGCCGGCCAAGACCAGCCCTTTAGGGAAAAAGCACAAGGTCCTTCCTGCCACTCCACTCGCTGCGTCGCTCTCGTCCTGTAGGTCAGACACTCACTGTGTGGGCACAGGGGGCATTGCTTTTCCACTCACACTGCCATTGCCCTTCTGTGGGAAGGATTCTTAAGCAAATTACTTAGACTTGACTCTGATAGCCCCTGGCTCTCTCATGGTTTAGACATCTCACACAGATCTTACGACATCAGCAAGAGTAAATAAATAAATAGATTAATTAATAAAGTTGAACCATTGAAGCAAAATAAAATACAACAGATTCAGAAGTGCTACAATTTTTAAGGCCTGGAGGTCACTGAGTCTATAGTTTTCATTTCATTTTTGTACCTCGCATTTTCATGCATTACCAGTACCAAATAATTTGAGCTATTCAACTGATGCAAGCTGAGGGATAAAGAAAAAAACAGCAAAGAGATGTGCATCTTGTAAGATTTGAAATACAGCTATGTAATCTATCAGAAATGAATTTAGAATAGATAAGCTGTTTAAATATGCATTTGAAATACCATTACCAGGAACATCTCTGCTACGTTTTGTGGTTTTTTAATAATACAATTGGTAACGGTGGCATTAGCGTGTGGGAAGCTGTGCGCAGTGCTTAGCAAACAGTTATTTAATGCCAAGATATGCATTCAATAAAAATAACTAGACATACATTTAGTACATCAATAAACTTTTTAAAGAAATGTAATCACTGGGATAATCTTTTTTTGTTTTGTTTTTGTTTCTGTTTTTTTTGTTTGTTTGTTTGTTTTTTTGAGGAGTCTTCAGAGAACTTTCAAAATAGGGTTGGGATATGCATGTTTTCGGGATATTTGTATGCACTGAAATACAACAGTTGAATTATCACCATGATAAAATATTTTTGGATATATTAAGATTGATGGTTCAGCTGGTAAGTAAAATTTAAGGGTGAGTGGGAGAGAGACAGATGTAGAACACATCTGTGCTTTCCAAATGAGATGAGTCAAAAACAGGAGAAAAATGACAAACTTGTCTGGCAAATAAGCTAGGGGTTGTTTTCCAATCTGGGCCAATTTCTTTATTTTAATATTAATAAGAACCATTGTTGCTGTTCACTCTATAATACTGCTGTTCTCCTCCTGAGGCTTATACTTACTTCGGCTCTTTTGTTTTTCACAAAAGCACATGCCTTAAAAATATTAATTAGTTTCTCTCCTGATATGTCAGAACAATTTTTTAATTAAATGCAATTTTAGTTGATAAGTGGAATTACTTTGTTTTTCAGACCTCGATACTTCTAGGGGGAATCCCATAGAAACTTGCTGGAAAAAACACACTTATTTGGCATAAGAATCAGATGTATTTGTTACTTTAATGAAAGCAAGTATATGGAATTTCAGTATTTTTTTCTTCACTGTTTCAAGACTCTCAACAATTTAATTAATAATATTTGGGGTGGTTTAGCAGTGGGATGAATTTGTATTCATTTCTATATACCCACATAAAAGGGCTCAGAATGACTCATTAGTAGGAAAGAATTCTTAAAATCAAAGAATTGTGTCATGGTTGAGTCTCAAGGAGATTTGACAATTTCATGAAATTTTGTTTTCTCCTTATTTCTTTACATTTTAATATTTTTGTTTATTTTTGAGAGAGATATATAGATAGAGAGAGAGAGAGAGAGCAAGTGGGGGAGTGGCAGAAAGAGGGAGACAGAGAATCCAGGCTCCAGGCTCTGAGCTGTCAGCACAGAGCCTGACACGGAGCTCGAACCCATGAACCACAAGATCATGACCTGATCCAAAGTCGGACATTTAACCAACTGAGCCACCCAGGCACCCCATTATGTTTTAATAACCTACCAACTCTTCTTTCTCTATGCAATTGTTTTCTCACATGTATAGTGGTGATAATAGGATCTAAGATTTCAACTTTTTAAAAGTATGAGTTTAATAAAATCCCTGTTATTTCTCTGAAGATCATGAAATTATAAAACAGCATTGCCTTAATAAAACAACATTAACATTTTAATGGTACTGCCTGTGTAGCAAGAAGATCATTTTGCAAATATTTGTTTATCTCCTTGGACTCTCACATGCCCACAAAAATGAGACACCCTGTGAGTAAAGTTAATTGATTTTTTCCCCTCTCTTTTCTAAATCAACATTGGAGGATATACCCTCTTAAAATAGATTTCCATGTGCCAAATGATTTTTAATAGCAGCTGGTTGAACTTGGTCAAACAAAACTGTTTAAAAATATTTGATGTATTGGCTGTTACCCGACCCCACCATCACATGCAAAATAGTTTTTTTGTTGTTGTTGTTTTCCAAGTGACCATAGCAAGTAAGTATGGAGTAGTTCCTTCATACCAATCACTGTGTCAAATGCCTTCATACACATCATCTTAGTTCTTTATTGGAGGATCAGGAAATATATATTATGACCCTCACTTTACACGTGACGCTAGACAGCTGAATAACAAATGTGGAAAAGAAATAAAGCCAACTAAAAAGGGCTCCTTAACTTAAAAAAAAAAAATGCCATTCAAAGAATATTTGCCCAAGCTGAGAATGTAAACCACTCGGAAATGTACTATTGCTTATCTGCTATGGTCGACGTTTGTCATTTTTGTGCACTCTGATGTTCACCTGCATTTGTACAGGATAATAACTAATCGTATTAAATGGAAGCAAATGAAGCTAATATGACTAAATTATCTGTTCTCTTGATGTGGTACAGAAAATAATTGAACAGGTGAACATACAATACTTTATTAAGTGCCAAAATTAATTGGAAACTGATATGGTACCACAAAAGTAAAAGGCTCGATCACCTCCCCCACCATAAAGCAGCTCTACAAAATATGTTTCTAGTGCAGCTGTGAGTCCCTTAGGGAGAACAGAGAAAGTCTGTACAGCGGAGGGAAGGAGCATGAGATCCAGACCCCACTGGCAGCAGATCCAATCTCGGTTCTACATACTAAAGGAGAGAATTTGTGCAAGGTACTTCATGTCTTCTCAACTTATCTTTCCTCTGCTTGAACATGTAGGGGCAAAAAGGCATTTCCGTGGTAATGGTAATATTTTACATATTTCTGAAAGTCATCTGAAGCAAATTTGCCCCTTGACAAGATGGTTCAAGTCAGTTACTTCTATGCAGTGGCTAGATGTATGATTTTATATTGCCTTCTGTGCTTTTCCATATGTTTGAAATGTCTCCTCTGTTTAAAAGAGAGTCAAATGAATATATAAATAACATGGCAACTGACAGAATCTCCTTCTGGGTGGAGCGCTGAGGTAAACTTTAAGTCAGATATCATATCTAAAGTAGATAACACAGAGCAGTTACCTGTTCAAATACCAGTTCCCCTCTCCATTTACAATTATTTTCTGGCAACACATCATGACCTTCTACATCACCAGTTTCAACCACAAACAAGAACACGGACTTTCCAGTAAAAACAAGCCAGTAGTGATGTCAGTAGCAACTCATAAAATACTAATTAAGTGTCTACAACACAAGAAAAGTCATATAACATTGAATGCATATTTTATTTAAAAATTTCAGAAAACCTCCATACTCTCATTGTGAACAGTAACTGTTAACTAGTTGTATAAACTCCAATATTTTTTTCAGTATTTTCTGGAAAGAGGAAATAAAAACTTAAAGCACTTTCATTCTCACTGTTTACATATATATACATCCATACAGATCCAAAAAAGGAACTCAGATACCTTATTTATTACTTTATCTTATTATAACAATAATTTCAATAGTTAAATATCATGAACAAGATATTAAAAAGTGGAATGTCACATCATTCTATTATTTTAGACCATACTATTTAGACCATACTATTATTTTATTTTTTTTCCTTCAACAGTTGATTTCAGGAATTTTGTAAAAAATGTAAGACGTGCATTAGGCATGTAAACAAAAAAGACTATTCTGAAGAAAAAATATTTTTTTTTTGCAGGTGGCTAAAATTCTTGGTAAAGATTCAAAGATTAATGTAAAGTTTCTGAAACATGATGAAGCCTCATTTTTCCTTATCTTGTCTCATTCTCACATTGCCTATTAAATGACTAGTTATAAATAGCGATTAAGTATTTTTTTTCTCAAATAAGCCAGTAACTCAAGTTATGGGGCCCAAATGATAGGTGTCCTGGTGTTTAAATATATTATTGTGTTTGAATGTGTAGATAAATTACTAGGACAGAAACAGAATGATTAACTACTGATCGATGTGGCAGGGTATTTTAGGATCCATGGTAACGGGAGGACTGATTCTATCTACTTCTGAAAATATCTAATTAAGTTAGGTTCATGAAGCCACACAATTCCGGAAGGATATGCAGCATACCCGAATACTGGAGCATTATGGAAGAAGGTGGGGCACATGTATCCGCACATGAAACAGTGATCTGATCACAATTGACCACATTACAAAACAGGTCACTTTTTTCTCAGTTATGTTAAGGACTGCTTCGAAAATTAAGTGGCTCAATATACACCCATGGAAATAGGATTAGAAACAACATGGGGGCGCCTGGGTGGCTCAGTCAGTTAAGCGTCCGACTTCAGCTCAGTCACGATCTCGCGGTCCGTGAGTTCGAGCCCCGCGTCGGGCTCTGTGCTGATGGCTCAGAGCCTGGAGCCTGCTTCCGATTCTGTGTCTCCCTCTCTGTCTACCCCTCCCCCGTTCATGCTCTGTCTCTCCCTGTCTCAAAAATAAATAAACGTTAAAAAAAAAAAGAAAAAAAAAAAGAAACAACATGAGCTTTGTAAACTTGTCTTTGGTCCTAGTAACCCCAAATAAGATTAGAGAAATATTTCCTTTAACAGTCTGCAGGTGTGCTGTCAAAAATGCAGGGCAACCCAGTAAGACAATGTAATGCTCTGACTGTTACTACCTGGTGTGATATTAAAAATGCAACATGACCTAGTGAGATAGGCAATGCGATATTCTGAGTGTTACTACCTGGTGAGTTCAGACCAACAATAACAGGGTAAATATCATCTAAGCTGCCAGAATTCTTTGCGCTCCATTTGTGAACATCGCAATGTGTCAGACATGAAGGAGTTTTCTAGAAGATATGTAGCCATTAAAAACTTTGAAGGTATTGCCATGTTGCTAAAATGATGGACTATAGATTCCAAAAAGAAATACTTGCTAGAATTAAGATACAAATTCAGCTCCTGAACATCTATTAACAAAATTAAGTGTCCTAATTTGACACAAATATCAGATCTGGGCAAAAAAAGAACAAGAAAAAACCTGAAAACTTTTTTCCTGATCCACATTAATCCTTATAGAAAGGGAGACATCAGGAGAAAGTTAAAATGTTAGTCATAATTAGTCAAAAGATTGCACAACAATCTTTTAAACTATTATTAATTATCCCTGATCTCCATCTTCCAAAACACCAGAAAAAGCTCTCAACATCTAAGAGATCTCTTGCACCTGCATTAGAGGTTTGAAGCAGCCCCATCAGCAGGCGGTGTGTCCCAACAAGTCCAGAAAAATATCATTCAGTGATAAAGAGACTTTGAGGTGTACCCGAATCTTATTCCTCACTTGGAGCCCCAATTGGAATGAATGAGTTTGTTCTATACATTTCTGTACCAAAAAGCTAGTTTCTAACACAAGATCCTGTGTTCAAACCCCCTTCAGGCAACTATGCAATTGCCAACTAAGGCAGAAATCTCTCTGGCTGCTACTTTGGTCAATGTATTCTTTTTGCCATATTCAGCCCATTGAAGGCTTATCTCCTCCACCGACAGTTACCTCCCAATGAGCCTTCTCTCTGTCTTCTTTAGCCTTTGTGATATTGTAAGTGAACTCACATATGTACCTGATCAATTCTGAAGATAATTTGTTCAGGCCCTTGACCATGCTGAAATCAAGCTTTCCCCTGATGGCAACTTCCAAAACATTTTCTACCAGAAGTGGTTTCCTTCTTTGTTATGCTTCTTGGAATCCATTAGCCTCTACTCTTCAAGAAGGCTTGCTTTGCAAGCATATCACACCTACCTCTGCCACTCTCTGTGCTTATCATGTATTAGTCTCTGGATCTTTTGGTTTTGTAGTACAATTTATCATCCAGCTTCAAAAGCCTCATCACAAATCCTCACCTCCAAATTTCCCTTCCATTTCCATCCTTCAGAAGTATAGATGTCTCTCCCACCCTGATCTGACTGGTCACTGTATCACTTTTAAGGATAAAGTTAGTAAATTTTAATTGCTCCCTTTCTCCTCTTGTTCATCCCTTCTGATCTTCTCTCCTCATCCAATGTCACTTCCACAAGTGTATTTCTTTCTGTCTTATTGTTTCATATTAGAGCCTCAGGTACTAGACCAACTTACTTTTTTCCTTATTTACCTCAAACTCCAGAATTCAATTTTCCAACCACATGCACTTTTTTGTGCAAGCAACTAGTGCTTTTGTTTTTTTTTTTTTAATATGAAATTTATTGTCAAATTGGTTTCCATACAACACCCAGTGCTCATCCCAACAGATGCCCTCCTCAATACCTGTCACCCACCCTTCACTCCCTCCCACCCCCCTTGAACCCTCAGTTTGTTCTCAGTTTTTAAGAGTCTCTTATGTTTTGGCTCCCTCCCTCTCTGCACACTAGTGCTTTTGAATCTTATCCTTGGTCTCCAGAAGCCCCACTTTGTGAAACTCACACCCTCTCTCATTATAGCATTCTTCTAAGTTATAAAAAAGTCTTATCTTTGAATATTTGTTATACATATTTCCCTCAGTCTACCTGCCTTCTAATTTGGACTCTGTTTGTTCATATAGCTTTTGTTGTTGTTGCTGTTTTAACTTGGGCACCTTAAACTATAAGCCCTTTATTCTTAATTAAAAAAAACATAACCAGTGGCATATCCTTTATCTATGCTAGCACATGGGGAGTAGTACATAGATGAACTTGAAATTCAAATCTGGTCACCTCAACAAACATTTATTAAATGCAAATACACTAGGAAGAGTGAATAAGGAAAATAATAGTAGTTTTAGGTCTTAGAGAGCTTGCAATCTTTGGGGGCAAATAAACACAGAAGCAAGCTTCAATATTACAGAGCAAGTGCAAGGATAGAGGAGTATCAGCATACAGAGGTACAAAGGAGGCATCAAATGCCTCTTGGAAGGCAAGAATTTGACAGTATGTATCCAGAGGTAGATGGAATTTGAGTTGAATCTCAGGAAGTCAGAAAGAGGCATCTGTGGAAGAAAGAAAGTTAGATGTTCCACAAAGAGACAACAGCAGGATGTGTATAAACTATAGAAGTACCTAGTACGAACAAAGAATAGCGTGGCCATATGTCCTATCACCTTCTGAACCTGCATCCTCAATGTAAGAATTAATAGTTTCCTCATTTATTCTCAAAAGGTCACTGTTTCAACAATAAATTAAATCACATTATGAGTATTTAAAGGGAAAAGGTGAAGGAATTTGACTGGAGAAGTTACTGCAAACCTTCCTACAGTTTGGGGACCTTATTCTGAAGAGCTGTAAGCGGAAATGTTGTCTGGTTAGATTTACAATTTTGATAGGTTTCTCCCAAGCCTGTGTGAGCAATGCATGTAAGGGAACAGAAGATTAGAGGAATAGAAACCAGTTAGAAAGCCGTTATAAGGGTCCCATGAGGGCTGATGAGGATCTCAATGGGCACAGTCATGATAGAATTGACAAGAAAGGCGGGGCCTGATAAATATGTAGCATATAAAAACAACATATTGCAGTGAATGACTGGATGTACTAGCTAACTGTACCGGGAAAATACAGTCTTTTGGCAGCAAGAGGTCAGGGGAGTGATAGGATTTCATGTTTTAACAGGTGGAGGCTGAGTTGCTAATTGGAAATGTCAAGTGGAATAGACAGAGAGTCTAAATTTTAAGGGAGAGTTTTGGGATGGAATAAAGCCTGAAGCAGCATGAACAACTAAGCTTCTGAAATTACCTGAAGCTTCCCAAGGAAATATAACTGCCTTTGGAGACCTGGAGAAGCTATCTTATTCTACTAATCCCTCTCCTTTTATTGGTTTCTCCTCAGTGTTATATTTTCCTGAGGATTTGGGCTATGCTTACTCCATCTCTATATGCCTTATATCTCCCAGCACACGGTATTACTCTTAGAAGAGAACAATCACTCAATGAATGTTTATTCAATTAAAACGTTCTTAATAGTATAGAATACCATTTCAGTACATGGAAGACATAACTAATGACTGGATTAAATTTATATGGGATACCAAAGGACAACAAAATGTAAACATGCATCTGTTCTATAAATAGATAAGTCCATCTGAGACTCTAACCCAAGGCAAAGAGAAAGAAGTCAGATTTTCAAAGGTGAAACACCCACCCAAATAGTTGCCTAAAAGAATTAGATATTTATTCAATCACCTCTAAGCTGTGGGACTTGGGTCTGTCTCAACCAATGTGACTCAGATTCAGAAAGCTTGCAAACTTGAGCTCTGAGCAACAGGAGTTTCCTCAACATGCTTCCACCAGATTAAAATGATAGAAAAGATAGAAACATTTTGTTCACTTGGGGAACAAGACACATTAGGCGTGGATAATTATTGGAATGCAATTAAGAAAACTAAAAGCATCATTATTTTCCACTTAGATCACTTCTTTATCTGTAAAGGTGTTTTTGGTATTGTTATTATTTGCATTTTTGGTTGGTGTTTTGTTTTTATTTTTATCTTGTAAGACACCCTTGAGGGACATATTGTGAGAAGAATTTTTCTTTACTTTGACACAGAAACTAAAAATGGAGAAATTTCAGTGAAAAGAACAAACTGGTATTTGATCCCACACTATTTCTAACCCTAAATCACAGTATCTTGATGATACAGAGGTATTTTGTAGGAGATTAAAAGGCTTAAAGGCCTTATTTTGTTTATTTCTTTCTTTACCTACTTATTTTTGGCTGAGATGGCTTTAAATGGATTGTTTTTGAAGAGGTTAGTCTCAATCTTTTAACTCTCATTTGTCTATGATTTAAATTCTGTATTAGGAGAAAACAAACTAGAAGGACCCACAGACAAGTAAGTAGCATTCAAAAGTATAATTTAAAGAAGGTTCTGCTGTGGAGACCTTCATTTCAGTATCCTTCAGAGTAAGAAAAAAAGAAGTTACACTGCAATATCCCTGAGTGTTAATTTCATGTTCTGGAGCTCTAAGGTAATTTTACAGACTGTCCAGAGTGATAAAAGTAAAATAGGTCCATCATCTATGACCACTCCTGGAAAATCTGAGGAGAAACTACAATTGGATTCTTAGAAATATGTGCTCTCAAGCGAAAGGAAAATTAAGACAGTAAAATTACTCAGTGCAGTGATGGATGTCTGGGGGCAGATTCATCTCAATAGAAGTGTTCTGACTCTTGGTACATAACAAAGATTTTCAGAAAAATGAAGACTGCACAATACGGTGCTAGGTGCTGTATATCCAGTGATTCTGCCAGGAATATAACTGGATAGGGACATGTCATCTAAAGTACTTAGGTGCTATGGTTCATATAATGTCTATATGACAACTACCCAGTAGAAAGGAATGCACAGGGGAAGATTTATTTCAAGTTCAATGAACTTGAAAGGTTTACTTTCTCACTTTCTAAAAACTTTAGATTATATGTTCCCAGAATTTTTTGACTATGTTTTGTTGTCATGTTCAAGCTTGGTTTCATCCTGGATTTTGACCTTTTGGTGAGCCAAAGCAGCAGTATGGCTCTGAGTGCTGTAGGTCAGCCCACCTGAAGCATAATGTTATTTATTCCCTTGATATTAGCAAATAGTTTCTCTGAGTCAGGAGTCTACAAATGGCATGTGATAGAAGATAAAACAAGAATCAAATAAGGAATCGATGGCTTTCTTCACTATCATAATGTATCTATCCTGTTAAAATATATTTATTTATAAAGGTTTTGGAGGTCTCAGACAACATATCCAGGATAATAAGTATACTTTTCTACTAGAGACCTTATAACATTGCACATCTGTTATTTTGTATTCTTATTTTTCCAAAAGACTGTGAACTTCTTAAGACGAGGACAAAATACTAATCTTTTAAATACTGGATCTGGGGCACTGGGGTGGCTCAGTTTGTTGAGCATCTGACTCTTGATTTCAGCTCAGGTGATGATCTCACAGTTCATGGGATCGAGCCCAATGTAGGGCTGTGGGCTGACAGCTTGGGATTCTCTCTCTCCATGTCTCTTGCCCCTCCCTTTCTTGTACATGTGTACATGCTCTCTCTCAAAAAAAAATTAAAATTAAAAAAAATATACTGTAATTGAAGCATGGTGGGGGAATAGTAAAATAATCACTGAAGGAACAAAAGAAATACTGAATAAAAAATAAGCCACCAGTAAACACAATGACATGTGATAAATATACACCTGACTTGACATCACGCCATGAAAAATAGAGTTATATAGGGCCGCTATGGATACCAGTACTGGCTTCTCATCCTATTTTTTCAGAAAGTTACATGTTATATGATTTCATAACATAGTTGGACCAAGTATGAGTTATAAATATATACATATTTGGAAACAATGTATTTTGCATTTATCAGTAAGAAAAATTATATTATCTTAAGTATTTCAAAACAGATTTATTCCTACTTGTATAACTTAAGTTCAGAGGAAAAAACCTAACATCCCGTGTAATACAATTTGGTTAAATAATGTGTACCATCAACAGAAACACATGCTTCTAAAAAGCTACTCTAGTCTCATTTCTAGGAAATGCTGGTTGTGTATCATTATGGACCATTTCTCTGTTCTCATACATCTTGATCTCTGTAAAAGGAGTCTGATTCCATTTTTTGACGTTGGCTGATAGTCCTCACATCTCACCCCTCCCTCTTCATCTCTGCCCCACATCTGGGCAAGCTGATAAGAAAACCTAGTTGTTTTTTCCTTTGGTGTTGATGAGAGATTCAGTTCTGTTGTTGTTGTTGTTGTTGTTGTTGTTGTTGTTGTTGTTGTTTTTATGCCATTTTCTTTCAAAGAACCAGTTCTTAGTTTTGTGGATCTGTTCTAGTGTTTTGTTGTTGTTGTTGTTTATTTGTTTGTTTTTGTATCCTTTTCTTTCAAAGAACCAGCTTTTCCTTTGGTGTTGGTGAGAGATTCAAACCACACAAACCTCTCTACCAAGCCACACCCTCAGCTTGGGCTCCATCTCGAAAACCCACAAAATCCTCAAGGCAGTCAACTTGCCCTGCTGTCTCCAGAAAAGTCTCACTTCTGTAGGTAATAAATATTTTCATAACCACTGTGTGTGTGTTGGGAGATATCACTGGTTTCAACATCGAAACCAAATTTTGGGCTGGAGTTCATCTAAATCTACACCATGGCTGTAACAGTAACAGTCTAATCTCCTAGATTTTGGTTATCTGCTTATCCTCCTCTGCTCCTCCCCTTAGAAGGGGAGCAAAAAAGCTGAAATAATATAGATCCCAGTTACACTCAGAACCTGGCCAAAGGGAACTGCAGCTTTAATACAGCAAGAACTCAGGGAGACGTGCAGAAGTGATATTGTTATTAGCAGAATTTAAAAACATCCACTTTCCTAATTCTCACTTGGCTCTGGGATCAACAGTCTTTGTAGAATATGTTCAAATGGCATTATTAGTAGAGCACGCTAAGAAGAGCAGGAAATTACTCTTTTTATACCTACATTTGATTGCCTCTTGCAGTGCATTAATATAAGGGTATGTGGCACCATTTCCAAAACTAATGTTAAGGAAATTATCATGGACAGAAGAAAAGCAAATTTTCAACATTTCAATAGCACATTTTCAAGAGTCAAATGCCCACTTACGGCTTATTCATAACACAATAACTGTTTAAATTCAGCTTAGAATTCACTATGTGCCAAGTACTGTGCTGAGCATTTTATATACATTATTGTTTTTATCCTCATAAAAATCCTACAGATGAGAGGTTATTATTACTGAGATTCATATCCAAAGTCCATAATCACACATACACAGTATATGTCTTCAAATCTACATTGTTAAGGCTGTGAATTTTCTTGTTTCCTGACAATTTTTACAGTACAATAGGTCTCTATGAAGCTAACAGACTGCCACGCTTGAGGAAGGAGTGCCTTTTTTATAATGTAATGTAGGAAGACATTATCTGTCACAGCTGAGGAAAGAGATATAAACACTGCATGGTAGACTGTATTCATTTCAACTATGCCACCCTAAAGAAATGTCCACCATGAATGTGGACATAGCCAGACAGGTGAATAAATGCATTTAGATGTTTTGCAAAGGATTATTACTGAATTATGTCAATATTCTGGGAACTGTGATACAGTAGAGAAAGGTACAAGTCATGTTGTTGACTTTAACATGTTTACAGTATACCTGAGAAATAACATATGACTCCATAATGGGTCTAGCTTTTAATGATTCAACGTGTTAATACAAATAGCTTTATATGACAAGTACGTTTTTTAAAGCACGACTTTGTATTACTTTTAAATTTCTTTTGTCCTCAGTCAGTATCTTAATTGATTGACACCCTCTGCCTTTGGAAAAAGGAAACATTTCTGTTTAAAACAGCTTATTATCTAAGAATTCATCATTTTAAAGATACTTATGAATAATCAACAGGTATACGATTTAAGTGGAAAACAGCAGGGGGAGCTCAAAGACAGGTTGGACAAATTAAAGGTTGACTTCAAGAGGACAGAAACAATTAGCTTAAGACAGCTTCAAAGGGAAGAAAAAGAAATTAAGAATACAAATGCATAGCGAAATTATTAGACAACATTTTACTCAGGCTAAAATAATTCCTAGCAAAATGGCGACTTAGCTACACAGAGGAACACTGTCCAACAGAAAACACTTCAAAAGGCTGAATAAACACAGCTAAGAAAAAGAAGTTTTAACTTGCGCAAAATCACCAGACATCAGGGAAATGCAAACTACATGTACCATGACATACCACTACATACCCATCGGAATGGTTAAAATGAAATAAGACAGACACTAACAAGCTTGGCAAGAATGCGAAGCAATTAGAAAGTGGAGACAACATTGCTTGCAATCTAAATTTGAAAAATTACTTGGGAAAGCTGTTGGCAGTTTCTTCTAAAGCTGAAAAGACTTAGGACTCGTGATCAGTCAATTCCACTTCTGGCTATCCACCCAACAGAAATTTAAAGTTATAAACACAAAAAGAAATGTATAATAATGTTCATAGTAATATGATTTGTAGTAACCTCAAATAAAAACAAAATAAAGGCTTATCAACAATAAAAAAGATAAATAATATATGGCATACTCCATGAGGATGAAAATGAAACAGAAAAACATATATAAAGATAGATGAATTTTCCAAATATAACAGTGAGAAAAAAAAAAAAAAAAGAGCCAGACACTAGCAGTACATGAGAAGCTAGACACTTAAAGGGGACACTTCCTTTAGTAAATAATGTCATCGATGGTGTTTGAAGTCAGGTTGCATTTCCTCCTGGGAGATCATATGCGGAAGAGGGCACCAAGGGATGATATGGTAATGTTCTGCTTCTTGAACGAGTTGCTAGTTATGTGAGCAGGTTTGTTTCATGACATTGTCATACTGTACATTTAGGTTTGTATGCTCTTCTCTATAATAAGTCATCACAATCTGCTAAATTTTATACTAGATGATTGTTTTAAAGCATTAACTTAAAAGTTATAATTTGAGGCCTGCAAATTAAAAAAGAATAGTTCTACAGAGATAACTAAGCACTAGAGTTGATGTTTACCCAGAAGGCATCTGCCAACCCTTCGTGTGCCAGGGAAAAAATCAAAGCCAGCACCTACATAGAGAGGAAAGTTACATCCAGACTCCACATGAAATCTCACACCTAAAAGTTAATACCCGGAGTGAGTGTACTAGACAAAAAACTTCCACATAGAACAAGATGTATCTTGGTTCCAGGTAGCATATTAAGGAACAAAATGTCTCTTTTGAAAACTTCTAATCACAAGTGTGTACTCATAATGGGATTGGATACTTGTTTGGCCTGGAAGTTGAACGTTTAGTTTAAAGTAGGTCTACGGCTGGTAGATCATGCAGTTACTTGGTGTAAGCAAATTCCCTCTGGAAAAATTCACTTTAAACACAATTCCAACAGGTAAAATACTAAGGAGCATCACAGAAAAATCACTGAATGCATAAAGAAGTAAACTCCCATGTGAAACAACCAACAGAAATAACATACTATAGAAATAGACTAAAAAGATTACAAATTTGGAATTACCAAACAACTACAATAAAATACTTTCATCTATTTAAAGGAATAACAGAAATGATAGAAAATCTAGATGATGAGCAGGAAACGATCAAAAAGCATCGACATATTTAAAATAAAAACAAATAGAACTTCACAAATTGAACATTAAATAATTGAAATCAGAAATTCAATAAACAGATTAAGCAACAGAGTAGACAGATATGAAGGTTGGAGTAGTAAGCCAGAAAACATAAATGAATGAGTATTCAGAATGAAATACAGATAGGAAGAAACAAAAAATATCAGAGATGTTAAGAGAAGTGAAAGATAGAGTCAGAAGGCCAACATACATCTTACTGTGGTTTCAGAGGGAAGATTAAAGGGAATGGTAGTGAGTTAACATTTGGAAGTGCAATGGCTAAGAATTGTCCACAAGCAATAAAAGATACCTATACTCATATGTATGAAGGCCAGTGAATTTTTTAAAAAATTGTTTTAAGATTTTATTTCTTAGTAATCTCCACACCCAGTGTGGGGCTCAAACTTACAACCCCAAGATCAAGAGTCACATGTTCTACCGACTGAACCAGCCAGGTACCCTGGAAGGCCAGTGAATCTTAAATAGGGTAAATTTTAATAAAATTAATATCTGGACCCATTAGTTGACTGTGTAACAAAGATAAAAAGAACAATTTAAAAGTAACCACAGAAAAGAGACAGAGCAAAAGAACACCAATTAGAATGGAAGGTGATTTTTTAAAAGTCAATTTAATACTATAATAAAGCACTGAGAGGAGAAGTTGCCAACCTACAAATACACATACAACAAAACCATCTTTTAAATACAAATGCAAAGTAAATTTTTAAGAAAATCTAACATTAAGAAAGTTCTCTACTATGGGGCACTAGAAGAACTTTCAAGAAGACATATTTTAAGAATAAGGAAGGGCTGAGATGCCAAGAAGAGTGGTGAAAAAAAATGCACATCAGTACTATCCAGAAAGACTTATCAAACTAATAATAATGTCTAAAACATTAGGTAAACATGAAGAGAGCTAAAATCCATTTTTCTTCCATTGTTGAGGGGAAGGGTAAAGACACTTTAATTTTAGCCCTTAATAAATTCAATATAAAAGGAAAATTTTAGGCTTATTATTGAAATAAAGAAAAATTAAAATTAGAAGGAAAAAGAAAATGATAGAGATCACTTTGATCCAAAATTATATAAGAAAGAAAGGAAGTAAAAAGAAAGCAAATATAAAATAGGATAAATAGGAAGCCTAAAATAACATATTTGCATATTATAATGACAAATTACCAAATATTCATGAATCAACTAATATTTGCAGTTAAAGCAAGTTTCTATACATGTCAGAGAATAAGTATTAAGCAGATATCTTCTTTGATAACAATGAAACAAAGTTAGAAATTAGTAACAATATAAATACAAAAATCATTTTCTTTTAGAAAGAAATTTAAAAGCACTTCTAAATAATATTTGTGGCAGAGGCAATATCACAACATAATTTGGGAAATACTTACAAGTGAATAATAAATATACTGTGCATCAAATACATGGGATGCCAGTAAAGCAGTAAAATTAATTGAACATATTCGAAATAAATGAAAGATAAAATCAGTGTACAAGGCAACTTACTTAGGAATATAGAAAAAAAATAGAAAAATAAACCCAAAGAAAGTAGAAGGAGAAAAACAGTAATGGTAAGGGAAAAATAATCATAATGTAGAAAACCTATAGTAATAGAAATTTAAAATTTGAAAGCTCTTTGAATAAACTAATAAAGTAGTCTGGCAAATTGACAAAAAGAGAACAGAGGAAGAGAGAAAACAATAACTTTTTTTAGGCGTGGAAAGAAAATTTGGAAAGAAAAAGAATGGGCAAAATATGAGAGACAGATAAGTAGATGATAGGGTAGGCAAAGAGATAGATGGATAGATAGAGAAAGAGAGAGACATCAGTTGTAGTGAAAACTTCAAGGAGGCATAACTTACCCTGAAAAATATAGAACAGGAAATGTAGATAAAAGAATCAGTTTGCACGTACGTGGAAAAAGCAAGAAAAAGCAATGCCTCTGGGTAAAGAGTTCTCAGTGACAATTGCTGAGCAAGACAAAAGGAACACAATGAAAGTGGTCTCACCACAAATTCTGACAGATACGAGGGGAGCTTAAACATATAACTATACTTTGTATCACTCAAGTCTTTCTTTTTTTTTCAGTCTTTTTTCTTTTTACTATAGAACTTAAATCTAAATTTTAATATGATTTAATTATAGAAAGAATTTGATTCATCTGTGATGGAAAACAAAATAAGATTGAAAACTAAGTTAACAAGCAGGTCTTAATCTACAGCATCTTTTTTGCTTACAAAATGGCAAGAGATATGACCATGACCAGAGATTTTGACCTAATGATTCTACCACTCAGAATCTACCCTAAAAAAAAATGCGATGAAAAACCTTCAAAAGGTGTGTCCAGAATCATTATTTGTAATACTAGTAAATGAGGCAAAAAAACATAAAATATATATAAAAATAAACATACACATAGAAAATTTCAGTCAAGTCAATATTATATGGCAATCAAAATGATATGTGTATGGGGCGGCTGGGTGGCTGAGCTGATTAAGCTTCCAACTTTGGCTCAGGTCATGATCTCAAGGTTCGTGGGTTTGAGCCCCACGATGGGCTCTGTGCTGACAGCTCAGAGCCTGAAGCCTGCTTCAGATTCTGTGTTTCCCTCGCTCTCTGTCCCTCCCCTGTTCGTGCTCTGTGTCCCTCACTCTCAGAAAGAAATAAACATTAAAAGAAAAAAATGTTATGTGTAAAGACTGTGGCAGATGACAGAAAAGGGTTTAAGGAATAATGTTAGCTTTCAAAAGTAGGATAAAAACTCACACATGATTATATCCACATAAAATCCATATACCAGCAAAGAACATTTGGAAGGGACAGAAGAAATGAAAATTGCTGCATTTTAGTGGTGTATTTATGGCTAAGTAATTTGAAAAATCTATATATATATATATTTGGAGACTAATCATTTTTTTTAAAAAATTTTTACTTCTGCTTGTTGACTAAATACATAATTATGGTAGAAACAGAAAGACCAGGGGCTCCTGGGTGGCTCAGTTGGTTAAGCATCCTACTTTTGATGTCAGTTCAGGTCACTATCTCATGGTTTGAGAGATTGAGGCCCACATCATGCTCTGTGCTGACAGCACATATTCTACTTGTAATTCTCTCTCTCCCTCACTCTCTGCCTTTCCCTCCTTTGTCTTTCTCTCTCTCAAAATAAACATGTTTTTGAAAGAAAGACCATTAGTTTGTATTTTTACAAATTCACAGGAAATTCACAAAACTAGGGAACAAAGTATAAAATTCTTTAACAGGAGATCCAAAAAATGCTATCATTATGTTGTTTTCCAATTTTGTTTAAATAAATATAAAAATGAATAGTAATTTTCAAATATATACAAAAGCATAAGTTATAAGGCAGTATCTGATACAGATTTATAATGAACAAATAGTGTCCAATTAATTCAATGTCCGTAGGTGATATAATAACAGGCCAAGTTAGAGCCAGTTGGATAAGGTGACTTTGGGAGCTTTCCCACATGATATTCTCATTAGCAATATAAAAACAATGAATTTCTGTTCCATGGATTCAGATCTCCATGAGATATTCCTAATAAGTCTTCCTTTAAAAATGTAGTAATTTGAGGTCTAAATCAAATTCAAAGATATAAGATAGTTTAATGTTCTAGGATATAAACAAAACATAAAACAGGTATAGATGTCTAAACTTTTGAATATATCCAATCTTAACATCTGGTTGACGTGCTCAACTGCTTATGGGTACATAACATGTCTAAACTTTTAATGGTTCAGTGATAAGAGTGAAAAAAAGAAAAATGAAGTTCAGCCATTTCATAGTTTGTAAAATATCCACTTTTAGAGTTCTTAAAAATGTTCCTGGACAGCTCCCTTTTTGAGGATGAGTTATTTATCTCCTGGAAGGAGCAGGTTCCGTCAAATTACCTAAAAATGTTTTCTCTGACTTTGTTTCCATTAAGGCTACATGTCTGTCTGAGTCAGTAATACTAATCTCTGTGTGTGCATGGCTATTGCAAAATCACTCATCTATCAAAACACTCTTTTCTGCTGAGTCTCACAACCCCACACGGCTCATAATCTTTATAAAGACATATTCCAGGAAACCACTATCAATCAATGAAAACAATTTTCAACCAGATCTAATTAAGGAGAAGAGGACTAGATGAATGAACATGAGGTGAATATTTCGAAATGTTTCTCCAATTTCACTGCAAGAACATTCAACCTCATTGAACTAAACCAAAAATTCTGAATTCACAGATGCAGACCTCATCATGATTATATGGTTTATCTTCAGGTTTTCCATATCAAAGGAACAGAAGTCAAGAAGATAGTATTCATTCAGAAATAAATTTATGTAAGTCAAATCAAGAACATTTGTAAAAAATTAATTAGTTTAATGCTCAAGTACAGGTAGGGACAGTTTTGCTAATAAAATTTTGTTTCACAGAATGGCAATCACACCAAACAAGTGTGAAGTAGTATCAAGGACAAAGAGAGAAAGTTATGTCTATTTTTAAAAGAAGTTAGGTGATGGTCAGTATTAAAAGGAAAACATACCAAAGTACAAAACTTAGACATTTTATTTGGCCATAGAGTTTAGGTTGCTTTTCTCATTGCCATCCAAACATATCACACGGAACTTCCAAAGTCTAAATGTGATTTTAAAAGATCAGCGACGAATATGAAGGGCAAAGTATTCACCTCAAGACTATGAGGAATATACAGAGGTTTCTCATACCTATATCAGTTTACTTTTTGTTAGAATAAGTTAATATTATTTTTTACTTAGTCCACTAAATCTAGCATCTCAAAATGGTCAGGGGGAATATACCCGAAAGAATAATCAAGGTTTGGAACTATATTCAGCAACTCTATATCCTCTTAATAATAGTAATGAGATTTAAAAAAAGTAGAGTCAACACTGATATTGACAAAAATCAGTCTGCCAATCATCTGGATAACTGGTTTCCCAACCTTCTAGGAAAATGATACATCATATTAATTATGCATATTTGTGCTTTAATGAGAAAATACTGTGTAAGGATGAGCAAAATCTGTAATGGTAGAGCTAAGAGACAGGCGAGAGACTGTCTAGTTCAAACTCCTTTCTCAGATGAGGCAAGTGAATTTTTAAGAGATTAAAAAAAATTGTGCAAGTCATAGACTTCATGGGCAGGATGTCTCCTCCATTTTCTCCTGCATAATATCTGTACAGAAAAGAGCAAAAATCTTTGAGTTTGTATTAAAGTGGCAACAAGTAAATAAGAATTTAAGAAAAAAATATTGATAAGAAAATCAAACAATCAAACACTGAGTGGTAACAGAGTAAATGTATATTAATGAGAACAATAGGATTTCATGAAGGATTATGATGTGTTCTTCCATCACTCTGAAGTTGGATGTGAAAAGACAGGTTTAGTATAAGAAAGAGACATTGAGGTTCATTTACAAAGGAAAACTTCTTGAAGTTAGTATGTTAGCAGTAAGAAAAGTTATAAAAAGGATAGATGCCTACCTATTATTTAATTATGCTAAGTCACTGCTGAATTCACAGAAAAGTCTACACATTAAACAAAACCATTAGCTTTTGCAAAGGCCATTCAGCTATAAAGCCAAGGAAAAGTATATTCTTCAGGCTAAAATCCAGAGTCTATTCACCTGCAGCAATTTCCTACTTGACACATCTCCAAAGGCAAGGGAATTAAAAGCAAAAATGAACTATTGGGACCTCATGAAGATAAAAAGCTTCTGCACTGCAAAGGAAACAATCAACAAAACTAAACAGCAATCGACCCAATGGGAAAAGATATTTTCAAATGACATATTGGATAAAGGGCTAGTATCCAGAATCTATAAAGAACTCACCAAACTCCACACCCAAAACAACAAATAATCCAGTGAAGAAATGGGCAGAAGATATGAATAGACACTTCTCTCAAGAAGACATCCAGATGGCCAACAGGCACATGGAATGATGCTCAACGTCATTCCTTAACAGGGAAATACAAATCAAAACCACGCTGAGATACGACCTCACACCAGTCAGAGTGGCTAAAATGAACAAATCAAGAGATTATAGATGCTGGAGAGAGGGTGTGGAGAAACGGGAACCCTCTTGCACTGTTGGTGGGAATGCACACTGGTGCAGCCACTCTGGAAAACAGTGTGGAGGTTCCTCAAAAATAATTAAAAATAGATCTACCCTATGACGCAGCAATAGCACTGCTAGGAATTTACCCAAGGGATACAGGAGTGCTGATGCAGAGGGGCACTTGTACCCCAATGTTTATAGCAGCACTTTCAACAATAGCCAAATTAATGAAAGAGACTAAAAGTCCATGAAATGATGAATGGATAAAGAAGATGTGGTTTATATATACAATGGAATACTACTTGGCAATGAGAAAGAATGAAATCTGGTCATTTGTAGCAACATGGATGGAACTGGAGAGTAAGTGAAATAAGTCAGGCAGAGAAACACAGACACCATATGTTTTCACTCATATGCGGATCCTGAGAAACTTAACAGAAGACCAGCGGGGAGGGGAAGGGGTAAAAACGTTACAGAGAGGGAAGGAGGCAAACCATAAGAGACTCTTAAATACTGAAAACAAGCTGAGGGTTGATGGGGGTGGGGGAGAGGGGAAACTGGGTGATGGGCATTGAGGAGGGCACCTGCTGGGATGAGCACTGGGTGTTGTATGGAAACCAATTTGACAATAAATTATACATTAAAAAAATAAAATAAAATCCAGAGTCTAGCACCACTGCTTGATAGAGGTTGGGAAACAGTTACAAATTACCAAGGAACCCCCTTTTGCTGGTGGCCTGATAAACTTTTATTTTTTCCCCCCACGAGGATCTAGAACTGCTTGTAGCAGCCTTGAAAACTGTTTGGAACTGAATTAATGAATTCAATTCAAGACTGAAGGAATGAATCAGGGATTAAAATGAATGTTTTTTTTTTCTTTATCATTACTTTCGTTGTTCAATAGACACAAATTAATGACCTGTACCTTCTTCATTTTACTAGCTGTGCGACTGAGCAAGTTGTGGAACCTCTATGCATCCCAGTTTCTAAATCAATAAAATGCTGGCAATAATAAAATGTATCTCAAAATATTATCATAAGGAATGAATTCAATATAAAGAGTGTAAGAATAAGAAGGTATACACTTAATTCACTTTATAATGGTATTTTTTAAAAAGAGAAATCAGCAAGGATTGAATATAGTTAGTCAAAATCACAAAGGCAGTTTAAAAATTCTAAACCGAATATTAGCAAATAAAGCAGCAATAAAGACATATTTATATTTATATATATATGTATGTATACACATGTATACAAATGATATGTATAGGTATGCATGAATAATATGGAAAACTATAAACATCACAAGTTCCAATCATTTATGACACTGATAGATTAAAGGACAAAAAAATTAACATACCTCCATAAATGCTGAAAATCCCTTGGCAAAATTCAAGAACTATTCATGATAAAACATTATAGCAATTTTGGAAGACAGGAAAATTTCCAAAACTGGAGAAATGTAGAAGCAAAGTATGCCTTTCAAACTTAGAAACAAGACAATAATGCTTGCTATCTCTATTTCTATTTAACAATTTCTCAATGTCTAGTATCTCCAACTAGCACCATCAACATTATCACCTGGGAACATGTTAGAAATGCAGACCCTTGGGCCTGAACCCACTACTAAACCAGGATCTTCATTTTCATATGTTCTCCAGATGGCTTACAAGGCATTTTAAAGTTTTAGAAGTACTGGCCTAATTGGGGTAACAAAACAATACATCTTTTTACAAATGGCATAAAATATAGAGTATAAAAATTAGAATGGAAGAAACAAATCCTTTTTATTATTCACAGATGATCTGATTGTCTATGTAGAATACTTAAAAGAATCAGAAGAAAATGATTAAAAGTATAGCAAAATTTAAGGAATTTTCTGGATATTTGGAAAATACAAAAAATTATGTATTTGCATATAATTGCAGAAAGCACTTAGAAAATGAATTTTGAAAACTGTTGCCATTTTGCAATGACAACAGAAGGTATTCAGTACAAATGAATAAAAGATTCACAACCTCTTTAGAGCAAAACTATAAAACTTACTGAAAAACACTAAAAAACAACCGATGGGAAATATGCTGAAATTACAAATAGTTCTGGGGGTGCCTGGGTGGCTCAGTTTGGGGGTTCCTGAGATGCCTAGGTGGTGCCTGGATGGCTCAGTTTGTCGAGTGTCTAACTCTTGACTTCAGCTCAGGTCATGCTCTCACGGTTCATGAGTTTGAGTCCAGAGTTGGGCTCTGCACGAACAGCTCAGACCCTGCTTGGGATTTTCTCTCTCCTCTCTCTCTGTCCATCAACCGCTCTCTTGCTCTTGTTCTCTCTCTCAAAATAAATAAATAAACATTAAAAAAAAGAAATGGGGTGTCCTGAATACATAATTTTTTTCTTAAATTGATCTACAGATTCATTGAATTTCAAGCAAACCATAGTAGTTGACTACGGGGGATTTAATAAACTGATTCAAAAATGTTTTACGAAGGTCATAGAGGGAAAGAACAGCCAACACATAACTGAAGAAAAACAAAATTAAGCAGGGGGCATTCTTTACCTGATATTCATTATCACAATCTTGTAGAAATTAGGGCCATGGGGATTTGGAACAGAGAGAGAGAAAAAAAAAAGGCAAATGAAACAGAATAGGAACCCCAGAAAGAAGGCAGCAGAGTTAAGAAACTCAATACATGTCAGAGGTAGCACTACTAGTCGTAGGAAGTGAGGGAGTAGTCAATCAATGGTTTGACATGTAGAAAATGAACATAAAATTAGATTCCTTCTCACACCATATGCAAGATTCCATTCAATATGTCTAATGACTTCAATGTAAAAGGCAGAACTTGAAAAGTTTTTATGAGAAATTCCTGCCAAAAAAGAAAACTCCTACTTCTAAAAAGCCTCCAACAGTGACTTACTGAGAGAAGATATTACCAGCACTTACCATCAACAAGGAATTGCAGACTATATAAAGAATCCTAAAAATTGATCAGAAAAAGACAGCCCAGGAGAAAAATTGGCAAAAGACTTGTGTAGAAATCTTATGGAAGAGGAAACATGAATGACTAATAATATGCTTTTATTACTTATTTATTTATTTATTTTACTGTTTGTTTATTTTTTGAGAGAGAGAGAGAGAAGAGTGCGAGCAGGGGAGGGTCAGAGAGAGAGAGGGAGACACAGAATCCGAAGCAGGCTCCAGGCTCTGGGCTCTCAGCTCAGAGCCTGACGCAGGGCTTGAACCCACAAGCTGTGGGACCATGACCTGAACCAAAGTCAGTAGCTTAACAGACTGAGCCACCGAGGCACCCCAATAATATACTTTTAAATGCTCAAGTTTATTAATTATCTGCGAAACTAAAATTAATACCACAATTAATTTCATTTTATAACTACTAGTTTGAAAGAATATTTAAGTCTGACAAAAAAAGAAATACTTAAGAGTGCTTTGAAAAATTGCATATGACCATATGCCACTTGCTCTAACACTCACTGAGAATCTCTAAATGCTACACACACGTATACACACATACACACACACAGTCATTCAAGGTTAAAATCTCGTAGCATTTCCCAAGTCCCTTAAAAATTATTGTGTGTTGATTTTTCATCTAAAATTTTAACTTCCTTTTCATTGTGTGAAGTTAGTTGTTACTGAGAAGTGAGAAAAAATACTTTCTTCATTTAATACTTTTCTTACTGTTTATAAAGGGAAAAACTGTTAACCACAGAGTTTTCTTATTTTAATATTACATCAATTAAAAGTATTTTACAGAAAAGGCATTTCGCTTCCATTTTACCAGTCTATATTTATAAAGTTCTTTAATGTTGTAGAAAATGCACTGATGCTGTTTGAAAATCTCTTTTTGTAAAAGAAGAATACCAGGATTTTAATGTAAATCACAATCAACATTCTGATTGCAAATGGCATCAAGAAAAGCAGATCAAGTTGACTACTTTTACAGATCAAATGCTCACCCTCCAAACTGTGTTTTAGGTGCTGGGACTCATTTGGAGTGGTTTTACGTACTTGGACCATGTTTTCCTGAGGGACTGAGCAGCATTCAAATACTTACCAGTTGTATGACCTTGGGTAAGTAACTGTGTCTTCTAAGTTTTGATTCCTCATGAGTTAAATGAGGCTTACTGGAGGACCTACCTCTTAGGGTTATGTCATTTATAGGAGTTAAAACACACAAAGTGCTTAAGCAGTTCCTGGAACAGCAAGTGATCTATGTGTGTTAGCTATTGTTACTCACACTATTCACATTTAATAATAGATCATGCTGCAGAAAATGTCATGAAAACTATTGTCATGTCAGGCAATCTAAGTGGCTTTTACTCTTGATAGTATTTTCTACCTAAAAGTTTCCAGTAAATATATAATGCTAACCCCATTTAAAATAGTAAAACAGTTCAACAAGATCTTCCTGTGACAACTGGCATATCTAAATATATTAAAGAAATTAACTTTGGTTTCCTACTTCCACTAATATTTCCATGAATGGCATCCTATTCTGGTCAGTATTTTTAGCAGATTTCTCAAGCATTCAAATTAGATGTGCTGGAATTTGGCCCCGATTATCTCATGATTTTGCCCTAGGGATTAATTTCTCTTATCAAATTAAATATGCGTATTATTTTTACTAGTGGCAAAATAGTGATTTCAGTTTTTCAAGATGAAATACTGTTTGCTCTCTGTTATGATTCTTTAACTTAAAAAATATGTAATCATAAAGCATGCCTAGGTGCTTTGGCAATCTGAACACTCTAACCCCAACCCTTATTGTACAGGTGAGTCATGATGAAAATAACTAATGTCTATTATTAGTTGTCTGTTATATCACTCATAAGGATGTGCAATGTGGTGGTTGCTTCAAAAGAGGGGGAGCAGGTCATAACTACTCAAATCAAGGATCTTAGGACAGAACTAAAAGACCCCAAACAACGGCGACCCATACCAAATAGTTTCAGGTCAACCTAGGATAGTGTACAGGAGTCTAATAAAAAAAAATAAGAAAAAGAGTTGAGGGGGGCAATAGTCAAGGAAGGTTTCATGGATGAGGTGGGAATTGCAATAGACCTTGAAGAAAAGCAGAATTTTTGAAGGTCAGTTACCCCTGATGTCAGGCATTAGACTACTAACTTCGTATTTTGTCATATCCACATTTCTTCATGATTTTTGGTGTGTCTGAGTTTCCCCAGGTCATTATTTATTTTTAAAATTCTGAAACAAAAAAAAAAGTATTTTGAAAATCCTAAATATTTCTATCTGCAGGGAAACTTTATAGTACTCTCACAAATGGAAAGTGAATATCTTTTGCCATATAAAGAGGACAGTATTTGAAAATAAGTACAATGTAAACAGAACAACCATATTAGCTTCTATACGGAAAATACTGCTTTCCAAAGGCTCTCACCTAGAGGCCAGTTTTGTCTTTGTTTAAAAGAGATATTAAGCAGATATTGAGAAGTGTTAGAGACGGTAACACTAACATGAGACTTTTTCCAGTCCTTTCTTCCTCCCTATCATCCTTCCTTCCCTCTCTTCTTTCCAACTTCCTCCTTCTCCCCTTCCCTTTCTTTTTCTGTCCTCCCTTTCCATTTTTCCTTCCTCCCACTCTTCCTCCCTCCCTCAACCCTTCCTTTCACATTTACTGAGCACATATTATTATTATTTTTTAAAATCTTTATCTTTGAGAGAGAGAGAGAGAGAGAGAGAGAGAGAGAGAGGGAGCAAAAGAGCAGGGGAGGAACAGAGAGAGAGAGGGAGACACAGAATCCGAAGCAGGCTCCAGGCTCTGAGCTTCCAGCACAGAGCCCGACATGGGGCTCAACCTCAGGGACTGTGAGTTCATGACCTGAGCTTAACCAGAAGCTTAACTACCTGGCCACCCAGGAACCCCTACTAAGCACATACTATGTGCCACGTACCATTCTGGGCACCAGAGGTGCAATGGTGAAGAAACAGACAAAAGTCCTTGCCTCCACTGAGCTTATATTTTCACTGGAGGAGGATAGTCAGCAAATGAAGGAACTACAAAAGGTATAGTAGATCATAGGTGTTGTGAAGAAAAACAGAGCAGAAGTTTGAGGGTGGCAGAAATAGTGTGGACAGGGAAGAATTCACTGTAAAAGTGACAAATAAGCAGGGATCTGAAGGACAAGATGGAACCAGCCATGCAAATAGGTAAAGGAAGGGATTACCCAGCAGAGGAACAGTAAGTGCAAAGACTGTGGTGCAGAATACACCTGGTATGTTCAAGGAACAGCAATGAAGACAGTCGTGGAAGCAAGAAGAATGGGGAGAGGGCCTGAGAAGAGTTTGGGTCCCTGGGAGGTGGATGGCAGAGATCTGATCACACACAATTTTAAAAGACCCCACAAGAATGTTGAATTTGATTCCAAATGATATTGGAAACCACTGGATTTCTTTGAGCAGAAAGCAAGACAATATAACCTACCTACCGGTTTTGTAGAATAATTCCACTCTGTAGAGGCTGGACTGGAGGGAGCAAAAATCTAAGGAAGGAAATTGGTTGGGGTGGTGGGGAGGGGTTGCAATAATCTAACAGAGAGATGACAGATACTGAGTCCTGGGGGAAGCACTGGAAACAGTCAGAAATATTAGATTTGTGTGGCAAAGGGAACCCATTCTCTTGCTCCCTTCCCCCTATATAAAAAAAGCAATCTCTATTTCAGCATTTATGTATTTACAGGTATATTTTCCCTGTCCCATCACTGTTACCAGGGACCAGCAATCGTGCCTTGTCCATCTGTAATCCTTAGTGCTGACCACAGTGCCTCACAAAGGTGTTTAAAAGGTTTGTAGAATTGAATTCCAAATGAGTGAAATAATGAAAGGCACAGAGGCAAGAAGGGTCACAGTAGGTATCTGGGACCAGACCTACATGGAAGAGGAGAGAGAGTATGAACACTGGGGAGAAGTGACTCTCAGGGAAACTGAAGCCCATAGGAATGCATTTTCCACAAAAGAAGGAGAGCTAAGTGCAGCATAAGAGAAAAGTAGACTTAAAATGATAGGAAAGAGGGACAGTTTCAGGGAAACTTCCATTCAAAGAAAAATGTAATATGGGTAAGGAGGCATAAAAGGGTGCAGGATTTACTACACAGCTTTTATTTTTAAGCCAGTAAAACCCTCTTAAATCCTAACGTTCACTGAGTAATTCACTAAATAATGTCAATATTTTTTATTATTTTGCTGACTTTTAGGAGAGGAAAAAGAAGTGCTCATAACCAATGAAGTGTGTGTGTGTGAGTGTGTGTGTGTGTGTGTGTGTGTGTGCACACGCACATGTGCGCACTTTCAAACACTGGCGTGGAATTTCTCCTTTAGTATACAAGTCCGAGGTTTACAGGTATGCTGGCATCATGAGGTTCACCAAGGTTAACCTTGAGGAATATTTCAAGGGATCCAAAGGAACAATAGGGGATCATACCTACAAAAATCTCCACTGCAAAATAAAACTAATGGGAACTAAGTGGGGAAGGGACACCAATAGTGAATGATGTGCAGCAAAGAATGAAGAAAGAGGAAGTGAGGCATGGGAATCAGGAGGAAGGATGGCTGGAGGGAACACGAGGTACCTTGACTTTACATAAATGCATTCCTGAGGTTTAGTCAGAGAGATGTGGTCGACACTACATAAGGAAACCGAGTCAGAGTAAAAGGAGAGATACATAGAGACTGTAGCGTGGGGAACCCAAGTCTGGCATGGAGGAGGATGGGGCCAACAATCATTTTACAGGTAAAAGACAATGGTTTCAGTTTCCTAATCCAAGCCATCCTCATCCCCTGCCTTTCCTATAGACATGATGTCCTAATTGGCCTTGCACATCTACACTTGCCCCCTACATGCCATCCTTCACCAGCCAACCACAATGGCCGCGAGTGATCCTTCACTAAATACCAAACTCTATATAATCTGGCTCTCCCTCATTTCCTAACAATTCTACCTTTTCCTACTCCCCAACTCCCCTAATTACATAACTTCCTGATAAATTTTAGAAAAGTTACCTGTCCTAACATCATCCCTCTGCCTCTTCCCCACACACCTCTATACTTACGTTTATGTTCTCTACTTACTTGATCCTGAGGTTCCCCCCTGCCGCCATCTCTGTTACAATATTTGATTCACTTATAATTCCACATCTGTCTTCCCCAGAAGGTAGAAAAGTAAGCACTTAAATGTGTGTTAACCATTGAACACTGAATGTTGACTATTGATGAACATGAAGATATGAGGACAGTAGCTGATCATTTATTGAGAACGTAAAAGGTTTTTATATTCATTTACATTTCAGATAAGGTGCAGCTGGCTCTCAGATATATTAAAAAAAGTGATGAATGAATAGAAACAAGCTTTCACTGAGACTAAAAAAAAAAAGGAAGCTCCGGTTTGGGATCATTATAGAACATTGCATAACCTCCCATATTCACAAATTAAAACAAATAAATACAGGGTAATTTAACAAAATAAAGTTTGTGTAAAGTATGTTTGAGAATCAGTTTAGCTTCTTACAGGAAAAAAAAATTAAAATTTAACTGGAATAGTCACTGTGTGGCAATCATTTAAGTATTTGTTCTTGAACGGAGACTAAGTATGGAGAAATGTGAGAAAAATTAAATTTAAAAGGGCTTTTATTTGGAGTGTGTCTTAAAGCAAGTCCTATGAGGCAAGGTCAACACTCATATATGTGTGCTCATGGGACTGGAGTGCACTTTATTCCCCTATAAACCCAAGTCTTAGATACAGTTGCTAGCTGCACATAAACAGTTTCACTATTAACTGTTTTACACAAACAGCAATCAAGTAGCAAGAGAGGGTGATTCCCCAGTCCTGAGTTACTTGCGGGTGTGTATCCAATATTTAATCTGCACATTAACTAACTCATTTAGGCTACCAGAGTAACACTTAATGCACGGAAGCTATAATTGTGAAGACTATTTTATCTTCAAGAGAATTGGAGAAATGGCCAAACAATTTTAGCACTTGCTCTTAGTAGAGTGTAAATTCTGGGCAAAAAACCTTATGGTTCAGTGAAGTAGCTTATGCCACTTGACATTAACAATCTACAGGATGTGATTCTAAACGGCCTGTCATTCTCAGAGCATTGCACATGGAGAACTTTCTTAACTCACAGAAGGACTCCACTGCTATAGGGATGTATTTCTGTTAACCTGAGTAAAAAAAATATCTTTAAAAAGGACAGGAAAGCTCAGGAGCCGAACACTGACTTTCCGACATTCATAAGGCATATGGTTTATAAATATTTAGCCTTGAAAGAGAGCCTCTTCTATCATTGTCAATATGAATATTTATGAAGCGTCATCAGTAGGCTTAACTCTGTTCCTGTCCAGTCAGCTTATAATTTAATTAGTCCTAAATGCAAATTCTCTAAATTGGGGTAGTTGGCTCTGAAATTGATGCCAATCAGTACCATTGTCAGTGGCTATCGTTTGACTCTTTTTCACTTCCTTTTGCCCCTTTCAACTTATTCATATATTTCACACACACACACACACACACACACACCCCTCCCTCAATTTTATCTCACTGAGAAGATGTAAAAATCAATGTGTACCTGTAAAGGCACAGATTTCGTGGTCAACGCAAAACTTTAAAAACCACAATACTGTTTTATACCTGAAAATTATGAACATATTTTTGAATATTTATAGAGAATTTAGCACATATTTATACCGTTGTCAAATATCAGGTTTTTTGTCTTGTTCTGTTTTTTAGACAGAGAGAGAGCATATTCATGTGAGCTGGAGAAAGCGGCAGAAGGACAGAGAAAGAGACAGACAGAGAGAAAGAATCTTAAGCAAGCCCCATGCTCAGCATGGAGCCTGACACGGGACTCAATCCCAAAACCTTGGGACCATGACCTGAGCCGAAATCAAGAGTCAGATGCTCAACTGACTGAGCCACCCAGGTGCCTCTCAAATATTGTTGTCAACCATGAAAACATTCCTAGGATATTTATACAAACTGATTTCTACATAGAGTTTTCTGTTTCCATTTGAATTTCACACATCTGGATTCCCAACATAGTCTTTGAGAGCACTCCATATCTGTCCTGGTTCCTTGCACAATATTTCTTACAGGACTGGATGATCTACCACTCTGTTTTGTGTTACCTTCTCTCTCGAAAGATCTCAGCTGTATTACCACTTGTGTATAATCAGTTGTATTACCATCCTAGAGGATCACTCACTAATACAGAAAGTAGAAAAAACTCTGCCCCTAATAAAATGTACTAACTTTATTAAGCTGCTTCATTTAAAAAAAAAAAAAAAAAGCTACACTTGGCTTGAATAAAAACAAACGATTCTTGCAGTCACAAACATTTTCATTTTGAAGCACTATGAAAAATAGACGTGCAGCAAAAATTCCCTATCGTTCTTTTCTACATAGTGGAGTCTGTTGTCCTTGCTGAGGCACTGAGGTACTCATCTCCTGATAAATGTGTTCCAGTAACGTCACAGGGCAAACAGTCCCACGGAAACTGACTTACACAGCTTCAAAAAAGGATATGCCGCAGCCTGATATACAAACCACAATGAGGCAAGAAGGAGAAACTTCCTACCACTGTCAATATCAAAGAATGTTTCTTTTAAGCCCTCAAATCTCTAGCTGGTTCTTTGTAGACAGGCATCGATGACAGCTAAGGGACCAGGCAGGGGGAACACAAACTGACGCCTGCTGCTTGCTATCCTGTTAATGGTTTGATGCAAGGACATTGAAACTGAGAGCTATTATTAAAAAAGAAAGTATATGTTTTCTTCAGTGGACTTTTTTCTCTCCGCGTTTATTTTAAAACTAGGGAAAGCTAAACATTTATTCGTTCTTCTTATTTGTAATGGTTACTATTTCAGGAAGTTAGCTTATCTTGTTACCGAATACCACAGGAAATCTGCACGTAGATCATCCTTTAAGATGACCACAAGAATGTTTTCACATTGCTTAATTTTATTTCTTAATTTTCCTTTTTTGTTTATGTAGCCATTCCCTTATTGATACATATTTTATTCACTTCTATTTTTCACTAAGCATGCTTTGGAGAAATTTTTAATTAAAAATCTTATATTTTTCTTCTTATGCCAAGATGAAAACTTATAAGAGAAAATACAGCAAAGCAAAAATGTGAATATTTAGAAGTGTCTACAATCCCACTTACTCTGAAATAATTCCTATATAGTTTGGTGGTGTGTGTTTGTATGAGTATGTTCATACCTTTTCCTTTACTGGGTACAAGCATAAGTGTAAATTTGAAAATTTAAGTATATGTAAGTAAATGCATGAACTTATAAAGTTTAGATGGTACTAAACATACTTCTTATAACATGCTGATTTTTAATCCTGTGAGGCTTCTTAAGTATCTAAAACAGTATCCATTTTCTAGCAATATAGTTATACAATTTGCATTATTTTAACCCCCAAACTATATTGCAGTGGGCAAAGAAAAGCTTACTTTAAAGTTGTCCTCCTAATATCTGAGAGACCTAGCATAGATAAGACTTGGTGTACTTGATTGAAATGAGATAGAGTGAAATCTAAGTTAAAATATTCAACTCTTTTTCACAAAGTAGAATCCAACCTATTTTTATTCCTTCAAAAATGTTACAAGGTTAATGAGTTAAGGTGTCTCCAGCTGAAAGGGATATATTTTTATTTTATTTTATTTATTTATGTATTTTGAGAGGAAGAGAGCAGGGGAAGGACAGAGCCAGAGGGAGAGACAGAATCCCAAGCAGGCTCCATATCGTCAGTGTAGAGCCTGAAGTGGGGCTCAAACCTAAGGACCGTGAGACCATGACCTGAGCTGAAATCAAGAGTCAGACGCTTAACAGACTGAGCCACCCAGGAGCCTCTGAAAGGGATAATTTTATGGTCTTCTAAATTTTACATAATTCCTCCTGTTTTGATTCTGCTGTCACAGACATTTAATTAGTAAGAGTCACTGCAGCAAGGGGTTTGTCTATAATTTGATTGAGTCACCCATTTCTGAGTCATCTACTTCTGATTTGTTTTAAAATCAAACGCAAGATCAATCACCATGGGCTAGGAACTGAAAAGAATAAACCGATTATAGCTTTCTTTGATGCACATCTAACTTCATTTGAACCTTATGTTTTGCTAACAAAAGTTAGGGTTTCATTCATTAAAAGGCATTTCCTAAGCATCCATCTGGTATATCTGAAACACCAAGTCCCCAACTCACCCTTTTTTATTAGTTAACCATCAACCGTCATCCAGAGTCAATAATATAAACTGTGTACTTAAAGGTAAGCAAAACCGTAAGGAGAAAACAGAAGACCCTTGAAAACAGGAGTTTGTAATCTAATAGAGGAATCACGATTAATTGACATATGTAAGAACACATGCACGTGTGCCAGGAAATAAATTCCTACTTAGCAACATTACTTACAAAGGTCGTAACAGACATATGATTAAAGCTTACTTAAAAAGGATTAAGGGAGTAGTTACAGACTTTATTAAGGAGAGGGATCTGGCTTGGGGAACGGATTCAATGACTTCAAGCTGGGAAGAATAGCTAATAGAATGCATGATAGAATCAGGATATAAAAAGAGCTTAATGGCCCAAATGTAACCATCTGGAATTAGATGGGGACACTTTTGAAGTCCTGCCCTTTGGTTAGAATAAAACCATCTAACTGAGCAGTTACTAATGGGGAAGGAGATGGTTGCTAAGCTGAGAACGTTTAGCGAAGTGTCTGTCAATATGTGACAACAATAGGATGTGGTAGCAAGAGTCTATCTGATTTGAAGTCACATTCATTGGTAATGTCCAGGATGAGCTAATAAAATAAAAGATAGCTGAGAATCTTGGGTTACATTTTTAATAATTTGCTCATTTCTGGGCCACAAATTGAAAAAAAAAATAAAAGGGCTGTAAGATTGGAGTCAATCTAAAGGAGAGTCAGTAGAATATGAAAACAATAGTATAAGAGTTGGTAACTTGAGGATGAGAACAAGTGGGGACAGACCTTATGATTAAAAGTACAAAACAGGTCAAGTAAAAGCAGAATTTCATTTGTCTTCTGTGTCTCCAAGCTTCAGCAACAGGGGCATTGGTCCTTGGAAGCTCCATACAGGCAGAAGTGGATTCAGTGAAAGCAAGAACAAGGCAACAACACCGAGCTAGCCAACAACGCATAAAAACTGCCTGGGAGAAAGGTGAGTTCCCTGTGTGAGCATGGGTAGGAGAATCAAGCATCGGTCTTTGAAACATCAGGTAATAGTTTGCATTACCTCTGAACCTGAGGGCAATGGCTTCCTCTTGCAACTTGAAAATTCTGATTCAACAAGAAGTTTGTACTCTTCTCCCTTACCCTCTGTCTTTTCAAGTTACCTTCCTCTAAACCAATTTAATGCCGACACCCTTCATCCCTCAACTTAAACTGTTGTAACTTTAAAAATATGTTAGCCAATTTAAGGTTTGAAATATAAAAAATTTGAGCCCAGGTTTGCTTATGTCTCAAAAGGCCTAACACTAACTAGCTACTTCCATGCACTTATTTTCCAGAGCTGTAAGACACTAAGCTCCCTGATGAAAATAGCTGTGCAAAATATGATATGCTAGAGCACTGAATTCAGATAATGTGAGATCATGTGCACCTGCCAAGATCTAACGACCATAAAATACTTAGTGGCAAGATTCATAATGAGAGTTCAAGCTACTGCCTCGGTGTGATGTCTTTTACTTAATGTGCATACAGATCACCTGAGATTTTTTTAAACTGCAGCTTGTGATCCCAGAGGTCTGGGGTAGGGTCTAAGAATGTAGATTTCTACCACTTGCCCAGGCTGCTGGTTCATGGACCACACTGTGAGTAGCAACGTAACGCATATTTCCTGTGAAATATTATTGCAGAATATCTATTTTGATGCTAGTAATTACCTGGACATTTATTTGCTTTATATATTAACATTTCTACTGACACAGATCACAGAATTTCTATTCTCCTTCCTTTGAAAATTAAAATACATGGTATAATAAAACAAAAAAAAAAAAATCAGACATTCAGTTCTTCTTCTTTCCCAGGTACTTAAGAGGATGGCTATACAAAACCATTGACCTGGTCTCTACAATCTGATTACTTTAAAGCATTAACATACAATTCCATCAAGATTAATGATCAGCGTTGCACAGAATTAGAAGTCTGATTTTATTTTTATTTATTTAGTACGTGAAAGACATTCTTTGATAATAAAATAATTACAATAGCTTCCCCCCACCCAGGCACTTAATTTATTGTAGCAATAATTCAGGGTCACATGTTGTCTGAAATCCCTTTACAGTGCTATAAACTGTTAATTGATAATAATGTTTAGTAAATAGTCCAAAGGACTCAAGTCTGATGGTCCCCAACTTGTTTGCTTTAGACCAAGTTTTAAGATATCTTTTTTTAAGACAGTACAAATTAAATACTACTGAATTTACTTTTTAGTACTGAATTTTTTCATGTATTCTCCAGAAAATATGAAAAAGTAAATGATGATTAAGCCAAGATGTTTACCTCCTTATAGAAAAATCAGAATATTATCTTTTAAGTTCTGAGCTTTTATCTTAAACACATGGTCACTGGAGGAAGCTGGGCTATTCTGGAACGATAATTGTTCTCTTGACATTGATATTCAGGATCTAGTTATGAAGGGTCATTGTCCTAGAGTGAGAAACTTTGGCCTCCTCTTCTCTCTGTTTGAAATATCCTTTTCCTCCCTCACCTCCTTCGAATCTTTACCCAATGTCAATGTGGAAGCCTGCTGTATCCAAAATTGCATTCCTTCCTGTTCTGTCCCTGACTTACTTCTCTCCTTAGCACTTACCACTATCCAACATACAATATATTTTACTTACTTTTCTTGCATATTGTCTGTCTTCCTCTATATTAGTCCTCTATTGCTTATTCAACAAATTACCACAAATCCAGTGGTTCAACAATGAAAATTTATTATTTTAGAGCTCTATAGGTCAAAAGTCTAACACAGGTTTTACTGGCCTAAAATCAAAATGTTGGCAGGGCTGCTTTCCTTTCTGGAGGCTCTGCCAGAGAATCTGTGTCTTTTCTTTTGCCAGATTCTAGACGTCACCCACATTCCTTGGCTCATGGACCCCTTCCTCCATCCTCAAGGCCAGCAACACTGCATCTTTCTGACTCTTCTTGTATCATCATGTCTTTCTCTTTCACAGTCAGAAAAGTTTCTGTTTTTAAGGACTCATGTGATTGGACTGGGCCCATCAGGATAATCTAGGACAATCTACATCTCAAGGTCTCAATCATATCTGCAAAGTCTCCTTTTGCATTAAAGACAACACAACCATAGGTTCTGTCCGTTATTCAATGAAGTCTCCATCCCCTTCACTGGAATGCAAACTCCATGAGGTCAAGAAATTTTGTTTGTTTTGTTGTATTCTAATCACTTAGAACAGCATCTCGAACATAGTATGCACTCAATACATATTTTCTCAGTGAATGAATGAATGAATGAATGAATGAAACAGAAATTTAGTTGATAATGAACACCTATTTGAAGTGCAGGAGCTAGAACACAGGCCTCCACTAGCTGCATTTGAAGAGTGTGTCACTTGAATTAAATAAACCGTAGCCCTCATTTGAAAAATGATGTGATCACTTTGTCCAATTGACAGAGCCAATATGATTACATTTAAATGATTTGAAAATGCTTAAAGAAATGTAAAATACTAACATCATACTTTTTAAGTTGGTCTCAGTATCATTAACTAAAAAATATAAATTTCTGTGAGCTCAAAGTATCAGCAATTCTGGTCAGAGGTTCTCTCTCCAGACTTTGGGAAACCCCATCAAAGAGGCCAAAAATGATTCTTGGGAAGATCCTATAATAAGGCTGTATCATCCTTTGGTTTGTCTTCCCACTAAACAAGCCAACCTGAGGGCCACAGCCCTAGACAGAGTGCAGGATACTTGGACCATCCTTGGAGATGGTGGAATAGCAGCAGGTTATAGGGTGTCCCCACATCTCAGTCTACCCCAGGCTTTTGACCACTTGGAGCATGCCAATGAACCTCTCCAATCCCCCTTTCCCTTACAGTCTCTCTTTCCAGTCACATGTTACTAATAGATGCTGGTAAATAGTACAAAGGTACACTATCAGCCTTATGTTTTGTTTCCTTATGACAGAACTAGGACATGATTTATTCAACATACTGGCTTCAGGTAACACATGGTAAATATGCCAGCAAATACTGGTAGAATTTTTTTGCTGATTTTTCCAAAAACAGCAGGTGAAAATTTTATCACTTATTTGTAGGATGCCTATGCAAAGAAATGGGTCTCTCCAATTTTATTAACAAAATTTGCCAATTTTATTAATTTTTTAAAAATCCAATATGTCTTTAAAAATAGAGGTTGCCTGAAACTCGCATGCTTATGTTTACTAGAAGAGTGAAAATCAAAATGTTTAAGATAGAATCTTCTGTTGTTTCAAAAAAAATCTGCTATACTAAGATTAGAAAACATTTATTTTTCTCTAGGATTGATTTAATTAAACACACTAAAGTGGGCCAAGACAGCAACAACAGCAAAACACTCTTAATATAGATATGGTTTGCTTCTATGGGTCTATGACTATATATGGGTATCTGGAAACGTTAGGGTATCTGGTGACCATCAAGCTAGTCACTGTTAGTCACAGGTACATGCACTGTAGTGCAAGCCCAGGTGCTAAATGATAAAGACAATCCAGTCATTCTCATAGTGTGGTCCCCAGACCAGCAACACCAGAGCCACTTGGGGACTTGCTAGATGAACACAACTGAGGGCTTACCACAGACCTATAGGATCAGAAACTCTAGGGAAAGGGCCCAGCAGTGTGCATTTCAGTAACCCCTCCAGGTGATTTTGAAGCTCACTAAGGTTGGAAAAACCCTTAGATGAAGTCACAGTGAATGCCCTTTTAATTTTGTAATTCTAAAATGTTGTGTCTTACTGTTCTGCACAGTAGTCTTGTTTGATCGTATATATGCAAAAGCACAACTGCTTGTTAAAAGGTAAAAATTGGAGTCACTGATTAGCTACTTGGGCTGTTATATCTAAATCATGTGGGCAGATTATTTTGAAAGCTGGATATTTGAATCTGTTGAAAACATGATAAGAGCTCCCCACAATCCAAATCTAAAAGTCCCATTTATTCTTCAAGAGTTAACGTAATTCACTCATGCAAAATAAATTACATTATATTTTATTTAAAAATTTTTTTTAAGGTTTATCTATTTTTGAGACAGAGAGAGACACAGCATGAACGGGGGAGGGGCAGAGAGAGAGGGAGACACAGAATCGGAAACAGGCTCCAGGCTCTGAGCCATCAGCCCAGAGCCCGATGCGGGGCTCGAACTCGCGGACCGCGAGATCGTGACCTGAGCTGAAGTCGGACGCTTAACCAACTGAGCCACCCAGGCGCCCCTAGTTACATTATATTTTAAAATGCTTTTTAGGTATTAATAGAGATCTGACATATTTTATTTGAATTCTTCTCTCATACTTTAGGCATATTTTCCAGATTGGTTTTCTTTCTCAACAAGAATCTAGGGGTGACATGTGAAAAAGCAAAACCAAAAAATAAACACAATTCTATTTTTTTTAATTTTTAACACTTATTGATTTTTTGAGCGACAGAACGAGACAGAGCATGAACGGGGGGAGAGCGGGGGAGGGGGGCACACAGAATTCACAGCCAGCTCCAGACTCTGAGCTGTCAGCACACAGCCCGACATGGGGCTTGAACTCACTGACTGCCAGCTCATGAGCTGAACCAAAGGCAGACGCTTAACCGACTGAGCCACCCAGGTGCCCCAATAAATGAAGTTCTATTACATGTAACTATATTTTAAAACTCCTGGAGTCTTAAAAACTATGGGTATTTTCTTTTTTGATTTAAAGAAGCACAAACTATATATACTGTATCGTCTGTAGTTTTATTTTAGTAACTGAAAACACCATTTTAATTGTATAACTGTTGTTATAATAAAGGTGAAGCCAAGAGCTGAGAGAATCCCAGAGCAGGTAGCAGCTAATTCTTTCTGGAGAGCTAGGGACAGGGGCCCAGAAGAGGAACTATTAAGCTATGAGATGGTGAGTTTCCAGGGTACAGAATTAGAATGAAGACTTTCTCCCCAAAACAGCACACACACAAGAACACCCCATCATGAAGTAGTGGGATGAATCTGCCAGCAATGGAGTTGCATCATGCCAGACTTCCTGAGTTAAGAGGTTTATGTGAAGGCAGTGGAGAGCCAATGAGAGTTTCTAGGCAGTGGATTTATATAACACAGTCTCTTTTAGGAAGATGGGCGCTGGCAAAAGCATGAGCTCTGGACTGAATCTCATACAGACTGTTGTCAGAGAATCCTGGCAATTTCTAACTTGACAAAAGACCAGGTCAATGCAGGAGTGGTGGCAATAAAGACAAGAACCTGAGAGACATTTGAGCTGGGCATGAATGTGATGGTCTGGGGGGTGGGGAAGAAACAAGGTGGAATTGTAAACTTCTTATGAAGTATCTCTTAATATTAGGTGTGATGCCTATTTTGCATTAGTTTTTCATGCCAATTGTTGGAGGCTAAATAAGGTTTTTATGCTTATACTGGAATGGGGGGGGGGGGGGGAGAAAGTACTCCTTTCATGTATCCAGCTGGTTCAGATGATCACTCTTCAAAATGACAGGAACAGGTGGAAAGTAGTAACACTGAGAGGCAGAGCAGGTGTTCTGGATGCATTTCTTAAGCAGCACTCCTATGGGTACAGGTTGTTGAGTCTTTATAGCAGTGTAGTCACTGGAGGAGTTAAGTATGCCATGTCCTGGGTCCTTTTCCCAGAAATTCTGATATTATTGCTCTGGGTATCTGGCTTAGACATGAGATTTTTAAAATTTCCCCAAATGATTTAAGGTGGGTGAGAAATACTGCTTGAAAATGTAAGTGAAGTCTTTTTCAGTTAGATAATGTAAGCTTTAAAATTTCATTCTGTTGATTTGCCTAATAATCTGTTGTGATGTTAATGAAACAAGAGTGTCATATATTTACCTCCTAGGGATGATGCAAAAACAAATAGGATAATGTGTGGTATGATAATATGAGCTGGTATTTATGTGGGATCAATGAAGGCTCTGCTTAAGCATGAATCTCTGGGATCACAGGTCTTACCAGACAGAGTTCTCCAGATCCCTGGGCTTGACCCAGGAGGGCACTGCAGAGGTGATGCAGTGGTGGCTGCCAGGGTGCCCCCAGCACCCCAGGGCTTGGTGAAAATGGAAGATGTGGCCCTGGCTTTCTCCCCCTGAGTGGACACAGCTGGGTTCATCTTGGGAATGCTTTCACAGAGATGAAAGGCAGGACTGACTTCCTGGTGGCCTGACTTCCCTAGGTTGTGAAATACAGGCTAAGTTCAGGGACCTGCCTCCAGATGAGGAACATTCATACAAGAGCCCAGGGAAATACCATGGCACTTAGATGAAGACAGTGCCTGGATGCCTGCAGGTGCAGGCATGTGAACATGAGGGCAGCTAGTGAACATGAGGGCAGGTTACCAAGAAAGCAGAAAAATGCCACAGGAAGTAGGCAGCACTATTGTCATGAATGTGGAAAGTGTTTTGCTCAGAGTTCAGGCCTGACTAAATACAGGAGAATCCACCCAGGGAGAAACCATATGAATGTGAAGACTGTGGCAAGACCTACATCGGGAGTTCTGCCATCGTCATCCATTAGAGAGTCCACACTGATGAGAAACTGTATGAGTGTGAGGAATAGGGCATGGTCTTCAGTCACAGTTCAAACCTTATCAGACACCAGAGAACCCACACAGGGGAGTGTGAGGAGTGTGAGAAAGCCTTCAGCAAGAACTGCAGCCTCCTTGAACATCACAAACTCCACACAGGAACAGAGCCATACTAGTGGAGCAGGTGTGGCAAAGTTTTTACTACCTCCTGAGACGCCAGAGGATCCATGGTGATAAAAATGCGCAAGATCCTGCAAGTGGAGAGACCTGAGACAGTCTGGGGAAGGGAAGGCCAGTGGGAAAGTGAGGCTTTCCCTCCCTCCCAGTGAGGCTCCTGTGTCTTACAAATACAATGAATGTGAGAGGAGTGTCACTCAGAAGAGAAGCCTTATCAAACATCAGAAAATCCACACAGGTGAGAAACCCTATCAGCGTGACACACGTGGGAAAGCGTTCACATGAACTTCATACCTCGTTCAACATCAGAGGAGCCATGTCGGGGAAAAAAACGTCCTATCATAGTGACCGATGTGGTCCATGCCAGAGTGGGTGCTCATTCCTCATTGAACTGAAGCCACCCTGGAGCCCTTCCTGACCACAGAAACCGGGCTGGGGCTTTACTGACCACTATGCATCATCTTGTGTTAGAAGACACAGAGTCTGGCTGAGATGAATTCTCTTCTACATTCTAGAAGGTGGCTGGGAAACAGCACGTTTGATTGGAAGCTATCGGAGAGTTGTCTGGAAGATGGAGGACCTGAAATGTTTGTTCTCACCTATTGAACTGAAATGGGCTTCCAGGCTGATTAACCACCTCCAGCCAGCACTTTATGATGAGTGGTGGGCAGATGGCTCTGACGGGGGCTGCTGCTCTGACCATTTTGCCTGTGATCAATCTTTCAGCAGTTGGTCAAATCTGTGATATCTTATGCTCCCCATTGTGCCCTGTGTATAGGTGCTATAAACATTTATTAAATACACCAGTGAGATGAATACATAGGGAAGGGAAGGAAAAATAAGATAAAAACAGAGATGGAGACAAACTATAAGAGACTCTTAGACACAGAGAACCAACTAAGGTGTTGTTGGAGGGGAGATAGGTGGGGGGATGGGCATTAAGGAGGGTACTTGTTGGGATACAGGGTATTATATGTAAGTGATGAATCACTAAGTTCTAATCCTGAAACCATTATTACACTATATTTTAAAGAACTTAGATTTATTTATTTTTAATGTTTATTTTTGAGAGAGAGCGAGAGAGAGAGAGACAGAGTGTGAGTGGGGGAGAGGCAGGGAGACAGAGAGACGCAGAATCCAAAGCAGGCTCTAGGGACATGGGACTTGAACTCATGAACCACAAGATCATGACCTGAGGCAAAGTCAGATACTTAACCAACTGAGCCACTCAGGCGCCCCAGAGGTGTTTCTAACTCTTAAAGTCCAATAAGGGAATTGTAGCATTCTAAAGACATTTGTTTGTTATGCTTGGGAACAAATCCTGGGATTGAGTGACAAGAAATCAAATATGGTATGGCATATATGCTGCTATAAAGAACAATCAGATAGCTAGCATGTACGTGGCTTAATTTAATTTTAATTAAAAAATTTCACTGTCCTCCATATTTCATATTTGAACATAAGTTAAATGATCAGGTCAATAGGTAATACCCCTTCCCTCTCATTTGTATGCCTGTGAATGGCAAGGGAGAATACTGTTAAATTTTTTTTAAATAGAGAAAAAAATTCTCAGAGCAACTCCTTTTCTAAAGCAAGCACACTTTTACCTGTAAGTAGATATATATAAAGCTATCTTGTTGACTTTATCATATATTTGCTCTTAAATATCGTAGCATCCCCTGAGTAAAAAAAAACAAAAACAAAAACAAAAAAACAAAAAACAAAACATACTCATATGCACACATATACATATTTTAATGAATAGCTAAGACAAAGTCATGATGATAAAACATGATGATGAACATTGTCTTGGCTGGAATAAAGCATTTATTAGTGAGAATAAAGGGTTCAAATGACCTAAATGAAGACAAAAAACTCAGAAAAAGAAAATGGGACTGCTTTAACAGTTTGACCAGCTCCCAACCTGTTAGCCTTTAATCTACATTATGTATGACAGGGATTTTGTATTTCAAATAGAATTATTAATCAGAAAATTAAAATTATTAATCAGAACAGTTTTCCATGTAGTACATCAAAGAAGTAGGCTTAATTGTCTACCTAATAGATTACAGTAATGCAGGTGTTGAAAAGAATGCATCCTCAGAAATAATATTCTACATGCTTCTTAACATTTTCTAATTTGGTAACATTAATAAGATTTTACTATTCTAAATTTTGTTGAAGACACTTGCTCTCATTATTCTGAAGGTTAGTTGAAATTTATGTGTCTGCATGTTAATTTGTCTGACAACTTGTGGTTTCTCCAAAATAAAATAACTTCAAACTTCCATTCATTACGGAGAGAATTTTGGGTAAAAATTTAGAGTAGTTAATATATATGAGGTTTTTCTTCAGTTTTTGACAGCCATTTACTTGGACATACAAATATTCAGTAAATAAGATGCCCTCAACTTCTTTTTGGAAATGACAAAAGAAACCTTCTAACATTCTAGTTTAAATATTTTATTTGAAAATGCACTGCTACAACATCACTATACAACTAAGGACAGTTGTGTGATAACCATAATTCTTTCTCAAAATAAGAATGCTTGTTTTACGCTTTAGCTGTTATATTCACCTTTTCATTTTTCAGGTATGCTCGCACCAAGCAACAAATCTATAGGAGATGTATTTACATTTTACTGTTACAGGGAGATGGTCTGTGATGTAAATAAGGATAAAAATATTTAAATTGGGGTTAGACCATTCTAGTTCATACATACATTCCATTATTGAAATAAAATACTGACTGAAAGGTAATATAAATGGTTAGTTGGTCAGCAAGTTTCAATGAGTAAACCAAATTGCTTTCCAGGATATCTTGCACAAAAATTCTGCACACTAAAATTCACTTAGCCCCTAAACCTGGTGGCAAAACTGGTCCCCAATCACTAGGGGGACAATCAAGGACACAAAGAAAGTTCTTTGGTTTAAGTTTCTGCATGATAAAGCTTGGAAAACATTTATGAGGACAGAGTGGCCTAAGAGAAGAGCCCAGCTCACTTGTGCTCCAGACCTACCCTACACTGCATTTCCAGCAGTATGTCATGGGCAACCACAGAATACTTGGGCTCACCATGTCCAAATGGATGTATCATTTCACTCTAAAACCTGCCAGCTCTCCTGAGCCCTAAACTCAGTGAATAGCCCACTAGTTGCTCAAGGTGTCTCCCTCCCCCTCACTTCTGTACCTAATAAATCACCAGGTCCGAATGAATCCACTTCTAACTAGCTATTTCTAAATCTTTTTATCTCTCTACATTCTCACCTTGCTGCTGATCCAAGCTATGAATACTTGTTGTCTGAATTATTACAACAGGGTCTCCACTGCTCTCCCTTCCTCTAGCACCATGCTTCTCAGCCTGTACAGAATGCAGGCAAGTCCTCCAACCTCAAAGGCTTTCCGTTTTGTTGGAATAAAGTCCTGAACTCAGCGTGGCTAAGACTATTTTATTTTATTTTATTTTATTTTATTTTATTTTATTTTATTTTATTTTATTTTTTTCCTTTTCCCTGCATTCTTTACCAGTGTCATCCCTCTCTTCTCCAGAACCTGTGCAGTCACCACCTGCCCCCATCTCCACCAGATGGGGCTATGGTCAGTCACTTTGAGGGGACTAGGAACTCCCTGTATTTGGACTTTGCATTTGTTCTCAGTCTGCCCTTGCTTCATCCGGCTAATTTCTTCTCAGCCTGTAAATTCTAGTACCTCCGTCATGAACTCTTCCTGACCACCCCAGACCCATGCCCTCAAGTCCAGGAGAGCTGTTCTGGCCAATAGCATCGGCCTCATCTGAAAGTACTAGACTTCCTTGTTATTGTTTGTTTCCTCATCTAACTTTCCCACTGGACCTCTGGCTTCACAAGAACCATGGCTGTGTCTGTCTTGCTCACTTGTCCAGCCCTGTGCATTATAATGAGAAATTCATGGTACATGTTACACAGATATTTGTGAAATGAATGAATCTGAATGGAGTTACCTACGAAGGCCTCAGAGTTAAAATTTCTGTTTATGCCCTTAGCTGTCTGGTCAAAGTACGACAGGAAATAGTACACAGTAATTAGCTGTCCACTTTTAAAAAGTTACCTTCCTGTCTCAAAGTTTCACTACTCTCTCCCCAACCCCCTCCAAAATCCAACAGCTAGCTAGATTTAAATCTCTTGGCCTTCTTGGAGGCTTGGTAAGAACTGTAGCAACCATCATTATATTTAAGAAAATTAAATTACTAATATCAGTCTACCCCTTTCTCCAAGAAAATGAAATTACTTCTCTACAGAATTAAAACACCATTTCCTTGAACTTGATGAGGCAGCCAATTTTCTTTTGTGTTTCCTGCCTCAAAAAAGAATATGTGTCTAGACATAATATTAGTAAACTTTTTTTTTATGAGATACCCTTTCCATTAGAACAAACTCCATTATTTCCACACAACTACATAAAGAGCTCACTGTACCTCTTTGCTTCTTAATAAAAAAAAAAAAAAAAAGAAATTTTAACTCATATCTCCAAACATAGAATTCTGCTTAAAAAACAAAACAACAACAACAACAAACCCATTATGGATTTATATACCATGCTCCATATTTTTAAATATTATCACCATTCATCTGGAGAGGTGTCAAACCAGTTTGCCTTGTCATATTTTTATAGTAGCAGTTCTCAGACTTGAATACACATCGGAATCTCCTGGAGGGTTTTTTTTTAAATGCAGGTTTCTGGGAACACTCCCTCCAGGTTACTGACTCATTAGGCCTGAGACAGAACCAGAAAATCTGCATTTCTAACAACTTCCCAAGTGATTTTGATGCAGCTGGTCTGAAGACCACACTTGGAGATTTAACTTACACAAGGAACTTACGGTAGAGAAGCACATTGTGTCTCTTTGTAGTTGTATCATGGCATTTTGACACACACTATGCCATTCTCCTTTCTTTTATTTATTATTTTATTATTATTATTATTTTTATTTTAGAGAGGGAGGGAGTGAGAGCGCATGAGTGCAGGAGGAGGGTAGAGGACCACAGAGAGAATCTTAAGCAGTCTCCAAGCTCAGTGCGGAGCCCAAGGCAGGGGCTCCATCCCATAACCCTGGGATCATGATCTGAGCTGAAATCAAGAGCAGGATGCTCAACTCACTGAGCCACCCAGGCGCCACCCCCCCACCCTTTTTAAATTTTTGGTCATCAGTATCCAAATCACTTTTGCTGTCTAAAAATGTGAAACATGTGCTCACTGCTGAAACTTAACCGCACAACGACACATCACTTTCCTAAACAGAAGAGGCCTCTTTTTGCAAGCTTAAAAAAAGAAATGAAAAACAACCCAAAGTGAGGAAGTTTTATCTTCCACCACAAACATGTTTTGCCTCTGTTGTGATTCCTTTGTTCAGGAGCCAAGCTGGCAATTAAGCTGGCACAAGGAATAGGAGCCGTGTGTTTAATATGATGACAGTATAGCCCTTGTAAGCCCTGCAACAATGAGAGCCCACACATAAACTCATCTGTAGTTCTAGTTCCTTTTCCCTTCTTGCTACCTACATGGTACTGCCCATTCTGAATTCTCAGAACCACAAAGGTAAGGAAGATTTTTGATCCTGTCACATGCTACCCCATTTAAACTATTTTATAGCCTTAACTCAGAGGAGCAACCTTAATTAATCCTCTTTAAACCACAGAGCTAATTGTTAAGTCCATCAACAAAGTGGCACTTTGGAATCTCTTCACTGAGAAGGCTATTTCCATTACATCTGTCTTCCTCTGCAATATCACCGTGCTCAGAAGAGCAAGTTGAAAAGCCTATCTTGAGTTGAGCTTGTTAGGAAGGTTATTTTTGTCTTACAGACTTCTTTTATTTTAATCTTCTTAAAATTTCTTACGAAGTTCTAATTCCCATCAGTTCTAGCATAAGCTGAGTGAAAGGGTATCAGGATTTAAAGAAAGTGATGCCCTTAGTAAGGGCCTCTGAAGAATCAGGCACACCGTGCTGTGACCATTACAAGGCACTGTGTAAGTTCCTGCTCTTCTCAAATCTTCTTTCACAGTGGGCATCTTTGTGTTGTTCACTGCTATATCCCTGTATTTTAAAATGATGCCTTCACGGGGTGCCTGGGTGGTGCAGTCAGTTAACTATCTAACTCTTGATCTCAGCTCAGGTCTCAATCTCAGGATCATGAGTTCGAGCCCCACATTGGGTTCCATGCTGGGCATAGAGCCTACTTAAAAAAAAAAAAATAATAATAATTACAAACTTTTTAAAAATGAAATAAAATGAATAAAATGGTTCTGTATTCAATAAGTGTCCATACTAGTAACACATTTTTATTTTTCACTTTAAATTGTCTGTCAGTTTATAAATGGAAAGGAATTCCACATAGGACCCTCCCACCCTTTATGTAGGGAATACAGTTTTGGCTAAATACTTTCTCAGTTTTGTAGAAGGGCATATATTTATTAGGAATACAAATGCAATGACCATTTCTTTAACACCAATGGTGTCCTCAAAGCTTCTTCTTCATTTTGTAGCTATATTAGCTTATCTAACTTTACAGCCCATTCTACTCTCTATTTATTCACCCTCTCTGTGTTCATGAAAGAATCCAGCCAGGGGGTGCGTGGGTGGCTCAGTCAGTTGGCTGTCCACTCTAGAGATCAGCACAGGTCTTGATCCGAGGGTTGTGGGATCAAGCTGCGAGTTGGGCTCCATGCTGAGTGTGGAGCTTGCTTGTAATTCTTTCTCTCCTTCTGCACGTTTCCACAGCTCCTTCTCTCTCTCTCTCTCTCTGTCTCTCTCTCTCTCTCTCTCTCTCTCTCTCTCTCTCCCCCGACCCCCTCTCTGTCTCTCTCTCTCTTTCCCCAACCCCCGAAGAAGAAGAAGAAGAAGAAGAAGAAGAAGAAGAAGAAGAAGAACAACAACAACAACAACAACAACAACAACAACAACAACGGAAAGAAAAGAAAAAGATTCCAGCAGCCAGGGAGGAATCCATTACAAGAACATCAGCTACAACTAGGTCACGCTACTCAGATATTCAGATATGGACCTAGACGTCAGCTTTGACTGCTGGCTCCTGAATCATCTACTCTTCTTTCCAGATTATTCAACCCTGAGGTCTGCTTCACGGACGCTAGACCTTGCGTCAGACGCCCAAATTGGGAGAGCCTCACACCACAATGCTTTATTGCCCTTTCTAGCTTTGGATCTCCTGTAACCCAATACCACCTAAACCAAGCCAGGCTCTCTAATGCCCTTTGGATATTCTTCCTCTAACGAGTCACAAGTCCATTCTCCTGAATCTCTTCTAGCACCTAAGTTCTAATTTTTTTCCTGCAAGTTCTCATTTTTTCCCCCATTTCCTGTTGCTGGAATACCACCAAACCCCTCATGGACACCCTAAGTATTGGCAAGGTACAACGTTGCTGTCTAGACTTCACTTTCAGGGCCCACGGTATAGGAATGATCAGGCAGTCAGCATCCGACAAGCAGAGTGGACAGACAGGACAGCAATTGGGGTGGAGGGAGGTCATAGATGAGGCCCTACGTGCTCTTATTTCCAAAGAATAATGTAATTGGTGAATTCTCCTAACCAGCAAGGATCAAAGTGATGTATTATTTTAGCACTCCCACAAGAATTTACCTACGTCATTTCTGCACAGAATTTTATTTTATGGAAACGTTCCACACTTTTTAACATACTATATCACCTCCTCATGCCAAGTAATTTCATAGTTTAAGAATTATAAAATGTACTCATCAAAAATTTGACAAACCATGTGTTATGTATTACGTGTTTATATATTTTAAAAATCCTGAACAAATCTCTCGAGATTCTTTTTAAAAACAACCACCGGCACAGCAGGACAGAAACACAGAACAACTCATAGAAGACCAGCACCTGTCCTACAGGTCCAATACTTTGAAATTTTGTTGAAATACTTGGAAAATTAGGGGTACAGTACATGAGAACAAAGGCAGGCTACAAGAGTCCCTTCTGCACAACACAGAAGCCTCAGAAATGAAAGGTCCAAACCTCTTCTAGAGATAATAATCAATGAGGAAGAGCAGCCCCGAAAGCATTAATGCAATCGGTGTGCATGCTGCCAGCCTACTTTACAATCCATGACAAGCAGCACCAAGTGAGAGCGCATCGTGTTTGCTCTTCTGATATAATAGAAAGGATGAAGGTGAACATGACCTGCTGAATCCGATCATGTTTGACTGAGGAGTGACAGAGGAGTTTTCTTCAATTAATTGCCAGCTGCATTACTTGAGCTAATGCCAGCTGGGCTTTCGTCATGAAGTGACACCAAAACAAATTATTCTGTACTCAGTGCTGGCTGGGATGCAGGTAGTTTGTCCATCCACAGGCGAAGGAGGGAGAGGGGCAGGGGCTCTGCTACCTGAATTTTGGGGGCATATTTTGGCAACTGTTTCAAAAAATAACAGAGTTCATGTTAATTACTAAAATGTCCAAATGGATCTGTTTAGGCTCAAATACATATTTGGATGACCAGATTCTTAGAAGGGATAAACCAAAGAGGAGAGAAGTGGCCTCACCAAGGTCATGCAGATTTCTTTTGCCATTAGTGAAATCCATATTCACATTCAAGTCACATGGTCAAGGGCAGGAAGAGGAAAAAAGGGTTTTATCGAGGACATCCATATGAGGGGATTCTTGAGGGGGTGAAAATGATGACTACAGTGACGTAAAAGAAATCCAGTATAAGAGTTAAAGGAGCCAAAGGCCAGCTAGTACATTCAGAAGAGATTAACAGGCCCAGCTGCTGGGACTTTTCTAGCGAGGTGCCTGTCCTGGTGGTCACAAGCCCATGTGTCTTCTGGCTGCCTAGACACATTCCTGTCTGTCTGGATGGAAGAGTGCCCACCCACAAGCCAGACCTTTTCATTACAGGAAAGTTTCTGAGGTTCCATGTGTCAGGCAAACTTCACTTACCATCACTTCATGTAAACACCTCTTCTACGGAGATTTCTTACAGAAAAAAAAAAAAAAAAAAAAAACCACTTGAAAACATCTACCCAAAGAGGTGAAGGTCAGAATAACAGAAGCTATAGAGGAATCTAGGTATGGAATCTACAGACATAAAATAAGTGCTCCCAATGAGGAAGCAGTAGCAGCTTGACCTCTGAATTCTTTGCTATCTGTTTGCTCCCTCCGTTTTCAAACTGTAGCCCTGGAAATATAAACATGCTATTCTAAACATTCACAGGCCTGCGGCGGCAAAATGCCACAGGCCAGCTTCACAACTGGGGCACGCAGACCATAAATCCTGTGGTGGCGGGAGGGAGGTACGGAAATGGACATCACTGGTCAGCGCCCTGCACCAAAGAACACTGGGCACAAGCAAGAGGCCACTGGCAGCCCATTCCAGGATTCTCTCATTCAATGAAGAAGGAAGGACCTCAAGGATTGAATTACCCAGTTGACACTGGTGCTACTCATGCCAGGGGGCAAGAGTTACAAGACTGCCAAAGGCCAGAGTTGCTTTGGATTTCGGCAGAATCGTTTGGTCTCTATTGTGGTCATGTGCACTTCTATTCTGATACAGAATTTAGAGAAGGACTCGGGACAGTCCTCCCAGGATTTGACTCTATCTCTGTCACCCGGAGAGAGAAACCTATCTGGCCACATGAGACTAACGAGAAACAGCCTTTGTTACTGGCAACACCGAATGGAAAGTGTGAAACAAGAAAACCATCACTACTAGTTTCATTCAGAGCAACAGGCATTGATGTCTACAACTACCTGGTTCAGTCAGTGGTTGGTTAGTCCAGGAGACTCTAAGCCATTAACCAAAATTATCTTCAGAGTGGGTCCAGGGGGGAGGTGATCTGTTAGCAAGCAGATTTAACAACACCTTCTTCAACTGCCATACGTAGAGGCAATGGGCACCCCAAATGTAACTCCCTTCCAAGTCAGCAATTTTTAGCCAGAATACAGGCAAATTTCTAGGTATGAGTATTGCATGACATTGTTTCCCAAGTATTAGCTTACTTCTTTCTTGTAACATAAGACACTTTATTTTCCAGCTCCCTCTACATCACAACCAAATGTATAACTGGAACCAGAAAAATTCCGATCATTCCTGTTTAAGAACTTTGTTTTGTTTCTGTAATCTTTGGATGGAGCAGAGACTCTATTTCTGGGATAATCCCTATACCTGGGATAAATGCTCCGTGTGGATGTATTAACAGACTCTCTGCCTAAAACGCAAACATATATAATTCATGAAACATGACCCTAGATAGTCTTAGTGCTATCATTCAGGGCCTGATCATTCCATCAGTGATTCATCATCTCCTCTATCCTCTATCATTTCCTTTTGATATTCTCTTTACCAAAAAAAAAAAAAAAAAGGAGTGAATGAAACGGAAAGTACCGTGCAAAAAGCATGCCCCTGGCTTGATGCTAGATCACATTTATGCATTTTGTCTTCAAACCTAACCTTCTGAGGGTAATATCCAATTACATATGGAGCAAAAAAAAAGCTCATTTGCAGAGAGATCCACTAAAATATCACTTCCTCCAAGGTTCACCTGATGGAATGACCTGATTTAAGAGCTGTTCATATAGGAGCACCTGGGTGGCTCAGTCAGTTAAGTGTCTGACTCAATTTCAGCTCAGGTCATAATCTCACAGGTTCATGAGTTGGAGCCCCATGTCAGACTCTGCATGCTAACCTCACAGAGCTTGCTTGGGATTCTCTGTCCCCCTCTCTCTCTGCCCTTCCCCCACTCGCTCTCTCTGTCTCCCCCCCCCCACCCCAACACACACAAAAAAGATGTTTAGGATGGCCAGATACCCTTGATCTATCCCATCATTCTTGTCATAAGCTCATTATTTACTGTCTTCCTTTTAAACGGTGGTTTCCTTGGAGGTAGGAACTGTGTCTTGCTCATCTTTTCACCCACAGTGCCCTGACACCTGATGCCAGAAGTAAGTGTAAGCCATGTGGCCAGTAAGCAAAAGCACTGGGCTTTCAATCTCGAAGTGTCTGATTATAACACCTACCAAGTAAAATATGTTGGAGTTTTATCAGTTATGTTGCTCTGAGGTATTGAGGTATTGAGATGAGTTTATCCAGTTCATTCTAGATACTTCACCACCAAGACATTCTCAAGACATAATTGTTGACAGAATTCAAGTATCCAAGTTAGCTCTGTTTTCCAAAACCATAGGTAAATGGAAACTAAAGATTCAGGTAAGGGTCAGCCTTAAGGAAGAGAAGTCTTCAGTGAACATATGAATGAGTACTTACTTTGTTAAATTATAGGTTGGCTTTTTACCTGGATTACAGGAAAAATACTCCACCATCAACTTTACTTTGAAGAAGTATATTGAGTAAAACCCCAAGTGTTCTCCGCATGAAAAATTCTAGTTTTTCCTTACTATACAAATTCATAATGTAAATATAATCGCAATGGCATTTCCTTTTACAGCATTATTTAAAAACACAAACCTTTGAAGAACAAGGATTTCAACAAAGTAAGTAAAATAGCTTTAAATCCCGTGAAAAGAAACTGCAGGCACAAAACCTGAGAAGGATTTTCAAGAACAGCTTTGGTGATGGAGCATAATATCAGTTTATAACAGCTTATATCAGCTTCCTTTCCAAACCCTGGCTTCCTGCTTCCTTCCTTATAACCAATGTTAATAATAAAAATACTCTTAACAAAATGATAATAAAAATACATTTAACAAAAGATAATACAATAGGTAGAAAAACGTTGTTTGGCTTAACATGTAACCAATTTAACTATGAAAAGGTCAGTTTAACTTCTCTAGTAAGCACAGTAGGTACCTTGCCCAGGGTTCTATTAGGAACCCAAGAAAATGTTTTAATATCTTTTTAAAAAATGAACATGATCCAGGTTAAATTATATTTGTTTTATACCAATGTAGTTGTAAATTATAACAGAGAGAGAAAGAGCACCAGAGTGCAAGTGGGGGAGGGGCAGAGAGAGGGGGAGATTCAGAATCCAAGGCAGGCTCCAGGCCCTGAGCTGTCAGCACAGAGCCTGATGTGGGGCTCGAACTCATGAGCCGTGAGATCACAACCTGAGCCGAAGTTGGATGCTTAATTTACTGAACCACCCAGGTGTCCCAATAATTTTTAGTATTTTTTAATGGAAGAAGAGGCCCACAAATTCCAAGTGAATAGAGCCCACAAAAGTCAGAGTATGCCCCTTAGCTAGGCTATTTTTAATCTGTATGAATTTTTTATAACATAATTATTTGTTGAGATGCCATGGACAAATTAATATTGTTTGACTTTTATTTCTTCTCTCCACTATAAAAGCCAACCTCTCAAAAAACATTAGAAATGCTTATCAATTGGATTGGATATAAGTAGGATTTTTTAAAGTTTATTCATTTTGAGAGATAGAGAAAGCATGAGTGGGCCAGAGGCAGAGAGAAAGAGGGAGAGAAAGAATCCTAAGCAGGCTCTGCATTGTCAGCACAGAGCCCAATGTGGGGGTCAAACCCATGAACCAAGAGATCATGACCTGAGCCAAAAGAAACCAAGGGTGAGATGCTTAACCTACTGAGCCACCCAGGCGCCCCTGGATATGGATAGGATTTTAATAAATATCAGCCACAAATCCAATTCTATGGGGCCATGAAAGCAAAGGATTTCCTAATAAAGCCTTCCCTCTCCCTATCTCACATCTTTTATCTGGAAATCAACAACTTAGAAATAGTCACAATTTCATAGGTATAAATCAAGATGAACTGCTAGAACACTGCACATTCCTCCAAAGGATGGGGCAGGCCTCCATGATCGGATGCACAGAGGCCTAGTCAGTCACATGGTTGGTCCAAGTCTGGCACCTAAATCCACTGCAAATCAACTCTGAGTCTCTACTGGAATCACTGCAAAATATAGGCTCGCATGCCCCTGGAATTTCTCCAGACAGAATTATGCCAGGTGTTGCCTTAGCTTTCTTTACTACCACATAGGGAAAACCTGAGAAAGACAGTAATGCAGAGGGGGAGAGAGAGAGAGACAGAGACTGATGTCCTAATCACATTGAAAGAAACAAATCCTAAACCCATGACAACCAGCTGCACTCCTTGGATTTCCCAGTTTCAAGAACCCATAAACTGCCTTTCTACTTGTTTAAATCAGTTGGAATTTAGTTTCTACTACTTGCAACTAACGTGGGAGAAAACTCCAATACAATTATTTCACCATATGGATCTTTGTTCAGTGTTAAGGAATACAACAGAAATCTTGATGTGATGTAAATCTACTCGATACTTATCCCTCTCTTTGTTGCCTTTGTATCTAGATGACAATAGAAGAATACAATCGTTTGTTGCACCACTGAGGCAAATGCATCAGTTCATTCATAAATTCAACAAATGCGTACTGCACATCTATTATGTGCCAGGTAATCAATGAAGATTCAGAGTTGGAAAAAAAAACAGACGTATGGCCTACTTTCATAAAATTTACAGTCGTGTGGAAAGGAGTGCTCACTTAACAAAGAGATGGACCATGTATACATATGTTGGAAAGCTACATGTGGTAAAAAGAAAAATAATGCAGGAAACAGAACACAGAATGTCTGGGTTTGATGATGGGTTTTGTATTGTTGTGTTTTTTTTTTTAAATTTTTTTTAATGTTTATTTATTTTTGAGACAGAGACAGAGCATGAACAGAGGAGGGCCAGGGAGAGAGAGGGAGACACAGAATCTGAAACAGGCTCCAGGCTCCGAGCTGTCAGCACAGAGCCCGACGCGGGGCTCGAACTCACAGACCGTGAGATCATGACCTGAGCCGAAGTCGGACGCTTAACCGACCAAGCCACCCAGGCACCCCTGTTGTGTTGTTTTTTAGATAGATAGGGAAGGTCTCATTAAGAAACTGATATATGAGCAAAGACCTCAAGAAAGAGAGTTAGTTCTTTACTGAGGAAGGTATGATTCTGGGAACAGAATATAGTAAGGCTCAACTCAGTAGGGTGGATGGCAAATTTTCTTGACCTATTTACACAAGGGAGAGACTCACATTGATGTCCCACTAGAACCTTTAGCTGCTAGTGCTCTAAGGGAACTGGCATATTTGTTTTGTTTCACTGGGCAAACAGAAGTATGACTTAGGGATGGCTGTAGGGTCCGTGAATCATTGTTATTTTCAGTGTGCACTCTCGGGCGTAAAAGCTGTGATGTGAATTGCTGACTAATTTTATAAAGCACCTGGGGCTCCTCAGGGCAAAGGCACTATGTCAATACCAACATTAAACAAATAGCAGTAATTGGCCAAATCCTCCCGTGGTGTAAGGCAAATAAAATATGTTCCCTCTTGGAAGTTCATGACGTCTGCCAGGTTTACCACTTGGCAACCCGGATGAAGCAAATAGGAGGCAGAGCAGTTTTTGAGAGCCACTTTTGCCACCATTGCATATGGCCTCCAAACAACCACTGTGAGATGTTGAGTATTTAACAGCAAATTAAATCTGAGAATGTTTTGTTTTTTATTTCTCTATCACAATAAGGTACTGAATAACCACTTGAAATATTAGGCCTTTTCATTTTCCAGGCAATTTCACTATTAATCAGAAATAAGAGTAGAGCAATATTCTTCAGATAAAAGCAGAATCATTTTCCACCAATTTTAGAGCACATACAAATCCCTGTTTAGCAAAAGCACTTTTTAAAGCACTGCATCTCTTATAATTTCTCAATATGAATTTTGATTAAAGAAAATTTCTAAAAACAAGTACAGCTGGTAGGGTTCTAAATGATAGATGAAACTCTGAAAATGTATATAACACATTAACAAGATGTCTTTGTGTTTCTAAGAATTCTATAGGGAAAGGTACCTAATTTCAGTGCAATTCTTTACTCACTCTACCCCACCCTACACAAAAATAGACATGTATAAATGAGAAAGAGCATACACACATATATATGTATATATACACACAATATATATATACACACATATATGTATATATATACACATAATATATACACACATATATATGGATATATATATTTGTACACACACACGCACACACACACACACACACACACACAAACTTATAAACCAACACTGAGATCTGAATTTTAACTTAATAAGGGATAGCTCAGAATAACCTGGTTTCACTTCGTTAACTCCGAATTTCAAAGGAAAAAAAAAAAAAAACAAAAGCCTTAAACCATTTTCTCAAAGTTATTAAACTATCATTACTCTTAGAATTATGAGACATTTTTGCTGAAAGACTTTAGGGTTAATCTAGTAGGACTTTTATTTCACAGATGGAGGGGGTAAATCTCAGAGCGGTCATTTCTCTAGGAATATAGAAATCAATGATCATACCTTGAGCCATAGCTACTGTTGGTATTTTAGGATGTCCTTCAAGATGTTTTCCTGAAAATTACTACATACTGGTATTAAAAAAAAAAAAAGTCTCTCATTTTACATATTGTTTTTGTATTGTTTTCCTTTAACATAACATGAATATCTACTATGTTAAAAATTCTCCTTGTATATCAGTATTCCACCACATGCATTCACTTTGATACATTAATCCTCACTGTGGGATGGATATTAGACTAATCTGCAATTTTTAACTATAATATACAAAGATGTAGCTAAACCTTTTTATGTATTCTTAATTATTTCCTTAGGATAAATTTTAAAACGGAAATTGCCTTCATGGAGTATGGATTTTTTTGGGGGGGGGCGGGGTTTTAGTTTTTGGCAATTATTATTGAATTGCCTTTTAGAAAAGCTAATCAAATTTTCACTTTCACTCTTGGTGAGTAAGAATGTCCCAATTTGAATCAATATTTGGTTTTATCTGGATTTGTTATTTTAATCTTTTAACACTTTCATTAGACAAAATATTGCCCTCCTATTGTTTAATTTGCACTTATCTTTAATTTTGGGCTTTTATTCACTTTACTGGCAAATTGGGTTTCTTTTCTTATGTATTATTGATTGTGTGTTGTTTTTTTCTGTAAGGATGCTCACAGTTTTTGTTATTAATTTCTAAGGACTTTTTAACACATTAAGCTTAATGTCCCTTTAGCTGTGTTAGAAATTGATCCCCTGATTTGTTATGTGCCTTTGCATTTTATTTGTGACATTTTTTAATGTGCAGAAATATTTGATTTTTTAAGTTTTTATTTTAATTCTAGTTAGATAGAATACAGTGTTATATTAGATTTAGGTGTACAATACAGTGATTCAACAATTCCATATATCCCCAGGTCCTCATCATCACAGGTATACTCCTTAATCCTCATTACCCATTTCACCCATTTCCCCCACTCAGCTCCCGTCTGCTGACCATGAGTTTGTTCTCTATAGTTAAGAGTCTGTTTCTTGGTTTGACTCTCTCTCCCTCTCTTTTTTTTTCCCCTTTGCTCTTTTGTTTCTTAGATTTCACACGAGTGAAATCATAGCGTATTTGTATTTCTCTCACTTATTTTGCTTAGCATTATACTCTCTAGCTCCATCCATGAAAATATTTGATTTTTATGTACACATATTTATTAGACACTTCTGCACATTGTCTAGCTCTGGTGATATGCTTAGAAATACCTTCTCACCTTGGGGTGCCTGGGTGGCTCAGTTGGTTAAGTGGCTGGCTGCATTTTGGCTCAGGTCTTGATCTCAAGGTTCCCAAGTTCAAGCCCTTCATCGGGCTCTGCACTCACAGCTCACAGTACAGAGTCTGCTTCGGATCCACTGCCTCCCTCCTCTACCCCTCCCCCACGCATGTGTGCACATTCACTCATTCTCAAAAATAAAAATAAATGTTAACAAAAATTTTAAATCAAAAGAAGAAATTCCTCCCCACTTTGAAATTAAATAAATATTTACCATGTTTAGATTATAGTAATTTAATACTTTTTAGTTGTTACATTAATAAAATTATGTATTATATATTAATAAATAGTGTTTCTATTTTAATTTTAATTTTTTAACGTTTATTTATTTTGAGAGAGAGAGAAAGAGAGTGAGCGGGTATGAGCAGGGGAGGGGCAGAGAGAGAGAGAGAGAGAGAGAGAGAATCCCAAGCAGGCTCTACCCTCAGTGTGGAGCCTGCGGTGTGGGCTCCATCCCATGACCATGAGATCATGATCTGAGCAGAAATCAAAAGTTGCACACTCAACCAACTGAACTACCAAGGCACCCCTAATTTTTATTTTATTAAAGTATAGTTGGCATACAATCTTCTTTAATTTCAGCTATACAACATAGTGATTCAACAATTATATTCATTGCTACTTGCTTACTACAGTAAGTGTAGTCATCCTTGCTCCCCATACAAGGTTATTACAATATTGTTGACTATATTCCCTATGCTGTACTTTTCATTACCATGACTTATTTATTTTATAACTTGAAGTTTGTACCTATTTAAACCTTTTGCTTATTTTGCCCATTCCCCCACCCCCCTCTGCCTTCTGGCAACTACCAGTTTGTTTTCTGTATTTATGAGTCTATTTCTGTTTTGTTTTGTTGGATTCTACATATAAGTAAAATCATATGGTATTTGTCTTTTTTCTGACTTATTTCACTTAGCTTAATACCCTCTAGGTTTATCCACGGTGTTCCAAATGGCAAAATTTCATTTTATTTAATGCCTGAGTAATTCTTATTTACGTATATATATATATCACATCTTTATCCACTCATCCATTGATGGACGCTTGGACTGCTTCTATATTTTAGCTATTGTAAACAATGCTTTAATAAACATAGAGATGCAAATATATTTTCAAATTAGTGTTTTTGTTTTCTTTGGGTAAATACCCAAAAGTGGAATCACTGGGTCATATGGTATTTCTATTTTTTAGTTTTTGAGGAACCTTCATACTGTTTTTAATTCTGGCTGTACCAATTTACTTCCCACCAACAATGCACATTTTATTTTACTTTATTTCATTTTATTTTCATTAAAACCTTACCTAATATATATATATATATATATATATATATATATATATACACATATATATAATATAATATAATATAATATAATATAATATAATATAATATAATATTTATTTATGGAAAATGTAAGGAAAAAATCTGTTTATATTATTTTCCCAAATTATTAGCTATTGTCTCAACACCACTTATTGAATAACTATGCCTTTTCTCATTGAATAAAATGCTCAAATGCTATTTTAATCATACAGTAGGTATATATGTATACCTATGCATGTACAGACACATACACACATGAAGTCTAATTAGGAGTCTATAGTCTTTTCAATTGATTTTAATCTACTGTCCTAATCCACTGTCCTAATTCTCATAGTTTTATAACATGTTATAATTTCTGCAGTGGTGACTTCATCTCTCCACCCTCCAACCATTGTGCTTCTTTTCAAGTTCTTCTTGGCACTCTCATGTATATGTTCCTTTAGATGAACTTTCTTACTTTTTTTTTTTAAGTTTATTTTGAGACAGAGAGTGCGAGCAAGCACAGGGGTGGGGTGGGGATGAAAAGTGGGGGGGGGAGGAGAGAGGGAGAGGGAGAGGGAGAGGGGGAGGGGGAGAGAGAGAGAGAGAGAGAGAGAGAGAGAGGGAGAGAGAGAGAGAGAATCCCAAGCAGGCTCCACAGTGTCAGCACAGAGCCCAATGTAGGGCTCAAACTCAGGAACCATTAGATCATGACCTGAGCTAAAATTGAGTTTTGGGCACTTAACTGATTGAGCCATCCAGGTGCCCTAGATGAACTTTTGCAACATTTCATCAAAATCAGGAATATATCTCATTGGTATTGAGTGTGACTGAATAAATTGTGTAGAGTAATCAGCCAGAACTAGCCTTTTAAGCTTCTTAAATAGGTCTTCCAGTGGCATAGTAAGAATGAAGTTCAGAAATAGTCTGCATAGATTCAATCCTAGCTTCAGCTTTTGCTAGCTCTGTCATTTGGGGCAAGGAGCTTTAATTTCCCTGAATCTTAGCTACCACATTTGTAAAATTGGAAAAATAACACTAGCTCCTTGATAGGATTGTATAAAATTAACAGATGATTTAATATGCAATGTGCAAGGCACTTAAATCCTTAATTAGTATGAGACATGGTTATGATGCCTTTAAGTTTTCTTTACTTAAAACTGTTTTCTTCATTAAAAAATCTTTCTGATTTCTTATTATTTTCATTCCTAAGTACAATATGTTTTGTGACTGGAATCGTGTGCTATTTAAAAGATATTTCCCATTACAATTTCTAACTTACTCTTCTTTTACAGAAACATTAACGCATATTTGCTTATATTTTGTACTTGGCCACCTTATTGAATCTCAATGTTATTTAATAATATTTAAACTAATTACTTTGTCTCTTCCCTATAAATACCCAGATAGTTATAAAGTCACTTTTTATTTTATATTCTATGTTTCAAATAATTGTACTAATTAGAACTTCCCAAACAATGTTACATAAAAATATTTTAATATTGCATAATAGCGCTTATAGGTAGGCTGATTTTAATACAACACATTTAACACAACTCTTTTCAGCTATTCTGCTGTTATTTCACTTCTGTGCTGTTTTTAACAATAAATGGATATTAAATTCTAATCAAATGCCATTCTGACATGTGTCATTATAAGCCTACTGCTCTTCCTTTTCACCTATTAATACGATGGATTCTGTGAGCAGATTCCTTCACAATGAACCAGGTGTGCACTTACAGAATCAACCTTATTTGACATGAGCATTATTTGTTTAACAAAATGTAGTGTTCAATTTACCTATATTGTACCTAGAATTTTGTCTCTTTATTAGTAAGTAGTAATGGTAATTAATTAATTAATTATAAGTCATTAGCAACAGTAGGATGGATTGAGAGATTTCTTATTACACTTAGGTTTAGTTCATATACTGAACTGTAAAGTTGCTTCTTTTCATACTCTTCAGAAAATTTTACATAACATACTACCTTTTTATTCTTCAAAGAATGTAAATACTTTCAAAGAAATTCTCTCAACTTGATGTCTTTTGCAGGGCTGTTTTTCAAAAGCAACTTTTCCAATTTTTTTTCCAATAAATATTGCTTCATCAAGGTTATGTAGTTTAATTTTTGTGAATTTTTGAAATATATGTGTATATATATACAAAAATAGTTTGTTTTTTTTAAAATAGAAAGGTATCATTTAATGAAGACTTTCTGGTAAATATTATTCTATCATGTCTAACTAATAAGATTTCCTCTCTCTCTCTCTCTCTCTCTCTCTCTCTCTCTCTCTCTGTGAGTGTGTGTGTGTGTGTGTGTGTGTGTGTGTGTGTACAAACAGTTACATATATATGTAAGTATATACACACACATTATATATGTAACTTTCACCAACTGTTAGGTATTACTGTGTCTCATTTTCTCTCACCATAGAAAACTGGGAAAGACATTTTAGGAGGTGAGAAATAAAGCATCCTCTCTCAACTTTCTACCAGCTCCCAAGAGAAACATTATTGTCTCATAGATGGGACTCCGTGCCAAAAGTGCATACCTCTGGGTTCATTTTCCCTAATCACCTGGGAGTAATTTTCCATTTTCCACTTTAAAAGAGTGAACAGGGATCCTTCTCCTCATAATCTAGGTGCTAAGTGATTTAATAGGTGTTTCATAAAATTCAAAAGCAGAAGTAAGATTTATAACAGAAAACACTTCTCAACTGTCTCCATTCTCACATCCTGGCTCTGAATACAGGGAGTTCGTTAGGCCTAATTTCGGAAAGAACATGTACTTTTTTTTTTCATATTGTATAACATTTGAGCAACATTTAAATAAATGCTCGGTGAGATTTTTCAAATAGAAATTTAAAATATTCTTATGTTACTAAGAAAGGTTAACAGAGCAAAATAAGCCATACTTAATATTTCAGAAATGAGTATAGAAACTACTGTTTAAAAAATAAAAGTCAAGGTTAGCATTACAAAGCAAAAAGTGAAACCTGGAGGAACCAAAGATTTTAAAATAATTAAACCTTCCCTCTAGCAGACCCTCATGGAGTGCTATGTTACTTACTGAGTTGTAACAAATGGAGCAAAGTAAGGAAAATAATAACAGCTACAGTTTCTTGAGCACTAGCCACATATCTGGCACAATGCTGAGTGTTATATGCATTAGCTCTAGCCCTCAGAGATAACCATAAGGAGGCGTAGCAGAGGAGAGCTGACATTCCCTACCTATGCTTCCTAACTGCTAGGCACCTGGACGAGTGAGTTCTTTGTAGGAACCATCTCATTACACTTCCACAATCAACTTGCAGAACAGCTATCATTGTCCTCATTTTGGAGACGAGAAAACCGAGTCTAAGATCCGAAGTCATAGAGCTAGTAAATGACAGTTAATAAGACAGAAGTCCACACTGCTTATATTGTATCACTGTTTCGGGTTTGACTCAACTTCTTTCTGAGAACAATGGCTAACTTGTCAGTGACTCAGAACGTGCCAGGCACTGTTCTAAGTGCATCCCCTTCTTAAATCTTCGCAGCCACATTAAAAAATAGGGCCTAGGAAAGACCCCGTAATTCTGACTTAATAGAGAAGGACATTCGAGACTGAGGTTGACCTGCCCAAGGTCACATAGGTGGTGAGTGCCAGGGCCAGGACATGCACCCAGACTACTTAATTCCAGACTCCACGCTTTTAATCACTATACTTTCAGAAATGCCCACCATGAAAGATGGCTGAATTTGGGGAATACTATTTATAAAATATAAAGGAGCGTGAATAAATTAGCATTCGGAAGAGAAGTCTATGATTTCTAAGTTGCTGAATGGGCAGTTTTCCTTAGATGGCAACTATGCTGAGTCTCCACTGAGGGAAGAACACAATGAAATACAACTGAAATGGTGACAGGACAGTGAACCATAAAATAACTGTAGGCATCGCAGTCAGAAACAGGTCTCACTTTTCCAAGAGGTAAATTATGTTACGCCTGACTACAAAGATTTTAGGATCCTGTTTCTGACTTCAGCAGAGTAATTTAGAATGACTCAGTAAAGATAAGAAAAACAAAGGGTAGATAAGTATCCAAATGAATGTGTTTCCATGCTAAACTTCTGAGGGAATGGGGGAGGGGAAGAGGATGAAACACACAGGGCAAAGGTAAATTTATTTGTGGAAAAGTATAGGGAAAAGAGCAAAAGGAAACACTGGTCCCTGGACAACAAGTCTGACTCTTTTCTTAAGGTCTTCGAGCTCATCACTTCTCACCCCTAACTTGTTACAAAACCTTAGGAGTTTTGACCCTCTGAACCCTTTCCATTTCAGTCCCCAGAGGGCTGAAGCCAAGAAGTCCCTGGCACTGGTGACGTTTTCAGATGCTCAGGTGGATATGCTAATTCATCCTGGCCTCTTCCACCACTTTCTCTAAACTGTAGGGAGAATATTCCAAGGCAAATGAGGATATCTCAGAATCCCCACTCCTCATGAAAAAAGATGAAGCACCCTGACCTTGTTTCCAGCTAGTGCTGGGATGAGCAAGTGCCTCATTAGAATGTGACCGACCGACCTTCTGTACTCTGTGAAAACCTGGTCCCTGCAAGGTCTTTGCCGGAGGAGGTGGAAGGGTCTTATTTCAGGTGAATAAATACATAGCTCAGGTTTCCATAATGTTTCTGAACTGATCCCAATGTTTTATGTACTTCTTGTTGGTTTCCAGAATTTATGAACCCTATCCTAGACAATTTTTTTCTTAGAAATAAGCTTTTTAGAGAATATCAGTACTTTTTCTCCATTTTCTGACTATGGTGAGTCCTCTTGAGGGGCGGTGAATGTCACATTACACTAGGAGAGGCCTCCACACCTGACACAGTGCACCTCTTGAGCACCTTGGCAGAAGTGCGATCGAGTTTCTAACCTGCATCCTAATGTTCTGATTCTGACATTTTATTCAAATTGTCTCTCATTCTCTAAGTATTTACTTTACTCTAGGTGTCCACCATGCTAAGTGCTTCTTGTTTAACCAGCAAAACAATCCTCTAAGAAAGACATTTTTGGTTTCTAAATACCAGAGCAGGGAGATGGGAGGTAGAGAGAGGTTTAAGTGACTTGCATGTGGCCATGGCCATGACTTGGGGATTCTGCTTTGTTATGAAGTCTTGCTAAAGACTATTACAACACTGATTCTTTATCCAAATAGTGTGCCATGAGAAAATACACTGCAGGGTCTGATACAAGGAAAACTTTGTCTTCCCCAAGAAATGGATGTTGTGTTCTTCTCATCTAACATTTGTCCTGTTTTACTTCTGAGTTTGGCCACTCTGTAGCTATGAGATAGATTTCTGGGCTCCTTCAGAGGAAACACAATGACGTGTATTATTGGAATATTCACTTTCTTTTCATCCAATTTTCTTTTTCAAAATCTAAATAAAAAGAGAAGACTTTATTGCCTTTGTACTTTTTGCTAAGATACTTGAAGTCCTTTTTTGTAACTAGGCAGGGCATGAATAAAGGAAGGGAAGGAGGGAGGAGAAAAGCAGGCAAACAATCAAGGAGTCAAACATATAAAACGGCTGCCATTTATAGTTTTTAAATGATGGAAAGATTGCGTTCCAATAGCTGAAACCTTAATGAAATTCCGTGCAGAACCACTATCTCTAGGAATCCTTTATGTAAAACTGTGTCAAATAATAAAATGAGTAAGAATGGAGGCTGAAATAAATGAACTTTTTGTAAGCAGCCGAGTCTTTGATCTAATGTTCCTTGTTCACTACAGCTAAAGGTTCCCCAAGAGTGAACATAAACTGTGAGGATTTTTGCGCACTCTCGTCTTGTGATAAGCACTATAGTAAAAAAAAAACTGTATGACTATGATTTACACTCTCATCATGACAATCCTTTAGAATATTCTAAGCAATGTTGTAATAACAACCGAAAATACTGCATGGTCTGATTTTACACCAGTTTGCAATTCAGGTTAACTTTCCTCACCCCCTACATTGTTAGATAATTGTGGCAACTGTCCCACATGGTGAGTGTTCTTTCCTGGTCATGTCAGCACTGTGGGACTGAGAACCTTCACAAGCCAGCACTGCCATCTTTGACAACTGACAATATGTCTAAAAGCCACAGAGACGTTGAAGAGAGCTAAAGATTGGGGGAGCTTTTCCCACTTTGTCAAATGTTTCGAATACAATGAAAGTTTGTAGAATATACTTTAGAAATAATTTTTGTCAGTAGGTTATGTCCTGTGAGTTAATATAAGCATTTACACTATCGTAGTTGGTGTACCCTTCTTTTTAGTCGCAGACATCCTGAGAAAACAAAGCATTTAATTGAATTAAAGAATGAGCTAAAATAGCAATGTGAGAATAAGGAAAATAAACACCAAAGCCACACAATGCTAAACACAGATCAGCACTGCTATATTTGCAAATGAAATCAGCTAAAGGAAGGAAAGTATAAACTTACAAGGCAATGTACACACTAGGTAAAATGAGAAACCGGGGAAGGAAAGAACCTAGAAGTACCTTCCTTCAGGTCTTCCTGTTGAAAAGGACTAGTGACAGGGTGATCTGTCTTTAACACTCCACCTCCTTATAAAATGATGTACATACTTGGTTGTGCAGAAACCACAAATATTAGGAATATGACTACACAGTGAATGCTTGCAGATTTACAACAGAAGAAATGGATCCATTTTTCCTACAAATCTTAACTGAGCATCTACTATATACTAAGTGCTGTTCTAGGTTGAGGGATCTAATAGGAAATACAACAGACCAAATGTCTTTTCTTATGGAGTTCATATTCCAGTTGGAGAAATATGAACATTAAAATAAATAACTAGGGGCACCTGGGTGGCTCAGTTTGCTCGGACTCTTGGTTTCAGCTCAGGTCATGATCTCACGGTTTCATGAGTTCAAGCCCCACGTCGGGCTCTGTGCTGGAGGTGTGGAGCCTGCTTGGGATTCTCTCTCTACCTCTCTCTCTGCCCCTCCCCTGCTCACCCTGTCTGTCTCTCTCAAAAATAAATAACCTGAAAAAATAATAAAATAAAATAAGCAAGTAAATTATTAGGTATTTCAGCAAGAGATAAGTTTGTTAGAGAAAAATATAGCAGAGAAGTCTACAAGGGTAGGAGTTAGGCATGGAGACTGCAGCTCTCAATCTGTTGGTTAAAAAAAATGCTACACTGAAGTGACTTTTGAGTGAAAACGCGAAGACAGTGAGCCATACACATATCAGGTAGAAAGCAAACTATTTATTTCCTCATTTGGATATAAATGTGCTGGGGGAGGAAAGTCTTTTCTATGCTCCTAGACCATGCTTCTCAAGCAGCAGCATGTAGATGACAGAATAGTAGAAGGGGAATCAAAGCCAACAAGTGGAAGAAAAAGAACACATTTTTATGTTGAAAAAAAAATTGAGAAAAGTAAAGGATCAGAACACATAGATTTTTAAGATAAAAATGGAGGCGTTAAAAAAAATTATATTTGACACCATAATTCCAGGCTACTCCCCCGGACACCAGGCGCACATGTTCAGTTTCTTCTGGCATGAAAAGTTTTAGTGTAAGAGTTAGAGAAGTCCTCATCTCACTGCTGCAGAAGTCATGTTATGGTGATGACTGAGTTTAGGGGAATTCAAGATCACTAATATTCACTGGGTTCATCCTATGTGCAAGACATCATGGATACAGCATGTGGACTGCTCCTAATCTCACAGTGGTATGCTTGGATTTTACATAGATCTAAGCTACACTAAATAGGTGGGGAAATCAGCGAATGGAGTGGGAAGGTTGTGAATCTCAGAACACAAGATAGGCTTTTTTTTTTTTTTCTTTTTAACTAGTTCAGCCTTGACTGATGGCAGTGAAGGAAAAGAGACCATGAGCCAAAACGACTGATATTCAAATAAAATCATGGCTCTGTCCTTTGGGGTCATGAGGTCTGCTTAATTTCACATACTTCATTTTAAATGAGTTATGCACCAATGATACATGTAAACTCATGGTACCTATCCACCTTTCATCTTAGGAGACTAATGGTTTAATATCTTTTAAAGAAAGGTGTTTGGGGAGCCCGGCTGGCTCAGTCAATTAAGGGTCCAGCTTCAGCTCAGGTCACAATCTCACAGTTTGTGGGTTCAAGACCCGCGTTGTGCTCTGTGCTGACAGCTCAGAGCCTGGAGCCTGCTTTGGGTCCTGTGTCTCTCTTTCTCCCCCTCCCTGCTCATGCTCTGTCTCCCTCTATCTTTCAAAAATGAATAAACATTAAAAATTTTTTTAAATAAAAAAATGAAAAATAAAAAAATAAAGGTGTTTATTGAAGAAAAACCAGTCTGAATATATGTAACTATTTTTCTACTTATTATTATATGTTTAACATAAAATGTAAAAGTCAAAATAATATAATTCTTAGTTCAAATGAGCCATGTTACGATCTTCAGTAATTTTAGATCCATCGATAGGTGTGATCCATTACAATGTTGTTTAAAAGAGATGATTTCATTTATTATATGAATGTTGTTTAAGGAAATTAGTAGAAAAAAATTAAATGTTTGTTTTGGAGAGATTTCATGCTATTAACTTCAAAGTACCTCCAGTGACCCTCTTGAACCTGAGCTATAGATATGAGTGTGAATGACGCGGATTGTTCTGGGGTGGAAACGTTTCATGAAGTCACTCTCAAAGTTCACCTATAATGTCAAAGATCAACTATAGCTGAGAGCTCTTGAACATATTCCCACAATACTGAATACATTGTTAAAATATACTTTCAAGGCTTTTCGAGTAGGAAAGCTAAAATTTAAACTTTGAATTTAAAATTTAGCACTGGGTGTTGTATGGAAACCAATTTGACAACAAATTTCATATTAAAAAATAAAAAATAAAAAAATAATAAAATTTAAACTTTTCCTAGGACTATACTGGATGTCTTGAAAAGTTGCTTCTAGCACTCAAGAAGAATTTCTGTCTCCTCGTTTTTGTTTTCTGGAATGATGTCCTCATGGATCAATCACATTCTTTAAGGGCTAAGTATATTCTCAAAATATCCATTTTTTTCCATCCAAAGCACATGTGAATAATTTGCATATAAGTGAAGAAACATGCTACCCTTTCAAAATGTCATTTTCTTGACATACAGTCCAATGAATTGCTACAATTTTAAGGCTTTAATAGATCCCAGGTTAAATTAAATGGCATGTTATTTAAGAAAGGGTTTCCAAAGCACACGGGTTGCCTTGTTTTGCAGACAATGTTTCTTAAATATTTGGGTTAGGATATGACACCAGAGGCTTTGGCAGTGAATACTCTGTATAAACGCAAAGTCTAATAAATCTGTGAAAATGAGTTCCAGATGTGGCTTATGGCCGATTCCCTCTTCTTAAACATATCTAGTATATAAAGGCTAACTGTAATAGCAGAAATCTATTGCTGAGTGATAGAATGAGGTAAATTCAATTAATTTTACCAATTTTTGCATACTACTCTATGAAATCCCCATTGTAGGTCCTATAGGCTGTAAAAAGAAATAAAACATACTTCCTGAAGAATATGAGCAGTCAAGGAGAGTAAGGCAGGTAAAAACCCATTCATTTATTTATTCATTCATTGAACAAGTAAGTATACATTGGGCCCCCACTCTGGGTTAGATACTCTTGGGGTGATATCAAGAGAAGTGAGATTTGGTTCTTATTCTCTAGTGTTTTTTATCATTAGCAGGGAGGAGAGATAGGTAAACAGTAAGAATGGTGTTAAAATTTGCTAATGAAGCTCAGAAGAGCAGCCACAGCAATAATCTAATGCTCAGGTCTGGGGCCTGAAGGAGGCAGGTGGCATTTTAAAAGAAGAATTACTAAAGGAGATGGATATGAGGCTGGTTAGGGAAGGGTGATCCCACCAGATGAAGCTGGCTGGCAAAGGTAGAAGAAACAAGCAGGAAACAGAACAATGAGTTCCTTGTTCCTACAGGGAGTGTGATGGGACATGGCAGACAGAGAAAGAGATCACTTGTGAGAGAGGCAGGTGCTGGGTGACTGGTTAACTTCGGTTATAGCCGAAAGGCCCAGCTAAAGAGTCTGTATTTTATCTTCAGGGCTCTGGGAAGTTGTTGAAAGATTTTAAGCAAGAGTTTGAAAAACCTGACAGTGTAAGATGATACGATCATCCTCATTTATAAACTAAGGCAGACATTTTCAACAGTTGACCAATTTCCTGACCCCATGGTAGACCTGTGCTTCTCCTGACCCCAAGGGAGACTTGTGCTTCCCTGTGTCCTTGAAGTTAACAAAGTTGCATTGCTTTGAAAAATAAAATAGGATTCCTATTTTCTGGGTGGAAGTATTTAATTGCAACTGCTTGGATCTCGAAGCCTTTCTTCTGTCATGGGGATTATAGACGCCTGTGGTTGATATGGAGGTGCTGCTCTAAGGGATCATGTGAAGACTGCTTGCTGCCTTGATAGGTACCCAGATTCAAAGCGGAACTGTTTGTTACTGGAATATAACTCTGTCTACCCTGACTAATACACCTACCTGAGTAATAAGGATATTCTTATAATGAACAAGCTATTAGCCCTATTTTGCAATTTGTTCAATGAAAACCAGTTAAATACATTCCTTCTTAGAAATGCTCACCTGTCAAAAGTAAGTCCCCTATACTGCTAAACCAAATAATTCCTGCTAGATTCTGGGAGTGGCAGTTGATAGAGCTTTTGTTTATTTATTTACCTATAATAAGTTCTTGTTTCAAAAATGCATAGTACAAAGGAGAGGGTTTATATTTATTTTAACAACTTTTAGAAAGAAGCTGCATCTTGGTAATATGGTGTCAATATTACAATATTTTAGAAGAATAGGTTAGTTTCTAAAAGTGAGTCTTATACACGTTTGTATGCATTTTATTCCTTGTACTTTCTGAGTGCTGCTTGCTTACTGCCTACTTCTTAGCACTAATTGGTCTCTACCTCATATGTCAAAAAATGTTTAGAAACGTTGGAAAATGTAGAGGAAGCCAGAAGTCTTCTTTCTAGGGGATTCATCTAAACATCTCCTTTAAAAATGGGAAAGGTCACACTTATAGAATCAGATAACTTACCCCATTTAAAGTATTACATGGGTTAGGTCTCAGGAGAGGAATATACTATGTCCATGTACTATACAAATAAGATATTTTTGAAAAGACGGTAGTGCAAGAAACACTTCCTGAAATGACAAGATATAAATTTGCCTGTAAAATCAGCATGCCTTAGCTGATCCTTGGAGATATGGTCAGGATGATCCCATGGGTAAGGAATCTAACCCTTTCGAATTGCATGAAAATTAGAAGACAAATGAAGATGTCATGGATGGAAATTCATTTTCAAATAAACCACTGGGATGGAAATCACTAGAAAGGAAGCTATTTTTAAAAACTATTTTTTCCCTGTCACTCACAATTAATTTCAGATGTATGCGCTTTGCATAAAGCATAAAATATACTTAGGTTTGAGCCCTCATTTAGAAAAATCTCTTAGAGTTGTTTTGCTTTTGAAAAAAAAATACTACTTTAAACAAAGAAGCATCTTAACATGAAACTGATGTTAGTGGCCAAGGAAAGCATTTTATTTTAAATCTTCTGGAAAGGGAAGGAAAATCTATTTCTCACTTTCGCATGGTAACTGTATCTCAGGAGAGCTAAGTCCTCAGGACAATAGGGCATGTTATTGTGAGATATTTTACACTCGGTTTAGCCATTTTGCAAAATCACAGATAGTGATTAGCCCAGAGGATCTTTCTCATTTCCTTTTCAGTGGTGTTTTGCTATTGATAAATATTAAAAAGTGTGATCTGGTTGCCCAATTCAGAGAAAGAAGCTGTGGGTTTGCTGATTCCAGACTGCGTTGCCAGAGGGCTCCAAGCCGGCGTGGCCCCTCTGGGTGTTGCCAGGTCACAGAGGAAGTGGTTGTGCCTGGTGGCAGTAGGTGTCAGACACGCTGCTGAGCAGAGGATCTCAGCAGGTCTGAGGGCAGAAGAGAAAGGCTGCCACATGAAGGGCTTAGCTGAGACCCCAGAGGAATCTCAGAGTCAAAGAAATTTGAGGAGAAAAAGGTTTCACAACATTTCAGTTCCCCAGGGTTGGAGCAGTAAGGCTTATAGATAGAGAAGCAAATCAAAGTCCCGTTAGTAAACATAACTCTTCAGAAAAAAACAAAAACCAAAAAACAATGCAATCCCTGGCAGCCACGCCATCAGGGTACGCTGCAACAGTCACTCAACTGCGATTCAGGGATGTCACTTAGGTGGAAAGGACGTCTAGCTGTGAGGGAATTACAATAAGTGACATTTACTGTGTAGTCATTATGCACCAGACACTGCTGTTAGTGCTTTTTGGGCATTAGCTCGTTCAGTCTTGACAACCACGCTCTGAGGTAAGTGTTATAACTTGTCCCATTGTGCACATGAAGAATGAGAGGCACAGAAAGATGAAGGAAATTGCCCAAGGTGATATATGTTCTACTGAGGACAGCCAGGATATAAACCTAAGAAGCCTGCCTCCAGAACCCTCGCTCTTAACCACCAAACTTTACCAGCCACCAGAGAGGAAATTACAAAGCAGAAAATCCCCACTTTTTGCTTCCAAGAGGTGACACAAGTTATATACACGAAAAGATAACAACTATGAGATTACAGAAAATGATAGATGCCAAGTGAGTATCAAGAAATATCTAGTTGTTGAAATAAGTCCATAAGAAAAAGAGGTAAGAAGAAGCAAAAACTTGAGAAGTGGATCCTTGAATTGGATGTGAGTAAGTAGGGACCACATGGTGTGGAGAGAGAAGGCGTGTGGACTAGTCTCTGAAACGCATGCGTTCAGATCCCAGCTCTGCCACCTGCAAGGTGTGTGCACTGGGGTCAGTTACTTGGTTCTTTGTGCTTTAGTTCCCCTGTCTTCAAGGATAGCAAAACTTACTGCAAGGGATCTTCATGAAGATAAAGCAAGATTTTTTAAGTATAGGTCTTAGCATGGTGCCTGGCACAGGGTGAACATTTAATATATTTATTATTCTCCAGTTGAGGGTTGATGGGAAGAGGATTTCAGATGAGGGGGAAATGCACGTAAAGGAAACCTGTAAAAGCCAAAAGCAGAACTTCCATCAGCTCAGTTCAAGCTGAGTGGTTGGATGAGGTGTTTGATTTGAGCTTAGAAGAGAGAGAGAAACCGCCTTGGACATTCACTAGGGGGTCCCAAAGCTGTGAAGAGCTGCATGTGGTCATTTTGACTAATCAGCGCTGTGTGATTTGTGCAAGCTGGTGAGTGTAGGAGAAGAGTTATAAGGGAAGCCTATTCTATTTGTGGTGATACAGTCTGGAGCATGGAGAATGGAACAACTGACCAGAAGAGCAGAAACTGAGGATTCATTCCTTAATCAAAGAAACATGTGTCAGATACCAAGCAGGTGCCAGTCTCTAGCTGGCTGTTAGGGTGAGCAATGAATGAGGTAGAGATGACTAGGAGGCCCCAGGAAACTCATCATTGGGAGGGAGACAGACAAGAAAACAACATGCACGGTCCTATTCAGGAACCCAAACAAAAAGCAATGTACAAGCAGCAGGGGGTGGTGAGTGCATAAAAATTTGGGTCACAGCACAGGGGTGGGTGGAAAACACTTCTAAGAAGAGATAGCCTGCCACTGAGTCTCACAGGAAGGGTCAGGACTTACCAAGCGTATGGGGGGAGGGTGGGGAGACATCCTGATCAGAAAGAACAGTGGGGGAAAAAAGCTGCCGTGAAATAAGAGGACATATTTAAGGAACAGAAAACACTTCCCATGGACAGGCTACCATTGGGGTACAGCACGCAACGTTGAGAAATCATGTTGTAAAGACTCTGGAGACCCATGGAAGAATATGTAAGAGAGGGATGGGCTTGGTTTTCCCCTTTAGAGAGGTCCCCACAGAAGAAGAATGGGGTAGGTGGTGAGACTAGAGGCTTGTACGCTTTACAAAGTCATTGCATGCAGCTCAGGTGAGATACAGTTTCAGTGTCACTGGGTGACAAAAGGAGGGACTCAGTTAATAAACTATGACATAAGCCTAATGAAGAAAGGTAGATCACCGCAGTCTCCTTAGCTCAAGTAAAGATGGCAAAGTGAGAGGGAAGAGAAAGGCCCTTGACAGATGCTCAGGATGATTACAGCTCAGTGCAGCTGACCCTTCCTACCGCTCTCTCTTCTGTATTCTGCCACATTGTCCTTCTCCTGCCTCTGGGATTCCTCCCCTTATTGCATAACAGGGAAATGCAAGTGGAGGGCAGGAGTCCTGGAGAAACAGCCCAAACAGCAGGGGGCAATACAGAGAGAGAAAGAGATAAACCAAAAAAGATTCGAGGAGACAGGCAGTCTTTTGCTAATGTCACTAAGAAAATAAAATATGAAAACACATCTTATCTATAAACACAAACACATGCCTAGATTAAACAATGATCTCCCCTCTCAGCCAGAATGGTCTTTTCTAACATACTGAGAAATGGAGGTGCTAGAGACTTGGATGGGTGGCATTTGGTTTCCCCCTTTGAAAGATGGGTTATGTTTCGACTTTTAGATGAACACAGGTGAGAATGCATTCCTGATCTGGGGAATGCGGTGGCTGCCCATCACTCTCAGGATCCTGTGAGGGACTTCCAGCAAGCCAGCAAGGCCTGGATGGGCTGGCCCTGCCCACCTGCGTGGCTGCATCTGCCACTTCTATGCCCTGCTCCACAGGCGGGGGCGGGGGGGTGGTTATCTCCCACATCTGTGTCCCGCTCCACAGTGCAGGGTGCATCTCCCACTTCTGTGCCCCCTTCCATGGGGGTGTTGGGGAGGCTTTTTGACTTCCTTTACATTCAGCAATCACCACTTGGTCGTTTACCACACCAGGCTCTTTTTTGTCTATCTTGCCCTAATGCTTATTGATTCTTCAAATGACAGTTTCAACAAGTCTTCTTCAGGGAAGCTATTTCTGATCTTCCTGAGCAGGTCAAACACTCCCTAATAGAGTCTCTGAACCCTGTCTGCTTCTCTTACAAAGCATCTGCCCCAGGTCTAGTTTCGTGTGTGTGTGTGTGTGTGTGTGTGTGTGTGTGTGTGTGTGTGTGTTTGTGTATGAGAGAGAGAGAGAGAGAGAGAGAGAATTTAATTAATGCTTCTCTGCTCTACTTGATTATAAGTTCCATGTGGGCAGGAACTGGGTCTGATTTTGCACACCATTTCATCCTCAATGTTTACAAATGAGTGTTAACTGGAAATCAGCATGTGGGGCATAGGAAGATAATGTCAGGGGGTAAGAGGTTGAGGGAGCTGGAGCTGAAAACTGGTGTCAACAAGCAACTTTATTGACCATTTTGCCTACCCCTGTTCACACTGTATTTCTTTTGCTGACTGACTTGGAAAATAATGGCTATTTAAAGTTTTACTTAATTATTATTATTATTATTATTACTTTCCTAAAATCTTAGGCTACACACAAACGCACTGCTGGGTAGTATACTTTTGTTAGATCCCAAGGGGAAGTAGGTGTTCCTGAATCCTATAATTGTTACCTTACAGGTTTTCTATATTAACTATTTTATGCAAGATCTTAACACTATTTACTTTAGGAGAGTCATGAAAGCATGGTTCATTACTGAAAATAAATTCCTCAGTGTGTTTCTGTCTTAACAAACAAAAAAAGACTTGATTTAAAGTCTGAAACCAAATTCCTGCTTTCTTTTGTGATTACAAGAACTTTCAGTAAATCAGAGCATGGCCAAGGTCCAATTACTCAAGATAGGTCCTATATGTTACTCTTCTCCTCAAGCTACCTACAGGAGATAGCCAACATGTAGTTCTTTGACATACAGATATGTATAGGTCAAGAAGATATAATTCATATTAGTCAATTTTCTTATTATAGCTATAGCTGTCATGTAAAGAGCATGCTTGTTAGAAAAGACACTTAAAGCAATAGATACACTTAAATTGTGGAAATATAGGAGAATTTACATTATCTATAACTCATATTACTATGTACAATATAAAGCTGACTATATCAATCTTAACATAGTGTAAAGTTTCTGGGACCCAAGATACTATTTTAAAATCATAAGAGCTTGCAGAGTAACAAACATTCTTTTTGGAAAAAAATAATTAATTTTCCAAAGGCTTTGAGAAAAATTCAGCTTTAATTATGTATTTCAACTCTGGCCACAGTAAACGGAACAATCCCATAGGAACTGGACAGTGGCAAATGGCAGGAGCCAGGTTTCTCACTTTTGAGGTAGAAAGTCACAGATAAGTGATGGGAAGAAGCTATAATAATCCATGTAGTAATGGATTAAATTTGGAAGCATCAGAATAAACTCATGCTTTTTTATCTATCAATATATAAAGATAGTACATATAGACATATTTATAGATATGTGTCTATACTGTTAGTATATATTCCTTTGCTCTGTCAGGCAAGATGGCTAAGAAACAATGACAAGCAGTAGCAATGAGCATGCCTAGCAGCCAAATGTTGGTTTTTAATGTCATTTTCTAATGAAGGAGACCAGAGACCCTTGGAGAAATTGCTGAATAAAATGGGGAATAAAATGTAAAAGATGAGCCTACATCTTATAATGGCAGAAAGTAAAAAAAAAAGGGGGGGGGCTTCAAACAAATCACACAAAATATGTCAAAGGGACACAAGAGCCAACTGAAAAAAAAAAAAAAAAAAAAAAACAAACTCCCAATGGCTAAAGCTGGAACAATGTGAGCAACAATATATTATTGAGTTATAACCTAAAGTATAGAATCAGTATCTATAGGTCCATACTACTATTCACAAATGATTGGATAAATAAATAAATGGAGGAGGATAGAATAAATGGAGAAGAATTCCAAATACTTTATGTGGATACTCTGCCCTCAAGGAGGTTGAGCATAATTCCCTCCTCCTTAAAATCTAGACTGTTCATAATAACCTTTTTTTCTGAAGAATATAGTATGAAAATAAAAACAGAAAGTCTATATTGGAAAACCATGATGAAAAGCCACTTCAGCCAGGTGATCAAGGTTGACATCAATAGCACTAAGTTATATTGATAGTGTGATGAGATGGCACTCTATCATCTGAGGTCTTCCTCCTCAAACATGAGAAAAACATCCAAAAGTCCCACCTGAGGGATAGTCTACAAAATACCCGATCAGTAGCCTCAAAATTGTCAAGGTCATCAAAAACCAAGAAAATCTGAGACCCTGCCACAGCCAAGCGGACTCAAAGGAAACATGACAACTAACCATAATGTATATTCTTTTCTCAGAATAAAGAAAGGAGGGGCACCTGGGTGGCTGACTAGGTTAAGCATCTGACTTCCACTCAGGTCATGATCTCGTAGTCCGTGGGTTCAAGCCCTATGTTGGGCTCTGTGCTGACAGCTCGGAGCCTGGAGCCGGCTTTGGATTCTGTGTCTCCCTCTTTCTCTGACCGTCCCCCGCTCATGCTCTGTCTCTCTCAAAAATAAATAAACATTAAACATTTAAAAAAAAGAATAGAGAAAGGATATCAGGTAAAACTAAGGAATTATGAACAAAGTGTGGACTTTAGTTACTAATACTATGTTAATACTGATCATTAATTGTGACAAAAGTATCACACTCATATAAGATACTAATAATAGAGGAAAGTGGGTGTGGGGTACATGCACTCTCATTGCAATTTTTCCATAAATCTAAAACTTTTCAAATAGGAAGTTTATTTGAAAGAAACCCTCCAAGTCTATACATTTAATTTAAACTGGTAGAATTAAATACTAAGATCTAATTTTACTGATATAAGCTGATATTTAAGTATTTTAAACAAAAAGACATAATATTCCTCATATATTAACCTCTATGACCAATTGCTTTCTCTACATTTCTTGAGAAAATATTAGCTCAAGTTAGACATCATCAATCAAAGCCAGGTTAGAGTGTTAGGGAACTGCTGAACATATGACTCATTTAAAGAAAAGCTTACTTTTAAAAGGCAGAAAACATTTACACATGATATGCATTATCTATATGAATATATCTTTCAAAAGGACAGAGAAGAGTAAATAACTGTTTAGTGTTCTAAGACACACACACACACACACACACACACACACACACACAGATACACACACAAGAAAAAAATAGCACAAACTAGGAAAGAAATACAAAGTTTTAAACCATCCAGAAAACGGATAGATTTCAACAACCTGATACGATATTATCATTTACTCATGATTTTTGATCCTAGCAAACAATTCATGTTTGCCTATCCCTACATCCCAATCTGGACCCATGCAAACTGTGTCTCATGAAATGCTTCTGACCATGAAAGCAATCCAGACCCATTCTAGGGTTAAACCTCTCTTACTGCAGGTGCATTCACTAGTTATATTTCAGAGTTGCAGCTACAAAGAACCAGCATCATCCAAGTACCAGTCCTTCAATTGCTGCATTGTTTTCTTTCTTCTTTTTAACAATTACAGTCCTTCAACCACTTTATATGTGACAAGGCATGAGTTTGCTTCCATCCTTGTCACTCCGTGGAGACATCTCCAATAGGTGTGCAGCCCCCAAAGTGAGCACAATCCTCCAGCTGATGTCTGAATGATTCAGGGTCAAGTGCACTCATTACTCTTTATTCTGGGTCATTTGAGTTCTATGAATGTAGCTCAATTGTTATGTGAAATCTCCAAAATAGCTTCCATACTTTACCTGCAAAACTGGACGGTAGATACAAATTATAACACTATCTGTGATGACTGTGAAAGAGGATAGTGCATTATTCTTTGGTTGTAAATATCTTACTTGGCTTCCTGGAGGTGTCAATTATTCCTGTATCAGAGCCCTCCTATGATGACACAGTCAGAGGTGCTTTCAGATGACACACATTCTATGCTTCCCTTATTGTATGTATAAAAAAATCCACCTTCTGCTCTGTTCGTTCTAGCTACGCAGATACAAAATCAGAACTGAACGTAATGGTGGAAAGTGAGCACTCTTTAACTCAGTGCTTAACCTACTGGTATTTTCTGAACATCATAAACTACATGTATTCCCATAAGAAATATTACTTCCTGTCTAATAATGATTTCATACAAAATTAATAATTTAAAAACACTTTCGAGTTCAAGTGCCAAAGAATAGATTTTTTCTAATTTTTACAGAAAATGGGTAAAATAGTACAAATTTCATTTGTAAATTGTGAAAACTGTGATGGAATAAAATGATTTAATGCAGATGGTAGGTTTCCTTGAAATGCACTTCAAGTCCTGTTATTGATCCATCTGATTCAGCCCCATCAATTCTACTGACCAAGATACAGATATTTTAAACATTAATGCTCTCAGGAAAACACAACACTAATAAATATGCCAAAAATGAAAAATATCCAAGGAAAAAAGTAAGTAATGCATGCCAGCTAAATTTCCAATTGAAATAAGTAAGCTACTCAGTGATAGTATTGGTATCGTTAATCTAGAAAGACAAATAACATTAGTCTTAGGAGTTTATTTATAGTGGACTTAGATTAAATAATACAAGTAACAGCTATAGAATTTGTAGATCAGTATCAGAGGAGAGGAAAAACATATTAATCAAGTAGACATGTTAACAAAATAAGAGATTGGTCGAGATTACATTTGAATAAATGAGCAGAGGAAATATATATCCATAAAAATATCCAGTTTTTAGTTCCTTACAAAAGAATGGTCTATTTTGCAGACTAATTCATACAAACATCCAAGAAATAAGAACTCAATCCTACTCTTCATATATACTATGGTATATATGAAACAACAATGTGCTTCTCCCTAAAGAAATTTTATTTGAGATTTTTTTTTCAGGAAATGTGGGAATGAAGGAGATTCTTTTCCATGCTAGACACAAGGTTCCTACACATACTACTTTGTTGAGGCAAAGCACAATGCAAAAGACACTAGGAATCTTAATTTAAGAACAAGAGACAGGAGACTGATATACTAGTTGCTTCCTGAACTGTGTACTCAGCAGTTCTGGAGCACTTATCGATGATCAGGTGTGAAGAAACAAGTTCTGAAAAGTGATTTTTTTTGGAAATGAAACCTTTTTATCCCCCCTTTTATGTTTGCTTGTCTTGACAGAAGCTCTGAAGAAACCAGGGCTATTGGAGGTGTGGGGAAAGCATGCAGCTCAGATTACCCAAAGGAACCACTCAGGTCAAGTCTGAATGAAAATAGATTCTGAGGAAATAAAGGGGGGGGGGGGTCACCACAATCTTTAAAATTCTTCTGATGTGTTATTGCTTTCAAAGTAATGGATTTTCTCAAGGTAAAGCTGTTTGATACAAATGAACTCATATGCCAATCAAATATTTTTTTTTTTTACTCATAGCCAAGTCAAACACTTGACTATTCCAATATTAGAATCAAATTCTTAGTGTCAATATGTAATAACCAATTCATCTCACTGGGAGAAATAAATTAAGAAATTATAGGAAAATAGAAACCTACATGGAGCCTTTATATCCTATATTCTAGAATCCCATTCTGTTTGCTTTATGTTGTATGTTTAAAACTATCAAAGGAATTGTTTTGGAGGGAAAATAGGTAACAGTCCTATCGCACATTCGTAAACAAACAAACAAAACAAAAACTTATTTAAACTGGCCTGATAAATGTAAATGATTTAAAAATTGCCAGAAGCCTTGGCCTTTGTCTATATATTCTTTCCAGGTTGCTTCTCATTTTGTAATCATTTTCATGATTTCCACTATGCTTATTATAGGAATTTGTTCTTGAAACATTTCAAGTACAGGGAAGCAATCTTGTGAATTGACAAGAACTGTCAGATCCAAATGGGAGCAGCCTCGCTCAGACGTTTAACTTGACCTTCCTTTCTTAAACAACAAAAGTCCACATACAGACTCAAGAACATCTGGCTCTAAGAGGTGGTTCTCCTTAAAAGTCACACCAGGCTACATGACTCTGTACTAATGTTGCCATTACAAATGGAGGATACAGGATTCTAAAACCCTGTGGTATCATGGGCCATGAGAGGCAAGAATGGGAGAGTGCTTTTAACTCCAAGACAATAACTTAGAAAAACAGAGCATTTTTCTACAAGAAACATATTTTTATTCAGATTATGATTTTATGAATATCTCAGTATTTTCAATGGTATTTAATGAAATTTTAATAAAATCTGATATATGGAATTTCTTTTGATTATTAACTGACAATAGCTTTTATCATTTCAAATAGCTTTCAAATATACTATGACCTTCAGAGAAACTTGTGGGGAAGGAAAGGAACAGGAGGGGAAGTGAAATGCATCAAACGCCTTAAGTACCAGGTGCTATAATTTTTATATATCGCATTCCTCTTTATGTGCTTTCATAGGACAAACTTCCTCCCAATCATTATCACAAGGTGTGCTTCCTATGGTGAGCCAGGGAGTGGCATATACCTAAGGGACACGGAGATTTGTGTGTAAGCTTCCTAATTTACACTAGCTTCTAGAAAGCTTAAGGAAAACATATTTTATTTTTTCTACAGAGAACTTTATATTTCATCTGGTATACTCTAAAACTTCATCTGGTATACTCTAAACTCCCAGAAGCTGGAGGGTTCTCTGTCTCCCTTGAGATTTAGACAAATTGGTTTGAACTTCTCAATTTGATGACCAGTAAGAGTCCCAAAACTCAAGGCTTGATCTGTGATAGTCTCCTGCAGGAAGGGCTCATAGACTCTCTTGCTAACTTAACATGACTCCTTTTAGATGTGCTACCTCTATCTCTACCTCTACCTCTCTCTCTCTCTCTCTCTCTCTCTCTCTCTCTCTCTATATATATATATATATATATATATATATATATATATATATATATATATATATATATATATCTCCTTGCTGGGGAAGGTTGTTTATGCACTAAGAACACAGAGGGTTTCAGCCTTCCTTAGGCTTCCTCTCTGCGCCTCCTGTTTTCTAATGTCTCTTCCTCATCTCCACCATTCTAGTTGGCTCTGTAGGACCAAAGTCACCCTCTCGTACACAGAGTGGCTTTCACCCTCAATTCACCTGAGCACCTACCTGAAGCCAAATTCTCAACAGACTCTCTTCCTACACCAATGCAACCTCAAAGTATCTCTTACGGAGTAAGCATTTCTCTTCCCCAAGATTTTGGTGCCATTTGTTAAGATGATGTAAGCTTCTTCACTTCATTGTATATGCATGTGAATAGTAACATTATGTCCTGTTTCCTTCTTCCCTTCCCTCATCATTCTTCCCTAAAAGTTACAGCTATATATCTTTGCTGCTTGCCTTAAATGCTGCCTGGAAAAAGGCAAGGTTTAAACAAACAAAGAAATAATAAATTATCTCACTGAATCCTGACAGCAAATCTGGCTGATTGGTACTGTTGTATTTTGCTATCATGAATGAGGAAAGTGATGCTCATGAAAATCAAGTAATTTTCTCAAAATCAACCAGTCAACATCAGACTTGAATGTGGACTTAGCTCAGTATGGCTCTATAGCATGGGTTCCTTCCCTTGCATCATACTATTTATCTGCTAAGAGAGATGGGTATGAGACCTCTCAAATGCTTTGACACAATACACGTGCTATCTCCTCTTCCTCCCTCTTCTTCAAGCCAAGATTCCCATACTCCTTGCTATTGGGATGGAAAAATCAGGGCTGGATGGGTTTCTTTGTACAATCTCTTGCAGGCATTTATGATTACAATACAACTACTTCCCTTTAAAACACCTTCTCCTGGGGTGTTAGGGTAACTCAGTCGGTTGAGCATATGACTCTTGATTTCAGTTCAGGTCATGATCCCATGGTTGTGGGATCAAGCCCTGTGTCAGGTCCTGCACTGAGCATGGAGCATGCTTAAGATTCTCTCTTTCTCAGGGACCCTGTGTGGCTCATTTGGTTAAGTGTCCAACTTTAGCTCAGGTCATGATCTTACGATCCATGAGTTCTAACCCCACATTGGGCTCTGTGCTGACAGCTCAGAGCTTGGAGCCTGCTTTGGATTCTGTGTCTCCTCTCTCTGCCCCTCCCCCACTCATGCTCTGTCTTGCTCTGTCTCTCAAAAATAAGTAAATAAAAAAAAGATTCTCTCTCTCTCTCCCTCCCTCCCTCAGTCTCTATCCCACTTGTGCATTCTCTCTTTCTCTAAAATAAAAAATAAAAATAAATAAAAAACACCTTCTCCAGCCCTCACCATTTCCATCACTTTGAGAACCAAAGGTCTATATCATTAAAATGTTGGAGTTTGAGTTAACTTTCCAGGATATACTCTTCCTGAAAAACATATAAATATATAAAATAATTCTCTTTTTTCACAATAAAATATGAGTAAAACTTTATTCTAATATGCAAAGAGATTTCAAGTTTTTAATTATCATTTATCTAGTAGATATGGTTGATATTTTAAGTGAAATATGAAAAATACTACATATCCTACCCATTTCAAAGGTTCAATTGACAAGTTATTTTTCATATGAAATGCCAATATTTTCAATATTTCAAATATCAATATTTTTCTTGAGATGTCATTTAATGTCTACTTTTAACAACAACTACAATGAAAACAATAGCAAAATCAGAAAGTAAAGAAGAACAAAAATTTGAGATGATATTGAGTACTTCAGAACTGAGAATCTGGCAAATCCTGTTGATTGAACACCTACTTTCTGAGGCGGACTATACTAAGCATTGTACTAAGCACACAACATCTCATTTAATCCTTACAGCAATATGATGAGGTAGGGTTCTAAGTCATATTTTCTAGATGAGGAACAAGAGAAGCAAGTATGTTATAGAGTTGCTAAGGGTCATAAAGCTCCACAGTGGAAGAACACGGACACACCCATGGTTGTCTAACTCCAAAGCTCACCCAACACAGCCTTTCAGTATTTAGTACTGCTTCCTATGGATGATGTGGCCAAGTCTGTGGAAAAGACAAGCAATATATAAGACATAAATATTTTTATTTAGCATTAAAAGATATGTCAATTATGGAACCTCACCAGTCAGCAGATAATCAAACACTAAACTGTGCAGTCTTCTTTATGTTAATGGCACTTTAAAGAAGTGAATTATCTGAGGTCAAAGAAGGTTACATGGAAGAGATGAACTGGTGGAAACAGGACTTGGAAGGATAGGTAAGATTTCGATAGGAAGGGCAGAGGGCAGAGCATCCCATGTAAGGAGATCAGATGGTTTTTTTTGAAACAGTTGGGGATATTGACATAATTAAAAAGGAGAAATCTGGTTCAGGAATCACGAGAATTAAAGACAGATTTGGGGAGCAGGGCACCTGGGTGGCTCAGTCAGTTAACGTCTGACTTTGGCTCAGGTCATGATCTCATGGTTGGTGGGTTCGAACCCTATATCAGACTGTGCTGACAGTTCAGAGACTGGAGCTGGCTTCAGATTCTAAGTTTTCCTGTCTCTCTCTGCCCCCTCCCCTGCCACTGCTTCTGCTCTCTCTCTCAAAAATAAATAAATAAACTTAAAAAAAAAAAAAAAAAAAAAGGATAGATTGGGTGAGACACAATTGCAGAGAGCTTTGAAGGTCAAGTAGAAAAAAAAAATCCATGTGTTATATCACTTACTCATCCCGTAAAGATCTATTACATGGGCCAGGGAAAATAAAGAGAACAGAATAACACAGAAATCCCTGAGGAGTTCTGTTCACAGTCTTGCAGCAATCACTATCAGGTCCTTATCCCTTTGGCAATACCATCCTGATGGAATCCTAGTCTAAGCATGGACAGTAGTACTCCATGTAAGGTTTTGCCTGCATGTAGGCCAGGCTGGAAATGCCAGGAATTAATTCCTAGAAGTAGCCATCAGCCTAGTGAAGATGAAGTTGGATGATAAATTCTCCAGTGTCTTTGTCTCTTGGATAGGACAATTCTGAAGTAAGTTCTACGTCATCTCCCAGAGGTCCTAATAGGATTGAGCCCAGTGGCCCAGCTCAGTTACTTGAACATTAATGTACCCCGTATGGGCTTTTGACTCCCTTTTCTGTCTCACTTCCCCACTCTCCCACTAGTTTTTCCCCAGATCACCTCCTGAATAAGACATTTGTACTTGAATCTTTCTCTTGGAGCTTGCTTCTAAGGCAACCCAACCCAGTACCAATATACAATAGCTCTAGTAACAGCTCACCTGGAAGAGTACCAGTGTGCCAGCTACCTTTCTAAGCACTTTACATGTGGTACAACATCTCATCCTATCAAGAGCCTCTGAGGTACAAACTATTATTACTTCTACTTTACAAATGAGGAAACTGAGGCAGAGAGAGGTAAAATAATGTACCCATGGTCACATGACTAGAAAATCCACACTCTGGATTGAGAGTCAGTGCTCTTAGTCACTAAGTTAGCTGTCTTTCTGTATATGGATATGACCTACTGTCGAGCAATACAAATTATGCTGTAGGAAGTACAAGGGACTCTAGAGTAACAGAAGGGGGGTTACACTCTAGTAAAGTTCAGGGAAAGCCAACCAAACCAAATTCTGATGGATTAGAGAGTTTGCTATGGCAAAAGGCAAGAGGGTGGAAGTGCCTTCCAACACGAGGTCCGTCACACCACAGGGCACTGTCTTCTGACACCAGGGAGCCCCCATCAAGGGTTTTAGAGCAAAGGGTGAAGGGAGACCTGGTGGGGCTATTGACTAGACAGGCTCCAGCTTGTCCAGCCCTTCTTTAAAAGTGCAGCGTTTATGTAAAGTTGCTCCTCAACACCTGTCAGATCTTTATTAAGTGTTAGGTCACTGCCAAAGCTTTTACCCGATGGAAGGTTTCTGTGACTTAAAAATACATGTTTATAGCCTCTATGCTAAAGAATGTGTATACCTAGGGGCACCTGGGTCACTCAGTTGGTTAAGCATCTGACTCTTGGTTTCGGCTCAGGTATGATCTCACAGTTCATGGGTTTGAGCTCCACATCGGACTCTATGTTGACGGTGTGGGGCCTGCTTGGGATTCTCTTTCTCCCTCTCACTCTGTCCCTCCCCCCATGCTCTCTCTCTCTCTCAAAATAAATAAACATATTTTAATATATATATATATATATACACACACACACTGTATATATATACATATACATATACATATACATACACATACACATATACATGTACATATACATACATATATATATATATATATATATATATATATATATATATATATCTACTGTGTAATAAGGAGGGGAATAACACCAATACTAATAGAAGCTAGCATTTATATATGGAGTTAGAAAGGCAGAGGCCAGAGGAGGCAAGGCCTTATGCTTGCTGTCTTGTATGCAATGTAGAGCCAATACATTTTCTAGGCAAGAGAAGAGCTACAAAGGATATGATTCTTTTAGAGTGTGATCTGATAACACAAGATGGATGAGAAAGAGAAGAGCCACAGGTGGAGTCTGGTCTCTATCTGACAACTGTATCCCGTCTTTTGAAAAAAATAACTAAAATGTAACATAAATGTTATAAATGAAGAAACAGACATATAAATGAAGAAACGGGCCAGCTGCAGAATTAAGTTACACAATTTTTTTTTTTTTCTGGCCAGAAAGATAAAACACAGATCTCTTCAAGAAAAGAAAGATTCCTATAAATAAAAGCAAAAGAACTTGTTATTAGTTTTACAGAAATAATTAGTGTCTTAGAGAAGGAGGTGATTCGTAGCAATAGCATTTGGATTTTGTAGGTAAACACATTTCAGCAGGATGGCTACCTCTGCAAACGCTGTTAGACTCTCCCCAGTATCAGAAAGCAAGATGTGTGGGGATGATTTATACTCAAGATGACAATTTTTATAAAAATTTTACTTATCCAAAGACCTGGACTGTTTCCTGGAAAACAAAAACTAATCTTGAGAGCACTAAATTCCAGGTACACAAATTTGGAAATGTAATTTTGCACTCTAAAGCACCAATCGAGCACCTACTATGTGCCAGGCACTGTGTTAGGAACAGCGAATCTAATGATGAAGGACATGAGTAAGACAATCCAATCCCTAAGGTGAAAATTCATCCTGTATGAAGCAGGATCTGATTCAAAACAGGAGAGCACAGCAGCTTTCCAAGGGTAGGTGATTCTTGCTGGGTAAGAGAGATGAGGAGGAATGCATTATTCCCCATAATTCAAGGGCAACCCAAGGCGGTACGTCTTGTATATGCAGAAAAGTTCCACGAAGGTGATACACAGAAGAAGTTTTGTCCTCCAAGTGATCTAGAGCTGGTGGGCAGCCCGAGGCTGGAGGGACCTGTAACTGAGCAACTAGATTACTCTAGGCAACCTGGCTACCCTCTCAGAGCCTAGTCTCCTGATCTGGGCGATAACAGTAGTTACCATTAATTGGTTACTTACTGGGTGGCAGGTGCCCTTCCAAGCATGTGACAGGTTTTCTCATTTAATTTTCACAGCAACCCTATGAAGTGAGAACTATTTATTGTCCCTAGTTGACAAGAAGTAAACTGAAGCACAGAGAGGTTAGATAACTTACCAGAGGTTGTACCCTTAGGAAGTAGATAGCACACCCTCAGGCATGGATTTGGGGAGAATCTTCGCCAAATTAGATAATTATATAAAAAGCTTAGTACCTTCCTGGCATTAAAGAACCTTTCAAAGGTGATATTTATTATTATCTTTATTATATGTATAGCATATGTTTGCTTGTTTCATCTCTAACCATGGCGTGATGATGCTATTTGAATAATGCAAAAAAATTAATATTCCAACTGGGTAATTTTTATTACTCATCCTTTTCACCACACACACTCATTTATTGAGGACAACTTTGCAGAGCACCTACTATAAGTGACACTGTGTCATGTGCTAGGTCTATAAAATAGAACAAAGTAGTCATGGCCACTCATGAACATGATGCAATATGATTGGCTACTATGAAGTCTCAAAGGTTAGCCTGGTCACAGAAAGTTCCCCGAAGTGAAAAGATATGCAGTAAAGGCTCAGCAGAACGTGGTCATCTTTAACATGGTGACACCCTGATCTACCTTAGCATTCAACCCGTCTCAAAAATCAAACCTGTGTGGATTACTTTCCAGCAAATGGGATTTTTCAACAAGTATTTTCTTGTTTTAAAACCCGAATGCCAAGGACTCCACTCCCACTTATGACTTGGGAGGTCTCTTCCACTACTCTTGACATGGGTTTCAGTGTGCCCACTCTCCACTGCCAGCTTCCCTTTCTTCTCTAAAACATGAAGCGCTTCTCCATAATTATGTAAATTATTGGTTTTAAATTTACTGAGCAAATACGCATACACAAACAAGCCAACGGCAAGGTTTCTGATACTGAGAACTTCATTCCATGTTGTTTCTTTAGACTGGATGGCAGCTAGCTGAGGGAAGATCCTGAGATCTTTGACCAAGAGAAGAGTGGGGAAGACGTAAGGGACACATAAATGGTATGTGACTAATATTTTCTAAGCTACTGTGAATATCAGCTTTAATGGACGGCAGGTTAACATCTGAGCCCTGAATAAGGCTGATGTGTAAAGTGTAGCTGTGTGAAGACGGAGTTATGCCAAATGCCTAAGGCTGAGAGATTAAGGGTTTTCCTCAGGGGGGAGCAAACACTTCAGGAAGGCATCAGGGTTCAGTCTCTGCATAATTTGTTGATCACTGAATTACTACTCAGCGTCCCCTTCAGACAAAGGACAGTTAAGCCCAAACAATACAGAAATGAGTAAGTTAATCAGTTAAGATACAGAATCTTAGGTTTTATAGCATCGTTAGTGATCATTTAGTTCAACCTCCTCACCTTCCAATTTAAAAGGAAAACATGACAACTCCAAGGAATGGAATAATGAAGCTCCCTTATAAGTGACTGGGACTGTTTCGGACCTTATTTAGATGTTGAGAGCTGCAGCAGAAATCTCACAAAGAAAGCCCATGCAAAGTAATTATGTGCACGGAACAACAAGAATATTAAGGAGGAAGCTCTACTGACCTCAGAGAAAGTGCTGATGATTAGAAAAGATGAAAGGAATTCATAATATCTTCTCAACTCACTATACACTATAGGGTTTATAATTAACAGCCTCAAAAACCTATTCGAGAAGTTGCTTTAATTTGTACCTTACATTTCACATTATTTCTCCCAGATATCATGGAAACATAAAAGATAATGTAAATTTATAAATATTTAAAAATAAGTTATGCCAGTTCTGGCTAAAGTCGTATTATGTTTTGTCATTTTCAGTAAGTTTCTCAGAGACGGGTGACACTTGCAAGTCAACTTCAGAAGGGTATTGAAGAAATCTGTGTAAAAGCAGGTCATATATATATATATATATATATATATATATATATATATATATTACACAGATATATATATATATATATATATATATATATATATATATGGATTTTTGACATCCCAACATAAACCACAGAAAGGTTCCTATTAAAAAGTGAACAAAGCTGAATCATTTTTCTTTCTCTTCCAACTGTGATTTTTATGCATTTGAAGGTAAAATTCAAAGCAAACATCTTAGAGCTTCTATTTGTCACCCATGAGTTATTTCCAGGAAGCTTAGGAAATCTCACATTTCCAAAATTAGGTCATAACACTGGAACTGCAATCTAATTAATATGTTCATACAACAGCCTCCACCGCTACCAAGTAGAAAACGCCAACAACGAAATCAATTACACATTCTTTGGAATCCCCAAGAACATAATCAACAGGAGAAATGCTAATGACAAAACAGTTTCCCAATTTAGTCATCAAGAACTGCATGCATATTTCTGTCACTTATCTGCCCATTTTCCTGACATAATACTTAGTGACCTTGTACATCCATATCACTGACTTTTTTCAACCTGCTTGATATCATATACTTCCCTCTTCAGCAGCCTTTCCAACTGCCCACAGAAACTGTTCCACAGCCTGGCCAACCTCCTTCACTTGCTTCCACATGGTCCTCCCTCTGAGGTACAATCTTGAATTCCATTTCCCAAAGAAAACAGCATGAGACCAAAACTCCCTCAGCTTCTCCTTCCACCTCCCTCAACTCTATGTTATTCGCATCCATCCTCCTTTTTCTCCCTCCTGTCTGGGAGGAAATCATGTCCTTCACTTCCCTGATCCTCTCTCTGGACACTTCCTTTGGGGTGTGCCCTTTGCCCCTTAAAAGTACCCGGTATCCCTTACTAACTACTCTGCCCCCCACTCTCTCTCCCTCCTTCTGTCCTCATCCAAAATTTTGCAAGTAGTGTGCATTAATTTTCTCCTCTTTTATAACCCCTGAAATAGAACTCACTCTGAGATGTTCCCTTAAACCACTCTCCAAAGGGTTGCCAGTAACTTCTAATTCTGAAAACCATTAGGTATATTTTTAGTTCCTCATTTCTAGACTTCTTTAAACTATTTGGACCAGCCATTTGTCTCTCCCTTTGAATTCCTGTAACACTTTGTATATACCTATATGTTCCCTACCATTCTGTACTTATTTGTTTCTGTGGCTGTTCTTCTCAATAGTCTCTGAGTATCCTCAAGGCAGGACTGTTATCATATATACGTGGGTGTCCCCTATGCTTAAATGAATCAGTATGTTCCACGTGTTCTAAGCCAATTGAATAAGAATGACATTTTTTGGCAGCTAAGATATTGAGGCAGAGAAAGAGAGGGAAACAGAATTCGAAGCAGGATCCAGGCTCTGAGCTGTCAGCACAGAGCCTGACATGGGGCTCAAACTCATGAGCCGTGAGATCATGACCTGAGCTGAAGTTGGATGCTTAACCGACTGAGCCACCCACGCGCCCCTGGAAAGTGTTAATATTCTTTACCTGTGCAAAAAAAAAAAAAAAAAAAAAAAATATATATATATATATATATATATATATATATATATATATATATGGTAATGACGTGTAATTAGAAGATTTTGAAGAAAATAATAATGATGTAACAAAACCCAAAACTTACATGACCTTTTATTGTCAGCAAAGCACTCTCAAAAACATCTCATCTGACGGTCAAAACTGCCCTTCAAGGTTGAGGTGGAGCCTACGTCAAAGCAGGGCAACGGCTGTGCAGTTTGATCACTGCCCAACAGCACAGCAAGCCAAGATCAACTCATGCTTGCTCCACTTGCTGACTAGATGCCCAGAGGAAGGGATGTCTTTTGCTTTGCACAGAGGCTCTATCCATTCATGAAACACCACACTCGGCATTTCTAATTCATCTGCCTGAAGTGGGGCATCTTTCCTAAAATATCTGCCTAGAGAAGCACCTTTCTCTAATCCACAAAAAGGACCCCATAGACCAGAGTGCCACTGGGAACATGATTCACCTCAAATTCCTTGTAAAATTTCTGATTCAGAGAAAACACAAAAAGAGCTGCTAACATGGCTGAAGGACAGATAATATGCTAACAGGACCCGGAAGGGGTTCTCAGGGAAAGGCCGCTGACATTCGCTAGGCATCCCATTTACTTACCCCACTTGCTAACTAACAGTGAAATTGCTTCTTTTCTCTGCTTTTACTGCTAATCTGCTTTCCAGAAGGTCCAGAGACAGAGTGCTAAGGCATCTGCCACAGAACAACATATGGTGATAAAAACACATTGGGTTTTAAATTGAGGCCGGACTGGGGTTTTGAGTGGATCAGCAACCCTAAGTAATAGATATGGGAACTTGAGCAAGTTATTTTCCTGATATGAGCATTACTTTCCTCATCTGCAAACAGGAATTCAAACAAGACCCACCTCTAAAAGTTGTCATTGCCATTAAATGATGTAATTTACGTGAAAACAGGTAGCATGTGCATAGGTGGGTGGTTGGGAAATGGTGTTCAATCAGTGTTCTTCTATGAAGTATGCAGTGGTTATATTTGTTACCTATATTTTAAGAAATTCACTGGAGAGGTTTTAGCATGTCGTGGTTTAGCAGTCTGATAAGTTATCATTACTTACGTGCTATGAGAGTTTTTTAACAGTCTACTCTTCAACACAAAGCAGGGAAGAATCTGCTGTAGTCACTTCACACAGGTGATGAAGAGCTCAGAGAGCTTGCACAAGGTCATATAAAACATTAACACCAGAATTTAGAGCTGGAAACCTGAGGCATTTTTGTTTTGTTTGTCCCTAGGCAATAACCTAACTATATAAAATCTCAGTTATCTACCCTTGAAACAAATACATATCCCACAATTTCATACAATATAATCTCTAGTTGAAAATCTTAAGTATGTTTAAGGCTGGTTTCTCTAACAACTGGAAACACCATCCAAGAGTCCATCAAGTGAGAAACAGCTACAGCAGTTAATTTATGGCTCAGAGACATTTGAAGCTATTGTAAAAAAGATGGGAACGATGCTACAGGTAGACAAGGTATTAGTGAGCATTCATGGTTGTGGGGTATGATCAAAGGAGAAGAGGAAGAGGTAAAGTATGGTTACTATGGAAGGAAGGAAGGAAGGAAGGAAGGAAGGAAGGAAGGAAGGAAGGAAGGAAGGAAGGAAGGGAGGGAGGGAGGGAGGAAGGACGGATGGGGTTTCTAACCTGTAGCAACTTAGAAACTGTTTAAGGTTCCTCCTTACGATTTTCTTCCTCTCAGAATTCTGAACTATTCTCCTTTTCCTTGACTTGCCTATTTTTCTCTGAACCCAGATACCTAAACATTAGTGGAAGGAACTCAGTAATAGCTAAAAGGGATACAGAAACTAGGAGGTTGAGTGGGAAGTGAAGAATTTAATACCTTTTCCAAAATTCATAAGACTTCATTTTCACATGATGGAGAGTATTTTTTCCCTTTCTTTCTTTCTTTTGTAAGGACTGTCTAAAGCCTTTCTGACATGGGCCCCCCACTTGGCCCATTGAGGATGTAACCTGTCAGCATTTGAAAGTGCACAATTTTACTACAGTGGAAAATCTGCCAAGATTAAAAATTACATTTAATTTCTATAAGCTGTGGGCATGCTGATATGACTGATGGCCACTGTATTCCTCTGTCATACCACCCCATAATCTATTTCTACAAAAAATGTGACTTTTTATTTTTATTTTAAAAGTGTAAGATACTGCCAACAGACACTAAGGAGAAAACAGCTAGAGCCAATAAAAGAGAGTAAAATAGAAAACCTAGAGAAAAATTATGTGTTTAATAAGATCAACATTTCATCTAAAGGAAAGGCTTTGCTCTATTATTCCTAAACCTAAATTTCTGCCTCAAACCATGGCTGACTGCGATTGAGCCATGGGAATTTGTGAATAAGATAAGATTGTATAATTATGATCTCTACCTAAACTCTACTGGCCATAAGTTGTATTTGGCCCTAACAGGAATTCAGAATCAATCTGAGAGTTTCATATTAGCATTCTAGAATTTATGAATAGTTTTGTCACTCTGGGGAAGAGGTGGTTTTGAAACGAGAGCAGCAATGACCTGAAATCTCATTAGAAGACAGATAAACACTGGCAGAAATTTTAGGTTGTCTAAAATTGAGCACAGCTCGATTTTGTCCTTCAACCCATACACAGTCAAATGCAATGTTTCTCCCACTCACTAAAATTCTCATCAGACAAGTGAGATTATATTGGCCAACATCTAAACTCTGGACAATGCAATTCTTGGCGGAGTTTCTATAGTTTCAATACATGAAGAAAAGGAGAACTTAAAAGATGAGATGCTAAAAGGCTAGACAACAAGGATGATCCTTGCATTAAGAATCAGGCCAGCCTGGGGGTGCCTGGGTGGCTCAGTCGGTTAAGCCTCCGACTTTGGCTCTGGTCATGATCTCTTGGTTTATGGGTGCTGACAGCTCAGAGCCTGGAGCCGGCTTCGGATTCTGTGTCTCCCTCTATCTTTGCCCCTCCCCCCCCACATTCTGTCTCTCTCTCCTTCAAAAAATAAATAAACATACAAAAAAAAAAAAAAAAAAAAAAAAAAAAAAAGAATCAGGCCAGCCTACCTTTCTCTGATTATTTATTAACTGAATTTTCTGGTGAAATATATATATGCACATAAACACATATATGCACATATTGTTGATACATTGATTTATATCTTGTTTCATTCCATAAACGACTTGGATCAAAGAAAACAAAATGAGTGAGTATGCGAGTTTAACCCTTGGTTTATACAAGAACAACCAAAGTATGACTTGCTAGAGTAAACCTTACTAGGAACCTGGGAAGGTAAGACCAATGAAAGGATGTGGGGGCCCAGAAAAAAGGGAACGAAGCCTCACTGGTGATTCAAGTTACCATAATCAACCTATTCTGCCTATTGATTGGAGTCACCTCTCAGCAACACAAAGAAAGTTTGATAAAAGCTTTTAAAATCCTAAGCACCAAATAAGTAAGATAGTTAATCACCGTCCACAGTCACGAATCCCAAATCTCCCTCAGGTTTCCTCAAAGAAGCACCTGAGATTAGCACTGTGCAGCCTCCTGTGGCAGGGCTGTTTGGCTTCTGTTTCCCAATCTCTTCTCTCAGAGTCATCTGAGTCCATCATGAAAAGGAGGCAAAGATATTTAATACCCTCCTAAATCTTGTAAGTATACGTTTCAGTTGCATTTGACATAGCCCTGGTGTTTCTGCTATAAAATTATAGCATTTTTATAAATCAGATCACACAAAGTTGTTATACTTTAACGTAAGGCAAAAATCTATAGACATATGCTAGGAACACTACGTTATGTCATTCTTGTTGGATGCCTGCATACACTTCTATGGCATGATGGTTCTGAAGAGTCCTCTTAATTGCTACTAAATGCAGTTTAAATTCCTAGAAAGCTGACGTGCATTTCCCTTCTTCCAACCATGCAAGAAGACCCACTCCTGTCTTGCCCGACTATCACTAGAGTCTCACAACTCACCAGAATACAAAATAAGAAGTGCCCCATAGTACTTATTTACCCAGTGAGGCAAACCCTAATCTTTGTTTGGCTTGGAAGTAAAAAGGTCAACAAGTGTAATGGAAAGAAGCCTTCGCAATAAAATTCTCCAGCAAATATTTCTAATGGAGCTTTAAACAAGAAAAGCACATTCTTCGTGCCACTCTCTTAGCACTTAAGGATTAGTGTTCTATTAAGACAAGTAATAAGACCACTTATTAACTTTAACTTGTAACCAATAAACAATGAATTTGTAATACTATTGCTCAATTCTCAACACACTATCCGTAGGGCGGGAGGATGACAGTCCAAGTATGAGCACTATACATGGGCTTCTATTTGAATCCAAGGATTCTGATGAATTTTTGATGACCTCTCTAGATCTCAATTTTCCCTCCTTCTTGCTCCTCAAAAAGCAGAAGAGAGAAAGAGCACACACCTCTTTGTCCTGCCTATCCAAAGGGTTGAGAGCCTTCAGAGAGATGAGCCAGAGATGAAACCAAAGCACATATCTCCTTTAAAATGTTTATTAGTCCCTGGCATTGATCTGTTGCCAACTTCTGATCGGCCCCTTTGTGGAAAAAAAAAAGAAAGAAAAGAAAAGAGAAGAAGAAAAAAAGAAGAGACCTACATGTGAAAAGGAGGAAAGAGAGACTTTGGAGAGGAAAACGGAGAACAACCTGGTAAATCCTATCTTCTTAGCACAGTAATTCATGAGCACGGAATCTAATCTAATAGGGACTCTTACAGCAGGACAAAGGAAAGGAAGGTTTTCTGTCAACAAACACCTAGAATCTCTTACTGCAGTACTGAAAGGCGAGGTTATAAATAAAAGGAAAACAATTGGGCAAGTTGAGAAACAAGCACAACACTAATTGGGTCACCTGGAAAAAAAAAAAAAAAAAACACCACCTTCTTCCTTTGAGGTCAACGTCTTATTAATGAATCCTTCTAGAGGGCCCAGGCAAGAATGGACATACAGAACACTCACACTCCACATTGGCTCAGTTTGCCACAACAACAACAGCAACAACAACAATGACGATGACAAGAGATTGGCACATGATGCATTGAAGTGTACGAAGGGCTACCTAGCTTCAGGCACAAAGGAAAACCACCAGGACTCTAACTTCTTTTTACAGCTTTCACACATATATATTACAGATCTAGAGGAGCATGAATAAGCACATTTGCATTCTTTGAAAAACTATACAGTTGAATAGCTCATTTCTTTCTTGTTAAAAAGTAGAGGCGAGGTAAATGTAACAAAGTAAGAGGTGGTTATAATGAACATTAGGTATTCAAAGAGCACCTGCTCCCTACCTATTGCAACATAAACAAATGGGTCCAAACATCAGAGCTTAGGCATAACAAAAACTGTTGCTTTATAGCAAGGTGCACTTTTTTTGGAAATGAGAACGAGAATTTTTCCCCTAAACAAGTTGCAGGACCTACAAAATTAACCTTGAAGAAAGGCAAAGGAATAGAAGAGAAAAAATAAATATTTGACAAATGCCTACTACGTGCCAGACACTGTTTCCAAGACCTTTGTATCCTTAAGGTTAAAGACTATTTATGTGAATGATTCTGTAAGAATGACAAGGACCTTATTGCTGAGGCCAGAACCTCACCATCAGGATCAGTAAGGCCATGGGTCCAAAGCTCACCCTGAGTTGGGAGCTCGGGTGGTGCATTTGGAAGGGGGCCATTAAGGTTTGCAGGCATGTCACCCAGACTCCCTCCCCAACACATTAGAGACTGAGGACGGTGGCTCTGGAAAGCAGAGAAGGAAGATACGCCACAGCGTCAGTTCTGGATGTATCTGGTACTGATAGAAAATAAGTACCTTCCCAGAGTGACAGAGGATGTCACCCACCCTTCTCTACAACTGACTTTCAGCTAACAAGTTCAAACGTCTATAACAAACCAGCAGATGATGTTGGCAGAGCCCTAAGATACCTGGAAGCTTTCATTTGAGACACTGTCATAAAAGCAGCTGGAAAAACCCTTAGAAATCTCTATTTTGGTATTTTTTAATGTATCCTGAGACCGGCCAAAAAATTTACCTGGAAAATATACGTTCAAAATAAGATACATTGCAGTTTCCAAAACAAACCATGTCAGTAGACACAAAAACCTTAAAATGTGCCCTCCAGCACTGACAAAGTTTTTACTATGAGATTTAAATCCAATGAAACCAAAAGGTGTGGTAAAATCATGCAATTTTAAAATAATGAGCTCTGCCCTTATAATACCCTCAGCAATTATTTCCTATACACATTTAGTCATAAACACTAATAAGAAATGGTACATGATGTCACACGTCCTGGGACCTTAAATGCATTGCACTGAACCTTAATACACAACAAAATATCAATGTACTAAGCAAATTCTTTAAAAGTCTGAACACTTCATGACTCATGTGTTAGAATTCTATTAAATTGGTTCATTCCTGTAGAAATATTTCTAAATAGTTAAAATATTCCTTAAATGTGGGGTACCAACACATCTTAGTATTATTTTAAAACTGAGGCCACATTCTAAGTTGTCCCTTAACCTCCTTTTGGAAATTCAAAAAGAACTAAGGCCAAACAAGTTGACTTTCAGTGTCAGAAATACATGTGTGTCCATCCCCAGGGAATTTTCAAATCAAAGAAAACAAAAGAAAAAAAAAAAACCTCCCTTTTTCTTTAATTTATTTGTTAAATATCTGCCATTCTCAAAACTACTGTTTTTTTGTTTTTTGTTTTTTTCTCTATGAAATGTTAGCAATTGTAAACGTCCTCTTATTTGGGGATGTTTTTATATTAATAACTAATTTGTTATTGCATAATCATGACTTTCTCAGACAACATTTGGTTTTAAACATGTTTTACTTTTCCTCCTCACTTGATACCAATATTCTTCTTCAAGAAAAATCCACCTCTGGCACCTGTCATGGAATTTCATAATCCTGAGTTTTATGAACTGAAGGGGGTATTGATTACTTACCATATCCAGGAATGCCTTCTAAAGGGGAAATTATTCACATGCATCATGTTTGCAGATCTTCTGTCATTAATATTTTCCTTGTCTCATCTGTTTGTTACATGAAGTGATTTTCATAGATGAATTCCAACTCTCCCGTTTGAGCAGCTATCATGGGCAATTATTGCAACAAGTATTGAATTCCAAAAAAATCCCCCCCAGAAACAAATGGCAACAACAAAAGCCCTTCCAGGATTTGGAAAAAAGAAATATCACAGAGCACTGCAGGTATGGGTCCATCCATTTACGTTCCACTTGGTAGTTGACCCACTATAATAACCAGTTCAATCGCTAATCCTAAATGGTGGCAGATATTGTCCTGGTAAAATCCAACTGCCTAGAGTGTAAATTAATGCATCCTCTCGGGAAGGACTCTGGAATGTGGGAAAAAAGGAGTCAAAAGACAGTTTCTTGTTATCCTTGTTAAAGAAGTGTGAGAATGGAAATGGAAAACTTCAGGTTGCTTTGCCATGCTGTCCTTTAGAAATGAATACTGCTTTTTCTTCTTTCTTAGGCACATATTCATGTGTGGTCACTTTAACGCAGAGATGCCTTCTGAGACACGTCGGACAAAGACGTGGGCAGAGGGGCTAGAAACCATGTATCATCAAAGCCAACTTCTTTCCCAAATCTCACAATTGCTGGTTTTCAACGGTAAAAGTAGGAAGGCAAGGAGCAATTTCTGCTTTGCAAGACAGGATTACCATTAGCTACCATCATGACTTCAGAAGGTGCTGTCATGAGGAAATTCATTGCTGCCGCCTAACCCCATAATAAGGCTGTCTGCTCTCTTTAAGTAAAATGACTAAGCTATTGATCCTTTCACTGCAGAAACCCCTTTAATTTGTTATCAAAACCATGTGCGGGCTTTTCCTATGTTGATTTGGAAAGAAAATGAATTTCACGGCTGCAAGTCAGACGTTGTCTAAGAATTTCTTCCCCCGCTGTTTTTCTCTTCTCTTCTCTCTCTCTCTCTCTGTCTCTCTCTCTCTCGTTTTTATCCCAAATTCAATTCCCCAATAGGTGTCATTTACTCTGATGCGCTGACATCTTCTGAAAGATTCTCATGCCCAAGCTATACAGACCTTGCATGCTTTTAAAACACAAAGGCAACAGGCTCCTGCTGGGGTCTCCCAGCTCCGGATATCCAGCAGAACCTTTGGAATCTTCGCAGTCGCCTTGTCTGCCCTGGGCTGTGCCGCCCGGCTGTGAGCAGCTCAGGACACTTGCAGGCTCCGTGGTACTGTACATTAACTCTGCAGCAGCCCGCTCGGCTGCAGAGAAGCTGCCTGACAAGGGATGTGCTGGCGTCAAGGGGGCCCTCTAGGTGGGTTCCCAGACACTGCAGCACGCCCTGCTCGCCTCCAAGGAAGAGGGAGCCAAAGGGGTTAAAGGAACAGTTCGCCCTAAAGAGCACATTTCTTTCAGTAAGTGATTATCAGGCAAGACAAGCTTGGCGCTAAGAAATCTGTAAATTACCTCCCAGGGAAATGACACCTTGAACAAACATACTACGAAAGGAGGGTTTTTGTTTGCCTGTTTTCATTTTTCCCTTCTTACCCAGTGAAAAGAATGGGAATAAAAGAAGTCCAGGGAGAATTTGCAAATGACAGGGTTTGGTCACTTGATCTTCTTTAAAAAAAAATTATATATATATATATATATATATATATATATATATATATACACATACACATATATACATATATATATGTATGTGTATATGTATACACACACACACACACACACACACACACACACACACACACATATATATATATATTGGGCTAGGAGTGTCTTGCCAACTTTACTGATTTGTAACCATTTAGCTACAGATGACCGGGGGTAATTTTTGGACAGGAAATCCTGTGGAAGCCAGTTCTGCAGAAGTCGGTTATAAGCAATTGCGCATGTCATAAAGCTGCTTGTTTGATTAGGGGGTGTGTGGATTTGAGGAGTGCTGAGATAAAGCATTGCAATGCCTCCGGTTAATATTTCCTCAAGCTTACCCTTTGTTGCAAAAATTCTTCAACAATCCCCTGAAAGCACCCCATCGCTGTTGATGCCATTTTGGAACAAGAATAAAATAGTAAACTCTTGTAATAGTAGGTTGGCACTTAAATGGTGTTTGTTGAAGATCAGTGAAAGAATGGACCTTACAAGGAGCATTGTACTCAATATAAATGTATCAGTTTTATCTTAGGCATTTTATAAAGCTGTTATGTAATTCTTAATATTAAATGGAATATTGGCAACATTTAATACATCATGCCATTAGCTTCAGTTAGGATTTCCCTAGTGAGGCCCTGTCATCACAGAAAATATTACCCAGAGTTGAGGGAAGCAGGGAGATATTTCCCACAAATTCAAAACCAGGTATAAATTTAGTCTTGAAAACTGCCATGATTTTGTGGAGCTTTAATTTTGATCAAATGCTGATCCTAATGGAAGTATTCCTGGGATGAGGAAGAACTGAGTGGTTCCTTTAAAAGCAATTTGAACTTATAGGTTCAGATGGTACCACAGCTTGAAAGAAACTTGAGAATATATTTGGGGATTTCTTGTACCTATGCAGTGTCTTCATGACCTCCTTTTTCTAAAAGGAATAAATCTCTTCCATTAGGTCATTTGTGATCTGAACCAGAAAACTTCCATCTGAACTGTTTTTGTTTGTTTTTTAATTTTAATTTTTATTTATTTATTTATTTTTTTGAGACAGAGACAGAGCATGAGCAGGGGAGGGGCAGAGAGAGGGAGACACACAGAATCTGAAGCAGGCTTCAGGGTCTGAGCTGTCAGCACAGAGCCCGACACGGGGCTCGGACTCACGGAGCGTGAGATCATGGCCTGAGCTGAAGTCGGATGCTCAACCAACTGAGCCACCAAAGCGCCCCTTGTTTTTTGTTTTTTGTTTTTTAATGTTTATTCATTTATTTTGAGAGAGAGCATGTGTGGGGGTGGGGAGGGGAGAGCAAAAAAGAGAGGGGAAGAGAGAATTCCAAGCAGGCCCTGCACTGTCAGTGCAGAGCCCAACACAGGGCTCTATCTCAGGAACCATGAGATCATGACCTGAGGTGAAATCAAGAGTCCAACACTTAACCGACTTAGCTACCAGGTTCCCCCATCTAAAGTGTTTTTGACAAGCTTTGAATGCTGTGAATCAAGTGTTACAGAGTAATTCAAAATTTGATATTATATGAGATATTTAAATATTACTATTTCAGAACAAGGAAAATTTATGATGCCCTCCCTGCCCCTGCCCTGGGGCCCTGTAATACAGGCTTCACCGCATTATTTCATTTAATCCTCACAACCCTATCAGGTAAGGACTATTATTAGCCCCATTCCACAGATGAGGAAATTGAGGCACTGTGATATTAAGTAGTATGCCTAAGGTCAAACATCTAGTAAGAGTCACAGTTTGAACCAAGAAAGTTGGGCTCCAGAGCCTGCATGAATTACCACTATATTAGGGCCTCTATAATAATAATAATAATAATAATACCACTGCATTAGTGTTAATGCTTCCAAATTTTTTTTTGTAGGTATTATTTTAGCCTCACAGAATCATGCTGAGGAGAGTACGGTATTTTTTATGAACAATTTTGGAGATGAGTCTCCAAAAGGATAGTGTCTCTTCATCATCACATATCATGTTAGCAGTAGATCTGGAAGGGAATTCAGATAGACAGGTCAATGTTTTGTTTTGTTTTGTTTTGTTTTGTTTTGTTTTGTTTTGTTTTGTTTGATGATGATGATGATGATGGTGATATGATGATGAACATTAATTTCAAACTAATACTTAATCCTCACTCTATGTAAAAGTAGGTCTCTGTGGAAAGGGGTCAGTACAAGTATGTAAAAAATCATGCAGAAATTGATTTTTCCTTATAATAGATAACACCTATTTGAAATTTCTTTATTTTTTTTTTAGTTCATCCTACTGTACTCTGTTCATATGCCAGAGGAATGCCCATGAGCCACAGGATATCCCAAATATCTCTGAATCTTTCTCAATTACCACACAGTTAAACACTCTCTACATGTTAGTTATGTTTCTGTTTGTGGGCAATGATATAGGCAAAGAACTTTAGAAATAAAAAACACTCATACGATTTACCCATCAGATTACTACAGGACATGGAAACTTAAAATATATGTAAACCAAGAGGAGACGTCAACTGAATGTTTTTCAAGTGGACTTTTCTGGGCTTTTTATTTCTATTTTTACAAACACAATTCTCTAGAATAAGGTATAGCAAATTAGAATGAAAAGGCACACAGCTGAGAAGCTATGATAAATAGTAGAAAAGCCAAATTTCTGCTTGAGGGATAACAAAGAAAAAATGTAATGTATTTCACAGTTCAGAGAACTAAGACTATACATTAATAAACAACCCTAAATTGAGAATTTTGAAAACTCAAGGTAATATATATGGCAAAATGGACTTGCTTAGAGGATAGTAATAGCTTATTTCCAGCATTTTTTATTCTATGTATATTAGAAACAGGGTCTTCATAGCTAGAACTACTATTTTACAAACAAATACTTCACAAGATGCACTATTTTACAAATGTGTAGCTTTCAAGAAACAACATATGGGCAGAACTAATAGGTTTGTAATTTAAAAACAGATTTTCACCAATGAATAACACTGATAGACTAGAGTAATCAAAATCTGTTTTTTTCCCTACTAAAACATAGCCTTCCTTTCATAGAACTTCTAAGAAATACGAGGACATACATAGAAGACGACTTTTATGGCTGATCCCAGTCACCTAAAGGAGTTCAGGGCATCATAGATTGGCACAAACTTGGTTAGATCCTTACAGCATTGGTGCAGGCTTAGCTTTACTGGCACAAAGGCTGGTTTCTCTCTCTCTCTCTCTCTCTCTCTCTCTCTCTTTCTCTCTCTCTCTCTCTTTCTCTCTCTCTCTGTCTCCCTCTCTCTCGCTCTCTCTTTTAATCTTAATCCCACAGCAAACACAAGAGTAATCAGTCTTTCAGGGAATGACTCACATTAACCATCCTCATATGAGGCTGATGTAAGAACAAATAAAAAAATGCCAATTTATTGATGAAGTGTAAACTACAAACTCAGTATAAACCACAATACTCTAATCAGCATTTTCATGAAAGATTGTTTACTGCACTCAGAATCAGAGAAGTATTTACTAGTTAGAGTCCCCATTCTCTTTTCCAATAATTACAGTCCTCTCCTACCCTGGCTAGGGTATGATGCTTGCAAGGGTGATGGTTTTTGAACTAAATTCCTGGGAGCCCTGTGGTTTTGCAAATTCATGGCAAAACAGGGCATAGGGGAGGCCAGGTTTCAACCAGAGCCCCTTTGCTTCTATCTGTTTTGTTTCAAGGTTTGGTTTGTTAAAGGGAATCTGGTCCTTAAAAAACATTTACAAAAACATAATGGGGTAAGGACACAAAATCAACACTTTCTAAGAAAATTCTTATCTTTCTATTGCCAGTTTCAAGACTCCATTCTCTTGAGACCCCTTCAAATGATAGGCTTCCCTGACAATGAGTATAATACAAAAGATTAAGTTTGACCTTTATGCTAATACAAGCTTAGCATAATACAGACACACCCTAGTTTCTGAACTTGGGTGTTTCTTAAACTCTCCAGTCACTTATCTAATAGGGAGGGTGTAATGACTTACCTCACTGATTTCCCTGAGTTTCATTTTCAGAATGTAACTGTATTTTCAGTTGCTAAAGTATATCTATCTGTCACCATCACACTCTGCTATAACTGTTGGCTAATATCAATGACCACCTCTTAATTAACCTAGTTGAAATAAAACAACTCTAGATTTATATATGAAATGTCAAGGGTCCAAAAGGTGATCTCTTATTAATCTTTTATGAATACTAATTATTAGTTCAGATATTTCAGGAAAGTGTCCCATTTTTTCAGAAATCTGCATAACTTTTGTCTCTTAGTTGTCAAATGAAAAACAAAATGATCCCTCTATTCTACATACGGATTTTGTATAAAAATATGTACATATGTAAATACCTCTATAAACTCTTTTCAAGCACATTCTCTATATTTGTAGTATAAATATATTATATCTTAGGAAATAGAAGCTACAGTCATTGGATATCTTGGGAGATATGACTTTTTCACCTAACATCAGAAAAATAATATATTTTTTAAATTGTCCAATAAAAATGAAATTTATGTGTACTTCTTAAATGCATACACACACACACACACACACACACACACACACACACACACAAACAGGTGAGAGTGGCATTCCAATACATAGAATGACATGCACGATTATTGCACATTCTCCACCTCTACCTCCCAGTAGAGAAAACATTCAAGACCAAATTCTGTCTCCCACCCTTACAGAAAACCAATCCCTCTGGAAAGAAACAGCATCTTCCTCTGTGTATTTATAACACCAAAAACATAGCTGGCACTCAGTAAATGTTAACTAATGACCATGTTGATAGTGATGACTTCCCACTTCTGGCAAGTTGTAGCAAAGTCTGAAGGCATTTATAACTTCAGCACATTTATAACTGGAATAAGAGGAGCTCTTCATGAAGCTATGGTTTTGATTGCTAAGTCAGGGAACTGTGGCATGTTTTAGCAAGTTGCTGGCGCATCCGATTTCTAAGTATTCTACAACCAAGGATATAGCCACTCATTGAAAAGTGGGAAAAAAAAAATCATGAAACACCTATTTTGATCAACTAAATGCAACAGTTGCTTTGGTAGAAATATTCATGATTTAACTAGACAAATCATTTTGAATCACATAGCCATCATCTTCTCATCTTAAATGATAAATAAATATATTTATAGGGAAAAAATTCTCATATCATCAAACACAACACATTTCATAATTGGAGTATTTAGAATGCTTGCTAAATTCCACTCAATATTTTTGGAAGTAGAAGACTTAGGATACCTAATGCTAGAATACAAAGAAAGCACTTAATATTTGTTATTCAAAAATCAAATGTGAAAAAAAATCCACAGCAACTTTGAAAAGAAAAGTTGAATTTGCATTCTGTCTTCAGGTCTCAAAACATGAGCCCTTAATTTCAGGTTTTGCTTTTTACTTTTTGTGTAATTTTGAACAACTCACAAAACCTCTGTGAGACTCAATTTCCTTATCTGTAACATAGAAATAATAGCAAATTCATAGGCTATTGTAATTTTTAACTTACTCAGGTAAATTACAGAAAAATGCTTTGTAATGAGAAGAGAGCTTTTTAAATGCTGTTCACATCTACTTTAAATTCAATCATTAGAAAATGTAATAAAATATGGACGCTTTACTGGGTCTGCAACTTACTTAAATTGAAATGGAAAAAAAATAGAAAGAAAACAATGAGATCATATTGGAAGTGACTTATGAAATGGAATTATATTTTATTTCTACCTTTAACTTTTCTAAAGGCTTTATATCATATTTGTTTCAAAATTCAAAGGAGAGCTTTAACATATACCCATGTTTAAGAGATATTATAGATTCCAAAGAATGACTTGGAAAAATATCTGAAATATTAGGTAAAAAAAATAAATAAATAAAAACCAAACTCAGGTTTTCAGAATAATATCTTTAATATGAATTGTTTGATACAGTTAAAATAATTTTAAATATACAGGTATAAATAAATATAGATTTATGCCAATGTAGAAGAAATGAACCAGAAGGATATATACCAAACTACTGGCAAACTAATTACCTCTGAGATAGGGAAGTCAGAGTGAGCCTCATTAAAAACTAATTTTACTTTTTACTTTACATGTTTTTAAATTAATTAATCTTCTCAATGAGAATACTTCCATGTAATATTTGCATAATGAAAACACCAATGAAGAGAAAAAAAAATGTTTAGTACTAATTAAGGAAGAATACTCATTTGTAGCTGATATATATGTATTGGAATATAAAACCCAAGTTTCTAATATTTATCAGACAGAATCTCTGATAGACTTGAGAATCCAGCTTCAAAACTCGGAGCTAAACAGTCAAATTCAAAATTTATATTCAAGAATTCAAATATACCACCAGTATTATTACGTGAATCAATGCTAAGTGTTAAAAACAGAAATAAATAACTGATTCATTATTTTCCCATATTGAAGGGAACACTGCAGCTGGGGCCAGAGGCAGTACTCGTTCAGAGTTAGAACTATCAACACTAAAGCCATGTCTACCTGCACAACGAAACTTATGATTATACATCTTGATAACGGTTCATGTTTATTTTACTCCAGTTCAAATATGTGAGTATGTTCAAACACTAACTTCGTAATTTTGATCCACCTTTGTGACTGCTGGCATATTTATTTTAGAAAACTTTAGGTAGTGGGGCACCTGGGTGGCTCAGTGGTTTAAGCGTCTAACTTCAGCTCAGGTCGTGATCTCACAGTTCCTGGGATGGAGCCCCAAATCGGGCTCTGTGCTGAGAGCTCAGAGCCTGGAGCCTGCTTCAGATTCTGTCTCCCTTTCTCTCTGCCCCTCCCCTACTCATGCTCTGTCTCTCTCTCCAAAATAAATAAACATTAAAAATATATTTTTGTGTGTGTGTGTGTGTGTGTATCTATCTATCTATCTCCTCAACCTAATTTATTGTTCTTTAATACTCTAGCAATGAATCACCATCAATCCCGGGTTTTAGTAATTTTTAGTTGTATTTTTGGAGGGTATATTTTCATAGTCATTTTAATAGGAAGTTAGAGGCTACATCAAAGTGTGCAGGCCAGATGCAATTTAAAAGGAAGACCTCAACTAATGCTCCCAATATAAATACACATGTACACTCCCACAACACTTAAAAGAATAAATAAAAGCAACTGTAACTGTGATATTTACAAAATAACTGTAGTTATTATATATATATATATATATATACACGCACACACATATTATTTCAACATCTTGTATTCATCCATCTATATGGAGACATTAATATTTCATTTTGTATTCCAGTTATCATTAAAATAGATGGCTAAAGATTATCATTAAAATGTAAACTCCACAGGGGGCCTGGGATTATTTTTTTCTTTCTTTTTGTGGTCTGTTTTGTCCTTGCTATATCCCCAGTGTCTCAAATAGTGTCTGGTATACAGTAAGTGCTCAGTGAAATACTGGTTGACTCAACGATTATCACAAATAAATCAATCAATACACCAAACATGGTTATTTACATCTGCCTACATCTCCTTCTAAAAAGCCTGCCTCCTGTACATCTTACCCTTATAAAACCAGATTGGAATACATGTGAAAACTTGACCCACTGCCACCTGTTACATTCGTGGGGTAGCAAATATTAATATTCTATCTTTGGCATGTGAATTGCCATAAGAAAAACAAAGACTCTAATCAGTTCCAGATGGGCTTGAACCAAAATATCATGGGGACTTGGGGGCTGAAGTTGCCATTCTGGGTCAAGTGCAAACTGATGACAAAGGAAATTGTGGCAAGTACAGAGAAAACTGTCAAAGAGCAGAAACAAATAGACAAATAGGAACGGAAGACAATATGACCACAAAAAGAGTAGCTGCCTCTGTTCTCCAGTTTTACATATCCATCAAGGCCCAGTCACACGATGCTCCTGTGGATTTCAGTGTCTTAACAGTAACTATTCCTTCCTTTTTTACAGAGGCTAGTCTGAGTTCTTATCTTTTCCTTGCAGTCAAAATCTGAACTAGACCATTCACCACACAAGAGATGTTATTTTTCTGTTCATAAATCCTTTCCTTCCGTCCAAAAATAAAGCAGTTTAAAATTAATACGCTATCGTAATATTGAATAGCCACAGTGAATTACCTTGACATTGAAATAACGGTTACTCGATCAAGAGGCTTAAATTAAAACACACGCAGAGGAACTAACAATTACTGTATCTTCATCTGTATCCACATCCAGAGCTTCTGGAGAAAGCATTCTTTTTCTATGACTGACATCTAGTACAGTCCCAGTCAAAATATTAGCTTCTTTTTCTCAAACCCCTTTCACCATTTTCTTCACAGAATTTTAGGTTCAGATAAGGAGGCCAAAGACAGAGAGAAAGAGAGAGATTAAGGACAGGAAAAAGTACTGTGATTTTCATTAGCTTTATGGAATAGGAAAATTTAGTACTTGAAAGGCATAATTCCTTTTTAAGAGGAAAAAAGCATATATATATATATGTATATATATATATATATATATATACATATATATACATATATATGTATATATATATATAAATATTTTAACATAATCATTTACAAGTTTTAAAATATTAAAATGTATGAAAACCAGAAGTCAATATTTTGGAACAATAGTTGTGAAGTCATTTTGATATAACTAAGTAAAACGTTCTGTGTGTTTGAGCGCAAAATAAATTCAAGGGCAGTTATTAAATACTAGCTGCCCATTTTAGATAGATATGCTCTCCCTCACTTAGCATTTTATACTCTCCGCTCTGTGTTTTTAATTCTGACTTGGGCATGAATTCATAACACTCAGTACTTGAAACTATCAACTAGCTTACCTTTCTCTATAATTGCCATATTGCACACCTAAAAACATTACCATAGACTATACAAATCACTTAATAGATAAAAATGGGTGCAACATAACACAGATCCCAAAGTGAATGAGACAGAAAGCTATTAATATGAAATCTAATCGCCCAGCTATATATCTTCTACTTTTCTCTACAGAAATCATGTAATGAGTAGGAAAGAATTCAAGGTGCAATATAACATGATTTCATCTGCTGTTCTTGGTTACAAAATATAGAAAAGGGATGAAGATCTAAATGAACTTTAAAATTTTCCACAAAATTAAGTAGCAAAACTGATCAAATACTAAATTTATTGTCAAGATTTCTCTTCTTTCCTCCTTCACTCTTCCCCTTCAGATTGGTGACAGAACAGGGGGCGGAGCAAAAGTCAAAAGCAGAAAGTGGACAGATGAGCATCTGGTGCTATGTTGTCAGGACTCAAAGAAAGCTTCCTTTTTTTTTTTCAATTCCTGCTTCATTTTTTTAATATATATGTTTTTAAAAGTTTATTTATTTATTTTTAGAAAGAACATGAGCAGGGGAGAGGGAGGGAGAGGGAGGGAGAGGGAGGGAGAGAGAGAGAGAGAGAGAGAAAATCCCAAGCAGGCTCTGTAGGGTTAGTGCACAGCCCAATGTGGGACTTGAACTCATGAGACTGTGAGGTCATGACCTGAGCGGAAATCAAGAGTTGAATGCTTAAATGACTGAGCCACCCAGGCACCCTGAAATTCCTACCTCATTTTTAAAAGGATGAAAGTTATACAAGAAACAGGAAAAAAAGTTAATGAACTTTTTCACTTTTCTCCCTCTCCCCAGTGATTACCACTGATTACAGGTACAGACCATTAGGGATGTGTGTCAGGATTGAATATTTTTGTCCCAGAAGGAGAAGGACCAAGCCCTGAATCCCTGGTGGCCTCTCCTCATAGACTGTGGCTATAATGAGCACATGCCAGTCTTAAACTCCCAGTTCAAAGGAGTCTGAAGGGAGACAAGGTTGAAGAGGACAAGGAAAGTGACAGATGTCTGAGTGGGACAGGAAGGACAGGACACTATACTAACTTTCTCACTGCCCTTACTTCCCAAATGTCTTACTGCTACCAACACCTCTCCTGCAGATCTACCATTAGAGCTTTCTACTGGAGTACAGGTGTTTTAAGGATCAGAACATTTACTGGATGGTGTAAATAATTTTCCTTGATTTTTTTGTCAAATATTAGAGGATAAACATGCAAGTAGAGATACAAAAGTATTGTGGTGTTGTCAGGATATTTAAAAAATACATCTAAAACAACATCAATATTCTAACAAAGTCACTGAAGATAAGGACATGTGATATGTATTAAACACATTTTATGTTAGTTTCTTACTACCCTTTTAAGTTTTATTTATGGAGAAAGTCTTAGGACTTTTCTAGGCAGTCTTAGACAAGAGAGAGCTTTATATCACTTTTTAAACCATCAACCCAGATTCTATTCAGAATTTAGAATGGCCATTCCAACCCGTAATCCAAAAATCTAAAGGTGATTCAACTCAGATTTTCTTTCAGTTTATAGCTACTGGCAATAAGGTGAGTGGGTGGGGCGGGAAAGGGCTTATCCGCCCCTTTCCCATCTATTCTAACTTGCCAGCTGTTGATAGTGAATACTCTGGGGTCAAAAGAGCAAAGGGAGAGACACTGAAAGGAAGGAGAAGGTTTTTCTCCTTGAATTGGCATTGTTATAAGATGGCATCTTGCACCAGGGGCCTGGCAGATGTCGAGAGCTGCCTCCTTGTCTTGTGGGCACTTTTGTGGGTTCATCAGCTGCATCCCTGCTGGGCCCCCTGGCTGCAACTCCTATGACTCAGGCAGAGCTTTGCTTTCAAAGTGCTACTTGTTAATCAGCCCCCCACCAAGCCCCTGGTTTTCTAGTGGCCCAGTCCCTACAACCTCTTGCTGTTGGAATCCAAGTGCCTTTTCCAGATAGTTCTCTTGGAAAAGACATGAAATGGCTTGAGGCCAACTGTCTCCCTAGTGTGGGGTACATCTGGTCTGTGGGAAAGCTTCCCACCACTGAACCCTCTCTCTGGGCTCCATGTGAATGAGAGGACAGTAGCCCCCTTTGATGGGGGAGGGGCAGCACACACAGCAATGCCCAATCCTCTCTTGCTTCAAAAGAATAACAGAAAAACAAACAAAAAAAACCACCTTTTTTATAAATTACTCCTCCTTTTCCCTCTCTGAACTCTTTTATAGTCTGTCTAAGCTAAGGGCATTTGTGTAAGGGGCCCAAATATCATGAAACTGATTCTTGGCCACCTATTTTTTAAACTAGAATTTAGAATTGGGACCACACTTTGAGCTGCAGCTTCTATTTTTATCTCACTGACACTTCAGGGTGAACATTTGTAACCGTGTGATTAACATCACGGTTCCTTTACCATTCCTGGTAATTTACTCAATACCCACCCTCTCTTCCTCCTTACCTGCAGAAAATCTATTATTTTTTGTAGGAATCTACTTTTTGAAGCAGCTAAGTACTCAACGAAGGGGGTTCCAGCTTATGCTGTTTAGAGATAAATCCTAAACAGTCTAATTCCATTTGTTGGCCACTAACTCATTTATGTCCTAAGACCAAACCTAGCCAAGGAGACAAAAAGTGAAGTTAGCTGAGGTGCTTCTGGGCAAAGTGTTCCATAAAAAGAGAAGCACAAGGAAGAGCCGGTTCATTTTCTACCTGTGAACCTTGTGCCTGGCAGGGGCCATCACCTGGTGATAATGGGGACAGTCAATCGGAACAAAAGGATAACAGGCTAACATGGCACAGAAGGATCTAGAACCTACATGATATTCCCAAGCCTCTTAATAACCATCACTGGGACACTCTACCTTGTAAACTTCATGTCATAGACAGGAAGCTATATTCATGTTCATGTTCAATCACTGAGTCGGCAGCTCCAAATCTGTGCCAATGGCATCTTCACTGAGAAATTTCACCATGAAACATTTGTTGTAATCCAAACAAGGGCACTTCTCAACAGGTAATCAAGTTAGACAGTAGAGGGCAACTTCTGTTTTCTCACTTTTTTCTTTCTAAATTATGGGGCTGGGGGGTGAGTTCATCTGCTACAAAAAGCACCTTAAGATCAGATGTTCAAGATAATTCTTAGAATTGAAAATGCTATTCTTGAACTAAAACAACAGTTGTGATGACACCTGTGATAACAACTGTAAATAAAAACAAAAGCTATGCTCAATTTGTGAATCCATCATTCATCAGTAGGCTTAGCTCTCTTCTTGGAGTTCATGGGGGAAAACAAAGAGATTTCTAATATTGCAAGATACTGTCAATATTCAGGGCAATGATCACATTCTAGTCTTAGCAAATCAGAAGATTATGTGTGTGCCAAAAGCCCCTTGGAAATTGAATCATACTTTATGCTGAATTCCATTTAGAGGATCAAGCAAGAACCTACTTTCCTATTCCATATTATGATGTGGGTGTGCTTATATTAAATCACTTTCAGAGAAACACTAGGTGACTAATTTGTGACAATGATATGTTTGCAGGCTAACACATTCATAAGAACAGCAGAATAATGAGCTAATTTGTAAAGTACCAGATGGAATTTACTGAAAGCTGGTGGCCTAAGCTATCATAATTGTCCTTTACGCTCCAAGAAGACACTTCTAGAAATCTACCCATATTTTTGCTTTTGGATAAACAGGCCAAGGTATAACTAATCCTCTTCCCACAAAGGCAGGTCTCCAGTGTTTGAATATATTTGTTGCCAGGAAAGCCTTATGGCAGGGCGTGGGCTATTTTGCTTAACTTAACTCCACTGTCTGAATGGCATTCCATAAGAGGGACCATCAATCTTAAATATTCTCCAATCTATGTTATTGTTGTTTAGATGTTATTTCTTTGATATTTCATAAACACTAAGGGGCATTCACATTTACACTTAACTCTCTTGTTTTCCTCTATGTTTGCATGTTCCAGCTCACTGATGAAGGCACCATAGCCTCAGTACTTTTGACAATGCCTTTCCATTTTCTTTTTTCTTTCCAAAGTCAAATGAGGAATGGCTTTATCGCTCTTTAAATGAGCCTCATCCTCCCGACTTTAGTTCTCAACCAAAGCTTGAGATTGATAAACCTAAGCCCCAGTTTCAGCTCTGTAGGCATTGTATCTCTTCTGAGCACTAAGAATACTAGAATGTAGCTAATGTGTGCTGTTGGGTTAAGAGAAGTTTTCCTGAAGAAAGCATGATCTGATGGAAGAAGTACTGGGTGCTGGTATCATCAGACAGCCCCAAGGCCTCCTAACACTTCATTTACTGTGGGTTCATTTCCTCACCTTCACTGAATCTTCATGTTTCCCTCTGGAGGGTAATGATGACCCAGAGGTCTTAGATTTGTTGGGATTACATTGAAAGGTATAGGTTAACGACATAGCACATATAAGAAATCAATGCATATTTGTTTCCCTTGCGACCCTCAAACATTTACCATCTAAGCTGGCAGAATTAGGAAAGAAAAAAAAAATGACAGTGTAGTAATGTGAAGAGACGGCATAACACAGGCTTCTCAAGCAATTACTAATGAAAAGTGAATTAGCAGAGTAGGCTATAAATGTAGCCATGGTATATAGCTTTTGTATTGTTGCCTTAAGGAGAGCCTATACATTAATTAGAATAAGACCAATAACCCAAAAGACAAATTGGAAATGGATGTGAGCAAACATCCCAGAAGGAGAACTACAAACAGCCAATAGCCTCTTGAAAAGACATTCAATCTCACTGGTAACCAAAGAATAAAATTACAATGAGGTATTTTGCCTACACATTGGGAAAAATTAAAGACTGAAAATATCCAGAGATGGTGAGGGGATTGGGAAATAGGTACACTCATACACAACTGGTGGAAACATAGATTGGGAAAGGCTTTCTTGGAGTATATTTTATTATACTTCTAAAAATGCAAAACACAAACACCCTTGGCAGAAGTCTATTCCACAAAAGTGATTCCTCAAGGGCGCGTACACACACACACACACACACACACACACACACACAGATATTCTTTTTGTCATCGTTTATAATAAAACAAGAATCCCGTTTCTGTTCCTCTGATCAGATGCTGAGTTCTGGAAGAAACCATACTTTTATCTCTCTTTAGTAAATTCTAAGTCCTCAAACATATAATAAGGTTGAAGATGTTTAAAAATGTATACTAACAAATACAAATAATAACATATGATCAAAATACTTTTATTATGAATAAAGACAGTAATATAGATTTATAAAATGTGTAGGACATTTGCTGTTTCCAGAGATAAAAATAAGTATTTAATAAATGGGAATCCAAAAGTTTCTTCCTTTTTTTCTAACCATTTAAAAACTTTGGAACACTGTGTAATATAATTGATTGATACTCAGCTTTCCAACCATATATAAAACATATTTATACTTTTGATTATAAATTTATTTCTAAAGGCTTAACATATTTTAAAAAATCAAAACATCCTATAAAACTCTATTCTGTTTTTATGTCTGTGTTTCTTGTTTTATTCTCCACCCCTGCCCCCATGGAATATACAAAGCTTTGCTTTGTTGACACACATTTTCCAACATCTGAAAAACATTGGGAATACTGTCATACTAGGCCAAAATTGATCTCATTTACCCCAAGGATACAAAATTTCTCAAATGAGTTCCTGTTATTACAACTCCTGGGCCCTGTTCTTTCAATTAGAATCTAATTTTCTTGCAACATGGGATGAGGAGGGGCGGTGGTGTCTTTCAAATACAAAGACCATACTTCTGATATCATCAGCAAACAATGCTTCTGGACCCCTTTTACCAACAGTGGGACTGAGCCTCTTCAGTTATACCATCCGGACCAAAGCGGCATGGTTAAGAGCATCCATTAATAAGCTGATTGGCCTGGGCCATGAAACAGACTTAATAGGACTTAACCAACAGGGACTCGTTAGACAAGTGTTCAGTCAGCTCAACTTCATGATTATAAATAACTAAGATACGGTATTATCAAAGGAAGTAGTACTCTATTTCTTAAGGAGAAATATATAAGACAGGAAATATATATATATATATAGATATAGATATCAAGCAATTACTAATGAAAAGTGAATTAGCAGAGTAGGCTATAAATGTAGCCATGGTATATAGCTTTGATATATATATAGACATATATAAATTATATATATATTTTTATATATATAAATATATATATAATTTATATATGTATAGATATATAGATACATAGATATATATATCTCCTTTTATCAGTGTGAGCTCCAGATCAGGCTGGTGTAAGCCATGTATCTGTATATCTTAACTATATAAATTGAGCTGAGCTTCTCAAAAGAGCATTGTATGAACTGAAACATTAAAATAAGAAACCAATTAGCTTCTTTCCACCTACCATTTAAAAACATGCAATAGCACGTTGTAAATGAGGGGAGAAGGTAAAGCTAACTTTTTTTTTAAAGCTAATTCTTTTTTTTTTTTTTGAGTCTCCTTTCTGGGGAAGGTCTTGTGTACTGAGTTTTACACAAGTTATTTCTTTTAATACTTGTAATAACCCTACAAAGTGAGTATTAACACCCCCCTACACTTTATAGATGAGGAACCTGAAGAACCTGGAGGGGTTATTTATCATCCATAGACCCAGAAAGTAAGTGGCTGAACTGTGGTTGGACCCCAAAACCCACTTTACCCACCACAGTATGGAGAGCAGTCTTGCCCTGTGAGGTTAGACGTGGCTGGAAAGGACTGGTGGTGAGTGAGGTGCCCTTAAAAAGATAGTAGTTGTAGTAATGATGATCATGATCTATGTATTTCACAAATGCCAGACGCTATGCTAAATGTGTGACTCGGCCTTTCCACGTGTAATCTTCCAGATCAGCACTACAAGTTGTCCATTTGCAGTGAGGAAACCAAAGCACAGAATAGCTAACCAAGTCATTGATAGTTAATGCAGCTAGTTAATAAATCTTATGGTGTGATAATATTTCATTGTTTCTTTTCCCATATCTTTTTTTCATATTTCTTTTTTTACAGAGGGAAAAAACAAGTGACATTTTACAGTTTACTGATTTCATATACATTTGGGAGTTCTACTGCCTTTCAGATAAAAAAATAATGTTTTTCTCCATCCTTGAGATGCCAAGATGCTATTTGGGGATATCGGGAGGTACTTTACTGACATCCTGCTTATGTCAACAGATACGCATAGAATAAGCCTGCAGTTTGGTTCCTAACTGTATCACTGACTTTCTAAACTCTCACCAAAAAACATCTTGTTTTAGTTCCTCCATACACAAAATTAAAACAGCTAGGTGTCTTTGTTTAAAAATGCTAACACGTGATTTGGCAAAGGCCGATACTTTATATTTTCTCTTTGGCTGGTGTTTGGGGATTATTCATCTAGCACTGAGCATCCAGTGCCCAAGCCCCTCCCCTTTCCTATTTATTATCAGGCTGCTGCAGTGCAGCGTTGAAACATCTGATCATTTAGATCATTAAAAATCAATCCAATGACCAAACATTTCTGTACATTTTAGAGAAATGACAAAAAGTACAGTATTAGATTGCTATTAGCTTGCTCTGGGTTTTCTTTTTGCAGCTGCCAGGAAAGTCATTTGGTAAAATTGATTAAACCAGCATGCCAGGAGGAGAGAGGAAAAGAGCAGAGAAACGTAAACACAGTGAGCTTAGAGGGGAGGGTGATGTTTTTCTTGGGAATGAGATGACATGAGATGTCACTGGGGGAGGGAGGAGGAGGTGAGTAGGAGGAGAAACACTGCATATAGTGAGCATACTATAATTTGGGGTACAAGAGATTCAAGATGGTAGGATAAAAGCAACCAAAGTGCACAAACAATGGAGGCAGAAGGAATGAAGAAAGAACACACTATCCATGTGCTTCTAACAGGCTGTCTGCATTGGTCACACTGCATGGTCTGACTGAATTAATCCAAAAGACATCACTGGTGCAATGATCAGATCCTGACTTGAGGAATTCAGTAAATCAAACTCTTTTAATATCAGGAGGAGGTAGGGAGGAGTGCCTAGTTTCCTGCACAGTAGGGTTTATTTCTGTAGCAACAATTAACAAAGAAAATAAAAGAAATCTTTCTACTTGTGCTCAGTAAAACCATGAGTACATGGAAGTTCACATAAACATTCCCTTATTTTTTCTTATAGTTGCCATACATAGTCCCCTCCTCCACATATGAACTTCCTTCCCCTTACAAAATTGTGTTTTCCATCTAATATCATTCAATGATTTCTTGATTAACCCAAAAGAAATGTGGAATGTGGAATCACGGAGTGCTGACAAGGATAAATTTTAATGTGGGTTTTGTGTGGCCATTCCAGTCTTTCTAATCCTATTTAAAGTCACGCTTAGCTCACACAGCTCATGCTTCTATAGAAGGGGGCAGGAAAAACTATCAAATATTTGTTTGCTATATATTATGTCTGCTTACATTTAAAGTACAACCACCTAAACACAAATGACTTAAAAATAGTATTTAAAACATTAAAAATAGAGCAAATGTTCTGTGGAGGAGCGAATGTACTTCCTTGGATACAGGACATAGAAAATGATAAGATACAAGAACCATTTAATTGCATAAAAGAAGACTAACACTAGTCTAAATGAAGTGACCCCCTAGAGAGAAGTTCTAAATTATATTTGCTTTGTATTGGGTATGCTGCTTGGCAGAAGCTGAGACTCTGGAAGCATTTATTTGAAGCCATGGTTTACACAGGAGGCAAGTATCCTTCTTAAAGGAGAGTGGTTGTCAGATTCCAAGACGGCTCCCGATAACCCACCTTCTGGTATTCACATCTTTGTGTAGTCTGTCCTCCCACATTGTACCAGGCTCGGTCATCTGGCAAAAGGTAATGACATGTCCCATTCAAGATAATATTATAAAAGACTGTGACTTCTATATTGAGATTATCTCTTTCTCTCTGATCTCTCACTGTGGGAGATGTGAGCTGTCATATTATGAACAGCAACTATGGAGAAGCCAACATGGTTAGTTTCCGTGGCCTGACAACTTTCTAAGTGACCTTAAAGGAAGTTGATCTCTGAGAAGAGTGAAACCTTAGCCAACAACTCAAGAGAGACTTTATCCAGAGCCACAAACTAATATAGGGGAGCCATGAGCCATTTACATGATGGAAGCTTATACATAGATATGTTGTAAGGGGCAGGGTAGATAAGGAGAGGGGGCAAGGTTATAGAAACAAAATGTCATGGAAGGAGGAATAATCATTAATGTTGTTTATCTACATTCTCATTTATCCTCCTTCAAGGCACAGGCAGAATTACATTTCCTTGTTCCTTTAAAATAGGCTTGCTACCCTGACTGATTTTGGCTAATGAACCTTGAGCAAAAGTAATACATGTCACTTCCAGGGTAAAATCATTAAGAATTGGTATATGACGTCCCCTACCCTCTGCCACACTGATTGGAAACTTTCCCAAATGATGTAATCTCCCATTAGTCATGTCCCTAAGTAAAGAACAAAATTCTCCTCTCTCCACTCCCAACCTATGATGAACATACAGCATGAGTGAGGAATAAACCTGTTTTGTTTTAAGTCACTGAAATTTTGGAGTTTCTTGTTGTAGCATGATCCAGACAATTCTCACTGTAACAGACGGTAAGTCTCTGGGTATAATTCACTCTAAGGAAAGGAGAAATCTACTATGAATAACCAGACTCAGCGACAAAGCCTAAGTTTCCCAAAAGGTGTAATAATTTTGGGTAGACTGTGTTGGTTAGTTGGTTAGCATATGAACTCTTTCAGTCATATCCCGGTAGAACAAATTTCACTGAACTCCTAAGGCTTGAGATTTACAAAAACAAACAAACAAACAAACAAACAAACAACAACAGTAGCAACAACAACAACAAAAAAACACTGCTATTGGACCACCCTGAGAGAACACGATAAAGGGAGAATGCATTCTCCTTTCCACCATGCAAGTGAACAATGTCATGGCACTACCCTAGATGAAAGGGAGAGCATTAATAGTTAGAACAAACTTGCTGATGAATGCTGCCAGGCAGACTGAACACTGGTGAACATGGGTTGAGGTCACTGGTACAGCCAAAGTTAGTACACAGTGGTATCCAAGGCAGATTCATGCAGAAGTGATTGCTAGGTACCCATGAGAGTCTTGGAAAAACATGAATGAGAGACTGTGTGAGTCTCTGGGATATACAACAGAATGGACAGACATGCTGCTACCCAGAGTGAGAAATTCATTTGAATGTTGACCTAATTTATGCCCACTGGCATGGAGATTAAACATCTAAAAACCCACCTTTTCCCATATATTATTAATTTGGTTACTTATTATTTACTCTTTATTACAACATCCATTCCACATCCATCCTGTGTCATATATCAATACATGGTTCTACCTTGATCAGATCTCAACCTAAAAATGTAAAATCTTTTTGCCAAGAGCCTTATTTTAGTTTAGAATAGTTTAATCTGTTCTCAACTGCCACCTCTTACAAGACAGTATATAAATAACATGAAAATTTAGTCATTATTTTAAGATACAGTGGCTTACGACTTAGTATAAAAAGACATGAGTACTTGAAGCAGAGGTGTAAATAGTACAGCTGAATCAAAACTTTGAGTATAAGGGCATTAGTTTTCTTGACAAATCTGTCTCAGAAACCCATTTAAACACACCTGGGTGAAGCAAAAAATCAACAAGTGGGAAGGAGGGAACTAAAGGAGGCTTTTAGCAGTGAGGAAATGAGGTCAGAAGGGCTGGGAAGAAGAGTTGAAATATGATGTTTTAATTTTAAAATAGCAGAGGCTTGATAATAGCAGAGGGTGGGTAGTTAGTGGAGAAAAACAGAAAGTATCAGCAAATGGAAACAGGGGTGAAGGGTAGAATGTCTCTCAGAAAGCATAAAGAGGTGGGTCTTAGATCATAAACCTGCATGTCCTTATACAGGATTGTCATACACAGCTTTATAGAGGATTGGCATACACAGCTTCCTCAAATACTCCATGGACTGGGATTGAACCTTCAGGGTGGCTTCTTATCACAACCTGGTTTAACACATGTGGCTCTGTTATTCTTTCCACTAGTACCTCTCCACTTTTCCCTTCTAGCACTCACCACACTTTGCACTTATATATTTATCTTTCTACTCCACGCCTACCACTTCAACTAGGATAGAAGCTGCATGAGGGCAGGGATCCGATCTGTCACAGTCACCCTCCCTGGCACAGTCCCTGGTACACGATAGATGTTCTATAAATATTAATGGACTGAACAAATCAGGATAGGCACAAGAATAAACTTAAAATTATCTATCTTCTCTGATGAAAATTCTAGGGCTGGAATTGTTCTAGTCATGCTTTGGTCTATCTGCTGTTCTCATTTAAATGAAGTCCTAGAATCAATTGTTGTCCAGCAGTCTTTGTACCTTTGTAAGATCTTGGTGATATGTGGGGGTTTTCAATGTACTTTGGATGACATAGCAGCCAAATCTATCCACATCACTAAACCCAATCAGCCAGACTGTCATTCTCACTCTGATGCTATTTAGAATTGTGCAGTGAGCCACCCGATTCCACTTCCTAAAAACTAATTTCCCTAGAGCTTTTGCTCTATTATTTCATCAATGCCCCTGAGGTCAGAAACTATGATTTCTTCTCTCCTGAATAGTACAATGTCTCATTAAAACTTCTTCCCATAAGCCTGAGTATTTCTTTAGAAATTCAAAGAAGTTTCAAGGATCATGAAGGACCTTTGGTTCGATATCAGCTATATTTAGTGCTTTGAGAGTAACAGTACAGTCAAGTTCCTTAATGACCCAGAAACAACTAATTCAATATAATTCTGATTTCTTGATTGCCAGTGTTTTTTTTTTAATTTGAAAAAAAAAATAACAGTGTTTGACCAAGCTTTTAAAAATGCCTATTTTTATAATTACTTTACATATTCCAACAACCACACTGGATTACTATATTCACACATAAGTATGGGCAAGTGTAATTATCTAATAATTTAGATAATATTTCCATATTTTTATATGTCATACTCCTACTAAGGAAAGGAAGATGGGAAGTAATCATTCAGTTATTCCCTCAACAAATATTTATTGACTATACCCAAGTTCTAGGAACTAGTTGTGAGGCCAGGGGTATAGCAGTGAAATATAAAACAGCCTAGGGGCTTTCAGTATAGCTGGAGGAGGGTCAGAAAAGAAAATGAATGAGTAAAATCAATAAACATATATATATACATATATATATACACACACACATATATATATACACACATATATATGTGTATATATATATAGTTATATATATATATATATATATATATATATATAGTAATAAGTTCTAGGAAGAAAAATTAAAAAGGAAGGGATATGGAGAGCTCCAGGAATAGGGATGGTACAGATATAAATATCAAAAAAGATAGACACAGAAGCCATCACAAAGAAGATCTTTGAATAAGGAGTGACAGATTTGAGGAAGTAAAGGGGTATTGGGGAGATTCAGGTTCTCGTCTGAAGTAACAGAAAAACAGAGCCCCTGAAGCAGGACTGTGCTTGGAGAGCCAGGAGAATAGAAGGAAGTCAGTGTTCCGAAGCAGTAGTAGGAGCTGAATCAGAAGTGACAGGAACCCACAGGTGGCAGGTTACTGTGAGGCTTTTAACTGTGGTGAAGATCAGAAGTCACCAATGGGTTCCGGGCAAAGGAGTGACCCAACATGACCCGGGATTTACAAGTGCCACTCTGCTGATGTGTGAAGAGTAGACTGGAGTGAATGAAGAGGGTAGCAGGGATACTGGTTTTGGACAGTTGTCTCACAATCCAGATGAGAAAGAATGGTGGCCGGGAGCAAGCTGGCAGCAGTGGAGGGGATCAGAAATGGTCAGATTCTGGCTTATATTCGGAAATAAAGCTGGGTGGGGTTGCTGACTGGATTGGATGAGGTAGGTGGGGATGGGGAACAGGGGAGAGTCAAAGATAACTGTAGAGTTTGGCCTGAGATGGGAAGTCCACGGGAGGAGTGTTTTGGCAGGGAAGAGCATGACTTTGGTTTTGGAAGTGTTGGGTTTCATGCAGACAATAGACAACCAGGTGGAAATGGCAGGTAGGCAGTTGAATATTAACGTCTGATTTCAGGAGAGAGGTCTGGATGAGTGGTAGAAATTTGCCGATGGCATATAGATTTTAAGGCTTTGGGATTAAATGAGATCATGCAGGAGATACACAGAGTACAAAAGAGTCCACAGACTAAGCTGGAGACATACCAATGCTAAGAGTTGAGGAGGAAGCAACAAAGGAGAATAAGGTGTGGCCAAAGCATAAAGAGGTAAACGAGGAGAACAAGATGCTCTGAAACTGTAGTGAAGAGAATATTTCTTCTCTGAATGTTCATATTAAGGCAGCCATCAATTTATGTTAATAATGTCACACACTGGAAATTATCTTAATCCTTGGCTCAGTTTTTTAAAGATAGATGATTTGAGTTTTAATTTATTAAAGGAGAAAACCATTCCCCATTTACATTTTGCAATTTACTTGTGTAAGCTGAACTTATTTCCAGGCAACTACATAATTTAAATAGGTGCTGGCCCATTTCTTAGTTTCTGCCCTAATGGAACTGATGTGACCACGGAGTTAACAGTGAGTTCAAACACTGCTCTACACTTATACTACTCCACATGAAAAGGCAATTTTAAAATGCAAATATGTAGAATTAGGAAGGAAGACAATCATAGTGGGCTGCACATCTTATTTTTAAAGGAAAACTAGAATGGGATTTTATGCCAATTATAATATCCAAGTTTCGTGTTATAACAGGAATTACATTTTTGTTTCGCTTTGTTTAGTTTTTAATAAAAAACCCAAAGATTTCTTGGAAGTGTGGGAAATACAGATTTAAAGATAAAGTAGAGTTGGGTGGATAAAGGCAGCATTAGCCCTACTGCCTGCGATCACAGTTCAGAGCTATAAAATGATATAGAATATGAAAGTAAAGTGACAACATGCAAAGTTACATATAATCCTTATCTCCTATGGAGGTTCTTCAAAAAATTAAATATATAACTACCCCATGACCCAGCAATTGCACTACTAGGTATTTATCCAAGGGATACAGGTATGCTGCTTCGAAGGGACACATGCACTCCAATGTTTATAGCAGCGCTATCCACAATCGCCAAAGTATGGAAAGAGCCCAAATGTCCATTGATGGATGAATAGATAAAGAAGATGTGGTATATAAATACTCGGCAATCAAAAAGAATGAAATCTTGCCATTTGCAACTACGGGGATGGATCTAGAGGGTATTATGCTAAGCAAAATTAGTCAGAGAAAGATATATGATTTCACTCATATGAGGACTTTAAGACACAGAACAGATGAACACAAGGGAAGGGAAGCAAAGGTAATATAAAAACACGGGGGGAAACAAAACATAAGAGACTCTTAAATATGGAGAACAGAGGGTTACTGGAGGGGTTGTGGGAGGGGGGATGGGCTAAGTGGGTAAGGGGTATTAAAGAATCTACTTCTGAAATCATTGTTGCCCTATATGCTAATTAATTTGGATATAAATTAAAAAAATAAAATTACAATTAAGAAATTAAAAAAATAGAGATAATAATACCAGTCCCATGTACCTAATCAGATGCGGTTATGTATTTTAAAGCGTTTGCAAACAAACTACAGAATATTACAGAATGTCAAAGGACTAATTCATTGTGACTTTTTTTTTGATGGGTGAAAATTTTAAAAGCACCAGTTGTTTTTCAGTCACTTGGAAGGAACTTATCTTTAAATCCACACATCCTCAGGCCACTCTGCAGATACTCAATTAAATTGAGTTATTTAACATGAGATTTTTGGATATTTATAATGTTAAACATTCTTGTTCTAGCCCTGCAGTCCTTGGATGGATGTCATTAGTATATATAAATGTTAGAATAACATTTATACTTTAGAAATTATGAATCAACTCCAAGATTTCCTAGGATGTATTAGACAAAATGAAATTGACCCCCAATGTGTTTAAATTCTCAGTATTCCTGCTATACTGTGACTTTCTGGTTCAGAGATGAATGCCTTAAATGGCCTCATAAACTTGAAAGGCTCTTGGACATTCAATATCTTCCTATGACATTTTGATGAGTCTAGTGTAAATGAATCAAAAGCACATGGATTAAATTCCCCATGAACTACTACTACTCTTGGCTATGAGACATCTTAGGGAAAGTGTTTTGGCAAGGGGTCAAATATGCTTTGCTGACCCCTCAATATTTTCATGATTCTCAGTGGACATAGGCTTAGTCAGCATATTCAAAACAAGATAAAAGTGACCAGAAGTGCCCATGTTTGCTTGGACGTCACCAGTCTTCCTGTCTCCTTCAACTGGGAGGAAAGGGAGTTCTTCAATTACACAGTCTCTGTAAGCTGGGGCAACCTGACCTCCTGGTTTTGCTATAGGTTTATTCTGAATGTGAACTCAGTAAGTTTAAAATTCTTTAGACTGCCCACCTCACACTCTTAACTAGCTAGTTAGCTAAATAGAAGTGAGTTTAGACCAAAAATGGACTGTCTTGTGAATTATACTGGATTCTATCTTTGAAATATTTAAGATTTTATAAAGTATCTTCAACTTTTTATGAAGTTCTCCCCTCCCAATTCTTTAAATCAATAATAGTAAATAAAAAATATTTATGTTTGATCCATTCAGAATTGGGTATTTGAGATACTTTAAGACATCTTATTGGTGAAATGATCTTATAAAGAGATCAGTACTTTAAAGACTTTAGAAAGGATCTGGTTTACACCAATATTAGTCCAATATTTAGCAAAGTATGGGAAGTTTCCAATATATTTAATAAGTTATCACAGAAGTCCTCAAAATGGCCTTCTAAGGCTTAAAAAAAAGTAATTCTGTTTTCTTTCAGCATCCACAATCTGTCTCAATAGTAAACCAAGCAGTAAGGCTTTCTAACTTCCAAGGCAAGTCAAATGTATTTGCAAACATGCTGGCTTTTTTAAAAACAATATTTTAGGCTATAATTTACAATGGAATTTCAAAAATGTAGTCATTTCCACCCATTTGATTCTTATTTTACTTTATATAAAACCAGTCATTTTTCAGTTTTAAAGAATTCAGCATGGTATTTAGGAGTCTCAGCACTTTACTTCCATTTTGAAAATGTGCCAAGTATTGATGTGGTCAGTTCTAGGATTCCTCAAACCATTAGAAATTACAAGTGTGTGATAAATATACCAATTTTCTAAACTGGTAACTCATGTTGAATTTAAGAATAGGGGCTACCTACAAAAAACATTTCCAAGTCACCATATGTCTGTCCCTGCAATAGGGAGACGCTCCCTAGCGATTCTTCCAATTGATGGAATGATTAGCTGGCCCTTGTCATTTCAAATCTTATCTCTGAAGTGAAAGTAAACTGCTAAAGTTAATTTAAAATTTAGTTTTCCAACAGGTTTCAAACAGAACTACTCCTGTGGTTTGTGGTATAATGTTGCTCCCATGGAGATTATAATTCTTTTTTTTTTTTCCTTTTCTATGAATTTTCAGAGCTGAAATTTGGGTAGGGCAGTCTTCTATATAGACTCTTTTATTATGTATATATACATAATAAAATGTTATGTATATTTTATATATATATATAGTATATATATACATACATTATACTTTAAGATTATCAAGGGTGATATAAATCTATTATTTAGACCTGATAATAATACATCTATCCAAGATTTTAAAGTATTAGTCCAGGTGCATAAGATTTTATGCTTTGTTTTTTTCATTTTCTTTTAAAAAATTATCCATCAGTTTTCTTATCTCCCACTGCGGAGGGTACAGATTGTCTTCTCATTTTCTGTCAATAGTACGACTGAAAAATGTATCCGCCAACATGCCTACAAGCTTTATTTTAGATAGGGAGATTTCAAACCTTCTTTGCCTGTGGATGATGTAGCTAGAGAGCTACTGTGGCTGAGGACCTCTTCATCCCCTATGTCCAACCGTGGAGGGCACAGCTTTGAAATCAGTGTTGCAGTCCTGCACAGTGCAGGTCATTTATGCACCTCTCTTTCATGGCCACTGCAATGAACATTATGCTATAAAGTGGACTCTTAAAGTGCGAGATTAAAAGTGAGTGTTGATCTATGAATGTCTGACCATAGAACTAGGAATAAATCAAAGAGTCTGAAAATTATTCAGTAATTCCCACTTGGTATGGATTGAGTTGTGCCTCCTCAAAATTTATACATTTAAGTTCTAGCTCCCAGTATCTAAGAACATAACCCCACATGGAAATAGGGTTATTGCAGGTGTAAGTAATTAAGATGAGGCCATACTAGAGTAGATTAGGGTGGGTCTCGAATCCAATATGCCTGGGATTCCTATAAAAAGAACACTATGTGAAGAGACAGACATGCAAAGAGGGAGAATGCCACGTGAAGACTGAAGTTATGCTGCCAAAAGCTAGAAAAGAATTCCTTTCTAGTACCTTCAGAGGGAGCAACCTGACAATACCTAGATCTTGGATTTTTCAACTTATGAACTGTGGAACAATACATTTCTGCTATTTATACCACTCGGTTTGTGGAACTTTGTTACAGCAGCCCTACTAAACTAAAATGCCACCCCCATCCTCAATTTCCTGCATTCTAGCTTCAGCTCTTACCATGCCAATGAAATGCTTTCCACCAAGCAGTAACCTCTATTCAGGTCACTCAGCTCCCTACTTGTAGCTTCTGACCTGTTGATCACCCCTCTTTGAACCTCTCTTTACCATTACTTTTTAGTTTTTGTTTTCTTAACATTTCTGAACACCTCTTCTCATCTCATTTCTTCAACAGTCATTGACAGTTTTCTATGTGTCATGGCAAAAAAAAAATATTGTGCAATAAATAAGAGTCTCTGCTTAAGGAACATAAAGTCAGGTGCGTGAGAGAAGTAAATCATTGAGTACAGTCTTATACTATAAGAAGTCTTGTGGTACAAGAATATGTAGGAAGTACACCCAAGTCAAACCTGTAGATTTTGGCAAAGATCCTTTAAGAAAATGACATATAAACTGAAATATAAAGGGGGGTTACTGATGAAGGAGTGGAAAATGGGAGAGCTGGGCCAAGGGAAAGAGGTGCTCTAGGCACAAGGAGCAAGAAAGACCTGCACTTCCAAGAGGGTACAATGAGTGCACAACAAGAGGGTACAATGAACCTTGAGAACTGTGATCAGAGCTATGTGCAGAGTACAAGGGAGAGAAGAGCCTGTCCAGAGAAGAGAGCAGGTGTCATATCCTTATGGGCTGCATATGTCAAGTAACAAAGTTTGGACTAGATTCTGAAATCAAGCCAGAGCCATGAAAATATTTATGCAGGAAATATATATCATCATATTTATCTTTTAGAAATAAATATACTGAGTATTGTGGGAGGCACGGACATGTAGAAGTAAACAAGATGGAAAGCAGAGGCACCATTAGGGCGTGGTTGTGGTATTTCAGAAGAGAGATGATGGTGGCTTAGCCTGAGGTAGCACCTGTGTACTGTATGCAAAGCATACAGTACTCACCTTGGAGAATACTAGAGATAGAACTGATACGACAAATGATTGGACAGGGAGGATGAAGGAGAGAAAAAATTCAAAAGTAATAACCAAATTTTCACTTGTAAGATTTGGTGAAGACTGATCATTCACTGAGATAGAGACAGAGGGCAGGGAACAGATGGGGGTGTGACGAGAAGGGGCTGGAGGTGGGAAGGTAGTCTTGGATATACAGAGTTTGGAGATGTTGTGTAGATAAGTTTAGAAAACAAATCTCACATTCAGGGGAGAGATCCAGATGAAAGTGGAAGACTAGTAGCTGCTTCTCAAGTTCTTGAAATCATCTGTGGAGGTTTTGAAAAATACAAGTTCCTAGGCCCAACGAACCTCTAGTAATTCTGCTTCAGATGGTTAGCATAGGGAATGGACTGCTGTTTCCATAGGATTTACAAGTGATTCAGATGCATGGCCATGGGTAGGCACCCCTGAGAATTGGAGTGAGAACACAGAGGACCATGAACAAAACACAGTGGAACACTATCATTTGCAAGAGAGACAAAGGATGCAGAAACTTCAAAGAAGATGGATAAAATGAAGCAGACGGCTAGAAACTATTTAAAAATAGAGAGTGGTCAATACTGTAAATACTGAAGATGTCCAAGTGAAATAAAGACTGGAAACTATTCACTGGATTTAGCACTAAAAATTTCCATATCTATAGTGGGGGAAATGCAAAATCAGGAGAAAAAATGTAAAATCCTTCGGTTGCAAAGATGAGAAGGGCAGTAGGTGGAAGGGGAAAGGAAGGCTAATGAAACTTTGTTTTTTTCATTGTTTTGGTTTTGCAAAGGAGTATTTTGAGCATGTGTATTTCTTGTAATTTTTTCCAGCTTTCCTGATGCATGATTGACCAATAAAAATTATATATAAAGTATCAATGTGAGGTTTTGATGTATGTATGTATTGTCAAATGATTACCACAATCAAGCTAATTAGCATATCCATCATTTCACATAGTTACCATTTTTTTGTGTGAGGTAATAAAACTTGAAACCTACTCTCTTAGCAAATTTCAAGTATACAATACAGTATTATTAACTACAGTCACCATTATGCGCATTAAGGTTCCAGAATTTTTCTAAGTGAAATTTTGTACCCTTTGATCATTGTCTTTCCCCCTTTCCCTTACTGCCCAGCCTCTGGTAATAACCACATATATATATTCCATGTATGTATATATACATACATTCCACATAAAAGTGAGATCATACAGTCTTTGTTTTTCTGAGTCTGGTTTATTTCACTTATCATGATGTCCTTCAGCGTCATCTGTGCTGTGACAGCTGCTGACGTTAATGAGTCAATATGTGCAGTGATGCAAGAGATACAAGTGAAGTGACAGGTGAAGGAGGAAGTGTACCAAGGAGGCAGAAAGGGATAGGATTCGAAGCACAGGTGTAGGGTTCTCCTTCAGACAGCAGAGATGGAAGCTTCCAAGTGACAGAAGGGGAAGGGTCTTTAGTGTAGGAGAAATGGAGACAAGGTCGACTAAAACAAATATGTGCAGATGTTGGTAGCATTGAGGCTCCCTTCAGTTGAGATGAGAGACCATAAACTTGCCATGGTACCAGTATATGTGGCAATGATTTTCTCTGGAAACTGTATGAGTAAACATGTAAAGATCACACAGCTAAATTAATCCTGGCTTCTAATTTTCCTATTCAGGCACAGCAGAATAACAATGAAGGGCTCAGCAAGAGAGCAGCTGAAATAGACTACTGGGTGTTTAACATGTTAGGAGGAGCTAGAAGGAAAGAAGGGTATGTTGGGGGTATGGGACATCTGAGTGTAAGATTTCAAGGTTGGCTGGGGCAATTCTGGGGGATCACAAAGCATGAAAGTGACCATGGGTGTGGATAGTCAGAGCAGAGCTAAAGCCAAGGTCAAGGGATATTAGGGGGCTGGAGATGAGAGAGTACAGGTTTGCTTTTCATCCTTGGCTGTGCATTAGAAATACTTGGGGAGCTATAATATCTCTCAATACACAGGCCCCAGTGAAATCAAGATCATTGTGAACAGGATCAAAGAATGAATATTTTTTAAAGGTACAAAGGTTGAGAATCACAGAACAAGTGCTGTTGCCTTTTTGTCTAACTGGGTTCCAAAGTCACACAAGATGGTAAATTGCATTCAAGATGAGTCCTTTTGGTTCTAAAACTCTTACTTAGGAAAACATTAAGGGAGATGAGGGAAATGGCAAAACAGCCAGCATGGGGAAGTAACAAAGAGTCCCAGGAGCTCTTAAATACTTTGTGGTTTATGTTAAAAAGTAAATGCAATTTGAATGGTATTGTTGGACCTCTTCCTTACAGGAACCTAGAGAAACTTCCTATAACCTCATTACCCCTCTTCTCCTTGAAAATTAAAGACTTGAAAATTAAACATATCCCCACTTTCCTTCCCTTTAAAAGTTCAATCAGACAAGATAGAGTCACCAGCCTATAAAACATTACCAGATTCAATTCTGCAATTTCCAGCCTTGACTTCAGAGGTGTCTCGAATTTAGTTTCTTAGACTGAGGAGAGTCCTGGTTCGTGTCTCAATTACCACCCAGTCCCAGAGCCTGGAGACTTGGTCAGAACCCTTCCAGAGGTTGCATATGAGCATAACCCTTGCTTCACAAATAAAAGCTCAAAATCAGTGGATGTTCTTAATGTTTCTGGAGACAGCACCTTTATCCAAGACGCACTGAATAGGAAACAGCTGAGTTCCTCTTGTGACCATTGTGTCTCCAGTATCCTGGAATTATAGGTTTTCATAGGAGTTTACCCAGATTAAGGCTTTAAATATGATCAGGAATCCAATCTAATAGGTCCATATATGACGCTTCATCTTATCAAAGCAGCAAAAGAATGATTGGGTATCCTTTGGCACAGTAAGTAAATCACAGCAGTTTCTTGAGGAATAAATCTGAGGGATGTTTTTCTCCTTGTTCTTTTGCCTACAGTGACAGAGGCCAAGGCCATTACCCTGAGAGGTCTAGGGTGGCAAAAGATCTTGTTATAAACAAAAGCACTCATAATCTTAGTAGCCTGTAGTCCCTACCTAGTCTGGCTTTGAAGGTATTGAATGGTTATTTAGACTCAGGTAACTAAATCATTTTATTTGATTGTTTTTCTGACCTAATAAATCAGCTAAAAATAAGGATATTTGGCTAATTAGACTGTAACAGTGGAGACCAAGCAAAGGATTTTTAGGGCAGTAAAAATACTGTGTATATTATAATAATGACTATATGTCAGCATACATTTGTCTAAACCCAAAGAATATACAACACTAAGAGTGAACCCTAAGGTAAACTATGGATTTGGGGTGATTATAATATGTAAATGTATGTTTCTCCTTGGTAAACCATGTACCATTCTGTGTAACATTGATAATGAGAGAAACTGTTCATGTGTGAGGGTAGGAGGTATGAGGAAATCTCTGCACCTACCTCTCAATTTGTTGTAGACCTAAAACTGATCTAAAAACATAAGTACTTAGAAAAAAAAGGGGGGGGGTACCTATGATTTCAAAAGATGAAACTTGCCTGAACTTAAATGTGAAATTAAGTGGCCTGCTAGAGTCCAAGTTCAAAATCTGACATTTTCACTCAGAAAACAGAACTCCTTCTGCTATACTCCTTTTATATAAATGTATATGCATACTCACACAAACATATACGGATATATGTATACACACACATAATTTTTTTAAGAGAAGACTAACATTTCAGAAGAAAAAAAGTATTACAGTTGGTATCAATAACCATGTGGGATAAATTTAAAAGGTAATAATTCTAATTTTCTACAAAAAAAGTCATGGCAGAGTCATTAGAGTGCCAATAAACAAAACAAAGAAAGCAAACAAACAAAAACATTCAGTTTCAATCTGACTCTGCTGGGACTGGTAGTGTGTAGCTCATTTCTATCCAAGTTCAGATCTCAAGTCTAAACCTTGATGTACAGCTAATGTTAAGTATCACAATGGCTTTTCCTTTGTTTTAGACACACCTCTGTTTCTCTCCCTTTCTACTGTTTTTCTGCACCCAAAGGAAAAGGACTATCCCTTCAACTCTTCTGTCTTCCATGTTCAATCTTAAGGAAGCCATGCTATAGTTGTCAAAGCCAGCTCAACACCATCCAGGAGAGTTCTTTAGCACAAGTGAAGTCATTAGCCTGAGACTCACCATCAACCCAATTCTCAAGTCAAAAGGAGGACTGAGAATCTTGAATCAGATACCAGAACCTGACAAAGTACTTGAAACTGCTGCCAGTACACCATTACTATAAAGCTCCAACTGGTACCTTAGGGCTAGTACTTTCTAAATTTACCCCATTTCCCATTACCACCACATCTCTCTAGTCCTCCTGTCAACACTCCTGATTCTTTATCTTTGTGATCACTACCCAAGATGAAAATCCCTTTAACTTTGTTCTCACCATATTTCACTGATATTAAGATGCCTCTGATTGTGAGATGCATCATCAATTTGTTAATAGCTTTTCAGAAGAAAAAAGCCCTACCTTATTAAATGAGCACATCCACTGTATGACTCATCCTAATTTCAGAAATGTTAAAATAATAAAAGGATACTTCAAAATTGTCAAATACAGACAGAATGTCCTTGCTTATAGCCTTATTAGGTATAGTTTTCTTCCATTCCAATATGTTTTGTAAGGCCCTATACTCTCATTTCCACTGTACCTCCAGTAGGGCACTACCCATTAGAATTCCTTATGGTGATAGAAATGTTCTAAAATTGGTGCTGTCCAATATCCAGAACCACATGTGGCCATTGAATGTTCCAACTGAGAAATGAAGTATTTTATTTTATTTAAAAAAATTTTTTTTTCAACGTTTTTTTATTTATTTTTGGGACAGAGAGAGACAGAGCATGAACGGGGGAGGGGCAGAGTGAGAGGGAGACACAGAATCGGAAACAGGCTCCAGGCTCCGAGCCACCAGCCCAGAGCCCGACGCGGGGCTCGAACTCACGGACCGCGAGATCGTGACCTGGCTGAAGTCGGACGCTTAACCGACTGCGCCACCCAGGCGCCCCGTATTTTATTTTATTTTAATTTAACGTGCAAATGTCCACAAGCAGCTAACAGCTACATGTATTAGTTAGCACAGTTCTGGAACTCCAGATCTAGCATCCTCAGGGTCCATTAAGTGGGCACTACTTCTCCAACAGTTCTCAAAAATGGAATTATGTGCTTCTTTGTATTACTATGACTTAGGAGTGCTTAACCAATCATAGGGCTCTCCACTGCCCTTCCACACTACCATTCCATCATCATCTTTCAACTAAAACTGCCTGCTCTGAGGTCCACACCATCTGTTGTTTCCTGGTATCCAGAATCCCCTTCTAATAACTGCATAATAATCTTATACGTGGGTCACAATTTTTCTTCTTGTTTTAATTTGTGCTGTTACCCTCAATTACAACCTTTATCACAGGGGCAATTTCTTCATATTCAGCCCATTTCACATTGGAAAGCCAAAGTTATGAAGATGGTCATCTCTAACTCTGCTTTTTAATACTTTAAACTCTGTGGTTACCCCCTCTATCTTCATGTTAAGGTATTTGAAGGTACTTTTAAATTTTTGAAATTTTATTTAAAATACTGCCACAGTTACCATCTCTGACTTAATGTATTATTTTAAATCTCCTAGTTCACTCTGAATTTTGGATTCACCCTGGTAAAAACAACCAGACCCCAGAGCTCTTACCTCTGGTTTTTTATAAACCTTGATACCCATCATTTCTTTGTACCTTCTAGAATGTTAAGCATTGTTAGTAAAAACATTAACCAGGTGACTGGATGCTCCATGAACAATGCTGTTTACTTTTCCCAAGGGCTCAATGTTTGTCAGCAATACCATTACTCAACAAGTTATTAAAAATCTTTATATTATTTTTAAGTTCACAACCTCATTTTCCTTTACTATTGGTATAAAATAATGAGAATATTAAAAAAAGCTGATATTTCCAAATATTTATAATGTGGCATGCACTATTCCAAGCATGCTATATGTATTATATCATTTGCTACTAATAAACATTATTTGATTGTGTTCTATTGATCCTACTATCTTTTGTCACTTTAAAGAGAAGAAAATATATTTAAAATTTTCTCATTAAATGAAAGGATAAAAGCCACCTCACATGACCTGGCTTGACATGTCTCATCTGAAGCCACTACTCATCTTCTTTCCTTTTCCTGTATTTCAGAAAAATAATGCTTCTCCTTTCCAAAGGAAATTGATCCACAAAGCCTCTTAATTCTTTCCCTTTTTTTTATCTTTCAAGACCTTTCTCTTGCTTCCATCCACACTGTCATGCTTTGGGACCTTCTCTTTATCTTTCTCTGGCACCTTCAGTCCATTTTTCCCCTCCTTTCCATGCCCTCATCCCAGCACACAATGATTCTTCTTTTTAATCTATAAATTATCATTAAAAAAAAGTTCTCTCTCAAATCCACCTGTTTCCCCGCTTCATTATATTTCCTTTCCTTTCCTGCTCCTTCAAACTATCTTACAGAGTGTAGGAGCAATGTGGAACTACACAGAAAGAATGACACCAGGCAGTGGTGAGGTAGGAGGCCATGGATATGTGGTGGCACCAATACAGTAGCTTTCAGCTTTAATATGCGACAAACTAAAATGTTCACTCAGATTGCTGGATAGAGGTGTTAGATGGAGTCTGCCACCTGATCCAAACATCAGGACATCTAGTCCATATCTTACACTTAAGAACTATTTCAATACCTGGTCATGTCTTCATTTTACCTGGTAGTTCTTCATTTCTCAAATAATAAAACCTTCAGCGTTCCTTTAAGCCCTTACTGTTGGATTTCTGTCTGTATCGGTTCTGATCCCTACATTTTAATTCCTCAAAGATTATCATTTGGCCAAATTTTATGGCTTTTACTCTATTTGTCTTAGCATTTACATATAAGATGGTTAGTCATTCCAACAACCACCCTCCTTCTATGTTCTTTCCATCGTTTACATTTCTTGACAAGAATGATATATCTTGGCTGGTGCAGAATCCTAAGATGGCCCTGTTACCTTCAGACCTGCTGTTACTCCATGATTATATTAAGGTAAATGGAAAAGGGAGTGTTTGTAGCCATGCTTAAGGTTATTAATCACTTGGCATTATGATAGATTTGGGGGGGTATGTCTAGCCTAATCATATGAGCCCTTTAAAAGAGGCAGTTTTCTTTTTTTTTTTTTTTTTAATTTTTTTTTCAACGTTTATTTATTTTTGGGACAGAGAGAGACAGAGCATGAACGGGGGAGGGGCAGAGAGAGAGGGAGTCACAGAATCGGAAACAGGCTCCAGGCTCTGAGCCATCAGCCCAGAGCCTGACGCGGGGCTCGAACTCACGGACCGCGCGATCGTGACCTGGTTGAAGTCGGACGCTTAACCGACTGCGCCACCCAGGCGCCCCAAAAGAGGCAGTTTTCTTTGGCTAGAAGCAGAAGAGGAAGTGAGACAGATCAGAAATGTGTAAGAGATTTGGCATGAGGGCTTTCAATGATGACATGGAGATGACCATGGGCACCTGAGTGGCCCCTACAGCAGAGGGGATCCCAGCCAACAGCCAACAAGGACATAGGGACTTCGGTCCTATGACTGCAAGGAACTGAATTCTTCCAGTGAGAGGAATGAGTTTGGAAGATGAGCGCATGCTACAGACAAGACACAGCCAACCAATACCTTAATTTCAGCCCTGTGAGACACTGAGCTCAGCCCAGCCTAGTCAACCTTGGTTTTGGTCCTAAACACTGTGAGATTAAAAAAAAAAAAAAAAAAAAAAAAGTGCTGTTTTAAGCTGCTAATTTTGTGGTAATTTGTTATCAGCAATAGAAAACAAATACAGCCAAAAGCATCTGGGTAATTTGTTGCCCAGATGCTTAACTAAGATACAAGATCCTCTTAACTAAGGATACAGAGTTACAATCTCTGTAATTATACTCTCTGTATCCTTAGTTAAGAGGGCCTTGTATACCATAGCTTTAAAACATAAATTTGTGAATTTTCTCTTAAAATGAAGTCTCACTTCAGTGTTACTTAGAAAACATAGGGTTTCCGGCAATTGTCTCTTTAAAATATCAGTTAGATTACCTTTTTAGTCATGGATTCCTTATAGCATTCCAAAATAAGGTGATTTATTTAACTAATGGCTAGTGTCTTTATTTGGATCTGCCAATGCATTAAAATAATGTTTGTTGAATAAAGTCACAGCTGGACTCTGAAGTATTCAATGAGGTGAGCTTCCCTCATCCCAAGCACTCTAATAAAAGTCTATCAGAAAGTTAGATGTTCAAAACAAAATGGTAACCTGGAACCATGGACATTGATACTTAATGGCTATTACTTTACAAAACAAATTGGTGACTTCATTATTTCTTAATTTGGAGAGTCTATTATATGAATTTTCATTAAACAGACTTAAAGTTTGAGTTTGCAAGCACAGAAACAGAGCGTTTTTTATAAAAAACCTGTAAACTAAAGTGAAAACATAAGAAAAACATTAATATTTAGATGTTGAAAGGATGAGCACTGTTTTGTTTAGCTTTCAGCAGCAAAGACATATTAAGATCCAAATCATGTCACTGGTTATTTGCAGCATGAGAATAGGATCAATATTTTGATTGAATAAATTAAGATAATAACCTTAATGAGCAGTGAGCTAAAATACCAAAATGAAGTGAGGAATGGAGGTGTTTTGAGAGCGTGTGGAGGCATGAACTTTTATTGCTTTCTGTTCCAAAAACCTAAATAAGATCTTTAGTCTACATCTTAAGATTTATTTCTTATAAATATTTTCCAGTGTTGCTTTTTTAAACTCCATAATCCCCAAATGATAAAGATTCTGCTTCTTTTGAAAAATGTCCTGACAGACTTACCGTAACATTTTGTATTTTGCACACATTTATTTTTTCACACTTTCCCTATCCAGTTGCTAGAGAAGATAATGTTCTATAACCACATTTAGGTAATAAAATCTCAGTTACATACCAACTTAGAGTCTAGGGCCTCAATAGTACTCTTTTTGCTCTTTAAAAAAAAAAGAACATATTTTTTTTCCCACTAAATATTCCTGGCTCACTGGAGGCAATCAATTAATGTTCCTCATTAATTAAGGAATTAATTAAACTAGATGATGATGAGTCTGATGATGTCAGTGGTATTACAGTAGGAAATATCCTGAGACCACCTATTATTCTCAGAAAAGTCACTAAGCCAGTGGCATGGGTATTTTTGCTGTTCAAATAAGGATTAAAACAATAAAAATAGAAATTATTAACAATGTACTAAATTCTAAGATTATTTTTCTCAATACAGAAGCGTATTGTAAGTTAGGTGTTATATACATTGTATTTATTCTTATCTAGGCACTGAATTTTATGCAAACAATATGCATTCGATTACTGACTGCATTTTGCATTAATTATGTCCTCTTTCCCTCTACCCTTTCTTTCAGTTAGCAGGTGATACCACTGAACCTAACATCAAGGAGCATGATCTGGGAGTCAATAATGTATATGAAGACACATTATTACCCTGAAGCATCGGAGAGATTTTTATATGAAGTCAGAAGAGTTTTCCCGAAACTCTTTTTTTTTTGTGTAGATTGTTATTCATAGCAATGGTTCTCACCGCCAACTATGAAAGATGTTCGTTAGCCTTTGGGTTGTTTTCTGAGCATGAAATCACCACAGCATTTGCTTGTACCTATGGCAGAGGCTGGAGAAGGGTGGTGAAAATCTGTACTTCCCAGGGTTGAGGGAAGAAATGAGCTCACATCAGACACGTGCTGGCTCCTAGCTAGCCACACCTGCACCTGCATCTATATTTTATCCTTAGGCAAGAAATAACTCAGTATGGTGTCCTTAAAGACTTTGTTTCTCAAAGAGCCATTTGTAAGTTTTGCAAAACAGAGTCTGTAGATTAATCATCTACACCTACCTCTTACTTATCTAAAGAGGAAAGAAATTAAAATAAAAAAACTGCTGCTGCAGAATCCACAGCAAGTATGTTAATGCGATTCTCATGACAACCCCTTTGCAGCCCTTTGAAACCTCAAGTTATAGTTTTAATTTAATAACTGAAGAAAGGAATGTTTGCAATATACCTGTACCACGAGGAGGAAAAAAGAAAGGAGAACCTGATCAGGGGCATAAGAAAGCAGCAGTTCAGGGTCATGGCATTCTATCAGGCAGAATTGGCTCAGTTCTGCATTATCCCTAATACCTTCGTTAGGCTTTCATGGTTCTCTCTGTGTGTACGTCAGTGTCTCACAGGGCATTCTCCAATAGCAGAAATGTTCTATATCTGCACTGTCCAGTACAGTAGCCACTGGACACAAGTAGCTAAGTTAAATTTATTAAAAAAAAGTTAAAAATTCATTTTCTTTCACATATGGCTAGGGACTACCATTTTGAATAGAGAATGGTACTGTTTAAGATATCTTATTTATAGCACAGGGACACCTGGGTGGCTCAGTTAAGTGTCCAACATTGGCTCAGGTCATGATCTCACAGTTCGTGAGTTCGAGCCCTGCATCGGGCTCTGTGCTGACAGCTCAGAGCCTGGAGCCTACTTTGGATTCTGTGTCCTCCCTCTCTCTCTACCCCTTGCCTGTTCACACTCGGTCTCTTTCTCTTAAAAATAGACATTAAAAATATTAAAAAATTAAACAAAATTAAAGATATTGATAGCACCCATAATTGATTAGGCCCTGATCTTAAGCCAGACCATTTATCTTTTTTTCCCCCACAAATATTTGTTAGGGATCTATTTTGTGCCAGGTGCTATTCTGTGTCCCAGTATAGAACGATGTACAAGACAGCGAAGATCTGGAACCCATGGGGATTTCAGACTAGTGTGGGCAACAGAAAAGGAATAAGAAAATAAATAATAATATTATTTACTTTTCTTTACTTTTACATATTATGTAGGCAAGGAACTGAGTGTGTAGGGGAGGGCTAGGAGCATTCTTAGAAAAGGTAGTCAAACACGATCTCTGTGAGAAAGCAACCTTCCAACAGTGTTACGGATTGAAGTTTGTACGTTGGAATCCTGACACTCCAATACCTGAGGATGAGACTTTATTTAGAATTCAGGTCATTGCAGGTGTAGAGAGACAGCAAAACTACAGGGGGAGGACCATTTCAGCCAAGACGGGGGCCTGCGACAGAGCCTTCCCTCATATCCCTCAGAAAAACAAAAACAGAAACAGAAACGCTGCCAAAACCTGGATATCAGACTTTAGTTTCCACAACTGTGAGACAATACATTTCTCTTATTTAAACCACCCAGTGTGTGGTACTTTGTTATGGCAGTTCCTAGTAAGTGATACAAGTAGACTCTGATGGGCAAGTCCATTTAATCCGCAAAGTTGTTCTATGGGTTAAGCACTCCTGTGGCCATACATCAGATGAAAATACAGACTTTAAAGACATTAAGTAATTTGCCTGAGGACATTTTGCTGTTATGTGGCAGAAATATGAGTTAGTTTGACTCCTATGCCTGAAAGTCTTTTAATACTATTCGCTTTGACTGCTTTGACTCATCTTTTCCTGACTCCACCTATATCTGAGTCAATGAAAATTAAGTAATTAATTTTGTATGTAAATAAAAGTAAGCTTACAGTGTAGTTTCTTTTCCCACATAAAATATTAAAATCCAGCTGAAATACCTTATGTGCCTTTTTTGTTTAAAACGAATTCTAGGGGCACTTCGGTGGCTAAGTCAGTTAAGCGTCTGACTATGGGTCAGGTCATGATCTCATGGTTCGTGGGTTCGAGCCCCACATCAGGCTCTGTGCTGACAGCTCAGAGCCTGAAGCCTGCTTCTAATTCTGTGTCACCCTCTCTTTCTGCCCCTTCCCTTCTTACACTCTGTCTCTCAAAAATAAATAAATGTAAAAATAAATAAGTAAATAAATAAAGAAAGAAAATGAATTATATATTTAATTGACTCAACAATCTATAAATCTTGGCCTTTGTAGTGCTTATAGAGCTCTTATTTATCTATCAATTTATGTACCATGATAGACATACATGCATATACAGGTAATGTTTAGACTATTTTAAATTGTAGGTAAATTAGAGCAGTGTTATTTTGCAATTCTCTTATCCTGCATGTGGCCGGGTTAACGTTCGTATTCTATCTTGCTTCAGAAGACATCAAATTATTTTAAATCATATTTCCATATGGACAGATAATTCCCTTATGGGTGAATGAGTTTACACATTTATAGACCTTCATCTTTGTCAACAAAAGGATGATGTTCTCTTTTGGATGGTGCACAAAGTTCACTTCCAAAAATATCAGTTCACACTTGCCCTCCTGAGAATAGGGTGGCAGAGAACCCTTATAAGGAGATGGCCCATGATTCGGTTTGTTCAACTGGTGAAAAGAAACCATTCCAGTGGGCAGAGACATCCATCCACATGAGAAAGGCTTTTTAGAAATGTTCCAAATACGGCCTCACTTTAATCAAGCAATGCCATCTGTTCAGTGAGTGGCAAGGTTGCAACTTTTATAATAGGAATAGCAACCAGTGCCAGAAATGAACATACAGAAATACAACTGCCGCCTATACTAAATATGCCTACTTATATTCTAGGAGGTATATAGATATAGCAATAGATAGAGATACAGGAGTAGATACAGATATAGACACAGACACAGCCAGATACAGATACAGACACAGACATAGATATATCCATTAGCATCTGCTGTGACCTTTATTGGAGATACTTTGGTCCTAGTGTTGGTACTGACACGTTGTAGAACCTTTGCTAAGTCACTGAACTTCCCTGAGCCTCAGTTTATAAATTCTCTGGGCCATCTTTGTGGTAAGGATGTAATGAGGTCATGTTTGTGAAGGTACTTTGTGCACTGTAAAGTGAAATGTAAGCAAAACACATAATTTGTACTAATTGTAAAGAAAGGCTCTTAGAAAAGTTACAAATAATTTTAAAATATCTTTTGAGTACCAAGCACACTGTCAGTCACTTTACATGGATGGCATTATCTTGTTTTATCTCATAATGACACAATCAGTTACACACTATTACTATTGCCATTTTGCAGAGGAAGAAACCAGTTTAAATAGCTCAAGTGAGTTGCCTACAGTTATTCAGCTAGTAAATTCTAGAAAGGGGACTTGAGCCGAAGGTATCTCATCCCAGAGACTATTTTCCTTTCTTTCTTTCTTTTTTTTTATTGTTTATTTATTTTTTGAGAGAGAGAGTACGAACGAGAGCTGGGAGGGGCTCAGAGAGGGAAGGAGACACAGAATCTGAGGCAGGCTCCAGGCTCTACACAATCAGCACAGAGCCCGATGCAGGACTCGAACTCATGAACTGCAAGATCATGACCGAGCCGAAGTGGGACGCTTAACCAACTGAGCCACTCAGGCACCCCCACGGAGACTATTTTCTTAAGAACACTTCCTCTCCCCTTAGCCTGTACCCCTAAAGAAAAAGAGAGAGAGAGAGAGAGAGAGAGACAGAGAGACAGAGACAGAGACAGAGACAGAGAGAGAGAGTCTTTTTCTTTGTTTTAACTTTTGTTTTGGAGAAAAGGTTTTGTTTTTGGAGAAAAGGTTTTTAAGATTCATAGTTAATTTTTCAAATTCTAAAGTAAAACTAATAAAGGTGCATGATATATACATATGTCTTTCTATAAGAGAAAAATAGATCCTTATATTGAAAATCTTGAATTTTATTTAAGATGGAGTATTTTAAAATACTATCCTGTTACACATTTGAAAGACCTGCCTTTTAGAAATCACAAATCATTATGAAAATACCAAAAGTGCTACTATTAACTATTTTCAGCTGTCTTTTTCAGAATTCTCCACCAATTTTTGTGCCTAGGTATTTAAATCAATAAATAGTTTCTATGACTTGACTTAATATTATCACTCATGCCAATTATATTTTATGGTATCAGAGAGATGTGAGGTGGGGAACAGATGGGAAACAATAAAGAAAGTAAAGTGTTTTGAGAAGAGATTAAGGTCTAATCAGTTTTTTCCCCTGACAATGATTAAGGTATTTGCTATGAGGCAACCGGTTACTGTAAAATAAAAAAACAAACTCCTAACATACCACACTACATAGTATTTAATAAAAGCATCTCTGTAAAACAATGAACAGTCCCACCAGGGTCAAAATGTATGCCAATTGCAAAGCCACTGGGTATGTGCGCACATGCACATACATGAGAGTTTGCATGCACATGTGACCGAATATTGAGCCTTCATCCCTCAAACCTTTTAACTGAGCAAGCCTATATGTAACACCAGATCATACCACTGGTAGAAACCTTAACCATAAATGCTACTTAAGAGGCAGGAATGAGCCAATATAAGCGTTTCAGAGTAACTATCAGGAGCCTTAACTGAGACACAGAGAACTGAAAAATGGAGGGAGAAGGGCTTTGCCTGACACTTTCCCTCTCCCCCAATCTTTACATCATGGGTTTTCTTGGCCTTTAAAGAGAAGTATAAACATAGCTTTTGTTTGTTCGTTTGTTTGATTTTGTTGCAAAAAAATGTAAAGAGAGCACACAGTGGTGAATAGAGTGAACCAGAGTGAACTGAGAACAGTACATGATATTCTCTATCAGAAATTTTACAACAATTTTTTTTAAATGGGGCAGATACAGAATGTTCTGAAGACTCGGGTTTTTATAACTTTTAAGGCCCTAGTGGATTTGTTGTGTGGCATTTCACATTTGTTGTGCTAAGTTACTGGATTTGGGCTGGTTTTTGACATCCTTGTCCGAAGTGTTACTTTTTATAAAGAGCCACATAGCAGGGTTTTTGTTCTGTTTTAGTTTCACTTTGCTTTTTTTTTGGGGGGGGGCATAAAAATTCCTGCTGATTTCCACCACCTAGAAATCTCTGTTTATAATATAATCTGGTCTCCATAGCTGTTTCTATGAACATTAGTCAGTTATTTGATTTTTTATAATTGATGTCATCAATTATTCTGTCATTAAATACAGATCTTTAATACCATTTTAATGCTATTTATAGTATATTGTTATAATTAATCCTGTCTTTGGGCACTTAACGGAATTCTTATTTTTCCTTCCTAAACGATACTGTGGTGAACATATTTGTAGCATATACCTTGGCTAATTTATCTGAACACACCCTGAAGTTAATTTATTACAGGGGAGAGAAAGCCTTGTGTTTTGGGAAGATAACGGGTGTTTTAGAGTGATAGTAGTTGGTGGTAGAAATTTGGGGAGAGATTGATCAGGGAAAAGAGACTAAAGACTGAGAAGCCTGTAACTTAAACTCAGGCAGTGGCAACAAAAGCACAGATGAAGAACCTAGAAAAGATATTTGGAAGGTGAAATCAACAGGATGTGGAGAATGATCCATATGGGGTAGAAGAAAGGTTTCAGGAGAGAGAGGGGTCAAGGGTGACCTGAAGGCTTGTAGCTTGAACAACTGGGGAGTAGATAATGAGTTCCAAATTGACCATGCTGAGTTTGAGGTGCCTTCAAGGCATCCTGGTAGAAACGGTCACTGGCATAGGTAGAACCATGATGGAATCCCAGGGTAGAGACCTGCTCAAATCTATACAAAGAGACAAACACGGTAACATCTAGTTTTATTTCATGATACTTGCACTGCTATCACATGCCCATCTGCCTGTTCCTATTACCTTCTTCTTTCTCCCCCCAAATTTTAAAGACACAATGTGTGTAAATGTCCTTGGCTGTTATCCAAAGTCACTGAATTTGATGTCACAGCTATTTTGTTTTTTTTTTTTTTGCATTAATACTTTGACCTTAAAGAGCAGCTTCAGTTTTACTATAGAGTTTACTGATTGAGGAAGGAAAAGATAGTTATAGATTTAAAACAAGAGTGCATACAGAACAAAAAGAGAAAAAAAAATATTATTGGAAAGAAACAAAAGTAGTGTTATATTTTGAAAAATATTTATACATGCACTAGGATATTTGATTTTTACCATAACCTTAGAATGTGTACAAGTTTTTATCACTTATTTACAGAAATGAGGAAACTGAGGTTCTGAGAAAGCTAAACACTTTATCCTCTTGTTTGACAGCTTGTAAATGTCAAAGTTGAGACTTGAACTCTGTGCCGGAGTTCTTCCCCATATCTTTCACCTGCATCAAATATATTTTTCGTTACTCTCTATTCCTTCTCTTTCTCTTCTCCTCCTCCTTCTAATCAACATACTTTGATTTAGTTGTCAATTCAAAGTTTATCTCACTCTTTTTAAATATCTGCTTATTATTTACTGAGAGAGAGAGAGAGAGAGAGAGAGAGAGCGTCAAGCAGCCTCTGTGCTAGGAGCCCCATGTGGGGCTCAATCTCATGAACCTTGAGATCACAATCTGAGTTGAAATCAAGAGCCAGATGCTTAACCGACTGAGCCACCCAGGTGCCCCAAAGTTTACCTCATTCTTAAGGCAAAGAAGTTTTCACGTCCTTTAAGGAAAATGTATACAAAGGTCTCCGTGCTGCATAGACACACAGTGCACCACACCTTCAGGCAGCTCCCAGTCTGAAGCTTCAGTGTGCTACCTCACTGGGGTAGGGGGTGAGCCCTGGTAGACCCACGGCCCTGTGTACATACCTGGCATCTCTTCTAGTAATCTGTTCTTCTAGTACACTCTTCAGTCATCTCCACCCCATAAATTCTGCCTTATAGGTTTGATTGCTACTCAAGCTCATACTTATTTTTCAAGTCATTCAATTGTCACCTCTTGCACGAAAAAGAAAGATTTTTAAGTATGCCTCTTTCTCCATACTGAAATCTCTAAAAACTTATCATAAGGTCATTATCGTTCTTTAACTACATGGTTCAAGTTTAAAGCAATCCTGTATCTCTTTCTCTCTTGCTTTCCCTGCCTCAATTCCAGAGATTTATAGACTATAATTATCACACAATGCTACTCAGAAGTCCTATTGGTTTTTCAGTTTTTTTGTAGACTGAGTCTAATCTGGAAGCTTTTATTTTACTGGTTCGATTTCCTTAATCTTAAAGGTGAAAGTTACTTTCCTTGGGTTCCCAAGTGATTTTAGAAAGCCATCATAACTGTGACAGGAGAAATCTAACCAAGATAACACAAAAACTATTCTGATCAAATTCAATTTTTATTTTAGGCTGCAAGCAGTTTATTGAATGCCTGCTGCCACTTTTTATTTTTAAATAACAGCTTTACTGAGCCACAACAAAGACAATAAACTGCACATATTTAAAGTATACAACTTGACAGGTTTTGACATATGTATATACCTGTGAAAACATCACCACAAGCAAGGCAATGAATATGTCCATCACTCTCAAGACCTTCCTTGCATTACTTCTGAACCCCTTCTGTCCCTTCCACCCTTGCCCTCTCTTTGCAGACAACCTCTGAGACACGTCATAGTCAGCCATCAAATCCTCTCCATTTTTTCCATAAACTCATTTTGTTTTAATAAAAACCACAGCAAGATTCCTTTAAAATGTGACAAAATTATCTTGGGAGGGGGAACTTTTAAGATGAGTTGTTACAAGTTAGAAAATAAAAAGATGAACATGCCAATATGAAACCAGGTAAAATCCATCAGCAAAGAATGCCTCATCGCACAAAATGGCTGAGAAACAAGTTGAAATCTAAGTAATAATCAAATAAATGGCAATTAAACTAACAGAGTTACTAATTTGTATTAATCCTTTTGATAAAGATTTAAAAGATAAGATAATTCAAAGGGTTCGATGTGCTTTTGAAAGCAGACACTAATATATTGTTGGAAAAAAGTGCAGATTTTTGGAGGGTGATTTTGGCTGTAACCATTTTTTGGCTACATCACACCTATACTTATAGTAACATGGCTATACTATATTAAAAGCCACTTGTTTAAAAATTAATATTAAGAAAATAAACAGTGAACAATATCAACAAGTTAGGAGAAACATAACTGTGTGTCATTAGCAAATTGATTAAATGCACATGGTTCATCCATACAATGAAATAGAAGCCATTTACATGGCCAAGCTTATCTGTATGGACTAAGATGGAAAGAAAAAGAGTAAAAGAGAAAAGGAAATATACACAGAATGGTTTATTTTGTATGGAAAAATACTCATAGTGTGTTGTGCATGCATACATACAACTGTGGAAAATAACTATATGACATTTAACAGAAGTCCTCTCTGAGAGTGGGAGTAAAAGCACAATGTTCACTACACACACACACACACACACACACACACACACACATATATATATACACACATATATACATGTACTTTATAAATATATACGTTTATATATAATTTTACTGAGAAGTATTTACTACTTGCATAGTTTAAAATATTTTCATTTAACTATCAGTATGTATAATATGTTCTTATATTTTTCAATATCCTATAAACATCTAGATAAGAAAGTTCTAAAAAAAACCTACAAAATGTTGACAGTCATTTCTAATTACAGGAAATATTTTTTAAAGTTTATTTATTTTAAATAAAGAGAAAGAGAGACAGTGTGAGTGGGGGAGGGGCAGAAAGAGGAAAAGAGAGAATCCAAAAAGGTTCTGCACTGTCAGCACAGAACCCTATGCAGGGTTTGAACACACAAACTGTGAGATCATGACCTGAGCCAAAACCAAGAGCCAGATGCTTAATCGAATGAGCCACCCAGATGCCCCTATGGGAAATATTTTTAACAATTTTTGTTAATTTGGGCTTTTCTAATGTTTTCTTACAATGATTTATTAAAATGTGTAACAAAATTCTTCTAATAAGCTTCCTCTGTTTAAGAAAAATCAATAGAACAAAAGAAATAATCTCTATAATGCTCTTTCCAGATGCTGACCATAACAATCAAATATATATGGTCACTGGGGAGATTTCTGCTTCCTGCCAAGATGGAGTAAAAGCAGCCAGGTTTACACCTCCTCATGAAAGAATTGCAAAACTAGACAAAATATATGAAACAACCATTTTCAAACATTAGGCAACAGATCGCACAGCACGGGACAGTGAGCACAGAAAAGGAAAATACATCAAGCGAGTCTCATGATTGCCCCAGCTTTCTGTCTACAGAGAGTTTCTAGGCCTCAACACAGAGATGCAAACCCAGCCAGAGCCTGCCAGCATCCCTAAACTGAGGAGAGAGCCAGGAGTCTGAGGAGGTCAAAGTAGATAGTTTGCAGAGCAGAGTGATGTTAGAGAGAGACAGCAGCACATACAGAGACCTTGGGACATTTGCCTTAGCCTCCCTTGAGTCTTCATGTAAGCATTGATCAGCTTTAGGAAGGTAGGGTTTCTAGAAAAGGGCAGGAGTTAGGGATGGCAAAAGGGAAAGAGGAAATTTTAGGGGTGATTGCTATGAGTTTCATGATCACTGTCACTAACGGAATCAATGCTATCTATTGGCTCAATGGAATCTTTTTCTTTTCGTGCAAATTTAACAAGGAGCCTATCAAATGACACTTGCTTTTGCCTCCTCTTAAGGATTTTGTGGAAATGTGACAGTGCATTGACAATCACTCACAATCTGGCAGAGTGACTGAGAGGGAGGGATGGAGGGAGGGAGAGAAGAACCACTGGGTTACTTGTGATCATGTTAAATTCAGTGTCACGTACTTCTAGTATTCTAAGACATCGCTCATTAATCAAGTAAAAATTTATTAGAAATTTTTGTTTGTCTTGCAATATATTCGCAGAACAAGTTACTTGCATATGGTATGTGGTTTATCTCAGTGGAGTTCTTAAAATAATTTTGTAAAGAAAAAATACACAGTGAAAAATGAACTGATGGAATAAGGTATTGCTAAAATGAATGCTTTTTTATGCACAATACAACTTAGCTTTAATTTATATATCTTCATGTTATCCAGTGATACTGTAAATAAAGCAAGTGAGGATGCTATCAAAATATCTATATACTTTGCATCCAGATATAGCAAATTACTTTGAAATGTCTTGGTGGTTTTCCCTACTGGATCAAAGTTTTCCTAACATGTGACTATTTAATTGTGACTTATCATGCTAAGAAACCATAATTCACTAATAACACAAAAGGTCATAAGCTAGAGTGTACCTTCCACCTCCTCCCATAATACTGGTAACACCTAGTGTCTTTAGAAGACATGCCAATGTTCTAAACTCCAAAGGGAAAGAATTCTATGTCAAAATAGGTATAATCATGCATGGGGTAGAGTCTAGGGAATTACAACAAGCCTTGGGTTAACTGAACATTAAGAACCATTCTTTGACTAGGACTTGGGTAGGAAAGCAGGAAAGCTATGTGACTCTATCACAGGGAGCTGGTCTGAGCTGTATCTACATTGTGTTGCATGTTCCTTGAATCAGCAAATTATCAGTGGGACAAATTTATCTATATTGACTGCTCTTCACCAAATTATGCAGGTAAAATAGTATCTTGGCAGCCAGCTGTGTGGATTTGGGGTACTGCATTGGTCTCAGTAATGTATTATTGATCTACAGTTAAAGTGATCTGAAGGTCAAACTTCTAGGATTTCTCTGTCTCACATTCTGAATCAATTGTTGTCTTTTAGGAATGGCTATATTAGAGGCTCCTGAGTCATCTTTAGCCAGAACAACAGGAACAAACCTGGTGTTGCAGTATGTGGGCTGTAAATGCAACAAAATTAGCGCCTCTATATTTTGCCTTGCAGATTGTTCCCGAATTATGGCCCCGGAGTCATGCTGCATTGTTCCCTTGAAGTTTCTATATTGAGAGAGAATTTAAATAGCCCATTTGTTTACATTGAAACTTAGTCCATACGTTCTCATCACCATTCATTTTGTGTTTTTTGGATGAACAATACTGCCTATTAATATGTAAGTTTACAGGGAATTTTTATTTCTTATGTCTGTCTATGTATGTGCGTGTGTGTTTGTGTTTTAACCAGAGAATAGTGGATTTTCAGCTTCTTGCCGACTAAACTGGAAAACCTAAAGAACAAGCCAGATCGTAAATAGCATATTCTACTCCCTGAATTGGATTTCCATCCCATTATCACACAATACCATTTGTGCTTTAAAATAAACCAAGGGGAACAATTCACATAAAAGGTATTACTTCTTACTATGCAGGTCCCCCTACTGGGAAACAAATGAATGTTTAAAGCCTACCAGAGCCCAACCATCTTCCCTCTCAAAAGATTATGCTATTCAATGACTGTGGTGACTTTAAAAAGTGGTATAATAGGCAAAATATTGGCTGTCAAACTTCTAAAAAGGAGAATGCATAAAAAGAACTTCTATGAAATATCTGAGAAGTGGTGGCTAAACTCTAGGAAAAATATAACTATTTTTGTGTAACAGGCCAACGTCTGTATTTCCTCAGGCAAGCCAATTTGCTGTGGTCTAGAAATTTTACAATCCACCATAGAGTCAGGTTTGTCATGAAGCTAGGAAGCTTAACCCACAGCCTCTTTCCAAGGCACTGGGAATGGCTCTAACACTGGGGAGACGCACTCAGATGATTTGGGAATTTTACCAAAGCAAGATATTTCAACTGCAGTAGTTTAAAACTAACGTCTGCTTGCTAGTTTTCGCACTGCTGGCTTTCCCTTAGGTTGGGTGGTACTGACTGATGATGGGCCTTTTTGGGATCTGGCTAATTAGAAGTTGAATTAAAGGCACATTTAGTTTTGATTTGGTGGGATTATTATTTAGTAGTTCTCAGTTTCTTCCACATATCCTTGAGTGGCTTTTGAGAACACTCCCGCTGACCACAGCGCCAGCTCACAGGGCACTGCAGCATTGAAGGGGCAGGACCCGAGACCACACTGGGACACGAACCTGCTCAGAGCTCCAGGTACCACATGTCTGTGCGCAGTGGAGGAGACACAATGTTTAAAATGTAGAAAGCCAGGAGCTGGTCTTTGAAAGTTTTTCCAAATTTTATGGCTCAAAAATGAATGACATTTAACAGAGGTTTTCACAAATTTTGCCACAGTCTCAAAAATATAAATGAAATGGGGCGCCTGGGTGTCTCCGTGGGTTAAGTATCCAACTTTGGCTCAAGTCTCGCCAGTTCCCAAGTTTGAGCCCTGCGTCAGGCTCTGTGCTGACAGCTCAGAGCCTGGAGCCGGCTTCAGATTCTGTCTCTCTCTCTCTCTCTCTCTCTCTCTCTCTCTCTCTCTCTGTCTCTCTCTGCCCCTCCCCCACTTGTACTTTGTCTCTGTCTCTGTCTCTCTCTCAAAAAAAGCAAAGCAAAACATGAAAAATAAACATGAACGAAACAATAATAAATGAGACACTTGATATGAATTTTCTAAAGCACCAATAATAAAATATTAGATTGTAATCAACCATGCTAGGAGAAAGACTGCATTATCTTTTTATTCTCTACATAGAGTAATGAATGGTCATATGAAAAAGCAATCAGAAAATAAACAGCCAAAAACTATAAACCGCCCCTCCTGATCCCAGACACAAAATCACAGAAGTGTGTCTGGCAATTCATTTTGTTTTTAATTAAGGTATTTTTATTTTATTTTTTTTATTTAAAAAAAATATTTTTTAATGTTTATTTATTTTTCAGACAGAGAGAGAGACAGAGCATGAACGGGGGAGGGTCAGAGAGAGGGAGACACAGAATCCGAAACAGGGTCCAGGCTCTGAGCTGTCAGCACGGAGCCCGACACGGGGCTCGAACTCACGGACCGCGAAATCATGACCTGAGCCGAAGTCGGCCGCTTAACCGACTGAGCCACCCAGGTGCCCCTAATTAAGGTAATTTTATACATTTCGTGATGCCTGTGTTTGTCAGTTTTATTAAATTTGTAAGTTGTTGTGATTCCTTTTTTCATTCTAAATAAGTGTTCAATTGTTACCTCCTGTATACATTTCTCTCAAAGTGGGATCTCCGAGTTGTATAATACATCAAATGCAACAAAACCTGAACCCGCTCCTTGTCAACCACAGGAGCCACCTTGGGATATGAAAAGGTAACTTCCTTTACGTTATGACTAAGCGATACTGTGAATATGAATCTATTTGTTAAACTCCAAACTGTGATATTAAGCATTTTTAGGGACTGATTCTAGTAGTCACCCAGGAATATACCAGGCTTAATCCTACTGCCAAACTAAAAATAAATAAATCTGTTAAAATTAGAAGACTGCCCTTTTCCTGATGGCACCGAAATTAAAAAAAATTATATTCCTCATAGTAGGTTTTGAACTTGATCTACCTTATAAGTGTTGGTTTTATATGCATAGTGCTCCAGCAATTTTTTTTAAACTTTACATAAAAAATACAAAGTTTATGTTCTCAGTGTATAGTAATGTGTTTTGACAATTCCTTGGTTAACTATTCACAAACATGTATAAACAAGGATTGACACTGTGATGGGCTTTGCACATTCCTTAGCAAAACTGATAAATCAATATACTTCACAAATCCATCATAATTGTTCAGCTCCATAACCCTTTGTACAAAATGTACATGGTTCAGTATCTCTACAGCCTTCAAGATGAAATGGAACTTCCATCAAATTCAGCAAATTCTATTTATCACACATGACAAAAGATGTTACTACAGAGCTGGTATTACAGATCATTTTTGTGTAATCATTTATGTGTTAACATTGGTAAACTAAGTAAGTCACGGATTTAAGAAGTACAGCATAGGGAATACAGTCGTTAAGGTGATAATATTGTATGGTGACTCACTGATCACAGTGAATATTAAGTAATATATAGGACTGTCAAATCACTACGCTGTACGCTTGAAACTAATATAATACTGCATGTCAACTATATTCAATAATAAAAATAAAAATAAATAATTTTCTAAAAATTAAAAAATAAAACAAGAAAAAATATGTTGCTAAAGTAAGGTTAATATTTTTAAAAGACACTAATAAAACTTTGATCTTTATCTAATAATAGGATTATTATTTTTTAAACTATAAACCTCGATATGCTGAATAGCTGTATGCTTTATGATATTATTTCCTATCTTTCATTGTGCATCATTTGTACATATACATTTTTAATTTATTTTTGAAGTTGGAGATTTTCAAAACTTTTGGAAAGATAAGAAAAATAGTGATTTCAAATATACCTATTCTGGTATAAATATACTTGTAAATATACCTTCATCTGCCTATTTACAGGTATATTTATACAGGTAGTTACACACTTTAACAAATTAAAATTTGGGACACCTGGGTAGCTCTGTCAGTTAAGCATCTCTTAATTTCAGCTCAGGGCATGACCTCCCGGTTCCTGAGTTCAAGCCCCACATCAGGCTCTGTGCTGACAGTGTGAAGCCTACTTGAGATTGTTTCTCTCCGTCTCTCTCTCTCTCTTTCTCCCTCTCTCTCAAAACAAATAAATAAACTTAAAAAAATAAAGAATTAAAATTTGTCCTAACATATATCTTCTTCCATTTCAATAATATGTGTAGGACATAACTACAGATAAGACTTAAGAAGTTTGGAGGTTGAGAATTTACAGAGAAAAATATTTTTAAATATTTTTAATTATGAAAATTCTTGAAGAAAGCATTCCAAAGAAAAAGTGTATATCATAAAATTATATAAATGTATTCACATTAAGGAACTCAATATTCTACAAATAGAAATTTGAATACAAATTAGTTTAGGAAATAATTTTGCCTTAAAAGATCAGTGAATGGAGTTATTAAACACATAACTTATTAATATAAGTTTATTTTTACAACTCTTTTTAGGAAGAGATATATGTAAACTGACGTACAACTAAATCAGAGATTTTCAACCTGGAATCACTACCCTGTAATGGAAACATGGATATGATTCCAGTAGCACCTGTCCGCCTAAAATTAAAAGCCAGCTCTCTGAGTGGTCTTATGTATCTGTATAGTTACCAAGAGAATATTGACAGATCTCATTAGATTCTTAGAGGATTCCAGAACCCCTAAAAGAGTAAAAATATAAACCTAGCCTATTCTATTTTCCAAATGGAATAGAGTGTTTTCACCGGGAGAAACAAAGAAAAAATAGTTCTCATTGCGATAGTGATGGTCCAATCACACCCACATATCAAAAGACAGGGAGGAAAACAAATCCAAGGAAGATCTGATAATTTCAAGGAGCAAAGTGTTCAAGAGACATATTCAGTGAACAATTCCCAAAGTGCTCATGTGTGAGCAATGTGAAAACCCTAAAAATACTGTTCTGTGACATCACAAAAGTTCTTCAAAATACTAGACTAAAACACAGAGTCTTTTTCCAAGTCAGTCTCAATTATGATTATGTTACTCCTATGTTTTTAGAATCATTGCACAATATTAAATACTCTTTGTGTCACTGAATATTAATTCTATGCATATGAGCTTTTGCATCCATTAAAAGATAAAATACAATGCTTAATTATTCATCTGTTTTAAGGTTATGAAAACTACCTTCAATAAGACTGACAAATAGAGCTAGCGACAGCAACATTTGGATCAACACTGACAGCAAGACTTTCTGTGAAGTTTGCTGGCCAACTTGTATCAGAGGTGCAGCAAGATGAGACTATGAAATTTTCCACTAGAGGAATTACTGAAGCAGCTTGGACATCTAACCCCAAACAGAAAAGGTTTAATGAAGGAGAGTATGGCTGCATTCAGTTGTATTTGCAAAGTTAGGAGAGGTGATTAGAATTATTTTGTATGTTTCCACTGACATGCCTTATATCAAGACTAGGAGGTGTTAGAGCACAAGACTTGAGCACAAAGACTACTTTTCTCAAAAGAAGTCTTCTACAACAAGGAAAGGGCTTATCTTTGTGAGTTGACTTTCTCTCCTGACAAGGCAATTTAGGGATCAGGAATGTTCTGAGATGGATTTCTATACCGAGTGGGAAGTTGGATTCTTACATGTAGGGAATCCTTGTCTGTACTTAAATTGTGTGGTTCTATGATATATTAAGAAAAATTGCTTGCCATCCAGAGTACACAGCCTGGTGATAAGGCATTGGCTGAAGGAACACCCTTAGACAGCTACAAGTGAAACCTAAAGTGAGGTCAAGGAACACAGAGGTTAGTTGTGCACAAAACCCAGAATTTTACCTCTTGTTGCATTGGTGAATTTTTTTTTTTTTTTTTTTTTTTATTTTTATTTTTGGGACAGAGAGAGACAGAGCATGAATGGGGGAGGGGCAGAGAGAGAGGGAGACACAGAATCAGAAACAGGCTCCAGGCTCCGAGCCATCAGCCCAGAGCCTGACGCGGGGCTCGAACTCACGGACTGCGAGATCGTGACCTGGCTGAAGTCGGACGCTTAACCGACTGCGCCACCCAGGCGCCCCGAACATTGGTGAATTTTTAACCACAGCTCAATTACATTCTTCTCTGAGAAGATATAAGATTAAACCTCTTCAAGGCAAAAGCATTATAGAAACCCAAAGCATTCTCTCACTTTGGAAATGCACCTGCACGTAGAAGCCTGAGCAAAGGGAGGAATCAGAGGTGATAAGGAAAAAGACGTAAGCAGGGGCAGAGTGGCAAATGGCCTTCAAGATAAGGATAAGTAATGTGAAATTGGTTAGGGAAGTAAAAGGGAGCCAGTAGAAGGAATCCAAATGATGAGTAATGGAAGATTAGAAGATTAGAAAAGCAAGGTACATTACCTGGGGCGGGGAGCGGGGGCCGGTGGGTAGGATTTTGGAATGATTAGAGAGTATAATGGCCAGAGAGGAGATTAGAGAATTGAGATAGGAAATCAAAAGACAAGGATGGAGAGACATACTCCTGAAGCCGGAGTAATACCTCCATTAAGATTGAGGAAGGCAGTTTGTAAACAAGACCCAGGCCTTAACTGAAGCTTGGGCATTACACAGCACTGATCCCAGAAATGGCATACACATGTGCCATTTGCTAGACATCATCTATCAGGGAATGTTTGTTGCATAAATGAAGAAAAATCTAGTTCTATGCTTACATACAACAAAAATTTAAAATCAACACTTTGCAAAACAAAAATTGACCATTAAATTAGAAAGTATTGATAGTTTATGCTACAGTTTCTTTTAAAGAACTGCTTAGACTTTTATCTATAGGTTAAAGAAGAGCAACAATTCCCAAAGTCTAAATCTGAAAACAAAACATCTTTGAATTTGTTTCCAATGTACAGGAGGTTTGTGAGAAAAATACAGTCAAGCTAACATTGCAAATAACAGGTAACTTTAAACAGAAAAAAAAAAAAAAAATCTAGTACTTCTCCCTGACCTTTTCAAACCAGATTCAGCAGTTGGATTATTATTGTATGTATGTATGTATGTATGTATGTATGTATGTATGTATGTATTTATTTATTTATTTATTTAGAGTGAGCATGTGTGAGCAGGAGTAAGGGGAAGAGAAGCAGAAAGAGAGAGAGAGAGAGAGAGAGAATCTTAAGCAGGCTCCATACCCAGTGTTGAATACAATGTGGGTCTTGGTATCTGACCTGAAATCAAAAGTCAGATGCCCAGCCAACTGAACCACCCAGGTGCCCCTACAATCCGATTAATCTTTCCTTACATGTTTGCAGAACTACGATGAATGAATAAGAAGAATGGTTCCATTTAAAACATCTTTTCCCTTTTTGGTAAGTCTAACACAGTTGTCGATAAAACAACTATGCTTTTAGTCACAGAAAAGCTTAAGAAGCTGCTCTCATTCTCCTATTATTTTGGTTAATGCAAATTATATCTGGAGGAAACGAATTCCAGTAGTTAATGGCATAAGGTAGCTGAAAATGGAGAACTCCATGCCTTGAATTATCTCTGTGTGACTCTGCTGTGCTGTAGAGCCTGTAACAAGTTATCCTCAACTGACTGAGGCGTGATCTTCAAAGAAAGCCATAGAAATCCTGACAGACTCCAAAGACATTAGCCAATATCTATTCTTAAGCGCCATGTAAGCGGCTCTTCCAAGTCTTTTAAAAATATGTAATTAAAGACAACTTCAAGCATATAAGAAGCCTTCTGCTTGGTAGTTTCTGTACTGCGTTTAATGGTAGAGCTGTTTGATTGTAATGTTTGCTAAAAATCAGTACTTAATAAGCAAGATCACTTTGTTTCCAATTCGATATAGTGATTTCATATATCCATTTACTAGCTTCTCTACCATTTGATATTGTTTGGATGCTTCAAAAGCCATGCAACAGCTAAATAAATACCCCCCCCAAAGTAAAAAGTCAACCACACCAAAACTCAGCCCAGATGAGTATGTTGTCGTTTTTTATAAAGTGTTATATTTATACACTGTATAACAAACTTTTATTTCATAAAAAAGTGGTTAAATGAGAACAAGATATGTCAAATCAAGATACTATTTCATTTCTTATCAACTTTCATTACAGATAAGAACGATCCTAGAAAACACAGTGGGCAATGAATAAATGCGTTTTTTTCTCTTTTTAAAAAATTTAAGTTTCTTTCTTTTTGAGAGAGAGAGACAGACAGAGACAGAGTGCAAGCAGGGGAGGGTCAGAGAGAGAGGGAGACACAGACTCCAAAACAAGCTCCAGGCTCTGAGTTCTCAGCACAGAACCCAACACAGGGCTCAAACTCACTAACCTCAAGATCATGACCTGAGCCAAAGTCTTCACTTATGCGACTAGGCCACCGAAGCAGCCCTCTTTTAATACAAAAGAAAAAAGTAATTTTATCTGGACCTTCCTTCTGACATCTGGCTGTCAGGATGCTAGCTAGTATCATGTAGATAGGGACTATGACAAGAAGTACTTAGATCATCAGATATAGTAACTAACTTTTCCATGGAATACAATTATGGTTGTTGAGTAATAACAAACTCATGTGTTGACATGAAAAGAATAGGTGCATTTATGATGACTGAGAGCCTTGTCCTATAAAGTACTTTTGGGCAAACACTAGATTGGGAGAGAGAAAGGAGATAGGGATGAAGGAAGCAAGGAAACTGTCTATATGGCATTTCTCAGTGCCTGCCAGTTGCAAAATACCTCGCCATTTGCAGTGGATGCTGTGAGGATAACCCCTTCAGGAATGAATGACTCATCTTCCTAGGTTCGGGAAGTGCTGTCAGCTGTCAGCCCACTTTGCGAATTGCCTCAGCTAAAGACGGGCACCTTGTTCAAACATTTAGTACTGAGTCAACAAGACGGTACAAAGGCCCAGCTCCAGAGTTGTTTAGGGTAACTATGAAGGGCTGGGGGCACCTGGTGGCTCAGTCAGTTAAGCATCCGACTTCTGCTCAGGTCATGATCTCATGGTTCATGGGTTCAAGCTCCACATTGGGCTTGCTGCTGTCAGTACAGAGCCTGTTTTGGATCCTCTGTCCCCCTCCCTCTACCCCTCACCTGTGCTGTCTCTCAATTTCTCCCTCTTTCTCTCTCAAAAAAAAAAAAAGAGAGAGAAGAAAAAGAAAAGAAAACTCTGAAGAAAAAGAAAAGAAAACTCTGAAGGGCCAACCCAGCTTCAGAACTCTCTATTGGGTCTGCTGAGGCCTGCTTAGCAACTGTATTACAGACCAACTTTTTCTTATCCCTCCTCCCCTGATTCTGCTTTCTTCCCTCTCCTCCCAGAGGTGGTAGTCAAGACTCTTAGAGTCTGCTTCTCAGGAAACCCAGTCTGTGAATGAATCACATTAAGAATACCCACTTAGTCCCTGCTTCTGACCATTCATTCTTTGTAAGAGTTTACTATTTAAACTGAGCCCCTGAAAAAATGAACTCTAGACATGTCCAGTTCTCCATATTTTCCCTTATGTACATTTCCGCTGATATATCACCTATGCATTCACACATACCAGCAGAGATTCTTTGCTTGAACAATAGGTTTGTGTTGCTTGCTCAGGTTATGTAGTGATAAGTACATAAAACAGGCTAAGATAGAGCTTTCCCCATGCAAAACAAATAAAACTCTTATAAAAAATATTGATAACTATATAAAATAGGTATCAACAGTAATATAATCGAGAGGTGTGCATTTCACTGTGGCAATTTTAACTTCCTTATTATTGTGCATTTGTTTGATAGTAGAGATCTCAGACTTTATTGCCTACCCATTTTTTTTTCTCCCCAGAAAAGCAATTATAAACCTTGACTCTTCAACCATTCTTCAAATCTCTAGACTTCCATCAATTTGAGGTCAGGAAATACTCATTTAAATACAGAAATTCAGATCTACTTCTATGTTCATTTTTTAAAAAAAAATCCATTGTGGAAACTGTCAGAAATATAAATGCAATTGGTTGACAAACAAGAGATGCTGTTTTCCCTTATTTGTTAAGCCAGTGATTTGCTCATGCCCAGGAAGCTAACTTAGATAGTATTCCATGATATATAAATACCACTTATCTGACTCTGCTTATTCAAAACAAATTCATGGATATTTAATAATAGTAATTAGAATTGAAGTGTCACATTCTAGAAACATTTCACTGAAAAAAAGACACTTTATAGAAATATCAATTTTTAAAACTGAAAGATATGATCCCACATTTCAAAACTGAAGCTAGCAAAATACATCCATTTGTTAGGTTCTCATGGCTGCATATTGAGCTGACTATTCTTTAATTAAATGTTAAGCCAAAAAAAAAAGGAGTGGGGGGGGGTCTTAAAGGCAGTGATTAAATATGAGAATGTAATGGGAGTATACATTCTGTTCCTGAGAGATCATCTGAAACTACAGTGAATGTGCTATTTGTTGTAAGGAGGTGGAGCAGTGTAGAAATGGTAAAGACTATAGGTAGAACATACCACTCTATAGGAGTGGAAATGGAATTAGAAGTCACAGAAATAGAAGAGAATGAGGGAGGGGCACCTGGGTGGCTCAGTTGGTTAAGCATCCGACTTCGGTTCAGGTCATGATCTCGCAGTTTGTGAGTTCGAGACCCACGTTGGGCTCTGTGCTGACAGCTCAGAGCCTGGAGCCTGCTTCGGATTCTGTGTCTCCTTCTCTCTCTGCCCCTCCCCAACTTTTGCTCGGTCTCTATCAAAAATAAATAAAATATTAAAGAAGAAGAAGAAGAAGAAGAAGAAGAAGAAGAAGAAGAAGAAGAAGAAGAAGAAGAAGAGGAGAATGAGGGAGTTCATACATACAAATCCTTCCTATTAGTAATTTGGCCACCGAGGATTCACTCCAACACTGCACTTGCCCTAATCTTGTCTAAGAAAATGCTTCAAAATCACGGAAGCAAAGAAAAGTTCCTTCAAATGTACATGCATTTCTTTTTTTAAAAAAATTTTTTTTTCAAACGTTTATTTATTTTTGGGACAGAGAGAGACAGAGCATGAACGGGGGAGGGGCAGAGAGAGAGGGAGACACAGAATCGGAAACAGGCTCCAGGCTCTGAGCCATCAGCCCAGAGCCCGACGCGGGGCTCGAACTCACGGACCGCGAGATCGTGACCTGGCTGAAGTCGGACGCTTAACCGACTGCGCCACCCAGGCGCCCCTGTACATGCATTTCTAAATTCTTCTAAATTAATTCTTTTAAATTAATTTATCACAATAGCAATGTATGGGGAAAAGAGTTCAAGAGGAATGGAGAGGGAGGAAGAAAAAAAAAAAAAATGTCCTCAACAATGCATTTCTCAAAGCCTGCTGGTTCCAGAATGGAATATATTGTCATACGGTAAAAAGTTGAGGGGTACTCATCTGTTCACTACCACTGGTCATCCACTCTTGACAAAAGCATCAGTTTCCAGGCAAGCTTTGTAGTTTGGAATGCTTTGTTAATAAAACCTCTCTTATTCTGTCTGTGTTTGCCGATTTGTATCAAGTAAGCTCATGACTGGCTCCTCTCAAAACTATTGGTAGAGTCATTGGGGAGGGTTCACTACATAGGAAAATTGTTCTGTATTTTTTAACAGTTTTATCAAGACATAATTCAAGTACCACACAATTCACCCACTTAAAATATACATTTCAATGGCTTTTAGTACATTCACAGACTTGTACACCCATCAGCATAGTTTTAGGACACTTTCATTATTCCCAAAAAGAAATCTTTCACTCCATAGACATCAATCTCCAATCCCCCATGCTCCCTCCAGCACTATATAACCACTAATATACTTCTTATATCTGTAAATTTGTCTATTATAGGTCTTTCATATAAATGGAATCATGTAATATGACATTCTGGCTTCTTTCACTTAGTATGTTTCCCAAGTTCATCCATGCAATAGCATGTATTAGTAGTAAATAAATTTTGTTGTTAAATAATATTCCATTATATGGGTAACATATTTGTTTTTCCATTCATCAGTTAATGGACATTTGGACTATTTCCACTTTTTGGCTATCATGAACAATGTTGCTATGAACATTCATTTACAAGTTGTGAGAACACATGCTTTCAATTCTTCAGGGTATATACCTAGAAGCATAATTTATAGATCACATGTTACCTCTGTGTTTAATCATTTAAGGACTGGCTGTGTTCTATATCATTTCCAAATTCTTCTAATATGATACAGTTTGCTGCCCCATGTCTTAGCCCAAAGCTCTGAGTTAAAATGGCCTTGGCTGTTCCATAAATTAACACGGTAAGTGCTTAATATCCTAGACATTCACTAGATGTGGAATTGGAACAGCCTAAATCTTCCTCATCCAACATACCATATATTATCAATAAATATTAAGTTTAAAAATTCCTTGAGGATAGAAGCATATAATGATAGATTTCTTATAACAGTACCCTGAATGTTATGCATTTGTTTTGGACTTTCAATATAAAACACTTCGGAAAAATAATGTCACCACTAATAAAAATGGGCAGTATCTTACATTTATGTAGTATTCTAAAGTTTATCAATAACTTTAACCTGAACATTATTTGTTTAACCCTCATGACATTTAAGTTAAAAATTCTCCTCTTGCAGAGATGAGAAAACCATCAAATTCAAATAAGGCTAAGCAGCTTCCAAATATTAAATAGTTAGTGACAGAACTGGGTAGGACTTGATCCCAAGACTCCAAAGTTCAAGTGTAAATACTTTCCATTATAAGTATTTTAGTAAAAGAACTCCGAGCTATGCCCGTTTGTCCAATCTCCTCTTTTGCCTTTCTTGTCTACATTCCCTACCTCCCACACATCACACATAATACTCAAACCACATGCTCAGTTCACACACATGCATACACGACACACATACACATGCACCACACACACCACAAACACATATATACATACCTCACATTTACCCCGCACACACCAACACCTCACAAACACACAGAAGAAAGATGCTCCCCCATACACGCTCCACACTATCATACACACAAAAGTTTCATGCACATCCATTCAACATATACCCATACACACAGACCTCACTCACAATGATACCTAACACATACATGCAAGCAACTCTCACACACACGAACACAGATCACAAGGCTGTAGGCCAAGTTCCCTGGAGAAAGGACACACTGTGCTAAGGGGACCTGCTGCACTCCCTCTTGACCTTTCTTCCTCCAGGGCTGCCCAGGTAAGCAGAGTCCAGCTGTGCAATCTCTCTTGCCAGAAAGTACCACTGAAGTCCATGTGTCATGGGTGACAAGAAAGCAATTAGAGCTAAAAATTTGGATATGGGCTCTAAGGACAGAAGACATCCCCCCTCAGACCAAAACTGTATGTGGGATGCATCGGAAGATGCATTAGAGATTTATTAAACTTCTATACCTCGGTGTCTTTATTATGATAACAAGAGGACCTATCTCCTACAGCTGTTGTAAGGCATAGGTGCAAATACTCTGCATAAAATTCTAAGGACAGAGTAAGGGCTAAATAAATGGCAGCTACTGCTACTATTATAATTATTTTCATCCCCACAAAATACATACTTAAAATTATAGTTGCAATATACATTTTCTTATTTTTTCCCCTCTCTTGCCAATAAGTGGACCTTTTCATCACCAAAAACTTAAGGATGTGCCTGTTTAAAGCTCAAATTAATCTATAATACTAAACAGGTGAAAGTTTTAGATTAAATTTCTATTGAAAAATATATTTTATCATTTACTTCCTAAAACATAATTGCAACTTTATTTTTTTATCTGATGTATATATTATATGGGGTACATAAATGGTATAATACACATGTTATATAATATATACCATCTAATTATTTAACTCAATGATGAGGATTGAGATTTGTGTGCTGATCTACTTGTATTTAGATTCATCCAGAATATTACTCAATAAAATCTTCTTCCTTCTTCAAACTGGTTTACCCACATGTCTTTAGGTCATAACAGCAGATTTATAAAGCAAATATAAAGATAAATCTTCTTCATGCCAAAGAATGCTAAAACACTGTGTGTGTTACAATAAGGCTTTTTCTGAATCATACTTGTATTATATAATCATTTTATAACATACAGCAATCTAAATTTAATCAGTGTCTGTGTTACTCTCCTTTGCAAATTAATATAGCCCTTATAATGACAAACATAAAAATATCTGAATTACTTTATTACTTTCAAATGCACATTGGCTTTTACACCCCCCAAGTATCCTTATAAACAGGTTTAGGGGAAATTTTAAATTATTCTTTCCTATATTATTCTTTGCTGTATCATCCTTTGCTATATTATTCTTAATAACTGTTGAGGTAGAATCAACACATAAGAAAAATAATTACAAATACCACTTATTAAAAATAAAACAAAAAATACCACCTCTTGTTCATTTACTCTATGCCAGGTATAATAGTAATCAGTTTTTAAATACATCATATGATTTAGTCCTTAACAAATTAAAAATTCCAGGGCGCTGGAATTCTCAGTTCTGCTGAATTTAAACCCCGAGCTTTGAGACTCTCTACTTTCTATCAACTACCTAAGAGCCCAAAGTGGATGGCAAGGTTTTCAAATGGGCCACTTGGTGTTTGATATTGCCTGAATGACTCCACTGGTTCATAATTACAATGCCAAGGCCAAAGATTCTCTTTTACTGCATGGTTTACAAACTTTTTTTTTTTTTTTTTTTTTAGAAAATGTTGATGCTACTTCAATATTTTAGGGCCAGCCCTCACTGTACACTCAAAAGCTACAAACTCCAGGGGAGATCTCGATGCTAGGAAAGGATGGGTTTGAATAAAAGCAAGTTTTGCAAATTTCAAATATATGTCTGATGGGGGGAAATTGATTAGAGTGAATCACTTAGGTGGATGAACAAACTTACTGGTTCCTCCTTGGCAAACATAAAGTATATGCTATCTTGGTCTTTCTTTTTGAGAACTAGAAGAGAATCTGTAACAGGGGAAAGAAAGCCCTAAAAAATGACCATGTCTCACAAAAGTTGAAAGAAGCAGGCAGAAAATACCTCTAAAGCTAAGCAGTTAGGATCAGACTGTCAGTTAAGAGAAGTGACTAACTGCATTTTGAATTCTTCTGAAACTAGCTGAATGGGGAAAACTATGACAAAAACCAAAACCACAAGTGAGAAATGCTTTTATTCTCCAAGTGTAAATTCTAGGCCTCCCTAGTAGTAATGTTATAAGGGAAGGGATTGAGAGTCTTAACAGGTAAGGAGTCTGAAAGACAGGCTATTCAAAAATATTCTTTTTACTTAGTACTTTGTTCCAACTATGTCCCTCATCTGACAGTGTTCAACTATATTAACATCTGTATCAAACTGCCTAAAGAGTTTTAACCATATTGGAATAACTCCTTTATTATAATGACCCTTTCTCACCCATCAAAGGATGAGCCTTCTCTTCTAGTGTATACAACATGGTCTGAACCACACTGTGCATCCTTGGGTTCCATATGCATCAAGAGATGGGTAGAGAGAAGACTCCCTGTCCCTTGCAAGTGTCTCATAACAACTAGATATTTAAAAAGAAACCAAAACAATGAATCATGTCAATAACATCTGAAAAAAAAGCAGGAAAAAAAAACAATGAAATAATAATCTTTCATTTCAAACCAAGACATATATACGAGAGAGAGAGAGAGAGGAGATAAATAAAGGAAGTTGTTTTAAGTATAGTTTCCATAAACACAAATGAAAACTCTGAAAAGATAAAACTTTATCTGAAGTCCAAAGGAAAAACGACTTCTGTGTACCAAACACTGGACAGAAAGACTTCATTAGAATAAAGTACAATCACCTCCAAAACCACTTACTTTTATTTATTTTTTTCTGCCTCAAGGACAAATGACCATGAGAACTCTTTTCCCTTTTTCTAATTTCTTCTTTCCAAAAGCAATTTATTCTCTAAAATTAAACAGCCACCAGACTAGAGAACAGGCCCTATTTTAGGGTAACTGAAACCGATTGTATATTTGCCTCTTTAAAAAATTAGTGCTGTGACTGAATTCCTATCAGGCTTTGTGTTCTAGGATGTCTGGAATCCAAACTTCAAGGATGGAGAATGCTACCCAGGAAAAAAGATGCTAAATTGGGCTAGAAGGTTACTTTATATTTTGATGTATAGATTTAATTTAACGAAAGCTAGACAATCAGCAAGGTTGAATACATGAATTATTGAAGAGGCCACATGGTCACATGCATGGGACAAAAGCTGCCAAAACAGTGTTCAAAGCAAGTTCTCATAAATTTTGAGTATTGTAACCACATCCACACTGCAAATACGTATTTTAAGAGATGTCACTTATTATTTCTTCAAGCTTAAATCCACCACTCTAAGATCATAATGCCTAGAGTAACCCCTGCTGGCCAGTCTACTTTATGGCTAACACTGAAGGATACAGGAGAAAGGAGCACTTCACTGACACAGTTGTACCCACAGGAGACGGAAGAGTGTTCCAACACTGCATTCAAGTGCAATATTATTACCTATTTTCTTTTTTTGTCACCTAGCTTCTGCAATGATCCTCCTGAGGGTCTTAGCATGTTTCGCCTTTATGAAGTCAAGTTTTAATACACATATTAGAATTGTAAAGTTGCTGGCAATATAAATAATGTTTAAAAATCAACAGATAAAATTAATTTTGCTCAAACTAAATAGCTTTTCCTTCGAATTTCTTTCTGAAGAGGTAAAATTTTCCAGTGATGTTTGAAAACTTCATTACCTGCTCCAAGTTAAGTGGCAAGACAAGGCAAAGAATGAATTCAGTGAGGGTCTGTCATCACAATGCTAATTTACATGGCAAAAATGTACAAGAGGCAAGATAAGCAACATGTTGACATATCCAGCTCACACACCCTGCATTTTTTCTACCTGCAAAGTGGCATATACGACTCTGTATTTTGCATGAACAACATGCAAATGCCCCTCTTTATTGCATGCTCTGGTTGCCAGTAACTTACTTGTACTTTCTGAGCAAAACTTCAGTAAATAAACTCATACATAAGGGATTTACCACGCAAGCCCATTAGCTTTCTGTATCAAGATATCCAGAAATGCAGCAGCACCCAGAGTCTAGAATAAATCACACATACAGCTATATTCTCACTTCTTCCTGGCTCACTATATCTCTCTTGCCTTCCTTTTACATCTGTAAAAATCAGATTAAAATGAACTATGGGTGGTTCATTTTAGATAAGAAGATGCAAAGGAGCAGTGTAGTACAGGAGAAAGCAGGGAGCTGGGGATAGGCATTTTGGCTCTTCTGTCTGCTCAGGGCTGCTCTATTTATAAACATTACAAACTGTGGTAGATCGCATTATTGTTCCCAACAATTCACTCCTCTCTCTGTAAGAACATTTGCTGACTGAACCCCTAAGCCTTCTGGTAGAGGAGATAGATATACTGCTTTGCCCTGTTGTCTGGTTGGCCATGAACTTGCTTGGCTCAATGAAAAGCGAGTAGAAGGGACAGTATGTCATTTCAGAGGAAAAACTCCAGGAAGCATCACGTGCTTATACCAGCCTCTTGCTCTTTTCCCTCTACCACAAGAACAGCGTGCCCCATGTAGGAGTCATTCCTTTAGCATGCATCCCAGAATGAGAAGACACATGGGGCAGAAGAGCCCACTAGCTATCACCAACGTGTAATAAAACAAAAGATACAAGTCTGGAATTTTCAGCCACTGAGATTGGTCACTGCTTGTCATTATAGCAAAGCTGAGTGCTACATAATTCTTTATCTAACTCTAAGAAAGATTAACAAAAGAATAGCACTGGCTTAAGGGACCTGCTTCGTCTCTCCAGTAACTCTCATTTTCTTTGGGCATTAGATTGAGAGTCCATCAGGCTTGGTTTGGTGGCTTGATGACAGCAACAGTAGCAATGCAATGATTATCGACTCTCCCGCTGTTCCCTGTAGAAAGTTTCACTGAACCCTGTCCTCCACTTTTTTTTTTTCAAGGAATCTAATGGTCCAGCCCACTGAATTAATGGGAAAAACACGAAAATACTTCACATAGAATTATTCTACATCATTTCAGGAGAAATCCTGGGCAATTCAAATTTGTCTTTGAAAATCTTACCTGTCAATGGATAAAGTACAGAAGGAGAAAGAACAGGTATATGCAACATCTGGACATCATTTTGTTGCCAACGGTGGAGCATATGGAATGATTATCTGTAGCCTTACTTGCACTGACCCTGAATATCTGTTGTTTGTCAAAACAGTTTGAATACTTTTAATTTTGGTTTTCCACACATATGATCAGATTACTCACAGTTTACTTTTGAACAGATTTAAAACAAAAAGTCATGAGAATTAAACACCATTAGTGCACTGAGGTTGTTATTCCTAAAGTAATTGTATAAATTCAAAACAAACAAAAAAACAATCTTTTAAGGAAAATGCATTTACTCTGTCTTTTAAATAGCATCTAAAAAACCAGGTAAATCAGCCGCAATGAAAAGAACTTAATCAGATACCCATTAATTTATATTTTAATTTCATAAAGTTTCATATGTCAAACAATGGAGTAAACGTGAAAAGACAGACAGAGGCAGAGAAGAGTTGAGTACTAAATTCCAGAAAGATAACCTTTACCTTTGCTATTTATTATTAATTTTCTTCCTTTCAAAATAGGGTTTATCAATAGCAGATATTTCTAATTCTACTGAAACCCATCTATAAAGAAGGCATTATATCTACAAACAAACAGACATCTAGGATTCTTTATAAATGATTAATTTCAGTGGAATGTGCCCTAGGCTTAAAGGAAGTATTTATTACAAGCCAGTGCTTCATATTAAGCTGTGCTGTTTGTCTCCCTAATACTTCTAGAACAAACTTATTGATTACTTAATCACTTACATAGAAAATAAGTTTTAGAAATTACCCATTTTCTAATTTCCACTTATATTTTTCAATTAGAAAAAAATTTAGGTCTTTTCTTTGCCACTTGAAAAAAATGAATAATCATTTTATTTAATCTGTCTGATGCTTGCTTGGTTATATTTTGATATTTCTAACTATTTATATTTTTCTGAGCAAATGAACTATTTCACCATATGTTCAATCTCCCACGTAGTCTCCTAAATAATGGTATCTATGAAGCAGAATAATTTATTTATAAATGAATTGCATTTCCAGTATCATTGCTGGCAGCATACTCCTGAACAACTGCTATGGAGACAGAAAAGTATCAAAATATACAGCGGAAATTTGAACCACATCGAGCCAGTGGCCTGACAAAGGTTAACAGGATAACGTAACATCCAGTTCTGCTTCTTTTCTTACGTCTGCCTCATCTCAACACATATGCAGGAAATGTCTCCTATTTGCCCCCTCCTTCATATCCTAAAGAGGATGTTCTGCTTTGTTTTAAAATTGAAGCCAAAGTAACCAATGTTTCCCTGTTTTTAAAAGCATTTCCTTCATTCTGATGCACGTTAGTCATTATGTTGAAGAAGCTTGGTAGAGTCAATGAAAATTCTGATGCGAATACCAACATTATATTCTTTGTTGCTCTCTCACTAAGTTCCCAAGGACTGATGTATATAAAATGCTAAAGAACCCCACACATGCATTTTATCCCACATTCCATCCAAAAAACTTTAAATCTTTGTTTCTTGATATTTTTGTGGGGAGAGTGGTGTAGATATTTCATGCCACAGAGTGGCTGTCATGTTGGTCCAACTGAGCTCACAACACAACCAAATCCATGAGTGACTAAGGTGTCATGGATTAATACATTTACTTTGACAAGTACCAATCATTTAATATTTTGACAAGTGCAAATCATTTAATAACAGCTTCATACTTTTTTTTTTTTTTAATTTGAGAGTGAGAGAGAGCAAGCAGGGAAGAGGGTCAGAGGGAGAAAGAGAATCCCAGGCAGATTACATGCTCAGCACGGAGCTCAATGGAAGACTCGATCCCATGACCCAGGGATCATGATGTGAGCCAAAATTAAGAGCTGAATGCTCAATTTACCGAGCCACCCAGGTGCCCTCACTTTTGTACATATTGTTTTAGTTTAGTTTTGGGAAGTAGTCAACTTTCAGTTCATCAATAGCTTTATCTTCTGTGTTAAGAATTTAGATTTTATCTAGTAGCCCCTGAAACCTATTGAAAGACTTTAAACATTTAGTTTCATTTCAGAAAGATTTATCTGATAGGCATAGAGCAATAGTGTCCAAAATGAGTTACACACATGATAGAGGGTAGTCAAGGCCATCCCCAGGGTATCAGAAGAAATTATGAGAAGTGTGTATGTGCACATATGTATACACAAATATATGTGTGTTTGTGTGCATATGTGTATATAATCTTAGTTAATTGTGATTTTTATTTAAAATTTTACATATATTACCTGTATATAATATTTAAATTCATACCTAGCTAAACAAATATATTCGTTCAAGTACAATCTTTTCTCTTTCCTTTTCTGATGACATATGCAATCAAAAAGTTTAAAAACTATTAAAAAATGAATCAAAAGCAAAAAGTTAGTGAGGGACCCATGAAAATAGTCCAAATAAGAAAACACAACAAGGGCCTGCATGAAGACATCAAAAATCAAGAAAAGACACAAGATGCTTGCATATTTTTATGAGAAAGAAGTAACAATGCCATCCCACAAGAAATGTGAAGAGAGAGGATACAGGAGAATGAGTCTGGGGTGCAAGTTAGATGGTTTGATGGAGCTTAGACTCAAGGAGAGACTTACCAAATGGGTGCCCTACACTTGGGAGTTATAAACAAAGATTGTTGTTTTGGTAAAAAGTTTGAGGGAAACTATACCAGATAGGGAAAGATGCACAGAGAAAAATAAATGGTTAAATCTCTAAACCCATCCTTGTCTACCTCAACCATAATGATTCAGTTTTATCTGTGTTATATATTGGATTTTTTATATAATATTTTTGTTTATAAGAAGGGATTCCCTGGCTTTTAAATGAAACAAAATTAGAAAATTACTGCTATATGTTTCAGTACCTAAATCTGAGAAATCAACACTTAAGGGCAGGGAAACACATGCAAAACATAATTAATGTCTGTAAATAAAGATCATGAAACTAACCTATTTATGCTTAAAAGAAACCAACTTTTTAAATGGCAAAGAAAGTTATGCCCATCAGACTAAGATGTGTTCATTATCTTTATCTTTAGATACTATAAATTTTCTACGGACAGAATTTTTTATAATGCCATCCCATCTCCAAAACAGATATTGCTAATGTCTAAAAGAAATCAAATATGTGGACCATGCACCTAATCACCAATATAAGGTAACTATTCTTTTAATTATCTTGGCCTCTTCTACAGCTACATGTCCCAGAAGAATTGGACAAAATCCTCCATATAAATAACAAAGGTGAAATGTCTTCAAAGGACTATCAACCGGTTATCTTCCTAGAGTCTTCGTAGGGTTCTAACAGTACATTTGTCACGGTAGAAACTTGAGATTGTACCTTGGTCTCTCTCTAGGTATTCTGGCAAGCAAAGTTTAAAAGGAACCGTGACCTTGTAATCAATATTAATGGACAGACTTCTGTGCTTTATGTTAGTAGAGTTGCTACAGCAATGTTACAATGCTCCAAGGATTGCTATTGTTGCTGACATTCCAAACCAAGTCAATAGAGTAATTATCTTACCTTCTTGAGAATATACTTCTTCTACCTCAGGTCACTGAACCTTTTATTTTTTTCAACATAAAATTTCTATCCAAAAAGAAATCTAATACAACTGAGGATGAAGACTATAATAGTATTACATTAAGAAGAATCCCTTTTGAGGCCCTCTACCAAAGTGCTATGATTTGATAGTATACATATTGCCTATGTACAGAAACACAATAATTATAGCAAAATTTAACATGAGATTATCTAAAATAATCTAATTTACTATCAATGCCAAAAAGACTAATTCCCCCACTATTCCCTGGAATCTGTGGACAGTCCAATGGGCCTGTCTCTAAAAGTAATAGCCACAACAGGGGCGCCTGGGTGGCTCAGTTGGTTGAGCGTCTGACTTCAGCTCAGGTCATGATCTCGCAGTTCGTGAGTTTAAGCCCCACGCGGGGCTCTGTGCTGACAGCTCAGAGCCTGGAGCCTGCTTCAGATTCTCTGTCTCCCTCTCTCTGCCCCTTCCCTGCTCATGTCTCTTTGTCTCTCAAAAATGAATAGATGTTTAAAAACTTAAAATAAAATAAAAATAATAGCCACAACAGTATCTCCAAATTTTTTTTTTTTTTTTTTTTTAGAAAAGGTCTGTGGAACCCTATAAGCTTACTTGGTATTTGCCAAACATGGTCCCAAATCTTTAGCAATTTTTCAATAAGCAATAAAGGGAAACTGCCCATGCAAGGTTTAAAAAAAATATATTCCAGGGAGGAGCCAAATAGCTCAGTCACTGTATTTGGATGCAGCTGTTGTGTTTTCTTCATAGGAATGCATAGCGTGGCTTACTGTTACTGAAGAAAGATGCTGGAAGGCAGATGTTTTTTTAAGCAAGCAACTGAATTGTAAAAGTCCAAGCAATAATATATTTCACAATCCCTGAATAATTTGTCCCATCAACCTTCCTGATTTTTGGATTCCAAGAAGAATGAAGTTGATGGCTTATAACTAACTGTGTGAGGGGCATGACAGCTACTAGTGATCAACCCTGATGTCAGAGTGAAATGTGTGTCTTCCTTGTTAATATGCATGCTCTTCTCCTCATGACGGACTGTGATAACCTGTGTTATCTTGCAATCTTGCAGACACACGGTTTCACTGCATGTCTCAAGCATATATAAGAAAGGGCCTAGGTGCTGTGCAGATGAATCATGTGTTTGTCTAGATCAAGTCATGGCACAGGAAATGCCAAAATGAATAACAAAACAGAGCAATTTCATGAAGTAGACACTGTAAGTGAATATCACATTCCAATATAACTTTCTGTCCAATTCAAAAATTTAATTTGCCTACCAAAGCCTGTTTAGCAGAACACACACATTGTAAGTTAGCCTTAGAATCTTCACTAGGCTTGCCCAGATTCTCTGCCAGAAATATTTATTATAGATCTGAAGACCATATTTTTTTTGACTCCACCCTTCTCTGGGGGCTTCTTCACCCAGAGCCTTTGGCAATATCACAATGGTAAAAACCAAGTTAAAATGAAAACTTCATATCTAGTATCAGTTGGCATGACTTTGGCTTCAAGTACTGGAAAACTATGACTCTGCTGAGGTTAAAAAGGAGGAAATACCAATTTTCAGCTGGCCAAAAGTCCAAGGCAGGTGTGGTTAAAGTGGCATGGCAGTGACATCAGTGACATCTCTACATCCTTTGCACCTTTCTGCTCCTCATCCTCCACTGCCAGAATCCCTCTGACTAGCTCCCCTGGTGGCCTCTGAGATAGCTTGCAGACATTACAATGCAGAGTAAATGCTCCTCCTGAGCATCTCGAAGCCTTCCAGCAAACCCATCCCATAACTCACTTTCCATGAATGTGGCACCTGCCCACGTAGGAGGATACTTGACTGCCCCTCGTCCACCTTCTAACAATACAGTACAGAATGGGATTTGAAATCAAGTTCCTATCTGTGTGTGTTTAATAAAAAAGTGTTGCAGAAAGTAGGAGTTGCTAAAATCCCTCTTTTCTCATTGCATTCCAAACAGTGCCTCAACTGGTCAGGTTGACATAATGCCTGGGTAACTATTGCTTACCCACCCCCCCACCCCCACTCATGAAACTCTCCCAGAGTTTGCAGGACACCATATTCTTCTGGTTCTCATCCTACTGCTTAATCTACTTGGGTTTGTCTCACTTCTCTGGCTTCATACCTGCTTCCTACTCCCTTTCTGAAGTTTCAGCGACAAGCCCTCTTCTCTTTTCTTTTTAAAATGTCGCTCAACCATTTCAATAGCTTTAGATAGCACAGTCATATGAATGTTCTTCTAACTCATACCTCCACTCTCACCTCTCTTCCAAGTTAGGGATTACAACTTGTATCACCTGTGTATACCCAAACTCAACAAAGCACTCTCTTCTTCTCCTCCCAAGCTCACATCTTCTCCTGATTTCCCCAATTCTCTTCCCACCTCATGATTCCCCCAGTCATCCAGGCCTGAGCCTGAGAATCATCTTGGGTGTCTCACTCTTTCTCAACTACCCTATTAATTTGTATATATAATATGCCATAATATCTATCACATAGCTCTAATCTGTCCCTGAGTCTTTCCTTTATCACCAAACTTAACTCCACATTAGCTCTTACCCTGTTGAATACACCAGTGTTGTTGTTTTTTCAAATCCATCAGTCTTAATATTTCTTAGACCACACACCCTGTCTGTGCTCCCGAGAAATCATTCCAGATGAATCTTCCTACAGCATTGCAACAACGTCTGCCTGCTAATTCATTCCATCCTGCACTTGAATTCACCGGCCCGCTGGTTCTTTCCCCAAATTGCACCATACTCCCTATTTCTGTGCCTTTGTCTAATGTTCTTTTCTCTTTATGCCATTTCCCTGTCTCTGCTTCTGTGGAAATCCTACTCATCCTAAACCTCAGAGGGTTGAGAAGAAATGTTTGTATCCTCAAGACAATATACAAGATTATCGTGATTCAAGTCTGTGTGTCATTTATTAACTGAAATTGAGGAGCCAATACTCAATTCTGTGAGATTCAGGTATTCCTCTGTAAAGAGGGAGAGAGTATAATACTTTCCCTGTCTCTGTCATAATTGAATTACTTCAGCTGATAGTTGAAATTAACAGAAATTTTAAATGAGATGAATATGTGAAAGCAAGTGCAAAAGCTAACATGCTATGTATAATGGAAAGTGTTATTATCAACATCTTCCTAACGCTATGGATTCACAGTATGCTTAAGGTATCTTTCCGGGATTCTACTTACAGTTATCACATTTATGGTCAATGTTGATGATTTCTATCTTGGCATGTGTTCAGCCACTTAAAAACAGGCCTGCTGAGGTTTATGGAGTCTACTGGAATGTAGAGTCACACCCAGAAGACATAATAGATTCTAAAACTTCGTGACATATTTAGTTAGGGTATGAAAGAAACAAAAGATATTAGTTATAATATCACAATCATAGGGAAAATTCCCTTTATTCAAATGTAAATAGTAATTTTAATAATCTCTATGAGTACATAATTTGAAATAAATATTTATGTAAATATTGATTGAGGAATTGATCTTTTACTCATGCTGAAGTTACTTGGCTATCCTGTGAACAGTTGGTTTTACACTAATGTATGCCATGAAAAATTTAAGATTCAGCTATTTCTGGAGAGTAGCAGTTACATGCTAGGCATAATACCATGGGCTTGCTGAAAGGCCTGGTCGAGGAGATTGCTTTTTAGCATTTAAAACACTTGAAGGGAAATTTCTAAAACCATGGTATTCATTCCATATTTGATGTTAGAATATGGACTGTAAGATTTTTCTCCTTTTCTCTTTTATTTTTTCCTTTTTTTTTTTAATTTTCTTCCTTCCCTCCTCCCTCCCTCTTTTTTCTTTTCTTTTCCTTCTTCTTTCTTTCTTAGCCTGAAGAACTCTCCCACAGCCTCAGAATTTTCTCTCCATTTTCATCCATCCTTTATTAATTGATAGTGGTAAAACATTAAATACATTCAAGCCTGTATTCTACCAGTCAGTGCTGCCATTTAAAGCACAAAATTTATAGTACCATCTAGTTTAACCTTTAATTTTATACATGTGGGTCCATAACACAGCAACCCTGTCCATTCCCCAATTGTTCCTTAAGATTCACTTTCATGTTATGCAAAATTAATTAGTGCTCTACTTTGTCAATTCTATTGTGCACCTCCATAAACTAATACGGAAAAGGGAGTGGCAGGTTGCTTAAAAGCAACATAGCATTATGATAAACAGCACAGATTCAATTACCTGTTTCTCAGTTTTCTCATCTAAAAACTGGGAGTAACAAGCATGCATCTAACTTGAGTAGTTATTAAGATTAATTGGATTAATGCGCACAAAATGATTAAAGTAGTACTTGACATGTAAGTACTCTGTAAGTATCAGCTATTATTATATTTGTTGGTTTAGCTATCTTATTATTCTAGGATTTCATTATGTCAGTGCATGTAGTGAGCAGGTTTCTATCCTGGTAACATCATGGCTATGACCACCCTCTTTTCAGTTGCTAGATCAAAAGAAGAAATTGGCAAAGATTCAAATAGAAATCAGGCCTGCAAAGCACCACGTGAAAGGGCAGGAGTAACTCCTTTATTTCAAGGAAGGGTAACTCCTGTTTGGCCAGTATAGATTCCTTTCCAGTTAAGCAAATAACTTTGTAGTGAATAATAGGCAATGAAAAGACGAAATGGCATATAGAGGTTGACAAAGACAGCAACCGTGATAATTAGTTAGCCTTCCAAACAATAAAGAGAAACCAAGTATTTACTTACTATTTTTCTATTAATATCTTTTAAATTAAAATCACTACCCATGGAATATTCAGCAAAGGCTGGAAATCCTTATCTTCAGATATTTCTAAATGGTTAAAACCTTCCTTTCTAAGAGAACTTGCATTTAGATATATTATCCTTAAACTCAGGATCTTTAAAAGATCTGAATTTTTCATTATCTCTACAGCACACTCTTGGAGATAAGATGTTTCACATATTCATGGTCTCTCCCTGAATCTTGGAAAGTCTTCAGGCAAAACGGCAAAGCTGAAGCCCAAGTTGAGGCAGAGCCTTATTTCTGCCAACAATATCATGCCTGGCCAGGCCTAAAAGATTTGCCAAGACCACACAGCCAGACTAGATGGTAAATTGGAGTTATAATTCTTTTTGCAACTGGAAGCCATTCTGAACTCTTGCCTAAAGTTTGAGAAAGTGAAAAGGTACCCAAACCAGAAATCATTAAGACTCAGAGATAATTATATTGGAAAACCAACAAGCATTTACCTAATGATTCCCCAGAGCCACTGCTAGAAAAAGGAATGAAAAGGAAAGGTTTACACCACCTACAACACAAAGATTCAAGGCAGTCAATGAGCCAAAGAATAAAACTACAGTTCTGAAATTTGATAATAACCTGGTACTACTCCCTTCACATTTTTGAATAGTTCACATTACTATAATGTAGTCAGATATATAATTGGTTTTATGCATCTATCCTTAAAACACCAAGAGCAAATTAAAAACACTGCACTGAGAAACACCGTCATCAGCAATTCTTTTTGCATAAACTATTTTAACTTTTTGTTACTGAAGATTTTTTGCTTCTAAGTCCACAAAGCAAATTGCTCAACATGATGCACTACAAAAAGTCCAGGATGCCTCACAAATTAATCTCTCTTGTATATAATGACTACATATATAAAATGAAAGGGTGACATGTGATGTTCAAAATCCTTTCCAGCTCTAAAGTTCTATGAAATAGGTATTTTTTTCAAGTATCAGAAGAGAAAGAGAAGGATGTTTAATATTCTGAGCTTGTAATACTTCAACTTTCCAGACAGTCACCACTGAGCTTATACAATTATTGACAAATAGCTCTGAAACCATCCCATGAAAATGTGCCACCGATGTATTGTATTTTTGTCCACTAATGTCTTAAGTACACGAAATAGCTGCATTCATATTTTCTACATTTCTAAAATAAGGACACTGAAAAGATATCCTATATCGCTTTTAACTCAGTTTTCTAAATCTACAATTTTATAACAACAAATCGTACTTCCTACAGAGAAGTCTTATATTCTAGGTTACCAAGTGTAAATTTTTGCTCAGGAAGGTTAAATTGATACTCTAGGGACTTCCCTGTGCTCTGAGGGATATGATGAGGCTTTTTTGGATGGGAGAGTAAATGAACCATGATGGGTGTGCCTAAGACTGGGCAGAATGCAATTTATTTTACTTGACTTACAAAAAAATAGAAAAAGACTATATAAACTTTACAGCATTCACCAGTATTCCTATTCTTTAATACATGGCTCACTGACTAGGACCCAGTTTTTCATGTAGATATAATATGTTTCCTTGTTCCTGATGAGTTTTTGAAAATCAAAACAAACCTCCTTCTGAACTACCTCCTAAAAGCATACTTCAGATTTTTCCTAAGTAATAATTGTCACCTTACAAACCTAATCATTACTCCTTTTTTGAATGCAAAGTAGCATGCTATTGATTTGCTGACTTTAATAAATCAAAACCATATGGGAAGTACATTTCTCTCATCCTCTTCCTGGCTTTTATGTGAACTGCACTCATAAATTCTGGAACAGCTTCATTCTATGGGGAGGTATACTGCCATCTAGTGACCATATAGGAAATCACATCTGTGCATTTTCCCTCTAGACTAGGTAGTGCAATGAGGAATTGGACTATACATTGGAATCGAAAGAAGAGAAACAGGAAAGAAATTCCTCCAGCAGGAATTTTAGGTAACCATTTGCTACATACATTATTCCGCATATCCTTTACTAGCCAATATGATTATAACAATACTAACATGGCAGTCTCACTCTCTTGGGGTTACTTTCTAATTTTAACCCACCACTGTTACATAGTTTCCTAAACAAATGCTTTTACATGGAACATTTAACATCAATAAACCAGATATTTGTTCATTAAAAGTTAACAGGATTTTTAAAATGTAATTCCAAACATTGCACTGTAAAATACATTTACTTAAAATTGCATCATTTTATTGACTCTAAGCGATACCCTTCTAGGATAATACTAAATTGTTGGATATTTAAAACACCACAAATTTGGGGCGCCTGGGTGGCACAGTCGGTTAAGCGTCCGACTTCAGCCAGGTCACGATCTCGCAGTTCGTGAGTTCGAGCCCCGCGTCGGGCTCTGGGCTGATGGCTCAGAGCCTGGAGCCTGTTTCCGATTCTGTGTCTCCCTCCCTCTCTGCCCCTCCCCCATTCATGCTCTGTCTCTCTCTGTCCCAAAAATAAATAAACGTTGAAAAAAAAAATTTTTAAACACCACAAATTTTAGATGAAATAAATGGCATGCTATTTAAAGAGTAAATATTTTCTCAGCATAGAATCAACAATTGCTCCTCATTGTCAGGAAAAAGAACCTGATTGTATTTCTAGTTTAATTGTGGTATTAAGGCAGGTATCCTAAATAAGATACACTTGCCTGGGTCAGGTTAGATGTCCATAACATCCTGGCAGATTATGTCCATCCTGGCAGATTATGTTCCTCCATCTGGAAAGTTCTACAAATACAAGGAACATGTCTGATGCATCTTTTTGTCTCCACCCACCACCCCCCATTTGCTAGCATAACGCCTGAAGTGTCATACAGCTCTTCAGTCATAATTTTGGAGATTTTTATTCACAATGGAAACAAAGACTCTCTTCTCTATGCTTTACTACTCTTCTTCTGAGATGCTCTTTCTACAAGTTGTGCTCTGACTTGTTTGATATTCACCGTGCTCGTTCCTAAAATCTTTAGAATCCTGAGTATCCATGTCCAAAGGGCATCTTGTCCATGAGTTATCCCTTTAACAGGCAGGTAACTATAGTTAATGCACCATTTGATGAACTGGATACACAAGGATGGGAATGAGGAACTCTTAATTCTTAGTATTTTCAATGGTTAATATTAGCATTCTAGTATAAGGAGGTTTCAGTCCTATAACACACACAGCATTATTTACAGTTTAAAATCAGAATTTTTAGAATTATGAGATTGGACCACAGTGCACTACATACTACCATGTGGCTCACACAAAAAAAAAAAAATGGACTTTATTTTTAAATAATGCGCAGGAAAACTCCTTAATCATCCTTACTGCCCAGAGACTTCTAGGTGAATCATGGCATATATGTGTCAATCTCAACTATGTAATATCTATACCTGTACTCCAACTAACTATAACTAGGTTTTCACTGTAGGGTATAATGAATTTCAGTGAGACTATTCAGATAACTAATTTACCAAATAAATATTCCAAAAACATTTTCTTTGTAGAGCAAAATTCAAAAAGATAGATTTATCTTTCTCTAGGATTGCTGAATTGGGATTCAAGTCAGTGATTTTCCCATAATCTACGGTAAACTACTCATCACACTGCTCCTCTCCAAGGACAGACTGTCACAAGGTAGAAAGGAACTCTTTTTAGCCGACACCCCCACGAGTACCTAGTGTTCAACCATATAGCTCCCACTCATAAAGTCACAAATGTTTGTCCCTAAGGTAAATAAGTATGTCTGTGGACTATAGCCTAAGAGTTACAGAGTTAATATTGCCTCCTGATCTATAGGTGTTCAAAGCATATGAAATGGACTGATAAAATGTCATGATACACATGGCAATAAGTCAAGGAATGTTTGTAATGGAAACTGAAAGGACCTCAGAGCCTTGTGACCTGGGTTCAAGTCTAAATCTTCCACTTTATAGTCAGGGCAGTTACTGCACCCTCTGAGTCCAAGTTTCCTCATGGAATTGAGAAAATATACAGAGATACTCTCTGCTAATCTTGATGACCCAAAGTTCTGCTTTTGGCACACACCAAACTTTAAAGACAGCAATAATTTTCAGAGAAAGTCTGGGGCACATGGGCAGCTCAGTCAGTTAGGTGTCTGACTCCAGCTCAGGCCATGATCTCATGGTTCATGGGTTTGAGCCCCATGTCAGGCTCTGCGCTGACAGCTCAGAAACTGGAGACTGCTTCAGGTTCTGTGTCTCCCCCTCTCTCTGCTCCTCCCCTGCTTGTGCTCTGTCTCTCTCTCAAAAATAAATAATAAGCATTTAAAAAAATAATAAAAAAAGGAAAATTCAAGGTAATACTGAAATGTCTGTTAAGAAATATGCTAATGACAAATAGAAATTGAAGAGATTATCATCTAACCTGTAAAGATTTTAAGTTTAGAGAGGGTTTGGCTGCTGAGATTAGGAATGAAGTTATATACTCAATTCAAGCACCTATTTCTTTTTTGTGAAACAGAAGGCAGTTTTTCTAAGCAATGATGGTGCAAATTACATTTATCTTTCAAAATAAGGAAAATAAAATCAGGAGAGGTTTTTATGACTAGTTTTAATAAATAAATCCATAAGATTGTATACTGGGAAGAGTTCTCTCAGGAATGAATTTTATGTTTAGCATTGCCTTTCAGACACAGGTAATATTTTTAGACACTTCATATATTTCAGAGACTAAAAGCGTGTATTCACTTATATTTCCATTGAGTCAATAAATATTTCTTAAAGGCCTTCTCCGTGACAAGCAGAGATTTGGGAATAGATTATTTGTATTTTATGATGAAGATTAAAGTAAGAGGTCATATTAAACTTGTAATAAACTAATAAACCAGCAGAAAGAGATACTTAAAAATGAGGGATTTTACAGTTTCTTATAGTCCAAAGAAGCATTGTATCTGCTTTAATTATCAAACAACTTTGTGTTTCATAAGAAAATTAGATAAAATGTATATAAAGTATATATACTAACGTATATATTTTACTTTTATTTTTATTTATTTTAATGTTTATTCATTTCTGAGAGAGAGAGAGAGAGAGAGAGAGAGAGCACATGTGTGTCCATGTGAACAGGGGAGGGGCAGAGAGAGGGGGGCACAGAGGATCTGAAGCAGGCTCTGTGCTGACAGCAGAAAGCTCAGATGTGGGGCTTGAACTTATGAACTGCAAGATCATGACCTGAGCTGATGTCGGCCACTTAACCAAGTGAGCCACCCAGGTGCCCCAAAAGTATATATTTTAATGGATGAGAAAGCAACAAGAAAGAAAACAGGAGGGGCTTTATAATGGGAGAAAAACAGAAAGAAAAGAACAGCCAAAACTCTTAATGCCCCAATCTTCTGAATTAAAAGAAAAGTTACTTAAGTATATTTTAAAGTCCACAGTTATCTGTATATGTGCCTACAGAAAGTCATAATTAAACAGGCATTATCATTCTACCACACACATGCAGAAAGGCAAATGCTGGATGGAACATATTAAACATGTTTCTTCACTGTTTAGCAGTCTTACACCAGTGATGTAATTCATAAGCTATCTATATTCCAGTGACCTGGCCTCTGTTGATCCACCTAAAAAGCACTCTACTTAGCATTTATCTAGCCTTTCCTAGGAAGGAGCTTAAGGTTTTTTGAATGAATCATCTACTGACTCTTATCACACTAAGAGAGAAAGACGGCAATCAACATGAACCATCTGGGATGAATGAGCAATGCAGAGGCGCAGAAAATCACGTGAGACAGCCAATAACTTGCTCCCATTGTTCTTTTTCATTGTTCTTCTGACAAAGAACAATGGGCATTATGGGCTTCTCAGAACTACAGATTACAAAGTTCAGCCAGATGCTTTTTCATACAGACAGACATAGCTGACACATGCAGTGACATTTCTACAGGACTGCAAGACTAGCATTGATCAATACTAATGTACTAACAGCAGAATGTACGTGGAGAGAATTATAAAGGCATTTAACGCAAGAATTAGAAATAGAAAGGTTTTCTGAATTAGCCCTAAGCTAAGCAAACCATCCAGAAAACCAGATCACCCTACCACCCAGCCATTTGTCCCTGTGACCCCTCTTGGGGTGTGACTCATTAAGGGAGTCATTTGTGACCCACTCTGTTCCTGAACCACATTGATCACATTTTGGCACAGCCTGGTATGTATTTTCTTATGTTCGTGATCATCTCTCCACTAAACTTTCAGTTCCTGGGGGCCAAAAACCTTACTTATTTTTGTGTTCTCAAGCCCTATCAAACATAATAAGCACCAAATAAATGATGAATTAATTAAGTAAATGATCTCAAAATTGAGGTTGATTAAAACCGAGGTGCATACATAAGCCACCAAGGCCTAAAATGATGACTTAGTACCCAAGGAACTGTTCAAATACTATAATTTATTATCAAAGAAATGAAAAATATTGTCATGGCTTTGCTTTCAAGAAAAATATGACGTTAGACAAAATATTTGCTAGATTGTTGTTATTTCTGTAATGTAAAAGTATTTTTTTTCAAAATTTAAGGTACAAATTTAATATGAGGAAATAAACATTTTCTATAATCCTATCAGATGGAATTGGTTTTATATTTAAATTTGTTTTTAAAAATTTGCAAAAAGAAAAAAAGAAAAAAAGAAAAATGTGTAAAGAACTATATTAGGTATAGTTTTAAATTTTAAAATAAATATCTCTATCATCATTTTTTATAAATATGTGGAGGCACCATAATTTTTAATAGGGTGCTATTAATGTATATTCATCCCCAAATATTTGACTATTATCAACTTAGTAATGAGCATCCTTACGCAATTAGCTTTGCCCACTTCTCTTATTACTACCTCAAGATAAACGTCTAGCAGCGAAATTGCTACATCTAAAGGGTATGCATATTTTTAGGGCTTTTGACAGGAGTGTTAAATTACCTTAGTCAGTATATCCAATTTATAGTCTCAAAAAATATATGTGTGTCCATTTGCTTACCCCTTACTTGACCTGGTTGTTACTAATCTTGCTAATATTTTACAATGTATTTCATCAAATTTTCAAATTACTGTCAACGAAGACTCAGAGACAAGCATATTCCCTCAGTTTATTATCTCTAATATTACAAAAGTCAACAAGGAATGAAGAGTTCCACATTGTTAACCCTTAATACGTGTTACATAATCAGTCTCTCTTATAATGACACAATTCTTATTTGCACAGCTAAACCACAGGGAAAGTGCAGCAAATTTTAATTTCAATGTTGCTGAACCTAGAAACATTTTCTAGACTAAAGTGTATGAGTGTCATAGTAACAATGGCTTAAAGAAATGAGGTTTTCCATACCAACTGTAATAAAACTGATTATCCTGATACAGTGAGTACTTTTGCATTGTTGACGGAGAAGGAGAAGGAGAAGGAGAAGGAGAAGGAGAAGGAGAAGGAGAAGGAGAAGGAGAAGGAGAAGGAGAAGGAGAATAAGGAGGAGGGGGAGGAAGAGGAGGAGGAAAAGGAGAAGAAAGAAGAGGATGAGGAGGAGGAAAAGGGACAGAAGGGAAGGGGGGGAAAAGGATAGGGGAAGGAAAGAGAGGGCAAGGGGAAGACAACGTTTGTTGTTGTTGTTGTTGTTGTTGTTGTTGTTGCTTGTGAGCACATCAGAAGCAGTAAGAAATTTCACTGCAAGCACTCCAAATAGGTAATCAGATACATCTGTAGTTATCTTCCTTCATAAACATTTCCTGGTGATTTTGCTAACTATGAACCTGTAATAGAAACTCTCTGAATTTTACTCCAATAGAAAGCCCAGATTATTTCCACTCCAAACAAAGAGCTAAATGTCAAATTGACAGCCATCTAGCTTCTGTTCTTGCCAAGGTAAGTTGAGAAAAGTGATATATGAGAAAGATAAACCAAAGGCAAAGCCGAAAAGCCATTCTGCAATGTAGGCTAAGCTCTGTCCCAATATCAATTCGTCAGACCTGTAATGACTTAAATTCCTATAGAAATCCTTATATAGGATAATGATTTCATAGGTAGACCTGTATCAAAGGTAAATACAATAAAACATGTTGGGGTGGCTGGGTGGCTCTGTTGGTTAAACCACCGACTTCAGCTCAGCTCATGACCTCACAGTTCCTGAGTTCAAACCCCACATCAGGCTGCAGAGCTTGCTGGGGATTCTCTCTGCCCCTTCCTCATTTGTGCTCTTTCTCTCCCTCTCTCTCAAAATAAACAAACTCTAAAAAATAAATAAAACATGTTTACCCATAATAAATAATGTGCTTTTTGGTAACTCACATAAATTGCTGTTAAACCATCGTTGCTCTACTTTGTACAGAGATGCTAATGAAAGTTTTAGAATTAATTACAGGAAGGCAGTTTTCTCTCCTGAAGATATACTTATTATCAGGTTTCTGTATTTCACTGTTTTTAAGGAAGTTCAGATCTAGATTTAGCTCCAAATACACAATGTACTTTCACATTTGTGTTTCTGACTTAGATTTCCAGACCCCTTTTATACATTTTGAAAAATTAGGATAGCTTAACTCCTTTTTTTTTTAAACAAAAAACATGAAAAATAAACACATAAATAATGAGGCGGCTTTTATGGCCTAAACCTGATCATCCACACTGATGAAAATGACATGAGGTACAGATAACCAGATACTGAAACTCAGAAAACCTACATGATTTTGGAATTTACTGGAAATATGCGTGGAAACACTCATGCACCAGCATTTGTCCTTATTTATTTATTTTCAGATGATCCTGAAGTTTGGTCTAAGACAAAGCTCGGTAGACACTCTGACATAAGTCATAGCTAACTTCTCCAGGAAAAAAAAAAAATGGATATCTACCTGAATTAGATATTTAGTGGTGCTAGGCAATTATTATCATGGTGGAAATGAAATTATTAGTGCTACATTTTACATATAAAAGATGCCAACAGCTATACTGTTTAATTCAACCCTAGGTGAACTTACAAACTGAAACAAATGAACTGAATTATAATTCAAAGGAGCAACAAAACCTTACTGAAGTGGGGTGAGAATGGGGGTTAGGGAAAAACTAACCAACCTACTTTTGAATACTGGGTTAGGTATATAAGACAAAAACAAAGCTAAAAATCTAATTAAAAAGCTTACATTCTTTTCTTATTTTATACACAGGCACGGGTTAGCAATTCTGAAACTACTTTCTACAACCACATTCTAGGATTGAGCAAATATATAACACACAGTAAATAATGGGGCCAGGCTTCTCAGTGTTGTAAGGAAGTTACATAGACGAAAAGGGAGGATAGAATGACCACTGTAGTGTTGGACTGGAATTGGAAGTATCAGTGTGAAATTACAGGCTTCATATGTAGAAATACCAAGATATATGCACGGATACAGATAAGTGTGGGTAAGTTTTTGATGCATACATTTATGTACATCAGTACATATATACATATACTTCTTCCCAGATCTGTCTGTTCATAGGACCTGGAGCAATGAGCACACCTGTTCTCTCCCCCCAGTTTTCGATTCTAAATATCATTTCCTATTAAAAGGAATCAAGAATCCTTAGCAAAGCGGCTGAGTCCAAGGCTGAAGCAGGGAAAAAAATACAAGACTTTTGCATATTTTCTGCCAAAAAGGAAGAAAGTGCTCAAGCATTGATGGGGACATGTGAAAATGACAATAAAACAAGCAGAGGGAGCTTCTCCTGTACAAATCTGGGACAGTATCAGCATCAAAATAAATGTTATTAATCAACAATATTAAAAGATTATAACGTGCTAAATAAAGAATCCATGAGTTTATACAAAAAACAAATAGGAAGGGAATACTTTTTCATATAATAAAAAAAACAACTAATAAATGAAAAAGAAATGATCACCCTTATGAAACCATCATAATAAGTGATTCAGGCATAAGCTTTGATGAATTCTAATTACTGGGTAAAAATTTGACAAATAACAGGATATTTACTTGGTCTCAAAGTATCACTCTACAAGTTACTTTTTAATTACAAAGAAGAAAAATAGCAATTTTAGAGTGGAGAAAAAGCACTCATCACTTTAACCAAATGATCAAAGTTAAATTATAGTAATGGAACTAAACAGCATGTGCCTCTGGATGTAAGTAATCAGCATCACTCCTGCAGAATTCCTGCCCAAACTCTATGCCCTGAATCTCATCACAAGGAAATATAAAACCCAGACTGAGAGACAGCTACAAAACAATTGGTCTGTATTCTTCAGAAACATCAATGCCATGAAATACAACCAAAGTCTCAGAACCTGTTTCAGTTTAAAGGAAATTAAAAAGACATGACAACCAATTGTAAATCATTATTTTGTAATTTTTGGCATAAAAAGCATTATTGGGACAATTATTGAAATTTGAAATAAGGTCTGTAGATTAGATAATCAGATTGCAACAGTGTTAATTTGTTAATTTTGGCCATTGAACTGTAACTATGGAAGAAAATTCCATGTTTTGAGGAAATATCTACGCATTTAGAGGCAAAATAGTATCATGTCTACAACTTACTGTTATGGAGTTCCAAAGAAAAAATTATATGAATAAACATATAGAATTATGTACATATATGTTGGGGCGCCTGGGAGGCTCAGCTGGTTGAGCGTCCGACTTCGGCTCAGGTCTTGATCTCACAGTCCGTGAGTTGGAGCCCGGCGTCGGGCTCTGTGCTAACAGCTCAGAGCACAGAGCCTGCTTCGGATTCTCTCCCTCTCTCTCTGCCCCTCCCCACTCATGCTCTGTCTCTCTCTGTCTCAAAAATAAATAAACGTTATTTTTTTTTTAATTTAGAATTGTGTATATGTATGTGTATATATAGATGTTAAAAAGATATGAATGATAGATAGACAGAGACAGAGGCAGAGAGAGAGAGAGGGTGAGAATTTTAGAGGACTCTTGGCAAAGAGTATCCAGGAATTCTTCACGCTGCTCTTGTATTTATAGTAAATCTGAAATTATGTCAAATAAAAAATTAAAATAAACTCCTTTGTTAGTGAGAAAGTACTTAGACTCTGTCTGGCTTTTGTTTTTCAGGCCTAATTGTAATAAATGTCTCTATTAGATTTATTTCTGAATAACAGTGCACATTTATATTTTTCCCCATGTAAGCATTTTTCAAACTGTGAGCTACAATCTGTTAGTAGGTTATGAAATCTGTTTGGCTGAATATGACCAGGATTTTTAGTGAGCTAGAATAAAAGAGGGAACATAAGAATGTATCATACTTTGTATACCTAAGTATTTGTCTTTGACAGTTATATTAGAAATATATATAATTATATGTATATATTTGTATGCCTTGAGTCTTGATGTAAAATGTTTTTCTCAGTACAGTTCACTATCAAAAAAACAAATGAAAAGACTGAAAATATTGCACTTTTTTTTTTATTCCTTGCAGTTTACCTTCACATGTATGCATATAAGCATCCAATTTACCATACATCAAATTCTTTCAATAATCTCATAATGAACACCTTCTGTTTCTCAGGTACCATACTGATGATGGCTACTCTCATAAAACTTGTCATCTCTTGTGGTCTCCTCCTCCTCCTCCTCTCTCTCTCTCTCTCAGAGTCAATCTTGCCTGCTGGATGAGTAAAAGCTAATACATCTGAGAAGTACCCAACAATGATGTGAATCCACACTACAAATTCCAGAATATGCATTTTGGGGAAAGATATAATTCTATATCATTTATCCTGGTAACATAATTTTCTCATTTTTAAGTTATTTATCTAAAAATTGTGTTTAAAAACATCAATGCCTTCCATAACTTGACTCTGGGCACATGTTACAAAAATGCATAAAATAATGAGCTAACATCAAGAAAACACACACAAAAATATTCAGGAAAAACCAATTGGGATTAGTTTCAATAATTTATAGAGTTATTTTGTAATTATGTGCTTCTGTATAAATATACTTATTTAGATAAATGTGTCTAACCTGAGTTTTGAGGCAATGATATCCTAGCTTTCTCTGATCTTGTCATGATCAAAAGGTCAATTTCATTTCTCTCTCACCCTGGACAACTTTCCCTTAAATCATAATCTCTACACTGGTAATTTAGTTGAAGAATGATATAATTACTCCATTTCAAATTGCCTTCTGTAAAATAAAAATCATGGGCTTAACCACAGTTCTTATAAAATGAAATAGTATATTGATTGACTTTAAGGATTACAGATATTTAAAGTTAGAATTGCCAAGGAACATTTTGGTGAATTTCTACCTCTAATTTCCCAAGCATTACAAAGCATGCTTACTATAAAATCATGCTTTTTAATAACTTATCTATTTGAAATATAATCAGGTTTTCCAATAGTATTTTAATAGGCACACAGTACAAAAAGTAAATGCATGCAGAGAAGAAAATTGTTATTTGTGACAAATTTAACACCTGTAATTAAAAGTCCACTAAAACTGGTAATTTAGTGGGTCCTTATGCCCTACTGTTTTCTCTTATTATATCAAAATGTAATCCTTCATTGTAATTTGTACTAGTTTTTAAATACAGAAGACTATGTAGAAGATGTAGAACTATAGAAAATAAAATATATTAAAAAAAACAAGGAAAATAGTTATCTCTTTTTTTTTTGATATGACACACTGGGATTATATATATCAATATTTTTGTGCTTCAGCCAGGCCCAGATGACTTTCAGACATTCTGAATTAGACAAAAACTCCTAGGATAAAGTCTAAACCATTTACCAAGACAAGGAGCCTCATAAAATCTGGCTTTTAGGTAAATTTTACAGAGTCATTTTCCACCATAATCTCATAAATATACTATGTCATTTCATAGCATACTATGTACTCATAGTATACTATGTCACTTTCAACCTTCCCTATGCTTTCATATCACCATGCTTTTGAACATGTTGTCTACTAAACCATTAACCCCTAGCTACCTGATCATGCTTTAGGACAAAGTTGATAAAATTTCCCCTTTCTGTCTCAGCACTACCTTCCCCTCTTCCCCAAAAGATAATTCTTTCTTCCCTCTTCTCATACCTCTTTGCTCACAATTCTTTTTTACATTGTATTTTAGTTAATGTATTTTACAGTAGTCTTTCCTATTATACCATCATGAGCTTTTCAAAATATTCTCCAGCCAGCCAGTCGTTATTTTTGACCTCTAAGAGTATACAATTACATCTGGACACAAGCACAACTGTCAATTGTTCCTGAACAAATGGTTAATGAAAAGCAACAAATACCACAGGAAAATACAAAGAATTATCAAATCCCCAATAAGAGTAGTAATTTTTAGCCCCTTGCTTGTTCAGATCATGAAGGAAGTGATAACTGAGTTGGGCATGAACAACAAAAATGTTATGGAACAAAAATGATGACAGGACGAGGATTGTTAGTAGACAACAAGAAACTGAAAGAACCAAGACCTAGGAGCCTAAGTGTGATGGCCACAAGAATGTGCTAAGGACCTCCAACTGTAAGGATGGCAATAGGCTAAGGGCTCCCAGCTGCTGCCTCTGAAATCCACTGCAAATTTGCACTGTGGCCATACTACCTCCCATGTCCTGCTCCCAAACAATGACTGAACACAGTAGAGATACTGAAGCAAATCCATTCTCAAGGAACACAGGACTCCTCTGTAGGCTGATTCTGGCTTGAGGACTCCCTACAGCTTTACCTAAATCCAATATAGGGTGCTTCTGCCCAACCTCTCTCTCTCTCTCTCTCTCTCTCTCTCTCTCTGTCTTCTTCACTTACGGTCAAACTTGTATAAGAATCTGAGGTTTCACACAACCTTATTTGGCTCCCTTCTTAATTTCTCTTACACGGGCATTTCCTAAAATCTTTCCATTTTTTAAAAGCTTAATTATTTATTTTTGAGAGAGAGAAAGGTGGGGGCAGAGAGAGAGGAAGAGAGAGAATCCCAAGCAGGCTCCATGCTCAGCATGGAGCCCCACACAGGGCTTGATCCCACTACTGTGAGATCACGACCCAAGCCCACATCAAGAGGCAGATAAAGCCACCCAGGAGCACCCCCCACCTACATCCTTGCATTTTTAATCCCATTTTAGCACTGGCTTCTTGGAAGACCAAGACTAACACACAGAAAGAATATAGTGTATATATATGGCTAATTGATAAAAATTAAAAGTGGAAGAGCAAACTGGGACTTGATTATTGAAGACAACTAGTCAGTTCAATAGTTTGCCTCAAGGCAGGGTAAATCTTAATTTCCTAAATACAAATAAAACTGTCTATGTAATTTGTAAAATTCACTGGTGAATTGCTTCATAACTTAATCATCTTTCACATTCACTGGAGGTCTACACTAAATCCCTTATTGTGATTTAAGATCATTTCTTCCAGTTCAGGTGTCTGTGGAGATATGTTACAGCCAAATCTAGAAATACTGAATTAACTATGTGAACTGTCACTTCTAACTCGAATTCTTTCTACAAGATTCTGCATACACCATCTTGTGTGGCCATGGGCCACCTTTAATGTTTGGTTAAATAGAATTAGGTTTATTAATCTAATCTCATATGGAATACTTGTTTTTTATGACTGAAAAAAATGACTCCCCATTTGCAAGCAGAAAAATAAGGTGTGTATGTTTACTTTATGGAGGCTTTTATGATTTCTAATAGAAAGGAAGTCATTTTTTCTATTCTAAAGTATTTCAAAGACTCTGCCTTCTACTGACCATGAAAACCCAATCTTCAGTTATTTAAATTAAACATAGTATTTTATCCAATTTAAAATAATGGATATATATTTTTTCTGCCCAATATCTGAAATATGAGAGATGACTGTGTGGAGGAAATGCTGCTATCTTTCCAGATCTCTGTGTGAATAAAATAGAGGCATTTGTCTGACTGTGATAAGCACACAGTCTGGTCCAGATTCTCCGAGTATGTAATTCAACATGAAAAGCTCCAACAGCAAGACTTACCCATCTGCATAACACTTCAAAAATGGTGATGTACTTACCTAAAATAGAAGGAGAGATGACATTAGTGACATTCATCACAGCTTAGACATATAGTGAAAAAACACATTCTAGAAGGCATTCAGAGCATCTGTTCCCCTCACCACTGCCAGACCCAGTTTAAGGCTTTTGTTTCTAACACAACAGGCCAGATGGTGGTGTCTCTCTAAACTATTCAAGTTTACTCCCAGCATACTTCGTAAGTATCTGCTCAATAAATGGTGAAAGAGATTATAACAATCAAGCAGCCAAGCACTATGACTTATTTAATAACAGTAGCAAGTAATATCTATTGATTTTTTACTTGCCTGCCAAACCCAGTGCAATACGCTTTATGTGCATTTACTCTTCAGAAAATGGAGGTGAGGTAAATACTATTATTATTCCCACTACAAAGGTGTTGTAAATGAGGCTTAGAGAAGTTCATTAACTTGCTCAAAGTCACACAGCTAGAAAATGTTGGAGCTGGGATTTTCATAGGTTCTCTGATTCTAGAGCCCAATCTCACAATCTATGCTATACCACCAAAACTCAATGTAAAAGATGCATACTACTATTGGTACTTTGTTAAATGATAAAAATACAACTAATACAATTTTAAAAGTTGGAAGAATGACCAATTCCTGGTACTTAGCAGCTGCTGAATAATATTTGCTTAATGAATAAATAAATAATAGCCAAAAGGATGTTACTAATGTTTAATAACTGTACTCAGGTTTTACCCCAACACAACAAATATTTGCACAACAGAGACTCAAACGTACAAGTGATTTCTTTCTTCTGGCAGATGGGCCCTACCCAGGGCTTTATTATGCTGATTACCTAAGAGGAGAAGTGAATGCTCTTAAGGAGAAAGATAAGGGATGAATCCATAACAAAGAGCCAGGGAGCTACAAGAAAAGGATGGAATCCTCAAATCCTCAAATGGCATGTTAGTCTAAATATAAAATCCTCCAGCTGCTCAAGAAACAATTAGCAAGCACCATTTAACAGTTGGGTTTTCTTCAGATTTTTGGTCAATCTTGTAGAGATTCTTCATTAGCAGCAATATGTTAAAGAAAGAAGTAGCTGAGGAAGGAATAGAAACAAGGGGACCAGTTATTTGAGATAATAGAGTAAATTGAAAAAATAAATATAAGAAATACCTGGGGCCTCAAATTCATAAAGAAATAACCACCAACTTATTTCATGATTTAATATCCAGAAACTTAATTTTTTTATATATCTTTTTTTTATGTTTATTCATTTTTGAAAGACAGAGAGAGACAGAGCATACGCAGGTGTGGGGCGGAGAGAGGGGGACACAGAATCCGAAGCAGACTCCAGGCTCTGAGCTGTCAGCACAGAGTCCAACGCGGGGCTTGAACTCACAAACCATGAGATCATGACCTGAGCTGAAGTCGGATGCTGAGCTGAGCCACCCAGGCTCAACTGACTGAGCCACCCAGGCGCCCCAGAAACTTAATTTTAAAAATAATTAACACCAGAAACAAATTGTCCTTTAGAAATGCAAATTTCTATTTCCATAATCTGGCAACAGAGTAAAATAAATCAATGAAACAGGAGGGCACTTCACATAAATATCCAGAGTCTTTACCAAATAACTCAATTTTAGTATGTTTTATGTTAGAAACATCTTCATTCACACCTGTGGATATTTTTCAATGTTCTTCTCAGCAACATTTGTAGATTATCAGCATCATATATAGATTTATAGATTTATATAATGGTTACTAAAGTTAAGCTCCTCCCTCAAAAAAAAAAAGTGACAAACCTTAAAAAAACTATTAAACAGTTTGGTTTACTTGTTTCAAGGTCAAATTAGACTTATATAAAAAAGAAGTCACAAATATCTGCAAATTTTAGTGAAGTGAATATAATTTTATTCTGGGCTCACTGTTCACCCATAAAGATAATTGGACTCAATGTAGTTACAAGGCAGTTAAAAAAGTGTGTTTGGTTCCATCCTGATAAAGATTCTGGAGAGGGTCCACAGAGCACAGTTACTGACCTGTATGTTAGACAAGACCTGATGGGGTGTACTTGTTGAATAAGAATGACAGAACAACAGGGGCGCCTGGGTGGCTCAGTCAGTAAAGAATCCTACTTCAGCTCAGGTCATGATCTCACACCCCTTGAGTTCGAGCCCTGCGTTGGGCTCTGTGCTGACAGCTCAGAGCCTGCAGTTCAGAGCCTGGAGCCTGGTTCAGGTTCTGTGTCTCCCTCTCTCTCTCTGCCCTTCCCCAGCTCATGCTCTCACTCTGTCTCTGTCAAAAATAAATAAACTCAAAAAATTAAAAAAAAAAATGACGGAACAGCAGTTTTTCTTTATCTACTTCTGTGTGAGGATACTAAGTTTCTAGGAAACATACCGTCACTCAGTGAGCGAATAAAAGAAGAGCCTAAATAAGATTCAGTTTCAGTAAACCTGAAGTATTCTATGGATTAGGATTTATACCAATGTTCTACTGAATATTTGGATCAGTTCTAAGAGATAAATGGTAATGAAAATAAGACATCAAAGTCTGCTGTATTGAGTGTTGGGGGAAGGAGAGGGAACTCAAATATGGATTGTATTTGAATTCATACTTGGAAAGAAGAATAGAAACCTTCAAAGGACAGTTATATTTATTCATTAGGCAGAAATTCTTACAGCACTAAGTTGTCCTTCTACCCTAACCAATCCCAACCTCCATTTCCAAATCTATTGGTCAATCAGCAGTTTCTTCAACAACAACAACAACAAACAACAAAATCTGCATTATCTTATGGAAAGTCTTGTCACTTAGTTCAGGAGCTCCTGTTCCTGTGATCAGTGTAGCTATTCCTACATAAAGTAGGTACAGGTCAGAAGAATGAGATTTATGCCAAAGTGGTCTTCTGTGCTGGGAGGATGGTTAAGTAAATTTGAGGTGAAGCTATTATTCATGGTTTACTCCATTTCTGTATCTGGTACTGTACAGTGAGCCCTTAAAGAATTTTTTTTTGAAAAAGGAAGTCAACACATTCATACTTGAAACAACTATTAAATGATGCAAAACAACTTATAATTAAATGTAAATTACATGGTAGAGATATTAACTGCTAGACGAATTTAAGAAACCAGAAAAAGATGTTTCAGCTGTTGTGCGGGATTAGAGGAATATGCTATAATTGGGTGGGAAACCATCAAGAGAATTTTTGGACCTCTGATATGAGTACACAATCAGTACATGCTCTTCTCACCAGGTCTCAAGTAAAGGATTCCCTAGAGAGATTTCAGGATTACTATGGGGGCTGATTAAGAACCTGAACTCAAAAGGCTTGCACAAGGGACCATGTGCCTACAGTGATATTTGGGAAGCAGGGCCAAAGAGTATTCTGCCTTCCTATGATCTTTTGTTCCTACAAATCACAGATAATTGACTGACAAGTAACAAGAAACATAGGTAACAGGCTACTTTTTTTAATATTTATTTTTGAGAGAGAAAGAGAGAGACAGAGAGAGAGAGAGAGAGAGTGCACATGTGCAGGGGATAGGCAGAGAAAGAGGGAGACAGAGGATCTGAAGCAGGCTCTGTGCTCTCAGCAGAGAGCCTGATATGAGGTTCAAACTCAAAAACTGTGAGATTATGACCTAAGCCAAAGGTAGACGGGTAACAGGCTACTTTTAAAGAAACATGATCACATGGTATTACTAGTAAATTTTGCTGAAGGATGTTCACTTATTCACTCAGTGTCAATCATCTCTGTCTCATGAAGACACAGAAATGCTCCTAGTCACAATACTTTGAAATGGTCTTAATCCCCACCCCTGATTATGTACATCCGAACTGATTATGTACATCCGAAAATCTTGGTTTGCAAGCATAATTTGTTCTGGAAGCATGCTTGTAATCCAAAGCACTTGTGTATCAAAGTGAATTTCAAGAACCATTGGCTCAGTTGTGATCATGTGACATTTGGCATCACTTCCTACAGGTATTGTAAGATACTGACGGTTTACCAAGTTAAAATTTTTATTGGAAATGTTTGCTCATCTTGTGGAACACTCACAGAACAAGCTACTTGCGATCCAAGGTTTTACTGTATACTGATTTATATCTAATCCAATTTTGGAAATCTCCAAGGTCTTTAACCTTCTAGGACCATCTTTTCCTTTAAAGTTCAATGAACAGCTCACACCCCTATCTTAGATTTATCATGGAACCCAAACATCTTTTATGTCATCTGTGAAGTCACTCTATGTTTGAAAACCAAACAAAAAAATGGAACATTTAGTTCCATCTAAATTAGAGGCTACAGCTAGCAAGCCAATGGAGTTTACCCATCTATTCATACATAAACTGTTCTAGGCACTGGAGATAAATCATTTACTACAACAGACAGTGTCTAAATTTATGGACTTATATTCTAAAAGATGAGACATCCATTAAGCAAAAATTTGTGTAACTAAATAATCATCATTATGTTAAGTGCTATAGAGGAGGCATACAGAGGACCAAGAGAAAAGGTAACAAGGCGACTTAATTTCCTATGGGCTGTTAGTAAGGCAAACCTAAAGGGGGTGGGTGAGGAAAATGGGAATGCTTCTACATTTTAGGCATTATGTTTATTCATTCAATGAATGTTCATCAAGTGTTACTATATTCCTGTACTATGTGCATCCAACATATATCATCTCATTTAATCCTTATGACAAACCTATAAGGAAGGTTTTATCATGCTCATTTCACAGATGAGAAGACTGAAGCTCCGAGAGATACAATATCTAGGTCAAGATCACACAAGTTGTGAGACAGGATTCTAACCCAGACCTATCCAGGATTTCTCCATATCAGTCAGGAGTCAGGCAATCTGTTACCAAGATCTCTACTATTATCATGAATTGAGATTATATATTTATTGAAAGCAACAGCCTGAGAAGGGGCTCAGATGTGAGTACTAACTGAATCAGGACAGGCTTATCTGGGCTGGAATGGCCTAGGATTCCAGCAGGAATCCTAGATCCAGTGCGATCTATCCTTTGGTCCTATTTACCATAAAAAAATTTCTTGTCCTTATTATCTTATGCAATGAACAAATATAGAAGGTCTATAGACATCAGATGCATTGCTATGAATAGTCCTTCTCTTAAGAAGCTCAGTCTAATAAGGACTCAAACCCATAAATAAATGGGAGTTTAATATGGCAAATGCTATGCTACTATTGCAATAACATGAAAGAACTGCAGCCCAGTGGAAGAGGCTCCTAATTTCACCTGAAGGCATCTGAGAGGAATTTCTCAGTCAGATGAGAGAGGAACAGCAGGATGCTAGGGAAAAGAAGGGGGAAGATTAGCAGTCTCTACAGAGAAAGGCTGCCATGTTTTTCAGAGTGTGAGTGGTTGGCAGAGGTGTGTTAGGAGGGAAATGGCTTTGTGTCCCTTTAGGCAGATGACAAAGTAATTAGCTTTACTTCTCACTTTTTTATTTTGTATGGATCTTTGGAAAGTTGACAGTGCTGTGGTTTACTCTTCCGCATGGGCCTTTAGAACCATCACAAGGGGCGCCTGGGTGGCTCAGTTGCTTATGTGTCTGACTCTAGATTTCGGCTCAGTGATGATCTCACAGTTCATGGGTTTGAGGCCCCTTTTGGGCTCTGCACTGACAGGGTGAAGCCTGCTTGGGATTCTCTCTCTGTGCCTCTCTCTCTCTCTCTCATTCTCACTCTCACTCCCTCACTCTCAAAGTAAATAAACTTAGATAGATAGATAGATAGATAGATAAACAAACAATCACCATCACTAACATGAAGGGTAAGGCAAAAGGCCAGAAGCACCATATACAAGCATACTCGACTCCTATCACAAGAAACCTCATCTGGGAAAGGATTTGTTGTTTGAAAACATTATAACACTAAATGTAAAAGAATACTAGCATACATATGGTGCTTAGAGATATTTTGGATGTACTGATTTATTTTTTGAGGTTGGGAGATAGCAAGAACATGAAGTATGGAAATTGCTTTATAGCCTAAAAGCAAATCTATTTAGAGCAAAACCATAATTACACACATAGCTTTTGTGACAGGGATAACAGCACCACACAACATTCTACTTGTGAAGATCCACATCAACAAGAGTTTGATTTAATGAACCACCTTCATTAGCACAGACTACCACTGGCTCATCCGACATTTAGGTAAGAAACCCAAACTCTGTGTCTCTAAAAACTATAAACCACCCTGGCAGTTTCCCTGAGAATACAGGTTTCACTTGGCACTTGGGCCTGAAAGAGTCCTCAAAGTGGGCAATTGTTGGGTATGCTGTGCATTTTGCACCTTTCTATTACCACAGCCTACATCAGGCTCAAGCAGAACAGAAGGGCTTTCAACGTCAATGGCTTTTACCATTTGAGATCTTGAAGCAGAATTTCTTAACCCATTCATTTCTACTATTTCTCAGTAGCTGAGAAGGTGTATGACTCTCATTAGTCTGTAAAAAAATTATAGTTTCATGAAATAATCAGAAGGAGATATGCTAAATTAACAAATGGATTTTTTTAAGGGAGAAGGGAAGGTAAAGAATCAGAAGTACTTGTCACAGTTTAATACACTAAATAGGACAATAAATTATAACTATACAGCTAGTGGTTTTAAGTATCTCAATTTTTTATTTTATTTTTTAATGTTATTGTTTAAATGTTTATTTATTTTTGAGAGAGAAAGAGACAGAGTGGGAGTGGGGGAGGGGCAGAGAGAGAGGGAGTCACAGAACTGGAAGCAGGGTCCAGGCTCTGAGGTGTCAGCACAGAGCCCAATGCAGGGCTTGAACTCACGAACCACAAGATCATGACCTGAGCTGAAGGTGGACGCTTAACCAACTGAGCCACCCAGGTGCCCCCTCAATTTTTTTTTAATGAAAAATATTAACTCTTCTAATATCACCTCCCAAATTTATATAAAAGAACACCAATAGAAACCAAACTCACTGAATCTCAAATCCATTTTAAAAGCACAACATCAACTTTTCCTTTTCTCCTTGCAACCGTCTCTGAGCTATCAGAAAGGTGATAATGGAGTGGAAGTTAAGAAGATAAGCTTTGAGGGGTGCCTGGGTGGCTCAGTCGGTTAAGCGTCTGACTTCAGCTCAGGTCATGATCTCACAGTCTGTGAGTTGGAGCCCCGCGTCAGGCTCTGTGCTGACAGCTCAGGGCCTGGAGCCTGCTTCAGATTCTGTGTCTCCCTCTCTGTCGGCCCCTCTCCTGCTCATGCTCTTTCTCTCTGTCTCAAAAATGAATAAAAACATTAAAAATTTTTTTTAAAAAAAAGATAGGCTTTGGACCCAGAATGCTTGGTTTGCAAACCTGAGCACCCAAGAGGCGGCAGCTATCTGATCAATGATGATGGCGATGATGACAGTGGTAATGACTGCAATGAATTCAACAAAAAGAGGAAGATGCAGACGATGATTTGGTGATCAAAGGTCAGTGGGGCTTGTCTGTGGACTGATTTGTGCCATTTTCCTGATAAATACTTAAAAACCAATATACAGAACAAGAGATATTTTGCATCTCTGTCCCTTCCAAGCTGAATCAAAAAGAAATATGTTTTTGGTTGTGGTTTTCAAAATATTCCCAAGGCCAGACTGATGCCAATTAAGTGTCACTATATCCTGTATTTAAATCACCATCTACTAGTTAGACCCAATGTAGACAGTCTACCTCCTGAGAGAATCTTAACAGCTTCTTCTGCACAGGGACTACAGAGTATTGATCAGACAGCCTCAGGCAGACTCCCTGGAGCTTGTACAGACAGACTTAATCTAATAGTGGGCAGAAATCCCAATAGCAGCTCTGTAGGAATCCCTGGTCACAAATTTCAATACCCTGCATCAGGAAGTTTCATAACCATTACTGAACTGTACCCGGTGGCCCACTGGGAATATGTAGAAAACTGATAAAAGAGAGAACAAAACATTTGGAAGTACAGGGATGAGTGATTACAATCTCTATTGGTTCTGATGTAGAGTGAAATCATCAATTAATTGTAAACATACTAATATAACTTTGTGGTAGTTGGCTAACTTAGAAAATCATTTTCCATTATTATATCACTTTACAACATCCCAATTTGGGCAAAAATATCTTTGACATGTTTATTTTCATTCTATAAATCATGCCACCAAGGTTAAAAAAAATGACCACTACCACCACTTAGGTACTTTATTAACAATCAAAATCAAATAAGAATGTAACTTTGCAAGATTAAAGACAAATGGTCATCTCTTGGGGCACCTGGGTGGCTCAGTTGTTTAAGTGTCCCACTCTTGATTTTGGCTCAGGTCATGATCTCAGGGTCATGAGATCGAGCCCAGCATCAACCCTTGCTTCAGGCTCCATGCTTTTGCCATGGTGTGATCAATGTGGTTAATGTGGAGCCCGCTACTGATTCTCTTTCTGTCTCTCCTTCTCATTCTGCCCCTCCCCACATCTTGCTCTACCTTGCTCCCCCCACCTCTCTCAAAAAACAAAACAAAACAAAACAAACAAACAAAAAAACAAAAACAACCAACCAAACAAACAAAAACAGAAATGGCCATCAAATACCAAAAATGATATGGGAGAAAAGAATCACTAGATGACACAAATACATTTTTATAAAATACCCAATAAATGAACAAAGAAGGAGTATATAAATGCACAGGAGGTGTTTGGGTACATATTTATACTTATTTGTCTGCTATATTTCCCACCCTCCTGTTCAATAGAACTTCCATGCCCTTACTACCTTCAGAATTTACTCTGCCTGGTCCCAAATCTCACTTCCTTCTTCTGTGTCTTATTTCTCAATTACCAGTAAGTATTCATCAAATGACCTGCCCCCTTCTCCCAACTGTACTCATAAAAAATGCCAATTATATCTACTAAACATTTGTGGAATTAGCATCCTTCTCTCAATCTCTAGAGCTACTAACCTAGCTCATGCCATGTGATGTTTTGCCTGAGCTGCAGTAGTGGCCACCTGTTTTTGTTCCCAGCCTCCAATCCAGTCCCTTGCATGTTTATTCTCCATTTACCCTCCAAGATATGACCTTGCCCAACCACTGCCTGGAATACTTCATGGTTCCAGGACAAATTCAAAGTCCTTAATCAGGCACACAAGGTCCCCAGGTCCTGGTCTTTGTTTATTTCTAGTTTCAGATCTTGTCAATGACCTACTTATCATTGTCCCTTTGTCACACAAACCATGTTTCACAAACTGCACATCTCTGCCTCTGCTCTTCCCCTCCTTCTGGAATCTCTACTTCTCCCCTCAATTGCACACTCACTCTTTAAGACTCAACTGAGGTCACACCTTTTCACCCCAGGTTAGGTCCTGCTCTTATCCACTCCCATAAAACCCTATACATATTGCTAATCATGGTTCTCACCACATACTTGTCCTGATAACCTATTTAAATATCTGCCCCTCCATTTTAACTCTTACAATCTGAACTCCTTTGGATTGGGTTTTATTTGTTATTTATTTATGTTAGTCTCTCCCGCATCTAAAACATAGTGGATACATATAAGAGATTTGTTAAGTGAGTGAGTGGTTAAGTGAATGGATGCCCTTCTCTAGAATAATTAATACTGAAAAGCAAAGTAAACAAAGTGGAGAAAATGCCATTCCAGGGAATTCAGGAATGGTAGATGGGGGGGGGGTGAGGCTCTAGGACACATCCCTGGGAGTTTTGCAATTAGGGGGAGTCACATGGTCAGATTAGAAGTGCTTGTTCTGGAAAGCTAAGTCTCCATGAGGAGCACCTAGGGAGGACACAGGACCAGCAAGATGACAAAAGGCTGTGTCGTGTGTGATCAATGTGAATATTCCTCACAACACCTGAAGGTTTAGTAAATAAGTCAAATCCACCTGTGTTATAGGTTCATGGATTTCTGTGAAAAACAGCTCAACTCTTGTACAGCTTTGTGTCCAGGTTTGAGGACGTGCAGGAGAAAGCATGAGGATGTAGAATGTGATCCTGGCATAGGGAACATGGCAAAAGTGACTCAAATCTCTAAGGAACAAGAGAGCCCTACCTAACAGAAATATGACAAAAGAGAGTAAGATGGAAAGCTGGAGGACAGACACATTCATACCTCAACAGCAATCTCATCTGTTTTTGTATTTTTATGCATTTATCAGTTATAATATGCCTTAAAAATCTGATGTTGTTGAAGAAGAATGAGAAAACAAAATTACTGTTCAAACCGTATCCCACAGTTTCCATATATGAAAAGTGAGCTTCTTAGCAGCCAATATGAAAAGAGAACACAACGTCTTAAGCAGCTGGGAATTACTCAAAAGACATGGAACCCCGCTTGATACTGAGGCGTCAGGTAGAAATGTTCCCTGGATCCTCAGAGGGAAAACATTCAGAAACAACATGCGATAGCTTTATTTTAATGGTTGTGTGACAACAAGAGGAAGAAGTTTATTTTGGAAACGACCTTTAAAATAATCATGCAAAACCCTTGTGCTCTTGACTACAAATGTACATAGAGACATTCCCTCCTATTAACCGCAGATGATTGTCTATTTCACATCGCATCTTGTATCTCAAACTGCATACTTTAGTCTTGAGACACAACTGTCAATAAAAGAAACATGTCTTATTTTAAAAAACAAACTTTTTATTGTCCATATCCTTGGTTACTTTCAGACAAGAGTTCACACATGGTTAGCATCACTTCCTATGGTGGCAGCAACTCACACTTCAAAGAAGCCTCATCGAAAGAAGGGACGGTATGTGTGGGTTTACAGAGCATTACAACTTAATGATAACTCAGAGAGGCACCATGTAGCTTCAACTTGAGGAGGAATTTTCCCTTGACATACTGAAGGGGGATCTGGCAGTGTTTTCTTTGTCCCCAGCCGACTTCTCAATGAAATGTCTCCACTTTGCACCCTTTGGGTTCAGTTGTTCAACTGGTTACAATTAGTTAGATGAGTAACTGGTCGAACAACTGTAACCAAAGAGTACAGACTGAAGTGTTGAGGTCTACCAGAGAGAGGTTGGCTAGTGGCGATCAGCAGAGCTCTGTCTGTCCTCTTCAATGTTTGCATGAACCACTTGAAGCAAGATGCATATTTTTAGGAGAAATTCATTGAACACTGTTTCAGTATCTAGTATTTGCCTGCTATTGTGGCAGGGACTAAGGGTACTGAGAAAACTTCATTTATATGTCCCTGATGCCACGCTGGGGAGTGAAAGAGACAGAGATTATATTACACAACAGGAAATTTAATGCTTGGTCTCTATCTAGAAAAACTTGAATGAAGAAAAATATTTCAAGGAGTGGGAAGGAGATAACTACCCACACCCCAAAATCTATAAATTTCCCATTAACATAAACATTCAGTCATTGTCAACACTGTGGAGCATATCTGAGAGTTACCTTTATTTAGTTAAACTCACTCAATAGTACACAGGCAACAAGTTAACATGTCTTATTTAATAACATGAACAAGAAAACAACAGCCCTGCCTCATTAATCTGAAAGCAGAGGCTCTCATCTCCCCAAGGCCTAGGCTACTCCCTGACATTAATTTGGATACTTTGCAAAACTCATTCTTACAGGCACCAAATGGTCATTTATTATAATTAATGTGCCATGTTTAATGAGATCCTCGCTGTCTGTAGTAGTTACTCCATTCCCTAATCACCTAATATTTTTGCCAGGGGACAGCCTTTTGCATTAGGCACACCTAGCTAATTTTGCCATCTGAATGTTGTGCATTCTTTTCCAATTTTTCAGTGTTGACTGAGACCTTCAAGAGTTCCCAGCACTGTGCTTGGAACTGGGTAAAAATTGGAGAGAAGAGAGTTAAGTTCCTATTCTAAGAATCTGCTAATCCACTGGGTTGCTTTGCTACAACTCATAAACCCAGAGTGATTAACTGTTGGGTATTTTCTGCTGTTAAAAAAACTATTTTTTCTCCATTCTAGTTATGCATCAGCAGTGAACATTTACACAAAGACCATGTACTGTCCGTGAGCAAGGCAATAAGTGAAGTCCAACTCTGGGCTTAAATGATATCTCTCAGGGTTGAGACTAAATAAAAATGTACACATAAAAGGATCAAAATCCAGTTTACATGTGGAATGTAAAAAAATGGAACTATAGTAGCCAGTTACTTCAAAATATTTTCTTTGTAACATATATGTCTTTCCATAAGAATTCTCTTAATTTTCTAAAGCTCTGTAGAACTTCATATTTCAACTACAGATATTAGTCAAAGCTGTTTAAAACCAGGCTTCCCTTATTTACAAAAGGCAGTTTTTAAAAGACAACTATCAAGAATAAACACAAAAAGAAATGGAAACTTTTCCATTTCTAGCAATTTGCCAGAGTAAACTGGCTGTGTACTGAACACAGCTGTTTCTGTGAGAGATTTCTTCTGGTTTGGGAATTTAATATTGACTGTGCTCTTGTGACATGACTATAGTAAAGGAAGGATCATTCTGGGCTTGATAAGGGAGACCAGAAATAATTGCTCCCATGGGTTGTCCCCTGTTTTGGTAGCCAGACTCTAATCTGGAGCCTCCTAGTTACGAGCCCATCAATTGTCACATCAATTGCAAACAAACAAAATATTCTAGGACTTTTCTTGCCATCCTCCCTAACCTGAAGAAGACCCAGACCCAGCTGGGAGACAGTTCTGAAGATGAAGTTGAAGGCAGGAAGACAAACCTCAAATTTAAACACAAGAAAGAGTCTCTTATTCTCTACACTTCCCACTTTTCAACCATTGAAGGCTGTTTCTCACTGAATTCAATGCTTGGAAAAGAAAAACCAAGACAGCTTTCCCAGGCTGTGGTACATATACCTTCTTACACGCTTAGTTTTTGGTTTAATAGCAATAATAATAACATAAGATACTTTTAGCACATTATTTAATAAAATTAAGACAACATTTCCTCTAATTTGCCCAGAGCCTATCTGGATTATTGACAGTTACATTTTATCCACTGCTTGATTTTGTGCCAGAAATGGTACACAGGATTGGACATATTATGGTATTTATTGTTCCCAGCAGTTTGATAGGCTAACACTTGGCCTAGGAATCCAGGGATGTCTACTTATCCTTTGTGGGATGAACTATTCAAAAGGAGGAATTGTAGCTCAATGTTAAAAGTCAGTACTGTAGAGTTAACTGGCCTATATTTGAATCCCAGCTGCATGAAGTTGAGTAAGTAGCAAAATGAAGATACCAGTATTACCAAACTTTTAGTATAATTCAGGAGACTAAATCTGACAGATGTTTCCTTGACGCATCTCTAGACCTATTCTGGACCTCTGGGACCCTTCCAAAGATCTCCCATGTCTGTAAACCTGCAGAAATGAAATACAGACCTGGGCGTCCCCAAAGATCCCAGGGCCTTGCAGGTCAGCCAAGTGGGTTCTCGGGTTCTATTTACTTGCTATGAATAATGTTCCTCACCCAAGCTGATCCCTTTACAAAAGTTCGTTGCTGTTCCTTTTTCTGAAGCTTCTCTTGGGGCCAGACAAAGGTGTGGCCAGTGAGGATTTTGTGATTATTTGTGCTCCAGTGGGTTGCATTCTTTAGATCATGAAGTGACTGAGTTGGACACAAGGATCAAGGACAATTCTTTCAGCCAGGAGCTTAAGGTTAACTAACTTGGCACAGGCCCATCTTCTGCAGCAAAATTGGGAATGCAGACAATTAAAAGCTAGGATATCAGAAACAATGTGATTGAACCCAAAGAGCTAAAGTAATGGAATCCTGACATTCTGTGCTCAAGCTATAAGGGTATCAGGTATAAGAACTAGAAATATCTCTTTTCTAGGCCAGAATAAACATAGCTCTACCTGACTTAGGTTTTTCTCTCAGTGTGGCTCACAGAGATTTCAGGGAGTTTACCAACTTATTTAGGAATGGTGCTTCATGGTTTAGGAAGAAATGAACTCCAGAATGCATCACTTGCTTCCAAGACATGACTCACACCTACACAGATATTTTCAAGAAGGTAGAGCTAGGAATGGGAGTAGGTACGGCACAAAATTGTACCATATAGACACATAGGTCCTTGCCCTTAGCTCTCTCTTCTTGACACAGACATATACAAATTTGGTGAAATAATGGCTCTAAATAAATATTACAAAGTAGATTTTTCAAAACTTAAAGACAGTACTCATATCAGTGATTCTCTGTTAGTTTTGATTATGAACAACAAAAACCAAATTGGATCAGTCATAATGAGAAACTTCAAATGATAACAGTAATATGAACATGGTACCCAGTAAAGCTCTACAGGAGAACATCAACAAGACAGCAGGAACTAACCCCATAAAGTAGCACCTCAGCTTTGTTAGAAAACTTAGTTTTCTATTTACTGATGCAATAGCTTTGTTCTCTCAACAGCTTTGTTCTCTAGACAGCTTTGTTTTCTATTTATTGATGAAATGCTTTTGTTATGATTAGTAACATATTTTTAAAGCCTGTACATCTCTTTAGCTATACATGAGGGTGAGACATAGCCAGAGGCGTTGATATAACTCTCTTCAGCTCCAAACAACACAGTTCATGTTCAGGAATACCAAGTGGTAAAGCAATGAGCTGATTTTACACCTCTTCTATGAATTAATTATTCAATTTGAAAACCATTTGTTAGACTACTGTTCATATAGGTCCTGGGGAAAATTGGAGATAACAAGATACAGTCCTCGCCTTTAAGGAACTCCCAATTTCATGGAGTTCCTTGAAATTCATGGAAATTCATCCACAAGCTGGTCACTTCCAGATGTTGATCTAGTTGCAGGGCACAGCACGTTCTGACCCTTCGGGCAAATTGAACCCATAGCCTGTTTCTGAAATAAGATTTTAATGAAACACAGTTGTGTTCATTAGTTTACATATTACCGTGGGCTCTTTACATGCTATGATGACAGATTTGAGTAGTTGTGACAGAATATTTATGGCCCCCAGAGCCTATAATAATTGCTAATTTGGCCCTTTATAAAAAAAAGTAAAAAAAAAAAAAAAAAAGCTCATCTACCTATGGTCTCATGATTAATAGAATTTATAAGTTTAAATTAGACCAAATATTTTCACAATGGGACTAGTCACAAGATTAAAACCTGTGACTCTAGTGAAAAATACAAAATGTTGAACATGGATTTTGTAACTAATATGGATTTTGTAAATTATAAAATAGAAATTAATTTATAAATTATAAAATATATTCTCATGATAAATTTATTGAAGAAAGGAGTTGGTTTATATATGCTGCTACAGAAAGATATTGAAGAGAATTTATATGTTAAAAAAACCCAAGGTACATACAATATTTATAGCACATTCTTACTTATGTAAAATAAAAGTAGGTTTTTATCTACACATACATGTTTTACATTCATTGACTATTTCTTCAAGCTGTGTAAAATTAGTAGTTTTATTCCTAAACAGAGACACAGGTACTACTAGAAATTTTTATCATGTTGCTAACTAACCTGAAATAATGTATCTTAAAGTATTTCAGCATAAGTAGTGGGGTGTGTGTGTGTGTGTGTGTGTGTGTGTGTGTGTGTGAGAGAGAGAGAGAGACAGAGACAGAGACAGAAAGAGAGAGACAGAGACAGAGAGAGACAGAGACAGAGACAGGGAGAGTGTTAGTTTTATTTTTCATCTTAAGGGCATTCTTTGACATCTGAAAAATCTCAATATTAACTCCACACTACAACCATGGCTATTCAAAAAAGCATGAACTATTTGCTATCTTGAGCTATAACTAAAAGATTTGTTAATTCACATAATAGTCTTTAAAAGTCATTTTCATATTGAGTGGTGTTAAAGAAATGTGGGTCGATTCAAAAACTTCACCTTTACTGACAAAGAACAAGGATGTATGAATCTAAATGGTGTCCTAAGCCTGGGGCTGTAATTGGGTCTTGTGTCCTGTTATCTTAAGTGGACTCTGTCAGCTAATTCTGATCAGACAGGCAGCTAATCCTGCCTGAAGAACACTGTCACACCAGTCTGGCATTAATATTCCATGCAAAACATTTATGTCTAAGGGACAAAGAACTGGGAGTGTATGAAGATTATGAAAACAGACTGCATGGCAGTTTGTAGCTCCTGGATATCAACAGCTTGCCCATAAATCACAATTCTATTTGAAATTTGCTTTCATGATTATATTATTCCTGATGACTTGGTTGTGAGGAAAAGACTTGGGTACCTTCTTCTCTTTGCATTAGTGCATGCTATGTTATTCACCAAAAGAACATAACAGCTATAAAGGGTTACACAGTGACTCATTTAAAAATAAGTGACTAGTCTTGATCAAAGAGGTATTACCTAAGCCTCAATTAATGAATGTTCTACTTACTTCTACTTAGGACATGAAGGTCACCCTGGCTACAAGTCAATAGCACTGGCCCCATAGTCTTCATTTATCACTGGGCTCACTCTCTCTTTTTAATCAAGAACATCCCCGAATATGTATTCAGCAACAATAATGCTAAGGCTTATCTGATGTTGAAAAAGCTGTGAATTCAAGGGGAGAATCATAACATTTTGGTCTAGAAAGATGTTTTAAATGGCATCTATGTCATCTGTCCATGCTACTCATCATTTTCTACAGGAGGAAATGGAAATCCATGGAAGAAAAAGAACTTGCCTAAAATGGCTAAGCTAGGGACTAACCAGGATCAGAGCCCTTATTTACCTCTCAGCCTTTTCCCCTGCAGACCTAGGAATAAAAATTAATACTGAGGAAATAAGGAAATGTGTTTAATACTTCCAGCTAAGGACAAAATTCCTAGGAACTCTTCTCTCTATAAACAGAAAATCTAAACTCTTAAAAAAAAAAAAAAAAGGCTCCTCCTTTCCTGCAACACATGCTCTGAACTTATTTCAGGTTGGAAAGCATAACAATGATTCCTGGGTAGTTTTATGAAAACAGAATTTTCTGTAAAACAAATTAACTTGCCAAGGAAGACTATGGAACTTGAGAGAGGAAAGGGGCTACTGGTGCCAAGAGTCTGGTACACTGCTGAGAAGTTTCCAGACAGCAAGGAACACAGTGGGGAGTAGAAAAAAATGGAAATGATAGATGAAGTTGCTCTTCAAACACAAACTTGGTTTCTGACAGCTTTTGTTGAAAAATGTGGGACACGCTGAGCAGAAACATTAGTGCAGAAGCAGTCCAGGGGCTCAAGTGCTCAAGGCTCTTCACCTCGGTGTAAATATTGCAACTTCCTCTCATCCTTCTACTGGAGAGAGGAGGATGAGCTAGGAGAGAAGCAGTAACTAGAGAGGCAGCTTCTAATTGAGAATTGCTCAGTGGAATGCAGAAAAAGCATAGTTTGCTTGGATCCCAACAACCATTTCTTCAAAAATAAAGGAAGTAATAACCATTAGCATAATGTTAATACAAATCCCAGGCTTCAATTACTTTAGACAGAGCTCTGCAGGAGATCACCTAAGGGAATTGTGGGGAAAAAGGAGGCTCCAATCAACTGCAGCAGGTTTGCTGATTCCTTTCTGTGTGCACAGCATGGCATTGAGTGCTTTGGGGATTATTACGGTAAGAAAAGATGTGCTTTCTTTCCTTGAGAGCTTCTGAATTTGGATGGGACAAGGTAAATACATGCAACTGAACACGTCACAAGTATATAAACAATTAAACAACTGAGCAGAGCTGTGCCGGCTCAGTACTGAGGGAAGTGGGAAGAATTCAAGTGGAGCTTGAGATAGAGATGAGACAAGAGAGATTTTATAGAAAACTCACCTGAGTTTTACCACCCAGAGGGGACCTTTCCAGTTTAACTTAAAGTGCAGGAGAGGATTATACTTAGTATGAGAGCAGGAAAGTGGGAAAACCCATCCTTTAACATATGATGGAAGAACCAACAGAGTATTCTGAAACCTCCATGTCTAGAGAGAGAATACTCTTCATCGAAAATAAGATGTGGGGATTCTTGAAAAGGACAACCCTAAATTATGCACATAATAATTCAATGGGAAAGTCTGTTACACCCCAAACTCTCAAAGTCTCAGTAACACAATTATACATTTTCTTATAACAAGGGAAATTAAAGGCTAATATAAAGTAACAAAAGACAGTATTTACCTTAATGTCAATCTTAAAAATGAAGTCATAAGACCCAGTCTAATTATATATTTCATAGACATCAGCATTGTTAGTTTAAATCCTATAAATGTCATATTCCGACTAATTTCTATGGGGGAAATATTCTATATGTGTAGTTCTAAAGCTGTTTTTGCGAGAAAGAAAAACTTGTCATCGGTATTTCTATTCTGATTACTTTTATATTTAAAAGTCTACATATCCTACTTTTAATTATCTCAGAAAGCAATAGGTTAACCAATAGCTACCCCCCAGGGAGCACTGACAGCCCCAGGCATCAGATAAAATTTGTATGTAGTTTATAATTGCTAATAACAGTAGCCTAATAAAGCACCATAAACGTAAGCATATTTTTTTTATTTTTTTTATTTTTTTTTTAAATTTTTTTTTTTTCCAAACGTTTTTTATTTATTTTTGGGACAGAGAGAGACAGAGCATGAACGGGGGAGGGGCAGAGAGAGAGGGAGACACAGAATCGGAAACAGGCTCCAGGCTCTGAGCCATGAGCCCAGAGCCCGACGCGGGGCTCGAAGTCACGGACCGCGAGATCGTGACCTGGCTGAAGTCGGACGCTTAACCGACTGCGCCACCCAGGCGCCCCAACGTAAGCATATTTTACAGACCAGGAAACTAAGGTGTAGAAAGTTGATGTAATTTGCCCTTGCTCGCTGCTAATCATGGGCAGAACCTCCAAGTCAGAATGTATCTATTGCCTCTCAGAGGGTTCTCCAGGATCTTCTCTGATAGGAGTTACAGATGAGAAGATAAGTAGTTCCACTCTGCTATTTTTCTGTAGTACATGAAATATCTCTCACGCTAAGTCTTTTCTATGGGTGTCTTATCAATGTTGCTATGTCTTAAGGAATTTTTTTTTTTTAGTAGATTCTCACTGACTACATTTGGAAAGTTTCCTGCATTCTGACAGATCATACTCCCAGGAAATTCTTCTTGATAAGAAATCTTTATTTTGTCCCAGCAATTCTCATAATTGCTCTTAGTATCACCCCTTATTTCTCTTTCCCCTGAAGTGTTTATCCTCTTTAAAAACTAAAGTAACTAATATGTCCATTCATTTATTTAGCCAGGCTGTAAATCCTCTTCTGTTGCATAACCTTTCAATTATTTCATCATACTTTCTTATGCTCTTTTCACTCCCTCCAAATTGTCTGCATTTTTCCCCCACCAGGATGGAGCTGCTGTGGTTGAGGCTGTACCTAAAAGCTGGTCAGGAATCACAAGCAGAATGGATCATTAATCACTTGCTGCTACCTACCCACACTTTCTAGTTTGTTGGTTTGTTTGTTTGTTTTGTACTGTTTTAACCTAATACGAGCTTTGTTCTCAAGCCTTCAACACAAGCTCTGTTCTCAGGCCTTCATCAATGCTGAATTAGTGCAGGGGTTTTTAATTGATAGCATATTGTTTATATATTATACATCTTTCTTCTTTTGTATATTATGGATACATTACTTCTTGTGGTATCTCAACCACAGAGAATAGTTGAAGGAAATGCTTAAAAAGCGTACATAATGTTGGGGCGCTTGGGTGGCTCAGTTAGTTGAGCATCCAACTTCGGCTCAGGCCATGAGCTCAAGGCTCAGCTCATGAGTTGGAGCGAGCCCTGCGTCAGGATCTGTGCTGACAGCCCAGAGCCTGGGGCCTGCTTTGGATTCTGTGTCTCTGTCTCTCTGCCTCTCCCCTCAAGCCCCCTCTCCCTTTCTCTCAAAAATAAACAAACATTAAAAACAATTTTTTAAGCTTAAATAAAGTTGACATTTTACTCATTAGAAATCCTCACAAAATTATCTTGGGTAAAGAAGAAACAGCCAAGTGACATTTGACGATTGTTTGTGGACTCTTTCATGAGCTTGCATTTTTGACTGCACTGTCCCTTGTGAATTATATCATCAAAATCAAGCACATTTCCATCAGGTACTTTTCAATGTTTTCCTCAGTGACTTTGAATTTGACTTCTGATACTTGGACCTGCTTTAACAACATTCAGATAGTATAAAATTACTTTTTTCTACTCCTTTTAGGGTATAGACTGCTGCCAGGAGGCTAAAATCACATCAGACTAAGTCTTCCTGTGGCAGAACAGAAGTAATGAACAATAAATTCCTCTCTGTCTCCAACTCCATCTATTTCCACTGTATTCATTCTCTTTTCATAGTCTCGTAATCTTTTGATGTCTTTATGGTTTCAATGATCTCATTTTGTCTGTTTTTCTGCCTGTCTCTCTCAATCCGTTCCCCTTGTCTCTCAATCCTCACATATCAGAAAGCTGCATTAATACAAATACACAAATAACTGTTAACTTTTAGATATCTAATTTTTTTAAAGAAAATTCCATTTTTTGTGTCTCTCATTTAAACCTTACTGTTGTTGCTAAGAATTATAACAGGATTATTAATCTACTGAAACTATCCTGCCCAATAAGTAATGATAAAAACAGATACACTATCCAAAGAGCTTTAACTATTTTTAAAAATATAACAGCACCAGGATATGTTTCCTATATGGTTGTTACCAGAGTAAGTTTAACTATCAAATAACTGTACATAAAATTAATTTCACAATTACTGAACCTAGAAGACCGAGGTTCTGAGCAAGGGCCTAAGATTTATGATTCAGTGTAATAAAATTTGTGGACCAGACTTGTGTTTTCAGAGACAGGGTATGTGTTATCTATCTTTGAAGTTATAATTATTATAGATAAAGAAATAAAGATGACAATTATTTAAAGAGTCTCTGAGTAAATAGTTCAGTATTAATATTTTACTGTACACTGTGGGATATTTAGTGACTAAAGCTACTTATCAGGGGCATGTGGGTGGCTCAGTTGGGTAAGCATTGATTCTTGATCTTAGCTCAGGTCATAATCAGGCCAGGTTTTGAGTTTGAGCCCCCACATTGGGCTCTGTACTAACCCTGCAGAGCCTGCTTGAGATTCTCTCTCTCTCTCTCTCTCTCTCTCTCTCTCTCTCTCTGCCTCCCCTGCTTATCCTCTCTCTTTCAAAATAAATAAACTTAAAAAATTATATTAAAAAAGCTATTTATCATCTATGAATTTAAACTGCAAATAGTTTGGCATGGATATTGTCAATCTGCTTTTTGTCCTTCTGTGTCATATGACTACATTTTAAGAAAAAAGAATAAATCTATAGTACTACTGTTTAAATTAGATGCAAGAGCTCACAGAAAATGGTTAAGGAAAAGATATACCACTGTGCTATCAGTAAAAAAAAAAAAAAAAGGTAAATAATTAAAATAATAATGACAGAAATCTCATCTAACTATTGTATGGTGACAGTATAATAAACAGATGACTGTCACACACTGACTAGGAGAGACTAAACTTAGACATTTCAGAGTGTAATTGAACATTACACGAGATAATCAGTAATCCTATGGTCTCTAAGACCCAGAAATTCCATTTCTAGTTACGTACTTCACAGAAACTCTAAAAATGTGTGCATAAGCACACACGACACTGGTGGTCACTGCAATAGTCATTCATTTATTCATTTCATACATACCACTGACTGAACCATGGTCCACTGACTGCACAGCCCTGTGTGCTTGAGATCATCTCTGAACCTGAAACAGACCATTCTCCATGCCTTCAACGGCATGTTCCAGGACACTGTTTGCAATACTAAAAAGCTTAGAATGATCTAAATAAACATCAATGAGGCAACAGACAAGTAAAATAGTGCCTAGTCATAGAGAAAGAAAAATCCTGTTGAGTGAGGAAAGCATGCTGCAGATACTTGCATGATATGTAATTTGTGTAAAATTTCAAACCATATAAGATGTAATATTGTGTGTGTGTGTGTAAAAGCAAAATAAAACTGAACAGGTCATATACACACTAATTGCATAATAGTGGTTGACTGCATAAGGGTAACAGGAATAGAATGCAGAAAAAAATTCAACATTATGTATAATTTTTAAAAATAAGTGTGACAAAATAATAAAAAATTGATTCTAACTGGTCTACATGTATCTTTTATATATTAATATTTGTATTTTTTGTATTTTAAAAATTTTAAAAACTATTATATCCATAAAATTATATTTGTATAATCATATGTAACCACATTTTTATAACTGTCTATAAGAGAAACTTGTAAAAACATTTATTCTACAAAGGATGTAACCTAATTAGTTTATTACAGGGTAACCGAAAACTTACAGCATCAATAGCATAGTGAGCTAATTAAGATGAATTTTATAACAGCTAAGTAATTAGTATACCATCAAATCAACTAAAAGAAAAAACATGTAGTAGTTGGGTTTCTTTTTGTGTGTGCTTTGTTTTTTGTTTTTACTTTTCTTTTTATAAAAGGAGCTATAGCATGAGAAGGGAGTTATAAAAAAGGACATAGGGAAAAACACCCTTTAGGTGTTTGCCAGGCATCCCTGCCTCACTTAGCATCCAATATCCCTTAAAACCATGGAAATAGAAGGACATGTTTAATGTTCAGCCTTAGTCCTGCCTAAAAGTTTGTTGAATTAACCTAGTGGATCCCAACTAGATGATGTGTTTACCAGGGCTAAAAAGCCATTTATACAGATTTTAACAAACTCTTAAGAAAGACCTACATGGATCATACTTAGTAGGCTATGTGACCTGGGGAAATGTACTTAACCTTTCTGTGCCTCAAACTCCTAATCTGTGAAATGTAGATATTAACAGTAGCCATCTGAAAGGGTTTCCTGAAGCACCTGAGTAGCTCAGTTAGTTAAGCATCTGACTCTTGGTTTCAGCTCAGGTCATGACCTCATGGTTCCTGAGTTCCAGCCCTGCATCAGGCTCTGCACTGACAGCATGGAGCCTGCTTGGGATTCTCTCTCTACCCTCCCTCTCTCTACTCCTACCCTGCTTGCTCTGCCTCTCAAAACAAACAAACAAACAAACAAACAAACAAACAAACAAAGGGTTTCCTGTTACTTGCTGTATCAAGCACTTATACTGAGCATTCTATATGCCATATAGTGACACAAAATTAGTGCTGTTTGCTAAATAAATAAACAAGCTGATCCAGAAATAATTTCATGTGTTTAGAATGAGATGCATTCTATTTGCCCCACTTATCTTTTACTAACTTCAATCAAACATGCCTTTATAAAAATCTTAAATTTTATTACAACACATTCTTTGTCATGTGAAGCACATCAGAATCAACTTACATCTAAGTTTTTTATATCTTAGAATAGATCTAAGGAGTAATTATTCAAAATACAAATGTCTCAATGTCTTCAACATGTCATTAGAGTGCAGGAAAATTTTTTAAAGTTTTTTTTAACATTTTTATTCATTTTTGAGAGATAGAGTATTAGTGGGGGTTGGGAGAGAGAGAGAGAGAGAGGGAGACACAGAACCTGAAGCAGGTGCCAGGTCCTGAGCTGTCAGCACACAGCCGGATGCTGGGCTTGAACCCATGAACTGTGAGATCATAACCTGAGCCAAAGTTGGAGGCTTAACCGACTGAGCCACCCAGGAAAATCTATTTGATTTGGCAATTCCAGTTCATCATCTTTCATGCAAAATGCAAAACTCTAATGATAAACAAAAGGTCATTTATTGAAACATCATGTAACTTAAACCTCTGTGCCTACTAAGCACATGTCAGAAACTACATCAAATCATAGCCAGCTTGGCACTCTAATTCTAGGATCATTTTTGCCATCAGTTTTCTGAAAGAGTGGCATGGAATTAAGCATACTATCATTAGGCATTGATAAAAAAATTAGCATAAGAAGAGGGTGGGGGGAGAGCACTTCTTTCTAAGGGATAAAGTCCTTTCACGTCTGTTCTTATTAAGTGAACTGTCATGCACAAATGATGTGTATGTCACTTACAGAGAACTAGAGGAAAATGCTCCCCACCTTCATTCTTTCCCAGTTGGATCATGTTAAATGACCCCAGTAGATTTTGTCATTTTGTACCCTCCCTGCCTCAAGTCTTCATTCACTTCATGACTTGCAGTGCACTTATCAGCATGGCCTTGACCCGGAAGAAGTGGCCACTATCCAGTAGAGGACAGGTGGAAACTGTCACGGAGCAGGGCACTCAGTAGTGCACACATTTTTCTTGCCTTGGGGACTTGTAACTCCAGTGAAGAGCTGAGTGGCTAAAGGAACTTAGGTAAACAAACATCTCATATTATGACTCACTGTTACCCCATCATTATTTTTTATAAATGCCAGTTGTTTGTAAAGAATATAAAAACTGAATCCCACTTGCAAGACAGCTATGATTCTAAAATGACACATAACATTTCCAAAGTGATAAAAAGAAACATAACCCTTTCAAAAAAAATAAATTGTTTACAACCAAAAATTTGCATGCACAATAGGAAACTATGGAACATTATTAGGATGGATATTCAATATCCAAGATGATATTAAATTGAGGATAGCTCTTCAGCTGTGTGTTGGTTTCACCATGGTATTTAAAGGATCTGATATTTGCGGAGACTAAAAGCATTCTCCTTTATTTCCATTCCAGCTAGCACTGATAATCTCTTCACAGAAGTCAGAAGAATAACAATAGTGATAATAGCCAATAATATTGCACTTTCTCAAAAATAGCACATTGTTCTGAACACTTTACACATATAGACTCATTTAATCCTCCAACAACCCTGCTTTTACTGTATCCACTTTGCAGTTGAAGAATTTTAGGCAAATTCTCAGTTACCGTTTCTAAATCAGCAGGTTATAACTTTAGTGGACATAAAAATCTCCCGAGGACTCTGAAACAGATGCCAATTTTTTGACCATCCCCCCACCCTACTCTGATTTGGTAGAGTTGGTTAGGGGTAAATTCTAGTGTTACAAGCTCCATTCTCATGTAGTCTGAGGAACAAGCTTGGAAACTGCTCTAAATTACACTATTCCCAAGGATATTCCCATTTACCTTGGAAGCCTCTCTGGTGATGTTTTGGTCTTTGTTTTTCTGTTTCTGGACATTTATTTGGTTGCCATTCATTTCCAAGTAAAAATATTTATTTGATCTCAATGAAGTTGAATCTCTACTCTCTCTCCAACTAAATTTTTAATGAAAACAAACTAATTGATATGTTTATGCTTTAACTATGTCAGCTCAAATCAAAGCCATAGCACTGTCCTTGAGAAGCCACATTCTCACAACAAATTGGACACAGGCTGGTGAACTCCTGTCTTAACTTTTAAAACACTCTGAAAGGGAAATTTTCTAGGATCTTTCCTCAAATAGATGTCTGCTTAAGGAAGGATTATGACTCTCAAAGGGATATCTGAGAAATTTATAAATCTCTGAAAAGTACTCAGCATATCATCATTCAAAACCACATAAAATAACATTATTGAGCACAACTTGCTTTCTGTGGGATCCTCACAGGAGGAAGATTCTTCAATTTTTACAGCAACTATAAGCTTAGAGAAGCACCCACACTGTAAGAAGAGAGACTGTTAGAAATATCTTGAGATTGCTCTTGACTGAACAAAATATTTTCTTATTTTCAAAGATAAAGAATGATTTTATACAGTGCAAAGACAACTAAACCATTGTTTACTTCATCTATGGCTACATTCTCCCTGGTTTTCAAGATATATTGCAAAGGTCTTCCAATTCTAGTAATCTGAAAAGCTGTAAAACATGATAAAAGAGAAGCATATACATGAGACTCTGGAGAAAAAAATGTTTTTTGAAAAAGATTCTGAGATAATTTTGAAAGGAGTCTAAACTGAAGTATACAAAAGGCATCCACCATCTGTTCTTACAACTACAGCAGTTCACTTGTGGAGCTCAGAAATATCCTTGTTTCCAGTCTTACATGGGGACACATTGGAAGGGGATTCATGTTGAAAGGAGGCATTACTGAACGGGCTACTTTTTAAAATATGTCATGGACCAAAGCAAATCTCTCCCTCAAAACAGTGAGATCTTTCTATAGTTGTTGTCCCTGGTGTACTGGTAAATATTTATGTTCATCAGTTGGCTCTCCAGAGGAAATAAGCCCTATATGTAGGTTTTGGCAATTTCCATGGCATGAATACCATGACCTTGTCTGATTTCAAACTCCCAGTGTGACACCACGAAATGTGGACTTGGGAAGAGATGTTCAGTATCACTGTCATACATGGTATTTCTACTCTACACAGATATATTGACTTAACCCCAAGAGCATAGCTTGTAGTAAAATAATTAGAAATTAATGAGTTTTGAGTACAGATCACTTTTGCTTTTCATGTAATGTATTCAAGTGCAGGTTTATGTAATTCACTAATGTCTGTGCTTAACAATGGGCTCTCAAAATCTCTGAAAATGGAACAATTGGCTCTCATGACTCCAGCTATTGTTTCAAACCTTAGGCAAACCTTCCACCTACCAATCCATTTTTATACACAGCTATTTATGAATGAAATTTTTCACTTATATAAAATGTATTTAGGGGCGCCTGGGTGGCGCAGTCGGTTAAGCGTCCGACTTCAGCCAGGTCACGATCTCGCGGTCCGTGGGTTCGAGCCCCGCGTCGGGCTCTGGGCTGATGGCTCGGAGCCTGGAGCCTGTTTCCGATGCTGTGTCTCCCTCTCTCTCTGCCCCTCCCCCGTTCATGCTCTGTCTCTCTCTGTCCCAAAAATAAATAAACGTTGAAAAAAAAAATTTTTAAATGTATTTAAGTATTTAAGTAAATTTTATTTAAGTAGAAAGCATTACCCCATGAACACAAACTATTTAATGAATACAGTTCAATATCTATATAATTTTATGAATCATAGCACTATATGACTTCAGTGTTAAGAAATCCTTGAGAAATCATGTAATCATGTAATCCAGTCACCCTCAAGACTTACTTGAAGACTGTTGGTGGTAGAGCATCCTTACTCATTCTCCTACTTGAAAATTGCTACTTCATGCAAAGAGTCATATTCGGTTCAAAACCCCTCTGATGACTCCTCAAGGATATCCATAACTTTACCAACTCTACTGTTTTCCCATGGCTGCTGTGTCCAGCATGCCAAATCTCCTTATCTTGTACATGCCATACTTATTTATTCTCCCTCCTAAAACTGTTTCCCAGCTCTGTGACACATTCATTCACCTGCCTTTTTCAGACTCTTTTTATAATAGAATGGTGAACTATTTACACACTTATCACAAATGCTTATTTCAACAACAGAATCAGAATACCTAACCAGTGGAGTCTAGAAATCTGCTTTAAACAAGGAGCTCAGGCGATTGTAAGATCTCTAATGTGTCAAGATCAACTGATTTACTGAGTATTAACTAAATGTTAAGGTGAGACTAAAAGGACACTAAAGCAAAATGTATTAGTTTGGTGATGTAAAACTGTAAATGTCATGATTCAGTGTAACCAGGTATTACAGGATAATAGCGTTCAGGGTCAGCACTAAAAAGACAATGATAAACAAGCCACAGACTGTGTGGGATAAACACTTGGAAAAGACACATCTGATAAAGGATTGTTGTTCAAAATATATAAAGAAATCTTAAAACTCAACAATAAGAAAACGTGTTTTTAAAAATGGGCCAAAGACCTTGACACCTCACCAAAGAAGATATATAGACAGCAAATAAGCATACTATAAGTTGCTCCACATCATAAATGATCAGGGAAATGCAACTTGTAAAAAGAAGATACCATTACACACCTATTAGAATGGCCAAAATCAGGAACACTGACAACATCAAACACTGGTGAGAGTGTGGACCAACAGGAATTCTCATTAGTTGTTGATGGGTATGTAAACGGTATGGCCACATTGAAGACAGTTTGGTGGTTACTTACAGAACTAAACATACCCTTACTGTATGATTCAACAGTCACACTCCTTAATATTTACTCAAAAGAGTTGACAACTTACATCCACACAAAAACCTACACATAGATATTTATAGAAGCTTTATTCACAATTGCCAAAACTTGGCAGTAACAAGGATGTCCTTCAGTAGGTGAATGAATAAACTGTGCTACATCCAGATAGTGGAGTATTATTCAAGGTTTAAAAGAACTGAGCTACCCAGCCATGAAAAGACATGGAAGAACTTCAGATGCATATGATTAATAGAAACCAATCTGAAAAGGATACATGCTGTATGATTCCAAGTGTATGGTATTCAGGAAAATGCACAACTATGGTGAGAGAAAATATCAGTGGTTGCCATGTGTTGAGGGGAGAGAGATGAAAAGATAGAGTACAGAGGATTTTTAGGACAGTGAACACACTTAGTAAGACACTATAATGGTGGATACATGTCATATATGTGTCCAAACCCATAGAACACAACACACAAGAGTGAAGCTTAAGGTAAACTATGGACTTCAGGTGATAATGACATTGCAATATTGGCTTATCCATTGTAACGAATGAACCACGCTGGTGAGGGATGTTGACAATGGGGAGGTTATGCATATGTGGAGGCAGGAGGTACACAAGAAATCTCTTTATCTTCTCAATTTTGTGGCAAACCTAAAACTGCTTAACAAGATCCCAGGAGTCTTAAAAAGAGAGATAAAATGATGACACCTGATCATCAAGGGAGACTTCTTCACAAAAGAAGTAAAGGCCAAGTCAGAACCTAAGGAAAGCTATTGCATTTTGGTGCTTCTCAAAGTTCAAGGACAAGATTGGCTGAAAATGAATTACACAGAGCCAAAATAAAGGCCTTAATAAGTTTGAACATAAGACAGAAGTCTTGTTGTCCGATAAAAATTCCTTGGGCTCCACACAAATGCAGATTCCCAAGCACTGTATTCTTTTACTAGCGATTCTGATTTAATAGGATGGAAAAGAACTGGGAAGCCAGCAGTTTCGATCTTAGAGGAATTGCTGGAGGAGCAAGGAGCATAGACAGGCCTTACATAGGGCAGCGTCACTTTCAAAGTTTTAAATTCAATTTCTAAATCTTCTTGGTTCAGCTCAAGTCCAAAACAGTGTGAATCTTATCTGATTATTACAGCTCACAGCAACCTGTTCTTTCTTTTATCGATCATTGCATTTGGAGTTCAGATTATACAATTATTGATTTTACATGTGCCATTCCTTTTATTCTACTGCCAGCTCATAGCGCTTAAGTAGTTCATTTTGCTGCATTCCTCATGATACCTAATGAAGGCAAAGGCACCCAGATACACAACAAATATCTATAAGTTAGTTGGTTCTAGGGATTCTCGGTATCTAATTCTGTTTCTTAGACACATGAATATCATAGTAAAAGCAAGGAATTAATGAGTGTTCACTATGTGTTGGGCACTCCTGAAGAAGTTTATATGTATTAACTCATTTAATTCGCTCGACAGTCTTATGAGATAGATACTATGATTATCTCCATTTTACCGAAGAGAAAACTGAGGCTTACTCATTTTCCAAGGTGGATTGACTTCAAATCCCATGCCTTTTGTTACCAAGCTATACTGCCTCTCCCTACTATGCCCCACTAAAAATGCTATTTAAACATATACCATATAAAAGAAAGCTATGGTGAAATTATGGTCAGCAATTATTTTTTAAATTGTTAGTAAGAATGACCCAGAAAAGATACTACCATGTACTCTAAGACAGCCAGAAATATTGTAACATTTCCCAGGCTCAAATCTGCATGCGCCAGCTAGCATCACTGACCCCTACACAGACTCTGGATTCAAAGCCTCCTGTGTGCCTTCACACTCCCAATGCCAAGTCACACATGAAGAGAGAAGAGAGGCGCATCCACTAGTGCAGCAGCAAAAACAAAAAGAATACATCATAGCCTCAAAATCCATGATGAGTCCAGCCCTTTAGCAGTCCAGTGAAGGGGTGTGTATCTTGAATATTATTAAATGTGGCGTGATCTTTGTTCCCCACCGACTCCCTTTTAGGTAACAAAACAGCTGAAGACACTATTCAGGAACATAAAATAGGTTGTAATACTCCCATGCCCTATAATTAATCTTCACTCAATCACAAGCATTTCTGTTTCATGTATTGCTTGAAGCAAAATGCTAATAAGGCAAGAAAACGTGACTCTAGGACAATGCTAGAAAATGGCCTTCATTTCTCTTCTTTTGAGATAAATAAGATGCTTTTGATCACAGCATCGAGTGAATAATGCCTAAGTCTCTAATACAAGATTTAGTTAAATTATATCCATCTTGGGAGATGAATAACCTGCATTTAAAAGAATAATTTAAGTTGAAAAAAAGGCAAAGCACCTTACTACTAAAAGCCTAATCTTTCTTTTCTAAATTTGTTTTAATCTTTATTTATTTTGAGAGAGAGAGTGTGAGCAGGGGAGGAGCCAAGATAGGGGGAGACACAGAATCAGAAGAAGGCTCCAGGCCCTGAGCTGTCAGCACAGAGCCTGAGGCAGGGCTCAAACTCACGAACTATGAGATCATGACCTGAGCTGAAGCTGGACGCTTAACCGACTGAGCCACCCAGGCGCCCCAAAAGCCTAATCTTTTTGAATGTGATTTCATATATTCTAGATCCTATAAAAATATTCACTACTACAAAAATTGTCCTTTGTCTCCAGTTTTTTGTCTAGTTCTTACCATTTCCTTAATTCTATCCCTATACATGGTTCCATGATAGTTCTATTTATTCCAGACTTCTTGTTCCTCTAAAGATTGTTTTGGGTACAGGATGCTATCTGCCAGAAACCTAAGAAGAACAGAATAATCTGCCCCAGGATATATTAAGCAAGCCTCATTGGGGCTCATTGAACTCATATACACATGTGTACTCAAACCTCTTGCTCTTGAAAGTACATGGTAGCAACTCAATATGTATGCCTGAAATAGATGTGTTTACGCTTCTAGTGTTATTTTACACCTCTGGAAGTTCAAAACATGAAAGTGAATATTGTTTTTATTTCTCACAATTGCTGCACTGCTATATAGTTACCATTTAGACTTTAAAAAAAACGTAAAAAGTAAAAAGTACTTTAAAAGTACTTTTAAAAAAGTAACAATCTTTATGTTTTCAAAGCTTATCAAGATATGACCTAACACTGTATCAAATATGAAGGGCATTGAGGTCAGATAAAGCCAAAGCATTTGCCAACCCCAAGGTCTAGATGAGCAGAACAGGAAAGAGCAGCTACATATACCTTTAACGTCCTTGGATAGTAGAGAGGGAACTTTAAAAACACAAGCGTACAAGGAGTTTCCTAGGGCAGTGAATCTCCAGAATTTAAGCTGTGCAGTGAATGAAGTGAATGAAACAGGGGCTTAAATCCACTGGGTCCTCTGGCTTTCTCATGACCAGTTGTGTGAATATGGGCAAATTTCTTAAATAGTTAAACATGTTTTCTTACCCTTACAGGAAAAAGAGCAAATGCCTCACAGGATGGTGTAAAGACCAAATGAGATACCACATAAAAGTATTTCACACAAAGCCCAGCACAGAGTAAATACTCAATAAATATGGACCAATGTTATATTCTCAGGTGATTTCTTTTTTATTACTTTGGGTAAATATAAATATGGGAATCCTATAAAAAGGCAAATAGAAGTTGGGATGTATGAAATGTATCATTCATGTATTAATAAGCATGGGACAAACAGATACAAATGCACTGTCCTTTGAAAGAATGGCATGAGTGTATTTGGCCAAAATACTTCATGTTTCAACCACAGAAGGCACCTCGTAACCCAAATACCCACATGGGTTTTTATAGCAAACTTTATATTTTTAAATGTTTATTTATTTATTTTGAAAGAAATAGAGAGTGAGAGGGAGAGAGAGAATCTCAAGCAGATTCCATGCTGTCAGCACAGAGCCTAATTGCAGGGCTTGAACTCATGAACTCATGAGATCATGACCTGAGCTGAAATCAAGAGTCTCCAACCAACTGAGCCACTCAGGTGCCCAAATACCCCTCAGGTGCCGTCTTTTGGCTCTGGTCATTAAGGGTTGGTGAGATATGGCCCCATGTTGGGCCCTGCGTCAAAAGCATGGAGCCTGCTTGGGATTCTCTCTCTACCTCTCTCTCTCTGCCCCTCCCCCACTCACATGTGCCCTCTCAAAATGAATTAATAAAAACTTTAAAAAATAAAAAAAATACTGCATACATTTGACATGACTAGGTTTGGAACAGTGCTTTCAGGAAAAGCAGAAGGCAATGATTAACTTTTCTCCTTGCAGTTGGTTACATTAAATAACTTCACACAGAGGAGGGAAAGAGAAGCTAAAATCCAGGTCATAGGGTATTCTGTCAAGTTTTTTTTTTTTTATTTTTTTATTTTTTTTATTTTTTTCCTCCTTTCCCTCAGGTAGCAAAAACTCATGGGCTTTTTAAGGGGAGCCAACCTGGCTAGGCTTTTCAAACTCCTTTCATTCCTTGCTTGGGAAAAGGAAAAACCAAGGTATGGGAATACAGGAAACAACACTTGATTATCCCTGAGCCTTCTAAAACCTAGCCTGAAGACTATTCCAGAGGAGGGTACTGGCTGATGTTCATAGCTAATTAATCACTGGAAGCCTGGAGGTAGTCTGGGTCATTACAATCCTCTTAGTATAGAAGTGTCTACATATAGAAGAGCCAAAAAATCAGTGGTTTTCTTCAGGGATCACTGAGACATTGCAATCCAACCTAAAGATGTAAAATCTCATGATGACTTCATCAAGATTTCAAATTGTTCTGATGAAACAAGGAAGGATGTTACAAACAAGACTGGATCAGAACAGGTGTTGGCTAAAAATTACATCGTTTTGTTTATTTGGTATTAGTTATGCATAATTAAAAATACAAATTAAGAAATCATGATGCCAGTAAGTGTTCTCATTGGCTTGTGGGTAGATGCCCTCTGTTCTCTAACCCTGTTTCTCTTGCAGTGGATTTGAGAGCGCCATCAGGTGGTGACACAGTGCGGTTCCAGGCGCTTGTCTGAATGCCAAGGTTTGCTGGAAATAACTGCACAAACATGGCCAATATTCCTGGAACTTTAATTGACCTAAAGTTTTGTTTTTGTGCTTGAAGTATAGTAAAAATTAAAACATATAATGAAATTATAATAAAATACCTCGTGAAGTAGAATTTAAAAATCTGAGTCACACAGACTTTCATCAAACCCCGACTCTGCTTCTTACTAATTGTGTCACACAGAGCAAGTTACTTAATATTTTTGAGTCTTGTTTCCTCACCCATAAAATGAAACATATCAATGAAACTTTGAGGGCTACCTCTCCAAGATTCTTTCCCTGCTGTCCCCCATTCCTCATCATCACCTTTGGATATGTTAGTCCTGGGATTTCCTTTCTCTTGGTTTCATGGGGGAATAAATACCCATCTACACATCACCTCCTCAGGCAGGGCTGTCCAGGCTGCCCTTGTGTGCTAATGTCACATCTGACATAGCCTTTAGTTTTTGCATTCTTCACATCTTATAACAATTTCTTCTTTCCCCAAGTTTCATTCACTGCTAGACTGGAAAGTCCGGTCCATATTGTGGTACATCTTCTAACTCACCTAGACACCATTCCTACCACATCTCACGTTTGTAGATGCTCAATGAGTGTTGGTTAGATGTTTTTTAAAAATAGCAAAAATTATTGAAAGGTTAAGAAGCAAGAGCAAACAGTCAGGAGACTTTCTGGAGGAGTTACATTCATTGCCCAAAAAAGGAGACAAGTCACTTAGGAGAAAGGGGTGAAGCTCTTGTACTTAGCTGGCAAATATGTCGATTATGATCAGTGGAATACACTGCTTGTAAAACTGAGTTATAGCCCTGATCCCCTGTAAAAATTAACAGTAAATCCACTTCTAAATGTTATTTGAAAAAGAAATCAGCATTTAAATCTTAAGTGTTTAAATTATTAATAATTAGACTGCACTGCTTTTTCTTAGAATCTTTTGGACTTAGGAAACAATTAGAAATCCTGAGGGCTTGATTTAAATAAATAGTTTCCATAAGCATCAAAGTTACTTGTTTTTTCACACAAATAACAGATCAAGTCCCTGAAACACTGCTGTATTTGGAAACTGAAAGACTTTTATTTAAGTCCATTCCCAACCCATTACATGACCCTAGCCAAGATAGTACACTTCTCTGAATCTCAGTTTCCCTATAAATGGATGATAAAACCATCCTAAGGGGTGTTACAAGGATTAAATGAAATAATTCATTAATAAGCACCTAGTCCTGTACCTACCATTTCTTTTTTTCCCCCACTCATACTTTTCCTCTTACACATATATTTTCTCTAAAATTAGTGTTTCCTCAATAACTATTTTGTAAGTTAAATGCTATCAAATTATTAAATGCTTCGTGGGAAAGTAATATGTTTTCAGTGCTTTAATTTTTAAAATGAGTTTCAGTCAGGGTTGCCTGGGTGACTCGGTTTCAGCTCAGGTCATGATCTCAGGGTTCATGAGTTTGAGCCCTGAGTTGGATTCTGTGCTGACAGTGCAGAGCCTGCTTGGGATTCTCTCTCTTCCTTTCTCTCTTCGCCTTTCCTCTGCTCATGTGCAAGCCCTCCCGCCCCCCTCCTCTCTCTTTCTCTCTCTCAGGAAATAAATACATAAACTTTACAAAATAAATAAATAAATAAATAAAATGAGTTTTAGGCATTAGACGACATGTGAATAAATTAATGATGTAAAATATGCTTCTCAAATTTTTCTTTATTTTGTTTTCTTCTTATTATTTTTTGAGAGAGAGAGAATGTGCGAGACAGGAAGAGGGGCTCAGGGAGAGAGAGAGAATCTTAACCAGGTTCCACACTCAGCATGGATCTGGGTCCCACAACCCTGGGATCATGACCTGAGCCAAAATCAAGAGACAGAAGTTCAAGCAACTGAGTCACACAGACACCCCCTATCCAATTTCTCTATGATGTATATCTTAGAACTATCCTCTCATAAGCACATAAAGTATGTACGCACCAAAACAGCATAATTTGGGTAATAAATTCAATGTCAATGTAACCTTAAAGAAATTAAATCTGCATGAGAAATAATATAACTTTTCAACAATATGAAGATACAGTTAATTCTCTTTACTCACAAACATACATACATATTGTATACAGAAGTGCAAAATATATTTTTAACACAGGAGATCATGTATATCACCATATAATTCCAACTCAGTAATCAATTAATTCAACAGATTTATTGAGTGCTTGCTTTGTGCCGGGAAATGAGCTAAGAACTGGCAAATAAAGATGAACAAGACAATTCTCTTCTTTCTAGAACCGATCACCCAATGAGAGAGAAAGACTATGCATAAGGCAAATAAAAGGTGATAAATGCTATGATAGAGAGTTCAAGACTGTAACTAATTTAATATTAAAATCAGTTCTACTAGTTCAGAACTGTGCTTTCCTGAAATTGTCTTTATTGACTTTATCTAGCTGCATCAAATAATCGTCCCTTCATCTTTTTACTTAGACTTGTTTAGGAGGCATCTAAGGCAGAACAAGGTTTTCCACCTTCAGGTCAAATATACCAACAACGTTAGATGTGAAAATGAAACATAATTTACAGGCCTCAGCTCCTATCAATTTAAATGAAAATAGACAGTTGGTTCAGCATATGTTGATTTCTTAAAATTGAAAATCGACTTTCCCAGAAATATGTCTCAGGGAAAATAAAATGTGTGGGCTGGTTTAATTTACTTATATTAAATAATGTTTACAGCTGATGTTTGATTACATTCCTGAAGGGGGGAAAAAAAGACTGTAATGAAAGAATTACAATTACTTTTTCCTTGGGAACAAAGAGTCCTGAGTCTATGTAAGTCTGAGAACTTATTTCAAATTACTGCTTAGAACATAAACAAACAAACAAAAACTAAGAGAAGTCAGGATGGGATCCTTGGTAGAGCTACTAATTCTGAGTAACAACATAATAAAACCCGAAGATGTCTGCATCAGTTTCACAAATGATATATTTTATCATGCTACATTTATGAAGAAATTGTTGACATGCTCTCTTTAAATGAAAGAGCAAGATAGACAGGTTAATCCTGTAAGTACCTTGGCCTGATGCATAGACCTTCCCAGACTGGGTGATTTTTACCAAGAGAACTTGACAATCCATGCTATCATTGTCAATCACATTTAGCTTCCTAAAATTTGAAAGCTGGAAAACGTTGCTTTAATTTAAAGCCTTTAATATAACATCTAATCTAGTAGTTCCTAAACATCAAAGCTTCACCTTGGGAAAGCTTCCACCAGTCCATGTAAAGAGAATAATAGAAATAGAAGCGAAATAGTTTCATGTATTTGTCATTAAGCTAAATTTACCCAGTTTAAATAATTATATTTTACTCTGACAAGATTTTTACCACTTTTTAAAAATTAAAATGGGGCACCTGGCTGGCTCATTCAGTGGAGCAGGTGGCTCTTGATTTCGGGGTTGTGAATTCAAGCCCCATATTGGGGGTAGAGATTACTTAAAAAAATGTAAAAAATCTAAAATAAAAAATATTTTAAATGTACGTGATTTTATGAAATGGTAAGACTATAGTGTAGGAACTTCTAAAAAATGACCTCACTTGCCAAACCACAAGTAGGTACTCTGATATGAACTACCACATTTAAAATCAATATTTAAGAACTTGAAGGCCAGAAATCACTGGTCTACACCACATATGTTTACTAGGAGAATCAAAAATGTAATGACTTGTCTTTTCCCCCTTTAAATATATTTTAATTATTTATCAGTGCATCTTTATTTATCCCACATTCTTCAGAGGGATGTGTTATCTGAACATTTTGTGTTTCTATATAATTCTAGCTATATAATCAGAGTGAAATGAAGAGTATTTGAATATTTAAAATTTTATATATATACCCCACTGCATAGATGAAATTTTAAAAGTACAAAGGAGCCTTTCTTCAGGATAAAGAAGTCATTATTCCATTAATAATTTAGCATCTTGCAAAGACCTAAGAAATTAATAAATCTGTAGAAAACAGAAAAACATAATGCAAGATCTGGGAAGGAGAAATGGCATCAAATGTTAATTAATGCATTTCAAGATCATTATCATAATGCTGATGGAATTGAAAAAAAAATAGCATAAGCCAGATCATTATTTGAGGTTATTGCAATACAGTACAAAGTGAACACAGCAAAATCACTGACAAAAAAATTATTTTTATTTCAAGTCTACCCTTGAAATAGAATACTCAGAAAGCAGAAATTGCATTATTATTATTAACTAGTTGTTCCCATCACATCCTATTTGGAGAATGTCTACAATGCCCTTGGGAAAAGGCTCTCATTGAGAAAAAAACGTCACATGTCTGAAAGGGGAAATAAGGAGTTAAGTTGCATTTTAATGCAAATTTTTGGTCTCAAATTTTTTATATTAAAAATGAATCCCAAGTGTACTAATACAACTTCTATGGAAAACTGGAAGTATTTATTGAAGTTGAATTATCCATACCATGTAAACTAGCAACTCAAACAGAAATGTGTACTTATTTATTCCAAAGGGCACGGACTAGAATGTTTATAGCAGCAGTATTTGTAATAGCCATAAACCTATAAACTACCCAAACACTCATCAATAGTAGAATAAATAAATAGACAAACTACAGTCTATTCCCACAAAACAATATGAATAATTGCACAAACTAATGTTGAACAAAAAGAGGCAGTTATAAAACAAAGTAAATATTGCATGATTCCATCTATAAAAAATACAAATAGAGGCTAAATGATTTTATGCTGTGGGAAGTAAGGATAGTGACCAGCCTTGAAGGGAGGGAGTAGTAACTGGAAAACAGAAGAAAGGCTGGGGAAGAGGGGTGGGGCCTTAAAACGTTCTGTTTCTTGACCTGGGATCTGGTTACATTAGCATGAAAGTTCATGTTGCTGTATCCTTAAGATACATATAACTTTCTTCAGATAAGCTATGCTATAAGTCAACATTACAAAGAAAAATAAATCCCTAAAATAAATAAATGAATTAACAGGAAGTAAATATCCAGTAATTTCCAATACAACAATATTTTTATAAACCTAAAAAGCAGCTAAGGAATTTGAAAAATAATATCATAAGGAGATTTGGAACAGATCTCAAATTTAAAAATCATTGTACCTAGAAAAGCACTTTTTAGATCTTCAGCATGTGTCATAGAGATCATTACTTCCTATGACATACTTTATTTAGAAAAAAAAAATATCAACACTAATCTTTGAAAAATATGTGTATGTACCGCTTAATGTTATATTAGAATAATTGTCTCATTCTATTATGGTCTGCTTTAGGACTAAAACTTCAGCTTTGGAGAAAGTGGTTTTTAAAATAACATCATTTTCCAGGTATACTTGATAAGTACTTGCAATTCTGGGAGGCTTGTTCTAAGCAATATATAGTTTAGATGAAAATATAGCCTTGTCAGATCAGGTTCTAGTACAATAACTTCCAGTCTGAGTTTTGACTAACTGGTCACTATAAAAGGGATTACACTGCTGACTGCTCATCAAAAATCCTTTTCTTCTTGGGCACATGGTTAGATTTCATTTCCCAGACTCCTGTGCAGTTAGGTGTGATCATGTGATGGGTTTCTATCCAGACTCCTTTGTATTCTTTTCCCCTATGGTTGTCTAGAATCATGCCCCTAAGATCAATATTGGAAACCATGCATGAAAGATGGCCAAGCCTCTACCAACCTTGTCCTTAAATGACTGGATTCAAGAAGGCAAGACCTGATCTTCCCTTGTGTTTATGCCATTACATGTTTTTATTGCAAACATTAGCCTACCCTAAATCATATAACTGGTAACACATTTAGGGTTTCAAAATAAAATTAGTAGATTATTGTTTTTATGTGTGGTAGAGTGGAGTTTTCTATCCTCCTTACCCACTTTGTACTTTTGCATTCTTATCCCTGACGGGAAGGTAAAGGTTATTTTAGCAAAAACAATGCATTAATGTTACAATATAAATTATAGATCTTACTTCTTACTAGAAGAGACTATGTCTTAGATGTATTCCATTCTTAAGAAGAATGGGGTTGGAGCATGGGCTAGGGATAGAAAATAAAAAGGAGATCCTGTATGGAATGAAATGTTGCCCAGTGGAATAATAAAAGGCTGATTTTCAAGACTTTTCTGGATCCCAGTAGTCATGGCCTGCCCTAAGTAAAACAGAATTATCTCTGGTAATGGCCAATAACTACATACTGTTTCAGATATGTTGTGGAATAATGGATGGATTCTCAATGGAGACAAGAGGGATAGCTATCTTTTAAGCATAAATGTAAGCAAAATTAATAAGATATTTCACTTCTCTAGGTGAAAGATGTAAAACATTGGATTTTATGCCCTCCACAAGTTAACATAAATACCCGCTTTAACGTCTCTGGTCATAGAGACATTGACATGAGACTAATTGATTATGCCCCATGAGGCCAATTCAAACATCAGATATCTTGAGCATGTCATATTTTTACACAATTGCAAGTAATGACCCTGAATAAAAGCCTGATTGTGTGCATGTAACCAGCAAGGACCAGAAATTCTTCATCTTCATACTCCTGCTGCTTAGGACAGCACTGACATGTAAGAGGCACTCTACAGACTACAGAACAAGAACATTTGAAACAGTTAAATCCTTACAGGGAATCTTGCTCTTGTACAATACTTCCCAACCCAAGTGGTATTACAGACCAGATAATGCAATTTGCTCCTGGTCAGGATACTCTAAGAATGAGTGAGCCAGAGTGGGGTGGAGAGAAGCCACAATGTCTAATACCGAGAAAAGAAACAGAGGAAGTCAAGGGGTGAAGTTCTATTATGGACAGTGTTTTGTAGACACTGAACTGGGGAAAAACTCAGCTAACGAGAGGTAATATTTTGGCTGTAGACCAAAGTTGTTTATTTCTCCAAATCAGGAGAATTAAACAAAATAGAATGCAGTTATTTCTTCTAATAATATTAACCATTTGTTGAGATAAACACTTTAATTTTCATGCTTTATAAATGAGGTTATTTTGATTACAAACTTTTATTTTCAGGCTCTACTTACCCATACATAGGATAGTGGAGATTTAAAACATTTATCATTTAAACTAGCTCTGACACTGAGATTCATTTATCAAGCTAGTTCAGTCCAAAGGGGATCGGGGACTGTCATTAATCAGAGTTACCTCATTTTCCCATTTCATTTTTGTATCAGCTATAAATAGCCACCAATCTGTCCATTTGGTATTTTCTGCTGCCTTCAGTGTGATTTCTGCACTGCTTGATAAAACAGGATTACTCTGAATTAAAGATCAGAGAGGCTCCAGTTCAATTATTTCAGTCATGTCCCCATAGGCTTTGCATAAATTATACTAGACCATTCGTCTATGAAACAAAGGAGGTCTTGATAGTGCAGAAAATAAACAACTTGCTATTAATCTGATTTTAGCTTTTTTGGGGTATTAGATTCCTAACATAATGTGTATAGGTTAATAGCATCTGATTTTCTCTTTAAAAATCCTTATTCTATTTCCTTCCTCATCATTCTTGGACACTATATAAGAACATCTATTTTTCCTAATAGGTTGGATATTCTGTTATATTGTGTTTCAAATCTCATCAGCTAAATGTTTTTCCCAACTCATCAAATTTAGCTCTGTCGGGACTACCAGACTACGTCAGCTATTGCTAATCGCATATTCAATTTCATTCTCCTCTTCCCTTTCACTTGTAAAGCCCACTGTCGTTCACCCAAAACCATGCCCAGTTAAAAAGATAAGCTCCCCGGCCTCTCTTAAACCTAGGAGCAAGTGTGTGGCATTATTCCTATCATGGAGAGGCAAGCTGAGGGTACCTATGATGATGTCCTGGCTTCCCTCATATAGACACTACCCCTTTTTCTACTTCCCTGTTTCCTTTCTCTACCATGGTTGGCAAAAGGATCCGGGAGCAGTCACAACACATGTGATCAGGAGGTAACAGTCAAGGACGGGACAGTATGCTGAGGATGGTAGAGAAGAAACATAAAAGGAAACTACGCCTTTGATTATATCATAGCATCACCGTGGTAGCCCTACACTGCTACCTCCAGACATCCTTTTACACAAGACAAATACATTCTTAGATGGTTAAACAGCTGTTTTGTTTTGTTACTCACGGCTGAACGCATTCTTAACTGATAAAAAAAAAAGACTCCCATCTTTTTGTGTAAAGACTTTTCAGCATACCTGTCATACTTTTAAAATATGAGCATTCTAAAGGAGGTGATGCCAGACTATAACGATTCCAGTAACTGGCTTATTCCTCATGTTATTACATTAAGACACATTAACTTAGCTTGTATTGCAGTGAATGTTCCCTTCATTCATTTCTTTGCCTATAAGGTATTTTGAAAGTAAATACACACAAATTACCTATTTTAGAAGTTGCAAAACAGCAGAAATATTTGTAAGTCATCTAATTTAGTTCTTGACTCATTTCCCAAACTATTCTTTTGGTGTAAAATACATTATAATTGAATGCTGTTCCCATTGTATTTTATGCACACTGGTTGTCATGCTAATGTGCACAAAAGGTTTTATCGAGCATGAATGTATTAAGTAAATCCCAATCCTTGCCACTGCAAATGCTGACAGACTAAATAAAATTGCTGACAATTGCCAAAACGTATCCAGATAGGTGAAAGTTAGGCAAACATCACTACAGGTCCTAGTGGATAAGCTAATCCTTTTATATTTGATATTTGTCTTATTAATTTTAAAATAATAATGACATATTATTAAATTATATCTATGCATTCCCTGCAATTCTCTGGTAACCCACTGAACAAGGTGAATTTCAATAAAATTCAATGTCTTTGTTTTATATGTAATCTCAACTAAGGCTTAAAAATAAGCCCATCAACTAACCCATCCTTCTCCGAAATCCTGTATTTTAATTTATGCTAATATCCTTAGCAAAAGTTATATTTTTATGATTTTATTGACTGTTAAATTGCAGTGTTTTTCAAATGTCATTAGGGAGGGAAGGACTGAAAAGCAGAGGGACTAAAGGGTGGGGGGCGTGGGGAAGGAGAGGGGGAGGCGGGGAGAGAGAGAGAGAGAGAGAGAGAGAGAGAAAACAGGCAGAATTTCCTCTCTACCAAAAGGGCATTGTTTTCATAAGGAAGTTTTCTGAATTAAACAACTTAATTCACAAATTAACAAAACTCCACAATTAAGATCTGATGGAAAGAGGAATGGAAAACTTCTGACCTTTTAGATTCTAACCTCCCAATTAGCTTTGTTCCATGCTCCGCCTTTAAATACTAGTTTGTGATCAGTATCAGCTTTCAGATTTAGGTAGGCAAAGCAAGCTAAAAGCAAAACCCTGCCTTTTGACTAAGAATGGCAAGGGAGAATTGGTAGTAATTACAATAAAATTGGTTTACAGAGACTTCACTTCTAATCTCTGTCAGATGGGCACAAACTAAGAACCCATTTATGTCAACTAAAGGCTCCATGAGTCAGGATCATTCATTATGTAAATATGACCTTTAAAATCATATCACAGATATAATCTGAATAATATATCCATGAATAATTGAGAATTGACAACATTTAATATTTATTAAGTGCCTTTTTATACAGATTTGACTCAAGTAAGTCAATTCCATGGACCCAGTGATGGTACCCACTCAATGATTTATTCAGCCTCTAAATATGATGAGTAACATTGTGTAAAGAAGTTAGAAATTGCACAAAGGAGATTTCAAGATGAATGAGGCACTGTCCTTATTTTCATGTGGTAAGCTCCTTAGGGAGGAAATAATAGTTCTTTACAGAATGGAAAGGTCAACCACACATTAGATGATAAGTAAAATGAGGTTATATTTCAGTAGGGTCTTAAGGGATGGATTTTGACAGGTGGTGATATCAAGCATATGGAAGAGCAAAATCAAAAAAAGTTCCAAATGTAATACCATTGAGTTAGAACATATGTAAAAATGAGAAAAAATCCTGGACAGGTAAAATGGAGCAAGGGTTTTAAAAAACTCATTAAGGAGTTTAGGTTGTTTTAAGAAGACAGCAAGTTGGGGGGTGGGAGGGAGGAGAGGGTGGGTGATGGGTATTGAAGAGGGCACCTTTTGGGATGAGCACTGGGTGTTGTATGGAAACCAATTTGACAATAAATTTCATATATAAAATAAAAAAAGAAAAAAAAAAGAAAAAAAAAAAGAAGACAGCAAGTCCTGGGGCGCCTGGGTGGCTCAGTGGGTTGAGTCCAACTCCAGCTCAGGTCATGATATCATGGTTCCTGAGTTTCAGCAGCACATCAGGCTCGCTGTTGTCAGTGCAGAGACAGCTTCAGACCCTCTGTCTCCCTCTCTCTCTGCCCCTCCCCTGCTTGTGCTCTCTCTCTCTCTCAAAAAAAAAAAAAATTTTTTTTAAAAGAAAAAGAAGAAGAAGACAGTGAGTCTTATCAGGTAGGTGGCAAGAATAAATTGGTAAGATGTACCATAAGCAGTTTCAAGGCCTCATCACCCCACTAAGGACATACATGAATATGTTCTATGAAGAGGGGAGGAAGATGAAATTTTTTGAATTAGATTTATTTCTGCTTCTCTTTATGATTGCATAAATTAGGACATTATCTGCTATGTTGAAACAAAGCTGAAACCTTACTAATCTTCTAAGTGTGTGATTACTACTCTTTTATTAATGGCCAAAAAAAATTGAAATGTCAGATTATTTACCCCTAACCATCAATTTTGTCTTTATGGGTGGAAAGTCCCCATCACCACCATCTTTTCTTTCCTCTTTCTTCCCTCCCTCTTCATGGTCTTTAATGGTCTTCTTAATCATTTAGCAGTTATGAGTGATGATTAATCTCATAAAGTACAAAGTACCAATTTTATCAACTTTTAAATGCTGAAATAATGAATCTTAATGAGTTAATTATTTTTTTTTAAATTTTTTTTTTTCAACGTTTATTTATTTGTGGGACAGAGAGACAGAGCATGAACGGGGGAGGGGCAGAGAGAGAGGGAGACACAGAATCGGAAACAGGCTCCAGGCTCTGAGCCATCAGCCCAGAGCCCGACGCGGGGCTCGAACTCACGGACCGCGAGATCGTGACCTGGCTGAAGTCGGACGCTTAACCGACTGCGCCACCCAGGCGCCCCTTAATGAGTTAATTATTGACAATCAGTTCCTGATTGTTACAGAAGGAGTAAACCTGAGTTTTGAGCCAAAGTGTTAAGGATTAAATCTGTATTAATCTAAGGACAGATTTTTTATGAATTTTGTTAACTATAGTCTAGGGAATTATAAACTTTTACTTAGTGAAAAGATAATATGAACCTCTACTACCTTTCATAGTCTGATGGAAAAAAAATTCCAGATATAGATATAGATATAGATACATAGATATAGATATCTAGATATATATAGATATACACATAGAGACATTCCTCCTGAGGTACTGGTTTTATTTAAAACATTCTCTTTTCTTTTTATACAACTATATTTAAACTATGATTCATGGTTTAAGAATGAGTAGGAGGGGCGCCTGGGTGGCGCAGTCGGTTAAGCGTCCGACTTCAGCCAGGTCACGATCTCGCGGTCCGTGAGTTCGAGCCCCGCATCGGGCTCTGGGCTGATGGCTCGGAGCCTGGAGCCTGTTTCCGATTCTGTGTCTCCCTCTCTCTCTGCCCCTCCCCCGTTCATGCTCTGTCTCTCTCTGTCCCAAAAATAAATAAACGTTGAAAAAAAAAATTTAAAAAAAAAAAAAAAAGAATGAGTAGGATAAAATAGAGTACAGAGTATTCACAGTAACAGACTCAATGTAATAGATTCTACACTATATCTGACTTCAGGCTTTTCAAATACGTACAGAAAATTACATACAACTTGTAAATTATTCAACTATTCTACCTCGTTAAATCTATTTGCCCCAAGAATTTATAAAAGAATTAGGTTCCTTCAAATTAACGGTATTACAAGTGCTGCATCACTGAGACAGGCTCACAAAGGGAAGGAAGATGTTTTGAGTTCATGTGCTGTGGTCCGCATGTAGGGCTGAAACATGGTAACACACAAAATGCTCAAATACCTCATAAAGTAAAGCTCATTTTTTATCAGCTATCTTCTAGGTAGAGGTAGGAAAATTCTCAAGAAGAAAGTAAAAACTAATGAGATAATTCCACATATTAATTCCATGGGGTATACCATAGACTCCCTCCCTCCCTCCCTCTCTGTCTCTGTCTCTGTCTCTCACCCTCTCCCCAGACTCTCTTCCTTTCTTCCTTTCTTAAAGAAAAGTCACAGCTCAAGAAACGGGGGGGGGGTGGGGGGGAGGGTAGAAAAAGGAAAGGAGAGTTTGGAAATAATGTAAGGAAGAGATGAAGAAAACTTTCTGCAGCTGACCCTGAGAGTAACCTGAGGGAGTCTAACCATGTTCAGAACTTGAGGGACTCCAGGCTGCAATGTCTATGATTAAATTCTAAGCCAGTGACAACATACTTCATGATGTGCCCCACAGTCATGCTTATAAATGAAATCCTTAGTAGGAATTGCATACTTTCTTAAGTACTGTGCTCACAAAATCCCTTAAACCCTATAACTCTTATATCAAAGTTTTGAGCTCCTTCTACTCAGAAAAACCTCAGATTTATCAGTTGTGGATAGGTTATTTGTTTAAAGTGCATACCTTTCAACAATCCCCGCCTCCTGAAAGTGTTATGAAAGACATTCATTTGAATGCCAATGGAATAGATGAGTAGAGAATCCCATCTAACATTTATCAAGTGATGTTGCAATTATGAAACATAAATCTTAAACATGAAACTGGGCACATAAACAGACTGGAAGATTGAACTTGAGATGAATGTAAAGAATGATCACTAAGGTCAGGGAAGGTAATTGGAGGAAATATTTTGTTTTATATTAACCATATTCAGGCAATCTACCTTACAGAGTTTGGGTTCTAAGTTATTCAGCTAGTGTCTTGTAATACCGTCAAATAAATTCTAAGAGGTAACACTTAAGGGGGATGCTTCTATGCATTTTTAAGTCATTGTCAATAGGCTCTTTCATTGTATTATTTACCAAAGCAATGATATAGATTTAGTTTAGATGGAATATATTTAGTTTTTCTAAATATAGAAGGAAAACATACTATAAAGGAGAGTATCACTTATGGAAATTAAACTTTACAATAAAATTTTCAAAACTAAAATAAAAAGCAAAAGACCTGGAAATAGTTGTTTCAAATAAAAAAGAGTCAGCTGTAGTGGGAAAAAAACAAATGTATAATGTATAAGAAACAAATCATCATTAAGATCCACTAGCTAGATGCCAAAAGGATATGAGAAAATTGAATCACAAAGGCAAATAAATGAAAAAATATTGATCTTTGCTGAAAATAATAATGAGATGGTATTTTATACTATTTAAGGGGGCATATATTTTAAGAAAATTACAGTGTTGAATAATGCCTAAAACTACACAATATTGTTGGGACATTGCAACTTGATAAAATTATTTTAAAAGCAATGTGAGGGGTGCCTGGGTGGCTCAGTTGGTTCAGCATCTAACTTCGATTCAGGTCATGATCTCCCGGTCTGTGAATTCAATCCCCGCATCAGGCTCAGTACTGATAGCACAGAGCCTGGAGCCTGCTTCAAGTTCTGTGTCTCCCTCTTTCTGCCTCTCCCCTACTCACTCTCTGTCTCTCCCTCTGTCTCTCAAAAATAAATAAATGCTAAAAAAAAAAAAAAAAAAAAAAAAAAAAAAGAAAGAAAGAAAAGAAAAAAGAGAAAAAAAAAGGCAAAGTCACCAGGGGCTCCTGCGGGGCTCTGTCCGTTGAGTGTCTGACTCCTGATTTCAGCTCAGCTGAATCAAGGCCTGGGATTGAGCCCCACATCCCGCTCCACACTGAGCATGGTGCCTGCTTAAGATTCTCTCCCTCTCCCTCTGCCCCTCTCCCCCTTGTTTTCACATGTGCTCTCTCTCTCTCTGTGTCTCTAAAATAAAAAAAAAAAAAAAAGGAAAAAGAAAAGAAAAAACTTTTAAAAAGCAATATGACAAAATAGTAAACAATCAGTTCCAGACAAGTTAAAAGATATGTGCAAATGAGATGTTCACAGCATTATTATCTATACCAGCAAATGTGTAACATTTGGAGAATAATTATTTCAAAGGTAGATTTATTATTGTTTTCTAATTGTTCTCTTTTCTACTTCAGAAGACTAATAATTATTCCATTTATTCCTGTGATTATGTTTCACATATTTTACTAATACATTTAATTATAACAAGCAATATCACACAACTTTTTTCTCTCCTATTCATGGGGGAGTAAAATCCTTTATTTTTAATTCAAAATTTGACATTCTCATATTGTATTTCCCTAAGCTCTGCAAATGTTACTAACAATAAAACACAGCATGTGATACATATTTTAAACAAATGTCAGTATATGACCCATGTATGGCTCATTTTATCTATATGAAGTTGAGACATTTATTTAAATAAACTTGGTATCAAAACCTATGCATATTTTGTTTGATATATGTTGATATTTGAGGCAATCATATGAGTATCTCTTACTGACTGAATTTTAAATATTCTACCCACAGAAGCAGTAGCATTAATCAATCTTTAACATAATATGAAATGTTAGAAAAACATGGCTCTGCACATTTTCTGTATAAAAATAAAAGTCTTTTGACATTTCTTTCTATCTGATTCTGCCTTTGCAAAACTGGGAGTCAAGAAAGCAATAATATTGGATTCAATATAGTGTATTATGTGTATGAGTATATTTAGCTATCTGTCTATACCGATTCATATATGCACATATACATATATTTACACGTATTCATCATGAAAATGGCAAAACCCAGATAATAAGTTAAACACTGGGTCAACAGCAAGGTATTTAAATATGTTATTTGTTTATGTTTATTTATTTTTGAGAGAGAGAGAGGCAGAGAGAGAGGGAGACATAGAATCCAAAGCAGGCTCCAGGCTCTGAGCTGTCAGATGTGGGGCTCAAACTCACAAACTGTGAGATCATGACCTGAGCTGAAGTCAGACGCTTAACTGACTGAGCCACCCAGGTGCCCCGGATATGACCTCTTCCATGCCCCTCAACAAGACCAACAATATGCTTTGGCATACTTTAAAAATTTATTAAATTTAATGAAATATTATCTTTATTTATAAAATTGTTTTTCACAATACTGTGAACTACTAGAGTGCTAAGGAATTATGTATGTCAAGTGTTGCATTATACAGATGTTGACAATGATAGAGAGATAGGGCAGCTTGCTCAGGCTACACAGTTTTTAAAATCTTCACACCTGGTTCTTCTTTGCACTTTTTTGCAGTCATCAAACACTTAATATAAAATTATTATTTTAGTAATCCAGAAACATATTTCTTAATAAAAATAATATATGTGTAATACAATGAAAAATAAATATAATTTATTAGGTTGTAGAATTTTTTCACAGCGATTAAAAATTATTTAGAAAACAATTTAACATTGTTTACTCTTTGGTATTGCTTTTACTAACTATATTTATGAGAAAACATTTGACTAATTATAGCACTAACTTGGAATTCAATCCGATGACTTATTTTTTTTTTATTTACTATTTTTTCCAATCCAATGACTTTAATGGCATAACATAAAGCTTATGTTTTTAAAGTGGGCTTCCTGGGGAGGGTGCCCAGGTGGCTCACATGCTTAAGTGTCTGACTTGTGGTTTCCGCTCTAGTGGTGATCTCGCAGTTCGTGAGTTGGAACCCCGCGTCAGGCTCTGTGCTGACAGCGTGGAGCCTGCCTGGGGTTCTCTCTCTTTCCTGGTATCTCTGCCTCTCCCATGCTTGCTCGCTCTCCCTCTCCTCTCTCTGTCTCTCTCTCACTCCCTCAAAATAAAAATATAAATGTTAGAGAGAGAAAAAAAAGTGGCCTTCTTGGGAAAGAAGACATTTGGAAGAATCTGCTTTTAAATATGTCAAATTGTTATGACTATCTTTCCTTTTGTATAGTTTCTGATAATTTACAAAATACTTTGAGGTAAGTATTTAAGTTCCTGATTTTGCTTATAGTAGTGGAATAAAATGAATATTGGATAATGATTCCTCATTATCTTTTATCCTTTTCAATCTTTATCAGAATGGTAGAACTTCACATAAATTTTAAACTAAATATCATATTTTAATTATTTCCAGAGGGATTAAAAGTAGAGTATTTCTTTTTAAAAAAACTAGAAGAAAATAAAAGTAAAATCAAATCTAATTTTGGGCTGAGGAAAGCTTTTCTACAGAAGTAGCAAATAAAATTGTACAAAGGAAAAATAATTGTTGTGGCAATAGGTAAAAGAAAATCTATTCACATAAAAATTCATGTAATATGTAAATAATATGTAAATCATTAATTACATGGCAAATAATAAACTGAGAAAATTCTTTGTGCACAAAACAGGATAGAGAAAGAAACAGTTAATGTCCAAATAGACAAAAAAAAAAAAAACACTACAGTGCAATTCACAAAAGAAGATATTGAAAATTCCCACGCACCAATAAAAAAAATTGGTAGTCAGAATATTAATTGAAATGTGTTAGATGTTATTCTGCAAGCTACTAATATGACAAATCTTTATTAGGTAAAATATACAATACTTGGAAGAGTGCAGTAGAATATGGTAGTAGAATATACCATTAGCACACTAACAACAGTCTCTGAAAAGCAGTTCGCAACGTGGCTTAAAATCTTTAACTCTATGTATCACACATCTGAGAATCCATCCTAATTCTAAAGGAATAATTCATAACCGACCTTCAAAGATATTTATTGTAGGATAAAAGCAGATAATTAAATATCCAATATTAAGAAAACAGTTGAATAGAGTAAGAACATAAAATTATGCTACAGAAGTTTATGAAATAACAGGAAAATAAAAAATCGTTAAAAAATATATTAATTTTGAGTCTTGATATACTATTTTAAAATATTAATTTAATCAAGCAAAAATGTCTCTTTGAAGGCTAAAGATTTGAATACCAATCATTCTGGCCCCAATGCACCGGCATTATGAATATTTCTTCTTTATACACCTTGAGAACATTAGTGGACTGCTAGAGAAATGCTCTAACTGAGCTATTTCTAACTGCTTTTTAATATTTACTTATTTAGAGAGGACAGAGAGAGAGACAGACACCCTGCAAGAGTGGGGGAGGGGCAGAGAGAGAGAGGAAACAGAGAATCCCAGGCAAGCTCCAGGCTGTCAGCACAGAGCCGGATGTGGGGCTCAGTCAAACTCAAGAAACCATGAGATCATAACCTGAGACAAGATCAAGGGTGGGACACTTAATCTATTGAGGCACCCAGGTGCCCCAGTGAACTACTTCTAAAGACATGAAATACTATATTACTGTTGGTGTTCTGACACTGAATAGTGAATGAATTCAAAAAGCATTTAGTACCCTAAGGTCTGTTCCCTATTTTTGTTGTTGTTGTTGTTAAGGAAAGAAAATTATTAGCAGTCTGGACCTTCCAAATAGATAATCTTCTATCATTTTTTCCTTGTTTTATCATGTACCCACATATTTAAACTATAGTAATGACCAAATAACCTACACCCATGTATTTACTAGGTATAGTCACCCATTTCTTTTTCCTACTGGTATTTTTATTCGAAAATAGAAAAGAGTGGAGGAAAGATGAGATATTATTGTATAAACATTGTCTTCAGTATACTTGGCAACAATAGGCAATTCTCATAAACTGTTAAACTTGTGACCAACTTAAAACTTGTATGGAAACAGTAAATAGTGGCACAGTTATGTGGAATTTAGTTGTAAAAGGTTTTCCTTCCTTTTACCATCACTCACTTCTTTGAAAAGAAAATTTCACATGAGGCTATGGAATCTATGAGCCACAGATACCCGAATGAAAAGAGAGGCAACTACAACAGTGGACTTAAATTGGGGGTTTCCTTTTCTTTCACACTTGAGGGGAATATGCAATTGGTAGCTAAGAACCAAGCTACTATTGCTGTTTCAGCAACCTATGAAATTATTCAGAGAAAGACGGAGGAGCACAGTATTCTGCACTGGAAAGGAGTTTAGTGAGGAACTATCCAATACTCTCCTTTCATATCTGAGGAAATTGAGCCAAAGAGAATTGAGATAATTTGCCTGAGATCATTCAGCTAGCTAGTGGCAAGAGGAACAACAAACGTCTCTAGAGTTAAAGTAAACTGCTCTGTTCATTCATTTCTACACAATTGCCTCTTGCATTCCAGGCACCTAGTGTAAGTCAAAATCGGGTATGAAATGTCGCTCTACAAATCTAGGGTCAAAACAACAGAAAAATAAAACAAGTGGCCACTGGGAAGAGATGTTGAATAAATGAGTTCTCTGTGCTTTCCTTCCATCCCCATTCTCATCCCCCAGGCTCTCAGTCAAACTAAAAAGGACACTGACCTACTTCAAATAATCTGTGTGTTGGGTCTCACACTGTCGTAATGTATACCGATGGGCATTCTCTGTACCCCTATGTCCCTTGGTTTTATCATCTAGTCAAAAGTCAAGATAACCTCTCCAAGGCCCCTTTTTCCCCAAGTCTCTAAATGGCTGACATTATCTCTTTTCCTTTCTTTCCTTTTCCTTCCTGTCCTTTTCACTCCTCTGTCCAGGGAGTATGCTCACCTTCAAGAAATTCCTGCAGTTACTATTCAAAAGCAGGAAAATTCCAAGAGTTGTACCCAACACTAAGAGTTCTTAGTAAACTTGGTTGTACCATGATCATTTGATGTTCAGGGTAATACAGGTCACAAAAAGAAAACAGCCAACCACAACTGTGAAACTGTCTTGAGAAATTTCTACTGGAAATTAGTTCTAGATTTTACATATTTTCTTTCACAGAACTGATTTCCTCCTGGAAAATTGCAGGAGAGAAGGAATTTCTCATTTAAAAATGGAAGCATCACATAAAAGTGACTAATTACATCCCCAAAAGAACTATCTTTTCACTTCCAGTCCAGGTTTCTTCCTTTCAAGCAACCTGAAACCGCATTCTTTAAACAGTTAATAGAATCTCTGCAGTTGGTAAAATAAAGAGGAGACTAGAAGAAAAAGAAGCTGGATAAGGAAAATGTCACCTAAATTTAATAGTTTACTAATAACCTTTTGGGTTTTAATGCATTGAACGAATTCATTCCCTTAATGGTTTTTTATACAACATAGGGATTAGAGAGTCTAGCCCTGCTGTGTGAGGAGTGCATACTGTGTTGGGCATGGACTGCTTGGAAGGATGAGTGTTGCACCAGCAGAATCTTCTTTCACCATGATTACCATTACTGTTACTAATAACAATTATTACCACCATGTTTTTAGCACATGATGCTGTACAAAGTACATATCCTACAAATTACTGTGTTTAGTCATTCAAAGAACCGTTTCAAAGTTTTCATGTATGTTATTTATCCCCATTTAGAAAATTAGAAAGCTAATGCTCAGAAGAATTAAAAGACTTAATGCAATCCTACAGTCAATTTACAGCAGAATCAGGCCTTAGCAACCAAACTCCAGAACTCTAAATCTTTAATCTGTCCCTGATGATAATAAGTATCATTTCATGTAGGCACAAGGGTTTTACATCTCTCTACCAGGTGTGGGGCTGCCAGGGATACTAAATTCAACCCAAATTTAGGTAAATTTCCTGAAATAGACATCTCTCCCCCTTATGTAGAAGCTGTGTCATCATTTCACATTTTGAAATAAGAATAGCATTCTGTCAAAGCCATTCTTACTCAATGATGTCACAAATCATTGAAAACATTTCTCTTTGTTCACTCCCCAAAAAAGGAATGTTATTGGGAACATAGGTAATATTTATATTTAAAGGAAATAGGGCTCAACAAATGAAATTATAGAGTATTTTAAGCCTATATTCAAAATATTTAAGTGATATTAATAGCAGAAGTTTACCATTGGAAATAGTGCAAAGAAGGGTCTCCTGGGTGGCTTAGTCGGTTAAGCATCCTACTTTGGCTCAGGTCATGATATCACAATTCGTAAGTTTGAGCCCTACGTCGGGGTCAGAACATGGAGCCTGCTTCAAATTCTGTGTCTTCCTCTCTCTCTGCCCCTCCTCTGCTCATGCGCTCTCTCTCTCTCTCTCTCAAAAATAAATAAGTATTAAAAAAATTAAAAATAAATAAAATAATGCAAAGAAAATCTAACAAGGCAACATCACACTTAGTATAATCATTACTGTAGCAGGCGTGGCCAATGTGGCATTTGAAAAAGAAACCTTACAAGTTAGTAGGTGATCATTGTTTTTCTTTTTTTAACGTTTATTTATTCTTGAGAGAAAGAGAGAGAGAGCACGCGAGGGCGAGTGGGGAGGGACAGAGGGAGAGGGAGACACAGAATCTGAAGCAGGCCCCAGGCACTGAGCTGTCAACACAGAGCCTGAGACTGGGCTCAAACTCACAAATGGTGAGATCGTGACCTGAGCTGAAGTCAGATGCGTAACCGACTGAGCCACCCAGGTGTCCCCTATTCAGATCAGTGATTCTTCTATAAATTGGGGTTGGGGCAGCTGGCCAAAAACAGGTGTACCCTTTTCTTATTCCTCATATCAAAATAAATTACAGGTGATCAAAAATTAAATATAAAAGGAAAATCTTAAAAGGACTAGGAAAAAGGTGGAAAAATTAATAATTTTAAAATGGAGTCACACTCCTTAAACACAATGTAAGAGGAGCACATGGAGGAAAGTTTGCTAAACCTTGCTGTATTGAAAACATTTTACAGACAAAAAATTAAATAACCTAGTTAAAACTGGGCAAATTACTTGAATAGATGACATACAAATGTTCAACAAGCATGTAAAAAATGCTCAACATCACCAATCATGGAAGAAATTCCAAAAAAAAACTGTAATGAGATATCATTCCACACTCATTACTATAGAAAAAAGAAAATAAGTATTGATGTGGATGAGGATAAGTTGGAATCCTTATGCATTGTTGGTAGGATTGTAAAATGGTAGCGTCACTATGGAAAATAATATGAGGATTCTTCTAAACAAATTAAAAATAGAAATACCATATGATCCAACAACCCCACCTCTGAATATATTTATCTGAAAGAATTGAAAGCAACCTCTTGCAGAGACACTTGTACATCCATGTTCACAGCTCACTATTCACAACAGCCAAGAGATGAAAGCAACTTAAATACCCATTAATGGTTGAATAGATAAAATGTGGTATATGCATATAGTATTATTCTAACTTAAAAAGGGAACCCTGTCACATGCTACATCATGAGTGACTTCTGAAGACATTATACTAAGTGGGATAAGCAAGTGAAAAAAAAGGCAAATACTGTATGATTACAAATAAATGAGCTTTCTAACATAGTCAAATGCATAGAAAGTAGATTGGTCACTACCAGAGGTTGGGAAGAGAAGGGTGGTTGCTGTTTTAATGGATATAGTTTTAGTTTTGTAAAGTGAAAAAGTTCTGGAGGTATATTCTACAGTAATGTGGATATATTTAACACTACTGAATAGTACACTTAAAAATGGTCAAGACAGCAAATTTTATGTTATGTGGTTTTGTCCACAAAAAATTGTTAAAAATATTTACCTATGACTTTCAAAACTTACAAAGTGAAAGAAAAAAATAGAATGAGAAATTATTCAGAGAAGTTATAACACAATTTCCTAAATATAACTCAAAGTTTTTCTAAATCAATAACAAAATGATTATCTCACTTCATTTCTGGAAAGAATTTTAATGGAAAAATATTAATAGGCAGTGAACTAAGAAATGGCAAATAAACAATGAAAAACTATTCAACTCACTCATAAAACTGAAGAGTAAAATAATAAGAGATATATTTTACCCATTACAGTAATGAAAAATAAAAGTACAACATATCCAGGGCTAGTGAGTGATAATGAGAAGTTAATAGGTCTTCTGGCACACTGTTTATAGGTGTGTAAAATGATGAAACAAATTTTGGAGTAAATTTGCCAGTATCTTTTGTTTTAAGTTTATTTATTTATTTTCAGAGAGAGAAAGAGCAAGAGGCAGAGGGCCAGAGAAAGAGAATCCCAAGTAGGCTCCATCCTGTCAGCACAGAGCATGACGTGGGGCTCATTCCTATGAACTGTGAGAACATGACCTGAGCCAAAATCAAGAGTCAGATGCTAAACTGAATGAGCCACCCAGGTGGCTTAGAATATATTCTAATACTTAAAATATGTTAATATTAATATTTAATATTTATATTATTATATATTATCATACTATTATTAAAACATCAATATTAATGGAAATATGTCTTTGGATCAATAATTTCACTGGTAGAAATCTATCTTAGAGATACCCTTTAGATGTGTACTGAGAGGTAAATGAACTAATCACTGAAAATATCTAGCAATGTGCTGAATACATATAAATTACACAATAAGTGTTATCACTACTTTTATTATATTTACTTAAGTATGCACAAAATGTTTCTGGAAGGCTACATCAGACAAGGTTAAGAGCAGCTATTCTAGTGACAGCAAATGGAAAGCTAACAGCACAGAGGAAGGGCATAAGGGGACTCACACACCACTATGTTTTATAGGAATTTTTACCATAAACCAAGTACCACGTTTATGGTTTTAATTGCTAATTTTAGTCATCGAGACCAGGACCAAACGTTCACAAAATAGGAAAAACATCCATTGTTCTCCTTTTCTAATTCTTTGGCCTACAGTTTTCCTTCCTTTCTCTCTGAAAAGAGTTGTACATGCAAAGGATACAAAATAAATAACATTTCCCTATTTCTCTTTATCTCATGCTTTTCCTGAGCCTTTGGGGAGAAATATCAACACAGTACAACTGGACATCCAGTGACTATGGCCATCATTTACTTCAAGGAAACCTAGTGTTATTGGCTTCTTGTCCCATGTAGCCCTGTTGCCTTAGCTATTCAAACTGGAACCCTGAGCTGTTGCAAGAGGGAGAAAGGATTCTCCATGTGGGTGTGGCTCAGACCTCATGCTATCTGGAGGGCTTTCTCAGGGACTCTCACAAGAAGGTTTATCTTTAGATGCTGTAATGGGCCCAGTGGTGATCCCAAAAAAAGATATGTCCACAACCTAAACTCCAGAACCTGTGAATTTTTCCTTTGGAAAAAGAGTTTCTTACACAAGTAATTAAGTATCTCGAGATGAGGAGAGTGTCCTAGATTATCCAAGTGAGACTTAAATACAATGACAAATGTCCTTATAAGGACACACACACACACACACACACACACACACACACACACACACACACCAAAACAGGAGAAGGTTTGTGAAAACAGAGGCAAAGGTTGGAGCAATGTAACCATAAGCCAAGGAAGCCAGCAAAACCATGAGAGGCTAGAGAGGAATGAAACACATTCTCCTCTAGAGCCTCTGTAGTGACTGCAGGCTTGCAAACACCTTGATTTTGGACTTTTAGTCTTGAGAAACATGGGTGAGTAAATTTCACTTGTTTTAAGTCATTACATTTGTGGTAATTTGTGATGGCAGGTTTTGGAAACTAATTCAAATGCCCGTCTCTAGGGGACATTTGTCTGAGAATTAACATTTCACTTTGCTTCAACAATGTCCCTCACTTTTACATCACTTCTTCCTGTATATTTTTGTCATTGTCTCAACAGTCAACATGTCACCAAGACACCTTAAATATTGTTGAAAAGACATTACTTCAGGGGAAACTGCTGAGGTGAAACAACCTAACACTGCCACAATTTTTGATGTAGTTGATCTCAAACTCATAAAACAAATCTGCAATTGCACAAGTTGAGATGCATGTACTTAAGTCACAAAGGCTCCTTGGTGTTCAAAAAAACGCTACTAAATATGAAACTCCCTAAAAGATATCACTTTGGAAGGTGAAAGCTGTAACATTCAGGGTGCCCTCTAAGTTACTGGATCTGAGAGGGAGTAAAGCAGAGGAAAAAAAGGGCCCAGAAAATTCCAATCACTGCCTGTGAATACTGAACACATTTCCTAGAATAGCTGGCCAATTTCTGTAAGACATCATACCCTCAGAAAAACAAACAAATAGCCAACTATATCCTGGACTAAATGTTAGATGTGTCAGAAAATTAATTTCAAAGCATAAGTCATGACTGTCTCCCCAAACAGCTTCTGTTGAGGAAAGAGATTAAGTGAATGGAATATTGCACCTTTTCCTCATTCTTACTGTGATTACAGCTTTAAAATGTGTATTTAGTGCGAGCATGTTTCCTAGTGAAAATATTCAGGACATGGCAGGGGAGAAGAGTTTTAACTGAGTAGGTTAGCAGATTTTTTTCTCAAAAGGCCTTGAGGATCGGCAATACCCTGGATAAATGACTAGGATTAGAATCTGGCGATGAGTTTTGTAGACTCAGAAACTGAAATCTCTCAGCACATGAGAGGAAACCCTCCTCTCAGAAGCAAGCCCATATTGTACAGGCTCATGGAACTTCTGAACAGAATCCAAATGCCAATTGATTTCTTTTCATTGAGCACTACAATTATTGCTCAGATTAAAATGCTCAACTATGGAGCATCTGGGTGGCTCAGTCGGTTAAGCATCTGACTTTGGCTCAGCTCATGATCTCACAGTTTGTGAGTTCAAGCCCCACATTGGCTGTCTGCTGTCAACACAGAGCCTGCTTCAGATACTCTGTCTCCCTCTCTCTCTGGCCCTGCCCCCTCCTCTCTCTCTCAAAAAATAAAAAAATCAATAAACATTTTTTTAAAAAGAGAAAAAAATAAAATGCTCAACCATCTGACCCTTTATCACTAGAAAGTCCTGTGTAACAATGAAGACTATAATCAGAAGATTACTTTGTGAACATGGAACCATAACAAAATATATAGATAAATACGTGATCAATCAGATAAATTTAAGAAGTTATTAATAAGATCATTAACACAGTGCAATGTTTAATGTCATTCTGCTAACCAATCATTCCTCTCTTTTGGACAATGTTTGAAGAAGCTGGGCCAACTGCTTCTTTGTGATTGCCTTTATGCCCACTCAAATTCTGACCAATCCTCCCATCCGATAGCCCTGCAAACTCATCTGTGTAAAGTGTTGCATCTTGGCTCTGTTAACTATAGATTTCATGTGTTAATTCACAGGGTAAAGATCATATATCTTTATTTCCACATACTTTCTTTCCCTCTGTACTATATGCAAACAGCATAGAACACTTTGGAGTTAACTGTGACAATAATATGAATTCTAGACAAAACACAGCAGATGAAACAACATGGCAGAACATTTTTTTAATATTCCTATTTTGTAGCCCACAACTTTTAATCACTTTTCAAGGTCAAACTTTATTATTGGTAGGCATGACAGTGACCAGTAGCTACAACAAGAAGCTGATGACCTTAACTTCACAGGTGGCCCCTGGTATAAAGCTTGACTTTAATGTGTCTAAACAACCATAAATATAGAATTTATGATGAGGTCTATTAGGATAGTAAAATCTTCTGAGAGGAAGCTGTCTAGAGCTGCCCTGCTTAAGAGACTTAAAAGCAGGCAGATCAAAGCATGTGTCATTGAAAATGCTTTTGGTTGTCATGAGAAAAGGGGTAAAATTGCAAACCCATTCAGTTGTATCCATTACTATAATGACTTAGAATAGACTAGGATGACAAAAATGAAGGGTGAGTAGTATAGGATCATAATAATAGTAATCACAGGTCATACGCCACTGATACTGAATTTTTCTTTTGTACAACAAAGGCAGTTTTGTATTTTTTTTTCTGAATAGCTATGGTAACAGGTTTTGCTTCTGAGTGCCTGGTTTCCTGTCTATAGAGCCATGCATCTGAGTAACATGCCTATCCCAAACATTCATTAGGATATTGAAGATGAGTCAAAAAGAAAGATGGACAAATGCCAAACGGTTTTGTTCTAATAGAAAAGGTGTTTATCCACTGAATTGCCAAACTGAATTTTGGGCAGGCAATAAGCAATGTTGTTATCTCATATCACATGTCATCAGCTCTAGCATATCCTGCTTTAACGAATAAAGAATTAGGATTATGTACATAGAAAGGGAAGAGACTAGAAATGCCTACATATCCAGCATGCTGAGAAAGAAAGTCTGGAATAGAGGTATTTTCTTCAGAATAAGCAACTCTTTAGAAGTGAATGACATATGATTTCTGGCAGCAGTGGTGGGGGGCAGTCTTGAGTAATGCTGACTATAATTCTGTGCTCTGAGGAGCATTCAATTGACACTATATTTCTTACAATGCTTCCCTTAAAATACAGACCACTTCAAATTGATGCTATGCCTCTTTTAAATAGGCCACCCTGTATATTCTGAATGAACTTTTTTCCAGTAAAGAACTGTGTTGATGCAAATCTACGTTGGCAAGAGCGTCATCAGAGTCAGCTGGGAGTGACAGGCATGTTCGAGCCAATTCTGGATGGTGTGTTGAAATACGCTTCCCAGGCTACAAGAGCAAATGCACAAAAGCATGCCCACGTCTTCACGGGGGTGACGTGCGGATCAGCAGAGCCATGGCTCTGTCAGAACATAAAACACATACCAGGAGCATTTCTTGAAGAGAAGCCAACAAATCAATCCCAGCAAGAGCTACATAATCCTTACAGGTTAAAAGGTGCCAGGGCTCGCCCTTTCCCTTAGGGCAAGAAAAAAAAAGTTTGTACATGTTGCTTTGCAGGGCACACTCCTAAGACATAAAAGATCGTATTTCTTGGTAACAGCCAGCTAGCTCACATAATATAAATTTGCAAGCAAGCAACACAAACCAACAATTCAAACTTCAAAGAGAAAGCTCTGTTCTACCCATTTCATATTTGTTTTGTTTACACGGAGGATCATGAAACCATTCCTATATAAATGTTAAAATGTGGCTTAGTCCTGCTTTTAGAAATATTTTATGCCTATGCAGAAAACCCATGTATTTAATAAAAGCAGTATCATTGCAATGACATGTATGAAACGCTGTGGCAAGCATGCAAATTTTTTCAGAAATTATTTCGGTTCTTCAATACCTAGTTATAATATCATGCTTAAGAATAGGATTTTGAGGGGCACCTGCGTGGCTCAGTCAGTTAATCACCTATCTCTTGATTTTGACTCAGGTAATGATCTTACCGTCATGAGTCACAGCCCTGCGTTGGGCTCCATGCTCTGCGTGGGGCCTGCTTGGGAGTCTTTTCCTCCCTCTCTCTCTGCTCCTTCCCGTGCTTGTGCACATGTGCCCACTCTCTCACTCGCTCTCTTGCACTGTCTCTCTCTCTCAAAAATCAATAATAAGCATTAAAAAATAATGATGACTTTTTTTTATCCAATCCATAAAAAAAATGGTAATTTCAATTTGGCAATCTGCCCCAGGGCCATACATCTGGAAACTAGCAACTTCCCACTTGCCTCTATGCATCTTCTCTCACCTCTCTCATCCCTAGAGCACAAGTGTATGGTTAGAGGTAGAAGCAGCATGGCATTTCTAGACAAAAAGTTACAGTGAAGACTGTCAGGTAGACCTGGCCAGCCTGGTGTCCACTGCCTGCCCCCTCCATCTCTCTAAAAGCACTACAGGTGAATTAGAGAGCCTGAGAGAATTTTAAAAACAGACACAAGAGAATGGACATCCCAGCTGATGAGCTGTGCTTTTCTAACTGCAGGCCTCTGATGAGATCCTTGTCTTTGACTCACAATCATCAGGACAAAGGACCCCGAGACTGCCAGGATACTGCTCATCACCCACCTCTCATCCTCAGATGGTTCTGTAAATCCCCTCATTTGACTTAAATCACCCAGCCCTCCCCCAAATCCAAATCCTCCACTGTAACTTCTAGTGCTTCTCATCTGTCATCAGTACAATCTCTCATATTCTCAACCTCTTGTCTGTCTCCTGCACCTTCTTGTGCTAACAGGACTGGCTGCCCATTGAGGATACGGCTTTACTTATGCCCTCTGAGTGGTACCTAATTTCCCTTCCACATTTGTGTAACACTTCCCCTAAAGGAGAATAAGTGTCTTTCATGCTCTTCTCTGCTATTTTCAGAAAGTACTGTGACCATTTTTTATGATTTACTATGCACCACCATTATACCTCACCTGCATTACTGCAATAGTTTCCCTCTTTTTACCTGTTCCCCACATCCATATTTTCTACACAGGAATCTAACGATTCTTCCAAAACTTAAAACAGATTGTGCCCTTCTTAGTCAGACACTTGCATTGCTAACCCTCTTCTCTGTGATATGTCACCATGAAAACTCCCCCCAAATTCCCAAATCCTTTACTACAGCCTCAAAACACTACATGATCTCGCTCCCTTCTATGTCTCTGACCTCATTCTCTAGAATGTCCCCCTGCCTCAAACACACCAGTCACATCCTCCCTCAGGGCTTTTGCACTTCTCATTTCTTCTGCCTGAAATGGTCTTCTCCTGGATAATCACATAATCACCTCCCTCCAATCTCTACTCAAATGTCACCTTATAGAGAGTCCTCCCCAAAAAAGCTTATACAAAACTCTATTCTCTTACCCTGCTTTATTCTTCTTTAATGTATTGCCATTCTCTGACCCACTGAAGTATTTATTTGTATGCTGTCTTCCCCCCACTAGACTATTGCTCTAAGGGAGCAGAACTCTTTTTTGTTGTTGTTGTTCAGTGCTTTATCTCCAGAAGAGTGACAGATAGTATAGACACTTAGAAATCATTTTTAAATAAATAAAAGGATAGCAGGATATTTAGCTCCTGACTTTTAGCATGGTGAACCAGTCTTGAAAGAGAGAAAATGCCTTCAGAGAAAGATGGTTTTCTGTGTGGAGACCATTAGAACTGCTAAATGTGTTCTAAGTATTACATTTTTTTTGGTAATGTATTGAAAAGGCAGGCACAGTCTCACATAAATAATGTCTCTGTTCTATGCATTAGAACACAAGTGCCCCCAGTGGAATTGACACATCTGATTTGAATGGAAACACAATTGTGTATTCTGCTATTTCAGTAGGACTATCTTAGAAGGAGTAGGATATTAACTAACTGAAAGGTAATATAGATTGGTCTAATTGGACTGAATCTCACATTCCAACTAGTGAGAGTGTTCAATGCACACACTTGAGGGTTAGCAAGCTTAGCATGGGATAATAACTCAAAATGTCACTTCCTTTCATTTGGAATGAAGCTGTTAAGAAAGATAAAATTCATTGTTTCATTTAAGCATATAAATCACTCATGTGTGTGCGCATACACGTGTGCAAGAGACAGAGACAGAGAAAGAAGGAAAAAGATATATATATATATATATGTATATATATATATATATACACACATACACACACACACATATAGAAGAGAGAGAGAGAGAGAAAGAGAGAGAAAGAATCTGTGTGTGTGTGTGACAGAGAGAGAGACAGAGAGAGAGACACTTAGTTGACCTTCAAAACCTGATTCCAGCTAACCTCTATGGTCTACCTTCTCTAGAGATACTCTGAACTGTACTCAAACTCACCTGACCCCCAAACACTCCCTGTAGATATTCAGTTGTTGCTTTGGTGCAAAGAATTCACCTCCTGCCACTTCCTCTCCTTCCATACTTCACTCCATTTCCCTCTCTGCTCAGATCCTCCATGCTTTTTGTTCATATCAAATTCCCTTCTAGGCCCCATTTTTCTTTTTTGAAAATATGATAATTAAAACTACACCTAATTAGGTAGTAGTGAATATTAAATAAGGCAACCTAACTAAATGCTCAGGCCCTTCTTTATGACTACGCCGTCTCATACTCCATCTCAAATCTTGAGGGAGTCCCACTTCCAGAAACAACCTCTGCCTCTTGTAAACGCCCTCCACTCTTTGTAATTATGGCTGCTATTTTAAAGTTCTTAAGTAATCACATTCCATGCCCTATCAGATTGCAATCCTTGAGAGCAAAGACAAAGCCCTAAGAGCATCCTATAAAATGATTTGCATGAGGTAGACACAGTATGTGAGGTGATTAAACTTCTAGATTTCAAGAGATCCAGACTACCCAAAGTGTCCCACCCATACTATTTTCACATTATGCTTGATCAGCACTCACCTCTTTCCGAAGATCCTTTCATTAAGTATATCATTTGAACTTCTAAATAATTCTATGAATCATATATGAATTAGTAATAGTTCTATTTTACAGATGAACTTAATGGTGGTCTGTGGAAAGTAAATGATACACCCAAGAACTCACAGTAAGTGGGGAGGAAAGTTGGAGCAGGTAGTACATTTCTAGACCTCTTTCTGCATCACAAGACTGTATTAGGGACACAGCAGTGAATAATGTAGAACTCAGCTCTCCCTTCACAAAGCTCACCCTCTAGACCAGTGGTTCTTAACTAGGCATAATTTGCATCCTCCCAAACTGGGGAATATTTGGCAATGTTTGGAAACATTTTGGATTTTCATAACAGGGTGGGATTACTGACATCTCCTGGGTGGTTTTAGGGATGTTCCCAACATTCTGTACTACACAGGACAGCCCCATGACAAAGCATTATTTGGACCCAATTGTCAGCATTGCCAAGGTTGAGAAGCTCTGCTCAAGATTCAGCTCCCAAATAAACGCTGTGAAGTATCCATACGAAACAATGCCAGATAAGGTTTGTAGAGACAGGTTTGGAACTGATGATATAGACTTCAGGGCCAAGTTGAGAAGTATAAACTTTTTCTTGCAGACCAGGGATTAGCAAACTATGGCCAGTGGGCCAAATCTACCCTCCTATCATTTTTTGTAACTAGTTTTATTGAACACACCCATGACCATTTTATGTCTTGTGCTGCTTTTGCACTATAGTGCCATAAATGAGTAGATGACACAGAGATGGCAGCCCACAAATCTTGAGACATTTACTATATGCCCCTTTACCGAAGAATGTTTGCTTACCCCCACTATAAATTGTGGAAAGCAAAAGCAGAACTTTGGGATAAGTAATGACACAGTGTGGATAGTACATCCTCAAGGGGAAGAGACTTATGGCACAGAGACAGTTAGGATGGTTTTGAACTCACCCAAACATAAAGCTGATGCTAAAATAGGTAGTGGTAACCAGGAAAAGACAGAAAAGCAAGAAATATCAGATGAAATAATCTATAGGGCTGGGCAGAGAAAGGGCAAACCAGAAGTCAAAGATGACTGGGAAAGCAGTAGTTCCAGGGGGAAACAGTGAGCTCAGTTTTTCACATTTTATCTGAGGTGAAAGTAGATTTCTTAAGTGGAAATGTCCAGAGGAGACATACAGATCTTGAGACAGGCTTAAGAGCTGGATTTTGTGAAATGGAGCTAGCAATTGGAGCTGGGGCAGAAGTCAGGCTGCTGGTGCAGGGAGCATACTGAAACAAAGCCAAAGGGCTAATTATATAACCGGAGGGCACTTCAATTTAACGTGCTGGAAATGAAGACAATGAAGGAGGAAAAGAGAGAACTCACAGAAACAGGAGCTAAACCCGTGAATGAGACAGTTTCAAGGAGGGGTCAGCATCAGCATGGTAGTAATATATTGCCATTGCTGATTTTAATTTTTAATTATTTGTTAATTAATTTATTTTATTTTTTAAATTTAAATCCAAGTTAGTTAACATGCAGTGTAATAATGATTTCAGGAATGAATTTAGTGATTCAGCATTTACATATAACACCCAGTGCTCATCCCAACAAGTGCCCTCCTTAATGCTCCTTGCTCATTTAGCCCACTCCCCACCCAGTACCCCTCAAGCAATCCTCAGTTCCCTGTATTTTAAGTCTCTTATGGTTTATCTCCCTCTCTGTTTTTATATTATCTTTGCTTCCCTTCCCTTAAGTTCATCTGTTTTGTATCTTAAATTCCACGTATGAGTGAAGTCATATGATATTTTGTCTTTTCTCTGACTTATTTCACTTAGCATAATACACTCTAGTTCCATCCACATAGTTGAAATGACAAGATTTTACTCTTTTTGATTGTTGATTAACATTCCATTGTGTGTGTGTGTGTGTGTGTGTGTGTGTGTGTGTGTGTGTGTGTGTGTTGACAGTGCTGCTATAAACACTGGGGTGCCACTTCAAAACAGCAATCCTGTATCCTTTGGATAAATACCTAGTAGTGCAATGCAAAGGCAATGCTGCTTTTAATTTATTTATATACGGACTTGTCCATCTGTGACGAAAACCCTCAAGATAAAGGGAAGACGATGCTCCTCCTTAATTTATAGCTGGTACACTGCTGACTACCACTGAAACTTTTATTTTTACTCCAAAGTATATGAGTCCTCTGGAGTCTCTATAAATAATGTAAAAAGAGAAGGAGGTGAACAATGAAGATGCTTCTCTAAGACAGTTTCTCAAAGGATAGTTCCAGCTGCTTATAAATGTGACTTCTGGGGCCCCAGTTCAGATATGCTGTGGGTGCAGGGCTGACTTCACAGGGGTGACCTGAGAAGCTGTATAGGATCACATTCTCCAGCGGGCCCTGTGCTGGATTGCATGTTCTGCTGTTGCTGTCAGGAAATTCCTAATATTCTTCTGAACAAGTGTGTCTGCATTTTCACTTTATACCAGGCTTTGCAAATTACAAAGCCGGTCCTATAAGAGAGTTCTAGTCCAGAATTAAATAAGTTCTCCAGAAGATTACATAGGTATAAAAAAATCAGACTCCTCACTTACCTCAGCTTTCACTTATTTGCATGAAGATCCTGCACTCTTTGAAAATGTCCATGTCTGTGCTCTTTGGCTTGAAAGCTGCCATTAGAAGGTATGTACTTTCCATGGAACATATCCACGCTTCTTTCCATCTGTGTAGCTACCAACTAGGTAGTAAGTATAGGGTGGTGGTAAAACGAGATACCAACACCTCACTTTCTGCTTGGGAGTTGGAATCACACAATCTAAATTCAGTGTGTTTACTTTCAACTAAGGGATTCGGATCTGAAAAGCCTGCAAGAACCAACGTCCTTCTTTGAACAGAAGTATCAATGGTTCGGGTACCACTAGGTCAGGATATTACAAGGTCTGGTGTTGCACACACATAGTTTTAGGCACAGGTGATGTGGTTTAGTGACTTTTTAAGTGTTGAACTTAATAATGAGAAGGCTATTTCCTTTCCAAATCCCTTTCAATCATTCTTACTATCTTAAGGAGAAAGACTTTTACATCTCTGTAATACTTGCTACCTGTCATTTTAAACACACAGAGAGCAGACCTCAGGCTCAGAACCTTTAGCAGGTCATAAAATCCAGCTAAATTTTAATTTGTTTCAATCATCTTCTACATACAATCAATGACACAGTTCCAATTTATAGTAATACTATAAAGCTTCTTTTTTTTAACACATGGGCCTTGAATAAAAATGTAAATCCACTAAAAAATATTAAATGCAAAACAGTACAAATGATTCACAGATGGACCTTCACCTGGAAGGCAATACAGTAATAATAAGACTATTAATGACACTGCTATTGTTATTAATAAGAAGGCTTTATTAAAGAAAGCCAGGTTCCATTCAGAGGAGAGCAATAGCATTCCGCCTTGTGCGTCATCAGCCTCCAATTCATATATGGTTTAGTTATTACAACCCATAAATCACATGCTGTCCTATTTGGCACTCACTCAATAGAGAGTCATAAAAAAAAAATCACACCGCACAGAATAAAGCAAAGAAAACAAATACTATAAACCTAAAGGAGGTAAACAAGAAGAAATGATAATCCAAGTATCCTTATTAGTCAGAAAGTTGCTTATTTCAACAGACCAATAAAACACTCTCACCATTTACGAACATAAATGTGAAATCAGCTACACAAGAAAATAAAAAAAAAACGCCCTATTAATAATAATATACAGAGGACACCACTTTATTTTAATAAAAGCTAATTTGATCAGAGGGCTATCTCATAAGGGTAATGGAAAGGAAATTGGTTGGTTTGAAATTACCACAATGTAAAAATAAATATAGACTGAACTAGAGACAAAATATTTACATTAAAATAACATTTCTATGCTAAATATATTCAAAAAGATTTTCTATTATTCAATTTTAGTTATTCTGAAGATCTGCTTTGGAGAAGTGGTGCTTAGTTTCTGCCAGTTCAAGTTTCTCCAAATTGTCATCCTAAAAAAGGAATTCTAAAGGGTGTTGTTTTTTTTTTTCAAATCTCTCCTCAAAATCTTGACATTTCTTTTATAAGCTTAGGTCTTGCTGTATAATTTAACCACTATGAATTCTAAGAGGTAAGGATTAGTCATCACAGTTTAAAAAGCTAGTTATTCAGTAATTTCCTAAGAATCATAAATATATTTAAATAAGTTTATTTTCAGAAATACAACAAGCATAATTTATTTTCAAAGTATACACTAAATATTATTAAAATGCATATATTTGACAACTCTGTGACACTATACAAACTGATTCATATACACATATCCTAAAGTCCAATTATACCAGTCTAGTTGTGTGCAAACCCAGAATACACACACACACACACACACACACACACACACACACACACACACAAAGTCATGGTGACAAAGTCCATACAAATGGTTAATCATTGAGTCTGAAATTTCTTTCCACTATGGCAGTCAAACACTACATCGCCAGGACTTTTAGACTGGAAGAGTATGGATCTACCCAGCTGTTCAGCATATGAGCCACAGTAATAGAAGATATGTTTCTCAATTAAACAACAAATATTTATTAAATGCATATTATACAGGTGGTACTTAGTACCTCCAATGGATACAAGATTGCTACATCTTAGGAATGAATAATTCAGCTACACAGTTCAATCACTCACATGAAATAAAAGAGAGCATAAGATTTAAAGTGCTAAATAAATGGCAACGCATTGTGCTCTCAGAGTTCAAGGGCAGCTATCACCAAATGAAGTCAGGCCATTTGGCCCTGTACACACTGGCTCATGAAAACCCAGTCAAGCCACTAATCCCAATGTTTTCATTTATTTTCTTTCATTAGACCTTAAATTTTTAAATGATATCCTGACCCAAAGAAGACAATCTCAGAAAAGTCATTTTAAAGAGGAAAGACAGCATTTCTTTCTGGTCCCAGAGATAGTTCCATTCTAAAAGCACATATCTTGTTAAGTCAAAGAGACTGTTCCATAACAGAGGGATTTGACATGAAGGCTGGCAGATGAATAGACTGTTTTGAGGTAAGATGGGCTTTGGTCCTCCTATCCAGCTATCCGGTCATTCGCAGCCAGCCTGTGAGTCAGGCCAGCTCTGGTTACCAAGCAGTTTGCTGCTCTGTTGCTTAGTGACTTGAGCCTGCAGACCATCATTTCCAGCTGGCTCTTCTGGAACTTAACCGTAATAGATTTTTGACTTGATCTTTCTCTTTACAACTCAAGCCTTTCCTGACTTTGCCTCTGAATCAGTGAAAATAAAATTATTCTGATTGGTTTTGTTTTTATGTCAGTCTTATTTTAAAAACTACTCTGAATTAGAATGGTCTTTGTTAAATCTGAAGCCCTCCTTTACCAAAGACATGTATTTCTCCTACATACATTTTTATCACACAAAAAAGATGTCTACACTCATACAAGCCACATGTGTAAACAAATAAACTAAGATTCTACGCCAAGAAAGAATTCTGCTCCTGCCCTTCTGTTAATTAACCACCACTCTGTAAAATCACTGAACATCCATTGTTTTAGCTTCAGTATACATTCAGGGTAGAGTAATAAATGTGAATGTGACTCTTAGCCCAAAGGGAGGTTAATGCTGACAGAACACAGGATAGAAAGTTAGGCAGACCTTGGCTCAAGTTCTACTTCAACTCACTTCATGGCTGCAGACCTCTGTGATCTTGGTTATATAACAATTTTTATGGGCCCCAGCAGCTGCATATGGAGAATACAGCTAATGATACTTCAATTCAATACTTGTTTGTTTTGAAAGGTTAGTATACATAAAGTACCTGGCATGTAGCTGGAGCTCACATTAGTGACAGCTAGTCATTAGTGACTATGTTATAATAAATCTCAGATTATAAGCTATGTTATGAACCTAAAGTTTTTATTACAGAATGAAATCAGGTGATTCTTCTCATACCAACTCAGATCTCATTTTGACATAAGTACTTTCTATGAAACAGAGAGCTTTTATGTCCTAAAATTGAAGATGAAATGTTTTTTTCTATTTCATATGTACAGATGACACTGATATATTAAAAAGGTATATAATTGAAGATGCAATAAAAGAAAAAATTAATTAGAATTTTATTATTATCTATAGATTTCCATATTCCCTACCCAAAATCATGGCTTCCATATTGTGTCCTAGAGGGAATACCACCAACAATTTCATTCTGAAGGCCCTGCAGCTTTTATGAGTCACAGAATTATTAAAAAATTCTGTCCCTATTTCTACCCACGTGGCATCTATCTCACTCACTTATACCACCAAGTTGGAACTTGTTTCTAATTACTTATCTTAAATATACTATAGTTTGTTATCACTTTGTAAATTTAATTAGTCAATTTTTGACTTGTAAATATCAAATGTCTTTATAACCATATGACTTATAAATAGAGAGTCTACAATTCGAAAAGGTTGAGTAACTAAGGTCAAATATAAGTGGCCAGAGAAGCTAGAAATACCCGTCTTCAACTATACTAAAGTGATCATAGTTTTAGAAACATGATTTTTTTAGAAGCAAATCCACTTAAAAAAAACAAAAAACAGTGACATAATTTTGCTACACTGGTAATAATAAAACTTCTTCCTGAAACTGCTACTTGAAGAATAATTCTGGTAGCTTCCTGTCTAAGAAAAAAAAAGTGCTGAAGCTCATTTAATTATTTAACCTCACAGGAGGAACTTATTATTTATAAGGATATGTATATAAAGAATAACCTTGAAAATTAAAACCATGATTTAAAAATAATTTTAATGAACTGTAACATTAATTTTTTCTCTTCTCCTTCAACATTTCTGCCAAGTTTCTAAGAAAGACTATGTTTTTTTTTTTTCCTTAGAAGTATTTTTACCGCGGGGCGCCTGGGTGGCGCAGTCGGTTAAGCGTCCGACTTCAGCCAGGTCACGATCTCGCGGTCCGTGAGTTCGAGCCCCGCATCAGGCTCTGGGCTGATGGCTCAGAGCCTGGAGCCTGTTTCCGATTCTGTGTCTCCCTCTCTCTCTGCTCCTCCCCCGTTCATGCTCTGTCTCTCTCTGTCCCAAAAATAAATAAACGTTGAAAAAAAAAAATTTAAAAAAAAAAAAAAAAAAAGAAGTATTTTTACCATTAGTAGAAATGGCTTCAGCTGGTGTTGAGACACTTCATGTCTTTTCTTTAACATAAATGTCAAAGGTCACAGGAAGCACATATGTGTAATAAACCACCAGGTCATTTCAATTTTTTTTGCACTTTTCCTCAGCAACCGTTTGTCACCTTTTTATCTTTTTAATTTCTTAAATACTGCAAGGCAATTGATAAGTTCTTTAAGAGGAATGTCTTCCTGGAGTCTTAGGGTTTTTAAGAAAGGCTAATTATACCTTTTAAAAGCTACAGACACCCTTAACTTGCAGTGCCCCCAAGATTTCCGCTGAAGACACAAAGCCAATTACACCAGGGACACAGCTAAAGACTCAGCCAACTGGCCCCACCCAACATGCCTGCAGTACTTCCTGTTGTGATCCCCAGATAATTTCCCCAGAAACTTCCTTCCCACCTCCTCGTATCACACAACACCCACAGTCCACCTCTGGAGTTCCTAGCTCCTGGGAGAACACCAGTAATGCTTGTCTCTTGGGTATCCTTACTGCAAGGGACAGAGAAAAGACAACCTTAAAGTTGCATCGGCAAATGTAGGAGAACTGGGACAAGGGAGAGAGTTCTCAAATAGAATCACTAAATACTGGCTTTGAAAACCTACTCGTGTGTGTGTGTGTGTGTGTGTGTGTGTGTGCGCGCGCGCGCGCACACGTGTGTACTACAAACTCTCTAAATGGCTGGATTTCTGCTTTATAGATAATAAAGGGCTTCTTCTCCCTTCTGTAACTTGAAGAAAATTTATAATATATTTGTCTCTTAACAACCATAAAAACAAGCACAGTTGCTGAAGAAATTATGACTCAAGAGAGCAAATATTTACTTTTGAACATGTGCAATTTTATATCTAATGCCAGTGCTGGGTAAAGAGAAATTTATAGTAAACCAAAAATATGTCCAAAAGCACTTATCTAGCTCCCTAAAAATCTTCAAGATTTCCTAAAAGTCTCCTGGAAGTTGCCTTTCAAATACACCTACAAAAGTTATTTTGTTGTTTAAGGTTGTTACTAACTGCTTCTTCTACCTTTGGATGTTGTAATAAAAAACACACATGCATACACAGAAATTACAAAGAGAAGAAATTTGAATATTACCTAGATGCTATCTTAACCAAAGAAATCCTAATTCGTAATTTCACTTACACACACTCTAGAACAATTTTCTTCATTCATAATGTAAATTAAAATGAAAACCTGAAAAACAAAGATTTACCTGCCTGTTTGTTTTTCCTGAAATAAATTTACACTAGGAATTATGTTTTCTTCACCAGAGATCACACTGACCTTCGAGTTCCTGCTGACATCAGAGGGAATCCCCTACTGAGATAAAAGCAGAATGTCCTGTCTATAATCACTAGGCTACAAAGTACTAGATATTAAGTAAAAATGATAAAACAGAGTGGTAAAAAGCACATACACAAAGCATTCTAGTTTAACACACAGCACCAGACCAAAACAAAAACAAAAACAAAAACAAACCCGTTCAATAAATATTAGCTAGTGATGTAATTACGAATAAGCACTGAAGGAAAAGCGGAAATAAGATGTGCCATAGATTGTGAAGAAGCAGCAGATCATTTCCAGTTGGGGGAACAGGAGGAAGCTCTGAGGAGCAGAGGGATGTGAAAAACATGTGTAACGGGAGTAGGCAAAGAAGAGGCACTAAGTCCTATGGTTCATCTCCCCTTTAGTCAGAGTCATGAAAACAGTCATTTAGTCTCCTTTTCCACAGTCATGAAATTGACACACACCTATCATTCTTTTGAATTCTTGGTCTCTTTGCATATATTCTCTTTAGTCCAATCCATTCACAAACAAATGACAGGATAATCATCTAAAAATTAAATGTAATCCTAAAGATCCAGGAAGATCAAGGCTGGAATAATGGACATATAGTGCCTAATAAGGAAAGTATTTGCTTATAATGATACTCAACATCTATCCCTGTACAACACATTCTAATCTACACATAACTGTACTTAATAAAATCACAACAGAGCCTGCTTCAAATTTTGTGTCTCCCTCTCTCTTGAAAATAAACATTAAATTAAAAAAATAATCAATAAAACCACAATACCAAATAGATACTATTACTATTACCAGAAAATTGGATAATAGGGAAATTGAAGCATATGTCAAGTAACTTGTTCAAAATCATGCAACTAGTAAATGGGAAGTCAGAATTTAAATTCAAGTAGTCTGGCTTCTGCTTAGGTGCTCTCCATAGGAGTCACACAGCACCTGAAGTATTGTGTCAACTCAGGAGGCTACTTGTGAAAATCCAAATGAATTCTGGATAAGAATAACCAGGCTCAACCTGGTAAATACAGTGCAAAAAGGTGAAATAGCTTAGGATGTTTAGTTAAGAAAAGAGAAGAATTTGTTTAAGAAAACAAGACAGGCTAACACTGAAAATACTGATTTCTGGGTATACAAGGAAGAGCTGAACAAGGTCCTAGGTCTCTAGTAGGTCATTCCAAGCCTCTTATCTTAAGGGCTACATTATGGAAGAGAAGAGAGAGTCAAGCTGGGGAATTTTCAAAGCAGATTCTGGACCCAAGCATGACAATTACAGGGAAGGAGTTTTCAGCTGTTTATTAGCAAGAACTTCCCAATCAACAGACTTGACAAAAAACAGAATTTCTCCGTATGACTCTCATCCAGGAAGTGTGAAGAGATGTTAAAGGACTGGTCATCATAGATATTATTCCATGAATTCGACTATGGTATAAAAGGTAAAGGGTAAAGCCATAATGTTCTGTGATTGAGACAGGCTAGCTGTTCACCCAGTCTGTTTCACCTTATTCCTGGAAACAGAGCTGAGATAGATTTCCCATTCTCCTTTGCAGTTACATGTGGTCATTGAGCTGAGTTCTAACCAAGGAACATTAGTATAAGTGGCATGTGCACTTCTAAGCCTGCCTCATAAAAACTGACACATGCCATCTTCCATGCTCTTTTCCCCCTGATTCCACTGATAACCTTACAAACCATGTGTCACAAATAGTGCAACTGCAAGGTGGTAGGATTTCAAGACCCTGAAATGCCCCAGGGTTAGCATCCCTCCCCACAGAAGCAGGAGCAGAAATAACCATTTATAGTGTCAATCCACTAAGATTTGGAGAATATGTTGTAGAACATGATTACCTTAACTAAAACAGAGGCCATCCAATTGGATTTGTTTTTTCAACTAGAGTGCAAATTACTTGAAACAAAGGAATAGCTCTTATGCAGTTTTTTCATCAGCACATACAAATTAAACACTTCAGGTTCAGTAGGAATTAAAATTAAAAATATTGTAAGGACGGGAATAACAGGCACAGTAACCAACATTCTTAGGTGAACCCATAATGTGTGTATTTAAGTGGCTGATCAGCTCATTTAGGAGGAGCAGAGGATTAGAGTGTGGTGGCGATAGGAGCAGTTTAGGTAGCAAAAAATGTGTATATATATATATATATATATATATATATATATACACACACATATATATATCAGAACAGTTTGAAATCATTTTTTTTTAAATTTTTTTTTTTTTTTTTTTCAACGTTTATTTATTTTTGGGACAGAGAGAGACAGAGCATGAACGGGGGAGGGGCAGAGAGAGAGGGAGACACAGAATCGGAAACAGGCTCCAGGCTCCGAGCCATCAGCCCAGAGCCCGACGTGGGGCTCGAACTCACGGACCGCGAGATCGTGACCTGGCTGAAGTCGGACGCTTAACCGACTGCGCCACCCAGGCGCCCCTGAAATCATTTTTTTTAATTCTGCATTGGGCTTAGTCCAATTTATGAAAGCACAGGTGGATGACATTCATTAGAAGATGTCTGTGGATATTACGAAAGTCTTGGGGATCACTGAACCAACATGGAGGATGTGAGGTGTTCTTTCCAACTCCCTTACTGGATGCTTTTAGTCCACAAGAGATACTGTTTCCTCCTGAGTTACTGAGAAGTGACAGTATGATTTTTATTTTGCATTTTCATTGCTCTTTTGATGCCTCCATGCTCTGACTGAGACCTGATATACCAAAATGAAATATTGGCAGAAAGTTGTGCTCTTGGAGTTTCCCCAAACAGCACCAGAAAAGGAAGTGCCAGAAATTTCAGAAGAAAGCCTGTTTTCATGAGATTTCCTGCCTTCCTTACATCTCAACATGTCTAAAGAGCTCTGATAACCTTCAGATGAACTCTAGGTTGCTTCACTCAGTTGGAAATCAAGCTGAGCTGAGGCTTACTCATTCAACAATGGGTACAATTTAGGAGCTATAATTTTAAGAAAGTATCTCAACCAAAAGTGACACTGGATACCAAAATCCTGGGCCTCACCCTTTATGAACGGGAGCCCGCCTTCCTGTTCTGGCACCCTGCTCCGGCCTCTCTACGAATTCAAGCAGCTTTGCTGCTCTAGTCTCAAGCCATTTCTCTGTCTCAGAGCATCTCCCAGTGCGTAGCTATGTCCTTCACTCACCACTTAGCTCTGACAATTTTTTTTCAACATCTTATTCAGAGAAAAGTCATTTTTCCATAATTTCTTTTTCAAGATTAAAAAATATAGTTTTTCTTGCCCCTCTTATTAGCACTGTATCTGATTGAACTTAGAAATGCCATCTGTTAAAATCCTAGAGGAAACAAGAACACTTCTCCAGTGACAGACCTAGCTATTTGAAATCAAAATTCTGAGGTTGGACATTTCTTTGGGCAGGATATGTATTTCCTTTATCATCTACTTCCATCTATGATATTAATGGGGCATGGCCATGTTGCTAGTTTAGATTTTCATTCTCTCTACCTCTCACTGCTCCTTTCCTAGAAGTCTTGCTTATGGTTTTTGTTTGATTTGGGTTTCCATTCCTGGCATGCTCTTTGGTGTTCTATGGAAAAACTGTATAAAAATCATTCCGTTTCTCAACTAACAGGTTCATTTTTCTTGTTATAGCTATTTTCTTTATCACAACTAATATTCATTTTACCAAAATGTTCAGGGAGTGTACAGAACCTACTACTACCTAAAATAAGCCAAGTGTGCATCACAGACAACCCCCTACTCTAATCATAGCTAAGGATTGCCTCTTCTCGGGTCAAACGCCATAATAAGCTTACACAGTGGTATATTTTAATATTTGCTTTTACAAGAGCAGGAAAATATCAAGAATCATCAAAAAGACTAGAAGAAAAATATGCATAAAACAAACCCACCCATTTATAAAGAAGATTACAATATTCATGAAGAAAATGAAAATATTGACAAAACATTCAAAGAATCCAAATTCAAAGAACACAACAATATATACCAAGTAGCAACCTGCAATTTTCTGCCCAGAATTCCTAAACCCTTTCTTCTTTCCTTTGGCAAGACACATTTGAGATTGTAAGTACATTAAAGTCAGTAGCAAAGGATGGGTTTTAGGAGACACACAATTACACACACACACACACACACACACTACACATATATGTATATGTATATATGTGTGTATACATACATATATATGTACATATATACATGTGTGTATATGTATACACACATATACATATATGTGTGTGTATATATACGTGTGTGTGTGTGTATATATATATGTATGTGTGTATATATATGTGTGTATATATATATATATATATATATATATATATATATATATATATATATATATATATATTCCACTGGGGATTATGCAGAAAGGAGAGCTAACTATGATTTTCCTCCTCTCCTTTCTGGTCCTTTCTTTCCTAGGTTTGTTGCAGGACCTGGCAGGGATATTAGCTTACGAAATCAAAGAAACGCCACCACATCCGTATGGGAGTAAAACTGCATTCTTATTTGACATCTGGAATCCAATTTTCTTGTAGGAACTTGCAATAGGAATTGAACTTCCAGAACCACCCACCTCAAAGATTCCCAATCTCAAGGATTCCTGCCTTAACTGGGACAGCTGTGGGATTTGTTGGTAAGGTAGAGCGCTTCTGATAAATCCCAGGTGAGGAACAATGAGAGTTCTCCCTCACCACCCCTGAAGAGAAAGGCGGGAGGTGCAAAAATCACCCAGGGGGAACCGCCACCAATTCCGGTCATCCGTGCAAACCTTACCACGTATGTGCCACCGTGAAACGCCGCTGTTTGGGGATGTTGCTACTGAGAAGCATCCTCCGTAGAAGCCTGGGGGAATTTCTCGGAGAGATCACTGGAGAGACCTTGGGAGAAACGGATTTCCTTGCTGTCTTGGACTTCTCGTGCTGCAACAGGTTTTCGCGCAAGGATTTCACAAGATCCTCGTTCAGCCAGGGGTTTGGACAATGCGGATTATCCACTTCAGGTACTGTTAAGGTGTCCGGGCTTGTCGTCTGCTGAGCCATTTTTCCCGGTCAAGTTTGTACAGTTGGCAACAATCCAGGGCAACGTGGTTCCCTGGCCTCTTTCCAGTGACTGCCTCGCTCACAAGTCCGGGGAAATGTCCAGGGAAGCAGATTGGATCCAGCTGCTGTTAGATCATTCGGTCGCCTGCCTCAGTCTCTCCGTGGAGATGGAGCTGGGTGTAGAGGAGGCGAGCGCACTCCTCAGCGGAAGCCTGTTAAACGTCACCCCTCCTCTGCGGATCCCCTGCCAAAGATCACTGACGAGCTCGCAGGGCAGGGGAACATGGAGGGAAGCCACTGCGTTAGCACGGCTTTGTCAGCGCTACAAAGCAGCCTGTTAAACTATTGGAACTAATGCGCCGCAGCTGCTCCAGTGACTTCTGCTTATGTACATAAAAAGTCCTGGGGGGAGGGCTTAACCATCAGATGCCTGCTGCTCGGTTGTTTGGCTAGTCTTTCCATTTGCTTATTCCTGAATCCAAAGGAAAGAAAAACTTTGAACTTGACCTTCCTCTCCCGCAAGGGCTATTTATCTGCCTTCAGCCCATGTTCGTAAAAGAAAATTGCTAGTCCTTTGCTTTTTATAAGGGAAGAATAAACAAGCACTAGCTAGATAAGGAGGAATATTTCCCTGCTTGCTAAATACAATCTGGTGCACCTTAGAAGACAAATCCCAAGGGAATAAAATGGACTCTCTTTCTCCAATTAGAAACTAAAACAAAAGGTTTCAAAATACCACATATGGAACACATTTCAGCTTGCTGTTGTGTTGTACAACCTTGCTAATTGTGGCCCTTTCAAAGCATGGAACAACAGTATTTACATCCAAGAATGGTATTTGTTGTCTCTTTGGATTTAAACTGATGACCTTCCAGAGGGACACATTGTTTTCATAAGAGTAGCTAAAACTGATTTTCAAGTTTCCATCATAACTTATGGTATACAAAAATTTATGTAGTCAACTACATAGGAATAAAATAAATCTAGCTTTACCTAGTTATTTCCTTAATTTTCTTTCAGTCTAAGATTTTCTTTTGTGATCAACATAGCTTCAACAAACTTACTCAAAGGAGGTTTAAAATTAAGAAAGAAGAAGAAATTATTTCTTGCCTATTTAATTTGTTACTGGAAAAAAATAAAAATGTTACCACAATTCAAGCTAGTAACCAAGTAATAAAGCCTGTTAAATCCCATTATATAGACATTGGAAATGCAAATATTAAACTGGATTGGCAGGGAACCCAAAACTCTGCATAGAGATGTGCCGGTAGTCTAGCAATGCTACAGACAGTTCAGGATTCAAAGCAAATCACTTTTCTCAGGACCTAAGAATATTTTTTTCTTATTTTAAAAACACAATGATTTAAGAAGGAGTTAGGAAATACATCCAGATAAAATGGAGAATGGAGAACTTAATTGTTTTTGTTTGGTTTTTGATTTTTGGTTTATATGATTACTAATAGGTCAATTTTTAAAGTTTCTCCTACCTTCCCTCCCTAGTTATTCCATCTTAAATTTAAATTCCTTGCCTTTAAAATGTTACAGGAAAGGATACTTAGGTTCTGTTTACAGAAACACAGGGCCACCACCTGGTATACCTATAACAATTTAATGAGCCATACATTCGTTCCATGACTTAATCAGAAAATCTGTATGCAAATATCAAATTTTTAAAAATCGGGGTATGATTGTTCTTAAAGAATTTTCACCAGTACTAAAGATTTCATCTCTACTCAAATGGCAGACTGGTGGCATGCTTCCTTAGTTTAAACAAACTAAAGATTTCCATTTCTCCATATCTTTCAGCACTATATATACATATATGTATATATGTATAAATATGTATGTGTATATATATAATAAGATACTATATAATATGCATGGCATATATATTATATGGTATATGTAAGTGGTATATATATAATATACATATTATATATATATATATATATATAATATAATAATATAATACTACCAAAGGAGTAGCCAATTTATGTAAAGTATGTGGAAGGACTGACCATTGCATTAGGAGTTGTGCAAAACAGGTATGCAGTGCTCTCCCTCAAAGAGCTCATAAGTTAATGGATAGGACTGGTCAATAGTCAGGAGAAAAACCAGAATACATAAATACCGATAGTATCTAGGTGCAGAAAAATGCAATGAAAAAGGTATGCGTAAGTGATGAGGGAATGCTGAGATGGAGTAAAGCCTGAAGCCGGAAGGATCAAAAATTGATGGAAAGGAAGGCAAAAAAGAACTGCCTTACAGGTAAGGAACTAGAATGTGCAAATAGCCATAAAGAAGAAATAAGCAAGACTATTTGAGGAGGAAAAAAAAAAAAAAAAAGCCCAGTAGTCAGTAGATGTAAAACCTATTCAAGTTTGTAGAATAAAAAATTAAGATAACTGGATAAAGTGAGGGGAAAAAAAAAGAGCAGGCAGCAAACTGACATTCCCCCTCCCTCTCCAACAGTAGAAAAATTTCCCACTATCTAAAGGCTTAGTTCCATTCATCAAACCTTTGTGGGCATTTATTTTGTGCTAGGCACGATATGAAGTGCTCTGCGATATTTCAAGATTAGCTAGATTCTGTCCACACTGTCTGGGAGTTCCTACTCTAGTAGATAAACTGCAAAAAATTTCACATGACAAAGTATAGCTCAAGTACCTAGATGAGAGCCTCGAAGCTGAGGATACTTAATGTCTGATTTTAAGTACAGAAAAGTGATTCTCAATTACCAAATAAAGTAATCAATATGTCTAAGAATAATATAGGCCATAAAATGGGAAATTCATTGAATTCAGGAGATTCTAGGCTTCAGAATGTTCTTGCTTTCGGTAACCTTCACTTAAGAGAAGCAAATTATTTGCAAGCTAGTCATCTCATAAATGGCGTGTTATGTGGATGCTCAGAGATTAGGCACTTTGTAGATGATAATAACTAAGCTAAAATGGAAGATATAATAATTTCCTATAAAAAAATTCATTGAGGGTTTTGGATAAACATGGACTAAAACTGAACTAAGACATTCTGCAAATCTCCCATTGCTTTGGTGCATGTTAAAGGACTCCAATGTAGATGCAGAATTGGCTGCCTGTTTACAGGTTCCCATTTCCTATCATTATTTGTTCAATAACCTAACATCTACAATTACCCTCCTAAATCCCTCAAAAAATATATGGTACTCATGATGCCTTTTGAAAATAAAACTAATTTCGTTTTCAGAATTCTTTGCCATTCCACCCTTCAGAAAACTTAGAAAACCCTACGGTGTTTCAAAATAATGCTTGAAAATCACTGCCTTAGGAAGTACAAATTGGAAAGTTCTGAAGATAACCAAAGGTGGGTGATGTTTGGATAAACTGGCAATTTTCTTTATAATAATGCAGAGGGTCAAGGAAACTCTTCCAACAGGAATGCTATACAGCTTGCCTTTTTTTTTTCTTTTTAACAAAATGTCTTTCAAATTAGCTGCCAGAAACTTTTCTGAAAAACACAGTACTGCAAATGACAGCCAAATAAGGCCTCAGGTTTTAACAAGTGGAAATTTGAAAGTGGGCGAAATGTTTTGATAAAGTTACCCACGCCTAGAACAGCAGATAACATCTCTTAATTTCATAAAGATTTTCCAAAATACCTTTTTGTGAATTTTCAAAATTTGTTTTTTTAGATTATTCAGATTTCTTGATAACATTCACTTAACTAATTATTCACAGGCAGCAAAACAAATAAGAAACAAGATGTGTACGGGCTCTGGAACAAGGTTTGAAAAATGTGCTCCTGTGTAGGTAAGATACACATAAGGCTGGATTTCCCACAACTGAAAGGGAGATGTGCTGCAGCTTATTCAAAAGGATGGATAAAGTAAAATGATTTACACATGACTACAGAATGCAACATATGTTTCTCCCAACTATATACTTTTATTTTATTCTGTTTTATTTTTGAGAAAGGGAGAGTGTGAGTGGGGGAGGGGCAGTGAGAGAGAGGGAGAGACAGAATCCCAAGCAGGTTCCTCACTGTCAGTGCGGGAAGCCGATGCAGGGTTTGAACTCGGGAACCCTGAGATCATGACCTGAGCCAAAATTGGATGCGTAGCCAACCCAGCCACCCAGGCATGCCCCCACCACAAGAAGCTTGTTTTGACCCCCAGCTATGATACTGTTTTACTTCATGGCTCAGTTCCTCATCTGTGAAATTGAATAATAGTAACAGCTATTGCATAAGAATCCTGAAAAAATTAAATATGTTAATACCCATGATATAAACTGTTGAGAAGACTGCCTGGTATAGAGTCAACACCCAATAAAAGATGCCTGCCACAAGCTGATACAAGGAACTTACAGAAATTTATACATGGTAGATATCAACTATGTGCCAGGTATCTTGCATTTCATTTCATTTAATTCCTGCAATAACTCTTAGGCTATTATTTCATTACCACTATTTTACTGATGAGGGCATAAGGAGGTTAAATAACTTGCCCAAAGTCATATAGTTCAACAGTGCAGAACTGAGATTTCTTTGTCTATGGAGTGCTGGGGCCTCTTATTTAAACTCTGCACCAAATCACCCCAATAAAGAAAGCCGATCCAGTATTTAAAATTGATGACAGATATTTTTATGAAACATAGTAAAAATCTTAGTGTGCTGAGCTCTTGGTCCAGTTAACACTAATTTCTGCCCTTGGCTCCACTCAGGACATAACCGTGGCAACCAGTGAAGCCTGCCAAGTCACGAAATTCTTACAAAGGCACGGTATTCTAGGAAGGGCAACTTGAGGGGGAATTCCTGAGTGTTTTTTCATCTATATGTCTGTACTCCTTTGATACAAAGGAGCTTTTATTAAACTCCATGGTAGTTTTCCATTTTGCAAAATACTATATTCTTAAATTATTTCACTTTAAACTTTCATTGTGATTATTTTTCATTTAGGATTTATATCATTATAAACTCTAATGATAAAATTATATCCTTATACTGAAAAGTGCATCTGGACATGGCAGAACAGGGTTTTTCAAATCATCATCATCACTAAAATTTTATTACTCTTGGGCTGATTAGCAGAGATCAAAAACAATAAAATACCTACTTGAGAGCAGCAGATACAGACAACCGCTCTAACAAAGAGAAGGAATGATAAATATCAAACTAATAATAGAAACAGTGCCTCAAGGGTTTAGAGGAGTAACATATATATCTCGACCATGTAACTTGAAGAAGCAACAGAAGATGAATTTGACATTGAAAGAAGGTACCTATGGAAGAATAATTTTAAGATAGTTTGGAGGAGGTAGATTATCATGAGGAGGCAAGAAATGTTGGATTTTAGACTGTTTCCTATGGAAAAATTAGTAAAATTTCTTTGGGATATAAGTAAATAATAGAGATATCTACATAAGATTAATTTGGTGGCAGAGTGTACTATAATTTGGAGGAATCTTGAAGGCTGTTTAGTTTAATAGTTGCATCTCAATATGAATTTGTGTAGAAATGGAAAGAAAGGGGCTAATGACCCAATATTTGTAAGGAACATTCGAGTCAATAGCAAAGTCAAAAAGAGATCAGATATTTCTTAACATAATCAATTATATTTTCCATCTAACTAAGTATGTTTCATCCAATTAATCATCAAAAGTCTGTGAATGTAAAAAGAGTATCTAGGGTTTATTGAACACAAAATATATATATATATCTGTCTTGATTTATATGAGAGCTATATTTTAAACATATAATGTGTTGGTCCCAGCTCAATTTAATAAAAAAAGATTATTTTTTTCCTAGATTAAATGTTAAGTGTGCTTTTTCCCTCTAAACCAAAACTCAATGTTAGAGATACCTCTAATGAAATAGTAAGTCAGTATTTCATTTAAAAGAAAAAATATTTTATAGGACACAATTTATAGTAGCAACATTAGCACAGCATGTTTACTTTATTTCTGAGAAAACAGTTGCACTACAATTTAGGGAACACTCTTTCATTCACTTATAAAACCTTCCAGTTCTGGAATAGAATTACTCCTGATTAGTATGCTAAAATGATACACTAGAATGCCCTCTCTAAATATTAGCCAAACTTCAATAAAAACCATAGGTTTTAACGGCTACTAAAATTTTAACATATTTTAACATTCTCTATTTCTGGGTCTTCTTTCTGTGGTTGGAAGAGCCAAGCACTTTGCCTTCATCTTGCTGACAAAAATCTCCTACATCCCACTATATGTGTAGTAGACCATCCCCTACCATAATGAATGACTGAAAAAGTCACTAGCTATAAGTGCAAAACAAAGATGCCCTAGGCATAAACCCTTAGCATCACTACCTAATTTGGCCATCACAATCATTCCAATGAGGTAGGTACTATTACCTCATTTTCAAGTTGAGAAAACTGAGGCATGGAAGTTAACCAACTTCCCTAGGGTCATACACACCCTGTAGGTAACAGAGTTTGAATGTTAAACCAAAGAGCCCTAGTCCAGTGTCTCTGTTTGTAATCACTACACTATACTGCCTTTGGATTTATAAAATAAAGTCAAATAAATTAATAAAGGTACTCTTAGCAAAATGAATTCATATAACTTAATGCAAATCTAATCACACTACAAAATACCTATTTCAACATATTGAAGAAAAAATATCTCAAAAAACTAACCAATGCCCATTAGCAATGATACTTTTGAGGCTCCGATAGATATTTCTTCATAAACAAAACATACCCAAACTCCCCAAAATTGTTCATTGTATCAGACCTTCAGAGTCTTTTGCTGTTTTTGTCCACATAAACACACATGCTAATGAACAAAACTCAACATGTATCCTAAATTCAGAGTAATATCATACAGTAGTAGTCTATTCAAACCTTTGACACCAAGGAGCACAAATTCCTCATCTCTTTTGCAGTCTCTGTACACATCCACCACTAGCCCCAGGATAAGGATTTTTAGTCTTTTTTAAATTAGCATAATATGACAGGAAACCTCCCTCTAGCCCTGACACATAACATCTGTTTCAGTCATTTTGTTTTTCGGACATGGTTTTTATGAGACAAAATAGTGTATTTCACTGAAAGTGTCCATAATTCAGGGGTTTATAATTGTGGCTGGCAATTTGCTTTCTAAAGTTTAACATATTTAGCCAATGAATCCTCACAAGCAAATCGTATTTTTAGTGTGATACTTTTCATATCTAACTGTAAAGAACCTTCTCCAACCTAGTCATTTATGGGGCATGTTTTACAAAAGGCATCACAGAAACTGTAGTTTTACTCCCAATTCTGTAATTAACTAGGTAAGTTAACTTGAACAAGTTTATTCAGTTTCTCTGAAACTCAGTTTTCTGTTTACAAGTCCTATAACTTTCCTAAGGTGTTATAACCTAAAAAAAAAGAAAAAAGAAAAAGAAAAATCAGAGGCTGTCTTTGATTACAAGTTTCAGCTGCCATTTAAGAAAAATCATTATCCCAAGTGCATCCTGAGGAAATATGGTCTCATCTATTTGCATGTAGTGATAGTATGTTCCACAGTAATGCTTTAAAAAGAGAAACAGAAAAGATATATTCAGTGTTTAAGAAAATAAGAGGGTGCTGCACTAACCAGGTGCCTTGCTAATATTTTTATGGCCCTGAAACTTGTGAAAATTCCTTCCCGAACTAGGTAACAAAATTTATTCTGACATCTGAGTCACAGCTTGAGAGACAGAGTGGGAGAGCAATGCCTAAGTTAATTTAATATTTGGAATCAAAGCACTGTTTTACTTCTAACATAATGAAACTACAGAGCAACATATATTCACTATTACATAAGTCAGATTTTCTAACATTTCAGGACCTATCTTATTATTTAATAAAAGAGAAACCTCTGCACTCATCTTCCACAAAGTGTATCTCACCAGACTAATTTTACTCAATTTTAATGAGCACTGAATGGGGGAGAAAGCTTTTTGCGATTAAAAAAAAGGGGAAGGGGCTACATTGAATATAATTAAACAGGTTTCCTTACAATAAGATCTCTTAGTATTTTAATATGCTAATATGATTTATGAAAGCCAACTTGGTTGGCTCTGAATTCACCTGCATCTTCCAGCATGTCCAGAGATGGGTATTATCAGAATCCTTACCTTGGCTTACTACAAACCTGTCTTTGAACACAGCTGATAGATAATGTTAACCTTCCCAGGTTTCTGATATGCTTTTCTTTTCTTCTTCTGAACTGCAGTGGAACAGAATGCTCACAGCAAAACCAGGAGCAGTCCAGGTACTGCCTGGTACCAGCCTCTATTGGACTTACAGTTATTGTTATGCTCCTGCTCTGAGCCCGAGGCTAAGTCCACCCTCCTCTTTAACCGGTGTACCTCCTCTTGTAAAAGCCTTAACTTTAGCAGAGGCTGTGAAATAACTGGACTGTGAGTCTAAATGCCAACTCTGTTGATAGCATGATAGTTAGAAGGCTGTGAGCAGGCTAAGGAGTCAAAGAAATCCTCATCTAGAAGCCACTGTTGGTGAGAAGGTGCACAAAAGCAACACAAGGCCAAACAAGTGCATTTCAAGATTTAAATTACTTAAGAATCACTTGGAGACCACACCAAAGAGAGATTGATTCAGTAGGCCTGGAATGGGGCTCGAAAGTTTGGATTTCCAAAGCTCCCACGTGATGGTAATACTGGTCCATGGTGCCCTTCTTAAATCTCCAGGGATTAGAATAAGTAGCGATTGATAGCAATTGAAATCTATCTAGCAAATGAAAGCAATTAACTTGTACCCAGGTGATGCCATTTCAAATTTATATCCAGCCATTGGTGTAGTGTTTAAATTTGTTGCTGATTTTTTTCAAGGAAGAGATTTTTATTTTATATTTTAAGTAAAATCTACTCCCAACATGAGACTCAAACTCATGACCCCAAGATCGAGTCACATGTACTCTTGACTGAGTACAGCCAGGTGCCCCTGTTGCTGATATTTTAATAAATAATGGATTTTTTAAAGTGAACATTATTGGGATGCCTGAGTGGCTCAGTCAGTTAAGCGTCTGGCTATGGCTCAGGTCATGATCACGATTCGTGAGTTCGAGCCCCTCATCTGGCTCTGTGATGACAGCTCGGAGCCTGGGGCCTGCTTCGGATTCTGTGTCTCATTCTCTCTCTGCCCTTCCCCCACTTGCACTCTGTCTCTCAAAAATAAATAAAAATGTGAAAAACAATTTTTTTCTAAGTAAGCATTATTACATAACAGTACCATAAACTATTTTTTCAAATGAGCACAACACTATAAAAGATTCAATTCTAAAAGTAAATATTAGATCCGCATTTTTAAGGTGAGACAAAAAAAAAAAAAAAAAAGAAGTTGAAAAACACACTCCTGCAAGTATGGTGAAATTCTTTGCCTGTTTCTACATTACTAATTGAAATTAAAAGACAAACCTTATCTAAGACTTATAGATGACTTTCTGGATTCAATTTAATTAATTTGAAAGCATTTAACTGGATCAATACTATGTGTTAAGTTCTATGGACATAATGGAGATGCTGATCATTGTGTATCTGAGAACACCAGATTCATTCTTTTCTGTGTTCACAGTTAGCCGAAGCTTTCAGTCAAGTCTCCTGTGTGTATAGCATTGACAAGGACACTCATACTCAAGATTTACCACCACACTACTGACCTCTCTATCATCTAAAATCTTAATCAGAAAAGTGTGCTTCCATCAACCCAATACTCCTAATCCTCCAGTAAGTCTATGTATAACTGTATAAGCGAATATATGCTTTTTTTCCAGTGCTTTCAAAGAAGTTATTCTGACCGGGAAGTGCTCGAATGATGGCTAAATTATGAAGAACAATATGAGTTTTTTCCCCAAAATTATTATTTTTCAGCCCTAATAAAATAACTATGACTACTTACTACACTAATATATAAATACATATTCTAACTAGTTTAAGAACCACCACTTATATTCTGTAATTATGTAAGCACTGCATAAAGTCAGCCAGTAATTATTTAATCAGTTACAAAGGAAAAATAATGCATGACAAAGAAATCCTCCTGCTGTGCCCACGGTGAAGACTCTTCAACCTGAGCAGTGGTTGCCTTGTGATCCTTGTATTTTAAATGCCTGAAATATAGTGTGCCCAGAAGACATGTGTTAAAGGAAGGGAAGAAGGGAGCCAATGGTTTGTACACTTTGTTTTAATATTTGTTGTGCATTTTAGATAGTTAGACTAAAAGGACTGTGTGTCCAAATCAATTTACACTGATCTACCCATTAAAAATTCAAAATGTTTTAGAAATAGCATTATGAGGCATGTCTGCAATTTTACAAATGCATTACTTTTATAAATTATCCATGTAATATACAATCTATTCTCATTGCAAAAATTGTCAAAATTACCCAAAAATCTAGAGGTCCTATAGACCACCATCCCCAAACTTGGCCCTCCTCACAGGAAACCCTATGATCAATTGTGTCTCTCTTTCCAGACTCTCTTGTCCATTATAGGAACCACTAGGCCCATGTGGCTATTCAGTACTTGAAATGTGGCTAATGCAATTGAAGAACAGAATTTTTATTTTTTACATTTTTACTCATTTAAATATAAATAGGCTTCTGTGCCTAGTGGCTACAATACTAGACAGCAAAATTCTAGATCTCCATGTGATGTCATGAAAGTTATGTGCCTAGAGGAACATATACTTCTGTTTTCTGAGGCTTTTGTTTTTAAACACAGTGTCATACTTAATGATCATTCTGATCATTCAGCAACTTGTTTTCATTCAACAAAGATCTCCCTTGTTATCTTTAGCTGAGACACAGTATTACACAGAATGGTCATTTCTCAGCTCTGTTAGCCATGTCCCTATTGATGAGCCTTCAGGTGTCCAGATGTTCACTGTTACGTACAAACAACATCCTTACAACCTCCTCACTGGGCACACATCCCAAGAATTTTTTTTTACAATAGATACACAGAAGCAGGATTCTTAAATGATAAGGTATAAGCATTTTTCATTTTGATTTTTTTTTCAACGTTTATTCATTTTTGGGACAGAGAGAGACAGAGCATGAACGGGGCAGGGGCAGAGAGAGAGGGAGACACAGAATCGGAAACAGGCTCCAGGCTCTGAGCCATCAGCCCAGAGCCCGACGCGGGGCTCGACCTCACGGACCGCGAGATCGTGACCTGGCTGAAGTCGGACGCTCAACCGACTGCGCCACCCAGGCTCCCCAGCATTTTTCATTTTAATAGAAACTGCCAAATTGTTCTTCAAAGTGGCTGATTCAATTTACACTCCCACCAACAGTGTTTGAGTTCCCACATTTTTTTCTCCAACAGCCTTCTACTGCCATCAATTTCCCTGCACTAGCTGTCAAAGTCTTTTTTTTTTCCTCCCTCAAGAATATCTTTTATTTTTGTAGGGTGGAAGAAATTAAGCAGTGCATCAGTGGCTACCATTAAAATTCACAGAACTGGGAAAATATATTTCACTTTACTTCCAAGTCAGTGTTCAATTTTTGCTCTTTAACAATTTTAGTTGACCAAGCATTTCCCTGGAGTGCCTCTAATATGACAATATCTACACATTATGGAGGGCTTTTTCAAAGGAAAAAGCATTAACTTTCTTTTTTCAGTAATGTTCTGGCACTACTCAGTGAAATACGTTTTAAATTGCTTTTCCTGTAATAAAGATAGATTGTGTTGAGAATTTATCCTTCTTGCCTAGTCCCTGTTTTATACATCAGCATAGAATTTTCCAATGCATGACCAAGACTCTATACTGCATCATGGCATTTTTTTCCCTGAGCAAAATTAATGGTCTAGTTAAGGACCATTGTCAATTCACTGGATCCTGGTCTGACAATAGTATCAGTGCAGCAACCTCAGATAAACATTTTTGTGTGACTGAAAGAGCCCTTGACTAGGAGTCCAGTTCTCAGTCTACTACTACCTGTTCTAAGGCCTGAGGCAAGTCCTCTACTCTCTAGGTCTCGATTTCCTTAACTGAATATGATGGTGATGAAACAGATGACCACAGTGGTCCCCTTCACTGGTGAAATGTACTGCTCCTAAGAACACATCACCCCTAATATTTACAGGTAAATATTACTTGTAAAAATTACGGTAGTTGCTGAAAAAACAGGAAGAAGTCATCAGGAGTGGTTTTATGTAAAATCAGTAAACACTTATTAATATGTGAGGCCAAGTACATGTGCTGTGTAAGCGCACATAATATTTATGCTTTTCTACCTATCTGGAATGTTCATTGCAATCCCATCCTACTCATCCTCCAAAAGTATTGGCCACCTGCTTAGGAAAGATCTGGGAATCATAAGAGACAACTTGCAGAAATGTTTTAAAGCCTTATACAGAACAGAAGATTTATAAAAATTAGAGGTTTTCATTCTAATCCCTGGCAAACTCTTGAATAAATTATTCAAGCAATTAACCACGAACCTTCTATGATGTAGGCAACAATATACAGGATTCAAATTAGGTTATTTAAAATTTGTATCATTTCCTTTCTGGAGACAGCGACTGTGCTAATAGATAATGGAATGAGTATCTTGTGTCATATTTTACCTGGTTTTCATAACGACATTTGACAAGATCTTTCAGATTATACTTGCGGGCACAAGGGAGCCAAGTGGGCTAGATGGATGGATAAGTGGTTCATAAAAACTTGGGCAATTGTCCTAAAAAAATGTGGAGTAACAGTGTCCACATAATCCCAAAAGGCAGTCACTACCAACATATGCAGAGTTATAAGCATTTTAAGATACAGACTTTACGATATGTATTTAATGTTTACCATATCTGACTCTAACACAAAATTGGCAGGATGGCTAAAGTGGTAGGTTAGTAGTTTCCCAAACCAAACTGATCATTACAATTTTCTAGGGGAAATGTTAAAACAGAACTCAGAACCCCACAAATACTGAATTAGAACCAGCAGAGTAAGGTCCAGGAAACCTTTTCTAGCGAGTCTCATGATCAGTCACGATTGAAAGCCACAGTCCTAGATGATAAAATCAAACCCCAAGAACAAATCTGCTTTAAAAGGTAAATGTTTTTTTAAAAGAAAATAAAAAAGAAAATCTTCAGAGTGTAGAAGAGCAGATCAGATTTAACAGCATTAAAATGAATTTAGAAAAATGCAAAATCCTGTAGCTCAAATGAAATGTTAACAGCAATTCAGATTCATGGCTATTAATCTTATAGCTCTAACAGAATCAATGGAAAGAGATAACAGAAGCAACAGAAAACAGTAATGTCATCAAAAGCTGCATTTGCAGAAGCAGATTATGTAGAGTGCAATGGTCAGGGCTGTAGCATGTGGATTTGTGGCATATGCATGGGCAGTGCCCAGGCCCAGAGGGAGACATTCACAAATTCCCATGTAAGTGGTAAGATCATGCTGCGTTCTGACCAAACTGGGAAATTGTTGTCAATCTTGGGGGCCACTTTTTAAATGAATGTTTACTTTTTTGATAACATATACCCTAGATTTACATTAAATACAAAAATGATAAATGTACACCTTGATTTTTTAATGTGGACATACATATGTAGGTAACATCCAAATAAAGACATAGAATATGTTTTTCTCAGTCAATACTCCTCCCAGAGGTAACCACTATTTTGATCTCTCACCATAAATTTGTTTTGCCTGTTCCTGAACATCATACAAACAGAAACAGATAGTATATACTATTTTGCATCTGGATTCTTTCATTTAACCTAATGACTGAGAAAATATTCTCACCTTGTCTGTAACATTAATCTCTTTCATTGCTCTGAAGTATGCCTCTGTTTGAATACACTGCAATTTGTGTATCCTTTCTACCAGTGATGGACATTTAATATGTTTCCAATTTGCACGGTTATGAATCAAGCTGGAATGAATATTCTTGCTTATATATTTTATTGGACATAAGCCCTCATTTTGTTGAGTATATGCCCAGGGGTGGATAGATGCATCATAGGCAAGTGTGTGTTTAGCCTACAGTAGATAATGCCAAATAGTTTCCAAGGTGATCTTTCCAATTTAAACTCCTATCAGCACTGTGTGAGAAGAGATACTCCATATCCTTGCCCACACTTGGTATTTTCAGTGCTTTTAATTTTAGCCACTGTGATGAAGGTATAGTAATATCTTATTATGATTTTAACTGCATTTTGCAAGTGAATAATGATGATGACTATTTTTCCATATGGGTTGGCAGTGGCATTGTAAATGTTTAACAACAACCTTCTGGGGAAAAATAGACACGTAAAATCTATTATAAATTTTACTATACCAAGTATATGTAACACATAATTTACAAACAATAAAAACTACACAATAGCCTTTAATTTTGAATTCTATAAAGCCAATTGATTCCCACAGAATGCATTCATTGGTTTTTTGCTGAACTCTTGTATATGTAACCAAACTGATTGACAAGAGTGTAGTTCTTACATGACTGTGGGTTGATAATTTGGTTTACATTAACAAGTAAGACAAAAGTGAAGCAACAAAGACGTATATTTGATTTCACTCATTTGTCAGTGACTAGGGTCAATTCTTTGCTGCATCAGATCACGGTTTTAAAATTCCATAGGAAAGTTCCCTCACTTTTTTGTGTGTTCTAATACAATGGCTGCAAACATAGCACACTTAATTTTAATCTGTATTATTAACATTTCTCTGTACTACTTTCTTAAGTCTAGACTGTCAGCAAAATAATCAACCCCTGATTTGTAGCACTTGCTGATTTCCTTGATATAAATACCTTCATAGTCAATTTCAGGCGACCAACATGACATCACTGAATAGAGTTGGGAAGAGAAGTACAGTAACTCACTAATATGTGCTGTTTCCATCATACAGATACAGCAGACGAATAGGCTTAAGAGCACAGATAATAATAAAATGTAGTAAAATAAATAGGAGTGATAACTTCTGAGTATGTATTACCTGTTTTTGATATAATTTATGTATTTATCTTTTTAATTTTTTTAAATGTTTATTTATTTTTTTTTTAATTTTTTTTTCAACGTTTATTTATTTTTGGGACAGAGAGAGACAGAGCATGAACGGGGGAGGGGCAGAGAGAGAGGGAGACACAGAATCGGAAACAGGCTCCAGGCTCTGAGCCATCAGCCCAGAGCCTGACGCGGGGCTCGAACTCACGGACCGCGAGATCGTGACCTGGCTGAAGTCGGACGCTTAACCGACTGCGCCACCCAGGCGCCCCTGTTTATTTATTTTTGACAGAGAGAGAGGGGGAGACAGAGCACAAGTGGGGGAGGAGCAGAGAGAGAGAGGGAGACACAGAATCTGAAGCAGGCTCCAGGCTCCGAGCTGTCAGCACAGAGCCTGACGCAGGGCTTGAACTCACAAACTGCAAGATCATGACCTGAGCCGAAGTCGGACGCTTAACCAACTGAGCCACCCAGGAACCCCAGATATAATTTACTTTATTGGAAGTTTATGTACGTTAATTTTAAACAATGATGTATGTAACAATTAGTTCACCAAATTTACGAATATTTAAAAATTAGTGCTTATGAGCCAGTATAGGCAGACCCTGGAACGCTAATGTTGTATATCCTTTCATTTGAAATGCCTGTTTATTTGTGATTTTTCTAAATTTGGGTTGTACCATTGATTTGTAAAGTTCTCTATAATGTCGAGATATGAGGCCTTTATCAGATATATATTGCTAATATCATTCTTAAGCCTAAGTCCCACTTTTTAAGAGAGAACTTGACAAACCCAGTATTTTGTTTGCTTAAACAAGCCATTAAAGGGGATACAAACATCTACAGATTATTATGAGCCTCTGCATTCAAGCCATATACGAGATATGGGAAAACTTTAGAGAAGGTTCATCATTAATTTATGGCATGTTTCAATATTTCACAAGCACATAAATGACCTACTGTAGTGATCACCAGCTATCCCACCCAGAGCTGGAGCACCTACAAGTACAGAATCATATTGTCTTCAGATTGTAGAGGAATTCAAAGACCCACTATTGCTTTGTCCCTTCCACCTCACCATTCTATGTTGGATATGTACCCCAATTAGCATACTCTCCACCAAAGCGCTACAATCTATGCATTTATTTAAGAAATGGTAAAGTATAGGGGCGCCTGGGTGGTGCAGTCGGTTGAGCGTCCGACTTCAGCCAGGTCACGATCTCGCGGTCCGTGAGTTCGAGCCCCGCGTCAGGCTCTGGGCTGATGGCTCAGAGCCTGGAGCCTGTTTCCGATTCTGTGTCTCCCTCTCTCTCTGCCCCTCCCCTGTTCATGCTCTGTCTCTCTCTGTCCCAAAAATAAATAAACATTGAAAAAAAAATTAAAAAAAAAAAAAAGAAATGGTAAAGTATAAGCAATTTTATTCTAATAATCCTTGAGGCGTTTGTGACAATGTATTTAGAGATATGTGGTCATTAAAACCAAAAAGAAAAGACAATGAATTTAAATTCAACTTATATGATGTAAGGTGATGACCCAACATCTCCTTTTTTGTTCCATGGGTTTATACTGGGCCCCTGAACACCATGCAAGTCTTCTAATTCTTTGGGTGTTTCCCTAGTCCTACTTTTCTTCCTTCCCCAACTTTGCTTTGTTTTACTGTCTTTTCTAAACTATGTTAACACCTAGATGACAATACAAATGTGTTAATGCATAACCCCATCCAAAGGAATACAATTCATACTAACCAGGAGCTGCTAGAAACAATGCCCAAACCCATTTAATAAACTATAATGAGGAGAAACTCAGACACCAGAGTGAGCCTAATTTTGGTAAAGTTCAATCTACACAATGGTGGCTCTCAAACGTAACTGCATCTGGAGAGTTTTAGAAATTTCAGGGTCCATGCCATGTCCCAAACCAAATAAATGAGATTCTCTGAGGGTGGGACCCAGCGTCAGCATTTCTTAAAAGTGGAGGTGATTTCAATGTGCTGCCAAGTTTGAGAATAACCCCAGGTTGAGAAATATCGGTATAAAACAGAACCTGCATCTGTAAATTAAGGTCATTCATTCCTCCCTGTCCTAAGTAAAAGAACACATCTGCGTTCCACCTCTGTGATGAAGAACTACCTACTAATCAGAGATATCCTAGATCATCTTTTTCTTCCCTGGGCTACATAATCTTAGCTCTTATGTCTTAAGTTTTCCTTGTTCAGGCTCCTATACCAGTTTTCAATTCACTGTCATGTTCTAACATAAAAATCCATTTTTTATGAAAGCACAGATATAAATTTCTGACTAAATTGGAGCGAGTTGTAATTCATATATATGTATTTACAAAATACATTTTAATATGTGGCCACATTTAATTGGCCTGGAAGCATTTAAAACTTTTTCTTGGTATTCCATGTTATAAATCAAAAAGTGCCAAACAACTCATTTGAGCTCACAAAGGAGCTAACCTAGGACTGAAACAGAATTTATCCACCTCAGAGATCAGTAACAGCAAATCAGGGAAGAAAATAGGATTTCCCACCAACAACTCACAACTCTCTGGGAGAACAAGGAAGTGCATGTCTATGATGCCCAGCAGCAACTTCCAAAATTAAAAAATTTACAACACTTTGAAAAGGGATTGTGCTTTAACATTTACACTTGTAAATCAAAGTCTTGGATTCAGAACCAAAGATTAAAGTCAGTACAAATGATATTCTAAATGTGCAGAAGGAGGCTCCAAATCCTCTTAGTTCTTTCTGACTAAAAGAAAAGTAGAGACTAAAAAGTAAAGAGTAAAAGTCTACAGGTCTTGACAGGGATATAACAAAAGGCATGGCACAGAATGGGTTGAAACATGCATTTCTAAAATATGTAGGGTAGTAAACCAGGTGTCACCTTTTTCATTTGTTAGGCTAATTAGTTTCATTTATTAGGCTAATTAATATCTTATGACATATTTGGGTTATTATTAATATGGTAACTAAGCAGTATTTGGGGGGAGTCTGTTTCAAGAACAAGTATTTTACAATCTTAATCACTGAAAGTTTAAACAATACACCAATTCTATTTTTCTAGCACTAAATTAATGTTTTAAACTAAACCTACTTTGAAACAGACACCACATTTCGAAAAACTTTATTAAGCACAAAGACATTCTGGTCTTAAACACTGGCATGATATTTCCAGTTTGCAATACCAGGTGTAAATACACAAGTTTGTAACTAAAGCCCATTCTCTCATTTCATAAGCACAAAAGGAAGTGCATCTGAGAACCTAGGGTTCAGGAGATGGAAAGACTGCTTATAATTTCACTATTCAAATATATTTAGTTTTCATTTGTGATGACAGCAAATTTCTCCTACTGAAAACTCCTACTAGAAAAATATTCCTAACAATGAGCACTTCATTCACTAATTCACTCATTCATTCATTCAGCAAGCATTTATTGAGTACCTACTAATTTCCAGGTTGGGATTATGTGTGAATGGACGGGATCACTGACCTCGCCTAGTCTCTAGAAGGGAATCTGACTCAGTATGTTTAGGCCACGGATGGCGAGCTACTGAAATGCCCTTTCACTTTCTTGGTGTTTTTTTTTTTTTTTTTAAAAGAATGAGAAGGAGGAAATTGCTTCTGTTGTCCGTGCTCAGTAGATAGACAGATGGTTGTTTTAAGAACCAGCTTTAAGCCTACCTGGGTGGCTCAGTCAGTTAAGTGTCTGGCTCTTGACTTAGGCTCAGGTCATGATCTCTAAGTTTGTGAGTTCAAGCCCCACAGTGGGCTGTGCGCTGCTGGCACAGAGCCTCCTTGGGATTCTTTTGCTCTCCTTCTCACTCTGCCCATCCCCCACTCATGTGCTGTTTCTCTCTCTCTCAAAATAAATAAATACACTTTAAAAAATTTAAAAAAAAAGAACCAGCTTTAGACACAATAGTTTGTAATAGCATTTATGGGAAAATTGTCAACATAACTAACCTGTACATGTGTTTTCTTCTTAAAATTTGATGTGGAATTTCCGATGAAGGTTTTTTGGTTTTTTGTTTGTTTGTTTGTTTGTTTGTTTGTTTAGTGTTATGTACTTAATAAAGGGTAGTGCCACATTTTTGCAGTTTATATTCTAGCCTTCTGCTCTGTGGAGTAAAATGTGGGTTTGCTTGTGATGCAACTCTTGTGTTTGTTGCCAATGACAACCGCTGTTTTCTTGATTAGGTTTCATGTGGTTGGTCAGGTTATGTCATGAGAATTACATTAAGGAGAAGCACTACAGGTTTGTCGAGTGCCAGCTCTGAGCAGTAAGAATGGTGGGAGCATGGCATTGGGAGTTGGCAGTGTTTCTTTTGGCCAGAGATTAGAAATGAAGACTCCTGGCACTCTACATATGCCCTTCCTCATCAATTGGCTCCCCTCTCCACTCCCCTGGCATCTGTTTTCTAGCCTCCGGAAAAATACACATGTGGAAAGCACCATCAACCAATTCTCGTTTGCAGTTCTTCACATTTTTGTGGTTTCAAGAAACCTTGAACTGCAATCTCCTTCTGTCAGGATATGTATCTGAGAACAACCTAAATCAACTGTAATTTTCAACAGATTCTGAACTGGGATTTGGAAAGGTAAGGTAGTTATTGAATTGAATTATAATAAATTCAGGCCTCGGTCCAACTGCTTCCAGCTCTTCTCCCTCTGCGGGTTAACAAGTGTTTCCAAAGCCGTAGGGCATTAAGAATCCTGAAGCAGCTAATTAACAGTGCTGAGCCACATCATGTGTAGCTTTTGGGTTTCAGGCAGCTGTAAAACCTCAGCTTCCTCAGGCTATCCGAATGTTGAGAGGGAGCTCTTAGAATTGTATTTTGACATTCTGCCCCCTGCCTGTGGCTGAAAATAACCTTTCAATAGGCACTTTAGGCCAGGATAGTACTCTGGGCATAAAAAAGCCTCATTGCCATGACTATGAAAAAGTAAACGAACATTTCCTCATGTCCAGACTGTGACTCACAACTGGCTTGTTAATGGACAAAGGAGGCCTGAGGCATTCTCTTGACACATCATCCAACCAAATAAAATATGGCAATGGTGAGACGTTGAGTTTCATAGCTTTGGATCAGTTATCTTCTAAAAGACAGATAACGCCTAGATGAAGGAGTTTTCCTGATAGCCATTTTGAACGTTTTCTATTTTATACCTATTAAAAGATTTCATCAAGGGAAATAGAGGACCAACCTACTACACCCACAGGTAAAAAAAACAAAATCAGTAATGAAAGGAGTACCATTTTCCCAAAAACCTTGGACATGATGAGATGAAGCTGTTTTACCTTGTATATATGTGGCTATAAGTTGTGTGCTTTATTAATAAAAGAGCCTGTCACACTGACAAAGAAAAGCCTTATCTCTTGCCTCCAACCTATAGTCCATCCTCCATAGTGTTATCAAAAATGTCTTTCTGAGACATCTCATTCTCCTACTTGAATAACCTTGATTTCTTTTTTCTGTTTCATGGTAAATAATACGCACATTTCTTATGGTCCTTAAAGGCTTTCCCTACCAGACTCACATCTTTTCAGCTTCATCTCAGGGTACCAGGAAGGGTACTGTGGACTCAAAATGCTGTAGCCATAAAAATTTACCAAACATGCCATGTTCTTTCAGGTCTGGTACCCCACCCACATAATTGCTGGCTGAATTCTTTGTTCCTTTAACAGTATGACTTAAATGTCACTTCTCTGAAATCCTTCCTTCTCCTACCAGAAAGTAGGAATCACATCCCTCATCACCTCCATTTACTCCTTTATAACCTACATTACAAGGACAGGGTCTGGGGCATACCTTTTTTTTTTTTTTTTTGGTTAGTAGGCTGTATAGCCAACATAAGGCTTGAACTCATAATCCTGAGATCAAGAGGTGCATGCTGTACTGAGCCAGCCAGGCGTGGGGCTTACCAATTTATACTCCATATTTATATTGTCCCTAGGATATATATGGAAGGTGCTAAGTGGCTTGTTGAAGAGAGAGATAGGTAGGTAGAAACATGACTGAAATTAAGTCACAGAACTAGACCATACCTAAACGTTCTTTTAATTCCATAACTTACTTTATACAATTTATTTTTAATGAGGAGGGTTTGAAGTGATTCCTAGGAAATATATCAGTTAGCAACTGACATTAATATTGAGTGACAACTGAAATTATAAGTGAAATTACAACATGAGATTCACTCTGGCATATAGTGTCTCTCTTTCATCAAGAGACTTTACTACAAAGGATGGAAGCTCCATAGCCTGAAATATAAAAGCTGGGACTATAAGCAGCTAAAATTCAGTGTGATGGTTCAACAGTTAGAGGCACATCTTAAAAATGCATATCTGGGGCACCTGGGTGGCTCATTTGGTTAAGTGTCTGCCCCTTGATTTCAGCTCAGGTTATGATCTCACACTTGTGAGATCGAGCCCAGAGTTGGGCTCCACACTGAGCATGGAGCCTGCTTAGGATTCTCTCTGTCCCTCTGCACCTCTCCCCTGGTCACTCACTTTCTCTGTCTCTCTCTCTCTGAAATAAATAAATATTTTAAAAATGCATATCTAGGGGCACCTGGATGTCTCAGTCGGTTGAGCTTCCAACTTCGGCTCAGGTCATGATCTCACGGTCTGTGAGTTTGAGCCCCGTGTCGGGCTCTCTGCTGACAGCTCAGAGCCTGGAGCCTGCTTTGGATTCTGCGTCTCCCTCTATCTCTGGCCCTCCCCCATTCATGCTCTGTCTCTCTCTGTCTCAAAAGTAAATAAACATTAAAAAAAATTTAAAAATTCATATCTAAAGCCAAAAGCTATGAATGATGCTAATATATACTGAATGCCATAATTCAGATATTTAATTATCTATACTGTTAAAAATAGGCTGAAGTAAGAGTATAATAGGAGTAAGGTAAATCATAACACTTGTTTAAAATAACAAAGTATGTGTAAAACCCAATGTCCTCAGCAACAGAAAAATGGGCAAATAAGTTCTAGCATGGTACATCCATAAAATGGTTATTATGGAGGAAAGTTCTATCTTTGAAGAACATTTAATGATTTGCTAAAAATGTTCATGGTATAATGTTCCTTTCAAGAGGGAGGAAAGACAGGGTTTGAAAAAATCTAATCAGAGACTATTTGCAGCACGGTTAGTGGCTTCTTCACAGATCTTGGTACAGTGGCAGGACTTGGGCACCAGAAGCTCAGCCCAGTAATAAAGGCTTAACTCTGAGATGGGAAAGCCACTCGGAAGGGAACACAGTGATTACTTGAATTTACTGCCAGAGATGAATCTTTGGGTTGTGGAGAGAGCAGAGAGCTGTAAGTAAAGAGATATTGGAAAAAAAAAAAAAGGGGGGGGGGTGCCTGACCAGTTCAGTGGGTGGAGCATGCAACTCTTGATCTTGGGGTTGTGAGTTCAAGCCCCCCGTTGGGTGGAGATATTACTTAAAAATAAAATATTAAAAAGAGAGAGAGAGAGAGACATGTTGAATATAACTTTGTACAATATTAGGAACAAAGGGAGAAAGTTAAATGTCAGTGGAGAAGATGCAAAGTAGAAGCATGGTCCCTGGGTAGGAACAAGACCTGATGAACCTTGGGGAGTACAGGGGGCTGCTGGGCCTTTTGGAGGAGCAGTGGTTCCAATAAAGGGGGCTTGTTCTTTTGAAACACCTTTGGGAACTCCCAGAAATAATTAGTTGGATTGCATAGAAAAACTACCTCAGCAAATGTGGGCTAAAGCTAATGAAATTTACATTATTAAAATTAACATAATCTCATTTGTTGTCACAGGCTGGTAAGGTCTGGCAATTTTTAGGGTAAAGATTCTTCTTAAAAATTGGAGGTGGCCAGCTGGCTCCCTCAGTAGAGCATGCACCTCTTGATCTCAGGGCTGTAAGCGGGAGCTCCTATTGGGTATAGCCATTACTTAAAAATAAACTCTTAAAAAACAATCATTATATAGGTATAGGAGAAGATTCATAATGCTCATTTATCAAGTTTGTTGTAAGTAGTGATGTAGGTTTTGTAAAAATAAAATAAAGAAGAAAAAGCAACAAAACAAAATCCAAAATAAACCAGTGTAATTTTAGACCTCTCTGACCTTAAGGGTAAAAATACTGTCCCAAAGGAGACAATCAGTTCACTGTTCCCTGAGTTTGTTGAGGGGTTGCCTGAAGCAGCAAGCCACACTGTTAATAGAAACAGGGATGTTGATGACTCTAGAAATATTTCATGAGGGAAAGGGCTCCAAAATGGGAAAGCCAAACCTAAAGAACATACTGAGTGTGGATATACCAGTTGTTCCAAATAGTGAAGGTCATTTCAAGGAAGAAAAATTGGTAGAAATCTCTTACTCAGAATTAAGAGCTAAAGGTGGGCAGTGCAAAGAAGCAGACAAACAACTCCTTATAAAGACTGGTTTCTAAATGACTGGAGCCGTCTCATGACACATCAGGCTTCCTTGAAAGGCAGTATGTGTTAGGTCATTTTATGTTCCCAGGAAAAAGCTATCAGATGCCTGATCACGGCAGTCTCTGTGTCGGATAAGTGATTAGACTTAATGATGTCTGTGCTCCTTCCAGTGCTAAGAGTCAAGATTCTCTGGGTTTTGTCTCCTGAAAAAACTATTACTTGGAATTATTGCAATTTTCTTTGGCTCATTTTTTTTTAATGTTTTGTATTTTATTTTTGAGAGACAGAGAGTGAGTGGGACAGAGGCAGACAAAGAGAGGGAGACCCAGAATCCGAAGCAGGCTCCAGGCTCCAAGCTGTCGGCACAGAGCCTGGCATGGGTCTCGAACCCACAAACCGTGAGATCATGAACTGAGCTGAAGTTGAACATTTAACCAATTGAACCACCCAGGCATCCCTTCTTTGGCTCATTTGAAGTCACACTACGTGTTTAATTGTATTTAAAATACAGTGGTATTTTAAACTTTATACAGGTATAAGTGTATTCCTCATGGGAGTACAAAATATGCCCCAAATGGATATAAGCGATATTTTAAAATTGAAATCCTTTGGTTTCGTGAGTGTTTTGGACCCTGTGGCCTGGTCATTCAGTATTCTGCAAAACAGGAGTTTGGGGTCAGCATCTTGTAGGAGCAGAATCAGATCTAGGTAAAATGTTACCCAGAACCAAAGTTACATTGTTCTGAGCTCAGAGGACAGAGCTGCAGCCCTGAAAACAGCTGTGCATCTTGTGAGCTAATGGGATTATTCCATTTAGCGTGATCAATGGAAATTAAAAGGCACAGGCAGGAAGAGTTCTTTATGTATTTTCTTTTTCACTCAGTGGGAATACCACTGGAGGGGGTCTGGGAGGGAGGAACTGAGTCATCATTTCTGTCTACTTTATGCCAGACCTGGATGTGGACACACAGGGTATCATGCACCCTCATGAGAGGCATGCAGGCATGGGCTCTCCGTGCTGTAGACAAGGACACAGGGGTTTACAGGTGGTGGCAGTTTAGCCAAATGTAGAGCCTGTATTAAAATACAGCTGCGCTGAATCAAAGCTTATAATCTTTCAAATGACTAAAGACAAAATAATGATAATAATGCTAATGAATATTTTAAAAGTGTATATTTCAAGTACTGTAGAAAGAAGCCACTTCACTGAATTTTGGAATGGTTAAAGTGGCCCCAAATTAAGATTAAAATAGAAAGAGTCAAGACCAAATGCATGACTTTACCCATTTCAAAACATTCTGGACTGTGTGAGAAAATAAAGCCATAAAAAAACAGCCCTCCAAGATTGAAAATAAGAGCAGATAAGCAATTTCCCACTAAAGAAAGAGGGCTACAAAATCATTGTAGAGTGTATGGAAATTTCAAAGGGTAGTGACAATGTCCTCTGATGCCCAAAGTGAATAACAGGATGTGTGAGTAAAGCTGCTGACCTATGACCAACTATCTCACCTCAGAACCCAGGAGCCGCTGACGTTACTTTTCATTTTCTTTCTCTTTCCTCTTCCTCTCTTTGTCCTGGTTTTTCATTCCACCCTCTCCCTCGATTCTGTTTCCTCCTCTTCCATACTCTGTCCTCTTATCATCCTCCTTTGTCTTTCCTTTTATTACCCTACTATGAATGGCAAATAATTGAAAACTTGTTGTATGTCATGAAAAACTTCTGTTCACTACTACTCTTCATGTTCAACCCATGTAGGTGCAATCTGTTTCTTTCTCTGATACTAGTTTTACTTTCCACCCTAACCCTCACCCCTGCCACAATGCATGCATGTTATGGGGACAAGGGGGCAAAAGTATGATGTCAATACTCTTTGTGAGAAAGAATATGTTCCTCACCCCTGTCTAAGGAACAGTTCTTGGTATGCAGGCTGAGTCACTACAGTATGTCCAGCATCACAGAATAATCTACTATGGCATTTTATAGGAACAATGTCAATAGAAGAATGGCATCTGAGAAAATTCATATCTATTGTTTAAAACTTTTCTGTCAAAGGAGCTTAATACTTTTAATGCACATGCAGTCTAAATATGTTATCCTTGGGTGGAGAAAACATCAGTTGTTAAAAGCCTCAAAAGCTACTTGATCTTAGCCAAAGGCTAACAGCTATGAATACAACCGTGGAGTTCAGAGCGCTCCGAGCCACACAAAGCCACTTTAGAAAACCTGCAATGTGAATTCTGTTTCTTCTCAGCTGATGACACTGAATGCTTCCTTTAACCTCATGATTCGGTGTTTTAGAATAATGCCATTGTGTGATCCTCAGAGAAATAGTGTAAATGGTGGAGAGGCCAAGCACAAGGTATCCCACCCCCAAATATGTAGAGAATTGGTCCTCAGATCCCGAGTATTATTTTACATTATTAATACTGTCTATAGTATTCATTTATTTACTCCGTTAGCAGTATCTATGATTGTTTTCTCAAGTTTCTCAAAGGACTGTGGCCTGTGAGAAATAAAAATTTTAAATGCTGAAATGTATTTAAATATAAATTTAATTACTGAAATGTAAGCAATCAAAAACAAGTTCCTGCCCCTAAGATTTCAGCTCTGGGAGGGAGGCAACAGTCCTGGGCTTAGCATCACAGGACTTGGATTCAAGTGTTACTTCTGCCATTAGCTCTCTGAGTGACCTCGGGCAACTCCCTTAAGCCTTCTAGCTCTCTCTTTCCCTTTCTACAAAAACAGGGATTCTATCTGTAAGTCAGAGAATGTGTAAGAAAGTGCAAGGAATACCATGACCACTCAAAAATGAAGCACTGTAACCAAAGCATTTATAGTCCAGTATCAGACATGATGTGGACTTCCAGGACACGACGAATACTAACACAGGAGGCACCTCAAAGAAGCAAAAGACGACCTTCCAAAGGCATAAGAGAAATCAGAGCTGTGGGCTCAGAAGAGAGGGAAATCTGTGGTGGTGAGGTCATGAAAAGCTTCCCTGGGGAGAAAAGATGATAGAGAAAGGGAACTTAATTAAGGAGGACTTAATTAAAGAGGTGCAATATGCTAGAAGGCATTATTCCCATTGTACTAATGTGGAAACCGAGGCTAAGAAGTGTTCTATAACAAGCCTGAGGCCACACTAGAAGCAATAAGTGGCAACACCTACATCTAAAATAAGTTTATTCATTTACTTTTTAATTACGAAGTCCAGGCACTTGAAATACTAGCAAAATCTTTGAAGTTTGTGTGTGTGTGTGTGTGTGTGTGTGTGTGTGTGTGTGTGTGTGTGTTTGGCAGGAGTGGCATGGAATGAAGGAGGATAGCAAGAACAGATAGGGAGAAAAAATGAACAGGGAATGCTCAATACAGATGACATATTTGAGGGCCTGAATCCTAAGTCCACCTGGCATAGAGATTTGCATAGTGAAGGATGAAGAAACATTGAAGGAAAGGAGTGTTGGGACCTACTAAATATGTGAAGAAGTTTGATCATTTTCCACTATGAAATAAAGCCTCTCTGAAAGTCTTTAGCCAGGAGAGGCACCTAATCCAGGTGGCTTGGGAAGATTTGGTTCGGTACCATGTAAAATAATTGCATGGGGGAGAAAACACAGAAAAGGAAATCTACTGACAGGTGGGGGAGGGGTGGCTCTGAATCAGGGTAGAAGAGACTAAAGGAAAGGAACTGATATGAAATAATTGAGAAAACAGAGTGATTGAGGAGAATTGGGAGTTGAAAGTGGTGGCTTTGTCCAAAATTGATGATAGGCTTCAAGCTTAGGTGGCAAAAGAACAAGGACCATGTTAACAGGAATGGAAAAGCCAGTGGAGGCATTGATTTTGCAGGACTGAGAAGTCCACTAACAAACATGGAGTTAAGGTAACAGACAGTCAAATGAAATCTCCAAAAGGGTAGCTGGGGTAGGACAGGGGCCTGATCATAGCCTTGGCAACCTCCATAGGAATTGGAGGGAATGGTGTGTGTATAATGTCCATGGAAGGGAGAAACTCAGAGGCAATGATGTGAGAAGCACTCCTTGGGAAATACCCAGTGTCCAGCTGTGACAACTGAAAATTCCCATGTATCATGAAGACAAAATAACAACCCTAGAATTCTGGTGTTTTTCCCTTAAGTGAAACTTAAAAATGGTGACCAAGCAGCTAGAAGGATGGAATTGGTTTTATGATTTGTTTATTTCATGCTCGATAATAAATGTCTAATTAATAATGTCCTCATACAAATCAGAATTTAATCTGAGACTTGCTTTCTAACTGGGTAGTGAGATTATAAAGAAGTAGTTAACTTTTACCATTTCAATTTTCAAAGGCAGTTACAAATGTCCAACAACAGCAAAAAAAACAAAAACAAAAACAAAAACCCAAATATGTTCATAATCCATACTGGTTTAGGTTGGTTGCCAAAAGAGTTGAGCCTGAGAATCTAGCCTTCTAAAGAAAGAAGATTCATTCATAATGGCTTATTACCTAAAAGAAAAGAATGCTGTTTTGTTTTAAGTTGATGTAGTTATCTCTACACCCAATGTGGGGCTCGAACTCAGGAGCCTAAGATCAAGAGCCACAGGCTCTTCCAACTGAGCAAACCAGGCACCCCAGGAATGGTCTTTATCAATGTATTTCCAAGTTATTTTAATGGCCAAGGAAAAGTTTTAGTCAAATGATTAACCACTTGACCTGTTCACGTCATGAGTACTGGGATCCATACCTTCTGAAAAACATCTGCCTGTTCAGTGATTAATCTGGACAAAGGGCTTTTTTACATTGTTTTTCCCCTTAGGGGCTCACTCATGTGGTGACAGAGAGCAATTATATCTTTAAAATGTGACTATTTAGCTATACATGGTGATAATAGGATTTAAATATTTCAGTGGACTGTTCTAAAAATATAACAATCTAAACAGCTCATACTTTATGCAGGAGGTTACCACGTGGTCCCTGCCAGTGTGGGGCTTTGCCTACATGCCTACATGCACAGCCACACGGACGTGCACACACAGATACATAGGCATACACACAAACATACAGCTGTGTGTGCGTGCGCGCACACACACACACACACACACACACACACACACACACTTTTAGCTATCTTTGAGGTAATTAAACCCTCCATCTGGCCTCATCTTCATTTTCAGAACAACTGAAGAACAATCATATCTGAGGGAGAAAGGGAATGAGTCACACTGAGATAAAAATTCTTAAGTAGAAAAGGTGCATAAATGCCTCTTCAAGATGTTCATAAAGAAGGGACAAAAGAAAAACCATTTCACTGAAATATCATCTGTGATGCTGGCACAGCAAAGCAAAGTCCTCTGGACTTCCCAGGGACTGTGGAGAACATGTCTTCCTCCCTCTTATCTCCTGGCTTGCAGAGCCCCGTTTTTTGAGTCTTTCCCTCGGGGCTTATGTTCCACTGACCTAGAAATGTTCACTGTAATTATACCAATTTCCCCCTCCTGCACTGGTCACTGCTCTTCTCTATTTTTTTTATATTGCCTTTAAAACAGCATTCTTTACAGTAAAAGCCTCAAGTAAAATATATAGTAAAACCAACAAAACATAGTTAACTAAGTTATGTAAAACAACTCTTAGTAACGACATCTTAAAAGTTACTGAATTACTAATCTATTGTGCAAAATGAGAAGTTGAAGATGTCAACTCTACTCCTATGTCACTTTTCTTAGCCTGGAAAACCAACAATGAATGAAAGAACTGGATGGATAGGGGTGAAACATCATCAGAGAGGCCGGTCCAGGCAGGGGCAACACAGCACCTCGAGAGCCTGGAGCAGAATCACGGGAGGTGGTTCCTGGAGGGACACACTGGGCCCTCTCCCACTCCCACTGTCTACTCAGCAGAGATCCTGTGTGCCTGAGTCTCCATCTCCTCAGTTGCCACATTAGGTCTCACATCCTGGGGGGCTGTGGGGATGAGGGGAGACAATGTGAGACTCTGCCGAATGCTGTGCTCCAAGAATGTTTGCTGTAGGAATTAGCTAGAGAAGTCACAGAGGCTAAAGTCAAAAGTCAACCTGTTTTTATCAATGTGAATTAAGTGCTCACAATTCAAAAGGTGGTGCCTTCAAAATCTAACAGAGCTTTTGCTTTGTCTGAAATGGGTCATAGAATAACCTCTGTATGTGAAGATAAAAAAAGGTAGTTGATTGATTTCCATGGGCAGGGAGGAACACGAAAAATTAGGGGATCTCCGAGGGAAAAGTGAAGATATGGGGCACATCCTCTCATCTACAGCCCCAAAGCTGGGTCTTACTAAAAGAAGCCAGACTGGACCAGATCAATCATTAGACATTTATCTCTGTGGCAAATAGGTAAAAGTAGAAAGATGAAATCACCTTTTTAAAGACTTTAATAAAACGGCTGTAGCAAGAAAATCTTTTAAATATATTGCATCTGGGGCGCCTGGGTGGCTCAGTCAGTTAAGCATCCGACTTCAGCTCAGGTCATGATCTCGCGGTCTGTGGGTTCGAGCCCCGTGTCGGGCCCTATGCTGACAGCTTAGAGCCTGGAGCCTGTTTCAGATTCTGTACCTCCCTCTTTCTCTGACCCTCCCTTGTTCATGCTCTCTCTCTCTGTCTCAAAAATAAATAAATGTTAAAAAAATTAATATATATATTTATATATATTAATTTTTATTAATATATAAATATATATTAATTTTTATTAATATATATTATAATATAATATATATATATTGCGTCTGACCTGTTAAAATAGAATCCAAGTATGACATAAAATATTATAGCAGCAATCAGTCAATCTAATTGGAAACTTTCCTCAGGCCACAACACTGGATACCATGCCTCTATTTCCATATATTTCTCTGGTTCAGAAGCCACGCTATGAATTGGATTGTGTCCCCTCAAAAACATATGTTGAAGTCCTAACCCTGAGTACCTCAGAATGTAATATTTAGAAATACCATCTTTACAGATAATCAAGTTGAAAGAATGTCCTTAAGGTTGCCCCTAATCCAATACAATTGGTGTCCTTATAAGAAGAGATTAGGAGGGGCGCCTGGGTGGCGCAGTCGGTTAAGCGTCTGACTTCAGCCAGGTCACGATCTCGCGGTCCGTGAGTTCGAGCCCCGCGTCAGGCTCTGGGCTGATGGCTCAGAGCCTGGAACCTGCTTCCGATTCTGTGTCTCCCTCTCTCTCTGCCCCTCCCCCGCTCGTGCTCTGTCTCTCTCTGTCCCAAAAATAAATAAACGTTGAAAAAAAAAAATTAAAAAAAAAAAAAAAAAAAAAAAAGAAGAGATTAGGATGGAATGAGAAGAAAAGAGGCCTGAAACAAATCCTTCCCCAGTACCTTCAGAGGAAGCATGCCCTCACTGACACCTTGATTTCAGACTTCTGGTCTCCAGAACTGTGAGACAATAAAAGTCTTTTGTTCCAAACCACCCATTTTATGATACTTTGTTACGGCAGCCCTAGGAAACTGATACAGCTGGCAATCAGAATTTTACTCAAATAACAGGGTAGGAAGCAGGGTTTGGTTTCTCTGGAGGAAGTTTTAGATCATGGAAGTCACTTAATCTCCTAAATTTGAAAGATAAATCCACTTCAAATATTGCCTGTATGCAAAGGTCCGTAGAAATCCAATTACACAAATTTACAGTCCAGGCAAGGGAAAGAAATCAAATTACTATTCATGGAAATTTAAGCAGAGTTTATGACTGGAAAAATAAATAGTGCTATACCAACTGTGAAGCACTGTGATTAACAACTCAGTCACCAGTTTGAGTCTCAGCTCTGTCATTTGTCGAGGGCATGACCTTTAGTAAGTCGCTGACACTCACTGATCCTCAGCTCCCTCCAAGGCTACAGTTGTGCAGACTCTCAGATGTGATGTATTTGAGGTGTTCAGCATGTGGTTTGCCACACGGTGACTACTGACTAAATTTTAGCTATTGTGATGACTATAAAGGGCAAATAATACCTTTTTTTTTTTAATTAAAAGGCAAACACACCCAAAAGTTCAAAAATCAAAAGTTTATTTGTTTGCTTTTCATCTTTTTAGAGGACACTTAGTGTTTTCCTTTTTTTGTAACTGATTCCATTTCTCTTTTCTAGAGTATCACAGTCCTTTGAAGGCAATGAAATGCACAGATTACAAATGTGAATATCAGATGAAAGATTGTGATATCCCGCTGAGCTATCTAGTTAACCAGAGAAGTAAAAAGCATTTTTTTTTTTTTTTTGGTACAAAAAGTTACTCTTCTCATGAACTTGGAAATATTTCAAAAGAAGTTTGCTGAGCTCTTAATTGGACCATACTATCACAACGCCAAGCCACTTTTGGACAAACTACGCCCACCTTCTCAACTGTTGTTGTTCAGAATTGGAAGAAAGGATGGAAATTCAAATTCCCTGTCACACATATCAATGTGGGGAGGAATTAAAACATGAAAAGGAAATAAAATTTACAGACTAGGATAGTAGAAGTGGGTAGGAAAGAGGGGAGTCGAAGAGAAAGAGACATTAAATAGGCCAGGACTAAGTGACTAGGCCATCCCTGCCTCCACCTCCTCACTCCAGTCTACACAACCATCATTCAGACTCCATCAATGGTGGCCAACTGGCTCCCAACATCTGTAGCTGTCCCTGCCATCCATTCCCCATACCACAGACAGAATGATCTTTTCCAAGTAAAAAAAAACAAAAAACATTTTCCCTGATTTTTCCTGTGAAGGACTAAATGATTCTGTTCTTCCAAAATTCATATACTGAAACCCTAACACCCAATGTGATGGCATTTGGAGATGGAGCTTTTGGGAAGTGATTAAGGTTGGGTGAGGTCATGAGATAAGGCCCTCATGATGGGATTAGTGCCCTTATAAGAAGGGATGCTAGAAAGCTTTCTCCTTCTCCCTCTGTTTTCCATTCCGTCCTCACCTTTTCTGTCTCTCCCTGTCCTCTACATGAGAAGGCAGCTGTCTGAAAGTCAGGAATTAAATCTTTACCAGAAACCAACCATGCCAGTACCCTGATATCAGACTTCTAGCCTCCAGACCTATGAGAAAACAACTGTCTATTGGTTAAGCTACCCAGTCTATGGCATTTTGTTACGGTAGCCCAAGCATACTAAGACATTTCCTGTTACAGTTTCTCACAGCACTGCATACCCTTCCTTCACAGGAATTACTACAGCTTAGAGGTAGACATGGACACTTGTGATTTTTCACTTATTCACTAGACTGTCGTCTTCAACAGAGAATAAACTGTATCTCTATTTGCAAGTAAATGTTCAATAACTATTTGTTGAATGAACGAAGGCTAAGACTGCCTATATGGAATTTCGATATCAAATATAAGTTGAATGGACAAGTCAATTTGGTCATTCTACCCCATAACCACACACCCACACCAACCATTTATAACCAAAAGTGTACTCTAAAGGTATACTCTATTGAAGGGGGCACTAATAAATAAAACGCCATTTTGTTCTGCTGAGCACCTGGGTAGATCTGGGAGTTAAAAGATGTTTGGAGCAGAAAGAGAGAGGTAAAGTGCTAAATCCCATTAAGTGAGAAAGATTTGCAGCTCCCATGAGAAATGTTTGGATGAGGAGGGATACAGAAGGTAAGGGAGAGAGGAAGACGGAGCCAAATGGTAGAAGACTAACACTTCAGTTGGAGAAATGACTAGGTGACTTTTTAAAAGTATTATTTATTTATTTTGAGAGAGAGACACACAGAGAGAAAGTGAGGAGGGGACAGAGAAAAAGAATCCCAAGCAGGCTCTGCATTGCCAGCACAGAGCCTGATGCACGGCTTGAACTCATGAACCAGGAGATCGTGACCTGAGCTGAAATCAAGAATCAGGTTCTCAATCAACTGGGCCACCGAGGTGCTCCTATGACTAGGTAACTTCTTAAGAATATGAGTGTCTAAATACCATTCCATTTCACATTACTTGTGAATGCAAATTGCTTTTATTTCTTCCAACTGTCAGTATAGTCTGACATGTACATAACTGTCCTGTGTGAATAAGTTTCCTTTCCTAGGGGAAAGGGAAAGCTGGTGGCTGGGAAAATGGAGGCAGAGGCTCAATTCTACCACTGGTCTCTGTGATGTGGAAAATGGAGGTCATGATGACTACTGTGAGCTAATTCCTAAACCAAAGTAATTCTGCTGAGGCAGAGCCTTGGGGCCTGATGTCATTGGGAGATGGGCTCTAAGTCTCTTGGAAATTCTTAAAAGCTTTGGAGAGAATACGGGACTTTTCACAATCTGTACCATGGGGCTTTGAGCCAATTTTTTTCTAGATCTTAGGAAACAGGGTGACCTCAGTTGACCCCTATGAGGAAAAATTTCCATATGCCACAAACAATAAAAATCACAACTAAAGTTTAATATGGTAGCAACAAGGAACCCAGCTTCATGGGGCCCTTGAGCAAGTTCATATTCACACACCCAAGTAACCACCACCGCCCCCATACTGGGCAGATGAACAGTTCAAGTGGTAACTTCGGGGTCTGATTCAGTCTCGGGGTTCTGTTAATTGCAGAGAATGACTGCAAAGAAGGACACGTTACATAAATGCTTATGTTCAACAATGAGAAGACTTTAAGGAAGTATGAACATGCAGTAAAATCGTACAGAAATAATTCCTGGAGGATGTGAGAAGCCCAAAGGCATTATTCACTGAATAGAAATGGGATGGCATCTCATTTTTTTGATTGGGTGTGTAAAGAATGAAAACCTGAAACACAAGTTTGGTTATAAAAGTGAGTTAGGAAAGAAAACTTACTGTGTTAGGAGAATCAACAGTCACTGAGGAAAAAAAAGAACAGGAAATGGTTGACATTCAGATTTCATGCTTAGGTGACTAATAACAAATATAGTAAACCCTTGGTTCATGTCATGCAAATAGCTAGTGTGAATGATGTTTTGTTTCTTCTACTTTTGCTAGGGAAATCAGGTGGCCTATATAAAACTTAGAGAAGACTTCTATTGGATTGTCCATAACGACTTGGTAAAAGTTTGGCAATGTGACATCAGTAGCAGAAAACAGTTTGGGACCAAGAATGGTTCAGGGGTACTCTGAAATGTGCTTCCAGATACAGATAAATTCCCAATTGTTCTCCAAGATGGCAGCACATGTCTCTAATCCTACTGTTGTCATGCTTCCCCAGAACACAATGTCCAGAGAAAAATCACTTTGTCTTGCACAAAGTTTAGACCAAATCCTCACCAAAGGCAGGGCTTATAAACGACATAATTAAAAAAAAATAATAATAATAATAACGTTTATTTTTGAGAGACTGAGAGAGACAGTGTGAGCAGGGGAGAGGCAGAGACAGAGGGAGACATAGAATCTGAAGCAGGCTCCAGGCTCTGAGCTGTCAGCACAGAGCCTGACATGGGACTCGAACCCAGGAACTGTGAAGTCATGACCTGAGTGGAAGTTTAACCGACTGAGCCACCCAGGCACCCCTAAACTGCATCATTTAAATAAAACCAGGATGAGGGGACAAATTTGTTCAACAAGTAGCATGTGGTAGCAAGGGTATGTATAGAAGGAAAAAAGGTTTAGTCATAAAAAAACAAAAAACAAACAAACAAAAAAAACTAAAGGAAGACTCTGGAATCACAAAAGTCCTTAGTCTGTTCCCACAAGGGGAAAACAGCCTCCCTGTATATGACATGTTTCCAGTCAGAACGGAAGTTCCGATCGTAGAGCGTATCTGACATTACTGACTGAAGACTACCCTCTAGTGGTCCTTTCCAAGAACTACAAGAACTGGCAAAGCACAGACCTTTAAAGAAATGTGATAAAGAAAATGCAATCAAAAAATAATGAAACAAATAACTGATCACTCTAAACAGTAAGTGCAGATATGGAATCAAGAATGATTGTTCTTAATTACTCCAATGACCTACATGAGGTTGCAGAGTCCCAAATGCAGATTTATAGTTTTGATGTTTACAATATAAATATAACTCCAGTATAGAGACCTTTCTAACAAAGACAAATTGACTGTAAAATATAAAAATACTTCATAAAAGTGACAAAAATACAGTAAATATTATAATTTCTGTGTTTCTTCACTAACCTCCACAGCTTTCTCAATTAGCTACTCCATAAGTAGCTGGTATAGCAGAGTCAATTCAGAGTCAGAATATCTGGGTGGTTCCCAAACTGCAGTCTGTGTTGCCCTAAGTTATTCATTTAACTGACAGGGAGTCATTTAATACTCCCTGGGGAAAACTATGTTATGTGTAAATCATCGTTGTTCTTCCAATCTCCCTGGGTTTGGGGGAAAATATACTAAAATGTATATGAAAATACTTTGTAAATCTAATGTGCTACATAAAAGCTTCTATTAGTCTTAAATCTTTAGATGAGGATGATGAGGTTGATAAACTGGTATCTGAAGGTGCTATTTAATTTTTTTTAAGTTTATTTACTTATTTTGAGAGAGAGAGAAAGAAAGTGTGAGCAAACGGGGTAGAGGCAGAGACAGAGAGGGAGTGAGAAAAAATCTGCACGGTCAGTGCTGAGCTGGATGTGGGGCTCGAACTCACAAACCATGACATGACCTGAGCTGAAATCAAGACTCAGACACTTTAACTGAGCCACCTAGGTGCCCCTACTTAAATTTATGTTTTAAGTTTTTTTTTTTTAATTAAAAATTAAAAAAAAAAAAAACATCAGTTCTAAAATTGTTTACTAACCATGCTTGAGGAGCACTGATTGTACTCCCAAGTTTTCCTGCATATTTATACATGGAATCAATGACTAAAAATAGAACAACTGTCATATCTTGTATTCTGAAGTTTATCACTCTAGAAATCCTATTTCCTTGTTAATATTTTTCACGGCAGTTTAAATTAGTGCAGACTGATGGTTCTAAATTAAAATGCCCATCAATAAATCATAGGGGCACCTGGGTCGCTCAGTTGGTTAAGCGCCTGACTACGGCTCGGTTCATGATCTCAAGGCTCCTGAGTTTGAGCACCACAGCGGGCTCTGTGCTGACAGCTCAGAGCCTGGAGCCTGCTTTGGATTCTGTGTCTCCCTCTCTCTCTGCCCCTCCCATGCTCGTGCTCTATCTCTCTCTGTCTCTCTAAAATAAATATTAAAAAGATTAAAAATCATAACTAAATTTCTATCTATGTTTAATTATTCTGAGATGCAAGAATTTTTTTAGAAAAAATCATATAGAAGAGAGCCTGCATATGGGACATATTGATATCATCATTATTTTTGAGAAAGAGCTATTTCCTAGGCTTATTCTACCTGTGTCTTTCATCTGGTGAGATCTAACTTTTTGGGTGGGATAGATTACATTAATACAAATGGATTACACTTAAGCTGTTTTCAAGTAACTACACTTGACTGAAATCAATATATTTGATTTTCCAAACCACTGGGGCAGTCGACACAGGGTCATTACATTTAGAATGACATGACATTGTTATAAATCTTACTATTCAAGTGGTACTTTTGCTTTTTGTATAATTGTTATACAATGGTAAAATGTTTCTGGAGAATTAGAGAACTGTTTCAAAACGAATCATTTACTCCTAACAACCCTGTTCTAGTCATGAATTACAAGAATAGCAAACTCTTTCCTATACGGACTTGCTAAATTGAGATAGGAAATGCAGGAACCAGTAGAACTTATTATTTTTCATCTCTAGCTTAGAGTGCATTTATCCAAGACTCAAAATGAATCTAAATGTTTTGGGCAAGATGTAAAGAGTAGTTTATTATATTTTCTTGTTTATGGAAACAAAATTCAAAAGGAAAACATCCACAGGAGGCACATAAATAAAGCAAGGATAGGCGTTTTTGAACATAACCTTGTGGAAAAGACATGGCTACTCTTTCAACTCATAAAGAGAACAAGGTATCTCACAAGTTCTAAAAATTTTCTATGTGTTAGAATCGTCTGGAATCTTTGACAATGTCTATGGCCAGACCAAAGCCCCCAGCAGTTAAAAGAAAAACTATATTTTGTTAAAAAAAAATTGTGTTTGTTAAAGTTCTCTAGGAGATGCCAGTGTGTAGCCACGTCTGAGAAACACTTCATTTTATTGAAAAACATACTTTACAGCACGAAAAGTTGTGGTTCTTTTTTTTTTTCAGACTAGTCATGATACGATCACAGATTATTGTTATAACCTCACTATTCTTACAACAGCAAGAAGCAAAGCTTCATTTGATAGGTATTTAAGCAGATGAACAAAGCACATACAGGTGAGAAGCAGGAGTTATAGGATTTAATCAAGGAGTCAGCAGAAAATACAGCAAATGAGTTCAGCAGGTGCATGGAGGACGCCCTGTCAGGGGCTGCAGGGAGAGACAAGCACAGGGTTCGATGTCTTTAATGGGTGACAAATAGCTGGGTCTGCCAGTTTACAAGTAAATGAAGAAGAAATGAAATACGTGTTGCCAATGAATGATGAGCAGAGTTGCATTGTAGGGAAGAGCATGATAGCAGGTGTTAATGATTTAAGAAGGTAAACGTGCCAACAAAACTAGAATCCTAACTGGTTCATTCCAGGGACTTTGAAAAAACAATCACATATTGTCACCAGTGGGACATGGGAAATCAAGAGAAACATAACTTTATTTTCTGGAGCTAAGGCAGTGGTTCTCAAAATGTTACTCCAAGATAGCAGTATCAGCATCACCCGGGGGCTTGTTAGGCACATGGCTGGACCCCACCCCAGATCCACAAAATCAGAAGCCTGGGGAAGGGGCCAGCAACGAGTTTTTACAAACACTCTAGGTGATTCTAGTGGTGTGAGAACCACTGCTGTAAAGTTTTTCTTGAGACTAAAATTCTCTCTGTAGTCTGGAACATGCTTGGAATAACATTATATAAAACTGACCATTATATCATCTACATGTACTGAAGTAGGGACATTATATGGTACAGGGTGACGCGGTCACTGATACTTCACCTCTGACAAGAATTTGTTTTTCCTGGGAACCACTCAAAAGGACAGCATTCTTAGTTGAGGTCTTAAAATACAGAAAACTAGTTATTGAAAATATACCAGCACTGAGTGAACAGTGACGTTAGTGCAAATTTGTGACTGCAGGTACTAATATTAATAAATTTATATTTTGTATAAGTCTTAAAATACTTGAGACATATGACATGACCATCTCTTCCTTTCTTTTTAATCTCTAGTTCTTTGTTAAACTTTTTAAAAAATAGAAACATGATACAAAAACAAGAACGAATAGACTATAACTACATGCAACCATGCCAATAGATCTTAAGCACATAAGACTGACCTAATGAGGCTAGACACAAGAGCAAGTAGACTATGACTTCATCTACAGAAAGCTTAAAAACAGGAAAGAGACTCACTATTTTTTAGTAAGAGAAGTCTTACGCTAAGTATCTGGGGGGTTAGTAACTGGCAGGAGGCTCCCAGGAGGCTTCTGGGGTATTAAGAACATTCTGCCTCTTGTTTTGGGTGCTGGTGACCCCAGTGTGTTCACCTTATGAAAAATCATTGATCTCTACACTTATAATTGGTGTTATTTGTATCTATGTATCTATGTATCTTTGATAGAAAGTTTTAAAATGTAAGAATAAGATTAATGCTATGTTAGAATTTTAAGAAGTTAGGATGTCTTCCTTTCAGCATTTCAAATCGTGTTGGATATCGGGGTGGTGTTCTCGGTGACTGCTGGGGAGGTCAATGGCATGTCAACCACCACAGTGAACGAAGCTGAGTGGGTAGTGCAGTTCAGTCTTTGGACTCCAAATTTCCAAAAGAGGACGGCGTGGGAATGATCATGTGCCAGTGAGGCTGGGCAATTCATTCTGGCCTCAGTGAGGTCTTGCCTAGGTCAGAACAAGACAAATCTGCAGAGTAGACAAGATTTTCAACAGTGCCCCAAATAACCGTCCAGTGGTCTATACCTGAGAGCATGTTTGTTCACCAAGTCTGTCTGGGCCACGCTTCCAGGCAGTCACTGGACACATGCCACCATGTCCAGTTGTGGCCCAGATCTTGATCTAATACATCCTTGGTGCTGTCCTCCACTTTCTCTCCACTCCCCTCCTCCTCCTCCTCCTCCTCCTCCTCCTCCTTTTCTCCTTCTTTCTCTTCAAAGTCTACCAGGTCTCCACGTTATTATCTCAGAAACTTTGATATTAGCCAGTTCATTAAACTGGTACTACTCAACCCTGGTTGCACGTTAGTGTACCTTGGAAGTTGTATAGAAACACTGATGTCTGGGCAACTGCAGACCAATTACACGGGAATCTATGGATACGCCCCCTACCAGGAGTACTTTTATAAGCTCCCTGAGTGATATGGTAGGACAGGTCAGAGTTGAGAAGCTCTGGGCTGGCTTACGGACTTGAAAGAACACTATTTACATGGCACTCTTCCCTAACAGTCATATCTGAATTTCCCGGCAGCCTGAAGAGCTTCAACAAAGGAGGGACTAATTTAATATAGTGTCCTCCAGATCCATGGAGCACAAGTTCCCTGGGCTGGCTGGGGTTACACAAAGCGAACAACTCTACCTGGCTGTGGTCATACTCTCCCCTAGATACAACCTGGACCTTCTTCTGCAGACTTGGTTCATTCTGCAACACTGCCACTCACTCTAAGGAATGCCTGCCAAAAACAATCCTTTTTAAACAAATAAGGTTTTAAGTAATCTGCTGAAGACCTAATGGTATGGTCATTGCCCTAATGGGTTTTTAATGATGTGTAAAGATCTCAGCTGATCCTCAACAAAGTGTAAAGTACTATAGAAGTATTTTATTAGTTTGAAATTATATCCTCTCTTTGAATCAAGCTTATTATTTCTGTAATCTAAAATTCAGGAGTCTTAAGTATGAGAAAGATGTCTACTAAAAGTCCTACTTTCTTTTTAGATGCCATTTGGAATAGAGAGAGAAAGTATTTTTCTTTGATTTAATTTGATGGAAAAAGTTATGAAGAGGGAGGAGAGATAATAAAAGCAGGGGTTTCCCACCTCAGTTGTCGTGACTGTCCTGGGTGTCTATGGAGTGATATTGTCCTAATGGCAAGCACTTTCTTGCCAAAACTATGAGATCAGTGCTCCAGGGAACTGGGGTCTAAGACCAGTGTTCAAGATCTGAGTCACTTGCATTCAATACCCACTTTAGACCAGGCAAAATGAGGCCTTGCCCTCGGAGGTGCCTCAGAGGGCGTGTTCTGCCCCTTCCCCAGCCCTGCTCCTTCCCTATGAGAAGGCATCTGTGGGACTTGGGCATATACCTGAATCCTCCTTTTAGACAATGAACTGGAAACTGAGATCTTGGAAGTGCCTATCAAATGGTCCAAGCCAGCCAACAGGGCCCATGTGGTCTGATTCTCATTCCTCCATCTGTCTTCTAGGGGACAGACATGTCACCAATGTACACACTCCGAGGCCTGAGAAGCAGAAGCTTGGGGGTAAGGACAATGTATATTTGGTTGGAACTTAGGTATACTGGCATGTCCCCACACATGCATAGGGTGACTCATGGTTTCAGATGGAGCCAGACAGAAAGACACGAGTGGTTGAGCCACAGCTCCTTCCCTCAGCACTGAGAGACTTAAAAATGCTAACTCGGAACCTAGCCTTCCAAGCTAATATAAAGGCATATTTTTCAAAGAAGGAGGATAAACCTTTGACACTGAGGTAGGGAAAGAACCTAAACATTAAGCTTCCACATTTGAACTTAACCTTCCATGTCATAATATAGGCTTATTAGTCAAGGAAGGAGGTGTGAGCTTCCTCCTAAGTCTGTTAGTGTGATTTACAACTTTTAAATACTTAAACATGTGGTAGTTAGTCCTCCACCTGTATTCTTATCTCATAATCTCCCAAATTTCAAAAGTAGCTGTGTTTCAAGCCCTTACCCTAGCTAGACCTACAGAACAAAACGTCTCAGGTTGGGCTGGTAAATTTGAAACCTAAAATGTTCTTCAGATGGGCTGCATCCACAATTCCTTTGCCAACCACTACCCTAGACCTTCACCTCCTCTTTCAGGGTTTACACTAAGTCCAAGTGCCAACAAAGTGGTGGTGAGTAATTCATCTGCAAGCAGTGAAAGCAGATAAAGGAGAACAAGATTTTATTGGAATGTGAGGCACAGGCCAAGTCCAACTCCATTCTGTTAGGAGTTAGGCTTACTGAGCGCCAAGGCCTGTGGCTTCCATTCTGATTTTTCTCAGAGCAAAGCCAAGCTGCAGGAGAGTTGTGACAGGCCTCTTAACAGCCCCTCCAAGTTCAGACCATTTCCCCCGTTCCAATACAATTCTCTCAGTTTTCAGATTGGCTGTTCTTCCCTGTGGGTTCCTGAGTCTAGTTCTCTGAAAATATATCTATTTTCTTTCCCTGTCTCTACACCTCACTGGCTAGAATATTTGTTTAACCATACAAGTGTATCACCAAGAGTCATGTGACCTCCCTCGACAGGTGAGAAACAGTTCTTGTTTGCACAGAGCCTGTTAGTACTCTGCCCGCATATTAGGGTCACCTGGAGAGCCTAAAAAAAATTCCCAAGCCTGGCTCATTCCAACCAGTTAAACCCTGATCTATGTTGCATGATGTATGTATGTGATAAAATTATGGGGAACAGATGAATTTTCAATATTTTGCTCATGCGTCAAAAATTTCAAAGAACATTTTCCCCATAAATACCCAGAGACTTTGGCCATTCCTATAGTATTTTTTTGGCACTAAGCAAACTCTGGTTATGCATATAAATCCAGCTTTTTTAACTCTGCCCATTTCATTAAAGCTTGCAAGTGTTGCCCACTGGAGAAACATTCCACCAAAATCCAATCAAAGAACTTCTGTAAAGAAGCCTTATGGCCTACAGGGAGCACCAACACTCTCTTTCAGAACTTTGAAAGTAGTTGAACCCCCAGGGCCTCAGTGGTTAGCAGAGTAGTATGAGAGTGCCTTTTTTTTTTTTTTACTGAAGGGGTGGGGGTACTATTATAAAACATTCTAGTGACATATCCAGTCTACACTGTAATTTAGAAATGTGATGTTTCATGTAGTTCATGGAAGACAAAAAGTTGCACGTGAAATTCAAATACAGTGACTAAGTAGAAACTTGGTGGTTACCAAAGATACCATTCTCCCAGCTAAGAAGGAAGGAGGGCTGGGATGGTTGTATGAGTTACAGTCTACGAAGACACTTCCTTTTCCAGCTACTCCATATATAACTTCATAATTTTCAAAATTAGTAAGAAAAACACATACGTAAATTAAGACAAAGCAACTTATATGGACCCATGAAGTGGGGATTCAGAAGTCTTTATTTCTAGGCAATAAAAATAATCCATGTAGCTAATTATGTAAGATCTATTAAATCTGAACCTCCAATTTTTAATTGTTAGAGCAATTTTCAAGAGTACATTTCATAATAAAGAAGAAAATAAAATCAAGAGAATGAAGATAATACCACAATATACCACACTGCTTGTCAAAATTACCCTGTGTAATTTCTATTTTCTCAATTTCACCAAAAGGAGTACTTTTAGGATATGGGTATTATCTGCCTATATTATAACAGTGTGCTTAAGAGGCTGAACATACATCTCAGAGGCACATCTCCACACTGTGCAGATGGGGCTTATGTTGGATTTTGCATCAGGCTAATTTGAGTCATTAAACTACTGACAAGAAATGTGCTTTTTTCCTCCCTTGACAAAGGGCCAAAGTCTGTTTCTACCAAGAGGACTTCTTGGTACAGCCGTGTCCCACCTCCGACTTAGTTCCAGAATCAGAGAACCAGGCTTAGTACTTCCTTTAAACTATAAAGCTGTGTCCTAGGATCTGGGGCTCTTTTCTGCCTGGAGAGCATGCTCTCTTCAGTTGTGCAAGCATATTGGTTATTATGATAAGGATAGTTCACACCAGAAACAATTATATACACTGGATAAAAATTGTAATCTGCTTAAAAGGAGAGAAAAGGGTTTCCCAGAAGTCATGTAGAACTTTAAGTGGTTATTACGCTTCAGAAACCAAAAAAGATAATTTCAATTCCAGGGCCTGGTTAAGCATTCAAAAACTACCCACAATCCTTTCAGTGGCCAGAAGGGGGCGCTACCCTCTTAGAAATATCAAAACATGAGGTTAGAAAAACCCTTCCAAGAAGAACCAGAACAAGACTAACCTAAAAACGTCTTTCAATAAAAAAGATCAGTCGGTTTTTACAGAAATACATTTACCCGTTAAGGGCATGAGCAGTGGCGTTCACAAATGTAGACAGTTGCTGGCATTCATAACGTGGGATGCCGAACAGAAAGACTCTGGCTTATTTTATTTGAATGTATTTCCTCTTTAGTCAGGACAGGGTAATTAACATATATCGATTTCTCCTTAATGTGTTAAGTGCTGTACTGAATTTAAAATGCTGACTCCTTTCTACCTGGAGCTTGTAATGAAAAGATGGCTTGGTACAGACTGAAAATCTCTGAGGCACCTCCCGGGTCTCGCTCAGCTCTTCAGCAGCTGGGCCAGCCAGGCTGTAGTCCCCACCCCTTAGATGCTACATCACTTCCCTGACTGCCCCTCAGGGTCACTGCCATCTCAGACCATCTGGTCTGCAGAGCCTCCAGCCATTTTGGCCATCTCCCTCCTTCTTCTGTATTCCCATCAGCTTTCTTGTCTCATTTAAAGAATAAAATAATGAGAATTTAAATGCTTATTTGCACTTAAAAAACAGTGCATTTTTCATTTGTATATACTTGTGGGTATGGGCAACAGTGGAAAAATCAGGAATGATTTACTGACCTTGAACAAATAAGATAAACATATCCAGAGCAAAAGTAAACAGACTCACTGTTCATGTGGCCTCTTTTCCTGAACACACAATGAACAGATGTTGATGTGAAAAAGTGGTATAATACGTTAGAAAGAATTCAGAGAAGGGTGTAAAGGGGCTAATGTAGAGGCTGCATGTAGAATGTAGAGTGAAGTCGAAGGGCTGGGGCTGGGAACCAAGAAGAAAGAAGAGAGAAGGCAAGTGATAGAGGCAGAGGGAATTGAAAGCCAGGGATGTGTGAATTTGGTGCAGAATGTCCTGAAGACTTAGAACTGTCTGATATAACATATGATATGGATGATGTCTGTGGAAAGAAGCATGAGTCCCGCTGGAGAATTTTCAATGGATCAGAAAGCCTCCTAAGCTTTCATCTTTTCAATGTTCTCTTCTTCCTAGTTAGCAACCAACCTACTTTTGTTCTTTTTGTTCATACACTTCTGTTCAACTGATTTCTGCTGGAGAATCACACACCCAAAATACCCAAACCTACTGTACACATTCTGTCTCACTTCTGCTGTGTCCTCAGTAGTAACTGTAACTACCCACAAAGAATTCTCTCTCACATTACTGCAATGGCTGTTTCAAAACTGTATCACTCTTTTCAAACCTGATGTGGCTAGACATGTAACCTCACCATTAAATGATTCTGCACCCTACCTTCCTGTCCTCAGCCACTCTCCATAAGCTTAGATTTCCAGCAAGTGGTCATCCCATCCCTTGCTCCTTCCAAGATGAGTCTCCTCTTTTTTAAAATATTTGTTGAACCTATTTAACTGAGAGAGAGAGAGAGAGAGAGCACAAGCAGGGGAGGAAAAGAGAGAGAGGAGAGAGAGAATCCCAAGTAGGCTCTACACTATCAGCCCAGAGCCCACTGTGGGGCTCAAACTCATGAACTGTGAGATCATGGCCTGAGCTGAAATCAAGAGTTGGACACTTAACCAACTGAGTCACCCAGGTACCCCCAAGATGAGTCTCCTTTTATCTCAGGGGAACCTCCCATCCAGCTGCAAAAGGCAACAGAACAGAATAAAAACTGTGACCTTAGTACTTGGAAGGTTTGGATTCAAATCTCAGTGTTTCTCCTGAAAGGGCGGGCCTACGCCGGCAGACTCCATCTTGTTCTGTGTCCTTCACCTTGACCACACCTCCTCCCCTTGAGTAACCACCCCCCCCTCACCTGCCTAACAGGACTCGGACCCTTCCCCAGGACCCTTCCCCAGCCAATCAGCTGAGGCCATAGCCATTACCTCACCAACTGCCCCTAGGCCCCAATAAAACCTTTGTCCTTTTGAAACTCGCTCTCTCTCCCTGGTATCTCACCGCTGCGTCGGTGCAGGTAGGGGATTGAGCTCGAGCTAGCTCGAATAAAGGCTCTTTTGCTTTTGCATCGGACTCGGCTCCCTAGTGGTCTTTGGGGATCACGAATTCTGGAATTCTGGGCATAACATTTGGGGGCTCGTCCGGGATCCCCAAGACCCCCGAGGGACCCCCGACCCGGAGAGCCTGACTGGCCATGGTTAGTGTCTGTTTGTTCTGTCTTTTCTGTGTGAGCTCATTTCTGGAATTCTGGTAGCGTGCCCGACGCGGTCTAAGTGGACGCACTGGAGGACCACAGGCCGGGAGTTTCGGAAGATGTTCCAATCCTCCCTTCTGGAGGGACGTGGAATCCCCTCAAAGGTCTGAGACGAGGCGGGTTGCTCCCGCTGGTCGGCGTGAGGCCGTCGTCTTTGGAGGGACGTGGAATCCCCTCAAATGTCTAAGCTAGCTCTTTTGCTTTTGCATCGGACTCAGCTTCCTAGTGGTTTTTGGGTATCACGAATTCTGGGCATAACATCTCCTACCTGATTATGTGTCCCCAGACCAGAAACACAATTCTTGCAAGACTCCTCATCTGTAAACATGGCTGTCATAATACAACTTCTTCACAATATTTTGAGGATTATTGATGTGTTATTTGTGAATGTACTTCCACACTACTTAGCAATATTGTAAATTCCCTCAGATCCCTACCCGTTGACTTTATAACTGAAGACTTTTAAGCCCAGAGAGTACATTATTTTTCTAAGTCACCAGGGTTGGGATGAGGATGAAGGACAGTGACCTAGTCCGGGCCCTACAATCAGTTACCTCACCTTTTCCTGTGTCCTACCCCTGACCCCCTCCTATGATAGTACCATTTTCTTCTCATTTTGGCTGTTTATCTTCTCCTGAGTCCAAGTGTAAACCTTCCCTAGCATTCTATCCTTGGCCTTCCCTTCTCCCTCTGTATACCCATTCGTCACTAATCCTCTGCACCGTGACCATCTCACCCCTGGTGATGAGTATGGAGTGTACATCCCCAACCCTGAAACATACTTCCTCTTGTTCCTGAGTGATACTGAGACATATTGAAGGATGAGCATAAACCTGTTTATAAATTCACAGACTCACTTTCAAGACCTTAGGATACTCTAATAGGTAAAATAAATTTTTTAGGGGAGTCTGGGTGGCTCATTTGGTTGAGCATCCAACTCTTGATTTTGACTCAGGAAGTCATGACCCCAAGGTTGTGGGATCAAGTCCCATGTCCACGCTCAGTGTGGAGCCTCCTGCTTAAGATTCTTTCTCTCTGCCCCCTCTCCCACACATGCTCTCTTTTTCAAAAATTAAAAAAAAAAGTAAAATAAATTAAAGAATTTAGTTTAAAAGTAAGGCATCACAGAAAGAAAGAAAGAAAGAAAGAAAGAAAGAAAGAAAGAAAGAAAGAAAGAAAGAAAAAAACATTCCTACTGACAATGGAATTATCATCTGTTATCTTTGGCCTAAGCACAAGCTATTATTACTTTGCAGACATCTTGTTAGCAGCCTCAAGTGGTTCTCTCTGGCAATAATATATGCAGAAGAAAAGAGGTCAAAGGGCAAGCATTGAACCTAGCTGGACGAAAGAGAAACCATTTCCCAGACTTCTGCCAGATCAAGCTTCTGTGTTCCATTTAAACTGGGACACAAAGTAATATTCCTAAATTCTAAGGCCAAAAGACCTGCTTATACTCCTCTGCACTTATAAGGTCTGCTGTTAAGATCTTCTCTTCCTTGCTTCCAAGGACTCATCTCCATATATAAGTAATGATTTTCTGGACATTTGTTTCTCGTCCAAGGCCTGTCTATTTGGGTGTTCAGTTGCTCTTATTGTTAAACAAAACTGTCATTCTTGTCTTCCTAAGAGACAAGAGTGAGAGAGTTTCGGCAATGTTTGCTAAGTAAGTCAACTTTGTATTTGCTCAGGCCTCTCCTACACTAATGCCACCAACAGGTGCTGCTGTCTCTTTGTTATGTAGCTTTGAGGCATAGACTCCTCCCATAAGGTTGTCAAGATATATGTCTATGTCTATGTGTGTAGAGACTATATATAATATATAGTCTATATATAATGATTACTCACCATTATTAACTTAAATGTTTTGCTATATATATATATATATAATATATATAGACTATATAATAGTCTATATATATTATATATATATCTATATATATAGACTATATAATAGTCTATATTATATATATTTATATATCTATATATAGACTATATAATAGTCTATATATATTATCTATATATATAGACTATATAATAGTCTATATATATATATAGACTATATAATAGTCTATATAGACTATTATATATATAGACTATAAAATATATATAGACTATATATATAGACTATATATATAGTCTATATATATAGTCTATATATATAGATATATATAGACTATATATACATCTATATATAGAGACTATATAATAGTCTATATTATATATATAGACTATATAAGAGTCTATATAGATATATAGACTATATATATATATAGTCTATATATAGTCTATATATATAGATATATAGATAAATCTATCTATATATATAGACTATATATATATAGACTATACAATAGTCTATATTATCTATATTATATATAGATATATATCTCTATATATAGACTATATAATATATAGTCTATATATAATGATTACTCACCATTATTAACTTAAATGTTGGATAACAAATTTCCTTTTGTTATCCAACTTGCACATGCATGTGAGTGTGCACACACACACACACACACACACACACACAGATACATACACATTCACAAAGGGGTGTACCTGTCATTGGTTACTTTTTGCCCAGGGAATGGAAATCCATCTTAATAATAATTCCATGAGGTATATTTATTGCTATTAACATAAAAAATTGAAAAGTATTCCTAAAAAAAAAAAAAAGCAATTATTTTCAAGTCTTCCAGCTTTACTTTTTCCAGACAGTGGCAAGAACATTAGACTAAGAGTCTACCAGAGAGAAAACAATGTACTCACAAAAGCAATGTGCAAAAACTGTAGGCCTGTGGAAGGAAACTCTTCAATAAAATCAAACTGCAGATCTTTCAAGTTTGCCAGTGGGTGGCGCATGACTGTCTGGGCGGGGTAATCTTTCTCCAGGCTGAAATCAACCCCTAGATATAAACCTCTCTGTATGCAACTAACCTCTTGGCCTCAGGGTGGCAGTGTCGGCCCCTTAATATATTTAAGCTCAGCTGAAGTACCTAAAAATCAAATCTAAAAATCTGAAATCAAACAAAATGGAAAAATAGATCAAAATAACATCAACATTCTGGCCCCAAATTAATATGAGATATTCACATCCTCTAGGAACAGGAGTTTATTTAGTTACTGGACTCAGAAAAAAATAAATGCAAGACTTTTGAGAAATGATGACTTCTCCTTTTCTGGGTCTATCCTTAATTCGCCCTTCTTTCTTTTGGACACTAACGAATGGTAAATTATAGACCCATAGGCCAAATCAAGTCTGTTACCTGTTTTCATGAATAAAGTTACACTGCAACACGGCCACACTCATTTGTCTGTATGTTGTCTATGCCTGCTTTCATTCTGCACCAGACTGGAGTAGTTGCTACAGAGACCATACATACTAGGAAGTCTAAAATATTTGCTATCTGGCCTTTACGGAACAAGATGGACAACGGCTGCACTCAGTCTATAGGATTTTTCAAAAAGGGACACAGAGGTGACAATGGTGAACATAGGAAACTTTGATATGTGGCTGGTCAGCCAGGAGGAGTGCCAACTTCTTAAAGCGTGTATCTGCAATATGATGAAATTACCCTCTGCCAGCCATTTCTAGTGAGTCACTTCAGGCAAATGGTACCAATAAAAGGAAGCTTGGATGCATATCCAGGAACTATATCGTATCAGACATGCACCTTGCAGGGATGTAAGTGCTGTTTTCATCTCAGCTTCCAGTTCAGAGTTATACCAAAGAAAGAAAAATTCAGATCTCCTGCCACACAGGGAGGTTTGGCTTCGGGCATGGCTCTTTGGACTTTCCACTGGGAACACACTGCACTTCACAACGCTGGAAAGCCTGTGTTTGTTCAGAGAGGTAATTCCCAGTCTGATCACAAGAGATCAAAGCTGAAAATGCGCTAAGGAGGAGACAAAATGTACAGGTAAATGGGAGAAATGGAGGGCTTGTGACAGAGAAAATAACAAGAAGCACTGAAGAGATAGACATTAGTAGGGACAAGGAACGTAACTGAGAAAAACACATACATACTACTGGATGACAGATTTTTTTTTCATAAAGTCTGGCTAATGATGCCAATGAGAGATTTTATCCCAGTAACACTGTATCTTCAAGGCCACAGACATCCATCAGGAAATTTTTAACATGGGGAAGAGTATACAACAGTAGTGACCTATGGAGGAAGAATAATGAAAAGGATAAAAATAATAGATGCAAGTCACTTTCCAGGGAAGTGAGAGAAGCTGAGCAGGTGACTCAGGCTGTGGGAACAGGACAGCTGACAGGGGAACTCAATCAGGAAAATATTATATCTTTCCAAAAAGGAGCAAAGATTCATACTACAACTGTATCATAGGTGATTTTGGTACTGGTCCATGAAAACACTTCAGAGCTAATTAGCAGATGGTTTTTGAACACAAGAGGGTAGAATGAGCTCTTGGAGAGCCAGTGTGATTCACGAGGATTCATGAGTACACAGTGTACCACGTGGAACAGTGGTTCAGTCTGTGGGCTCTGAGGCCTGAGCTGGTCCTGCCACTTCCCGGCTGTGTGACCCTGGGTAAATTACTTATCTTCTCTCTTCCCTAGTTTTCTCAGTTGTCAAGTCAGCATAATAACAGCATGCTGGGAACAGGACTGTTGTAAGGATGAAATGAGTTAATACATATTAAGGACTTAGAACAGGGGCTGGCTCAGGTTGGTGCTATGTAACCATCAGCCATCATTGATGCAGCTATGAGACAAGGGGCCAGAAGAATGCTAAGGATCTGGGTGAAACCAAATTGCAACAAAGCATTGCACAGTCTCACTTGATGCATCTGAAAAGGTAATCAGAATGACAGAACAGATAAACAGATCCACAACTGGCTGTATAACTATAATTTCACTTCAGCTTGATATAACCTCTCTAATTTCAAGACTTGTGACTATCGTCAGCCCTGCCCTATTTACCATTCCTTTATCAATAAGGAAGTTATTTTATTGTGAAAATTGTAAGATACTGTGAACTATTCCAAGTACACAAAAATAATTTTCAACATTTTAGAACTGACAAAATATGTCATACCTAAAGCACTAGTGATTTCTTTCTTACTGAACATATTCAAATAATGACCGTGGGGCCCCTTAGAGAACAGATTGCAGTGTGTCACATGAAGCATGTGTTGAGATGAAATTCAAACATTTTATTCACTCTTTGATCCATCAAGTGTTTATTAAGTATTTAATATACAATAAGTACTATCCTAGGTACTTGGAATTCAGGGAACCAAAACAAATAATTTGTCTTTGTGGAACTTACATTCCGGTGAGATCCTTGTTCACCAGAAGTTGCTTTGAGTCATAAGATCTCAGCTTCATTTTAAGATTCGCCACTTCCGGGGCGCCTGGGTGGCGCAGTCGGTTAAGCGTCCGACTTCAGCCAGGTCACGATCTCACGGTCCGTGAGTTCGAGCCCCGCGTCAGGCTCTGGGCTGATGGCTCGGAGCCTGGAGCCTGTTTCCGATTCTGTGTCTCCCTCTCTCTCTGCCCCTCCCCCGTTCATGCTCTGTCTCTGTCTGTCCCATAAATAAATAAAAACGTTGAAAAAAAAAAAAAAAAGATTTGCCACTTCCTACATAAACTTGATAAACACGCTAATTTTTTCTCAACTGTAAGATGATGATTAAAAAACCATCCCTTCGCAGCATGATTCAGGACAATTCATTTGATCAGCAAGTATTTATGACTTCGTGCTAGGCCCAAGACAATGAACAAGACAAGGTCCCTGACCCTGTGGAACTTCTATCTTTAATTATCGGAAAGATAAAATCAGGTAGTTAACATTAATAGTAAGATGCACATATCCATGTAAGCTGTGGTTAGTATAACCAGTAATATAAACATGATTTCGTGAGTCTTCGGTAGGCTTCTGGGGGATATTCAATGCAGATTTTGGCTGTTACCTAAACCATACACCAACATCATAGCCAGCAATATTGCTAGTATGTGCACAGATGCTGTATTCCACACTCAGAGAGGTAGGGGGAAAACCCTAGCATTTCAGAAAACCTAGAAGAATCTCTTTCCTGGGAGGTATCCAGTTTTGTTACCACTCTCCCCTCCTACCTAGAGGCCTGAGGTAAGAGGTACTGTGGGTGGAGAAGCTACCCTCCATGACACCAGAACCTGAGCATGTCCATTTAGAAATGAATTTACAAATGCATGTTCCTAAATCCACAACAAGCAAGAAAGCAGCACAGTGAAGCTTAGTCTCTGGAAGTAGAGCCAACATGAATTGGCAGGGAGCAACTTCTCTGTGGTGAGTGTCGGGTAGGTGATCAGAGGACTAGTCATTCTGCAACTGTGAACCATTCTCTCCACCTGCTCTTTTATCCTGCTCTCAGGTAACAGCAGAAGCCAAATGCTCATTGCTCAGGTGTGCCTCACAGGTGGCAACTCCACCTGTTTCTGCCCCCTCCCAGGAAGGGCTGCGAAAGGTGATAAGCAGTGTGCCTAGACAGTCAGCTAACAGAGCCGTGAATTTACTAAGAAGCAAAGAGTGGCTCCATAAACTTAAAAAATAACGCAAAATCAGTTCTTCCTTTCCCTCATTTATGCCACAGATATTTTCCAGTATAGTAGGAAGAAGAGGAATCCTTTCATTTTTTGTCTAACACAACGAGAACCTACTGTGGGTGGGGCAGTGTCCTGGGTATTGGGAACTCGACAAAGAATAATCTAAATCCTGGGGTGCCTGGGTGGCTCAGTCAGTTACGCATCTGACTCTTATTACCCGTTAAGCTCATGATCTCATGGTTCGTGAGTTTGAGCCCTGCATCAGGCTCTGCACTGACGGTGGGGAGCTTGCTTGGGATTCTGTCTCTCCTTCTCTCTGGACCTCCCCTGCTTGTGCTTGCTCTCTATCTCTCTCTCAAAATAAATAAATCAACTTATTTTTTTTTTTTAAAAAAGAAGAATCCAAATCCCTAGTAATAGTGACGAGACTGGGGATGGGAAAACACACAACGAATATACTGATACTTATTAAATACCGACTGGGTCAATACTAAGGACTGAATCGTGCCCCCTTGTCAATTCATATGATGAAAACCTAACACCTGATATAACTGTATTTGGATATAGGCCTTGCAGGAGGAAGTTAAGGTTAAATGAGGTTACAAAGATGAAGTCCTAATCTAATAGATAGGTAATCTTATAGCTCCCCTCCCTGGCCAAGTACATACATGGAGAAAAGTCCTTGTGAGCACAGAGTGAGAAGGTGGCCATCTGCAATCCAGGAAGAGTGCTCTCACCAGGACCTGGCCAGGCTACATTCTTGTGTTGGACTTTCAGCCTCCATAGCCAGGAGAAAATATTTGTCTACAGTAAGCCACACAGTGTATGGTATTTTGTCATGGCAGCCTAAATAGACTAAGATGGTCAGACAGTGGTAAGAGCTCAGTATTAAAACCAAGTAGAGTAAAAGGACAGAGAGCAATGATGGAGAAGTGGAGGCCCTGTGAGGAGCAGACACTGAGCAGAGAGTTGAATGAAGCTCGGACTCATTCAAAAGCAGCTTCTTGTCTCAGGTTTATGAATTGTAACAATAAGGAAAGCCAGGGCTTGTCTTTAGAAGCAATGAGCCACCCCAACAGGATTTAGTTTTGCAAATATACTTCTCTTGCAGAGAGGAAAAAGTGTGAGTGATGATTACCTAGCTGTATGAGCTTGGACAAGGCCCTTAAACCCCATGCTCCAGTTTCTTGGGATTTGAAAGGGATAATATTCATCTGGACCTCACTGGGTTGTTGGGAGGTTTACATGAGCTAGTAATACATGTAAAGCACATGGACCAATCCCTGACACATAGTCAGTGCTCAATAAACACTAGCAATTGTCATTACTACCATTACTACTGATGTCTTTACTACGATAACAACAACTGCTATTATTATTAGAAAGCCAGAGACAGAATATTAGAAAAGAAATTCCAGCAATGGTATCCTTCAATTACATTTTCTCTGAGCATTCTAGCTTGGACAGTCTCTGGGAAATTAACTTTGCCTGTCTCTCCCAGCTCCACCAGAGGGGCAAAACCAGTGATTAAGCACCATCTTTTGTGAACTGGGAAAGCTCTCAGTGACAAAGACTTTCTCTGTATGGAACCAATTATTTCTGCCATAGATGCCAGAACATTCCTGGGAAGCTGTTCTGGATATCTCACTCATAGTTCAGGGTGTGGTAAAACATCTTTTCTAGAACCAAAAACTGTCAGCAAGATGAATATGCTCCTTCAGCTGTCCTTGAGGAAGAGCAAGAGAAAGAAGATGGGGAAAAAAATGAGCAAGAAATAAGAAAGTTAGGAGTGGGGATACAGAAAGAAGTGAAAAGAAAGAGGTGAATGTGAAGAGACTGTGAGGGATGTTGGGAATTTACTGTTGACTCCATTGTTGACACAAGCAATAAAAAATGGAACTGGAGAATGTGATTATACAGGTAGACATTGTCCACTTGGATCCATATTTGTCTCATATTGGTAGGTTCTTAAAGAAATTGCTTTGTATGAAGTTTGAGTGCATTAAAATGAGTAAATAATATTGACAACTGTTTTCATCCAGACTTCACTTTTATGAAGGCATTTTTACAATTACATTAAGTGAAGTGAAATTTTTCTGAACCTGCCAGATTATAAGTTTCCTAAGGGCAGAATCTGTGCATGTGGGTTTCTTTTGAGAATTCTGTTTTTCATACCAGTTTAAAATTGAGTACAAGTGTGATCAATAGGTGACTCTCCAGCAGTTCTCTGGCAGCTTTTTGCATGTTTTTTTTTTTTTTCCAGAGGACTCCAAATCCACTAGTTCTAGAGGTTTCTGGTTAATTCGTTCTATTCCAGAAAACTATTTTATTTTTAATATACTATCATCAGAATTTTCTACACCACCAGGCTGCCTACCAAACAGGTCTATTATCCATCAATACTGGCTTTTATTCTTACATTTTAGACTTGTTCTCTTTGATTTTTTATACTATCCTCTGAAATCCAGGTGATCTAACATCCCTTTATTTTGGTTTGGGGAAGAAATTATCATGTCAGGCACTAGGTAGGACTATAAAATCTTTCTCACTAATGATGATTACATTGCAAAGGAAAATCTGACAGGGAAGAAAAGGTTTATTTTTATTTTTTTTTTAATGTTTATATATTTTTGACAGAGAGACAGAGCATGAGCGGGGGAGGAGCAGAGACAGAGACACAGAATCCAAAGCAAGCTCCAGGCTCTGCACTGTCAGCACAGAGCCCAACCGGGGCTCGAACCCACGAACCGTGAGATCATGACCCAAGCCAAAGTCAGACGCTTAACAGACTGAGCCACCCAAGCACCCCAAAAAGATTATTTTTAAGTGAGGTCTTTAGCAAGACTATCTGGACAGTAGCTTAGCTTCTGTAACTATGAAATTAGGGTGGGAGAGGAGGGGGTAAAAAAAGAATCAGGAATTAGAAAGTCTTAAGGCAAATGAATGCAAATCAGAACTGGAGCAGAATGTGTTAATTTCTCTCTGAGGCAATTTCCCTAGAGGCAACCAACAGTGGTATTTTACAACAACCATTAGATTTACAATCAGAAGACATGTGTCCATTTTCTGATACTGCCAACAACTAGTGGTTTTACCTTTAATAGTCATTTGACCTTGAACAGTCCCTTGGCCTGTCAGATTGGCAATGATCTTGTATGAAAAATGACAAGGATGCCTCCATCTCACAAGGGATGGTAAGGGTGCTTTGTGAACAGTGGATTAATATTTATATAGTATTTATATAATTATATAACTATAATTAATGTTTTGCAGAGTTTGTATCTGTATTTCATGTTCTGGCCTTTTCCCATTTTCTAACCTCTCCAGGACATTATTACTATTTCTTAGTGTGTGTACCTTTTTTTTTTTTTTTTAATGTTTATTTATTTTTGAGAGAGAGGGAGAGACAGAGCATGAGTTGGGGAGGGGAGAGAGAGAGAGAGAGGGAGACACAGAATCCAAAGCAGGCTCCAGGCTCTGAACTGTCAGCAAAAAGCCCAATGAGGGGCTCAAACTCAGGAACCATGAGATCATGACCTGAGCCGAAGTCACTTAACCGACTGAACCACCCAGGCGCCCCTTAGTATGTGTACCTTTGACCCTTTGCCCACTTCTGTCATTTATTATCTATTGGCTCATTTATTCAGTTATTACTGAGGGCTGCTACTAGATGCATAAATAAATGTTCTCCACAGGGGATCCTCAAATGATTACATGTCAACTCTCACAAGGATAATGTTTTTCTGAACTTCAGACACCTCTTCTCACATTATCCTTGCATTTCTGTCCTATTCTTGACGCTGAGTGGAAGGAAACTATCTGGATGGTATATGTAGAAGGAATCCAATGGAGCTTGTTAAGGGCAATCTTGGTTTCTAAGTAGGATGTTACAAGAAACCCTCTTACTTCACTTTTAGATGGGTCTCTTGTGTTTTCTGAGGAGTAATCATGTGACCAGCTAGCAATCAAGGATATCAGTAGAAAACGTTTTCCTTCCTCTGAAAGGAATATGTAGAAAGAGTCTTAATGGGGCATTTTAATTCTTTTTATAAAAAATAAAAATCATTCTCAAGGTTTTTTTCATCCTGGCTCAGTAATACTCACCTCCCATTGTATATCTATATCTTATTCAAGGGATTAATATTGAAATACTAAGTTTAAATTTGTGTTTAATGTCTCAGTGAGAACTGACTACTTTTACAATTGGTTAGAGCTTGTAGTAATTTATAAAATATGCTAAAAACATCTAAGAGGCATTTTCCAGTAGTGAATCTGATTTTTAGCAAAGGAAGTAAATAGAAATTAGTGTTTGGCCACAATACAAAATTTAAGAGGGAAATGACATGATTAACTCTCATATCATATTAAGTCAGTTATTGATGCTTAAAAGGATAACTCCATTTTGAAGCCATCATGGCTTGTTTATATATTTATTAAAAATTCTTACATTTTAAGCAAGGCACCTGTTTACATATTTGTGTATAATCAATGTTATATATTTTTATTAAATTTATGGATTATCTCATTAAAATTTGTTTTATTACTAAATATTTTTTTGATCTGTACATTTTGAAAAAGTAAACTAACATATACCAATATGATTATATACTTTAAAGTTTATTTACATTTCTAATAAGTTTTTGTCTTACAGTTTTAATTGCTATACTGTTTACCACACGGACATTTCAGGATAATTTTAATTTCACCAAATGTATCTAGGGGTATATTGAACAATGTTTAACAACTGGCTCAGGGGGAGGGGAACCCTGATGTGTATCATTTGCCAGTTTCCATGGTGTAAATAATCACACCATGGCCAATTTCAACATGATGTTACAGAATATGGGTTGGGAATAAATACTAACAACAGGCTCTTATAAGGCAGTACCAGCCAACTCCTGAACATTGGGGATTTTACTTTTTTCATCATTTCCTTTTTTTTTTTTTTTAATTTGAGAGAGAGAGAGAGAGAGAGAGAGAGAGAGAGAGAATCTTAAGCAGGCTCCATGCTGACCCCACCCCCCCCAACCCAGGGCTCCACCCCATGACCCTGGAATCATGACCTGAGCCCAAATCAAGTCAGACGCTCAACCAAGTGAGCCACCCAGGTGCCCCTTATCATTTTCTTCTTTATCCTGTTGGTGTTTAAGCTTTATGTTCCATCTTATCTAATATTGTTACTTCTTCATTATTTTGGTTTACATTCACTTTAGATGTCTTTGCCTATTTATTTCCAATCTATATAAATAAGTTTTAAGTAAGTTTCTATGATATTAAAATGATTTGTGTGTGATTTGTTTTGGAGTGATAAGCTTTGTACTTGTTTTTTAATCCAATCTGATATTGAGCAGGAGAATTTAGTCCATTCATATATAGCACAACATAATTTTTTTGTTATTTATATATTATAGGAAAGGGTAAATATTGCTAAACTTCATAGTCAAAGAATTAGACATATGGAAACACAATTTATGAATATCCAAGTAAAGACAGACAACATCCTCTATTGAAATAAACACATTTTTATGATCTTGATAAGTAACTATTGCAATATATTTTCTACTTCTGTTTTGTATATTCCTTGCACATTCAAGTAGATAATAGGTAGATAGATAGATAATAGATGGACCTCACTTTGAATTGAGAGTCATGATTTTGTATTATAGTTTTCAGTATACTAGACTAGGTTAGGTTTCATTTGTATTTTCTGTCACCTCTCCCTTTTCAAAAAAATATAGTGATATCTTAGATGTTAAAAAATAGTGAGAGCAGAATAGAGAGGAAAAGATAACACTGTGAATAAAATGCTGAGGTTTATTTAGCATATTTAATAACGGAGCCAGTTTGCTGTTTGCAGGGTCGCTATTAAGTAGACTGATTTGTGTCACCCCAACTCAAAGGCTCCTCCTCCAAATAAGACATTTTGCGAGGACGACTGAAACCAGAGCTGGCTCTGGTGAGTGGAACGCAATCCATGCATAAGCACATAAGTGTGCCATCTGTTTCTGCTACAGGGCACAAGGCAGGCCTGGGGTGAAGGTTCCTCAATGACTGCTGGGCAGCTGCAAACAACACAGTCAAGGAACAGCAACTGTCTCAGACCATGGCCCTCTCGCAGTGTCCTCAAGGTCTGGAAGTGCCTGTACAACAGAACGCACAAAAGACTCTTTCCTCAGCTGGTGATGGACTACTGAAATCCTGGCTCTGCTACAGATGTTTCCTAGTGGCTTTGTCATCTAAAACAGTCCCACCTTGTGTTTATAGAATGGACAACCGTCCTTACAAATCAGTGTCTTCAATGAAGCATGCTGTGATTTTCTTTACCTCTAAACCTGCTGTGATTTCCATGCTTCTAGAAACAGAAGCATCCTCAGAGAGGCACTGCACAATGCCTTGGCAGTTATCAGCTCAGGCCTCTCAGAGCTTTCCAAGAGAGTTTCATTTGTCAGCTAAGACTAATAAAATCCGACTCTTCTCTCTTGTGTCCCTGTTTAATGCCTTCCTGTATAATTCTCTAACGTAGATTCTAGCCACTGGCCGATAAGGCAATTCCTCCCGCTTTTATGATTTCCTGCTTATACTGCTGCCTTTTTTCTCATTCTTTGAAAAACAACATGAACAATGATGCTTTTATCTCCAACTACGTACAAAAAGCAAGAATAAAGAAAAGGAAAGAGGTTTGTTCTGCAAAGCTTTAGCTGAGAGGAGCCGCCCAGTTTGTGGCTTCTCATTTTCCCCAAAGGCCCCTTTTAAAAGCCTTAAGCAGCCTCTTGAACTCCTGTCCACCATGCAACACTAGAAATTTCTATACATATTTTTCTGACCCTACGTTATGACCGTGTTATTTATTTTCACTCCAGGAAGGAGTAACATTAGCAACTTTTGGGTAGAAATGTTGGAAGCTTAAGGGAGTCTAAGTTGTCTCTTAAGTTTATGTCTCTTGCTCTTATTTCTGCACTAAACTCCAAAGTTAGACAGGCTAACTTAACTTTCTAATAGGAATCTGTCTTAACATGGGCAAAACAGAATACCTATCCCCCCAATCTGTTCTTAATTTCCCCTTCTGGGTAAATGGCAACACCACTTTTACCTCAAGCCAGAAACCCAGGAGTAATCCTCATCTATCTCTATCCTTCCCTTCCCTTGTCCAAACCATCAGCAAGATTCTGAAAGCTGGAAGGCAAAGGGGTGTTTGGAATATCTGTCTGCTTTTTGGCATCACCTCTGCTACTGGACCTCTACTCTGAGAGCTGCCAAGATCTTTTGCCAGCACTAGAGAAATGGACTCTAGCCTTCCTGCTACCCTTCTTGCCCATTTGCATATGATCCTCCTTGAAGCAGATAGAGAGGTCCTTCTAAAAATGTAAATCAGTTCACATCATTCTGCCAAGAACTCTTCTGTGGTTTCCCACTGCACTTCAAATACAGCCCATCTCATTTCCAGATCTGTCAGGAACTGGCCTCCACCTACCTTTCTGACTTCATCTCATACCACTCACTCCCTGGCTCATTACTATTTAACCTCACTGGGTATCTGTTTTTTTTTTTTGAAGAGGACAGGCTGCTCCTTGGGAACTTTATTCCTCTACCTAGAATGCTGCCCTTCCCATACAAATTCACCTGGCTGCTTCCTGCATACCATCCACATGCCAGTAAAAATTGGTTTTCAGAAAAGCCTTCCGTAGTTGACTGATTTAATGCAGGGTCTGCTATTCTCCATTGCATCATCCAGATTTATTTTCTTCATAGCACTGATCACAATGAGAAATCATCTTGTTCATTTATTTGTGAGGCAGTTTATTTTTTCACTCCTTTCTTTTGAGTGAGAGCACCACTGTATAAGAATGGTTCAAATGAACCACCTATGCAAGTATAAAATTTTTAGTAGCTACAGGAAAAAAAGCAAAACATATCTGTTTAATGTTATATTTTACTTAACCGAATACAACCCAATGCAACCCGAACTCGGCTAGCCTAATACAACCCAAATGTTAGCATTTCAACATATAATCAATATTAAAAATTATTAGTGGGACATTTTACATTCTACTCTTTCATGCAAAGTCTTTGAAATCTATTGTGAACATTCCGTTTCTAGAACATTTCTATTAGAACTATTTCAAGGGCTTAACAGCCGAACGTGACTGGTGGTGACTGTACTGGAAAGCTCAGCTCTAGAATATAAGCTCTGTGTGAGTGGGAAACATGCCAGTTGTGTTAATTGCCGGACTCCTTGTATTGACAAGAAATAATTGTTCCTGACACATAGTACGCACTCAAGAAATATTTCATGGGTGAGAGAATTGCTAAAAGAGTTCTGAGATCTCAGTGGACTTCTTCAATAAAGATTGAATATGTAATTTTAATGTCTAATTTCAGGGTTTAAAGTGTTTTAAATAAATCAATTATTTCTACTGACCTAAAAGAAAAAAGGACTGATTCAAGAATGTAAGTAGAGATTTGTGGGATTTTTTTTTTCTTTTGTAGTCTACATTTTCTCTATGTTGTTTCTTAGCTCTCCCTTGGCACCTAATAAGCCGTAAATGAAATGCCCTTTCTCAGCTCAGCTCATCTCTCTAGAATATTCTACTCATGCTTCACATCTCAGCTTAAATTCTCACTACAAGTATTCCCAAGACGTCCCTGAACACACCTTTATTTGGGATCTCACTATACTTTGGATAGTGCTCTGATACAACATTAAACTTCTTAAAAGAGAAGTGTCCTACTTTGTCTTGATTTCTGTGACAAGACTTCTGATCCGACTCCTGGGTTCGTAACAGTAACATTTTAGACCACTCCATGGGAAGGCAATTAATTTGCCTAATGGGCCTTATGGAAAAAGTCTGATACACACCGATACATGTATGTTAATTGGGTGTAACTGATGGGTACCAACTTCCCTGAACTCAGAGAGAAAAGACATGTGACTGGCTTCTCACAGATATCCACATGTGATTGGCTTCTCAAAGATATCCACAAGTGATGCATTGGTTAGAAAATGGCAAAAAGGCAAAACAATCAGACAAGGATCAAAATATAATCTTTGCTGCTGATAAATCTGGATTGGATATTGTGAGCAAATGGTTAAAATCAACTCTGGGCTGACCTAGCCTGCCTGGGAGAATCGTCTCAGAGTCTGCCTTCCCAGAGTGCTCTTTTTTGCCTGGAAATGACAGAGTGAAAATAAATGTGGGAGGCTATATCTTCCTTGTCTGCTAATGGCACAGTACCTGGGCAGAGGAACTGTAGGTGGCATGGAGGACTGGGCTTCTGTAAGTGGAACAGTTTCTCAAAGTTACAGAGAAACAGAGAACAGAGCTTCCATGTGTTAAAGTGACCCCTGTGCACCTAGCTCTTGTCCATGGCAGCCATACATGCTCTATGAGGGAGGAAAAGAAGCTGTGTACTTGGGTGGGTGCAGTACCCTCACACGATATGAAGATGATTTACCTGATCTATCTCCTATCCTGTATCTTTTTATGAAGCTAAGCAAATATAGTACTAAGTGAAAATCCACTGTGATTTGTGAGTTTGACAACCTGAACCTGTAATAGTCACTATATCAGGACAGAGACCAGCAGCCAGATTCAGGCTTTTGAATACTTGCTTTCAAGTGTTAGTCCTGAGACACAGCAGTTAGAGGGGGCTGCTTGCAGAGGGCACTTACTCATTTGTTGTACAATAAAACAAAGCTTCCCTCTCACACATCTGAAAGCCAGGAGAGTGAGGACAAAGAGAACAAACCTGTGCTCAGGGCTTGGACCATCGGGGGCGGGGGGGGGGGGGGTCATGAGAGTGAGAAATGAGAACACAGAGAACAAGATCACATGTGCCCTTGGTTTCTAATATACAACTTTACCCAACTGGAAGACTTGAACCAATGAACGTCAAATCCTTGTCATTTTACCAAACTGATAAGGCAATTTTTTTCCCAAGAAGTGGTTGTGACTCAGGGGTGGAAACAATTTGTGTTTCCCTGATAGAAAAATACAAGAAATAAAACAAAGCATTGCTAACATTTTGCAAACACATCTCTCTCCAGCAGCCAGTTCACTCCTTAAAGTCCAGGCCTTTGCTCCCCCGTGGGCCCACAGCTATTGGCCAATTGCCAAGGACTCAAGGAATAATATCACTGAATAAATGAACAAAAAATTAGTAACTATCCTAAATCCTCAACTTACACACTATACCAATACTTTTTTTTAAAAAAGTTTTAGACTTCACCAAAGTTTACAGTAGGGAGCCATGCAAAAACTACGTGTAATATGAGATTTATATTGCTTCATTCCTCTGAAGACCTCCAAGCTGTGTACATGAAAAACATTCATGTGAAATTAATCTCATTCATGTTCTTACTGATCTCTAAAGTCAGAAACACACTCAGTATTGAAAAACTGAACATTCTGAAAAACTACCAAGAGGCTATTTCAATTCTTATAATTTCACACAAAAGCCAAATGCTTTGGGAATCATAAAGACCAGTTTCTTAAAGGCACTTAAGATGGAAGTCAATTCTAACCAAGGTAGTAGAGGCTTGGAAAATGGAAAATGGATAGAAAAGCCTGCTTTTTTTTTAACAGAAAAAGGAAAATAACCACAAAAGGAAAAACTACTGTCAAATTAGTGGCAAATACAAATAGACAATAGAGAAATTATTTGATTAACTGGACTTTTAGGACATCTAAGAGCTTTTCCTGACATGACACTTAGAATTACCATTTAACAGGTATTGTTTATAGGAATATCACAGATAGCAAGGAAGAAGATTGATGGAGATGAGCTTAAACAAACTATTCAACAGAAATTCTGAACAATCCTGAAGTTATTAGGAGGGCTGAAGGAACTCCTGTGAGTGGTCATGGGCTTGGGTTAACTATGTGATATGCATAGGTTTGGTGGGTTATTAGATAGGTATAGACTTACTAACAGGATAAAGATGTAGGCTTGAATAAGGGCTGCAGTAAATTTGAGAATTGTTAGTAAGACAAGAATAATTAAAGTCATGAGGGCAATAGAGGTGCTGATGCGTATTAAGGCTACAGTAGCTTCCCCAAGTAAGTGAATTAACAGGTGACCTGCAGTGATTTTAGGTGTGAGGGGTATGGCGTGAGCTATTGGATGAAAAGGCTAATGATTTCAATGACTAAAAGTATAGGCATTAGGGGAAGAGGTGTTCCCTGAGGTAGGAAGTGGGCTAAGGATGCTTTTGTCCTGTATCGGAACCCGGTGACCATGGTGCCGGCTCAGAGGAGAATGGCTATTCCCAGGTTTATTGATAATTGGGTGGTAGGTGTGAATGAGTGTGGTAATAGGCCTAATAAATTTGTTGAGCTGATGAATAGGATTAAGGATATTAATATTAGGGCTCAGGTTTGTCCTTCTTGGTTGTGGATGGCTAGTATTCGTTTTGATGTCAGGTGAACTAATCATTGCTGTAATGAAATCAGATGGCTGTTGATTAGTCGATTAGGTGAGGGAAATAGAATGCTTGGGAATATAATTAGGATAACACAAGGTAGTCCAATTTTTGTTAGGGTGATGAGAGAAGCGAATAGATTTTCGTCCATTTTTTTTTTCCTCAGGGGTTAGGTTGTTTAGTGTTACTGCTGATTTGGGTTCTGGGTTTCGTGGGTATGAATGTTTTGAAATTTTTAGCTGGAATAGTTTCAGAAAAACTAGAATGTTACTTAATCCAAGCTTTTTGGGATATGGTTAAGTCCCCATTCAGGTTTAAGATAAATTACCTGATTGGAACTTTGAACTTATGTTCAGATAAAACGTTTTGATAGCCTCTGTGCTTGAACTGATCTTTAGCCTTTTTTTCAAAAAAAAAGGTCAGTTTCTACTGAGACAAGCCCAAGACACACTAGGTAAAAAGGTAAGGTGAGGTAAGCAACAGTAGTTAAGACTGGTGGCATATTCACCTGACTGAAAGCTAGACACCTGTCCTGTAAAAAAGATGAGGAATGGGTCAACAAATAAGGTAACTTATTGGCCATATTTTCCCAATGCATTCAATTACTCAGTTTTTGGTAAGAAAGACTTCATAAGAATTATTTCAGGATCTTTGAAGAAGTACTCTATTGCAGCAGACTGAAAGTGTTAAAATTATAGCATCATTAAACCATGCCTTTATCTAATCACCTGACACTCAAATTAATCTTTAGTATTCCTAAATTGCACTCTGAAGTTAAACTGCACAGCATATTGCTGATTAATTTAGCCATCCAATATTTGTTTTACCCATTTCACAACTCCTTCTGACCCTTACTCATTTTTAGTGCCCAGAAAAAATGCTAGTTTAGAAACAGAAAATACTCATTAGGGAAAGAAGACACAGAAAGAACACCAGGGACAGAAGGGAAGGCAGGTCAGGGTTTGGTCTCATTCTAGGAGGTGGCAGGTACTTCTGAAGGGGCATTACAGAATTGAAGGGCAGCTGAATGGCCAAATAACTCAGTCTGAATTTGATCATCACAAGACGTTTAAATAATGTGGCTGAAAAATAATATCATAAAAGCTCACTCTAAATTGTACATATTAAAAATACATTAAAATAAAAATTAGGCTCTTGGAATTATCTCTGCCATTTCCACTTGTATTAGGAGAGTTAATTGAGGTCTTAATGTATCTGTTAACTTATTACTTTCAAATAATGTTTATAGAGATTAGAGGAAACTACATACTTTATGGAAAACCTAAATGCTTGAGGGTTGGCAGAAGTAAAAAAAAAAATGGAAAGGAGGGGGGAAAGGAACAAAGGAAATACAAAAATAATATGAGGCCAAATTAAAAAGAGAAAATATGGTAAGTAGCTTTTTGAAGATCTAAAACACTTTCAAAATCTGAAAGAAAAGAGAGGGGGGAAAAAAGAATCTAGAAGTAGAGCAGAATGGAGCAGAAAAATGCTAGCAAGAAAATATAAATCTAAAACCAAAACTTCCAGTGAAAGTAAAAGAAAATATTTTATTTCTATTTTTTATAAAGATCTAATAATCTAGGGAACAGTAAGACTCTAAAAATAATTAAAAGGAAACAGGATGTGTAAAAGAGATCTTTCGATAATGCTTTTGGAGTGTATTTTAATAAGTGGACTCTTATTTTAATAAGAGTGGACTTATTTTAATAAGGTGGACTCTTATTTGAATGATGCATTCATGCCTCAAAGGAGTTGGGGATCCTCTTTAAGATTTCTCTACAGAGTCCGCCGTGCTTGGTTCTTTCATTTGGGACTGATTGCTACCCCTGGTCATCAAGCTGGAGGAGTTCAGCTGGGTAGGCATTGGCAAACCTCAGAAAGATGAGGTTAGCTTAACCCCAAACTATATCTTATTATGTAACATAAATAAGGAATCCACAAAACAGAACCCTATGAAGGCTGCATCCCATGAAACCAAATAGATAAATTACTAAGTAACACACGTATAGTAAGAAGCAAGCTATATTTATATAAGGATTGGCCAATGGGCTTCATTTCAAGTGCAAGCTCTGATTCATTCAATGTGATCTGTCTGCAACACTCTGAGAAAGATTACAAGGACTAGTCTCAGAGCACAGGCAAAAAAAAAAAAAATACTAGAATAAATGTATTTATAATGTGGGAGTAGTAGGAATTATAGCATTTGACACATATTTGTCACTCCTGATTTAAAGAGTATCTACAGAGGTTTTCTTGTGTTGTTCATGTAGTGGCCGGCCCTAAAGCAAACGGGGAAGAGATTAAGCATACAGTCACAGGAACACATTAAACACACAAATATATGCACACATACACAGACACTATATATGATACACACAGACATAAATAATTGTAACAAGGGGTGAAGGAACAGGAAAAATTTGACTTTGAGAATGGTATGTATTAGAATGTGTAATTGTTTGGCTAAAAAACCAGGTTCTTTAGTGAACAGTTAATTACTGGTAGATTTTATTTTTCTACATTAAAGGAATAACTTGGGGAAAATTCATTTTTATATATACCTAACTGTGTAAATTACATAACATTTAAACAATTATGTGGATTCTTTCCTCACTCTCTTCAAGATTAATTATCTCTGAAGCCAGCTTGGCGGGTGCAGGGCTAGTGGCCTCTGGTGACATCACGGCTGTTTTTCCCACATTCTAGAAGTACCATCTTTCAATTTGTCAGGGATCCCACAAAGAAAGAAAAGTAACTTTCTTTGTAGGAATTCTTGAGGTTCTGGTTAACCACAAAAACTAATGGCTTTATGATGAAGCACATTTCATTGAAAAAGAATCCAAAACCATCCGTTATACATATGAACATTTGGTCAGGGCCTATGTTCAAAGCCCTTTACAAAATTGCTATTATAATATAATTCTACAACTATCCCTTAATTGCTCAATTTTTCCCTATTCCATTTAAGTAGTTTTCAAAGTTATCTTCATTTCCCTTACTAATTAAATAGAAATAGCACAAAAGAGGCCACTAGTAAACCTGGCGTCACACACATCTAATGGACATATATGCAACTAAAGTTCATCTTCTCTTTTTAAAATACCGTGGAACAACATCTTGCTTTTGAAATTTGAAAAACTCCATTAGATGGGGTGCCTGAGTGGCTCAGTCGGTTAAGCGTCCGACTTCAGCTCAGGTCATGATCTCACGGTGCGTGAGCGTGAGTTCAAGCCCCGCGTCGGGCTCTGGGCTGACAGCTCGGAGCCTGAAGCCTGTTTCAGATTCTGTGTCTCCCTCTCTCTCTGACCCTCCCCCGTTCATGCTGTGTCTCTCTCTGTCTTAAAAATAAATAAACATTAAAATTAAAAAAAAAAGAAAAACTCCATTAGGGCTTGTTTCTTTTTAAAATCCTGACATCAGATGAAAACTCTATATATCAATATCTACATCTATATATATGAAATGTTCAGGATCACACTGTTACTGAGGGTTCATCCTTACTAGTTACCTGATAAGTATCTGTTTACAAGTAGAGCCAGCTTTAGCCAAGACATCAGTGTAAGACGCAGGATGGGGTTCATTCATATGAGCAAGAAGTACCTAAAAGAGAACTGACAGATATTCTCTACATTTGGATTCAAATGACAGGGTGAAAGATAGCATCTTCTCATCTGTAACTGGACCCAAAAAGACCCTAGTAGGGGGAGGCTTTTCTCCTGGTTCCAGCACACTGTTAGCCTCCCTACCTTATAGCAGTAACTGCTAAGGGCAGGACATGATTCATATCTTTTGAGCTTTCTGTAGCTTCAGTATTTGTACACCCAAAACAAAGAAACATAAGACGTAGAAAATAAAAGTTTGAGAAGCTTAAGTTTAGATTTTCAGAATCAGTAATTTCTAGGAAGTCCAGGAATCAAGCCTGGAAAAATAAATATATTCATTCCAACCTGATCTGTCTTACCACAATCATGCAATAAAGCAATGTCTGCAACCTTTAAATAAATATGTATGCCTCCCATATGAGACATTTGGAGGTAAAACTGAGAGGAAAAAATTATTTACAATTAGCTATCATTGTTATCACTATCATTACCATCATCATTGTCTTCAGAGAGCATTTACCAAACATCTGCACATTTCATTAAGGGCCAGCTGCTGCCCTTTGGGTATTAACATTTTAGAATATTCCACACTGACAACTAAAGAATATAGAAAGAACTGAAAAACATCAAATATATTGGCTCAGAAAGGTAAAGAACATATTTGTATTTCATGAGTAAGACAGAGCCATGATAATTGCCTATTCTGATGGGTTCAGATTGCAGATAAACAGTTTTGCTTTTTCTAACTATAAATTTTTAAAAATCTCTCAGTAATCCTTCGAACTGAAAGTGTATTCAAATGTCATTTTAATGGTTAAGAAACCATCCTTGTAATACTGTTTAATTAGGGCACACAAAGCAAGAAGCTGTAAAAGTACTAAAAAGGGCTTCTCTTTGGGGACAGCACTGGTATGACTAGAAGCCTCACCATAATAATACTGCTTTATAACTGGCTTAAAGAAGGAGAATTAGTTTCTGAAATGGAATAAGAAAAGGTCAGAAACAAAAATAATCTATTTTTCTTAAGAGATTGTTTTAGACGTAGCATTTTATTTGAAAACTATTGTTTCCTGCCAAGAACACACCAGAACAGAAAAACAGCACTTTTTAGATTTGAGGGAGGAAAACTCACAGGATCAATAAAATGTGAAAGTAAGTAAGTGCAGAGAGAATGGTCAAGATGAGGGCAGACTGGTTGTCCCAGTGATCATAAAAGCTAGGAAAATGAGATGAACAATATCACTGTCTTCCAGGCTTTGGGGCCAAGGCCAAGATTTTCTGAAAAAATTGGTTACTTTTAATAATGATAACACACCAACAACAGTTGCTCGTATTAAATGTTTCATGCACCAGGCTCCATACCCAGGGTTTTACATGCATTATCTCATGTAATCACAGCACCAACCTGTAGCAATATGATAAATATTACAATGCCCCCATTAAGAATGGGAAAATTGAGGCTTCAAGATATCATGCAGCTTGACCTTAGTCATATCCTAAGTTTTAGAACCTAAAATTGAACTCACCTTTGTCTGACCCTAAAACTCTTAGATCTGCTTTACATATTGCCTTCTCAAGGTTCCACTTTCTCTGAACCATCTACTGTCTTAAAATAAAAGTGACATCTTAAGAAGCGGTGCAAGAAGAAAGTACAGGTTGCCTCGTAGGCCAGAGCAAGGGAAGAGAGAACCCAGTAGAGCTGATGCAAAGTAGATCAGATAAAAAGAAGGGCCTTGACTGTGTTAACCTAAGTCAGCACAGGAAAGAGTATGACTGAGAAAAACCAAAGATGGACGAAAAACAGAAACATAGGCACATAAAAATAACAACTGCAGCCATTCATAGAGAAAAGACATATCAACCTGAATTCCAACTCAGGTAAACACTAGGGTAGCTCAGAGTGATGACAGCCGATTCTAGAGATGGTACTGCTAGAAAAGATCCCTGGTCTGGCAGACGAAAGTATGGGATCCAAAGATCAAACAACATGAACAAGTTGTAGGCCAAAGCCTGAGGTCAGCTTGGCCATCCATGGCTACTGCTCAAACAGAAATTCCTGGGGTGCCTGCGTGGCTCAGCTGGTTCAGCATCCAACTTCGGCTCAGGTCATGATCTCACGGTTCATGGGTTTGAGCTCCACGTCGGGCTCTGTGCTGACAGATCAGAGCCTGAAGCCTGCTTCAGATTCTGTGTCTCCTTCACTCTCTGTCCCTCCCTGGCTCATGCTTTCTCTCCCTCTCTCTCCCTCCCTCCCTCTCTCTCTCAAAACTAAATAAAACATTTATTTAAAAAAAAAAAAAAGAAATTCATGAACCTTTGTAGACTCAAAGGAATATGTTTCAGTGCCTTGGCAAGGATTACTTATGCTGGAATCTGCCAGGCTTCCAACTACTGACATAATTGCCCTGGGTCCCACATGGAAACTCACCCACAATGTATGATCCTTAGAAAGATGTTGAGATCATGGAGAAAAGAAATGAGAAAATGAGTTATGATTAAAATGCTTTTTTTTAGGTTATTTATTTTTTGAGAGAGAGAGAGAGAGACAGAGAGAGCTGGGGAGGGGCAGAGAAAGAGGGAGAGAGAATCCCAAGCAGGGATTAGCTCTGTTAGCATAGAGCTCAAAGCAGGGCTTGAACTCACTAACTGTGAGATCATTACCTGAGTTGAAATCAAGAGTCAGATGCTTAACTGACTGAGCCACTCAGGTGTCCCCCGTAAGTTTACATACTGTCTACAGCAGCAATGGTCATTCCTTTCCTAGTCAAGAATCCCCATTGCTTCTACAGAATATGTATAGACTATATATATAGGAGATAAATTTGTTTACATGTAATTAATGAGTTTTTCAACAACAACAATTCCTAAAAACGGTGTACTGCAACAACAGACTTGAAATATCAAAAACCTAAACATTCATGTAAAGATGGGTTCTTGCCTCAGTTTTGATGTTTGGTAATTTGTATTTCTGTAAATACAAATCTGACTAAGTATATCTGACTAGAATACCAACATATAGAACAGAGAAAAACAGGTCCCTTCTGACTAAAGCAGAGGTGAGAGTCTGAAGGAAAGTAAGGATGAGGTTAATCTAATGGAGAGGTCAATGCAGGTCTTGACAAGTAGTAGAATCTTAGGGAGAAGTGGCATAGTTAAATTGGAAAACAGAAGTGACAGCTGGAGAGTGGGATGTGTGAACTAGTGATTCTGGAAGTGGAGTTCTGTATTATGATAGTTGAAGCAAGGCTAAGAATGTGCAGGCCACTGTGGAGAGGAAAAGGTACTCTGTGCAAAGGGCTCAGGAAACCAAGTGGTTCGGGCAACAAACAGGGTGTCTATTAGAGTGAATGAATTTGGAAAAAGAGACCAACTAATGTGGAAGATTCTGGAAAGGCAGTCAATGATAGCACAAGAGAATGGACAGTCAGCTTAGCATCAACTCCAAGGAAGAGAGGGAAGAATAATGTCCAAATGACAATGGAGGGGAAGGAGGACCCCCACTTAGTCTCCTCACCCTGAAGCGAGTAGGGCATGAAAGAGTAATAGCAGTTACCACAGAGATGTGGAGAGGGACAGGCAGTTTTAGTTAAGTCAAATTTCAAATAGGTTTCAAGTGTCAAAGAACGAAGTTCAGAGAGAATTTTCTGAGAAGCCATTGGGGACATAGGGAGAAGATGACTCATTTTAAAGAATAATTTTTCTCTGGAATTACTGAACAGTGGCAGTGTTTCTGTTTCAGGCATTGTCCAGTGTCAATTTGTATTTGTTTCATTTTTTAAAGTTCATTTATTTTGAGAGAGAGAGAGAGAGAGAGAGAGAGAGAGAGAGAATCCCAAGCAAGCTCCATGTTGTGAGCGCAGAGCCCAATGGGGTTCAGTCTCACAAATCGTGAAATCATGACCTGAGCCGAAATCGAGAATTGGACACGTAACCAACTGAGCCACGCAGGTGCCCCTAGTATCAATTTAAAAAGCAGTTCACACGCCATTGTTGAGAAGTCTTGGCCCACACAGCCAGGGTGGTGGGAATTGTGGTGGTGATGGTGGAGGCAGTGGTGGTGACGTGTGTGTGTGTGTGCGTGTGTTAGGCAGTGTTGTAGGAGAGGAGGTCAGAAGTGGTCTTCTGGAAAAATCACTTAGAAGTATTAGAAAAATTACTGTGCCCAAGCCTTACATACAGATATTGAATACTATATAGAATAAGTCTATGTAATCTGATTATCTCTTTTATGTGTCAATTGATATGCCATGTCAATAATTTAAGTCAAAAGAGACAGATAACAGAACTCTAACAGGGCAAATATGAAATAACTTTATGTCAGTTCTTAACTGACAAGAAACCAGCAAGTATTTGTAATTGCGGGAGAATAATCAATAGTTGGTCATGACAAAGTTCTGTATCAACATAATCTGGAGACTATTCTATAGAAATAAATGTTTATAACACCAAGTTCATTTCTCTGAAATAATCAAATACACATTCAAACTCCCTTTTTGTATCAACAAATACACCTTGCTCTGCATAAACAAATCTACATAATACCAAAAGAACCTAAAGAACAAAACTCCACCACAAATACCAAAAATATGACAACTTTATTGTCTATTGTGCTCATCTTGACTTATTATCAACAGACAATGCTATGTTCCCTGCCTCCACTTACCATCTTACTTTCCTAAAGTGAGAGGCCTTATAGTAAGGGAGCATGTCCTTGCTGCTTACTACGAGGAAATATCAACAGCTGGACAGTATTGACATTTTTACATACATAAATTGATGATAATAGCTTGCACCAGAATAACCACATTAGTGAAAGTTTAAAAATGAGATCATATACACAGAACTATTGGGAATGGAATGATTACATTTTAATTTGACATCTGATCATGCTAAGTTGTAAATGGAATTCAGAGGCCCTGTGGACTATGGAGGAAGATCAATGCACCAACCTGTGAAACATCATCCTTTGTAATCTCCAAATACAAAGGCTAAACATTCATTTGTCATGCTTCACGCTCTCTGATCACACTTTTTAAGCAAAGAAAGTGTTGACTGGGCATTGTTCCCCAGTAAAGCCTGTGAAAATCAAATACATTTGTGAACTGTAAATAAAATTTCATAGGTTAACAGTCACTAATAATAGCTTGTAATTGATGAACAGCCTGCTAGGTAAATAGGTAGCTTTGAAATTTCAGAAGTGATGGGGTTCTCCTCATAAATAGTCTAAAGGAGGTAGTCGTTTAGGAGAAATTTTTTGTACTTTGACCATCCACCATCTCATAACTGTCTTTCAATTGCCCCTTTCCACTTCCCAATTACAACATGCTTTCAGAAAAGGATTTAACATTTCTAATACACAACCAGATGGTCCTCGCATTTTAAATGGCACAACGAGCCTTGTACCAAGAAATAGTGTAATGCAATTTAGTTCAAAGAAGTGGTGCTGTTTTAGGGGATGAGGTCTTTGGATCCATACTGGCTTAGGTTTGAGTTTTTGCTCTGCTAATTCCTGGTTGTATGTTCTTGAGAAGTAACTTAACTTTCTGATGTTTAATTTCCTTATCTGTAAAATAAGCGTAATCATTTCCAGGACAACACTAACTTATGTGAGGACTCTGCATCTTATAAAAAGGTAGATGCATCCCCTAAGATACTTGGATTAGCAAGAGGAGTGCCTTGGATTTGAGCCCCACTCTCCCCTTCAGCTACATGCATTGTTTCAGTGCACAAACAGCACTAGATACATGATAGTTACCTAACTGGGCTGTTAAGAAGAATATAGGAAATGGTGTGTGTGGACATGACTTACCATAGGGTCCCAGGCATTGTAATTTTTTCAAAGCTATTTTCTTATATTCCTCCTAGCTTACATTTGATTATTGCTTGCATATATATGAACACATACACACATACACACTCATTGAATAGATTGAATAAATAATAAGTTTATATTAATACTTTTTAGTATTTAACTTTTAAAATTTTATTTCCGAGAGAGAGAGAGCATGTGAACAAGCAGGGGAGAGGAACAGAGGGAGAGAGACAGACAGACAGAAGGAGACACAGAGAGAGAGAGAAGAGAGAATCGTAAGCCGGGTCTACACTCAGTGTGGAGCCTGACACAGGACTCAGTCCCATGACCCTGAGATCATGACCTGAGCTGAAATCAAGAGTTGGATGCTCAACCAGCTAAGCCACCCAGGTGCCCTTTTAAATTTATATTAATAATTAATTAGTAAATGATAATACTTTCACTTGAAATATTGAAACTCTGTGGGGCAAGTTATTTCCAACTTAAATCATCAGAAAAATCTTGCATGTATGTGATGTATGTAAGACCAGAGAATACAGACATAGTATTGCCTAGTATGCTTAAGAATAAACTTGGTAGAAAATTTCATGAGTAACAAATAGTGTAGTGACTTATCTGTCACTCTGTGTATATGAACAGAAGGAAAAACAATAAATTAAAGTTATAAATGTAACAGGCCAGATCCCTATCCCAGGACTTGTCTGTCTGTCCTAGCTATGCTTACAATGTAATAATCTTGCTAGAATGAATTGGTATATCGTTTCCTCCATTACGAAGACAAGTAGTTCAGTCTGAGGCCACAATGTGGCATAATTTCTTTTCTTTTTTTTTTTTTTTTAATGTTTATTTCTGAGAAAGAGAGACAGACAGAGTGTGAGTGGGGGAGGGGTGGAGAGAGAGGGAGACACAGAATCCAAAGCAGGCTCCAGGCTCGGAGCTATCAGCACAGAGCCTGACGTGGGGTTAGAACTCATGTACCATGAGACCATGACCTGAGCAGAAGTCAGATGCGTAACCGACTGAGTCACCCACACACCCATATAATAGTTGTTGTGGAGAAAAGTGAAATATTCAATATTCCTTAGAGTGCTATGAGAGTACAAAGTGGTCTTCCAGGTAGAGGTCAATTCCTGCCTTATTCTTGATTCATTTTCCCTGGATTTCGTGCAGATTTGGCAACGAATAGTGCTGGTATTAGAGAGAGAGAGGGTGGGAGGGAGAGAGAGGAGATTCTGAAGAGAAAACCCACTTGGATTCTTTGTAGCATGTGCTCTTAGGCTTGGAAAAGTATAGCTTCCTAGGAGAATATGAACACCCTTATTTCACAGTGTACTACAAAGGAGAAAATAAAATAACTTTAGCTACCTGCTAAGAATATAAACACAAGCACACTCACACATACACAACTATAATTAGTTCAGTGAAATGGAAACCTTAGGATTTCAAGGTAAAATTAACCACATTTAGGAAAGTCAAGATTGTTACAAAGCCAGGAACTTCGAACCAGCTGAAAACAATCCCAAGACTAATTTAAGGTGACAGGCATTCCTATAACTGGTATCCTACTGAACTCTGAGAGAGAATTTTTCCATATTATTCTCTCAGGGCTTCACAGGATGAAAACCAAGACCTGTACGTCATTTTTCTTCCTCCCAACAAACTCCTCGAAACTGCTATCAATATTCTCACGATGTGATACCCTATGCCATCTAAATCAGATGTATAAATAAAGTGTTTTTAATGACAAGAAAAAATATCAGGTTGAGAAATGATGACACTTCATATAATATCATTGGAATCCAGATCCCATTTACATGTGGTAATTGGGAATGTATTGTCCCAGTGGGCTTGGCTCTGTCAGTATTCTACCAACCAAAGCACCAGCTGACTCCCAGAGTCGGGAGAGAAAACCGTGGTAGAATTAACCTTGCAGAGGGGAAAGATGTCACCATACACTCTCCTCAGCTCAACTCATGGAAAGAAAACATATTTCAGATAAGAAGGATTGTGGGAGAGGAATGTTCCTCTAAACTATATTTGTACTATTGTTTCCGCTAGTCATTTGTTTGGATAATTGGCTTTTCTGAATTTAAACACTGGAATCACAATGAATGACCCTTTGTTGAAAGCTTTAGCGAATGCATTAGTTACATTTAAATTGCAAACTCTGTTCCACTTTTCCAAGCTTGATAATGCCTTCCTCAGTCATGGATCTGAAATTGGGCCCCATTCACTTCTCAGAGCTATTTTTTCTATCTTCAGCATCTCACCTGGGACTGCACAGATTTTTTACTTTATGCCCATCTCTGTTCCAAATGGCTATGGCAAAAGACACAAGAACAAATAGTGTTGTGTGTATGTAGAGAAGGTCACCTGGTCTAAAGATCTCCTCCGGTGCTGGCGAGTTCTCTAGAAGCCAATTAGCTCAGCAGGTGATGGCTAACCTGTTTACCACAAAATGTTCCATCTGGTGCTGCACTGAAGCATACTTTTATTTATTTATTTTTTTAACAACTGAAGCATTTCTTTTTTAACTAAAATTTCAGAAAACTATGTAACTAACACTCTCCATAGGATAAGGAGTCTGGATCTTTGAATAATTTTTAGTAATACTGAAGACATGTAGAAAAAAGTTTATTTAGTCATTTGTCCCACAGCGCTCTATAATCCTGGAAATGAAAAGAGATTCTCTCTCATTGTAAAGGAGACAAACCTCATGCTTTTTAACTTAACACAAAGAGTTCCTCAGTCCACTCGGTTTTAAATGTATACAGTTCATCAGCTACTTTAACCAGGCAGCCACAGCAGGGGTTTAAATGTTACCAAAATCAATTCTTCTCCTTCCCCTGTTCTGGGCTGTTCTTGCCCATCACTGTCTTCTGAGGAGCTGTCTCCCCAACAGGAAAGGCAGTCTTGGCAGCAAGAACACTCTGCAGCAATGTCATGGGGGCACAGGGCTTGTGACCACCTAGCTCTGGGTGTGGTCACAGAGACAAGTTGCTGATCACTTACATAAAGGTCAATAGCAATTAGCTGCAGGAGTCTGTCTAGGAGCCTTGTGGTTATGCACTCCTGTTCAGAGTAAAAACTCCTCAATTCGAAATCTGTTCTGCCACAAACTACGTGGTGAGCTAATTCTAGAAAGAAATCTAGAAAGAAAAACAAGGAGGAAAACATTACCAATCACCTAAGGCTGCTACTGAGTTGAAATTCAGTTGTATCTGCAAAGTTAGAGCCCTTCCCACCTCTGCCACTTTGTATTGTGTGATCGTGCCCAGGTCACCAAACATCTCTGCCTTGGACTCCTCACCTATAAAATATATATAAATAATATAAATATAAATATAAATATAAATATAAATATGCATATATAAAATCAAAGGGAAGAGTGAATAATAATACCTCTTGGGGTTGCCGTGATGATTGAGTATATAAAAATGCTTAAAACAGTGCCTTGCACATAGTCAAATATAAGTGTTAGCCATTGCCATCATCATCACCATAATTACAACAATCATCATTGGCATTCTTATAACTGCTTTATTATTTATGTGACTGTGTTCTAAATGACAGCTCTTATTTCTAATATTACTGTTTTCCTAGCTTATCTGTATCTCCTAATTTTCCTATAATGAATATGTATTTCTTTGGAGTGAGGAAAAAATAGAAGTTATAATTAGAAAATAATGGTTTAAATTATTTTGGTGCTAAGAAATACATACAAGAGGTATAAGAAATAATCTCTTCTCTCAAGGATGTGAATAGGTAGATGGAGGGTCAGAGCATATTATAACCAAACGAAGAGGCAGAGTGTAAACAAGGGAATTGGTTTTAAGTCTTACCCCTGCCTCTTACGTTGCACTGCATCTGTGTTGAAATCACATTCACTATTTTGCCACAGTCCCACCACTTGAGACAGAGAAACAAAGAGAGACAGATGCACCCAAAACAGGGTTGACTTAGTAGATTTGCTAAATGTTGTGTATTAACATGGGGGAAACACTGGAGAGATCCATGGTAAAATTCCCATTGCATTTCCTGCTGTCTCTGCAGTTCCTCTCCCATCCATCTTCCCCTTACACAGACTCTCAAAGACTCATCTGCCCTCTGTAGTCTCTATTATTAATTCTCTTCCACTCACAAGGCATTCCAAGAAGCAAATAGGAATGTCCTCTCTGTTGGGCACATATTCTTGAGAAGGTCGGGCAGATGTTACAAATAAAGACTCCTTTAACTTTATTTTTATATCCAGCAATTCATCTTTCTGGACATAGCTTCTTTTACCTTTTTAAAAAAAAATGAGACACAATTTCCACATAGTGAAATGCACAGATGTTAAGTGTACAGTTTGATCAATTTGGATAAACGAAGGTACAAGTATAACCCATAACCCTAGCAGGACACACAATATTTTCATCCCTCTAGGAATTCCCTGTGTGGGACCCAGTTTCTAACCCCAGCTTAGCAGTCTGCTAAGCACTTAGGTATTTAAATCTATTTACTTCTCACAAACTCCTATGCTTCAAAGTAGGTACTATGTTCTCATTCTCATCTTTTAGATGATGAGAATGAGTCACTGAGAAGCCAAGTAGCTTGCTGAAGGTCAAGGGTATTAGCAGGAACCCTAAGGCTCAGAGCAGGCAGTATGGCCTTCATGGCCTGTGAACCACACTGCCATGCCAGGCAGTCTCTCAAATAGAAGGTAGCTTCTTGCCCCCCCAAAATTAAGCCTCCAGCTACATTTCATTGAATCCTCTCTTCAGTATACCCTATGTCCAAATACGATTGATTCTCCTGACTGTCCCTTGTTCTACATTCTACCTCCACTAAGCCAAGGCCATCATGTTTTCACAGATGCACTATGAGAAAATGTCCCTACAGGTCTCCCTGCCTTTAGTCCTTTCTACAACAAACTATCTTGGGACAGATTCACACTCTTGTTTTTCTGTGTTATGCTTACATCACCACCTGACAGACAGACAGACAGACACACACACACACACCTGACTCCAAAACCTTTATCTCTAATGCAAGCCTTTCTTCACTTAGGCTCATTTAAACCCCAAATTACCTCCCTATTACTTCAGTGTGTGAATTGCCTATCCAGTCAGTCCTGGTTTCTCATTTACTGAGCAACTACTATGTTCCAAGCACTAAGCCAAGGTCTATCAAATTCTACCTCCTGTTCAAGGTCTACCTAAGTCCAACTATCTGCATCCTCTGAAATTACTATAGCACTTGGGGTCCACACAACCTACTTCAGCCTCTAATTGCTGAATGTGTTGACATTTTATTTTCCCATTTGGATGTGAAGTTTCTTGCAAGAAAGAGGTATCTCCCAAGTGTCAAAGTCTTCAATCTACCATCTAGAATGCATGTTACACTAGGGCTTGGATGTGTGCTGCCTATTTTGTTCATGACGAATTCAGATACCCAGAGTGTGTCTGTACACAGCAGGTACTCAGGAAACGTTTGCTGAATGATGAATGAATCTCCCTCTACACTTGGTATGATGCTGAACACATAGGATTAAATCCATACCTAAATAAATGAGAGTTTAACATTAACTAATCCTACCAGATTATCTGAAAAAAATTGAACAACCTTTGAAGAGTTAAAAAAATATATATAGCTTTTGCACTCAAGGATATACTAGCAGACTCCAGAGTTCCCATGTAGTTGTGGCAAGAACAGATAGAATACTATAGCTCCTCACAAATGACAGTTGATCAATATTTTGAAAAATAAAATCATAACATAATGAACTCATTCTTTGTACTATGCATTAGCCACAGCTTACCAGTAGTATTAATTGCTCATTGATATTTTCTACTTGCTAGGATTCAATCAATTCTATTACTTTGATGTTACCGCTTAATAATAGTGCCAAGTTTTTAATCATTAAAGATACTTGTATTCATTTACATAGCAGAATTAGAATGTTAGAAATACAATATTTGAGAATTGGAAATACTAAAAGTCTACAGGTTTATTTTTTTCAGTAAAGTTTCTTGTTGTCCCTTTGTTTTTAACTAGGATAGTTCTTTGTTTTAACAAAGAATTCAACATATAAAGAGGTAAAAGTAGAGTTGTTCTGGTTGACACAGGGAGAAGAACAGAAGAACATCCAGAGCTCCACCCACTCACCCTTTCTTCACTGTCCCCGAGGCACATGCCCTCTGCTGCTACAAAACCCAGACATGATGCAGGCCACAGCTTCAATTATACCTGACCAGGACTAGCTACTTACTTAAGATAGAAGAAAGGAGATTCAGAGAGGGCTCCCTGCCAAACATCTTTAGCTGGACAGTAGTGGGGCCAGGAGGCATTCCTGACCTCAGGCAAGGGGTGTTTCCACCATGGTGAATTGGCCATATACCAAGGTCTTACTGACACTTGCTATTCTCATGTAAATCCTGAGAAACTTAACAGAAGACCATGGGGGAGGGGAAGGGGAAAAAGAAAAGTTAGGGAGAGAGCCAAAGCATAAGAGACTCTTAAAAACAGAATAAACTGAGGGTTGATGGGGGGTGGGAGGGAGGGGAAAGTGGGTGATGGGCACTGAGGAGGGCACCTGTTGGGATGAGCACTGGGTGTCGTATGGAAACCAATCTGACAACAAATTTCATATTAAAAAAAAAATCCTTCCAGGCATTTTCCTACTTCCATGTTGGAGGTCTGCTTCTCTCTTACAAGGCTGGCACTGATTCTTCCTACTAGTTGCCCTTGGTTCATAAATCCAGTTTTTGGGCAATGTCAGATTACCAGTCTGTTTAACAATTTATTTCCATGACCCTTAATTGCTTGCAGCTGGCCTCCTGAAACTTCTGTCATGAAAGTAGTCAGGTTTGCACTCAGTTGTTCTGGTAAACTATTTAGTGCCTATAGAGTGCCTTTCACCTCAAAAGCCACTGTCTACAGGGTGATTTTCATGGCTGAAAGCCATAGGCAAACATTCACATATGTCGATCCATTTATAAAGCGGCTTCATGTAAAGTCCCATGACTTTAAAGTGGTACCTTTGCAAATGGATATCTCTTCTTTTTTATTATCATTATATGCTTACACAGACACACATCATTAGTTCTTTATTGACATCCTGTTTTATTTTTATCTGGTTTTAATGTTAGTTGTGAATGTCATCATAAAACTGTCTTCCAGAATACCTACTGATAGGGAAGAGGAGAGGGATGAAACAAAACTCAGTGCCATATGGGAGAGGAGAGTCCTCAGGAGCCCCACTGCCTGAGCGACTGAGCAGGAGATGAAAGCTTACGGGCGAACACTGAGCCAGTGGACGGCGGGCGGGCGCTCACACGCTGCCTTGGAGAGCATCTATGCTCACAGCTCGGCATTAAAATGGAACGCGGGTAGACACCAGAGCTGTCAGCTCTGAGGCCTGACTCCCACAGTCCACAGTAAAACCCAAGGCCGCTGGAGGAAAGGCAATTAGGGTTCCCAGAAGGTGGAAAACCAACATTTAATTGGCTTCTACCAAGTTAAGTACCGGCAATGTCTTTTCATCCCCGACACCTGCGTGGTTGGACTTATCGATTATTTTAATCTTTTCTGTTTTGGGGATTTAGACTTCATTCTGTTCTTATCATTCAGTTTTGTTTTGGGAGGAAAGCTCTTGAGAAATGCATTTGCAGGACCATCCAGATGATCTCATTTCAATGACTGACTGACTTTCAAATGTGTAATTTAGGCTTCCCCAACCTGGGTTGCTTCAGACTGTATATTATTTTTCGTATGGTGGAAGTGTGAGGTGAATCATTTTAATAACTCCTTGAATCACATCCACCTACTTACTCTCTCTCTCGTGCAAGTAATATGAGGCATGTGAGTAGTGCATGTCAAAGAATCAATAGGAAATCACAGTGGGCCCAGAGTTATGACATGGCTTCCCAAAAAGTCACATGATATTGGCCTGCATTAATAGAGATGCAGTGCCCATTATAAAAAGAGGTTATAAATTTGACTTCTCCAGTAAGACTATATGTACAGCTGTGTGTTCAGTTTTGTCCAGACACATTTTAAGATGATATTCAAATACAATAATTTGGAATACAGTCTGAATTCTTGCCTTGACCTCCATGATCTCCATGATGGGCACCCTCTATACCTTATCTGGCTCATTCCCCAAAACCCTCCTCCACTGAATAATTTTTTGTTTCTAGATCAAGCCTGGCTGCTTCTACCCAAAGCCTTTCACTTATAATACCCTCTGCTTCAAAAGCTCCTCTGCCACACAGATTATTCCTCCTTATTCAGATATTTGAAACACTCTGATTGCAAAATCTACAGGACATGAAGATGTGCATACACACATGCACACATGCGCACACACACACACACACACACACACCCCTTGTCAATCTCCTATCCACTCCTGTATGCTTTCATCCTGGCACTAATCACTGTCTGAGATTTGTGTGTGTGTGTGTGTGTGTGTGTGTGTGCATGCGTGGGTGCATACGTAGTGGTTTATTATCCACCTCCCTCCACTACTCTTCTGTAAAAGACTTCATGAAAGAAGAGTCCATACTTGCTTTGTTGTTGCTATCTCACCAGTCCCTATAATAGTGCTGGCACATGGCAGAAACTCAGTAAGTGTCAGTTAAATGAATCATAAATAAATGAAGAGAGTATGTCTGATGTCAGTTGACCAGGGCAGTTAGAAAACAGAAGGGGTTATCTGAAAAACTACTGAAGCAAGTGGAATTTAGCCTGGAAAAGAGGAGATTTAGAGAAACCATGATAATTGTCATAAACAACCTGAGGGACTGCCACACAAAAGAGACACTGGTGAGGCTGGTGGCAGGATATCTGTGTATTGTGCATATTTTTCAGCTTTTGTCAGGGAGAACATTATCACAAAAGGAGCTCTTGAAAAACAATGTGTTTCCTCATTAGGGCTTTTCCGAAATGTGAAATATCCCCGAAAGACGTGGACCAACTGTCTGGTGTAGAATATAATCCCACTATAGACAAGAGAATATGTGGGAATTGTAGAATGAGAGAAAGTGGATTCTGGAAGAAATATCACTTATTCTAATTCTTTACTCTGAAAGGAAGAGCCTAAAGAGAAGTAACATGATTTGTCCCAAGGTGTAGTCAACGCTGTTGGCTACTAATCCCACACCTATTCCCAAACTTATTGTCTCTTACCCATTTCTAATATAGATGCTGGTCCTAACATTGTACTGAACAAAAGCCAGCAGCTAACTCTTTTTGGACTTCCTTATTTGTTTAAAAGGTTGTTAGGATTTTCTGGCAGCTGAAAGCATTTCTTTATTTTTTTAATGTTTATTTATTTTGAGAGAGACAGAGAAAGAGAGAGAGGAAGGGAGGGAGGGAGAGAGATTTACAATGTGAGCAGGGGATGGGCAGAGAGAGAGAGAATCTCAAGAAGGCTCCATGCTGTCAGGGCAGAGCCTGATGTGGGGCTCAAGCTCACAAACTGTGAGATCATGACCTGAGCCAAAATCAAGTGTTGAATGCTTCATCAAATAAGCCACTGAGGCACCCTGCCAAAGGCATTTCTAATGGACATGCATATACTACAGAAAGTGTCAGAGTTAAGATCAAACTTATTATAAGATTTTATTTTCTATTATATAATTTCCTAGTATGTATTCTATATATTTGTATACTGCATAACAATATAGTGATTTCATATTTCCTAATAGTCAGGTAGATTTTTCATTATATAAACATACTCAATTTTCAACTATTATGAAATGCCTGGTGTGTTCTAAACATAGGGCTAAGACCTGAGAAGTACGTGTGGTGACTGGCTGTACAAAAATCTACTCTGCTAGAATAGAAAAGCTAATGAATACATGATTAAATTTCAGTGAGATAAGAGCAGAGGGATGCCCAGGATGCAGACAACAGAGAAGCCCTGATTCCATGATACAAAAGAGACAAAGAGCATATACATCCTCAGGGAGAAGCCATCTGCTGAGAGCTGAGACTTCAATGAAGAGTAGAGGCTAATCAGAGCAATGGTGAGGGGTAGAGAAATCTCTAAGCAAAAATAGACTATAGTGCATAGAGAGAAGCCCATTCAAGAAACTGCAAACAGTCTGACAAGACTAAAATATCGTGGGTGCATAGTGAGACAGTGGGATGTGGCAGGGGGGTTACTGAAAGGTGAGTCTGCAGGGATAAACAGGATTCAGATAGAGAAAGAGTCTTAGTTGCCAAGGTGATGTGTTGTGCATGTGCCTAAGAACAGGTCCTAGGAAGCTACTTAAGTTTGAAAAGTAGGTGAGTGACCAATAACATTTACTAGTACATTTACAATTTGTAATTGTACAATTACATTTGTAATAACATTTACAAATACATTTATTAGTGATCACCCTGGTTGCAAGGTGGAACATAAGATAGTGTGAAGAGGTGTAGGGGTGGTTCAAGAGTGGGAGTCAGGGATGTGAATTAGGAGCAGAGATGATGGGAGTGGAATTTAAGAGAATTATCTGTGTTACTTGGGGCACCTGGGTGGCTCAGTCAATTAAGCATCTGACTCTTGCTTTTGGCCCATGATCTCACAGTTCATGAGTTTGAGCCCCTTGTCAGGCTTCACATTGATGGTGCAGAGTCTACTTGGGATTCTCTCTCTCTTCCTCTCTCTCTCTCTGCCCCTCCCCTGCTCATGCTCTCTCTCTCAAAGTAAATAAACTTAAAAAATAATTTTTAAAGAGACTTCTCTGTGATTACTCAGAAAAGTTGAAAACTTAATTCCACACAAAATCTGCACAGAGAAGTTTGTAGCAGCTTTATTTATAATTGTCAAAACTTAGGAAGCAACCAAGATGTCCTTTAAGAAGTGAATGGATGGGGCGCCTGGGTGGCGCAGTCGGTTAAGCGTCCGACTTCAGCTCAGGTCACGATCTCGCGGTCCGTGAGTTCGAGCCCCGCGTCGGGCTCTGGGCTGATGGCTCAGAACCTGGAGCCTGTTTCCGATTCTGTGTCTCCCTCTCTCTCTGCCCCTCCCCCGTTCATGCTCTGTCTCTCTCTGTCCCAAAAATAAAAAAAAAAAAAAAAAAAAAAACGTTGAAAAAAAAAGTGAATGGATAAATATACTATCATACATCCATGCAATGTAATATTAATCAGTGCTAAAAAGAAATGAACTATCAAACCACGAAAGGCCCTGGAAGAACCTCAAATGTATATGACTAAGAGAAAAAAGACAATGTGAAAAGGCTAAATACTGTATGATTCCAAATACATGACATTTTGTAAAAGGTAAAATTATAGAGACAGTAGAAAGATAAGGGGCTTCCAGCGGTTGGAAAGAGGAATAACAGGCAGAGCACAAAAGTTTTTTAGGGCATAAAATTACTCTGTATGATACTAAGATGATGGATACATTTCATTATACACGTGTCCAAACCAATAGAAGGTACAACATCAAGAGTGAACACTAATGTCAACCATAGACCATGAGTGCCCATGTGTCAATGTAGGTTCATTAATTGTAACAAATAAGCCCTGTTGGTGAGCAGTGGTAATTACAGGGGAGACTGTGCATGTGTAGAGGCAGGGGATGGATGGAAAATGTCAGTACATTAGCTCAACTTCGCTATGAATGTAAAACCACTCTTAAAAAAAATCATAAAGTTCATGAAAAGAGAGAGACAGAGGGACTATATGAAATATTGAGAAGGTAGAAGTGAAAGGACTTTGGGATAATTAGGTCAAGATTACTGGGACAAGTTGAGGATGACGGCCAGGTTTCTGACCTGGTTAACTGGAGGATGATGGTACGTTTCCAAAGCTAGGTAACATGAAGGGTAGGTAGGAACAGTCCGGGGCAGGGAGATCCAGGGACTGGTGAGTGTTAGAGAAACATTGTACCACCTTAGATATAAATTTATTACATGTAGAGAACCTGTTTTCTATTCCTAAATCTATGACTCTAAAAACAAACAAACAAACAAACAAACAAACAAAAACAGTAATGGAATGAAATGTCAAGTAATTTGACCATCAAGTGGGAAACTCAGGGATTACTTGGGATGCTGGTTTTCATTTCTCTATATGTACCAACCCATCTCTTAAATAGAATATACACTTCCTAGGAATTTTACAGCAATAATTTTGTATTATGCAAAGATATTTGAATTAAAATGGCCCCTGTTGTTAATAATCATAAAAACAAATTCATTTGAATTCCCAGTGACCACAAAATAATGGGTCCCATTATCTTACAGTCACAGCTTGTACACATGCAAGAATGTTACCAAATGTCAATTGAAATAATGTTTTTCTTATTAAATGTTAAAATAATTATTTTCAGTTAGTTTAACAAAATTTTCTTACCTCAAATTCCACATTTCCGCATGTAAAGTATGTTTCAGTAGTATCTGTGTTTCATTACTAAATCCTTTTGGAATTCTGCCTTTTTTCTTAAAGGTGGAACTAACATCATAATGATTACTTCTAATTCATATTCATGAATGTACCTAATGGCTACCCCAGCCAAACAGTTAACATGGTTTCAATTTCTAGAAATCAACATTTGTAAATTGGATGCCCTTGAAAGTATTCTTTTAAAATATTTTTTATAATGCTTTGCTCACCTCTCATTAATTATATAGAAAAATAGAAAAACCTTAAAAAATGTATTTTTTTTTTACCTCAGGAAACATATGGTCTAAATGCTTAAGGAAATGTGAGTCATGTCTGATGAGGCAACTACTGAAAAACCAGCTCCTTCTGCTACATTATAAATAGCATGATAAGCCCTATCGAAGGTCAGAAATCTAATTTTAAAATATGTATTTTAAGAGTTTTTATTTTAGCCATCTTGCCATATATTAGAAATGTGGCTTCCTTTTGAAGGAAGGGAGATGAAAAACTTCATTTCATTATATTTTCACTCAAAGATCCCTGAGATATTGCAGTGCCAAAAAAACAAAACAAAACAAAACAAAACAAAAACAAAAAAAACAAACCACCAAAAAACAACAACAAAAAAACAAAACAAAAAAAAACAAAACAATCTTCCTATTTTCTGCCCTCCTTCCCTCAGAAAAATCCTTTCACCTCCCAAACAACTTCTAAAAATATACATTTTTCTTTTCTGTTAACTGCTCTCTTGAAACTTAAAGATGTGTCTGAAGGCTTTGGTTGTCAGTGTTACTTATTTCCAAATTCCCTTCTGGCTCTCAAAGGACTCTTCCCTCTTCTTCCCAAATGAACACCTCTTAAAGTTATAATGGAGTTGGCAATATGATACAGGTGATACCATTTATGAAATAGCACATGGCACCTCCAGCCATCGCTCCCTAATGGTGAGCTCCACGTCCAGTGAATGGTTTGATAAGTGGAACTGATTAAATAAGTCCCCCAGGAAGAAAGGGGGCTTGAATGATGGCTGAAGTTCAGGACACTTATATATATAATCCCCTTCTCTTAAATGTGGGCTAGCCCTGTGAGTATGAGATACCACTCCCATAGTTAGGTTACAGTATTTGGGGAAGGTGCAGATGTAATTTAGTGTCCCAAATCAGTTGAGTTTAGAGTTAACCAAAAGGTCAGGGGTTATATTATTAGGTGGGCCTGATTTAATCAGGAGAAAGTTCTTAAAAGAGGAAGTGGGCCCTTCCTGAAAAGAGATTGTCACCAACTAGTCCTAAAACTGCAAACAACTAAATTCTGCCAACAACCTGAAGGGGCTTAGAAAGACCCCAGGCTCAAAAGTGAATGTGCCCTGGTTGCCACCTGACTGCAGATTCATGAGCTCCTCCACTTACAACCCATCTAAGACTGAGCCTGATTCCTGACCCAAGGAAACTGTGAGATCCTAAGTGTTGCTTTAAGTCACTGAGCGTGTGCGAGTGTGATACTCAGCAATAAAATACTAATGCATTCTCTTTTTCTCTGTCAACTTGCATTCATCTTTTGGGTCTGAGCTTTAGTTCCCTTCCTTTAAGGAGCCTCCTGGGACTCTCCTAATTTGTTTTGGCTCTTTTTTTTATTTCTTCAGTTAAGAGCAATCACAGGTGGGAAAGCAGTTGCCTATTTTCTCACCTGCATGTCTCTAACACACTAAACAAGGGTAGATATTGAAGCTAAGACAGGTGAGAACATATTTGTTTGATGGCCAAAATACCTACAGGATATGCAAGGAAAAGCAACATGTGAACTACAACACACTTAAATTTTAACGAACAAACATAGAATGTAGTTGGAACCAAAATACAGTGAAACGACCATAACGTTAACATTTAATGTATTATCTGAGACTGGCTACACATTGAGATGACTCAGAAAAACCCACAGAAGCCAATTTCATTGAATAATTCATGTGTGCATTAGCTGTGTAGATACGGAACCTGAATTTAGACACGATTTGTTACATAGCTTTGTTAGTTTTTATGTGAAAATTAGAATGAATCAAACTGCACATTTATGGTAATTTCTCATTTGTTGATTACCTCTGAAGAAAACACACAGTTCTTTCCACTGGGTGTCAAAGCCTGGTTAGCAGACAGGCTCCCAGAAGCAGTTCTGTGCTGGGGTTGAGGGATGAGTCATCTGTGAGATTACAAGAGGTGAACATGCCCTACATGCTAATTACATCAGGCTGAACCTCTTTCAGACATTAGAAATGAAAGCAAATATGTGTGATATTTTAATTCCACATTAAAGATAGGAGTTCAAATAACAATGCAGCTAAAATAAACATAAAGGTCCAGCAATTCCTTGCCTTTTTATAATGACTAGGAAAAAATTAACCCTTTTTCTGTTGTATACAAAACCATGTATTTATCCACCTTAGCTACTGTCATACCTGATCTAATCTATTGCTGGACACTCACTGAAAGAGGTCAGCACAGATTTGTTTTTGATAAAGACAAAATTCTGCATCTTCAGCATTGCTAGACTGGTGAGCTGGGATTATTTCCTGAGGCCCATGAGTTCCCTCTAACTGGATCTGTCAAGCAGAGGAGCTGTCCAATCTAGGAAGAATTCAGTAATTCTCCAACTTTATGATTCAGAAAAATCACCTGGGATGCTTCTTTAATGTTCGGATGCCCAGGCCTTCCCCCAGAAATTCTGATCCCCTTAGGTTTGAGGTGAGGTCCTGCCATATGTGTTTTTAAAAAGTCCCAGATTTAATTATGATACAGGTGATTTAGCTCTCACACTTTCAGAATCATTGAGTAGATCACTAAGATATTTGCCATCACTTCTTCTCAAAAGACTTGCTCCTAAGACCAGAAAATGTTTGCTTAGTAGTCTCTGCTCTGCATAAGAAAGACCATTCAAAGAGTACTGGGTCCCTTTTCTGGCAAATCCTCTAATCCAAATGAAGGGTGGTTGCTTACAAGGGTTAAGCAGGGATGCAAATGCATAGAGCAGTCAGGTGGGGACTCCTCAAAACTGGAGTCAGTCATAAGGAAAAGCCACTACTCAGTGTGCCCCATTCTTGGCAGGTGGAAAGGTGAGCTGAGTGTTGCCAGACTGGCTATGTTTACAGGAGAAACAAAAAAAAAATGTGATTTTTATTTAAGTGCTTCTGATTTTTGTAAACACAGGATTTTAAAAATAAAATCCGTAAGTGGGCTAAGGCATTCCAGTTTTCAATTTCTGCCTTAATCCACCTGGATGATTCTCCATAACATTAAAAAATCACTGGCACTGGTGGTGACATGAGAACATGAACTTCATAGGTGAGAAAGGAGAAAGACCACCCATCGACGTGATGCTCCCTCCTCAAGGAAACATAATTGAGAAAGGGGCTGCCTTTTCACAGAGAAATCAGTGTTGTGAGCAAGATGTGTTTCCTAGTGCTTAGAATGTGAAAACTCTCAAAACTGGATTTCATCTTCCTCTTTCCTCCTCCTCCTCTTCTATCCCACCCTCCTCCTCCTAAGGAAAAAGATCTTTGGATTTTCATTCCTATAATACCCTACGCTTAATTATCCAGTCTTCTGAAGTAAGTAAACTCAAGGTCAGATCTCCAATATATTAGGAAGCTATGGAGGAAAGCACAGTTTTGTGTCTGTCCCAGACTCAATCTCACTCCTCAGGCTTGCCTATAGCTGATGTCATCGTGGGCTGTAAGGAGTGTTCTGGAGGAGGTGCATAGGGAAAGACACCACAGGTATCAGTCATGTGAGGCTGTGTCAGACTATTAGCTGTTCTCGAGGATAACAGGAACTGTCCACTGTTGCCAATGAAGTTCTTCACAAGCCATGTACCTTCAGAAATGCCAGGGACCATCTAAACCTCCAAAATACCAAATCTTCGTTTTTCCTGAGGTGCCATTTTCTCCCAAACACATTCTCTGTGTTTGGAAAAAATCCTGGAGAGCACTGATAATTCCTAAATTAGGCAAACAACCAGGAAAACCTCTATAATCAGAGCCCAATAACCCATATGGCAAATGTGACACAAGTCTGCTCTGAGAGTCCCTCCTGAAAACATTGACTTGTGCCAAGTTATACAGTGTCAGTTCCTCTGCCCCAAAACCACAAAGATCAAATAATATTTTGAGCTTTCGAGCACTATTTCTTAGTGTGAATACCATAAATATAAAAATATATCCCCTGTGTGGGGCAGAAAGATTCAAATATTCCATTATAAGCCTTTTATTTCATAATATATAATTGAGATCTTGATAATGATCTCAACAGGATGTTTTAAGATCCATTGATGAGCACTGTAAAGTGTGGTTCTCCAGAGGAAAGCTTGGCTTAACTAAACTATGAACATGTTTTTAATGATAAGATCTCATTGGTTTATGTCTTAAAGATATTTCTTATTTTAAAGCCTTCATTTAAAAAAATAGGGGCGCCTGGGTGGCGCAGTCGGTTAAGCGTCCGACTTCAGCCAGGTCACGATCTCGCGGTCCGTGAGTTCGAGCCCCGCGTCAGGCTCTGGGCTGATGGCTCAGAGCCTGGAGCCTGTTTCCGATTCTGTGTCTCCCTCTCTCTCTGCCCCTCCCCCGTTCATGCTCTGTCTCTCTCTGTCCCAAAAATAAATAAACATTGAAAAAATAAATAAATAAATAAATAATAGACACTGGTCATCTTATTTCACAAATTGAAAAAAAAAAAAAAATCCGCTGATAGCTTATTGCCTTGAGATATCTGGCAGGCTAAATTACCTAATACTTATCCTTAATTTGGTTTATTGTAATTCAAGTGAATTTAGTGTTTAAATTTGTTAATGTAATAACAGAAGGTGTTATGAAAACTTACTTGTTTCATTGCATCCACAGTATTTCTGTTGTTAAAGCTAGAATCTGCTTTGTATTAAGATTGCCAACTCCTATTAAAATACATTATTTTCGTTATACCAATATTCAATTAAAATAGACACAGACATACATTAGAATATATTTCTTTATGCAAGTGCATATATCTACTAAAAAGGATGTTCACAAAGAATGTTCACAAAGGTTCAAATATCAATGAATGGAGACTCATCACCTCCAGTCCACATCCAGAACTGTGTTCAGTTCCTTTTGAAAATAAGCTCTGTCTAGCTGGTGGACAAACTACAATCATGGAACGCTATGACCTTGGACAAAATGAATGGAGAGGGACAGCTCCCATGAAAGGCAGGAGGATGGAGTGTGATGTCATCATGAATGGATGTATTTATGTTCCTGAGGGATATTCCTACTCAAAGGGAACAGATCACTGAGAAAAAAAAAAAAAAAAAAAATGGCATAAGAAAGGACTTCTAATGCTGTTAAATGCAGATTGCCAAACTATACCCAATAACCCCATTTTTTAAAGTGTGAATAGAGGGACACCTGGGTGGCTCAGTTGGTTGAGAGCCCGACTTCGGCTCAGGTCATGATCTCACAGTTTGTGGGTTCAAGCCCCACATAGGGCTCTGTGCTGACAGCTCAGAGCCTGGAGCCTGCTTCGGATTCTGTGTCTGCCTCTCTCTCTCTCTGCCCCTCCCCTGCTCATGCTCTGTCTCTCTCTCTCTCTCAAAAATAAATAAACATGAAAAAAAAATTTTAAATAAATAAAAAAAATAAAGTATGAATACAAAAAATGGAAAATATATCTCAGTGTTAACGACAACAAATAAGCGAAGAGATTAAAAGTCAATGAAGCAAATCAAAACCACAGTGAGATAAACTTCACATCATTTAGGATGACTATTATCAAAAATATTTTTAAAATAAAATAATGGATGAACACAAATATCTCTAAAGCAAAAGATACATACATGTTTAAAAGCTAAAATGTATTAAATTCATACTTTTTGACAGAAGGCAGGTGAGAAAAGCAGGATAAAAGAAAGAGACTCATTATCATAAACTCCTTACAATAAATGGTCATCTGGAAGAGGAACACAGAAGAAAGATTGTATTCTTGAGAAACAGATCTTTATTTAATAGAGATGATCTCTTGAGTATTAGATAGTGTGGATCAAGGGCTTAACTGTTTTGTTTCATTCAATTTTAACCTACTGAAGCAATACTGTGAAGACAAAAATAAAAATTTTAAAAACTACTCGAGCAACAAAAAGAATTGAAGCTTAATATTTCCAGTAAAATGTGAGTAACTTATAAAGAAAATGAGTTCAGGTAGGAATCTACTCTGTGTTCATTAAGCTCATTGTTAATGTACATGGCCAGCTGGAAAGCATGAGTGTCCCCTGCAAGCTACATTCTTTTCTTTTATTTATATTATTTAATTTTTTTTACATGTGTTTATTTTTGAGACACAGAGAGAGAGCACAAGTGGAGGAGGGGCAGAGAGAGAAGGAGACACAGAATTCGAAGCAGGCTCTGGGCTCTGGGCTGTCAGCACAGAGTGCAACACGGGGCTCAAACCCACAAACCGTGAGATCATAACCTGAGATGATAACCTGAGCCGAAGTCGAATGCCCAACCGACTGAGCCACCCAGGTGCCCCTCTTTTATTTATATTATTAACTGACCTGTTTTAGATAGTGCAAAGTGAACTTCAGCCTGATTCTCTAAATGTCAAGTTTACAGAATTACAACCAGTGAGGTTTAACCAACACTAAGGGAAAGAGAAACGAATGTATTTTTCAATTTTCTGTGAGACCTCTAAACCAAATACAGGCAAAAGAGAGTTCATACTGTGGTCCCTGAAATTTCATGGTGTTTTGGTCAATTATTTAAGATAGCATTTCTGAAATGCCGAGTGCATTAAAAATGTTTAACAACTCTTTTTTAAAATATCAATTTTTGTTATGATTTGAGGTTGAATGATATTGAATATTTTTGTTCTAAAGTTTATGTATTTATTTTAAGAGAGTGTGCGTGTGTGTGTATGCAAGTGGGAGGAGGGGCAGAGAGAGAGGAACATGTTAAGCAGGCTCCATGGAGCTAGAACTCATAAAATTGTGATGTCCTGACCAGAGGCAAAAATCAAGAGTTGATACTTAACTGAATGAGCCACCCAGACGCCCCTGATATAGAAAACAATACTGAAAACACAATATTTAGAGATGTTCTGATGGTCTGGGTTATATACATGTGAAACAAATACTTTAACATGGCATGATGAAACAAATAAGCTGCTCATGAAACTGCAGAAAGAAGTTTAGAAAGAGAAAAGTGGGCAAAAAAGACCTATACCCAGGTTGGAGAACTAAATTGATTAATGTGTTGATCCCTTAACAATGTGACATACATACACCTCCTTTTTCACACACACGCGCGCGCACACACACACACAAATCAAAGGTCAGATTATCAGCTTCTTCCTGTACTCTACACCTGCAATACACACACAAAAACTCTCTCTCTCTCTCTCACACACACACACACACACACACACACACACACACACACTTTTCAAAACATAAAATTCAACCCAATTTGGTCAGACACAATTAAATTCGGTTAGGAAATCAGAATCATAAAACTTGGTATTTTCAGGCAATTTGCACGGAGAAAAACAAAGACATTTATGGTAGAACCTCCAAATTCCTCTGTAGAGTATATATTTTAACCATTATGCATATGGGGTTTGGAATGCCTTTTTACAGAATGAGGATAATAATAATAGTTACCATATAAGCTTATGATAATTGCCCTATCCAATGTGTGATTTAGCATAGTAGCATAGTAGCTGCCTCCCTTTTAGGAAATGCAGAGACACTATTACATGTCACCTGTTTCAGGCAGAGAGAAGAGGACAAGCATAGGCAAGTAGAGACATGTCAGAGCTTGGTATGTTTTGGGGAACCAATAAGAGGTTCACTATCACTGAAATATAAAAATAATTAGAGGGTGAGAGGAACAAAAACGATGAAGCAAGAGATGCGGGCACAGATTATGGCCTAGAGTGTCTTGTTAAGAGCTTTGCATATAGGGTTATAAAAATAGGAGGTACCTACTGTGTCTATTACCTGGGCCATTCTGAAGGGTTTTAAAGGGGATGACATTGGAAACAAGGGCAGAAATCATAAAGCCACTGCAGAGGTGCAAGAGAGAGCTGAGAACCTGAATACTGTGGCAGTGGGCATGACAAAAAGAAATGTATAGATTGCAGAAATCTCTCTCTTCCATTTAAAAAAAGAATGTGTTTATTTCATCGCTGTTGTTAATTGGAGTTGTAGTCGCCAGCCTCAAGATGGCTCCAATGATACTTGCCCCCTGGTGTCCCTGGCCCTTCCTACACCTTATTAGGATTGGTTTGGGTGACCCAAAGAGTGTACCAAAAGTGATGGTGTGTAATTCTTGACGCTGATCAGAAAATGCATTGCTGCTTTTGTCTTGTTCTCTTTTATCACTTCACTTGCTGTGGAAGTCCACCACCATGTCGTGAAGGCATTCACACAGCCTGGGGAGCAGCCAACCTACAAAGGAAATGAGATTCCCCACCAAGAGCCAATACCAATGTGACAAGTGTGTGAGTGAATCACTTTCGAGGCACATCTTCCAGCCTCAGTCAAGCCTTTAGATGTAGTAACCGTGGATGATTTAATTTTTTTTTATTTTTGAATGTTTTTCTGTATTTTTAATTTAATTTAATTTTTAATTCCAATATAATTAACACACAGTGTTAAAATAGTTTCGGGTGCACAATATAGTGATTCAGCAACGTGGATGACTTCGTGAATACAACTCCATGAGAGATCCCAATCCAGAATCACCCAGCTAATGTCCTTCTGACCATAAGTAACTAAATTCTGCCGACAATATAAAGGGCCTGAAAGAAAGCCTGAAGCTCAAGAAGCAGACTGTAGCCCTGGCTATTACTTCAATTTCTGCCCTGTGAGTTCCTATGCTAAGAACTCAGCTACTGTGTGCTGAGGCTTCTGACCTACGAAACTTTAAGGTAATTAAATGGGTGTTGTTTGAAGCTGCTAGATTTGTGTACTTTGTTACAGAGCAACAGAAAATTAATGTATGTGGTTTAGATAAGATCTTGAACTTTGAGCTGATGCCATAATGGAATGAGACTTTTGGGGACCACAAAAGGGGCTGACTATATTTTGCATGTGAGAGGGATATGAATCATGGAGGGCTTTCACTAGTAGCCAGCCTCCAAAATGACACCCAATGATCCTTGCTTCCAAGGATTCACTTCCTTGTCCCCTCTGACACTGAATAGGGCTGACAGAGACTAAAGCTTCCTGCCAACAGCCAGCACCAATGTGCCAGCCATGTGGGTGAGCTGTCTTGGAAGTGAATCTTCCAGCTCCAGTGAAGTCTCCAGATGAATGTAGTGTGGATAGGTATCTTGATGGTAATATCATGAGAAACTCTGTGCTAGAACCACCCAGATAAGCACTTCATGCATTACTGACCCAGAGAAACTGTGGGCATAATAATATTTTATGTTGTTTTAAGCTGCTAAGTATTGGGCATATGCAGCAGTACTCAACTGATAAGAGATGTATAGAATTTCTAAAGACTGAGCCTCTGCCTAGGCTAAAGTAAACCATCAGTTTGCAACAGAAGAAGAAAAGAAGGGGTAAAAAAGTGCTTTTAAGCAGTATATTTACAGGAGTTTCCAGACAAGCACAAGCTAAACTTGTGGTCCTTGCTCCCATGGTTAGTGGATTGCATGTCACTGATGGGAAAAAAAAAAAAAAAAAAAAGACACAGAGACAGAGAGAGAGAAAACATAGACGAGAGACCTTGACAACTGGACTGGGCTGTTCTCCTTAAAACCTTCCATTACCTTTAACACTCCCTTAACACCTTTCTTTATATTTTGTACAAAAAGAGTAACAAGGGGCGCCTGGGTGGCTCAGTTGGTTAAGCACCTTGGTTTTGGCTTCCGTCATGATCTCATGGCTTCATAGGTTCCAGGCCTGCATCCAGCTCTGTTCTGACAGTGCGGAGGCTGCTAATGATTCTCTCTCTTCCTCTTTCTCTGCCCCTCCCCCACTCACACTGTCTCTATCTCTCTGAAATATATAAACTCAAAAAAATGTTAAAAAAAAAACCAGCAAGGAAATAGAAGAAAAATCTTTCTGGACCAAATGGTAACAAAGTGGAAACACACGCCTCATGGACATAGTGGAAATGGTGATAAGAAGGACTCCTTTGTACTGGGAAAGAGTGACTATGTTCTAGGATGAGAAATTTATTTTTTTTTTTTTAATTTTTTTTTTCAATGTTTATTTATTTTTGGGACAGGGAGAGACAGAGCATGAACCGGGGAGGGGCAGAGAGAGAGGGAGACACAGAATCGGAAACAGGCTCCAGGCTCTGAGCCATCAGCCCAGAGCCCGACGCGGGGCTCGAACTCACGGACCGCGAGATCGTGACCTGGCTGAGTCGGACGCTTAACCGACTGCGCCACCCAGGCTCCCCAAGGATGAGAAATTTAAATGCACACAGGAGTGCATTCAACTTCATGGGTAACTTCAACTCACGGGTAATTTTTCACTGAATTTCAAGACAAATCAAATGTTTGGAAAATAGTTACATGGGAAATGTTGAAGCCATATTGAATACACAACTTGAGAATGAAAATAAGCAAATTAACTTTAGAAGGGAGTCATAAAAGTAACATTTTTTATCATAAAAATCACAAATACTTACTATAAAAATTATGAAATAGAGAGTAAAGAATATAAAATTTACCTATTATGCCCATACTTAGACCTAAACACTCTTAACAGCTTTTTATACAAGTATTATAAAAGTGAAGTATTCCTGCCATTACAATGTTGTATTTTTTACCTAAATTTTAACTATCATGAATAAAATAATTTCCCTGTGCTATTAAGATTATTGTCAAGTTATCTCTAATTATTTCCTTTAATAGTTTAAACTAAAAGAGTGTGCTCAATGCTAAAATCTAGGAGGCAAAGGAGAAACAGGAGAGGAAAAAATAACCCTACTGTAAGGGAATTAATATTCACTTTTAGTGTAGTACCTGTCATTCTTTAAAAATATACATATTATAAATACCCCTCCATATTTATAAAGAAAATATGTATACCGTGTTCACCTTGTTCTTTTTTGGTTAGCAAAATAATAAGAATATTTTTATATTATTATTTTTTTATATTTACTTTTAATAAAAATACTGTCATCACATGATTTAGTGGGCACAGAATATTGTATCATATGGACATAATTTACATATCTATGAAGTTTTCATTGTGATGGCTTTATTATTTTGATAAAAATTTGAACACATATTATTTATTTTTTTTCTTTTTTAAGTTTATTTACTTATTTTTGGAGAGAGAGAAAGAGTGTGTATGTGACCACAAGCAGGGTAGGGGCAGAGAGAGAGGGAGAGAGAAAATCTCAAGCAGGCTCCCCACTTTCAGTGCAGAGCCTGATGTGTTTGCAGAGCCCACAAACCATGAGATCATGACATGAGTTCAAATCAAGAGTTGAGCACTTAACTGACTGAGTCACCCAGGTACCTCACATCATTTCAACTTTAGGTTATTTCCTTAGCATTAATTCCCAAAAGCATAGTTACTGAGGGAAAAAATTATTAATAAATTTAAAATTTTGATATAGTCAGTTTTCAATAAATACTGGAGCTATTTATATGTTGACCAAGAACATATGTCTCCGCTATGACATCACAGGTTATGAGCACTTCCTCATGGTTACAACAATCTGCTAAGTGAAAAATTATATCTTGATTGTTTTCATTTACATTTCTTTTCTGAGTTCGTTCATGTTTATTTGACATATTTATATTAGTATCAACCTACTAAGTCTTATAACCACTTAAAAGTGATGGGGCACCTGGGGGGCTCAGTCAGTTGAGCGTCCGACTTCAGCTCAGGTCATGATCTCACAGCTCTTGAGTTCGAGCCCCGCGTTGGGCTCTGTGCTGACAGCTCAGAGACTAGAGCCTGTTTCAGATTCGTCTCCCTCTCTCTCTGTCCCAACCCACTCGCATTCTGTCTCTCTCTCAAAAATAAACAAACTTAAAAAAAAATTTTAGAAAAGTGCTATGTTCGTTCTTTTTTTGTATTGTAAAAAATTTATAGATTTAAATAATCAACTATAATTTTTTTAATTTATGATTTCCTTTCTAGTTATCTTTATCATCATTCAAGTAAATTAAATTTTAAAACATTTATGTAGTTAAATATATCAATATTTCATTTTATGATTTCTGCCTTTAAAGTTGTGCTTTGAGAAGGTTCCTCAAACATTCAAGATTATGTACGTATTTAGAATATTTTCTTCCGGATTTCTGTGGATTCCATTTTTGTAGTTAGTTCTCTAAAACTCTATATCTGAACTTTATTTTGAAGCAATAACTACAATCAGAATTTTTTTAATGTTTATTTTTGAGAGAGGAAGAGACAGTGTGAGCAGGGGTGGTACAGAGAGAGAGAGGGAGACAGGATCTGAGGCAGGCTCCAGGCTCTGAGCTGTCTGCACAGAGCCTGATGTGGGGCTCAGACCTACAAACTGCGAGATCATGACCTAAGCTAAAGTTCAGTGCTTAAAACCAATTGAGACACCCAGGCACCCCGAACACCTGCAATTAGAATCTAACTTTTGTCTCAGCAGTGTTTCTTTTTCATTTTTCATTTATAGTTTAATTTTTTATATGTATTTTAGACACAGAGAGAACAGAGTGTGTGAACAGGGTAGAGGGGCAGAGGGTGAGAGAGAATCCCAAGCAGGCTCGGCACCCAGTGCACCTGACCTGGGGCTTGATGCCACAAACCTGGGATCATGACCTGAGCCAAAATCAAGAGTCAGATATTTAACCGATTGAGGCACCCAGGCACATCTCAGCAATGTGTTTTTACGTTTATTTATTTTTGAGACAGAGAGAGACAGAGCATGAACGGGGGAGGGTCAGAGAAAGGGAGACACAGAATCCGAAACAGGCTCCAGGCTCTGAGCTGTCAGCAAAGAGCCCGACGTGGGGCTCGAACTCACAAACCGCGAGATCATGACCTGAGCCAAAGTCGGCCACTCAACCGACTGAGCCACCCAGGCGCCCCATGAGCAATGTGTTTTAAAAAGTAAATGTATTACACAGTTAATTGACAGTCATCATTTTAATTAAAAATTAAATTATAAATGCCAACTATAAATTAAATTTTATAAAATTTTAAAAAATGTCAACTGTCATCCCAGTCATTAACATTTATTCACCCTTTCCCATTCACTTTATTTCTCTTGATTTCCTATTTCATCCATATATTTGTGTGTGTGCGTGTGTGTGTGTGCGTGTGTGCGTGCATGTGTGCGCGCATGTGTGCGTGTGCGTGTGCGTGTGCGTGTGCGTGTGCGTGTGTGTGTGTGTGTGTAGGGGGAAGGTGGCTGCCATGTATGCCAGACACAAAACACAGTACTTTCATATGTACCCATACTTAATCCTCAAAATGGATTTGTGGATTAGACAATACACTCTTTTAAAGATGGGCAAAGAGGGACATGGAAAGATCAGGGTGCTAGAGACTACAGGGATGAGTTCCCAACAAGTCTGAACATGTATGTAAGTTCCTGAGAATATTATTAAAATGCAAATTCTTCCTCAGTGCATCTAGGAAGGCCTGAGATTCACCCTTCTAACCAGGTGACACTGATGCTTATGGTCCATGGAATATATTCTGGGGAGCAAGAACAAAGACGACAATTGAGTCGTAGAACTTGATATATAGCTGGGTTTTTAGACACCTGTCTCTTTCCACTCTATCATGCTTCCTCTAACTGCTGTTAGCAGACATGTGTGATTGTCCTGCTAAACAGGTTCCAGCCTGAAACAAAGTCAGGTTTCTCAAGCCCCACTGGATAAACATAGTAACAAGTACTTTAAAGATCTGAAAGTCAAAATGATGAAAAGAAATTTAAAACGAAAAACCCAAACATGTATACTACAGAAAAAGTTCCAAATATACTTTCCAAGGAAATTTATGAATTTCCTTCACTAAAATTACTTTTTACAAAAGACCAGAGAATTATATTCTGAAGATAGACCTAACTGAAGGGCTAAAATATTGAGTTTATACTTCATAATCTACCTATGTGTTAAATAAGGAACATTCACAATTATTGCCAAGATCTAGGTCTACTGCAGATATCTTTGATATGAGAACATTCTATGCCTATAAACTTACATCCTCTGTGGATTCTTTCTTTATAATTTTATAAATGTCTTAACGATTATTTTTGAGAGAAAGAGAGACAGAGTGTGAGCAGGGAAGGGGCAGAGAGAGGTAGACACAGAACCAAAGCAGGCTTCAGGCTCTGAGCTGTCAGCACAGAGCCTGACGCAGGGCTTGAACCCACAAACCATGAGATCATGACCTGAACTGAAGTCGGTTGGTTAACTGACAGAGCCACCCAAGTGCCCCTTCCTCAAAGTATTCTTAGGAAACAAGAAGAAATTACTGTGATTCAAGAGGAGACTAACTTTTTTTTTAATAGTAAATTTGAAAAGGAAGGGCATTTATTTCACACAAATACATCTTTTAGATTCACATAATTATGGTATCCACAAAAGGCTTAATTTGAACTTGACAATAATAATTATTTTAAACTATGCATCAAGTATTCTAGACTATTGTCCTTGAATCAAACAAGAGTTACATATGATTCAGGCAATTGTTTTTCTGGTTTGTTCACTAAAATACGACAACTGTAGGACATATTATAACTTAGGACTAAAGGATCAAATGGGAATTATCCCTCCTAAAATAAGACCACAATCCAGTGATGGAATGTGATTGAACACAGAGCTCATAATTCCAGTTCAATACCATTTCCCAATTATAAGAATGATAGCATTTTCAGCTGAAAGCAGTACTAGAGATCATTTAATCTACCACTCCTCTTGACAATAACTTTGCTACTGCTTTTATTTATCAATAGTGGAAAAGAAAAAAAAATGGTATTTTTTCCTTGGCATTGGGGTTCTACACACAGATATGTCTTTGCTATTCCAGCTTAATGAGCCATTCTGATGTTCATACTCATAATACAGATGAAGAGAAGACTGTCTACAAGAAATTATTTTAGTGGAGGAAAAATAAAGTCAGGATTAAATGTCACATTAATGTGGAAAAAAATGTATTTCTGTAGAAGTATGTTTCTCTCATCAATGAGTGGGACAGATAAATGCATAAATCTCCCACACATCGATAGGAGAATAAATCTTGTAGTGATGAGTACATGAAAGATTTTCCTTTGAATAGTGCAGAGTACACAGTCTTAGTAGCTGCAAGAAGTTTGTAATTACGTTACTCTATTACTGATGTAGCACCTGCTCAATACGCTGAGACCTTTTCCTCTCATCACTGGTTTTTGCATTTAATTTGCATAATGTGCCAAAGAAGAAAAATAATGGATCTGGCTGAAATTTCAGCTGAAGTAAATCATGGAGAAAAATGGAGAAGCAGGCGTCTCCCTAAAATTATATTACAACACAGGGGAAGTCAATGTGAAATCTCAAAATGTTCATTTCCAAGTATCAAAACTACATTATTTCCAAACTTCTATAAGAAGTCTTGAATGCTTAGTCCTGTTTTAAAAATATTCTTTAAAAAAAGTAGATTTCAAAGAAAATGAGTCGTAATAAGATATCTTTTTCTACAACCCACCTACTTGGTAAAAAGCAGGAGTACTTCATTTTACATAATAGCTCCTCAGCATTACAGATTTGGAAATATGAAAAACTGGATCATGCTCAGCATTGTTCCTATCACATGCAAGAGCTCCTGGTTTCCAAGTCAATCTCTTTGTTGCCAGTCAGATTCTTAATCTTATTCCAGAATTCAGAACCAAGAAATGCCCAGCAAGGGTGCAAAGCCAGTGATGAACTGCAAGTCAAGAGAAATTGGGTTGCCTTTGATAGGAATGCTGAAGATGCAGACCCACACTTGTCCTTGTGTCCTTGGTCAGTCTGAATTTACACATCATGCATGTGCCCAGAGCAGGGAACAGCCAGACCCAGCCTGATACAATGAACAATAATTTGTTTTATTGTTTTCTAGAAAATCACATGTATCCTTAAATGGTTTTTGAGTGATTTACTAGGGCTTTCCTAATTCCAGAGAAGTCATTCTTTATTCTGTTTTTAAAGATTCTAAAAAAATACATCAAAGGCTGCTATATCTTCAGAATATATGAAAAAGAATACTTGAACTTCTCTTCAATTCAAACTTCAGCTCTGAATATAACATGGGATGGGTGATAAATAAATAATAACTTAAGCTACTAGGTTTATTTCCCTGATGAGCAACTCCATTTCTGAATCAATATTTACTTTTATGAAATATTGACTACTAACTTTAGAACTAGTAATATTTGGAAATATGGAGCCCTTGAATCCATTTTTGAATTTTTTTATGCGCCAATAAGTCTATCAACCAGATCCTATTTCTAAGACTCAGAAAACTTATGCTAAGGGGCATGGGTGGGAAGATCTCTGAGCATCAAACGAGACCTCATTAACTGAATACCCAAAAGATCAATATTTAATAAAAAAGGAAATAAAAGATAAGAAAAAAGGAAGGAAGGAAGGAAGGAAGGAAGGAAGGAAGGAAGGAAGGAAGGAAAGGAAAGGAAAGGAAAGGAAGGAAGGAAAGAAAAAAGGGAGAAAAAGAAAGGGAGGTAGGGAAGAAAGAATAAAGCTTTGACTTCTATTTGACACTCTCCATACAAAGAAAAACATCTCAATGTTTCTCAGTTTTACCTTGGCCTATCATACAAAATAAGTATATTTCATAGACATTTGGATACCTGACAGGTGAATGCTGTGCTTATATACTTGTGAAGCTGCTAAGACTAACCTTGGCATTCCTTCTTGATGTCCTCATAGTTGAACTCTGAACTCTGGTGGGTTGTTTGAAACAGAGGCACCAAAAAGCCTAGAATCTCCTTCTTCCCTATCTTTTTGCCTGACATCACATTTAGACTCAATTCCTCATTCTGTGTATCCACATTCTTTGCCATGTAACTTTGGTCAGCTCTCCAACAAGAGTGAGAGAAACTGCCTCACCCCTTGATTTTGCCTCAGCCATGGAATGTTAGGAAATGTAAGCTAAGAACTTTGGAAGAATGCTCATAAGTTAGTCCCCCTTCTAGCTTTCTCATTTCTAGGAGAGGAATAATACCAGGCAAGTCCATGGCCCCAGGAGGAAGGTAAGAGAAAGATGAATGGAATATAGCCTACTCTCAGCTTGCAAAGATGTTGAGTCTACCTGATACAGAACAATTCACAAGTTCAACATAGATCAAGTGAATATCAGTTGACCCTCAGACTGGTCAGAACTAATGAATGATTGTTGTTTCAAGCCACAGTAATGACTATCTCATATATCCTCTTGGTGCCTTAGTGGGGTAATCTAACAAAATTAGTCAATTTCTCTATGGATATCAGTCTCAGTGAGAGCTCATAACTTTTTGCCATATACTTAGGTGAGTGAAGAAAATGAGAGGAAAGGGTGAACTTGTTTTTAAGTTAGCTCTGTGCCCAATGTGGGTCTTGAACTCATGTCCTTGAGATCAAGAGTCACATCTTTTACCAACTGACCCAGCCAGGCACCCCAGAAGAAAGGGTGATTTTTTTTTATAAGGGTCTTAATGAGGGACTACTTACTATATGCTGGTTGATACTGAATGCAGGTTCTAAAACAAACATACAAGTACTAAAACAATACAGGAATTTATGCTTCGATGATAGGCAATAATTGCTACAAATTCATTAGTATTGTTACCTGCTGTGGCAACTAAAAGTATGCTTCTTTAAATGTATAGCCATTATAATCTTTACTAAGTGCTTGTCTTCCAGTACACATCTTTCATTTCCTGGTAAGAACCAATTCAAGAAAAATTTCAGGCTAACACATGACAAACAAGAACCTATTTGCCAATAATTGCCACTGAGATATTTTTTGTAAAGGCATAAGAAGTACATCTCATCTTCTCAGCTTTGCCTTTTCTGCTTCCCAAAGGACAGTTTTATGTTTGATGTCAAAGTATGCAGTGCAGGAATAAAGAGGGGACAATTTCTAATGGACCAATTGTATCCATTCATATTATTTCTACCATGTCCAACTCTTTCTGTCTCACAAGGCCTCAGACAGAAATCCCTGTTGAGAGGGGTCCAAAAGTAACTCCAAGCAGTTCAAATGACAGCAGGTGTTTTTCCTTTAGCAATGTCCAAAAAAAAAAAAATACTAAGAATATAAGTCATTTATCTTTAAAAGGCAAAATTGCTCTATAATTTTTTAAAAGCATGTCTAATGATTTTTTGGGGAAAACTTCACATATAAATATAGACGATAAATAGTCAAAGTTTTAACTAAATTTCCTAAAAATGAACTGAAATCAATGTCTTCAGTTTGTGCAAAAAGAATATGATTTTGTGTTACCTTGGCTGGGTAATAAAATGGTGTGATTCACAGTACCTTGGTAAGATTCCACCCAAGTGAAACACTCATGGAGAGAATAGTCAGAGTCCAGGGTGACAGAGGAGGATGAGGTCCAGAGTGCAGAGATAAGGTTGATCAGGTTGGGTCTGGGTTCCTAGAAGACTTCAACATGGATGAAGTTTCAGGCCTGAGCAGATTTACAAACGGGTCCTTTAAAAGTACTATGACCACTGCTAATGATGGGCACACAAGGACTATGGTTGGAAGGACTACACATTTGGGAAGGATGGGAAGTTTGACATTGAACTGGAGCTTACTGAGTCATGAGTTACTCCAACTTAGTAGGCATAATGAAAGTAAGAAAAGTAAAAGATAAACCAGGGAAAATTACACATGGTTTATATGGACCTATAGAGTAAGAGGGGGGCTTGTGATATTCCCAGTGATTTGGAAATAATGGGTCACATTTCAAAAAAAAATTTTTTTTTTAAAGACTCTGGTAGCTTTTTACTGTGAGAGCAAAAAGCCCGTGTAAAGGATGCATTAATGGGGATGAGTGTGGGGCCCATGGAGTTGGATATTTTCAAGTAGATGGATGCATAAACTTGAAAACTTGACACACTGAAATAAGTCACTTATTATTGATTTGTCTTCATACTAATGATGAAATGAGATTTAATTAGGAGCACTTCCTTCTTAACTTAGAAATTCTACAATAAGGTAGGCAATCATCTTGTTCCATATACACACACTGCACTCAGTATTATTTTTTACTAACTACGTTGTACAATAAGAAATGATCATTTTACTGACGTTAATAGCTCCTATTGCAGTAATAATTAATAATTAGTTTCATGATGGCATTTGGGTTAATTGCTGAAGAGACCATTCTCATGAATCACTTTTTAAAGTATACAATTGTATAATAAAAATAGGTTAAACTCCAGAAGACCACATTCAAACCAGAAACTGAAAATGAAACCTGGCACTCTCATTTAACTTGCATTTCATAACTTGAATTTCATAACTTGCATTTCATAACTTCAAACATCAAGTTTATATGTAATTTATACCTAACAAGTTAAATGTAATTGCTAATAAAACATAAAGTCAGGGTCCTCCAAAGAATCCCAATATTCTTTTTTATTCTAAATTTATTTTAAATTCAAAAATAAACCTACAGTTAATTTAGCAACAGTATCAGTAGAAATTTGGGAATCAATTCATTATTTTAACCCCAACAAAAAGTTACTGAGTTGTCTATTTTTTTAACAAAGCCCCAAGTAGCCTTAGTTGGAAGAGTATCCAAACCAATTTGTTAGCCAGCTAATAGACAAAAATACTGAAATAGTAAGTAGGCTTCTATTTCTCAGTAAGGTAACTGAATTTCCCATATTCCCCAAACTACCAGTTCAATTCACTACATTAAATCAAGCAACCTTTCAAACCAGCGGGGAAGTAATCAGTTTGAGTGGCTCTTCAACAGCACAGACAAAAATGGAGGGGAGGAGTAACCAAACATTTCATTTCTCAGAACCTGTGCATTCTTGTTCCTTGCCTAATGCCTTTCCTTGTCCCAACTCTTAGCTCATAGTGTTAGGCACTGACGCCACCTGGGTGCAAAGGATTGTCCTTGTACCTCTGCATTGTGGTTCCCTGGGCAAGACCCTTGTTAAAAATGGAGATACTCAAACTTAAGAACTGAAAACTGTGGGTGTGGAGCTCTGAATCTGTAGTTTAAAAAGAAATCTGTTAAAGCTTGGTGAATTGAGGCTGTTTTCCTGCCAATTAGAGATTTATAAGAAGTAAGAGAACACCTGGCAAAAGCCTGATGAGAACCAGCCTTTGGCAAAACTGTGAAGTAGTCCAAACTTAGCATTTATCTCTCAGTTCATTTTTGAATCTACTTGGTGCAGCTTGCTTGCCCTATTGTTATGTGGGCAGCCCAGTGCTTGTGGCCTCTGTTCTCACTGCCCAGAAGACAAGCAGGTGAGCATTCATGAATGCAATCCCCACCCGTTGAATATAGTCCTCACCTGATCATGCCTTGTGTCCCTGGATGTTTCCAAGACTTTATGTCCTTAAGCCATCAAGATGATTTCTGTCCTGCTCCTTTACTTCAGGATCCCTATTCATAATAAGGCTAGCAGTTTTGACCAGCTAACACATTTAACTTAATGTGAATGGGTTCATTAAGTTTTAATAACATTTAAAGTTTGTATACAAAAGTAATACTGGCTTAAAACATAATAATTTGAAAACTCAGAACAAAATGAAGGAAAAAGTCATACATAATCTGACTAGTAGTGAGCATCCCCACTTACCTGACTGCTGTAATATGCAGAGTAAATATTCATGTGCTGTGTGTGTGTGTGTGTGTGTGTGTGTGTGTGTGTGTGTCTACAGTATACTGTGATGGTTTAGCTCCCACCTATGGAGTCAGATTTCTTGAGTTTGAATCCTGACTTTCTCATCTTGGGCAAGTGATTTAACTGTCAAGTGGCAATACTAATAAGAGCTACCCCATGGGGTAGATTTGAGCACAGATGTAGGCACTCTTGGCCACAGGATGTGTTATGGTTAGGGACATGTGCTCAAAGGTCAGTTGCCTAGATTTGAATCTCAGTTCCATCTTAGCAGATCTAATACTGTGGAAGAGTTTCTTAACATCTCTGTGCCTCAGCTTCCGTATCTGTAACGTGTGGAACACAGGGGGCCAAAAAAAGGCCAAATAATATGCTGCTTTACAGCTTCTGTGTTGTTGGAACTAAAGAGGGCAAGGGAAAATTATGAACTATAGTCATTTAAATTTTTTAACGTTTAATTATTTTTGAGAGACAGAGAGAGACAAAGCATGAGTGGGGGAGGAGCAGAGAGAGAGGGAGACACAGAATCCAAAGCAGGTTCCAGGCCCCGAACTGTCAGCAAACAGCTTGATGCAAGGTTTGAACTCACGAACCACGAGATCATGACTTGAGCCAAAGTTGCACGCTTAACCAACAGAGCCACCCAGGAGCCCCTTGATTTTGGTGATAAGTATGGCATTTTTGTTCTTGGGATCCATGCTTTTCAACACTAGGATCAACTTCTGTACCACTGTTTTAATTACACAAGAAAAATTTAAAAGTCTACTTGCTCTAGGGAAGGGGACACTGAACTCTCTTCAGTTTCTCAAAGGGATCTATAACCTAAGCAATGGTAAAACTACTGTAGCACTAGATGATCTTCCTGCAGCAACATTCAATAATTTTAAGTTTTACATTGCCTATTTTGAGAATCTACTCTCTGTTTTAATTTTTCTGCTAGAATGACATCAAACATACTCTAAATTAGTGTTTCTAACACTAAATTCCATGAGATTCTGTGTTTGGTCACATGCTCACAAATGGACTACCAGAGTTTAGAAGAGTAAACCCAGAAGTATATTTTCTTTTATCAAAGCCAGATATAGTTGTGGCCTGCTATTTATATATCTGAATAATACAATATTATTTTATTGTATTAATATTTTGCTGCTTAAACCTAAAACAATATTTTAAAGAAAAATTTTTTATGTGTTCAGTATAAAAAATATTCCTGTGGGCTTCACGGTTTATAAATCACTACTCCAAATACCACTAAATACCAACTTTTAACTGAGGAGTCGATTGCATTTGTCTTCAGCTTGATAAGAATGAACTTGCCTCTAACAAGACACTCAAACAACCAGTGGGCTAGTTTTGTTGTAGGCATTATGTTACTTTTGCATAGTTGTACATCCTCCATTGTTGATATGAATTTATCCTTTACAGATGCATCTTATTTTGGTACCCATCTCTATCTATTGACCTGAGCTCTGAGGGGAACTGTAACAAATGTTAAGTATCTTTCAGTTCCCAGAGAACCAATTTTTTTTTAGCTTAGGATTCAATTTTTCCCCCAAAATAACATATGTTTGTTAGAGTGTCGGCATTGTGACGAGGGGAGGCCTTTTGCCAGTCCTTAAAAATAGACATTATTTTAAAAATATCCCTTTGTGCCACTGATGAAATCCAAAAGAACTTCAAGGATGGAAAGGATGATGTGGTTTAAAAACCCTGAAGGGCTCCCTGCAAGGGTGAGTCTCTGCTCCTCCTGAAGCATTCATGGCAAGAGCACAGAGTGCAGCCGCATTCTTTTGAGCTGGCAGGGAGCAGAAATTCACCAAAATATCCTCTCTTAGAGGCTCTTCAGAGAAAGATTTGCTCTCTGTTCAATAACCTCATGGCTCAAGCAGGGTATTCACAGGCTTCAGGTGGACGCACAGGCGGACATTCCCCTCAGATGTCTCAGATGAAGCCCATGAAGTCCAGAGGATGCTCAGAGAGGGGTAGCTGGGGGTCTGAAGCCTTACACAATTAAAAGCTTTCATCGGACCTGGTAGAATCTTTATACTGTCAAATGCCCACACAACTCCAAAAATATGACTTTTGCAAGTGAAATTGTAAAATGTGTAGGCTACTTTTTTTTCCTTTGGCTATAACCTGAATGTGAAAGAGATTTCCTGCGAATTGATTCTGACAAATGCTTTTAAACACCTGTTTGATCAACCAACACTTTAAAGTATTACCTTTCTAAAAATAAGCTCCATTTCCTATTTCACTTGCTCTTCTACCCTCTCACCAATGATTATTCAGTGTTAGCTAATGATTGAGATGAAAGAAGCATTTGTGCCTTGTAAACAGCTGAATATGTATAGAACATGTGCCCACCGCACGTCTATGAATGCCTACAGAAGATTGCCCTTTGGATCTGAATGTGTTATTTCTGGTGGTGTTATTTCCTACGTAGCTCTATGTGAATAACCACCCCCAACAGACTGACAGTACTTTTGTCCGTGTTGTTGCCTGTAGAGCATGCCCTTTGGGTAATGATTACAGCCACACCCTGCAGGGCTCACTTCTTTGTAAGGATGGAAAGATGTGGGGTTGCAGGGAGGATGTGCTCATACAAGGTGATAACCTGACCTTACTCCCACTAGGTTCTCCAGTGGACCTTGCTGAGAGCTGACCAGGATGCTTACAGGCTGCTCCAGAGGACTGTGGTGTCCAGAGCAGCAGCAAACATTGTCACTGAGTGGCCTGGGAGTTAGCAAGCCCCACTCAAGGTTACCTAACACTCTCGCTCTGGGATAGTCTCAACAAGGAATAACAACAACCTTTTAAACAGGAAGGGGCAGCATGCTATGGCTTTCTATGAAAATGCCTTGTATTCTCTGCTTGTCTTCCTATGATTGAATTTATAAGATATATTCAGAAATAAGGTAAATGCTTGATGCCCAAAGTAGGTGGCCTTTAAAACTCAAGGGTGCAATTTACGTGCAAAACACTTTAGAATTCTTCAGAAAATAAAATATAAATGCGGGGCACATGGGTGGCTCCGTCAGTTAAGTGTCCAACTCTTGATCTCGGCTTGGGTCATGATCTCACGGTTCTTGAGTTCGAGCCCCATATTGGTCTCCATGCTGACAGAGAGAAGCCTGCTTGGGATTCTCTCTCTCCCTCTCTGCCTCTCCCTGACTCATTCACGCTCTCTCTCTCTCTCTCTCTCAAAAATAAATAAACATTAAAAAATATTAAAAAATAAAACCTCCCAATTAAGCTAAAATTGGTGAACTGAAAGGCAGAGGTGTTACTGGGGTTTCTTCATGCCATTTCCTCAGGGTCCTTGCTGGAGCCTCTTGTGGAGCCAGGAAGAACCTTCCCCCATACCCAACAGCTAAAAGCCAAATCCAAGACAAACGTTACCACAACATTCTGACTAAAGCTCCATAAATCACTTTTTATTTTGAAACAGGGTGAATATGTTACCTCCAAACAATCAGATCTTTATATTCATATATGAATTTAGAAATTTGACTTCTTTATATTTGGTTTCAGATGGTGGCCACCTATTCTAATAACAATGATGATAAACTAGTATTTACTGAGTACTGATTTATGCCTGTGATCTCACGTGCATTATCTGCTCTAATCCTTTCATTGCAAAGTAAGCTTTGCTATTATCACAGAGGAGAAAACTGAGAATTAGAGAAACAAAGACACACTAAAATCATATAATTGTAAGGTATGGTGCAGAAAATCCACTAACTCATTTGGACATGTGTCTGCTAGACCTAAGAGCACTTTGCCTCCAGCATTGTTAGGTCACCTGGATTCCTTTAAGTCCTTTATATACTCTGAGATACTATAAAAATGTAATTTTTACTAATAACTTACTGTGAAGCAAGTTTATGAGTAAGAAAGGATATGAAAGCAACAATTCTACTTTCAGTCTTCACTACCTTAGTGATCATTTGTGCCATTTATTTAGAGCGGTTGAAAAAGTTAAGCAATGACAGTTAGCTACATTTTGCTAGAAAACCATTCTAAAAACTTGAAGAAGGCAGGACTCATATTTATTACTTCTTTTTTGTTTGTTTGTTTACTAAAAATCTTATTATCTGAATTCTCTCTGACTATACTTTAGCATTTCACCAGCACCTATGTTATCCAAAGCAACATTTTCACATTGGTGCTAAGGCGTCATTGTTGAGTCTCAAAACCACACTGTAGCAAAAGGAATAATGGTGTTTCCATCACAGATGAGAAATGCTTTTTCTTATCTATTCCAAATTCCACAGATGTCTTGGGATAAACAGAACCAGGGAGAAACTTTTTATTCCATCACAGATAAAGCCAAGAATGAAAGATGTATCCAGGTGCCTGTGTGGCTCAGTCACTAAAGGGTCGGACCATTCATTTCAGCTCAAGTTATGATATTGCAATGGTGAGATTGAGTCCTGAGTTGGGCACAGTGTGGAGCATGGAGCCTGCCTAGGATTCTCTCTCTCTCCCTCTCTCTCTCCGGCCCTCCCTCACTCATGTGTGTACACACACTCTCTCTCTAAAAATAAAGTAAAAAAAAAAAAAAAAGATATCAAACATTTATGTAATTTACATATGAAAGTATAGCAAAGCTCTAGTATCAGTAATATCTCTAAAACATAAATAGCCATTTCTTCCTTTTGAAACTCTTTCTTGATCTTGAGGTGTCTCTGGGGCACAGATGACAGGCAAAACTGAAATTGTCACGATCTGCTTAATCAAGTGTTTCTTCAACAATGTCCGTAGGGAGTCCACAATGTCTAATGAGGTTTTAGGATGATCTGTTAGACTAAGGTTTCCATCAGACACAGAGTTCTTCGTTAATTATGATTCACCCCTAGAGACCAAGCAGTGTTTCCCTATCTTAAAAAAAAATCCCTCCTAAGTACGTATAAATTCATAAAGTAGAAAGTAAAACCTGACTCCAGTCCTTGAAGATAATTTGCAAACTAAAACCAAACCAAATGGCACAGGTCACCTACATCTGGAATCCTAAGGATTCTTCTGCTTTCAGAAGGTCAAAAATGAAGCTGACTTCATTAAGACTTGTGGAGAAAGAAGGGCCTGAGGAGAGAATTATGAGATGAGGCCCTTAAAGCTGGGGAAGGTCTTTGAGAGCGCACTCCTGGGACCTGGCAATGGTTCAAAGATGTATGTGAAATGAGTACACATTTTTGGAAACTAATGGGCTCCAGTGAAAAAGAAAAGTACATATTGTTCTATTTCCCTTCAACTTAAAAAACACAAAAACCTCATTCATAAAAAGAAAAAGTTAAAACTATAATTAAATACTATTTGTCACTTATCTAACTGGCAAATAAAACTTTTACAGTGTGCTATATTATAAAGTAAACTGGGAATAAGTAAAAATAGGAGAGGGAAAATTTGGTAGATTTTTTTGGAGCATAATTTAGTGATACCTATCACTTAAAAATATATGATTCCTCTGACTTAGAAATTCCATCACCAAGTATTAATTCTATACATATACTTACTTTGTATGCACAAGTAATTAAGAATAGTCACCGGAACACCAGGTAGTGGCAAAAGATGGAAACTTGATCATCCATCAACAGGAAACTAAAGAAATTAATTTTATTTTATCTATACATGACACTTCAACTATTCAATGTAACAAGGTAGAATAAAAACTTAGTTATATGTGGAATTTAAGAAATAAAACGAATGAGCAAAAGAAAAAAAAAGAGAGAGAGAGAGATAAAGGCAAACAAAGGAGCAGACTCTTAACTACAGAGAACTGATGGTTACCAGAGGGAAACGGGAGTGGGGGGATGGGTGAAATAGGGGATGAGGATTAAAGAGTACACTTATCATGATGAAAAAATAAATAAAATAAAATAAAATAAAATAAAATAAAATAAAATAAAATAAAATAGCAAGTAATGTGGTAGATCTACACATACTGTTAGGAATCAATCTCCTTCCTATACTGTTAAGGGAAATAAGTAAGAATCAAAATGGGATCTATTAGATCCCAGCATTTAGGTCAATAAATCAAAGTTCTCCATCAGGAAACACATGAATAGAAGTGTCACCTAGAAAGTGTATTTGAGCCCTGAGAGACTAAGGGGAAAAAACGGATTTACTGTTTATGACTATCTTTTAATACTGAAGACCTTTCTATTCATGTGCTTATATTACTTCTTCAAACAGACTGACTGGGGTGCCTGGCTGGCTCAACTGAAAGAGCATGTGACTTTGGATCTTGGGATTTTAAGTTCGAGCCCCACATTGGGTATAGAGGTTACTTAAAAATAAAATATCTAAAAATAAATAAACAGATGAATTAATCTTTTAGAAGACTTTGAAAAGAAAGCTATCTAAAAACAGATTGCAAAATCAGGTAAATATGGGTACACTGTGTCATTTAGTTGGCTTTGAGAAGTGCTTCTCAAACATCTTGGTCTCAGGATCTTTTCACAGTCTTTAAAAACTATTGAAGACACAAAGATTTGTTTGTTTATGTGAAATATTTACCATATTAAAACTTAAAACGGGGGTGCCTGGGTGGCTCAGTCATTTAAGCCTCCAGACTCTTGATTGCAGGTCAGGTCAGGATTTCACACTTTGGGAGTTTGAGCTCCATACCCAGCTCTGCTTTGACAGCGCAGAGCCTGCTCGGGATTCTCTCTCTCTCCCTTTTGCTCCCTTTCTCAAAATAAATAAATAAATAAAACCTTATTTTTTTAAAAAAAACCTTGAAACTGAGACATTTTATTTATTAGTTCATTTTTAAAAAACAATGAACACATTTTATGAAAAATAATGGTTTTTCAAAAAAATTATTGAGAAGAGTGACATTTTTCCATTTTTACAATGTCTAGTTCAATAAAGGACATCTGGATTTTCATCTCTGTTCCTGTGTTCAATCAGTTGCAATGTGATGTAAGTTAGTACTATGTAGCTTCTGGAGAACACTCCATGGAGAAAATGTAGAGTGAAAAGTTAGTACTATTATAACAATACTTATGGTATCATTGAATGCCTAAAAAAGTCCTGAGGACCGTGTCTTGAGATCCACTGGTCAGAATAAAAATAAACCATTACACCTGACTATTACACCTGATAGAAAAAAATCACCTTCATTAGTAGCAATGCACTTTCCAGAACTCTCTAACTCCATTAGTTATATTTGCCTGTGCTAACACAGGTTCATGAAGCTCAAAGAAGGCAAGAGTGCTTGGAAAATACAAAACAAAACAAGACAAAACAAAACAGTATTCCAGGAACACTGGTTTATCAAATTCAGCTTTCCAAAGGAGTAATCCTAGTAAAATATTCTTTGTGCAGCATAATTTCCAACACTAGCCAAACAAGATTACAGTTTTGGAAATAAAAATCTAACTCTAACATGTTAATATATTAAGAAATAGCAAACTTTCCCCGTTCTCCCTAAAACCGCTGTCTTCACATTGCTCAATCTGTTTAGAACAAGAACTGTAGCATCTAACAGAGAAGCCTACAAAGGGTTAACAAACGTTATAATTAATGTGGCATTAAATAACAGTAATTTATCCTTCAGCGAAATTTTTATTTGATGTGCATTATGCTCATTTACTATACTCTGGTGATACAGTGATGAGCAAAATAAGGTGGCAACTCATCTTCATGGAACTGACGGTCTGGGTGATAGGCATTAATCAGAAAGTCTCATAAATTGCTAACAATTATGAAATAAAACTAAAGTAAGCTCTGAGAGCACACTATAGGGTCTGCTACCTGCCAAGGTTGGGGAATTAGGTACATGTGCTCAGAAGAGAATGTCATCTGACAATGTGGGAGATTTCAGATGTTACAGTTAGGTCCGTGTGGTTGAATTCCAGACAGCAATGTCAAGAATGATGTAAGATGAAGCTGACAACATGGGCAGGGAGGTGTTTCATGAAGATTCTTGAATGCCATGGTAAGGATTTCGGTATTTATACTGAGAGCAACAAAGAGCTCTGTTGAAAGGTATGACAGAACCTTGTCAGAGTTTTACTGGTATGTTTACTACACACAAAGTAAGGTGGACTTGCATCCAGCCTAATGATTAGTTTCCTTGTAATTCCTGGTGGAAGGTGAACCTTATCTTTGCTTGTTTGAGGTTCAAAGAATACTCTCAGATCTCAATCAGCAATGTATGATATAACATTCTAGGGTCTTCCCAGAGAGCTTTACTTGAAATTTGCTTTTCGATGGCTATGAAAACCTTCAGGGAGAAATGTATTTTCAGGATGATTAAGAAACATGTCAATGTTTTTCCAATCCTCTGATTCTGAGTTTTATCTAAGAAATCAGTTAATAACCAGAACTATACCTACTGAGACCACAGTAGTTTGGAACCTGAATCACCTACCCTGAGTTCAACTTCAATGTTCCAGTTTCCTAACAAGGGCTTCTATAAGAAAACGTCCTATGATAGCTGCATCTCAGTTTCTTGCCAACATGCTAGCATGATAGGCCTATTGTATTATCTAGAGTTTTCCATGAAGTCCCACATGGAAAACATTGTCAGAATTGAGTACCTGAAAACATACTGTTCTCCCTAATGCATATATATACATATATATATATATATATATATATATATATATATATATATATATTCTCTAATACATATTTTCCATATATATTTATACACACACACACACACACACACACACACACACACACACACACACACACATATATTGCATTAATGGGAACAAATTAAATGTCCACAGTGGCCCATCTATAACTGTCAGAGTTAACTTCAATGACATTAACTACAATGACTCTTGTGTTTTTCTTCTTTGCTTCATTCCAACTATATTTTGCTTCTATTACACCAACCTAAAATCTATCTTGTGAACCATCTCTAATCCTTTTATGTAGTCACAAGTGGAATACATATATACCCACATAGCAAATCTATGCCTTCAGTTCCAAGAAGTTCACCCAATGTATTGAAAGAAACTCAAAAGAGAAGTTCAATGTGACCATTTCATTATAAACCCCTTTCTTTCAAGCATGCTGGAGTAGGGGGGGGGAAAGGGTTAATATCTATCTGTGTCACACTGTAAGAATAACTGAATATAAAATAAAGAATAATAAAGCATGCTTAAGAAGACACTGTGTGTTTACCTTAATGATATAATTTCCATTATAAAAATCAGACTGGTGGCATCAAACATATGGGCCATGGCCTCACTCCAAACTACTGAAGCTCAATCTGGATCACTAATGAATTTACTAAAGGCTTACTCACCCCTGCTGCCAAAACAGGCAAAGTATATTGAAACGTAACCTCAGAGCCAAATTTAATGCTTTCTCATCTAAGAAAGGTGAAGCCAGGATAATACACCAGAAGAGAGATCTAACAATATGGGAATAGAAGACCCTGGAGAAACTTCAGGGAGAAAAAAATCCCAAATAAAAAGGTGAGAGATACGTAGCTGCCACCTATTTTTGGATACTTATAACTTAACCTCCACACACAAACATGCTCACACATATTTCATAAATATAGAACATAATGTGTAGGGAAATTTCTCAGATGGCCCCCAGTGACCCATGCCCTTGAATTATTCTCTCCCCTTGAGAATGAATGACCAAAATTTGTAACTTGCTTTTAACCAGTGAAATTAGCTATGGCAAAGGTGGAGGACTTTTCAAAGATAATTAAGGTCTTTAATCAGCTAATTTTAAGTTATTCCTAAAGGAGATTTTCCAGGGTGGAACTGTCCTAAGCAGGTAGACCCTTCAAATGCAGGCCTAGAAATTAGACACTCTCCTCTTGGTCCAGAAGAAGCAGGTTTCATGAATTTTACAACCATAAGGAAATAAACTGTCTCTGGTGGCAAAAACCACATGAGCCTCTGACAAGACTCCAGCCCTGGAAAACACCTTGACTGAAGCCTTTTGAGACCCTAAGCAGTGGATCCAGCAAAGCCAAGTCCAGCCTCCTGACCACGGAAACCGTGAGATGATAAATGTGTGTTGTCTAAAGTAAGTAAAATTTTTAAATGCTGCAATAGAAAACTAATAAAATGATGTAAAAGGTACCACGCTGAAAGAATATGTTGCTTAACTAGTACAACTTCAGTATTTGAATATAAGTGGAAGAAAAATTCATGAGGATTCACAAATGCACATACACGTATGTGTATACATCCATGGACACTCAAAATTTTCATCAAACAAGAAAAAACAAACATGTTTTCCCTACCTTCGTCCCAAAATTTTCTCCTTTTGTCCTACTCATGTTAGTTTAGAGGAAAATACATTCATTAAGTAGACAACCGGAAGCCTCAGAGTCATCATTGACTAGTCACTGCCCCAGATGTCTTCTAAAATATTATCACCAAACGCTACCACTTCCTTTTAACTAGTTTCACCACATTATTTAAATCAATCTCTCCTTGCCGCTCATGAACTCTTCAGTGGAATAAACAAGGTTTCTGACTGATCTTCTAGCCCATCATTTGCTCACCACTCCCCCAAAGCCCAACTCCCTCCCAATCATAGATGTTATTCGCAGAACATTCAATGGGAAGTGACTGCAAGGTGATGGGGAGGAAGGCTAGAGATGAGATACCAGATATGCACAGAAGACCGTGGATACATTTACAGGCCTTGTTATGAATTGAATGTTATTCTCAAACCAATGAGAAACAGTTGAAGGATTTACAACAGAAGAGTGATTAAAAAAAAAAAAAAAAAAAAAAAAAAAAAGGTCAGCATAGTCTTCCCTTACAGGAAACCATTCTTAATTTGGAAATGAGAGTTCTAATATGAATCAGCAACTTTTTTGAGAGGAAAAGCTGCTTATTAACTGTAAGTTGCCTAAGTTAGTTAAAATCATAATTTTTGGCAAATAGAATTTGGAAGCTGAAATTGCTGTCAGGGCCTGGCACAGTTCAATAAAAATGAGTTCTGGTTCCTTCTTCTCCCATTTGCTCAATGGTAAGACATGAAACAGTATTCATTCTGTCTATTAATACTGAATTAAAGCTTGCTGAGTGAGTTTGATCTCGAGGAGTGGGCACATCTAAATGGCCAACAAAGTTAGCATCTAACTAGCAGGAAGTAAACAAAGTTAGGAAAAAGAAAGGCCATGCTGTCAACAGGAAACATTCTTATAAAAATATTTGGACAATTGAGTTAGTTCTGATGACTGGTAAGACATGACATAAAATCCGGGTGCCCTCAATCAAAATGCAAGCGTTTTTCATATGTCACTTCTGTTTCTACAACTCTCAGATACAAAAACAAAACAAAACAAAACAAAAACAAAGACACTTAAGAGACCATGTTGGTCTATCCTCAACTGTTGAGAACAAAGTGGCCATGTCTAACCAGCTACTCTGCATATGATTTACCAAAGGTATATTTCTGGGGCTCAAACAGTGAATTTGTTCCCCTCCTCATTTCTTATCTATTCTCATGCTTGTATTACATATATTCTTGGGGGAAAAAACATACTACATGGACTCAAATCATGATAAAGTCTAATCCAATTCTCTTGTGGTTTAGAAGGGAAAATTCGGAGAATTTAAAAAGAGAGCAAGACAACATTCTCATTCTCTATACCCAGATGACACAGATTTTTAAAGGATGACACAATCAAGGGGATGACTGGGCAGATCGCGAAGCAATCTGGTGGTCACATGGGAAAAGTCTTTTTTAAGGCCACACTCACATTTTTGGGATGTGGATGCTGAAGCCATGTAGAAAAGTGTCAGAGCTACTAACTGCACAGCTCACCAGATGCAGGAGTGGGATTTGCCACTCCAACTATGCTGAAGCCTGGATTGAGCCAACAATCTGGAAAGAGAAAATATGAAGAGGGTTCTCTTCTCCCAGGCCTAAAGGGCATGAAATTCTCTTACATTAAACCATGTGAAAGTGGCAATATGTGACAACTTCTACCTATAAAGATGGTTCAACCTTACCAAGAATGAAAGGTAAGAATTAGCTTTAAAATAGTGGTTTGAACACACACACACGCGCACACACACACACACATGCACACACCAAACTAGTGAAAGTATATAAGCAGAAAAACATATGCTGATATAATCAAGAAGCTTGTCTTTTACAGTCCTTTCAAAGACTTCTTTATATGTTTTTAAAAAATAATGACTTATGTCAATAGTTTTATTCTAACAAAGTGTTCTTAAACTAATCAAAGAGATTCACTGAAATATAAAAAGTCAAGTAATCTAATTCAAAACAGCCTCCATCCTTTGTTCACAATCACATGTATAAGAAGTGAGATTCAGAGCTGATGGTGCCAGTGAAATGTTGGGGTCTAGATAAGGCCCCCTCACTCCACCTCTCAGCATCCCCAGGTTCTTTGCTTGCAAGAACACTTCTATTCCCATTGTTCAACAGGAAATTGTATCACATCACTTCCTTTACAACACCATGAAGAACTGAAATATGAGGATGGGAGAAGCCTAGTATGCACCAGAAAGGAACCTCAGCTGCCAAAAATGTGTTCTTACTGCAGAGACAATATCCACTTAATGTGATTGGGAAGACTGCATGGATAAGAGAGTTATAACCCAGGAGTGGTAATATTTATGGAAGGAGATAGATGCAACTGTTTCTTTACTTTCTCTACCAGTTATTTCTTACTCATTTAAATTTTTTTAATATTTATTTATTTTTGACACACACACACACACACACACACACACACACACACACACACACACACAGCCTGAGAGGGAGACACACAGAATCAGAAGTGGGCTCCAGGCTGTTCTCACAGATCCCCACCCAGGGCTCGAACTCACAAACCGTGATATCATGACCTGAGTCGAAGTCGTATGCTTAACCGACTCAGCCACCCAGGTGCTCCCCTACTCATGTTTAAAAGTAAAAGTATTTAGAAAATCCAAAGTAATATTTTATGTACAAAATAACCAACAGTACTCTCTTTTCTTACCCAAAGCAAAAGTGATGCCAGGATGGGGTTCTTGTCCTATGTCAGTTGTCATGGTTTATCTCACCTGTCTTCAACCATTCCCAGGATTTTCAAACTGCCTGGGTAGCCCTTCCTCCCTTTCTCATAGAGAGAGCAAATAGTCAACATATACCTGACAGGGAAGTGAATGAACTTCAGCTTTAATTTTACTAACTTGAAGGTGTGATTCTTTTCCTTCTTTTGCCAGTAAGCATTTAGATTCTTTAAGCAGCAACTCTATGGGGCAGCACACAAGGTCCAATTTGACAAGTACACAGGGTATAAAAATCCCCAACTATCCTCCCTCACCTGGAAATATTACAGTGTCCAATAATCTCTTTCCATATGTTAATGATTAATGATGCCACATACATAACTTGATGAAATGTCCACAAATCCTACACTCTTCTTATAAGTAAATCATGACAGAAGACTCATTTTCTTAAACATCCAAGACGACAAACTGTCTAGAGTTCATGTTTACAAGAAACACAATGAGGAATAGTGCTTTGCTTGAGAAAGCACAAGGCTAGGGTTTCTCCCTAGGTGCCCTCACTGGCTCCTTTTCCTACTTGTACCTTAAATGGTGTTTTTGTGGCTTCTACCCTCGAGCCTCTTCTCCACCGACATCACTTTTTTGGGTGCCCTTACTGATACCAAATATACTTTGCCAGTAACTCCAAACCAACCTACACTATTCTCCCATTTTTCTGACCTTTAAAATGTGAGGTATTGAAAGAACCAGAACTTGGAATCAGCGGACTCTGGCTTTGAAGCACATGAATGTACAAGTTCTGTAACCTTGCTAAGTATTTTCTTCCATATCTGCATGGAGAGATAAGAGTATTTACCCCATGGAATGTTGTAAGGATTACATGTTGTGTCATCTCCATTAAGCTCCAAGGAGTACCAGGCCAGGAGAATAATTCAATAAATGGTTACGCTCAGGAGGTGATGACAATGATGATGATGAAAATTATTTATGAGACATTTCTATGTGTATGTGCACAGGCAACTCAAACTGCATTTATCAGCTTTATTCGTCTGACATGGTTAGTAGTACCATCACCCATCCATGTGGCCAAGTTCATAGCCTAAAATTTCCATCTCTGCTTTATTCCTCATCCGCCCACCTTTCTTCCAAGTTGACTGCTAAGAATGGACAAACCTAGACTATTAATATTATCCTTATTTCTTCTGCAGCTCTAGTTTATGCCTTTTTTAACTTTCCTCCTGGAACTTTGTCATAATGTCTCAAATGGGTTCCTCACACCTTGCTTTCTTCTCCCCCTCCCCCTCCCCCCCCTTTGTCCTTCTTCCTCTTCTTCCCCTTCTTCTTCTTCTATGATACCACCAAAAGGGAGTCTTTCTAGAATATACTGTGCTTCTCTTCAGCTTAAAAACCTTCTATATGAGGGGTGTCTGGGTGGTTCACTCGGTTAAGCATCCAACTTCAGCTCAGGTCATGATCTCAGAGTTTGTGGTTCGAGCCCTGCATTAAGCTCTGTGCTGACAGCTCAGAGCCTGGAGCCGGCTTCGGAGTCGGTGTCTCTCTCTCTCTCTCTCTCTCTCTCTCTCTCTCTCTCTCTTTCCCCTGCTCATGCTGTGTCTCTCTATCTCAAAAATAAATAATAAACATTAAAAAAATTAAAAAATCTATATGAGGGTCAATAGGGATAGTATACATTAAAATACTATGAAAAAGTCTTTTAAACTTTATATATAGCTGCTCTTACTATTATCTTAGAAAGAAGTTTAAGTTATTTTCCTCTTTGAGAGGGAAAATAATTGTTACATACTTACCTAATACTAAGTGATAGAATAAGGGGAAAGAAGAAATGTAAGAAAACAAAGAAGGAAATACATTCCAATTGTTCTTTACATTAACAGTACTATGAAAATACACACCAAACCAAAAATATACAAATAGAATGGAAATATATAAGAATATTACAAAAAAATGATTTGAAATCAAATTTCTGTTTACACCATATTTACAACTCAATATAGTAACAAAGTTACCTGAAATCTACAAAAATGAAAAAGAAAGGAATGATTCTTATCAAACACTGTTTACAAGAATAGAAAAGTAGCTCATTTCCTAGATAAAATGAACTTTCAGAAAGGCAAACGAGCCAAAAAAACAGTATGGGTGTTTACTACTGTTGCTGAGTGGTTTGTGTCTGAGACATATATCAAACATGAACACGTGAGTTAGTGGACCTAATCCACTAATCCACAAATAGACCTAATCAGAGGCAAAAGCTCATGGTAAATGTTTAAAAGAAAATTCAATTGAATAAAAGTAAGACAAAGCCGAGGCAACTTTTCATAAGATTTCAAATGCAAAGCACAAGAGTAATTCTCCAGTAACACACACACAATATTTGAAAGATTTCCTGGAATGGATGGATACAGAAATAATTGAAATTAGAAAACCAAAGCTGGAAAGATTAATGTACCACGTTCCTTGCTAAAAAAATGAGAGAGACAAGGAGAGAAAGACACAGAGAGAGGTATCTTGGAAAAAACAAAGTGCATTAGGTTTAAGATGTCTCCTAAGAGAAAATAGTTGTTTCAATTTTCACCTTTTACAAATGAATTGAGAAAAACAGCTTAGGATATACCTACCTATGTGCTCACCATTAAAAAGCTGTGGTTATGTTTACTACGATGGCACAAGTGATCTACGTAAAAAATACAACACTGAGAAGTTCATCTACAGGCATCTTTTAAAACTATCTTAACACCTAAAAACAGCTAAAAATTAAACAACTGCAGGGAAATAAAAATGTAAGATTTTAAATTTACCTTAAACATCCAAACAATTATGGGTTCATTATATTTTTCAGAAATACACTTAATTTGAAATTTTTTTTAAAGTTTTTATTTATTTTTGTGACAGAGACAGAGCAAGAGCAGGGGAGGGGCAGAGAGAAAGGGAGACAGAATCCAAAGCAGGCTCCAGGCTCTGAGCTGTCAGCACAGAGCCCGATGAGGGGCTTGAACCCACAGACTGTGAGATCATGACCTGAGCCAAAGTCGGACGCTTAACCGACTGAGCCACCCAGGAGCCCCAATACACTTAATTTAAAAATTCTTTTATCTAACAGTATTCAGTCAAGTCACATCATATTCATTTATAAAACCTCTCTTAAATTCATCTCTTCCTTTCCATTCTTACAACCATGCATTAGTTTCAGACTATCATGATTTATTCCTTATCTGGTTTGATGCAATAAACACCTAAATCGCACCTCCAATTTCTTCCCACTCCATGCTCCACATATCTGCCAGAATGAGCTTTAAAAAATTCAAAGCTAAACATACAATTTCCCTGCTGAAAATCAATCTCTAACATCTAGAGGAAAGTTGAGAAACCTGTAGCAGAGCCTTATTTCCTTTTTCTCCCGTCACCACTGCCAGCTACATCCCCAATAACCTGAACTCCATGTCCATGTATACTAAACCACTCTCAGGCTGGTGCCTTATAAAATACTGACCAATAGATACACTAGCCTTTAGCTACCTACCTAACAAGTCCTATTATTTAATACAAATCATATGATAGCAATATTCTGGTAAACAAACTGGTGATGTGTATTTGAGGAGACAACTACTGTATTTCAGTTTGGTCTTCTATCATTTGTAACTTGCTTGCATTTATTTTTTATAAGAAGATTTTTATAATAGAAAAGATTCAAAGTACTCATTAATTAACTACATCAAATATTTAAAGCAAATGCTTAGACACAAGCAGCATCCAAAGCAATAAACAGGCTGCTGGACGGATTGGTTGAGGGCCAACCCTAGCCGTATTACTGCTTTCCTACAGACTCTCACCACATCCTCAGTAGCTTCTTGATGGGTTCAAACATTTCTAAATTTTGTCATAAGTTCCAACAGATGTTGTGACAAACATAAAAAGGAGTATGTGATCCAGTATTGTCAATTCAATAATCTAATTTGGTCAAAGCAGTTAAAAAAAAAAAGTATCTAGGGAAACATTACATTAAATTAGCTTGTTGGCACTGATCAACCAGGTCAGTGGTCTAGTTTACTTAAATTGCTCGTATATAGTCATGTCTTAATGCTAGCTAAGGAAGTAGAATTTTAAAGTACTAAAGCACACTACTTTTTCCTCCATGTGTGCCTAATTAATAAGATACATAATCATTATATTTGAACTCACTGAAAATTGAATTGCACTCCACCGGAGAGTAAATGCTACTGCAGTTTTAGTCTATGGTCCGTGTCATGGCTGCATTAAAAACAAATAAATACAAACCTGTTTTCCCTAAGTAGATATTTGTTTTCTGAAGTATTAGAATAGTGTGATTATTATCTGTTTCATGTGACTTATTATTTTTCATAACACTTCTTTGTGACTTTGGTTTACAAAATATTTCACTGTCAACAAAAATAGTGACTCCTCTAACAGCTTCCACGCCTTGCCACACCAAAAATAAAATTAATATATGATATTAAAGGACAACGTGTGTGAAATTGAAATGCCATTTTGTCAGAATAATGGTATATACTCTCACTTTCTCCTGTAACTGTTAAAGTTCTTAAATCATTTTAAATTAACTGTTATATTCTCAGGCAAAAAAAAATTATTAATTTTTACTAGTGGGCTTTATTGTCACAAAGAGCTACCAGATGCTGAGTAGTTATGAATACTTCATTTGCTTGAGCAAGAAAAACAGAAACATAATGAACTTTGGACAGAATGCAGCAATGCTAAATAAATTAAATAACTATGAAGACAAATCACAAAATAGAATTAAATTAATATCTAATGCCTTCATTCTTTTTCTTAGCTAGTCCCTTCAATATAACTCTTCTACAACATCATAATTTTGACAGTCCATGAGGCTACTTCTTTACTGACTTCCTGTGCTGCAGGCTTCTTCCCAGAGGTGATACTTACACTCACTAACACTCAAGTGTCTGTCACATCAAATAAAAAAAAAAGTAACTCTTTAACTAAATGAAATATATGTTGAAGACTCTGAACTGGAACTGTTTCTGCTCTCTATTAATAGTGTATCTAGCTTTATAAATTTGAAAACCTTATTAATTCTTAAGGTTCATTTATTTATTTAATAAATCTTTAAGTGCAAACAATGTGCAAGCATCAGAGGTATAAACAAAACTGACAGGGTCCTTGCTTTCAGTAGAGGTTACAGTTTGATGGAAGAGATAGGCATTAATCAAATAATTACATAATTAAACATGTACTTTTAAATTATGATAAATGCAATAAAAAAGAAATATAAGGTATTATGACATATTTGGGAAAACTGAAAGTCGTAACTTAAAAGGTGATGTCTGAGGTATGATCTAAAGTATGAATAAATATTATTAAAGCTAATGAGCGGGGAAGAGGGGAATCAGGCAGAAGAATCAGTACATACAGAACTCCCCATGGGGGAAGACACATAGTTAGACACAAAGAGTAGACTAACCTGTAAAACCATCAAGAACTTTCCATCTCCCACAAACTGTGGATCTGTTGACTTTATATCAGTTAATGTATATGGCACCTTCTGAGTTGCTTTTTTTTTTTAAGCTTCTGAGTTGTTAAGGTAAGTATGAGTTCCTTACACCCATATTCTACAGAATGATCAGTCTCAAACTCTGTATTATCTCTCAAAAATTCTGATGAGAACAACATACAGAATTTCTCAGTGGGGACCTTTCTTCAGCGTCTGTAGTAGAAATCTCCATTATGAGCTCTATGATTTTAGTAGAGACTTCTGGTTATTGGTCGTTAGACAAAAACCTAGCCTTAAATGCAAATGAAAGACTTCAGATGGCAAGAATGATTCTGAGTGGTGATAAAACAAAAATGTATATGGAGGACTCCAAACTTTTATTTTATATTCTAATGATTTTAACTGGCTTCCAAATGAACAACAACAATAGGAAAACAGTTTCACAGAGAAGGGCTGTGAGTAAATTAATCTAAAACACCAACCTCAATTTGGGTACATAAGTTCTAACATTTAACTGATCTATATTTAAATCCTTGTATTTCCCAGGGCTACATTTTGTAACTAGCTTATCTGGGAGCATTTAACTAGAAGTGGATATGCTAGAGAAGTCTAGAGAAGTAGGGGAACCTGCCAAGAAATCAGAGAGCTGGGTATCAAGACTGAATTTCCCATTTTCATTTACAAATAAGGAGGACCCAGTTTGGGCCCGGGTGTCCCAGAATTCTGAGCCAATCTTGGAGGTTAGACAGGTTGGACTTAACTGAGGGCTGCCATGATAGCAACCAAGCAGGTCAAAGAGCATATAGGAGATGGAGTCTGAAGGAATTCTTAAAGCTGGAGAATGCAGCTACTCTTAATAAAGCACACACAGCATTTGGCAGTAAAGGGAAAGAAAGCATTGTTAAGAATGCTAACAGGGGATACCATGCCAATAATACACTTTCAATAAACAGCACTTTGATAGCACTTTGATCAATATGCAGTTATATAAGAAACAGCCATAATTACAGGAAACATTCATACTTACTTCATACCTTATATAGTGTAGGCTAGTTATAGAAAACTTATGTAACATATCACACAGTATCCTTTTCACAAGAAAACATGGGGAAACATTTTTTATTCAGAGTTAAACAGCAGTGCAGTCTGCAGCCACTCATTTTTTAAAAAATTACTAATACTATGAATCTTGAACTGATACTGTTTCCTTCCTTGGATTAGCTGATTGGAAGCACAAAGCCAATTCTGTGACTCATTTCTAGCAATTACTTGGAAATTAGTGGAATGTTTTTGATTCCTTGTCTCATACTATCTTCTCTTTGACATTCTCATTCTACCTTGTTGTACAAAATTGTTTTGTGACACAATGCTATGATTTTGAGGGAGGAGAGAAAAGTGGGATATAAATAAAACAGGTTAACCTAAATAAATAGAAAGTATTAGGTGTTTTTACAGAAAATAGATAATTTTTGCTTATTATAAAAGCAACATATGCTCATTTTAAAAGAAATCAAATAAGAAAAAGAACATAAAACAATAACAAAGACTACTCTTAAATATTCTCTTCTTATACCTATAACTATTTAGTGCTTCTTCTCTAATAGAGAGGATTTTACGCGCACGCGTGCACACACACACACACACACACACACACACACACACACACCTTATACCATAATATGCATACACACATCTCTATATACATAGGCACACACATATATAGACATAGCCTCATATGTGTAAATATAAGTATGTATGAATATACATAAGTAAATAGTACCATGTTCTATGATCCAGTCTCTAAATAATTTTTCCCCTTAACCACTTGTAGGGTTTATAATTACACTTTGGTAAACATACATCTCTCTCATTTTTACCTAGTAGTCCTTTGTTGTAGACATGACCTAATTTACTTTACGATTTCTCTATTGAAATATATCTGGGGGGCTGCCAAATATTTACCATTATGCACAATGTTGCAATATAGTACTTATCGGCTCACTTGTTCAAATATATTCTTAGGCTAAATACCTAAGCATGAAATTACTGAGTCAAAGGCAAGCCCATTTAAAATCTGGCATATATTGGGGTGCCTGGGTAACTCAGTCGGTTAAGTGACCAACTTTGTCTCAGGTCATGATCTTGTTCCAGCCCCACATTGGGCTCTGTGCTAAGAGCTCAGAGCCTGGAGTCTGCTTCAGATTCTGCGTCTCCCTCTCTTTCTGCCCCTCCCCCACTTGTGCTCTGTCTCCCTTTCTCTCTCCTTCCCTTTCTCTCTCTCTCTCTCTCAAAATAAATAAAAGTTAAAAAAATAAAAAATAATAAAATTCTGGTATATATTATTGATTACACACCACAGTTTTCCTAATTTACACTATTTACAACGAATGTATATAAGAAAGTGCCTACTTCACCATGTCGCCTGTTTCTTTTGAATTATTCATCCTTTACTCTTTTTCTAAGATAATAGATGAAAAATTAAATAACATTAATGTTTTAATTTTTTATTTTTGTCTGCCCACAAAGTAGAGAATCTTTCTACATGTATATTGCTATTATTCTTTCTTCCGTGTGAATGTCCTCTTTATGTCTTTTGCCAACTTTTATCGTAAGTTTCCAGTATTTTTATTATTGATTTTAAGTGCTCTTTACTGTGGTGTGAGGTAAGGACCTTTTCTTATTTCAATAAGCTAATAAACACCGTATTTAAAATAATTTATCCTCGTTTCAGTGAGTTGGAATGCTGTTCTCAGTAAATTCTACATGTCCACATAAATATGGGTCTCATGTTTGATACTTTACTCAGTTCCACAGAACAACTGGTTTATTCCCAAATTAATATCACATTGTTTGAATTAAAAGAGTGTATGTTCTGACATCTTATAGACAAAAACATCTTTTTACAGTTTTTTTTCCAAATGTCCTTTACTATTCTTCCATATACTTTCAATCAAATTTTAAGTCAATTCCCTCAAATTCTACTGGGGATATGTCATTTTTAAATAAGCCTGTGACCTTTTCTGTCTGAAGTGTTGCCTTTTTCTAAAACCTCCTTTCAAATTACTTACTTTCAGCCATTCCAGTGAGAATATCATTTGACTGGTGTACAGTGTTCTCATAGCTGTTCCCTGAGCGAATTAGCCAACAACTTAGTTCACTTTAGAACACGGTGTCTTAAATTTAGTGGATTAAAGACTTGTTGAGAATCTGATGTATGGTCTCCCCAAAATGTGCACTTGCTTGCAAATCTAATGGATCCTCTTAACCAAAAGTCAGGAATTAATTTTGTGAAAGCAACTCTCTAAATAAAAAAGGAGAACTTATTCCATCAGGTGTTCACTGTGATGTTGTTTTCTCACCATCTGGATTATAAAGACTACTATCTCTCTTCATAATCATTATAATTTCTGTCTTCATAGTTTCAGTCAAGTGATGAGCTTACTCTCATCAAATATAATTCTGTATTATCTAACAATGTGATGACAGGATCACCATACTAGGAGTTTTAAGGCTAAGTCTGAGTCCTATATTTGAACATGTGTATATGTCTATTTCTTTGAGAGTTCCCTTTGATTACCTATAAAATGAACAAAATATTGTTAGCTCTGTTTACTACATACACACAGATGATTAAGAAAACCAAGTATATCCTGTCTGAGAGCACTAACTGAAAAGGCAGGGTTTCACTATTATTATTTCCACATCTAAAAGTTCATCATTTATTGAGAACCTATATTAACCACACGCTTAATAATATCCTCACGTACTTAATGGGGGAGACAGATATAAAACTGCAATTGGCAGCTGCTAGAGTAAAGATATATACAAAATGCAACGTGAAAGCCCAGAAGAGAAAAATATTCCTCTGCTTCTAAGACTATCCACACAAGTAGTAACATGGGAGGTAAGTTTGACATGATATTCATAAGTTTTCCAAACAGATAGGAGGGGATGGGATAGGGCATAGGGAAAACAGTCTAGGAGGAAGAAACAGCTTCAAAAATAAAGAGGTGTGAAAAGGCACAGAGAGTTCATCACATGGCAAGAAGTTAGTGTGGTGATTTCATGGGATTTATGAAATAGGATGGATAGGAAGACTTTCTGTGAGGTAGATAAACTGGGCTAGCATTTTGAAGAGTCAGACTAAGAAATCTAGATTTTATCTTGCAGGTGAAAATGAATCACCCAAGGATTTCAGACAAGAGGATGATGAGACTGGGTGGTCTGGAGTATAAAACAGACTGGAGTCAGGAGACATTGAAAGCTTAAGGGACAGATGATAAGCACTTGATTAGGGAAGTAGCAATTGAAAAATATAAGAAATATTTCTGAGGTAGAATAAAAACATCTTGGTTGATTCTGAGATCTGAGAGTTTAGGGAAGGAAGAATACAAGGATACCACTCACTTGAGACTACTAGAGGAATGGTGATACCACACACTGACATAGATCGAACTAAAAATGCTTACTCTGAAGGCAAAGCATAACTTATTTTTCATTTGATCACCAAGGGTATCAAGACGATCATAGTGATGGTGGTATATGTGTGTATGGGATCAAGTCAATTTAGTTGATGAGTTTTAAAAAATAACGTGAAATGCCCTCTTCTTTGGGAAAAATTAGATTTCCTATTTTTAAATGTAGAAAAATGTTCCTCGGAGTAAAAATAACCACAACATCTTTTGAAATATAATACAGTGCTATTTGGTATAATCCCTTAGCAACATTCCTGCTATGAGCCAGGACTAGCAGCATTGAAGTTATAGACTCACATATTGTATATTTTTAAACATGGATATGGATAATAAGCTGTGAGAGGGACAAAATTTTACTCACGTTAGACTTCAGGGCTTTTGAATAACTACCAAAAGTTGTTAACAGGGGTTACCCTTTTAAATTATTACTCTATGTGATGTTTAAGAACACTTCCCAAGATGCTCTTTCAAACCCACCTTAATAGTTTGCAAATAAAAATTAGTGACCAATTCATCATTATGTGTGTGTGTGTAAGTGCATGTATGAATGTATCCAATTTGGAAAGTGAAAAATGTTTTGTTTTCTGAAGTTGTCTCTCTTGCCAATTTGGAGATCCCATTAAGTCTAGAACTACCAAATACTTCCTAATATTTGGTAATATTAGGAAATGTGAAAGTAACAATTTTGCTATTCTTTTTTGTTGATTACGTAAACTTAATGTCTTCACTTATTAAAATTTAAAGATGGCAACCTTATGTCAGTTACCCAATATTAAAAAAAAAAAAAATTACTGTTTCTTAAAATCCAAAGTCTTAGATTCACTGATGTAGTCAGTTTAAATACCCAATTTTTCAGTCATTAACTTTGGTAATGTGAAACTAAAATTTTGCGTCATGAACTTAGATCACCATTAATTTTTTAATGAAGAAAAAATTCCCCAAAACCTTTAACAAAATTAATAGAAACAATGGAAAAATATCTTTTATAATCCAGAATAGAAAACCAAAAACCTGATTTTTAGCATTTAAGTACTGCAATATAATATTTCCTTTTATTTAATATATTAATGTATTTAAAAGGCTACTGTCAAATAGATATTTCACATTCTGCATGGATTTTTTATTGAACATAATCATAGTCTTTATCTCTTTTTTATGAAATAATTTAATCAAACATTACCTTCTTGATATTTACATCTATGTCATCTAGAATATTTTCATTATACTCAAGGAATCATCTATACTATATGAATTTCCAACCTTTTTCTTCTTTAAGAAATTTTTTTAAGTAATCTCTACATCCAACTTGGGTCTCAAACTCACAATCCTGAGATGAGGCACCTACTGACTAAACCAGGCAGGTGCCCCTTGACTTTCCAACTTTAATTGTTTTTTTCAATTTATTTAAACTAAGAACAAAAAACCAGTTCACCCATTTCTCTAATCCCAATCCCACCTCTGTCAACCACCATGTTTTTTGCATGTGTGAGCTTCATTTTTGTTTTATTTTAAATTCCAAATATAAGATAGATAATATTTGTCTTTCTCTGACTTATTTCACTTAGTATAACGCCCTCAAGGCCTATTTATGTCACAAATAGCAAGATTTCATTCTTTTCTATGGCTGAATAGTATTCCATTATATCTATATACATCACAATTTTCTTATCCATTCATCTATCAGTGGACACTCAGTTTATTTCTCTATCTTGGCTATTATCGTAAATAATGCTGCAATGAATACAGGAATGCATATATCTCTTTGAATTGGTATTTTCATTTTCTTTGGATAAATACCCAGAAATAGAAGCCTAGATCACATGGTAGTTCTATATTTAATTTATTAAGAATCAAATGGCAGTTCTACATTTAGTTTATTCAGAAAGCTCCATATTGTCTTCTATAGTGGCTACACCAATTTACATTCCCACCAGTGTATAAGGGTTCCCTTTTCTCCACATCTGCTCCAATACTTGTTATTTCTTCTCTTTTTGATAATAGCCAATCGGACAGGTGTGAGGTGAAATCTCATTGTGGCTTCTATTTGCTTTTCCTTGATGATTAATGATGTTGACCATTTTGTTATTGAGAATATATATTGTTATTGCAGATTAAACTTTTATTTACTTCTGAGATACAGAGAAAGATAGAGGACAAGCGGGGGAGGGGCAGAGAAAGGGAGACACAATCTGAAGCAGGCTCTAGGCTCTGAGCTGTCAGCACAGAGACCGAAGTGGGGCTCGAACCCATGTTGGTAAGATCATGACCTGAGCCGAAGTCGGATGCTTAACTGACGGAGCCATTCAGTTGCCCCATGTTACTGCAGATTTAGAAAAGCACATTACTGATGAAAATGTTTTGTTGTGTAAAAAGAAGTCAAAGAAATAACTAAGTACTTTATCAGTTCAGTTAAGCAATTATTACACTTTGAAGAACTAAAGTTCAAGTGATTAAATTTATATATATATATAAATAAATTTAAATATTTATTTAAGTTTATGTATTTATTTTGAGACAGGGCATGAGTGGGGGAGGGGCAGAGAACGAGGGGTAGAAAGAGAATCCTAGGCAGGCTCCTCAATGTCAGTGCAGAGACCAATGCGGGACTCGAACTCACAAACTGTGTGATCATGACCTGAACTGAAACCAAGAGTTGGACACTTAACTGACTGAGCCACCCAGGCGCCATATATGGTTTATATATGATAATGTATATGGTTTATATATGATATATATATGGGTTTTTTTTATATTTCATTTGGTTTTCTTGGTAACATTGAGATTCAATCCTCATAATTTTATTATGTCAAATTTTTTATGTTAAGATTAAAAAGTCAATCTATCTTCTTAGAGGTAACTTAATACAAAATTTATTTAACATACCTATGTTTTCCACAGAGTCAAAATAACTCATCACAAAATATCTGAGGATTGCCTCCTTCCTATTTCATAAACTTCCTCATTAAACCAAGAACAGCTCTTTTTCATTGCTTCAGGTACTCTAATTTTCAAAATTTCAGTCAAGACAATAAAAGGATCTGAAAATGCTGGTATACATGCTAAAAATAGCCTTTTAAAGGACATCTTTTTCTTGGTAGTGCATAGGGAATCACTCATCCATCCATCCATGAGGCATTTTCAGAGACATTAACTTGACAGACAACTTAAGCCCTCCATGTGAATGATGGTTCATGCACACATGAACACACACACACACACAATTTGCACATGTCTCACACTTTGGTCCCTTTTAGAAGATCATTGGAAACAACAAGAAGTGCTCTGATTAGTTTTAATTCTCTGAACACCGTTTCATATTTATTATTGTATTATATGAAATATACAAAGTCGACAAATACACTGGTTTGCCTCTACTGTGATAATTAATGCCAGTGTAACAGCCAGGATTTCAAAAGTTAAAAATAAAAGTTAAAATTTCTCATTACTTCCAGAGCCTATGCAGTTTTTTTTTTTTAAGAGGATTTAAACCATATCTCATTTTTTGTTTATTTGGACTTTATGTCCTGTGGTATCAATCAATATTAACTTCATGTTCGGTTTTATATATTTCTTGATGCTGTCAACATGGCCAGGTTCTGCGCACATTTATTTTTGGAGCACCCACTGTCTTTGCTGAGGCAGGAGACCTGGGTTTCAGTCTTAGCTCTGGCACTCATAGTCAATGTGCTACTGAACAAGTTACTCATATCCTCTAGAGCTCAATGTTCTTATCTATAAAATGGAGATAATATCATTTCATTTCAGTACCGTCAATAGGTTTGAGTAAGTTAATAAATGTGATTTTTTGATAATTTTAAAGCATTGCTACCCTTGTCTTTAAAGAATGAAATTAATATCCATGTCCCTCTTAAAAAGTACATTTATTTGCAAAGGCACTTCTAATAAGGAAAAGTTTGACATGCAATGCATGAGTGTTTGGGAAATACCTAAGTGATATAAAGAACTGTAAGTCTAATAATTCTTAAATAGAATGACAATGATTTATCAGATGAGCTACAGTGGAAGCTATGGGTAAATATTACATAACTTTAGGTTTCTTTGAATCATTCAATTAAATTTCAAAGAGAAAAATAATTAGCGTAGAGAGGACAGCAAACAATAAATTCAAATCAGTGATGCAATACCTCTACTCCAATTAGCTTATTCTCCCTCTCCATCCTCTCAGACATATTCTATTTTATCAAAAAATGAATTTAATTAAGAGAGTCTACAAAGTCAATCAACCTACAGATTAATCGAGAACGCTTGTTCTTATTCCATATTTGTTAAAGCCCCAGTCTCACAAATTTTAACAGGTCAAATATTCAAAGTGCCATGTTTGCCTTATTCCACCACCGGGGACCCACATACCTAGTGCTCAACACAAGTGGAAGACATTCACTTTTTCAAACAAAGGGTAACACAGCATGTGGGTTTTAGCACTTTGAGGTGTAAAATGAAACTTGCATATTAATTTATGAATGTTTGCAAATCACACCAATCTTTAAAGTTTAAATTGAACCAAGCTGTGATTATTAACCATAATTCTCTTTATTTTTATCTAACAGGTATAAGGACATCAGCATGAAAAATGTCCACTGCCTGAGTGTGAGGAAGGCAAAGGGTATGAGGAGAATGTGGGCACATCAGGGTTGGGATATTCTATTTGGCTGGATTTCCTTTGACCATAGTGTACACAAGACACAGAGACATGCTTATAAAAAAAGAAAGAGATTGGGGGGGGGGGGGGAGGAGGGAGCAAAGAAGGAAGAGGAAGAAGACAGACATTTAAACACTATTAATATTTTTTGATAAACCCAACCTACTGTCACTAACAATTAGACGAAAATCCCAGCCTCAGGTTTTCCTGTTTCTGCACCCCAACCTGATTTACAGTTTACAATAACCCATCAGCCAGATGTATGGCTTGGATGCGTATTCTATCAATGCCTGCCCACATTTGAGGTTGGATGATGACAGCTCTACTTTGCCAGCATCTCCTGAAACCTTATTTGTGTGCATCTGTGTGGGGCAGGGGATTCCTGCCTTGGAGGGCCTGGAATAAGGAAGAAAGGATCTGTTGCTGGGTTGCAGGGAGAGGGCCCAACTTCCACCTCCATACCTGACTTAAGAATCTGAGCTGACTTCTCAAAGCAGCTATAATTGGTTCTTTACACTACTCAGTTCCTTGGAAAAGGAGCAGTTGGCTTCTATTAAAACTCTGGGTGATATGCAGCCTCCTTGCCCTCTCTTCCGGAGCACTTTACATTAAAGGGAAATCACTGTAATCAAATCTCTGCATCTTTCCTGCTGCTAAATAAAACGAGGTACTTTCTTCCTGGGATTCTGCAAAGACAACTGGATGGATACACATACAGCCTGCACACACCACATACCGACACAGTGTAACTCCCACAGAGTCCTCAGCTCCCTCCTTCCATCCCTCACTCATCCCTCTCCTGAGGATTGCTGAACATTTTGCTCCAAACTCTCCAAGTCACCCACGTGTTTGTTCTCCCGTTTAGCTGTTCAATTTACTTCCCAACTTGACAAAGAGAAAGGGAGTTGGTCTCAGCCTTTTAGCTGCAATCCTGGGACCAAGCTGTCTCACCCATTCCTAGTCACCATCAGATCTGCCCCACCAACCCCCCTCACTCTGGGGGGGAGTCGACTGACTACTGAGAATCTCCCTGGCTCAACACCCCACTCCTTTCCTTCACTCTTCCTGTACTGCACCCAAGCAAACTGAATTCTTCCTGTTAAGTCCCACTTGCCGGGGTGGGACTGAAGTGGGTGGGGAGGGGGTGGTGAGTGGTATAGACAACTGGAAATCTTTCATTCTCTCCCTCTCTGTCAATCTCTCTCTCTCTCTCTCTCTCTCTCTCTCTCTCTCTCTCTCTCTCACACACACACACACACACACACAAACGCACACAACCATTTATACTGTACTTTCAGGATCTCTTACACACACCTGAATCCTGACCCTCTCAAGCAAGGACAGACACGCCCCTGCTTTCCCTCCCTCAATTCCTGGAATAGAATTTAGCCCTGGGTCCTGGATTGCTAGTGATCAATAGAGCAACGAGGAGAATCTGGTAACTGGGGAGGTGACCCCGTGCCTGAATGGGGGAGGGGGCGCTCTCCACTCACCGCCTGAGTCCCTGGAAGGAGGAGGGCCAGGACATCCTGGATTTCTTCAGGCCGGGCCGGTGGCCGGTCTCCACGGCGTAGGAGGTGCGGTCCATGGCGCGGCAGTACAGGTAGCGCTCGGTGTCCGAGTAGCCTCGATGTCGGACGCGGCCGGTGGCCCCGCTCGAGGCGTAGCGGCCTCGAGCGGCCCCGGGAGGTGGCGGGGGCGGTGGCAGGGGGGGTGGCGGTGGCGGCTGCAGCGGGCACTGGGGTTGGGGCTGGGGCGAGGGCGGTGGCGGCGGGGGCAGGTGGTGATGGGGGTGCAGGAGGCGAAACTGGGGCTGTCGGAGCGGGTACTGGTGGTGCTGCTCGTGCCTCCAGAGGTGCTTGGGGGCTTTGAGTGTAGCCCCTCCAGCGCCGTCGCTGCCCTCGCCGCTGCCCGCCTGGGTCGGCACGCTGCTCTCCTCTGCCTCCATCCTGGCTCACAGCTCTGCTCCCTGCTGCCCAGCCGGTTTCACCGCGCTGGCCGGAGCGCCTCCCGGATACTGCTGCCGCTGCTGCTGCTGCTGCCGCCGCCGCCGCCGCTTCTGGAGCTGAACAGAGGCTGGGCTCAGCTTCTCACTTGAAGCCACCAGAGGCTCAGGCCGACCGAAAGGGGGCTCTGCCAGCGGGAGGGGTCACAGAACGTGACAGGGCTCCCTCCACAGTGGTTGTGGTAGAGACACGCTCCTGGGCTCCCCAGTTCACCAAGACTAGGGCGCACGGTGCGCTGCCTCACTAACAGTCAGTCCCTCCTTCCTCCCTTTCTTCTTTCCTTCCTTTCGGCGCCTGCGACGAAAGCAGGAATTGTTAGCTCCAGACGCAGAAAAAGCAGCGGTGGTAGTGAGAGCAGCCTAGTGGGTCCAGAGCGCCTGAACCCTGAGACCGGAGCATCTGAAAAGTTGGACAGCTCCTGACTGGTGAGCCGGGGCTGCGACTTTCTCCAAAACCACCTCAGCCAGTCAGAAGTCAGACCTGTCCTCCTGATCCTTCCTCTCCCTGTGCCCACGCCTCCCTCCCCTACTGCCCCCCACTGCCCCTGAGCTTTCCTCTGCACCTCCTCTTGCTTTCAGCCTTCTTTGAGAAATGGAGTTTGGAGTTTCCTGGCTGATTCACAGACCTTGTTGACGAGGAGCCCCATGCTGGGGATTCCAAAGATAAGGGATGTGACCTGGCAAAGTTGCCCAGAATGGTTTTTGTGCAGGTTGCTGAAAATTTGTATCTGGGCGAAGACCCAATATTAGGATTATTTCATCCTCTTTCCTTGACACAGAATTAAATATGATGTGGATCTTTCCCATAGTAGGGAGAATGCCCAATGTTTCCTCTTGAAGATCTTCCTCCAGCTAGTATATGATGTGGCTGCTGCTTCTGTGATTAAGGTACCCAGGAGTGGTCCTGGCTGCAAATCAAGGCACATAGTTGCCAAGGCTGTGATAGCTGGCCAGAGTTAAGGTTGATGTACCTTTTCCATTACAAACCTCTGTTTATCTTCAGGGGTTTCTACTGTCAGTGCCAGCTTGCGATTTTGTATTTCTGCCACTTCCAGTAGGCGAATGCCACCTATTACTAAAGCATTTTAAAACATGTATCACTATTCCCCCAAAGAAATCAGAGTAATATTTGACACTAAAATCCAAATTCAATTTTTATTTGTCTTCCTTTATTTAGTATTTTCCTACAAGGTTGGCTTTTTTCAGGAGCCAAGAGGATTTCAGAGCAATATATGTACAACATATTTTTCTTGTACTTTTTTTTTGTATTACTGTATTACTTAAAGATCAAATGCTAAAATAATTTTAGAGTTAAACTTTATGGAAGCTACCACTGTACATTTATTATTTGAAATCTTATTTAAGACTTACAATGGCTTGTTGGAAGTGTAATTATTCTATTTTCTGTACACAGTCAATTTTGACACACTTGAATATGTACGTTTTATGCATATCATATAATGAATACTAAAGCTACCAGAATCAGGAACCATCTCTCAGACTGTCCAGAATGCTGGAAATCCAATGTTCTCCATATAGTGGATGCTCAGTATACAAGTCATTGATGAAACACCATCAATGGAAATGAATGCTCACTTTGCACACTGTTTCCTTCTCTAAGTGGGAGCAATTAAATTTAATGCTGCAAAAATGCTGTTTGGTATTTCTTCATGGGTTTCTTTCTTCCTCTTCCTTCTCTCCTCCTCCTCCTCTTCTTTCTTCTTCTTCTTCTCCTTCTTCATGGTAGGAAATGTTTCCTCCAACATTTAAGTATCAGCACTCTGTCCATATGTGGCCCATGTACAAAGTCTGAGAAAGGCTATGTTTCAAGAGCAACAAGGCAGTCCCCCTACTTTCCTCTATGTAGGACTGAAAACATACTTGACTAAGGCATTCTCTGTCCCCTTTACAGATGCAAGTGGGACTAATGGCAGTGTCCAAAGAATGCCTAGGAAGGCATCAAGCTGGTATCTTTCCAAACAAGAAAGGAAATAAAAGGAAGTATTATGCAGTGTAAATCAGTTTTTTTTTTCAATTCACTGCATTATTAATAGTTGGAACCATTTCAAAGAAGTATACAAATTTCTTTTTTCCTCTGAAATTGTTGCCACTTTTCTGCTCAATAGAGCTATGTCAGGATATCTATCTGAAACTCTTATTCTTGCTTCTCAAACAGTAACAATACAGTTTGTGATCTTCTTTCCAGAATAAATGGAATCATTTAAACCTAACCTAACCTGCTTCTCACTATTAGTTTTCTTCTTTCTTTCAATTAATGAACAATTTCTTTTTCCTGTATTCTCAATTAATTTTTAATGATTCTTTTGTTTTTACTATATAATTACAAGTCAGGTATATTTTTAAATATAAGAAAAATCATTTACCAAACTGAAGAGCTTTTGAACAACAAAAGAAACCATCGATAAAAGGATATGGCAATCTACTAAATAGGAGAAGATATTTACAAATCATACATCCGATAAGGGGTTAATGTCCAAAATATATAAAGAACTCACACAATTTAATATCAAAATAACATAGAACCCAATTTAAAAATGGGCAGAGAATTTGAATAGAATCTTTTCCAAAAAAAAAAGACATACAGATGTCCTATAGGTACATTAAAAGGTACTCAAAATCACTAATCATCAGCAAAATGAAAATCAAAACCACAACGAGCTATCACTCACACCTGTCAAATTGGCTATTACCAGAAAGATAAGAAACAACAAATGTTGGTGATGACTCAGAGAAAAAGGAATCCTCATATACTGTTGGTGGGAACGTAAATTGGTGCAGTCATCATGGCAAACAGTACAGAGGTTACTCAAAGAAACTTAAAAATTAGAACTACCATATGATCCAGAAATTCTACTTTTGGGTATTTATCCAAAGACAATGAAAACACCAATTTGAATAGATACATGCACTCCTATGTTTATTACAGTATTAGTTACAACAGCCAAGATATTGAAGCAATATAATTGTCTACTGATAGATGTATATACACACCATGTATATATGTATATGTACACACATGCACACACAATGGAATATAATTCAGTCATTGAAAAAAAAAAGAAGGAGATTCTGCCAGTTGAGATAGCATGGGTGGACCTCAAGGGCATTATACTAAGTGAAATAAGTCAGGGAAAGCTAAATATCATATAATTTCTTATGTGTGATATCAAAACAAATGAACAAACCAAACATAAATACACTCATACATACAGGATGCAAACTGTTGGTTACAAGAGTGGGGAAAGATTGAGGGGGTAGGTGAAATAGGTGAAGAAGATTAGGAGGTACAAACTACCAGTTATAAAAAAAATCATGGGGATTTTATGTATAGCATAGAGAATATAGTCAATAATATTGTAATAACTTTGTAAGGTGTCTAGACTTAAGGTGGGGATCATTTCATAATATACAAAACTATCAAACCACTATAACGTATACTTGAAACTAAAAGGATATTGTATGTGAATTACACTTCAATAAGAAATTAAAAAGAAAATCATGTAAGTACCTTCTAACATGTTCCCAATTTGAGAGTTTCCAACTTCTCTTATAGTTCCAAAAAATTACTTATTGAAGTAGTTTATTGCATGACCTTTGAGGTAAGACTGTTGGGTTCCAATCCACCACTTCCTAGTCATGTGACCTTAGCTAAATTACTTACCTCCATGTCAATTATATACAAAGTAGGATTATTACCTATCTCAAAAGGTCTTGTGATTATTTAATGAGATAATACTTAGCATAATGCCTTATACACAGTAACTATTCAATAAAAGCTACCAATTTTGGTTATTTCTGATAGAGTTGAAAGAATCCTAAGCTTGATTTTTCTCAGTGGTTTCCAACCTTGGCTGCATCTAAGGAGCATCACCTTGAAGGGCTTTAAAAGCTTCCAATGTTAAACTGTAGACCAGTTATTTCTAACTGTGATGTTATCAGAATCACTTAGGAAACAAGTTATGAACACAAAAGCCCAAGCTCCTTGAAGCAGATAGAGCTTGGGGCTTTATACATTTACCAATTCGTCAGGCAATTCTGAAAACAGCCAAAATTTAAAAACCATTGCCACACCTAAATGAATGAAATCAGTATTTCCAGGGAGGGGACCCAGATGACAGCATTTTTAAAAACTCCTTAGGTGACTTGAAGATATCAATAAATACCAACCCAGACCTATTCCCTCATTATATAGTTGTAAAAATACTTTAGTGTCTCTTGGTTGACTTGCTCCATGACTTAAATATTTTTTGGCAAAACTGGTTTAAGAGCTCAGATTTCATGAAAATACACGCTTTAGCTGTGACTCTTATTGTCTCTATGTTAAAAGAAAATCTTATACAGTTAAAAATTGAGACTTCCAACTTTCACTTAAAAACCCTTTTCATCAATCTTTAATGTTTCTTTACTTATCTTTGAGAGAGAGAGCATGAGCAGGGGAGGGACAGAGAGAAAAAGGGAAACAGAATCCCAAACAGGTACAGTGCTGTCAGTGCAGAACCCCATGAGGAGCTCAAACTCACGAAAGTGGGATCATGACCTGAGCTGATATCAAGAGTCAGATGCTTAGCCAACTGAGCCACCCAGGTACTCCTCTTTTCATCAATCTAATTGCATATTCATAGTTAAAACAACCAAAAATGGACATATTTAATGAGTACATCAATTTTCCACTCTTATATGTCAAATTATTCATTTTTCCCAAATATTGACCATAAATGTTGGAGTTTTATGGGTAAAATCAACGAGGGTTTCTAAAACTATTGCATTCATTTGGGCCTCCTTGAAAGTTTTCATTACTCACCATCAGGACATCAGTATATAAAGTGAAAAATTCACATAAATGATCAGTGTATTTTTCCTGAACAAACCTAAATAATCAGTTTGTGCCACTACTATGGTACAGAGATTATTATACACCACCACCACCATCCTTTTCTGCCAGTGCATTTTAAATCTGCCCTAGCAATCCAATCAATCACTCAGCATGCTATGGGACAACTAACAAGGGAGAACATTCCTGTCAATAATGATGAAAGTGCTAGCAGAAATGATGTCAATTAAAAACTAAGAGTGAACAAGCACCATTTCAATTCAGAACATGGAATTAAATGGTAAGTTATGGTAACTAAGGGTCCTCTGCCAACTTTGTGATGACACAAAGATTTAAATTAAACTTTCTTGGGGCGCCTGGGTGGCGCAGTCGGTTAAGCGTCCGACTTCAGCCAGGTCACGATCTCGCGGTCCGTGAGTTCGAGCCCCGCGTCAGGCTCTGGGCTGATGGCTCAGAGCCTGGAGCCTGTTTCCGATTCTGTGTCTCCCTCTGTCTCTGCCCCTCCCCTGTTCATGCTCTGTCTCTCTCTGTCCCAAAAATAAATAAACGTTGAAAAAAAAATAAATTAAAAAAAAAAAATTAAAAAAAAAAATTAAACTTTCTTTTTGTATATACCCTAGGTATATTTGAATACATGTTTGTTATGTTATTTGTTAGGATGCATCAATTTGATGCCAAACAGCTTAAAGTGGGAAATTTTCACCGTCAGATACTGTCTTATACAAGGCCAAACTGCTGCTTACTTAGAAATATCCAAAGCATGTTTCAGAGTCTTATATTTCACTCAGGTCTTCGATGTTTTTCAGAAACAGGGTTAGGGCATTTCTTATGGATATATGAAGGGCTTTTAGAATTGTAAAAATCTACACATATATTAGATAGCATTGTGAATATTACCACTCTAAGTACTATTACTAAAGTCCCTATCCCATTGTTTCAATATGTTAAGTCATTTTTAGTAATTTTTTCCTCTAATATGAAACAAACAGCAAATATGTGATGAATTAAGAAGTGCCACACTTGACCGCATTTTTTCTCTATCACACTGAAGCAAATTCAACAATAAGTGCTTGGCTGGCCATGTTTCAGTACTACCAAAAACCAATCTTATAACTTTCTAACGAACTACTCCACTTGTCAATTCAAGCTAAAAATATTAGTTATATACCATGTGTCAATTACCATTCAGATTTTGGTATTTAATTGATGAACATGAAAAAAAAATACTTGTCCTCAAAGAACTCTGTGTCATAAGGGAAGTAAACAAATAGACAAACAACTATAATTCAGGGAGATAGAGAGTGAGATGTAGGTGCGGATGGGGATATGTAGTGTCTGGTATGGAAACACAGGAAGAATAGTCAAAGCTTAAGGGTCAGTGAGTCTTCACAAAGAAGGATCTGATGCCAAGACCTCAAGTTTAAGTTGAAATGAGCTAGTCATATCTTGTATGAACATATGTGTGTGACTGTGTATGTCTGTCTTGGGGAGCATCAAGGTAAAGGCATTCTGGACAGAAGTTGGCTCAGGCAGAAACTTAGAGATGAGAGTAATCACAGGGCACTGAAAATTAAGAAAATTTCAAGAAATTTTATAAGTTTATGAGAAGGGCAGGTAGGCAACTATGCAAACATCTCATCATGAATCTTTAAGGAAGGGCCCCAACTAGGCAATATAGTTACTTTGTGTAAATTATCAAAAGGGGCCCCCCTAGATCAATCAGGTAAGTTGATGAGAAGGAAGCCAACAGAGAAGAAATTAAGGATATGAGAGGGAAAAGGAGAATAATAGATGGTAGAATGTCCCCGAGAAAGCAAAAGTAGATTGAACTTTAAGGTACGGATGGCCTTAAACTAGACCAAAGCCAACATTTCCATTGTGACAGGAAATGATGAATTCTGGGGGAATAAGTTTATTGTATTTATCAAAGATTTAACTTTTGTCATTCTGCCAAATAATTTTCACACATTATTTTATTTAATCCTTGCAACAATTTACTTCTTTCTTCACATTTTGAAAATCACAAGGCATCTTTCTACAGAGACTAAAAGGACTGTGCCATGCTCCTGCAGATGTTGAGTGTAATGCAGGTGATCTTTACACAGAAACATCTACTGCCTCATTGTCCAAACATTAATTCATTCAACCAATACTTAATGAACACTTCATATGTGCCAAGCATAAGATCTGGATGAAAATAGGTGAATAACCCTGAATAGTTTTGGCTCTCCTGTTGTAATTGGAAGAAAGAGAATAACCACTCAAATATATAAATATGCTAGACAAGGCTAAGTGCTATAAAGCAAATTGAAGCAAAATGAGAAGTCAGAGTATGATGTTTGGGAATGAAGGCAGTAAGGATGCAAGCAAGCATTCCAGGCTAGGATAAATGCAAATGCAGATATTGACAGAGCAGCAGCTTGTTATATTGGGGAATACCAAGCCAACCATTGGCCTAGGGTAAAATAAGGTGAGGTTGTTTGGAAATGAGGAAAGGAGGGCCATGTTGGTATGGTAAAGATTTATGAATTGTTACTTGTATTCACAGAGCAGCACATAGCTGAATTTTAGATTTAATTAAAGAGATTTAGATTAATTAATGAGATTTAGACGCCTAATATTCACTTAAAATGTCTTCAAAATACTACGCTATAATGCCTCCCTGAAAAGATAAATTATTCTGTATATAAAAATTGTTTTTTTATAGCAAAAATTGTTTTTTTAAGGCAAAAATTGTTGGCCTTAGAGACAAACATCTATTGTAAGTAAAGGAAATAAATCTTTCAGAGAGAAAGACCATACTTCGGTATTCTATTGTAGCGCAACAAGGTATTCAAAAGTACTTGAAGCTGTATATTGCTTCACCACTGAAATAACTACAAAATTGTGTCTGATCATACAGCAGCAATACACTTAAAATGACTAGATGTTACCAAATCCCTTGGAAGATGTCACAGAACTTTCAAAGTGACTGATTCGTGAGAAGTGAAGGATGATTACCCAGGTGCTAAATGTCCATCTGTCAAAAGCTTCCAGCTGACTTTTAAGAGAGGATCCTAAACTTCCAGTGTTTGATAATTAAATTTAAAAAGAAATCAAAAGGTTTTGAAATGTCACGCTCACTCTCATACATGCAAAAGAGATTATGAGAAGGAGCCGTTTCTATGAAATTAGGCCTAACCTACCAAAGGCCAAAAGTAGTTAAGAATCTTTAAATTCTAAATGCAAAGAAGATTTAACCTTAAAATTTAAGATGCTGAAAAGTGACAAGGTAGGCAGGGGTATGGCAAAAATGCATGCATTTTCCCCTCATGAAAAAATTTAAAATACTTATCATTTTATAAAGCTCCTATTAAACTGAGTTGAATATGATAATAAATATGTTTAAAATAAAGTTTTGTAATTTTTTTGAGCTTTAGTTTCCTCATCTGTAAAATAGAATAGTGACAAAATACATGTGACATGAATTTGTAAGAATTATATGAAGTCATTCACGGAAAGCATTGAACCCAAAGACTGTCATTTTATGCACCCAATCAAAATTTGCTGCTGTTGTACTTGTCAGGATGATGACAATTAAATTAGATGATGAATTTAAAGCCAGGTCTGTCTGTAATCCAGATTTTGTGCAAAATACTGTGCTGTATATACTATGAACATATCATAAAAATGAAAAAAGTCCTTTTGGGGCTTTATTCTTCCCTTATCTCCCTAAACCAGCCAGTAATTGAGTATGGAAACACACTGAAAAGGGCTCCAAGTTTCAGGTGCCCAAATCAGAAGCCCATGATAGATGGGGGAAAGGGAAATGCTCTCTCAATTTGCAGGAATAAAGCCATTCTACAACTAACTATTCATGCTTAGATTCAGTGACCTCCAATGGATCTGTGAGTACTTTGAGATAATTATCCAAGACCAGCAGATTCAAATCCTACAGTAGCTATAGCTAATATTAATTGAAAGATGAATAAGTTTAACTCATTAAGTCAAATGGCTTTTCTTCAAGAGATAATAAATGTGCTATGTTTCAGCAGTGTCACAATTCACCCTTATAATCTGAAGTAAATAAGACTTCAAAGAGGCTTCCTGCATTGAGAGAAGGCTAGTTTCTTAATCTGTTCTCAAGAAATACACGTTCCCTCCAAAAGAGAGAGAATTTGGATCAGTACCTGGGGCATACTCACAACCTGACTTGAATTGTAGCCCACTTATTCACTTTATTTGTGAATGCAACAATTTTAATGAAATGGTACTTAAGAAAACATTAAGAAAAGGTACTACTCATTTTCATAGAATTTAACATTTCCATGCAACTTGGTGAGTGGAATAAAAGAAAATAAGAACCATGAGAGAAGAAAAAAATATATAGAATTCACAATTCAAAGAAGATTCATTGACATGTTAGTTTTTAATTTTTTTTTTAATTTTTTTTTCAACGTTTATTTATTTTGGGGACAGAGAGAGACAGAGCGTGAACGGGGGAGGGGCAGAGAGAGAGGGAGACACAGAATCTGAAACAGGCTCCAGGCTCTGAGCCATCAGCCCAGAGCCCGACGCGGGGCTCGAACTCACGGACCGCGAGATCGTGACCAGGCTGAAGTCGGACGCCCAACCGACTGCACCACCCAGGCGCCCCTTTAATTTTTTTTTTACTGTTTGTTTATTTTTGAGAGATAAAGAGAGAGAGAGAGAGAGAGAGAGAGAGAGAGAGAGAGAGAGAGAGGTGGGGAGGGGAAGAGAAAGAGGGAGATATACAATTCAAAACAGGCTCCAGGCTCTGAGCTGTCAGCACAGAGCCCCACATGGAGCTCAAACTCAAGGTGAGATCATGACCGGAGCGGAAGTCAGACACTTAACCGACTGAGCCACCCAGGCACCCCAGCAGATTCACCAACATGTTAGTTTTTAATGTTTCTGCTTGCTTACTCTTTCTTCTTGCATATTTGACACCATGATTCAAGATTTTATTTATTTTAATCAGTGTAGTTTTGACATCGTATTTAGAGGAAGTAGAAGAAAGATATTAACCATTATTCTCCTCAGCATGACACTACCATTTTAAAATAAACGGAAGATCCATGGTCTAATATTACTAAGGCTGAGTAATTTTCCCCCTGGCTCAGTGCATGGAAAAACAGCATATTTTCTTCATGCATAAATAATGGAAATCTCATCATTGAATTGTTCAGAATGCTTTCTGGAGTGTGCCAAATGTAGATCTAGATTTATTTGCATTGGCCTCTGTGCAGATTCAAAGACCTGGACTAAGTGACCAGTTATAAACTACACACTAGGCTTATTAACACACCCAGTCCTTTTTTGATGTTGGTCAAGTAACCCACAAATGCTTATTTGGTAAACATGGTCAAACCACTAGTCTTATTGAATATAAACATTTTTCTAAAAAGTATGTCATTCATCATCATTATTAAGGGAATGGACACTACAGCCAGAAAGTCCTGAGTTTCAGTTCCAGCTCTGAGATGTTCTAGACACTTGACTGCAGGCTACATTCACCACTGTAAGTATCAATATCTCACCTATGAAATAGGGGTGATAATAGAACTGACTTTGCAAAGTTACTCTAAGGACTAAATGAGATTATAAATGTAAAATACTCAGCACAGTATCTGGCACATCAGTAATATATGTATACATATAAGTATATACATAATACATTATTCTATACATTTATGTATATACTTACATGTATTCATACATTACATCTAATTTACATATAATTGAGGAAATGACAGAAATGGAGAACAAAACACCTCTACAGTATCATGCTAGGTGTGGAGCTCTTGAAAATCCTTTGCTGTATCCAAGTAATATTAGAACTGTATGTTTCAGCCAGGAAAGAATATTTTGATGAGAAAAAGAGCTACGGTATCTTAAAGGTGAAACTAGTTCTGATTTCTACTGTGCTTTGTTTCTATGTTTATTTTCACTCCAGATGTGTTTTTTGGCATATGGAGAAGAAGGAAGACAACTAACATCTATTAAGGGTCTACTGTATAACAGATGTTGCTTGTCATGAGCATGTCACATATACTACAGCAATTGATAGTCATGGCCTTTTAATCAGGTAGAAATTATCATTCCTACTTTGTGTAACTGGCCTAAATAACTGGGCAAGATTTCCACAACTAGAAAACACTGGAACCCAATTTCTAGCCACTATTTGTGTCACCTCCAAAGTCTTTAACATTTCTTTACCTAAGGAATTCACTACATCCAGTATTAGGTAAGGTTCATATCTGTTTTTAATCGGCAAACTATTTCTTTAGGAACACTGTGCTAGGAAAAGTACTTAGCTTCCTAACCAGCCAAAGTGGTAGCTTTCTAAACAGTTACTACTCCATAATAGAAATAACCAGATATTGCACTAAAGCAGGCTCAGCAAACTGTGGCTCTAGGACAAATGCAACTTCCACCTGTTTTTATAAATTCAGTTTCATTGGGACACAGTCACATCCATTCATTTTTTTTATTGTCTATGATTGCTTACAAATTACAGCAACAGAGTTGAGTAGTTGTGACACAAGCTGTGTACCACACAACACCTACAATATTCACTATCTAGGTCTTTATAGGAATACTTTGCTGACTGTTAACGAATGAGAAAATGCTAGATGACTAACAAACCATCATTTATAACATCCTTTCCATGAGGGATTACTCCTTGTTGTGTTTGGGCAAAAGTGAGTCTCAAGAAGTCACTTTCAGCAGCCTCCAAGTCAGCCCCAGGAAGACCCAGAGGAGAGGCTGTGTGATCTCAAGAGCATAGGTCTCATTCAGGTGGTGTACCCCAAAGGAAAAGATACTCTGTTCATGACACCCAGCTGACCAGCACAAAGGGAGACTTAGGGTCTGATTTTCTTTGATAGTTCCCTTTCCCCTCAGCTGAAACTTCTCCAAAGTCCTCACTCTTTTTTTTAATGTCTATTTATTTCTGAGAGACAGAGAGAGAGACAGAACATGAGTGGGGGAGGAGGAGTGAAAGAGGGAGACACAGAATCCAAAGTAGGCCCCAGTCTCAGAGCCGTCAGCACAGAGCCTGATGTAGGGCTTGAACTCACAAACAGCGAGATCATGACCTGAGCTTAAGTCTGACGCTTAACTGACTGAGCCACCCAGGTGCCCCACCAAAGTCCTCACTCTTTACTCATCTCCCTTACCTCTTTCAAGAGGTCAAAGCCTTCCCTCTTTCAAACCAAGCCTTCTTTTGAAGAACGAGGAATCTGATTATTATTTATTCTTAACTGAAAGTGATTTATATGCTATGTGTTAACTCTTCAAGTTACTTGAATTTCTTTAACCTTTCCTTATGTTGACAGAACTAAAGCTTTTGAAATACAGTAATTTTAGGCAATAGCCATGCAAAAGAAACATTTCTAGTTCCTAATTTCTCCTTAAAATTTAATTTTTCTTACATCTTTCATTTCATTAGTCAGTACCATTCCTACTGACTTAATGATACAAGCTAGAACCTAACAGTAACAAACTTCTCAAGATTTTCTTAAGAATCTGTCCTGGCAACTACTGAGAATAAGGCCCCCAAATGCATATTTTTATCCACTACCTACGGTAATTCCAGTAACTATACTGTCTGAACCAAGAACTGGGGTTCATAGTCTGATAGATCTCTAGGAAATATAAAGTACTATTTTTATTGAGATATAATTGATATATAACATATTAGTTTCATGTGTACAACATAATGATTTGATATATGTATATATTACAAAATGATCACCACAAAATACCTTGTTAACATTCATCATCATATATAACTACAATTGTTTTGCTTATGGTAAGAACTTTTAAGACCTACTCTCATATCAATTTTCAAATAAGCAATAAAGTGTTATTAATTATAGTTAATGCTATACATTACATCCTTGGGGCTTATTTACTTTAAAACTACAAATTTGTACCTTTCAATCATCTTCTCCCATTTTGTGCCTCCCTTGCTCCCATCCCACCTCTGGCAACCAGCAATCTTCCTCTGTATCTGAGTTGAGGATATGATTATTTTAATTAGATTTGTTTTCCCAAATCCAGGATGTAGAATAACTGTAACTAGAGATGTTCCAATAAATTCCCTAGAGTTGTTTGCTTAGCTAGATGGGGAAGATGTGGATAATTGTGAATTCTATACTCATCTTCAAAAACTAATGATGACAGGTGTTTAGCAACTTTGACTAAGAATCACTTAAATCCACAATGGGGAAAATAATCATTAGAATATATTTGAATATAATACAAAATGGTACGTTAATTTGTATCTGGATTTTTTTTTATTTACACATATTACCACATTCATTATTTTGTATTTTCTCTTTAGTTCACATCTGGGCATTATCTTTGTGTGCTGACCCTTTTCATTAAATTCCATTGTAAAAATAAAAATTATCACATGCCTGTATGTTGAATTAAATACATTTATGTCAGGGCAACTGGGAGGCTCAGTTAAGCATCTGACCCTTAATTTCAAGTCAGGTCATGATCTCACAGTTTGTAGGTTTGAGCCCAGGGTCAGGCTCCATGCTAACAGCGAGGAGCTTGCTTGAGATTCTCATTCATTCTCTCCCTCCTTGTCTCTCTCTCTCTCTTTCTTTCTCTTTCCTTCCCTCCATCTCTGACCTGCCCCCACTTGTGCTCTCTCTCTCAAAATAAATAACCTTAAAAATACATTAATGTTATCTTAGACTATTTCTTCCCTTTTATTTCTTGTATCCAAACATTTCTAAGTCATATCAATTTGTCCTTAACTATATCCCTTATAATCATCACTTCCTTTTCATTCCTACATCCAAGATTACAGTTATAAACCTCCACCACTTCACTCCTGGATTACTGTGACAGCTTTCTCTATTTTAGTATTATTCACAATGTGATCTGAAGACCACTTAAATCAGAATTGCATTGATCCCTGTTAAGATAGAGATTAAGGGCCCTCAATCAGAATCTCAGGAGTAGGGGCACCTGGGTTGCTCAGCTGGTTGAACATCCAACTTCAGCCTAGGTCATAATCTCACTGTTCCCGAGCCACCCCATGTGTGGCTCTGTGCTGACAGCTCAGAGTGTGGAGCCTGTTTTGGATTCTGTGTCTCCCTCTCTTTCTCTGCCCTTCCCCCACTCATGCTCTGTCTCTGTCTCTGTCTCTCTCTCTCTCTCTCTCTCAAAAATAAATAAACATAAAAAAAAGAATCTCAGGAGTAAAGCTCAGGAATCTGCAATATTAACAAGCTACCTGGATGGATTCCTGAACACATTAAAGTTTAAGAACCACTGTTCAACACTGTTCAAACTACTTTTGTCCTTTCTCATTTCTGCATAGTTTCAAAATATTGTGCACATTTCTATTACATGAATTCATTCCAATATGTTGTCTTCTCCTTCTACTCCCTTCCATGAGTCCCCATTACTTTCAGGTTTAACTACAAATGTCGTGGCAATCAAAGATCCACACAATATGGTCAGGAACTAACTTTACAATTCCCCACTATCTCCTAAGATTACAACCTAATTCCTAGTTTCAGGCATTCAACTCCCTTTGGAATCTCCTCCCCCAGCTTAGCACACTATTTATTCAATTTCAACTCATTCACAATACCATCCAAACACAAGGCAATTCCAACCTTTTCCATGGTGTGTCCCTTGATCTTTCCTTTGTATGAGTTAAGATCATTTATTATTCATATTATTCATATGACACTTAATCACAGACTGCTGGTGCTGCCTCTTGAATTGTCATTTAATTTTTAATGTGAGTATGCATGTCTCACTTTCATACCTTGATAGTGAAATTTCTGAGGCTAAAAATATTGGGAATACAACTGCGCTGCTAGTATGCCTATAAAGAATGAATACATATTTTTGAAATGAATAAATGAATACAAAATTGAGTAAGTCACCTTTGATTTCACCAAGTATTTGTCCGATACAGTTGAGTATTTTAGAACTGCACATACGCTGTATTAAAAGACTCCCTTATCTTATGAGCTTACATTTCTCTAATCTTTATATACTTAAAAGCTATTGATGACAACTGGGTCCAATCCCAAGCCAGACAAAATACCAGCAACAAAAGCATTAACACTGTGGTCCAAACACTGTATGAATATCTTACTGGATGGTTCAACTGGGAAGTAGAACGTGAAGTTCTACCAAACATCATTCTGCCCATTTTATACCCAGTCACAAAATCACAAAACACTTCAGGTCTCAATTAATAATCTCGATACCCTTAAGAGATGCTGGTAATTTAGCTGTATGATTGTTCTCAGATTCCCTTTTGGAAACACTTACATCCATGGTACTTATAATCACAAACATCTCCCTGCCTCCAAAGGATTTCATGTTCAAAATACAAAGTCAGAATCCAGTAGAATCCTTGGTTCAGGGATAGAGTCCACATCATTATTTTCTGGGACTAGTCAGCAAGCTAGCTGAAGGATTTGTGTGAGCGTACTGATTGACTTTAAGACTGGCTTATCCGTCTACCAGAATCTAACATTCCCCATGTTAAAAACTTTAAAGCACTAAGAGCTATATCAATGACAACACTTTGGACAATACCTGATAAACTATGCATATGGTTGTTTTTTTCAGGCGGTCTAATTCATACTATGATGCATTTTTTAGACATTTAAAGTAATATATTATGGTAATGTATATGTACTTAGTTTTTTTTATATATATTTTTGGGAGAAAGAGAGAGAGAGGGAGCGAACAAGCAGGGGAGGGGCAGAGAGAGAGAGGGACACACAGAATCTGAAGCAGGCTCTAGGCTTTGAGCTGTCAGCACAGAGCCTGATGTGGGGCTCGAACTCACCGACTTTGAGATCATGACCTGTACTGTAACTGATTAAGCCACCCAGGCGCCCCATATGGCCAAAATGTATAGCCAAATTCTCTATTTGAATGGGAAATTTGTTTTTTGTATAAATTATAATTATCTTAATGCCTTATAAGGTTCATATTTTTGTTGTTGTTAGTATTTCAATTTCCATAGGTTATTCTTTTTCCAAACAATAAAATAGAAAGGGAGACTGGAGTAATAAAAATTTATGGTCAAATCCCAACTCTGCAACTAACATTGTGAATAGAGGGTATGTGCTCTTACTCCTCTGAGGTTAATTTCCCTAAAATGTTAACGGAAAAAGTTATAATTCCTACATCGAAGAATTGCAATAAGGATATAATAACACATGTAACCGTAGCACTTGCCATACAGATAATTGCTCACTGCCTGCTTCCCTCCATTAGGAAAAAAAAAAAGTGATGAGGGAAGAGCCTGATATGAAGTAGACTTTTAAAAATCATTTGTTGAATTGATATAAGTAACCTGTTTTACTGATAAGAAAAAAGATTTAAGGTGATTTTTCTGTATTTTAATGTAACTCATCTTAAGTACTTCAGTAAAATATTTCTTAGAAAGAAAAACATTAAGAAACCAGTCCTTTTAGAGTGCCTGGATGGCTCAGTCTGTTAAGTGTCCTACTCCTGATTTCGGCTCAGGTCATGTTCTCGTGGTTCATGGGTTCAAGCCCCCAGTCAGCCTCCAAGCTGACAGCACAGAGCCTGCTTGGGATTCTCTCTCTCCCTCTCTATCTCTGCCCCTCCCCTGCTCTCTCTCTCTCTCAAAAATAAACACGAGCACGCGCACACGCACACACACACACACACAAAACCAGTCCTTTCTTCTTTCAGATGCAGGAAAGCAAGGTTGCACTTGGTGATGGGAGATGCATATCATCAATAAACTAGTTATATATTGTGATTAATATGATTATCACAGAGTAGTCTACCAATATAAAAATCACGTGGGCATATTACTAATGACCTATGAAGATCATCAGGTCAATTAATCTGGTCTTTCCTTAATGACCAACAACGAGGCTGTAGGAGAGTCCGTAATTGTTGATCTCTACATGCTTACGTCCCTGATGGCTTTTAATCATTTAAGCAAATATGACAAGTAACAGGGATTATGTCATTCATTCATTCAATGAATGATTATTGAGCGCCAACTCACTGCCAAGAAATGCTCTAGTCACTTGGGATAGAGCAGTGAACAACACAATCAAGGCTGCTACAGTCTGAATTAAATGTAGTGAGATGCACAACACATAATAAATGTAAAAACAAATAGTGAGGCATCCTATTCTGAGACTTAAAATTATGGATGTGCTAACAGGTTATTAAATGCTGCTTTAGATTGGGTTGCCAAGGAAGACCTCACTGAGTAAGTGACTTTTAAGCTCAGATACAAATGAGATAGAAAAAAACAGTAATAGAGATCATTATAGAGGGAAAAACCCTCTATAATGGCTGGCATGGCAGCCTTCATGAATTATTTGGCAGGTTCGAGTGAACAGGTATTAGATGACTGCACATGAAGGTAAATTAAGCCGGAAATTGTCAGGGCATGAAGAATATTTTTCTTATCGTTATATGGAAGGTCTTGGATGAGATCATTGGGAAAGACCATTTCCTACTAAAAAGAAATTCCAAAATTTCTATGGTCAGGGTGGTTCTGTTCATACCAGGTGAACTTCTTTATGAAGCACTGAGTTTTTCAATTCCTTTAGTAGGAAATTCCCATAACCTGGAAAGCTACACCTCTGAACCAATGAAACTATAGACGTGACAGCCGTTATAATGCTCTGGGTACAGAAAAGTGAAAAAGAACTCCTTTCCATGTATGTGCCTGAGCCAGACAAACATGTTTGAATTTTCATGAAAAAGACTTCCAATGGAGAGAGAAAAAAGGGAGGCATAACAAAATTTAGGTTACTTTTATTTTTTTTGTAGTCTGAAACCTTAATTATAAATATTAGAGCTTTTATGGAAATAAGTCAGGTAATTAATTCCTATAGCATTAAGATACTTAATTTCCAGAGTAGAGAAAATATAGCACACTTGTATGTATTCACCAGTATAATATATATATATATATATATATATATATATATATATATATATATACACATATATATACATACATATATATATATATTACTGTATAAAAATTCTGAGTTAGAATTGACATGACTCCCACTTGTGTAATTCAGCTACAAAAGTGATTTATTTAATTAAATAACTTATTTAATAAATATAAATAATTATTATATGTTCTAGGTACTAGACTATGACATAACCATAACAAAATTCTTGTTATTCAACAGAAAGTAAACGAATAAACATATATTCTGATAACATATATATCAGGTCTATACATTCTGTGGGGAGAAATAAAGGCATGGGGAGTAAGGAATGTGGAATAGGAGAGTATGCAGCTTTACAAAATTTGGTCAGGAAAGCCCTCTATAAGGTGATATTTGAGCACAGACCTGAAGGAAATTAGGAAAAAGCTTTACAGGTGGAGTGGACTGTCACTGTAAAGTCCAGGAAGCAGAAGACAGCAAGGAGGCTTTTCTGTTTGGAGTGGGGTGAGTGAATGGCCTCGACTCAGAATGAAATGGAAGGTTTTGAGAAGAGAAATGGCATAGTCTGAGTTACACTCTTAAGAGGATCACACTGCGAACATCTGCCATGTTGAAAACAGATGATGGAATAGCAAGTGTGAAGGTGAAATACAAGACAAAGCTATTTCAGTAATCCACCTGCAAATTTACTGAACAGACTGAAAGTAGGCAGGAAGAGGGTAAGAAAAGTTAAGGTTTAGTTATATTTTGTTGATGTGATGGATGTGATGGTGTTATCAAAAGAAAGAAACGGTCGCTAAATTGTTTGGCTTAGCAACTGGAATTATAATACTGCTATTTGGTGAGGTGGGGCCAGTGAGGGTGAAGCAGGTTTGGGGATGGTAATTCCAGAGTTTGTTTTAAGGTGTATTAAATTAGAGATACCTTTAGACTGCCCAGAGGAGTACTTGTGTTTGTATATGAGTGTGTTATATACACTTCTCCATAGAAATTCTGAATTAGAATTGATATACTGTCTCCCTCTTAGGGTTGGGGCCAGAGAAATCGGTTTGTGAATTATCCATCAGTGGATGACCAGCTAAGGTAGGACAACAGGGAGTGAAGGGACAAGTCTGAAGACTGAGTTGGGCAATTTAAAGGGAACCTGGGTGGCTCAGTCAGTTGAATCCAACTTCCACTCAGGTCAGGATCTCAAGGCTTGTGAGTTCCAGCCAGCATTGAGCTGGCTGCTGTCAGTGCAGAGACTGCTTCAGATCTTCTGTCCTCCTCTCTTTCTCTGCCCCTTCCTCACTTGTGCGCGCGCTCTCTCTCTCTCTCTCTGTCTCTCTCTCTCTCTCTCTCTCAAAAATAAATAAATATTTAAAAAGAGGGGGGGGGAGGGACTGAAAAGGACACTGAGGAAAACCCAGTGCATAGGAAGAGGAATAATAAATCATTGTGGAAACCAAGAGAAGGGATGGTCCCGTTACATATACAGTTATTGTGAAATTTATTATCAATAACTGACATAGCTGGTGTTTAAAAGAATTCACTAACTTGTCAATGCTACATCTAGAGAACACTGGGGATAAGATTTTTACCAACTGCATATTTCAACACACCTTGGAAAGACAGCGGCTTGCCTTACTATTGGGATGGTTTGTTTTTGGCATGGAGACCACAATTTTACATTATTTCTGCTTTGCAATGTAAATAATTAGCATGGTTCTTGTTTTGGGCACAATAATGTGAGACTGAACATCTACTCATACATTTTACCTCACAAGGGACTACCGTATTGCATTATGTTAGGATTGTATTGATTTTTTTCCCCTCATATATGTGAGACTTATTCTTTTTATTTTTAACTTTTTACTTTGAAACAACTATAAGCCCATAGGAAATTACAAAAATACTCCTGGGAGGGAGGTACCATGTGCCTCTGACCTATTTTCTCCCTAATAGTAACATGGGAGACTTACCCTTAATAGTAAAAATGAGTAAACCATATATATCTCTGAAAGTAATTTTCATTTCTTTACAACTCATCTCTTTTTGATGATCTAAATTATATGGAGTATTACCACTCTAGAATAACAAAAGGGGGCATTCTGTCATATTCCTTAAAGATCACACTGATCTAAAGCTGAAAGAGAGAATATTTAGTTTTCCAAAAACTTCCATATAAATTATTCCTCCTCACACTTTTTCTTCTTTCTTTAATTTTCTACTCTCCAGAAGTGCATATTACCAGGTTTTTCTATTCTTTACCCTTGCTCATCACCCAACACAGCACCGGGGGGAGCCAATCACAGATTATAATCATGGAGAGATTTTTCTGAACTTTTACATTTGGAGAAGAAAAAAAATGGTGAACACTCTCCTGGAAACCCTGCCTGACATAGTAAGGCCTAAACTAAATAGAAAATAATCGAGGCAACCAGCTCACATAATCAAATGAAAATACTATTTGGCAACTTGTACAAGAAAATGAAGGGGTGCCTATATATAACTGAATTAAAAGAACAAGCTATTCTGCCTTTGTCATACTTTCACCAACAGTTTTCTTAATATGAGAAAAATATACTTCATGCAGCCAAGTTAAGGCAAAAACAATATATTAAAGACCCAGGTATAAAGTGAACAATAAGAAATATACTCACTCTGGTCAAAACAATATGTGCCAGCTGCACTTGTCAAAAGGTAGGGATATAAGAGTTTACTCAGTATGAAATCAATGCATTTAATAACTAGAATCTGACAAGCCAATAGGATATACATATAATTTAGTTTTAAAACCTGCTCAAATAACCATTAATCAAATTGTTGTTCCATTATGAATTGTTATCAGTGATACTACATTTTCAATATGCTTTTTCTTAAGATGGCTCTGGATATTGCCAATATTTAGTAAATGTTTTCAGGAAGCACTGCAAACAAATTAGGAATATATTGTTTTTTGGAAACTTTTGAGATGAAAGAGATTACTTCTCAAAAAATGCCTATCCTTACATACTATTAAACAGAAGGAGTGAAAGTCAAAGGAGAAGGAGGGGAAAAGCATATAGATTGAATTTAATACTGACATCTATGACGGGCTAGCACATTTAGGTAGCACGTGGTGCTTCTGAGGCCAGTCAAAAGGCTTGATTTTGATATGTGTCACCTACCCTCATTCTGTTTCATGTTTCCAAGCTGAACTCCAGCCACCACCAGGTGACTCATGACTTAGCTGTTCTCAGTAGGAACCAGGCCAGAGGGTTTGTATGGATTAACACAAAGGCTGAACTACCTCTGGAAAAATGATTTTAAAGCATTTTATAGCAATTAATTAGTTACCTGGTCTAACAAGTGAAGGACAATGCATTACTTAGGAATCACAAGAAGCAGTGAAAGGACATTATACTTAGACACAGTAGACTGGATTTCAGGGCCAATTCTAGGGTCTCTAAATTCGTGACCTAAAATATATCAATTAACTCTCTGACTCTTAATGTCTTCACTCATTAATTCTTCCATATTAATACTCTTTGAGTCTTACCCTGAACACTAACAGCATCACATAAAATGTGACGTCACCCTTGTATTGCAAACCTCTGGAATATACTTGATGCTTGTTTAATAAGAATTTGTTGAATAAATTATTAGAATAAATTTGGACAAATGAAGCACACAATTCCAATGAAATTTATTTAGCTCAAATGACCATTTGTAAACATTTAATATAACCTAATATACTTGGCAATATATTATAAATCTTTATAATAAGATATAACATTTATTAAAATCATATAGTATACAATATAATATAATCACATCTCCTCTTACAAATGGCTATAAATAATTAACATAACTGAAGTATGCTTATGCAGAAAATAATTCATCAATATTCTTCTAAACTTAAATCACTTTCTAAAATGATAATCTAATGACCTATGATTTGATTTCATTACATACCTATTATGTAATCTAATGAACTATGGTTTTATTACATATATACATAATCAATTCTATTAAACTATATATATATGTATACATATATATATGTATATAATACATATACATATACATGTGTGTATGCGTATATATATGTGTGTGTGTGTGTATGTGTATATATACACGTATATAATGTTCTATAGAAAGGAAAAAATTATGAGACAAATTTGAGGAAAACACAACTTTATATATAATACTAATAAAAATGTAATCATAATTTTAATAAAATGATTTTCCAATATGATCTGGAGGATAACTAACATTTGGAAAAAATATTTATAGTTAATTTGGGGCACATTTTAGCTCTGTTTTAAAGTGTGTTTCGGGGCACCTGGGTGGCACAGTCGGTGAAGCGTCCGACTTCAGCCAGGTCACGATCTCGCGGTCTGTGAGTTCGAGCCCTGCGTCAGGCTCTGGGCTGATGGCTCAGAGCCTGGAGCCTGTTTCCAATTCTGTGTCTCCCTCTCTCTCTGCCCCTCCCCCGTTCATGCTCTGTCTCTCTCTGTCCCAAAAATAAATAAACGTTGAAAAAAAAAATTAAAGTGTGTGTGTGTGTGTGTGTGGTGTATTATTATTATTATTATTATTATTATTATTATTATTTTAAAGACACCTGTCTGTCCAGCAGTTAAACACAATTCAAACAACTGTATATTTAAAGTTTGTTTTCTGACTTCCCAGAAATAATTCAAAAATATCTAAGACTGGAATAGATTTTCTTTTCTGGAATGTGGTAGGCAAACATTAAAGCACCCTCCCATGATACTCATAGCTTTGCATAATTCCCTCATCTTCAGTGTGGGTAAGAATTGTGACTTGCCTCTAACAAATAGAATATGGTAAAATTAATGAACTACCTTTCTTGTGCTTGCTTATGTCATGTCCCATGAGACTCATGCTAGCAAATGTGCTCTCCTCCTCTTTTGCTTTGAAGAAATAAGCTGCCATGTTGTAAAGGGTCTATGGAGAAGGCTACCTGGGAACAACCTCAAGGAATTGATAATGACCTCTGGCTAAAAGCCAGGACCCTCAGTCTCACAGGTGCAAAGAAATTAATTCTGCTGATAACATGAGTTAGCTTAGAAGGGGATCCAACCCAATTTGAGCCTCCAGATGATAATTGAGCCCTGGCTGACACCTTGATTACAACCTTACAGAGGACTCAGCTAAACCATGTCTGAACTCCTGATCCACAAGAACTGTAAGATAATAAATGCATGTGTTTTAAACCACTATATTTAAGGTAATTTGTTATAACGCAAAAAAATTTAATACTTGGAATATTTGAGGAAGTGAAGTTGTTCTGACACGACTATCAAAGATAGACTAAAAAATACACACACACACACACACACACACACACACACACACACACATATATGCACATCACAGAAACATGAGCACACAGGCTATTTTTTTTTAATAGGTGAATTTGGTAACAACATCTTTTTTTGAAAACTGGTTGAAATCAAATTAAAAACTACTGCTGTCTGTTTACAGCTGGATAGATTCCACAAACCACTTCCTAAGCCAGTTAGTAACACCAACATCTCCTAAGTTTATATCCACAAGACAGTCAATTGCCAATCCCATTCTTCTTGGTTTTAGGATGAATGTTTAGAGTAAGGTTATGAGTATGTAGCAGGACTATATTACTCAATTCTCACCATCTTGCCTCTAACCTTAATCTTTTCTAAGGACCAATTACAATTCACAAAGACTTTCTGAGAGGTCTTTTCTTTTGTTAAGTGTACTAGACACTGATAATCAAACAAGTTGGGTTAACTATAGCTGTGCTTTACTAAAAAATGTCTTCCCTCATTTAGCGAATTACTATTCATTCTTAAATTCTGGTTAGATTCACATCATTTGAAAGCCTCTGTGGAACTCTGCTATCTAGTCTGATTTATGTACTTTTCATCTGCAATTGAAGAGCGCTCCATACAAATCACTGGACCTGGTAATCACGCCATTTACCCCTCTATTTGTTCCTTATTGAGGAGAGACCTTGCCTATTTGTCTTCCCTCAGCTCAGTGCTTGGCACAGAGTAGACATTTAATGAATATTTAGGAACTTTTATTTTTAAAGTTTTTTTAATTCATTTATTTTGAGAGAGAGAGAGAGAGAGAGAGTGTGTGTGTGTGTGTGTGTGTGTGTGTGTGTGTGTGTGTGATAGAGAGGAGGGCAGAGAGAAAAAGAGAGAATACCAAGCAGGCTCTGTGCTGATAGCACAGAGCCTAAAGCAGGACTTGATCCCACAAACCATGAGATCATGACCTGAGCCAAAAGCAAGAGTCAGACAGTTAATCAACTGAGCCACCCAGGTGGCCCTGGAGCTTTTATCTTTCCAAGTGGTTTTACACGTAAATGCACACACATTTTGACACTACAAATATTCAAGTAGTATTCTTGCAAAAATTAATTTTCAAATATGTTGGTTTCTTAAGCAGATGCTTTCTAATAACATTACCCCTTTTTAAAAAAATTTTTTTAACATTTAGTTATTTTTGAGAGACAGAGATAGAGCACAAGCGGGTAAGGGAAAGGGAGAAAGGGAGACACAGAATCTGAAGAAGACTGCAGGCTCTGAGATGTCAGCACAGAGCCTCAGGCGAGACTTGAACCCACGAACCACCCACGAACCTTGAGATCATGACCGCCTAACCGACTGAGCCACCCAGGTGCCCTAACACTGTCCCTTTATTAAATGAAGTATATATGTATGTCTTTAATGCACAGAGAAAATTGTAATTAACATTTTCTGACAACAAAAGATGCAGAAAAAAATAACTAGATTGAGATTACATAAAATGAACTTTTATTATTTAAATGTTAAAAACATGAACTGAATCCATAAATATAATTCATATAAAACCTTAATATTGTGCTAGAGATGATAACCTATGATGGGGCATTGATGAGGCTCATGTAGACACAGATGTCTTTTACCTTGGCTCTTACCTAACTGTAACCCTGTCATCAGCTTCAAAATCCTATCCCAGTTTAAAACCTAGATAACCCTATACAGACCTAGGCAATAACATAACAAAATGGATAAGTTAATTAGAAACAACTGGCAATTCTTATATCTGCCATTTCCTAAGCCCATACTTCAAAGAAAAATAGCTATATTTGTTCCTATATACTATTCTACTATCCCATGAAAACACCAACATGCTAGATGTACAATTCTCCTTTAATGTAAATGGACTCTGTTGAGGCATTTGATATTTGCAGCTAAAAATGCGTTAGAACACCTTTTTCAGCTAAATTAAAGAGTGATTTTCGTCTCCCTAGCTTTGAACAAGTCATATGCAACATGAGAGTAAGTTAAAATTGACTTCATTATGAAATAGTGGTTAAGGGCGCACAGCCCAGAGCTAGGTGACCAAGGTCTGAATGCTGACTCCACCACTTACTAGGTGGTTACTTTTCATGAGCTACTTAACCTCTCTTTAGTTCCTTCATCTCTAAAGGGATAAGAAAAGTGCCTGCTTCGTAGGGTTGGTGAAAACATTAAATAAGATAATGAGTAATATAATGCTAAGAAGAGTGCTTGGTGCATAAAAAGCCCTCACTAAACATTAGCTACTATTAACAGCCCATTTCATATATAGCCCCCTCTGATGGCAACATTTCACAATGGACAGCACAGCAAATGTAATCAGTGAAACATTATCATTAGTAGGGTTATGACAGATATAAAGGTTTAAGATAATATATGTTTCCTACTGACAACCTGAGAAGTAATTTTGTTACTAAATATTTATCTTTAGATAATGGCCTTGAACTTATACCGGAAAATCAAAGACAAAATAAAAATGAGCTAAAGCAAGACTACAGAGGATGAGGAAATGGCAATAGACAAGGAGAAGACTGGTTTCCTGAAGGAGACTGTGGATACAGAAAATATGGGAACCTACAGAAAACCAATAGAAAATAAAAAGGGATATTTTAATTTTGTCTAGCCACACTTTCAAATAATCCTCCTTAAAGCATTTAGCTAGGTATTTGAAGGAAATATCAAAACTGAGATCTCAATAAGATCTTACTTTCATCTTTAAAAAATAGTACATTGTATCTTATGACATGTTATCAGTATTAATAAAAATTCAAACCCTCACAGACATTAAGTTATACTAAGTAACACTGAATTTCATTTCGTGAATTTATGAGGACTTAACCCCTACTATAATCATAAAATGCATACAATGTAGCATTACTCTGAGTTCTCCATAGCATCTATTTTCAACAGTTTTGAGGTGAAATTACAGGTCTATACTGTTGAAAGATGATTAATAATATTCATTAAAAAGTTTAAGTAGAGGTTAGTTATACTTTTTTAGTGATTTATAATTTTATTCTAAGATCATAATCTCAAACATTTATCATGCACTTTCTCTTACATTAAACTCTTCCAAGGCCACACACAGTCCAAATATCTTACCTTCTTTATAAAATTACAGACACGACCTCATATATAAAAAATTCAAAATACTGCCCCACGTTTAAAATAATTTAGGTTGAAATTAATGTATTTTTTAAACATATAAACTTATTTCTTGAAAAGGAAGAAAACAATAATGATTATTCCTATAGTATTAATAATGCCGTTCATTCTCATTAAACATGAGGCCCAACTTTTGAAATGAAAAGTCTATATGGGGCGCCTGGGTGGCTCAGTCGGTTAAGTGTCTGCCTTCGGCTCAGATCATGATCTCATGGTCCATGAGTTCGAGCCCTGCGTCAGGCTCTGTGCTGACAGCTCAGAGCCTGGAGCCTGCTTCAGATTCTGTGTCTCCCTCCCTCTCTGACCCTCCCCCATTCATGCTCTCTCTCTGTCGCAAAAAATAAACATTAAAAAAAATTTAAAAAAAAAGAAAAGAAAACTCTATGTTACTGTGAATTTTGACAATAGGAAATGGAGTAGATCTGCAGACTATAGTCTCAAATATGTGAAACTAATTCCTAGAACACAGATTATTAACTGTATCACTGATAGCATTTCAAAGAGTATGTAGTAAACACTAGAGAGAACACTCAGGATAAGTCATGTCCAACTAACCTCATTCCCTTTTTTTTTTTTTTTTTTAATTTTTTTTACGTTTATTTATTTTTGAGACAGAGAGAGAGCATGAACAGGGGAGGGTCAGAGAGAGAGGGAGACACAGAATCTGAAACAGGCTCCAGGCTCTGAGCTGTCAGCACAGAGCCCGATGCGGGGCTCGAACTCACGGAGTGCGAGATCATGACCTGAGCCGAAGTCGGTCGCCCAACCGACTGAGCCACCCAGGTGCCCCCCCTTTTTTTTTTAATAGAATTTTAGCTTTGGTCAAGCTTTAAGATGTATTTATTATAGCATGATCCTGACAGCCTTCCACGACATCCTGATGGATAGAACTGCAAAATGTGACATGAATGGTAGTGCTTTTAGTTGAATCAATTGCTGGTTACTGGTCTAATACAATGTTCAGATAGTATTGCTAAATAGCTTGGAATCAACTTGAAAACATGACTCAAATGAAGTCCAAGATTTCAACTGTATATTTTATTCAATGACCTGGCTAAAGATAAGGAAGTCTAGTTATTAACTTTGTAGATAATAGACAAACATAAATAATAAGAACAGTTTCGAAAATTTTAATAGAAGGAACCAAAAAATTGAAATTCAACATGTACACTTATAAAGATCTACATTTTGTTAAAAGATATTACAAATTGTAATAAGAAATATTTGGCCTTATGCACTTTTTACAGGAAAAATAAATAAGCGGACCACAAAGTGATATAAATTACGGTTCACTGCAACTGTAAATAGTTAGACATCCTCGATGACATTCGAGGAGAAGACCACTCGAATTGGGGAAAAGGCACTTCATTGTGCTCCCTGTTGGTCAAATTGTATATGGAGTATCATGGTTATTTCTAATTTATCCTTTAATACTAAAAAACCACTAACAGCCCAGATAGGAAAACCCAAAATTTGAAAGAATAATAAAAACTATGCATAGTTGTGTCTGGTATTTACTAGTTCTAAATACTTGTTGGTTGCATGGACACTTGACGGATGAATAAAAAGGAGGAAGGTTGGAAAGAAGGAATGGAAAATGGGGAGATAATGAAGAAATTAAGAATGGATACACTGAAAAGGAAAAATATCAGGAATAGGAGTTACATGTTTTCATGGGACTTGACGAGCAGATGAAATAGAGGCCTGTTGTGATTCCAGAGAGCAACACTAGCACCAACTGCCAGACATCATTACCAAGAGACAGATGAATGGGACATAAGGAACGACCACATATCAATGTCCTCCAACAGTGGACAAAGGTTCCTTGTAAAGTAACCAATCATTGAAGTATTAAAAAGAGTTGGGCTGGTCTTCAGTATAGGAATACTAGAGGGTGAGTCAGACTCCAGAGAGTAACATGAAAAACCAAAGACTCTGCCTTCAGTTGTCCAGCTGGAAGACGGATATGACACAATTAGAAAATATATAGGTGATCACCATAATTGAGATATGGAAACATGGAAGATGTAGGCTTCAGTTGACATGAGGTTAGTAACACTTGAAATCAAAGGATGAGTCAATTTTCCTAGTTTGATGACACTGCATTTGATTGCATTTAAGCTATAGATTCCCCTGCCTAAAGTTATTCTCCTTTCTGTGTTCAGTCCCTAGGCCACAACACATTTTCTTCTTTGGTTCTTACCTAACCTTTTCTCTATTTTATTTCTCTTTTGATCTCTTAAAATATCTTTCAAGATCCAGTTCAAATGTTCCTTCAAATACAGTCTTGCATCACTGCCTGACTCTCCTTTAACTTTTCTTCTTTCTATCCCCAAACCTAGTATAATAATTTGTAAACATATAATGTGAATGTGTTAAATACCATCCTGCATTTGTTCAACAGAATTCTTGTATTAGAATGTAAACTTGCAACCAGATAAAGCACCTTATAGCATAGTCTAATGCTACCAGTGTGGCTGTATTTGTATATACTGAAAGAAAGTATACATCAATTCTCATACTTTAAAAAGGCACATGTGTGCGAGAATATCAACAAAGTATATTGTCCATATGTGTTACTTGGAAATCTAGGAACTTGGAACTTTTTTTTTTCCCTTAACAGACAGCTTGACTTGGTTTGATTCAAACGATGCTTCCTTAATTCAGGTGCAGGTGCTAATTAGTATTAAGTCAGTGAATCTAGAGAGAAAGGTAAATGGGGAACATATGGAAAAAGAAATGTCACCAAAACAAAGGTTTTGTTTGATGATATGCATGGTTTTAAACAGTTTCAAAATAAGAATTCAAGCCAGTGGATGGGAATGTTCTGTATCTTTCATACTAAAATAAAGCCACCAAGACAAAGCATTTATTACTAAGAAATGTGATTGTCTAGTTGTTCACTGCTTGAATATTTATGAAGTTTACAGTCTGCATGTGGCATTTCCATAAACTGCCTTGATTAATGAATTTAATTGAAATGTTGTGAGCTTATTTCTTAAATTGTATTTCATTTTGTTTATGTGCTTGGTATAAAGTAAATTTTCAGAGTGAATAACGCTAAGTGGATATAAATCAGGTGACAAAGCTGTAGAAATATGTCATGTGAGAGGTGCATAAGTGAAGATGGCTGCACAAGTATAGAGTTTAACCAAAGTAAATGTGTGCAGGGCCTCTTACTAGACTCCATGAGCTAATCTATGAGTTGACTCAGAAGTTTATCCAGGGTATACAGTAAATAAGCACCAAGACTAAATATTAAAAATGAAAAGATTGATATTATTATTTTTAATATAATTTATTGTCAAATTGGTTTTCATACAACACCCAGTGCTCATCCCAACAAGAAAATATTGACATTAAATTCTTTAGATATACAGGATCCGATAGAGAGGGAATTTCACAACGTTTAATTTGTTAATTTTTTAAATGTATTTTTGAGAGAGAGACAGAGACAGAGCATGAGCAGGGGAGGAGCAGAGAGAGAGGGAGACGCAAAAACCAAAGCAGGCTCCAGGCTCTGAGCTGTCAGCATGGAGCCCAACGTGAGGCTCAAACCCATGAACCATGAGATCATGACCTGAACCAAAGTCCAGTTCTTAATCAAATGAGCCACCCATGCACCCCTTAAGTTTTTAAATAGTATGAAGGAATAAAGAATTCAAGTAATGGAAATGGCTATTGCACCTTCCCTACCTCCTTGGGATTCTATTTTGTCCTACAAAAGGATGAAATAAGACAAATATGGGATTGATACCAGGCCACAAATCTCCCATCCTATTCCTGGGCCTACCTCTATCTCTCTCCTGAACTTTTCTTATAAGAAAAGGTTTGACATCCCTAAACATCTAGACCTTAAAATGTTCAGTTTCTATATGTTAGATCAAATTCCCTTGCTCATCTTTAAATTTTTTTTATGTTTATTTATTTTTGAGAGACAAAGAAAGAGAGAAAGAGAGAGAGAGAGCAAGGGAGGGGAAGAGGAGAGAGAGAGACACAGAGAGAATCTAAAGCAGGCTCCAGGCTCTGAGCTGTCAGCACAGAGCCCCACACAGGGCTCAAACTCAGGAGCCATGAGATCATGACCTAAGCCAAAGTTGGACACATAACCAACTGAGGCACCCAGGCACCCCCCAACCTTGTTCATTTTTTATAGTTGCCATCCCCAAATCAGAAGAGAGTGAAGTCAGGTACTCTAGTAGACATTAACGCTTTCAGCTATGGTTAAAAAAAAAAAAAAGCTTAAATAAGGATTTTTCTCTGGGTCATGAAAAGATAGATGTGCTTTAAAATTATATATATATATATATATATATATATATATATACATATATATATATAAATTTTGACTTTTTACAATCTACAAATGTACTCTTTTGTACACCCTAACATAAAAAGTTAATCTCCTTATAAAACTCTCATTAAATGGTATTCATACCAGCTTAACTTACTACAGGCCACAAAAGTATAATCTTGAAAAAGTTTAGATATTTTATTGTACCCTCTTCTGTTCTCAAATAAATTATAATACTGGTTTTAGCAATCTCTGAGAAATGCCATCTCTATTCTTTTCTATCTAAAGAAATACTCATTTGCACCTACTTTTTTTCAAAGTCAGTTCTTCTCTATCTTAAAAGACATCATCTTCATACTCATTCCTTTTTTATTTAACTTTTAAAAATAGTCTTTGGTACAAAAGTTTTAAACAATTTAAGGGTATTGCACCTACCATCCTTTTTTTTTTTTTTTCAAAACTGATGTGTTCCCTACCCCCAGAAAATCCTAAAAGTTAGACATTATGTTCTCTTTAATGTTATTCCCCCTAATATGTTAAGTGTCTGAAAACGTGGAATGATTTAGGCAAGTTACATGAGGACTTGACTAATAACGTGGGAATTGCATCTGTCTATGAAATGCTCCTTTTACACACTTATGACCATCATATTTGGAGATAATTTCTCTAACAAGGCAGCTTCATGACTTGTCAGTGGACCTCTAGGCATAGTTTCTATACAAGCCAAGCCTACCACACAGAACAGGCCACAAAAAGATCGGATACCACTTCCCTGGGAAAATGCTTTTCCTCAAAGTCAATGAATAAGGACACTCCTATCTCTCTTGGGAAGTCATAATGTAGGATTGGGCAATGCAGTCATAGAGTGCTGAAGAAATGTTGGCTTTACGAAAATAACATCCTTTGTGTCCAGTACATCTCTGACCAGAGTATAGGCAGCCTTAGCCCCAAGGAACATGCTGTTGGTTGCAAACTGGCCTCACTAAAGATATGGCCCCTGAGAACCTGTGAATATGTACTTACTTGGGAGAAAAAAAGGAACTTTGCAGACACAATTTAGTGTCTTGAGATATCGTCCTATATCAGGACCTTTCAGGACCCTAACTCCAATAATGAGTGTCATTACAAGAGAAGGGAAAAGGAGAAATACACAGAGAAAAAGGCCATACGAGGACAGGGGCAGAGATGGAGGTTATGCTTCGATAAAACCGTAAAACCCTGGAGGCATCTGAAGCTAGGGCAGAGACAGAATAGACTCTCCCTAAAGCCCCCAGAAGGAATGAGTCCTCTGGCACCTTCACTTCTGACGTGTGGCCTCCAGAACTGTGAGAGAATAAATCTATGTTGACTTAAACCATCTGAATTACATTCACTGGTTAAAGCAGTCTTAGGAAACTAATATAAAATCAATGTTATTGTGGGGTTTGGGCTCCTTCAAAGTTATCTGTGCTGATAAAGGTGGAGAAAACCAGGAGGAAAAGATGTGCCATTGTTCAAAAAGATGATGTCCTTTATCATTGCATGCCAAAGCGGAAGCAGGACTTTTACTTACATTCAAAGAAAGAAATGACTGTTTTCAACAAAGTGCAGAAATATGACTAAACACACTTTCATCTTGTATGCTAAAATACTGGCAGTTTTAGGTTTCAGGCAAGGAAAAAAACAAATTAAAGGAAAAAAAAAACCTTATTCTGGAGCTCAGTGATTGCTATAACAAATGCGACAAGCTTCTAATATTTCAGGAATTCTTAATCTTGTCCTCCTTTTATTAAAGCTTTCAAAGAATACAAAAAAAAAAACTGCATTTGAGGTGAGATGTTCTATATGTACTTTGCCATTTACAAATGAGACATTCCTGGGAAACAGATTTTAATCTAGATAACACTTCTCAAGAAGGGAGAATTATACAGAATATTATCTTTCCCATTTTGCCTATTGACATGCTTGTGCAAGGAAAACTTCATATAGGGAAATTTTAAAGTTTAAAATATGCTTATGGTAATTTCCACAGGTTTTGTAAAAATGTTTATTTAGCCTCCTTTTGCTATATAAAAAAAGTACAATATAAGTTAGGGAGATAACTGTGTATTAAATAATTTGTTTGACATGCTTCTCTGATTCTGCCACACATTCTAAATTGTAGCATGAAAAGCTATTTTGCTGTTAGCAACCATCACATTCACATAAGCTATGCATTTAGAAGCATAGGCATTATGACTTTCGTGACAATATAAATAGAAAACACGATTTTTTAACCCAAAGCTATAAAAAATTAAGTTCAACGGATAATTTATTGGTCACTGACCATAACAACAACAAAATAAATATGTTACGGTCACCACTAACAAAAAGCTTCCTAATGTGACAGAATCGACAAGGAATAATAGTGAAAGCTAACATTTACTGACAATTTACTGTATGGTAGGGCCTGTTTAAGAGCTTTATATACATCATCACATTTAACTCTAACAAAAATAATGACATAGCTACATTAAATATCCCCATTTTATAGATGAGGAAATTGATGCAGAGCAGGGGTAAGTAACCTGCCCAGGGACAAACAGCTTGTAAGAGGAAATCTGATGTTCCAGTTTGAGCTTTAAGATAGTAAACTATACTGGCCTCCCACCATCATGAGTAACCAAAGACTGTGATAAGTGCTTTTATGCTCTAGAAATATAAAAAAGGAAATGATGATTTATTACAACTTGGGGCTATCTGGAAAGCCTGTACATACCAAGTTGCTTCTGCACTGAGCTTTGAAAGACAGAGAAAGTTTATACCATGGAAGAAAAAGCATTTCAGCTAGAGAGATTAGTGAACAAAATTTGGAAACCTCTACTGAGCACTTCCTCCAGAAGGGTTTTGTGTAGTTCCAGGCCATAATGAAAATTTCCACATTCCAATTTCCACCACCCATCTCTCATTTCCAAAGAATGGCTTCCCCTTCTAGAAACTATGAGGTCTCCTCTTTCTGGTGGCAACATGAGAATTCTGGAGACCTTCCCAAACTTCATGGGACTCAGAGACTTGAAGGTGGTTATCTGGTCCTCTACACCATTGTTCTCAAACAAGATTCACGGAATCTGTATCTGGAACATCTTGTACTGCACCCATAATGCCTCAAATTCAAGTAATTTTCCTCTCATTCAGAAGGAGAGAGGGAAGATGGCGGCGTAGGAGGACGCTGGGCTCACCGCGCGTCCTGCTGATCACTTAGATTCCACCTACACCTGCCTAAATAACCCAGAAAACCACCAGAGGATTACCAGAACGGAGTCGCCGGAGCCAAGCACAGACGAGAGGCCCACGGAAGAGGGTAGGAAGGGCGGCGAGGCGGTGCGCGCTCCACGGACTGGCGGGAGGGAGCCGGGGCGGAGGGGCGGCTCGCCGGCCAAGCAGAGCCCCCGAGTCTGGCTTGCAAAAAGCGGAGGGGCCTGACGGACTGTGTTCCTACAGCAAGCGCGACTTAGCGTCTGGGAGGTCATAAGTTAACAGCTCTGCTCAGAAAGCAGGAAGGCTGGAGGACAAAGGGAAGGAGAGCTGCTGAGCCCCCGGACGACAGAGCTCAGTTTGGTGGGGAACAAAGGCGCTCGCCAGCGCCATCTCCCCCGCCCATCCCCCAGCCAAAATCCCAAAGAGAACCAGTTCCTGCCAGGGAATTTGCTCGCTCCGCGCAAACACCCAACTCTGCGCTTCTGCGGAGCCAAACCTCCGGCAGCGGATCTGACTCCCTCCTGCTGCCACAGGGCCCCTCCTGAAGTGGATCACCTAAGGAGAAGCAAGCTAAGCCTGCCCCTCCTGCCCCCATGCACCTTGCCTACCCACCCCAGCTAAGACGCCAGATCCTCAGCATCACAAGCCTGGCAGTGTGCAAGTAGCCCAGACAGGCCACCCCACCCCACAGTGAATCCCGCCTCTAGGAGAGGGGAAGAGAAGGCACGCACCAGTCTGACTGTGGCCCCAGCGGTGGGCTGGGGGCAGACATCAGGTCTGACTGCGGCTCCGCCCACCAACTCCAGTTATACACCACAGCACAGGGGAAGTGCCCTGTAGGTCCTCACCACGCCAGGGACTATCCAAAATGACCAAGCGGAAGAATTCCCCTCAGAAGAATCTCCAGGAAATAAGAACAGCTAATGAGCTGATCAAAAAGGATTTAAATAATATAACAGAAAGTGAATTTAGAATAATAGCCATAAAATTAATCGCTGGGCTTGAAAACAGTATAGCTGACAGCAGAGAATCTCTTGCTACAGAGATCAAGGGACTAAGGAACAGTCACGAGGAGCTGAAAAATGCTTTAAACGAAATGCATAACAAAATGGAAACCACCACGGCTCGGATTGAAGAGGCAGAGGAGAGAATAGGTGAACTAGAAAATAAAGTTATGGAAAAAGAGGAAGCTGAGAAAAAGAGAGATAAAAAAATCCAGGAGTATGAGGGGAAAATTAGAGAACTAAGTGATACACTAAAAAGAAATAATATACGCATAATTGGTATCCCAGAGGAGGAAGAGAGAGGGAAAGGTGCTGAAGGGGTACTTGAAGAAATAATAGCTGAGAACTTCCCTGAAGTGGGGAAGGAAAAAGGCATTGAAATCCAAGAGGCACAGAGAACTCCCTTCAGACGTAACTTGAATCGATCTTCTGCACGACATATCATAGTGAAACTGGCAAAATACAAGGATAAAGAGAAAATTCTGAAAGCAGCAAGGGGTAAACGTGCCCTCACATATAAAGGGAGACCTATAAGACTCGTGACTGATCTCTCTTTTGAAACTTGGCAGGCCAGAAAGAATTGGCACGAGATTTTCAGTGTGCTAGACAGAAAAAAATATGCAGCCGAGAATCCTTTATCCAGCAAGTCTGTCATTTAGAATAGAAGGAGAGATAAAGGTCTTCCCAAACAAACAAAAACTGAAGGAATTTGTCACCACTAAACCAGCCCTACAAGAGATCCTAAGGGGGACCCTGTGAGACAAAATACCAGAGACATCACTACAAGCATAAAACATACAGACATCACAATGACTCTAAACCCATATCTTTCTATAATAACACTGAATGTAAATGGATTAAATGCGCCAACCAAAAGACACAGGGTATCAGAATGGATAAAAAAACAAGACCCATCTATTTGCTGTCTACAAGAGACTCATTTTAGACCTGAGGACACCTTTAGATTGAGAGTGAGGGGATGGAGAACTATTTATCATGCTACTGGAAGCCAAAAGAAAGCTGGAGTAGCCATACTTATATCAGACAAACTAGACTTTAAATTAAAGGCTGTAACAAGAGATGAAGAAGGACATTATATAATAGTGACAGGGTCTATCCATCAGGAAGAGCTAACAATTATAAATGTCTATGCACCGAATACCGGAGCACCCAAATATATAAAACAATTACTCATAAACATAAGCAACCTTATTGATAAGAATGTGGTAATTGCAGGGGACTTTAACACCCCACTTACAGAAATGGATAGATCATCTAGACACACGGTCAATAAAGAAACAAGGGCCCTGAATGAGACATTGGATCAGATGGACTTGACAGATATATTTAGAACTCTGCATCCCAAAGCAACAGAATATACTTTCTTCTCGAGTGCACATGGAACATTCTCCAAGATAGATCATATACTGGGTCACAAAACAGCCCTTCATAAGTTTACAAGAATTGAAATCATACCATGCATACTTTCAGACCACAATGCTATGAAGCTTGAAATCAACCACAGAAAAAAGTCTGGAAAACCTCCCAAAGCATGGAGGTTAAAGAACACCCTACTAACGAATGAGTGGGTCAACCAGGCAATTAGAGAAGAAATTAAAAAATATATGGAAACAAACGAAAATGAAAATACAACAATCCAAACGCTTTGGGACGCAGCGAAGGCAGTCCTGAGAGGAAAATACATTGCAATCCAGGCCTATCTCAAGAAACAAGAAAAATCCCAAATACAAAATCTAACAGCACACCTAAAGGAAATAGAAGCAGAACAGCAAAGGCAGCCTAAACCCAGCAGAAGAAGAGAAATAATAAAGATCAGAGCAGAAATAAACAATATAGAATCTAAAAAAACTGTAGAGCAGATCAATGAAACCAAGAGTTGGTTTTTTGAAAAAATAAACAAAACTGACAAACCTCTAGCCAGGCTTCTCAAAAAGAAAAGGGAGATGACCCAAATAGATAAAATCATGAATGAAAATGGAATTATTACAACCAATCCCTCAGAGATACAAACAATTATCAGGGAATACTATGAAAAATTATATGCCAACAAATTGGACAACCTGGAAGAAATGGACAAATTCCTAAACACCCACACTCTTCCAAAACTCAATCAGGAGGAAATAGAAAGCTTGAACAGACCCATAACCAGCGAAGAAATGGAATCGGTTATCAAAAATCTCCCAACAAATAAGAGTCCAGGACCAGATGGCTTCCCAGGGGAGTTCTACCAGACGTTTAAAGCAGATATAATACCTATCCTTCTCAAGCTATTCCAAGACATAGAAAGGGAAGGAAAACTTCCAGACTCATTCTATGAAGCCAGTATTACTTTGATTCCTAAACCAGACAGAGACCCAGTAAAAAAAGAGAACTACAGGCCAATATCCCTGATGAATATGGATGCAAAAATTCTCAATAAGATACTAGCAAATCGAATTCAACGGCATATAAAAAGAATTATTCACCATGATCAAGTGGGATTCATTCCTGGGATGCAGGGCTGGTTCAACATTTGCAAATCAATCAACGTGATACATCACATTAACAAAAAAAAAGAGAAGAACCATATGATCCTGTCAATCGATGCAGAAAAGGCCTTTGACAAAATCCAGCACCCTTTCTTAATAAAAACCCTTGAGAAAGTCGGGATAGAAGGAACATACTTAAAGATCATAAAAGCCATTTATGAAAAGCCCACAGCTAACATCATCCTCAACGGGGAAAAACTGAGAGCTTTTTCCCTGAGATCAGGAACACGACAGGGATGCCCACTCTCACCGCTGTTGTTTAACATAGTGCTGGAAGTTCTAGCATTAGCAATCAGACAACAAAAGGAAATCAAAGGCATCAAAATTGGCAAAGATGAAGTCAAGCTTTCGCTTTTTGCAGATGACATGATATTATACATGGAAAATCCGATAGACTCCACCAAAAGTCTGCTAGAACTGATACATGAATTCAGCAAAGTTGCAGGATACAAAATCAATGTACAGAAATCAGTTGCATTCTTATACACTAACAATGAAGCAACAGAAAGACAAATAAAGAAACTGATCCCATTCACAATTGCACCAAGAAGCATAAAATACCTAGGAACAAATCTAACCAAAGATGTAAAGGATCTGTATGCTGAAAACTATAGAAAGCTTATGAAGGTAATTGAAGAAGATTTAAAGAAATGGAAAGACATTCCCTGCTCATGGATTGGAAGAATAAATATTGTCAAAATGTCAATACTACCCAAAGCTATCTACACATTCAATGCAATCCCAATCAAAATTGCACCACCATTCTTCTCGAAACTAGAACAAGCAATCCTAAAATTCATATGGAACCACAAAAGGCCCCGAATAGCCAAAGTAATTTTGAAGAAGAAGACCAAAGCAGGAGGCATCACAATCCCAGACTTTAGCCTCTACTACAAAGCTGTCATCATCAAGACAGCATGGTATTGGCACCAAAACAGACACATAGACCAATGGAATAGAATAGAAACCCCAGAACTAGACCCACAAACGTATGGCCAACTCATCTTTGACAAAGCAGGAAAGAACATCCAATGGAAAAAAGACAGTCTCTTTAACAAATGATGCTGGGAGAACTGGACAGCAACATGCAGAAGGTTGAAACTAGACCACTTTCTCACAGCATTCACAAAAATAAACTCAAAATGGATAAAGGACCTGAATGTGAGACAGGAAACCATCAAAACCTTAGAGGAGAAAGCAGGAAAAGACCTCTCTGACCTCAGCCGTAGCAATCTCTTCCTCGACACATCCCCAAAGGCAAGGGAATTAAAAGCAAAAGTGAATTACTGGGACCTTATGAAGATAAAAAGCTTCTGCACAGCAAAGGAAACAACCAACAAAACTAAAAGGCAACCAACGGAATGGGAAAAGATATTTGCAAATGACATATCGGACAAAGGGCTAGTATCCAAAATCTATAAAGAGCTCTCCAAACTCCACACCCGAAAAGCAAATAACCCAGTGAAGAAATGGGCAGAAAACATGAATAGACACTTCTCTAAAGAAGACATCCGGATGGCCAACAGGCACATGAAAAGATGTTCAGCGTCGCTCCTTATCAGGGAAATACAAATCAAAACCACACTCAGGTATCACCTCACGCCAGTCAGAGTGGCCAAAATGAACAAATCAGGAGACTATAGATGCTGGAGAGGATGTGGAGAAACGGGAACCCTCTTGCACTGTTGGTGGGAATGCAAATTGGTGCAGCCGCTCTGGAAAACAGTGTGGAGTTTCCTCAGAAAATTAAAAATAGACCTACCCTATGACCCAGCAATAGCACTGCTAGGAATTTATCCAAGGGACACAGGAGTACTGATGCATAGGGGCACTTGTACCCCAATGTTCATAGCAGCACTCTCAACAATAGCCAAATTGTGGAAAGAGCCTAAATGTCCATCAACTGATGAATGGATAAAGAAATTGTGGTTTATATACACAATGGAATACTACGTGGCAATGAGAAAAAATGAAATATGGCCTTTTGTAGCAACGTGGATGGAACTGGAGAGTGTGATGCTAAGTGAAATAAGCCATACAGAGAAAGACAGATACCATATGGTTTCACTCTTATGTGGATCCTGAGAAACTTAACAGGAACCCATGGGGGAGGGGAAGGAAAAAAAAAAAAAAAAGAGGTTAGAGTGGGAGAGAGCCAAAGCATAAGAGACTGTTGAGAACTGAGAACAAACTAAGGGTTGATGGGGGGTGGGAGGGAGGAGAAGGTGGGTGATGGGTATTGAGGAGGGCACCTTTTGGGATGAGCACTGGGTGTTGTATGGAAACCAATTTGACAATAAATTTCATATATAAATAAAAAAAAAAAATTTTCCTCTCATTCAAAGTCCTGACCCTGGTCAAATGAATTCAGTGGTTTTGATTGCTAGCACTAAGGCAGGGGAAAATATTACACTCTCAAAAGATACTTCCATAATTACCGATATTATCTCTAAACTAACGTGCCATTTACTCTTCACACTGAAAGTTTTAAAGTTTTGATTTTCTGTCTCTTCAATTAAAGTAGAACTGTATGGAACTGACTCCAAAGTAGATACAATGATATTCAGGAAGGAAAATCATGGTATCAAGCAGGTTTGGGGATACTGCAATAAACATTGTACCCAACTAAAAGTTTAATAATGTTCACCGGAGTAACTTTTTTGTACTCCAACATTTTAAACTCGTACTGAGACCAGGGCTCCTACTGTGTACCAGGACTCTAAATAAATGATTTCACAGAATTTTTCTAAATCCTCACATTTTTATGAGGTAGATTTTTATCATACTTATTTTGTAGGGCAGGTGTATGAGGTTCCCCAAGGAAACTGCTTCCCTAAAGTCACAACTCATATATGATGGGTTAAGGTTTGAATTCTTTTTTTCCCCCCAAATTGTGGTGAATAAAATGATTGCATAATATGGTCTTTCCTAAACATGTTTGCAACCTAGATGGAAAAAAATGAGATACATATAAAAATAGGTGGGTAAGATTTTGCCTATCTCATAGGGCTGTGGTTACCCCCCACCCAAAAATAAGACAAGACAAAACAAAACAAACCTTAATCTGGTTGACCCCAAACAACTTCAGGACTGCAGAATCCTACTGAGGGACAGACTGGCTCTCAAGCTTAGGAAAACATGTAAAAACTAATTCATTTATGGAGGGAGAGGCCCTTGTGTGTTTAATCTACATTGTCAAGGTTTAAACAAAAATGAAAAAATGGTGAGCAGTTCCTGGGTGGCTCAGTCAGTTAAGCATCTCACTTCAGCTCAGGTCATGATCTCAGGTTTCCTGAGATTGAGCCCTGCATTGGGCTCTGTGCTGACGATGCAGAGCTAGCTTGGGATTCTCTCTCTCCCTCTCTGTCTTCCCTTTCCCCATGCACACACACTCTCTCAAAGTAAATAAATAAACTTTAAAAAAATAGTGAAACATTCTGCATAAGTAAGAGTATTTGAACTTTGGCATTTTGTGAGGGTTTATGGTAGAAGAGGTGGGAGAGGAAAGGCCTGAAGATGGGGAGCCCCAAGGGAATGGAGTTTGTAAAAGAGTGTCTAAGAACTAAGAACTAAATGTCTAAGAACTCTGATTCTAGCATTCAGATTACAGTTGACTTCTGCTTGTGCTATAATTAGCCTGCATTACCCTAAAACTTTCAGTAAAAGTCTATTACTGGCAAGAATCTGCTGTTAGTGGTGGTTTTGAGTAATAACAGAGAAGAGGTGGACTCCTACAGTTGCAGACAGTGGCCAACAGAAAAAAAGCTGAGGCCTCAGGCAGAGCTAGAAGAAGCTGCTAGGAGCCAGGTAAGTGAAAAGAAGTGGCTTTTGGAGTTAAACAATTTGGAAGTGATATGTGGCAACTCTCCCTTCCCCTAAATGTAGTAGAGGAATATGAACCTAGAGGAAAGGAGGGAAGTCAGATTTGTCATTCCAGGGGATGGGGTTGGAGCCATAGTCTTTGGATATTAAGGTAAGCAGGGATGCCAGAGAGTTGGAGGACTGGGGACATTTATATGGCAGACATAACAAAGGATAGTGTGAAATGTCATCTAAACAACAATGAAACATGTAGTGGTCCAGAGGAGGAGGAATTCCTTTCAAGTAAGGGGACAGAGAACATACCACAAGAGATGCAGCATTGCATGTAGGCCTTGAGAGATACATAGCATTTTGTCATGCAGGCATCGATGTAACAGCTTTCAGCTCAGAGCAAAAGTGGCATGAAGGCTGGGAATGTCAATGCATGTTCCAGAAACTGGAGGATTCAGACTAACTTCAATCAGCGCATACTTCAAAGCAATGGAAGACATGAGTGGGGGAAAAAAAAGATCCAAGTTAGAGCAGGGTTTCAATGTCAGAATAAGGAGTTAGAGAATTATGCCACAACAAACGACAAGTCACTGGAAGTTTTGATAAAGGGAGTAAAATAATGCGGTATGGTTGGCAGAGGGCCTGCAGTCTAGAGATAAGAAGTAGGACGACTTTGGTTTTTACCATGTTGAGTTGGAAGAGTGGCAGGTCCTAAATATGGAATCCATGGAGCACACATGATTAAGACTTAGGTAAGCCTTCAGGATAAAGAGAGTGATCTACAAATAAAATCATTTCTTCAGGCCTTAGGAATCACTAGTGATTCCAAATAACACTCAAGTGATTCCCAAGGCCTGAAGTGATGAGTGACACTGGATGCAAGTTCCCACGAACAGTGTCAGAGAGATGAGGAGATGCCAAAAATCAGGATGTGGGCATAACTTACAGGGTGAGAACTGGAAATTCAAGGAAGTATACATCAGAAAACAAAGAGAGCTTTTCAGGAAGGATGAGATGATATAATAGGTTACAGAGGATAGATACTGAGAAATAAATACATTTGGGAGAACACTACTTTCCCATTTGATGGAAAAGGGCTAGAAAATAAAACCACTGTGAATGATTTAGGAATACACAACATATGGAGAAACAAACTGAAGCATTTAAATTTAAAATGTGTTAAATTTTTTCCCATTGGTATTTTAAAAAAGAAAGTTTTGCATTCAGAGTATATTTGAGTGAATAAAAAAAAAACATGGACTCACAAGCAAAACAAAAAAACAGCAAAAAACTTCAAAGTCACCATTGCTAACAGCATCTACACCCTTTGTACTCAAAAAATGGTCTGAAGACTAGCAGTGTCACAATCATCTGGGAACTTATTAAAAATGCAGAATTCCAGGTCCCACCCTAGACTTCCTGAGTTAGAACCTGCATTTTAACATCCTGCTGAGATGATTCAATCATTAAAGTTTGAGAAGCCATGCTGTGCATAATACAATTCTGTCTACGCATCAGCTTAGGATATATATGACCACTATGTTCAACAATGCATTTATGAAATCCTCACTTCACACTGTGAGATAACAACCAGGCTGCATGCCTAGTTTTTAGTTCTCAAGTCCATCACTGAATAGCTGTGAGAAAATCTCACTCACCAATCTCCGTAGTCTCATCCAGTCCTATGATTCTGTTAGCTTAAATAAATCAAATTTAGGGCTTATGATCCCTGCTCTTTAGAAATTGTAATGTAGGGGTGCCTGGATGACTCAGTCAGTTAAGCATCTGACTGCTGATTTTGGCTCAGGTCATGATCTCACGGTTAGGTTTGTGAGGTGGGATTGAACCCAGTGGAGGGCTCTGCACTGACAGCACAGAGCCTGCTTGGGATTCTATCTCTCTCACTCTGTCTCTGCCCCCCTCTTCTCTCCCTCTCTCTCTCTCTCTCTCTCTCAAAATAAATAAATAAACTTAAAAGAAAAGAATCTGTAATGTTAACGGTGACTTCATGATGGAAGGAGGGACGTTAAGGGCATATATTACACTAAAGGAAAAATGTACCAACCAAATATCTTGCAGTGACAAATTTAAAGAAGGAAATTTTTAGAGTTCTGAGTTTGAAGAGAAACTGCTATTACTTGTTCCTCCAAAGAATGTAAGGATTTCTGGAAAGAGCAGTTTCTTTCTTAATGCAAAAGAGGAAGCTCTGCAAACCTCTAATAAGGACAGTAAATGGCGCATGTGGAATGCTAACCATGGGCCACATACACCACATGCATGTCTCCTTTAATCCTCAAAACAACTCTAAGAGGCAGGCAGCATTATTATTATCTCGACTTACAGATATGCAAACTGAGGCTCAAGAACTTAGTAACTAGAACAAGGTCATACAGCTTATAAGAGACAGAGCTGAGCTTTATTTGACTGGGAAAGCAGAATTCTCAAGTATGATACAATCAAATGAGGGGTTAGGGAAGGAAATAATGTAAATAATAATAGGTAATGTCTAGTAAGTACCTACTATATACCAATCACCATTTTAAGGGCTCAGCATATATTAATACATTCAATCGTCACAAGCACACTATCAGGCACAATTATAGTGCCTATAAACAATTACCTCGTTTTATAGGTAAGTGTAGTACTCAGCTCAGGCTGCCACAACAAAATACCATAGACGGTGGTTTAAACAACAAAAATTTATTTTCTCCAATTTTGGAAGCTGGAAGTCTGAGATCAGGGTGCCACTATGGTTAGATTCTGGTGAGAACCCTTTTCCTGATTATAGAGGGCTGCCATCTTGCTGTGTGCTTGGGTGAGTGCACATAAGGAAAAAGAGAGCTCCTTCTCTTCCTCTTCCTCTACGGCCACCAGTCCTATCAGATTAGGACCTTACCATTATGCTTTCATTTAACCTTAATTACCTCCTAAAAGTCCTATCTCCAAACACACTCACATTGGACATTAGGGCTTCAACATAATGAATTTTTCAGGAATACAATTAGTCTGTAGCAGTAAAGAATTATTGTATGAGCATGATTAAATGAATTTCTCAAGATCACCCGGTGGTGAATGGCAGAGTTTCAATTTAAATCTTGGCAGCTGCCCCTAGAGACCACATTCGGCCACTATACTATGACCCCTCTAAGGATCAATGAACAGAGGGCATATTAAACATGGAACAGCTCTCTCCATTAATGGCTGCTCTGTAGTCAATATTTTATTGTGATTTTTGTTTAACAAATACTTTTATGCAAATATAATCTTCCATAAATATCTGTTGCCTACTATTAGAACTCTAGTAGTATGGCTTTTCTTTTTCTTTTCCAAAGCTAGTACAACTAACAAAAGTAAGGCAGGACAAAATAGGTTAATTTGTATTGACTGAGTGATACTAGCTTCTAGGGACAGATTTACCGAATGACATCCTTCAACTGCATCCAGGTTTCCATAAAACCTATTATTCTATATTATCCTTCAGTTTATATCATTGTTAAGGGTCTCTGCACTCAGTTTAAGTCCCTACAATTGCCAATTAAAGGTGAGATCAAAGGCATTCAACTCACAGGCTGGCAGAGCACTGGTGTTTCCCTGCTCATGAATTGAAAGAGGGCTGAAAAGAGGGAGTAGGTCATGTCTTGGTCTTTCTGGACTGCTGTGCCCACCAAAAACAGCCTTGGAGAAATGCAGTTGTAAATCTGGAATTCCAGAAATGAACAAAGTGCAACCAAGTCAAGGTGATTGACAAATCTGAAGTTATATACTGAATTCCTCACATTGAGGATATCTCCACACTAAGTCCAAAATAGTTGAGAGGAGTTCAGATATGCTAATGGTCAACTCTGTCACTCCACCCTTTCTTCCATGGTCCCTCAGCACCTGTTCTCCAGTTCAGCAAGGTGGATCGCTCTTCACTGTGACTCAGACACATGCTTATACATACTTTCTACTTATGTTCCTGGTGTTTCTTCTACTGGCAATGCCTTTTCACCCAGAGTATACAAATTTCATCCTTTAGCCCAGTTGAACTGCATCCTCATGAAATTTTTACTATTCCTTCAAATTCAAGTTGAACTTTAACACATACAGCTGTACACTAATATGCCAGTGGGGAGACTTCTAATGGTCACACACATCTGATTCTTCTTTCTTTCTCAGTGCATGAAAGAACCATATTTCCTTGCCTTCTTTACAGATGGGCAGGACCCTGAGACTAGTTCTGATGAATGGATTGTATATGGAGATGAAATATGTCACTTCCTTATGGAAATACTTCATCACCAGAGTGAAACCAGTCTTTTTTCTCTTTCCCTTGCCCCTGAAAAAGACAATATTCCAGATGGTAACTTCCATCACCCTGGGTCCAAGAATAAAGATGAGATGGAACAGAGTATCCTGAAAAAGCACAATGGTAATTCAGCACGAGTGAGATATAAAGTTTTGTTATTTTAAGCCTCTATAATTTGTGAGTATATGTGGCTTTGTGGGGAGGAGAAATAGGACGGTAAGGGAGACAGCGTGTTATTACAGCAGAACCTCATTTATTCTAACTAATATAGTATACTCTGGCTTTGAGATTATATATATATATATATATATATATATATATATATATATATATATATCATATTACTAAGAGCCTTCATGTATTCTACACTCAACAATCTATAAGAGTACCTACTGTGGCTCGGCCAATGGCTTAGGCACTGAGGATATAATGGTGAACAAAACATATAAAATCACTGACCTGAGGGTGATCATAATCTAGTAAAGGAGATAAATGTCCATCAAATAATTACACGAATAAATGTAAAGTTTAAAACAAAAACAGAGCCATGAAGAAACAAATACAACTGACCTAGTTGGTAGGACTGCAGTGAGGTCTCAAGAAAGAAAGCCTTCTTGAGAAAGTGATTTTTGAGCTAATTATGCAGATAATTAAGAGTAGACTAAGAAAGACAGGCAGGAGTGAGGAGGAAGAAAAGCATCTCAGGCAGAGGATACAGCATGTATGTGTGTCCTCAGGCACTAGGTAACATAACTAATGAAAAACAAAGAAACCAGTGGGATGGGGAGTGAGCACAAAGAACCCTGTAGGCCAAGCTAAGAATTGTAGACTTTATCATAAAAGTAAATGGATGGAAGCCATGGAAAAATTTAAAGAGAGCAGGGAAATGGTGTCATTGCAACCTCACTGTGACATGATGAAGTGCTTTCCCAAGGTTAAGGTCCATTATCAGAACTCATAGTACTAGACCTTTGGTATGATCAAAGAAAGACTTATTACTCAAACAGGTGGGGAGTTTCACCAAATCAAGGGGCAAAGGACAGTCCTATGGAAGGAGGTCCATAACAGAGACAGAACAAAAAACAAAGAGCCATTTTATGAAGGAGAAGTCCCTCTAGAGGCACCCATCTAGCACAAAATTTTTCAAGGAAGAGTGTGTGCTTAGGGGTAGATGGGCTGAGATTTAACAGGGTGCTGCACACTCTCAACAATAGCCAAATTATGGAAAGAGCCTAAATGTCTATCAACTGATGAATGGATTTAAAAATTGTGGTTTATATACACAATGGAGTACTATGTGACAATGAGAAAGAATTAAATATGGCCCTTTGTAGCGACGTGGATGGAACCGGAGAGTGTTATGCTAAGTGAAATAAGCCATACACAGAAAGACAGATACCATATGTTTTCACTTTTATGTGGATCCTGAGAAACTTAACAGGAACCCATGGGGGAGGGGAAGGAAAAAAAAAGAGGTTAGAGTGGGAGAGAGCCAAAGCATAAGAGACTCTTAAAAACTGAGAACAGGGGCGCCTGGGTGGCGCAGTCGGTTAAGCGTCCGACTTCAGCCAGGTCATGATCTCGCGGTCCGGGAGTTCGAGCCCCGCGTCAGGCTCTGGGCTGATGGCTCAGAGCCTGGAGCCTGTTTCCGATTCTGTGTCTCCCTCTCTCTCTGCCCCTCGCCCGTTCATGCTCTGTCTCTCTCTGTCCCAAAAATAAATAAACGTTGGAAAAAAAAAAAAACTGAGAACAAACTGAGGGTTGGTGGGGAGTGGGAGGTAGGGGAGGGTGGGTGATGGGTATTGAGGAGGGCACCTTTTGGGATGAGCACTGGGTGTTGTATGGAAACCAATTTGACAATAAACTTCATATATTGAAAAAAAAAGAGTTTTCAAACATCAAAAAAAAATAACAGGGTGCTGCATGAAATGGCAGAAACAGGCAGGAAATGAGTCCTTAGAGACTGTCAGCATGAAATCAAACATTACTAGAGGTACAGGCTTCTTTCCCATGGTCTCTATAATGGAGGAACACACAATCAGATTAGACTGAAATTCAAAGGGTTTTTCTGGCTACATTCTAGAAACTGTATTGCACACCAGTTATGAGGGTATCCGAATTTGGGAACCCATTAGAATTTTGCAGTAGTGCCAGTGAGAGATGATAAAAGATTAGACTAGAGTGCAGGTGGTAGAGGTAGAGAGAGGACATGGGACATAAATTGCTCTACAAACTAATACAACCAAACAGAAGCTCCTTTGAAGGAATCATTTCTAAGGTCAGTGGTGCACATCTGCTCTGTCTCCAGCAGTGGTTCTCTCCTAAAAAGTAGCCTTCAATTTAACCTGTATCTTCACTCTCTTCCCCACTGCCTTTCACCACAGCCTCTACTGTTCTTGAGAACATTCTTACCCTTGAACTCCTTCATGTTCTGTTGCAAATGAAGTCAGTTCCTTTGGGAAGAGATTAAGAACTACTTATTATATGGAATGGTTCTCCTCTGAGGCAAAATCTCTCAACCAGGGCTCTGGAGATAGGGGTGGAGACAATATCAGCTTTTCTCTCTGAGTGACCGACATTCCCACTCTCAGAGCTAAGCTGGGTGAGTGGTACCCTGAGGTCCTCTATACTCATCTCTTTTGTTGGTGTGGAACCACTACCTAAGGAGCCCAGGGAAAAGTAATGATGACTTCAGCATTTTAGCATGCTGTGCCGAGCTAGCATCCCCATTCTACAATTCAGGGTAGATTGGAAAAGGGAGCACCCTACATCTTGAATGCACTCCCCACAGTGCTTAGACAGCCATAGGTAACTGGGGAAGAACACTGAAACCTTGAAGTCCTACTCCTTCCAGAAAGAAAGTTCTCTGGTTGGGAGCTTTGAGGAGAGGGAGCGCTGTGTTCTTGACTATATCAGTCTGTACAATGGTGCCTCCACTAACCCAACTGAAACGGGGGTCAGATGGAGAGGTCTCAGTTCAAATGCCACATACTTTCCCCTTTTTTACTGAATTCTTATAGGTGTTCTTGTATACATGTTTCTTCATTTGCTATTTGTCCTTAGGACCATTTCCAGGGGCTTTTTAAAAGTTTTGAATAGTTTTCACTAGTTTCACTGGGGAGCAGGTCAATGTCATGGCAGAAGTCTATCTCCTCCCTCTATTTCTGTCTTGGGTAGGCCCCTCTCATACTGTTTTTGGGCATTGGCCTAGACCTTGCTAGCAAACGAGATATAAACAGAATCTTGAAAATTACTTGCTCTGTGTGGCTTGCCCTCTCTTGATGCTGGGAACATTTTTACCCCCATTTGAACAAGCCTGAGCTCTCTCCTACAGAATGGTGATTCCACATGGAGTCAGAGAACCCAGCTATCCCAGGTGTTGCAGATGTCACATACTAGACAAAGAGAGAGTGGTGTAAGAAGGGCCAAGAGAAGATATCATTCCAAAGACAAGATGCTAAAAGCACTGAATTCTTCTCAGATATCAAAAGAAGGATTGGAAAGTTCACTGTATTTAAAAGTATTGAGACTACTGTTCATCTGAAAAAGACCCATTTTATTAATGAAGTGGGGACAAGAGACAAAGCATAACAAATGCAGGAATGATGAGAAAGTGAGGAAGCCGAGCCAAAAAGAAGAGGCAAAACTGTGAGAAGAAGCAGTTTTGCAGAGCAGAGGAGATGGTTGGTTGTGAGAGCAGTGGTTCTCAACTGGGGGAGATTTTGCTCCATATGGGACATGTGACCATGTCTAGAGATATTTTTGACTGTCACAAATAGGAAGGGTGTACTTTCACGGGCAGAGGCTCAAGATGCTGCTAAACATCCTACTATGCACAGGACAGTTCACAATAATGAACTACCCAGCCCACAGTATCAAGAGAAACTCTAACAAAGAGAAATAAGTGAGTGAAAGCAAACTTTGTTTTGTTCTGTTGTTTATTTCTTTGTTTTAAACACAGACAATAACTGAATATATTTTGATTCTCATGGAAAGTATCTGAGAGGAAGAGGTTGAAAGTACAGAAAAGAGAGGTGTAATTTTCTGTGGGTAAGAATTATTATTACCTTTTATTTACATAGGAGGGTAGTGAGACTCTGAGAGGTAAGTGGTTTGTCCCAGATGAGGAAGTCAGTGAGTGGTCGAGCCCAGATTCACACTTGGACCTATTTAGCTCTAGACCAAATGTCTAAAGGAAATCTTAATCTTTAGGCTATTCTGCCAACAATTATATTAGCAACTCAAACACAGAGAGAAGTTAGCATCACAGACTTCTCCTTCCTGTTTCCTGAAAGCTTTGTTCTACCACTCACCCATTTTCTCTATTGAATAATGTTTTTACTTTATTAATAAGGCAGAGTATGTCATTTAGGGAAGAGGACCTTCACTTATACATCCCAGGCTCCAATCCTTTCAGTCCCATTTGGGGCCACCTGGCCTCTGCCATATGGCAAGCTTCTTTTCTTTTTTGATACCCATCTAAGGAGTCCCCCCTGCCTATCCCTTCCTGCCTGTGAAATGCTCTGCAGTCCCAGACATTACTCAGTCAGCCCTGCTTTATCTGAGGAGCACAGCTGTCTCATGTGTGCAGCACCCACATACAAAAATGGTCCAGCCCACATGAAATCTGAACTCTGACATTTTGTCAGGTGTTCTGATTACCCCATACCCCAAAGGAATGATGTTGCAGAATTCTAAGCATTACCATTTTATAATAGCCAAATACCTTAATTGTACAGTAAAAACAAATGTGCAGTTAGAAGAGCTAGAAGCACTTACGCTATACCCTAGGGACTATTATGGTGGACTAAGGGAAGTAAGAAGATGAATGGCAAATGAGGAAATGCAGGGAGGGAAGGCAACTTGGAGCCAAACAATGCATTAATATGCTGACATATCCGTGGAAGAAACTTTTAAGCCTGTGCCCATGGGCATACCCCAGACAGACCCGAAAATGTCCAGGGAACATACACCTTTCTCCCAAGGAACCTCGCTGTCCTCAGGGGAAACTAGAGAAGTGTTAATACAGTAGCGTATATAAGATTAGAAAGAGCCATGTGTCCACTTTCTCGTTTTAACAGATTCCACATCTAAGCTATTTTTAAATCACTTTGGATAGATTTCACAAACTCCCTTTCCTACTTTTTCCAGTTTCTAATACATTTTAGTTTCAGGAAATTCTTGCATTAGGATTATATTAGGTATATTTTCTGTTTGATAAACCTTGCAATTCCTTCTTTAATCAATGGAGATAAAGATACTCTTCAGTACAATTTGTAAGATAACTGTTCATGGACTTGAGGTATTTCTCCCTTCTCTCTCCCTGCCACCTTCCTTTTTCCTCCTACATATCATTCATCCTCCTGTCTCTCCATCCCTTTCCTTTCTTTCTTTCTTTCCTATTTTCCTCCTTCCCTCCACCTTAACCTTCTTCTCTCCGCAGTCTTCTTTAAACCTAGATGTGTTTGACATAAAATCCCACAAAATGCAGACTACATAAAATATAAATAATCACTCTAGATTATGAGGTTATTTTTTTATTTAACATATGCACTCTGATCTATTAAAATGTTAAAGTGCAATTTGCAGTGACATGGATGTAGCTACAGAGTATTATGCTAAGTGAAATAAGTTATTCAGAGAAAGACAAATACCGTATGATTTCACTCATATGGGAATTTAAGAAGAAAAACAAATGAACAAAGGGTAAAAAGAGAGAGAGGGAGACAAACCAAGAAACAGACTCAACTACAGAGAACAAACTGATGGCTACCAGAAAGGAGGTGGGGGGGTGGGTTAAATAGATGATGAGAATTAAGGAGTGCACCTGTCTTGATAAGCACTGGGTGATTTATGGCAGTGTTGAATCACTCTATTGTACATCTGAAGCAGTATTACACTGTATGGTAACTAACTGGAATCTAAAAAAAAAAAAAAAAAAAACTTAGGGGCGCCTGGGTGGCTCGGTCAGTTAAGCGTACGACTTCGGCTCAGGTCATGATCTCACGGTCCGTGAGTTCGAGCCCCGCGTCGGGCTCTGTGCTGACAGCTCAGAGCCTGGAGCCTGTTTCAGATTCTGTGTCTCCCTCTCTCTCTGCTCCTCCCCTGTTCATGCTCTGTCTCTCTCTGTGTCAAAAATAAATAAATGTTAAAAAAAATTAAAAAAAAAAAAACAACTTAAAAACAAACAAATAAAACCCCAGGTATCTCCTGAGGTGAAAATAGACATGGCATACATTTACTGAGCTGAAGCAAGAAGGGGATTTGGGGCTCTAAGCATACTTTAAATAGATATTCAATTGGTTCTTCTAGGTTTATCTCTACCTTCACACCTAATTTCAGAAATACTACCAATTCTTAAATGGTTGGGGTCTTCTGCAGGATAACTAAGCTGCTTCTCAGCTTTTGTTATCATATGTTTAGGAAGCCACCTTCTCAGATATAGGGTTAGGGTTAGTATTAGGGTATATACCTGGTATTTTGGAGATAAGAGACTTCTCTAGAGAATAAAACTCCAGAATTCTGCTGTGGTTATGGTTATGGTTAGGGGTTAGGGTTAAAGGTTAGGATTATGGTTAGGATTAGGGGTTAGTGTATATGCCTGGTAGTCTATAGTAAAAAAAAAAAAAAAGTCATAGTGCAAAATGTTAAATCTAGAATATAATCAAATATATCAATTGATTTAGAAGCAGTATAATTTTACTATTACTACTATGCCAGGTTTTTATGTGGCTTCTTTTGAAAGTGTATAGAAGTTTAGTTAATTTTCTCCATTTTCTGTGTATTCAACACTGCATTACTGGAGCAGAATAAATGCCTGAAATGGCAGTTTGCCACCAACTCTTCCACCACTTTGACAGAAGTATATCAGAAGAGAGTATCACTTACTGCTGAGTAAAATATTAAAAGATGAAATAATAACATTTGAATCAAGTGCTTTTCATGAAAAATCACTAAAAAAAACTACTAGAAAAATATTGAAAACACTTTGGATCTGAGCCTAGCCTTTTATTATGGAGCTTGAATTACAGTTTGGCATTTCCGCTATTTTTCCATAGAGGCCAAGCTTAAGAGTCAGGATCCAATGAAGACCCGGGATACACTGTAATCCTAGGAAATTCCATTCCTGGACAGTGAGATCAAGATAGGAACATTTTCTATTCAGTTAAAATTGAGCAGGTAAAATCACCTTCCTGTTTCTCTTCCTAGTCTAGTATCTCTACACAATTTTTGCTCTCATTCTCCTATAATTTGCATACTATAGGCTATGATAGTGACTTGGATAGAACTAAAAGGGAAGCATCTTCCATGTGGGAACCATGTCCAAAATCCTGATGCCAATAAAGTGCAGAGGAGGACAGGTGATCAAGTGGCAGTGAGCAGTGCTATAATAAATCATTCCTAGGCAATGGACAGACTCTTGGTCTGCTTTATTGAAAACAGATGCCCCTTTTATTCACTCCCACTTAAAGGAATGACCCAAGATTGGTTTGGTGAGACTATCTGCTCATATGAGTTCTTTGTGGGTGATTGTGTAGCACCAATAGCCCTGAGCTGTCAGCAGAGAATAGCAGTTAGACCACCAACCTAAATTACCGCAAAGTTCACAGCTGAGGTTCATGGCCTCACAAAATAGCCACCTCTCTTTTCAAGTGAAAATGATTAGGAATACCTCACAGATCTTAATACGTGGTCTTCTGAACAACCTGACCCATGTCTGAGCTGCCTTTCACACTGTATATGGTCTCAGAGTGGGGCATGAGGGGGCAGCATTCTAGTAAATAGGGATCATTTTGGTCAATTTATCTATCTCTGCCACCTCTGCCATTCTAGCACTGAAGCTCAGATAAGCTGTCTCTTCCTCTAGTCTCAACTCACAGGTAAGAAAAAGACACCATCTTGGGTAAGCAATCTAACACTGACCATGGCAGAATACAATGAATTAGTTAAAATTAGAACTCATAGCCCACAACTTCTCATATTTAGGAATTATTACAACAGTGACAAGAATTATCTTCTTGCTTCCCAGGAGCTAAAGGAGTTCATACCACTGTGCATTGGTAAACAAGGAATTAGAGAATAGCCAAACAATTATCAAGATTAATCTTATACAAGTCTGAATGTTGGGCCAAGAGGTCTTCTGAGGTATCTTGCATTTCTAACATGTTATGCAACTGAACACAGACATCTGTCTTCATCAACTTTATTTAAAGAAAATTACACAAACATGCAAAGCCATGTGCATCTAGTTGTGGCTTCCTTAGCATTTGTCAGTCTACTATAATGACGAGCTGATTTTGACCAATGTATTATCAGACCCAGACCTTCACTTGCCCCAAGTCACCTAATGTGAAAATGACTGATGGAAAGCATTCTCTAATTGGTGAAATACCATGCACATATTAGGGGTTCTTGTATAAATTAGTGAGTTATCACAATACCTATTCTAACGGGTCCAAAACTCATTGTTACATTGAGTAAACTGGATTCTTTTCAGTTGTGTGTTACATTCTGGTATTTATTGTGGCTCATGGGGCAGTCTCTCCTCTTCAAACTATTATGTTTTACACATTTATAATACAAAAACTTTCCTTGTGTGTTCTTTCTCTCATATCCCTGTTTATATATAACTGAGTTTTGCCCTAGTTTTCAAACAGAAAAGTTTTGATTCTCAAACAAAATGCCAGACTCCTGGTAAGGCTTAGTAGATTCTATTTGTGGCTAATGAGATAGAGTTGGAAACCAAGAATTCCTAGAGGAGTGTCACATACCAGCAAACTCTGAAATTGGTTGTTATGTTATTGCAAGTGGTTATTTTCGAGTAATCTTAAAGTTCCTCCTTCATAATACAATATAAATGCATTTCTCCCAGCAGTTTCCTACAGAGAACACTTTGTAGTCTTCAGAGTAACTTCCTGCTATTTCTTGGAAAGCAGGGCTCCGCAAGTTTCCCCTGCTCTCTTAACCTGCCATACCCTTCCTGATCCACACTTAAACAGGAAATGAATCCCTGCTTATGCAGCTTAGGAGTAGAAAGCTAGGAAAGCTCTTAAGGTCCAGATAACAGGCGCCAGTGCTGTAGGTCAAGAAGGACAAATGGGTCCCTCTGGCCCTGTAAGTGAGAGTTACTAGTGCTGTGGGTATTACTTACACCCTGAGAATCAAGAGAAAACTGAAAATTGTAGAATATGCACTCTTGCTGCTGAAAGTTTATGAATTCTTGAAATGTGAAATACAGATACTGATAAAACAGTATTTTAATCTTTCAAAGTCATAAGGAAGCTTCTTTTGGCAACTGATTTTCAAGGATATGGTTGACTCCTAGGAGTACATCTAAAGGTAATCAAGGTGGTAATTTGTACTATTTAGTATGCTAGTACTCTCCCAGAGAGATGCATAAAATATACCTCAAATGTGACTAGTGAGTGTAGTTAATAATGCTACAAAGCATTGTGAGTGAAGCTCCTTTATATATAAGTTGTTATTCAGTGCTAAAAATAATCCCCACTTTTAAGATGTTCTACCAGGTTTTCCCTATGGATACTTGTTATATTCCTGGGATCATAGTGTGGCCTGAGTTATGCTGAATTTACATAACAATATGCTGGATTATAATGGAATTCTTTTGTGATTGAGTAATGCTGTATACAAGTTCCATATATGGAGAAACTAAAGCATAGATGAATTATATTATTTTCTTCACACTGCAGAAATCTAGTAGGAAATTGCATGTTCTTCTCTGGGGAATTACAGAGGAAGGAGTTGCTTGTGTATTGTGCAATTCTAATTTTGTAATGGCTGGTTGTTCGTATATATTGAACTACGGAAGAAGGAATAAGAAATATGAAATGAATAAAATAATTTCATTTGGAGTATTGTGTTAAAAGATCAACATTAACAAATGAGCACTGAGCCCCCAGTAGCAACAGCTCTCCACTGAAGCCTGTAGTTGATGAAGTCACTAACCCATGCTTTTAGCTTTTAAGACCTTATAATTTACTTGGGGAGGCAAGACACACAAATACAAAAGATTCACACAAGGAAGTAGATCATTAGCTGCTAATAAATGGGACAGCTCAGTGTAAAGGAAAGAACACTGAGTTGGGAATCATTATACAGATTCCAATCCTGATTAGCCATGAACTACCTTAGTGACCTTGAGCATGTCGTGATTACCCTGGCCTCAATTTTCTCACCTAGCTATAGGTTACATTTATTGTTTACTGTGCATGCCAACCATCCTACACATATTTTCTCATTTCATCCTCAAAGACACCCTATGAGGTAGGTAGTATTATTTTATTATTGGTCCCAACTTTAATGATAAAGAAACAGAAGCAAAACAAGGTTAAGTAACTTGTCCAGGATTATACTGTTTGTATGTGGCAGAGGATTCAAACTTATATCCTCAGACAGAAGAAGGTTGGAGCAGCATAAAAATGATGCATGTGTATTAATGTGTGTGTGTGTGTGTGTGTGTGTGTGTGAGAGAGAGAGAGAGAGAGAGAGAGAGAGAGAGAGAGAGAAAGTACAAATGTCTGAGAGACTTTGGGTTGTATTACATGATATGTGATATTGTACATGATACAGGAATTGCCAACTATTTGGACAAGCTATGAGACATGATAAGGTGCTATTCATATCACATGCCAGTAGGGAGCCCATTCCATGAGGCTGTCTCCATAACCACCTGGGCTTGATTCTCTGGTTCAATTCTTTACAATATGATTAGGTGGAGCACACATGAGTTACTTTCAACATTAAGAAACAACTTTCCTGTAGAAGGTTATATGCTATATTTTATATTTGAGATGACATGAATTACCCATGCACTAAATCTAGCACACTTGTTTCTGTAAAGACCTAAGTTACAGGAATTTTTATGTTACCTGATAATTATTCCTCATCTATTGCAGGCATAGCATAAGACAGCACTGCTTTTTGTTTTCTTGTTTTATATTACCTTAAGGTGAAATGTAAAGATATCTCAACTTAAATCCATTTCATTGTGATAGTACAAAAGTTACATGTTTATATGTGACTCATAGGCACTCAAACCTGTTTTTATTTGTACTGGCTACTTCAAATATCATAGTTACAGCTACTTTGGCTAAGATTTTTTAAATGATCTAAGCAGAGTACAGTACTGGGCTAATGGTATCTACCCTAAATATTATTTGTATTGAGAAATCTTGAAATTTTTGGTGCTTTATTCATGACTCATTTTAAGCTAATACATCTCTGTTTTTTGTTGTTTTTTTTTTTTTTTTTGTCCTTCAGATCTCAAAGTAGCTTCAGATAAAAGCCACATATCTTTGAACTAAGGCCACCAACTGACTATGCACCAAGGTGTATAATTCAATATCCTCAGCCCTTTAGCTAGGTAGTCAGTTCTATCTGTTTTGGAAGGATGGAAGATAAAATATAAGTGAGATCTTCCAACTGCTATAATTATATATGGTTATATAAACTCATTAAGAAAATTTATAGTTTATAAATGATTTAATTTATTTTTTAATTCTGTCCTTGGTCAGTATTAATAATTGTTATGAAATGGATGTTAGATTTTTGTGGACCAGTTGTGGATATCTTATGTATCTTATGCCTCCGACACACAGATACTTCATTTCTGTTGATTGAATAAATGAATGAATGAATGCATAAATAGGTAGATAAATATCTAACCATGAAAAAGGGCATGCTATTTGAATAGAGAAGCCAGGCTCAGCCTATCACTCAGCACAATCTAGGCTGCCTTCTGTTTTAACTGTTTGAGTCTAGACAATGAGGTGGATAAATCCTTCCCTATCAAGGCTCACATTTAGTTACGGTTTATTCTGTCATTACCTTTTGGCTTTCCTATAAATTGGTTTTATTTAATTATTGATATATTTTTTATTTCTTTACTTCATTTCTGAGTAAAATTAAGTAAGTTTAAAATATTGTAATAGTTATTACTTAAGAAACAATAGTTAATCCAGTTTTAATAAAGCATTATCAAATTTGGCTCAAAATACTTAAACCAACGGCATAAACTGGGTGGTACAGCGGAAAAGCACTTTCAAAGGAATCATTGACATTTGTCATCAACAGCAACATTTTTTAAGTCCATGCTATGTGCCAGGCCTGACTAAGTTCTTTACAAATATTAACTTAATTCTCATCACAAACCAAGGTGAGGAAAATAATGTTAGGCTCTTTATATTTTCATGAAGCCTTATCATTAGTAACAGCTCTTGTTAGTAGACATAAGAAAAAAATAACTAGGGAATAATCCTTTGGCATTATAAAAAGTAAATTTTTCATGCATTCATATAAATTTAAATTATCATTTTATAGCCAATATCAATAAAATGCTTTCTACCAAACACAATGTAATTCAGAGTGGCTTGGACAATGACCTTTTATCTTTCCAAGCATGGAGAGTTAAAAATCTAGAACACAAGTACCATCTCCTGTTGCCACCATTTTAAAACATAAAGGCCATTTTAAACCAAAAATGTTGGAAGGATATAAGCTTATAATAAAGGTCATTCCCTTTAATTGAATAAATTTGTGAAAGAGTCATGATGTCTAATTTCTGATTTTAGATCTGGCTAATGAAAATTTCCCCAATGACTGGTATAAGTCTTTATACTGGCAGTTGGAAATCAAACATCAGGCCATGGCAGCCACATTTATGAATAAAACTTTCTGAAAGCATATGTAACATAGATTCAGCAGGCCTCCATTTTTTCCCTATCTTTATAGTGAGGCCATATTCAGCAGCTTACTGCATCTTTTCAAAAAACAAATCTAGCACTAAAATTCATTGGGTTATCATTTTCTCAAGAGATTAAAAGAATATAAAGAAATCATTTTATCTCACATACCACACAGAAAAGCTTCATAAAGATCCCCTTTAAATATCTTTATTCTTCCCTCAGAGTCCATCTCTGAATGCCAGATTCCTCACCCTTCCTCTCTCTGTGCCACTTTATACCCAAAGTCCACAAAATCCTTACAGCCTCCACCCCCACATCACCACTTCTTCCCCTAAATATTTGTAACCCACTCATTGAAACCCTAACCTGGCATTAAACCTATCCCCACCTGCCCAAAGCAGACTGTATTATCCAAAGTTGAATATGTAGATGTTATGACTGACATTCCTCTCACTGAAAGGTGCAGTCTATGTTCTGTCCCTTTAAATCTTTGAAGAAGCTTGTGACTAACCTAACCAATGAAGTATAGCCAAAGTGACACTGTAATTTCCAAAGTTAGATCATAACAAAGACACTGCTTCTAACAGGTACGTGGTGCTCTGTCTCTCTCTCTCTCTCTCTCTCTCTCTCTCTCCCTCCCTCCCTCCCTCTCTCCCTCTCACTTTTTCTTTCTCAGTCTCTGTTTCTCTCTTTCTCTTTTTCTGCTTGCTCTTGGATCCCAGCCACTATACTGTGAAGAAGCTCAAAGGAGGCCTTAGGAAAAGAATGTTTAGGGGTGTCTGGGTGGCTCAGTCTGTTAAGCGTCCTACTTCAGCTCAGGTCATGATCTCAGGGTTTTTGAGTTCCAGCCCTGCATCCAGCTCTGGGCTGTCAGCTCAGAGCTGGAGGTCAGCTCAGAACTGGAGCCTGCTTTGTATTCTGTGTTTCCTTCTCTCTCTGTTCCTTCCTCACTTGAACACTCTCTCTCTCTCTCTCTCTCTCTCTCTCTCTCTCTCTCTCAAAAATAAATATTAAAAGAATTTTTTTAAGGGAAAGGAATGCTTAGACAAGAACTGCATAGTCTGTATCAACATCACACATGCGAGTTAGTGGTCTTTCAGATTCTCCAATCACCAACCCTGACAGTCTTGAGCTGAGGCCTTAGCCATTGTAGAGAAGAGACTAATCATTTAAACTCTACCTGGTTCAATTTCCTGACTCACATAAATCATGAGAGATAATAAAATATCATTGTTGCTCTGAGTCACTAAGTTGTGGGGTGTTTTGGTATGCACATGTAGATAATTAATATATCCCCTTAGAAAGGAGTTCCCTGGCCATTTATTGTTACTTGTAACTTCTCCTGGGAAAGGTTAAGGAGGGTGGTGGTTAATGTTTCACCATCTTCTTGGTTAAGCTTCTTTTCAAAATATTCACCAAATAAGCACTGGTCTCATACAATCATAGGCAGTATTTCCTCTAGCTACTTTGATACAAATGTTTTTAAGTCTTTTAAAAAAAAGTCTTTAAATTCTCGTGTTTGTATCAGAAACATGGGATTTCAAATTACGTCTTATTTACATAGAAGAAAAACACTGCAAGTGTAAATTATATTTTGATAATTAAACGCATCAAAATATTTATATTCTGTAAAATTTTGAAACCATAAAAATGAAGCAGACTATCATTTTAAGTATAATGCATATTTTTCATAAGAAAAGGAATAATAACCTTGATAGAGCCAACTTATTCATTAACATTCACTTAATGAAACTGGAAAAGAAACTTAACATTTATTTGATCATAAAAGCAACCCTTAATATTGCAGGATGTATTTTTCAGTAAGCTTGGAAATCTGCATTTACTAACACAATATCACAGTTCTCAATCTATTCTTGGCAAGATACTACAATGGCTGAGCAGGACCAGTGCTTATCAATTTATTTATATTGCTCTTGAATAAACTATAAGGAATATTATGAACATTTTTAATATTCTATAATATGTATTTTTCATTGATAACTACAAAGGCAGCAATATTTTCCCACTTGCTCTACTTGCACAATTTAAACTACACATTTTAGAGTCGGGAAAGAACTAGTAACAAGGTTCAGGGAAAGGAAGAGTCATTCAAAAGTCACACTGAATCTGGACCTCACTAAGGGCTCATTTTCTTAGAAAGTTTTTATAGTCCTTATTTAAAGAAGGAGAGGATTAGCAGGACTGTTACTCCTATCTATAGGAGAGGAGTAGATGAGGACTACCTATTAGATAGATGGGCATATAGATTGGCATTTATAAAAAGGACACCTTCCCCCAAATTATTTTAGCATAGGAAGGCAATATCCTGGTTCTGGATTACCAAACAAATACTTTGGCAGTTATTTCAGCAGTGTTCAGCATGAAGGAATGTGGTCGGTTGGGAGAGTCAGATGCAAGGTAGGAGAGAAAAAGCAGGAAACACTAAAAAGTCAGAGATGGTTGTTATTATTAGAAATGGCAGCTCTAAAGATATTTTAGCCCAAACTGTGGCACTGGCATAATGGATAAGAATTCCTTCTTATTCCCAAAGACCCAGCTGCAAAATGGATTTTATTAGAATACCAGATAAGAGATCATTGAAGGTTGAGAAGAATGACATATAATGTGCCCCCAAGCCCTTTTCTTCTTGGTTCTCACAGTGATGTTTAGTGAATATTTAGTGAATTTAGTGAATATTAAGTCAATTCATGTATGTGAATGATATGCAGGACAATACCTGGTTAATGGTGCACTGAAATATTTGTTTACTCTAGACCTCCTATCGAAAGTACATAACAGATATCTGGCATTCATAACATGTAGTTATACTAATCCTTTAAGAATATATTGTTTGACTCACTAAGTCTTCTGTTAGAAATATATCCAAAGTACCCTACAGATTCAGGGCGCCTGGGTGGCTCAGTCGATTAGGCATCTGACTTGGGCTCAGGTCATGATTTTGCAGTTTTTGAGTGGAGCTTCACATAGGTCTTTGTGCTGACAACTCAGAGCCTGGAGCCTGCTTCAGATTCTGTATCTCCCTCTCTCTCTGCCCTTACCCTACTCGTGCTCTGTCTCTCTCTCTCTCTCTCAAAAATAAGTAAACATTAAAAATTTTTCAAAATAACCTACAGAATCAACGCAATCCCTCTAAAACACCAATAGCTCTTAAAAATTTTTTTTTAATGTTTTCTATTTAGTTTTGAGAGACAGAGACAGAGTATGAGTAGGAGAGGGGCAGAGAGAGAGGGAGGTAGAATCCACAAAGCAGGCTCCAGGCTCCGAGCTGTCAACACAGAGCCCAATGTGAGGTTCAAACCTGTGAACCATGAGACATTGACCTGAGCCCAAGTCAGACACTTAACTGACTGGCCCATCCAGGTCAGTACCCACCAATAATAGTACTTTTCATAAAACTATAACAAATAATACTAACATTTGCATGAAACACAAAAGACTGAATAGCCAAAGAAATCTTGAAAAAGAAGAATAAAGCTGGAGGATCACAATTCCAGTTTTCATGACATACTACAAAGCTGTAGTAATCAAAAGAGTATGATAGTGGAACAAAAATAGACACATAGATCAAGAGAACAGAATAGAGACCACAGAAATAAACTGATGATTATATCCTCAATCTATCTATGACAAAGAAGGCAAGATTATACAGTGGGGAAAAGACAGTCTTTGTAATAAATGGTACTGGTAAAACTGGACAGATACATGTAAAAGAATAAAACTGTACCATCTTTTAACACCATACACAAAAATAAACTCAAAATGGATTAAAGACCTAAATGTGAGTCCTGAAACCATAAAACTTCTAGAAGAGAACACAGGCAAAAAGTTTTGACATTGGCAGTATTAACATTTGTCTAGACATGTCTCCTAAGGCCAGGGAAGCAAAAGAAAAATAAACTATTGGGACTATATCAAAATAAAAAGCCTTTTGCACAGCAAAGGAAACCATCAACAAAACAAACAGGCAATCTGTTGAATGGGAGAAGATATTTTCAAATGCTTGGGATTCTCTCTTGCCCTCTCTCTCTATGCCCCTCTCCCGCTCATGCACTCTTTCTCTCTCTCAAAACAAACTAATTAGTTAATTAACTTAAAAACTTTTAAAAAATATTTTAGATAATATAAAACTGAAGTTTGAAAGTCACTGGCATTGAAGTTCATGCTTGTTCTCTCTCCCTCTCAAAATAAATAAATAAACATTTAAAACCAACAACAAAAAAATACCAACTGAATTACCATAGCTTTGTAATAAAGCTATTGTAATCAAAACAGTATGCTAATGGCATAAAAACTAACATATAGATCAACAGAATAGAAGAGAGAGCCCAGAAATAAACCAATATATATATGGTCAATTAATATTTGACAAAGGTGCCAAAAATGAACAACAACAACAAAAATTCTCTTCAAAAAATGGTGCTGGAGAAACTGGATATCCGCATGAAAAAAAAATTAAACTGGACCTCTATTTTACACGGTACATAAAAATCAACTCAAAATGATTAAAGACTTAAACATAAGAACTGAAACCATAAATCTCTTGGAAGAAAACATAGAGAAAAAGTGTCTTGACAATGTGCTTGACAGGAAAATGAAAGGTAAGAAAAACCAAGATAGGTAAGTATAGAATTAAAAACTTTATATAAAATTATAAATTTCATGTAAAATTAAAAGCTTCAGCACAGAGGGAAAAATAACCAAATGACATGGCAACCTACGGAATGGGAGGAGATTTTTGCAAACTACATATCTGACAAGGGATTAATATCCAAAATACACAAAGAACTCACAACTCAATAGGGAAAGAATAAATACCCCAATTAAATAATGGGTGAAGGATATAGACATTTTTAACATACAAATGTACAATATGTACATGAAAAGTTTCTCAAAATCACTAATTATCAGGGAAACACAAATCAAAACCAAAGTAAGGGAAGAGGTCACACCTATTAAGATGTCAATTATTAAAAGAAAAACAAGACATAAATGTTGGTGAGGAAGTGAGGAAAAGGGAACTCTTATAAACTGCTGGTGAGAATGCAAATTTGTACAGCCATTATGGAAAACAGTGTGGAGGCTCCTCAAAAAATTAAAACTAGAACCACTATATGATATACAGCATTCCCACTTCTGTATATATATACAAAGGAAATGAAATCACTATTTTGAAGAGATATCTATACTCCCATGTTCAAAGCAGCATTATTCACAAGAGCCAAGGTATGGAAACAACTTAAGTATATATCCACTGACAGGCACATCAATAAAGGAAATGTCACGCGCGGGCACGTGCGTGCGTATACACACACACACACACACACACACACACACACACACACACACTGCAATGTTATTCAGCCTTAAGGAAAAAAAGAAATCCTGTCACTTGAAAACAAGGATGAACCTGGAGTACATTACACTAAGTGAAATAAGCTAGATATATAAAGACAAATACTACGTGATATCACTTCAATATAAAATCTAAAAATTACAACATTTTTAAAAATAGTCAAATTCACAGAAACAGAGACTAGAATGATGGTTGGCAGGGGTTGAAGAAAATGGGGAAAGTTAGTATAAAGGGTACAGACTCTCAGTTATAAAATTAATAAGTTCTGATGATTTAATTACAGTATGGTGAAAATGGCTAAAAATACCATATTGCATACTTGTAAGTAAACCTTAAGCATTATCATCAAAACAAAGTTAACTATGTGGGGTGCCTGGGTGGTTCCGTGAGTTAGGCATCTGACTTTGGCTCAGGTCATGATCTCGCGGTTTTTGAGTTTGAGCCAGGCATCGGGCTGTGTGCTGACAGATCAGAGCCTTGAGCCTGCTTTGGATTGTGTGTCTCCCTCTCTCTCTGCCCTTCCCCACCTCTCAAAAATAAATAAATACTTAAAAAAATTTTAAAAAGGTAATTATGTGAGGTAATGGATAAGTTAATCAATTAACTTGATTGTGGGTTTCACTTCACACTGTTATGCATATATTAAATCATGTTGTACACTTTAAATATACTACAAATTTGTCAATGATATCTCAGAGATGGAAAAAATACTAAATGATAAACAATGTGAAACTCAGTTACAGTAAAATGAGCATTCCTTATAAAGATAAGTTTCAAAAAGAAAAAGAAAAAAGAAGGGAAAATAACTTATTTCTAGGCTTCTAACAGAAACATTTACAGATTTTCTTTTTCCTAGATTGGCATAAAGTTTATAATTGTCAAAGCTTAAAACAAAGCAAACATACAAGAATAAGAAAATAATGAAAGTAATTGTAATTACTGCAGTCAGATTTTATATGCCTACTCTAATTAACGTAGGTATTTAATAAATGAAATTTAGTTATATGCGTGTTTATATATAAACTCTTTGGTGGTTGTGCCTCAGGGAAGGGACTGGGAAACTGGAAATCTGGAGTAAGAAAGAGAGACACTCTAGCACACATTCTTCTTGTTTGGATTTTTTATCTTGTATATGTAATATTTTTAAAAAATTAAAACACTGTGTATAATAACATTTGATACTGGTAAGTGTCCAATCCATTGAGCTAGTAATCCTCTCAATTTAGCAGGTACTTTCCTCAGGCGACGTATGCTTGGCAGTTCAATTGGCATGTGCAGCCCAAGTAGCAAATCAGTTATTCTGTTAACTGGGTGCCTGCCAACTTGTAGGAACATGCTGCCCCATCCAAGTCCATTCCTCTGCTCAAAATAAAAAGGAAATCCCGGGGGATATCACAGAAATTGCCTTGAATGGGCTCAACCTCCAGCTTTCAGGACACTACAGGGATCGCTCAGCTCCTCTCTGTCCAAGCCTAGGGATTCCACCCCATAGAACTGGGAGAATTTTCCTGTTTAATATTCTGTCCCAGTTATCTTAACCACAACAACTGCCAGCTATGAGGATTGCCTTTGGGTAGTAGGCGGGTATTAGGCTGTTTCTCATACTTCCCTCTTTGTATTGTAGCCATCCTTTTTTGTCTTTCTAGAGAGGATTGTCCTCCATTACAGAGTCACCTCCTTCCTTTACAGCCATTCCTCCGACCTGCCTGAAGCTTCTTTCATCCAGATCTCCCTTCTCCACGTGAAGATTTACCACAAAATAAGATCAATAATTTCTATTTACGGGACTGCTGGTCCTTATTAAAAGGAATAATTAAATGTATTGCGTTCTGTTCCCTCTCTAAATTTCTCCTGTGTTGCAACCAGAGGAAACTGTGTTTTACTTCCTTGTTGAAAAAATGAGACTTTACGTGTAAGACCCCTCGACTTCCAGACCCCACAGACAAAAGTAGAAAAGGCAATTGACTCAATTCTGAATCAGACAATTGTGCAAAAGCAAGAGTTCAAAATCTGGGTGATGGGTCCAGGTCTTAAAAGGCAGGAAACCCTGAATAATAAAATAGGAGGTCACCATATCAATAGATCATTGATTTATAATGGGAGAACATGAGCTCTGGGTGGGCCTAAGCAACCACTGTGCCCTTTCATTAAGTTAATCAGCAGGTTTCAGCCTGAAGGACAGTTCTGTGGCCCTGACCACTTGGAGACAAGTCCTGACCTCTTGCCCTTCCTCACAAAGACTCCAGCTCCCCGACTGTTCCTTCCAGAGTCCATGGGTCCAAGGCCTGAGACTTACTTTGGGCTAGGCTATACGTCAACCATAGCAGAGGCATCATTTTAGACCCATGTATGGTAAAATCTCTCAATAACTTCATAGTACCCACACAGAGTGAAAAACCAAGAAACATTATGATAATGTACATGTGTCTTTGTGGGAGGTGCTGGAGAGAAAGAGGAGGAGCAGAGTGGTTTACAGTGAACATAATGAGGTGTAAGAGGCCAGGCTCCCTACTTGAAATAACAAGTTACAAGGCTCTAGGGTGAGGCCCTGGCAATGTGTTTATTTAGTCCTTTGCTTTTGTAAAATTGGCAAAAGTAAAATAAAAATTCTTCCAATAAAAATTCTTCCAATATCAAGATGTAAATCTAAAAAGATGTTTGAATGTTTCAGTAAGATGGGTGAGACTGATTCCTGACTGGTACCTACATGAAAGGTACACTTTTATTCTTAAAAGTTTTAATTCATGAACTAAGGAAGAAATAAATAAGAGAAAATTTCTAATAGACTTTTTGGAATATGAAAAAATGCACTGAAACTAAGTGACTAAATCAACAGAAGTTATTCATATATCAAGCAACAAATTATAACAGTATTTTTTCAGGTTATCTCAAAGGTGGTAATTCATTAAGAAAAAGGTAAGTTTCAAAACAAATGACAAATTGGCTCCTGAGTTGTTTGACAAGTGAATTAATAAAAAAAAGTGAATCAAACTAACACATTGATAATTTTTAATTTTTTTCCCAGACCTGACATAAAATGCTGACATTGGTAGAAAAATCTAAAACTCATCTGAAACCATTTATGACACTAAAGTGAGAATCTCAGTGACAAAGTGTTAAACCAGTTAAATTAGGAATCTATAAGATTAGTCACTACACACACACAAAACCCAAAATGCCCTAAAACCTTACAGCTCATATATAAAAGAAGCATATTAAAGATTTCTCCAAATTTGATAACTTTAACAATTTATATGATAATTATACCTAACTTTTCTAAACAGTTAATAATTTAAAAAAACCATCCTAGAGAAAAGTTTGAATTATCTTCCTAATCTTTCCATAGAAAATACTGTTAACATTAGTGTCATTTAAAGAGATACTCAAATAATATGCAACCAGAAATATAGGGAAAGGTATTACAGAATTACATTCATAAGTAATTGGTAATGTATTATGACTTTCAATGTTTGGTGATATTTGTGATATATACCAACATAAGTTTGTAATTTCTCATGATTTCTTTTCTAATTTTAAACAATCACTTTGTATCTGATTAACTGTATATTGGTAATAATTAATTCTATTCTAAAAGAAGGAAACATTAATAAATCAGCTTTAGGCTCAAGCTTCAGCCGATCTCTCCCTCCAAACCTGCATCTGCTCTGTAGAAGACCAGAAGACTAGAAGAGAAGAAGCGAACATCAGCCTACAAAATCAGCCTTGGGTACCCAAGAAAGCCAAGGTCTTATACAAAGAGACAGAATCAAAGTCACGTTTCTTAATACGAGGGAAAAGCATTTAAGAATAGCAGAGGGAGGCATTTCTCAAAATGTTGCATAACATTTTCTTGCTTTTTCTATTAGCACATGATCAATGGAAGTTCTATATTCCAGTCTGGATCTGAAGGTTATACTCTCATCTTTATCTTGGCTCAAAATCTCAGAGGAGTGGGAACTAGATTTAATTTTCCTTCTTTCCTTCCTTCCTTCCTTCCTTCCTTCCTTCCTTCCTTCCTTCCTTCCTTCCTTCCTCCCTCCCTCCCACCCTCCCTCCTCCCCTCCCCTTCCCTTCCTTTTTTAATTCTCCCTTTTTTTTCAGTAACATAATGACTAATTCCCCCCAAAGCTTCAATTCACAGACTTGAAGATTTTAACCAAGACTGTTTTCAGGCTTGAAATAATCTGAATAAGTACTCTCCCCTGACACCTGTCCACTTACACCTTTATGCTTTCACCCACACACATCCCACTCACTCCCTGGTTTTCTCTCCTAGCAGTCTATCGAAGGAAATGATGGAATCAAGTTAAACCAAAAGCCAAAAAAAAGGGGGGGGGGGGGGGCAGGAAACAGAAACAGTCTGGTTTCCGAAGTACAGATTCCTTATCTGAATTTAACTTTAGAATCAGGAAGATAAGTCTCCACCACAGAGTACAGCAAGCTCTATTGTGAAATCAGATTCCTTAAATTTTTCTGTTTGACTTTTCATGATAATCTTCCCATGAATATACTGCACAGTTAGATGGGATTTTTCTCTAATTTAATGTGGGCTTTTATTTTTTTCAATGTCTTCCTACTGCTGAGACGAGAAACACAGTCTTATTCAGTGTGTGTGGGGGGGTGGGGGGACGGGTGATTTGTTCCATTCATTTGTTTTTATCTTGAAAAGGCCTCTAAGATCCCAAATCTCCCACACTGACTAGTAGGACTGGAGACTCCTGACACCAGCTTTTACTCTTTTATTCCCATAGACATTTCTTACCTCCACCTAATAAGAACCTCTTTGATAGGGTCTGCAGGGTTATAATTCCTTATGAGCAGAATTATCTAGGAATGGAAAAGATGGATGTATACTGCAGGCTACTTGTACCTGCAAGACATAATGAGGTTTTATTCAGAGTCTGTATTCTATACATACTTAGGAAAAATGCAGAAATTAAAATGCAGTCAGTTTCATGAGAGAAGCTTCAAAAGAGGAAAGGTCTAAGTCATGGGCCTAGAACATGACAACTGGAAGTGGCCATTGGCATCATGTCAATCAACAATCTGCCTGTTAAGTTCTGATTCATTCTCCCCTTAAGATTTTGATCTTTAGTTTGGTCTCATTATGAAAATGAAAAGTTCAACATTTTTTTTTGTTGTTGTTAAAAAGTAAAGCTAGTCAATTTTAGGAGTTTTTAAAAAGGAGAAGTAACTAGCATTTACGCCCAACCAGACTAATCTAATGGAAAGTTTATGTACACTTATTCCACACCATATAATTTTGTTGACTGACCAAGATCTTCACTTCTAGCCAGTTGTGAATTTTGGCTCTCCTTGTTAATAATACCAAACTTCCTTACTTAATACTGTAAACCAAGATCTCCATCCCAACTCCCAAGCATCCCGGTCTACTCCTAGGCTCTCCTCTATTCACTCTTTGCTCTATGTCGGCTTCTATTCCCAAATGTAAAACAGGTTAGTCTGTCTATTCTCATAATATTCTCATAAATATTTCTCAAAAGTTGGACATTTTTATGCTACCCACTGCTTCTACTCTAGACTATGGTGCCATTTTCCCCAGTGAATTACCGCAATAGTTTTTTGATTGGCCTTGCCATACTCTCATTCTACTCTCCCATCAAATTCCTAATGTAGCCATGATGATCTTTTGAAAAAGAAAACCTAGCTTCATACCATTCTTCATTAGTTTCTCACTACTATATCCTTAGTCTGGCTTATGTCTGTATCCTGTTTACCTCTTCAGCCTCATCTTCCTCCATGCTACTGCTCACTTTATAGTTAATTTTAATTCCTTGGTTATACCATGTTCTGTTTTCCCTCAGGGTCTTCACATATACTAAGCAAAAATAAAGCACTTAGAACAGAACTTTTACAATTTTCAACCACCACATCTCCCTAATTACCTGCACCTGTGTCATATACTCTACTTGGATATCCATATTTATTATGGATAAAGTGTCTTCCTCTGATAGCGCCAGTCCTTCTCTTGTATTCTAAGTCTATCCCTCTTATCTACTCAAAGACATTGTCCCATCAACTTTCTGCATCATCAGTTTTCCCCTCTTATTATATCATTCTTCCTATGGTCTGAATACTTGGGTTCCCCCAAAATTCATATATTGGAATCCTAACCACCAAAGGGGTGGTATTAGGAGGTGGGCCTTTGGGTGGTGCTTAGGTCATGTGGGTATAGTCCTCATGAATGGGATCAGTATTCTTATAAAGAGATCGGGAGGCTCCTGGGGGGGGCTCAGTCAACTAAGCATCTGACTTTGGCTCAGGTCATGATCTCATGGTTCATGAGTTCAAGTCTCATGTCAGGCTCTGTGCTGACAGCTTAGAGCTAGAGCCTGCTTCGGATTCTGTGTCTCCCTCTCCCTCTGCTCCTTCCCCACTCTCACTGTGTCTCTCTCTCTCAAAAATAAATAAACATTAAACAAATTAAAAGAGAAAGAGAGAGAGAGAGAAAGAGAGACAGACACCTCTCTAGCTCAAGTGCCTCATAAAGCAAGAAGGATCTCACCAGAACACAACCATGGTGGCACCATGATATTGGACTTCCCAGCCTCCAGAATGATGAGAAATAAATTTCCATTGTTCATGAGTCACCCATACTGTGATACTTTGTTATAACAGTCCAAATGGACTAAGGCAGTTCCCATCAGCATACAAATATACTGTTAATTCTCCAACTTAGAGAATAGAATGTGGTTCCATGTTGCCCTTCAGTTGCTGTATCACTCCTCTGCCCTCTAGAGAAAAACTCCAGGAGCCCAGAAATAGCATGATTAGTTCCCTCAAGTCCCCATTCTCAGTGAAATCTTCCCTGGTTACTCTAAGTAAAATTCCAACCTCTCCAGACATACCATGCCCCTTTCCCTGTCCCCACCCCCTCACCAAAACTTAAGATCGAAGACAGCAGGGTTATTTGCCTGCATCAAATAGTACTTTATCTCAGTCCATCACCATGTAAGCAAGGACTCTGCCTCTTCACACTCTTGAGTGCCTGGCATCACCCCTGTGGCTCAGAGATGGCATTTGATAACTGCAATGAGTGAAGGAATGCATGCATGTGCCTGATAACACCTCTACCTCTCTTTGCCTTCCTCTCTGCCACAGGAAACAGACATTTATACTCTGTAAATACTTGAAAAGCCTAAATCTCCTAATAAGTTGTCTACTTGGTAACTGCCTACAGTCTAGGTCAGCAGTCAGCATTGTCTCTAAAGGGTCAGACAGTGCACATTTTAGGCTCTGCAGGACAAACAGGCTCCATCTCAATTACTCTGTAGTCATGGCGTGCACTCCAAGAAAACTTCTCAGGCAACAACAGATGTTGGCGAGGATATGGAGAAAGAGGATCTCTTTTGCATTGTTGGTGGGAATGCAAGCTGGTGCAGCCACTCTGGAAAACAGTATGGAGGTTCCTCAAAAAATTAAAAATAGAACTACCCTAAAAATAGAATGACCCAGCAATCGCACTACTAGGTATTTATCCAAGGGATACAAGTGTGCTGTTTTGAAGAAACACATGCAACCCAATGTTTAGAACAGTGCTAACGACAATAGCCAAAGTATGGAAAGAGCCCATATGTCCATGAATGGAAGAATGAATAAAGAAGATGTGGTATATGTGCGCGGACACACACACACACACACACACACACACACACACACACACAATGGAGTACCACTTGGCAATCAAAAAGAATGAAATCTTGCCGTTTGCAACTACGTGGATGGAACTAAAGGGTATTATGCTAAGCGAAATTAGTCAAAGACAAATATCATATGACTTTACTCATATGAGGACTTTAAGACACAGAACAGATGAACATAAGGGAAGGGAAGCAAAAATAATATAAAAACAAGGAGGGGGACAAAACATAAGAGACTCTTAAATACAGAGAACAAACAGAGGGTTACTGGAGGGGTTGTAGGAGGGGGGATGGGCTAAATGGGTAAGGGGCATTAAGGAATCTACCCCTGAAATCACTGCTGCACTATATGCTAACTAACTTGGATGTAAATTTAAAAAATAAAATTAAACAAACAAACAAAAAAAAACACGTGGAAAAACAAAAAAGAAAGAAAACTTACAATAGTCAAGTGGGATTTGGCCTGCAGGCCCTAGTGTGCCAATCCCTGGTCTAAGTTGGTTTTCTGGATCTTAACTCATCTCCTAAGCAGAAGTACAAGTGGAAAAAACGGTACAGCTCTTCCCTGGTCCAGGCATGCATATTTAGCCCTATCAACTGTCTAACAGTCTCTGATCCTTCACAAGTGAAAATCTCAACCCTTACCCCCAACTCCACTGAATCTTCAGGTCATTACCAGTTTACAACAAAAAAATATTTTAGAAAGACAATTAAAGCCAAAGTGAAAAAAAAGAACAGTATGGGGCTCCTGGGAGGCTCAGTGGGCTAAGCATCCAACTCTTGGTTTCAGCTCAGGTCATTTATTTCTCAGTTCCTGGGATTGAGCCCTATGTCAGGCTATGTGCTGACAGCATGGAGCCTGCTTGAGATTCTCTCTCCCCTAATTTCTCTGCCTCTCTGCTGCTCTCTTTCCCTCTTTCTCTTTTTCTCTCTCTCTCTCAAATAAATAAACTTTAAAAAAATTAAAAACAGTAAAACAAATTCTACTTGAGGAAATCACATGATTTGTACTTCAATATGTCTCAAATGGCATCAGTGACCCATGACCCCTCCAAGGAAAAATATACTAGAATTGTTCTTCTTTTGGAGCATTATTAGAAAGATAACCTCTAGGAGGAAATGCATATCCTTATAATTCCTTTTTAGAGGTGTTTACTAGAACCCATATTATTTTAATTTTGTAGATGATATATTTCTCTCTCAGGTGTATAGGCCTATGTCACTCAAACAATCTTGTGTTTGCTTGTGCTTACAAAATGCTGCCATGGGGATAATTTAAATGCAAATTAGAAGTCATCCAAAGACGACTTTATTTTGTTGTTGTGTTGTGAGGCTAATGGAAGCAGTCAGTTATTTTCCAGGATAAAAATGCTCTTTAAATAAGAGAAATGGTACAGATGTTTCATTGTACATGTTTCATGTTTTCCAAATATCCTCTGATTTTGTTACCAATTTCTTATCAGTTAATCAGTTAATCAGTTAATAAGCATAATCATTACTCTAAAAATAATAGTCTTCAAATTGTTAAAGCAATACTCTGACAATTTAATAATAGATCTTGGTATTATATGATGATCATGTTATTTTGAACCAAAGTTTTTATAGTGCTATTTTATAACAGTGACATTGAACTGACTTTAGATGACCATTGCTAAGGACAATTTTTGCCACGTTTAAGATAATCCTAGGAGAGATCTTCTGTATTTATTAAAGGTACATTAACTCTTTCAGACCAACAAGTCAGAGACAATAGAGCACTGAAGATATAATTTCCTAATTGGTAAATTAGGCTCCAAGTTTAGGGATCTACATGAAGAATCAACCTGGAGTTTTTTCAGGATCTTCAAGGCCCCAGAACCTATCACCTCTGGTCTCCTTCATACCAGGTAAGGGTTACTCTGGCATAATAATCTTCAGCTTGTGTCACTGTTTCAGTTCACTGCAGATGTCAGCAGAAGTGTCTTTAGAAAGAAGGGAATAACTTCAGAGAAGGTTCAGGACTTCAGAAGGATGAATGCCATACCAGAACCTCTTTCTAAACTATTCCAATTGCATTTTTTGTTAACCTAACCAGATTTTTCTCAGCTATAAGAGATAGTACTGGATATGGAATGAATATTCTGAAGAATTGGGGAGACTCAAATATCCATTCAATTTTCCTCACAATTCCACCATTAACATTGGAACAAGACATTAAGTTAATTGAAACAATTACTATGTCATAAATTAAAAAAGCCTTGTTTGATCCTATTTGACTACAACAGACTCCCTGAAGAATAGATACTTTTCTAGGAGGGAAATAAATTCTGAGGCATACAATTACAACTGAGGTTAAAAACCTGTGAGTATAATTAAGATACTGTATTAAGGTAGAAAGATACTATTAAGAAAGAAAGGTATACATGCAAGGGTTTCTGAGACTGTGGAGGTTACATGTCTATGCCTTCTCTGCAGTTGACTCTGCAGATTGATGGTAAGGTTTTGGAAAACATCTCTCTCTGAAATACTTCTTCTCAAGTAGACCGTACAAATGTGTTCACACATGTGCAGACACACACACACACACACACACACACACACACACACACACACACTACAACAAAGATAAATGACTTCTAAAGGACAAGGACACCTGTAACAAAAGTTTAACTGACAGTTTCTCCTCTTTCTCCTCACAACTGTCTTCAAAATTTTATATCAAGAACAATTCTGATAAGCTTAGTACCACATATAAGGAAGAGTTAGAGAGAAGTACAACAGAGTTAATTTTCCTTCAGGGAAAACTTTTTTTTAAGAGAGGGAGAGAAATTAAAATAAAGTAGTTCTTATAGAGGAAGAATATTCTCCAGAGAGAAAAGACATGCAGTTTGTAATTTCATGCACTTAATTAATTGCAGTGCAAATCACTCTCATTAGGAGTCCATTTTAAGCCTACCAGCTTGAACAGCCAGGAAGGAATAATTACGATGAAACCTTGTCCCTGTCTCCTTACTGAGAGTTTCAGAAACTTTTCCAGGGACATATTGAAAGATTTTTCTTTCTACCACCCCCTTTTTTGTTACCCTTGTATGTAAAAGCAATGGAATGAAATGACAATTCAATGTTTGCCTTTGGTTCCTCCTTACCAGCTTTTACTATTGATTGTACAGTGAAAATTCTCAAAAACTCAGAGCCCTGCCCATACTTTAGTTTCTAGAGTGATAAAGCCTTATAATAAATTCATTAAAGGCTGTGTACATGTTAGGGTTCTGGGTTGCAAACAACAGAAATTAATATTGATGAACTTTAGCAGAAAAAGGAATTCACAAAAAAATATAGGATAGAAATCCTATACACCATAGCCCTATAGACTATAGTCCTATAGACTATAGAGTAGACAGGGAGCTTGTAGAACCAGATGTGAGTGGGATCCAGGGGAGTAATGAACTGCCAGGATGCAACCACACCATCCGTCTGCCTAGGACTCTGGTGCTCACCAGCCAGGCATGTACACTGCTTCTCATACTGTCATCAGCCAAAACCACCATACTACTAATTTTCCACTCAATAGTGCCACATGTCATGGTGGGTCTAAGCCATCCCCTCAAGATTTGAAGTCCTGGCTAGAGGTAACAGATTGACCATGCTGAGATCTAACTGCTAGCGAGGTGTGCAGAGGAATATCTGTCCCCTGTAGCTTCCTTGTGGAAGGCTAGGCCCTCTCTCCCACCTACACTGAGATCCCATCCAAAAAAGAAGAGTGTTGGGTACTTACCAACCAAACCAGTTTTCTACTTCAGGATGTTAACTTCCTTGAATTCTCATCCTTTTGTCTATCCCCAGGATTTTATTCCCAAGAATAAATGGAGTGACAGTAATATAAGTTTATTAAAAAAAAAAAAAAAAAAAAAAAAAGAGGGTACAGAGCATCTGTCTTCTTGCAATGTCTGGCTAAATGAGTATAAACCTAGTGTCTTAATCCATTGAGACTGTTATAACAAAATACCATAAACTGGGTGACATATAAAGAACAGAAATTTGGGGGTGCCTGGGTGCCTCAGTCGGTTGAGAGACCGACTTCGGCTCAGGTCATGATCTCACGGTTTGTGAGTTCGAGCCCCGCGTCGGGCTCTGTGCTGACAGCTCTGAGCCTGGAGCCTGCTTCTGATTCTGTGTCTCCCTCTCTCTCTGCCCCTCCCTCACTCATGCTATGTCTCTCTCTGTCTCAGAAATAAACATTAAAAAAAATTAAAAAAAAAAAAAAGAACAGTAATTTGGAGCACCTAGGTGGCTCAGTTGGTTAAGCATCCAACTTTGACTCAGGTCATGATCTCGCTTCAGGCTCCACAATAACAGTGCAGAGCCTGCATGGGATTCTCTCTCTCTCTCCCTCCCTCTCTCTCTTTCCTCTCACTCACTCATGCCCTCTGCCTCAATCAATCAATCAATCAATAATAAAAAAAAAGAACAAATTTATTTTCACAGTCCTGGAGCCTGGGAAGTCCAAGATCGAGGCACTGGCAGGTTTGTTGTCTACTGAGAGCCCATCTCCTAGTCCACAGATAATTTTCTCATTATATCCTTAACTGGGTGAAGGAACTCTCTAGGGCCTCCTTTTGTAAGAGCACTAATTCCATTCATGAGGGTTCTACCTTCATGACCTAATCACCTTCCAAAGTTCCCACATCCTAATACCATCCCCTTGGGGGTTAGGATTTCAAACTATGAATTTGGGAGTAGGGAATAAACATTCAGATGATAGCACCTAGACTCACTCATGGAGAAGGTGGTAAGAACTACAACCAAAATACGTTCCTGCCTCGGTGCTCCACAATTTGTGGTCAAAGCTTAAATGCCTGCTTTAGTGCTAAACAAATTGTGGGACCAGATAAAAATAACTTAGGTACTTGCTTCAGGGAATGCTTTTTCCTGGAAAGACTATAAACCAAAAAAAAAAAAAAAAAAAAGAGCTTATTTATCAAAATTAACAGTTTGTTCATCAGAGCTCACTTTAAGACCCTCACACTTCACTTCAAGACTTCATTAATCCAAAGCTATTAGTCTTTAAATTAGGCACAATCCCAACGATTTTTCCACTTAGCAAGACCAGACCCTAAAATTCTATAAACATCTTTTTTCTATTTCCCCCTTCTGAAATATTTCTAAGGTTAAAGGTGGTGTTCTCTATTCCAATGAGACTAATACTTCGTTTTGCTTAATCAGTAGATTCTGCTGGTGATCTTTTTTAGGGACCTGCCTGCAAACAGAGACATGGTTACACAACATGATCAAGATAACTCTGAAACCCCAGTATTCCCCCTCCATGTTTGCCAAAAAAAAAAAAAAGTCTATTGAATTACATGTGAGAAACAAAATACCAAGCATTTTATTTTTATGTGTTCATAAATACACTCTCAGAACCTAAAACAGTATATATCATAAACCAAAGGCTCAATAAATATTTGGATGAATGAAACTACAAATAAATCATGAATCCAATTCTTACTATAATTTTACTGAACAGAAAAACACATATTTTTAAGAGAAAGCAAGACAGAAAAAAAAATAACCACAATCTTGTTATTCCAAAAAATTTAATTAACTTCCATATTCCTTTCCAGTTCTTAGCCACATGCAGGCATATATTTTACAGTGCTGTAACTTTAACACAAATGCGCTAGTGTGTTTTGCTTTTCTTCCCAAAAGGCCCCAAGCACTTCCACGGTACCATCTAGTTATCATAATGATCATCTTAATGATGAGATAATGGTCCATGAATGTGAATTTTCATTACCATCCATTCACTGTTTCTGCCAACTGCAAAGAATGACTTTCACTTATAAAGCAGTTTTATAAAAATACTAAATAAACCTAAAATCATTAGCCCTCACTTCAGATTTTTCAGTGGATACTTAATGGAACATACCAGAAGTTATAAACTAAAATAAGACAATGTGGGTTCTGGTCCTTTTTTGTGACAGTTATCCTCTGAAAATCAATTAACTTTTACATTTCTTCTTAAGACAAATGGAGCCCTTTCTGCTTGGGTCTCTGTAGAGTACAACTAATACCCTTTGCTAGGCATTCTATAAATACGATATACTCCACAGTTGCTGAATTCTTGTCAAAAATACTATTTCAGATGGTGAGGATAAACACAGAGAAAAATGACCTTCACAAGGTTACAGAAAAGAAATAAAAATTACATTTGAAGACGCATGATATCAAGAATTTTAGTCCCAGGTCTTAGCCATGCAACTTTATCAGGTAGATTTAAGTTAGTATTAGCATGAACACAGTGTGCCAGAAGATAAAGTTTGAAAATAATATGTAATATCCAAGTTAAGGGAAAAGCCATACAGACATGCCTTTCTGGTGTTTCATTTTACATTAGTAGCTCAATCTACTGAAGAAAGTTTTCTACAAATAATATTTGTCCACATCAAGTTCAATTTCACTCTAGGAGCACCTGGGTGGCTCTGTCATTCGAGTTTCTGTCTCTTGATTTCAGCTAAGGTCACGATCTCATAGTTTTGGGATTGAGCCATGTGTTAGGCTCCAAAGTGAATATGGAGCCTCCATGGGATTCTCTCTCTCTCCCTCTCTCCCTCTGTCTCTCAAAATGAATCAATAACCATTTTTTAAAAATTCAATTTTACTCTAGGGTCATGTGGCTGGTTCAGATGGTTGAACATCTGGCTGTTGGTTTTGGCTCAAGTCATGATCTCATGGTTTGTCGGTTCAAGCCCTGCATCAGGCTCTGTGCTGACAATGTGGAGCCTGCTTGGGATTCTCTCTCTTTTTCTCAAAATAAATAGATAAACTTTCAAAAAATTTCAATCTCACTGTAGATTTCACTGCTATAATTGGTTGCATGATGAACTAGAATAATGCTTGAATACCAGAAATAGTATTTAAGAATATTTAACAAAACAGTATTAAGACAATGATCATTTCTAATAAAGGAAATCCTCAAAATAAAAACCCTAATGCTATTCAAAATACCTAAGTTCTTATTATAACTGGAAAAATAATTACAGCTAAATATTAAAAAAACCCAGTTGTTTAACATAGAATAATACTCTGACTGAAAAGATAATACACATCAAAAAAAAAAAGATCAGATCCTTCACCATACTCCACAGCCTATATCTAGGACACAGCTGAGTAACTTGAAAGACGCAAAATTCCCCCAAAACCACAAGCTGCTGCTGTTTCCAAAAGATGAAAAAGATGAAAGTCCTGAGAAGCAGTGAACGCCATTGTGGACCTGATCATTTGGAGTATGACAACCTCAGTGGCCTTTCCAAAAGATTAGTAACTATGCTACACTTCTGCTTCCCTGAATCTGTCAAAGGACAGCTGGACAGATTCTTGAATGCGTTTTGGAATTCAGCTATAATAATCAAAATAGTCAGAGAACCACCTGAGATAGAAGATCTTCTTCTCCTCTGTGTTCTTCCAGTTCATTATCCTTACACTGCTCTATGATTTCTCTCCCCTGTTCAAATGACTATTCTTGTTCTTCACAAGTATTTCAAGTTTTCTAGAAACCTCTTTCCATGGTAAACAGACTTCCATTCATTTTCAGCCTCACTGATGAACAGTTGCCCTACATACTGCCTTCCTCCCAACTTGGTTCTTCACAGAGGAGGTCACTTCCCTGCAGTGCAACCACAGAGAGGCTGCTCTTGTTTTGGGGGCCCAGTGCCTTTCCCTGAGATGGGTTCAGTGCTCTCCTAGTTATTCAAGTTAACTTACTGATTGTTACTCTTCCTCCCTTTTGTGAAGCCCTGCTTTGACATTCATGCCAATCAACTCTGCTTCATCAATGCCTTCTGCCAGTCTCCCTGGTCACTATGTCCCATTGACTGAAAAGTGTCTAACTTTTCAGCACTTTGACATCCTGAATCTTGCTATCTGACCTCAGTGTCCATGTGGAAGAGTCACCTCATGTCTAAGTCTCTCAGTTCCTCAACTGTTTCTTTCCCACTGCAGCACCCTCTTCCCTAGCATCCCCCTACATCTTGAAAACATCTTTAATTACCCTCAACACTTAAATCTTCACGTTCAAACATGCTGTCCTCCAAATCTAACTTCCCATCCTTTCAGCCTGTTCAGTTATTCTAATTTCACCTGTTTGCTACCACAGGGGCCTCAAGAGACCTGAACTCTTTTTATATCTACACCTTCTTATATTCACTCATTTCCATTTCCAGCTTAGTTGCCACAATTCATCACTTCTTTCATTCTCATGCAAATACCCCCAATTCCCTTTCTCTATTTTTCAAACACTGCATCCCCACTTTCCAATTTTGGGTCAAACCAACTCCCTAGTTGGCGCCTATACTTGGATGCTCAGTACTACTAGACAATATTCCAAACACTCAGATGTTGGTTACAAGAAAAATTAATGGTAATGATTATTAACTGCACCTTCAATATGACGAGTTTATCTAACCATGCTAAAGATTTAGTTATCTGAATGCAAACACTGCTTCCTCTTGTCCCTAGACTGTGTCCCTACTGTTCTCCCTGCTGGGTACCATCTCCTTTTAGATCTCAGCTAAGGTGTCAGTTCCTCATAAGCCTACATTAGTTTGCTCCCCTATGATACCTCATATTAGACCCCATGTCCTCAGTCATTTTGTGTTTTATGTCTAACAAACAGGATTGTAGTTGCCTATTTTCTTGTTTGTATGCCCTACTGGTTCTAAACTCTATGAAGGAAGAGACTATACTGGTCTTGTGGAGCTTCTCATCTTTAGTTCATAGCATGGTGTATAGCAAAGTACAGACACTAGCTATTTATTGGATAAATGTATAAGTGTATACATAAGTACATGACTAACAGATGATTGCATAAATGAACATATTCATCAATATAACTCATGGTTATTCTTTTATATTTATAAAATTTAACTTGATTCTATTACATAAATGTGAATATATGGCTTCAAGAAATAAAATTAATGTGAATTAAATCATATTAGGAAAAAAAAGAAAGCCAAAGTCAAACGTTAACTGGTGCAAAGGAATAAAGATGGAGAATACTCTTGAAATATATGACCAAAAAATGGGAAAGTTCCAGAAAGTCAATTGTGAAATATAATATTTATTTATTCTAAAATGTATATTCTAAATTTTATTTATACATTGTAAATTATATATTTTAAATTATTTATTTATACTCAAGTTTTGAATATCTGTATATAGCCTCCACATAACAAGGGGTGTGTGTATGTATGTGTGTATGTTTATTTACTATGCCATTTAGCATTAACTGTAATTTTTTTATAGGAATCACATTGGAATATCAGTCAGAATATCCTGAGATAGAACTCATATAGAAATGTGGGCAAAAGTCTTACCTTTCCCAGGCTCAAACCTACCAACTGTAATATAAATGATGTTAATCCACTAAAGCAAATACATCATCCAGATAAATTACATAAATGACATCAAACAACTTAACAAAATGGCATGCTACTTTAGTTGAATTCTACAGATTTGGAATACTCTAAAAATGCCTGGCATTGTCTACCTTCTGTTAAATGGATATAAGATTCTAAACAAATGAGATAAATAGGTATGACAAATGATACCTAAGTCTTAAATTGTTAAAAAAAAAAAAAAAAAACTTCTAACCATCTTGCCAGGATTTTCAGCAAAACCAAACCAAAGCAAACAACAGCAGAAACACAGATCATATGTTTCCTAGTTCCTTTCCTATATACAGTTTTATTTTAATGAAATCTCTTTGATCTTTGGTAGTGCTCATTGCGGGGGGGGAGGGGATATTTTTATATTTTGGTCCTTTCCTAAATTTTAGCTGAACACATGTTCTTGTTCTGGATTTCTCAGAGTAGTGCTCTGCAGTCATTATTAAATTTGAATCAGTGGATACATTATGCAGTATATACATAATAATTAAACGAATGTCACTAAGAGTGTTTTCACCGAGGTTTTTTTTTTTTTTTATGAACATAATATTGCAAGTCAAAAGAATATGACTTTTAAAGAATGTCAACTCTCTCTAAACACTTCAATGATGAATAATTCTGGATTATGTAAGGATGGTCAGGCAGGGGGGTGTTTACGGAAAACAAGCTATCTGAGGAGCTGAAAATTACAATTCCTGAACAAAAATAAAATGCTGTTATTCAGCTCTGCACTTTGCAGGCCATAGTACTGTGTTCTTCAATCAACTTTTCATAGCAAAACAAATACTTCACTGGGATCATTTTGGGGAAATATAGAATTCCCAACCAATCTATACAATAAAACAAGTAAAGTTAGCATAAAAAAGGTTTGGAAACACGTGCAAAGTCAGCACCCTCTTTAGTGTTTTTAAGAACGTGAGAGCCTGGTGACATAGAAATTTTGACTATAAACATAAACCCTTCCTTGGTACATGTTACTTTAGTGACATACATATATAGAGTAAAATACTGTGGTATAGTGTCAGTCCATTGGGGTATCCGTAATTAGAATGCCAGGAAGTACTACAAGAATGAAAAGGTACTATTGTAGTCTGAAAAAGAAATTGGAGTTTGATAATTATCTTATTCTTTTGTAAATTTAGGGCATGACAGACTTCATAAAACATTCAGAGATTCTATGATGTAGGAGGAATAAAGTCAGTGTTATTTAGCTGTTTATTTTAGGTTAGATCCAAGAATTGCTACTGATTCTGGAAAAAAAAGATGTGGTTCCTCAAGATACTATATATTAAAGATAAAGTGTTCTATCAGTCTTACAGTCTAATTTTAATCTTGAAAATCACCAATTTCAAAGCAAAAATAAAACCAGATTTAATTACACAGAGAAAATGTTTCAGAAACAAAAGGCTTGCAATATTTTATGGGTGTTCTGGGAAGTTTTGACAAACACTATGCCCATAAATTACACTTGAATAAATCAAAGACAAAGGAACCCAGTTTCTTTCTCACAGTATCATCAAGACTCTTAGAAGTATTGCTTCCCAATTTCTTTGCATTCATTACTTTTAACTCCAAATCTAGCCCAAGAAATTGTATTTCTAAGGAATATTTCACAATCACAATTATGTGTGCCCATTTTCAACTTGAAAAGTTTTGCCTATAGATCTTCCACACAGCTTTCAATAAGAACTTACCAGATAAATGTCTCAAAATTTGAGCACAGATCCAATATGAAGGTGCAAGTCTTGTGGGTACACTCTGAAATACAGCCCTTTAGCTTCTTAATTCCTTAGATTCAAAATGTTCCAAAGATGGAATGCCCACTGTTAATACCTTCTTAAATTAAGATCAAATTTCAAAGATAAGATATGTCTCCTTAACTAGGCTTCTGTTTTTCTTTTGTTTGGATTTCTTTTTGTTTTCTGTTTTCCTTTTGTTTGGATTTTGATTCAGTAACAAAATACAGAAAATTACCTTTTTTATGTTCACTCTAATGTACTGTGTGTACTCAAGAACACTAGATGATAGGTAGTTCATCTGAAAATCAATGTTTAACTAGCATCTGAGACCAGCTCCTCTGCGAATAGCACATAACTCATGTAAGTATTTCTAGAAGATCCTTATAAAATGAACCCTTATTTGACTAAAGCAGTCTTTCTCCCTGTGTTGGTGAGTCTGTTTTATTTGTAAGAGTGACCACTTCTTCCCTTAAATTCTTTTCTTTTCTTTTCTTTTTTTTTTTTTTTTTTTTTGAACACAGCAATACAAATGCACGCAGAGTACTTCTCTAGACAGGTTATAGGACACTAGTGATGAGAAATTGTTTCTAATATTCTCTACTCACACATATTCCTGCATATACATCCATCTAGGGATGTGTCATCAAGTCACAAGGGTAAAACTTGCTCCTTGGCTCTCATTTTATTATAGCTGATGCAGTACTGAAACACAGCTAGAGAGATTTAACACTACTCCCCCGTACTAGCCCTCTGCTCCCACAACTTCTTATCTGTGTGCAGGGAGCAATCTCCACAGGTATGGCAAGCTAAACCCTCCTCAAAGTATCTGGAGGAACATGGACCACCCAGGGAAAGTTAAGTCAGGGTGAGAGATGCGACCAGCGACAGCTCCTAATTCTTGAGGATGCTGGCCAGAGAAATAGGTAGAAGTCAGTAAGGGTTGTTACCCAATTGAAGCAAGTAAAAAGAAGAGGAAACCAACAAATGCAACAAAAACAAACATGATCTCTTCTAATATTTTCCTAAATAAGTGTAGCAGTAGCAGTAGCTGATGTTATTACATATTAGGTACTTATAGTACTAAGTATTTTATCCTCACAGCAAACCCATGAGGTAGGGACTTCCATTATTTCGATTTTTCCCTTGAAATATTACAAAGTTGGAATGGTTAAGTAACTTTCCCAAGGTCACAGAGGTAGTAAGTGGTGAGGTAGAATGCAAATTCAACCTGTCTGCATCCTAACCACTTACTACTCTGCCACCACAAAAATGTCATTTCATTCTCCATGTTTCTGTGCCTGCCCCCTTAGTACATTAAGATGTCCCATTTGCTACCATTCAATGTTCAAGGGACAACTGCCCTTGTCTCTAAGTAAAACTTCCCTTCAGGTTCAGAGTCCTTCTTATCACCTGTTTTCCTTTTATTAAGCTGTGTCCATTTTCCCCTTCCATTTTCCTCTCCACCTTACACACTGCCCTCTTTTCCTTTTCACTGTTCTTTCCCCTTCATCTGCTTCTTCTCCTTTCTCCTTTGTCCCACTCCATTGCCATCTCTCTTATCCTCATTTCCTTGACCTCTCACTATTACACTTTCCCTACACACACACACACACATACTCACACACATGTGCACACATTTCAGAGGTCCTTACTGTTACCACCATTAGAAGTAAATAGAAAGTAAAAATGGAAGCAATGGTCTGAGAGAAGATATTTTATAATGCATATATCCAACAGAGGACTCTAGAATATATAAACAGCCCCCAGAAATCAGTAAGTGAAAGAAAAGCTGGATAAATTTTTAAATGGGCATAGCATAAAATACGTTATTCATAAGTTAAATAAACATATTAGCAGCTAAACAATACTACCTGTCATCAGATATATAAAGCATAGTAAGATACTGCTCACTACACATTCACCAGAACTGATAAAATGAGACATTAAGAACACCAAGTGAGGTTGAGGATGCAGAGCAAATGGAACTACCACACATTGCCAGTGGGAGAGTAAAATAGTATATCACTTGGAAAATTGTTAGGCAGTAACTAAAATAAACATATGCTTACCTATGACTCCGACATTACGCCCCTAGGAATATAACCAAGAGAAATAATTGAGTATGTCCACCAAAAGACTTGTATGCAAAAGTACACAGCAATTTTACTCATAATACATGCCCCCCATACAAGAAATATCTCAAATGTCCATCAATAAGAGAGTGTAGATAAATAAATTATGGTATGCTCACACAGTGGAATACTGCACTACAATAAAAAAGAGCAAACTATTGATACATACACCAACATGGATAAATATCAAAAAGCATTTTAAGTGATAGCAGCCAAACACAAAGAGTGCTTACAATACAATCCCATTTATATGATGTCCAAGAAGTGGCCAAACTAATTTTCAGTGATAGGAGTTAGCAAACTACATGGTGATTACATGGGTGTATAAATACATAAAATTTTATCGAGATATATACTTAAGAGTTGCATATTCTACTGCATGTAAACTATCCCTTAATAAAAAAAAAAAATTTATGGCGCATCTGGGTGGCTCAGTTGGCTGAGTGTCTGACTTCAGCTCAGGTCATGATCTCATGGTTCATGAATTTTAGCCCTGCATCAAACTCTGGGCTGACAGCTTAGATGGAGAGGGAACCTGGGTGGCTCAGTCAGTCGAGTGTCCAATTTCAGCTTAGGTCATGATCACAAAGTTCGTGAATTCAAGCCCCACATTGGGCTTGCTGCTGCCAGTACAGAGCCTGCTTCAGATCCTGTCCTCCTCTTTATTTGCCCCTCCCCCATTCATGCTCTCTCTGTCTCTCTCTCTCTTTCAAAAATAAAATATAAACATTAAAAAATGTAAATGGAGAAAAAAACACTTAAGAGAGAAATATGAAAATCTATGACATTCCAAATTATTTCTTTGCCAAGTTCATAGCATTTCTTTTTTTTAATATGAAATTTATTGCCAAATTGGTTTCCATACAACACTCAGTGCTCATCCCAACAGATGCCCCCTCCTCAAAGCCCATCAATGCCCATCACCCACCTTCCCCTCCTTCCCACCCCCCATCAACCCTCAGTTTATTCTCAGTTTTTAAGAGTCTCCTATGGTTTGGCTCTCTCCCTCTCTAACTTCTTTTTTTCCTTCCCCTCCCCCATGGTCTATTGTTAAGTTTCTCAGTATCCACAAAAGAGTAAAAATATATGGTATCTTTCTCGTATGACTTATTTCACTTAGCATAACACTCTCCAGTTCCATCCACATTGCTACAAAAGGCCATATTTCATTCTTTCTCATTGCCAAGTAGTATTCCATTGTGTATATAAACCACAATTTCTTTATCCATTCATCAGTTGGTGGACATTCAGGCTCTTTCCATAATTTGGCTCTTGTTGAAAGTATTGCTGTAAACATTGGGGTACAAGTGCCCCTATGCACCAGCACTCCTGTATCCCTTGGGTAAATTCCTAGCAATGCTATTGCTGGGTCATAGGGTAGATCTAGTTTTAATTTTTTGAGGAACCTCCACACTGTTTTCCAGAGTGGCTGCACCAGTGTGCATTCCCACCAACAGTGCAAGAGGGTTCCCATTTCTCCACATCCTCTCCAACATCTATAGTCTCCTGATTTGTTCATTTTAGCCACTCTGACTGGTGTGAGATGGTATCTAAGTGTGGTTTTGATTTGTATTTCCCTGATGAGGAGTGATGTTGAGCATCTTTTCATGTGCTTGTTGGCCATCCGGATGTCTTCTTTAGAGAAGTGTCTATTCATGTTTTCTGCCCATTTCTTCACTGGATTATTTGCTTTTCAGGTGTGGAGTTTGGTGAGTTCTTTATAGATTTTGGATACTAGCTCTTTGTCTGATATATCATTTGCAAATATCTTTTCCCATTCTGTAGTTCATAACATTTCAAACCATTAACAGATGTCCTTCTTCTGTGAGAGTCAATACACAGCCCTGAAGTCAGAGTGACCCTATCCCATATGGAAAGCTAACTGATGGATACATTGAAGGTTTTCAACATCTCAGATCTTACAATTCTGTTTTGTCATCCTTGAAAGTTTGTAAAGGTTGCTTAATCACAATACACAAAAGCTCAGACACGTTAGGCTTATTTATAGAGAGTTGTTAAACGGCATATATTTGAACACATTTAAAGCACCTGGTCAAAACAACCCAAAGTAGAACTGTGGAACTGTTCATTCTAAAAGGCTCTCTCAATTTCAGTATCTTGACCCAGGCACTTCATTAGGAAGGTAATAGCTGCAGGCCAAAGTTCCCTTCAAAAAATAGTTACTCTTGGGGCCACACTGTGTCTTTCTAAAGGGGTCGCATAGGGGCGCCTGGGTGGCGCAGTCGGTTGAGCGTCCGACTTCAGCCAGGTCACGATCTCGCGGTCCGTGAGTTCGAGCCCCGCGTCAGGCTCTGGGCTGATGGCTCAGAGCCTGGAGCCTGTTTCCGATTCTGTGTCTCCCTCTCTCTCTGCCCCTCCCCCGTTCATGCTCTGTCTCTCTCTGTCCCAAAAATAAATAAACGTTAAAGCTAACATCCTGGAACGTGTTCGGGATCTGCCTCTCTTCTAAAAAAAAAAAAAAAAAAAAAAAAAAAAAAAAAAATAGAAAAAAAAAAAATAGAAAAAAAAATAAATAAATAAATAAAGGGGTCGCATAAGCCTCTAGACCCACTGTGTGATACCTCACAGAGCAAGTCTCTGGTGTGCTGATACACAGGAAGAAAGAACAAAAAGTTATGATGTTAAGAAATTAAGGAAAATAAATCCAAAGGACATGAAAAGCCTCCTTTCCCATCAAAGATTTACAATTACCAGTGTCTCAGTGTAGGTTGACAAAGAGACCTGGTGGCAGGCTTACCTTCAACAACAAGGAACTGAGACAACTTGGCTAAAATAGTCTCAATTCCCCATTAGCCTTTTCTCTGAAGGAATCTGGGGGTTTGGTTAACTGAAGTGGCTACAGGATGTGAGCCCTAACTTTACCTTCTGCTTCCCTTCCAAAGCTTAGATATTCCAGAAAATTATACACCTGATTTTTATAGTTCTCAAATACTCAATTCACAAATAATTTTTGCCTCAGAATGTAATAATAGTCCCTTTCATACATTCTTAGTCTTTGTTTCTTGTTGGTCACGCTTGTCCATGGTTTCTCCTGGCTGGCTTCATGTACAAATTACCCTGGTTTCACCTTTCTAAAAGACAAACTCTTTCCTCCAAAATACTGAATAAGTTTGCAAATGGTAAGCACAATTTCACTTACACTTGTTTCTTAGATTCTTATTAAGAAGGAAACAAACTTTGAACCAACGTAAGTATAACCATACTGACAATTCTCTATTTGGCACTTAGAGACTATTTGTTTTTAGCAACACATTTAAATGTAATTAATTGAGTTAGGTTTTTACCTAATAATTTTAATTATATACATGGCCAACTATATAGAGATATATTAGATCTAATGCATTATTTTCTTTTAATAGCAGATGATATAACATGAGGTTTGAATGAGAAATCATGGTTAGCCATCAAATTCTTTTAGATACCAAAGTTAAATGAATGCATCACAGCTGAAATTTATTTAAATTTTAACTATATTCTCTTCTTACTCAAATGTAGACAAAACAAGATAATGATTCTAAGATAAACCTGCTGTGCAGAAAAGAGTTAATGTCAGGCCTGTGACATTATCTTCAGAAAAGCCTGTTTGAAAGTTTGCCCTTGGCTGGTATCTAGAAACTGGGATTTCAGGAGACTGTCCACCATTCCCTAAATGGTAAGAGACATTCACTGTGCCTAACCTGGTTCTAAAAGAGAAAAAAAAAAGTGGTTTGTGCTGAACAACTGCTTTCCTTCTGGGAATCTGAAATTTAGGCATAGGCTGGATAGAGGGTGCCTAAGTGACCAGCCCCCTGTAAAAATTCTGGTCACTGAGTCTATTTTTTATTTCCTGGTTTTTATCTTGCTTTTTTTTAAATTGTGGTAAGAACATTTAGCATGAGATCTCCCCTGACCAATATTTAAGCGCACAACACAATGTTGTTCATTATAGGCATAATGATACAGATCTCTAGAGCTGATTCATTTTGCATAATTGAAATGATATATCCATTGAATAGCAATTTCCCATTTCCCTACCCTTAGCCCCTGGCAACCCCCTTATCTTTCTGTGAGTTGCACCGTTTCACATTCCTCATACAAGCACCAAGTCTTTCAGAGGTTTTTCTGGTATAAGACTTTTCCGGTGACACATTTCACAGGTGTTGTCACAGCTCACTTCTAGAGGAATTAAGGGCATCCTGTCTGACTCTACTGTAATTGGAGACTCTAGGAAGCTTCCGGCTGCTTTCCTCCAGATTTTGCCCCATGTGCCTTTCTCTTTGCTGATTTTGCTTTGTGTTCTTTGGCTGTAATAAATCTCAGCCATGAATAGGACTATTGGCTGAGTCCTGCGAGCTCATCTAGCAAATCATGGAATCTAGGGGAAGTCTTGGTGACCCCTGACTCAATCCCTGATACCTGGGAATCCTGCCCTATACACAGATGAACAGTAGTAGTTCATCTTTGATCCCAAAGAGAGGGGAAATCAGTTTTTTGAGACAGTATTTTTCAATGTTCAGGTCAAGCTGCCATATAAAATTCCCAACTGCTTCAGTGTGTTTGATCAATAAGTGTACAATCTTCCTTACATACATGGTTCATCAAAAACAAAAACCAAAGACAACTAGACACATATTTCCACTTTCCATTTCTTTAAGAATTTGGTATATTCTCACTTACCTAGTAGTAATTTCTTCATACCTTTTAATAACACAAGTCCTTTGAACTGATCTGTAACAATTCAAACTAAACTCAGTATCACAGAGGGCAGTTACTAGCAAAATTTCTTCTAATTACAACTTTTCTAACAACTTCTAGGAAAATCCAGAAGCACCTTTCCTAGACGTGCCTTCAATTTGGCGGAGAATGGGGAAGAATCACATTTGTCACCTAACAAATTGCTTTGTTCTCATAATCTTAGCGAATGCTCTAGAGTCTTTCCAAATATGGGCCACTGGATTCTTCCTTTCTTTCCTATTCAATCTTCTTAAAAATGCAGCTGACCAAAACAGCAAAGAATGGATGTGCCCATTATCCACACTTTCTTTCTCAATGTTTACCTGGCAACATTGCTCTGAAAGAGTAAAACCTCCATTGCTAAAGAGCAGAGAAAGAACAAAAACACAACTATTCTGCAAAGTCAGCAATACAAAAGTTATTGAATGATGGAGACAGTGACTGTGCGTGACTCTTCCATAACTAGCACTATATAAAACCACCTCCTTTTGGGAACTGAAACAGTATTCTGGTAAGCAACACCTTGATGTGTCAAAGGCCAAATTACTAGCCTCCTGAATATAATTGCTTATTTCCTTGGATTCTTATTACATGACAATCTATTCTTGATTCAAAATTCATTTTGTACTAGTGAACATGGCCTACTGTTTCCAGATATGTATGCCTATGTATTAATGTGTTAATTAGTTCTCATGTGTGAAGAATTTTTATTATTAAATCACATATGACCAATATTAATTTTCCAAGTCCAAATCTCCTTTCTTAGATGTTTATTCTCATTCACCAATACCTGTTCAACTCCTCTGTGTAAAACCGTTTGACGAAAACAGCTTCTCCTGTAGAGGTAGAGACATTTTCCTCCCAATCAAATCAGGCAATGAGCCACAAAATCTCAAAAGACCAAAGATAACAATCACCATCCAAAATATAAAACGGGAAAATGTTGCCCAGAGGCACTCACCCACTGGAGTCTGCAGAAGTGATAGCAATCAGTGGTAGAATCTTCAGAGGGAGGCTGGTCGGTCTGGGAATGTTCTCTGATTCACTTTTCAAGTCGGCTTGTTCCAACTGTCTGAAGGCAAGAGGGGGAAGCTGAACATTGCGGCAAGAAAGTCTCCGTACAAGATAGGGTTCCATTCCTCGGAAAGGGTCTTCCTCTTCATTACTGGAATGCAGTGTTTCCTCAGAAGCCTAAGGCAAAAGGTGAAGAAAGTACAGTACTCAATAATGATGGCTTTACACTTTTGGAGAGAGAAATTAAGGGAAATTATATATGAAAAAATATATTTATTTTATTTTATTTTATATATATATTTGTATTTTATTTTGTGTGTGTATATATATATATATATATATATATAACATTTATTTTGTGTGTGTGTGTGTATATATATGTATGTGTGTGTATGTATATATATATATATATAACAATGAAGCAACAATACTAACAGAAATATTTTATGAAAAGATCAGAACTAATAACTGAAATCTAGATTTATTTTCAAAAGAATAAATTTGTTCATCAATATATTTAGATAAGGATCAGTGGTTGCAGTTAACTGATCTCCAATAATATTAGAATTTATTAACTCCGTGCATGAATTCTATAAAATCAAGGGCAAGTCAAAATAGTTTTCTACCTTCTAAAAGATGACTTATAGAAAATTAATATATACATATCTTCACATATGACATAGGTATACATACATGCCTATGAAGAACAAGGGAGAAAATAAGTTATATTCTTTTTCTTTCCATACTTAGGGCCATAGTTATAACAGGTATTTTCACATGTTATGTGTCACTTGGATAAATATTCTATGCAAAGTTTTATAGTAAGATTTTTTTTTAATTTTTTTTTTTCAACGTTTATTTATTTTTGGGACAGAGAGAGACAGAGCATGAACGGGGGAGGGGCAGAGAGAGAGGGAGACACAGAATCGGACACAGGCTCCAGGCTCTGAGCCATCAGCCCAGAGCCCGACGCGGGGCTCGAACTCACGGACCGCGAGATCGTGACTTGGCTGAAGTCGGACGCTTAACCGAGTGCACCACCCAGGCGCCCCTATAGTAAGATTTTTTAAGGGGAATTAAAAAAAGGACATGAAAAGGAAAGCTGAGAGCCCAGCAGATCATAGCTGAATTTTGCAAATTAGATCCTTATTATCCATATGCAGAGGCAAATCAAGCTTAGAATAAAGTAGAAAACTTATTATTTTGATGCTAGTTGGAAAAAATATAATGTTCATGTGCAATTCCCAGTGGTTGGAAAGTCTACTCGAGCAATGTTTATTATATCCATGTATTCAGAATGACAGAATCACCGACTGTTACCAGATAACATCTGGGTTCTAGAGTCTTTGTGTTGCCACATTCTCCTATCATATTCTTAGAGTACTGCTGAATCTCCCTGTGTTTTCTGTTTCTTTATTAGAAACATAATAAAGTATATTGCTCACTACCTGCAATGTGATACACAATCATAAATAGCAGTTTTGTTTCCTTCTGAGTTTTACAGGTAAAGAAACTCTTCCTGGGAATCAAAGTACTTTTCCAAAATTTAGGCTGTCCATTATATGTTAAAAATGGACTTTGGAGGCACCTGGGTGGCTGAGTCAGTGTAGCATGCGACTCTTGATTTTGGCTCAGGTCATGATCTCACTGTTCGTGAGCTCAAGGCCCACAGTGGGCTCTGCACTGACAGCGTGGAGCCTGCTTGGGATTCTTTTTCTCTTCCTTTCTCTCGGTTCCTCCCCCACTTGTGCTCTCTCCCTACCTATCTCTTTCTCTCAAAATAAATAAAAAAACTTAAAAAATGTGTTTTAATAATTGACTTTGAAGATGTGCCTGGGTAGTTCAGTTGGTTAAGCATCCAACTTCGGCTTAGGTCATGATTTCATGGTTTGAGTTCAAGCCCTGCATGGGCAATGTGCTGTCAGCACAGAGCCTACATCAGATCCTCTGTTCCTCTCTCTCTGTGCCCTTCACCAGCTCACTCTGTCTCTCTGTCTCACTCAAAAATAAATAAACATTTTTAAAACTTGACTTTGGAGAGCCCACCCCTAATTTAGAGTTTCTGTTGCACTTCTTATTGTACTAATACCTTTAGATAAGTAAGGTCCATTGTCCTTTTGAACACAGAGGATAATGATTTTTACCACTCAAAGTTATTGTCTGGACCAGAGATACGAAGTATTTAAAGCACCAATAACTAGCGCAGTTTGCACTCAACAAAATGGCAGCTAGTATTATTATAATCCAAGCTAATTTCCTTTATATTTTCAGAGCACTATACTGCCTTTGATACTTTATTTATCCATATCATTTCCATATAGAGAATTTGTCTGTTTCTGGTTTAGACCTTGAAAAATGTGAAAAGATAGGCAATAGCGTACTCTGTTCACCCATGGATTTTATTATCTAATTTTATGCGTAAGTAGAATAAAATGAGGGCAACAAGAAGGTCAAGAAAAGGTCTAAGCTAAAATAAAAGTTCATTTGTTTCAAACCTAGATATGAAGATCCAGATTCTGCGAATCTGTGCTTTGAGGACTCTACTTGCTTTGCAGAACAACATTAATAATAATAATAATGGCCTTACAAAGGAGGCAGTCTTGCCATTTCTAACAACACAGATGCACCTTGAAAGCATTATGCTAAGTGAAATATGTCAGAAAAAAACAAATTCTGTATGATCTCACCTGTATGTAGAATCTAAGAGAAAAAAAAAAAAAAAACTCATAGAAAACAGAGGTCAGATTTGTGGTTACCAGAAGCAGGAGTGCAGGGAGGGGAAATTGAATGAAAGCAATCAAAAGGAACAAACTTGCAATTATAAGTAAGTACTAGGGATATAATGTACAATGTGGTGAGTTTAGTTGATATTGCTATATATATATATATACATATATATATATGAAAGTTGTTGAGAGTAAATCCTAAGAGTTCATTATGAGGATTTTTTTTCTTTTCCTTTTAGTATCTATTTGAAATGATGCCTGTTAACTAAACATTGTGGTCATGATTTCACATTTGTAAGTCAAATCACAATGTTGTTAAACTTATATACTTATATACTGTATGTCAATTATAACTCAGCAAAACAGAGAACAAATTTAATAATAACAATGACCAATATTTATTGACTCCTTATTAAATGGTACTGTGTTTTACATATACCAACTCATATAAATTTTATTGAAATTTTCTGAGTTGGGTCGTATTACTCTTCCCATTTTACACATAAAGAAACAGAGACCTATAAAACAGCATACCTTCAGCCATATGATTAGTAGGATAACCCTTCCAGTTTGCCTGGCATTGTAAGTTCCATGTCTGCAGAAACCCCCCAGTCCCAAACTAGGATGGTTGAATACCGTACAAGTCAAGATCCAAAACCAAATCTCTTTCAGTTAAAGGTGCAACTACTAACAACTATGTTTTACTACTTCTAACAAGTATGATATGGCAGGGTGCAGACTACCAGAAAAGAACATATATACTCATCGACCAAAATTTAATAAGCCTCACATTTTCATTAAAATAATAGTAATAGTAACAACAACAACAACAACAACAACAGAACTGAAATCAGGACAGCCTATTAATAATAACCCTTGTTGGGGCGCCTGGGTGGCTCAGTTGGTTAAGCGGCCGACTTCGGCTCAGGTCATGATCTCGCAGTCCGTGAGTTCGAGCCCTGTGTCGGGCTCTGTGCTGACAGCTTGGAGCCTAGAGCCTGTTTCAGATTCTGTGTCTCCCTCTCTCTGACCCTCCCCCATTCATGCTCTGTCTCTCTCTGTCTCAAAAATAAATAAACGTTAAAAAAATTAAAAAAAAAATAATAACCCTTGTTGATTAAATCAGGAGATAGAGTTTCCTGGCCCAACTTTGCCATTAATTACTTTTATGCTGTTCAGAAGTCACTGAAGCTGTCGGGCTTTAATTTCCTTAGACATAAAATTGAGAAGTTGTACAAAATGACCCTTAAGACCACTTTCAGTTTTGAATACTCTGATTTTAGGGGTGCCTGGGTGGCGCAGTCGGTTAAGCGTCCGACTTCAGCCAGGTCACGATCTCACAATCCGTGAGTTCGAGCCCCGCGTCAGGCTCTGGGCTGATGGCTCAGAGCCTGGAGCCTGTTTCCGATTCTGTGTCTCTCTCTGCCCCTCCCCCGTTCATGCTCTGTCTCTCTCTGTCCCAAAAATAAATAAACAAAAAAAAAACAAAAAAAAAAAAGAATACTCTGATTTTAAATCGCCAATGGCAAAATCAATGTTTAGGGAGACGGCGATAACAGAAAACAAAGAGAAAAGGTATACATGTAACATTCTTAGCTTTTACATTGAGAAAGTGGGCCTCTGTGTGTTTGTGAAGTTCTGTGTGTTCATCTAAGGACACAAGTGCAGAATGAACCCACATTCTGGGATTGCTAACAGGTCATAATCTGCCTTACACATTTCTCAAGAAGTTAATGACTGAAGTGTATAGATACCCTTCTTCAGGATGAACACAGAAAAGAACAAAGGATGAGTCTAGCAGAGCTGAACACTGAATGCAACTGGCCAAAGCTAATATATTTTTATAAGTGCTAAACTGCCCACTCTGATAATAGCATTGCTACTGTAAAAACACTTTATATAATCCAGGCTATCTGATTAAAGACTTAATGTTTGTGACATTGTCTTTTAGATAAAACCACCTCAAGAGGTAACCTCTTTTGAGAGAACAACCTATATTAAAAATAAAGTGGTGTTTTTATCTTGACAATAAAAATGATAAAACAGTGTATGTCTGTATCCTAACATTTCCATTCAAAAACAATATGACAAATGGTTTTTTAAAAATTCCAGATCCACGTGCATCAATGATCTTTCAAAAATAAAAAGAACAACTTTATCGGATAGAAGACAGGAGATTAAGTGGCCTTATTCTGGAAAGCAATGTAAAATTGACTACTGGGACAACATATATCTTATTGCTGGAAAATGGCATTTTTGCAAAGGCTGAAGGGATAAGATAGTATTTATAATATCTCTAAGCAATCACTTCTTAAAATGTGGTGCTCAAACCCCCTGCATGAAAATCACAGACAGTGCCTGTTAAACTTCAGATTCCCAGGCCCTGTTCCAGATCTGCATAATGAGAATCTCTATGACTAGGGCCTGGGAGTCTCAATCAGTCTCAAGGATGATTCCTATGCATACTAAAACTTGGAAGCAATAATTTTGCATTTTAGACATAGTCCAATAAGAATGGCAAAGATCCAAGTACAAAGATGTTCACTCCAGCTTATGTATAATAATGAACTGGATGTAATGTAATTGTTGTATTGAAGGATTGGCTTAATAAATTTTGATTTATCATATTATGAAATACTAGGAGGTTGTTAAGGCACAAGCATATGTGATTATGGCTATAACATTGACAAAGAAAAACAGATTACAAAGTGGTATTATTTTTGTAAAACAAGGCTCAAACACAACAATAAAAATTTAACATATAGTATTCATAGAAAAATTATGGACAGATATATCCCAATTTTCTAAAATGGCTTTTTCTGAGTGACAGTATTGGCGGTGATTTTCATATTTTTATTACCACCTCTTATATTTTCCATCAAAAATGTAATATTTAGGGATTAAAAAGTATAGTGAAAGTCTCAGTAATAAAATAATATTTACCTTGTTATTGATTCAACTCAGAAATATCACTTACTTAGCTTTAAGATATACAATATCAAAAGAGAAAAAACACTACAATGTTTGAATGAGTTTAATGCAAACCTGTTAAGTTGTAATAAAATGAAATTCCCTTTGGTAATTAAACAATTTATTTGAAATAGATTTAAAAAATAACTTCGAAATAATTCTTTTCACTGTTAGGACAAATATGTCTCTGAAAGGCATGCCGAAAGAAAACAAGCCCATAATAATTAACACAATAACTGAGTGAACATTAAATATGTTATTATTATCATTTTGTTATTTTCTTCTTTGTTTTCTTCAGCTTCTGTGCAGAGTATTTAATTAATTTCTTTGTTCTCTTTTTCCATCCCAAAGTAGATGGCAAATCAGTTTGCAAAGCCCTAAGAATGGGGACCTACACATAACTGGTGTTAAATAAATTGCTATGATTGCTGATAATCTCATAGTTTTTGATAATTGTTTCATTTGTGTATATAAAAATGAAGTTTTCTAAAGAGAAATTACCATAAAATGTATATACAGTGGCATTGGAGGACAGAATGTTTCTTTCTGGGCACACAGCTACATCACATTTCTAGACTGGGTTGCAGGTAGTTGTAGAGGTATCGATGGTGTTATATGACATGCAACAGTTTACACAAGCCAAGGAAGTGTATGCCACTTTCACATCCAGCCCATAAAAACTGTGAGAATAACCCTTCCTTTGTCTCGCCATCTGTAATCTCTTGCCATATACTGAAGATGGTGGAGACAAAAGATGAAAGTCACGGTTCCTAAATCCCTCTTCACAGGAGAGTCACTTGACAATCAAAAACATTTAATGTGGGCTACATGAGCCACACATAATTTTTCCATCTGGGAAGCCATTAAAATTGGGGGTTTCCTTATTACAGCTAGTGTTATATGTAGAATCACATCTCTATTCTTTGAGTTCAATTTATCTTAATCATGACATCATCCTTTCCTAGTTAAATTCTTGAATTAAGAACTGATGAAGTCTCTACTACCTTCTATGTTTGTGTAGGGAGCTGGAAATACAGTTGAGTGAGACACTTCCGCTCCCTTAAATGCTGACATTCATTTAGGGAGAAAGATAAATAGACAATAGCCAGTAGAATGACAGCTGCACAGAAGTTAGGGTCATTTGGGGATACAGAGGTAGGGTGACACTTTTGCGAGTGAAGGAGGTTTCTAACGCAAGTAGAAAATTCAGACTTTCTGAGGCAAACTGAGCTCTATGATTCTACTTCCCCGAAATGTTTGGTTGGGGGATCCTCTGTCTCTTACATCTTAGCAATGCCCTAAGGTACTCTCTTTCCACAGTCTTTCTCCACATCTGACATACTGCTGGTTGAAAACCTCAGGAGCTTCCTGGGTGAATCTGAAACTGTCCCCACTCACAAAGAGGGCAGGGAGAGAGAAGCGAGAGACACAGGTCCTCCCCAGTTAGTAGGACACAGGCAGACCCAGCCCGGGAAGTTACGGAGGTGGGTGGTGAGCGCTGCCAGCAGCTGCCACAATCTCGAGTTTATGCAGACACCTCACCTGAGCTAGGTCACAGACACCCCGAAGTTGTCAACAGCACATTGCTCCCTCAAGATTGCGCCCTTAAAGTCAGCTCCTGCTGTGGAAAGCATGTGTGGAAGGTACATTCCCAGGACCCATGGGGGTGAGAAGCCTCTGAGTGCCCAGATCCAGCCGGCGGGTCAGCTGGAGGTCACGACCTCCCCATGACCTCCTGGGACACTGCACAGGTGGGGTGGCTGTCATAACCTCTCACACCCTCTTCCACGATGAGCCCTGAGCAGTCATTAAGGGGTTCCCCTCTGAGGGAGGCAGCCTTTTGGTGGCAGCTGTACTGGGGGCAGATCACATAGCAGCAATTTGGCACGTCCAAGAGAAGACACACATTAAGATGATTCCCAAAATAAGTTTTTCTGTCAAGAGTCCCATTATCCAAACCACTGATCTATTAAGTCCTCTAGACTGGGGGTCTGATCACTCAGAGCATTTACTTGTGTCCTCATGTGATTTAATAAAGATGATACATTGGTAGGCCAATCAGATATAAACACAGATTTTGTTTAGATAATGGCACAGGTGCCTCCTTAGTAGGCAGTAATAATGTCCATTCTATTTTGGAGGACAGCTTTCCTCATTAGAGATAGTTCAGTGTTCACAAAAACCAGACCTTGTGACCATCATTTAAGTCATATTTGGTAAATTTAATAAGGGCTTTTATGTGTGTTATATAATGTCTTCTGGGCCAATGGAGAGGACAAAGACAGCAGCCAAATGATCATACAGGTGGAAAACAGAATGTGCCCATCTGGCCTGGAGGAGACAGAGGTTGGCAATTTTTGTTACTGTGGTGTGGATTATCCCCTGTGGCCAGGGAAAACCAGTGTGCAGCAGCCCAACCACTAACGTGGAAGCCACAAAGATTGTGCCATACAACCATTGGGTCTCAATGAGGGATATCCAAAAACACCTTTGCTGCATGATTAGTCAGTGCCAAACCAGTCACTATCCTTTAATGTGACAGAGTAACTACACAGCTTTGGTAATATCCATCCCATATCCCTGAAATAATTGGGTTGGTTCTGTGTAGAGTGCTATTTCTTTTCCCAATGTAGGGGTGCCTAATGTCCCTAAACCGGGGTGAGCCAAATGAACCTATCCCAAATCTGAGTACAGGCATCCATGGCTTTGATGGTGGTGTTTTTAGGACCCTTCCAGTCAAGAGTCTGATAGGCTGTCTATACAGTTTGAATGATTAACAAAAAGAATACCCATGCCCAGTGTTATTGATAATGTGTGCCACAGGCCAGGATTTTGGATCAGTATTAGTAATATCAGATGAATTATAAGTAAGAAACCTAGGTTGCTCTTCCTTAATATACTGCTTTAAGTCCCTTCAATCCCTGTTCTAGAGTGGCTATACCCACCATAATAATCCTAACAAGCTAGAGAGGGGCAGTTGCCCACATACCCAAAAGTTGGGTTGATTCCTTTGCCAGGCATACAAGTGGGCCAATAGAAGAAACGTATTTCCATCAGGTGTCCATCTTGTGACCAGACATCCAAAGAAACAAAATTGCAAGGTTGAAAAGACAGATATTTAGTAGGAAATTGTATGAGAAAATATTCACCTTGTATAAGAATTACATTTGTGTCCTGATCATTAGATGTTAATGTGGCTGCAGCTTCAGGAATTTGAAATGGTTGTGCTTACCCTACATGTAGGCCAGCGGAAGACAGCACTGTTAGGTAAGAAGAAATAGACTAGGAACAGGATGCACCATCCCAGGATTTCCATCTTTTTATTTCTTTAAATGGTATGTGTTCCATTCCCATTATAATGCATTTCAAGAGATTCAGCTTGCAGCAGGACAATGGGGGTACCAGTTGATCTTATGTAGCTCCTCCTCACTCAAAGGTCAGAGCAACTCACCCATCCTTGTAGGATATTCCATTGCAAATTCCAGTAGAATACACCTTTGTCAGGCATGATGAGGGTTGCTGTCCTTAGCAGCACAGAATGTTGATCCTTGTTGAGAGTCAGGGCAATAGCTGTCTCCCACAACTGTCATAAATGTACAGTATTAGGTGTTTTCACAAGGGTCCCCCGTCAGGCAGATGGGGCAATAGACCCTACAGTTGGTAATTCAAATGTTTTAAAGCCTGGGACAGTACTTTAATCCACCCAGACAAAGTGGTTTTACCGATTAGTAATTTAATTTCTGCTTTAATATTCCATTTTCCCTTTATACCAACTGTACTGCTGGGGGTTGAACCTCCATTCAGTATCATGTTCCACATCATCACCTTGGAAAAGTGACCCCTGATAACTGTCTATTCAATGATGGTATCCACTGAGCTTCTCTAATCCCCTAATACTGACATCCTGGTTTGTACAGCAGCAGAGGAAAGCTTGGGTTAGGCTAGACACAGTGTCCATACAACCAACGCATAATGAAAACCTTTTCTTGGAGGAGGAGGCCAATAAAATCACTTCGCGAATCCCTCACTGAATGGGAACTTCTGTGCATGGTTCAACATTCATTGGCAGTTGCCGTAGGCATTATCTAGGACACACAGGACAAGGTGTTAGTGCGTAACTAAGTTGCTGTATTCCAAAGGTAATCTGACATCCTTGGCAAAATGCAATCCCACCCCAGTGATATAGTGGCCGCTCTTTCTATGACTCAATCCGCTATATCTACTAAAGGGTCAGTTGCTGAAGTTTGTACCCTAAGCTAGGGCATCAGCTTCCGGATTGCCAGGGGTTGTCATTGCCTTGAGCCATAAGGTGAAAGACCTTGAATACTACCACAGGCTCTTGTAGAAGAGCCCAAATGTCTTTCCACATAACCTGACCCTAAAAGGGCTTAATCATAATCATCTACTTCTTGGCTTCCCACTGTCCATGCCGTAGGGTTAATCCCTTTATAATAGCCCAACTGCTTGTGCAAAGGGTTAAAGGTTAGGGATCATAAGTGATCACCAGCCAAATCACTATTAGTTTAGCCCACTGGCTGCTGGACTTGTTCCTGTTTTCATCCAGATGGTGTCAGTGTTGGGCTGAATAGTTACTGTAGCCCATGTGGGTGGGTTGTCCATCTTTATATCAGGCATTAGCAGAATTTCCCCCACCCCCTTTTTATTGGCCATCACAAGAATAGGGGTAGAGGCATTTGAAGGATCCACATACTCCACTGGACCTAGGAGCACACATATTTCTAGCAAGAGCGAGCTATCAGTCCAGGTATCATTCTGTTGCAAAAAGTCTTGCCACTTACTCACTGTGGGAGTTTGAACCATGGCAAAGGTGGGTGGATAGGACATATTATCAACCCACCCCTTAAGAAGAAAGGGAGTTCTCACCATGATATACTTTTTCTTCATGAGAGGCTCAACCTAGAGGAGTACTGCATACAATCCTAGGAGCTGTTGCTCTATGGGGCTATTTCCGTTGCCTTCAGAAGTGGGACCAAAATCCAGGGGACACTCTCTCTTCTTGTTGTCTCTGCCACAGTGTCAAACCCACACCTTCTGGAGTCACAGACATATCTAATTCAAATGGTATCTTTGCTTGGGAGATGCCCAGAGCTTTAATCTACTTCACTAGTACTTTTGTATTCTCAAAGGCAGCTTGGTGCTCTGATCGCCAGTAACATATGTGCCCTTTCTTTATCAGGCAGTCTAAGGGACAGAATCATTGTGCCAGGTGAGGAATAAAAGTCCTATGAAATCCACAAAATCCATACAAAATCTTTTTCAGGTTCTTAGGAGTAGGATACACTCATACCTCATTAATCACAGCTTTTGGGACAATGTGCAACTTCCCCAACAACACAATTCCCAAAACTTTACAGCAGTGTCTGGGCCTTAAATTTTCTGTGGGTTCGCTGCTCATCCTCTCCCTTGCAGATGTCCCAGCAAAATCTGCAGAGGTCCTGCAGCAGAGGCAAGTCTTCACATCTTAACACGATATCATCATAAGTGTAAAGAACCCATTTTTCAAATGTGGGGAAGGAGAAAAGAGACAGATCTCAAGCTACCATCCCATGACATATTGTGGCACCACGCAGATAGCTTTGGAAAAACACTTTAAAAGTCCACTGCTGCCTCTGCCATACAGAGATATATTGATCTTATGACTCGGTGGCCAGGAGTATACTGAAAAAAAGAATTTGCTCAGTCGAGTACAGCATGATACACTCCCAGGACTGTGGCCCAAGTATCTAAGATAATGGCAATGTTGGGCATAGCCCCATAGATGAGGGAGTACCACCTTGTCCAATTATGCATAGGTCATGGTCATCTACCATGAGCCATCTGGCTTTTTTATCATCCATACCAGACTGTTGGAAGCACTATGGGCAGGGAATACAATACCCTCTCAATGCAGCTCTTGAATAGTTTGTCCTATTTCCTTATGCCACCCACTCAATTTATATTGTTGTTACCACTCTTCACAGGGTTGACTGGTTCTTCGTTGCTGTTTCCCTTCAGCACAGGTTTCATTATTCTAACCCAGAGACATAATTCACCAACAGAGGTTATAGATTTGGCTTTGTAGGATGTTAATAACCAATATGTTCCCTCATATTAGACAGATAAAAATCTCATATTCTTACAGGTGTGAATACCCAATTTACAGTGTCAAAAGGACCTTCCTCACCCTAGCCATTTGTCCCCCATAACCACTGATGGCACTGAGGGGGCAGAAGATTTCTGAGGGTCACCATGTATCAGAGTACACTCAGCTCCAGTATCAACTGGAGCAATCACTTATATTTCTGAAAGACCAGTGAGGAGCTCCATGGGAGGCTCCAATTGTCTCTAATGGCCCTCACCTGGATGTAATATTGGCTTTCATCTTTTATCTGGGCCTTGTGATTCACCTACCATAGATAGGAATGTATCCCTGAGGCCTCTGCTCAAGCAGACAGAGCATCAGGGATGGTAGGTGCAGTCCCAGCAGCATGTGGTTAAACCATATTATTTCTGGATTACGTTTACTGGGACCTTTACAGCAGCCTGAGATAGCCATTTGTGAGTTCCTGTTCCATCTCAGGTCTTTCCAATAACCCGTACTCATTCTCAAAATTTGTCAGTTTTCCCCAGATCAGCAATAGATCATCTGACATCATAAATGTCACGTCTCATGATTAGGCTCAGACTAAGTATCAGCATCTCATACTAGGTGCCTAGAGTATCTTAGCTTTCATTCCTGCAGTGAATATGCACCAATAAAAGCCTTCAAAGACAAGGACACAGATGGCCTGTCTCATTCCCAACTCCTTCCTAACAATTTATTTTATCTTCTCTATAGATTTCTAATGTTTCGTGTGACCAGGGAGAGCCCCATCATTGGGTCAAGAATGCCTGTAGACAAGAACAATTATATCTGTAAGGAAGTGAGTTCCTTAAACACCCCAAACACCAGGAAGGAGCCACTGCTGGAGTAAAGGGTATATGATGATGTTGCTCATTTTCTCTGCCTCCTGCTTAGTCAGAGAACTCCAGAAGCTATCCCCTGCACACCCTCCCCCCAGTCTCATAGCCCTACAAACCATGCCTGGATACTTCCCCTGGCCTTTTGCTGAAACTTGGCAGCTCTATCAATAAGCTCAGTGGGCATGCTCTCTCATCATGAATGTTTCCTGAACTAAGGGTTGCCCTGCTAGCTGGAGTTGTAGCTAGGGTTGTTGCTGTTCTTAGTATTAGGGGTCAGACACATGGGGTTTTCGGTCGGTTTCATTGTCACTTGCCACAACATCCTCCTCCTTGCTCCTCTCACTTTTCTATTAATTCCATCTTTTAGCATCCTAACCAGGTTTTGTCACAAGTGCTAAGACCTTAATTCTAAGCAGCTTGTGCCCCACCTCGGTTTTGCAAAATGGAACCTCAAGGACTCCAACTTATCATCCTGCTCTCCCACCTTGTCCTCCAGCCCCAAAGCTAGCAGAGTAGTACACACCTGAATGTCCTTCTCTTACCTCAGCAATTCTTCTGACTTGCTAACAGGAGCTTCAGCCCCTAATTGGGATCAGTGACCAAATGAACTATCCACCATAGGGACTGGACCACTGTGGCACCCAGTCATTTCCCTTCACTGATGCAGAGCACTATGCATGAGTCCTCAAACAAGTATGCCAAACCATAGAGCATTTTTAGGGTATTCCCATATTCATGTGGTAGCCCACAAACATCTAAATATGGGCCAGTTCTCCCCAAAAAAAGATTGATGACCAACTTAAGATTTCCCCTATAGATGCCTCCTTCCTAAGACCCATTTATTGAGTCTTCTGGCTGCTTTGCTAACTATTGCTTCAAAACCTCAGGAGCTTCCTGGGTGAAACTTGAAACTGTCCCTTGTACACAGAGAGTAAGGAAAGACCAAAGAGTCTACTCCAGATTGGCAAATGGAAGGTTTAATAAGCAAGGGAACTTACATAAAAGTCTTGTCTTGGGTGGCTGCAAAAAAAGTAGATCTCTTTATCCAGCCACAAGAATCTTAAAAGTTTATAAAGAGGTCTTAGCTGGGTTCAGTCACAACTGAGAGTCTTAAGAACACATTGTTCCCTCAGTGTTATGTCCTTGAAAATACCTTCCACTGTGGGAATGGTGGGCAGAACATACATTCTATGGACAGGGGCATGGAGGAGAAACCTCCAACTGCCTAGATCTGACTTGCGGGTCAATTGATGGTCATTTTCTCTGTCAGTGACCTCCTCCTCATCATGTTTAAAGTATTACCCAAGACTATGAAAACAAATAACTCAACCTTTTATTACCTTAAGTCAGACATCAGTCTGCCAACTATAGTGAAATGATTTATGTGTCTAGTCCCTTCATTAGCTTGGACACATCTGGAAGGACAGGAATGCCTCCAGCATGCAGCCAGTGCCTGGGATAAAACATATGCTAAATAAACCTTGTTGGAAGAATCAGTGAAGAAAATAGATAAACCTGACTCTATTCCTTCAACTTCAAGAAAGTAGGAAATGAGGGGAACATCTGGGTGGCTCAGCCAGTTGAGCATCTGACTTCAGCTCAGGTCATGATCTCACAGTTTATGGGCTTGAACCCTGCATCAGGTTCTGTGCTGACAGCTCAAAGTCTGGAGCCTGCTTCAGATTCTGTGTCTCCCTCTCTCTCTGCCCTCTCCTTGCTCATGCTCTGTCTCTCTCACTCTCAAAGATAAACATTTAAAAAGAAGAAAGTAGGAAATGAGAAAACAGCATTAGACATTGGTATTAATAGTATTGTGTTTATAGGTATTCATATAAGTTAGGTTAACAACTGTTACCTTTTGCAATGTAAGAAACATATTCACATGTTGGAGGGGCTCCTGGGTGGCTTAGTCAGTTAAGCATCTGACCAGCTCAGGTCATGATCTCGCAGTCTGTGATTTTGAGCCCCATGTTGGGTTCTGTGCTGACAGCTAAGAGCCTGGAACCTGCTTTGAATTCTGTGCCTCCCTCTTTCTCCCTGTTCACGCTCTGTTCACACTCTGTCACTCTCTCTCTCTCTCAAAAATAAACATTAAAAAAAAGAAACATATTCACATGTTGTGAGGATTTAGGACACAGATATCTTTGAGTACCTCTATTCTATCTCTATCATATATGTTCTCTTGTCCTTCCTTTTGGGGCAAATTTTGAATTATGAAAGGAGAGGCAGGAATGACTGTGATGGCTGGGATTTCTCCCTTCACTTCTTTCCCTATCTAATGAAGTCATTTATCATCCCCATTTTGTTAATTCAAGGACTCCCAAACTTTATGACTTCTGCTATAACAGAAATTTGACATCTATTTAACATTCACTTTTCAGTGACACTTTGTATCACTCCTTAATGTGGCTGCTTTGTCCTCCCTTAAGACTATACCTCCATGCTCCTCCTGGGACTACTATAGTTCCCCTACTCTGAACTGTGTGGTTCAGCTAGGGTTACCAATCTAAATCCTCCCACACCATAGTTATAAGCATGCACTTGTGACCCAAGGAGGGAGAAACAGAACCCTTTTGGAGATTCATATATTGCTGAACTGGAGGCATGGAAACCTATTCCTAACCATTGATGGTGAAAGGCAAAATGAACTCTGGAAGAATCTGTGTCATGTCTCCCAACCATTAGAAGAAATTGGCCTGTGATAGGATAGAATGAAGCTAAGCCTCAGGGGAACAAGATGAACAAGATACATAAGAGGTTCTTTTGGCAATTTGATTCCCTGAATTTATGTGGGCTAAAGACCAACTCCATCTCTTTATTTCCCTGTGATTGAAAGCAAACACCGCCTTTGTTTGCTTTAGCTAACTTAAATTGGATTTCAATCATTGGCAGCAGAAACATTCTTTATTAATATAGTCTTATTCTGAGCTAAGTGCTAGATTTACAGTATCCCTTTAAATTCTCAAGAAAACAATAAAATATATAACAACAAAATAGCTTAGTGGCTGCAACATATAAAAAGGAATTTCTCTTAAAATTCCAAAATGTTAATCATTCAAATTGCTTTTGTATATCTCTACATTTGAAATTTCTTTCAAATATATATTCGTTAGAATATGTATTTTCACCTAACTTTTTAAATAAACATTAAAGATTTTAGGCACTCCATGTTTCCAGAGTACCTATGCTAGGCAAAGCTCTGTAAAAGTTGGAATGTTAAACAGTTGCATAGATTTTCAGGAGAAAAACAAACCAAGCTGAAGATGTGTATCGCTTCCAATGTTACATTCCTTTTTCCTGTATTATTCATTTCTTCCAAAATTAAGTTCTGAAAAAATACTTTCCCTGTGTCTGAATTTGCAGTATAATCAAGAAAATTTTTGAAAACTGAGCCAATGCTTTAAGGATTAAAATACAATTTAATAGGTTACTATCACAATAAATTGAAAATCATATAGTTCAAAAGGACTATATACAAACAGTAGACATTTTTCTATGTATATTGTACTGCTATGTCTCCATGAAATTGTTAATACATAATCCATTTTCCAATGGATAGTTGTAAACTGATAAAAGCACTCTTGCAAAAATGAATTCCATATGAAAATGATAATTTCCACCCCAGGTTAACACAAAGATACCAGATAGATCTCTAACATCCACAGAACATAATACAAATATAGGCTGTGATTTCAAATTGATTAGAAAACACAGAAATTACTGAAGTCTGTTTAAAACCATCCCCTATAACTCATTCATCAAAACTTGTAAAAAATTCATAAAAGGAATAGAAAATTTCTCATTCAGCAATATTCTACCATATATTCTCATCAAAAAGAAAGTCTGAAACTACAGGATTCAATCAACTTTTTGTAAATAGCATTGTACCTTTCCTGGATGACCTTGAACAAGGAAACAGATCCTATTTTGTTAGCAGGGGAAGGAAAGAAAAGAATTAAACAATAATTCTGGAACTGAAAAATGTAATACCTGAATTGGACAATTCACTAGAGGAAATCAACATCAAACTTAAGCAGAACAAAGAATCAATGAACTTAAAGACAGGTCATTTGAAATTATGAAGTCAGAAGAAAAAAAGAAAAAAGAATTTTAAAAGTGAGAAAACCCTAAGGGGTTTATATGTAAATTATGAGAGTCCCAGAACAAGAAGAAAGGGAGAAAGGGGCAGAGAGCTTATTTGAAGAAATAATGTTCGAAAATTTCCCAATACCAAGGAAGGAAATGAACATTCAAATTTAAGAACAAAAAAGACTCTGAAACTCAAAGAAGCCTCAAGACACATTAAATAAGTAGTGAAAAGTCAAAGACAAAGAGAAAATCTTGGAAGCAGCAAGAGAAAAGTGACTCATCACATAAAAAAGAGCCTCTATAAGATTGCCAGTGAATTTCTCAGCAGAAATATCACAGGCCAAAAGAGAGTGGGATGATATAGTCAAAGTGCGGAAAGAAAAACACTGCGAACCAAGAATGCCATAGTCAGCAAAATTGTCCCTCAAAATGAAGCAGCTATAAAGAATTTCCCAGATAAACAAAATCTAAGGGAGTTCATCATCACTAGATCTGCCTTAGAAGAATTATTAAAGGGAGTCCTTTAAGTTGAAGCAAAAGGACACTAGACAGCAGCACAAAGTCATATGAAGATATGAAGTTTTCTGGTAAAATATAAAAATAAATATTTAGACAAATACAGAATTCTGTGGTACATAAATTGTTTTAAATTCCGGTACACAATTTAAAATATTGAAGCATAAAAAACTATAAACCTATGTTAAAGGATACAAAGTATAAAAATATATAACCTGTAAAACCAATAAAGTGAGGAGGATGAAAGGAGTATCATTTCTGTGTATGATGCAAACTATCAGTTTAAAATCGATACCTGTAAGTATAAAATGTCTTATGTAATCCCTATGGCAACCACAAAGAAAAGACCTATAGAAGATGCAAAATGAAAATCAGAATATTTTCAAATAATGTATCTGATAAGAGGTTAATATCCAAATTATATAAACATCTAAAACTCAACAAAAGTCAAATGACTCACATAAAAATGAACAAATAACCTGAATAAACATTTCTCCAAAGATAATATGCAAATGAACACTAAGCAAATGTAATGATGTTCAACATCACTAATCATTGGGAAAATACAAACCAAAATCACAATGATAATTTACCTCACATGCATTAGGGTGACTACTATCAAAAACAAAACAAAACAAAACAAAACAAAAACAAAATCAAAACAAGTGTTGGAAAAAATGCAGAAAGAAAGCCTGCACTATTCCAGGGATAGTAAAATGGTATAACTGCTTCAGAAAATAGTATGGAGTTTCCACAAAACAATTATTTTGTGTTAAAAATTTTATTTAAATTCTAGTTTGTTAACATAGGGTACAATACTGGTTTCAGGAACAGAATTCAGTGATTCATCACTTACATACAATACCAAGTGCTCGTCATAACAGCTGCCTGCCTTAATACCCATCCCCCATCTAGCCCATCCCCCATCCCCCTCCCTCCATTAACCCTCAGTTTGTTCTATTTATTTAAGACTCTTTCATGGTTTGTTTCCCTCTCTCTTTTTTTTTTCTCCCCCATCCCACATGTTCATCTGCTTTGTTTCTTAAATTTCACACAAGTGAAATTCCCAAGAAATATTTAAAAAAGAACTATCTTATGATCTAACAATCCAACTTTTGAGTATCTATCTGAAAGAACTGAAAACAAGATCTCAAGAAGATATTTGTATACTGATGTTCACAGCAGCACTATTCACAATAGCTATGAAAATCTAGTGCTTACACCTAAAATTAGAGGAGATAATATGAAAGAAACTTTCTGAAAAGTCAGTTTGAAGTGTGCATTAATAGCATTAAAAGTCATTCAAGCCCTTTAGCCTAGTTATACCACTTCTCTGGAAATTAACCTAAGGAGGTTCTTAGCAATGCAGCTCTAAGTTTTTAATAAAGATGTGTGTAACATGATTAATGCTAAAAACATTGAAACAACCAAAAATTGTCCAGGTATGAGGAAATTACCTTAAAAATACATCTATGTAATACTAAGTAGCTTCTAAAAGGAATTTACTGAAGAAATTTAGATAGTATTCTGTCAAATGAAAAAAAGTAAGAGCCAATTGGATATATATATGCATGTTCTCAAAATGTCTCTCTGTCTCTCTCTGTCTCTCTCTGTCTCTCTCACACACACATACACACACACAAACTAACAAACTAGAAGGAAATATAATGAGTATCTTAGATTGTTATCTTAGGGTTACCTAAATCACCCACATTCAAAACCAATTTCATATAACGTAGAATTTTTAAAACCAAAGAAGCAACTAGTGAACATTACTGCACTCTGAGACAAAAGGTGTGATCACTTCCCTGACTTGCGGTCCCCACACATCCCCTTGTCTCCTATCACTCTGCTCCTCCATCTCTCCACAATATTAGCAGGAAATGTTAGGGTAAATAGGAAGGAAAAGACTCAAAGAGACAAGCAAGGACAAAGAGGAGGCACAAGAAGAAAAAACAATTTAAGAAATCTAAGGAGAAATGTTAAGACTATGAAAAAAGAATTAGATGTGGTAAAACAACACTGAAAGCAGTAAAAATAGCTATGGCTAATGTCTCATGTCTCTACTAAATAAAAATTTGAGGAAAAGCTAAATTTCAAAATATATTTATGTCCCCCCAATAATGAAATGTAAGTCATTTATCAAGTCTTTAGATTTAACTACTAATTATAGAAAATTTAAGAGACAGGTGACTATGTTGAACAACACCATAGGGACACAATCAGCAAAATCCAATCTGTGAGAAACTCTGTAAGATATATGACCCAGTTTTTTAGCAAAGAATTACAGAGAAAGAGAGAGAAGAGAGAAAAGAGAAGTTTACTGTCTAAAATAAAACTAAGAATAATTTTGATCTATTAACCTTGTTTGGAACTCATTTCAAACAAACCAAATATTATTTTAAAAGTCAGGCAAATTTGGTATTAAGAGATTATCAAGACAAATTAAAGTTGTTTTCATGTTATTGAGGTAATTTTTTTAATCTATTTTAGGTACATACTAAAATAGTTACAGAAAAAGTAATATCATATGTTGGATTTGCTTCAAAATCATCCTAATAGAGGGAAATGTGGGTGGGGATGCAGATTAAACAAGAGTTGGCTGTGTAGTTAGAATTCCTGAAGCTGGGTAATGAGCATTTATGGTATATGCTTTTGCCCATATTTGAAGATTTCCATTATGTATTTTTTAATATAAAAACTCATAAAGAGGGGCGCCTGGGTGGCGCAGTCGGTTAAGCGTCCGACTTCAGCCAGGTCACGATCTCGCGGTTCGTGAGTTCGAGCCCCGCGTCAGGCTCTGGGCTGATGGCTCGGAGCCTGGAGCCTGTTTCCGATTCTGTGTCTCCCTCTCTCTCTGCCCCTCCCCCGTTCATGCTCTGTCTCTCTCTGTCCCAAAAATAAATAAAAAAATGTTGAAAAAAAAAATTAAAAAAAAAAAACTCATAAAGATTTTCTCCTTTAAATCAAGGAAGGAGAAATAAGATGCTGTGCAAAGAAGAGGGGAACCCACAAGCAGAAGACTCATTGAAATAAAATAGTGTCTATATCACCATTTTACCTAAGGTTTGCTCTAAAACTGGGGTTAAAGCTATGTGTTCACCATGCCCTAAGAGGACGCTGTGGAAACTAATTAAAACAAATTCATACACTGCTAAATATTTCTCAGAGATAGTAGTTGTGTACATTCAACACATGGTGATAATGATGGTGACAGTGATGGCAGTGACGGTGGGGATGGTGACGATGATGATAATGGTGATGGTATTGGTGATGGTAATGATGGTGATGATGATGAGGATAAACACTACAACTACATAGGAGTCTAAGGTTATTGGGTATCACTCTGTGACAGGAATCTCTCTATGATTCCTTATCTGGTATAAAACAATGATTCGTAGCTCTAATCTGACCACCAAATATCCACTAAACTTTACACAATTAGGTGATGATTTTCTTTGTCCTGAAACCAAAAACTCACAGGATAATGTTATCCCTTATAAATAGCATTTTGCAAAAATCAATTACCATATTCCTTTCAAATAAACTGAAAGTTTCCCAGAATTTAATAAGCTATTGCTTTTCATAGTTAGCATACACCCCCTCAAAACTGCATTCTAAATACATTCATCCCTGCCACTCAAAATCAGGGCTTTAGACTTCTCTTTCCTTCAAGGTTATAAAGTAATTTCTCCTTTTTTTTGATTTTGAGAAAAGTAAAATTGCTAGAGCTTCACAATAAATAGTGCATAGAATTTTCACAACAAAGCATTTAAAAACTAGATACTTTTTTTTCCTTTGGCACATTTTGGCCTCTAAATATTATTTTCTGGGTTAGTTATAAGATGATTTTTCAGAACATTGCCTTCAATAACCACCCTGAACAATGAAAATTGAAATCAGGTCCCAATGGTTTGATTTATTATCTTCGTTTCCTTGAAGGAGAGAATAACAAATCACTCCAAACCTCAAGGCAACATGGATTTTATAAGTTAGATTATAAATATTAAGGGATAAAATGTATTTTCATCACATGGGAATGATTAATAGCTAAAAAGCAGAATAAACACCGACCTCAATATGGGTATGAAATGTAGTCATTATCAGAAAAATCTTAAACAATTGATTATTGCAATTAAAAAGTTCAGCAAATCATTTTATTCTCTAAACTATAAATAAATAATTGGCTAACTGATTTGCCTGTCAGGTTTGTTACTAATATACACATTCTACTTTACTATTACTATGTTTAATATTTGATGTAAAATGCATAATTTCATTCCATGTCACTTGCCTGGTAGATTCTCAGGGTTGGAATGACTTTAAATGCCATCTAGCTCAATATTCCCCTTATTCCATGACCTTCCACATACATAGATGATTTTTCCTACAGTACAGCAAGTATACCAGGATTCTATCCTGAATACTTCATTCATGGAATGTACACATTTTAGGGGGAACCTACTATGTGCTTGTATGATTTAGGTACCTACATAGAGCTACAAAAAAATGGACAAAGATCTTTGCTCTCAGATAGTTTACATTCTAGCAGTTCTTGGAATGTGATTCACCATTCACATGTTTGTGTCAGAAACTCTTCTCAGCACTGATGAACCAAAGAATAAGACACAGCAAGTCTCAGGTCACTGTGAGAAAGTTATTCTATATATTGGATGAGAATGTTCTAATTACCACCAGTGTTCAGCATTCTGGGGTCACACAGATTAGGTGTAATTGATCTGCCCTGTGAAAGCTCTTTAGATATATTTGTATCTCCCCCACCTCCAACCTCAGTTTACAGGTTATGAATTCCCTGGGTCTTTTCTTTCAGGTGCCAACCACTCAGATGAATACAGAGACCAGGAATTTAAAGCAAATGAGTGAACTGGAAGGAGAGGAGTACAAACAAGTGATCACACAGTTTTGTGGTTGGTTTCCATGTAAGAATGTAACAGCAAACCCAGAAACCTGTATTTAATGAAACAACCACTCATTTTGTTTTTGTTTTAGTTTTGTTTAGGGTTTTATTTTTTTGCCATTTAAAAATTTTTTTCTTTAAATTTTAGTTGGTTAACATTTAGTGCAATATTGGTTTAGGAGTAGAATTCAGTGATTCATCACTTACATACAACACCCAGTGCTCATCACATCAAGTACCCATCACCCATCCAGGCCATCTCTCACCCACTGCCCTCTGTCAACCCACATTTTGTTCTATATCATTAAGAGTCTCTTGTGGTTTGTTTCCCTCTCTTTTCTTTTCCCTCCTTATTATATATTCATCTGCTTTGCTTCTCCACATATGAGTGAAATCATAAAGTATTTCTCTTTCTCTGACTGACTTATTTTGTTCAGTGTAATACATTCCAGCTCCATCCATGTCATGGCAAATGACAAAATTTCATTTTTGATGGCTTAGTAATATTCCATTGTATGTGTATGTATGTATATGTGTATGTGTATATATATATGTGTATATACATATATATACACATACATATACACATACACATATACATATACACATATATATATACACATACATATACACATACACATACATATACACATACACATATACATACATGCTGCTATAAACACTGGAGTTTATGTAGCCCTTCAAAACTGTATTTTTGTATCCTTTGGGTAAATATCTAATAGTGAAATTGCTGGACCATAGGGTAGTTCTATTTTTAGTTTCTTGAGAAACATCCATACTGTTCTCCAGAGTGGCTGCACCAGTTTGCATTACCACCAACAGTGCAAGAGGGTTCCCCTTTTTCTGCATCCTTGCCAACACCTGATGTCTCATGTGTTTGTTAATTTTAGCCATTCTGACAGGTGTGAGATGGTATCTCACTGTGGTTTTGATTTGTATTTCCCTAATGATGAATGATGTTGAACATCTTTTTCTGTGTCTATTACCATCTAGATGTCTTCTTTGGAAAAGTGTCTATTCGTGTTTTCTGCCCATTTCTTAACTGGGTTACTTATTTTTGGGGTGTTGAGTTTGATAAGTTCTTTATAGATTTTGAATACTAACTCTTTATCAGATATATCATTTGTGAATATCATATCCCATTCCATAAGCTGCCTTTTAATTGAGAGATTCACTGTGCAGAAGTTTTTATTTTGATGAGGTCCCAATAGTTCATGCTTGTTTTTGTTTTCCTTGCCTTCAGTGATGTGTCTAGTAAGAAGTTGCTGTGGCCAAAGTCAAAGAGGTTGCTGCCTGTTTTCTGTTCTAGGATATTGATGGTTTCCTATCTCACATTTAAGTCTTTCATCCATTTTGAATTTATTTTTGTGCATGGTGTAAGAAAAGGGTCCAGTTTCATTCTTCTGTGTGTTGCTGTCCAGTTTTCCCAACACCATTTGTTGAAGAGACTGCCTTTTTTTCCATTGGATATTCCTTCCTGCTTTACCAAAGATCAGTTGACCATATAACTGTGAGTGCAATTCTGAGTTTTCTATTCTGTTCCATTGATCTATGTGTCTGTTTTTGTGTAGGACCATACTATCTTGATGACTACAGCTTTGTAATACAGCTTGAAATCTGGAATTGTGATGCCTCCAGTTTTTTTCTTTTTTCTTTTTAAGGATTGCTTTGGCTATGCAGGGTCTTCTGTGGTTCCATACAAATTTTAGGATTGTTTTTTCTACCTCTGTGAAAAATTCTGGTGGGATTTTGATAGGGACTGCATTAAACGTGTACATTGTTTTGGGTAGTATAGACATTCTAACCATGTTTGTTCTTCCAATCCATGAGCATGGAGTGCTTTTCCATTTCTATGTGTACTCTTCAATATCTTTCAGAAGTGTTCTATAGTTTTCAGAGTATAGATCTTTTACCTTTTTATCAGATTTATTCCTAAGTATCTTACAGTTTTTGGTGCAATTGCAAATAGGATCAATTGATTCCTTGATTTATTTACCTGCTGCTTCGTTATTGGTATATAGAAATGCAACAGATTTCTGCACGTTGCTTTTATATCCTCCAACTTGGCTGAGTTCATGTGTTAGTTTTAACAAATTTTTGGTAGGTCTTTCAAGTTTTCTACATAGACTATCATGCTGTCTGCAAATAGTGATAGTTTGAACTTTTCCTTGCTGATTTGGAGACTTTTATTTCTTTTCGTTGTCTCATTGCTAAAGTAAAACTTCCAATAATATGTTAAGTAGAAATGGTTAGAGTGGACATCTTTGTCTTGTTCCTGACCACAGGGAAAAGGCTCTCAGTTTTTCCTCATTGAGGATGATATTAGCTGTGGATGTTTCATATGGCCTTTATGATGTTGAGGTATGTTCCATGTATCCCTACTTTGTTGAGGGTTTTTATCAAGAAGGAATGCTGTATTTTATCAAATGTTTTTTTTTCTTCTGCATCGATTGATAGGATCATATGGTTCTTACCCTTTATTTTATTAATGTGGTATATCATGTTGATTGATTTGCAAATATTGAACCAGCCCTGCAGTCCAGGAATAAATCCCACTTGATCATGGTGAATAATTCTTTGGGATTAAATTATTTGCTAATATCTTGTTGAGAATTTTTGCATCCATGTTTATCAGGGATATTGGCCTGTAATTCTCCTTTTTACTAGGGTCTTTGATTTTGGAATCAAGGTAATTCTGGCTTTATAGAATTATTTTAGAAGTTTTCCTTCTATTTCTATTTTTTGGAACAGTTTGAGAAGAATAGATATTAACTCTTCTTTAAATGCCCTGTAGAATTCTCTTGGGAAGCCATCTGGCCCAGGATTCTTGTTTGTTGGGAGATTGTTGATTAGAGATTCAATTTCTTTGCTGGTTAAGGGTCTGTTGAAATTTTCTATTTCTTCCTGTTTTAGTTTTGGTAGTTTGTGGGTTTTTAGGAATTTGTCCATTTCTTCCAGATTGCTCAGCTGGTTAGCATATAATTTTTCACAATATTTTAATTGTTTGTATTTCTGTAGTGTTGGTTGTGATCTCCCCTCTTTCATTTGTGATTTTATCCACTTGGGTTCTTTCTATTTTCTTTTTGATAAGTCTGGCTAGGGTTTTATCAACTTTGTTAATTCTTTCAAAGAATATTCATTTTGAAGTGTCTGATACTAAATCAAATTTCTTAAAAAACTCTGTGTAGGCCATATAAAACACATCTGAAGGCCACAAGTTTGAGATACAGCTGCAGATACCTTTCACAGGATACAGTTTTGACTTTTGTCTCCATAATGATGACAGTTTTTAAAATACTGCAGCTTTTCAATGTCCTTCTTAAAGTGCATTTCCCAGAACTGGCATCACAGTTCTAGGTCTGTGAGAACAACACAAACCAAAAGAAAAATATTTACCTTTGCTGTTTTAGATCCAGCTATATTCCTGAAACCCCAGAAAGAATGAATATTTTGGGAGACTGGGGACTTGTGTCATATTACTAATTCACACCTAACTTTCAACCATCTTAATCTCCTGTTGCTGTTAAACTAGTTCTCACCTCTGTCTTTACTGCTTCTCAAACAATATTAATTAGTACTTCTCTCCTTGATGTTTTAGAATTTTACGTTTTCTTTTTTTTAAGTTTTATTATATTTACTTCTCTCCTCCAGTCTACCAAATACTTTTGAATGCAGATTTTCTAAATGACCATTATTAGTTATTCCTTCCAGTGTTGTCTCATCAGTGGATTAGCTCCTTTTGTCATTAATGCCACTACCAAATTAATGATAAAAACGGTGAACCGGAGGAGCACCTGATTGGCTCAGTTGGAGGAACATGTGACTTCTAATGTCAGGGTCATGAGTTCAAGTCCCACGTTGGGCATGGAATTTACTTTAAAAATATAAAATAATAAAATAAAATAAAATAAAATAAAATAAAATAAAATAAAATAAAATAAAATAAAATACTATTTTTTAAATGGTGAACAGGAGAGACCTAAGACCAAATCTTCTAGTGAGTAACTAGAGGCCTCTCTATAAACATGTCAATTTATGAGTATAGCCAATCAATTACGACTTTGTGTATTGGTACCATGAACTGCCTTTCTCCATCTTAATCCCAAATTTATAAGAAAGATTTTATCAAATGCTTGCTTAAATCCAGGTAGACAGTGGGCATAGCAGTCCTCTGATATACTGGTCCTAAAGGAAAAGGAAATAAAGTTTAATCTGATATACTCTACTTTTAGTGACCTAATGAGAATTCCACATGATCACGACTTTCTTTTCTAATGGCTCACAAAAAGTTTTTTAAAGATTTATTTTAGAGCTTTATCTAAGATTAATCAACTGATTGATTCATTCATTCAACAATTATTTATTGAGTGCCTATATTATGCACTAGAAAGATGTACTGACAAACAAAAACTCCTGTGTAGAATTTCACTAGTGTGGGGGAAAAGAAAATAAACAATATAAATAAGGGAGCTATACAGACTGTTGGACAGGGTCAAGTGTTCAAAAGAAAAATAAAAGACGAAAGGTAGATGTAAAGTCTGAAGTGCGGGATTTGGGGTAGTTTTAGATAGGCATCTATAGCAGTCCTCTGAGAAAGTTTTAAAGGAAAATTTGCAAAAAAAAAATGAACTAAATGAAATAATAATAAAGGAACTACTCCCTAAGGATATAACTGAAGGGAATTCACTATCCTTCTCTTCTTCAAAATTGGGATTTTTCAACCGTCTCTAATATACTGTTATGTATTTCCTCAAAGACTCCAGCAAGTTATTGACTCTATATTTCACCTCCTTTGTGATGTGGGCATGAGAATAGTGTCCACATCATGCAGTTATCATTAATATTCAATGAGACAAAGCATGCAAAGAGTTCGCAACAAGCACTTGGCACATGATAAGTACAATGTATTCTGCTTCATGTTCCCGTGTGAAAACAAATTCACAGAGAATTAGTAAATTCAAGATTAATGCCTATATGCCATAAGCATTTTTTTTTTAACTCAGACAGGATTTTTTCCAGTACATTATTTTCTCACAAAGTCAGAGCAGTCAGGGGCGCCTGGGTGGCACAGTCGGTTAAGCGTCCGACTTCAGCCAGGTCGCGATCTCGCGGTCCGTGAGTTCGAGCCCCGCGTCAGGCTCTGGGCTGATGGCTCAGAGCCTGGAGCCTGTTTCCGATTCTGTGTCTCCCTCTCTCTCTGCCCCTCCCCCGTTCATGCTCTGTCTCTCTCTGTCCCAAAAATAAATAAAAACGTTGAAAAAAAAATTAAAAAAAAAAAAAACAAAGTCAGAGTAGTCAAATGCAAATCAACCAAGAAAGCTGTATGCAGCACACTGGGGAGGAAAATAACACTGTACATGACATCTCTTCACTATCTGTAGTTCTTCTTGCCTCATTTTGATCACATGCTCCATATTGGAAAAGCCTAGTGCATGGATCACTTAGTTATTTGTGATTTTGTTTTTGCCTTTACAGCACTAATTTTAGAGGTGTAGTAATCCTATCTAAAAGTTCTTTCTATGTCATTCCATTTATATCAGGCAGGCTCTTTGGTGGGGAGTGGGTGGAGGTTCATCTAGTTTAACTTCTCTTCTTCTTTACCATGTCTATTCTACTTTTTCTTTAAAAAAAATTTTTAACACTCATTTTGGAGAGACAGAGAGAGACAGAGCATGAGCGGGGAAGGGGCAGAGAGAGGGAGACACAGAATCTGAAACAGTCTCCAGGTCTGAGCTGTCAGCAAAGAACCCGACGCGGGGCTCGAACTCACAAACTGTGAGATCCTGACCTGAGCTGAAGTCAGACGCTCAACCGACAGCCACCCAGGCGCCCCTTATTCTACTTTTTCTAATCTGAATATATCAACTTTGGCAAAGGGCCATTTTTATTTCCATGCCTCCAATTTTAATATGTATCATGAATAACTTAAGAAATCTCTTCTTAGATATTATTGGAAACGTTGCAAATGATCCCAATACTGTAGGTGATTTATGTCCTATTTCAAAATTATACATGAAGGGACCAATTATATTTTTATACTTCAATTGCAACAAGTAATTAAGAAGGAAACACAGACAGACTGTTAGAGTCCCGATTCCTTACTCTGAAGGTCAAAGAAAGAACCTAGAGAATTCAGGATGGTATCTTAAATTCACATTTCTAAGAGTGTTTAACTTTAGATAAACGTCTATATAAATATATACAGCTTAACCAAAAAACCTAAAATCACCGTATCTAAAGTCAACAGATTTATCAGTCAAGATTAAATACTAATAAATGATCTAAACTGGAAATATCAAATGATTGAGGATCATTAATTCCCCAAACTCATATTCATCTGTATTTTTTTTTTTAACTTTTGAAACTTCATGGACTCAAAGGCAGATTTGACATGATAAAACACTGCCATTTGATAAAAGCTATATAATTTTCTCACTTGGTATCATCTTTTATAAAGACATGGTGAAATGTCATAGTCTTTTTAAATAGTATGATATAGAATGAATGTTTTTCTACAACATAGTGCAGCCAACTAATGTGCAATTTTGAGATTTTTAGTTTTAAATTCTTTTTATTTTCTTGAATTTTAAGATGGTATGATTTCTCAAGCCTTCATAGTAAGCACTAGTAAAACATCCAATTACTAGTAGTATCTAAAATAAATTCAAAGTAAAACCTCTCAATACCATAATTATACAACAACAGCACAAAGTATGCTCTGTATGACACAAAGCTAAGTATATAAAAGACAGATACTTCCTGCTGAATTGTATCATTTCACAGGAGGAATTTATCTCACCCTGCATGGAGTTTCAGGGATATACTTGTGCAACACAGTGATAATGACGACAAGATTATAATTCTGATTCCTGACCCCTGTTAACACTGAGGAAAACAGGTCTGCCAACATAAAAGTTCCAGCAACCATTTCACAAAGATGTAATTTTTACAAAAAAATGGCAAACAAAAGAAGGTGGAAGCGACTCCAATCTACTGGCCCTACTGGATATGAGACTGCAAATAACACACGTTCTGCTCACCTGTGGGTCAACAACCTATATAGAGACTCCTCATTTCAATATCCATATGGCATAAGAGGAAAGGACAAAGCATTGGATTTGGCTGGTGGGCTGTAGCTTGGTAACATCTGTCTTAGACTCTTTCTGTATGTGAACAAATTATGGTAAGAGAAAAAAGAGAGCCCTGTTTACAAATGGGGTGTCACTCATGAGGGCAAGGAAAGGGGACCCAACTCTCCAAAAGTTTTCATAATAAGGTTTCCTTTTATGCATTTTTAAATGTTATGCCAAAGAAACTGTATCAAAGTTTTTATGTGGCCTATCTTTTTCACTCATATGATACGTTTAAAACAAGAGTCTGTGTAGATCACTGACCCCTAATCAGTAGAAATCACCCTTCCTGCTTTTGTGCCATATGGAAGAGTTATGTATTTGTGACAGAGAATGGCCTACAAAGCTGAAAATATTTACTAGCAAGCTTGTTACACACAAAGTTTTCTCACTCCTATCCTAAAACATAAAGCAGCATTGGAATAGAGTGAAGATATCTTGTTTCCATATTGATGACTTGATCATCAAAAGCATCAGTTAGAGCAATTTTTTAAAGTTCACTCCAGTGAACAGAGTCTTCTTAGAATCAAGGTCCAAAAAAGAAAATGGGTGGTAGAGAGAAAAATAAATGCTTGACTAGATGTCAAAAAAATTCAACCTACATATTTAGGTGCTGTAGATCTGCAGATTACTGATGGTTACAGTTGCTAACAGAATCATCACTGTAACAATTGTACATGAAGGTAGGACTGACATAAATTTGGCGAAGGGGTAGAAATACTTGTGTGCTCATGTGCTGCTAAGTATTCTCAGAAAACCTATAAAAATAGGTATTATACAGAAATAAATAACATTTAAAAATTGCCCCTATCAGTTTAACATCCAAAATCTATAAACATCCCAAACTCAACACCAAAAAAACAATAATCCAGTGAAGAAATAGGCAGAAGACATGAATAGAGAGTTTTCCAAAGAAGACATCCAGATGTCTTAGATGGCTAAGAGACACATGAAAAGATGCTCAACGTTGCTCATTATCAGGAAAATACAAATCAAAACCACATTGAGATAACCACTTCACACTAGTCACAGTGGATAAAATTAACGACTCAGGAAACAACAGATAGATGTTGGCGGGGATGTGGAGAAAGGGGAACCTTCTTTCACTGTTGGTGGGAATGCAAACTGGTGCAGTCATTCTGGAAAAGAGTATGGGGGTTTCTTAAAAAATTAAAAATAGATTACCCTGTGACCAACAATAGTACTACTAGGAATTTATCCAAAGGATTCAAGAGTGCTGATGCATAGGGGCACATAGCAGTGCTATCAAGCATAGCCAAATAATCGAAAAAGCCCAAATGCCCATCAACAGATGAATGGATAAAGAAGATGTACATATACTATATATATATATATATATATATATATATATATATATATATACTACTCGCCAATGAAAAACACTGAAACCTTGCCATTTGCAACAACGTGGATGGAACTGGAGGGTATTAAGCTAACTGAAAAAAGTCAGTCAGAGAAAGATATATATCATATGTTCTCACTCATACATGGAGTTTGAGAAATTTAATAGAAGACCAAGAGGGAAGGGAAGGAAAACAAATAGTTACAAACTGAGAGGGAGTCAAACCATAAGATACTCTTAAAAACAGAGAACAAACTGAGGATTGATGGGGGGCAGAAGGGAGAGGAAAATGGGTGATGGGCATTGAGGAGGGCACTTGTTGGGATGAGCTCTGGGTGTTGTATGTAACTGATCAGTCACGGGAATTTATTCCCAAAGCCAAGAGCACACTGTATACTCCATATGTTAACTAACATGACAATAAATTTTATTTTACAAAAAAAAACACATTATCTGATTACAAAATAAAAAAATAAAAATAATTCCTATCAAATGGCTACCATGCATTCATAATCAAAATCTTTAAAGTAAACTTAATTGTATTTTTGTGATAAGTCTAATGGTAAGAAAAGAAACTATCTTTCCCATCACTTGAATTTCATGAATGTATGCTGCTATATTTAAAGAAAAAATGTATTTCTTTAAAATGCCACTCTAATTTTTTTCCTTTCTAATCAAAAAATGGACTTTGCCTAAACATGATTTTAAATGATTCTATTTCATTCTATTCAGAATATTTCAATGAAAAACCAAAGTACAAAATGACTTTATAAGATACATGAGCTTTCAGACTAAAATAATAATCAGCATAAGGAAAAATAAGATGCTCACAATGATTCAGAAAAATCTTGACTTCTGCAACTAAACCTCAGACAGTAGTATTGATAATTCCAATTTCCCTCTGGGTGAGAACACATTCAAAGAAGATTGCTATAACCAAAGAATGGACTATTCTGCAGTTGGAACAAAAGATGGTAGAGACAGCATCATTCTTTTGAGCCATATGGCTACTACAAATGTCATAGACAGCTTTACAGTCTGGTATTGCTTGTGTGGGAGGTCTCTCCTTAGGAAAACATCATCTTCCCAAGCAGATAAACACAGGATCATTGAAATAATTGAAGGAATGAGTCTCATGAAAATTTAAAAGAATGCCAGTGTTAGGTGCCACCTAACTAACCTGCACTATCCCTATTCTAACCAGATATCTTTTTGCACCTGCCTACACAATGACACCAATTTCTACTTTTGGTTGGAATAATATTTGGCTTCTTTGACGACAAGAACTTTGCAAATTACAACATTTCTCTCTCGCCTCTGGGACCCATAACTATTTGCCTAAATATATTGTCTGTATTCTGAGTCTTGGTTTTCTGGATTCCTGACCTGCCTTCCCAATTCCTACCTGATTCCCTAAGCTTCTATATCTGATTTAATTCTATAAGAATTTCCTGACCCTGCCTTTTTGGATCACATCAAATCCTGACTTATCATCTGACTCCAATATTCATTATCATTGTGCATTCCCAGGCCACCTTGAACCCTGGTCTCACACTCACATTGCTACCGAGGTCAACAGATTTTGGCCATGAACTTATCTTTTCTTATGTCCACTGGTCCTTCCTAAAAGGTAGTAAATATTTGTTGAGTACTGATGTAGGTCATGTGCATATACGTGTGTCTATGTCTTATACACAGTCTCACAAAGATCTAGTAATATCTACATCATATTTTTCATTTTACAGGCAGCAAGCAAGAAGCCCAAATGTGCAGCAATTTGCCCTAAGTCACACCATTTATAAAAGGTAGAGGAAGGTGACAGATCTATTTCTTTCTGTAAATAAAATAAATCTCTGGGAGGCTGTTACACGGATATCCTTTAGTAAATACTACCTCCTGTCATACCTGCCCTTATGAAGTCTCTCCCATGCTGATTCTTGCTTAGCTATATGAGTTGCTTTGGCTCAAGAGATACTGACAAGGGTGACACAAGCAATGGCTAGATAAGCTCTTGCACATTGGACAGGCTTTGTTCATTTAAAATACCTGCTCTTATAGCCAGCTAACATATAAAAATTATGACCAGTTTGAGTCTGCCACGCTGCAAGGAAGCCCAAGCTTATTAGATGCAGAAGCCACATGGAAGAGCTTACAGGTGCCAGGTATATGAGTGAAGCTTTCTTGGACCTTCCAGATCAGACCAGCTACTGATAAAAGGCTGCCACATGAGTCACCTAAACTACACCACACAGAGTAGAAGACTTTCTCAGGCAAGTCCTGCCCATGATAAATAAAAAATTGTTGTCTTAAGCCACAAAGTCCAACCCAGGTCCTGCTAGGTTATAAAATAAATTACTCATTTTCAGCCCTTGATATAGCAAAAGGTTCTCAGCATATGAAGTCACTTCTGATCAAATACAGAGTGCTGCTCTTAAAATGTGGCCTCGAGGTAAATGTCAAATCAAGGATGTGGCAGAAAGCTATCTCTTAAAACCCTTGTAAGATCCAGCCAGAAGACAAGAAATTCTAAAATCCTTAAGGATGTTGGTCCCTAGCATCTTGACTCTCAGAAAAGTGCAGAAAAGCAGAAAAGTGCTTTAAGAAATTTGTGCAAGTATCTTTTACTTACTAGTCTAGAATATAATTAACTACATGGGAAAACCACCAAGTTTTTAAAGGAAACATACATCTTGGACTAAAAGGGAGAGAAGCTGAGGAAAATGAAAAGAGCCTTCCAAACTTTCACTGGCATAAAAAATGCTGAGAAATCTACTTAGCTGCAAATATGGGCCATTTCTTGTGGAAAATGAAAGATGACTTAGAGGACAGAGCCAAGATCCAATAAGAACAATGGAATAGAAAATCACATCCAAGGAACTGGGTTCCTTTCCAAGAAACATTTCTTGTCCCTAGATTTAAGGGACATGGTAACATGTTTCCAGCTGGATTTCAGAATTGTTTTGAAATAGTGACTGGTATATGCTCCCCATTTTCCTTCTTTTCAATGCGCCACGTGCATTGCCATAGAAACATAATCCCTGTCTCATCAATGTGTGTTGCAAGGGGAGAGGGATGTAAAGAGATTGTATTAATCTCTTGAGAGATCAAGTCTCTGGAACAAGAGAAGTAGTAATTGAAGAGTCTCAACTTCAGATGTATCTCATATAGATGATATGATCCTGGACCTAAAATATGAGAACTAAATCTGTAATGCAATGAAACCTTCAGGGAAGGACATGAATCGCTTGGTCAGAAGGAAGACTGTGATGCTAGTCAGCACCATTCCTCTCTGCCCTGTTCACATATGCTGCTCTTCACACCATACAATATCCTGTTTTTCTTCTCTGGACTACAAGCTAGACTTATGACTTGCTCTGACCAAGAGAATGCAAAAGAATGATATCCTGAGACTTCTGAGCCTAGGTCTGACAGATTCTACTTCCTCTCTCTGGGAAGCCAGCTATCATGCTGTAAAGAAGCTTGGGCTAGAGTACTGAATATTGAGAAACCACATTGAGAGTTGGATGGTGAAATTTATATAGCAACTTGACTAGGTCACATTACCCTGAGTATTTGGTCAAACACATCTGGATGTTTCTTTGAAGGTATTTTAGATGAGATTAACATTTCATCAGCAGACTTTGAGTAAAGTTGATTATCCTCCATAACTGGATGGGACCCATCCAATTAGCTGAAGGCCTATAAGAAAAAAGTAAAAAGAAAAAGAAGACTGATGTCTCTGAAGGAAAAGGGAATTCTTCCAACAGTCTGTCTTCAGACTCAAGAGGTAATACCAACTCCTTTCTGGGTCTTCAGCCAGGTAAATAAAACATCTCCTTTTTTTCCAGCCACTCACTCTCCCATCCTGGGCAGGGCAGTCCAAGGGCAACCTGTAATTTGCAGTTTGCCAACTTCCAATCAGTGAAAGCACAATTTTATTCAAACCAATTATTTGGGATCATATTTAATTCTATATAACAATCATTTGGGGATTTTTAATAGGTAGACCAGTTATGTGGTCATCTTACAGTATTGGCCTTCATTTAAAGGCCTATTTTTAAACATGCTAAAGAGGGCTAAACCCAGACAAAGATACTAGGGAAAAAGGAGGCTCAGCCCTCTTACACAATAATCCATTGGTTCCTAAAGTACCCAAGTCACAGTGAATTCAGGAATGGAATCATTGGAATGCAAGACAGGCTGCCACGGGTGTCACTGAGCCACTCAATGACATGCAACAAGAATAATTGGACACAGATTTACAGCCCAAGAGAACAGTATTAGTGAATGGGCATAACCACAGAACCCTTTTAAAATCTAAGAATAATGAGGTCAATTAAATCCTGCCTATCTGTGTTCTGAGAAAATGTCACACTGTAGCTACCTTGAGACCCAGGCTCAAGGTACAGGCAGTACCACAAGATGTGACAAACAACATGAGTGGATGCAGACTGCTGTGCAAAGCTGCTCAGAATAAAAATTCAGTGTAATTTTGAGCATGTGATCCATCTGTCAATGCAGAAAAATAACACATTTGAGAGTATATTTATGTGAATAGTACAAAAACTTGTACTCATTAGCACACTGAATAAAAGGCTGAAGTCAAATTTCAAGTCAATTTCTGGAGCTCTGTGATAGATACAAGAGTACTAAATACACTAGGCATACTTGTTATTAACACTTCCGTACACCTAGACATTGCCCTTCCCCCTCCAACCCCCTCACACCTGTCCTCCAAAAAAGTAGCTGACTCTGTCTTTAATGTCTTTAATGTATTGGTAGATCATTTCAAGTTCATCATCTAGAAACATATACTAGTGGTGAATATTGAATACTTTTGTATAATAGGATCAAACATCTCTCCCCCTTTATCCTTGGAGTTGTATTAATGGCTGGTGTTTTCCAGCTGTGGTTTTGCTAAAGATTCTAGATTAAGTATCTAAAGTCTAGATACAATAGCTTGAAAAGTCATTATGGGACTGGCTCTGGCAGCTTCATTTCCCCTAAAAAGAGTTCTTTTTCCAAGACCAACTTAACCTAGAAGATGGAATAAAACAATTCTTGAGACAGACTCCTCTGCTATCTCCACACCTCCTAGGTTCTGCCTAATCCTCTGAAAAACAATAAAAGTCACTGTGTTTATTGAATTCCTGTAACATGATAAATACTGCAAATAGGAGAAATGGGAAATTAACTGAAGATACGGAGATTGCCTAGACTCATGAATTTTATAATCTTTTAAATAAGGTCTTAAAAGTCCTTCTTTTAATGATAATGATAATTACTGATTTCCTCCCCAAGTGACTCTCTATCACATATCACACAGTGATTATTCCAACTTAATACATTTTCCTTAGGCTTCACTTCTGTTTCCCTAGTCCTCTAGCTAGGAAGATAGTTCTTTCTGTCTCTGGTGGAAGCCATTATATTGTCATACCTTCCCTTTTGAATTTCAAAAATACTTTCTCTTCATGTATCCTCATCTCATTCCTTCCCTCTGATGCTGATTCCTCGGTGCACCTGTAATATGATTCTGACCCATGACCAGCTCAGAAACATTAACACTCCATTGAATGTCCCTTTCTCTCTAGCACAGAGTGGCAGTATGATGAAGTAGTTAAGATCAAGTGTCTGGAGCTAAACCATCTGGTTTTAAATCCTGACACCATTGCCTGTTTCCATGACTGGGCAAGTTATGGAACCTCCTTGTACCTTAGTCTCCTCAACCCAAACATGAATAATAGAAGTACATAGTAAGTAGTCAATACTATTACTACCTTCAACTTTACGTAAAAGCCTTTCTCTACCTCACCCTTTTTCTTAATTCTTACATGTCCTTAAGCATCTGTGCTTTTTGTCTTCATTACTGGAATGCCAATCTTCTTTTGAAAGAATGGTTAATATTTATAGTTGAACTTGCTTCCTAACTCATTAACTCCTGTTAAATTCAGCTGCAGGCCCAACAACAATAATATCCTAGAACTTGAGCTTCCAAGGAATCTATTTGTTCTTATCTTTCTTCTTTTCTCCACTGACCACTGCTCCTATTTTAAACATTTCTTCGTGCTTCACCTGCATCACTCTGGATTCTCCTGATTTTCCTCTTACCTTCCAGACTTTTTTCTCTGGTTTTCTGATTCCTTCCCTCCACTCCTAATTCAAGATACTCTCTGAGATTTGTCTCTACTCTTCCAGCATCTCTGTTTCTCATACTGGGATGCATTCCAAGGCTCTGCAGTGAGCAAAAGTACATATACAGCTTCAGAAAGAAAAGGTATGTTTGAACATGTTTGAACCAAATCAAGGTGAATTCATGCACTGCCATGATCACACGTGGCATGAATATAACTCCTGACCACAGAACTGAGTAGTGCTTCTCTAAAAACGGTCATTTTTTGAAAGAAAAAAAGTTTTTGTTTTTTTAAACAAACCAGTGTGTTAATTTCATTCTAGATTAAACAAACACACACAAACACACACACAACACCAGTGGCTCCCACCAAATGATTATAGCTCCTACCACAAATATATTTGGACAAGTGTTCTATTTACAAACATGATACTGTGTTCAGTTAAATATCACCTTGATGTTAGTCTGAAAATACCAACATATCCAGAGATTCTGACTTTAGAGGACTAAGTGCTACTCTTCATTTACTGCTTAAAAATATATCTCTTTTAAATTATAATTTCAGTTGGAAATAGAGGTGGTCACAAACAGTAATGTTCAGACCAAAAGTTTGTAAGTAACAAAAATGCAAAAGATAACAAGGGAAATGCAGAATAATCTTGAAGCAAAGGGTGTACCACAGAGAATTTGATGCCTTAGAACATCATAGCATAGTCCCCAACCATGACTAGGAAACTGGAAGTGAGCTGGCCACAAATTTATAAGGTGTATTTTGATGTTTATATAAAATTTAGGTATTTAATCACTATAGACATGGAAATGAGCCTGACTTGATGGGCAGCGAGTGGAAAAATCCTGAGAAACACCTCCATGAAAATACCTCATTGAATATATAATATTTAAGACAATTTTGGAAATAGTTTGAAAGGTAAAAAGCAAGAACGAAATCTTGGCTTTGAGCAATGCTTCAAAAGCACAATCAAATGGAGAAAAAATTGCTTGAGGAGTCATCAAGGTTAGCTTCAGAATCACCATGGGAGGCAGAGTTCCTGAGACAAGGGCAGTTTGGTGGAGCATCACATAGCAGGGTGGGTTGAATCTATTTTAATTCAAAAAGAGGCAATCAAGATGACCAAGTGTATCTTCACAAGGAAAGGCATTGTTGCATAATCAAGAATCTAACAATAAATTGCATTTTTACCTAATATTAGGGTGAAAACACAGATATGAATGATATTAACTACTTTGTTGGTCATTCACACTGATAACATAGTCTGTCAAGGCGTGTTATTTGCCAAAGTACTTGAAGGTAGAACTGGTGACAAAATTTTCAACAAAATATAAGGATCTTAGCATGATACTAACTAAGAAAAAATGTTGGACTCAAATTTGTGTTAGGCAAATCTTTGAATCACTAATATGCATCAAACACATCAAGTCCCTATTTCAGCAACAATGATTTTATTCATTCATCAAAAAATATTTTTGAGGCCATCATCCAAGTGTTGGGGCCTGAGGTGTCCTCCTAATCCCTCCCACTCCCAGCACCTCCAGCAAGAGACCACTCATCAAGGATTTTGTCTCCTAGGCCCAAAGCTTTGATACCCAAGATGACAAACACCAACATGGATGCAGTTGATGCTGAAGATCAAGTGAAACTGGAGGAAAAAACACAACTTACTAATTAGTCAAGTGTTGGAATTTCAACACACTTGAAGATATCTCTGCAAGAGTAGGGGCAGTTAAGGAAGAAAATCTGAAACTAAAATCCAAAACCAAGCTCTTGGACAATATATAGAAAAGGGATTTATATTCTTTTTGTGTTACGGAATTGTGGCTGTTGTTTTTTTTTTTTTTTTCTTTCAAACTTGCATAGATTAAAAAGTTATGGTACTTTTTTGTTTCTGGCTTCATTGAATATTTATAAAGATAATGTCAAATCTATGCAAAATTAAGAGCATAACAACACTTACGAATTTGTGTATTGTGTGTTAGTCTATGAAAACATGCAAATGTATTGTAGACAATTTATAATTATAAATGCATATATTTATGAAACTTCAAAATGAATGTCTTACCAAATTTGCTTTGATTTATAGGTTTAGCCCTGTCTTTTATTAGAGGCATGGTAAGAGATATAAGAAAATAACTACTGTGCTGCGAAAAGTGACCCAAATCATGTACTGAACACACAGTTTTATGTACCCTATCCACCATGTTGTGCCTCTTCTCCACTGGCTTCTTCCTTCCATTTCACTTCTTTTAAGGGAAAAAAAATGGTTTCACATTTGTAAAAGTAATTTCAATAATTAATGAACTGTGACAGTAACCTGAGCTTGAATTGTTGAAACTTAACCAAAATAAGGTACTTTCTAAGTTAAGGCTTGTCATAGTTAGTAATAAGATAGGATTGTTGTTTTCTCTTTAATCATTTGAAAACAGAAGCTATAAATTTGATGATTTTTCTTTGCAACTGAATTGCCAAACTGGGAAGGTTTGTTGTTAAAACTTCCTTTTGCACAAAATGACCCACTTGGTATCTAAAAAGATGATCTCTAGTTATACATTTGAAATAGAAAATTTTGAGAAAAACAGTAACAGGAAGGGAAAAGTACTTGGCATATACTAGTATCCAACCTCAAATGGTCTTACTCCAGATCTGTGTGATCTGTGGCAGAGACTAGATCTTTTGGAAAATATATATATGAAAGTAGATTTAATGTAGCTAACCCTATGTCAACTACATCTAGAAGAGAACAGTCACAAAGAGTTTAATCTCAAGGTTTATGTGTCATACCCAGCAAATCAACTTTTGAAAAACCCCATTAGAATACATTAGCATCAGAATCATGAATAAGATGGGGGAGTTTTATATGCATACTGGTTGATAGTTTCTCAGTATTTTAATCTCACTACGACTCCCAGATTTCTGTAAACTTAACTACATGGTTGTCAGAGGTTCAGTCACTTTTCGACAGTTTCTAAAAACTTAGTTTATTGATTCCATTTGGTAAGACAATTAGTTATCAGAAGTAATGTTAAAATGTTAAATAGGAAAAGACATCCACCAGTATAGCTTTGGTTATTAGATTTGGGCTACTTTTAATCATGGAACAATCTTGTTTGTATTGGTATAAGATTCAATGAATGACTTTAACTGGATGAATATGAATTATACTGTAAGCATTCTGCATCCCTTTTGTGACCTAATTTACAAATATTTAAAATTGTGTTGCAGCTGTGCTTTGCTGTCTCATAAAAAAAAAAACATTTCAGGAAAAAAATATATATATATATATTTGAGGTCCTACTGTGCCTACTTCTATGCCAGATCCTGGGGGTTTCACCCTGGATAAAGGAGACATAGTCTGATCCTTAGGGTATTCACATTCACAAAGAGACTACTTCAAACATTTTGTTCTGTTTTATTTTCCTCAGTTTTTCTCAGGGTGCTTAACAATTTAGTAAAACTAGATAATTTTGCAAAATACAGCATTTTTAATGTTCATTCTTTTAGATAAAATTGCAACACAATTAGAGGAGAATGAGAAAGCTTATACTACCACCTAGATGCATTCTTGCTCAAAGGAACAACAAAGAATACTACTCACAGAGTTTCCTAATTCAGCCGTAAATTTATTTATTTCCATGGAAATAACAAAGCCTTTGCGATTAAAAACAAAAGCTAAGTATTATGAGTTAATTTATTTTTCATAATTCTAACAAAATAGGTCACATGGGATTGTGTATTGAGACAATTTCCCTTCAAAGTCGGAACATCCTCATTCAACTCTTTGGAAGGTAAAAATACAGGGATGGTTTTCAGAATGAGAGAAATTATGACATGGGATAGAAGTCTGACAGTTGAATGGAGATGTCAGAATTTGAATAATTTGAGACTCACCTCATTTACATTTGACAAAAATTACAGCATCAGTCACAAAGCAAATATTTCTTCATTGAAAATATCCTTTGTGACTATTTCCATGCGAGTGTAAAAAAAACTAACCAGTAGATCAGAGATTCTTTTTATCCCCTACTAGACCAGTAGGCAAGTGAGCCAAAAAAGCAGCGAGGAGATGAAGTCATTGAAATTTTTGGCAAGAATGGCCTGACAACATGGCATTATCTTTTCATTTGTAATTCTGGCTTTCTCCTCCTATGGGATTCCCTGTATACAGCTCATCGTGTCTTTAAAAATGATTTTATGAGTAACCACATGTACTTGTCAATTTATTTCCTAAGAATAAGTCAACACGAAGGAAAAAAGTACAGATAAGCTGAACTCAGCGTATGCGATTAGCTGTCTTTAATTCAGTCCAATTTGTACATGAAAGTGATGTAAATGAATAAAATTCATTTTATTCAATGAATAAAATTTCAGGCCTCATCTTTTGGTTATCACTTTTCCCTCAACACCTCCATGAATTCATTAGTCCTTCCCTTCAGCTGTTTTTCCAATTTTTACTTCTGGCCCCCTACAACCCATTTTCTACACAGCAGGCAGAGAAATCACTTAAAAATCTACATCAGATCATTAATCACTATGTTTAAAGTCCTCAATATTTTGCTGGGGCATTTAAAACACAATCCATTTCTTGGCATGGTCTGCCAGGACACTGCTCACTCTTTTAATTCATTTTGTACCGTAATTCCCTAGCCCTCTTTTTCTTCTCCATAGTAACTTCCTCATATCCAAAGGCCTTACCTGTATGGTATTTTGCCCAGGTCGCTTGTCCCCCACTTCTCAACTCAACTGTAGCTCTTATTTATTCAAGAGCTTCTTTGATCATATCTTCTTGTTCCCCCACCACTCTTGATTTTATTATGTTTTGCTTCCATCATAGTTCTTATTTTCTGAACTATCCTGTGTATTCATGGAATTACTTGCCTATGATCTGTCTCCCTATACTGTAAGCTCCAAGACAGGCTTTGTTTCAATCATAGGCACATCCCCGGCATCTGAAACGGTTTCTAGTACATGATGGGTACTCAGTAAAGCACTGTTGATTAAATAGATGAATGCGGCAGATTCCTGCCCATCAGTGAATGAATCAGGAAGAAATTAAGTGTGATTATATCATGGGGTAGAATAAACAATCTACACAATTAAAAAACAAAAATAAAACACATGATGGTAAGGAGATGTTGCACTTTGAACTATGCTTCCAAATAACTGGATTAAAATTTTGGTCTCCTCTGTTATTCTGCATATATTAATAAGTTGGAAAATTCTGCGGATCTGTGCTCTGTATTCTTTCCCTGATAATATTATGTCCTCAACTGTCATTCATTCTGAGCAGAGGAATCTTAAATATTTCTCTTATTTTTTCATGCTCTGTCTGCCTAAACACATCATCCTTCCTCAGAGACAGACCCTCTTTCTCTGCTCCTTATCTTGGTCAGGCTGGTATCCTTCCAGGAATTCTTTGCCTCTTTCCTTTATTTTCTGTGTTTCTTCCCCTTTCCTCAACACACACCTTGGCACAATTCTTCAAATCTGACCCTTTGTTCCTACAGCCACTACCTTGAGTCAAACATCCCTCATTGCTTGCCTAAACTATTGTTAAATTTTCAAAATGGTCTTCTTTAGTATAATTGTTTCCTCCCTCCAATCCATCTGTCCCTAAATCATAGTTCTATTCATTTCACTCCTCAACTCAAAATCTTCCATGGTTGCTAGTGATTGCAGAAAGTAATCCCAATCTCTGAGCATAAAAATGAGCACACTCCATAAAATGCCCCGACAGATGTTTCTAGTTTATAATCCTCAACCACCCACTTTCCTCCCACAAATCTTAGCATTAAAAACTCTCCATGACTCAACATTCCACAAACAGCCTCCATATTTTTGTCACCACTGATCTTTGCTCTCTATATTATCTCTATCCAGTGTGCCCTTCCCATGATCCCTGCATTCAAGGCACTGAACACAGATTGAATTTGCTGAGTAAATAAACCCCTGTCCTTCTTTCAAGGCCAAGCCTATGGCAACTCCTGCATGAAATCTCCCCCATTCCCTCCAAACAGATTACTCTCTCCTTCCCCTAAGCTTCTTTTGTACTTGATAGCTCTATTTTAGTATTTTAAGCATACTCTGCTTTCCAGTACAATTGGTTGGGTACAGAGCTGTCCTTCCCAGTAAATGAAAGTTTTCTTTTGGCTAGGACAATTATTAATCTATGAAGAATTCTTCTGTAGTACAGATTAGGTTAATTGAAGGTGATTGTTGAAGTTAGGATGAGGGTAAAGTGTTTGTGGAGGTGGTGGTGAGAATTCAAGGTGGTGAGTATGTGGTACATGAGGTGATTTGTGTGACAGTAGTGGTATGGAAGTACCAGCATTACCCTCAGTGATATAGAAATTTCTCACACCAAGAATTATAGTTTCCACTTTTGGCTACCAGAATCCTTAATCCAAGCTTAGGCACCAAGATGCTCTCATACCATAAACTGAGGTTCTATAATCATTCCAATCATCATCCATTAATATCTAAAGTGCTTGGTGGAAGCCTTCAGCAGAAATAAAGAGCAAATGATATAATTAATCCCCCTATCCTAAAGCCCTAACTATGCAGACCTCCCTTCAATAACCATGATCCAAACTATGCTCCTAAAGTATGTTAATACCCAGGTCAGAAAAACTGAAAACCGTAAATCAGATACTTGCAGCAAAACATTCATGCTTATACTCAGATGAAAAATATTTATTCACAGTGTGAGGTACGTATAAACCAAATCTTAAACAGCTATGTAATTTTCAAAATAAACACAGTCCATAATCATATTTTAGTTATAGATAATGTGGTATCTTAAAATTCGATGCCTTTATCAAAAGTGGATATAAAATAATATTCTGTCTCATGTTTTCATGAAAATGTAATGCACAACTCAGACTCCTTCACATTTTATTTCTGAAATGAAGAAATATTTCCTTATATTCAGAGATATGTATCTTCCTTGACATCTTCAGTGCCTCTTGAAATTTGAGGGAAGGGGTAGTGAAGATGACCATCCATGACTGAAGAAACTGCTTTATTCCATAGATACCAGAAGAAACCTTTCACTCTAACAAAGAACAATTATGAACAAAATTTTTAAATTTATTTTATTTTAGAGAGAGAGAGAGAGAAAGAGCGCAAGTGGGATAGAGGGACAGAGGGAGAGAGAGAAAATCTTAAGCAGACTCCACACTCAGTACAGAGCCCAATGCTGGACTTGATCCCACAACCCTGGGATCATGACCTGAGCTGAAATCAAGAGTCGGATGTTCAAGGGACTGAGCTATCCAGGTCCCCAAATTATGAACAGATTTTTTTTTTAATTTTTTAAAACTTTATTTAGTTATTTTTGAGAGAGAGAGAGAGAGAGAGAGAGAGAGAGAGAGAGAGAGAGAGAAAGAAAGAGAGAGAGTGAGCGAGCAAGCATGCAGGAGAGGGCCAGAGAGAGAATTCCAAGCAGGCTCCTTGCTGTCAGCACAGAGCCCAATGCGGGGCTCAAACTCATGCACTGTGAATCATGACCTGAGCCAAAACCAAGAGTCGGATGCTTAATCAACTGAGCCACCCAGGCCCCCCATGAACAAAATTTCTAAATGTATTTCATGTGGCAAATAGGTCTTAGAGGAAAATTAAACATTACAGGGGCTATTTGCTTCACTTTATTTTCTCTACCCTATTAGTTCCCATCATATCCTGACATTTTAGGTAAATGGAAATAAGAGCCACAAAAACATAGTGGCCAAAAAAGTGAAAAATAAAATGGTGCAAGTCTGCAGGCTGCTGCATAAATTCAGAACAGCAGTACTTGAGAAACCCAGGGATAAAACACATGTACATTCTTCCTCTAAATCTGTGTCTGAGTCATGGGGAAAAAAAGTTTATGTTTTTTAAATCTACCTTTTAACCTGCTGCTAAATCACTGACCTTCTCAAACTGAAGTTCCACATTTAAAAAGTATGAGGTATTTATGGTCAGAATAAACTACTCAAATACCCAACCAAATTACACCAAATCTAGATCTATCATGAGGACAGATAAAAGCAAATAGTGTGTCTTACAATAAGAGAGAGAAACTGTCCATCATTCACTACAGGTTACAATAAGTGGAATTATTTAGTTCATAGATAAAATGGTCAAACCTGATATAATTACATATATAAGAAATATTATACTATATAATATCAGGGAAGTCAAAGCAAATTATAAGAATAATAAAAATCTTTACTTTCTAGCTATAATCTTGAGAAGCTATAAGGAAGTATGTTATTATCATCTGGGCAGTGACAGGCATTATAAATGATCTTTTAAATAGAGCTTTGGAAATAGAATTTTTTTTTTTAATTTTTTTTTTCAACGTTTATTTATTTTTGGGACAGAGAGAGACAGAGCGTGAACAGGGGAGGGGCAGAGAGAGAGAGGGAGACACAGAATCGGAAACAGGCTCCAGGCTCTGAGCCATCAGCCCAGAGCCCGACGCGGGGCTCGAACCCACGGACCGCGAGATCGTGACCTGGCTGAAGTCAGACGCTCAACCGACTGCGCCACCCAGGCGCCCCTGGAAATAGAATTTTATAATTCAGGGAAATAAAGTCTTATTATAGATTAAGCTACATATAAGAAAATTGATGGCTCTGATGAAGATCGTAGCCAGGAGAACTAATGACTTACTGGAGAGAAATCTATTCTTTAGACTATAGTAAGTTGACATTTACCTATTTCACTTGATCAATGTGTATAGTCACACTGAATAATTCTGGCTTTTTACTTTGGTGAAACTTACCTCATAATTTCTATTTCTCTATAATGTTCTTGTCTGTAGAATTACAATACTATTTTTAACTTCTCTCTCATGACCTCAAAACATTCTATTTTCTAAAGCATCCCATAACTAAAAAGGGTAAGACAGTGTACAGAGATTCACTTGTTCTAAATAAAAAAGATGCTCATTCCTAGGATATGCTCCTTTGGTATCACATAAAATACACTGGTGGGCTTTAGAATAGTACAGACATGTGTTGAAATCCTCTTCTTCTAAGGGAAGTCATCTAACCTCTCTGAACTGAGTCCCCTGTACAATAGGGACAATTTACTGGTTAAGATAAGTGTGAGAATTAAGTGGCATAACCTATGCGCAGCACCTGCCACAGAGCTTTCCACATGGCAGTCATTTCAAACCTGTTATTCCTGTCCCCCACCCCTTGGCTCATGAGTGCTTGTAGATGAGCATGTTAAGCAAAAGATAACACATAGGCTTGTGAAACATTGTTGCTGTCTAGAATTCCTCAAAAAGAAAAACTACATCTGTCTTTGAAATCCATGTTGCTTACTTTTAAAGAAGTGCAGCTCTTCTTGCAAAATCTTTACGTCTTTGCAGATAGTTCGTCAGAAAACTTAACATACTGTGGATAAGCCATGGCGGTCAACACCAAATAAAACATTTCTGTATCAAGCCTCTGCCTCCTATGACAGTGCTATCGTGATTAGAAATTATCTCCAGATTTGGCAAAGCAAATGCCTATGTCCAAATCTGCACAACATGTCTCTCTCCCAGTACACTTTTAATGGAGTTTACACCTGCTGAGATCTACAGATCACTGCTAAAGTATCTCACCTTTTGAGTTTGGGTGAACCACCAATTTTCCTTGAGAGACTGGCAGCATTTCCTTTCACTGTCCAAATTCTATCTTTGGTTGTGTACTGGGAACCAAAATACAAAATTCCTCAGCAACTTATCATCAGTGTTTGATAATCACCAATGATTCCTTTCGGTTTGAAGAGCTATGCATTAGAAATTAAAAAAAAAAAGACATTCAAACCTCTCTTCAAAAGTCATTATTGACGGTTCTACATGAGGGAAGTTTCCTTGGTTACCCTACTATTCTTACATTCCAGGAACTCGAAACATACTCTCAAAAAGAGTGAATAAAATGGTAATTTTTATGTTGTCCCTTTTTTTACCATAATAAAAAAAAAAAAGAGTGAATGATACTAGCTCTGTCTAAAATCTCACTGTTAAAAGTCAATTAATTGCCATTAGCCTAAACCATGAATCTCAGTATTAATTTTACCTTTCTGACAGGTAGATGTGCTCTTCATTCTTGGTGACACATTAAGGACTTAGAGATTCTGTCCCTTAGTATGTTGAAAACTGGTGTGGGCTTTCTGAAGGGGAGCATTTTCACACCATCTGGACGAGTCAGAGGGTCATGTCACATCACAGTTATCCCTAAAACTTCTAGAATTCACACTGTGGAAGTACAACACAGAGAGACATTTGGCAATAAGCTTGGGGGAAAATCAAAGAGGGTTTGCTCCTAGTTTTTTCTTCTCCACTAAAAATATTTCTAGGGTGTAGTTCTTGGATAAAATAAAAATAATACATTATCTCAGAGTCCTTTTCAGGAGTTATAGAAAAAGGACTACCAGGTTTCAATGAAGTCTTAAGACTATACTCTTCACTAGCAGATTCTATCCTATAAATTCTGGTCTTCCCTCTCAGGAATAAATAAGGATAAGAATATTCTAGGTAGAGAAGGGTTATTATCTAAGAGTAATATTGAGGGAGGGGAGGAGTGAAGAGGAATAGCATATATACAAAAGTAAGAACCATGTAAGTGAAGGTGAATTTCAGGGTAAGAATTCAACATTTTTAGAAAAAGGGTTATTGATGGGAAATGTATGAGTTTCCCATTGCCTCTATAACCAATTACCACAAACTCAGTGGCTTAAGACAGCAGTTTTATTTTCTTATAGTTCTGGAGGTCAGAAGTCCCAAATGAGTCTCATGAGGACTAAAACTAAGATTCTGGCAGGCTTGGTTCTTTCTGGAGAAGTCAGAGGGTGGAATCTATTTTCTTCACCTCCCGGCTTCTAGAGGCTACTAACACTCCTTGACTTGTGGCCACATCACACCAATTTCTACTTGTGTTGTCACAGTTCCTTCTTCTGTCTCTCACCTCCTTGTCTCTCTTATATAAGGCGTCTTCGGATTATATTTAGGGACCACTGGATGATTAAGCATTCTCTCCTATCCCAAGATCCTTAAATTAATCACATCTGCAAAGTCCTTTTTGCCACAAAACATAATATATTCACAGATTCCAGGAATCAGAATGTAGACCTCCTTTGGAGGCCATTATTCAGCCTACCATGGGAGGTAATCAAAATTATGATAGTATCTATCATTACTACATGTTATTCATTACACTAGGTGCTTTACATCTATTATATAGCCATAACACCATCTCTCTCTGCCCCTCTGCAATACGGGAATGATTAAGGATGATATTTAAAATATTTAAAAACTTATACATTAGGGCACTGACCAATCAGATTGGATTCCAGACATAGTCCTGGAGCCCTCATTGCTATGTAACTGAGAGAGTTCCACATGGTCCCAGGAGAGCATTCTGGAATGCCATAATGTACAAATGTGAGTCAATTGATTAAATTACCAGCATGGGTAGTAGCTTACTGAGCACCTACTAGAGGCAGGCCCTCTGTAAGGTATTTTACATGCATTATCACAATCAATCCTTACTGTAACCTTCTTGAAAAGAGACTATTATGTCTCTTCCACAGATGAAGTCAATAAGACTCAGAGAAGCTAAATGACTTTCCATGTTCATAGTGAGACTCGCTGTGATAATCAGGAGCCAAACTGTGATTGTGACTTCCCTTTTCCTTCCATCAGGTTACACTGAGCCTTATTCAAAAATCTAATATCATAATCTAGAGGTACTTAAGGATTATCCAAACAATATAATGGTCTGTACAATGAATTAGGTATTAGATTTGTGAAAATAATGTAGTGAGCCCTTCTTCAATGACGGGAGTCAGTGTGGCCACCTGTACTCCTCAACGAAGAGGATCTAACATCCACTCGAATGACTGACTCAGTTAGTTGTTGAGAGGGGCCAAGAAAGGCTCATTCTCATAACTGCAGTGCCAAAGGAATCTAAGTGGTATCATGTGTGCCTCCCAAGCAAAAGGCTTGGCACAAGAAAGTCTTTGGTTGTCTAATATCACTACCATTGTTTTGTCTACCAGCACTGCATATCATTCCCCACGTATTCAATCTAATTTTTAAAGTTATGCAACAGTAAAATTAATTATACTCTTCTTAGTTTGCTTCGGCCTACAGAATTTAATAGCCGCCAACTATATAAGACATTGACTGATGAGTTTTGAAATAAAGTTTGGCTGGAAATATCACAGTCATCAACCCTCAGCATTACTTGGAAGTATCATATTCATTTTTTGTTTGATATGTAACAAATGAATTCATTTATGTGAATCTGACAAATTTTCTGCTGGTTTTTGGAGAGGATAATTATTTAAAGAAACCATGAAATCAACTTCAAATTTCTAAGATAAACATAGATTAAAGTATTTCAAATAATAGGCTACCACTAGATCCAGGTGCACGTCCTACTATTCATGTGCATACCCTTGTATAGACACTCAGCACATGGCAATTTAACACACCAGTCAGCACCTTCAAGTTATTACCAGGAGGAAGTTCTGTTTGTTTTCAGTAACATCTGGTCCCCTGACATACAGTAATTCCTATATTTCAAGAAAAGGATATAAGCTCATCAGCAGAGCGCATCACAGTAACTCAAACAGGGTGGCCGATGAGATAGGGAAAGGTGTCAGAAAATTTACACAGGCCATTATCCTAATCGTTTATTCAACTTTCTCTGCAAATTCTCATGAATATATCCAAAAAGGATATATATTCATGCCTTCAAAATCTTGTTAAAAGAACACTGGGGAATTAAAACAATTCTTGAAATTTTGGGGGGTCGGGGAATGAAAATGAACACATTCTGAGTTTCTATTATGAGCTAACACTGAAATCAATGTTGTTGCCTCACCAAAATAAAAGACCAGGCAAGAGCTTTTGTTACCTAATTACCCTCATGTCCTCACAGGTCTGGATGCCTACACTGTGGAAATGAATTCAATCCAGTAAATGAACCCTGACTTAGACACTTCAGGGTCTACAGGTTCTACTCAAAAAGTGCTTTGTTTTTAAATGGTCTTAGAATTTCATTCATTCCTTGACGGTGAGGACAAGGAAAGGAGAGAGGGGGAGGACATGAAACACACACAAATCCTAAATGCATACTATTTCTAAGCATTTTAACGTATGACAAACATCCGTGTCAACTCTTGCTGCAAGGATGGGAATTCGCTGTAAGATGCTATCAGAGAATGAAAAATCCCATGTGCTCCAATTACCTGCACGCTACATTAATTCAGATAGGATATTACTTATGGTTTTCCATCATAGCACAAAGACAAAGCCAGAACCTAGTCATGTTAGTGCTAATTTGTTGATAGAGATGGGGAGAGAATTGGCTATTATAAAATCCTGAAGCTTAGGCAATCAGAATATACTATAAGCATTATAAATTAAAATGTTTAGTACCTATAAATTCATTTTCAATAGATGTATAAAGTACAGAACTAAAAAGCTTAGGTGAACATTTTTCCAAACCATTCTCATAAGATTTCAATGGAGAAATAAAGGATGAGCATTGTTATTTTCATTTTAATTTTATAGGCCCTAGATCTTTGCATAAAGTTTATACTTTCATAAATTGTCCCTTATTTGTTTTAGTTTAAAATTAGAGAATAACTTATTAATTTATAGTTGGCTCTCACTAACATTTACATCTTCTAGTTTGAGGCTGTTTATTTATTCATTGATTTACTCATTCATCAATCCTATTAATATTTATGAGTACTACTTTGTGCTGACGGCTATGCTACATCTCAGAAATTCAAGAGCGAAGAAGAGTGCTCTCTGCCCTCATGAAGTTTCTAGTGAAGCAGAGAAAGCAGATTATGAATAATTCCAAAAACAATTGGTTAAATAAAATGAGTATTATAAAGGAGACATACAGCACATTCTAAAAGCATATAACTCCTCACCTTTTTATGTACATTATTTTTTAACTGAAGAAATTAAAGCTAGTACTGAAATATGGAACACAAGGGGCAAGCTTTTATTCTGACAGTGTTTTATTTTTTCAAGTGATTTCTCAAGCAACACTAAAAGATCTTTTTTATTTTATTTTATTTTAATTCCAGTAAACATACAGACCACTACAAGATCTCAAGACAACTAGTTTCAGTATTATACATATTATATATACATATTGATTATACATATTATCAAACTGATACAAGATGAAATTTAGTACCAAAAATTAAACAATAATCAAAATGAAATATAAATGATATATTTACGTCACCCTCATTTTGAGGGTTTAGAGGAAAGGTTTTGAGGATTTAGGAAGAATTAGTGGGTTCCACATTTTTCTTGCAAGTCATATCCATTTTTTAAAAAGCCCATACACTACAAGCGTCTTAGAATGTTTGTCTAAGATGTCTCTGGCCCTGAAACCATGTAATCCTGTGTCTTTAGTTTAATCCACACCAACATATTTGGGTATAATTTCTGATTTAAGATGATATTTGAGGCTTATCAAAAACCTACAGATGTCCTTTCTTGAGCCTTAAAATTATACCCTGAGAAACATGCACCACTGGATTGAAGCTTCTTTTGTTCTCTTCTGGATGATGACAAAGAAAACCAGTTACAGCACAATGTCTGCTCAGGCAGCCACACTTAATATTCCTGAATATACTATCTGTTGTAGAAAAAAAAACCCTGATTATACGGTAAATGCTATATTTTATCTTTCATTTAGAAATCGATTTGGAATGCCAAAGCTACTCTATTCACCAAACTGGCAACACTTCCTTTTTTCAATACACTTAAGTATCTTTATTTCTTTTGTTGTTTGTTGTTGTTGTTGTTGTTTGTTTGTTTGAAGTTTTTATTTAAATATGAGTTGGTTAACACTGATTACTCAGTGTAATCATGGTTTCAGGAGTAGAAATGAGTGATTCATCACTTACATACAACACCCAGTGCTCATCCCAAGTGCCCTTAATACCCATCATCCATTTAGCCCATCCCCCCGCTTATCTCCCCTCCAGCAACCCTCAGTTTGTTCTCCATGTCTTTACTTCTTGAGGTGAATTCTTTAAATTTCACTAAGTACAGCACTGGATTCATTTATCTACCTATATCTTCCACCAACCACGGGTTTCATATTTCATTAGGATCTAAGCATAATTTGCTTTTGAGTTTTTCTAATATAAAGACTTATAGCTCACCAGAAACACACATAAAAATCAATACCTCTTTTTTGGTACAAACATATTGTTGTATAGAAAGACTAGAATGCTAACGTCACCAGCAGGACACAAGCTGCAGCCTGCTTTTCACCTAGTGAAGTGGGATTTTGTGATCACCTGTCTCTATCCTCTCACCCATTTTTTCTGTTAATAAAAAGTAAATGCTATGAGCCTGCTGGGTGGGTGGAGAGTCCACCTTTTGACACAGAATGACAATATCCTAATTAAAGTTGTGTATGGCTACAGGCCATGTCATTTATTTGGACCAAATGAATTAATCAACTTTCTTTTTGATTATATCCAACTATTAATCAGAGCCTCACATTTTGTGGTATTTTATCCATCTTCTTAATCATTTAAATTGCTATTTGGTGTGTGAGTTAATACTCAAAGAACAAAATAGCCAATTATATGTTACTGGTATAGGTTATATTACATGTGTGCTCATTCAAAATTAATGTTACCTTAAAATATAATGACCTACTTCTCCACAATGCCTGAGTCAGTCCCTAAGTAATATGTCAGATAATAAGCACTGGCATTAACTCTCTCAGTACCTTAAATGTGTACTTTTGTTTTGTTTACTTCAAGACTTATGAGGTAATACTTTAAGCAATAAGGAGGGTTTTTTTTTCTTTTTTTCTGTGCGTGTGTTTTTTGTTTTTTGTTCTTTAAGATTCCTACTGACAATTAGGTGAACCTGGAGTTCCTTCATAACTGTGAAATTTCATAAAGAAGAAATTCCTTCTTATTACAAAGTAGAATACTTTAATTATTTCAGTTGATTAAAGTAAAAGCTCATGAAAGTCTCACTGACTCTGATTATTAACTTTAGTTTTATAATTCAACTCTCATTGCTAGCTCTTTTAAAAACACCAGTCATTAAGTCATAAACTGCTCTGAATTTTTATTTTGAGAAGTAATTACTGCACAAATAAAACTCTAGGATTATGAGATATACATATGGTATCTGTACTCCACTGGTTTAAAAGTGAAAATGGTGATTCATGGTCTTGCATTTGGCTAATTTCTTCATAGAATTGTGTACCTGTATTCACAGTTCTACGTAGTACTCTTAGGGTACTTTTGTCTAAAGCTTCCCTTTCTCTTGGGGAAAAATATGGGTCATTCCTTATCACGTCTCAGTCACCCTCTGAGAACAAGCCATACATAGAGGAAAGCATAGTTAATTCTTCCAGGTAACCAGAGACCCTGCCAGAGAAAGGTTATAAACCTATTACATGGAATACAATTTTAATGGTAACATTTGAAAATAACTGAATTCTCACCCAAAGGATGCTCATTAAGACCTATAGCCTTTTAAGTTTAAGTAGTCTCTCCTAAATAAGAATATTTTGCTCTAAATCAAATGCTATTATTCCCTTACCTAGATATTTCCACCTGCAGGAAGCACACAAAACAAAACAAATTAAAAACAAATACTCTGGGGAAAAGGAATAAAATTGAACACCTAACATATTCATAGGGAATTTCAAAGTTTAACTCTGTCCAGAGTCCTACAATATTCACAGACAGCAAGAAGCAACTCAACAAATATAAAGAAATAATTACAGATGTGAAGTCAGTATCAAGGAGTAAGGAGAAAAAATGGTTCAATCATTTAGGAAGTCACAAAGATCAATGGCATCAACAGCCATATATTCCAAATTGCGTATTACTCAGCTTTCCCAGAAGACTGAGAGCTCCTGAAGGGAAGGGACCAGACCATATACCTTGTGATTTAGCAGGATTATTTTACAGTGTATTATAGACTGCAAATATCTGTTACATTCATTTAATATCTGAAAAAAGATGTAGTATAAAATCACAAACAAATAAAACCTCATTAGTCTACAAATGAAATTTCTGTTGACACAGAGGTACTTCCCTCCAGTGCTTCATATAAGCAGCAACTTTCAGAAACAATGACAAATTTGCATAGGAGTCTGCACAGAGGAGGGACAACATTAGCACTCAGTGTGGCTAATGTCTCTCAGGTGTGCACACATCTCTGTGGTTCACTTCCTCATACTTTTCTTCAAACCGAAGATAAATAAATTATAAAAAGTGGTTTAGAACAACCCAGACTATTCCTCCTTCAACATTAAATAGATAAGTTGCACATATAATAAATAATACATAAATAGTACATTTCACATGATGTATTATATACAATAAAACATACATATATTGTACATATAAAAATACCTAGATACCATGCCTTGTTCTAACCAGTTTCATATATTTTTGTCCACCCATATAATAACTCAGGTGGTAGAAACGATTAACCAGTAAGACATAAGAAAATTAGAAGAGCTAGGTGGTTTCCCCAAGGTGAGCTGATTACTAGCTGGCAGATCCAGGACTCAAAGCCAGGTGGTCTGACCACAGAGCCTGTGCTGTGAACCTCTACTAGCTCCATGTGCAATGAACACCTCAGGGTGGAGGAACCATGGAGAGAGGGTGATAAGAGAAAACAGCAAAATCACTTGCAAGTGGGGTTGGGGGGAGAAAAAGCTTAATCATGAAACCAAAGTCTAGGGGAACTAAGAAAGGAGACATGAGGAAGGGAAGGGAAGAAAAGTGATAAAAGACAATACACAGATACTAACAAAAGAAGGAAGCACCATGAACTCCTATGTCTTCACTGTATGATTTTCTGGATGAATCTGTAGAGTGATGAGAAACCCTTCAGTGAGCACTCATTGCCTTTCACCTCATCTCAGCGTAAAACCTGGGTAACTGCCATGTCAGAAAACTCATAAAAGAAAATACCAATTTACATATGAATCATATTCCCATGTCTCTTGAACATTGCCTGATTCTTTCATTGTAAGTAAAATATTGAGGCCCCCTGAATGAAGCCATCACAGCATTTTCTAATTCAATTCAAACAGCACAGAGCCCGATGTGGGGCTCGAAACCACAAACTATGAGATCATGACCTGAGCCAAAACCAAGAGTCAGACACTTAAATTGATTGAGCCACCCAGGCGCCCCTGTATGTTGTCAGGGCAGGGGCACCAAAAATTCAAAAGACCACTGGCTTATATTAAACATCTTTTCCAAATGAGTCTTGTAGGCAATACTGAGAATTAGATGCATTAACCCTTCAAAGAGAAGTTTATACTGAAACTCCGCTCAGATTGTCTGTCATATGAATGATAAAGAGAAGCAGCACTGGTAGTGGTAAAATCCATACAAAAAGCATGGTCAACAGCAGTGATTAGTGTGCATGCTATGTGAATTTCCCTTGCAAGAGAGCAGCGTGTTTGGCTTAGTGGATGGTGGTGTAAGTGAGCTCTGGATAATCATATATTCTTCTTGTTCTATGATTCCATTGATCTATAATTTGAAAGCACAGTGATATATTCCAAAAGAGAAGGTAAGAGGCTCAAGCTTTGCGCTCTGCTCGCAATTTTAGGCAACTGACCTTACCTTTCCGCGCCTGAGTTTCCCTATCTTTAAAACAAAGGGTCCTTTTCAGCGTTTAGAATCTATGACTTTTCATTTACAACTACATTTGGTGATCACCATTTTCCACATACAAGCCAGCATATGTGCACAGGTGCATACATACACACGCATGCACACACACAAATTTCTAGCTTGATATTATTATGACTTTCTATGGCCAGGTAGAACTTATACCTATTTTATTTAAGACCAGCGTTTATCTAACCTCAAGATTTCTTTGGATAGCACATTTAACAACTAAAAAAACCTGTTCCAATACCTCATGACACCAAATGAAAGGAATTTTCTCACATACATAAACAATTGTTTGAGAACTGAATTTTAGCCATATATTAAGGTGAATAAAAATAGTAGTTTCTTCAATTACTTAGATATGTAATTGAATGCCAGCTTTACATTCCATGAAACCAAAGTCTTTGCACAGAGGAAAGGGGAAACTAAGGGACATTTAGATGATAAAAGTAAAAGGTATAAAGACATTATGCAACAGGGAAATAAACACCAGCAATCACGCCAGTAAATATCCAAAAGTTTAAAACTTGAGGAGTAACAAAATACATGTGTTAAGATATGCTTCTCTTTACATACAGTCAAGTGGGTCATCTGCAGGGACGCATCTGAAGGCTTACGTGCCTTAGAGGCCTAACGTACACTGGTAGAATTTAGTCATGAGAAAAAAAAAACTTGAAAGAGGGATATGAAGTCAACAGAAATAAGCAGCAAAAATTTATTCAAAATGAAATGGAGGCTACAGATCCTGAGACACCAGGAGAGTAGTTTCTTGCTCTTTCTACCAAGAATGTTCTACAGGGCTCTTCTCCTGCCACCCATCTACTACAATTTAGTGCTCCTAGGATTCCAGCACATCTCACTCTCATGAAATAATCTCACTCACTCTTAGGGGGTTAACAGCAGCTTATATCTGATGACTTCTAAATACGTATCTCCAGCTACAACTTGTACAACCTGCATGTCTCACAGGAACCTCCAAGGCAACATGTTCAAATTTAACTCACTATCCTCCCCCTCTGACTAGAATGCCCTCCTCTGTTTTTTTTGTTTTGTTTTTGTTTTTGTTTTTAAGATTTTATTTTATTTTTTTTTAATTTTTTTTTCAACGTTTATTTATTTTTGGGACAGAGAGAGACAGAGCATGAACGGGGGAGGGGCAGAGCGAGAGGGAGACACAGAATTGGAAACAGGCTCCAGGCTCTGAGCCATCAGCCCAGAGCCTGATGCGGGGCTCGAACTCACAGACCGCGAGATCGTGACCTGGCTGAAGTCGGACGCTTAACCGACTGCGCCACCCAGGCGCCCCTAAGATTTTATTTTTAAATATGTCTACACCCAGCATGGAGCTTGAATTCACAACCCTAAGACCAAGAGTTGCAGTTGCATGCTCCACTGAATGAACCAGACAGGAATCTCTTGTTCTCCAATTTTCTTATCCCCTTGACAGTACAATCATCCAACCAGGAAATCAAGCTAGAAATATAGACATCATTCCTGACTGTCTCTCACTGTCAGCATCCAACCAGGCAGCAATTCATGCTGATTTTTACTTTCTAATTTTTTAGAACTAATTTATCTTGTCTCCATCATTACTACCTTTAGACAGGTTTAAGTCCTCTCTTTGGCTATTAAAGTAACATTTGAGTTGATCATTTGCCTCTTAAATTTATTCTTTGTGCAGCTAACAAAGTGATCTTTGAAAAATACAATCCCATCCATTCCTCTCCCCTGTTAAACATACATCAGAATCTTTTTTTTTTTTAATATAATTTATTGTCAAATTGACTAACATACAGTGTGGCAAGTGTACTCTTGGTTTTGGGGGTAGATGCCCTTGGTTCATTGCTTACATACAACACCCAGTGCTCATCCCAGCGAGTACCCTCCTCCATGCCCATCACCCATTTTCCCCTCTCCCTCTCCCCTATCCACCCTCAGTTTGTTCTATGTATTTCAGAGTCTCTTATGATTTGCCTCCCTCTCTGTTTGTAACTATTTTTCCCCTTTTCTTCCCCCATGGTCTTCTGTTAAGTTTCTCAAGATCCACATATGAGTGAAAACATATGATACCTGTCTTTCTCTGACTGACCTATTTCACTTTTAGCTTATTCCACCATTAGCATCGCACACAGGATTATTCCCTTGGGATCTGATCCCCTTCAACCAACCCCTCCAGGCTCATCTCTCATTGCTTGGTGACTTATTTGTTTTGTTTTAGCAGCACTAAAATACTTGGATTCCTCCACATATCTGACCTTAGGTAATATGTTTGTAATTTCCCTATGCATTCTTTGTCCAAAAAAAAAAAAAAACCCATGACACGACTCCCCTTAATCTTTTCTATATCAACCTAAATAAATCCTTCAGCTCTGCCAACACCTCCTCTCAGAAGCCTTTCCTCAGTCACTTCCTGCTCAATAACCACCTCCCCCTTGTGCTTCCCAACCCAGTGGTACTATCACTACCTTCCACTTAGAACATTGTATTGCTCTTACTTTCTTATTTCTGGGTTGGTCTCTCTCACCAGCTAGCTGTGAGATCACTGAGGTCAGAGAATATATATTATTTGACTAGTACACTGTCTTATGGTCCATAAATACTGAGTTAAATACTGGATTCCTAACTTTGGGGTTTTGTTCACATATGGGGTTTTGTTCACAAATAAGATTTGGATATAGGTACTTATAACTAAAACCATTTTTTCATTTGAAGGAAATAGATATTCAGAGGGAAGTTACAGAATTCCAATCTCTAGCTTTGGAAGACACTATTATAACTGACTGCAATCGTGTTGCTATAAAATGTTTGTGTAAGTATGACTGTTCTGAAAACTTATTAAGGTTATCCAAATCTGCTGCCTCATAGTTTGTTGTATTTAGATCCTCTGTTTAAAGTGTAGAAAAATGACAAGAAAATATCCTACAATTGACCTTCTGGTTAGCCAAACCCACGGAAAGCAAGGGGCCAAAAGTTGACATTTAATGGACACTTGAAAAAGTGGTGAGATTTTGAAGGCTCCTGAATGTATAACTAAAGCTTTGAGCATTTTGAGTGATGGTGATACTCTCACTCCTGTCTCAAAATTATTAAAACTCTACCTCAGTGTGATAAAAATGAGTAGTGTAATAAACTCTGGGCGCTCTTGGTTTTATTTTTATTTATGTTTTTGTATTTAATCTGCTGCTTTTATATTAGGCTAAGAGAATATTATTCTACAAGTGATCTCCCAAACCAAAATAATGAAAAGCAAAAAAAACAAAAAAACAAACAAACAAAAAAAAACAGAAAGCCTTCAGGGTTAAATGATAACATCCCCTTAAGAATTATTAATACTTTGCAAAATCTTCCTTCTTTGTTTTGGATCTTAGCACTGTTATTGTGAAGACTGTCTATCGAAATTTATAAAGACATAAACGAAAGTAGTATCCCTGGAAAATGCCCATCTATATTCTTAGTTTGTCTCCTGAGGGAAGTGAAGATAAAATAAACTTAAGACCTACTAAAAAGTCTTTCTAGAAGAAGCTCTTTTATGGAATGAAGTTAATAGAGAACTGGTAAAAAAAAAATCATAAATATTGTAACACCCCAATAATAACATCTGCAAGTTTACTATTAAAATACAATAAAAGATAGTTTATACTGCCAACCTCGTAATCCCCTATAACATTTTAGAGAAAAAAAAAAAACTGCAAGGCAGTATTGCCATTCATAAGATAGGTGTCATATGATAATACCATAGTAAGAAAATCCTCCTTATTCATTTTTATGAAGAAAAATCAATTCCAGGTCATAGTTATTTATTGTTATAAAATCCTGAATGGTTACCTTAACTCAAACCTTTATGTTGAAAAAAGTGTGTGTGTGGACACACACACATTTTATTCAAATGTGTGTCCAATCCTGGTGCATTGCTTCTAGCCTCTTTAGGAAACTAGAAAAACCAGTGACATTAAAAATTGTACCTATTCTGGCATTATCTAATATCTACACTATTTTTTAATAAGAATGTGCTTCCTCTTTTCTGAATGATTCTGTAATGGCAGATACATGGCATTATGCATTTGGAAAAAACCGTAAGTCACTGAGAATTTTGCTAAAAAATATCGACTTTCATGTTGTGGGCATCTAGAACACTAGGGGCAACTGTCTATAATCTTTGCACCTTCTCATTTCTTAAATTTTAATAGCAGCTTTCCTGATTGCCTAACTCCAAGCTCTTGGAATAACTATGTAAGTTTATAATTACTTGTATTCTCTACTGTCCAGTGTGAAACTCCTAGAATATGGTCATATATATTTATTACCTCTCTCATCACAGATGCCACCAAAGGGGAGAAATGTACAAAACCATAATGTTCGGAAGGAACTGGAAGATCCATCAGAAAACAAATGTATAGGAGCCAAAGGAGATAGAGAAGTGATAATGAAATAGAGTAAAATAAACCACAGTTTGAAGTGTCTAGAAGGGATATAAACGAGAGAGAGAGAGAGAGAGAGAGAGAGAGAGAGAGAGAGGTTGCCTTGTCCAACCAGAAAGGCTCAAAATTCCAAAATATCAAGTACAGTGAAGTCAGGAAAGAGGATGGGAGTGAAAAGAGGAACTGATAATATGAAGTGCAACTGTAGGAGCACCTGGGTGCCTCAGTCAGTTAAGCATCTGACTTCAGCTCAGGTCATGATCTTGTGTTTCATGAGTTCAAGCCCCACATCAGGCTCTGTGCTGACAGCTCAGAGCCTGGAGCCTGCTTCGGATTCTGTGTCTCTCCCTCTTTCTGCCCCTCCCCTGCTTGTGCTCTCTCTCAAAGAATGAATAAATGTTAATTTAAAAAAAAAAAAAAAAAAAGAAGTGCAACTGCAGTCTCCAAATCTAGAAGCAGCCACTACCCATTCCAGTCATTATGTCTTACTGCCAGAGTGAAATATTTGAAGACTTTTCACTAAAAACAAAAACTTCATGGATATAAATAAATAAATGGAAATACTAAAAGCTCCTCATGAAAAATCTCCACAATCTGGCATGTTCTGATCCTCCATAAAACTGTTGATTCAGTCCCATAACCCTAAAGCAAATTGCAAGTCATACTGGATTCAGGTTTTGGCCCTTGAACTTGAATAAAAAGATGACTGTGGTTCATCAGGCATCTGTAGAAAATTTGCCTTGAAAGAGAAAAAGGAAGATAAAATGACCCCAAATGAAAAGATAATTTGGAGAAAATTCATTAATACTTGCAATTACTATCCTAAAAGAGATTTAAGAAAATATTCCTTCACTATAACAAGATCAAGATGTCATGGTAATGTAACAATCAGAGAATAAGAAAGAGCTAATAAAAATTACAAACAGGATTGCTCAAATAAAAGATTCAAAGGAAGGGTTAGAATACAAATATGAGAGAAGTTTGTAAAAAGTTCTTTTTTATAGAATTTCTTTAAAAGATAAAAAATAAGATAGGAAAGATAAGAGACAGTGAAATTCATCTAAGAAATTCTATATCCAATATTCCTGGAAGAAGAGAATGGAGCATATTGAAGATAATATATTGTCACAAAAATACCATCAAATTATTTTGCTTATGGATCCAAGTCTGGAGACTGAAAAGACCTACAACAAGGGGTAGCGGATGCACCAATGAGCTAAGGCTGCTGGAGGAAAACTGTCAGCTATGAGAAGAAGTCACTCCAGGTATGATAGTGAAGACCACTATCTGTGAAGACCACAGCCACTGCTTTCATTTTACTCTCCTGGAAATATTTCATTCATTCTCACAAATTTAACTACAGTCTATAGGTGTTTACTCTCAAATTCTTATCTCCAGTTGCAACTTTGATACCTCAAGACATGCCAAGTCTGCTCTACCGGCATACCTTACGGGAACCTCAAATCTACCATGTTCAAATTTGACTTACCATTCTCCCCCTTCTCCTTCTTCATTCCTCTTGTTCCTGTTTTCCCTGGATGATGTAGGGGCCAAGAGTGGCCACCCCACTTTAGCATGCAGATTATTTTAAGATGAAAACAATCAAGACCCAAAGACTTGGGAAGAAACTTTAACCTTCCCCCCTAATTGCCTAAAAAGAATTTAGATAGAGGACCTGCTCCCGTAAGACAGCTGTTACCATAGATAACCACATTACAATTTGAACTTGGGGTGGCAGACAGGGAGGAATTTAGCAAAGTCTGTTTGTTAAAATTTTTGCCTATGTTCCATTGTTTCTGACCAGTCTAGCAAACATTTGAATACTAAACATTTTCTCTTTTGCATCTTTCCATGAATTGCTTTTCTTCCCTGTGAAGTTCCAGACCCCTATCTCCTTTTCCTTAGTTCAGGATGACACATATTCCTCGTTTTGCCTGACTGTCTTTGGAGTCTCATGTTTATGCAAATTCCCCACTCATATGAAATTACACTTGATTTTCTCCTGTTGATCTGTCTTGTGCCAATTTAATTCTGAGTCCAGCTAGAAGAATCTTGAAGAATGGAGAAAAATTTTTTTTTTTTCTCTCCAGCAATAAGGCAATCATCCATCAAATAGAAACAACTTGATATTTGGGAGTCACCCTTTATTCTGTGCTCTCTCACTGTCAGCATACAAATGGCCACTGAGATCTGCCATTTTCACTTGCTTTAATAAAAACTCCAATCCATCTTCCCTTTTCCATTCTCACTTGCCTTATGTAGAGTCACATAAATTCGCAGGAATCAAAGGGAGTATTGGCAAGGAACTAGATAAATTATAGAACAAAATACAGGTCAAAAACAGACCATGCAAATATGAAAAATTATCACAACAACATGGAAATTTTATGATTGTCAAGGTGGCATTTCAAGTAGATGAGGAAAATATGACTATTTTAGTCTATGGTGATAGAATCATTGGTTATCTATTTAGAAAAAACAGTTATGGGACCCTTGAGTGGCTCAGTCGGTTAAGCATCCGACTTCGGCTCAGGTCATGATCTCACGGTCTGGTCCGTGAGTTTAAGCCCCGCTTTGGGCTCTGTGCTGACAGCTCAGAGCCTGGAGCCTGCTTCAGATTCTGTGTCTCCCTCTGTCTCTGACCCCCCCCCCCATTCATGCATTGTCTCTGTCTCAAAAATAAATAAACATTAAAAAAAATTTTAAAGAAAAAAAATTATATTCCTTTATGACATTACCATAATCACAATTATAGATGGATTTAAAATTTAAATGTAGGGGCACCTGGGTGGCTCAGTCGGTTGGGCGACCGACTTCGGCTCAGGTCATGATCTCACTGTCAGTGAGTTCGAGCCCCGCATCAGGCTCTGTGCTGACAGCTCAGAGCCTGGAGCCTGTTTCAGATTCTGTGTCTCCCTCTCTCTCTGACCCTCCCCCGTTCATGCTCTGTCTCTCTCTGTCTCAAAAATAAATAAACGTAAAAATAAATAAATAAATAAATAAATAAATAAATAAATAAAATTTAAATGTAAAAATCAGAGCTACGTAGGGCACCTGGGTAGCTCAGTTGGTTAATTGCCCATCCAACTTCAGCTCAGGTCATGATCTCACCACTCTGTGAGTGCGAGGCCAGCATCGGGCTCGGGCTCTCTGCTGGAAGCTCAGAACTCAGAGCCTGCTTCGAATTCTGTCTCCCTCTCTCCTTCCCTCCCTCCCTCCATGTCTCTCTCTCTCTTTCTCTTTCTCTCAAAAATAAACATTAACAAAAATTAAAAAACAGAACTATGAAAGTATTAAAAAATAGGAGATTATATTATAAAACTTTGGATTAAAGACTTCTTTAACAGAGGAGATTAGGAAAATATAGTATGCAAATCACTAAACACAAAGCAGTATAGTCTACTATCTTTGCACTGTGGTATAACAATAAGAATCATGAAAACTGTTTATAAGCAAAATTTTCCCAATGCATTGTTTTTCTTTGCTTCATTTATCTTTCTATACTCATCCCATTTAACTATTTTAGAACCTTGCTCTTAATCTCTGAACTTCCTCACCCATATCATCACCATCTTGATTTTCAAGCCTAAATGCTCCAAACTGGGTCAGCCATCACCTCCATGCAGCTTCTCCTACCTCTTTGTCTACCAAAAGCAAAAACTCACAACTAAGTTATAGCTCTCCCATGTAGCACTCACTGTATTTCAGGCTTTGTGCCAAGCATCTTACCTACGTCATTTTTAATCTTCACTACAACTTTTAAGGGGGTTTTTGTTACAACCATTTTGGCATAATTGCTTCAATCCCAGTCTCTTTTTCTTAGGAAAACCACTTTTCTAAAAAAAAACTAATGCATACTTACCTTAATTTACATATAAGGAAAAAATTAAAGATGAAAGTAAAACGGGCAATTGTACAATTTCACCACCAAAAAGAAAGCATAAACATTAGGTAAACATGATTCCAGACATCTTTCTAAGAATGTATTATGATATATGATAGATGGTGGTGGACAGAAAGATAAATGAGAGAAATATTTTTCTAAAAATGTGAATTATATACTACTGTTATTTTTATTTAATATTATTCAATTTAACTGCAATTGGTGTCAACAGAAGAAAATAACCTGAAGATATAATTGGTAAACTTTATATAATCACAGGACTTTTTATTGGAGGGGTGCATGAATGGCTCAGTCAGGTAAGCATCTGACTCTTAATTTTGGCTGAGGTCATGATCTCATGGTTCTTGAGTTCAAGCTCCATGTCAGGCTTGGAATTCTCTCTCTCTCTCTGTCTCTCTTTCTCTCTCTCCTCTCTTCCTCCCTCCCTCCCTCTCTCTCTCCCAATATCAATAAACCAACTTAAAAAAAAGACATTATGTTGGATAAATAAGATAACTGACTCTCCTTTTTTGGAAAAAAAAAAAAAGAGCCTCTTAGTGTTTTCACATTCTCTCCTTCTATCCTCCCTTCCCTTCCTCCCATCCTCCTCTATCTTCTCGTAACCGTTATTCTTTCAGGCACAGTCTCTCTGCAATCATAATTCCTATTGTTGTTTGTAACTCATCCTATAGATGAATTTATTATAGAGCAATTACTCTGGAATATTCCTTATAAGATTTATCACTGTTTGGAAAATTGTACATATATTTGTGTGATTATTTGATCAGTGCATTTCTTTTCTCCCCAAAGACTTAAGTTCCATCAAGGCAGGGACTCTACTTCTTTTTATTCACCACTACCACACCACACCTCACACAGTGTCTGACACAGTAAAAATATTCAATAAATATTTGTTGGATGAGAATCAAGTGTGTTAAGGGCCCCATCAAATGAGCACATAGTACAATAATGGGGACTCAAAAGAGGGTGAAATACTCAAGAAAAACTTTATAGAAGATGCTATCTTTGAGGAGCACTGGATTTTGTTATATGATAGTGCCACAGGTTAATCTGTGTTATTTTAGGGGTGGAATGCACTAGGAACCAGCGGGAGACTGGCGCCATGAGATATGTGCCTGACATAATTTTATGCATTATGCGTGCTTGATATACAGAAAACTGTCTTGAAGGATAATACCTAAATGTTCACTATAGTTACCTGATGGTAAAGTGATTCCAAATAACTTTTTTTTCTTCTTTATTCCTCTAAAATCTATCTTTTCCATAATAAGCACATTTCTTTCATAAACAGGTGAAAAATAATAAGGCTATTTTTATTTTGGAAAAACAAATATCCATGACAATTAACATCTATGGGGACTCACTTGGTGCCAAAAAATGCCCTAACATTAACAATATTCATTTCATATTTGAAACAAAATTGTGAGGTAAGGTTTATTGTTGTGCTCATTTGATGAATGAGGAATATTAGAACCAAGAAAGCTTAACTACTTGGCTCAAGGTCACACAGCCTTTAAGAAGAGGAGCTAGCACTGAAACCAAGCTATCTAGCTCTAGACTTTATGCTACTACCTGTAACTACTTCTCACAGCAGAGCAAAATTTTGATAATCTGAGCTCTCTTTGTATTATTTCAATTAGAAGAAATCCAGGCAGCATTAGTGACAGGCACAGACAACCTGCACTGTGCAGTCTCATTTTCTACCTCTTTAAAATAGGATAATCTTTGAACTTGTTCATCTAACTCTCTCCACCAAGAACGGGCCACACGAACAGCTAGAAATGTGCCATTCAAAACCTGGTAAGATGCAGTCTCCTGAACAAGTTACACATGAAATCAAATCCCTCCCATATTATTTCTCCATCCTCTTTTCTTAGATTAAATCAATGGATAATTCATTATCTCTCCTCAAAGGGCCATTTCCAATGCCTTCAATTATGTTAGCATTTCTTATCCCAAAATAAATGTCATGCCTCATCAGGGTCACACAATGAAATGTGATGTGGTCTATTTGCCTGAGTTTTCAAGGGCATTTGGTGACTGCTATTCTGTATACAATGCATCATTATGCACCTACTTGACTAAAAAAAGAGCAGGAACTGCAGGTAATTCTTACCCTCCAGGCAAAGTCCATGCCTTAATGTACGGTGGAAAACTAAACATACTAGTGAATCAATCCTAATAAACTTTGAACACACACTTTGCATTGTGACTTCTGGGCCTTTTTGGTTTCCTTTTTTGCTCAACTCAAAGAGATTCAGAAAAGTGGGTTTCTAGTAAAAGCTTCTTTCTCCAAAGAAGTTCTTTATTCTACTATTAAGAAGTTGGGTAAGTCAAATAGAATCTATGTTTAATCATGACCCCTTAATAGTGAGGTGATTGTAAATACATGTGTGTGTATGACCTATTCTTTTTTCATGTATGAAATTTATGTTCTACATGTGCATTCTATATCTTATGGTGATTAAGGGCATGTAAGTAGTTTACATGACCCTAAAATTTTTACCAATACTTTAAAAAATATTGCATGGCCCTGTACACAGTATATTCTTGCACAGTAGTCTACACAGTTCATGGAGATGTTTTTGAGCCATCTCCCAATAGCACAGTAGTTTTTACAATCAACTCAGTTCACTGAAACAATGTAGACAGTTGACCTAGAAAATAGAAGTGAAATTTCAATCTGGGGTCTAGAATCATTTAATTCAGCTAACCGTATCATTATCAGCTCTTTATCTCAGTCCATATCGTGTGATTCCTTTCTAAAGCATGAAATCACCTCACAAAAATGACCAATAAAATCTAAGATGAAACAACACGTTTTCTCATTTATGCTTTTATTAGGTGAGTCATCTCTTTTGCAATCACTACTCCGGCTTGGTCTATGCTATTTAAGTTCCTTCCTTTAACTAATCTCATTTGCTTCCATCTATGCTGATCTGCATTGTTTTCTCCTGAGACACAGTGAAAAGAAAATTGTTGTGCTTTTATCTACTCATGTGTTCTTTCTATAATCCAGCAGGGAGTTCAGTACTCAATACAGCATTTTACTGTCACACGATTACATCGTCATCCATCACCATCTATAATTTTTCCAGAGAAACCACTTGGCTCTTCTGTAATTTCTGACGCTTCTGCAATGATCACAGACAATAAAATAACAAAATAAAAGAGGAAAAAGCAATTTCACAAACAAGAACATTAAGTGGATAGCATTCTCTGCTCTCTTTTGACACAAATAAATTCAGTCCCCTGACATCTGATGTATTCACTCATATATGCCCACACTTCACTTATTCATGTTCCCCAAGTGCTAGGAAAAAATGCTGAGTTCTTGCATGCTCCATTGCTAAGCCCTACTGCTTGCCTCCTCCTTAAGGTATGGCATGTGTTCTTTTAAGTGAATCTGGTGCTGGCTTTGGCAGCACATAGACTAAAATTAGAATGATACAGAAAAGATTAGCCTGGCCCCTATGCAAGGAGGACATGCAAATTTGTGGAGTGTTCTGGGAAAGAAAGAAAGAAAGAAAGAAAGAAAGAAAGAAAGAAAGAAAGGAAGGAAGGAAGGAAGGAAGGAAGGAAGGAAGGAAGGAAGGAAGGAAGAAAGAAAGAAAGAAAGAAAGAAAGAAAGAAAGAAAGAAACAAAGAAACAAAGAAACAAAGAAAGAAACAAAGAAAGAAACAAAGAAAGAAACAAAGAAACAAAGAAACAAAGAAACAAAGAAACAAAGAAAAAGAAAGTCTACATGGTAGACAAAAACAGAAGGAAAGAAGACTGGATGGGCCCAGGCACAGGTCTCTTCACCTGGCTTTGGAATTATAAACTTGTGCTGAAAGAAACAAGGAGGAAAGTTCAACCTATTTTCTTGAATGTCAGTAAAGAAGACACACTAGAGTTCTCTTTTATTATTATTTTCTTAATGTATGGGTTTTTTTGAGAGATAGAGAGAGAGAGAGGGCACAAGTAGCAGGAGGTGCAGAGAGAGAGAGAGAGAGAGAGAGAGAGAGAGACAGAATCTGAAGCAGGCTCCAGGCTCTGAGCTGTCAGTGCAGAGCCCAACGCGGGGCTCGAACGCACAAAATGTGAGATCATGACTTGAGCCGAAATTGGACACCTAACCAACTGAGCCACCCAGAGACCTCTAAAGTTCTCCTTTAAATATCCTTATAAATCGTTCTAGGTCTCAAAATAGTAAATGAACTGTTATTATTTGTGTAAATATAAAAACAAACCTAAAATTTATAAAACCTAGTAGAGCTTAAGAAACTATATTAGGATATCACTGTGTCTTGATAGACCCCAAATTTCCAAAATTTTGAGAAGTTCAGTACCTCAATGATTATTTAATTTACTGGCATGGTTTTCCCACCCTCCTTTTTCTAAAAATGCAATAGTTTCTTTTAGTAAATGAAAGATCATTTTTATTACTTCCAAGTACCTCTTTTTTTTTTTTTTTTTTTTAATTTTTTTTTTTTTTTTGAACGTTTATTTATTTTTGGGACAGAGAGAGACAGAGCATGAACGGGGGAGGGGCAGAGAGAGAGGGAGACACAGAATCTGAAGCAGGCTCCAGGCTCTGAGCCATCAGCACAGAGCCCGACGCGGGGCTCGAGCTCACGGACCGCGAGATCGTGACCTGGCTGAAGTCGGACGCTTAACCGACTGCACCACCCAGGCGCCCCCCAAGTACCTCTTAAAGCAGATTCCTCCTTCTTCTCCTCTTTCTTCTTTGAAGCATCATATAACAAGTCAGTAATCCATGTTCTAGGCATAATCCTGGGTGCGTGCTACTTTATTATTTTCAATTTTCAAAAGTTCTGCAAGGTAAGTATTGTTCATTTTCTTCATTTGCTGAAGAATAAAACTTAGTGTTGGAGAGGTTACAATAACTTGCCAAGTCCCGGCAGGTAGTAAATAATGCAGCTAGTATTCAGAATCGGGTCTGACTGGCCTGATTCTGACCAAACTTGTGATCTTGCATTCTATAAGTCCAAGGTGTATCAGCAGGCTTAACTCTAATCAGAGACCTCCCCAGGCAGTAGAGAGCTATAGCACAGACTTGTTTACAGGTGGGATGGGATAAAGGAAACTTTCAACATTTAATGTTTGTGGGCCCTGCTCCTGGGCTCCCAGGGAAGCTACACTTTTACATCCATGAAGGTCAGAATGCCTTAACTAAACCTTCAAAGTATGGGCTCTATTCTTGCCCCAAGCATACAGTGTACATCTGCTTTGTTGGCAAATGACCTAAAAGAAACATTTCAAACTAAAGATAGCAGTAAGATTTTCCCTAAGTTCTGGTCCCATACCTCTGAAACCTGCCACCGTGTACATACTAAAAGCATAAGATAAAGTTTGTAATTTTCTGGGATGTCCTTTGTCATGATGATGTGTGACTCGTGATGTAACTAAAAACATACATAACCTGGAGCATGTGGAGGGCTCAGTTGATTAAGTGTCCAGGAGCTCTTGATTTTGTCATGATCTCAGGTCATGATCTCATGGTTCATGACATTGAGCCGTGAGTCGAATTCTCTCTCCCTCTGTCCCTCTGTCTCTGTCTCTCTCTCAAAATAAATAAACTTAAAAATATATATATATATACATATATACATATATATGGGATATATATATACACATATATATGGGATATATCTATATAGATATCTCTCTATATAGGTATCCATATATATAGATATAGATATATAGGTATATATATAGATATAGATACCTATATAGAGATATATATATATCTATATAGAAAGATATCTATATATATGGGGGTGCCTGGGTGGCTCAGTGTTATGCATCTGACTTTGGCTCAGGTCGTGATCTCACAGTTGGTGGGTTCAATCCCTGAATCAGGCTCTGTGCTGACAGTTCAGAGGCTGGAGCTGCTTTGGATTTTGTGTCTCCCTCTCTCTCTATCCCTCCCCCACTAATAGTCTGTCTCTATCTAAAAAATAAACATTAAATTTTTTTTTACAAATACACACACACACACACACACACACACACACACACCTGTATTAAACATTCCTTTTCCAGAGTACTCTCTTCTTTGTGAAGATTGAGTATTCTGGGCAGCTGCCCTAACTTAGGCTCAAATAAATTCTCTTCCTTTTTAAAGAAATTCTAAAAGGTTTGTTCATTTTGCTTCAGCAATTTCTTGAGGCAGGTAAGAGAATATTCCAGAAGGAAGGTTAAGTATTCCATATCACAGAGAAGTTACGACTTCTGTGATAACAATTATATACACAGTTGTCCTAAATGTGCCCAAAAAGGAATTTGCAATTTGGCTATTTGCTGTTGCCGCACTATATCCGTGGGTTGATTTGCACAGCTAGTTTTACTTTGGAAGGTGAGCTGGGATTTGCTCACCTTGGATTTGCAGGATTGCTTGGATGCCTTGGATTTGCAGTTGTCATGTTGAAGTGAGAGGAATAAGAAACAGGAGAATAGTAGGTGCTGTGGACAGAATTGTGCCCCCCAAATTCATATGCTGAAACTCTATTCCCCAAGGGTACTATATTTGGCTATATGGCCTTTAGGAGGATATCAAGGTTACTTGTGGTCCTAAGGATCTGGTACCCTTATAAGATGAGGAAGACAGAGCAGAACCCTCTCTATCTCCCATGTGAAGATACAGTAGCAAGGCAGCTGTCTGAAAGCCAGAAGAGATATCATCAGGAACCTGACTATGCTGGCACCATGATTTCAGACTTCCAGGCCCCAGAGGAGTGAAAAAATAAATTCCTGTCATTTAAGCCACCCATTCCATGTGATCATGTTATGGTAGCCTGAATTGACTAATACTGTTGGGTTTGGGGAATGTCATGGTGTCTGTCACCTTTCTTTCTAAAAAAATATTGGATGCCCCTAAACACAATACATTCACAAATGATAGCTTGGCTTTTAGCCCAAAAGAAGAGAGGGGTTATCATGAGATGATCAAGACACTATATTCATTAAAAACAAAACAAAACTCTGAGCACAAACAGGGTACAGGGGACAAAATACAGCATGGAGGTCGGCAAAGAGCCAGTTCCTCCATCATCTTAGACATATGGATGTCAGAGACCACAGATACATTATCCACAGAGAGGGATCGGGCACCACTGAAGGGTGGCCCTGCCTAGAAGGACAGCTTTCCCATGTAGGACAGCAAGAAGACAGACTCAGGTGAGGGATGGCAAGGAACACAACTGTTTACAGTGCATGTGAAACATTGGAGACTCTCAGAAATAAACGGAGGAGATTGGAACAGGAAGACAAAGAGGGACGACAGGAGTGACTGAGGAGACACAGCCATGCAAAGGAGGGGGGGAGGCAGACACAATGAATTAGATCAGGCAACACTGTTAATGGAACCTCCTTGTATTCATAGGTTTTGAGTGATCTAGTGACATTTTACAATATACATTATTTCCCTTTTATATAACATATTTATCATAACAAACTTTTGAAAGTTTTGCCCGAAGTGTAGTAATAGTGTACTTGGATTCTTTTTCTTTTTCTTCATTCCGTTTTTATAGAAGGAACTGTTTTATTACCCATGTCACTTACTTTTGCCTGAGATTTTCAGGAAAAGCTGTGACATGCTACTAAAAAAGCACAAATTCTTATTTTAACTTCCATAAATGTTTAGTTCAGTCAGACATTTCTCTGCTTCTAGAAATATATATCTTTATGTAAAATGATCTTCCCAGGAATAAAAAATTGCCAGAAAAACATACTAACTGACATGATGCTTACAAGGCTGGTACCTCTGAGGAAAGGCCTAGAAAGAATCTGACAAATTACTGTCAGGTAGCCCATTTAAGAAACACTCACTAAACGACAGTGGAATCAAATTCCTTGACGCAGCCAGAGTCAGTTTTTACAGCAGTGATCCATGCTTTCCAGGTTATTTCATATGCGTATCTAGGCCTATGCTAAAATTTATTCATCACTACTGAACACCTTAGATAAGAGACTAGAGCAGGACAAGACAATGGTTTCAGTGGCCTTTTATATAGCAGCATCTGTAAGGTCTAGGAGAAAAGAATCCCCATTCCCAGAAGGAATCTAGGTATGGGAGCATGGAGAAAACTCTGTGCTTTGAGAAGCAAGCAATGTGGCTCATGCTACAGGAAGCTAAAAAATGGCTAAGGATTTCTAGAGGAAAGATTGGCTCTACAAAAAAAAAAAAAAAAAAAAAAAAAAAAAAAAAAAAAAAAAGGAGTTGAAACCGGTGAATATGCTATCAGTTTCCGTCATCTAACTGCCCCTTTCTTTCCACTTCTTTCCACACACACTTGGCAACCTACCCTAAGGGCTTCCTTGCCCTTGCTGGGCAACATGCACTCCAAGGACACTGGGTGACAGATGGGTCTGGGATTCGGATTCTTGCTTTCTGCAATGCTGCACTGATATACACAGTGATGTTAGAGTCCCTTCTTCAGGTAGGGCATGAGAAGCTGGAGACCACAGACCTGCTTCTATTTGGGGTAGTAGGAAGCTAGGCTCTACTCAGTGCACAGGTTCTTTAATGCTCCCCAAACTTTCTTCTATTAGCTTTCAGAGACAACCAACCCTATCAGAGGCAAGGTAGGTGAGATGGAGGTAATGTAACTAAGTGAGATATAAGTAACTGAGATGGAGATGGAAGTACCACCTGCCTAGTCTCTCCCATGTCACCTTGTCATGCCATCACCTGTCTTATCTATGCAGGATATCCCTGCTGAATAATCTTTCCAACACAACAATGAAATATGGGGTAATTGCTTGCTTGGGGCCAAGCCCAGGCACTCCCCTGCCTCAGATGTTTGTATAAAGGAAACATGACTAACGTCTAAGTGCAACCCATTCACTGGGGTGCAGGCCACCAGGTCTTACTAGAGGAAGAGACAGAAGGGTCCCTGCTCTGCTCATCCAGCACTAAGTCACAGTCCTCTCAACTTCCGCTCCCCACACATCTTTTTCTATTACCTTTTCACCTCCTACGGATTATTACTTATTTTTTAAAGCTTTTTAGTTTGATTTTCTTTCACTTCTTTAGTTCTACATTTCTTTTCTTAATCTTTAATTTCCTTTACATATTTATTTTCATAACATAACTCTACTCTTTTAATACCTTATCTGCTTTGATTTTATTTCTAACCTTTGGCCTCATTTTTCTCTAACTTTTTTTTTACTGATTTAAATCTAATATATTTCATCCTACCATGAATTTTCCCAATCATTTGTCTTTTTGTTAGGATGTTAGTTCTTTTTTTTTTCCCTTTCCTTTCTATTCTTGCTTTCAGCTTAAAAAAATCAAACCCTTCTAACCTACTCTTCCCTATCTCTTATTTCTAAGTTGGATATATTCTCCTCTTATTTTCCTCTCTTTCTCCCATAGACTTGTCCACAGAATAGAGACCTTTCACTATGACCTGGAAGGTACAAGGCCTTTGTCCCCAGTCTTTTCCATCGTGCATCCCTCCAGATATCTATGCTCACCTTTCCAAGGACATCCCTCCAACATTCTAACCTCAAGAAATTAAAAAGACTATAGGTTAATAATTCTCATCAGGGCTATAATTCTCAATAGATTATTGTTGCTGCTAATATTTTATGCTATCAAGTCCATGCCTCCAATTTCTATGTATTTTTAGCATATCTGATAATCAAATATGGGTTAACTATGGCTACAGTTGGCAATAGTCTCTAAGGATTTTTAGAAGAGGAAGTCAGATCTGGGAAGAAACCCTCAATTGCCGGTGACGATCAAACTTCAATTTTATTTTATCTAAAATATTTTGCTAGGTTTGTTTGTTTGTCTGTTTATTGAGAAGGTGCAAGAGCTGGGGAGAAGCAGAGAGAGAGAGGAAGAGAGGGAATCCCAAGCAGGTTCCACACTCATCATGGAGGCTGACACGGGGCTCAATTTCATCAACCATGAGATCATGACCTGAGCTGAAATCAAGACAGATGCTTAATTGACTGAGCCACTCAGGCACCCCTAAGATATTTTTGATTATTTATTCCCTCATATATTTTAAAGTTAAATTTATTTCTTTTCATCATAAGTTTAAATATTTGCAAAATAAATAAGTAAGTAAACAAGCAAACAAATTCCAGGAATGGGCTACCCACTGTAAAATTCACATTTTAAAATAAAACTGTTAAATAACTTCCTTAAACTGTATCCAATGAAATCTAAAGGCCATGGCAATTTGGTCTCCATTATTCATTAAAAAAATTTACGAACCAATTCTTCATTAACAACCAGAAATTTAATACTGTTAACATTTCTCCTTAAACTTGTATTTCCATTCTATTTACTTAGAAATTATCAAATTTGTAATGTATTTTAAATTTTAATGCATTTTATAGCCCTATCAAATGTCTATGCAACAAAAAAGCATGTAAGTGGACATTTAGTTGTTAAAAAATACACTGCAACCATAATGCTTCAAATATTAAAATTTTCCTTTTAAATGTAGCTATCATTATAATCACACAGTTTAGTATATAATTATTCAAAACATGTTATAAGTTTAATAACTGTGAAATGTAAAAACTAAAGTTTCATTGGAAATTCATCTCTTAATGAGATAAATGGTCTTGAATTTCTCAATCTGCTCATTTGTGAGTGAATATATTTCACTGCAGAATAAATTATATTCCTATATTTAAGTTTTATAACAAGTGCTATAAATAAATACATAAATGGGGAAAGGGGTAAGTTTTGGTACAAATGCATCATTAGTTGCCTTGCAATGAAGACACATGCCAAAAAATACTCCAAAACTGAGGATGTAACATCAAACATCATTCTCAACTATCTATCAGTTGTAGCCTTGAAATACATCCTCCTTCGATTTTGTTAAAAGCAAAGAATTGATAATAATTTTTTTTGGCACACACGCACACACACACACACACACACACACACACACACACACACACACACAAAATGTCGCTCAATCATTAGAGTAGTTCACTTTTTCATACCAGTCCCAAGATAGTATTTCAAATAGTCCTTTTGATTTCTTTCAGAAAATATTTTTGGTATTTTTCATAGCAATGCACCATAGTGAAATTTGGACTAGGAAAGAGGTGAAAGTTTCTTTGTCAAGTGGGAGAGGAACAATTATGAAAAGAGAAATTGGAAAAGAGAACTTGTAACTTCATCTGGATTCATTATCAGGCAGATCTGTTTCAGGAAAGGGAACACATGTTAACTGAGGGTTTGAAATGATGTTTTCAAAAGTACACACAACCAAGTAACTTTGTAATGCCTTTGCATACTGCAGAATTCATACACACAGTTTGAAGACCGCAGCTCCATGAAATGCCCCTGGGTCTGACTTTAGGAAGGCACTGTGAAGTGTTCAATCTTTTCAAAGATATTAATGGGAGAAGGTACAATATCACATTTCCAGGTGGGCCTCAGGTGTAGCTCTACACCAGGTGGAGTCTAACAGCTATTGAAAGATGGGGTCCCCTGCCTTCTTGACAGGGTCACAGGTCATGAGTTCTGCCCAAGCAGCAATGGCCTTGGGTTCCTCTGGAAATGTCCTCAGTGTGAAAGAAAGTGACTAATACTTTATTATTTATTTCTTTATTCCTATGAAGCAATTAGAGTCTCAGAAGGGTAACTACACCAAGGTCATGGGCACTACTTCACAGCCCTTCCTTCTTCACATTGAGAGCACATTGATGCCACCCACCCTCCACCCCCCATTCCAGCAGAACCTACTATGACATTACACAACATGATTTTTACCTTAATTCTGCCTCTGCAAGTGACCTTTCTCTCTTCTTCCTGACCTCTGGTTCCCTTTATGTATCACCCAACACTTCCTCTTTGTTTTACTGATAGCTAAGAAGTGCCATGCCAGTGCAGAAGTGATGCAATCTATTACCAGCCTTATTTTAGGAATTCCTAAAAGACCAGAAACTTATACGCATCATTTGTGCTAACAACTCCCTGGTTAGGTCTAGCAGCATGTCCCCACAGAAACACAATAGTAACTTGTGTCTGCACACTTGGTGAACTTCGCAAGGGCTTCCAAGAAGTTCTCTTTCTTCATTGCATCCCATTCTCTCTCTCACTCATTTTACCCATACTGGCCTTCCTTCAGTTCCTGAGTTGACCTTTGCCTGTACTACTTTCTCTACTTAGGTTTTACTTCGCTCACAATTGCTGACAACTTGTCATTCTACAGGTCACTGCTAACATATCTTCTTCCCAAAGAACTTTTTTATAACATCTCCCTTCTCACCATCGGAGGTAACCCCTTCTATTACTTTTTTAAGCTCTCTGATCTTTTTTTTCCCCCTGAGCTCTCATGCTCACTTAGAATTATATGGAATTATATGGTTATTTACTCATCTGATTAGTTCACATCAGTCTCCTCCAATTAACTGTACATCAGGTCCATTTTGCTCATTGCAGTGAACACAGCTGATGCCTAACTTACAAATGCATAGTAAATGTTTGTTGAATACATGAATTAACCCAGGACCTTTGAGGGATTCATCTCAAGTACTTTCAGAAAAAAATTTCTCCCTCACCTGATACCAAATGAATTGCATAATTTTGGACACCAAATATGGGATTAGTGCTACATTTGACAAGATATGTTGAATAGCCAAAACAAAACAAAACAAAACAAGGCAGGGAATAACTCGGCTAAAGTAAAAGCATGCAAAAGGGAAAATATAAGCCACTCATGAGTTGGATAAGGTTAAAACTATTAAATTCCATATTCTTTCAAAAGGGAAAATATAAGCCACTCATGAGTTGGATAAGGTTAAAACTATTAAATTCCATATTCTTTCAAAATAAACTCAATACAATAAATTTATATAGGCAAACCTATATATTTTCAAAATAGAATTTTCAAAATAAAATCATTAGCCCCATTATGTACAATCCTTACTTACTCACTGCCTAAGCCTCAGGATTATTCTTTAATACTGTATAGCTTTTCTTTAACAATTTCAAGATCAACAGAACATACAGCATTTGAACTGTTCAAATGAAGTGCCCCTAAAACCCCTTAAGATTCAGTCTTAATAATGGGCTTGTTCCTTGACAAATGTTTACCTCTAATAACTCTAAGGATATAGTCTGGCCTGGCTAGTGCCTAAGTTTAGACATTACCATTGGTAAAAGAGACATCTCTGACTCCACTTGACTTGTAAACTCCTGGCTTGTTAGAAATTCCCTCTAAATTTTAGGCTAGTTTTCTTCATTATAAATTGCAAACTGAAACTTTTCTAGCTACTGTTCTATAAAATCCGACAAGCTTCAGGCCCAATTATCTTTGATATGGAGCACTGTTTCATACCTTATCACTCTGTGGAAAAATTCATGAGGACTAATACAAGAATATGTGTAGTTTTTACCTATGAGTTCATGTGAACCAGAATTGGTAATGAGGTAGTTAAATGAAAACAAAATAAATCCCTCATTTGATGATTAATATGACTGCAGGAGTAAGCATAAAAATGGTGTTGTAAGCATTCAATGAAGAACCACAGTCATGTGCTATGTATGATCCCACCCCTTTTTAAATTGTAGCCTAATTATTTGGCACTACTCTTATATGAATGAAGTCCCTAGGCAAGTTTTATTCTTCCCTATTGACAGAAATTATGAATATAACATTTTATGACAGTGATTTTTAACATTTCACTGGGGAGGGGCATTTGAAAAGCTGGTAAAAGTGAATGATTTTCTCCCAGAAAAAAAAATATGCATATATCATTTATCCACCAAAATCTGCATACAATTTTAAGAGGTTTGGTGACCCATTTGAAATACACACAAGGAAAGAAAAATTAAAACAAAACAAACAAAAAAACAAGCTACAGAGCAACTGTTTTCATCTTCAGTTGGTGTCCCAAACAATTCTCTTCAAGTCAGTTACTCAAAGTAATTCTCTTATGTAACTGTTAATCCTACACACTCATATGGTAACCCAGGTTGGAAAGTCAGCAATTCCACATAATTGCAAAAAATATGAAGATAGTAAGTTAGAAGTTAGTAAGTAGTTGCTGCTTTTGAGTTTCCTTGAATCCCTACCGATTTAACCTGCTCCAGTCCCCAAACCACCTAGGATCCTACCACTGTCCAGCAACCAGGAAAATGAAGCTTGAGTTACAGCAGGGGCCTCCAGGAAACAGTCCCGACGTGAATATCAATACCAATTCTGACTATGAAGTGCCCATGCCTTACGTAGGTTTCATGAAATATCATTAAATAACCCCTGAGTTGATTCATTTAGTTTTTCCTAAAAGCAATAATGTACCTAGAAGGACAAAAAGGACAGTACGGACTTTAGTCCACTGAAATTTTAAGTAGAACGAAGCTGTTACTTTTAAGTCTTTGAAGGGGTAGGAGACTGAAAAAATTAGTTACAGGTTAATTTTCCAGTGGAAAAGCAAGAAAGCAGAGTGGAAGGGAGTTTGGGAAGAGGAGATTTGGGATAGGCTGGGTCAAATGGTGACTGAAATGGCGTATAGCTTTAACTTGTGTAGCCAGGTGTTTATGACTGCTTAGTCTCCTGTCCTTTGGGAAACCATCACACTCTGATTTTACATGAGTCTGGAAACGTTTCTCTTCCTACTTTTCACTTCCCTATTTCCAGGAATAACCAGTTGTATTATCTCATTGTCCATTTAACAGTAATGTGTCCAGAGAGTAGTCATGTAATCCAACCAATCAGCCAAGCAGAATACTTCCCTATATTGACATACTGATGCTGGGAGAAAGAAGTTCTAAGCAATGGGAGGTTGGCCACCCATTTCAGGTGGAGAGAGCCAATGTGCGGATGAAGCCAAGAAGAGGTAGGAAAATGATGAAGAAAAAAAACCCACCAAAGATGAAATAAGCCTCTGAGGTTCTGGCTATAAAGTTATTCTTTTTTTATCTGTAAGTCTTCAAATACTATTCCAGCTAAGATGGTTCATACATTGTCATCAATATTTTTATTATTCAAATAACTTAACTTACCTTGAGCTGGACTTCTTTGCAACCAAAGAGTTCTGATTAATTTAGAGGACTAGGCTAGGGGCCACATCTACGTAAAAAAAAAAAGGGATCTGAAAATAACGTAATTATTCTAACAAGATAAAAAATTCTAAATAGAAGAGAGAGATTGCCAATATTAACACAAGAGACTTTACAGCTGTGATCATTTTTAAAAGCACATGTTCTGATAAGTTTTTAATTGCTTAGCAATAATAGGGCAAGAGAGCCACCTATTATATTCATTGAAAATACTCTGCAGTTTAGAAATGCCACTTTTATTCTGATAGCAAAAATACACAAACACACACTTACACATTTACATACTGATTAAAGGTCAACTAGAATATGCACATTTTTCTGACAGTTGATGTTAAGAAAGCCTTAAATATTTCGGGTGAAACAATACGGAGACTGAAGTGCAATTTTCACATAGATTTTCTAATAACATAGAATATGTGGAAGCTTTATTTTTAAAAGAAGACACAGGCTTTCTGATAGAAAATCAAATGACAAATCATCGCTTTGATTATTAACTAATTTCTTACTCCATCTCCAAGGAGCTTTAAAAGCAAAAGAACTGTTAGATACTATGTCTTTCACCTATAAAATTTTCACATTCAAGAATCAATATTCTAGCCTTTCTAATAACAAAATGAGACCATGAGTACATTTTATGAACCAATACATAATTATTCCTATTCAGTAGAGAGAGTTATTAAGCTTCATAGCACTTACTAAAAGCTTTAACCATGAGAGGAATTTTCCATAAGAGTAGAAAACTTGTCACAATGATCTGAAAAGTAGATCATAAGGTAGTATAAGGACACATGACTCTAAAGTGAAAGAGTTGCAGTGATTCCATCTGCTGCCTAAGGCAGACACACAACTGAGAAACTCACGGAAGGCGCTAGAAACAGAGTCACAACCTTTATACTCCAAAACAACCTTCAACAACCTCAGTAGCAACACCACAGAAATCTCACTCGTTCTGTAGTGGAGTTCCTCTAATTCTATTACAGTAAGTGCTGAAACTAAGGCCATATGTACCATGTGAACAGACTCTAGGTCCATTATAAGCCCTGGAGCAAGATCCATGGGCCTGGGCCACAAGTGACTGGGGCTACTGTAAACAACCAACTCTGCAAGTCATAACCAGCTATGCCACTGCACCCAGGCAAGCCAGACCACCTCACCATGAAACACAGCCTGCCAGGTTCAAGCATTTCATCAGGACTGATTCTAGCCTTACCACGGCAAAGTGTTGTGAGTCAAACCTCAAACCAATTCATTATGAGTGTTTAAATCTAATGGGTTCAGGAGAAGACAATGTTGGGCTAAGTGTGTAAGTCACATAAAATAAAAAAGCACAATGGTGGGACAGGTGTGAGATATCCCTAGAGAAGCCTTGGAATCACACTGTGGTCAAACAAAAGGAGATACTCAGCACAGATCCTGTCTGTGCTGTCCTCAGTTATGTGCTGGGTGTTACACATCTGGCATGATTTAGGTTCTCCTGGTCATCCTCTGAAAAGATTCAATGGGTTCTCTAAATTCTTTAATAATCTAGATATGGTGGCCATGGACACAATGGTCTTCTAGTTTCTCCTTATATTTAGGAGAGTGACTGCAGAGTTTCTCCTTATTGTTGCCTCAGATTTTGGGGTGGGGTGCGGCCTTTCCCCTGAGAAATATCCCAGTTTTTATATCAATGGGAGAGGATAGAAAGAGCTGCTTATTGAAATATCTTCATGCCTAGGTAGAAGTCTAGGCTTCAGAGATGAACCAGAGAGTGAAACAAAGACAAAGTGCTGGCTGTTGCCTTTGCCCTCTCTCTGTCCTGAACCACTCATCCCTGGGGACTCTATGGTAGGAAGTAAGAACAGAAAGTTTAATTCCAGGGGCAACTCTGTAGGCTTGTGCCATATTCTCTCCAAAAGAATCCAACAATGAAAAAATTCTTATTTCAAATAGTTAAAAAAATAATTCTTCAGTAAGATTAGGGTGATTTTTAACTTGGAAGCTGATTTGATATTTGAAAAGTTTTTGGCAAAGAACTTTTAGTGATACATATGTAGTTCTATAGATATAAACATATAAATTGAATTATAAAAATGTTTATACGTGTGTTCCAAAAGCTAATATATAATGACTATCTCTGGAAGGTAAAATTATATGCAATTTTAGTATTCATCTCTATAATTCTGGGAGATTTTTTTCCTCTAAATTTTCTTCAGTGAGTACCTGCTACATTTGCAATCTGGAAAATCAGTAATTTTTTTAGTGAAAAAGACAAATAGCAAATGACATTTTAAAATATGATATTGTTGGCCATGCCAATAGCATTAACTTTAGAGCCAATGACACATAGAATTGGATTCCAGCTTGGTCACATACTAACTGTACGACTTTAACAAGGCTGAGTTTCCATATATCACAAGTCTCAAAGTGCCCATTACTTCATCTCAGGGAATGATCTGTCAGTGGAAGAGTGAATAATTAAAAAGTTCTTAATGGGGCATTTTATAAAACCTCAAAAACAAATCTGAAGATTAATCTGAATGTTAACAAAAACGGAGAAATCCTTTTTTGTATGATTCTAAATAGTTTGACTAAGAAAGCATTTAGCATCATAGGACTCCCAGGTTAAAAGGGAAAGAATGCTCATATTTAAATGGTTACTAATATGGGTTTGAATTGTTGTCCCCCCAAAATTCATGTTAAAGTCCTCATCTCTACTACCTTAAAATGTGACCTTATTTAAAGATAGGGTCTTTACAGAAGTAATTACATTAAAATGAGGTCATTAGGGTGAGCCCTAATCCAATATGACTGACATCTTTATAATAAAAGGGGAAATTTGAACACAGATATGCATAAAGGCAAGACGATGTCAAGAGACATAGAATATGGCCTAAAAGCCAAGGAGAAAGGTCTGGAACAAATCCCTTTTTCAAAGCCCTCAGAAAAAAAATGACTCAGCCAATACCTTGGTTTCAAATTTCTAGCCTACAGAAATGTCAGGCATAAATCTCTATTGCTTAAAGCCACTCAGTGTGTGGTGCTTTGTTACAGAAGCCCTAGGAAACTAATACAATTACTTTATTTTGATAAATACTTATATTTTGAGACACCTGGATGGCTCAGTCAGTTAAGCACCTGACTTTGGCTAAGGTCATGATCTCACGGTTCCTAAGCTCAAGCCCCTCATCCGGCTCCGTGCTTGACAGCTCAGAGCCTGGAGCCTGCTTCGGATTCTGTGGCTCGGTCTCTTCCCCTCCCCCACTCATGCTCTGTCTCTCTCTTTTTTCTCAAAAATAAATAAATTAAAATATATATATATATATATATATATATATATATATATATATATATACACAAACACACATACACACTTGTATTTTTGTATACATACCAGTCATTTGTTTTCACCCTCATGAAAGCAAAATTCACAACGAGAAAGCTAGCATTTATGAAAACACTTGGCATAAAGCAAGAGAAGCAAAAGCTACATAACAGAATTTCTAAAAACCATTATTTAATCCAATTCTCCCAGAGGGAATCAGAATAAGCTACTCATTTTCTTTCAAAAAGAAAAAACAAAACTTAGAATTTTATAAAGTCAAATTGTTTGCTCTGTGACTCAACCTTACTGTACATTAAGAATAAACACTATATTGGAATGCCTGGGTGGCTCAGTGGGTTGAGTGTCTGACTTCAGCTCAGGTCATGATCTCATAGTTTGTGGGTCTGAGCCCTGCATCAGGCTCTGTACTTACAGCTAGGAGCCTGGAACCTGCTTCAGATTCTGTGTCCCCCCCTCTCTCTGCCTCTCCCCTGCTCATGATCTGTCTCTCTCTCTCTTTTTCAAAAATAAACAAACATCACTAAGTAAATAAACAAACAAACACACACACACTATATAGGATGAAAAGGGCAACCTTAAATCATGGTCCTTCTCATGCCATATATTCATTTGTATGTTACATACAGGCACAAAAAGCTATCTAAAAAGTTTACTTTTACAAGTCACTGAATACTAATGAATAATTTTAATGAGACTAGAAATATGCTGGTCAGGGCTGAAATCCTGAAAGCTAATGACTGAGGCAATCAAGATGTTTCCAAGAGGGAATAACAGAATTCAGAGCCTTTATGGTATTTAATTACACGGCTTCCAGGCCACTAGTTTATAAGGAAAAATTGAGTTCTTTCAATCTCATTCCTAAATCTTTTTTTTTTTTTTTTTTTAACCAAGTCTCTTCTTTCTTTTCTTTCTCAATGCCTGAGGAAACACTATTAAAATGCGTGTGTCTTGGGGCACCTGGGTGGCTCAGTCGGTTAAGCAGCCGACTTCGCTCAGGTCGTGATCTCGCAGTCCGTGAGTTCAAGCCCTGCATCAGCCTCTGTGCTGACAGCTCAGAGCCTGGAGCCTGTTTCAGATTCTGTGTCTCCCTCTCTCTGACCCTCCCCTGTTCATGCTCTGTCTCTCCCTGTCTCAAAAATAAATAAATAAAAATTTATTTAATAAATAAAATAAAATAAATAAAATAAAATGGGTGTGTCTTCATTTAGTGAGGCTCTTACTGTGCTTGTGGACCAGGTCATGGACCAACAATCTATTTTGAGGGTTTGAGAATTGTCAACTCTTATTGATATTCATTTCAACCAAATAGGATGTGATGTGGTTAGGTTAAAAATGACTGTGACCCAGTAATGCTCTTATTCTGAAAACCAGAGCCAGAGAATATAGTTCTGAAGAGGGCAGAGAGTTTAAAATGAGTGGAACAGAACAAGTGCTTCCCAACGGCCATGTGTTACATGCTGCTTCATTGAAGGCTGTGAGGTGCTGTGATCTCTATCTACAAATGAGAAAACAAGGGCTTAGAAAGATTAAGTCTTTTGCTGAAGGACAAATAGAGAGCAAGTGGGGAACTGCCATGAAGCCTTGTCCTTCTGATTCTAAACCCCATTCACATCTGAAACTATACACACAGTATCTACAGTCCCAAGTAAAAAGAAATTGTGAACTGCTTTTCTGACCTTATTCTCCATAAATGTCAGATTATACAGTGTTCAGAGTATGACTATATTACTGGACTTAATTGTCTTACCTTTTTGGTATATTTTATATTAGAGTATTTGAGATGATGTAGTAAATTTGTATATAATCTAAAGTTGATACTTGCTTTCAGAGATACCTAAAATCCATAATTCCCAGAACAATAAAGTGATATTAGAGATTCAGTTAGTAGCCATTTTCCTGACTGTTATCTATTTCTTTATTTATTTGATGTATTGTGTATACATGTGTGTGCATGTACGTGTGTGTGTATCTGTGTGTTACATCAAGTGTTGTGATGGGCATCAGGAATCCAGTAACATAAAAGTCAGAAAGGGTCTCTGTTCTAACGTTTACAGACCACTGAGACCCAGACAGAAATCAGATATATACTTGCTTGTATATGCTAATGGAGATAAAAAGAGACTAGAAACTTCTATTTTAGTCAATAGTTTCAATCTCACTGGATGTGAAGTAAAATTACTCACTTGAGGAAGACTGCTTACTTACATAAAACAGTAGGGAATGTTTCTCACTTAGCCCTAAATCTATCTCTAGCACCTAGTACCCAATCAATTCCTGTTACCCTTAGCTAAACTGAACTTCTTTCTCACTAAACCTTCTATCACAGGTCACAATCAGACAAGATGATTTAAGACTGACTTCCACTTACTCCTTGCCTCAGGCAAACTCGCAGCCTAAAACTGTCAACACTCAGGCTAAACCGAACAAATGTAAGGGAGCATAAACCGTCTTTGAATAATTAATTGCAACCTGAGTAGAATGTTAATTCCTAAGTAGGAAGGGTCAAGACTGATTTTGTTTTCACCCAGGGCTTCTGTTTTTTCTCACTTGAGTAGAACACCACCTTAATCCACTAGCCAGTCAATTCCTCTTTATCTCTGACAAAGGTAGCTGGTGTGAGAAGGAAATAGGACAAACTACTGATATGCTGTGGAAATGAATCACAGAATCACACAATGTCATAGGTCCCCATCCACTATAAATGTGAGAGTATCTGTGGAATACGGAGGGACAGGCAGGGTTTATCCTGACAGAAGATGGCAGGAGGGAAATGAAAAACTGAGAATCTTCCTTTCTCTTCTTTACCTTTCAGCATTTTATGTCTTTAAGGAAGGGTTGCTAAGTTCCAATTCTTCTCTTCAAAACTAGCAACAAACAGAGGGAAAATCACCCTTTCCCCCTCAACACACACATGCGTACACACATGTACATGTGCACACACACACGCACATTTTTAGCAAAATTAGGAGACAGGAAAAAAAAAAAAACAATATTAAATTGCCTGTAAGCATGCACCAGGCCCAACACCTCAAACCAGGCAAACTTGCAAGAGGTGGGGGCAGGTGGCCCTGAGTGCTGCATGTGTGGTGGGTGGGCAAAGGAGAGCTGCTCAGGGTCCTGGTACTGAGGTAGGAGAACATCTGGCTACACAAAGGCACCATCTCGCTGCAGAAGTGGGAGCCCTTAAGCTTTGACACTGAGGAAGCTATTCTAGCACCTCCCATTCTCCTTCACTGGATCTTCCTCAAACTGGTGGAAGATTGAACTCATTCTAATCTAGGGTTCCATTTTAGATAGAAGATCATCACATTCATACCAAGGTACTGCTAAAAAGAGAAAAGGAAAAGATCAGCAAAACCGCCTGCAGATGAAGAAAACAAGTCAGAAAAATGGTCCAACAGCACAGAGGAAAAGTGTAACCCAATACTGCAACGTGAGTTTTTACAGTATCAAAATGATTATGAATCTAAAAGAAGTGAAAACAGAGAATTCAAGGAAAGTTTGACAGAAAAAAGGAGATGAAGTGATGCCCAAACAACAGAAGATGTGAAATGACACTAAGAGAATTCAGGAAAGAAACTGAGGCAGAATGAAAAGCCATCTTTAGAACAAAAGATTCAACTACAATGATTACCACATAAAATAAACATAATAGGAACCACATCAGACACAGAGGGAAAAATGAGAAACGTAAAGAAAATCAACAGGACTAAAGAAAGGATTTTAAAATATTGAAGTGATAGCTGAGAATTCCAGAAAACAAAGGAGATGTGACAAATCACAATTAGAGTCACTTTAGAAGAAAGCAAAGATGATTTAAAAAAAACTTATTTGTAACTTACCAAACCTTTCCTTCCCCCAAACATTTCCCAGGTTATGTAGTATACCTAGGAAAATAACTCAGATGGTAAATACTAAGATAGTCTCCTAAAAATGTTAAATCTTAAAAGTAAAGGAAGAATCCTTGAGGGCTACATAACTAAACTCTCTAGTCATAAATAAGGAAAATAGAATGAGCTTTGCACCACACTTTGTAATGTAAAATTTCAACAGCAGAAGACAGGGGAGAGGCACCTAAAAGGCAGTCATGCAACAAAATTTTAAGCCAAGTTGTCCTTCAAGTATAAAAATCATAGACAGGCAGGCATTTATGAATATCCACAAACTCAAGGAATATTGTTCCAATAAGCTATTGCTGAGAAAACTAGAAGGGGATGACTGGGAGAATTTTGAGAGAAGAAATAAATGATGGGCACTGACTGAATTTAATTACAAAAGGAAAGGAAAGATAAGATTGAGAGAACAGCATACAGTTGTAATATAAACTGACAGTATGGAAATAACGCAACTCAGAAAACTGGAAGAAAAGGGGGACGGAAGGAAGACGAGTTATTCTCACTGCGATTTTGTGTTTCTCAATTATTAAAAAATAAGTAAACTGTGAGAAGACTGAAAAATAAACAATAAGGCTTATATTATAGATACATACATGCACATTAACTTATGTTCTCCAATAACAGAGAATACTCCTGCCTTTAAAGTGCTTTGAATATTCATGAAAGTTGATAACATATTAGGCCTGAAAGAATACCTCATAATACCAAGCAGTAGATGTAATATAGACATTACCTATTCACAATCCAAAAACTAGAAATGATAAAATCAGATAACAAAATCAGAAATCTCTTACACCTGAAAACTCTAAAAATATCTGTTAATTTTTAGATCAAAGCAGAAAAATGAATTTCAATTTCAGACTTTCTAGAAAATGACTATAATGAACATTTTATATATTATAGCCTATGGAAGATAGCTAATGCTGCACTCAGAGGAAAATACGCAGTCTTTAGTATTTATGCTGATAAATAGAACAAAATAAAAAAATGAACGAAACATTTTTAGTAGAAATAAAAAAGAGAATGGGGCACCTGGGTGGTTCAGTCAGTTAAGCCTCAAACTCTTGATTTCTGCTCCGGTCATGATCTCATTGTTCAAGAGTTCGAGTTCCACAAGGGCTCCACACTGTCAGTATGGAGACTACATGGGATTCTCTCTCTCTCTCCATTTCTCTCTGCCCCTCCCCTGCTTGTGCTTGCTCTCTCTCTCAAATAAACTTTTAAAAATAAATTAATTAATTTAAAAATAACGAAATAAATAGAAATAAATGATGGAATAAATTAGGTCTATTTATTAAGCAGAAATAGGAAGGAAGGAAGGAAGGAAGGAAGGAAGGAAGGAAGGCAGGCAGACTTTGCTTCTTTTAGCCTAAAGCCACTTGGTTACACTAACCAATGTTATCAATTGTTTCTAAAGAGCATTTTGCCACAAATTCCTAGGTAGATCTAGTTTATTTGCACTGGTTTTTACTTCCCTCATACACTCTTCCTTCACAACATGAAATAACACCAATGAGTCAGCTACACATTTGACACCATTGTGGAAACAATGGCTGAAAATATCCGAGACTCCTATTCCTGCCTTCCTTCAAGAGCTACAATTCTTCTCAGGGTTCTTCAGTCTCACCCTCCTTCAGACGAGAGAATACCTAAATTACAACTAAATTATAGATTCTCTTGAAAAAGGCTGATATGAGCTTAGACACAAAATAATTTCATCATTTATCCAGAGCACTAAACACACACACACACACACACACACACACACACACACACACACATAACACCTCTGTTCTAAGAACACCACTGTTCACACATGCACAGTGGAGCATGAGCATTTTTTTATTTGTTTTATTTATTTTTTAAGTCAAAGACTAAGCCTGTGGCATGTGCTCAAGCCAACTTCAAGGAGTTCTTGTGAGACCTCATAAGGTGGTCTAAAACAAACAACAACAACAACAAATAAAACAAACAAAAAAACTTATCAGTAGGGCCTATGATGGCTCCACATATCCTAAGCATGCTCAGGACATTATCAAGTGTGCTTTCCTTACTGCAGAGTAGAAAAGTATTGTGAAACTGTTGAAGGTACCAGCAGAATCAGAAAGTTAAATTAAAAAAAAAAAATGAAAACATTTTTTTGAAGAATACAAAAAATCGAAAGAATGAAGAAGCATATTAAACTTCTGGTTGTCTAACATAGTCAGCAATCTGTGAGAAGTATTTTGCAAAAGGTGATTTGGAATTAACAGCTTTCTGTGACTCGGAGATTTGGCAGAGACAGGACTCATGTACAAAGTGTCCAAGTGATCATGTTCCGAAGAAAATAGGATCATTGGCAATAACAAGGCCAGTCTAAGTGGAATCTTGCATTGTGGGGTTGAGAATGATGGGACATAAATTAGTACGGCTACTTGTGTGGTCCATCAGGAAGGCAGAAGTCAGGGAATCCTCACTCTAAGGACTCCTAACAATCTCCAGGGGAGTAGGATCTGTTATGCATCAAAACTCAGCAGAGAAAGAGGAAGGCAACCATCCTAGGGAAATGGAATAAACACAGATCTGAAATTCAAAGCCTGGGAAATCTGACTCAAAATCTAATTGCACCTCTGCATTCATTCATTTTCAAATGAACTTGTTCAATAATTGAGAAGACAAACAAATTTTTATAATGTAGACACTCCTGCTGCCAATTCTAAATCTAAGGGTACAACATCTTCTATTCGTTCATTTACCTACCACGAGCAAGCCATTGTATTATAGTCTAAAACACTGCTTCTGAATTATTTTGATCAACCTCCAGCCAGAAGATGGGCCGGTGAATTTTTCCTGCCAGTAACCAAGAATGAGAACGTAGGCCAGGGGGTTAATATTTCCTCACGTAAAAAATAAGAGGATTTGGGCTATATGCTAAGATGCCCTAAGACGTCTATGGTATTATTTGTATACTGTTCAGAATAAAATGTTTCACATGCCTGAGTTGAACCTTGAAGTTAGGAACTGAATCCTGAATCATTTAGTGGAGTAATTGTCTCTGAAAATGCTAATGGAATTTCACAAATGCTTCCTACCACGCCCACTCTTTTTCAGAGAATAGAAGATGAGAGTGTGAATTTGTGGTAATAGAGCAAACACCCAAACACACTGCAGTTTAATTTTCCTTTATTATTATATTTTTAATTTACTGCAGATGACTAACACTTATTAGTATTCTTTTCTGCTGCCACAGACACTGGAAGCTGCTTTCCGTCTGCGTCTTGCCAAACCATGAAAGTAAACAATTCTTTAAAATATACACAAATCAGGCAAGAAAACTGGGAACAGATTTTAACTGAGCTTGAAGCTACTGAAATTCTGATGTGCTTTCCATTTATCTTAGAAACCTGATCTAGATAGGTATCAGAGAAATAAAAAATAATTAACTTTTAGAATCACAATATACTATAAATCACCTAACCAGGCTTTCCAGTCTAGATGGCTTTTAGTTTACCAGCAAAGTAGATCACTGGAACTCTGATTATAAACTGGGGCTTTTGAATTCAGTCTGTGGTGAAGAAATCCTTTGAACAGTCCAATGCTGCTAAGGAAAGTGTGTGTGGAGTGGGGGAAAGGGGTAGAAGAAGTGGGGGGGGGGGCGCGGATGGGGCATAGGTGAAAAATGTTGAATAATACTTATGCTTTCACAAACAATGTTTTAACTGAATCCACAGTATCACATTTTAACATGGCTGGCACCCTCCAGAGGGATCTTAAAACTCTAGGACTCGAGTGGCTATGGAATTAGCTTATCGGTAGTCACCATTTTCAGACACACCGATGGAGGGCAGACAGAGACAAAACAACAGTAACAACAAGATGGAAATGATGGCCTGAAAGGTTGAAACACAATATAGACAGAAGGTTGTCTTCAGTTCTAAGGATTACTAACAATAGGAATGACTGCCAGGGGGTCATAGTCAATATATTTTGCAACCAATATCCTTGGGCACAAACCGATGAGAAGTAAGGCCATGACTAACCTGGGACTTTCATTGTAAACAGCCAGCTGAATATCAGAGCTCTACAGTCCTACTAGAAAAAAGAAACTGTCCTCACCCTAATTCCATCTTTGGCTCCATTTCTACTTGTAATCTTCATTTTAGTAAAAAACAAATAACAAAGAACAGAAAACATCACCCACCAGGAGGTAAAGGTATTTGTAGTGTAGGAAGTTCTCAGAGCAATTTTGTGCCATGGGTCTCATTCATTTATATGTCCCTGGTGGTGGGGAGGGGGTGGGCACTGTGACCATTACAGCTCCTAGAAGAATACTTTCCAGAAAGACAATTCAGTCAGTATTGTTCTCATTGCATAACATCATAGATACACCAGCATCAAATCAGAGCTCCTGGAGTCATGTTTCCTGGTGGGCATTCAGATTTACAAGTGATGATTACTGCTTCCTCTTTGCTTTTAGGTGGACATGAACTGAGTAGGAATATCAAACTTCTGAGCTCATTCAGAACCACCCCTTTCTGCTAGGCTAAACAAGAAGAGATGTATAAAAGAGGAAGGACATCCAGGGATGAACTGCTTCAAGGATGAGGGGTAGTAATTCCCATGCCCAGGTTCCTATTATGTATTACTAATGATGGATGGGATTTATTAAATAGGAACTAAGAATATGCAGCCAGGCCCCAAGCTGAACCACACTGCTATAATTCATACAGGTCTGGACACATATGGTGACCTGGCAGGCCTCCACAATTTCATTTTGTAGGAAGGAACAAGAAACTCCACAGAAGGAAACAAACTTAAGGCACAACAAAGACAATCACAACAAATTTGACTTAGAAGCAAGCTTTAACTGTTAAAGGGAAAGGATGATTTGGAATAAAGCATTCTATCACTTTTGTTGAATTGAAAGAAAACATGGTTTATAAAATACTAAAAGGGAAAAAAATCAAATTTACTTATATCTAGCATTAAGATGAATATTGAAATGTGAATTTAAAAAACTAAGTAAAAAAACCCTATTCATCAGGGTTGGTTGGTTTTTCTGGAAAGGGGGAAGGGAGGGCAAATACCAAAGCTATTATTTGAAGAAAATAAAAACTATCTGACTAGGATATTTCGGGTTTTATTTCAAATGTCAACAGTAATATTAGTGATACTGTAAGCACTAAGCAAAATGATCCCCAGGAAATTAATTTGGGCATTCACCCAGAAAACAAAAGTAGTGTGCATTTGTTAAATACCTTACCTAGAAGTTCTTGTATTTGGAAACATTCCTGGGGAACTGAATAGTTTTCAAAATCAGTATTTATTAGCCATCACCATAGAAATGTGTTTTATTTCAAACTTCTATTCAGAGCAAATGTTCTAAACAAACACCGCACCCAACCTCCCCCTCCACATACTTAATATGTAAATAACTAGCATAAGAACAGCATTATATATATATATATATATATATATATATATATATATATATATATATAATATATAACAGCAATATATATATATTTATTTGATATATATATCAAATAAGAACAGCAATATATATATATTTTTTTTTACTTGATAGATTTCATACACATTTTACAACTGCATTCATTTTCTAGACTGACATATCTAAAATTAATCAACTAGCCACACAGTAATGTTATTAGCTTTTCTATAAAGATGTAAGAAAACTGTATCATGTGAGAAAGTAAATTTAAAATGGTAATGTTATTTAGTATAATAGAAAAACTAAAATTCATAAAATTGTTAGTTTTTTTCTCACTGGATCTAGGGAGGATAGATAATTGCTTCATGCATATACTGTATTTTACAAAGATTCTTTACCCAAAATATATGAAATTATTATTTAAATGCTAATTTAACTTAATTTAATTATGAAATATTTTTACCTTCTTTTACTTCTATAATATCTACATCGATCATATGGCTACAAAGAAAGTCTAACTTATGGGAAATCTATGATTCCACAGTCCATTTCTTTGTGCTTTACAAGGAGTATTCAAATAAACCTAGATAAGCCTTTTATCAATCCAGCTGCTTCAAGGATACTTGGCTAATGGAAAAGGAGAGCAGTTACTAAATTTCTAAATTTCTGTGTATTTTATACCAATACTGATTAACGCTATTCTAACAACAACAAAAAATAGCCTGACAATCCAAGGAACCTTTGTATTCTAAAATATCAGTTATTCACTAATAAAAGTGAATACTTATGTATTCAGTTTCAAAAACTGTAACCAATAATATGCATTGCTCATTTTACACTTGACATCTTTGCCACATCTTTCCCAAACCAGTCTAGTTTGAACTCTGTGGTACTAGGTTTAGCAAAATTTAAGAAAATAATATAATAAACAGCATGACTTAGTTCTGATTTGTTACCAAGTTGTTTGCTCACCTTGATCCCATAAGGACCATGTAAACTTTCAGTCACAACTTGAGTGAGTCCTTTTATTGTGTTTTCTACTTAGTCCAAATAGCAATCCCTGATCATATTATTTTGAAAACTATACTTTAGGGCAAACTTAACACTAAACTTATAGCTAAGAAGTCAAAAAGATTACTGTGATCTTGTCATAAGATGATCTGATTATGTTCTTTTCTCAAAACCATTCTTTCAAGATGGGTATTTACACCCACTGCAAAGTATGAGTCAACTGAGAATTCTTAACACTCAGCTGTGGTCACCAGTGCATAAGGTATTAGGTAGAACACAGAGAATAGCTCCGGGATTCTTCATGTTAGGAAATGGAAGAGGGTAACTTGGTTTTCCTTTATTTTATTCCTCCACATCAAATCTCCAGAGCATGGTAGATTCCCTCTTTTTATTACCCTGAGTCATCTGTATACTGTTTTAGAGGTATGAGGGTCAGACATCACATCCAAAGAGATGAGACATAGGCGAACTTCACTGGAAGAGTTTTTCATTGATTACCTTTGAATCAGTGTATGAAAAGGTCCAATCACATATTTGTAAATCTCCATAATTGTTTAAGTTATATGCTCCAACCATCAGTGCCTCTGTAGCTTCCAAATCACACATTAAAAAATGTAACTTTGCATCAACTAAAGTAAAAGCCTGTCCTAAGCAGAAGAGCAAACTATGAATTATTACTCCTCTATCCCATTGTGTTTTCTTCTTAACCAACTATGTGCCTATCCCTTTTCAATACAACAAATAGCATGAACTTATGTAGCACCAATATTAGGACTGGGTTGAACTCAACAAAGATCAGAAAGGTGAGCATAATATAGAGTTTGCCTTCAAGAAACTTTCAGATAAACTTTCTGCCATCTAGCCCCACACCTAACATTGCCATCATCTTATAGTCTTTGTGCTGCTGGCTAAGAAAGAATCATGGTAGCACCTTATCTAGGAGTCAGGCAGAGACCTAGGTGCTGAACATTTCCAGACACATCTCCTTTCGTATTATTATCAATACACACTATGTCCAGTTCCCTTAGGGCCATACATGGCAAGAGCCTGAGTCTCTACCTTTCCTCCAAGACGATGGACAGGACACCATTCCCCTGATTCAAGGTGAGTCCCTTAATCTGTTCTATGTAGATTCCACTCACTTCTGCCTACCCAGAGACCTTGCCAAAACAATCAGGCCTTTACTCTCCCTTATGTCTTCAACTTCTCCTTTGCACAAGCATTTAAACATACAGTATTAAACAACAATGACAAGGATAAAATGATCCCTTGGCCCCATAACCTCTTTGGCTATCTAAAACTTCCCTGTTGGGGTACCTGGGTGGCTCAGTGGGTAAGCCTTCTTCTTCGACTCAGGTCATGATCTCACAGCTTGTGAGTTCAAACCCTGCGTCAGGCTCTGTGCTGATAGCTCAGAGACTGGAGCCTGCTTCAGATTCTATGTCTCCCTCTCTCTCTGCTCCTTGCACTCTCATGTTCTGTCTGTCTCCCAAAAATAAATAATATTAATATTTTTTTAATTTTCCTGTCTACAAGTGAACCCTCAAAGCATCAGTAGCACCTGTACATAGTTGAATTCCAATGATACACCTGGCGTCCCAAACTCTTCTGTAACTTGGCAACCAAATTTACGTAATTATGGAAGCATATAGACTGCCTGCTCTCTGTCCCTAACACCTAGCACAGTACTTCACACATGGGGGATATTTGATAAAAGTCTGTTGAAGTGAATTTATACAATTGAACCTGTAATGGAAGTAATGGATAATCCATGAGAATAATGGATGTGATGCTCTTCCTGATTTGGTGAATCTCACATCTTCATAGTGACAAGAAGTAGGTCAGAGACTCCACAAACAATAGAAGTTCTCAACTTATTAGTTATTAATTTATCCTGTTTGCAGATTATAGCCATGTACTCATTTTTACAAGATGGCAACTTAGTTTTTCAAATGTAACTTATGTGGTAGGGCAGTCATGTTTTAAATGTAAGAAGACATCTGTGTAGGAGTTAGAAAATATAAAGCACTTTTGTAAAACTTCTCTGATTTTTAATTGACCATTATGTACTTTGTAATGTTTTAATGGCTAAGAAGACTATATAATTCAGATTAGCTTTATAAAGATCCCACGGAGAACCAGTCAAAACATCTTCAATTTCCTTGGCCCTGCACAACTTCATAAAATACAATCAGCTTCTCTCAGAAGATATGTTGTTTCAGAGCTGCAGAACATTATGGACTCAAGACATTATGCTGAGTATAAGCCAGAGGACATAATTAGCAAATCTGGTTCCCAGGGGTACATGGGGTGCATTGAAGAAAAATAAAGATTAATTTCATAAGTTTATCCCTGATGTTGCCCCAAAATGCTTTGCTTTGGATTAAGATGAAATCTCACTCAGCTGCAAAGGAATTTGTATCTGTTATCAGTTTGCTTATTAAAATCATACCAAAATAAAATAGAATATCAGAGTAGATGAGAAACAGTAAGTAATGCAATAGAGTTACCATTATATTAATCTATATTTAAGCCTTATAAAGGTATTATATGTTTGTGTATGTGTGTATATATATGTGTATATATATAAACACTATATATATTATATATATATTATATATATATATATATATATATATATATATAATTAGATGGATTGATGGAGAGAGAGAGATCAAGAGGCAAAAGAAGAAAGAAGGAAGGACAGAAGGATGGAAGGAAGGAAGGAGACCTATCATGGCCTCAGAAGAGTTTCTTAAAAACCATTATATAGGAAAAAGGAGAAAACTAGTGACTAGATTGAAATGGAAGATCATATTTTCTAATATCTAATGTCTATAGGGTCCAGAAATATTTTGAAGAAACTTTCCCAGGGTACTGATAGAATAGGGTCCCTCTATTCTTACGTAAGATCCACCTGTTAGCATAGAAACAATTTCCTACACCTTCACCTGAGAGTAGCCATCTTTGTATGTAGTTATCCTTTGACTGCTCTAGTTCGTAGGCAACACAGTGGTGATTAGGAATCACTGCCATATTCAGAATCACCACTGGGGTGAAAGTTGCCACCATGTTGCCTCTTCAGCAAAAGGAGGTCTCTGAGTGAATCTGATACAGAAGCATCCTCAGGGGCATCACTCATGAACGAATGATTAATTAAATGTAATAATTAACTATGTAAGAGAATGAATGGAGACACTAAAAAATGATGATAATAATTTTATAAAATTTACTTATCTATTTTGAGAGAGAGAGACGGAGAGTAGGGGAGGGTCAGAGAGGGAGGGAGAGAGAGAATTCCAAGAGGCTCCATGCTGTCAGTGCAGAGCCCACTGCGGGGCTCTAACTCATGAACCATAATAAGATCATGACCTGAGCCAATATCAAGAGTCAGAAGCTTAACAGACTAAGCCATTCAGTTGTGCCTCATAATTATTTTTTTAAAGTTAATATTTTTGTGCAATACTATGTGCCAAATACTGGAAAAAAGAACCTCACCTTCATTATCTTATGTCATTCACAATATAACCCTATGAAACAAGTATTACCTCTACTCCTCAGTGAAGACCCTGAACTTATAGAGCTTCAATAAAATCTACTTGAAGAGTCAGTTCATGATAGATCTGGGATTCAAACTCCTGGTCCTTTGTATACTTTGTTTCCATATTTCTGGATTGAGGGTCTTTAATCACTTAAGATCTGCAAGTATGGAGAATAGATCAATGTAATTCCATTATATTATAATACCAATACTTATATAATATTACTTTTATAAAGTGATATGCTTCTTCCTACAAAAAAAGTAAATTACTGATCAGTTTACTGGCAAAGTGATGCTAAAGGCAGAGAGAAGGATACCTCAGATCTCATTAGCTCTCTGTCCTATGCTCATCTCTATACTCACAATTCACTAGGGAGGATTTAAATTGGAAGTTATACTCTGCAGTAAATAACATATTTATGAATGAGAGACAAAACTTACAAAAGACACCAGCCATAATTCTTGTTCTAAATATCTTTAACCCATCTCCAGAATAGGTACTTCTTTATAGCATAGTCCTCAGCCTAGCTGTTAAAATGTAGGTCTTTGGGAGGGCAAACAATGGATTGTAGACAGAACGTGAAGAATGACACATAACCCAGCAGCCATAAGCAACAGTGACCAACCCAGGCAGTGTTATATATGTGAACTTCTGCCCACAGATAAAAGGTGGAGATGCAGAGTTCTATAGGCAAAGCAATAGCATACAAAAATTCTATGTTTTTAATTCTGAGCTTCCAGAAAATGTTGATGAGGAAAATGTGCTCCTGCCTGTTGGTTCTCTCAAAAGCCACATGATGCCATCAGCACAACATGATACTTTGGAAGCCTCCCAACCTTTTCTAAAGCTGCTTATATAGGAATTTGACCAACATGTTGTCTTGGATGGGGAAAATAAGGAAAACACATATTTTTTAATTCTGTCAGTTTTACAAGTATCTAATGATGCAGAAACTATACACAGTCTGTAACTGGGTTAACTATTTGTAGGAAAATAATTGGCTTAATGAGATATTTCTTTATGGGAAAAGTTGGCTGGTGCTGCCAAAGGGAAGAAAATCAAGGACTTTAAAGATACCAGAAATTAGAGCAGGAAAAATTAGATTCTTACATATGGGAAACTGCAAACTCAGGGCTCACAGGAAATGACATCTGGAATGCACAAATAACTTACTACATTATAATCGACTGAACAGCCGTTTGCATCTATCATGTCAATGAGCATAGCCACCTATGAAGAATGGTATGAAGCGAGAAAAATCTTTGTTAATCCCTTTTCAACTCACCAAAAAAAATGTGGAACTAAGAGATCTGAATATAATATCTAACTTTCTACAGGGTGAACTAATGTGGCCATACTTTTAAGAGTTCTGCCATAAACATTATTACAACTCTAGCAGAAAAACAATTTAACATTATACAATATTATGCAGTTGTTATAAATCATATTTTCTTCCAATTCTTACCCATATTCACAAGTAATCTTAAATAGTTATAATTATAGAAATGATAAAATTTTACGTTATCTTTAACACTATGTTTTGTTTTGATAATACATTTTCTCAGAGTGTTAGAGAGTGAGTGTTTGCATCCTCCCATAATTCCCATGTTGAAGCTCTAACCTCTAAGAGATGATATTTGAAGGTGCAGCTTTTAAGAAATAATTAGGTTTACATGAAGTTATGAGAAGGGGATCTCACCCAAGACAGGATTAGAGTCCTTACAAAAAAGAGAGACTTCTCTCCCTCTCTCTGCCGTATAAGGACATAATGAGAAGACAGAAGCCAAAAGAGAACTCCCACTAGAACCTGAGCACATTGGCACCCCAAGTGGAGACCTCCAGCCCCCAGAACTATCAGAAATAAATTTCCAGTTTTAAGCCACCCCATCAATGGCATTCTGTTATGGCAAGCTCAGCTTAACTAATACAGTAACATTTTTTTTCCAAACAAAGAAATGATTTTGGTAAAAATGGCAATACTGGTCATTTTTCTGTTTATCCTCTCACCTTTTATTTTTTTTTTTATTTTTTTTTTTAAACATATATATATATATTTTTTTTTTTCAACGTTTTATTTATTTTTGGGACAGAGAGAGACAGAGCATGAACGGGGGAGGGGCAGAGAGAGAGGGAGACACAGAATCGGAAACAGGCTCCAGGCTCTGAGCCATCAGCCCAGAGCCTGACGCGGGGCTCGAACTCACGGACCGCGAGATCGTGACCTGGCTGAAGTCGGACGCTTAACCGACTGCGCCACCCAGGCGCCCCTATCCTCTCACCTTTTAAATGTTATCAGTCCACTTCCTCCTACAAGTCCTACTAGCTCACCTTTTCTCTTTTAGTATCTTTTAGTGCTGGATATGTTCCAGATAACTACTTTCTTGCAAAGTCTGCAGCAAACACTTTCCTTTTCATTCCAATCCTTTGTTTAAGGTTTTCATTTCCTTACTCTTCAACCTACCATTTACTACCAAAATATTAATGTCAATATTTTGTAAATCAGTCCATATTCAACTATAAACTAAAAATACAGAACTATTATTATCTTTATTTTCCTTTTCTTTAGAGGACTAAACTAACTCTAATAAAATCTGAATAAAATATCCTACCTCATTTTCCTGGAACATGATTTATACTAACTCCAAAGAGCCCCTGACTCCATAACACATGATTCACCATCAGTCATCACCTTGCTCCCCACTATCCTGAATATTCTTGAAGATTTCCTTATTTACCTCACTGGTAACTAGTCTTCTCTCCCAGCTGTTAACAGGGGACCTACAAGCCATGAAAAATTCATTCTCTAATTTCCTTGGCAGCTACCAACTCGCTTTCTCTTCTTTTGCTTCCAAAACCACAAAAGGAGAAATAGAGATAATATTCAACCTGTGATGAGTTCCTTTTCCCATCCCTTACTTCTTCAATAGCCCGCTAATCTAACTTCTGCTCACATCAATTTACTGAAAATCTTTCACAAAGATAACCATAAACATCAAATGGCCAAGCAATTTATCTATTCTTAATCTACATGTTATTTGATCTTTCTGTATCTCATGGCAATTTAACCACATTCTTCTGAAAACCACTCATTTTTCTGCTTCAAGGTCACTGGATAGATGTCATTTCCTACCAGTTCTGTGGACTATTTCTTCCCTATTTTCTACAAGTTGGCATTACCTAAACAAGTTTTTTGTCACAATTCTCTTATCTTCCCTTGCTTGAAGCCATCCAATCCTAAAATGACCACTATAATAAACTCGAGTCAATCCACATCCCTACGAGACTGCTCTGATGACCTCTGGTTCTGATGGCCTCCTGTTAAGGAGGGTTTACTTATGCTGGCTGCCACATGGCCGATCTATGTTCCAGTTGTTCCATTTCCACCCTTGAAGATATATGGTGAGGTTCCTCCAAGGAGTCTCATGCATTTACCACCCTAGAAGGCTTCTATGTCTGTGCTTGATTGCTTTCCTCAGCTTAATTCTCCCTGTAATATATTTGTCAGGTAGACTTCACAGTTCTTAGCCCCTATATAGAAAGTTTTCCTGTTTTTCAGGGTGGTTGGAGACTCTGTATGTGTGTGTGTGTGGGGGGGGGGGGTGGTCTTCAGTGACAATCTGTGGCTCAAATAGCCATTCTGAATTAAATTCCACGGATTACTTTCCCACTATTGTAGCTGAAGCCATTTTTACCTTACACTTGTATTAATCCCATAGCCACTGGATTAGTGTTTTTCAAGCCACCTGCATCATAATCTTCCAGTGTGGTGTTTATTAAAATGTAGTTGTATACACTTTAGTCGATTTCTACTGAAACAAAATTTCAGGGGATGGGGTCCTGGTGTGAAGCTTTTCCAGGATATAATAACAAGCTTCCTTGGGAGATTTTGACATACACAGAACCTGGAGAACCACAGCACGAGACTAGAGAGAAGAGCTCTAAAGGTCTTGACATGCCTTAAAGTTCACAAAGTGTCCACACATGGCTAACTCATTCTTCCTAAAACATGGTTTGAACCTTATGTCATTCTTTCAATGCAAATATTTTTCACTGCAGCCAGCAGCACAATAAAGCTCTCTATCCTTATCAGACTGCCGCTTCAAGTATTCCACAATCTCTCATCTAGCCTTGTCATCATTACTTGGAGACACAAACACAAGCCTTATGTTCACATGTTTCATCTATGACTTTAGAGGTCTTAGTTAATATTCATATGAAAAATATGATGAATACCATTCATTTAATAGTTTCCAAATGCAAACACCAAGAAAGTTCTGTAAGATTCAGGAATACACAAAAAGCAGTGAATAGTTGTAAAATATATCATACTTACACATATATGTGTATATATACACACACATACATGCATATAGATATATATACGCATACATACATACACATATACATATATATGTATACATATATATACATATATATATATATGTCTTAGGAGAGAATGCTTTCTCTGCAAGGACAGTCTGTATATCTTTACACAAGAATATACTTGCTTCAGTTGAGATTCAAATGAAGAAGAGCAGTCACTGTGGAAAACAGTATGGAGTTTCCTCAAAAAATTCTAAATAGAACTACCATATGATCCAATAATTCCACTAATGGGTATTTACCCAAAGAAAATGAAAATACTGTCTCAAAAAGATGTATGCACCCCTGAGTTTATTGTAGCATTATTTATAATAGCCAAGATATAGAAACAACCCATAGATGAACGAAGATGATATTACTCAGCCACAAAACAGAATGAAATATTGCCATTTCCAACAATATGGATGGATTCTAGAGGCTATAATGATAAGTAAAATAAGTCAGTCAGAGAAAGACAAATACCAAATTATTTCACTCATAGGTGGAATTTAAGAAACAAAACAAGCAAACAAAAAAAGAGAGACAAACAAAAAAATAGAGTCTTAGATATAGTGAACTAGTGGTTGCCAGAGGGGAGGTGGGTGAGGAGATGGCAAAACAGGTGAAGGGTATCAAGAGTTGATTTACCATGATGAGCAATGAGTAATGTATAGAATTGTTGAATCACTATATTGTACTCTGGAAACTAATATAACATTGTATGTTAATTATAATGGAGTTTCTAAAAGAAATAAATTTTTAAAATAAAATTTAAAATTAAACAAATTTTAAAAATAAAAAGAATTTAAATAATTCTTACAGGCTCTTGCCTTGCTGAATCACGAAGTTTGAAAAACTTCCTTCAGAAGTAGATTGTCATGATTCAAATCCCACCTTTTTTTTTTTTTTTATTTAAAAAAATTTTTTTTTCAACGTTTATTTATTTTTGGGACAGAGAGAGACAGAGCATGAATGGGGGAAGGGCAGAGAGAGAGGGAGACACAGAATCGGAAACAGGCTCCAGGCTCTGAGCCATCAGCCCAGAGCCCGACGCGGGGCTCGAACTCACAGACCGTGAGATCGTGACCTGGCTGAAGTCGGACGCTTAACTGACTGCGCCACCCAGGCGCCCCTCAAATCCCACCTTTTTAATTGACATTGGATAAGTTACTTAATCTCTTGGCCTCAGTTTTTTCATTTGTAATATGGACATAGTGAGAGGACTTATTAGGTTGTTGTGGGAAATTTATAAGTTAATATAGAAAATGAACAAAGGACACTGTCTAACACCCATAGTAAGTATATGTGATATATTCACACATATATATAAAAACACATGCATATGTATAAGTAAGAGAAATACTAAACTTAATCTTATACTTAAGAAGTTTGAAGTACTTATGGCATGTTCAGATATAAAATCGAGGGGCGCCTGGGTGGCGCAGTCGGTTGAGCGTCCGACTTCAGCCAGGTCACGATCTCGCGGTCCGTGAGTTCGAGCCCGCATCAGGCTCTGGGCTGATGGCTCAGAGCCTGGAGCCTGTTTCCGATTCTGTGTCTCCCTCTCTCTCTGCCCCTCCCCTGTTCATGCTCTGTCTCTCTCTGTCCCCCAAAAAATAAATAAACGTTAAAATCGAAACCTGTAAATCATAAAAGGTTTGGTCTTTGGTCAAACAGAAAGAGATTTGGTGTCATCAATATATAAATGGAACTCAAAGACACAGACTTAAATGAGCTGACCCTGAGAGAAGATGTAAAGAGAAAGAATATGAGAAACTTTGGGACAGAAGCTAAAATTAGAACCCTTAGGCAGATCCAGGCTCTCTTATTTAGTGGACTTGGCATTTAACTAAATGTGACAAGCATTATTTCTGGTTCTAAAAAATAACCTATGAGCAAAGAAACCCTTCTTAGACAAAATAACATTGTTATGCATCTCAGTGGTGCTATATAGAGACATTAACATTATTTACACTGTCATTGTATAGCTGTTCATCAAATCCTTCCTTCATATACCCACTGGGTTAGAAACAATTCATTTTTCAAGACAAGTTATGAAAAATAACTGATTGTGCTTCATGAAGAGCACTGATAGGCTAACAGAAAAGATGGTGCATCTGAATAACTCCAGGAAGGAGCTGGGGTCTATAAACTTCACATATCTATGGAGGACAGTGACCCAGGGTTCACAAAGTGAGGAGGACCACTCAGTAGGAAGGCATGGCCCACAAGCCACATCTGCTTCACAAAAGTGCTAGCAATGCAAGGACTACTCCTCAGAACCAATGGGATGTGGGGACACTGGGTGACCTATAGCACCAGACCCATGTGATACTCAGAAAGATTGTTCTTTTGAGTCACTGTGCCCCTGGAAACATGGAGACAAGTAGGCAGCTTCACTCTCATGGGCAGGCTTCTGTCAGGTGGGCATGTGGATCTGTGAGGTCAGGTTTGATCCATAAAGTTGTCCAGTTCGCCAGACAGAGAGCACTGAGGCCCTGACCAGGTATCGTGTGTCTGCATTCCTGGCAACTAGAAGTGCTACTTGCACACCTTCCCACCTGGCAGTGTTGATTGTGTTGTCTAGTGATTATTTTTATCCACTTTTTGAGGATGAGAAACAAGATTCATTTAAAGGTCCATGAAAGGCTGGGAAATGCTTGACAAGCATTCATTTGAAGTTATTTCCAACTCACAGAATCACCTCAGTATGAAAATGTCAGTTGAGATTCAGTAACCATGGAAAAGATGAAACAGGCATTAAGACACACAAGGAGATGGTCTGAACCCTAACGAGTAAATATGGGCTAAACCTACAAATTAGTCACTCTTTGGTATATAAGCAATGATTGAAATTTGAAGCATGTAAGGTATAAAGGAAAAAAAAAGAGGATCTAGAGGATCTAGAACCAAGTTTAAGGAATTCCCAGTGCTTAATGGCCAAGCAGAAGTTGAAAAGGGAGATAGACAAAGAGCCAGGGATGAAAAAAGAAAACCCAGTAGAGAGGGATATAATTGATACCAGCAAAGAAGAGCTGTCAGAACACAAAGAGAGGAAGAGACTACATCCAACTAGTCACCCTGTGAAAGGTTTTACTTATTGCCTGGAAGTTGGAAAAGATCTGAAATAACATAAGTTAAAGTTCTGAGATTGGACTAACGTGCCCCAAACTATAATCCTGCATCAATAAAGATGACCTCAGGACCGATCAGTCAAAGTCTCCTGAATGACATTGCCCAAAAGAAATAGGCACATATTATAAGTATAATGTGGATGGAACACAGTTTTAAAGGAATCTAGAAAGAAATTAATTTGTATATGGCTCAGTGTCACTTGACCAGAGAGTGGCAGGGAGTCAGCAAAACCCAATCTCTCTTCCCTGGGACCACATCTAGACCACAATGCCATGCAAGGACATATGAATGTAAGAGGCACAGAAGCAACACATTCCGTTTCTGGGCCTGCTTACAGAGAACCTCTCTGGTTTCTCCATTAACAAGTGATAGAAGAGAAGTTTGAAGCTTAAGAAGAGAATCAAGCCATATTTTCAAAGGGAGAAATGAAGATACTCCAGCGACAAAGTAGGAGGCAACCCACCAATGGGAAATATCAACTAACTTCACAAAGACAAGAGATAAACTTCAATTTCTCTAGCTATTGGAATTTGGGGAGTTGTCTATTACAATAGTCCGTTTTAATTATATTAACTGATTCACTGAGGCTGATGACTTTGGGCGCTACTCACACAGACATTATTTATCACGCAATTTACAATTACCTTTCACCCCTTGTTGATTCACTAGTGAATTGTATTGCAAAGATTAGGAGCAGAATGTTCAAAGCCAAAGGGCCATAAATTTGCTATGAAGAATTTCCTTATATCTAGATGGGTCAAAATAATTTAAAGTTTCCTTTTTCCGGCAAACAGTATACTTTCTTGAAGTAAATTCTAGCTAAACTACACTCTTACCAGAAGAGGAAAACAAAGTTCCATTTTATTCCTTTGGCTGACAGTTAATTAAAAAGCAAATTTTAATTTTGTCATCAATATTGTGTTATAGTGATTTAAATAGTAATTAAGCAAAATGTAGTTATCTCAAACCGAAAAAGAAAACTCCAGATTTTTAAAACATGTATTCTTTGCTTAGAAGGACACAAAAATTCATTTAAAATATGTGTTTATGCACTCATATGCAAAATATGCAAATGCTCATATGACAGCTTGGCAAAGATGCTGGGAATCTTTAGAGAAAACCTAATGGATATTGCATATTCTTAATCAAGACTTCTTTTTTTAAAACCTTTGGAGAAGGAAATAAAAGACCAGTAATGGTGTGGGGATGGGATTTGAAAAGGTGCACAGGAAAGAAGAAATGTTGAATGCAAGAGAGAAAGCATTGCTAACATGATCGAGATGTTTTCTGGGTTCTTAGTATTTTTTAGGCTAATTTCAATTTCAGGCTATGTGATGAGTAATTCGACGATGGTAATTTGATTTTTATCTCTCTTTTACCTAAGATCAGCTACATCATTCACAGGGCCCATCTAAGTGTGGGGCCCCATGTGAACACACAGGGTGCAGAGAGCCATGAAAGTGAACCTGCCCCTCTATCTCACTGTGAAAAAAAATTCAAAGTAACAAACCTAGAGTCAATATTTTTAAAGTGTGGTGAATGGAAATATTTGGTTGTAGTTGTTAAAGTTTTGTATTAACTATAGCTGTTAAGCCATGTTGCCCCATAAAGACTCTGATACTTGTATAAAATCCTTGGTTTCCTGACTTTCTTTTTATTGTGTCATGTATATAATAAAAATGTGACTAGAAAAAAAAGGTCTCTAAAACAAAACAAAGCAATATCCTTCTTTGCCCTACACTTAAATGACACATGAGAGGAAACTGTGCTGCCACACTTGCCACAGCAAGTTCTGTGGTTGTAGAGTTCAGCTGTGGTCCAGTATGAAAGAGATGACACAAACATGTGAAAACTGGGAGACGGGATCACTGACAGCCATCTTGGAGGCTGCCTAAAACAGAATGTTTCTTCTGATGCCCATTTCCTGTTATGCTGATCATGAGGGAGGCTATGCATGAATGGTAGCAAGAGTTATATGAAAAATCTCTATACCTTCCACTCAATTATGATATGAACGAAAAAGTACTCTTAAAAGAAGTCTAATTTTTCAAATATCTTTTAGATTTTTGCTGCTTATTAACTTATATACCATCCTATCCTGGAAAGAGTTTACAACATGATGGATTCTAAACTAATTTAAACTAATGTAGACAACTTCCCTCATTATCAATAAATGGTAAATTTAACTATAATTATCTTCAGTGGAAAAAATAGAAACAGCACATTATAAATACTCAATTATCTGATGAGTTTTAAGTAAGAATTAAAGAAAACCAGACAATTATACTCATTTATTCATGCTTTAGGCATGTAATTGTGGTTCACAATCTGCCACAGATGCTTGCTGGTGAAACCAAAGTGAGGGAGACATGGTTATTAAAAACAGCACATTTGAATTTCTAATATAAGTAATACAAATATACTAAAGGCACAAATTTTAGTACTGGAAAGTTCATTCTTCATTACATTTAAAATACTATTCAAGTAATTTTAACTTAA